>NC_133931.1:88930928-91579678 GCF_031877795.1 Strix aluco | reverse complement strand
TCTTTCCTTTTTAATATCTTTTGCAAAATCACAGCGAAACACCTTGCCAGATATTCATCAGAAGTTCTATAGACTGCAATAAAGCAGGAGTTCTGGGCAATTAACTGGTTACATCAATGTTGGGGAAGATAAACCATCACTGAGAACCCCGAGAAAAACTCCTAGTGAAACACTATTTTTAGTGGGTGTGGGGTTTTAGTGCATACGTATAATACATGAACCAGAAATAAACCAGAATCATAATAAAACTAAATTTTACCTCCTCTAATAAAACATTCCTCCACACTTCCACGTTACTGTCTTCATACCCCGCACAAGCAGGTGAAACGCATCACAGAAAACAGAGGTATTCCCCAAGGAGCTTGCAGTGGAAATATGTGACTACCTTTTAAATTTTTGTAACAACGAAGCTGGTGTTTTACCTTTATATGGAAACCACCCACTTTGTGAACAGAACAATTTGTAAATTAACTATGGTCTGACCGTGCAGTTTGCTGGCCCATATCTGGAGTTGCAATCACCAGCAAGAGCATCTTTGGAATTCCTGCTGCGCGAGAGAGCCAGCACCATGTCCAGAGCATGGACTGACAGACGATGATGGCAGCACTTGGCCGTTAAAGGCTTAACCTGGTGCCCAAACCTTCCTTTGACAGTAGCAGCGCACAGCGGAAACGCAGCCCTGAGTGTACTGAGCTCTGGTTCCGGTTTATTTCTGCTGCTTTGCACCACCCTCATGCCACCTACTTCATGAAGGTTACTGATTTAACCAGGTCTCCTGATTTAAATGTGTGAGAGAAATATTCTGTGTGCAAACACACACACAGACACACTCAGAAGGAGACAGCAAGGTCTAGGGACATTATTATTAACAGTAGTACTTGAAATAAAAGAGAGTTTCTAGAAAACAGTTTCCAGCCCTTCTCTTCTTCGGAGGGAGCGGAGAGAGAGAAACTCTACTTTTCCCAAATGGTTCAAATACCTGAATGTTCATGCACACACAGAAAAAAATGCAGAACACGGAGATTCTCCAGTGTTACTTAGGAACATGGAACCAGAGAGGTCTCCTGGGACATCCAGTTTTCTCCCTTGTAACTGGACATAGTGCATGCTACATGTTAGTGAGGTCCCCCTAACACAGTAGATATACAAGTTGAACATAATTCTGAAAGGAGCTGAGCTGATTTCTCCTCCGTGCTAAGTGGAAGACTGTCCCAGGGCCACCGGGCCCTCGCTGCTGAGAACTTCCTTCCAATTTTCAGTGTGAATTTTGCACACGGGTAGTCTACGTCCATCTGCTCACATGCCAGCATTGCATCGGCCTTTGACTCAATTAGGTCTTTTTTTTAAACTCCAGAGTGTTTACCCCCAAGGGACTTATAGGCAGCAATGGTATCCCCTGGCAGACTTCATATTCTCTCTTTGATAGACTAAACATGCTCTTTTTGTCTCCTCTGGTGAGATAGTCCACATAGTGTAGGAACATGCAGTTAAGGTCATTTAAATAGCCTTGGGTCAGATCCTTGGTGGGGTGGACTGGTATAGCTCCAGCTCTGGATTTACACCGCAGCTTTCTGAGTCCACACGGAGCAGCCGCCATCTGCGATACAACTCGGAGAATTGGCCAGGGACTGAGCTGACCTCACTCTCCCTCTTGCCAGGCTAACTCACCACTACCAGTGGCCTTACTAATGAAGAGCTTTATGCAATTAAAAACCAAAGTAGCAGTACTGAAGTCCTGAGGGTGGAAAAATTGTTGGATTTATCACTGCCCTGTGAAATTTGTTCAGGAGCAGGTGGCTGCAACGAGGCTCCCAGCATCCTGTGAGCCCTGATTTGCGCCACCAGGAAAAAAAGGGACTGCGCTGTCACTCTTCATAGTTTCCTGAATATGAAGGCAGCAGATTCTGTAGTGACCCAGCATCTCCAAATGTTAGTGTACCAAGCCTGGTTATTTTTGCTTTATGCAAGGAAGTGCACTTGAAATCTGTAAGTATATGCATATTTAAATTGAACTCTCAGATTTATGAGAAAACGATGCTATTCTCCATTTCCTAGTAACTGATGGATACTCTTAAACTCTCCCGGAATTGTGAATTTTGATAGGGATTAACTGCTGTTGTGAGACATGGGAACGGAGTTTATGAAATTGATGTTTGCCAGGAGGAAGTGGAAGGCTGAAATACACATTTCCCTTTTCTAAAGTCTGATTGATGACGGCTGTTTGAAAGACAGGTAAAATGAAACAGGATGGTTTGCAATATGCACTTTTCCAACCAGAATCTGGCAATCCTGAAGAAGAGTTTTCTCATTATAGGAGTTGTCAACAAAAAATAAGGGAATAAAAAGTAATTTATCACGGATTACTATAAATGACTCCATACCAAAACTCTTTATACTGAATAAACGAATTATAAACTCCCAGAGACTGGTGGCAGGAAAATGCCAAAAGATCTTGAAACTACAAGATGACTTTTGTGGACGATCTTACATCCAGAGTTATCAGAGCTAGAGGGTCCCCTGAGCGACAGAGCAGACCAAAGCTTAGCTGAAATCCTCACAGAGGTCGGTGCTGTTGTGATCTTCACTGCCTACACCTCTGCTGGCAGCTACTACAGCTACGGCAGGAGGCATCAGACTGCCGTACACAACCGTGGAGCTGACTGAGTAACTGCGGTGGTACTTGGAGCGTGTTAACTCCTGTTCAGCTGCTTCTGAAATCTGCCTCCCCCGATTCTCACAAATTCCTGCAGAGCCCTCAGGGATACTCTGTGCTGTTAGTAGATGTTTCTACAAGGGAAGGGACAGATTATGGGCATCAGCTGATGTCTGTGGTTTTCCTTACTCTTTTCATTGTGAATGTAGAAGAGAGGACCAGGTCCAGGTTCGATTCATGTTACTGCCAGTTCTGTTCTGTTCTTCATTAACATTATACCATTTCACTTCGTGCAACCCCTTGGTTTAGCTACAATTAATATTTTGCTGGGTAATTCAACAATGGCTTATTGGTACTGTCTTAATTTTTCTGAAATCTCTGCTGCCATGGGATAGTAAAAACAGTGCACAGGCTTTTTAGACGCGGTTTTACCATGAACTATACTCACAGAGAATTTTTTAATTATATCAAATATGCAATGTTTACCCAGTTTGTTTTTTTCTTTCAATTATATTGTTTCAGAATAATATGCCCTCCTTAAAAAGGAATTGTTTAATCCCCAGTCCTTCACTACAGAAAATTTGACTGACAAGTCAGTTCTGGATCAAAAGCTGAGATGAACGCTGAGAAATACTAGTGTGGGAAAGATTATATTTACACTTTCTCTGCTGTAAGTCATCATCAATGGTGCTGTTAAATGTTCATCTGTGCTTTAAGAAGGTATGAATCACTTCACTGATTCCAGTTAACATGTGGAGGTGGGGAGGGAGCTTAGAAAGAAGGAATTTAATGTCCTTCAACCCTGCAAAATATTAGGGAGCTTACTCAGCTCTCTTCTTTAGTAACATGTTTTTCTAGTAAGGGAGAATTTCCTTACAGACAAGGAAGCAAGAGACTTATTTCAATGTCAAGATGCTGAAGCAAAAGACAAAACATTTGCCACTGTACAAGTAATTCAAGGACCAGGAGATGGATGAGCAAAGGGACCATTTCAAATTAAACAATATAATAATGCCTTTCTTTGTAAAGAGAAACTGAATGTCATCATATGGAAGCTGTTCTCAAAATAATACTTAATTTTATCAGTAGGGATTAATTTCATTTTTTAAAATGCTAGGTATGCACCTGTATCCCTCATCCATATGTGCAATTGTCACAACTGTAGGAGCAAATTGGATATGCAGATAACAAGGAACTGAAAATTTATGTTGATTGCTGCTCCAGCTGTGAGTTTGAGCACAACAGTGTGTATGCGTTCTGTGCTTGTTGTGCTTATCTTGGCGTGTAAGGCCTGTAGTAAAGCGTTTAAGATGGTGCTTATTCAGGGAAACTCTTGAGTTTAAATATGTCCTTAGATTGAGCATACGATTAAGAACTATGCTTGAACTGGGAAGTTTCCATTAACTGACTCCTGAAATAGAATCAGGTTGTAAATTATCTTACAGTTGCCCTTGTGTTTATATATTCAGGAACACTGGACTTGCATTACCCAGAAGGTTATTTGTACCTACAGCCCCCTAAATAGTTTTCAGCAAAGATTGATCTGTGTTTCTGATTCCAAAACCACTTCCATACAAGTAATATTGACACTACTACATGTTCTTCAGCAGTGCACCTCAAAGCACTTTATAAATGTAAGTGTAATTATTTCCGTAACACAGAGAGAGGAGAAAAGAGGCAAGTACCCGCTTGGTTGCACATTAAACCCCTCTCAAGGTGATGGGCAGAAGTCAGGTCCCTGTGTCCCAAAAGTGGAGCACCAGGCTGTGAAGGTCCCTTCTTGCTGAATGAAAGTCCTGTATCAGCTTCTTCTGGGCAGAGGGGCTGGAGTGGGGTGCAGAATCCCGCTGTTAGGTTGTTCACACTGACATGCAGTTTACTAGCTGGCTGCTTGAATTTCAGTTTCTTGTAGAGGTAACCTGTATTGTCTTCAGCAAGGTAAGGTTTTCCCAAGCCAGCAGCCGCAGCAGCGTGATGTGGAGATCCTTCGATTACACAAATGTTTCCCGTTGTGACACGCACAGGCTGAGTTGTGTTAGCGTTGCAGTTGGGAGGTACAGCTTCCTTAGCAAACTTTGAAATTTCTTCTCTGGCACAAACTTTTTGTTCCCATCACATATGAAGAAGGCAATTTCCAGAAGTAACTAGCAACATCTCCATTGCTGTTCAAGGTAATGAGCAGCTGACACTGAGTTAACCATATGACTGAAAGCCACGACCAGAGGAAACAAATTTGAGAAAAAGAAACACCCACTTTGTTACCCAGATTGATTACAGTATTATATGTTATATATTTTATCTATATTATATATATTATATATTCTAGTGTTATATTAAACCCTGTATTAAAGTTATAGCAGTATTTTACAGATTTTGTTTTTAATTTCTGTTGATACTAATTGCAAAGCCAGACCTTGTAATTGCCAGTAGACCCAGCAACCCCTATATGATAATCCTCTTACTGTGTCTTGGCTCTTCCATTTTAAGCTATGTGTTTTGTTTGTGATTTTTTTTTTAAGGAAAGAGAGTTTCATTGCCTGTTAGCTATTAATGCACTAAAAGATTCTCTTGCAGAACTTTATAAGTCATTCCTTGTAATTATTTCTTTTTATCTTTCATGCTCATATGTTGTTTTAAGCCCTTTTTGTTTTAGAGCCGTACAACTCCTCGAGGTACAGTATTCATCACTACTGATAGAGATGGATTAATGTGGATTCATTAAGCTGCAGCCAACACAGTGACTTGAATGCAATGGGTTTACATAATATATAGCCCTAAATAGCATGACTGGCTTATTTGAAGTGACCCAAGAGATTCAGACATTTTTGGTATCAGCTTTTCATGAGGTTAGTCATCTCCCATTAATTCCCTTGTAAATATCTTAGAGGGTACTGTCTGGTGTTAAAAGACTGTACATAAAAGCCTTTCATGCAAGACTGAGGATATGTTTCTGCCATACAGCAGATTTGGCAACAAAGTTGGCTTAGAAAGTTCATGCCCCTATTCACTTGTATTTGCCGCTTCTACACGGTGTGTTGCCCACTCCAGTGTGCCAGTATGACTGGAGCTGCACTGTCAGCCAGGTAATGGAAATGCTCTGCATTAAAATGAATTATGCTTTAAGAATCTCAGGTATTGCTTTAATACGGTAAAAATCTATCACATAAATACATGTTATTTATTTGAGTGGCATAAGCACTGAAGTGAGAATAGCATTGTGGAAGCTAAACTCTCAAAATATGTGTTACTGATGATTTATCCTAGTACAGAGTGCTATCAACAGCTGCATCTACAGTTATTTACTGGAAGTATAAACATCGTGCCCTTTGAAGGAGTCTTTTTTATTTCTTCAACATCAAAGGTGTATCTTGTTAAGAGTAAACATAGAAATCCTCTGAGGAGATTAATAAAATAAAGCCTTATACAATTAAAATATTGCCAGGATCAGCGCAGAAGTTAATACTAAAATAGCTCACTGTCACATCTGCAGCTCACCAAGCAGCCCTCTCAGAAGGGCTTTCAGGAAATCAGTAGGGAACATATCTGAGATTTCTTTGGTGAAAAGGACCAGGAGTTAAATCTAGGAGAGCAGGGATTTTTTTCATTAGCTACTACAGTGACAAAATGCCCATTGACTTCTAGGCAGGCGGCCACGTACCTGTGTGCAGAATCGCCCTCCTGTGCCATGTCAGCAGCACATGAGCGTGCCTACCAAAGATGCCTTGGTTTAAAATATCCACCCCTCCCTTGATCAGTTGCTCGGTCATTTCAGGTATGACTGTGTAGTCACAGGGCTGTGCCATGCTGTTGCACGAGATTAAGAGAGCTCTTAGTAATACACTGGAACGATGGGAATGAGCCCAGTATTCATGGGTGAGGCCGGACAAAACTTCCAGGAAAACAAGTCCACCATTTCACCAGTAGATCATATGGCTCCCCATCAGTAACCCAGGTCACTGTAAGGCCCTGCTCCGTGCTCTCTGTCAGTCCGTGCAGAAGCTGGCCTGGGAACAGCGGGAAGGGAAGCCATAGGAAAGGGGAAACAGCTAATATTTTAGTGTCCAGATTTCACTGAGGTGAAAACCTGCATCGTTAGCTTTGCAGATGTTGGCATGGGCACAGCAGACTACAGTCACGTGCATTTATTCGGCATCCAAGCTCTTTCAGAGGCAGCATCATGCTGCCTTTCCAAAGGTGTCCTCTGCCGTTCTGTAAGTGCCAAGAACAGAGCTGAATGCTCTGTGGGACTCCACCTGCTCCGGTCAGAGCAAGGATAAACCAGGTCCTCCAAACTGATGTGAATTCTCACTGCTAGAGCAGAATAAGGTCTTAGTTTTCCCAAGCACGTAAATGCCCTGGCACTGTCACTGGTAGCATGCTCTCCAGGATATTCAGTGCCTGTGACCTACCTATTCCACAGATCAAGACCTGCCCTGTGGTTAAAATATTCATTGGCCTCTTGAGAAGACAAGCGATGAACATGTGAAAACCCATCAGTGGCCCCCGCGCAGTTGGGAAATGCTGTGCTTTGAAAGTCAGCTGGATTTTTAGGAACGGTTCTTCTGCCAACAGACACCAATAAGCTGTTTTCATAATAGTATCACAAACTTCAGCTTCCAGCTACCTGATGCATTTCTTTGCCACACCAAACAGATCAGTCCTGCTCTGGAAGTGGGTCTGGGATTCAATACTGCCAGGCACTGAAGCTTTCAAGCATGCGTTTTCTGACAAAGGTGTGGCCTGGAGCATATGCTGAAGGTTTTCCTTGCAGAGTTGAAGAGGCGGAGGGAGGGACCTAGCTTAGTACCTGTGACCGTGAGCAATCAGGCTTTTAAAAATTACCCCAAAGCAGTGATGTTATTTCCATGCGTTTTGTCTATAGTATAGCAAATAAGACCTAGCCGTAGAGCTCTTCTCCACAGCATTTGCAGACAGGCTGCTGGCAGGGCTCACATCCATCATGACTTAGCACAGCTGGGCTGCATGCGTTTCTGTGCGATAGCCAAATATTTTGTGTCCTACCATTCTTGGCTGCCCTTTTATATTTTCTCTGTATCAGATACCGTGGTGCACAAGGAACCTGCAGTGGATTCTTAGGTGAGGGGTGGAAAACCATTTACCACATCGTTCCCCCACATGGTGGCATTGCTTGCAAAAAGTATCTGCTCATTCCCAGTGTGTGAGACTTTGTTTTCAGGTGCTTTAGCCAGACCTCTGCTGCCTCGAGGGAACATTTACCTTCAGACATGTCTGCTTACTCTGAGAATGAATGCTCTTCCAAATCAGATGGACCATGTACCTCTCCAAAACCAGCAGCCAGGCTCAGGAGCTCTCAGGGGATCTGTGCAGAACATGCAGAAAGCAGCAGCTAGAAAGGCTCTGCTGACTCTCCTCTTGTTGTCAGGGGGTGGACCAGCTGTCACACTGCTCCGGAGTCACCGTGGAGTGATGGAGGCCAGGGAGGCCCAAAGGCAGGCTGCTCCATGATCAATGTGTAGCCATGGAGGGATGCATGGACTGAAGGAAGCCAAGGAATTTGGAAGGCCTCTGTACGAGACTTACAATGAACACATCTCATTACAGAGGGGAAGTATTGATAAGTAACATGCATTATGGTGGATGACCTCTGGACCTCCTCTGGAAGTCATTCTTCTCGGAGGAGGGCAAATGTCAAAGTGAGATCACATCGCTCAGGGCCTTGTCATGCACAAAACCCAAGTGAGGCAAGAATTGACAGGCTGCAATTAGCAGTCTGAGTCATGCAGCAAGAAATTGGTTGTCAATGTGGTCAATGTCAAACGAGTGTAATGACAGATTGTCAAATACCTGACCAACGGCTCTTTTTTTGCAAGAGTAGAGATATGGAAATTATTTGTAAATAATTTGTAAGATTTCCTACCTACATCTTTTCAGGAATATAAGTGGATTAGACTACCAGTCCTTCTAGGTAGAGTTCTGCTGCAAAATGGTTGTTAGCACACACTTCAAGGAAAGATGCAAGAACCGTGATGGTAGATGGTGTGGGATACCAGCCTCAGAAATCTTTTCTCAAAACTACAGTGGTTGGATGCTGGCTTCTCCCCAGAAGCAAGATGAGGCAGCTCTGCACTATTTTGGTAATTCAGTAGCATTATAATGAGAGGGGACTTGTTAAAATTGTATTATTTTAGTAGCAGTGTTCTCCAGAGAAAATACTAATAAATTTCCTACACTGTGACTGTCTAAACAGATTATCCAACAATTACATATTAATTATTAATAGCCTAGTGATTCAGAAGCCACCCTGTGGCTCTTTAGTGCAGGAACTCTACAGCTTTTGCAACCTAATGATATGATTTTCCCAGTTGCAGTGTTGCAAAGCTCAGATGGAAGGCTAATGGCAGAGGGAACAATAAAGTTACAGGGATGCCTAAGGTTATATGTCACCTTGCTTGGAGAAGGTTATGAAAAAGTAACCTAAACAAATTCAACAGGCGAAATGCAGAAACTAGTTAGATGATAGATTATAACTAGAATTGGAGTGGGAGTGTGTTTTACATGGTCTGTATAGGGATTAATGGAAATACCTGAAAATAAACAAATAGGTAAGATCTTTTTTTCATGCATTCCCCAAGGACACCTTTTCCAACTCCATGTGTAAGTGGCAAGCCTGAGAGCTGTGATTTGCATTATCTGTGCGCATTCTTGGCTGTACATGTTTACCACGCAAGAAAACGAGATTGATTTCTCATTCTTAAGCACATTTATAATGCCTGTGCAAATGAATGTAGGGCATATCCCGGCTAGATCAATATTTATGCAGCCTACTTTAGAAAAAGCAGGGGAGTTGCTTCAGAGCAGCAGGGGACCTTGTAATTTCTTTTCCTATGGTTTCCTCTTTTCCCTGTTTTCAGTGAAATTTGTTTGCATAATACCCCACACTCACTGCCAATTAGAGGGACCTTTAATGAAGGGAGCCCCCCTCATCCCTCTGAAGGGGCGAGCTGCTGCCAGGACCGGTGGCTGAAGGCAGTGCCTGTGATTTGGGAGCCGATGGGGCAGAGGAAGGTGTGTGTGAGCTCAGGAAGCTGTGGGCCAGGCCCAGCCCAGCAGGTTGGCCTGAGGAATATGCAGTTATGGCAAGCTGAGCGAAGGCAGAGATGATTTATGCCACCCCCTGCAGCAAGGGGAGCTCTTCTTGCCGGCCCATGGTGGAGCTGGTGGCTTCCTCTCCCTCCTGCCAGCCCCATCAAACCACTTGTCTTTGGCCTGTGGCTTTGCACACTTCATTCCACTTGCAAAAGAGCAACAATTAATTATCCTAATTAAATCCAACTGCTGAATATCGAATACTGTAGTTTATTTTATACTTTAAAGGTTCACCTCTTTCATGCATGCTTTCCCCATACTGCTTGTCACAGCTAATCTCTTTCACTCATTTTGAAACGGAGAGGGGAGAGAGAATGGTACGTATAATAAATCAAAAGGCAGTAGCTAAACATTAAAAAAAGCCAATCTCCCAGCAGTATGCCAGCATCCATGTTTAAAAGGATTCTCCTAAATCACTGTTTTCTCAAAGCTCAGCTTCCATTTTCTTGATGCTTAGGAGGAGGCAACTTCACCGACCCACAGACAGAAGGTGGCCTCTGTGAATAACCTTTACTCTTTCTTCTGCCCTATTTACCAGAAATTTCTTTTTTTACCTGGACTTGGATAAACTCAGGCACCTTCAAATGCCCCTAGTGGTACACATTACTGCACAGTGGTGCATGTCTTTAGAAATAAATAGGGAGCTGAAGATCAGTAACTTTACAATATCAGTGTCCTCTGATTCACTACGTCAGTTTAATTCTCCATCCAATAAAATTCACTTTGTATATATAAAATATTCCCTGCAAGCATTATTTTTTTTCTAAAGGGGCTCCACCATGATTCAAAGATGACAGACTGGAGGCTATTAAGGCATCTTGATTTCCATGGCTGTACCACTGAAATGCAGCATTAGCAAATACAATATATTGAATGCCTCTGTTGTAAATAGTTCAATTTTTCTGAGTAACTAACTAGGCAATAAGAACGCTGTCACTTCTGTGTTGACAAAGTATCTTAGTTACTGAGTAACTATAGAGATGTTTCCCTTATGCTTGACGTAATTATCAAAATGCCTTTCATTAGCTGGTGGAAACGTTACGGCTCAAAGCGTAATTCCTAGAATGTAGTTCACTGTTTGTAGTGGCATACAAATCAGAGCGGCACAGGCCAGCTATGCAGCTGCAGCTAGAAAGATTTTCAATTTACTTCTTGACAGCAGCCCCTTATAAGCAAACTGGAGCATCTGAGACCACCCTCCAAATCAAGTTTTAAATTTGGGCTGCCCTGGGCACACGGGCAGGAGAAGAGACAACCACAGACAAGTCCAGCAGCCACAGCTATGGCAAGAGTCACAAATCACTTTGTTTCTCTTAAAGCTCCAGCTCCTGGAGTCCTGTGATTAGGTAAGGACTTAAACTCTGTGTTTGCTTGTTCAGAAAGGGGGAGGCATTTGAAAATGTGTGCAAAGCTCACCCTAAGAGCTCCAAACTGAAAACGACACGTCCCCGATCCATAGGCAAAAATTTCTGCAAGGTCCCTGGCCTGTGCTGCTTTAGTACTTAGGGGTGGTTCAGATTTTGCCCTGCTGCAGTTCACTCTCTACAAACCTTGACTGGCTGAAGTCTCTAGCAGATACCCCAAAGCTGGATGTGTCCTGTGCCGGGAGAGCATGGGCTAGTGCACTGCAGCGGGGTTTACTTCCCACTTGGCATTCATGCTGCGCTCTGCGTGGGTGATACCATACAAAAATATTACTTATAGTGTAATGCAAATAATAATATATAAACTGCACCCACATTGTTCCAACAGATTGTCTTTGAAGATATGCAGTGATGGAAGCTCCATTGCCTCCATTGCTGTCATCTGCCCTCTGCCTCACTGCCCTTACCAGCTATAATTATTTCCCAGTGACTAATCAGAAACTTCCTCGCTGCCCCACAGGCAGGGAGTAGAGTAATTCCCTTTTGGTTTGCAGCCCCACATGTTGAAATACTCTTCTTTCCTTCTTCAGGCAGAACAATCTCAGTGCATTTGGTCTTTCCCCATAGGTGACATTCTCCAGGCCCCCTGTCAGCCCCGTGGCTACCCCCACACCGTGTCCAACTGGGGTGCGCTCTTTCTGGGTTGCCATAGCCCAAAACCAATGGCCTGACCTCCAGCTGCATCTCTGCCCCTGCAGGGTAGAGCAAAAGGGCTTCTGTCCCTACCTTGCAAGCTGTGTCCTTGTTTGCACATCCCAGCATGGCGTTTGTCTTTTTCTCAGAAGCCCGGTGCTCCCACGCTTTAGCTCACAAGCCAGGGTCCTGCCCAGCCATCTGCCAGCCAGGCTACTGCTCAGCTGGATTTGTCCGTTGTTCCTGCCTGATAGCACCATCTCGTATGAACTTATCCCTGCTCTGAATTGCACCCTCTGTTTCTCCCCGTCCCACCCCACGGGGTGGGGGTGCAGACCACCATAGCATCCCTGCTGCCCCCGGTGGCACCAGTGATGACACGGAGTGGTGCCAGCCCTGGCACCAGCCTGCCCTGCTGTTCCTGGTACATCTTGCCACCGTGCCCACTGCTGCTCACCCTCTTGCTACAGTTTTCCGACAAGCTTTGTGTCACCCTCTTGTAAATCTCTCTTCTGAGCTTACTTATGATGAGAATGACATCAGAGACACTGTCAAAAGTACTCAGAAGCCAAGATACATGACATTTACTGCCTCTCTCCTTTCTGTAAGACCAGCGACTGGCTAGAAAAGGAGGTAAACTTGCTTTTGCTCATTTAGTGCTTGTTCTTTTTATCATTAAGTGTGAACTAGTCCATTTGATTATTTGCTCCAATATTTTCCTGGACATTGAAATGAAGTTGGCCAGTCTTCTCCTTTCCCCCAGTTTTAAAGGCAGCCACACTATTTGTCCTTCCTGACCGTCACAGTTTGACTCATCCTCCATCAGGTCTTACAGACAACTAGCTACTCATGAGCAGAGGTGTCATTAGCCAGGTCTTCAGGTATCTGAGGTCAAAGTATAGCTGCCAATTTGCAAATAATTAACTTCTGCATGAACTCTTTCTCCTGTCCCTTCCTTATTAGAGGCACTTATCTTACCCTTTGGCACTGCTGGTATTTGCACTTTCCACCCGCGTGCAACTGGTGTTTTGGGGAAGAGAAGTAGAAACTAAAAGGCACTAAATGCTTTGCCTACAGGAAGGAAAGCACTGAAAACTTTCTTATTTCACTGCACCCACAGAATGATACCTGGCCTTCCTGATGTCCCTTGCTAATCCCATCTGGGCTTGCTCCTTGGCCCTTCCTTGTCCTTGCACGCTGGGGTGATGCTTTGTATGTGCTGCCCGTCGGCTCGCCAAGTCTTCTCTTCCCGGCCACTTCCCTCTCGTGCTGGGGATGGAAGACAACAACAATTAAAGAGTAAAAGGTGGAGCTTTTAGAGAACAAATAAGTGAATCATGCCCTAGGACTATAAATAAAATAAAGCAATAAATCATCAGGTTTCACAGAAACAGCATGGCCTAGGCTTTGCTCACAGAGCCAGAGCAACAGATACACACATCCACAGATCCGCACAAATGTAGTTGTTCCAGGACCGACGAGGCTGATTTTTCATAGTGCCATTTGTATTGAAAGGAGTCAGTTCAAAGTGAAAAACGGTCTTCTACAGCAGCGTAAATCAGCCCTAAGGAAATTCGACACTCGGCTGTACGATTAATGCCAGAGCTGTTCTGCTGTTTTGAACTTGGGAGCAGGGACATCCCCGAGGCAGCACACAGGGAGCGGGTAACAGGAATGCCAATGTACAGATATTTGATATCATCGTTGGAAAAGGCTAGTGGGTCTTTGTCACTTAACCACCATTTCTTTCTTCTCTTTGGCTGACAAAAAAAAAACCTAACCATGTTTTGTTAATAATGAAGAAAAATGACACTTTGGAGACAGAGCCGCAGCTACCCAGATGTGCCACAAGTGGTTCTGCTCAGGAGACCTACACTTGATTAAACTGAACCCTGACTTGTGAAATACTAGAGCAAGGACTGTTGTGGGGCTTCATTCAATATAACTCTGGGTTATTTTTTATTGCTCCTCATCTGTTTTCCCTGATGTTGACAAGGCCAGAGAGTGCCTTGGCGCAGCGATCTCTGTTCTCAGTGGTACGAGAACCATGCATTGACTGACCTTACTGAGGTGCCTGTCACATAAAAACCCTCCTACATCTGGAGTCCTGCCTGCACCCCCTTTTTTCTCTCCTTCATGAACATTTATAGTAGCAAAACTACATATACTTTGAATTAGTACGGAATTTAAAATTTTGCAGTGAGTAATTTCATACAAAATGAAGTTCCTCTGCAATTCTATATATTTGTATCAATAAAATTCATGGACATGCGGTTCCCAGGGTGAAATCCAGACTTTTTTTAGGAGGGGATAGAAAATGAATGTGATTCTCCAGACACTGCTGGTCTCCTCTCTACTGTAAACTGGTGATACAGTGTCCTGCCACTCAATTTATATTTTCCTTTGCCCACACATCTCTTTCCTATTCCTAGGGTTGTCCCTGCTTTACATGTCTTTTTTGTACCTCATTCCTCACATCTAAGATGATTGTTTTGTCGTGAGATACTCTTTTCCTCAAAATTCATCAATAACAGAGAAAAATGGAGAAGCCAGTCAGCGCCATGGTAGGTAAAAGGGGTAAAGTAGGTTAGGCAGTTAGCATTCATCAAACATTTAATAATTGATACAAACAGAGACCAGCTATACAAGAACTTGATATGTTTTCTTTTTGTGCAACTTGGTTAGTCCATCACGCAAGTCCCTGCAGAGCACCCCAGGACTTACCTGTGGCCCTGACCTACATTTTGCATGGCATGTGCACCCGTCTTTCCCCAGACAGCAAAGCCAGGTTTTGAAGAGGGTTTCGCTCCTGTTTCAAGGCGCCTGCAGCTGCGCGCAAGCAGAGACCTGGCAGATGGCCCCTGCTCGCCCTGGCTGTGCTGTGGGCTGGTGTGCGCACTGCTGTTCTAGGTGTTCTAGGTAAATGTTCATAAGCTCTTACTGTAAAACAGTCTGTGTGGTTCCTCGTTTCTTATTCCACCCTTTCCTTAGTCTAGTTTTGACTCTTATAGCAGACACCACTCTGGGAAAAGCCAGTGTTTCCTGGTGTTAAGATCAGCTGAGCTGATGTAGTCTTCCTAAGCTGCAGTGCTGGAGGGTTGGCTTTAGTCAGGTTTGTTTTGTGTTGGGCTTTTTTTTTCCCAAAACACCAGAAAGCATGCTAAGAAGATATCCTATAAAGGCCAGGGAATGGGCTATTGATTCAAAAACGCTTTAAGATTCCCAGGGAGGTGAAGCCAGCAAATGCTGTGTCACGCCAGGCTTTGTCATGCCACCCCCAGCAAGCCACAGCGTGCTCGGGGCTTGCCGTGCCTCCGCACCAGGGTCCCCGTGGTGACCATGACAGACGGGGCCAGGACCCTTCTTACACTGGGCTGTGTTGTGATGCAAAGACCTGTGCCTGTCCTGAGCCCGTAGGTACAAGGACCTGGGACAAACCAACTGCCTTGCCTCATCCCTTAAACCGCACAGCTTACCCTTTCCACAGCCAGGCTTTTTTCCCCAGCATCCTAGGTGTAGGTGTACTGCTTTACTTGGCAACTGCTTGCCAGCATGTGGATTCCTCTTTCTTTATGGTGAGGCTGGGGCTCCCGATGGCTCCCGCAGTTTGTTCTCATGCCCCTATTCCCCTCCTCATCGAACTGCCTGCCAGGAACCCACACACCTTTTGGCTCCCACAACCCAAACTCGATGGGTCTTGCACAACAGGTACCAGCTGAGTGCATCCCTTTGCTTTCATTTTTTGTTTATCAGGATCCCCATGTACTGCAGCTGTCTGCTAGGCAGTTCCCTACGTGTAGGGGAGATTACGAAAACACAAGGCAGGGGGATAAGTAGTCAGGCATGGGCTCAGAAACATGCTCTGATTTGCTAAAATTGCCTGGTGAAGATTAGAACGACTTCAGGCATTTGCAAAGCAGGTAACAAAAGTAGCACCTTTAGGCAAACATAACCCTAATTTCTCCACTTAATAATTAAAAGGGCAAAATTTAGGGGAAAATATTAATCCCTGTCCATAGCAGACTTTCTTCTCTCTTTTACTCCAGGCTATAAGTATCAATGGAGTTAAACATTTATTGACACTTGCGCAAGCACAGCCAGAGCAAGAGAGCTGAGTAAAGGCAAACCTTTTCAAAAAAGAAGCCAGAGCACACTGATGCTGGCAAGAGGACATAGGGTTCAAAGGAAACGAGGATGAGGGAGATTGTGAAACTGGGATGCCTGTGCTTGCAAATTACTTGTAATGGGTCCAGAAATTACTTGTCTAGTGCTGTTGGTTTACCTTTTACCTACCACTAGGTATGCAGCTAAACTCATTAAAGGGCTGTATCTAGTCATATAATTTGTTTACAGCTAGTTATTTTCCATTATAATAACAATAGCATGATACATGCAAAAGCACGCTGGTGTTTTGGTGGTAGTATGCAGGCGTGCCTTCTGATGGCAGCTTACTGCTTGCTGAGAGCCCAGTTGCAAAACGTTATTTAGTCCTATTAGGAGTAATTTCAGGGGCAGACTGGGGAGCACGATCCCTCCCTTTGCCACACGCAAACATGCACAGTTTAAACTTGTTTCCTCCCTAATTACGGGTGAGCAAAGCACAGGCGCTTTTCTTTCCTTCTGGGTCATTTAGGGTTTGAAAAGAAGAAAATGAGGGAGACAAGAAATTATAACACAAGGGGTTTTACCTTCTTCCACATACACTGTACCCATGCAACAAGAGCTGTCTGAAAGTGGTTTTCTAACCTCTGTATCCCAGTTGTAACACATGCAATCATATAACTTCTTTTGCAGCGGGAGTGATGCTTCCCGCTCCTGACAGAACAGACTAAGCTGTTCCTCTGGGTATCAGCTCAGAGAGTTACTGCTTTCCTTTGGCACAATCCTTAAGCTGACCTGTGGGGATGACAAAGGTGGTGAATCAGTTCCAAAAAAAGGACAAAAAGGAAAATGAGAATTGTATCACTGGCTGAACCTCAAGTGCTAATGGGAATTTGGCCTGCCTGAGGCAGAGCACAGATTTGGACTGTACGTTGTAAGTCCTGGTAACATCCTCCTCTGGCACTTGGTGCTTCTTCTAAAAAAAAAAAAAAAATCAGATCTCAGGATTTGGAAAGGGTTTTTGCAAAGATTCTAAGAAAATTTAAAAAAAATGCGGGGAAGTAAAAACAATTCAAAGTTTTACAAAATATGCAGAAAAATATTTCTTTTGACTGGCTTTAGTAAGTACATCCAGGTTCTGACTGAGGGGCATAAACACTGGTTTTTGGAATAGAAACATTTTTCCTGGTAATTTATTATTCTCTGAGCTTGTCATGAAGCACAGAGCAACTGTCAGTAATGTGCCCCATGAACACAAAAATACCTTGGATAACATCTGTCTCAATATTTTGCCTTTCAAATGTTCCTCATTGCAGTGAGCACTGTGTTTACCAAGAAACAAAAGATATAAAGAGAACAGTTCTGTTTGGTACAGTAATATATCTAGAACAATTATTTCGTGGTTATGGAAAAACCCTTGCTGTTTCCACTGTACGTCTTCAGAAAAATTCTGTCTTGTCAAGACATTTTATGAAAAGCTCAGGCTGTCCTATAAAACCATGCTGTATGCTTAATTTAATCACAGAGAACTGATATAAAATGCATGGACTGCAAACAAGAGGTGAAATCTCATGACTTCATGTGAACCCTCTCTTGTGATGGAGAACAACTTCTGACTTCGGCTTTTACTGCCGTAATGTATAAGTCCTGACACACATTTTCATTGAATAATATATTGAATAATTCATGCTACAGCTCCAGGGGCAAATAAACCTTGTATCACAACAGTGGACTTCCTCATCTTTGTGAACCTCACCTCCTTAGCAGGGTATTTGGTGGCTGAAGGCTTCACTTGGGAGTGTGGCCTCTTTCTTGACTGTTTTTCCCACCTGACTCTCCCTGGCTTCCCATGTACAGTAGAAATAATTTTCTGATTTTCCTGGAATAGTCAGTAACTTCGGTCTCTGTAATAACCCTACCTTTGTTTTTCAGGTGTGGGGGGTTTTTTTGCTATATTGCCAAATCTATATTTGCCACCAGCCCTGCCTTGCAGGGGTGTTTCTGCAGCAGGGGAGAGGCTGCCAACACTGACTGTGGCAGCTATGGTGCATTTGCTAAAAGCCTTACAATGTGTGTTATACAGAAAAAAGTCTTCAGCATTCCTACTCTGGTCTTGTGTGGCTCCCAGCTGAACCTAGCTGTATCTGCCCAGAGATGGTTGTCCTCTAGAAGAGAGTCTACTCAGGACACGTCAGAAGATGACAACTTCATCTGTCTCCCAGAAATAACCAAGATGCTTCAACTGCAAGGGATTTACAGCAGGATTTTCCTAGAAGCAATGGGAAAAGGATTCAAAGCCAGAGCTCACCTGGGCGCTGCTTCAAAAATGTCCCTCTTTCTACAAGCCAGATAAATAGGAGCAGCTAACACTTATAATTTTTTTTCCTTTTTTTGCCTAGGATGTGCTCCTGTGGCAGCATGAGTGGCTCTGCATACAGCTGATATACCTTGGGGAAGCCAGGTTTGACAGGGATTGCTTCCCCTGGCTAGTCAAAGGGGGAAATTTAGGCTTCACTGTGACCACATATAAAAGTGTGCTTTGTCAAGGTGCCACCATCCATCTGATGCACTTAGCTGGGATTTTGCTGCTGCTTCAACTTTTTTTCCCTATTGTTCACAGATGGGGAAAGGCTCTGTGAAAGGCTATTAAGACACCTCGCATTTTCCACTGTAGTAGACACCAAGTTCAGAAGTGTTACCTTTGTTCCCTCAATTATGCCAAGCATGTTAATCTTGACGCAAAACAAATTAAAATGTTGTCATCTGTGTTGAGACAGTTTCAGGGGGTGGTGGTAGTAGTGTATGTAATGTGCAAAGTTTCCAGTGTCTCTGGCATGCTTCGTTACCTGAAATCAGTTAGTTGGAGTTTCTTGACCTCCAGTACAGGATCTAACCATTGTGTAACTCTGGAAAAACCTTCTGTTGTTACACAATATTATTTGGTGTCACCTCCATCTGTGATACAACTATGCAATCAAAGCTGTACTGTGAGCACGAGCATATTTGTACACCATACACACCTCTCCCTCCCCAACTGTGTATAGATACACACACCAAACACCACTTGCTTGTTTGGACAAACAGAGAACAATCCTCTTTCTCCTGCAAAGCAGGAGGAAAATGAGGTCAGCAGCTGAAGTAGGTCCATGACCACCTTGATTCTGTATTTGAACTGCATGGGTGGATGCCATTTTACATGCAGAAAAGACGACTGACCCTTGCCCTGAAGTACCGAAACCTCACGCGTCACGTGCCCAAAATGAGTCTTGCAAAAGAAAATACGAATCGCCTGTCAGATCTGTGACTTTGGGACCGGCTCTGCTTTCCACCCCCATCTTTTTTCCACCTGGGATTCATAAACCCTGGGTCATTCCCATTTATGTCATATCAAAGAAGAGGAGAAACCTGCTCCTGCCGCCTACACACATGCATTGGCCAACCTTTGTACCTGGGGCCAGCGGAGGTATAGCCATGCAAGATGTTTTGCTCCATCCAGGGAAGGGAGCGAGTCAGGCACTGCTCTACAAAAGCACGTGGGGGTCACCGGTGCTGCCCCTGGCTGCGGGACCAAGTGAGTGGCAACTTTGCTGGGGCCATTGGTGGTGGTGGTGACCCATCATCTGATATTATAAGTTGTTTTTTTTATTCTAGTCAAGCTTAGCTCAACACTGGGTTTTCTTTCTTGGAAAAAAAAAAAAAGAGGTGACACCTAATTTATGTACCTCCTGCCACGCATGCTGTGGACATGCACGCGAGGATGCGGAACTGTGCAAGGAGCGGGGCTGTGCGTGCCGGGGACAGGCGTTGCTGCCAGCGGCTCCCAGCAGGCTCAGGGCTCCAGCACTGGTCACAAACACGATGAAGTGTTTCAGCCTCGCTGCAGTCCTTGGTTGCACCTCACCATAGCCCACCCAGGGTCACTAACGCTGATGTTGCTCTTTACAGCCACAGACCTCAAGCTGTGGTCAGTAATGCTGGACACAGCCGAAGTGAAGACATCAGCATGTGGCGACTTGACTCCTTATAATATCCCTCAGAGAAGAGCAATAATGATCAGAGCTCATCATTTTACAAACATATAGGGACCACTCCTCACCCCAAAGCTCTTGCAACACCTCAAAGACAAGCAGGCAGCAATGAAAGAGAGAAAACCAAGCAAACAGATCTTCTAACAGTATTTAAGTCATCAGCTCTCACTGAAATCAGAAGGCAGAAATTAGCCTGGAAGATCTGGCTTAAATTAAGCAGGAGATGGTCACACCACGTTTGCATGGTGGTAGAGAAGACAGTAATCCTAAAGTCTCCTAAGTCCCAGCCTTATGCTCTTTCTTCCTAAATTCATGCCAGAACGCTTAATCTTTGAGAAGCTTATGCTAAGATTTCTGTGTTTGTTTAAAGTTTTAAAACAAAACCTAATCCCCTACAGGGAACCCTACACTACAATTCTATTTTTTTTTATCCCAGATGCAAAACAACCCTAAACCTGCTCTGCAGATCTGCTGGCACAGAAGAGATGGAATATGATTTTGTTGGGTTTTTTAAACCCCTTATTGATTTTTTTCCTGGGTTCGTGAAGGGTTCACAAGTGAGAGTGATGGTCCTTTGGGTATGACTGTCCATTTTAAGTCCCACCTCCTGCATTGAAGTGTTAGAAAAATATGGACAGTTATGCCGGAGGGCTTGCTTTTGCCCTGGAGCCCCACCAGCTTCATTTGAAATCTGGTTTTCACCTGATGTAGTTAAAGCAGCACAGAGAGGGCTGTGTGGAGGTCATAACCATTTTAACCTAGCACAGTGCGCTTGAGTTCAAAGAGCAGTGATTTCAAAGCAATTGGCCTTCTGCGGGTGGCAGAGGGGAAGGACCTACTTCCTTTTGGACCTGCTGTCCACAGACATCCTCTGGGCACCAAATCCTAGGGGCTGGGGACAGATTTTGGAGGTGGTGGAGCAGGGCTCCCACCAACACCAGCTGGTACTCAAAAACACCCGCACACAGCTGCTGGTGCCACCTTCCAGAAAAGAGGACCACTACAGAAAGGAGACCCAGGAGCTGAGCTCAGGCATGGACCTTGATTATCCGCATAGCTGGAGTGTTAGTCATATGATAACCCTTTAAGCCACATCTGCTGGACATGCCGCCTGGTTTCTAAGCCACCACCTGGCCCTTGGTCATGACTTTTTCAGAAATCTTGTTCTTTGAAATGGTTAGAGCACCTAAACTCAAACGGCAAAGGGAAAGAGATGGACCTACTGAAAGAAAAGATGCTGTACAAAGAGCTTCTCTGACAATTTCAACCTAAACGAATGCCATATGGTAATACTACAAGAAAGTGAAAATGATGTCTTATTATGGGAGGTGCTGGACAATGGTGATTGCACTCATAGTTGCCTGAACTACAGGTATACGTATAAATGAAAAAATAAAATCAGGTGTACCTATAAACAGAACATAGAATCACACAATAATTTAGGTTGGAAGGGACTGTCTGGCCCAATCCCTACCCAAAGCACAGCCAACTTCAAAGTCAGAGCAAACCTTTGTCTTGGAGAGTTTTGCACATCTCTGCAAGAGATGATTTGAGCACCATCCCTGTGAAAATTTTTTCCTAATGACTAACGGGGATTTCCTTGTATGTAACTTCTGTTTGGTACCCCTCATCCTTTCACTGTGCACTTCCAAGATGACCCTGGCTCTGTATTTCCTGTAAGGTAGTTGCAGACAGCAGTATGGTCTCCTTTCAGCCTTTTCTTCAGGCTGGACAAACACAGCTCTCTCGTCCTCTCCTGGTACACCACGTCCTTCTGTTGGACTTGCTCCAGTGTGTCAATGCTCCTCTTGTACCAATGACCCTACAACTGGACACAGTACACTTAGATGTGGCCTCACAAATACTATGCGTTTTCTTCCAGAGAGGCCAATTGTTTGTTTGGTTTGGCTGTATTCTAACTTCTCTTAATTTAAGAGATTTTGCTTTTCCTGTTTAAATACAGTACTGACTATCACTGGACATATGATACTCAGAAGGATCCTTCAGCTGACCCCACGTGGCTGCTCTCTTCTTATCTGGTTTCTAATCATCAGAGCAAGGAGGCTCCAGAACAACCTTTTACTGAGAGCAGCAGGACAAAATCCAGCCTAATTACCTCTGTAATGGAGCTAGTGCAGTCTGGAACAGAAGTCTACAGTGATCTGTGGGTGATGGTAGAGGTTGCAGTCTTGGCCTGGAGTCTCAGGATGTCTATTAAGCCCCTACATTCCTCTTTGCCATTTTAAAATGGAAAACCCACGCTTGCCCGTACCTCAATGCCTGTAAAGTAAGGCATATCCTACGGCAGCGATCTTAGGTCACGCTTTTGTGCCACTCCTTTTTTCCTCCGAATATGCAGAGTCATGCAAGGCGAGCCAAGCAACTTCTGGCACCCCACTTTCCTCACCCCTCCAGGCATGGGCGCTGCTCCCATGTGCACCCTTCTTCTTCCACATGCTTCGTTTTACCCTGTGGTCTGACTTAGACCTGGTTTTGGAGGGGTAACAAGCTCCACCTTGTCTTTGTGGAATGACATGGGCTTCAGCACAGCATGGCACATGGTCCAGTCTTCCCGATGCATTTCTTTCAGGGTGACCTCTGTGCATTAGGAAAACATCGTGTTAGAAGCTAACCGGCATTGAAGGATGAGCAGGCTTTTATTCTGATAAATAATCAGGTCGCATAAATGTTATTAGACACAATCAGTGTGTGATCTCTTCAGGCGAGTACTTCAGCAAGGAGGAAAAACTCCTTGGTACTATGCTTCGTGGTAGAGCATGGTCTGTGGCCAAATCCTATCGCATTTAAGATGATCACATTTGCCTCTGGGCAGGCAGGCAAGGAGAAGCAGGGCAGAGGCACTGCAGCCAGCTTTGCAAAGCCTGTCTTGCTCCTCTCTATCCTTCCCCCCGGGGTCCCTCCATCCCTCCCTCCCTGAAGGTTTGAGGCAAGCCGAGGCACGCGGCCGGCCTCCGGAGCAGGAGCCAGTGCACACCAGCAGATTTCAGCTTCAGGATGTTTCCCTTTGAATAGCTTGACAGCAAAAGCTTTCATCCTGGAGAAGACTGACTTGCATCCGCAGCTCGTCCCCCCGTGTCACCAGGATTTGCACACCAGTGGCTAAAACCTGGCTTTGGCTTTAGGTCGAGTGCTTTAGCAGGGTGGAGCTGCCAAGGTGGCCTTCCTCCCCAGCTTCAATCCCCCTGCCCTCAAGGTCTTCCAGGACAGCCCCGGATATACGGGATGTCTTATAGCTGAATTGCACCTTGGCAAAGCTGCTTAGTATTCATCCTTTGGGGCCAATTGCTGGCTGTCATACAGAGCAAGGGCAATTCACGAGGAAGAAAAGGCATCTTTTTAAAAAAATAAAGTGCGTTGGTTTTTTTTCCCCTCCAAGGAAGCCTGCGAGGCAGAGTGACAAGATGCATGAAGAGAACATTCATGCAGACGAGCAGCGTGGCCTATTTAAGAGGAAAGTGAAAGAGCAATTATTCTGCAGCTCCATTCTGATGTTAACCAAAAATAAAAAATGTCAGGATTCGGCAAAAGGACCACACGCAGCCAAGGAAGCGGCACTGACAGCAGAGGGGGTTACGTTGCTGAAGGGACCCTGAATAGGAAGCAAATGAAAGCCAAGTCTCCTGCTCACAAAATCACCAACCCAGCACTTGCAGGAGCAATTGCCATGAGTAAAAGCATTAAAACCCCTCTGCAAGGCAAACTGGAAGCAGTACGGAAATTAAGCCAATTACTATTGTACTTGTTTCCCTGTTCAGAAAGGCTGCACACAAGGAGGGATAACTTTGCCCTCTATTTCTGGCCAACCAAGCTTACCCAGCCTATGCTGCACCTCGGACCAAGTGTACAGCAGAGCTGCCTCTATATTCTATAGATTTTGGAAGCCTTTGCAGAAGCCACCACCAACTTACAGAGAGCAGCCAGTTTTGTCTACAAAACAGCTATTTTCTCATTTTTTATTTTGTCACTTAAAGGATCTTTTCTGATTTCAGGTTTCAGAGAGGGGAAGAGGGGACTAAGTTTGGGGGAGAGGGTACTGGATTTGTTACCCATGATACAGCTGAAGTGGGTACGCTGACCCTCCCTTGGCAGCTGTGTCAACGCATACAGCGACAGAGGAGAAAGTTAACATAATGGGTCTAAGGTAGGGAATTCATTTGTTTTGGTGTTTTAAACACCTTTCTCAGATTTCTGAGGGGAAACCTCACCAGGATGAGCAAGAGCAGCTCACACAGTGTCAAACAACCTGCAAGCTCCAGCACAGGTGGCCCTCCATCCCCTCCTACTCCCTCTGCTTTCCAGCCGCTTTCTGCAGAGGCGTCTACAACACAGTGGAATTGCCTGCTCCTGTGCTTCTCAAAGGTGGTTCTTAAAGACCTACCAGCCCTTATGAGAGGCAGTGGGCTCCTAAGCCCTCAAAAGCAGATTCCCAGGGCACCCCGTTAAATAGCTCCCTGAATAGCTTAAAGTTTGCTCTTCTGAAGTCCAGGGTAGCAAATCTGTTGCCCTTTTTTCTCATTATGCTGAAAAATTTAAACTCAACCATTTCATGATCACTGTGGCCAAGACAGCCACCTACCATCACATTCCCCACAAGTCATTCTCTAGTCACAAATATCAGCTCTAGGAAGGCATCTTTCCTAGATGGCTCACTGAGCACCTGTGAGAAGAAGTTATCTCCTACAAACTTCAAGAATTTCCAAGACTTGCTCATCAGAGCAGTATGATATTCTCAGCTGATGTCTGGGAAATTGTAATCTACCATGAGGACAAGGGCTACCAATCCAGAAATTTCTCCTAATTGACTACAGAATGACTCATCAGTGCCTTTTTTTTTTTTTTTTTGTTCTCTGAGAGAGGGTATTCACACTCTTTCTTAAACTCACATTTGGCATATAACTCAGGTGGTCTCATCCCCCACCTTTCCTTCCCTGACTTTCCCATGCCTCCGACTACATCGAGGACACAGAGATGTACCTATGCAGGTCTGAGAGGTGCACAGAGGACCCAGGTCCACCACCAGTGCATGCCGCAGCATCACCCCGCCAGAGCCCAGCTGCACCCTCCTGTCAGTGGTCCCAGGGGCGGGGTGGGCAGATGCCCAAGAGGCAGCACAGGGAGGCCACTGTGCACCTTGGAGCAGAGGGGTCAGCTGCGTGGGGTCAAGCAACGCTGTGCACCCCATCCCAGTCAGGGAACAGGCTTGATTTAGGAGCGTGGACATAGCCCTGGGCTCCTAACAGCAGCTGCTCGCATTTCTCCTGAAGCCAATGCCTGCTGCACACAATGTGGTTTATGCCTTCAGCTTTGTACCTCTGTTTACAATCAGGGGACAAAAGCAACTCTGTGTCTCACAGAGGGATGGAATTGATTATAGAGAGAATTCCTAAGTGCTCGGATAACTTGATTTTTAGGACCCCTCTTCATACTGTAGCTACATCCTTGAGGCTTAAAAAGAGAAGGAAAAAAGCCCCACGCCACAAACATCCCCACAATTGGATACTGGCAGGACGCAGAACAGGACGGCCTTCCCTCTGAGCAGGACAGGGAGTGAGGCACATGGTTGTGTGCACCATCCTCACAAGGGACCAGACGTGTTCAGAGCAGAGGAAAAAACAAGAGAAACGAAGGGGAGCACACAGCACCAGAGGGAGAAAGGAGTCCCATCAGAAGCACTGGTGCCAAGCTCAGCTATCAGACTCCAGCAGGTGCACCTCCATTCAGATGCACTTCCACATGCAGCTAGCACAACAGAGAGGAAAAATTGATAATCAGTTGATAATTGTTAACTTTGCCCATTGCTCCTGCTGTAAAGGGCATGCAGCGAGAGCCTCCTTCAGCTGCCTGCACTGGGGTGACACATTGCTGTCTGAGTCACCTACAGCTACTTGTGGCAGCAACACAGAGATAGAAAATAAGGCTCAAGACACACAGGAGACATGCACATGTCTGGAGAGGCAGCTGGAGGCCCCCTGGGGTGTGCCAAGGTTTCTCAAACAACACTAGACATCTATACATGGGCTACCGTATCGAACCCCCTGTCTACAATGATAACAGATACAGTAGGACAGGAGATAGTAGCTCATTAAGGAATTGTCATGATGAATCTAGAAGGGGGATGTCCCACAGATCTTGTTTTGCATGCTTACAGAGGGCACTTGGATATATCAGTGATGGGAATGAGTGGCCACCAGCTGAAGCATAGTCCTAGGGGACATCTGAGACCTGTGGGTTTCGCAGCACTGGGTGGGTCAGGGCGGGAGATGGAAACATGCTCCCACCTCACAGGTGTTCACCAGGAGCTGCTGAGCCTCGCAGTGGGACCTGCAAGAGGTACAGGAGCAAAAGCCATTCTGCACCTTGAGGGCATGGCAGGGAAAAAAGTGAACCAGTCTGCAATTTCCTTAGTCTGCAATTCACTTGCATATGTTCATCTGAAAGGTTTTTACTGCTGT
Organism: Strix aluco; assembly: GCF_031877795.1. Taxonomy (NCBI): domain Eukaryota; kingdom Metazoa; phylum Chordata; class Aves; order Strigiformes; family Strigidae; genus Strix; species Strix aluco. The sequence goes on along the minus strand of NC_133931.1, from coordinate 91,553,238 downwards.
TGTGTTTTGGGGGGCACTTCAGCATGAGGACAGAAAAGTTTGTAGGAAAGAGGAAGCACTCTCAGCCTGTCTTCAAAAAACAAGTTGTTGGTTTTGTTTTTAATAGAAGAGAGAGAGAAGACTGTCAAGGGAGGAGACCCTCAACCCCCACCACTGACGGTGGCTTCAGGGGTCCTTTGCCCCAAGAAGATGCCTCAAATACCTTGGGGAGGAGAAACATCCAGTTTCCAGGCAGAGGAAGCAGGACAAGGGCACTGCAGAGCTACCAAGATCTGCCTGTTGTGCTGGGTGAGATTTCCACTGCTGCTCATGTCTAAGCCTTGCATTTCCCACAGACAAGTTCAGCTCTGGTTTGGTCTGTTGGGCAGCAGAAGCATCCTGAATACACATGTACTTCCACCTCGTGCCACACTAGTCTACAGGTCTGCTGTCCTCCTGCCACCCACTTAGCTCCAGGGACCACCCAAGTCACCACCTCACCTATGCCCGAGTTTCCCCTTAAATCCTGCAAGGGACAGAAACTACACCTATGCTCCTGTCCAACATCCCATGCTGGACACGGGCAGGCCTTGTCTCCCTGCTGTAACTGGTGCTTACAATGTGTGAGAAGACAGGTCAATCTGCTTGATGCTCAGAACGAAATGAATCCAGAGAACGAGCTTGATCCTTATTACATTTTTTGAACTTTTAAAGCTATTCAACCCAAAACATGACATCATCCTAACATAACACAATGCTAAAATAAACAACACAGAAAATACAGAAATGAATGAAAAGATAGCTCTGAGAAATAACTTACAGCCAGTGAAATCCAAAAAACCAGGACAGAGCAAGGTCTCCGTTGACGCACTGAGGCAGACGAACAGCAGAGTACAGCATTCACAAGGGGATGAAACAGAAGGAAACCACAGGAAAACAGCATAACGGGAGAAGAGACGGTGTTGCCCAATACACCCAGCAGCAGACCTGGAAGGGGGGATTTCGTGGCTGACCCCATTGCCTCACTGGAAACAAACAGGTAGAAGGAAGAACATGGGAAATGATAGCACAATAGGGTTTGAGACCAAATTGGAAAGATGAGAGAAGACCCAACAGAGGCAGTGCAATGGAAACAGAGATGAAGGAACAAACCGCCTGGTCTCTCCTTTGGATAACTGTGCCCAGCTGAGCCCAAGTTGCTCCTCAGAGGTGCTCGTTGCACACCCCACCTGTGAGAGCCCAGCTGGAGCTGCTCTGCTCTTAACAGGTAAAACAAAGGGCAGGTAAAGCCCTATGCTGGGAACAAGCAGTCCATAGGCTTGGAACATTTCAGTCAATAAAACAACCCTCACTCAAAATTCATTTGTATTCACATTTGTGAGGCAGTGCCACAGGATTACTGCTGCTCTTTGTCTCGGGGAGGGAGAAGTGACATTTTAGACCCTGAGTGCTGACAAGCACTGGCAATTGAGTTTTTAACTGAGACTATGGTATCTGTAAATGAGAGAAATGTATTTTGCTTTCTTTGGTAAGGCAATGGTGGTCTGGTGCAAAATCTGCCCTCTCTGACCTGTCCCTGCTGCCTCAGGCACCCTATGTAAAACCTTATTTTAATAGGTCTCGAATGAGTGGTGAAATCCATAACCACACAGTTTAATGGCTTCCGCACCGCTGCAAAAATACTTGCATAAAATTGTAGCTGCAAAGGCCTTTTTGCTTCACTGGAGAGACAAGCTGGGTCAATCAGCACTGCTTTGCTTTGGCTTTCCATTTATTGCATGACAGAAATTAGTTCAAGAGTGCCTGAGACTGAATGTGAACCTGAACCAGCCTTAAATAAACAATATTTAGTCACTCTAATAGCTACATTTTAATCTGATTTTTTCCATCCCTTCCTCCCTGTCCCTAGCTGTGTTTTGCTCCTCAGTTTTGCTGCAATTATCAAGCACTTAAAATGGTGTCTTCTGCAAACTGGATGACCTCCATCTCTGTTTGCTATCCACTGTCTTTTGCCCATGGCTGGTACAGAACCAGTAAGAAGGGAATCATTACCTACCTGGAAGGGGTTTTCAGACATTATGTTGCAGAAGGGACCTCATGCGAAATGAAGAGAGAGGCTGCCCCATGAGGGAGAGTGACCCGGCCACGCTGCAGTCCCCAGCAGAGCCAGCAGCTGGGCATAGGTCCATCGACAGCACTGGACCAGGTGCAGTGATGGGGTGGGTCCAGGATCCACCCAGGGGGTCTGGACAGAGGAGCAGGAGAGGGGGGACACCTACAACATGAGTCTGAGACCCACACAGGAAGACCTGTCCATCCCTAAGCTGGGACGAGGCACCCAAGACAGCATCACTCCAGCAGGCACCAAAGGCCCCGGCTGAGCTGAACCGGGCTGGTGGGCCAGGGTGGGGTGGGTGGAAGCCCCATGGGAGGCTGGGCAGGCTCGTTAAGGCCTATTAGTGCTCCCAGGGCCCTGATGATGCCAGCTGTTCATTTCTGCATTAGCTTTGGCTTGTTTTTTCCTCATCCTTTATTGAAAAAACCCTGCTGGTGCTCTGCATGGCAGGTCAGTGAAGCACGGCTCCCCACTTGGGGACAGCACAGACAGCTGCGGTGGCTCCCCCACCATCGGTCCCTCTCCTGCCTTTAAACTCTCACATTTCCTTGTATCAAAGGCACAACCAGCTGTAAAAATAATATCCTGGCACAGATGAAACAATTATGACACAATATGCAAACACCTAAGCAGAGCAAAGCAATGCAGTGTACAGTTCAAGAGAAAGAGCGTTTGAAACTAAATTAATTTTGTTAAAGAACCAAAGGCTCTTCCCAGCTTTCAAGTGGCAACAAGAGAAGCCTGGCATGTCCCTCCATCAGAGACACAGACGGGAAGAGCACGCCAACCAAAGGGAAGCGAGCATATGGAATACGTTACCCACATCCATCATAGAAGTAAGGAGCTTTAAAGAGTTCAGAAGGAAACTAGATACATTTCCAAACAAAGACTGAAAAATAGGGGGTGAGTGACAATGCACAGTGGGGAGGGAAGAGGAGAGGGTTCACATAGCCTTCCCCCTGCCTGAGTAAGCCTGAAGGCCTGACGTCTTTTTGAGTATGGAAGTTATCTAAAACTGGTTAAAGATGTGCACTGAAGAGCTGAAAGATGAAACTTTAAGGCATTAATCAAGAAGGGTTTTTTTGGGGAAACAAAAATAGGAGGGCCCAAATAAGTGATTAAACTTCCTAGGTGCCCACGCTCTGCCTATACACACCATTGGTACTGTCGGGCTGGGTTGACCTACTCTGTCCCAACTGTCGCTGTGCTTGTTTGTGAGAAGGAAGGTTTTGCTTTTAAAATAAAAAAAAAATCAGAAACGATTGAAGTTCGGAAATTAAGCTTCTGCAGCACAGACCACCACTGAGCAGTCCTGGGCCCCCTGTGGCTCCTGATCCCAGCACCCACCCCTCTGCCATTGTGTGTGGCATGTTACATACCACCACCCATGCACAAATCAAAACCTGCTTTAAACCTACCTAGATACAGTGCGTGTCACCTGCCCCTGGCCAGGAGGTGGCATTCCCCTGCCCAAAGGGATCTGAGGTGCTCTGGGAAGAGCAGGGAGGTAAGGACAGATCACCAGGTAAATGCAGGCTGACATGTAACCTGTAAGCCATGGGATGGTCACTGCTGAAGTGAACTAATCTTCCAACTGCTAAACACCTCCTGCTTCTGTTGTCTCTGCCAGAAATGATGAGGCTGTCGGTGCAAATGAAAACACAGGTCACACAGGTGCCTGAAAAAAAACTTCAGAAATTGAACATCAGCATCCTCCTTTAAAATCCTGTGCCAGGTTTTGGGCAGCAGTCCCCTTGTCCTTAGCCAGAAGGCAGAGCGCTGGTCAGGATGCAACTGCCCTGCTTCTGCAAACCTGCCAGGTCTGCGCTAGGCAGTGGAGAAGCAGGGCACCGTCCCTCCGTTTGTCCCATGCAGGCCCTGGCGTTAGGAACCTGCTGGCAATAAAAGCATTACAGTATTCTCTGTATTTAGGAAATTTAGGAAAGCACTGTCATAAGTCCCTAGTAACTTGGCTAGACAGCTCTGGCTTGGACAAAGTGACAGCTACCTCACGTCTCAGGATAGTTGCTCTCTCCGGTGGTGCTGGAGGTGTGACAGCCTTTGGGCATCATGCTTTAGCTGTAGAGCAGCCAAGCACGTTTGTTTTCCTGTCTAACTCTAAATTAACATCCCATTCTTTGCCTCTGCCACCTGAGAACACGCTAGAAATGAGATAGCCTTCCTTAGAAAGGAAGAAAAAATGTTTCAAAGTGCAATGCTAAGTCCCGGCTTCCATTTAGCTGCTTTCGCAATGGCAGGTACTGGCACAGGCTTACACTGAAATAGTTATCCCCTTGCACAGGTTATTTTATTTTGGATTAGCAAGTTTCCAATATTACTGCTTGGAAGTTTGCATACCACAGATTAAAGCATTTCAAGTGGCTCTCCATTATGTGCATGGTTCTAGTATGCATGTAAAAGAGACTTTAAAAGGCTAATCAGGGCAAAAGCAAGATGACCAAAAAAAAAAAAAAAGCAAACACATAAATTAAAATGGAAAACAAATCAAAGGGAGACAACACTAAAGGGTGTTAGCTATCTGATAACTCTGTATAGCCGTAAGAATTATGAACGCAGTAAGATTTTAAATATATTAGAGTCTGTTCTAAGTCCACGTAAATTAGCCTTGTGTAGGTTGCCGAGAGTGTCCATCTCTTCTGTATGTGTCTTGTATGGTCGGCTGCGCTGGGGTGAAATGCAGAATTCAGCTGCTTTTGTACCAAATAGATACAAAGGACTTTTTGAAGTTCTTTGCTATGAAACAGATCTGAGCTGCGTTAAGAAACCGAGTGATGTGTGAGAATTGTCTCATCTCAAGCACACTCCAATGACTGTTGGTAATTTTTTGGTTTTGCATTGCTTTCCCCTCCCCTTCTCACACATTACTGATCTTTGCATTTGAGATTTTTATTTCTTATGTTTACAGAGGCCAGGATTTGTATCCTCAGTTTGAAATACCTAGAAATCCTTGTCAATATGCACCTCAGAGCTGATCTGGTCTTTAAGGAGCAATTAAAGTAAGTCCCATGATGTTTTCATCCAGAAGTCTTGCCACTGCTAAGCTGTCCGCTCTTTTGCTGGGGCATGTGCATATCCTGTAAAAAAACTTTTAAAAAAAGGAAAAGAGCATTTTGATAGCAACACAATTAATTTTATACACTATACTGACTGCTCTACCTAGACATGCTGTTAGTTTCAAAACTGAGTTTCAGTCAAAACAAGATCTGAAGTTGTTGAAATTGTCATGGTTTAAACTTTCAAATGACAAATGATGTAAAATAAGACTATTTTAATGTAATATTTTATTATTTAAATAATATTTTATTGTGTATAGTAGTATTTTTTCTAAGGAGTCTCTAACCAGTACTTTAAAATCAAACTTAAATGGTAAATAAGTTTTTTAGGCAACGATCCCCATCTTTCCTTAGACACACCAATCAGCACCGTAGGAGTTAATTCTTAACTCTGTATCAGTCATCAGCAGCCTCCATCTCAGGCAAAAACATACTTTAGAAATCAATAAAAAAATGGCCATTTTAGATCAAAGAGGAGAGTTCTAAAATGAATGCACTACTGGTTAAGATACAGGTATTCTATCCTTTTACCAAGTTCAGCAAATTTTTTTCAGCCTGTGCTTTTGTACATTGTTTTATTGAGCCATTCATAAAACAGTGACCCTTTACACTAGTCAGGGAGCATATATCAATATTAAAAATAATGGGTTTATTGGGGTCCGTCTCTTGGGCAACATGTTCCTGAGCATGAGATATTCCAGATAAGTATCCAATCTGTGGACCTTCAGACTGATTGGAGAGAGTCATTATCTTGAAAAATAACCAGACTCCCTCAGGAATTATCCTAGTTTGCAAAAAAACTTACATGGTCTTCAGAAAGCATTCCTCATTGTGTGAATACAAGTATCTAGAACCACTTTAATATTCAGTAATTCTTAAGACACAGTTTTCACTTTGGCTGCAGTTCTCTAGGTCTTCAATGTTCACTGTGAGACCTGGGCTATTTTAGCTCTAGGTAATTAATACTTCAGATATGCATTTAGCATGCTTATTTTTTGGAGAGACAACAATTAGTATGCTCTTCATGTGAGAAAGCTTATAAACATGAGAAAACCGTAGAGAAGCTAACGTTACAAAATCACAAGTCAAAGAAATCCCTCAAATAAGTTTACTTTGATGGCACAAAGACGTTAAAACTAAATAAAACTGAAGCACCTTACTGTTTTGCTGATTAAGGATACCAATTAAACTCGGACACCAGAGTGAAAAGAGTAGGCGTATTTTACTAGGGATAACCAAGTAATATAACAGAAAACATGCAGTAAGAAGAAGCAGAATAGTGCACTTAAAGCAACAAACAGGAAAATACGGGGTAGTGCATCAAATCATTACTACCCGAGAGAGAGAGAAGAGTAACTAAGAGAAATACATCACCACTTGCATATATAATCATCATCACCCAGATCCGCAGTCGCTGGGGAGCCCCGGTTACAGCGAGGATTTGGAGAGCCTGTCCCGGCAAGTGGGAAATCCTACGCGGTGCGTCCACCCATAGGTGAGGCATCCAATGTCACTGTGAGCGGGTCCAGCCTTATATACCAGAGATCGACAAGACAGAATAGCTGGCACCTTTGTTTTGAGCAGAAAATATCTGATTTCATTCTCCTGTTGGATTCCACCCAAAGCTTGTCCAGGGCTCGGGGGCGGGAACCAAGGGAGTTTCTAACAAGGCCAAATACGTGGGTTCTCAGCCTTGAACAAGGCTGCAAAAGGAAAGTTGGATACATTCTCTCCTCACTACTGATTATATTTTGTCTTTCACTAGCGAGTTTACATATTTTACTAATGACTACATGCTAAGTTAGCAGCTTCAGCTTGGGGCCTGTTGTTCAGGCTGCAGTATTTCACTGCTTTAGCACTTTTTACACCAGCATAAATAGGTTGTTATAACTTAATACAATACCTACTAGCACAATGGTTATCAGTTACAAAATACACAGGATTCATCTATAGGTGAACTCTGGCTTGGGCCTGTTGTCCAAGCCTTAGCACTTCACTTACCTGGTACCTCAGAAGCTCCCGTATATTCCACTGGTAGAGTTATGCTGCCACCTATTGTGAAGATGAATTTAAGAGACTCATTTCCTTTCGCTAGGTGACACATCTGTAAGGATTACCACTTCTTTTTTTTTTTTTTTTTTTTTTAATTAAGAGTGCTTTCTTCCTAAATATCTGCTTCTGTTCATTGCTGGAGGTGGGATGCAGGCATAGGTGGATTTTCAGCCTGACCAAATACAGCTGTCGGTACATTTTGATCTCTAAGCAACTCCAATGTACAGCAACGTACAGAACTCGACTGCCTGCAGCGGTCAGCTCAGCAGCTGGATCAAAACTAGAACCCCATTTCTGTACCCTGATTAGCAACAGAGACACACAACAGCCACGGGTAAAGAGGCCACTATGCTCTCCCTGCAGTAACGCTTTGAGATGTGCTTTTCCTTCCTCCCTTGTTAGAGGAGCACAGGAGGGTAGGTTAGTACATGGGGCCTGTAACTGAGATAGCATTTGAGCCCTAGTATAAACTCAGGACTACGTCTTTAGGACACCCCTTCTTCTTCCTCCCAAGCACAAGCGCAGTGCACACACCCTTCATATATACTGTGCCTAATCCTAGCAGCCATAGTTACCAGCCCCGAGGAAGCACTATTGCACAAGGCTGCTTTTTTGTGTGCGCAGAACTTAGGCAGACTTATTTCAGGAGAGCAGCTGCAGGAGGCCCAGCTCAGCAGACCTCTAGAGGCAGCCATTAGCAAAACTGGAGAAAATTACGACGGTCCTTCCATCTCTCTACAACTGAAGTAGCTTGGCCCTGGTCAAGTTTCACAGTTCTCAGTGCACCTTTCCACACCTTTCACTTTCTGTCTACCTTGGCACAACGCATATGCCCTCTGTTCCTTCACCTCTCCAGTAGTACCAGCTAAATCAAGACCTAGGTGTTAGGCCACCACTGCCATCCTAAGGTGGCTTAGCTGGGAAAATGAGGCCATCTGTTCACCCATAAGCAAGCAGCGTGCATCATCGCACTCCCTTATGCTCTCATCTTTTCAATCCTGCCTGTGCCTGCCTCATCATTCATTTTTTTCTTCCAGTTTTAGAAACAAAATGGTCTGTACAAATAGGTTTCCAACCCGCAGCAGCATTGCAGCAGGCAATACAAAGCAGGAGCAGTGCAGTACTCCAGAGTCACTCCTGGACAGCTTGGACAGCTGCCTGGGCAGAGCAGCTAGGGGCAGTTTCTCATTTATTTTAGGGCACTCCACTGTTTCTAGGTCACTTGGTGGGAAAGAGCAGCTCTCTCTGAACTGTAGTTGTAGCTGAACCCAATGGCCCAGATAGTAGTGGTGCAGCCAGAGAGAACAGCTAGGTGTGAGTGCGGCTGGGCCTCCAGCAAAACTAGCATCAGAAGAATGAGGGGTTTTATACCGTTTGCTGTGTCAGAGGGTATGCATTTTAAAATTTTTTAATTGATAGATCCAACCAGGATCTATTAAAGTCAGGGTTGCTTGCAGCAGGGGAGGCAGACGAGAGTATCGGGAACTCGGGTGGCACCGCAAGTAGCAGATTGTATTTTCAGAGTGATACACTAATACACAAATTCCTCGTACGGGTGTATGCACTCCCCTGCGTCCAGGGAAGGGACAGAAGACACGTGCAGAAATAGAAGCTGTATGATGATGTCTGCATGACACCAGGGTTCAATACCCCCCCCATTATTATGGGAGTTGCCTGAAGAAAAGAGGTTGGGTTCATTGGCAGCTTTGAGCCTTCTCATCCCATTAGTTGGTTTCTCGGGAAGTAGGTTGTTCTGGGGAGTAAGCTGGGATAAAGATCTAAGACAGTCTGTGGTCCTCAGCTCTGTAGATAAGCTGCTGTAAGCAGCAGGAATTAGCAGCAGTGTCTGTACAGCAAAGTGAGGTGACAGAGTCATTAGTACCCTTCTCTTTCTCAGCACTACCCGAGCACGTTCGGGTACATCCACACCAGACCCTTCAGCTGTAATCTGCACATTTCTAAGCTTCTTTCCTACTCCCGGCAACTCCTATTGTCCTTCAATCTATTTTAGCAGATGGAAGAGAGATCTCACTTTCCAGTTACTCATGACTGGCACACACATTATTTGCACTGCAGTCAAAAAAAAGCGTGTTTAAACTGGGTTTTGGCCCAAATACAGGAACCATCAGAATATAAAACAGGCTTAACTGTTCTGAAAGAGCTTAGGTCGAAGTCCTGGGTCTATCATGCAAGGTCATCCTCCTTCTCCCAAGAGATCTATCTATCTCAAACACGTTTATATCAAGAGACTTCAGATACAAGACTGACCTTACCTTAAGTCAAATATTCTCAGCTTTGTCTTAAAAGCAACAGATCCCAACCAAATTGGAGCTGGATCGCCGAAACCTTCCACAATCCTATCCCTCTACCCAGAGCCAGAGCATCACGCTTACTTTGTTGTTCTCAGTGATAAAGGACAGTACTTGCACACATGTACTTTTTTTTTTTTCATTTTTTTATTGCTGTTAATTCAAGGAAAAAGGTTGCATAAAATCCAATCTCTTCTAGAAATATAAGTGACCTTTCCAGTACATTTCAAATATCAAAGTATATGGTAAACATACAAATAAAGAGAAGGTAACATACCTCCTATTTACAGTACAGTATTTTAAATCATAAAGTAAGTTCCATAAAGTACAACTGGCAGGTAATTCACAATACAAGTCCATTGGTGGTTTAACACCCTCACTTCAACTCAAACGCAGTTCATTCATTTCAAGTGGTCCAAAAATACCCAGATCAAATAAAAATTTTAATCAAAATAATTTTCATTTACTACTTAAACTTTTTTTTTTTTTAAATTAAAGCTTTCATCTACCTCCCTCCCCATTCCCCCCCTCCAAGAAAAAAGTTTCAAAATGTACACTGGTGCTATAAATATAAATGCTACCTATGAAGAAATGTAGTAATCAAGCTTTTTTTTTTTTTCTTCAAGTTTTTTGTTTGTTTAGCAATTTATTAGACGGCTGAACCAAAGATTGATTTTATTTCATCCCTCTACCGGACACCAGGTCTGATTTTAAGAAAAAACATTTCTGCCATGAACTGTGAGGAATGCCAAACCCTATGGATATACAGTGGTAGTTGTTCATCGGTGTTGAATGCAGCAGTCAAAAAATACACTCATCTTCCAGATAACCTCAGTGCACTTTAGGAAATCAAATATTACCTGGAAGCAATTTAGTACATATATTGGCTTTTAAAAATAAAATAAAAAATACAGCAGCATTAAACTTACTTACTCATGATACTGACATGATTAATACCATCTTAACACTCATTTCAGTCTTTCACATTATACCGTAATTACGCATAGTGGTAAATTGTTATAAAATAGTGACTTTGCTATTTGGTAGACAGGTTCTAATACTAATACCTGACTATTTTGTAGAAAACCATAGCTTCTGTTCAGTTTGAAATAAAACATTTACATTCTAAGTACAATGCAACACTGTAATAGTTTAGGAAAAAAATACTCAATCAAGTAATGTTCATTCTGTGTTGACACGATGTAGAATAGCTTTAAAAAAGGAAAAATGCTGTCAACTTTCATTACAAATGCAAACACACTGAGTACAACATTCATACCATTTTTTTCACCTTTGTTGCTGAACATACAGGCTAAAAAGCTACAATGGAAGAAAAATCTGTCAATTTAAGCTCATTCATTTTTCTAAATCTGTTCCAGTCCACACAGTTTCAGCCCCTTCCTGCTCTATGTGTTTTCATGTATTTGGGACTCTCAAGAGCTGTGTATATGTATTATTATCGGATAAAGTACACATACAGTATTGTGTGTTCCTTTGGACTCTCCTAATAGGACATTTGAACATCTCCCCTCAATTCATGAGCATTAATTTAGAGTACGGGCAGGGTCTGTATGAACTGCTAAACACTCATGCAAGTCCAACGAATCCACGTGGACAAACAGGGAAAGAAAATAAAACAGCAGCATAAGGAGAACAGGGAGGGAGGGAAGAAGATTGTGGTGGGGAACATGACCAAGTTTCTTCTTTCACCATATGGCTGCTCCACCAGTGATGTCAGAGGTCAGAGGACTTTTTTTTAAAAAAAATGCAGTAAACATTGCACATGTCTCAAGTCTTCAGTGCAAAAGCATGGTTCGAATGCTCTTTTTGATTGTTTGGCTGTGTGTTTGAATTACATGCATTACGCAAGCCTTTTGTAGAACCAGGAGGAGACCAGGGACTCAGCTTTCTTCTTATGTATGGAACAGAGGTGCAAAAGCAATGAAAAACTCCAAAAGAATATAGAACCGGGAATGTCCCAAAACACAAGACCACCCCCCCACCCTCCCCCACACACCTTCCCCCAATTCCCCAAGCTTCAGTTTGAGTAGGCAATGTTTACTTGTTTCAGTCTGCAGAATCCAAGGTATCATTGGAAGGGGGAGGGGGAGGTGCGTATCTCAGTCTGTAAGTGCCTAAAACAGGAAAGAGAACTACTAAGTCACTGCTCACAATTAAAATGGATTACAAAACCACTACAAGGTATCAAAATGGACATGCTCTTCAAAAGGCACTATCATTCTCCAGTCCTTTTAAAGTAGGTCCTAAGATTTTATACTATTTTCTTTCATCTGCTTGCTAAAACTGTAAGTTTAAAAAAGATATAGACTGTAGATCTAGGACTTTACCCTTACTGGAAAAATGCAAAGAAAAGACGACCCCCATCAAGGTTCGTCTCTCCTGTTCCAGTCCAACCAAACAAGTAAAGTCAGAATGGGCACAGGCCAAGAATCAAAAATAGTTTATGCTCTATGCAAACACCGCGTTTTCCCCATTCTTCTGCATGGAGAGAGAAATGGCACGTAAGACTGAAGCCATTCCTTTGATTTTTTAGTTCCAATTGGTTTTTGCCTTTTTGCTGCAACTTGTCTGAAAAGTTAAAGTATGTTTCATTTATGTATGGCATGATGGGGCACAGAAGGATGGCTGATTGTGCAAAGGTAAGCTTTAGAAAAGTTAAATTATCAAATGGCCAGTCTGCTGGTTTTTTTAATTTCTCACAAGTTTTAAGAATCCAAGTTTGTATCATAGACAGTTAACTGGTATCTCCCACTTTTTGCCAATGAATTGTCTCCAAAAAAACACTGAACGGGAATGGAAAAATTGAAACAACATGCAAGTCTCAACATAATGTCAAAACCAAACCAGTGAAAAAAGAATGACAATTTAGGACTGATATAGTTTGACTTCCCAGCTCTGAATCATACCCATTTTCAACTTCACGCTGTGAACCCCGTTCCCTTGCACTGTTCTACAAAATTTTCAGGCAGAGATAAGATACTTTGCAGTTTCAGAGCAGGTCACTAGTGCACAACCATTTACACAAAACATACACACGCACGCACGCCTTTCTGCAAGACCAGAAACAGCACATTCAGAAAGGTAAAGAGAAACTGCTAAACTCAAAAGCAAGTCCGCTGGGAGTTATCATGATTACCTTGTTGACTGGCCTCCATGGATGACTGCTTACAGTCCTGCGCATAGTGTCCACTTACACCACAATTGTAACATGAAACGTTCCCATTCTTCTTGGGTCCCGACCCATTTGTGTTGGCAACTACGTTAGGTGCTGGATATACAGGATAGAACCTCCCAAATCCTGCCATCTGCTGCATACCATAGTTGGCTTGGCTCCCCATCACTGGGTCATGCATAAGCCCGTTTGCATACGGAGACTGAGGCAGGAAGAAAGGAAGTTGTGTTCCATTGCTTTGATGTGCTTGATTGAGGTAGCTGCCATTGCAAAGTGATGGCAGAGTGAAGAAAGATGGAACTCTGTAGACTTGTCCATGAAGTGGGTTATGATAAAAATAACTATTAATCTGAAGGCTTCCATTGGTCCCACAGCTACACCTACGTCCGCAAGAACCGCAAGGACCAGATCCCAACTGCTGCGGAGGTAACATTGTCCCGTTAGTGTTATTATTTCCAACAGCGTTTATGTAGGATGTGCTGTCACTCTGTGCAGTGCTGTGTGTTAAAGCAGGGCTTGGGCTAGGGGCAGGGCCTGGCGTATGTGTAGGTATTGCAGGAGGAACAGTGGACTGGACCTGGCCAACACCTAAACCAGCTGACTGAGGTGGTGAGGAAGTTGCCACAGTGTTTAGCACGTTTGTATTCTGGTTGGGCAACACACTGGTAGCATGAGGACTGCCTGGCAAAGCGTATGAAGCTGGTGGAGGTGGTGGTGCTGCTGTGGAGAGACCAGCTGCTGGAAGAACTACCTTTAGATTGGTAGGCTGAGGGATTGCTCCTGGGTTTCCCTCAATGTGAGGCACCATTTGATTCAGTCCTACCACCTGGGATGCAGGTTTTGTGATGGGATCTGTAGTAGGAACTGGGGATCCTGGGAAACTACCTGGATTGTGGACTGGGATAAAGGCAGTATTTGGTGATCCAATACTTAAGTTTCCTGTCGGCTGCTGCGGTCCATTGGCTGTGCAACTTTCCGATGATCCCTGTGGAGAGGGCATTTTCAATCTGTGTATTGCCAAATGCAAAGCAGGGCTACCAGGCTGGACAGAATGTGGAAGGAAAGTGGATGGGACTGGCAAAGGGGAAGCCATCAGCTCAAGGCGTTTCTCAGGTTCACCAGAGGTCACTGGGCCCATTCCACCAGGAGGGGAATTTGCAGACTCTCTCACTGGCGAGACAGCAACAGGCGTGGTAACAAGCATTCCCATTGTTTTACCATCTGCAGATATGGGTGGCGGGACAACTGCTTCAGGCTTTTGGGCAGCGCTGTGCATCACACAGTGTAAGGCAGGCATGAAGGAAATATGTTGAAACTTTGCATTTAAAGGATCTTCTGAAAGGCTTCCATTTTCATTATTCACCGAAGAGATTTGAGCAGATGATTTGTTCATATTTGATGAACTGACAGCACTGTAGCCTGTAAACCTGGTTGTATTTTGATTCCCAGAGTCCTCAGAATTGCTGTCTGTATCTGTGAAGACAAAAGCATTTGTCAGTCAGAAGAACGAATCTGAAACAATATAGAGTCACGCCCTGGACTCATTTACCCATATAAAACTTCCTAAGTTTGATGCCACAGATAATGTCTTCCCAAATTATAACAACTTTGAGATGATTTTCATTCATCCAAATCAAGCTAGGTCAATCTCCACCACTTGCCATACCAAACTGCCCAACTAGCTGCTGTGTCTTTGACTTGTGTTTATCTGCAAATGTGAAGAGTAGGACACAGACCGAATTAGGAATTTGCATCTACCTAGACAGACATTAACACAGCTTACTCAAATTGGGTAGGAGTGGCAAATTAAACTGTCAATACAAAAAGAAGGACTTCTCAGACATGCAATACGTAAATGATATAAAACCGGTCCCTTTCATGCCACAGTTTTTCCCACTACTGAACTGCTGAAATTTCTCAAGAGAGCTATGTCACTGAGGTCAGAAAATTACTACATGTATGTAGTAATCTAAAACTCAGCGCTATTTAAACAGTCCCGCTATTTGCTAGAAGCCTTCAAACCGTAGTCACGAAACTCACAAAGAAAAATATGTTCTGTGGATAGTTCAGAAATAAAAGCAGCTAATAAAACTCAGAAACTAATTAAAACTAATATAAGAAAGAGATTAGTCTAGGAATAAAGTCGTTCATGCACACTCTCCATAAATACAACCTCTGTCTTTTTCTTCTTCGCTATCAAAGCTTTCCCTCCCGTCATGTCGTGGACTAGAAGGAGAACTGTAACTTTCAGATGATGTTTCTCCACATGTATCATGACCAGATCCAGCATCCAAATTCAGATCTAAAAATAAAAATTGGCATTTTTATTTTTAATCTCAGTATATGGAAGTGAGGTTATTTTCGTTTGCTCACATCTCACGCTAGTTCAGATTTTTGTTGGTTCCTACTTAATTGCATCTGTCCCCCATATTCCTAGCATTTCCACTCCCAGTGTTCAGGACTAGTCTTGTCCCTAAATTTGTGATCACTGAATCCTTGGTGTTAAAGAAGGTGACAATGAAAATTGATATTTATGCAGAGAAGTGAGAAGAGTGATCATCCCTAATAAATTCTGTGATGCTTATAGCAAACCGTACTACAATAATCATTTCGTCCAAATGGTAGCAATCAAACATTTTCATTCAAAGAGATGCAATACTCCTTGCTCATACCAGCAAAGGCAGAAAGCTAACTCAGCTGGCAACATCAAAAAAATACACCTTTTTACAATTACCTCTTACAGAAAGGCTTTAAGCAAACTATGTCAACAAAACCTGTTTAAAGAGGTGAACTAAAAAAGTGTACAATTGTTTTCTAAATTCTGAATGAGATCATGGGAAACTCATTTGCTGGAAACCAGCTTTCAGGGTGGGTTCAGCTCCTATTAGTGAAATCAAGTAGGTATCTAGGATGCTCTGGCTCTCAAGTTCAGCCTCAGAGGTGAAGGAGCAAAACAGATGACCCACTCTCAGAATGTATGCCACACATGAGCTTCAAGGAAGCCCCAACCCCCAAAACCTCAGTTGACACCAGGACAAAAGTTAGAGAACTATTATTTATTTTATTAATTCTAATAAATATTTTATTTCTAAATTATTAATTAATTATTGCTACTGCAACTTTAACAGGTTGGAGTAAGTCATCAAAAAGCTGCCTTAGTGCTTCAATTCTTGAAATAATTTCCTGGATTAAACCTGTAATTGGTCAAATTATTTTAACAGGTGTTTTGAATATCCAATGTGTAGCAGCAGTGACAACCTCACAACACTGAAAGCAAGAGTCTAAAGTGCTATTCACAAAGTATCAAGTCTTCAAAGTCGCAAGTGCAACTAACCTATACCTCAGAAAAGCTAAAACTAGGGAGGAAAAAATGGAAGAAAACACGACGCAGTTAAGACTTACTGACTCAAAACAGAGTATTTCAAATCAAGCCTGGATATATAAAGCTAGATAGACACTCAGACTGCAACGTGATTTTTTTCTTTGGACTGTGTCTCCAACAGCGTATCTCAAAAGACATTTTGATGTTTGTACACAAACACACAGGTAGAAAGCTCATCTTTGAGCAGGACTTAATTGCTTCCAGCCCCTGTGGGCTGCAGTTTCTTCCTGAAGTGACCTGAACTAGCCAACGGTGTCAGGCAGGCAGTTTCACATCTGTACAGTCATGGGTAATGAGAGGACAGAACTCCTATGCCAAAGCATTCCCTATTTAACTTTGCACTACATCACACAAAATTGCACCACCTCTTAAAATTATCGTCAGTTCATAAAAGTTCAGTGCGCTTTGCCTGACAAGAGCAGTCAATCAGAAATGTATGCAGCAAAGCTGTCCTGTAGAGTATATTTTCTGCTTGTACAGCCCTTAGCTATAGCTTTCTAAAGTTGTCCTGGTTTTGCTAAGTTTGAGAACTGTGAATTCTTAAAGTTTTAGTCAAATACTGTTTGTAGAAGGTAATGAAAACTGCCCATAAAACACATGACAGTGATTCAGAATGGGATCTACCTGGAACTCTCAAAGGTGAAAAGCGGTGAGAAGAAAGAATGAAAGTTTAATCAAGACTGTACCCCAAGTGGAAGCAAAAGCAAGACAAGGCACTTTGTAAGAGTCCTTTCAACACTTACGCCAATTAGGTGGTGTAGAAAAAGGCAAATTCTTTCTCAACTTTCTGTTGTATAAGAGGGGCAAGGCCGCAACTGATACTGAGAGCTTAGAAAACATCAAGATGGCAAAGTCAACGGGTAACACAGCCCTTCAGAAATTTGTAATAAAGCTTGGAGACTCAATTTACTAAAGGAACACAAATATAATTTTGTCTTATAACTGACCGATGTACACAAGTCTTGGCCTAGACACTAGATTTTGCTGGATTACCCAAACTTGAAAACCCTGTTAGGGCAGCATACACAGTTCTGTGTTGTAGCTCAGTAGTCATGTGGTTTACACACTATAGTTCATCAGTGGTTTGCACCAGAGGGTTTTTATACAGGTTCCTCATGGGCCATTCCACAGCAGCTGATGAAACTAGTGAGCTGCAAAGAAAACACTACAGACAAGATGGCGGACCTCCACACAATTGGACTGCTGTATTTCCTATAGAAGTAGCCCAGCAGTGACTGTTTCTGCAACTACTGCTCCATAGAAGGCAATTTACGGAGATTTTACTAGTGTTTCTCCAGCTATGCATGAAAAGAGACATACTCTAAGCAATTGCATACAGAAGACTGCGTCTACCATGTTCTCTACAGCGAGTCAAAGCACTGACTAGACAGCCTACATGCTGACTTGCACCAAAACAATTTCACACTTGTGATTTCCCCTTTACAGCAGAACAATAAATAAATCAGCAAAGCTGGAAATTCTGTTTCTTACAAACAGATTGGGAAAAAACATCTTACCTTTTGCTGTCCCTGTACGGATGTGCTGTGATGCTGCAACTCTAACTCCATTAGTCCTGTTATTCAAGCGGCAGTCAGTTTTCTTTGCTTTCTCCCTGTGTAAATAATTTTCATGGGTTTCCTTCCAAATGCATGGGCACAAATAACTAACCACAAACGAACACAAAATGCCACTGCAAAGGCAGTGGCTCCATGCCAGAAATGTATATTTAATAGATATAACAACAAATGAAGATAATAAACAAATAAGTAAAGGCTGTTAGTGCAATATACCAGGAACTAAACTGCAAGCAGTGTTACTAAACACTATGAATAAAGATCTAAAAAAGAAAACACACAAAAAAAGAAACAGTACAGCTGATAACTAAAGTAGTCTTTGAAAGCTGATGTGTGTAATGCAGTCCTACATCAGACTAGCATAAAAGCATCTGGCTACAGAGTAACAAAATGACAGAAAGTCAACTTGGAAGTAGGCGGAGTATCAGGTAAAGGTGGAAATGTTTTCACTTCCTCACAGTGCAGGATTGTGTAGCCCACAGGAAGTTCTGAAGCCCTCTGATGTGCAAATTACCTTTGGTAAAACATCTCAGCGAGTTACCACCCACTGCATAATGTTAAAGGTTGCTGTCAATCCTTACTTGACTTTTCAGTGTTTTCTGGACAGCTTTACACCTTTTAACTTTCGAATAAATATAAGGGGGAAAAAAGGCATTTTGGTATTGGTTAAGAACCTACTTCTGCTCCTTCATCTTTTTGCTAAAGAACTACTGATATTTTGAGAAATTAATGCATACAGTTACATTCTACTTTTCAAGTTACTTCAGAAGATAAAATAAGGACTTTTATGTAGACTGTCTTCACACTATGCCAGCTCTTGTTCCACAATAGCAAAACAAAGCACCTAATTGATTGTAGACTCTGTTTATCAGAGTGAGTACATTACACTTTGTTTCTGGATTTACTGGTTACATCGGAAACCTACTTTTCCAGCTGTGGCTTTCCTTTCTTCTTGCTTACTGTAGACAGACTTCGTTTTTCCGGTGTATGCTAGACAGAAAATACAAAGACACCAGTTCAACAACAGAATTTGTATCACGAAAGCCAACAAAAAAATCCCTTCTAGAGTGACAGGTTGGTGAGTCCAAGACTACTGCACTCACAGGCACTTCGACCATACAAACAACTGCTTGTACAGTGCATTCAGGCCTTTAGAATAATGCATCTTGTCTTCTGTTTATGCCATTATCAGCAAAACACTCAGCAAATTACTACTGGTAAATATTCCAAAGACAAAAATCAAATTATTGTTTGCATGCTGTCTTTCCTCTTGAGGATAAAAACAAATGTGTTTCATCACATTCCCGCTAAAAAGGATAATCACAAGTCTTACGGCACTACAGAATTTAATGATTTAAGTGGAGTTATTTGATGGTTGGGGGGTGGGAAGTACATGTGGCAAATTATTTTTACATTGTGACAAAGCAGGTACCCAGCCTTAAACTGGAGGTTGCTGCTAAACTAAACTCTAGAATACAACATAGAAGCACATAAGAAAAAACTTAGCATCTGCATAATTCTTTAAGTATACTATTACTAGCTGCTAGTATTATCTCATAATTGTCAAAGGAGTAGAACTTATGAAAACTCAGATATACCTCTGTCCAATTACATTGTATTTGGACATCCTTTAAATAGAAGTAGCTTTTCCTCTGCTTTAGTATATTACTTTTTTCTTGCCTCAAGTTTGCAGTATTTCAAGCTTTGATGCAGTCTACCATTTCATCTTTAGAAGCAAATCTCAATTCATTACCCTGCTTTGTAAAATAAGGAAACTGGTTTTGTTTGGCTTGCTATTCTTCACATAATAATCAATAGCCAAATTCTGCATGTAGAGCAAGAGTAATATTAAGCAACTCTAACATTCAAGGTTTTCCAGATGTAAGTAGTGAACCACCTACCTTCCCCCAATTTCAGCAGATGATTTTATTTATAAATAATTATTCTTCTCAACTACACTCACACCAAAATTGACCACTGAAGAAACACAAATCTCACAAAAAGTGTATATGCATCTAGCTGTTAACTTTTTTCCACAAAGATTAATACTTAAGTTTCTTAAACAATGCAGGTAAGGCAGAAAGAATATGTTTAACCTGTTGTCCCTACTGTAGCACTAATGTGGTTTAGTTACTAATACAGCTTCTAGTTTGTTCCTTGCAGTAACACAGAAATTCCCCAGGCATTCTGAAATTCTCTCTGATGACAATACTTTATGACAACAGGGAAGTGTCTGACTAGAAATGAACATCAGACTTTTCTGATTACTTATATCCTACTTGGAAATTTTATTTACAAATTCATAAACAAAATATGCAACTTTATGAGACAGTGGTAAGTAATTATGAAGGTTTTTCTAATCAAGATAAGTGAGTAGCAACTTGAACTTCAACACTTATTTGTACAATTTTAGCAGGGCTCTTCATCTTTTAAAGCTAAATCTAATTATGTGTAGTGGACAGTCTTCTCAAGTGTCTCAGAATATTGCTTTAAAGAAAAAACAGCAACACACCTGGTCAAGTAGGTTTGTACAGTGCTCTGGGTGCTGCTGGACAATACAGCTTTTTCTTCTCCAGTCCATTACCCCATTTTGCTCAGAGTGCTGTATGTTAAGGCTATCCAGTGAAGAACATTTCGCACTGCTAGTGCTGCTGAAAAGAAAAAACAAAAGTTATGCCGATACGAACAAACTTGCAGGCTTTTCTTACCAACATACACATTAGCAACATGTTGGGAAACCGTGGTATTTTGCTTTCAGAAAACCCTAGAAATTCTCAAGAGATTGAAAAATTACAGGAGTTCTTGTGCTCTGAAGTTATATTAATGATCTGGACATAACTGGAGTTCCTTTCTCATTTGTCTACTATAATTTGATGCAAAATTCAGAACAACAGAATTTGTACAAAACAGTACTTGAGAGAAAAGTTTCCATAGATATTTCTGCACACAAAGTCTTTTTGTTTGCTTTTTTCATACCAGACATGGGGAAATTTTCCAGATAGAAATGTTTTCTGAATTAATCTTCTTTCTTCTTTATTGTTAATGACAAAGCTGGAATTGCTTTGTAATCTCTATTTCGGAATTCATGAGACATTTAAGAAAAGGAGTGCATGGCTACTTACAGATCACACTGCAGCTGTGTGTGTTTGAATTTCAAAGTAGTTGTCTTGCTTTGTATTTTTACCTTCAGGATTGCTAGTTTGGAGTGCTGGGAAAAGGGAGTTGCATTTGGCATTTACTTTGGACCTTAGAACGCCCTTCACAGAAGCTTCTCTTAACAGCAACTGGTCAGAAACAGTATTTAACTAGGTCTGAGAGCACTAGTCAACAAAGACTGCTGGAAAAACAGTCAGGGTTCTGACAAAGTCAGTAGGGCACATGGACCTCTAAGTTTTTCATCTATTGTACAAAACCATGCCCTACTACTGACAGGATGCAAAAAGAGTTAGCACTTTTAAATTCTTATAAAAATACTTATGCTGATAATTGAAAGTGCCTTTTAATTCAGGGCTGTTGGCAGGCTGTTCCATGAAGGTTACTGCAATATGAAACATTACTCAGTTCCCATTACGGCAGATATCTACCTCACTCCAAAGCACAAGACATGCTGAAGTTCCAGCAGCTACTTACCAAATACCTCTGGAAGTAAGTGTTCAAACGTCTTAAAAGATGTACAATACCATATTAAAAAAAATAGTTTAACGTCCCAAAATACAGACATGAGCCCCTGACTGCAGAGATATAAGCAAGGTCATTTCAGAAACATCTGCTGAATGGAGTTAAGTTAATCTGCTGTCAAATTTGCAGTCATTTCATGTATACATGTGATACTATTTAATTTTTTATTTCATATGTCTGATCTCATTCCTAACAGTAAATTTTTGGACCTTTTCAAGAGTAAGGCTGCCATACTGAATAAAAACAAAAGGTAGACAGATATAATGCCCAAATTTTCCTGAAATGTACCAATGCTATTTATTTGAGATGAACTGCTCTTGGCTCTAGACAGTTTTATACATATTTACAAGAGAAAAGTTTCGTTCAGTGCCATTTCTTTAGAACCCATAAATAGCAGGCACAGATTTTAAAACAGACACAACGTGAACAGGAGAGGACTAACAGACCTCTAGGAGTCAAGTAGTAAACACATTTTCCCCTCTTAAATAAACAGAAAAAAAAAGCTAGCAAAAGGAGTTTCTATCACAGAAGTTTGTGGAAAGGTCTGTCCCTGTCTTTCTTACCTGAAAGATAGATCCTAAACCCAGTCAACTTTAGAGTACTTTATTATACAATGAATAAGGAAAAGACAGTATTTTTAATTAACAACTATATGCTAATAAGTTTGGATCCTTCCCTTATGACTTCATAGTAGGCTGTATATCCACTGGTATAATCAGAGATTTTGTCAAGATGACATTCTCTTCTTGAAGAAATGCAAGTTGAGAATAAGTAGGAGGGTTAAAAAGCAAAACAGAAACAAACAACTAAGTTGTCCAATTGGTAATTTCACAAGGATCTTGTCTGTTAAAGATCTGTGAACCTTAACTAACATTGTTTCGTGCTATGTTTATATTCTAATTATTGCAATGCCAGGTAATTCTCCTCCCCACCCCCAAGATAAATACATTTTACACATAAAACGACACAGAACAAAACTGTAAACCACAATAAATTTTGTATCCAATTTTTCTCTTAATATAGTTGAAGTATTGCACAACTATGTGCAAACATATCCAAAGTTTCTGGTCAAAATACATTAATGGGTGAATTCACATTACATAATTCATATATCTGAAAGCATATTTAAACTACTTTAATATGGTTAAGAAGTGCTTCCACTTACAATGGACGTAAACCAGCATGCTTTTGCTACTAAGCAAGGGAAAGAATGGACTACCGTCTCCTATAAGGTCATCTTTGAAGCTACTGAAGAAAAGCTTAAAATCAACAGCACTGGAAATTTTCAGTATATGCATGGGTGTGTGCGCACATGGGAAGAATGCATGCAATACAAATTTATGTTACTCAGCTTATAAACACAAATCAAAACATCAACTCAAGTAGTGAAGAGTCACAAAATTTGAGGAAGAAGAGAGTTCCAAATGACTGAGATCTACAGATTTAGAAACAGGATCTTCTGAAATATTTTTCTCATACAGATTAATAATGCCCCCCCAAACAAGAAAAAATAAAACAAGAACACCCCAACCCAGCCAAACAAAAACCCCACAAACAAGCTTTAATCTAGAAGGAAACACGTACTCTCAAAGCGCTAACAAATGAAGTTCAGAAATGTAACATGGTCACATTACATCCTAGTACCTACTTGGCAACAGGACTCTTTCCATTATGTTTCTTGTGAACTGCTGTGTGTTGCATTACATCTGGAAAAAAATAAACAGAGCGTAATTTCAATAGCAATTCCTATTTCCTCTTTTAGATCAATCCCACAAATTCATTTTTCCATCACTACCAGACACTTAGCAGAAGACATCTCTGTTAAATAGGCTAGGCTTAATTTACTGTGCTGAAATTAACAGGTGTTGCAGAGAGGGCAGATCAGTTTGTACAGACAGTACAATCAAGACTCTTTACCTTCCATTTCACAGAAGAATCAAACAGAAAAATAGGAACTATAAAAACCATTTATGTTTGCTCACCTCTATATTTAATCATAAGGACTAAATGTATGACTGAGTATCACCCAGTATGAAAGGATGGAGAGAGAAGAAAGGATTCAGTCAGAAAAATACAGAATTTTGTGATTTTTTCTGAACTGCTAAAATTCACCTCAAAATTATGTCACACATTCTAAACAGTGAGTGAAGACAAGTCTTACACAGAAGTATTGCATTCTGAACCTCAAAATTCACTATGCAAGTAAAGCTTTACAAATTACATTTGACATAAAGAGAGATACTGCCTCAAACAAGAAATAAGAACTTTAGAGACACGGTCTAAGGCAAACATTAAATTTTAACAAAAGCAACTTCTCTTAAATCCAGCTGTTGATGATCTTAGCCTTCTTGGTAGCTATCATTTTGCCTGAACTGTTATACATAAGTCTAAACTGTGATTTAAAAAAAAAAAAAAAATTTAAATCACTGTTTTTAAACTTCTGGTAGCACTTGACTAAAACAGCACAAAGGTGTTCTGAGATGCATCTGTAGTTTCATCAGGTGAACAGATATTTTTCTTTTAAAGACAGTATATAAACCACTATTTGAACAATTTCCAAATATACTGTAAGTTTACTTGGTGTGTTCTGAACTCTAAAGAAAAATATGGTAATGATTCTTTTAAATAAGAAAGAACTGTCTCAGCTGCATATGTGGATTACTGATTGCACATAAGACCAACTGCAAGCTTCTTGTTAGTTATTAATGTGTAACAGGATAAGAGTGGTGTCATTCTGTGAAAACTAGTGTAAGTGTTCAGTGCTCCATGTTTACCTGTCAGTCCCATTTCTCATCCTTTCCACCTACCAGAAGCTTATACTTATTCACTACCGAAAACAATGCAAAACTGGCTTGCCATTCCTTTCAGAATGAAATGACTGACCAGTCACTGGGCTGCTGCTTTCACATATGAACTGGTTTTGAGGTATTTGGAAAACACCAGCTTTCAGACTGTAATCAATACTCACTACAGTCCCAACAGTCCTTATTAACAGTCCAGAGTATAAAAGCAGCACACGTTAAGAGTAAGAAGAGGAAAATTTGGACATCCTTTCTGTGTAAAACTAAAAGCTAGACAAATTTGGCACATTTAATGCAGAACAGTCCGCAACTCTTGAAATGCTGCACCCAACTTCAAACCCTGCTGACTGAAGAATAGGTAAAAACATCACAAGCTACAAACAATCTTGGCTCAAGTAAATTGTTGCTCAACACAGCTCTGAACTTCTGCCTCTGAGCTGCCCATGAACACTTCCACTCCTTGAATTATATAGCAAACTAAGAAAACTGCTGAAAGTTCTTCATTTACATAGCAGACTTCATTCAAATCTCTCAGCTTTGTACCAATGAAGAAATCAGTCAACTGTATGATTTCCAGAACTGAGTGTGGTAAAATTTCTCAGAGAAGAACCACCTTTGAGTACACAACTACCTTCCTCCTGACTTGAAGCTTCTGAACTGTCCTCCTTGAAGTGTTCTGGTGCCTTAACCGTCTTCAAAGAGGGTTGTAAGTTACCTGCAGAGAATAAAGTTCACGTAGTAACTTTATAGATCTTGAACAACTAGACAGTTCCTGAATGCTTGCACTAAACTGGAAGCTAGGGAAATGGAAGACTGAACTTACTGGTTTGCACATGGCAATAATTTGAACATCATCTCCTTCATCCGTAAAGGCTCTACAGAGATACTTTTATTTTGAAGAAAAGAGTGTACAACACAATTTCAAAATTATGGTGCAATTTCAAAAGGTTGGGATTGTGATTATAGTGTTAGAAATACCCCTATTATCCTGCACTTCAGATTTTTTTTTTTATAATCATTTTGTGTTACAGCAGGAAATGGGAGGAGACCAACAACAGTTACTAGAATTCTTCTACACGTTATACTCCTCCATTGTCAAATCATTCACCTGCCAAAGAGAGCTAATTTGAGCTAAAGTCTTCTAGTGCCCTTAACACAGTCTTCACGCACAATTTTTGCCTTTTTATGCCAGATGGGACAGAAAAAGGAGTGGCAATAATATTAACAGTTTTGTTGCAAAAATACCACTATCATGCTCTGAAAAAGGACTTAGTTTGATAATGAATCTAGGAGTCTACTCTTTCCCTCTCCAAAAGTTCCAAGTTAGTGCAGGTAAAAGCATCTGAAAGCTGTTGCTGAAGATCTTGAAACACTGATAGAAAGATCATTCTGAATATCATCTGCATTGAAGGCACTAAGTCCCCAGAGATCATGCTCTAATAATGTCTTTTGGAATCAAGTGTCTATTTCAACCTGAAAAAGTGTCTAAAATAACTGATGGTATGAACCAGGAGGGAGCTAATTGATTTCCTCCTTAATGGAACCATGGTGGCATAATTACTCTTACTGAACGTATTATTCAGTGTGAGATCCCAAACATTATTTAAGGTATAAAGACCCTTCACTGAACATAGAATTTATTTCCACATAGGTTTTACTAAAACCATATCCTTCAGAAAGAGTGAGTATTTTTGTATTTCCATGAAAAGATATTTTTATCCTGAACTCTAAGAAGAAACTGAAGACCAATTTAAACCACGAATCCTTTGTCTGCCAGTTAATTCTGTACATACGATTTGAGAACTATGATGAGATTTTTTTTTTTAAAGATATGCTTCCTCCCCCTCACCCAACACTATCAACACATTCGAAATATGCCACCACAGGCTAACTTGCAATTGCAAGTATTAGTAGGATTCCAGGAATCCCAAACAGGAAATTTAGACATACACAGAGGCCACCAATAATAAAAAAACTTCATGAGCCACTTAATTTGTCGTGATTTGGGCAATGAATATGGTGAGTGCTTTTGTCTTAGTACAGCATCTATTAGCCCGCACCATAGGAAACATGAAATGTGAGCTACTCCAGACAAATCATCCAGTCCCCCTTCTCAAAAAACAACTGTGCTTAAATTCATCACACTATTTGTCTTCACCAAATTTTCCTTAATATCTAACTCAATGTCAGGGCCCTGAAACACACCAAAGGGCTTTGCAGCCTCTTCCCCTGCCCTCCCAAGGGCTGCACCTGACTGTGCTCAAGGTCCAATCTGACACAGTGCAGTTTTGCAATTTTGGGTGAGACTGTTGGGAAAAGAACTGGCAGAAGCCTCACCCAGAGCCCCCATCCTTTGGCTTCAGAGCCACATTTGAGCTCAGGCCCTTGTCTGGGGTGCACTGCAGCCATGCCTGTGCCTGGCCACATACCTCACTGATCCTGTTCTTAATAACCCTGACCTACTGACTTGTTTTTCTGCCCTGACCTCAGACTTGCCTTACTGCTTTGGACCTGTCTGGTAATCACCAGATTCTTGCCTGTCCCCAGTCCTAATCTTCCTCATAGCAAGTTAAGCTCAGTGCTTTCTGTCTTATCCATCAGAGAGAACAGATCATCCTCTTTACATTATGACTCTTCGGTATTTGAAGACTTAAGTCATCTTCCATTGGAGTTTTACCTCCTCTCTGCTAAACAATGAAGTTCCTCACCCTATCTGTCATGCATTCTAGATCTGAGAAATCCTCATACACTTTCATGTACCCAATTATTTATTATTAAAGTTACCTCCCATTTATGATCACATTATAACCTGTAAGACTTCCTGTAGAATTGACCTGTCCATTCTACCCTTCTGATCTACCTCCCAGTCAAGTCTATCGAGATGGAACCAGGCACTGATTCTTTTTCAGACCATTTCAAATTATAATCACGTACAAGAATGCTTTTGCAAGTCTTTCCCACCTATATGTAGTCTACAGACTAACATATGCATACCCTGTGCAGTGTGCCTATCATCAACATCAATCTTTCTGGATTTGGAAACTCTCTCCTCCCCATGCAGCCTTTCAGAGTTGTCAGAATTTTCACAGCAGTAAAAATTCCAGTCAGTTTCACAACCATCCCGGATCTCCTTAGCTTAACATTTTCATGAAATTGCCATGTAAGAATGTCCTAAGTGTTACTAAAAAAAAAAAGTCACAAAATGACCTACAGCTTCTACCCTAATCACAATGCCTCTATCTCATCATGGAAAGAAATAATTTGCCACAGATCACACACATCAAGTGAAAGTCAGACATCTTTCCTCTATTTTCTTCCAAGCACATACGAGCAGTCTGTTTGAAAACAACTTATTCAATTCCTTACTAAGATCATCTGCAACTTCTGAGGCAGTGGCCTCACAGTCAGCGCTTTAACTGTTATGGTGGATAACATGCACTGAAAGAAGAAAAGATTCAACAGAAACAAAGACCACATCCTAAGGCATCCATACAGAGAAGCTAAGCTCAGGTCACACAAACAATTTCTAATACCAAGTAGGTAAGAGGCCCAACCAAGGAAATCTCTGCAATGCAGATG
This sequence comes from Strix aluco, assembly GCF_031877795.1. Classification (NCBI taxonomy): domain Eukaryota; kingdom Metazoa; phylum Chordata; class Aves; order Strigiformes; family Strigidae; genus Strix; species Strix aluco. The sequence goes on along the minus strand of NC_133931.1, from coordinate 91,525,501 downwards.
CTCTGAACAAGATTCTATGTGTTCTGAAATCTGGGCCATCACAAAACGAATGCACTCAAAACGAATCTTAGTTCAAACATCAAGACAAACGCTTCATCTACAATAGAAACCAAATAAAAACCAGATGTTATTTTTTGGGTCAGCTCAAGCATTTTGTTCCCAAGTTTAAGATTTCTTAAAAGGAAAAAGTCCCGAACTGTTGCACATATTCAATTCATAACTACCTATTTTAATAGTGTGATGGTACAGAGGAGAAGAAAGAAAGAAAAGAATACGAACTGATGCTACATAGCATGTTCCCACTGTCAAAAGCATGAGTATCTGCTGAAGCAACTATTCATTGGCAGGGAGTTCAAATACAACCAGTGGAATACAATATAACATGAACACATAATTATAAAACTGTAATTAGGCACGATAGGAAGAATAGCTTTTTATAGACTTTTTGTTATATAAAACAGTATTAGGATATTTCTTACTGTGAGTGTGCAAAGATTCTGATGAAATTGATTGGAAGAAGTTGTATACTCTCTGATTCTGCAGAAAAGCTTGCGATGTATTTGAAAATAGCTGCCTGAAATTTAAGTGAGAGTTTGTTAAACTGTAAGTAATATTCCATAGGAAGAATACAAAAACTTATTACAGTACCATTTAAGAGCAAAGGAGGCAGTTCTTAAGAAGTACAAACACTTCAAACTGCATGTTGAATGCTACTTTCAAGCTTTGTTGTTCAGTGCTAGTATAAGGTCAGAGTACAGCCAGTACAACAAATTGGTATGATGAATTTTTTATAATTTAAAAGGTACCTGCTTTTGAGCCATCCCAATTCAGACACTTTAGCCACCTGCAACATTTTATCAAAGAGGAGTTTGGACGGAGTCAAAAAGCACTGGACCGTAATTTTAACTTTTTTTTTAACTGAGAACACATTTAATTTCCCAGAACAATGCATCCTTTCTTTAAATACACTCATTTGGTTAAATGCAAAGTTGAATTCACCTATAAGGTTAGTATTTGAGTTTCATAATCATCTCCAAGAGCAAAGGGTAGGAGTCTCAATATTGCTCCTCACTGGTCTGAGTCTGTTCCCAAGAGGTCAGTGACAAATTGTATTAGCTTCAGCCAAGAAAATAGGCCAAGAATGAATGGGTTTTTACATCTCACACCAAGTTTTTAGTTACTGCTCACCAGGAAGCACCACACACTTCCAGTTTTTTGGAAGAGGGGTGGGGAGAGCCATTTTTGGTAATTGGGCACATACTTAATACCCCCAAATAAGTATATATTTATGCTAAACTGACACTGTAAGAAAATGAAATTTGTATACAGTAATGATATTATCACAAGATTATTCATGTAGCATTCTAGTATAGTCACAACATAACTTGCAAATTGTAATGACAGTTCCATACTATAACACGGTTGGATATGTTTGAAAGTTATCCTCAAACTGAATCTCTTGGGTTTGTAATTACTGTGCTGTGAGGCTTCACAACCTTCCTGTATCACAATACATTCTCTTCAGTCAACTTCTATTAAACAAGTTTGTTCATCTAAAACCAGAATCTTTATTAGCCAAAACTGTTTGCACAGTTTAAGTTTTTGGCTTGACAATCAAGCCAATAAAGACAAATAATATTACAGATCAAAATAAAATAAAATTTTGGCACACAGCAGGTCCATATCTTCCCTAGCTAAGCTATTAAAGCAAATCCCAAAGGTCTGATATGCTTGGACCTGCAATACATTCTGAGCAGGAGCTTGAAAAGCAGTGTCTGATTCTTCCAACAAGCACCCTAACTCAAGAGACACTGCCCAACCTGATGAATAATTTGTTTTGAACAAGGTTGAACAACCCTAACAGAAAAGAACAAACATAACAAGATACCTGTATCAAACAAAAAGAACAGGGATGCACACCCAAATTCATATTGCTGTTCTGAGTTATACGATTTGACCAACACGTCTCACATCTCAGCAAACATTCCCATCACTAAACAGTTGGTTATGAGGTATGGGCCATTTTCTTACAAATGTGAGCTACATTTAATTGTATATACATGCTTCACTACTACTGTTTATTCCTTCCAAATTCTGTTCTGTCTCTCACTCTATCCTATTATAAAATTAGAAAATATGTGCTCTGAGTTACTGTTTCTAGTATTTCTAAATATACCCTTGTATAATGGAGGTAAGACCCTCACAGAAGGGCCAATCATTGCTATACAATGCTGCTCAGGACAAATACTTTCATAATTGTATGATTACTTCTAAAGAAGTAAGCCATTAAAGTTTAGTAAGAGTCTCAATTTAAAGAAAAAAAGAAAAAGAGTCAAGAGTATCTATTTCATCACTGCCTTCCCATTTTCTTTACAAATTGTGTTTAGGCAGCAGAATTTCCACTGTCCCTAAAAGCCATCTAGTTTGACTTCAATCACTTTTCAGGTGATGCATTTCAGGTTATTTGCTAAAATATTTACCTTATTATGGGCTCAAGATCAGCATGCCTTCGTTCTTCCCTCTTCTGAAAACCCTGATTTAGTGCTCTTAAGATAGTCTTGTCAAATGCTTCAGAAGACAGTTCCTTTGGGAGCTGAGAAAAAGGTTAATGTGAAAAATGAGTAGCTGACATTCTAAAGACTGTATTTGTTCACCATCAGTCTTTACACCTTTGGGTATCAACAAGAAACTCTATTGTTCTAGTTTGAGTAAGGTAATTTACAAACCAAAGGTACAACAAATCATCATAATTTAGTTTTGCTAGAGACACACTTTGCTGTAAATCCTCACATCGAATCCAGGTGTAAGATGGTTGAAAGCTCTATTTGAAAGAACTACATTCAGAACTTTATCAACACTGTTCTTTTCCACAGTAATTTACAGCCTGCCTTTATTTATTTATTTAAATCTTTCACACACAGAAAAGTAGATCTGAAAAGAACATTAAAAAAAATACTGGGGAGGACTGAATCACTGTATTTACTGTCATCACTTAGCTAGATTCAATTATTTTAAAGAAACAGGGGTAGAAAGGAGACTGTTTCAGTTCTATAAGGTGCTAGACATCAGTGGGCAATATTGAGATTAATCACTATCAAGTCCTTCTCCAGTTGCTATTAACACTGAAACTTCTTATGAAAATTCATTGTAACTGTTCTCAATGCCAGTATTACAAAGTGAGGTCTTCTGATGTTCTAGTTCAGAAGGCAAAAATTCTTGCTACTGAACAGTATCTATTTTAAATGAAAAGTATTCCCTAGAACAAAGATTTTTTTTCACATATACAACTTCCAAAATAATGTACTTAAGTACATTAAAGCTGCTCAAAATTGTTACTTTATATTAACAAAAAAAAAAAAAAAAAAGTCCTTTAATTTTGGGGCAATTAAAAGCAAACTGCCATAACAAAAATGCTTTTTCCTAGTTAAAAGCTACTGCTAATCTGGTTAACATCTGCCATCAGCTATGATCAACAGCACTAAGTAATTTACACTTCCTCTTGCATGTCTGGAATACACTCAATCCAGAGTGCCAGCTGGACATTACATCCTGCTAGTGGTGCAACAGCAAAGCACTAACTAATTCCTACACTGAATGAAGTGCTACTAATAGAGAGACACTATGTCTAATGTTAGATAATTGCTTGGTAACATACATAAAAGGAACTTCTGGAATCCAGACAGACAGGTGCTGTTAGTATTAGATTAGTACAGTGCTATAGCACCTGAAGTGTGTTAGATATAAAACCAGAAAGAAGTGCTCAAAACAGCTGTTCTTAACTGACCCCTTCAGCTTTAATATGAGCTACTGATGAACTCTGACTGAAGAATTAGTCAGTATTAACCAAAAGGTATCAAAAAGCTACTGCAGAAGCGTGGGGATGAGCAAACCTCATGTCCTGGTGTTTTGTATTTAAATCTGTCTCTGGAAACAGCCACAACTTTTTTTCTTTAAAACTTTCATTAAAAGGAATTAAATTCCTTCTGTAGTTAAACATTCAGTTATACAAACCCAAGATTAAGTGCTTATCTTAAGTTACTTACAAGCTTATTAGTCCTTCCAGATATATGGGCAATTTCCTACATGCAAAAAACTTTTTATGCTTACCACCTAAGAGAAGGTGCTCTACCCATTTACTACCTTAGTTTTTCCCAACGATGCTTCTGAAAGAGTTTTTACAGTTATCTTACTCCTATCACCCTATCTTTTCTGTCCCTAGGAAATTGAGTGTAGTACTTAACAATGCCATGCAGACTGGGAATAACAAAAAGCCAAAATGCAAGTGCGTATGAACTGGACAGCATTTGTAATTCTACCTTGCTTTAAAAAGAACTGTAGAAGTTTTATGCTGCTTTATTTATTTAATTCTCTCTTTCTTCTCTACTTATGGCTATCAAACCAACACGAACCAAATATATTTTTCAGCTGTGCACATTCTCCACAGAACACCTCAGAAAGCTTGTAGCAGCCTGTGATTGTCTCCTTCTTGGCCTGCCATCTTCTATATACCTAGACTCTGCTGGAGAAGTCAAGCCAGCACATGGAACACTCCACATCTGAAGAGCTGCCATCAGTCAAACTGGACAGGTCTGCAACTTTTTGTATCCTGTCTGTTTTCTTGGCTTCTCCTCCTCCTGGCAGCAAGTAGGTACTAGGGTCCACTTCAGAAAACAGTGTTCATCTTTACTTTACAGGTAGAAGAACAGGAGGCATGCAGTTGAACACTCATCCCAGAGCTGCACAGGATCCTGTATGACAGTCCTGCTTTTAAGGTACTCTTAAAGAGCAGATGCATGTACCCTATGTTGTGGGACACCCCATCCACAACCTGTCATGCCATCCATAATTCAAATCCTCACAAATCAAGCTCTGGGAACTCTGGGAACTAGATATTCCAACTAGATTAAAGCAGCAGTGAATACTCACTGCTTCGTTTCTACAACACTGGAAAACATAATGTTGATAACTGAAACAGTGAACAAGACAATGACCTTTGTACAGTAACTGGCTTTCCACTTGCAAATAACACTGCAGTTAAGAACACCAGATGCCATCAAAACATGCCCAAACCAGATCTTCCATTATAGTGCCCTGACCAGTGAGGAGTTTAAATATAGAATTTCCCAGAACAGGTGGAACTCAAAATATTAGACACTGGCAATGAAACACACAGTTTGAGGTCATCACACTCTACATGTGGCCTATGCGCACAAATGCATTCTCTGCTTGGGGCACTGGGAAGAACAACTTGGAGAACTTTTACTTTTTTTAAACACAGACACGCAGAAATAGCTGCTAGGTTTTCCTCAAATTTAACTCTCTGCAACAATGAATATACCCCTGCCTTTGTTCTACTGAAGAATACAACAGTAAAATTAAGAACTGTTATGCTCATGGCTCTGCGTCATTAATAAAAACCAACAAATGATACCCTTTCAGGTCATTCTAACAGGGACACCAATAAGCAAACGAGCAGTGCTTGTACCTATACATTAACTCTGTGGCGAATATTAAAAACTCATCTGGTAGTTTTACAGTAGTTCAATTAAAACTATAAGAGCAATTTCAGATGAGACAAATGATCTCCTCCCAGGAAAGTCCTCAAGCACTCTGCTGAGCTTCTCAATCTGTCAAGCTGCTCCACCACAATATACATGATTTAAACTGCTAATACAATTACAAAGTACAAAAATCTGGTAGCACGGGTTTTTATCTGCAATTACATCCCAGAAATCACAGCTCTTCTAGACTGCTTGTGAAGTTATAAACCTGACGTATAAACACTACTTTTGTATTTCAATACATACTTTTAGTAGGAATTCCTGAAGCTCCTGGTGTGTTTTTGTTACACATGTTACCGAAAGATCGGACCAGGTTACCTAGTAAGGAAAGAAAAGAGAACAAGGAAAGTATTTTTTTCCAAATATCGTACCAGTTAGCTGATCTTAACATTTCCATCAATCTGACAATCTCAGTATAAGAGTTACACTTGCAGATAAGTAAATACTAGGCAAAACAGGGATAATGGTGTACTTTTTCAAATACAATACTAATTTTCAGCGAACCTTTTAAGATCACCTTCATGTTATTTGTGGCTAAAGAGAGTATGAACAAATTCAGGTGAATGCAATGAACCCTGAAGATTACTGACTTACTGACTCAGAAAGAAGCCAGGCAGAAGGCTCTGTAATTACAGGACTTGTATCAAACAGACATCATTAACTGGGTACCAGAGAAAAGGACTTTAGGTCAGATACACTGGATTGAGCTCTCGCTGCCATTATCATAAGTCAAAACGAAAAAGAAAAAAAAAAAATCTGCTTATATTACCTATAAAATAATTTTATCTGCCTCGGGTTTGAATCATACACGGTTATATAGAAGTTGTTGTAGGGTACAATTCATAAAAAGTACTGCAAGTTACTAAAGAAGTTACTACAGAATCAGACAGCATTTTGGTATATGCTTGTATAAAATTTCAGTAGCTTATTGTTCTGACACAACATGCAAGTAGTAAAACAGCACCTTCACATGCATATTTTGAGAAAAAAAGAAGTAAGCTTGGTTAGATGAGTGCCGCCTGGCTTTAAGCCCACTTCTGGGCTTCAGATTCCCATTACATGCATGGGAAGATTCTGTGTAATGGGAGTGGACATGACAACTATAAACATTCATTTATTCCCAAGAGTTGATAGGATAATGTCAACCACCAACTGCCTTCAACTTAGTCCCCAGAAATGCCAACTACTCTTGGTGTCCTCAGTTGGGAAGCCATGACTGTAACTGTTATAACCTTAAAAAAGCAGGGTCTGGACAAGCACAAAATGATCTGCTGTGAGGAGCACAGTATATACCTGTACAGATATGAGGAGAGGAAACTCTTCCCTAAAAGAACTGAGGTGGAGGAGTTTCAAGCTTACTCAAATACTTCACAGAATATCTCCACATTCCCCCTTCAACAAAGAAATTCGAAACCACTGTCAAATCCATCTACGTGCTGAATTTTCAAAGCATTTTGTGACTTCAAATATTAATAATCCATATGGGCATTCTGTACAAATCTCTCCTATCTACTATTGCATTTTACCTAGTACTCAGTTCACAGACTGTTCGGACAAAAGATCTATGACAGGGTTGAAATACTTGGGCAAGTTAACCTTTAAGACTTTGAAAGCTACATTCCACATTAGTCCTTAGCAAAAGAAGACTGCAGAACTTTTTTTGCAAATGACACCTTCAGACAAGATCAACAACAAAGCATCTGTTGCCACTACTTTACTCCAAAACCAGAAATAGTATACATCTCCATTTAACTCTAATTTTAAGCTTCTAGAAATGCCAGAACAGACAAAACTGTAATTCACATCCATTTAGAGAATACAGTATCAAACTTTGGGATCAACACATCAGTTTTCAGCTCAAAATGGCATTTTTTTTAAGTTTGCCTCTTCAAAGAACTCCCATGATCCATGTCAAATGGCCAGTTATAATATTTGATCTAAAACATTCTTTTGTTTGAAGAAAAAGGGTAAAATTTAACTCTTCAAATCTGGTATACTACCAGACTCACATTGATTGGCCAAACAACACATAATGTTAGTCAGTCCTTGCTAAGAAAATTACTACTTTGATTCAATTAGAACATCACCACCAACAGTCTTAGCTACTATTTAACACCTACAGCCTTTAATACCAGACCTCAATACCCAGAGCTTCTCATCCAAAGTAGTAAGAAACACTGTTTCAGTTTTGTTTAAAATTCACACACATAATTGGTTTACATGTTGCCTCTGGCTACTATTATACATGAAGACTATACTAGGTTAGGCCTTCAAGTTTGTTGACTTTTTTTAGCTTGTTTGTTTCTACCTTAACAAACAAATAAACCCCCAAACAAACATACCAACCCTCAGCTATGTCAAAAACCACAGGAGCCATCCTCTTATGGTAAACATTCATGGAAGAGATCCAAGACAATCATATGACTCTAAGCAATATATAGCTGCAGACACAAGAACTGTGCTCCTATGCCACTTGAGCAAACAATCAACTAGTTTTAGAATTCTTTGTAATGCTTACCCCAAATCAGCAAAAGCCAAGTTCCCTGAAGTGATGTCACACACCCAGCTCTATGGCTGGTGTTTTACACCTTCCCAGCTTATGCCCACAATTACACAGAACACCTTATCTGCATACAAAATCCACGAGAATTATAGGATAATTCCAAGACACTCTGAAGACCCTAATGTAATTCAAAATTCCCTTCTGAGCAGGTATTTGAAACAAACCATATATATCTACAATACACAGATATAACGAAGACAATTACTTTAATATTCTGGCAGTTATTCACTTACTTTGAATGTGTACTCCAAATGTTTGTCAGCCCTTTTTCTTGGTACTCCTTTCAAGGTTATCTTCTCAATGTGTACAGCTGAAAGAAAAACACCTTACTGTACATGCCAAAATTACAGTTTGAAAATGTATCTACTTACCTAGCCACTCTGAGAATCACCGTGTGGTACTTACTGACTCACACAACCCCTCTCTCTCAGATGCTATTTTACTACAGCAAACTGCAGGGGGCAGGTGGAGCCTTGTTCTCTACAAAGCACTTCCCTGGCCTGACCACAACCCCTTCATTGCAGATCATGGAAATCTGAGCATTACCCAAGAGCTTATTTAGACCGAAAGACACATAAATACAACCATATAACCACTATAAGTGAAAAGACAATAAAAGGAAGTCAGATTGCATCTTTACTCCAAGAAGTAACAAGCGCTGATAAAAGCCAGTGACAGTGCCTTCCACATCCACGTTATTGAAACATCAAGTAGTAATGAGAGCAAACTAAGGCAGAAGAACCACACATTTCTGAAAGGCACTTAGGTGGAAGGAAACACTTGGGGAAGGCCTGAAGGAGACAGAAATGAGTGTTAGCAAACAGAAAATGAAGAGGAGAAGCAGAAGGCTACTACAATTGTACTGTAAGGAGTATCATTAAATTGAACTGAAAAGGAAGAAAGGTAGGTTAAAGTACTTGCTACTTTAACATTTCTTCCCCATAGTCTACTGTAGTCAGGAATAGACAAGTTCTGGTTGTGACCTGGTAAGCAGCAGCACCGTATAGCTTTCAGGGCCTGGAGATTTTCTTGGGGGCACATAACATTCTTCAATACTCTATATAAAAATCCTTATGCAGCTGATGGGCTTTTCACTTTTCCTGCCATGCTGTCTAAGAATTAAACAGAATTTTATTCCTTTACAAGCATGAACATATCTTTACATGTAAAAAAGTTTATTTAAAAATCAGCTCAACCAGCCCTATACCATCAATGCTTTTGAAACTTTTTCTTTTTTGGGGGGAGGTGGCAGGAGGGTGGTGTTACCAGCTAACATCTTCCTTTCAATGTTTAACTGCATGTTTACATAGGATATATTGGGAACTACTCATATCAATTAAAAAAAAAAAAAAATCAACCTCCTACAAGTGTATGTTACAAAGCTTATTCCTAGAGATTAGCTAATTACCATTTCACTTAACTTAAACATCTTAAATTAATTTTGTTAAAGTTACAATTAACGTATCATCCCCATCAAACATGCCATTTCTAAGACAACTAAGTATTGGCAGTTTCCTTAAAGGAATAAGCCGGTATATCAGCTTAGTGATAGTATAACAGGCTCCAACTCTTGTGGTAGAAAGGCAGACATATACGGAGTGTGCTGGTGTACGTTAGTTTTAACCCTCTACCTGGGAGATAGCGCACTAGATGATCAGTTCATTTTTATCAGTTACTGAAGATTAATTATTACAAAGTAATCTGAGATGAGCTAACGATGCCAGACAATAAAGCACATCAATATACTATGAAAAGCTGAAATGTTTAGTGACCTGAATTTTTACCTGTCCAGTAGAGATAAAAGTACTGTTAGAAGGACTATGGCATAACATGAGTTTTGGTGCAGTAAAGTTTCTTACTGGCCAATGTTAAAATTGATACCATCAGCTGGGTTTACATTCTTAAGTTAATTAAAAAGTTGATTCCCATGACTGGAACTGAGAATAATGGTTTAAATTGCATTTCACTACATGCATATATTTAGCATACATAATTATGGAAACTAACACCATTAACATTCACACACAAGCTTCTTTTCTAATGAGATTGTGTTTATTTTAAACTATTGAATGTTCTCAATGCTAAATATATTTGTCCTCACATATAAAGAAATTTTATTACACAATGTAGTACCTTGAGATTCCCTCTCTTTGTTGCTGTTGCATGCTTCATTGTAGTAAGTGATACAACAGGTAATTACAGTTTTTCTGCACAGATTTAGCTCCACAGTTTCATCAGACTGGTTTAAAATTCTGTTTCCACAATCACATTTTAAATATTCTAAATGGCTACACCAAGAAGAAATATTTGAATATACAAGCCAATGAGGCATGTTACATCTCTACATCTATTTTGGACACAACACATGCATCCAGGATGATTAAGTCAAGCATGTACACATGACACTGCTTCCATTTTAAGTCCAGATTTCTATAAATCATATTCATCACAGGTGAGAATAAAAATCATGTTTTATTATCAGTGCTATTTCTAACCTAGTAAGGAGACTTCTGTAGCGGGGACTCTCTATCATATGACTAATATCACAAAATTACTCTCATCCTTCACTGTAGTTTCTAACTATGATAACACAAATGCTGAGAAATATTTAAGCTCTTCGTTAGATTCAATTATTCGACTTTTCTGTGCTTCTGCTACTTAATTCAAGAGCACTGCTAAAGAGAGTCTCCCTTTTGTGTTTCTAATTTGTGAATATGAAAACTTTGAACTCCATAAAAGGATTTGAAACAGGTTTGTTGTCTGTAATCTGCCATAATCTTTCTCTGTGTTTTTTTTCCAAGGAATTAAAACTCTCAAATTGCCTGCCTTCAAAGTGTAATTAAATCTCCACAGTAGAGACAAAAGGACATTTGTGAGGACAAAAGCAATAGCAATAGTTTTCCCAGATTGCCAGCTCTTCACTATCTGCAGGATAGTATAGACTAATTTTGAGTAGACAAGTGATTCGCTAATCTTGCTGGAGAATAAAGGGTAAGAATAAATCTGTTTTCAATAATGTTCATTTCTTCAAAGAGAAGAAACTGTGCTGGCAATTGCACAGAAGAGTTCTGTTTATGCTCTGAAGCCTCGTTCTCATTCTCCCCAACAGAGCCAAAAGAAGACTGACTTCTACGGAAAGCCTCTCACTTCTCCAAACTACCACTTCTGTAAAACCTCCTAATGTGTGTTTTTTCCTTCTTTGTTTTTTAAGACTAATCACATACAACTGAACCAAGTAGCAAAAGCTATCCACTGTTTCACAGCATCTTTACCTTTAGTTTTGCTTCAAAAATCTAAACACCATTAATACAATCGTATTAACTGTTCTCGTTTTCTCCCAAATCCCACCTCTTTTTTCAGGAGGAAGCCCATTTGCAACCAATTTTCATGCATGCAGTGACTAGTAGTTAGCAGCTAACAAGAATGACAACTTGTTATAATAAAGAAAAGACCAAGCAGGCAGCAGAGAAGCTATTATACTTACCAGTTCTCATTCAGATGAACAGCAGCTTCTCATTCAGATGAACAGCAAGATAGATGCAAGATTTCTACAACTCCAGGCAGAGTTTAGCATTCAAAAAAACCTTAAAGCGTTCCTCAAAAGAAACCTCAGGCAACATACCTTCTCGCTGAGGTCTATGGGAAGCCATTGGTAATCCATCATGAGGTGCTGTGGTTCGTTCTAGCAAACTGGTCTCATTACTTGACATGCAGTCACTATGGGAAAAGTCATTCTAAATTGAGAAGAAAAAAAAAAAGGAAGTGTCTTAATAGAATGTATATTATCAAAACTTACTCTAAACGACAGAAATTACAAAAGAAAAGTTCCTTATTTGGTTCTACAGGAGAAAAACCTATAGTTCTTGACAATGGCAAAAAGGTGGTCATTAGCCATTTCATATATTTATTTATTTATTTATTAAATGTCAGCTATAACCTCCAATGTTTGTCTGACCTTATTTTAAAAGCAGGGGGACAGATCATGTGCATTTAGGGTATCTCAAGCTGGACAATTCAAGATCGTTATCTCAGAACTTCAGTGCTAATTTACTGTTAGTAGCAACTCTTTCAACTACTAACCTGTGAAGTCATCTACTTGCTACACTCTAAACATATTCTCCTCAATTATATTCATGCCCTGTATCTTCAGCCTGCTACCTCTTCTATACAGCACATCATGAATAACCGTTTGGACAGTCTGTGAGGACGTATGGTCCTAACAGCTAAATCCGTGCACCTCTTAATAACTAAACATTCAGAACGCAACCAGTTGCCACCAACACTCTCTTCCACAGGACAGACTGAAAGTTCATCTCCTCCCACGCTTGCGTGCGGACTTCAAAATTATGTGCCAAGAATTACTACTGTTTTAGTACAGTGCACGAGGAGAGACAGAACGGGAAATCATTCAAGACATAACACGGACAGCTTAGTAGGAGAAGAAAGAACAACCTAGGCTAACAATGATAAGCTAAAGTATTAGATGAGCATGGACTTTAAGTGGTTCCTCTAGGGTAACAAAAGCCTATATAATTTTTCCCAAATTAAGATAAAATATTAATGTATTGATTTACATGCTCTTCAATGACCAGGTCTTGTTAAAAAAAAAAAACAAACTGACCAACCAAGCTAAAATTCAGAAATGTTTTAAAACATCCAATTACTTTAGATGTAGCTGTTTTTGCCAGTTGACCAGTGTAATTCCATGTTTCAAGGAAATGATGCGTTGCCTCAAAAAGATACATCCACAAAGAACTAGGAAATACTGGAAATTACTAGCGAGTTTCTGGATTAATTTAAGTGAGGCACCTCTATTTATCTGTAACAAGTAGTATAACATATGATCTTAGCAAGTACCTAAATGCCATCAATATGCAAATTGCAGAAGCAGCAGTGGCAGCAGCGCAGAGGAGGAGAGAAGGTGGTTCTCTGTTTAGCACCACAAATCAACCAAATACTGTTTTTTATTAAGCACTGGAAGCTAAAACAGAGGGTAGGTTTCTTGGGAAAGTTTTCAAAAGCAGCAAGTTAAACAGAGGACATTTGAGGCACCACAAATATTTAACAGCTGGTTTGCATGAAAACTGGAAGGTAAATAAATATCTATCTTATTAGTAGCTCTATAAAACAAAATTCCTGAGAGAAATGGATACATTTTGGAGTACACGTATATTGAAAGTTTAAAGACTGTTCCTCTCATTCAGGATGAAGAACTGAAAGACCTTCATAAAATATGTGTAGAGGAAAAATACAAATCTTCAGACAGTAGTCTTAATTTTAAATATAGGTGTTTTTAAATATAGGAAGCATAAGATTCTGGAAATAAGTGCTGGAGTATACGTGATTTTTTTTTTCCTGAAGGACTTGTGCAACATGATGGAACATGCCAGCAGCCAAGACTAGCTACCTTATTTGGTAAAGAGGACCTCAAGACTGTCTCAACAGGCAAACAAGAATGAGGAAGCACAGAGGTGTCAAAAGACATCAGAAGCTCCTTGCAGTTTGTGAATTCTTCAATGAACTTCTTCAGATTTGACAGACGCACCAACTAAAGCTGGCTTCATCTTACTAAACCAGCTTGACATCATCTATAGCGTGGGTACAAACTGTGGCAACTCCTAACAATAGATTCAACTCATTTAGGACTCAGTGAGTATACAGACATCAAGCCTGCCCTGGGCGTACTGTTAATCTAACTTTCATCAGTCACATCAACAGCAGTACACAATTAGCAAGTGAACATCTATGTGGCCTCTAGACCGCACTACAGATGGTCTGAGGAACTGAAAGACATTTCAGTTGTTTCATCTAAATCAGTGTTCGGTTTGTGTTCTACACTGAGTGTCAGTAATTTCAGGTCTCAAAGCAATCAGATTTAAAGTATAGAGCATGCTTGTTTCCTCAAGATAAAACTCACACCAGACCCTAGTCACTCAGTGAACAATCTCAGCAAACTTAACTGATCCAAACAGTATTTCATCCTTCAAACATCTAATAAATTATGAGCGCAATGTCAGACATGGAATAAGAAAGGAAAACAGCTGTATATCAACGAGATTGCATTTTAACAGCTTCAGCAAATTTCCAAGTTTAGTTTAATAAAAAACAACCCACAAGCATATTCTGGAGAGAGCCACTTTCAGACGTCCTCCACATTTCCATTGATACTGTTTTGTCAGACATTTCGTAACAAGTGTGGACACAACCAAACCCAAGCACTTTGCTTTTTAAGTGTTAACTCCTGGTCATGCATTATTCACAAAACTATTGGCATTTGAACATTAAAGTTACCCTGTTAAAACTGTGATTAATTTAAGACTGTCCATAAAGAACACTACTACTATGATTAACTGGCTGTGTCCAAACTACATAAACTAACAAGTTTAGCATGCATTTTGGTATGAGAGTGAATGTCTTCCTGACATGAAATCAAATAACTGAACCAAGATTTCTAGTGAAGATCAATGTCAATTCTCTGGCAGTGGTAAGGTCTTCCTTAAACTACAGCCACATGCTTTGCCAAAAGCAGCTTTGATATCTTTCTTCCACACTACATACAGAAAATGACAGACCTACATACAGAAAATGACAGACATTTGGATTAACCCAGACAGGGGCTCTCAAACTATTCCATTTGTTTTACTTTTCCAAGATGGCTTTTTCCAGCTCTGAAATTACCATCTTAAGAGCTGAAGGCAGTGCTTCATTCATTTTAAGGAACAAGCTGAGACTTCCACCTAATCAATTACCTTTTTTTTAAATTCACCAATGGATCTAAACCAAATCAAATTTAAAGTCAGGCCTTCTTTTGCATTCAAAGTCAGGCTACTTGTTTTGATTAATGGAAAAATAAATTACAGTCTATTCTAATAAATAATTGCTAGTTAAGAAATTAAAGAAACTGTGAGCAGTTTTTAGAAGAGAGGTGTGGAAATAAGATTTACTTCAAAGATGTATTCTGCTCAGCTCATGTCAAAGAAGCATTAAATATTGTTGCTATACCTTCCAATAACAGAAAACTGCTTCTCACCTACCATACACATCATCTTTGTAATGGTGTTCAAATATTTTTGCAGACAATTATTCCAGAATGGTTACTTTTCTATCCGTGGCAGCGTTCTGTACCAGGCAAACTACATCCACATTTGAAGGCTCCCTCTAAATTGCAAAATGTTACATGGTTCAGACCTGTATTTAAACAAGTCCTGATATCAATGACTTTATAAATCATAACCATTTAAAAGTTTGTAATTTATTCACTTGAAAAATTCCTCACCTAGAAGGTTAAACCAGTAATATGTACTGTGTGTATTCTGTGAATGACAGCTTTTACAATACCTAGTCGTCCTGGTTTCGGCTGGGATAGAGCTAATTTTTCTTCTTCTTAGTATCTAGAATAGTGCTGTGTTTGGAATCAGTGTGGGATTTGATATATGAATGTTGATAATGCACTGATGCTTTTAGTTGTTGCTAAGAAATCAAGGACTTTCCAACTCCCCATGCCCTGCTATTGGGCAGGTACACAAGAAGCTGGGGGGGAGCAGAGCCAGAGCAACGGACCCAATATCATCTAACATCATGCTCAGTATATAGATACAGGTTGATGGGGAAGCTCACTCTCGCTTCCAGAATTGTGGTTTCGGGATTCTCTCTTCTCTGGGATCACTAGCTGGGAATGGGCTGGGCACTGGTTGGTGGGTGGTGACCAAATGCATTGTGCATTACTCATTTGTATCTTCTACTATTACTATTATTATTATTATTATCATTATTTTAATTTTATTTCAATTATTAAATTGTTTTTATCTCAACCTACGAGTCTCCTTACCCTTCCAACTCTGTCCCCCATTCCCCTGGGGTGGGGGAGGACAAGCGAGTGGCTGTGTGGTGTTTGGCTGCTGGCTGGGTTTAAACCATGACACTAATGGAACACAGGAGGCAGACAGTAGGGTAATCCAGGGCAGTCATAGCTTTACCTTACAACTTACAGCCTGCAAGGGTTGTTTCTGTGCCAGCTCCAAATCCTATCTTAAGCTGCATTACAACTCTTCACATTTGGTGTTAGCTCCTGTGACAGTCATACATTGAACACTCACAAGTAACCACAAGTAGCATCGTCAGAGCGGACAACTCCAGCAAGCAAGTGACTGGAAAGTCGAGGCAGTCTGGGGGGCCAGTGAATATTAAGAGTGACATCGTGGGTTGCTACCTGGTGTCAGTCACACCACAAACACAAGTCCTTTAAAACTGGGTACACTGCTGAGGGGCTCCCCTCAATGGTCAGACTGTATAGCGCTAATTGTGCTAGTCATCTCCTGTCAATGAACAAAATGTATTCACACAACACATGCACGTGTAAGGTTAATTCTTGCATAAGCCTTTGTCACTAAGGCTTTCACATGCAAGGATTCACTGCAGCTCACAGTGCTGCTGTTAATGATTAAAAAACAGTGAAGCAAGAAATGTGGGTGGCCCCAAACCGGTTGCCAGATAATTAATTTGATAATTGCAGAGACCTTTGTGACGGGATAGAGGATTAACTACATTTCTCCTTGAAAGTGAAATGAGCTAAGAGAGTGCTCTAAAAATTGTCTGCTTTCACAATCTAGACCAGAGTGTTTTATCCAAGGCATCTTTCCTCATATGAACACGAGTACCATATTAAAAACCCACACCTATCACTTGAGATGTTTCCTGGGACTCTCAAGACAAGCACCAAATGTCTATAAAGTGAAGAGCCATCCTGCTCGGAAGGATGTTGCTCTGTGTAAGTAACATATGTGAGCTGAGCAAATCTCAGCTAGTCTACACATGACAGATGTCCAGACTCTGCCTTCTATTAACGTAAATGGTTGATCAAAAAATGTCATGCTGGTATTGGTTTGGCAATATGTAATGAAATCTGTTATTGGATAGCCTGCTAATCATCATGAGCAAGTAACTGATGCACATAAGTCTTCCGATGTTTGCACTGCACTTTCATAAAAGAACGATTCATGCATCAGCTCTGATGAGCACTAACAAGGGAAACCTGCTTACAGCAGCTGGACAGCTTGATTAGTTCTACATGCCCAAATATGAAAGCTTATTTTTCTGCAAGACTTCAGTAAACGCGCTGTTAGGGACAGCACTACTTAGCCTTGCAGGCTGTGCAGATGTAAACTGGCACAGCACATTCATTCATGTACAAGTGGGAACTGGCAAACAAAACCAGATGAAAGAAGGCATCTTGAAAGAATCAAGGTCTAACTCATGATCACGAGTTATCAACTACAGCATCTGTACCTAAGAGAAATTTGAGTGATGTCAGATAATCATTGATGGATGTGGTGCCAGTTACAAGACCAAAGCCATGATTCGCTTAAAACGATCCTTGCAAGCTACCACCCTTACTGCTTCACAACTGTGATACACAGATGCATAGCTATGCAGCTACGTTAGCATAAAGGCATCACCTCTTAAGAAGAAACAATCACCTGAAATTGCACCTGTACTTGTGTGCTGCTGAACCCTCTCTTGATGGAAACAGCAGCAAAGAGGAAGCCTTACTCAAGACTGTGCAACTATATCTGCACCCTACCACCTAATTCTTGCTGTTGCTTGGATATAGGCAAAGAACATTCATGCCCTCTTATACTTAAGTCGAAATCCAGCCCATGAAGTTAATACTCACAAATGCAAACATACAGGGCAGCAATGCTTCAAAAGCTGTTTAATGTTGACAACTACCCATGCAACAGTTTGTCTCCCATGCAAAAAATCCACTACTGTCTTGGACAAGCTGCTAGCCAAACACTGAATACAATTGCCCAGCTGACATTGTTGCTAAATTATGCTCCAGTTTGCAAGCTTTGAACTATGCAATGACACTGTCCGACTGATCTGAGAAGCAGAGAGCTGTCCTACAAAAACAGAATCGGCCTCAAGATCTAGGATCACAAAGATCCACCATATGATCTCTCTTTTGACCACAGCCAACAAACCACTTAAATACTTCCTTGTTAACTTTTCACATGCAGGATCAACCTTCAGAACAACAACGCTTATTCCACACAGAAACACAGGCTGAAGAAATGGGCTAGCAGTTCGAAATCTCATGAACTTCAACAAGGGGAACCGCAAAGTCTTGCACCTGGGGAGGAACAACTACAGGCACCACACAAGCTGGGGCCTAATCAGATGGAAAGCAGCTTGGCAGAAAAGGACCTATACATATAAAAATGTGTGTGTATATATATATATCTATATATATCTGAAGGGAGGGTGCAAAGAGGATGGAGCCAGGCTCTTCTCGGTGCCCAGTGACAGGCCCAGAGGCAATGGACACAAACTGAAACACAGGAGGTTCTCTCTGAACATCAGGAAACAGTTTTCCACCGTGAGGGTGGCCAAGCACTGGCACAGGTTGCCCAGAGAGGCTGTGCAATCTCCATCCTTGGAGATACCCAAAAGCCATCTGACATGGTCCTGGGCAACTGGCTGTAGGTGGCCCTGCTTGAGCAGGGGGAGATGGTGGACAAGATGACTTCCAGAGGTCCCTGTCAACCTCAGTCATTTTGTGGTTCTGTGATCAGACATAAAATCCCATAATATGAGAAATAAAAGCCTGACTGGCTGAACATATGGTTCAAATAGATACTGTGCAACTGCCCTATTAACTCCTACCTAGTAAGCTGGACTGCATAGAGAACACACAGGTGCCCCAAGAGTACTTCACAACATATTTGTTTAGTGAAACTATTTTAAGAGCTCACATGTAAGAGGCAGCAACGAAACACTAGGAGAGAGGCAGAAACCTTTTGAAAAAACATCAGCTGATTCAGGGAGGAAAAGCACACCATATGACAGCTTCAGCAATCACATACTGACTAACTTGTAGCACTGTAAAATTACGACAATTTTGAGACAAAGGCATACCAACCTCTTATGCAGCATTAACAACTTCAGGTATCAAGGCCTGTGGCAATTACACCTGAAGCACAGCTACAGCAATGATTTACAGTGTTGGGGTTTGCTAGAAACACAGCACATTCTTTCTCTAAGTCTCATTTGCACCTGAGCTTTTAACTGGACTTAAACCACAGTTTCAGTCCAGCCTAGTTAGCCCATGACAAAGTACAGAACTTGAAGGTAAAGCCAGCAATGCAACAGTTCAGATGTTACTGCACCGCCGGCTGGTTGCTCATCCCAACAACTTTGTTTAATTTCAGTACTGTTGCAATTGTCTGTTGAATGAATAGGAAGAAAATTACTTGAATATATTAGTTCAGACTGATACAAAAAATTATTCTCACAATGGCCTAGAGTGACAGAAAGATTTAAAAAACATTGCCCCTTAAGAGTGGTTCACTGAAGCACAATTAGTACTGAGAAGAGACGATGCCTTCATTACTACTTTTAACTACCAGCAAAGGGTAATATGTCATTTTGTCCAATTCTTGAACCCGAGACGTCTAAGCAGCATGGTTTAAAAGTACTCTTTTGTGTATGACAGTTTTGAGTAACAGAAAATCTGTCATATTCTTACTTCGCTCTTAAGACACTTCCCAAGGCATTAAATCTCTTTTCATTATTAAAAGTATTTTCACTTTCTTCTCCCAAAAAGGACAAGTTTAAGAGGCTGAGGAAAGGCAAGAAGCTCATGAAGGAATGCAGTTTCCAGCCAGATCTCTGAGCTTGTCCTCTGCAAGCTTTGGCCTCTGAAAGTATAAACCCTTAGACTTGGAGGATACTGCAGAAATTCACCAAGTCTTGGAGGAAAAGTAGACATTTAATACTAATTATAGTTAATGAAGAATCAACTGTAGCATTTTCTAGGGCAGGTATGGCTAGACAAGTAAATGAGGTGACAGAGATTTAAGTAGACAGAATCCCACAGACTTCAGTGGTTTCATAGATACAGCCATCTTACTGTTGCTGTCTGCATCCTTTTCTGCAGCTCTTTAGAAAGCTGAGCGTCCTCGGTACTCCAAGCCCAGTGAGATCCTGCTATCTATAAGTAAGTCAACAGTGAGCAACACTGAAAACTGGACCACAGCTTAACAACAGTGATCTAAGTGCAAGCATTAGGAAGTCATGGGTGTATTTTCAATGCCCTCGGTGCTTATTTACTATGTTGGACCAGAAACTGGCATGGAAAACAGGGAGAGGCTGAGTAACCCTGGTATAAAGAGACTGGGCAAGGCTACAGACTTGTCTTGTTCTAACACCTCATATTTAGAACTAAACGGCTAAAACAACTGAGAGCAGTGAAAGTTTTTACTCTGCAATTTCCTGAAGCATTAGCATGCATTTAGACAGAAGTCTTTCATTTTAGGCATTGTCTTTTATCTAGTTATGACTTCCTTTCCTGAAGACTTCCAGTAATGTTTCTGGAAATGCTTAAGTCCTGTTTGGAGTCAGAGAAATCCCTGTTCAGAGACAAGGGAACATGTTAGGTTCACTGAGGTAGCCAGAATACTTTTTTTCTTCAGTATGCAAAACTTGTAAAACGTTTGTATTTTCCTGGAGCACCATTTAAAAGATCTTTGCCAAGAGTAAAATGACATTTTTTATCTTTCCATCTCTTCTTTAAACCAGACTCTGAAGACACACTTTTCTTTATACTCAACTCTCTGACACTAAAAAGAGTACACTGCAGCTTCAAAATGGGATTGCCTTATTTTTGTTCCCACAGACAGAGCTCTTAGATTCTAAAATTAAGTTCTACTACCTTGTTCTGCTGCAAGTCACTGAAGATCAATTATAAAAGCACTCTTCTAATTTGCAGACAAAATACACTATAAATAGCCTACTAAGAAAAATACTCTGCAAATAGAAACCTTTCCTTTGTTTGTAAGTAGAGACTTTTTCTGTAAAGAATCCTTCAGCCAGCTAATTATAATACTATTCGGCAAACCATTATCTCCAGCAGATTGCTTATTTCAACAGAACCTTAGTTCTATTAGTCAAGTATGCCTGATTAAATGTTCTAGTGTCTAACGTAAGCCACATTTATTATGTTAGCACATATTCAGATCGCATTCTGATCTCAGATCTTGGATGGGATGGAGCAAGATAAGCAATAAAGTCAAACAGCTTTGAAACTGATGAACTTATTAAACATAATCAACATAAGAATTAAGGTATGTGTTCTGTTATTTAAACCAATATATAAAAGAGGTATCAGCAGACTCTTTGCACATTAATGCTTGTTTTATGACTACAGATGTGAACGCTGCCAATTTACTCTTATACTTTAGTTTCAAAGTTCATATTCTGCACAGCTTAATGTACCAATGACTTTTTTCCAAAAGGTGTTATTATAAACTATACCTTCATTTAAAAACCTGCAAATAGTATCAACTGATTCTACCTTAAGTAAAAAAAAAGGCATTTCAGAACACTTTCTTAAAGAAACAAGGTTTATACAGTTAGAAAGCAATCTTAGCTCTGCCCATCCCACTCCTACAACTCCTACAGTCCTATCTCCCGCAACTTTTGAATTTATCAGCCATTTCAAGCTAAATTTATTAAAATGTATCACTAAGAAATGTTAAGTTCTTGAAGGATGATTAAAATAGGAGACCAAAAAGAGCAGCAATCCTATTAATACTTTGTCAAGAAGCAACTTTAATGTGAGCTCAGTCTTATCAGTGGGCATAGATCATATCCAGAAAATATAATCCCAGTCATGGGAAAAAGCAAACTGCTTTATGTTCTAGTAAATGACTCACAAATTCTTTGTAGGTGAACTTCTCCAGTTCTGATGCTCATTATAGCTAAATGTTACAGCTCCCTGAAACCTCAAACCAAGCCATTTTGTAAGATATGCCATGTGCAGTAACATAGTCCTTGCCCTAAGGAATTCAGAATCTGAACTCGTCAAATACCTCGACAAACCTGGTTCAGTTCCAGGTCTGAACTCCATCACCTCTGTAGGTTGATACCCCATCACCCCTGCTTGCCGTAGGTACCTAGTATTTCACGAGTGATGTGAACACCTCTCCTACCACCTTCTGACTGTTCAGAAGACCTAAGCTGAGAAAGCCGGGGAGCGCTAAGGAAGAGAAGACCAGAGCTGAGCGAGCAGCCTCTCAGCACAAAACTTCTCTTGTGGTTTATCTGCTCTACAACCAGGCACACCACAGCCCCTCTCGGGACAGCCCGTGCTTGCGGCAAGGCCTTCCCGCAAAAACGCCGGAGCCTTCCCACAGGCTTCCCGTCCCCCGCCGATCTCCCTTCGGGAGACAGACGGGCCGCGGGATCCCTGGCGTTCCGGGCAGGGACAACTCCTCGGTCCAACGCCCGAGCGGGCTCGGCGGGGCCCCAGCAGCGCCCTGAGGAGGGGAGGGAGGGCAGGGCCAGCGGGGCGCTCCAGGCCCACAGCAGCGGGCGGCGCGCGCCGTCCCGCCGCCCGCCCATTGGGCGCCCGGGAGCGCGGGCCCCCTCCTGCCTCCGGGGGCGGCGGGGCCGGCGCGTGATTGGGCCCACGCGCCGCGACGTCTGTGCGGCACGACCGAGACCCTTCCCGTTATGCAACGGAGGGCGCCCCCCCGCCCCCGGCGGGACGGAGGGGAAACCGCCCTGCGGGCACGTGACCAGGAGCGCAGGCTCCGCCGCCGCCATCTTGAATGGGGGCGGGAAGCCCCGGTGACCATTAGTCACCGCGTCCCTACCCGCGGAGAGGTCTCGCGGAGCGGCTCGCCGGGGACAGGCCCCTTCGCCCCCGCCACCGGCACGGCGGAGGAGGGCGGAGAGGAAGGGGGGCTGCGGCCTCACGGGGCGCGAAGGCGCCATGATCGATCCGTCCTCCCCGCAAACAAAGCGAGAGGTCACCCCCTCCCCCCCGGCCGCTCTCCGGGGACAGACCGCCGGGCCCTTCCGGTGCTCTTCGGGTTGGGGTCCCGTCCCGTGCCCCCCCGCCTCCCCTTAGCGGTTCTTGTGTCCTCGCAGAATCTGGCTGCCCCTGTTTAATGGGGGAGGAGAAAGTTCAAGCCCCCCTTCCAGGTGCGGCCATTGCAAAACACGACGGGAACCGCCTGTTCCGGGCAGTTCCCCCGCGGCCGTGAGGCGCGGCGGCAAGGCGGGCTGGGCCTGGGGGTACGGCCCGGGCCGGGGGGGGCTGCAGGGCACAGGGCACCGCGAACGTCCCAAGGGCGGGCGGGCGGGCGGCAAAACTGGTCCTGCTGCGCGGCTGCTGCCTACATGGCCACAGAGCGGGCTAGAACCAAAGGGAGCCCTGCCCTCCTGACCCGAGGCCAGCCGAAATAAAATTCGAAGAGGTCTTTATGAACCGTTTTAGTTCACAAATGCAGAGCCCTGAAGGCACTTAAATTTCAGAGATTAAAGGAGGATAAAGAGCCTGTGGACACCTGACAGGATTTTAAATCAAGTCCAATTTAACAGTACAGCTGCGTTTTGTCAGGAAAGTCTTCAACTGTGCTACCAGCTCCATGTCCTCCAGTGTCTTATCTGCAAGAGTCCCACTGTCCCTGTGAACTTGAACTGAAAATCCTCAGCAGAAACCCCTGATCCCTCTGTTCCCTGTCAGCCATTATTTCCCAGAAGAGGCTCCACTGTATTTACAATGTAACCATTAAGAAAGGAAAAAGAGCCTACAGAAGGGATGCTGTGTCAGTCCTGTGTGGACTCGGGACTATGTGATGTGCATGTTCAGCCAAGCTGACTCGGGTCTCTCAGTGTTCCCTGAGTAAACAAAACCACCGCAACTTGGAAGGCTGCTTTTATGCCAAAGCCAGAACACTGCACAAAACATCAATTCCAGTAGTTCACGAGAGCCTGATCTCCTCATGCATTTGGTGGGACACACTGAGCAGCTGCAAATGATGGGCCAGTTTCCGGCAGGAAGTATGTTTCCAGTTATTAGCACTTTAAACCCAGCAAGAACAGTGTCCAGTCTTACCACTTCCTGCAACTCGATCTTCTTCCCCTAAAGATGGCATTCCAGGATTCATTTTGCGATAGAGCTAAACTTGATGCAGGTGAATGAGCCAAAATAAACACTTTTTGGACTTATGCTAGGAATTCAGTATGATTTCAGTACCATAATATCTACCCACTCGTTTCTGACCTGCCAAATGTGCTTATTTACTTAAATGTATTTGAGGGCTTAGAAATTCATCCCCATCTCCTCCGAGTACTCCTCAAGAGCATATCTCGTCTTTACCAAATAGAAGAAGGAGCCACTCCTTTCGCACAGCAGGCAACGTAACAGTTTTCTAGGAGTGGCCGAATTGGATAGCACTGCAAGTAAACTTCAAAACAAAATCCCCCAACCCTTACTGTTTTGCACTTTTTCTGTTAAGTACCCGATGAAAACCTGATGTGTTCAGTTGAACAGCATTACAAACACCTCTCTTCCAGCCCTTTCTTCCCCTTTGCATGAGAGGCCATCTATAGACCAAAAACTGCAGAGCTCCAACATGATGGCTTGGTTGCATAAATATGGGCAGATTTTAAAGGCAATGCTCGTTGAGAGAGCAATAATGAATGGCACTGGAGGAAAACCTTAAACATAGCTACTGCACAGGAGAATGCTTCAGTGCCACTCACTGAAAGTCTTCGTTCCGGGTGACAGCCACCTTCTAGCAACAAGTGGCACATCTGCCTTCAAAATGTGCTCTGCTGTTTCCCAACAGCCACCCAGAAAATCAGCTTTTCTCTGAACAGAAGCTCCAGTTGTGACATTTTGATTTGCTGCTTTAGTAGAATGATTACCACCCCTTCCCAAATGTCTTCAACCACCTTACTGAACGTGGCTTTTCAGAGAACCAGCCTCAGAGCCGCTGCCCCCTGACTGCTGCCCTGATCCTCGCCAAGTCCAAGACAAAGTCTCATTCGCGGGGGGGGGGGGGACAGGTTCCATATAAAAATCTCAACGCGTTCTATTGTTTTAAGCCCCTAGAGAACACTCTCTCAGACCGTATGGTTTCTGTCTAGCATTATTATTATTTTTAGGAGTTTAGGCAAGCTGTCGCTTGTACTTCTGCATCGTACAACTTCAGTGGCCTAACAGCGTATGAGGCAGCCGGCCAAGCTGTAGCCGTCCCCTGCACTCTGCGTTCCAGCAAGGCAGGATTCAAAAAGCAGTGCTCTAGAAAGCATGGCAGGCTGGAAAAAGAAGTCCTCCCTCCCTCCCTCCCCGATTCTACCACGTCATAGTCAGACACTGTTAACATTACAAGAAGAAATTCGTACTAGACACCCTCCA
This sequence comes from Strix aluco, assembly GCF_031877795.1. Taxonomy (NCBI): domain Eukaryota; kingdom Metazoa; phylum Chordata; class Aves; order Strigiformes; family Strigidae; genus Strix; species Strix aluco. Next base: position 91,500,165 of record NC_133931.1, on the reverse strand, counting down.
GCAGCTTGTGGGGGTGGCGGGGGCCTACACTGCCCGCGGGGGGAGGGGAGATAGGACGAGCAACGAGGCAAGACGGGAGGGGCCCCATCCCAATGGGGGGGCTTCGGGGAAAGGCAGGCGGCCGCCCTCAGCTCCTAGAAAATCGGGAGGGGGTGAAGGAAGGCGAAGGAAACCGCCCGATGAGATGGCGCAGCGGGAAGAGACCAGGTCGCGGCGTTACCTGGGCTTGGTGGCGGCTGAACCCCTCCTCTTCCTGGTCCCCACATAAGGCCCTCCTCAGCCGCTCCAGGTGCTCCCGCAGGGTGACCCGCTGGTGGAAGGAAAAGGCCGGGTGCAGCGAGGCCATGGTGAAGAGGAGGAGCAGCTCCTCCTGCGCGCCGAAGCCCAGGCCCTGGGCGGCGGGGAGGCTGGCCTGCCCGTTTTCCCCAGCTCCGTCCATCACCACCACCACGTCCTCCTCCTCGGCCCCCTCCTCCTCGGCAGCGGCCGCCTGGGGCCGCCGCGCCGGGCAGCTCTGCAGGATGGAGTCCACCTGAGGCAGGAGGCGGTGGAGGCGGCCGGCGGCCTCGCGGTTCTCGGAGCCCAGCAGGGCCAGGTAGACGATGAGCTTGGAGCGCACGGCCGGGTCGCGGAAGTCGCCGAGCTGCCCGGGGTCGCTGAGCCCGTTGGCCTTCGCCTCCGAGTCGCGGAGGCAGTGGTAGTCCTTGCGGGCCAGGTCTTCCAGGCAGGAGCCCAGGAACCGCAGCTCCAGCGGGTTGCACAGGTCCAGCAGCCCCACCATGAACTCCAGCCGCTGCGCCGAGCCCAGCACCAGCCCGAACCACTCGTACACCGTCTCCTTGTCGGTGCGGGCCGCCGCCGAGCCGGGCCCGCAGCCGCCGCCGCCCGGAGCGCTGAGCGCGGCGGGGGGGGGCGGCGGGCCAGGCCCCGGCCCCGGCCCCGGCCCCGGTCCCAAGCCGTGCAGCTGGCTCGGCCTCTCCAGCCCGCACCCCCTCCCCGCGGCGGCGCCCCCGCGGGCCGGCGCCCGGGGCACCTGCTGCAGCTGGAGGTGACAGTCCAGGGCGCCGCCGGGCTCCTTCAGCCCCAGCCCCGCGGCTGCCGCCGCCGCCGCCGCCGCCTCTTCCACCGCCGCCTTGTGGCTCGTCTGCTTCAGGGGCAGCTTCATCTTCAGCATCCTCGGCACGGGGGGGACGCGCGCATCCGACGGGGCCCGGCCCGGCGGCGGGGAGGGACGGGGCCGGGACGGACGCGGCGCGGCCGGCGGTCAGGGGAAGCCGCTCATGCTGCCGCGGCCCTGCCGGCGCGGGAGAGGCGCGCGCAGGGGCAACGGTCCCGGCGTGTGCGCGCGTGGGGAGTGGGCGGGCGGACGGGTGGGGGAAGGGCGGGCCTCGCTCGCGGCGGCGTCTGCGGCTCCCGCAGCGCTTCCCCCTCCCCCCTCCCCTTCCTGCCCCTCCCCCGGCGGCCGTGCGCGCCCCCGGCGGCCCTTGCGCGTGCGCGCGCAGAGCCGGAGGCGGCCGTTGGCGCTCGCGGCCCCGGCCGGCGCGGACTGAGCCCCAGCTCCCGGCGGGGGGCAGGGCGGGGCGACACGGCCGCGAGGGGGCGGGCGGAGCGCGCCTCTCCGCCTATCGGCGGCGGCGATGTCAGCGCGCTCGCCAGCGTGCGCGGCGCCCGCTGCTGAGGCCCGGCCCGGCCCGGGCAGGGTGGTGCTGCGTTGCGCTCTGCGCGGCGAGCCTGGGCCTGCGGCAGCCGCCGGGGCCGGGGCCGGGGTCGGGGTCGGGGTCCCCCGGGTCCCCGTCCGCTCTGCGTGCGGTGGCGCCCAGCCTCTGAACAGGCGGAGGCTGCCTCCTCCGTGGGGGCTGCGGCGTCGCTGCCACTGACACTCGGGAGGTGCCTTGCCGCTCGCAGCGGCCGCGGGCGTCTGGAGGCGAGGCAGCCCTCGCTTCGCTGGCTGGGGCTGTTGCTCGTCTCTCAGTAAGTGGAAAGTGGTCGGTGCTTGACCGCGGGCCGCGGAGGCTGAGCTGGGCGCCCCCCCCGGCCCCAGCGTGGCGCTGCGAGGAGGCGGTGTGCTGCGCGGGGCGACCGCGGGGCACAGAGTGCTTCCCACCCCCTCTCTCCCCCCCCCTAGCAGGTCGGTGTCAGCGGCCTGACTCGTGGCTCGGCCTCACGTTTGCCTCATGAGTTCAGTTAACGCACAGAAATGGGAACAGCTCAACAGTTCACCTGAGAGCAGTCGAGGAGCAAACCTCCCTATCTCCTAGTAAAAGATCTTCCTGAGATAAGGCCCTGTGCTGGCTGCTGACTAGGCTTTGGTGTGCAGAGGCACGTGGATTTAGCCATAGCTGGCAGGACTGGGCCCAAAGCTGTACCACGCTGGTGGAACAATGCTAATTACAGAAACATGGCTGCTACAGGCTCTTAATGCAACTGAAACTACTACTGTTGTAAAATGTGTCATTTTTAAATTACTATTGTTACAGTGTCGTGGCTTTCTACCAGGCTGTTTTACAGCAGGGAAGTACAGGGAATATTACAGAAAAAAAGTATGGCAAAATGGCTTAGGGATATTCCCTCATGAAACAGCAAGCTTGCTTCATTCTCATTCTCCTTGTTCTGTTCCCAACTGTTGCGATCCATGACGACTGAGAGTCTACAATTATAAGATTAAGCAGTACTCTGAGTAATCAGAAAGTTGCAATACTCCTTGCTTCGGTTCCCACACGTTTACATAAAGACAGTATATTTGAAAACAGAATCAAACCCATGGCTTGCAGAACAACACAGTGAAGTTACAATTATGCAAAGCAGCATCCCTGAACTGCTCGCAGCAACAACATAGAAATTGCCAGTGCTAACTCCCCCTTATCTGTCCGTCCAGAAGCTGGTCGTGCTACAGTGAAAGAGCCTGCTTATTAAACAACTAAGTAAATATCATGCAGATTATAATAATCTTGTACGCATCACTCGGATTTGCCACAGAGCAGTCTTGAATTGTGGTTGTAGACTAAACCATATCCCACATTTTTATACATATACAGCAAGCGTATGTATTTTATTTTAAAAAATTCAAGGACTAACTTGTAGGTAGCATATGTTAGATTTATGCATTCCTAATTGCTGCTTGATCCTCTTCTAGAAATGCAAATGGACTTGAACCTGACTCACTGCAGCTCTCCTCCTTCATTAGCATCACAGCAGTGCTGTCACTGTCGTCATGGCCTCCTCCAGGACTGGTGGCATCAGGAGTGTGGTGGAGAGTGGGAAATGGGTCAAGTCTTACCCTTTTATCCAGGACTGCCAGCTGTTCTTTGCTGGTCCCAGGACTGGGAAGGTGAAGAATAGGCACAGGAAGTCTTATAAACCCATTTTATCCTATTTTGTTTTATGCTGTTTGCTGGTTATGGCCTGGCTGGACCTGTGAATCGTTCCAGATCCCTACAGTTATTAGTCAAACCAGCTATCATAATACCCCAGGACAGTATTTTCTTACGTTGTCATTATGAAGTAGTAATTCTAGAATTACAGCAATTCTTGTCATATTGTCATTACAGGTTTTTTCAAAGAAAAATTACCGTGACTGTCTCAGGGGATGTGCCAAGCTGGAATCGTGGAAGCACAGAAACAAGACTTGAGGTTGCTGCTTAGAAATTTGAACAGATATTTGCTCTGAATAGAATTTGCAGGACCAGAATTGTTAGAAATGATCTGAATGTTAGAAACAACATTTCCTACTTTAACAGTATGTGATTCAAATAAAATGTGACATAGTTCCAAATAGATAACACCACAGAGAGTGAAAAATGAATTTAATTTGGGGGGAAAGGGAAGACTGGGGTAACAGAAAGAGAAGGTCCACTGATCCATTAATGAATCCATAAAAGTAAAATAAATGGTACACACATGAGGGTAATAGTTGAAAGTACACTCCCTGAGTCCAGAAAATACTTAAGCCCATCCCTATTTGTGGTAGTTCCCAAACTGATACTTAGTTTTACAAATAAGTTTAAGAACTGGATTAACTCGGTTCTTCTTAATTTCCCCTTTCTTAATGGTTTAAACTATGATACTTGAGAAAAATAGATTTGAAAGATGTGGAGTCAGGAAAGAAAAAAAAGGAAAAGGAATAGCATAAGAAAGCAAAGAGAAGACAGAGATATTCCAAGTGGACTTAGAAGTATTTCAGTAGCTGAGGGAGGTGCCAGCAAGAAAGAGGACTATATGGAAAGAGAACTGAAACTCAAGGGCCCACGGGAAATGAAAGTGAAACTGAGGGCTGTGAATGGAAGAAGGGCACGGTGAGGAAATGCATGGACACCGACAAGCCGACAAGCCGGCACGGCAGAGGAGGCTACTCTAAAATGTGACTTGCCTAGGGCAACCGCCCTTGAGGTTTATTAATCTGTTTTTCTTTAAAAAAAGTATAGCTTGCATAGATCTTTAATGACTGTTGGGCCCACAGTCGTGCTGACTTAGGGTGAGCACGGTACAGAGCCTTAGAGGGACAAATATGTCTGTAATCTCTCTGCAACACACAGCAGGCAGAGGAGCAGGCGGGACGGTGCTGCCAGTGCACCAGAGGCACCCCGCACCCCTGCTCTGGGAAGACTGCAGCAGGGGCCCAGTCTCTCACCCCAGGTGAAGGACCAGAAATTTGCCACGTGGAGCAAGATGACGTGTCCAAGAGAGTCACCGCTGCCACAGCTGAATTTGCAGTATCACAGGCCTAGTGACTTTTCTGAGTCTTCTTCCACCTGCTGTCTTTTCACCCCTACAGCATAACCCCTGTTCAAATTATGAAAGACTCAGAGCCTCCTGAGTGCACAGAGGCTTCACTGCTGGTCTAGAAGTGTTGTCTTTACTGATAGATCCTTCCTTGAACCTGGTTGCTGCAGGCTGCTGGCTCAGCTTTTACGCCTGGCTGTGACCATCACAGTTTGGATGAATGAGCTGTGGGGAACACCAAGAGACACACAAGCCAAGGAGCCCTCGTTTCCTGTACTTTGTGCGTCACCACACAGTGTACAGGCAGCCACAATATGTCTTTTGAGCGTGACGGCCACCCTCACTAAGTTCTTACAAAAAGGTCATCGTCATTTTGGGGTTTTTGTTCAGCAGGCCTAAAACTTCTCCAGCAATGCTTTTAGAAGGGAGAAAGCCATTAAGAAGAATAAAAAGCATGACACTGGGACACTGAACTGAATGTTGAAGCTAAAGGAGGAACTAACAAAGTAACCTTCAACGCTACCCACATATTTTTTTTTTTAAATTATCCTAGTTTTTTCAATATTGACTTCTGATCAAGGCAGTCAAAGATTTTCCATTAATTTCAGCAACATATAAAACCAGTTTCATAGTCTCAGTTTGTTTGTTCCTTAACCACCACTAAGGATCTGCTAAACCTCATTTGTAAAGATGTGAATGAAGTTAATCTGTGGCCCATTTAAAAATCAGATAAGGATGCTGTAGGATATTTTTATATATATATATTTTAGGATATATATATATTTCATATAGAGTAGTATATAGATTTCATATATATCAAGTTATATATTTTTTTCATGTTGATACTATTCCCCAGCTACTGGGTCTGCTGCTACTGTTTTCACTTTTGCAGTGTTTTTACTTTTTAGCTGTAACAAATGCTCAGTGAGGATCTTTGCACGGATTCCCACCCTACAGGGTAGAAGATACATAAATAGGGAAAGAGAAAGCTTCCTTTCCTCCTTTCTTCCCTTTCCTCCCCATTCCCAGACTGTAGGAAGATCAACTAACTGCCTCTTTATACAAAGTTTGCAAATGTGTTTAATTCAGTCAGTAATATGGACTATTGTCAGGTCTCTCAGCCAGACTCCCAAAGTGTAAGGGAATTGTTTCAGGCAATGTCACACGAATGTCACACAAAAAACAACCTGAAAGAAAATATCAGTTCCCTGATAAAGGTTTGGAGCAATTTTGCTGACTCATGATTTGTCATTTATCTCATGAGAGTTGGCATTCTTTTGAGTATCTTACCTTTTGTGAAACAGGAGGTGGTTACCTTTTAGCCCTGAGATCTGAAAGAAAAGGTCTTGAGAACAAGACAACTTGAAATTCGCTAAAAATAAAACCTGACAGATCAATAGGTTGCTCTTACCTATTTTTTTATTCTTACTGCTTAGATGGGTTTTGAATATTTGAGCTGGTTTATTTTTTCTTTGGGCCTATTTTCCAGCAGGAGTTGAACAAGCTTATATTTGAAAACTAAAGATATGTTTAAGAAATGACATTTTTTCAATAGGCATTTATGGAATGAAGATGGGCATTTTTATGACTTTATATTCAGTATGACTGGTAAAATGCAGAAGATGACCCGTAGTCCTAATTATGTTCCTGTGCAGGAATAAACATATAATTTTAAGCACAGTTTAAATAGTTCAAACATAGTTTTGGATTTAAAGTTACTGAAAAATAAGTTCAGTGTAGGCAGAGGGTGTGTTCCCAGGATCAACTTCATTATGAAAGACTATTTCTAAAGTCAAAGTTGTTGGTTATTCATTTGCAAAGGTCACCTATCCCAGGCCTCTTTGGCAAGCTTGCCAGTAAAGGTACTGTTATGAAACACGATTGCAAATTTCAGCTCACCGTTCAATGGAAGCTGAACTGAGGCTGCAGTCTTTCTTATACATGAGTGTCAAAGGTGAATTATTTCTATTTCCAGCTGTATGCAGCTAAGAAATGTGTGAAAGATGGAAACATTACCAAGGTGCTAAGACAGGGGAGCCTAGTTCAACCATGTGTAAATGGAGCGGGTTCCTTACCTGCACGGCGCTCCAGCCTGTGGTAAGCATGGCAGCCTGTGCCAGTTGCTTTTCTCCATGTAAAATAATAAATAAAGGTTATCTAGAGAATTTAAGGGGAGTTAAGGATACAGTAGCACTGGGATATTCTTATCCTTTGGATCTTCTTGCCAGCAGTTTCCCTATGCTGATGGAAATTCTCAGTGGGGTTTGCCATCACACATCACAGCCTCCACTGATTCAGATCATGCTGAGTTCAAGCCAGTATCAGTTGTGCGGTACCAGGATACATTGTACCCAGAACTGAAATTTGTACAGCAATCTACTACCTGATATAGATGACAATTCTGTTTTGGGAAGGAAAGCAATGGGATTTTCAACACCATTCAGTTTTAGGCTTTCTAATATTCCAGCAAGGACAGTGGTGAAATGCCTGTGACTACAGGAAGTTACAGGTGAACCGTCGCTGTGTGCTTTTACAATGAGCAGCGCATGAACTCATGCACGTGGGCAATCTGCACACACAGCTCAGCTAACGCCAGGGCTTAGCTGTCATGGGAAGTCCTACTTAAATAAGACCATTAGACAGAAGACTATTTAAGCACATGCCCAAACCAGCCTCTGTTCTAGTTTGCAGTGAAGTACGTCCTTAAGTGTGAGGCAGTGAAATTTAAACACCTACACAAAGAAGAAAACACTTAGGCCACCTTAAACATCTGATGAAAGTTAATTGAAATCTGTTCTGAAATGAGGGCTCACAGGAGGAATGTGGGTGTGGCTCAGGCACGCAAGAGCTTAAGTACCAGGCCTGCCTGATATTAGTCATGTACGTGATAATTATGTATGCAGTGAGCACCCAGGAATCAAACACTCCTGAGAGGTTTATCGGCTAGATTATTTCATAATCTCTACTCTTGGGCCAGGAGGAGGAGGAGAGCAACCTGCCAATCAAACCATAAGGAACCACCGTGTGCAGTGGACATTCTTGAGAGCAAAACACTTGCCAGTATGGACTCAAAGGCACTGGGGAAGAAACGCTACATCCTGACCTTTAAAATCTGCAGTCACAGCCACAAAGACCAAGGGATGCCAGCGTGAGCTGCAGAAGAGTCATGAGTCACTTGTGAGATTTGTGCTGCAGAAGGAACACGTTATCCTTTCGCTCTGCTGGTAGTGCCAGTCTCTTTCTGTCTTAAATGATCCATCTGCTGCTGCCCAAATTAGACATACAGCTCTCGCCGTCAGTGTGCAAAGTGGTTGCAGACAGTGCTTAGAGTGTGACGTTCTCCGTAGCTCTAGCCTTGCTTAGCATCTCACCTACAGCCAGGGAAACCCCCTCGTGCCAAGCATGGCTTATGTCCCACTGAAGCCCTCAAAAGAGGAACTGTTGCTGCAACTGCCAGAGTCAATTTGTCAAGGCCAGGATCCTGTAGGTCTTTGCCAGCAAGCTCGGCTGAAGGACAAAAGGAGAGATCTTCCTCTAGGGCGGGAGTTGCTGTCATGAGCCTGTGGATGAGATGGGGTCCGGTGGAAAATGAACACCTCAGCTTAGTTCTACTGGGGGTGTGAGGAGGTTGGCTGATACTGCTCATTTGTCTTCTGCTCCATACAATTTGTTTGGCTAAGGACACGCAACATCACTGTTCAAAAAATGCTCGAGCTTCAGCTCACCTCAGTATGGTGCTGCTGTTTGTTTGCATCGAGTGCATGCATTAAGCTGAAAACAATGCAGGAGTGCTTACCAGAGCAGGTGTTACACACTGCCATTCAGTTATTTTAAAGTAGGTTGTGAAAATATGTAAATCCAAAGAAGCAACCTTCACTTTACTCATGCTTTCTCCCACAATATATATATTTATATTGAGGTGCCCATAGTTCAAATTATCTGTCCTTGAAAGTTTTACTATTTGCCCCTTGGGGATGTCCAGTACTCAGCTGAGGTATGAATCCCTGCTTGTAAAGCAGGAGTTCTCCATTTGGCAACCTCTTGAGAATAAAACAAGGAATTGGAAATCTCTTGATGGGTAGGTGTTTCATACTGGAGCTGTTTCTGGCTTTCCACTTCTGAAGAATGAGTAGGTTGCCTTGAAATAATGACATTTGTGGAAGCTCTTTAAGTCTGATGTGTATTTATTAGTACTTTGTGGCATATAAACGGGATGGTTTACAATATGGGGTATATGAAGAAAAGCATCACAAAATTTATTCTGAAAAAAAAAGTAGTTCACTGAATCAGTCAAGTGGATACCTCCTACAGAAAAAAAGAAACCTACATAAGCTCTTGTTCCTACTGAAATTAATAGCTCCACTTCAGTGGTTTTTAAAGGACCAAGGCATCAAATTTGGTGTTTAGTGTCAAAATCTCAAATCCTAGGCAAGCCTGAAGTAGGGAACCATTGTACAGAAAATATCTAAAGCATGTCTGGACACTGAACACCACCATGGATTATTGGAGCTACTAGCGCAGCCCATGGGAGGGCAGCACTGCCCTCGGCTCAGAGAGTCTCCAGCCTCACCCCCTGGGGCATTGCAAACTCCCACAGAAAGGTCCTCCTCTGATTGGATGGTTTGGTTATTTTGGTGGCAGTGCTCAGTCTCAGGAGCAGCTGTGTTTCTTTTTCATAAGGAAGAAGAGTAATTTCTAAGTGGAGGATACAGGGCATACATATTCCGTACGTCAGTGAGTGCTCATCTCATTCCCACTCCAGTTCAGCAAGGGCACTCCAACAGATGCTTAACTTGAACTTGCATGTAAAAGTGATGATGCTTGTGCTTTGTTTAGCAGAGGGAGATGTTTCATGTGGTTGAACTCCAAAGCCTTATCCATTTGTCCTCAGTTACAGGCTGTCCTTAATAACTGAAGACAAGCAAAGGGTCACAAATTACCCCATTTCACCCTGCCCCCATTTCATCCCTACCTCAAGGGATGTTTTCGACAGGCTATAATTATCATCCACAATCATCTAAGAACTCTTGAAATGATAGTTTATTCATGCCTAGCTTTCTCTAACATGTATTGAAAGAGCAATCAGAATTTGAAAGAGGAATACCCTTTCTTTCCCAGAAATCTGGAAAGTGTTACAGGCTCTGAAGAACTAAAAAGCCTGACTAAAAAAAAATCATTGGTAAAAGGCTGGCTTTTAATTAATAAATTTAAAAAATTGTTTGTCAAAAAACCTCTTAGCATCTTCTTCTCAAGTAAGCAATTCAAGATTTACTGACTTTTTCTGCATTTATCCCATTTTTTTCTCCTCTCTGTGTCATTTTATTCACAACTGCTCTTCTTCCTTAAATAGTTGCCATCGGATATCAGTGGGCTTCAGATGCCTTTTGATGGCCTTTGAAAGTCTGTTCTTAGCCCAACTGCTGTTTTCTTGCTGTGACCTGTGCCAGATCTCTTAGTGTCTCCAGCTCCAGCCATCCCTTTTGCTCTTGCAACACTGGCCAAACAAGGTTGCTCAGTGTCTTTCCCGCAGAGGTCCCAATATTGCCCGATGCAAGGGAAGACATTATCTGTAGAAGTCAGGCTGCCTCAAGGACAACATGGATGGGGCCTGGGGTGCTTCCAGGATGGCTGGAGGAGATGCTTCCAGCACTGGCTGGCTTGGGACCGGTGTGGACTACTGTGTTTGCCTCAGGTCCCCATTCAAGAACTTCCTTTTCTTCTATGCTACACTTGAATCATCCATTTCAGTGATAAACTTATCTGCCCAGTGGCCAAGGCATTGATCGAAGCCTCTAGAAGTAATAATATACATAATAAAACAGTAATTAAGAAATTCTCTCTTGGTCAGGGACACATGTTGCTTTCTATATCTTTAATATGCCTGGTGTACTTTGAGACACTAAAAGAATAGCAGACCGTAATACTTCGAGTTTGCCTGAAGATGATGAAAAAGCCCTGATGATAGAAGGCTTAAATTGGAAAGCGTTGTGAGCATGCAGTCCACAATGCAGCATTCTTATCTATCCTGACAACCAGCTTTATCACCTCCCAGAGAAAAGGTGGCAAAATCAGTTAAATCAAATGAATTACTGTTGCAGCCTTTTGCAGGATCCCTAAAAAGGCTCTCCAGCTTCTTGGGAAAGGACATTCTGTACCTGCTTTTTAAATCATTTTAAGAGTTTAACTTTTTACCAATTTAATTACTAATCAGTGTCAGAAGCCAGTTGCAAGATAACTCTGCCCAATTATTTCTTTCTCTTCCCTTCCTACTTAAAGGCTCTCCGGGGACTGCCCTTCTGCAGTCCTGAACAGTCTGTTTAAATACTTTTAAAAAAATAACTTTGAAATGTGAACATCTAGCTTGGATATGTAGCTTAGATGCGCATCTAATGAATTCCAAGGGGTTCCCAGCTCCCTCAGTTCCTCTGAACATCGCACTCTGACTAACTTAAAAATTCTGTTGTCCTAGGAGCTCATGTTTTTTAAGCACTTAGCGTAGTAATGAACATGAGAGAAAAGCCAAAGGAATGTGACAGAGACGTGAATTTCAAACTGCAAGTGCCAAAAAAAAAGTGATCACTTCTCTTCCTTTTAAATAAGCTTGCAACCGTAAGAGAAAAAAAGAAAATAATTGTCAAAAATGGTTTGAGACATGCAGCTTAACAAGAGGTTTCCTGTTGCTAGATGTCTGGAAATGCTTGGATTTTTTTGTCATCTGCAAAGTGCTTTACAAACATTGTTTACTTAATCTTAACCTTCTCCTGGGGGACTGCTGGGAAATTACTGCACTCTTTTTCAAGGTGTAGAAATTGAAACAAACATGGTTAAGCCTCATCATTTAGGAATTTATTCCCAGTGGATGTAATCTCTTCTGCAATTCCCTCTTCAGGAGTGATGGCTGGAGGGACCAATTGGAGAGGACAAGAACCGGGAAATTAGAAAGTTTCCAGAGGAAGGGATCTTTAGCAGTGAACAGAGATTAAGAAAGAAGAATATGGAAACTGGAATCATGGTCTGAAGGAAGCGAAGGGCAAGTCACACAGCCCAGCCTGGGGCTGTGGCACTAACCCTCTCCTGCCTCTGTCTTCCTGTCTGTGAAATGGACCTAATACTTAGGCAGATTTCCCCAGAGAGGGGATGAAGGCACCATGAAAACATTGAACAAAGGAGGGCATTTAATGACAGAAGTGAGAAATACAGCTGAACCTCATTGCCTCTGGTTAGCCGAACATCTACCCTTGCCACTGCAAAGACATATATACCTGGTACATATATTTTAGCACTGTCAGTTCTCTTGCTTTGTCTTATGCCAAAATATTTGTTTGCAATAAAAAAACTTGCAGGTCAAAAAACCTCAATGGCATATCTGAAGAATACACGCTTACCCTGCTGTGCAATGTCATCAGAATAGTAGCGGTTTACTTGTTGACTATAAGACCTGGTGGGCAAGGTCTAATAGCTTGCTTCCCACTGGCTTGTCTCTCCTGTGGCCACCTCAAAGCTTTAGCCCAAGAAGCTTGGTAGAATTGGTCCACAGTGTGCAATTAATTCCAGATTAAAAATACAACTTCAGGAACTTTGCCAATGAGATAACGTGAGACAGCGCTCTTAGGCGCTCAAGTAGACTGATTTATCCCTAAGCAGTATCTGCCCTTTTAAAGATGATCAGAGCAGTCAGAATTTTTGACTTTTAAAAAAAAAGAAAAAAAAAGAAAAGCTTTTGAAAATTATCCTGAGCTGCATTCAGTGTGAATTAGTGAATGATGTCAGACCTGAAAAGTATTTCTTTTCATAACCAATATTATTTGCAATAAATCCTCTGTCAAATTGTATTGTAAGGGGGCAGCAGAAGCAGGGCAAGCAGGGCATTATGCTAGTTCTGCATTCCTAACCTGCATTGCCTGACCCTGTCAACAGTCAACACAAAGATCCATTTTACTGCACTGTAGCCATATAAAAAGGAGCTTAAAATGGAAGATGATTGGAACAAATGAGAACATCCAACAAAATGAATTTGCATTGAAGAATGTTGTGTTGTCAAAGCTGAAATGATTTGTAGTGATGCATTAGTTGTGATGAAATTCTTGATGGTGTCTGAAAACTAGCATTACCTTCTTACTGCTGACCAGGACACAAACAGAAATAAAACATTGGGATTTTTCAATCTTGCAATAGATGCTTCAACACAATTTTGTTCTGTTGCATAAAAATTGCTTTGAAATCTAATGCAGATGATAACACATTTCCAAATGGTGGGAGGGAATTTGTGTCCTGAGGCTAGCTACAAATTATACTCGTGTCTTCTTTAAAGCCCATTTACATGACTACAAGGGTACAAAACTGCTGTTGTATAAATGAGACTAACTCAGAACACGGGGAGTATCATCTCAAATGAAGCTTGCATATACACCCACAGTGTAAGTATTGGATACTGTTTGCTTTTATAGGTGCGGCTTTCTATGCCAAGAAGTCTATAAAGAAGACAAGCATAGGTGTCATCAAGGAACAGCTAATAAAATAAGAACCGTTGAAAGAAACAGACCCTGCCCCATCCTTTGGATCATCATTTTACATATCAGAACTCCTGTCCTTCTGGAAAGTCCATAGAAGTAGCAAATTCTGGATACTGTTTATTCTATAGGTATAATGGCCGTGTATATTTTTTGGTGGAAAATGCTGCCATTAGCCTCATGCTGTCTTTAGTGTAAGGGAGGGGAAAAGTCTTTCAAACTTTCAAACCTCAGACCTCCCTGGAGGGAAAAGTAGCTGACAGGAAAGCAGGTTGCATCAGTTACAAGAGGCAATTTTGGAGAACAGAGTTGAAAAAAGAAAAATGCAAAATGGCCAGGTTTCAGCCACACTGAGGGAGACAAGATGGAAAGGCTGTGAAGGAGAGCAAGGTTAAGAAGAAAGCACAGGACAAAAAAAGCTGCCAACTAATTTCTAGTGCTCAGGAGAGAGGCCTTAGCACCCATCAGCTGTGTAAGGGTGCAGGATGACAGTGTCAGCTGCCGATGTTTTCCTGGTCCCACTGCAAATTGGTTCAGGCAGCTGAGTGAGTGTCCTGGTTTCAGCTGGGATAGAGCTAATTTTTTTTCCTTCCTTCTTAGTAGCTAGAATAATGCTGTGTTTGGAATCAGTGTGGGATTTGATATGAGAGGAATGTTGATAATGCACTGATGTTTTTAGTTGCTGCTAAGAAATCAAGGACTTTCCAACTCCCCATGTCCTGCCCATGTGCAGGCACACAAGAAGCTGGGGGGGAGCAGAGCCAGAGCAATGGACCCAAACTGGCCAATGGAATATTCCATATCATACACCATCATGCTCAGTATATAGATACAGGTTGATCGGGAAGCTCACTCTGGCTTCTGGGATTGTGGTTTCAGGATCTCCAGGGTCGCTATCCAGGAAACAGGCTGGGCATTGGTCATCAGGTGGTGACCAAATGCGTTGTGCATTACGTGTTTGTATTTCCTATTATGACTATTATTATTATGTTTTATTTCAATTATTACATTGTTTTTATCTCAACCTACAGGTCTCCTTGACCTTACCCCTCCAACACAATCCCCCATTCCCTGGGGGTGGGGGAGGGTGAGCAAGCAGCTGCTTGGTGTTTGGCTGCTGGCTGGGTTTAAATCATGACAGTGAGCAAAAAGTTACTGGATTTTTTTTTCCAACTTGGTAGTTTCAGTTCTATATCTGTTAATTTTCTGGTTTGCTCTTTGAACTGTCTCACTATCAGACAAACTTTGTGCTGGGTCAAAGTGAGTGCCTGGCTGGAGCTGTGCTTGTTCCAGCTCTAATTTAGACCAGCTTAAACTGTCATGGAAATACACCCAAGATGGTTTCTAAGTCTAGCATGAAATCTGCAGGCTTAGGTCAGAGTTAGATGCTTTAGAGCTATTGCTAGCTGTATACTGGGAATCTCTTCATGTTCAAAACTTGGTTTTTGCACAGACCACCCAGCAGACATCACAGACATATTAGTAATTAGATATCACATTTGAGCTTACTTAAACTAGTAATTGATTTGGCAGAGGCCTCATCCCGTTACACATACTTTGAACTATTCAGTCTCTATTTTCAGTGTTCTTTGCTTAAATCCAAGCAAATCCAGAGTCTTTTCTGAATCCCAGTCCACCTGTAATACTGAAAGATTAGAGAATTTTAAATTTAATTTCTATTTGTGCTCCCTTTGCAGAGACATTAATGGAAAAGTGTGGATATATACCACATTTGTATGTGCTAATGCACAGGTAAGTTATTCTGCTCTACTTAAAGAGCTGCAAGAGGCAGAGTTACTTGATTTGGGTAAGTTACAAATACGTTGCCATTCCAAGAGACATCCATTCCCTTTGGACTAGCACAGTAAAATTCATTGCATCCTTGTCTGAATAACCATTTTCATCTGCCAGCAGGCAGGGAAGAGGCTGCTCTGACACAGTAGTGCTCCAGTGGGACTCAAGAGTAATCGGCTGAAAGCAGAAGCACTCACTGACAGGAAAGGCTGGTAGGAGAAGTGATCAGGACAAAGCAACATGGATATGCATAAGAAAAAAGGATAAACTAACTGACAATTGGGCAGAGGTAATGGATATATCCCATGGAGCTGAAGGGTGAAAAAGTACACAGTACAGAGGGGTGGGATACTATCACAAAGTTCTTTGGTCCCAATCACTGGTTTTCACTCATATTTTAAGCGGTGCAATGTGAGCACAAAATGGTTGCCACCACTCACCTTTGCTGGTTTTTACACTGGTTATTGACTGGTGTAAACGTTAAGTGGTTACAAAAATGCACTGCTAATCCACTAACAGCACCCAGAAAAAAGAATTTTATGTCCCTCAAACCCTTTCATCATAAGATCTTATAACAAAGTGCAAAGAGCAACATGGTAAAGCTCAGAACATCTAAGCCAGGCAGGCTTTTTTTTCATCTCATGTTGCAGATAGCGAGTTGAAGTATTGAGAGATGTTAAGTATCTGGTTTAAGCTGCAGAGGCTTGAGCACAACTCAGACCAGTAACTCCCAACTTGGACTTAGCTCAGCAAAATGAGAACCCTGCTTCCCTGACAATAGCTTGAAACAGGAAACAAGAAAAGAAAGCCAAATTTTAAGCTTAGTTTTAAATTAGAGTAAGTAATGGGAATATGAAGAACTGGATAGTGAATGGGGGCGGGGGGAAGCAGTGAAGGAAGGTAGGCTAGGGAGAGGTGGTGGGATTAAACTGATGAGATGTTTTTCAACTAGCTGTAACAACAAACGGTCCAGCAAAAGCACAAAGGAAACATATATGGTGTGACTGGAGTATATGCATACATAGGCTAGCTCTAATTCTGCTGCCCCAAGTAACAAGAGCAACAAAAACGTAGCAGTGCAGACTAACAGAATCAACTAACTGGTGGAAACTTGTTGCCTCCCAATACATCGAATACCGCTTGGTACCTGAGGGGATTTCACCACGCAGCTCTGGGTTGCAAAGTCAGCTGGTGCATAGCTACCTCACGGTAGGTACTTTATCACATGGCTGGGATGTGCTCTTGGGAACGGGCCCAGGCATTGATCTGGCTGGAGAAGTACTTCACTAGGTCGTGCTGATGAGAAAATCCAGACTTGCCAACCAACTATTAAGAGAAATGAGTGGGTTTTTTCCTGTGTTTGAGGAAGAATCCTTGCCTGTCGTATTTAATTAGCCAAATTATAGCTGTCATTGTGTTCTGCAGCTCATTAAATACTAAGAGTCTGCTTCAAATATTATGGGGAAATTAAAGAGACAGTCTTGATAAGATCCCTTCTTTCAACCAGAAAAAATACAATTTCTCTTCTATCATGACACTTCACTGAATCAAGCCTTTGTTTCATCCAAGCTCATTTTCCCCCTGTTACACCTTTCTATAACATCTAAGGACTTTAATAGAGTGGTGCTGTTCTCAGGAAAAAAAAAATAAAAAAATAAAATAAAATCAATAGATGGACAGGCCTCTGCTATCAGGCATGCTGACCTCTCACTCCTACAGCCAGGATGGTTGAATACTCCATAGCTTTGCCTCAAGATATCTCTCACATAAATATTCTTTTGTCAAAGACACACAACGATGTACTCCTGAACTGGAATTTCCCCTCCCTTGCTGGAGTTCATGGAGTTTTGATTTTTTCTCTGCATAATGATTTATCCATCTACTGGAGGCAGCTGTCATACAGGCTCTAGTTCAAATACAGTGTATTACAGAAACAGACTCTACCTTTCACACTGATCATATTTTTTCTTGCTTTGCTGTTGGTCTAATATAATGATTTCCATAATATATGGAAAATATAGATCCCAAACTACCTAGATTATAAACCATTCATATTAAAGCATACATTTAGGTACAAAAAGCACAGGAATAACCAGTGATAAAAGACTTCCGTGTTTAAATTCTACATTAAAGTCTTACTCCAGCCATAACAAGAGTTGGTAATGGATGGATTTCAACTACTCTTAGTCTTCTTAAATATTTAATTACAGAAGGCCTTTGGGATCTCAGTCAAGGGTGTGGATCCCATTGTACTCAGCACAAATCCAGAACAAAAGGATGGCGAGTTTACAGCATGGATATAAGGCCAGATGCAGTGGACAATAAATGGGGAAATACATGGAACCAATGAAATTATATTGATCTGTGTGTGGTGTCCTGGTTTCAGCACCCTGCTGGCTTAGCCCTTGTCTTTTTATCAGCACTGTAAAAAAGCAGATAGGTAGCTGCTTTAAGGTAGCTACTGAAAGCAGTTAATAAAATTGCCTTGTACATGCCTTCAGTAAACTCCATTAAAGTAGGAAAGGTGGCATTAGAGAAAACCTGATAGTGTTTGTTTCATTAGCTGTTCAGGAAGTGGAGACAGCAGTGTCTAGCAGAGACCAGGTCAAGGAGCTGGCCCTTTTGGTGGGGACAGGGGTGGTGATGCTCAGAGCATGGGCACAGGAGAAGGCAGAGAGAGAGCAAAAGGAGTCCAGAATCAACATCAGGGCAGAAGGCCAAGTGGGAGCAGTTAGAGAGATGGAAGATGGACAACATATGGCAATAATATTGAAGGGGATGGAAATAAAATGCTGTGCCGTTTAATACAGGAGAAAGAGCACAGAGGAGAGAGGTCGGGTGGGGCAGACACTGGAGAGAAACTCAACTCTTGCAGTACATTTGAATCTCAAAAAAGACACACAAGAAGATGCGTGCAAGGACACTAATCAAGGATGCTTCTACGCTGCATGAGATCCTGGGAGCAATACAGCTATGCCTATGTGGGGCACCCTCACCCACTGTATCTCTGAAGCTTTGCCCATGTTCCAAGTACATTTCCAGGGCCTGCTATTAAATACAAACATACTGTTTACTCTCTCCCCCTTAGAAATACCAAGTCACCCTGGGAAAATACTGTTAATTTTTATAAAATCATCAGCACGCTGCTTGATAATTTTAGTCCCATCTAAGTCCTGCTATGCAGTTAAAAACTGGGCTACCTACTTCCTGTTAAAGCAGAACATTGTGTCCTACCTTGAAAGACACACCACATTCAAGTCCACGTATAATGGGGCAAACTAATAGGTCTGATGGGGCAGCACATCTGAGACCTATCTGACACTAGCCACTCATTTATCAGTCTTGCAAATGTGCAAAACAGGCTTGTCAATAAAATATGTTTCAATTTAATTTTTCTCCAAGGCAGAAAAATAAGAGACTGAGGAAAAAAAAAAAAATATATATATATATATATTTGGCGCCTGATTGTCTATCGGTTCATTTTCAAAATCTGCTTTTATTTATCCTCTGGTTTTCATTGATCTCTGGTGATAAATGTGCCAGCTGACAGAACTTAGTTCTTACAGACAGTTTTTCTTCCCTCTGCCAAAAATGATCAGGTTTCCTCTGTGAGCCATGCTTGGGAGTCTTCAGTCAACTTGAAATATATCTCAATTCAGCGGATTATAACCAAATTAAATACAGCTTTGCTCCGAAATATTTTTTTAGGGTCTTCGGAATGAATTTTCATTCCTTTACTCTCTAAAACACACAGGTTTATTGACAGCATGTGTCAAGACTCTGAAATGTAACACAAGTCTTTACTGCACCTTATCATTGATCCCTCCTCTTCTCTCATCTTTCTCAGCAGAGCAGCTGCCCACCTGCCTGCTCTCTCCTTCCCCTCCTATTTGCAGACCCAAACCCTCCTCCATCACCCTGCTGGCATGGTCACCTCCACGTGCCCAGCCGTACAGGTCCCCAGCATGGGGCAGGGCCGCTCCAAATGCACCTGCAAGGCCCTTACTGGTGCGTCACCCCTTGGTGGTTTTCAGCTGGACTTTGCAGGCTCCTGGGCCACCTCTGGATTTGCTGCTCAGAGGCCTCCCAGTCCACTGGTAGGAGGTGAAAATTAGCTACTTGCAGGTCTGCAAATGGAAAAACGTGGAAATCCACTGCTTAAAACCAACCCACTTCCTCCTTGCTGCTGCGGGTGAATCCCTTTTCCTAGGCTGTCTACCCCAGTTTATTTCCTCCTGAGCCTCTGTGCGCCTTTGAGTATTTTCTGACTGCAAGCATCTCAGTCAGCTCTGTCCCACCCTGACGAGCTGAAAATCCCTTTTACGGCAAACGAGTTAATTCAGTAGGAAATCCCAAGGAGCAACTGATTTAAACCTTCTTTAATTAATTGTTTAAACATGGGATAGTGGGAAAGTGCTTTTTTTAGCCCAGATCTGATGCATCTATGTACCCCAAACATACACTCAGTGGTTGAAATGGCTTGATAGGACATACAACAGCATGTCACATTTGTAGTGTGAGTACTGGCACTTCTTATGTAAAATGCTGGAAGTAGTGAGACTATGTACTAGTGCTTCCCCATTTGCATACCAATACTTCAGAGTTTTCACACGGGGAACTTCTGAATTTCCCCTGTGACTGACATATATAAAGTGTGGGTACATGCCAGAAAGCAAACACATGTTAAGAACGTGTTTCTACCTGTGCTTGCTCTATGTGGTCTCTGTTTTCTCCCCTATAATGAAACCTCCTAACCCATTTAAATTAGGAGGGTTACATTTTAATGGTTCAAACTGCCCAACATATAAAGCAATGGGTAAGTTGATTGTGCTTCAGTAAGTCAGGAGTTACTTGAGGGTAATTAACTAACTATGACACAGTCTTTACTACAAAGGAGTTGGTAGCTCAGACCACAAAAGGGATGAGGACTTGTAGAGAAGTGGTTGCATTTGCAGCTCTATTACCATTATCGTCCGGTTGGTTAATATTAGCAGTAGCGTAAATTAAGTTAATTTAATTTGGTAATGCTGAAATAATGCATCTATAAATAATGCTCTGCACTTTACATAAAAATATTTAAAATAAAAAATGGTATGATATTTTACCTTTCCTGAAATTAAACTTCCTGTCAGTACAGAAATTTAATTTTAACATACTGGTGAAAACCCAGCATGAAAAGCAGTACAATTATTATTAACAGGTTAGTAAAAAATTCCTATGACACCACCAATTGTTTCACTTTTAGGTGGGAAACATATTCAACTCACAACTTGACTGTCTGCTTCTGATTGTTTAACACCAGCAATCTAAATGTCCTTTGGTCGGGCTAATAGGGCTTTTTGTATGCAAATTCTCACGGTTCAAGTAAGAAAGTGAAAGTGATTTATAGCACATGCAGCCAGGGGCACTTGAGCATCACACATCTCACTGGGGCAAGTTGAAGCCTGAAGCCTCAGCACTGGCAGAGCCGGGCATGGAAGGGGTCTCTCGCCCCTTGGCTAGCAGGACCGACGAGCAGGGTGCCCCAATCCCGGCCTCATGGCAAGCGGTGGGAGGGCTGCTGCTCCCGAGGAGGAGGAGGATGTGGGACCAGACGGCGGTTGTTTAGCTTGGCCGTCCTCGCCTCCCACGGCGGCCGCTCTCTCTGGCAGCATCCAGTCGTTCCCACAGTAAGCCTGGTCTTAGCCTGGGATGCTTGTGTTCAGTTATTACTTTGGACATAGCTGAAGTTTTCCTGAGGAGCTGAAGCCACAGCACAGGAAGCACATATTTCATTTTGCAGCCTGGGCCAGAGCAGAGCAGGATTTCTCTGGCAGGAGGATGGTGGCAGTCGTTTCGCCTCAGGCCCGTCTCCTGGCTGGATGGTGAGGGGCGGTGGCAGGGAGGTGCGAGAGCTCTGCACAGAAACCCACAGGAATCTCCTCATGGAAAGCCTTTGGCTGCCTGAGACTCTGGGTTCTAGCCAGGTCCCCTGGAAGTGAAAACAGCTACTTAACAGTTTCATAGCCTTCTTTATGTTTATTTGTAAAGCATTTTGCAACAGGTGAGTTCACATTAACCCCGTTCCAGAGAGAGCAGAAGCAGAGGTGTCCAAAGGCACCCAGCAAATTAATGGCAAAAATCGTAAAGAGAAGCCAGGACTTCTCGTTCAAAGGCTGGGTTCAGAAAAAGAAATTAACGAAATCCATGAAAGGTAAGAAAAGTGCATTTTTCTGTAAAAATGTTTTCATAGGATCACTGTTTGAGCTGTGACTCCAGCTGATGTTGTTTAAGTCAGTGAGCAGTCAGCAGCTTCGCAGCGAGCTCTCCTTCCCTGAGGAACCACACTGGGAAGAGCCATTTGGACAGAGGGAGACGTGGCTTGGATGCTAACAACCTGACTTCATTTCTTATTTCAGGGTGACTTAAGCCTTCAGAGGTCTATACCAATTAGCTCATAACTTGTTAATGGTGTGGTAAGTCACCACATCTTCATTTTGTCCAAGAGATGTAGAAGACAAATTAATGGCTTGCTTTATTGTTCCTTGAAGAAAAATAAGAAAAGAGTATTTTGTTCCATTTAAAAAAAATGCAGAGTCTCTTAAAATAATATTTTATAAAATTTAAATAATGGGTGGACTTATGTCCTTGCTCAAAGCCCCATAAAAACCAGCACTTACACACATACACACACCAAAAAAACCTGCAAAAAGATGCAGGAACCAACACAACACAAAGTATCATCATCAATGGCTCTGAATTACCCAGGGAAATGCTTGTCAGAATCACTCCTAGAACAAGAGTCTGTGGCTGCTCTGCTCTTTTTATTACCAGAGAAGAGTTTGATGGCAGTAGAGCAAATCACATTTTTATTATTTGTTGCACAGGTCCCCTGTGGCACCGCTTTATGTAGCCATCATTGTTCATTTACATGCGGAGATACCACATTGCCAAACTTAACTGCACCCTCACAATATCAGCAATATGCCTGGAGAACTGAAGGAATAATTTCATTAGCTCAGCCAGCAGAGGGAACTGCTAATCAGCACTAATTGCTCACACAGGCCTAACGTATATCCTACCAAGTTTCATAAATACCCAGTAAGTTACGGTACTTCATGTTGCCTACCCTGTGTCAGACTGCAAATCACCCAGCCTATTCCAGCACCCTGATCTCCCTACACAACGCTTCCCCAGGCTTTCATCTCCTCTCACCTTGACCTTATGGCTTTCTCCTGGAAGGAGGGCGAGCTCTGGAGCCAGTTTTGCACAATGGCATTTTTGTGTCTTCCTGATCAATTGAGTACTCAGCTAAGTTCAAACCCCGGCTAAAACACACGAAGTCTTTCTCCCCTTCATCTCCCCTCTAGTTCTGCTCACGTCCCAGATATATTCTGCCAAACAGCAGTCGTACAAAGCAAAGGTTAAATCAGGCAGCTCATATTTAGTCACAGCTCAGCAAAGCCAGAGGCGGGTTTAACCTGCTTGCACTGCAGTGCCACAGACCCATCGCTGCAGCCGATGCCCCGGCAGGTACCGCTCCTCTGGAGCCCCTCTTGTAATCCCTCCCAGCTTCCCACAGAGGAAACACACATACAAGGTGTAAAATACTCTTTGCTGTTAGTGTCGCTTATTAACAGTCACTTCAGAAGCACTGTAGTTATCAACATCTAGCAAAGCTCTGGTTTGTTTGCATCCCCTTCCCTGCCTCACCCCAGACTGAGCCAATGCACTTCACATCTTCCAACATAAAATACCTCCCAGTGATATCAACTTGATTCCAAGAGGGCAAACCAAAGCAATTTCTTATGCCATTTGTGATAACAACCCAACCTGCTTTATCCAGTGCTCATCCTGGTGTTTTATCTCCCTTCAACGGGTAAAACAAAAGATGCTTGCAATACGTCCTCCCTGCCGACACTGGCAGGAGCAGCCCCACCAGTGCACTCATACCAGATAGACCGGGAAATGAAAAATCCTCCACCGAATTTGGGCAATCCCAAGGTCATCCACCAGCTTGAGAGCAAGGAAAGCATGTGGCAGAAACCTCATTAAGCAGCTTCTGATGATCTCAGATCTTGGAATTCACCAATCAGTGACAGGAGCTAAAGGCAGGTCTCTCTATACCAGCCACCTGCGGGCTACCAACATCACTTTAATGGCCAAAAAGCAGCTAGAGTGCAGGCTGTCAGCCACACCTCAGTTACAGAGGCCCTATAGAAACTCCTATGGCAGCTCCCTGACACCTCATTTCCTGCAACCTGAACAGCATAAGAAAAGGTGAAGACCTGGCCTGCTGCATTCACATAAAGTCAGTGGGGGAGTCTCGTTTGGAGGTATATAATGAATTAAACTGGAAGAAGTCCAGGATTCAAGTTACACTAATTATGGGTTTAAAATTAATGTAACACTAAACACCTGCTTCCTTCAATCCTGAGAAAGGTGCCTTAGAAGAGTGTTATGTCTAATTTGTGCTTTTACAACCTTGTGAGGAAGGTGCTTTTACTACGTGAAATTAATTGCTTAGAAGCCCTCCCTGGGCCTTTACATGGAAATCGGAGCCTTTGAAAAAATGAGACAGTGAAAAGACAACAGCTGTAAGGTGAAACTCATAAAGGAATAAAGGCAGCACCTTACAGAATTAATTTTTCTTTTCCCTGTAATACATCCATGGTTAGCTTAGCTATTTTCCATCTGTTTAACCCTTCCTTTTCCCTTAAAATTTATTTACATGTCTCAGCTATTCCTTTTCCAGCCTGGACTATTTTTCTTTTCCATGTTTAAAACAAAACTAATTTAGGTACACAAAAAGGTGTCAAAGCTCAGAGCTGATGAACCTCACCCAGTCTGTCCCCATCTCGCACTCTTCAAGGGAGCTTCTCGCTCCTTTGGGGCCCTGTGTAGTTGTCCTCCAGATACCCTCTGGCCAGGCACAGCTGGCATCAGCTAAGCAGCAGCCCTGCCCATGCATGCCACCTGGGAGGAGAAGAAAAGCCACCCGCACAGCACTGCAGCTGGAGGAAAATTGTTTAGGGGGCTGCATGCTCCAAAAAGCCCTTCAAGGGTTTCTGGGGACACCTTTGACCACAGTCTGGTGACGCAGCTCCTACCCATCATGTGGCAAAGCACATGTTCCTCTCCTGTGTGACATGGCATGCCTCTCTGTCCCTCACATGGCCTCGTGAAAGGGCAGGGAGGGGAGACATAACTGTTCCTGCACACCAGTCTTTAAAAGCTGTGTGCACTGCACACAGTCGTAATACCTGGGAAACCATTTCCCTTTGGGACTGGTTTACAGCTTGTAAATATTACTCACCCAGAGTAGTTATCCTAGAACAGTTATTCTGGGACATGTGCAGTCACTGTCATTCTTATTTCTTGCAGCAGCTTGTGCTTCCCACATTTCCGATGCCTCCCATGTGTTGTACCACACCTGTAGAGAGAGTCGTCCTGGTCTTTCAACTTTTTGGGCACCTGCAGCAGCTGCCATTTTATAAAGGAAAATAACAAAACATAAGAAACATTTTACTTTCTCTGCTGGCTCAGAGTGATCCTTAATCAGGTGGGAACAGGGATTAGCTGCCTAATATTTTGAGTTTGACAAACTTAGCCCTGAAAACAGCAGTATTGTTGATGTGTTAGGAGTTGCCACGTTCCCCATGGGGCTGTACTTAGAAAGTGGAAACCATCTGACTGACTTGCAAACATTTTCTTACTCTGGAAAAAGAGATAATGAGATAAATCCTCCTCGTTCTGCAAATGGATTTTTCCCAAACTGAATAAAATCAGGTCATTACTCCCAGCTCTGCGCTAACTGTAAACAGCCCTTGCGCCCCACTGCTGCATCCTCAATATGTTGTGGCCCCAGAAGTACATTCTTGATAAAAAGGTCAAGCAGTCCCCCAGCCATTGCTCCAGGGGAAGGGGAGCAGAGAATCGCTCCCTCCCACCCCAGATGCCGGGAAGTCAACAGCCCCAAAACGGCTGGGGGAGGAGGGTGGGAACAGGCCATCAGGTTTGATCAGAGGAGGTGGCAAATTACAGAGCTGAGAGGGAAACAGCCCTGAGCAGCTTAACTCAGGCAAAGTAGTTAAAACACTTAATTTTTGCACTTGTTGATGCTATTTCAGTGCCTCCGTCTGTAACATCTGGTTGCCTTAGATACATGAGGTAACTACGGCAACTAGATATTACAGGGAGAGGGATGAGAAATAGATCAACATTACTGAATTTGGCAGGCTCTAAAATAGCTTTTCTGTAAAGTAGAGGCAGGTGCAGAAGGTACAACAGCATTGTGGGCCAGTGAATGGCAAAGGTGGCCCTGGCAGGAGGATACCCTAGCATTAGGATGTGTAAGCATCTGGGCGCATTGTCCCTTTACATCTGCTTGCAGCAGGATCACTGGCCAGAGGGTATTAGCAATACTTGGGATGCTCAAAGGGGGATGCCCAGTATTTGTATTGGAGCTATTTTCGCAGTAAGCCATCCCATCCCCACCTCCCTAGCCCCACCCCCACAAAAAAAAGGAAGGAGCTGGGAGCTACAAGTTGTCCTCCACAGTTTTCTAACTAAAGGGTGGGGAATATATGAGGTGAAAAGATTGTGGTGACCAGAATCACTGTGAGCCTGAACACACTCACATCCTAAATATCACCACTTTAATGGCACAAGTGACATGACAGCTTGGTGATGTAATGTACTGTAGTGCCACAAAACAGATCAGAAAATTATGCACAGTTGTCATTTACTAATTATTGTGGTGCTTTTCAGAATAATTCGTTAATCTGTTAGAAGGTGAGCAGCTTTCAGGCTGTGTATGGTGGTTTGTCATCCCTGTAGAAAGTCATTAAAGTGCACTGAAACATCCCAGTGACCTCTTTGCTCTAGACAGTAGGGAGGAGTGGGTGTTCCCAGATTTGAAAGTGAACCATCCAAGACTGCCAGAAAGACATGTTTATGCCCAAAATGTCTGTCTGACTTTTTCTGGCTTGCAGGAAAAGCTGTGTTAATAAATCCGCATGAAAGGCTGGATCCGCATGCTGTCTGAATATCCTTCACCAGGATTATTCCTACACAGAAATTTTCTCTACGTAGCTAGGACAAAGCCTTCATTTCTTATTTGACTCAAAACTACAGACATTTACAGAAGCCAGCACCACTGCTCCATCTGATGCGTTTCCTTAAAAATACCTAAGATGAGGGTGCTACAACAGCTAACCAGCCCCAGTTCTGCAAATGAAAGGCATCATTCATTAATCCTGGCAATATTGTCTTCCCAACCACAAAGGACGCTGCCTTATTATATTGCTTACATATGAAATCTGAGTGTCTAAACCAGAAGGTCCCCACCTTTTCACCTCAGCATGCTCCTCAAGTGAAGTCTGCACAGAGTTTTGTTTTCCTTAGGATGTTTTCCTCATTAAACAGGCTAGTTGGTAACTAACATAAGGATATATTTTTCCTAGCAAATTGCCCTCTTGGAATTCTTTGCTATTTATCTTCAGAGACGTGAACTAGTTAGATGAACAGGAATGAAATTCAGTCTCAGTAAATGTAAAGTAATACATGCTGGAGGAGTAGTGAGAGCATTTGCAAGCACCTTAAGGGCTCTAAACTAATGACCTCAATTTCATAAAGCAACCCAGGTGGCAAAGCATAGCTCAGTGAAAACTGTTGCTCAATATGAAATCAAAAATGCTGACACGATATTAGGAATTTTAAAACTGCAAGTTTGTTTGTTTGGGGTTTTTTTTTAATAAAAAAGACCATTTCAAATGACCAAGCACTGGGCAGAATCAAGTATAATATTGTCTATTCACTGGTCGAAAGATTTCAGAAAAGGTATCACAAGGGTTTGGAGGAATTTCATTAAAAATATGAAATAAAAAACCTTTCCAATCAACAGGAGATTTGAAGGAGTGGGACTGTATTCTTTAAGAAGCAGGAAAATAGAAGGGGACCCGAGGGCAATCATGGAAAATGAGAAATTATTTGGAGAAGAGAGATCAGGAGCTTCTCTTTTTCCTTCTTTGTAATACAAATAGGGAATATTCATCAAATTAAAAGACAGGAAGTGCATGACATATAAAAGGAAATACTTTTACACAGACTGTGCAATATAAATCCCTGGAGATTGCTGTGAAAACAGTCTAGGAGGTTACTGCCTGGACACCCTTTCCTATTTTGTACCTGTACTGCAGTCCCTTGAAGGACCATGTGCTGGCTCCTTCGTCACTCCACATCACTGGCTGAAACCTTAGCTTAAAACCTGAATGAAAGTGGCCATGTAGCAAGATGTATGAGGTCTGGCAGCTTGCAGTTGAGGTACGTGCTCCACTCTACTTCATTATGGGGTTGAAAGTCACCAACAGAGGCATAGTAACAAGTATGTGATGATAAAGAGCTGCAGCTGCTGGCTCAGTGAATATAGGTCAGAGCTGCAAAACCTTAATCTACAGAGGAAGTATGAATGTCAAAAACATAATCAGATTCAAGCAGGATTGCAAGTTGTGTGGGTTACCAGAGCCCTCAGAGTTCATCTAAATTAACTGATAGAGAATTTATCCCTTTCCATGGAGATGCAAATGGGACTAAGCAGCAAGACCTCCTGAAAACACGGTGACCTTGTCAGACATTTTAGAAAAATTACAAACTTTTTTCACCCAATGGGCAACACACAGCCAGGACCTTTCAACGGTGGTGCAGCAAGCTCACTGCCACTGTCTGCTGTTCAGACACTATTAGCTGGGCAGTGTTTGAAATAAGAGGGTGGGTAGAGGAATGGGGTCACACCACATCAGCTTGGCACAGAGGAGCAAAGTCGTTGTTCTGAGGGACACAATCCACCAGAATACTGGTGCATCACTGTATGTTAAACAGTGATGTACATATGTGAAACATCACTGTGTGTTAAACAGTGATGTATATATGTTAATCAGTGAGCATCACTATGTGTTTAACAGGAAACAGAGAAGCAATATTAAGCCAGACAGAGATTTCTCAGAAGCCAATTAGCTTTTTACCTGTGAAGAAGTTCTCTTTTGACAATTCAAACCCATCTTTGGATCTTTCTTCCCTGTAAAATTGTTGGAGGTGATTCCCTCACCATCACCAAATTGCCGTGTTAGTGTTGTAGCGGCTGAGGCAGCTGTGGAGGACAGGCAAGGGCATGGCACCTGCTGCAGGCAGGAGGGGTAGAGGGGCTGTTACCAAAGCAGATGTTTGGTAGGGGAGCAAAAATTTCAAGTGAGGAGACATTATGACTTTTACTCAGAAAGTAAAATGCAGGCTTCAATTTTGTGAGGCCTCTACAAGAGCATTTTTCCTGACATGTGCCAAAATTCATATGTGATCCAGCCACATAAGCAGTGCTGCTTGGTGCAGAACACTTAACGATTTCAATGGGAACGTTGTATTTGGGCTGCTTCCAGAACCCAGGAGCCCTGCGCTGCACATAACATCTTTGGTACTGTGTCAGCCTTAATAGGGGATAAGCTGCTCTAATCAGACATCCATTTAGGAAAGGAAAAGAGACCCTTCCAGTCTTGCTCTTTGCCAACACATGTCTTTCTCAATGTTAATCTGAAAAGTGACACTGATTCTTTTCTCTGTAGCGGCGCTATGATTACTTCATTTATATCTACTGAGGTCTACGGCAAAAACATTTGTGAAAAGAACCATGAATTTTCACAGCTGACTTGAAAACTAGTATGGGGACAGACAGAAGAAAACCTAAGTCTACTCAACTCTCATCAAAACAAGGTAGTGTCCTACTGGGATGAGGGTTTAAGCCCTCTGTGTGAGCTGTCTCTCAAGAAGTAGGGTGAAGTAAGGCCATACCCCTGAGATAAGGCTTTTTTCTTTATAGTGTCATACACAGTGGTTTGAACACTGTACCCACCTGTCCTGGTTTCAGCTGGAATAAAGCTAGTTTTCTTCCTAGTAGCTGATATGGTACTGTGTTTTGGATTTAGGATGAGAATAACGTTGATAACACACTGATGCTTTAGTTGTTGCAAAGCAGTGTTTATACTAAGTGAAGGACTTTTCAGCTTCTCACACTGCCCTGACAGCAGAGGCTGGGGGTGCACAAGAAGCTGAGAGGGGACACAGCCAGGACAGCTGATCCAAACAGGCTGAAGGGGTATTCCATACCATATGGCATCGTGCCCAGGATATAAACTGGGGGCAGCTGGCCAGGGGGTGCCACAGCTCAGGGATTGGCTGGGCATCAGTCAGCAAGTGGTGAGCAATTGTACCATGCATCACTTGTTTTGTATATTCTATTATTATTGTTGCTGTTGTTATTATTATTTTCCCTTCCTTTTTCTGTCCTATTAAACTGTCTTTATCTCAACCCACAAGTTCTACTTTTTTCTCTAATTTTGCTCTCCCCCATTGCACTGGGGGAGGGGACCAAGCGAGTGGCTGTGTGTGGTGCTTAACTGCTGGCTGAGGTTAAACCATGACACCACTTTTGGCCATTCCCTGACATTTGGGACATTAAGCCCCGCTTTAGTCTACAGAAGCAAAAGAGCAGCCTGGGCTTTGTGTGATGGGACCCAGTTTTTATAGAACTGGCTTATTTAGACTGGTTTGAACACAAAGAAGCTAACTGATTTTTTTTTTTTTTTTAAGCTATTAGGCATCAGCAACAGAACTGAAAAAAGCTCCTAACCATCTCTTTTTGTACAAGGAAGTGTGGTGGTCTGTGGTGACAGCGGCATGGGCTGTGAACAAAACAGCCAGTGCATCAGAGGAGGAGTGAGGCCATATCTCAGGCAGTGCCTATGTGGAGATGCTCCATTCTCCTCTGTCAGAGGAAGGGAGCCCCTAAATGCTGCAAGGGGTGATTGGTTCAGCAAGTGATTTAGATGCTGTTGGTTGCTTTAATGGTGGTTTGCTGTATAGAAAAGAAGAGGAAGAGATAATGTGCTCTGAAACCAAGTGCAGCATAACCAGGTCACACCTTCACAAGTGCTGCCCAGTGCACTCCTGCCTCTTGGAGGACACACCTGGAGACCCAGGGCTGGGCACAGCCACACAGCTGACAGGATGTGCTGCCACTGCTCCCTCTGGAGAAGTTTCTCCTCTTTTGGCAGACAGACTTCAGAATGCTGGTCTTTCTACAGGAGCACTGATCCTGAGGGCCATGTCAAACAGGGGCCTGAATAACCACCCGTGACAGCTTTGCTGGGGCTAGAGAAGCTCTTCTGGCCACCCTCCTGGCTCTCCACCTTCCTGAGCTGGACCTTCGCCTTTTCTGACTTTGAGGCATGCTGCTGCACGTGACTTGACCATCTAATCCACTGTACTTGGGTTTACTTCCTTCCCTGTTTGCTTCTTCTTGCTCCCAATAACTGATTCCTTGTCCTCTGTAGCTGGTGCTCCTCAGCCTTTCATCTTCTCATCTGTCACGTACCTCACCTCTTCCTCTGTTTCATCTGGGGTACCTGATGCCTCTCCCCCCATCTCACCATTTCTCCTTCTGTCCTGCCAGACTCCTCTGTGGCCACCAAGCATTTAAGGCTCACCAACCTCCCATGAGACACCAAACTCCACACCCTGGGGTGTCAAGGAATTACAAAGTGAGAAAAGATTTTCACCAAGGAAATATTTCTGGTGCCTTTGTCTTTAAATCTGTATGCATGTAACTTTGGTGAAAACAGAAAAAAATATTTCAGAATGGATGCATTTTCTTTAGAGTTTAGTACTATGTACTTTATACTTACTATTAATATTACTTACCAGCACCGCATCACAACATTCACTCTTTAACCAACAGTATGTAAAGCCTCTGCTTTGTGAAAAGCTATTGTAGGCAAAACCAAGTCCTGTCTGTGTTGTTTTCAATTAAGTTTGAATCTAAACACAAATATTCTATCACTTTTTAACACCGCATGTGGTAGCTGCTAATGCAATGAAAGCGTACCAGAATATTACTAGGCTGCCAATATTTGCTTTAAAAATGTAACTTTTTATAGTTGCTGTGTTACACTTCCATGCTAATTTTTTGCCTCAATACATAGTGTTTTTTCACAAATCAACAATCTTATGTTAATGCTTTCCTTTTTAGGATATATGTATACTCTTCACATATAAGCTAAATTTTATCCTTATATTGTATTTTACAGAAATGGCAGTGGGAAAATACACACAAGTGTATTCCATATTTAATACTATAAATGTCATCATTCAGACTCAAAGGTGCAGAGGCTATAGTAGATATTTCATAAATTGATTTTTTTTCTTTGTGTTGAGTTTATTATACAGAATGCAGTTCTCACTTCAGGCAACTATGTCCAGGTTAGACTCAACAGGCAAAAGCTACTTCCATATTGTAATTTTCAATACAGTAAATTCCAGGGATTCTTTTTCTCTTTTAAGAAAAGTTTTCTTCCAGAATTTCTACTCTCAAAGGCAGCTCAGAAATGAGAAGACTTCTAGGAAGGGATTTCAAATGGAGGCAACTCTTGCCCCCGTATGACAAGAGTCAGATAAGAAAGCTTTAATACTAGCACAAAACCCTCTTTGACTTCAAAGGTTTAATTTCTAGCTGGCACAGGACCGATAAAACCAATCATTTCCTCTTCAGATTTTGTTTTCTACTAATTGAATGTCTGTTCTTGTAAAGCATGTTAGTGAGTGGCACACAGAGCTGGCTGCGGCCCAGCTCACCAAGCTCCTGAGTTTATCCATTTGATAAAATACATAATTGTGCACCCTGTGTGTGCGCAGCCCAAGGTCCCACTGACTTTGATGGCCGATAAGATCTCATTTTAAGACCATCAGCATCTGTTCAGAAGTTATTATTCCACCCATTCTGATTTCACTTGTTATTTGTTGCGACCGTTTATCCTCGTTAGCTAAGGATTTCAGAGCAGCTTCAGGGATTTAGATAAATGTTCTGGTTTATGTCCATATTCTTTACATTTCCTTGTAAAATCCCAGTTACCCTATTTATAGACCTTTGTTAAGCTTCTTGACAGCAACCTCTTGGGCTTTTGGCACAAAATTTATACATTTCACTTAAGGATTGATCAGTGGGTGAAACATTGATAGATGTATTTGAAGAGCACAAGAATGATATACTGCACATATAGTGGCCTGAGAAGAAGAATACAGGCTTGAACTGTGGCAGTGGTGACTTAATTTAGACATTGGGAAGAATTATTTAGCGATACAGTGACACGGAGGACTACGTTGCCATAGGATACCGCAGTGTTTCCACCTTCACGTTATTTTTAAGGGCAGGTTAGGTTACACAATATTTTACGTCTAGTTTCAGGCTGGCTCTCCGGGACCTCTCTGACTCTGCGGCTCTGCAGGTTTCATACCGAAGACCTGTGCGGTGTCTTGGCGGGGCGAGGCGAGGCGGCCGCTGCCGAAGGCCGCCGCGGCGGAGGCGCAGCCCCAGCGCAGGGGGCCGTTGGGCCCAGCGGCCTGCGCCTCAGGGCCTGGCCTGGCCCGGCCCGCCTGCAGGTGCTGCTCAGCGGCGAGGGAGCGCCGTTCCCGGCGCGGGCCGGAGGTCGGGGAGGAAGGGCCCGGCGGCCCAACCTGCCTCCCCCTCCTCCCCTCCTCTCCTCTCCCCTCCCCCGGCGGGCAGCGGCCACCGCCGCCGCGCGGGCCCGTGGCGGGGGCTCCCCCTAGCGTCGCGGCGGCGCCCTGCCGGCCGGCGGGCGGGCGGGCAGCAGGAGGCGGGCGGCTGCCGGCAGCCCGCGCGGCCTGCGGAGGCTGCGGGCAGGGCGGAGGGAAGAAGTATGCGGCCTGGGGTGCGCGCGGCTACAACATGAGAACGGCGGTAAACCTCACAGCTGCACGATAGAGCCTGTGTGTTGTGCTGTCGTCAGAAGAGACGGAGTTCTTCTGCGGTTTTGGTTTTTTTTCCTTTCTTGACACCATTCTCCTGCCTCCCAACCCATAGCCGTGCCTTACGGATGGAGGCTGGGGAAGCGGGAGGGGGCCAGGGCTCGCCTAGAAGTCTGTCATGCCAGGGTACCGGGACTTATGCCAGCACTCTGGTGGCAGCAGCGACTCCAGGTTTGGGTTGTTTCCAAATAGCTGGTTCCCAGGTGGGCTGAGGGAGGTCGCAAAGACTGGGGCTCAGCGAGCCCACCACAAGGTACTGCCTTGTCTGCCCTGAGCCTCAGGAGTCAGCGTTGGCACCTTCATACACTACAAGGCCAGCTAAAGCAATGGATATCACCACAGTGCTTCAGGAGGGATTGCTTGGTTGATCCCAACCTTGAGGAGTTAGCTAAACACTAGGCACAGTCTAATCTCCCATGTATACACCCATACATGGCTGCTAAAGGTGTTACATGCATCTACCCAATGGCCAAAAGTAATCTGCTTATTTCTATACAGCACTGTCAGGTTAAAAGCATTTTCTCTGATCTCACATGCAGTCGGAACTCCACAACCAACAACTTGACACTGGCACAGCTCAGGGTAGCCAGCATCCACAAAGGCATTTTTCATACACACTGGCTGCACGGAATACATACCACACTGGGACTTAAAAGTTTCCATTTTGATCACATTACTCAAACATGAGAATTAGTCACCCACCATACTGAAAACCATGGCCTTTGTATTTACACCAAAAAAGGAATGATAAGCTTAGGAGAGGGAAAGAAAACTAGAGAGACAAAAATAAAGTACCCCAAACCCAAGCATGTCTTTGACATGTTTGAAACATAGTCAGCTGCTGTTATTGAGATGAGAGCTAATGAAGTTGTTGCTGTGTTTGGGATTGTTTAGTGTATCTGCATGAACTCCAAGGGACTCATGTCAGCAGTACTTCAATCCCTGCAGCAGGCTTATTCAGGTCACAATAAAGCAGGGCAAAGCTTTGTGTGTCTGTCCATTCAGTAAAGGAACCGCTTGCACGTTTTATTTAGGAACACACTCCATTTTTACTTTAGGGCAATCCTGCCCTTCAGCCATCTCTGGCAAAAAAAAAAAAAAAAGTGCTGTGAGAGAACAAAATGGTGGCATGGAAGAGTGCTTACTCTCAAAGTAACTGCTCAGTGAAACATGGAGATCCAAAAGCAAACAAGTCTTCAAGACTTTTAAAAATGGTTAACAGAACAGAATTCTTGACTGTGTTTTTCCTCACGTTCAGTCTCTTCCTAAAGAAGAACAAAAATATTTAACCGATTTCTAGTATTTTTCATCAACAAAGGACCAGCTGCAAAATTTACTACAGAGCAGATAAAAGTATCTAGTGTGGTAGACCCGAATGGGACCTGACAAAGAACATGACTTTGAAGAGAACAGACTTAATGTGCATCAACATTTAAATATAGCAGGCTGACCTGACTGACAAAACCTAAGCATTGAAGTGGATTTATTTTTATGTGCTTCTCTTTATCATACTTGGAGCATCCTTTCAGACAAAGGGGACAAAACCCTTGCAATGATTATTTGTGTAATGAAGATGATGAACTGGACAGGCTTCTAACGTATCCACAAAGTGTTGCATGTCCAGCAGACAAGTTGGATCCATGGGGTGAGCATGAAAAGAACAGGGGTTGCAGGAGACATTTATGAGCAGCCTGCTGAGACGATCATTAGAGGCACTTGCATCCATCCCATTCTCTGATACATTCAAAGGGTGTTCTCAGAAGGAAATTTGGCCGTGCACCAGCGGGCAGCTGCATTTTTAAGTGGACACCCCTGTTAAAGAAACATTTTCTGTGTTATAGCATGAGCTCTACCATCTGTTGTCTAGCTCATTTATCGCCAGCTAAGCTTGCAAAAAACCCCAATGAGGAACTGAAATGATGCAAAAAGCAAATGTCCTTGGGGAAACAGTGTTTTTTATTTCCCACAGGGAGCACGAACTTCTGTGCTTTAGAAGCGCCTACAACACTGAAAGAGAGAGAAATAAATGTTAGAACTGATCAAAACCAATGAGAAGAAAGAAAGCAAGCTGCTTCATAGAGGCTAAATAATTGAGATCTGTAATGGCAGGCCTGCATGCTGAAAAACATCTTCTAAATCCTCATTTAAGGTGCTTCAAATACTTGAGACTTCGTTTAAATAGCCTTCCATTAAAATCTGGTGAAGATCAATAGGAACAGGCTGTTAGGTCAGCGGTTTCTATGTTTGAAACGGTTGGTCCTTATGTGCTGCCTTCTGATTTGTCTCTTCAGTGGCTACCAATGGCCAATTTCACTTCATTTTGCATACACCGATTTTTTGTTTTTGAGAGAGACACACAGGGCTGATTTCATCTGACGGAAACCCTGGATCACTTGCCAGCTGCTTCTTCCCCTGTGGGAGGGAGGGGACCCAGTTCTCACCGGGTTACACCTCATGCTGAGCACTGGGCATGGCAGAGCCTCCGGGATGCTGCTGCCCACCTTGCCTCCACCAGAGGGGCAGGGGTCCCCTCCAGCTGCAGCAAGTTGCCATCTTCTCCCCCCATCCCCACAGGGCAGTGAGAAGAGGGAGCATGGCTCTTTCAGCCTCTCCTCTTTTTACCAGCTCCAGCTCTTGCCTCTCACCCTCCCCTTCCTACGGGTGGGAAATTTGAAGGCCCATCCTCAGGCACATCATCCTCAGGCTTTCAGACTTATAACCAGACAAAGGTACAACAGTGGGAAACTCGCTGAAACATTGTTTGTTTCTGTCATTTCAGAAACTGGCTGAGGAAATAGCTGTAGTAGAACAAAAGCAACAGCTTATAAGCTTTTGAGAAAAGACAGAAAAGGTAGAAGAGGAGGAGGGGTTATGCTCTCTGTAAAAGAGCGATTTGAGGACATGGGCAAGAGGACAGAGCAGCTGAGTGCCTTTGGGTCAAAATCAGAGGTGTCACCATCAAGGGAGTGCTTGTGGTGGGTGTCCTGGATAGATGACCTGATAGGCAAAGAGAAACAGATGAAATCTTCAGACCACTTGAAGAACCCACAACGGCAGCCTTGGCTGCAGTGATAAGATCATAGAGTTTAACATCCTAAGGAGTGTGAAGAAAGTAGGTAGAAGAATAAAGCCCCAGAACTTCATAAGAACAGATTTTAACCTGCTCAGGGAGCTGTTAGGAGGTATCCCAGAAGAGTCTGCCTTGGAAAGCAAAGGTGTTCAGGAGTATTGGGAGACTTTCAGAGACAGCCTTCTCCAAGCACAAGAGCAGTCCATCCACCTAAGCAGGAAAAGGAGCCAGCACAGCAAGAAACCTCACAGCCTGGTTAAGCAGTGAGCTACTGAGAGAACTGAGATGCAAAAAAAGGAACATGAGAGAGATGGAAAAGGGAACAGGCTTCCAAAGGAGAATATAGAAATACCTCTCAGGCACGCAGAGATGCAGAGAGAAAGGCTAAACCCAGCTGGAGCCCAAACTGGCAAGAGATGTCAAGAGTAGCAAGAAAGTACTAACATACTGTATGCTTGTTAGCAAGGAGAAGGACAAGGAAAAGGTAGGTCCACCACTGAGTGGGGTTGGCAAGTTAGTTACAAATGACAGAGGAAAACCTGAAGATTTTCCTTCATACTTTCTTTGCCTTGATCTTCACAAGTAAGGTCAGCCTCCCAAGTCTCTATGGAAGTGATGACGAAGCAAACAATGAACCGCTGACAGTGGGAGAGGGTTGAGTTAGCTGAGGTATGTGCTGGCATCTCCCAGTTGTCGCCTTCTCCTTCATGCCTGGAAATATCTTCCATGGGGACCCGTTCCATAATTTTTCAAGGGACTCAAGTGAGGCTGACTCATCTGTAATTTCCCAAATCTTTTTTTCACCTTTTTGTAGATGGCTGTAATATTTGCCCTTTTCCAGTCAGCCGGGACTTCCCCTGAACTCCATGACCTGTCAAAGATGCTGAAGTGTGGCCTTGCAGTCACATTGGCCAACCCTCTCAACAGCCTCAGATGCATTCTGCCAAGTCCCATTGACTTGTATATGTCCAGCTTGTACAGGTGGCCCTCAATGCTCCTGAGCTTCTTTTCCCTCCTTGGGAACCTTTCTAACAGTTTCCTGGGAAGTTAAAACCAGGAGAAATTTTGTGTATGATCACCTGCATATAATGTATAGAAATCTGAGACTGCCAATAGAAACACGATGCAACAGACCTGTCAACTTTGATGCAAGTAAAAGCTAGTGCAGCGTCCAAGGATTGATCAAGTGGCCAGGCAGGCTAAGGAATGAGCCAGAAGGGCTGTGGTAATCCTCAGCCAAACCAAAGAAACCATAAGCCGGCTAACCAAAAGAAGAAGAAAAAAAGCAGTGTTAAAACACATCCCATCGGACACTCTAGCATACTCATCTACCGCAACATGGTTCCTTAATGTTATGCTGTCATTGCCTTGTTCATAAGCCAGAGAGAATTGTAATAATACTTTTTCCCCTATGTTTGTGCTCATGTACACTCACATTTTACAAAAAAACCCGCAACAAATGTTTGACAATGTGACAAGAGGACTAGAGGGTCTGAAGGCAAGACCGGAGGGCTAACAAACCTTGCTGCAGAGATGACACAATCACTTGGCAGCCACAACCAGCTTTGATGCCTTGAAGAAGGAAAAACTGGGCAACCAGACTTAGTGAAGTGAGAGCAATAGGAAATACAGGTATATGCCAGGGTCTGTCAAGGGGAGGATCCTCATGGAGACCCCCTAGGGTACAAACACTGGGTGACAGCAGAGGCCTTTGAAGGTGTGTGCAAAAACTGTACATTGTCTATCGAGGAGTGCAGCCTTGATTGCTGGGTAGAATGGGTTTGAAGGCATAACAAAGACTGAAAATGACATATTCAGCTCAAATAAATCATCTCATACATGGTGAAAGTGAGGAGGTAAGAAGGTATAAAACCCTCTACAAGAACAGGAAAAAAAGGAAGAAGAGAGAGGAATTTCTCCTGCACCATCTGCTCAGGTAAGGACACCGTGTGTGATCAGCAGCACCACTTAAACAACAGCAGTTCCTCCTCTGGATTCGAGGGAAGAATGCTGCTTTTTGACTCGCCCCTTACAGCATTTTGCTAACATGGACTCAGCAATCATATGTAAAGTAGTACTTTTTACCATGGAATCAGGTTAAATAAACTGGGTTGTTAAGGAGCTGTTTGTATGTGGTTTGTTTTCTGCTTCAACCTTCCCATTCAACAAGGCGATTGACACTGCAGCACAAAGGCAGAGTAAACTGACATGGCAGAGCTCTGAGATAAATCATTTGTTGTATAGCAACAATTCATTCTTCATTCTGGAAATTACGATAGCACCAGGCAAGAGAAAGAGAGAAGAAACACGTTTCATGACAATCTTTTGGTCTGAAATGGGACTCGTTCCCATCAGCACCTGGGATCGCAAGCCCCTTGCTTCAGCAGTGACTGCCACTCCCACAATATTACCAGTTTGATTTTTCCAGAGATACCACTGCAACTCAGCCAAGGTGAATGAGAATCGTTTGCATTTAGTGTCATGGGGAGCAGGGGGTGGGAATCCTCATACACTGCCAAGCAGAGCTCTCTGGTGCCCGCATCTCCAAGTGAGAGTGCTGTCAAGCAGCGCTCTGTGGGCAGGCTGCCCTAGAATGTGCCTTTCAGGTCAACATCAAAGTGTTCCTGATGGACTGAAAAGGGCAACAGCCATTTGGAAGGAGGTTTGAAAAACTAGCTTGTAAGGTTTGGAGTTGTTCAGCATTCCTTGCAAGAAACCTCAGACAGCTTGGTCAAATACACTTCAATTTTCCAGTGACTATTATTAAGTGTCTATTAATAATGTGTATTACATACTCCAGAAATAACTTTTCCACACAAATAATTTGCAGCCATTTTCTCATGTCCAATATCATGTGCTGGCAGAAGTGAATTCTCCAGTTGTAGATGGTTTCTAAGGGTGGTGGTAAGGGGACACTGCTGCCTAATTTGAATGGAGGTATACCTGGTAAAACTACTGCTCTGTTAAATACCTGATTTGCACAAAGACATCCTTCAGCTGGGTTCTGTTTTACAATAGACACAGGGGTGTCATTGCTCAGATACCATCAATATGATAAAAGGAAGGGAATCCGGATGGACAAGTAGAAATTACGACATTTTAGAGATGCTATTCGCAGGTATGCTGTAAGCCTTGCAGAGTGATTTCCAATCTCTGTGTGAACACATAGCAAAGTACACAGACTAACTGCAGTTATTGTCTTTATTGATCTTTAATGCCCTATTGTTTTCCATGGGGATAAGTAGGGCTGCTCCAGGCCCCTTGAGCAAATGATTGCTCCTCATTTTCCCATGGTTATATGCAGAATTACTGCTGCCTTTCCAAGCCTGAAGTGGCTGAGTTTCAAGAGCACCTAGTATATTTGTCATGGATAACGCATGTTGTGAATCCTCAGACCGAAAGACTTGTAAAAACGCATGCTGTGCTGGAGGAGACTTCAGGAGCGAGTTGGAATCGGTGCCCAGTTCTCAGCAGTAAAGCATTACCACACCAGATCTATGAGAGCTCCTGTTTGGTTCCACGTGTGTGCATGGCTGCGCTTGTGCAATATTGTGGCACATACTGGGGAAGGAAAACACTTTTTGTTAAAACAATTCTACATACAAAAAATGTTACAAAAGCCTAACCAGGAATGTTTTTATATTCACATTTGATTTTCTTTTGGTCAAAATAAGCACAGGCATATAATAATGTATTTGATTTTCTCCATTAATTTGAATAAAATCTTCACTTTTTCTCAAGTAGATTTTTAAGATTTTTATTATCATTAATTATGTGTATTACAATAGCAGCCAGAAGCCTCCAAATTAGTGCCCAATGCATAGGGCCCCATTGTACAAACCGATGTTAAAAAACAGCCCCAGCTCCAAACTGGCGACAAATGAAATCATGAGGATAAAGAAGTCCCATTGGGGTCCATGTCTAAGCAGCCAGGCAGAGACCCAGGGAACACAGAGCATGCTAATGAGTGTAATATGGTTTCTTCACTTTTGGGTAGACTCTGGAGGAAGAAAAAGAATCAAATCTGTTGGTGCATTGTGTTTCCCATAAGGGGGTGGCCACAGCACTGAGATCATTATGACCCATTTCTTCAATCCTTGGTCAGTAGGATCCTGAAATTCAGTGAGTGAAAAATGTGTCCTCACTGAGGATACATAGTAAAATTCCCATTGTCTTCTCTGAAATCAAGATTTTGAGCCTGCTCTCTGGTGGTGGATACAAACCATAGGAAGAAAGAACCTGCAGAAGGAGGAAGAAGAGACAGACCAGCAGACAGGTAGTTTGCTCACAGCTGATCACAAGAATTCAGTCCCTCCTGGCCTGTAAGTGAGGCTGGTTGAATGCTCTCCAGTGGGCCTATGTCCTGGATGAATGCTTTCCAGGAAAATATGACTGAAAAAATGAAGATGAAATGGGAAAATATCTGCACCCCCTTGCATGAAGGTGATGGTGGCTCTGCTTCCTTGTCCCTATTGCATCAATGCCTAGGGAATACAGAATTAGGCTAGAAGAGGCTGGAAAGAAGTTGTAAAGGATCCAGCAGGAAAGACAGAAGAATACCACCGATAAGAGAGCCTCAGTTATGCACCTTCAAAGAGGCAGAAGTAGCTTGCGCCATCACTGAACAGGACAACCTACCTGCCTGGCCAAGTCTAGGCTGGGATGGTCTACTTTTCTGAAGGCCATGCAGAGGTGAAAGGGAGACTGGTTGTTCATGAGCCCTTTTTGCCAGCTACCCAAGAGTGAGTCATGCACGTTTGTACTGAACTTTACATCTCAGATATATAAATAATGCAGAATTATTCTCCTGAGAGGTGAAGGTGGCTAAGCCCATCCTTTTGTTTATGGACAAGAACCTCATCATGACACAGCGGTCACCTTGTCAGCTTTATAGGTGCTCTTCACCTGCAGAGCAGTACTATGGCAAACAGAGCAGCTATGCAGTGAACTCCTTGGCTTTAAAGCCCTCCCTACCAGAGACCTTTTCAGTCAGGGCAGATGACATCACACTAGGTAAGAGATCCTTTGCTGTCTGGCAGGAAACACAGCGCTGACCCTCCGGAAGGCTCAGACTGAAGATCACCTCCTGCAGCGCTCACATGTGCAGGACAATGTCAGAAAATTACCCCTTGTCAGAAAATCATGAAAAGTGTTATCTCTTCCTCTTGGGGAGTTCCTTGAGACTCTGTTCCCTTCACCTTTCTCTCCACAGTGGCTGCTGGAGGAGGCTGTAGGACACCGGACCCAAACCAAAGCCAGCTGAGTAGTAGCTGAGACTCCTTTCTAACTACAACTACTGTTATTCTTTAAATCCAACTGTTTGGTCCCATTGCTTATCAGCTCTCAGTGTGACAGTGGCTACATTCTGACTTCAGCTCAGACAGGCTGAGCTCTGGAAATGGCTTCATGCTACCTAAGTAAAGCTCTGCTTACTAATGAAAATATCAGAGGGAATGACAAAATTATTTGGGCAGATGAAGGAATGTATGTTTGACCTTGACCAAATTCTCCATCTTTGGGTAATCGCTCCCTTTCCTGTCACTCAGGAAATGTCCACAGATGGTTAATGTAGACCCTTCCTCCACCTGCTAGCAGCTCTGTGTCTTAAACGTCAGTGAAGTTATTCATGCAGCAGTGTGCTGGGCACATGTCACTCTGATCTTCAGGGGTTTGAATTCCTCTGGCAAGGTGCAATAAGGCACAGGTGAATCAGGGTCCAAAACCATAAATGTTCTTTGCTCAGGATTAATCAGATATGCTTGTAAGGCATATCAGCTCTATTTTGCCTGTTGTGTGCACTTGGGGCAGTCTCACATCTATTCATACCCACAAGTTAATAAGGGACAGACCGGGATCTTGGCTCTGGCACTGGTTTGAGACTGGAGTGTTTGCTCCCTTGGGGAAAGATGGGAAGGGCTGATGCCACCTGCCCGATCCCCATGGGCATCTGCAAATAAGACCCAGCAAAATGGGTGCGCAGCTTAGCTGCAAAAAGAAAACCCCGACATGGAGCTGAGAGGCCCCTTTCAGTGAGGTCCTCTGCCATGTCGTCCCCTCTCCGGAAGCGCCCTGTGTGCCCAGTCAGCAACGCTGCCTCTCCTCCTTGCAAAATCCCCAGCCCAAAGGATCTCCTCAACTCTCCTTCCTCGCTTGCCAGGGAGAGGTGCCAGGAAGCAGGGGGCAGGTGGGCAGCTCTCCACAAGGGAGAGGAGAGAGCCCTGTCACTGTTACTGCAACGGGGGCAGCACGCCCAGCTTCACGCTTGCACCTGTCCCCACTGGTAACCTCCTCAGCGAGAGCACCGCCACCACCACCACCACCACCGACAACGTGCACCACAAGGGTCCTTTCCAGCTGTAAAATTTCCTGGGAGGCACCAGGGGCAGCCACAGTCTCCGAATCTGTCACGACACCGGCATTTCAGCAGCCCCGTGGCAGCCCCACACCCCCTTGCGTGGGCTGCCCATCGGCGCCCCGGCCCGCAGCAAGGACACCGGCTCGCCTCAGTTCAACACCTTCTCTGAGAAGTGTCCCAGCTTCCCCTCCTCCTGCACGGGCTGCAAGGCCTGGCCACGGCAGGACGGGCCCCACTCCTGGGCCAGGGGTCCAGCGGGCCACCGCGGCCCCCCGCTCCCCGCTGCCAGGCAGGCACCCTGCAGCTCGGCACACTTCTCCTTGTAGTGCTGGGCATTGCCGGCAAAAGTCTCGCAGCGGCTGAGGTTTTCCTCCTGCACGGGGCTGCCCACGTTCTCCTCGCTCGGACCCGAGGCTGTTGGCCCCTCCTGGGAGTTTTGGCTAAGGTAGACAACAATGATGTCGCCCTTGAAATTCATTACTTGTCCACTTGAGATAAAGGTGGAGTTACTGTTTCCAGTCACATTTCCTGGGGAAGGAGGGGGGAGAAAAGAAGACACATGTGATTAATACTTTCCCCTCATGAGATGGATGCTTAGCACAGTGAACTTAATCCACTTTACTCTTGGTGGCTTTACTCTTGTTCCATTACTTTTTCCCCATGACACGAGGTTGCTCTTATAATCAATGTCTTCCACTGGACCTTTTCATTATTTCCATTTTACCTCCTCAGGACGAAGCCTGTCATCCACAGGGAGCCTGTCTGAAAGGCTCGGAAACATTTTCTCTCTCAGTTGCACTCTGGGAAGCAAGAGAGATTGTGACAATCTCATGCTCCCCTTGCTGCCCGATGCACAAGTGGCATCCAAACTGCCTCTGCCCATGGTTTGTGAGGAAATGGTCATTATTTCTAATTATGATATATTTTTTCAGGGTCCCAGGGATCACACTGGGGTTTTTTTTCCCCTTTGGTAAACAATCAATCCTACTGTGTGGGCGAGGTATTGTGCTGATCCTCTGTGTAGGTACACTCTGCTACTCACCTAGTGCCCTCATGGATTTACCTCGATATACTGACTCCAGTGAAGAGACAAGAGCCTATGTTATAGCAACCTAATGGAGTTATGGTTTCAGTCAGTCTGCCTGCGGTTAGAGATCTTCCAGTATAAATTTAATCTTTCTGCCATTCGAGGACTGGGTCGCTGACTCAAGTGACAGCGGGACCAGGCTCTGGGAATTAATAAACTTCCCTCAGAGCAGAAAGAAAATAACTAAGAGCAAACTTTCGACAACAAACTAACAAACTTGTTAAAGTTTGAAAATGAAACCAAAGCAACCAAGTAAAAAAACGTCTTCCTAGCCTATGAACACTCTTTTTATGAAATGTTTTTCCTGCTGTCCTTCACTTAATCATTACTTGCGGACTGATCTGACCCTTTTAGACATTTTGTGCCTTTCCTCATTACGTTCCTCAACACTTGAGGCATTCCCATTTTCACTGCAGCTAAGTATGGCCCAGCTGTTTTTCTAGTGGCCACGGCTGATGTTTGCACATCAGCAATGGACACTGGGCTCCAGCTCTGCTGAGTTAGGACTGCTCATAACTGAGTGTGGGCCACATAACTTGAGTGACTCTCTAATAGCCCCCACCTCAAACAATCCTATTTATTTTAGCTAAACCACTGCATTGCTAGCTCTTTGCTTTCCTTCCAAGTGGTGTTTAACATGAGGTGACAATGAGAGTTTTCTCTGTGGAATTTTTTTCCCTGCCGGCTGCTTCCCCTGAGTTCAATTCAGTTCAGCTGTTTGCCATTAACAAAACTGTTAGGCATAATGGGAGTACAAAAATAACTGTTTGACTTTATACAGATTATTGCCTGTCACTCACAAAAGGTACTGTGGAAAAGTTTACCGGTGCTTAGTATGAGATCAAGAATTTGGAGTGAATTTATGAATCAAGAATTTATGTGACAGTGGGGAGGTGGGGGGGGGGAAAAAGCAGATTAGCACATTTATAATGTTTAGTTGGATGTGGCTGGCAAATTTTCATTGCTTTCTGGAGACACCGTGCTGAAACAAAAGGATATTTGAGGCCCAGAAGCACAGAATATGGACACAAGAGCTTCCTGAACTGCACTAAGGGATGTGCTTCCAAAGTGGAAAGTATAAGGGACACCTTCAGAAGATTAGTGAAGGCATCGTTCTCTGAAATATTTCAGCCTTTTGATCTCTTCAGACTACCTGATAGTATTAGTTACAATGACAGATTAATTTTTCACTAAGGACTGGAACAATGCAGGCAATTAATTTTCTCTGAGCCATCTATGGTCTCTAGGTGGTGAAAATGTTTGTCACTGCTGAACCGGGCTGGTTTGGGATCTGGAAGTGAAGGGCTCTGCAAATCCATTCCTAA
The DNA here is from genome assembly GCF_031877795.1 of Strix aluco. NCBI lineage: Eukaryota > Metazoa > Chordata > Aves > Strigiformes > Strigidae > Strix > Strix aluco. The sequence goes on along the minus strand of NC_133931.1, from coordinate 91,455,458 downwards.
TCGTGAGTCACTTAAGTCTTCCTGCACTAATGCTTTATGCTGTAGCCCTACACATGACTTGAGGTGGTCATGAACTGACGCTTCATGTTCGGACTGCCTCTAGGCTTGGGAGGTTTGAAAGAGCACTTGAAGGCTTACCTCCATCTCTGGTGCTGATCCCTGTAAGTGGCACCTGTCCAGAGGTTTAGTTTGGTCCTCTAGGGTTGTTTCACAGGAGGGACAGCGTTTGCAAATTCTGTTGTCATTTTGAGTGGTAGGGAACTAAATGATTACCCATGGCCTTTTTCTTCCCATTTTTTCATCCACCCTCTTTTGTATCGTTCTGTCTTAGCATGACTGTGTGCAAAGCCTTGGTGGCTTCAGTTGCTTTGAGAAGTTGTACAGAAAGTTATTTTGCACGCACATTTATTCCGTCTGGGCATTTCACAAGGCCCAGCAAAGTGACCGATGCCACTGCAGCTCCACGTGCAGCCCCAGCGTGGCCGGGGTGCTTCAGTGTGGAACCTATGGCCAAGCCCTGTCCCACTCCCCGTGCAACCAGGTGCTGCCAGCAGGGCATGGCCATTCCGTGGGCAGAAAAAAGTCTCTGACAACAAGCCACATTACCTACAGATTAACTAACCCACACTCTCATACTGTCCATAGCTCAGTCAGTACCTTCTGGCAGTCATGCCTAGAAAATGGCAAATTAGGAACACAGTATCTGTGCTCAGGTTTCACCAGATGGCACTATAGCATGTACATAACCAAAGGCACAGACAGAATTAAAATCCCATATAAAGAATTATGCTGCAGATCTAAGATGGCACTTTCTAGCATGTCTCTTAAATCCAAGCTCTATTGTTCCTTAACATTTTCTCTTCCTCTTCGGTCAGATTTAGAAAGAAAAACAGTACTTTTGCAGTGCCAAATATGACTTGACTTTCAGTTGCACTTCAGAGTCACCTTCCAACAACAATATAAAAAGATAATCTGTGTTCTCTTTACTATTGCTGAATTTTGTACAGACCAGGCAGTGAAACTGTGTCAGGATTTCAGGAAACTGAAGCAGCAGAAAGAGTATCTGGTCTTAGAAAGATGAATGCTACACACTTTTGGATTCCCACATGGCATGCATGTTGGGAGAGGAAGGGCCTTCAAAAGCGTAGCTTTTGGGCTTTGGCAGACTGACAAGAATGTCTCCGTAAGAAACTTTAAGGCACAATATGGTTTTAAAGGAGGGCAACTTCTTATGACTGCTCTGTGTATTACAGTAATACTTAGATGTCCCAGTCAAAACTAAGGTCTCATTACGCTTGGCAGTGCGTCGACATAAATAAAAATAGAGCATCTGACTTTAAGAGATTATAATCTAAAATGACTAATAACACATGACAGGCAGATTGCAGACTTTTATACTGAAAAAAAGTCCGAGGGCAGAAGGTTTCATCCAGAAAAGGCTCATAACTTCCCTTCTGCTAGTTTTGCTTCAGTGATTTTTTTTTTCACTGCTTTCATTTGACAATTTTGATGTAATTACTCAATTAGTAAATTGGTAGTCAATTAGTAAATTGGCAACAGTGTTTCAGAGGTGTTTAGGGGACAAAACACTTGTGTATGAAGAAACAATGTCTGTATAAAATTATTTTTAGGTGAATGCTTATATCCTAGCAAATTAAAACAAAGAGAAAGAGCTAAAAGCAGAAATTTGAACATAATCTCTTACACCCAGTTGTGGCCACCAGGTTATAGCTCCAGATGGAGTTTCACTGGCCGCCACGTAAATGGAACTGGAATTAAACCTAATGGCAAAAATGAGCTGGATGGAAACGGCAGACTGCTGGATGGAATATCATCTGTTTGAGCATTATGCATCCTTTCTTGACTTAGCCTCTAGGTCCCTATACTCTCCTCCTTCTAAGTTTTCTCCAATACACACACTTGCTATCACCAAAATACTTCACTAACAGAATTGCCTGGCCTCTGCAGTGACAGCCAGAAGATGGGTTCTGCATTGCTGGCTAGATCAGGGCAGGACAACGGTCCTTCACAGTGCTCATACTATTTGCAGAATTCACTACAAACCAAATGGTCTTACTACTTCAGTTTCATTTTTCAGATTAGCTTCAGGGCAGTTAAGTGAAAAGGCATAATTTTATTCTTCTCCCCTTCTCCTAAATCAGACCCACTGAATAATCCTATACAACTGTGTACAGGTGAAGCCAAATGGGCTTACCAGATGCTGGAGGGAGGTCTGAAGTGCTGCTGTTGTTTGTCCCTGAAGTGCTTCTGTTTGTACCTGAAGTGCTTCTGTTTGTGTTCTGGTGCTTCATGTTGGTACTATCCGAAGATGCATCTTCTATACCATGATCGCTTGTTAGAGTGCTCTGACCAGCAGAGAGAAAATTCAAGCCACAGGTGCACTGTGCATAGGATCCAGTTTCTGGAGAGGTGGAGGCACTGTTGGCCGCAGCACAACAGGGTTTGCTCCACTTTCTGGGAGATTCCCTGTATGAAACGCCACACCTCACACAGATCTTCTCTGAGTCATAGTTTGTTGCAAAACGATCTGTGTCTTTGTTGCCCGTTTCCTTCAGGCAACTGTGGGCATGTTGACAAGATTTCTGAAGAAGTCTGTCCGTGGCAGTGTGTGCCCCATCTATGTTGGAGGAAGAGTGAGAGCCTTGAGAGACTGATACGTCCTCTGTGCTCCCGATCCCTGAAAAGTACTGATTTAAGCTGTCGTTCTCCCCTGCCTCCATTGGTTCTGAAAATGATGACACGGTTTTACTGGCAGTCCGACTCAGTAAAGATAAATAATCAGCGGTATTGAGATCCTTATCCATGTATTCATCTTCTGTGGGAACTGGTGGGAAATGGTCATCATGAGTCTCAGTTACCACAGAGAACTCTTGGAAGCTCCCTCCCACCCCGCACGGTGCTGTGCCGGGGCTCCCGTTCCCACAAGGAGCGTGGCCACTGGTGTAGCATGACTTTCCAGGGGCAGGAGAGCCAGTGGGGCCCAGGAGACCTGTGCCTTCAGAGGTCTGGGGAACAGCAGCATTCGTGTTGTTCATGGTAACAAATGCATCTCTGGGGGGATCCTGAAAGAAATTCAAAATAAAAGCTTGTTTAATAAATAGATGAGCAGAAGGTTATTTTCTAGACAAAGAAGGAACAGGCAGATCTCAGTTATTCCTCAGTGTGGACCTGCTGAGATTGAGCAGCACTGCTATATTTGAGTCTTGAAGTGTAATTCCATTCAACTGTGGCCAGTGATGCTGAGCTCAGCAGGCATTCAGAAAAAAATCTGGTGACTTGGGGAGCAATAACATTTAATTTTGGGAGACAACTATTCCTAGTTCTTAAGAAGGCACTTAAGAGTTAATAAAACTAGACGAGTTGCTGGATTCTGCTGTTTCTTATGGACCATCAGTAAGACCTACCTAACTGCTTATAAGGGTTTGGAAACCCCCTGTGTGTCTGAAGGGCTGTTGATCCGTGAAGGCCTTACTGGGAGCAGAATCTTTATTTAATGATCAAAGAAAGAAACTGGGTTGATTCAGAGGGCCTAAAACAAGCTAGAAAAAAACCAAGAAGTCACACAGGCAAGGTTTCTTTAACTTGGAAAATGTTAGGACAACAAATGCAAAGGCCCATGATATCATATTGCCAGTACTTGTCAAAGTAAAGCTGTATTTTTGGTTGTAGCTCCAAAAAAAAAAAGGTTGGGAAATACTTCCAGGGTTCCCTTCAGTTCATGCAAGTTGTGCTGTGAAGATGGGTATTTGGGAACTGATACCTTTAATTTCTAGTGTCTGTTCAGATCTTCCAGGGTAGAAGAGAGAATGTAAATGCTGCCAGCCACTAATTGCTGTTGATTCACTCCTCTGTCCTGGAGGATCTGAGGACCTGCCAATGCAGGAGGTTGCATTATAAGACAAAAGAGGAACTGCCTGTTCAAAGAGGTGGGTTGGTTTGGTGTGGTTTTTTTTGTAGCAATAGAATTTGAGCCTTTCAACAGCTAAGCTAGACAGAGCTCCTAGATGGGGTGGTGGGGAGAGCATGCAGCTGGGACACCTCAGTCCCTGTCCATGGTGTGAAGGAGGCAGTGCACATGAACTTGAACCTGTGCCCCTGCCTCAGTGTTTCAAGCACAGGATCCGGTGTTCTTCCAGAGCAAAACCTCTTGTAAGGTTGTACTTTTTTCACATCCGAATGGACGAGAAGGATTTGTGCGAGCACTAGAATTAAGGTGTCTCACAGCCAGTTTCTTTAGCTGATGGCTCTGTGCTCAATGCCTTGCATGTCTGGCATTCTTGGCATTACCCCAAATCCAGGTTTCTCCCCCCTGTGAACACTCCGGTATGTAAAAAGGTCCAAACTCAACTGAAGATTTTCCTGCTCTTAGGATTTAGAAAGGCGCTCTCCTAGGCAGAGTCTCAGGTGTTCAGCAACCAGTGGGCTCATGTTTAACTTTCTCCTCATAAATACTTAATCATCACAGAAACTTTTACTGCTGTTAAAACTGGCTGAAACCAGAGAGCAGGTTCAGAAGCTATTTGAGAACAGTGATTTCATATGCCTCACATTTACAGAAAACCAGACTGAAAAAGCCAAAGCTGCGAGCATTTTTTGAGGAACTCAAAACTTGTTTTCTAGCCAAACATTAACATGGACACTGCTTCAGGAGGGGTGTCAGGAATGCCACAAAGAAAACATAAAACAAAGAGAAAACACTAGCGTCTTTGACTTTACCTTTGTTCCTTTTATTTGGCTGCATACTTCGTTAGCCCAGTTCTGTAGATCTGCTGTAGGGAAAACAAAAAGAGTAGCTGTAACATATGGCAGGCACTGACGTTAGCCACAGACCTAAACACCCACAGTCATTCACAATCCGCAATATCATATTAAATAAAAACCAGCGAGACTGTTTTTACTGACTGTTCAAGTGTCCCAGCGTCGGTCTAGCTGAGGATTCATTGTAACTGGAACAGGGATATATTTCTGTGGAACAAATGTTTCCAAGCTCCTAAAATAGACCACGGTTAAACTGTGTTCCACATCAAATGGGGTTTCTCTCCTGGTCATATGTCACATCAAGCTATGACTGGCCCAATACCGACCCACTTGCAGCCATACGGTCTATTTCAAGAGAAGTCACATGGATGGCCCAAAGGCCGTTCTCAGCCAGGAGTGAGGAGCCTGGAGAGAAGAGGGTAAGCCATGGGATGGCAGGCTCAAATACAGCGTATTCAACTTAATCAGAGTGTACTTAATAGGGAAATTCACTTGATCGGAGTATCTCCCAAGAAAAAGCTTTAAGTCCAACAATGCTTTATGGTAAAGACTGCCACTTAACAGAGTTAGGGATTCTTGTTTTTTGTTTATGCTTTCAGGAAATTTTGTAGGGCTCTGTTCTCATGTACACTTGAAGCTTAAGCTGATTTTGTATATCTCAAGACAGATGAGCTATGTAGCCACTGCCAGTTCCCAGCAATGACTCTGTTCCTCTGATGTTGAGTCTGCACATTTACCATCAGTGTCCGTCCCACCCCCCCCGCCCCCAGCAGGCAGAGCTTCCTCCTGAGCCTGCAAGCCTCTGGGGCTCTGGTTAGCAGGATTTATCACGCAAAGGCAATGAAGGACTGTCACTGCAGAGCAGCAGGGCAATAGAAATGTCAAATAAAGAACATTATTTGTTCTAACCTGCTTTGTTCTAACCCCTAACCTGCTTTGCATCATAAGTATTTGGTTTGCAAGGAGAGTCACCATTTCCTCCAGCCCATCCCAGGAATTCCAGATTTAGCACAACCCATGTTTAGTGTGGCAGAGGCAGCCCATTTCTAAAACACAAGCTGAAATATACTTTACAAGAGAGGGTTGCTGTCTTCCCTTCCACTGCTCCCAAAACATTTCATAAATTGCTAGGGCTTGGGAAAGGAGATGATGAAAAAAACACCACCAGGAAAAAAGCTTTCCATGTTTAGGGGGTGGAAATAAAAAATGAAAAGAACAATATGTGTATGTCCTTAACCAAGGAGATCCAGGTCTTAACACAGAGTAGAGTAACTGCTGAAGGTATTTCCATTGTATTGATAATATATTCAGTACACCACTGTTATCCAGTATGTCTTTGCTAGAATTTTTCTATTTTTCTACTTTTACTGTTTATTCTATTTCCTTCTAGTATTTCTTCTATACCTCATCAGAACTTCAGCCTTCAGCTGAAAACACTGCCTCCATCATGTTTTCAAATGCACATCATATTTTAACAGTCCAGATGTAGGTTTCAGGGGAGGAGGGAAAGTGGGAGGAAGGAGGCAGAGGGTGGTGAAAGCCCCTTATGTCCATCCCTGCTTCCCTTCGGCCCAGGGGTCTGCTGTACCACCTGGGGCAGAGCAGCCATGCTGCTATAAAAGCCCCCAGTGCCTGCCCCACTTCATCCACACAACGACTGCGTCCACCCTGAGGGCAATCGCCTGCCATCAGGGCTGCAGGGAATACCAAGCAATGTGCATTATGCATAAGTGTAATATGCTGCCTGCCTAGAGGAAAGGAATTTGAAGCCTGGCTTTGAGCTAGTTAAAGCATATCTATACGGACAGATATAGGGATAGCACAGAACTTCCAAAATAACTCCTGAGTTTCTTAACCTGGTGGTTACCCATGAAATCAGAGTGCACAGAGCGCCATGCAGTTGTCACATTCACAAATATCATTAGCTATCACGTACCTGTCAGCTTTTTTCCCTTATTCTTGTAGTATATGATGAAGATGACAATGCCAATTAGTGCCACAAAAAACAAGATGACAATCAACAAATATAAGATCCTGTTTGTTCCTGCAGGATGTAAAAAAGATGGTGCCATCAACATGCAGCTTGTACTCGGCAGTACTTGCTCATTTTGCCTGCATTTCCACAGGAGAGGGGTTTTTTCCTTCCTATTTTATTTTCAGTTTCTCTAATAAGGACAAAAGCTCTAGCACTCATGTAGTTCTGCAACAAACAGCCTTACTGAAGGTACCTGGTGCCGAGACATCTCCATAAAAATCTTGGTGTCAGAGAGTTGTGATCCAGTCATGCTTCTCTGAAAGTCCCCTTGCAAGCTGCCAGCAGCCCACGGGCTGTGCTTGCTCTTCCTCAGGGGATGGAGGACATACATCTCATGGACACTATAGAATTCAGCTGGCAAAATTTGTCCTTTATCTCAGGTTATGAAGGATCACTGCATGCCAGGCAAGCAGCCTCCCTGGTACCATATCCACATTGGAGAAGGAAATGGGCAGTGGGCAAGAAGGGAGAGCTACATTCAGCTGAGACTGTATCCATTGCTGTAAAATAAGCACGGAGAAAAGCTGCTAGCCTTTACACAGATAATGCGTGTGTGGAAATCAGCAGGCTGAAAAAATGAAAGAACTGTAAATGTGATGGAGGTCATGGGTATAACAGCAATGCTGCTTGCCATGCAGTTTCAGTGTGAGGTGTAAAGCTCTGCTGAGTAGCAGACATGGGCTGTAGAGCCACCAGGCTTAAAGTAATCTTTAAAGGTGGGATTTTCCAAGAGTGTTGCTTGGTCTACAGCTGTTTCCCCTAGAGTCACCCACAACAGGAATGGAGTTAAGCCAGCCAAAAACCCTAGTAACACATCCCGCCTCCTCCCCGCTACTTTCTAACAGATAATCTGTATACGGACACATACCGTCTTCCGATGGCTCAGGCATCTTCCGTTCTGCACAAACTGCATCTGACTTGTCAGTCCCAGGCATGATTTCTGCCATCCCTAGAGCTGTACAGCTAAAAAAGAAAGACAAAAAGGCTAGGTTCTCAAAGAGGAACTTTGCTGTAGCTCCTAGACTTGTGCAGAGTAGTACTTTGTAGTAACGTGCATTTCTCCACCCTCAAAGACCTCAGATACATTCTTTATTTTCAGTTGTCTCAGCTCAGCAGTTCTGTTGTTACTGCTCTCTCTTGCTCCCCCGCAAGGAGACTTCAAGTTTCAGGGTGAGAATGCTTTTATGGCTGCACAGCCAACAGAGATGCTCTGTGCGCTCTCTACAGACAGCCTGAAAAACCCCACTGAAAAATGCTTTTAACCAAGCTTTTCCCTGCCTTCTGGCTGTCATGGTCCTTTTACAAGCAAGACACAGGGACTTACTTGGTCCAGGATTTACACCCGTCCGTAGATGAAGCAACCTTTGAGAAGTAACCTCTGGCACATGGTATACACATTGTGTCCTTGTCTTGTTGCACTGTGTAGTAAAGGAAGAAAAACTTCATAGCTGGGTTCCTTTCAGGTGAGGGGAAGGTGACTATGGTTCCCATCCCCCTGCTCCATCCCCCCCCCCGCCCCCAATCCCCTTGAAAGCTTCCCTGAAGAGAGGAGGATCTTAGATTATATTAGAGTAGCAATGACAGTCACATGTAAGCAAAAAAAAAGTATGCTAGTCTCACCTGAGCACTTCTTTACATGATCAAAATGAGAAATGACCAGGAGCCATTTGTAGTTATCGTAAAATAACACACAGCTATTATATCCTTCCCCTTCCATTAACTTCCTTGTGTCGATGCTATGCCATAGACAGCGACGCTAACTGGTATTGTTACTTCTATGAAGCCACAGTAAACAAAATGCTGTATCAGGATTTGCTAGACTGGAGAAAAACCAGCACCACTGTGCTCCAGGCCCATGTAGCATTTCATCCTCTATTACTCTATTATGTGCTGCTTTTTTGGGGTTCCTCATGCTTGGCACAGCTGTTCCCGGTGTTCATTACAACTCTGAACTTGACTGTCTATTTTCCACCCACAGAACACCTGTATTTTGTTTTCAATCAGACTTAAGACTAAACTAAATGTCTGTAATAAATCTTGGCATTACAAGTCATCTAAAGCAGAATATTTGTGCTACTTGAAAGGTGTTATCACTTTTAACTTGCTTATAGTATTATAAAATGGCAAAGCAAAGTCACAGGACAAAAACCTATTTCAAATCAGACATGAGGAACAATCCCCACTGGACTGCTTGTCCAAATACTGGAGCAATGCATGACCCAGTGACTCACAGTCAGACACCTCAGCAAACATTAGAAATGAACTGAACACCTTGCGACTATTGCCATGTCCACGTGATATCTTGCAAAAGTCACTTGATTCAAGATACTATTTAAACTACAGAGGTAGATGCCTTCAAAATGCAAGTAGTCCAGGAAGATTATACGCTGTAGTAATGATAACGTCCGCTTTCTGTATCTTACCAGGATGCTGGACTCCGAATCCTGGAGCACATATGGAATTTCGCTGACAGCAGTCGCAGTCTTCATTCCAGTGGTAGCCCATCGTACAAGCACACTGCCGCTGGAATGTGCTGTTCCCTGGGTTCACTTCTCTCAAAGCTTTCCCTAAAAGAGAAAGCAGATGGGAGTAAAAATCTCTCTAATAATAAGCTTCAAGGTTATGAGCCTCCTGATCTACCTATTTGCTTTGCTCGAATGCCAGATGCAAAACCATTCATGTTAGAGGAAATGTTATCTTTCAAGAAGCATGGGAGACTCTTGATCAGCACGGGGCTCCTCACTGATGGCATGCCTGAGCAATACTTCTCCTTGTAGCTGCTGTACTTTTCCTTGTCAAGCTTTTGCAAGGGTGAGACAAATGTCTTAGGGGAAGTGAATGCACAGTATGCTGGGCAAAAGGACAACCTTTAAGGTCCAACTCACAGGATTGAATGGCCCCAGTGAAGATAATCATTATCAGCTGCATGGAGACTATGGTCTCACAGCACAGAAACTCTGCTGTCTGGGGACCTCCCTCTCCACCAGGCTCTTCTGCAAGCCCAGCCTCCAGTGTCAGGTACCTGAACACCTAGATCCACTTTCCTATCTTTGTGCTTCGCTAATTTGGATTAAAAGGCTCTTCAGTATGAACAGCTCACCTTGATCACATATTTTATGTAGTAAACATTTATCTTCTTCATTCCAGACATCCATATACTCATTTGGGCCACACGGCTGGCACACGCTATCAGAACTACCAGTGCATCTAGCCAACATATACTTTCCTGTGAATGAGAGAAGGACAAGTAGGTTATTTGAAAGCTGCACACAAGCTGTCTAAGGAGCTTAGGGAAAACGACAGGTTGGGCTAACACTGCTGTACTGCTGTGGACAATCATTTCTGCCTGCCACCTTTTTGATTGCTCAGTCTGGCCCCCGTTCAGTGTGGCACTGAAACATCCATGAAGCTTATGGCCTGGGAGCAGTCCTATCTACCCACATGAGAATCAGGCCGCTTTCTGTCTCCCACAGTGGTTAAATGCTATCCCAATGAAACAGCTGCCAAGGCTTTTGCTGAGGTCAGCAGGACCACTCCTGCACTAGGAGGCACTCGTAAGCCTGAAATCATGCACCTGCGAGGGTATGTGCCAACAGATCAGCAGAGTTACAAGAGCAAGCTGTCTTACTGACCCACAGAACTGTTTCTAATGAGCTTTTCAGTTATGAAGCTGGTACAGCCCAGTGCCCACATACCTGGCTCACACTTTGTGCAGCACCGTCCAGAGTATTCATAGTGTTGTTCGCTTTCACACGGTGGAGTGATTTGTAGTGACAACTGGGCCAGAGAAGGAGAGAGAGGACATGAGAACCGATATAACTGGAGAGCTTCAGACCTACCTAGTCACAGCATTGGCAGAGAGGAGGAAACTTTTCTTCTGTATAGCAATTTGAATAGCTAAGCAGTAAAAATTACCCAACATTTATGACTTCAAAGGAGCTTTGTAGACATGCTAAGAACATGTACTTGATGCTGTACACACAGGGACTTGTAATAGAGCCAGGTAATAAATAAATAACACAATCTTGTAATTTGTCATGAACTTTTGGCCTGCTGTACAACCTTTTCTTACAGTACTCCATTATTTGAAACCTATGACTAAAACAAATGTAAAGAAAAAAATTGGCATAGAGATACTTCTGTAGTCTCTTCCACAGATATGACCTCAGACCAAGACTGAGCAACTGACAGTTTTAATGTATAGTATTAAGCAAACAAGTAAGGTGAATGATTTATACTCCTGAAAAAGAAGAAGTTCCCAGCTTCCCACTGGGATACACAATACTCCTGGCTAGCCTCAGAAAATACTGGACTTGAATTTTGCAGCTTTTTATGGCTCCCACCATGTCCTGCCAGAGATGGTCTCATGGAACTGAGGCAGCCATCCAGAGAGGTGATACAATTAAGGCAACAGTCAACAGAAGCCAGCTCCCCCAACCACCTGAAGCAGTTCCATGAGAGGGCACCTGCAAAGCAGATAGGAGCGTTGCCTCTAGCTCTTATGGGCCTTTGCATCCCCTCTCAGCTGCCTGCACACACGGTGGTCCTACCTGCAGCCCAGCACACGCGGCTCCCTTGACCAGGCTTTGGGGCATGGCTCATGCTGGGGATCCTGGCCAGCCAAGCACCGTGCCCAGCCCCTCGCTGACCCTGCTTTGGCTGCCCAGGAGTCTCCCAGCAGTTGTCCTCCAAGCAACTCAACACCTTACAACCAGTTGTTGATCTTGCAATAGATAAGAAGATCCAAAATCTGGCCCATAGCAAGGAAGCCCTCATTATTGGATACAGTTGTTAAAAATCTCATTTACTTGGAAAAAGCTGCAATAAAGCTTCTGCTGCTGGTTAAAGGGAGCTTTTGCCATCTAATAGCATATGACAGCCCTGTGCCTACTGATGCTGGTTTCCATTCCCCTACTTAGTGTTCTCCCCTTGTTTCCTCCAAGTCTTTACTTCTCCTCTTCACTCCTTTTCTAGTTTCAACAATAGCAGTCTCTTTAAATAGGAAACATTTTTCCTTAAGCACCTTGTTCTCTTCTAATGCTGGGAAGGGTCTTGTGACTTAAAGATGACCAAAAGGGTTGAGCTTTTTCTTTAAAACGTCACCTTTTGGCCTGGAGTTTGAGCCACAGGTTGGTGCATGACTTGTGTTTATCAAAACTGCGCTAGCTGTGTCTGGAACAGAATAACTACACCTCAAGTCAGAGGTCCTGAGTTTCTGTACTTTTGCAGGGTATAAACCACTTATAGCTATTTTTTTTTAATCATTACAGCAATCCCAGGTCAAATTAAGAGTCCAGTCTTGCAAGAAATCTTCTGTTGTACCATATATTTCCTTCTCTCTTTCTTTGCACTCATTAGCAGTACCTTTCTCGTGATTAGATTATATGTTTTTTTGGAACAAACATTGCATTACGGATTTGTGCAGCACCTCCCAGGATAACAATCAGTGCTGGCGAGGTGAGAGGCGATCTAGGAAATGGAAAGCCTGGCCAGCCTGGCAGCTGAACAGTGACACCGCTCAGTGTCCCAGGGGAAATGCTGAAAACACTCCTGTAATCGAAGGAGCTCATTTTCTGTAATGTACTTCAGGCAGCATCTGCTAAAACACTAAGCTGGCCAGCATGGGGTTGAGGCGACGTTGCAGGACCAAGCAAGCAGAAAGAAGGTCTTGAGACTGATTCCCTATTCCCAGCCATCCAAAATGGCAACAAAAGTAAGGAGACCAACAACAGGTCCAGTCACTCGCTTTTTGTCACAGAATGTTCTCTTCTTCCTTGTTTGCCCCAGTTTGATAGTTCCTCTTTAGAAGAAAAGACTAAAAAATTACTGAAGTGTCAAACAAGGGCAAAGTCATCCTTTTTAAGGAAGGATATGCAAAACTGCTAAAAAGCATTTAGCTAAAGGGTCTGGAATAATTTCTGAGAATCACAACTCAGCCTAAGGAGAAGCAGCAATCCCCTGGTGCCAAGGCTATGGGAGGAGGCTAGCTGCTTGGCCACTTTTTGAAAATCATTTCATACCTCCATGCTTTACCATATAAAGAGGACTATTGTTACAATACAACTCACAGCTGCATAAATCTATGCTCTATGTCAATAAGTAGTCTCTCCTGTGACCGTGTCCTTCCCCTTTTCACACAAGCCAATGCATTCACAGAACTGCGATACTCCCTCCTTGATTTATGCTCAGCAGCATAAAGACAAAACTCTTGGCATTCATATGCTAACCCTCACGTGAGCCCAGCCTCCTCACGAAGGTGAGGGTTTTGGCCCAGTAAGGACTGGCTGGACCTGCCAAGCATGAAAGCTGGGGGGAGAGAGGACAGGAAGGGAAACAAAAGCAACCTGGGGTTTTGTTAGGGTGGGAGCTGAACTCGGGCCCTCTTGCTAACACAGCCCCATTGAAGTCAGGTTATCCCTTGTTTAACCCTCTGCCAGGGGACCGTGTGTGTCTCATTATCAAACTGTACATCAGCTTCACCTGGGGGCTGAGAAGCACTCGTGCTGCTGGCAGCACCATGACCTGACCTTCGCCATCACCAGCGCATTCCCGCCAGTGTCCTTCTGAGACGGGGAAGTGCAATTCATTTGCAGATGAGGAACTCGCACCCGGAGGCCAACTGGTTTTACGGAGGTGACAGGAAACCAAACCAAGTCTCCCAAGTCTCAAATTTGCCCTGTAACCCCTGGAACATCCTTCTTCTCATGGGGTGCTGGCCTGTGGGTCAGAGTGATTTGGACATTACTGAGCTCTTATCTAGAGAGAGAAGGGGCCTCGATGAATGAGAAGGTATCAACCTTCTCTGAAGTGATTAAATAAGACAAAACCCAGCCTGGTCATTACTTTGATGGTCTCACTATTGATGAAGCTGCCCATTAAATCCCACCACCACATGCAAATGACTGTTTCAGAGAGCTCTAGGTATCCTGTGTAAATTTAACTTGTCACTTTAAAAGCATGCAAAGCACACAGATTTGCACCAGTTCCTAAAAAAACAGTCAGCTTTCCTGCTTGATTAACATTACCTCAGAATAAGTATCTGTGACAGGGGAAGAGTCCAGGGGAAAAAAAAGTCAAACCTCCTGCAGGCTTGGTGGATCCAGTTCGATAAAGCACACCAACACCTGCTTACCTTTAAGCACATGAGTAGCACCGTTGACATCTTTGGAAAAACACGCACACTCATGTCAAGGGTTGCAGAACTGTGTTTTGGTGTTGAGCTGCAGGCAGCCTTTTCAGCTGCTTTTTTTTTTTTTTTTTTTTGCCTATTTGTTGAAAAGGACGCTAAGCAAGAGTGTGCTTGTGCTTGTAGGGTCGGAGAGCTGCAATGACTCAGAGCTACAAAGCACCACTGTGTTACTCAGACCTTGAAAAAACACACACACAGGTGCTTCTGAAGGGGGAACCAGCACCATTCAGATTCCTGTCCTCAGGCTTAAGGAAATATTTATTCTTGGTGCCATTGAGCAATCGGATGGCAGCAGAAGCTGTGTGTCATGGATGCTAAAATTACTTTCTCAGATGAATATTCAGACAGACATTTCAGAGAAGATAGAGTTGCATGGGTCTCTTTCCTTTAAAAGAAAAAATCTGGAAGAACAAGCTCGGGGGTTTCCACAGTCTTTTTCCCATGTCACTTCTGAACAAAAACCTGAGGCCTCAATGAGGATTGTTCATTAGGAATGATCTTAGTTTTGCAAAAATTGAGATGTAAAGGGACATGTCAAGGGGTAACTGTCTTAAGATGACACCTTAAGTTAAGACACTGTAGTTGTTTCTGGAGAGTATTCAAGTCATCTATCATCGTTTCACTGAGCAAAGCACTTCTTTTTCTCTATTTAGTATTACAGAACCAAAGTACCTGTGGGAGAGACAACTACCTGTCTCTGTCTTGCACACCACTTGTTCTTTATACTTTGGAGTCTCAGTTTATTCAAATCAATTGCTTTTGAGGTCCTTAGATCTGCCCGCTGTAGAACTATAATATTTCTGTGGATTTTGGACTTTATTTGCCTTCACCAAGAGGACTGAGCTTTGACCAACATTTCCTGATCTGAAGTAGCCCTTGCAAGCACAGCACCCTGGTATCCAGCTAGGCCAACCTCTGCAATCAGCTGCTGCTTTTTCTCCTTCAAATATGAGCCACTCCCTCTCCTCTCACAGGTACCAATTGTGTGCCCACAGCCTTCCAGCTTCCTACCTGATTTGGGTCAGCAAAACCCAGATTTCTTCAGCTTGTTGCCAGTTTCAGAGGCTTGCCTAAAAAATTATTTAAGAATAAAAAGAGAATATGGCTCTCAATGGGCACTGCTCCATGGCTGGTGCGCCCAGGTACCCTATTGCCAGGTACTCTATTGAGGTGCATAATAGTAACATGCACAACAAGTGACTCTGGAAATTTTTACAATTGTGTGTTTATAAGGGGAAAGAGGAGTCTTATGTTAAAGACTTAATCATAATTGCATTGATGCCGAATGCAACAGTTCCTTCGTAGACAGTCTCCATGGTTGATAAAAATTCAATCAAGGCAGCACACAAGTCACAGCTTTGCAATTCCAGTTATTCGCTTGCAGGTCTGTAATTCATCATGAAAATCTTAGATTGTGAATGAAATGCTTTTGGTGATGTCAACTTTCCAGTGACCAGTAAACCACATCACAGAACTACCACCACGTGGTAAAATATAGCCGGGAAATGGCAGCAGCTAAAAACTAAATATTATTTCACTCTTAAAAATAGGTCCTTGAAACCCTGCTAGAGCCTGAATACCTAAAGAAGCCAGAAAGAACATGAGGGATAAAACCGATAATAAAGAGGTCAGGAGAAAACTGCAACTTACAGCCAGGAAGCAGGCAAAGGGCGGTAAAAGCCCCATCCTGACTATTCCCCTCACCCCTCTGTTTTAGCGCACAGCAAAAGGCAAACACCTGAGCAACTGGTGCTGCTCCGCCAACGGGAAGGACCATTCATCAATCTCAAACCCACCAGAGTTATTTCTAGCCGTCAGACTACGCAAAGGAGAAGTGCTGCACTGACCACTCTTGCAGCGGGGTGGTGGGGGTAAGGCAGGCAGGAACCTCAGGTACATCAGATGGGAGATGACGGAGGTGATAGATGGCAGGGCTGGAATGGCTACCAACCAAACCTGTGAATTCAGCCAGCTTTCTTCTGTGGACTCAAAACTCACCATCACGTGCACAGCGTTTGTCATTCAAAGACTAAGTCATCTTCATACAACAGTCAGAAGGGTACACCTAACATTTTCTTTGACTGGGTGGTCAGTAGCCTCTGCATGTTGCCTGCAGTTTGGTGCAAAACCTCGTGCTTTAACCTACATGTCCTCACTGCCACAGCAATTCAAAGACTAACAGCTGCTAGGTAGAATATTTTAAAGATGAATCAGAGAGTAAAAACCCAAAAGCTAACCAAACCAAAACATTTAACAAAAAGGCTTGACAGCAAGACAATAGTCCATAACAAGCAGAAATAAAAACTGCAGAATAATGAGATTACCAAAGCTAATACCTAGACATGCTTGTGAAAAGGCCTGCAAAGGCAAATCTCTTCTAGATTAAACAGGTGCAACAGCTGCACTCCATAGGAAAGTTTAGCAGTCTCACGGCTCCAGGTACACTCTCAGTGACTCACCATGAGTAACTCTACATCCATTCATGCTTAATTAAACTAATAATAATAAAAAAGGCACTAAAGACACAATCATTTATGGGGAGCATGCTCCTCTTTCATTTTAGTTCAGCAGATTATTTTTCTATGCTTCATCAACCGAAGCAGAGTCTTAACGAAGAAATGACCATGAGAGATTAGGATTTCAATGGGGACTTTCTACGCTTAAAAATCTGTATGTTTATGTACTCTTGCATTCCAGCATGCCATCACAGTGGAACATAATGTATTAATCTCTTATGGAGTGAGGTGAGATCCTGCAATCCTAGCTGAGCTGCCAGGAAGAATGAGAAAGCCTGTAGAGTAAGAGGGGAAGCCTGCTTTTACCGCCTCATGCTCTGCTTTGGCTTCTTCTCCTGGGTTTTAACATTGCACATGGAACAAATGCTGAACATTCAGCAGGCAGAAATATGAAGGGTAGTGGTAGGGCTGTAGCTGTTACTTTGGATGATGGCCATATAAGAGGGGATGCATGTAACACCCACAGAACATTCTGTGTGAGTTGTAAGAATTGCATGACTGGATCTGCACCTTCTCCATCACGAAGGAATTGCTGCCGTCATTAAAGGTCTCAGGACTAGGCTGAGAATTGGTTCATTTACTCTTTAGGTGTCATCACAAGGAATCAGCTCTGCTGGGGACCATGGGCCAGTCAAGTCGGTGTAACTATTCCTCCCTGATTTGAATGGGCTTTGGCTTGTTTCTGTAAGCAGCCTGTTTTACTACACGTGGTACTGCAGGGGTGGATTTTTTTTCCTGTGAGAACAGATTTAAGGAATCTTCTCATCCTTGCTACCGAACAATGAAAAGTTACTGAAGAACATGATGCTCATAAGGCAAAACTATTTGCCATGGCAAAATAACATGCTCAAAATAGATTCCCTTGCGTGCTACATAAGCAATTTTTAGGACTTCATATGAACCTAGTAGCACATTTTTCCCTATCTGTATTCCAGATTAATGGGTTGCCTAACAAAACTTCACAGTATTTTTTTTTCCACACAAGATTTTTTTTCTCTTCCCTCCACTTTGACCACTGACTAAATATATTCTGCACCCATCTGTAGTCACAAATGTTGTTCTTTGTCATTCTTGAACAGATTCTATATACTTTTTTTTTCTTTTGGAGTAGCCACAAAGTGGTGAGGGTGAATGACCTCATTTTTTTTTTTTCCCTCCTTGGCTAATTGGCTCTTGCAGGGTGGATTAAACCGGCCAGCTTGGCTTTTTTACTGAACACAGCCTTTCCTGGTCTCTTTTATCTAGATTTTAAGAGGGGAGCAGCCAGCGGATTCTGCAGAGCCAAGAGGCAGCTCCGGGTCTCAGCTCTCTGTCTGCCCATTGTGCTGCCATCCTCTGCCACAGCCCCTGCTCCAGCCTCTCCTTCGGGAACATCGCAGGGAAGAGGCAGGGAGCCACCACAGACGCATTTAGCCAAGCAGTGCGGGGAACGTGACTCTGCCACAGGGATGCTGGTGGGGTCGTGGGCGGAAAAGGACCCAGAGAATAAGGGCGAGGGTTGGATGCTGCAGCCTGTGCGACGGTAGCTGGCCAGGGGGATGTATCTGCTCCCTTCCTTGGGCCCGCATGGGCAGACCTCCCCGTGATGTTGGTGGGAAATGGATGAGGCTCTATCCTGTGGTGATTAATGACTCTTTGGCTTTGTTTGCAGCCATGACATCCTAAGCGCTGTACAAACACCAAAGAAAGCCAAGCCCTTGGCCTAGAGGACTCACGCCCTGAAAAGACAAACAAAACAGGTAACCACGGGAAGCACTGTGAAGAGCAACTGAGGTGGCTGCATAGGTATGGGACAAAAACCAGGATGTCCTGGAGTGCCAGGCGTAAGTCAGTGCTGCTCCTCTGGTGCGGTGCTGAGCCCTCCGCAAGGCACCACATCACAAATATGATTGCATGCTGTGGTGACACACGAACAAATGAAAATCAGGAAACTTGCATTTCCCCAGAGCTGAAGCGTCACACCAAACGCTGCTGCCGTGGAGCAGACACAACAGCAGACTGCTCTGGGTGCCAGCGCAGCCTGCAGAGCAGGATTGCCTCCTGCAGCCCACCCTGCAACTTTCAGCCATTGCTGTTCGTGGAGGTCCAACAACAGTCTTTCTTCTAGTACGTGAACTCTGGACCATTTTCAAAGAAGAGTAAGTCATAAAAAGGGGCAAGTTCTTGCAGGCAGGCTATTGTGTTGTATAGACTGAGGCCTACCCAAGTCCATAGTGCAACCTGGTTAAACAGCACTTAATTTTCACATTGCATTTATAACACACCAATATTTGCCTTTGCACTTTCCGTCGGTAATAATGAACCATTCTCAGAGCAGCTGCTTCTCCGTGCAGGCAACACCAACCAATCCATCCTTGAACCGGAGGGTGAGCAGCTGCAGCAGAAGCCAGTGCCGCCTGGCAAGTTGAGTTTCCATTGAAAGGAAGGGGCAGCCTGAGCAAGGAGCATGGCTGCAGCTGAGAACATGGTGAAGCAGCCATCTCTGTTTCCCTCTTCTCCCCACTGCCTGCCTCCAGTAAGCTAATCCAGCATCTGAAGCAACCACCTCCTCCAAGTGTCCAGCAGCCTTCGCACTGCAGAGCGGCCCCTCGCAGCACGGGGTGCGGGATGGAAGGAGGTCTGAGTTCTGTGGTCACAGCACGTGGTGGCAGGAACCCTCCTGGCTCTGGTCGCCACAAGCACCTCCTGAAGACCCAGTCATACAGAGAGGAAGATGGCAGGGAGGAGCAGGAGGAGGACAGCCTTACAACAGAGGTTACCTTTTCGTTGTGTCTGGGCCTGTACCTAGTAGAGCAGGGTCCTTCCATCACTTGAACTCCAAGGGACAGATGGATAAACATAGCGAAGTGACTCAAATAGCGCTAAGGTATAAATGCCACAGGGCACCACTTTGAGGGTTTAATAATTTTCTACACTGCAGTTATGCACACATCCCTTTTACCGTCTACACTGGTTCTTGCAAAGCGGTCAAATTACACCCCACTTTTCTGAGGGTGCTTAGGACGTGAGTAACAGGCAACAAACAGATCCTTAGGGCCACACTTACTCTCTTCTGCTTGACCTGCATTTATTTTCTTCTGGCACAGTATGAAGAAAGCCTTGTGCCATAAATGACGTCGGTCAGTACCCTCGAGATGGCTGATAAGCTTTGAATTCTACTGACTTGTGAAATGTGGTAAAGGTTTGTTTTGGTCCCGTTTGTGGGAAAGAAGAAATTAGATCAGGAGGATGATGCTTAACGTGAAAAGAGAAGCAGCAGAGGTTTCTCAAATTGTGGATTGGTTTAGTTTTATGTGCATTATATTCCTTTTATATGAGGTGCTATAAGATTTTTCACATGTTCTGTGGGAAGCTGAAAAGCAATGAAAAACTCTTCCAATTTCCCTTGCAGAAACCATTCCTGCAAGGGCATTTTGACAAGTGAACTAATTGAGTTATAGTAACTTTGAAACCCATGCTGTTAACAACAGAATAAATATAGGAGTTTAGATTAGATATTGCACAAGTTTTGCTCTACCGAGTAATTCCTTTGGCCCTGATCAGAGCAGGAATACTGGACCAGGAGAGCCCATAATGTAACACAGCATGAACGGTTTTATGCTCTTTTATCCCCTCTCATTATGAAGACTCTGTATTTTAGGAAGTTAAAAGATAATCTATTACTTTGGCCAAAATTTCTCTGTATTACAAATAATTCCACATGCTTGCAGTGAGCAAAGTTTCACTATAAAGTAAATATTACGGAGTAGTGGAAGAACCCATCCTATTGCCACAGAAGGGAAGAAGAGTCCTTGGCGTTAAACCAGGCAACTGGTTTATTGCATATTTGCAAATGCACATTCTCACAGGCTTTAACTCCCAACTGACAGAAACATGTATGCTCTTCACCGGCGTTAAGCAAGAAATGGGATGTGACTATTCTGTACAAAGAAGCTGAGCAGATCACACCTCAGAAAGCAAAATACCATGTCCTCTGACAGGCACCCACAACAAATCACTCGGAAAGATCATCTTGTGGCTGAAGCACAAGACAAGGAGGGCTGAGGTCTGCTTCCAGCAGTTCTGCTCCATGCTCGGTGTGTGACCTAGAGCAAGTCACGAATTCTCTGTTCCTGTTTCCTCTTTGGTGAAAATGATGATGGTGATCATGTCTATTCTCAGCAGAATTATGACTACTCATTAACTTACATTTCCAAGTGTTTTTCATTCTTTGCAGGAAATACACTGCAAGTATCACTGCCCTACCACTACCCGACCATATTACCGACTCTAAACTAACACAAGTGCCTTAGACAAACTTCAGCCCTAGCTCACTTATTCTCACAATTTCTTCCATCACAAACCAGCACTCTTATAAAGAAACCACTGCTCAAATCAGTCAAGCAAAGGAGAACCTGAAAGGCTGGCTGGGAGCAGCATCTCTCCAGGCTTGCCTTGCTTTCACATTCTTGACTTGCAGGTCCTGCTCACTGTTGCAGACAGGATATTAGATTAAGGGGCTTTTTGACAACGTATGGTTTATCCTATGTAAATTTACACTACAGCTTTCCTGGAGGCCCCCTACTATATTTTGTACTGCTACTTGTCCAAAGCATTGGCTATGGAAAGTTGCACCCTGTTCAACCACTTACAGACTCAGAATTAAGCACATGTTGAATGCAGTGGAAAGACTTTACACATCAGCCCCAAATAACTCCCAAGTTCCCTGTTTTGCATCCTCTGAAAGGCTATGAATCGAGAGGTGAGAAATAATGAGGAGCTCCTCCTGGCTCCTACATCAGGGTACCCAAAACATGCTGGGAGCTATAGCCTGGAAAGCTGAATTTCCAAGGTTTGGTCAAGAGTTCAGCAGGTTCCAGGCAATGAGGAGATTCCAAAGGGAACAACTGCCCCAAACCCAAAAGGCACCAGAAGGAAGCAAATATGTAATGGTTAGTGAGCTAAAGCAAAGGTACAAAGAACACTGAGATCTGCTCATCATGCGGCATTGATCACAGTCCTGAACACCAGGGCAGAAGACAAAAGACAGATACAGAGGATACTGATGAATGGAACAAAGCACCTGAAAGCTAAGGTTAAACATTACATTTGAAATACGTGGGCTCATTCATATACATATGGAGGACACCTGGAAAGCAGCAATTTAAGAGAAGCCTAAGGAGTGAGGGTGGACAAGAATGAAACATACATTTTAGCGGGGAAAAAAGGCCTGTGTGGTTTTAGGCAGCATATTTAGGACCAGGGATCCAGAGGAAAGGCTCTCAAGGACTATGCGGTCAGACATTAAATTGTAAGCTGTAGACAGCAGAGGGTTTTTTGTTTTGTTTTATCTTTTTTTTTTCCTTGAAGCTGCACCTTGCTCTCAGGGAACCCAGCCATGGCCCAGTTATAGCCCTACTTTGAGGGAAGCACTTCAAATGACACAACTAATCAAGAATAATGACACAGAGAAATACTAGAAGTTGAAATGAAAGAAATACAAATGGTAGCTAGGCTGCCAAACATTGATTAATGGAGGAAATAAAGTGCCTGTAGCATGGGATTTGCAAACAGCCTGCCAGTCTAGAAGGGTCTAAATAACCTGAAGGGAGAGGAATAATTTTTAAGCTGTATAATTATAAAAAGCAAAGCAAGATTCTGCAAATTTAAACCACTGGAGGAAACCTGATGTTCACAAGGCTCAGCAAGAGCTGTCTGTAGAAAGTCATCCTTCTGAAAACAGGGGAAGATCAGCAATGATCCCAACCATAAAACATGCTGACCATTAGCCACCTGGCATTGCATGAAGCTGCAAAAAGAGCATGCTCTGTTTGCAAACAACCGCAGAGCCAAACCTTGCTCAGATCTTTCCCCTGAGACGAAAGGGCTGCCCTTTGGGGGCAGCTGACCTGCGAATGGGGTTTGGTTCTCGGCTCTGTCATGAGCAGCACGTGAACCTCCAAACGAGTCACGTAGCCAGTCTGGGCCTCAGTCCTCCACCCATGGACCTGGGGCCACAACACTGTCCCACCTCCTGGGGCCGCTCTTGTAGGTTGCCTACATTCGGGATGGTGGAGTGGTCAGCGTGAGGGGGGCTGCACCCCTCTGGGGAGGCCTAAAAGCTGTAGCTGCGCTGTGAAGGCCATACATGCTCGTCCCATGTCTGAGGGACAAGTGTGCTCACGCTCTCTTGAATAAATCTCTTCAGTAGGGTGGAGTCTGCCTTATTTTTACTCTACATGCAAATTATATGCCTCAACAACCTCACTGCAAATATTTTCTGGTTTCTCACACCCTGCCCTGGGCAGGAGCAGGCTGTTTTCCCTGCAGATCCTCTGGCTTCCTTTGGAGTTTGGGCTATTTTGATTTTAAAGAAGTGAGAGAAGCTTGTGAGACAGGGCGAGTTGCAGGGGAAAAACAAAACAAAAACCAAACAACCAGAGGAAGAAAAAAGCAGGCAAAGCTGTTCTGCTAAACCCGGCTCTGCCAGTGCTGGCGGTGCAAGATGCCACGGGCTCCAACTTCGGTGCCTCCTCCGAGCCACAGGCGAAGAAACAAACCTCCCCGGGTGAGATGCGACACCCACCTTCCCCCTCCTCCAGCTCAGCCCTGGCAGCGCAGCCTTACCTGTTTGCCAGCGGCAGTGAGGCAGAGGAGAAGGAGCCAGCAGCCTGACGGGACGGGCATGTCTGGGTGTCCGTCTCTGCCTCCTCCTGTGGCTCCTTTTCCTGCCACTGATGAGAAACTAGATCCTTCCAGCCAAGCCCCCGCGCCCCGGCAGCAGAGCGAGGCACATTTGAGCTAGCTACTTCTCTTTCTTCCTTTCCTTCCTCTCAGCTACACGAGGGGAGAAGAGAGAAGAAGAAGAGAGAAAAAAAAAAAAAAAAAAAAAAAAAAAAAAGCGCCTGGCTGTAGTTCCCACAGCATTTCCTCAGACTTGACATGCAGGTTTTTTTTTTTCCCTCTTCTTGTCCCTCCCTTTCCTTTCTCCACCCCCTTTTACAAGAAAGTTTAGTCACCATGCCCACGTCCCTCCTCCTGCCGATGGGGACTGCTTTCCCGGTCCTTCTCGGCAGGGCCATCCATCCACCTGCCTCCCACCCTCTGCACCCTCCCTTCCCAGCCCTCCTCTTACCTGGTGCCATCCCTCGCTGTGCATCTGCCCCGTAATTGCCGCCTTCTCACCGCCACGGCTGGATATTGCCTTACGCTGTCAGAGGACAGCTTGGGCCTTGGCCAGCCTCCCACCTCGCTCTCTGATCCGACCTCCTGCCGGCACCTGCCCCCAGCACTGGGGAAAGGCTCCCGCACGTCACGTCCCATGCCATCCCCTATCCCATCTCTATTCCCATGCAACAGCCCTCTGGGTGCCAGCCTCGGCGTTTTGGCACAGCTCGAAGACCCCACAAGTACTTTGCTTTGGCCGATGGTGGGTGGGATTGCTGCCAGGGGAAAGAAAAGCAGAAGATGTGCTTCGGGAGCTCTCCGAAAACACCCCACGCTGTGCACCCTTGCGACCCGACTTGGGACAGTGCGAAGTGGCCTCTTGACCCCAAAACAGACTCATCGCCAACACTGCTAACCCAGCAGCAACCGCCTTGCCCAGCAAAAGAGCAGCTGCAGCTGATGGCATGCTGTTTGAGACCGGGCACAGCCCGTGATGCCCCTCGTCTCGCAAAGGGAGTGGGAATCCTCTGCTGTGGGGCAGGAGAGGGCAGCGACAATCTATGGGGGGCTGGGGATCCGGCAGAGCCATGTCGTTACAGCACCTTCTCTGCCTCCCCGTGCTCACATGCTGCTGTGAAATAAGCTGGGAGCGTGCTTCTGACTTGAGCAAATAAGGAAGTTGTTCTTTCACTTGTGTATTTAGATTTAACCCTTGACCAGAAAAATTAAAAGTTGCCCTACGTTTGCAAATAAGTAAACAAACTCAAACACAAAAGATGAAGAGGATATTTTAAAAAAATCCTTTACCTGTGCTGCTGTGGTCTGATTTCTGCTCAGAGGAGCGATCCTCAGAGCCAGGGAGCACTGAGGACAGAAACGGCTGCCAGCTTTCTCTCCTGTAGCTAGCATGGAGGGCCTGCCGGCATGGCAAAATGAAGTTATGACCTTCACCTCTACATAGTTTCCAGGGGCCATAAAGCCAGACCTTTTTAATCTTCCTAAGGTTCCTTTCAACACTTAACACCCTCAATATCCTCCACAAACATTGGGCCCTGCCCAGCCTGTGCTCAAGCAGGTCTCAGTGCCCACATTTCCCTGCCTGGTCTCCAATATGACATGGCTGTTTGGGTACTGGTGGCCCCTCCATGGGTTTGATGCTCCACAATGTGCCTGGCTTAGGGCCAGCGGCTGGTCCTGCTGCCCATTCGCCTCAAGAAGACCTAGGGCAAGGGACACACTGATGGGTTTTAGCAAGCTATAGAGCCCACAACTGCAGCATCAGCGCCCTGTTGACCTGCCAGAGGAGTCGGGGCCTCACCATGCTTGGCCTCGACAGGCTACAGCTCTAGTACCGAACAGAAACTGAGTCGGGGGTGAGGGGTGGGAGGGATGGCCGCAGCACCCAGCTTGCCTGATAGGCAACATGTGTAAAGCCAACTTCACCGGGGGCTTTGCAAGGTAAGGTGTGAGGCAAGGGTAACATATGTGCTGGGCTGCTGGCGGCGGTGCTATTCCCTGTCGGACCTGGAGAGAGCCTGGTGAGATGGCGGAGCAGAGCGGAGTGAGAGATCCTGCCAGAGTCATGTCCACCTACCACCAAAAACTCACAGCCCTGTGCTGGCCGGGGTGTTTTAAAATGTTCGTATTTAAGGTACAAGGAAATGTTTCTTTTTAAACAGAACAGTCTGTTAAGTCTCTTCCCCTTTTCACATTTAGCAAAATAGCAAGGCTATAGGCTGTGTTTATTTATCAGCTGCTCATTCTAACCACAGATTTACAGGAGCAAACTCACACTGTCATGAGCAGTTAGACATGTTACCAGCTCACTCTGAAGGTGTTGAGTAAAGGCTTTGAAGGTACTGAGTAAAGCCAAGCCCTGTTCAGCTCAGAGAAACTTCAGACAGTTCAGTATTGCACATTAGCTTGATTACTTTTGCATTCACACCCCTGATCTTGCCTGAAGTAGTTCTAGTTCAGGCTGAAATTTCTCTCATTTTCTACCAACTATGTGAAAACAGCCTCTTTTTGAAAGCTCAGACATTTTCCTCTGAGTTAAATTTTATGTTTCTGAGCCAAAACCCACAGAAGCCACTACTGGGTGCTTTACAGTCTTAATTATGTATTGCAGTAGATCGTTAGAAACTGAAATGTGAATGCTCGAAAATATGAACTAGGGAGCGTATAGGAGAAAGCACTGTCAATGCTCTTACATTTATCGCATATATCATTCTATGTAGCAAAAGTAAAAAATAAAATTTACACCAAAAGTGGCATGTCACTTTTTTCTTTTATAGGAAAGATTTTTTTTTTCTATTATAGAACACTAGGTTTTCTGCTACCTTTGCAAAACACCTATTTTGAGAAAACCAAAATGCTTGAAATCTGAAAGCGTCAAACTTACGCTGGTGTTCGGGTGCCTCCTGTTTCTGTTCATCCCTGTGGCATGCAAGCCTAAACTGGACTGGCCTTTGGGATGCTCTTTCTAGAGGAGATGGAAAACCATGTGCAGCCTTAGAGGTGCGACAGAATCAAAATTCTCCCCTGGATAATATCAGGATCCCTTCCCTGGCGAAGCCCCCCATGGAAAACAAACTGTGAGCACAGCTGACCGCTTAGCAGGTCTGCAGTCAGTATGGATCTCTTCTTACCTCCTTTGTAGAGAGAGTGGAAATTACATACTAAATAATAATTTAAAAGAAGCATTCAATGTAATACTGCCAGTTTTGGAACTGTCTGAAAATGAAACCACTTCAGCATCAGTGTAAAAATGCCTCTTTTCCAGGAGCTAGGATAAACAGCAACTAACTCCCAGGCAATCCCTGAATTTGACTTCCATCTTTCCCAAACTTTCAACCCACAGAGCAAAAATAAGGAATGGTTTGGTGGATACACCAGACGACTGGGCATCTGACCAGCACCTCATGTTCACATCCCCAGCTATTCCTTCACTTCATCCGTGACGCTGAACTCCCCTGCCCCTTACCTGCACAAGGACCGCAACTCCTCGTGATGCTCCATCTCCCTGGGAGGGAGAACTAGGAGGCTGAGTATTAAACCTGCGTCTTTGAAACAACGTGAAGGAAACCTGTGCAGAGAAGCAAAACTGAAAGGCACATGGATGCCTTTTCATATCATGCAGAAAGGCTGTGAAGGTGCTCCCGTTCCCCAGCTTTCCACATCCTGTCTAGGGATGGGACATGAGATAAAGGGTTTTGTTGGATCAAGATCAATGTTTTCCTTCCCCTAGGTGTAAAGGTTGGTTGTGGGTTTGGGCTCTGAACTAAACACAGGCTTTGCAAATACGAGCACCTGTGTGTCAGCAGGTGAGAGAAACCCAGTGCACGTACAAAGTTAAGGGCTTTAGGAAAGAGCCCTCTAAATCAGGGGGGTGCTGATGGGTTGCAGTGCAGCTTATGGAGTATCAGCAACCCGTGCACAGAGTCCGTCACGGGTCCAGGGAGAAAGGCTGCCTCCAGCTGCCTCATCACCCACCACAAGGAGAGGGCCCTACTAGATCACCCGGTATATGGAGCTTTCTACACTGAGCTAAAGAAAAAAAAGGTAGAAAAATATCTGCACACTTTTAGCATAGAGGGCTCTAATTTCAGTTGAGGTCTCTAGCTATTAAAATTAATCCATTAAAAACCCAATTTTATTATCTACCTAAACCAAAACAAACCACAAAACCATGCCATCAACTTAAAACTGTTTTCTTCCTGTGAAATGCAAGTTTCCATAGCAGACTATTGCCCAATCTCCTTGAGATTTTTCAAACACACAAATATTTTTCATGACAGAGCAACTATAATGAAGCTCCTTAGTCACACTGGTGTGTGGTTTACACAACATACCTTTTACAATCCCACAAAAACGTACCAGTGCTGAATGCCTGTCAAAAACCTGAAGTCTGCAGCATCCAAAAAAATCTCACGACCAGCCACCACTAACGTGTCAAATATTTGAAGTACATGCAAGCACACACTGAACTGATAGGTTATCACCAATCACTGTGGCAATAACAATGCGTACATACTTCTGGAAAGACATACAAAGTTGTGGTGAATTTTTAACTTTGAATATTTGTTCATGCTTATAAGGCATACCGACCTGATGACCTCCAGGACTTCGGTCATATATTCATATTTAGGACAAGAGCAACACTGGCACGAACTGGGGAGCTTGCTCTGTCCTGCCCAGAGATGAGTCTTTAAGGCTAGCAAACACCCACCAACCCCACAGCATAAGGACTGAGACTGTAAGTCCTTTGAACCACCGTGCAACACCCCACTACCTGTTCCACTGAGTCACCCCGTCATTTTATCTAACAGCACACGTTAACAGCCTGGAACTCTGAAAACTCACCTGAATATTGCGATGACTCATACTTGGATCAATAAAGTGCATTCATCCCTCAGTAAAGGATCAGATCTAAATGACACCTTATTGCCTATTAAACACTACAGCTGCTTCTTCCCCATTCCCACTTCCCGATCCCCTTGTAGCATATTTAAAGGGAAGGTGTCACAGATGCAGCAGAGTAACACACAGGATCCTACAAGGCACATGCCACAGCAGCTGTAACTTTCGGAGGACTCCATCATACTGCCCCCACCTCAGCTGCAACTGAAGCTGAAGAAGTTTCTCAGGTTTTGGGGAATGGGAAAAATCTCCATTAAAGTGCAGGGCAAAGAGCGGTAGCACAAGACCACAGCCAAAATAATTTTGGGACACAGTGAGAAGCACATGCAATAGCAGTGCTGGGGGAGGAACCTGACAGCACTGTCACGGCATTGGCACTTTACGCCAATCGGTGAGTCACCTTTTCAAGTCACTGACTTCTAAAGTGGAACTGCTCATGCTCGAAGTTTCTAGGAACTAGAAATCTTCAGGCTAAGGAAGCCTTTCGTTACATTGCAAGTT
Organism: Strix aluco; assembly: GCF_031877795.1. Classification (NCBI taxonomy): domain Eukaryota; kingdom Metazoa; phylum Chordata; class Aves; order Strigiformes; family Strigidae; genus Strix; species Strix aluco. The sequence goes on along the minus strand of NC_133931.1, from coordinate 91,426,873 downwards.
CAAGTTCAGCACGTAGTGCAGATGCCTCCAAAGATACAGGCTGTTTACCATTGACTTGCCTGTCTGTCAAAAACTACACAAAAGCAGAATAGTCTTCTCTTACAGCTTACCTATAAGCATGAAACCTGACCAGCCTGAAACCCAAGGGCAGAACACTTTTGAAACAGCTTCTCTGGAAAATGATTACTCATTCATGGTTACTCACTGAGATTAGTTAACACATGATATATTAGCATACAGTACTAAAATCCAGGACTTGGCTGGCACTCCTCTACACCTTTGCTGACCAGTTTAATAACCTAAAACAAATTAGCTACATATCTCAATGTGTTTGCTAGAAATACTAGCCAAATGCACTCAGTAAACCACCAAACCAGTTTCCTTGAAGTCTTGTTGCCTGGCACCATACTACAATTCATTAGCATTTACATCTGATGCAAGAAATTGTGATTCTACCTCAGATCAATACCATGCCAATCAACTTGGTATATCAGCATATTAATGATTTTCTACCCCATGAAGCTTTACTGGTACTTTGGAGTTAAATGTCAACATCAGTAAGTTTCACATGGGAAATGACTTACAGTATTTTGAATGCATGATGCTCACCTTTCGAAACAGCACCAAAATGTAGAGCCACTTGCTCCTGGAACAGAAAAATGCCATTAACACTGTCACAACACAGAAGACAGAAATATTCCACACTTCTGCTTTTTCTGCACCATTTGAATCATCTTATCATCCATATGTAGCAATGAATTCCCCCAATGTATTACAAAATCTCCTTGTTCTTCACAACATATCTTTTTAATGGATAATTTTTATCTTTCAATCTTAACATTTTAATTTGTAAACATCAGCTTCCTCATTTTCTCTAGCCACTAATCCATTCACAAACTTTTAGTTGTCCTAACCAGAATATACTTTTACACACAGCAATAGAAACATTTTTTCTTTTCTTGGTGGGAAAGGGGAGTGGAAGAGACTGACAGAAGAATGTGCAGCTTTTCTTAAAGATCTCCCTTTATTCACCTTGGTGAGAAGGAAAATAATAATTTGCCTCATTTACAGTTTTAGAAAACAATTTATTGCAGAACAAACAGTCAGCCTTACATTTAGTCTACAGAAAACATATTTAGATCGTGAACAATCATTTGGGCAGCCAGGTACCTTCAGCCCACTGATCGTATTTGCTTAAGAGCATGAGTCGATCCTTTAAAAAAAGATACTAAGATTCTGAAATTACACTAGGGGCAGCATGAGACCTTCAACATATCCCCTATTTAAAGCCAACAAGTTGGAGAAGTTCAAACAGAGATAATAAAGCCAACTTTTTTGGGTTTGTTTTTATCTTTCTTAACAGAATCCTTATTTTGGAAAAATCATAAGCAATTGAAGATAACCCTTTGGGAATTAATTGCTTTGCATGCTGGATATCCAACTGTCTTATTTTAATAATGTATTTTCTCCCAAAAGGTTTACTTAACTTGTTTTGTGTAACAACAGAAGGAAAAAAGTTAATTTAACATGTTTTGGTTATTCTTTTCTTTAAGGATTTCTCACTTTTTTTTCCACTCCTGAATGATACAGTGCCATAGCTAGGAGGAAAAAGAAAGAAAACCCACATAGAACAGCTTCTTGCCATCTTCTTGAAAATTTGCCAACATTTGGTAAACTCATAAATACTTAAACAAACTCCTGCAACCAACACATACTACCAGTGACCTGAAATCTAGGAGACAAAACTCCTGAAGACAACCCACGTAAGGCTTGTTGCCTACACAGATGTTTTTTCCCCTCAGTAGTTACCATGACAGGGAGCTGGTATTCCTGGCATTCTCACTCAAATTGCTCTTGGGATCAACCATGTAAAGTAAAATACTGACTAGCAAAAGCTAAACTTTGTGAGGGGCTACACAGACTGGACCTAGCTGGGCAAAGATGCTACATTTATACTAACAAATGAGACTCTGATCCCACAATCATCTGAAGTTAAATTGCTGTCACAGTTTTTTGGCTTGTGGCAATTAGCAGGTTTCCAAACACTGGTTGAAGTTCAGTGTGGGCTAGGAGCCACTCTCACAGGCAGCCTGCAGGCAGCTGCCCTGCTTTGGCAAGTAGGAGTTTAACCATAAAGAACTCATTTTGGTCTCACAACTACAGAGCTATCTCTGGCACTGCAACTACTGGAACAGATACAGGAAGAAAAAAAAAAAAAAAAAAGTGTGACACAGGAGAGGAGACCCTGCATGAAAATCGCAATAAAGTCACATGACTAGAAGCCAGAGTGAAAGAGACACACCGAGATGGGAAATTTAGCAAGTTCAGTCCACCATCTGTTATGTAAAAAAAAAAATAGTTAAGGCTAAAGGATTTCTGTGCATTAGATCTCTCTCCTGTAATGGCTGTTTTGATATGATAATCTTTTTCAGAGAAGACTAGAAGTAACAAGACAAGGCAGGTATACAAAACTTTTTATTGACAACAGAACAATAGAGAGGAACGTCACCACTTCCCATTCCTCAGGAATGTCTCCATTTCACAGTCAGTCTGCTAAAAGTATACTTTCATGGCAACAAGCAACAGGAAGGCATGGAGCTGTCTGTAATCTCAAGAAAAATGTTTCATCAGTGCAGTGTAAAGGGACCGACAGCGTGCAAGTGTGCAGCAGGCCCTGTCACAACACAAACATGGCAGGCAACAGTATATGCAGAGCCAACAGGCACAGACACGAAGCAGTTAGAAGTCTGAAATGATCTCCATTAGTTCCATCTAAGGGCAATACCTGAAGTGGTCCTCCATCCGTATTCTGTTTGAGAAGTAAATGCTTTCTTCCCTCACTCCTTTTGCTTCCCCTGTCCTCGAAGATGCTAATACTTCTAACTGAATGGTACCGTGTCAGAGAAGGCTTGAGCTTTTTTGTTTTGCCACCTCATACCAGTTCATGCATGCACTTGAGTTTACTTTCAGAAGCTTACATTGACATAAAGAAGGGGGGGGGGGGGGGGGAAAGAGTGCTGCATAAGAATAAAACGATTTGGTAGTTAATGCTTCCTTGCTAACAAAAATATTTGGTAGTTGTTGAAGATACTCCTTGTAATGTCATTTTTATAAAGTATGTATGCAGTCTACTTAACATTGTAAAGAAACTGCACGTCAAACTCTCTTAACATAATTTTAAATACTTTGAAATTAAGCTTGAACTGAGATTCAATCTAAACAACAAAATATCTTATTTTTAGCTTTCACAGTACACAGAACTGCACACTGAGTGCAAGATGAAAGCACTTTCTCCTGTGTAAATTTCCTCTGCCTACAGAACTGTACTGGGACCCCTGTGCCAATACATCTATTAACATTTATTAATTTATCATGTTTTTCCTTTACTTAGTGGATGTGTAGACTGGTTGTTAAAGTGCTTTAAAACAAAACAAAAACCCCAACAAAAGAACACATCCCTCAAAAAACCACAACAGATGTGAGAATTTTATCTGAAGGACTTTGTACAGCATTTACAATGTCAGCATAAAGCATCTGGAACATGAGCATTCCCTGCAGACTGATGCAGTGCAAGCAGTCTCATACATTGGATACTGCAATTCCTCTAGATTCAAGATGCACTATACTTACAAAAACAACCCTAGAAGCACAGACAAATGCTGGTGGCTCTTCCTCTTCTTTTTAGAAACATAATAAAAAAATCTGCATTACTCTTTCATAATTTAAATACATAAGTAATCTCCACTTTTATTACTTCATGACAATGACTTCAAATTTACATTATTTTAAGTACCGTCATAATAGCTCCATGTATAATACAGATATTTGCTGATATCCTGTCAGAAAATAAAAAAAACCTTCCACTATATAAAAAAAACTATGCTGGAGAGACAAGAACACAGAACAGGGACTTGGAACAGACTATGATTTCAGTTTTATATCAACCACAGTTAACCCAAAATTAACAGATACACAGCGATATTCAAAAGCAGTGCAAATATCTTTGGAGGTTAGAATAAAATTATACTACAAGAACGTAAGACAGAAGAAATTAAAAGGCAAGTACTTCAAGTACAGGAACCAGTCTCTGTGAGGTCCATCTTAGTGTTAGCTGGGAGTTCCTTTTCCCATCTTACTTCTTCCTCTGAAACACATTAGCCAACATCGCACCCGATGTAGTCAGCTGGCCCATTTTGTTCAAAAACTTGGTCTTTGTATCTTCACTCACAAGGCTTGCTGCAATTGACATTGAGCTAGGAAAGTAAAAAATTTAGTGACTATAACGAAAAAAGAACACTGCACTGTTAATAAGCAACTGAACTGTCTTTGGATTTTAGAAGTTTCAACATCACAAAAGGCCACAGTCCATCAAGAATTGAAAAAACATCACCACTAAGCCCAAATATACACTGTTAAATTACCATGTCCTCAAAGTCCTAGTAAATATTGTAAGATATTTTTGTGCACACTACTTTTTACTATCTTTGGAAGTCACATTAGCATTTGTTAGCTATTTGGCAATTGCTCCAGTGATGAATACTGTGAAAGATTGGTGAGATTACCTTCTCACCAGAAATGCCAATCCTTATGTTTATTTAGTATAACAGCAACAGTACTAGTTCAGACCAAGGATCTATCTAGCCCAAATATCCTGCCTGCAACAGCGATCATTGGCAGACGTGTAGGGAAGAGTAAAAGCAAGGTAAGCACAAACCAGTGACCTCTGCACAAACCAGTGACCTCTCTCTTTATTTTTCAACTCTTATTTTCCAACTATTTCCACCAGAGCAGAGTTTAAAATTGGTGTGGTCTGTCAATCTAGTAACTCCCGATGGATCTTTATTTTACATACTTCTTCAGCCTTCCCTTGACCTCCCTGTAAATTTCTTGTAAACCCCACCCTGGAGCAGTGAGTCCTACTAGGTCTACTCCTCACTGGGTGAAGAGCTTTCTCCTTCTCGTTGTTGTGAACACCACTCCTGCTACCTTCACTTGAGTGCTCCTACTTCATATGGAGTAGAGAAGACAATGGAGAGTCCACAGTTTTTCCCATAAACTAGACTAGAAGGAGCAATCCAATTAATGCTGAACCGACAAGATGCTACAGCTTTGAACAACACATTAAGAAATTATCCCCATGCTGCAAAATTAACTGGTTTTTCTTCTTTTTTATTAATTTACAACATATCACTGAGCTCAACTTCAGATATACATAACTGTTCAGGAGTAATCTGTCTCAAGACATAGTCCAACAAGGCAAATGTATGACAACAGGAATATTAATAAATATTCCATACTTCCTATATTTGTATTTAAATGGCAAACATCTTTTTAAACATCAAACAGGGCCAACTTTACAAAACACTTCCAGTGAAATATTCCCATGTGAGCTCAGTGTGGACTCTGCATTTCAAAATTAGACAGATCATAAGAACTGTCTTACTGGCACAGACCAGCTTCCAAGAACTGACTTTTCAGTCTGCAAGATTATAAAAAGTTGGTAGACAATTTCGTATCAAGGCAGGTCAAGTTGAAGTTAACTCCAAATTGCTTCAACAGAATTTAAATTATTTCTTCAAAACATAGCAGGAATGCATTCAGTATTTTTTACCATTTCATACCAGAAAGGCGGGCACTTGGCAGTAATGAATTCTGGTTCTTTTTAAAGAAAGTTTTGAAAAAACAAAAGGGAAGCTTCTCACTAAGGCTGTGCTGTGGCTTTACAGACAGCTTAACTGCATTACAACTACATCCCCTCAAATGCATCCCCCATCCCTTCTACTTCTTAAGCTGTCTTCTCACTCTATTCTGCCTTTTCACAGCGCTTAATGGACCTAGACCCTTGAAGGGGCCTCAGGTATGTCTCACATAGCATACCTAAGAGTATCACAAAGCATACTCTTATGTAATTTGTTCAGTACATCTCCTGTTAATGGAACAGGTTATTCAAATCAATTGCCTCTCTTTAAATCTTACAATTACTTGGTATTTTCTGAAAGCTCTGCAAAGGTACTCATTAACTAATATTTAGTGTTTAAGCATCATTTTATTGAAAGTATGATGTCTGAATTTTTAGTAAAGTTTAAAATTTTGAAAATTGTTCTCAGGTTATATCTCTTTTTTAGTCAACATCTGATTAAAACTGACATTATTTTAAAAATAATAATAATATTTTTATTCTATTTAGCAGTCAGTGATGACATATAGCTGTTTTGAAATTATGTATAATATTTTAAAGTGAAATATTTCTTTCACAAAGCCAGACATCTTTGGCTTGATTAAACATCTCCAATCAACTAAGGAATCGCGTATTTCCAGTTGATAAAACTTAGCAGGTAAGTTACTACTACTGTAAGATGGATTTCTTGTGCAATTTCCCTTGATTTCATGATAAAGCAAGGGCACATAAATTATGTAAATAACAGTTTATACTTGCAAACAGCTGGCTAACAGCAAGAAGTTATTCCAGCCTATGATGTATCCTAGAGTTGTGTGTAACTAGGGAAAATTATTTGGGAAATACAGTACATTCCAAGCATTAGCAACATTAATAAAATGAAATTGCTCACTTCAGAAAAGAAGGCCTAGGAACTGGTGACAAACATGTAGTTTTAAGCAAACTGTGCTGTCATTATTCTAATGATCCTGAATAAGCTTGAGGAAAACCAGGAAATGTTCAATTGACTTTCAAAACATTTTGGGGGGATAGCAGGCATCTGATGTTAAAAATAAAGAACTGGAGTGTCTAGAAGTTCATGTTTTCTAATATTATGTTACTGTAAATAGAAAGATAATCCACAACACTTGACATACTTAAAAGTTTAAATATGCCTCAAAAGTACTTCCATTACTATTCAAATTGAACATTTAAACATAATAGTAAAAACAATATGAAATCAAATAATTTCAGTCTCATGTCTGTAAAAAATAATCAGAGAGCCCAACAAGGCAATAACATATCTTGTTTGAAACAAGCAGTCCTATAGAAAAGTCCTTGCATTTACTCATTATTTAAAAAACAAAAGAGAAACCAACCCACAAACAAAAATAATGTGCAAGCATCAAATGTGTCTAGATGATTTACATGCTGCACAGAATTCTGCATGTTTTATGGGGAAGCTTTAGGACAAAACAAACATTCATGCTGAACATTTTATAAAAAACAGTTTGTAGCGTAAGTTGTTACCCAAGATTGAAATACCTTGTTAATTGCTAAAGAAAATGTTTAACAAAAGTGGCTATCCAATATTTAAAAGACAAAGTCTAATTCTTTTTCTGTGACCCCATATTATTTGACCAACCTTTTCTAACAGTAAGGGGCAAAGATAAGATAACCAACAGCATCTTATGACTGTTTTTGCATCCAGTTTAATTTTTCTGCATGCATCATCATGTTGTGAACAAAAAGCAGTAATTTATCTCCTAGTTGTATTTATATTCTTTGTCAAATATATATTTAACACTGAAATTAGGAACCGAAATTGGCAAGGGTTTAGCAAGAAAAGGGAGGTATTAATGTATATGAAAAAGGTAATTTCTTCAGTGGTAAAATATCTCGTGTTAATTTTTTGCAATCATAGCCTGATTTTGTATAACAAAGGGGAAGGCTAATTAAAGAATGAAGCAACACACTGTGAAGACTTACCCTTTTTAAGTCTTAATTTTCAGCAGCTGCATTCCAAAAGAAAATACACTGGACATTTTATCACGTTTGGATTTATTTGTTTCTGCAATGGCTTAATAGGACTAACTGTGATTTCAAAATATTTTCATAAGAGGTATTTTAAGTAATACAGACCTCTTCCAGTTAGGTTACCATGTCTACGCTGATACAAGCTAAAGCAAGGTAAGTCTATACCCTACATGAAATAAAAGTTGACCACTCAAACTGTAGCCATGCAGAAAACAGCTTTGATGAACTAAGTATGTTAAAACATTTGAGAGGCAAAATTACACATTTTTAAAAGAAAAAAAAAAATTTAAATCCTGTCCAGCTGAAGAGCGCCACTTGAGAATTGGGAAGAGCTCAGCCAAGGAATTTTGTTTCACAACATAGGTTTCACAGTTCAGTTAATACATGTAAGATAATAAAAAACATTCAGGTAAAGGTTAATGGTGTTCTTTAAAGAGACCAGTTTGATATTGTTTACATTTGCTGCATTCTGGAAGAGGAAAAAAATTATTTCGGAACACATTTGCCTGAGAAGGAATCAATTTCATATTTTCTAATGATTTCTCCTAAAAGGCTGTCAAGAAGGTGCTCAAGAAGTGATAAATTACTTCAAAAAAAGTTTATCAGACATAAAAGTCTTATCTTACACATTTAGATACATACACTACTTTCATTTTTTTCTTTACATACTCAAAGTCTGAAGTGGTGGCTTTTTTTATTGCACAAAGAATTAAAATGAAAAAAGAATAAAAGAATATTAGTTAGTCTGTAGATTAAAAAAAAAAAAGAGTCCCTAAAACCCAGGCAGGGGAAATATTTGCAAAGTAATAGATGCCCATGTATGCAACTGATTCTCATTAATCAAGTTGTTAGTCAAAACATTAAGTCACTGCTTATGTAGAGGGATGTCCTCACATAGGTTGGCTGGTGAGAGTCTACAGCAATTGCTTAACATCAGATCTGCAAAGAGTCTGGCTATTAATTCTGCCTTATCACAATTACCTATTGGGTATCTACTGCACTAGGTACATAGTACAGGGAAGACCTTGATAAAACTAATGCTTACTTGCAAAAAGTAGGATGGGTCTAATGGGGCAACTAGCAAGTTTCTATCTTGCCAAGAATCATTATAGGTAGGTTGTTTTCTGAGGAAATAGCTGGCTTAATTGCCAAACTTTAATACAGCTGAAGGCAAGCTAAGCATTCACCATTCTTTAAAGATAAGCAAATACACAGATGCTGAAGAACCTAAATGATACAGGAAGGGGATGGGCATTCAGAGTAGGGCTACTGGGGGACACAGAGGTATGCATGCCACAAAGCTCTATTTAAGAAAAGGCAGAAAGGATAAGGGCAAAAGTACAAAGCTTGAGGAAGTAACATAGTGAAGCTCAGGGAAAAAACAGCATGAGCGAACACATTTTTTTGGTTCTTGATCGACTGGCTATTTATGTTGCAAGCAAGGAATATGCTTGTGGAATGATTAAGTCAAATAAACCTGCTCTTATTTTGTGAATAACTAATATGTCAAAGAAACAGTTATTTCATCATGAAAATAGCCACTCAACTGGAATACACTTAGTCAGTACAGTTCCTACTTCATAATATTGCTACATGAACAGGGAAGAGGAAAAAAGGTGACCGATGGTGCATTCTTCAGATCTTCAAAGTTTTGTATTTCCTCTCCCTTAGACAGGGCTTCTATATGACTAGACAGAACGAATTACCTTATTAGAACAGATACACTATGGATTGTGATTTGTTGAGGACCCAGGACATTCTTAGTCTTAAAATTATTTCACTTCCAAAGTCTGAAGTTCATTTCTAGTATGCCTTTAAGAGTTGACCTGATGGTAATGTCTCAAATGGATTCCTTTCTTACTACACTCTGTTCATTATCAACTATACCAATAAACAGGCTACTTACCCCTAGTAAAGCCTGAGATATTATATTTGGTGCATGAGAGACTGACTCTTTTTCCACACCATATCTCTTCTGTTTAATTCTTGTACACCTTTCCTATTTCAGTTGTTCTCAAACTACCAGTTGCTTCCAGGACTTTGGCTGAGCTCTTTCAAGAAGTAAATTCTATCAATTTGTTACAGATATGGAAGCATGACATAAACAAGTTTCAGTTAATTGTCTTGATTACCATGGCAAGCTATCAGGACTGCGGACAGATTCTCTTTTTCAGATACCTATTGTTTCTTCTCCAACTTTTCCTGGCAACACTGCTAAGGATTTATTAAGTCATATAATAATCCATGAAAAGTTATCTGCTGGTATGCCATTCCAGGCGACAAGCAAGCAAAAGAACACAAACACCTCATCATAACGATGCTTAGCTTTCCAAATCTGTGGGTCTGTTAGCTTCTTTTGTTATCAGGAGAGACACACACACATGAGATACCATCTCTACCACATGAGGCGAATTGATGCACATACACCATGTGTCTGATGCCTCACTGGAGAGCTGGGTTTACTGTGCATTTCTAGAATGGGTGTTTTACTGAAGTGCAACATAGGTGGCATTTACCCAAAGCCAACATATTTACTAAGCAGCATATTCACACAGGTAGGTCAGTTTATACACTGGAGAAACTGTTCTTGTATGCATTAGTCACGCTCAAGCAAGGACAGCAGCCTGGAGCAGGTCATTACCACAACCAGAAGCCTGCAGGCCACCCCCATGAAAGAGGGTTTCAAGGTGCCACATGTGTTGGTTTAAGCACTTAGGCCAAGCACTCCCCGCTTTCCTTCTCAGATTCAGGACAGAAATTCAATTACTGCTTTAAATGGATAAAAAATTAAGAACAAAGTAACACGGGAAAACAAGAACATAATTGCTGTGATACAAATAAATAAGTGTTGTCCTGTGTTTTACAACCACAAACTGAATTAAAGTTCCTAAAATCTGCTTTCAAATACAGAGTATGTCAGTGCGGGATTTCTGGTCACAAGCCTTGGACACCATTATGGAATACACTCTTCAGAACATTACTCTGGAGGCACAGAAAAAGAGAAGTGGAAGTCTTACCCCTGCGGTTCTTGGACGGTCTTATTTTCCACTTTCTGTTCACACTCTTTTATCATGGAGCTTAAAATAACCTAAGACACATAAGGAAGAGATATACATGACTTTTTTTTTTAGGTTAACAATTCATAGGAAATCTACTCCACAAACAACATTAGCAGAACTGTTTAAAAAGTTTCTCTGTTGTTTTTCAAGGGCATTTACATTCCAGCTATCTTATAGTGCCTTGTGACTAGAAACAACAAAACCATTCAAAATACTTTAAGGCAGAAAATGCTTTTGAAATAGTTACAGAAGTTCAAGACTCCCTCCTGCTTCCCCTAGCTTTTTAAAATAGAGCTAAAGTAAACCCACTTCTGTGACACACCGCCTTATTTTTTTTCAAACAATATTTTTATTTATTAGCAATTAACTTCGACATACATTCATCTTCCCTCTCTTTTCCTTTAGAGAGTTTTCAAGTACCTTTTAAAATTTGTATCTTTACCAACATTATTCATGAAAGAAAAAGCAAGAAAAGAAGAAAAAGTGTGATGACATCCTGAGACGTTATGGAAAGGAAGCGCTTAAAGCAAACTTGCTATCATTTCACTGTTGTCTTCCAGGATTTCTGTGAATCAAGGCTTTTTTTTCTTTACTTAAGCAGTTGCACTGTTAAAGGTTTCTGCAGAATATTTAAGACTAAAAACACCCCCACACTGACATTTTACATTTCTCCAGCATACTAAAAATAAAGGAAAGTTTCCCAATAGCAGGCTTTGAAAGAAATCATACAATTCATTGGACAGATATATAACTCCCTGCCCTGCCTGCAACAGTAGTGTTTTAACACATTAAGGCAAAAGCATTTGAAACACTTAGGCAAAACAGCTGCAATGCAGATTATGAAACTATAAACATATATATACATACACGTACCCACTGCATAAATGGAAACTTTCTCTGCTCACAGCTCAGGAGAAACTAAATCTCAAAGCTACAAGCAGTTCAAATTAGTAGTATCTTACCAAAATCTGCATATATACAATAAAGGAAAAAAAACTAATTTCAATATCTAAAATACAGATCAGTCACTACTGTTTACTACCAAGTGATAACTATTTTTAAATGTATTTATATACATAAAAAAGCTGGTTTCTGTCAAATCCCTACTAGACAGCTGCACTAAATGAAACCATTTATTACACTGATAAAATGTGGCCCAGTCTGTAGATCTGTGCCACTGTTCACTCTATTTCTCAAAAAGTATTACTTCAACACTTGAAACAGTTTGGGTAGCAGGTGTTATATACTCTTGGAATGTTCCAGAAAGCAGCACGCAAACCTGCATATGAGTAACAGCACTACAACTCTTACTGCTAAATTTGCTGTCCTTCATTTGCATAAAATATGATGCAAGTAAACTCAAGAGTACAGAGGCACAAGAGAAATGCATTCTGAATTTGAGTGAAAAAGCAAGCTTTTCTTTCTGTAACAAAACTGAAATTTCTAAGCACAGCGGCCATAGTTTTTGTTATGTAGCATTTCTACCTGTGCACTGAGGCACTTCTACTGCTTTGTACATCTATCTGAATCCAGATGCTCCAAATATCAACAATATGAAGTCTTTATCAAGGCGGAGAATAATTCAGCAAGGACCCAGATTCATTTGAATACTGGCATGGAGCCCCCAGCCATTGTACAGCTCCTTCCAGTAACGCTGCATAATTCTTGAAGTGGAACAATTCTTCCCTCTTCCCCACATCAATTTGTCTTAAAGTTCAGGGTGAAACAGAGCTAAGGTATAAATATAGTATCCATATGGCAATTTTACATGATGATATTGCACATACTGCTTACATTTATTCCTTTGGGTTCTCTTTTTTTGGTCATAGACTGACTATGAAATCATTCAGACCTCCTTTAAGAGAAATATTTTAGAGATGTAACTCTAAATACAGAGACATTTAAGAGACATAACATGTGCTTAAGTATTATAAACAATACTGCAGATGGACTAAATATTTTTATCAAGTACTTATATCTCACTATCATGCAACTCAAAATCCAATTATTTTGAAAAGAAATAGAAGGCAAGTGGAGAAGGGGGAAGAAGGGACTCAACATGAAATTAGAGAACTGGCAAAGTATCTGAAATGTCTGCACAAGGTGAAATGTTTATTTTAAAGATGAGAGGGTCTGGCTTAAATGCCAAACTTGCACTTTTCTTTATAAGAATTAAAGGAAAGCAAATATGAGGGATAACTGGTAAATGCTGCCTGACAGGATCATAAGTCAATTCCACAAACATTACATTTCCAAGATCAGCATAAACTCTGTACTGATGTTAGAGCCACAAGAGCTAAGGCTCTGTGAATGAGAAAATGTGTTTTTGAAACTGATATGCCATTTGAATCATGAATAACACCACTGTGACCAAAACAATGAGAAAAGGGTTAATTCTGTTTGTGCAAATAAACAGTAAATCACATTTACTTCAGAAAACATAATATTAAGACAGAAGGCTTGAAAGACAGACATTAGAACTAAATGGGCTTCAGGTGTCTATCATGGTGCCTACAAATATCCTGTTGTAGCAAGGAGCTGATTAAGCACCAGATTTCCATTTCTACAGAAAAAGTTGTAGTGAGTTTTCTAACCCACTGGAGCAGGAGTAGATATTTTTAAATTTATCTTTCTCTCTGGATAAAAAATAAAGCATTTGGCATCATGTTTGAAGCCAATTAATCACAGTGATGTAGACTGTGGTAAAGGCAGATTGAGAGCTGTCTTTATTTATTTATAATCCTATTTAAGCCCTCAGTTCCTTCTCTGGCCACAAGACTCAAACTCAATCAAATAAGCTCTTTTGTTCTAATTCAGGGCATCTTTTGAACTGACTATGCCTTAAACCTTAGAAGTTGCACTACTAAGGAAAATTAAACTAAATCCAACTTTTGCCTACTACAACTTTGAGATATATTCTTAGACTTCCCAAAACACAATACATCTCCCAGCAATCTCTGAATACAGAGTATCATTGCCAGATCTCCTTCAACGCTGCCTGTCGTAAAGAAGTGTAATTCTGTTGCCTCTGACTGATGCTCAGGTCACTACTGTCCTTCCTGACTCAGCTCTCTGGAGTCAGATTCTTTCCTTTTAGGTCTGAAAGTTCCTCAAATTAATTCACCTCCAGTTCCACATATGGTAAATTACATAAACCAATATAATAATATACAGAAAATAGAAGAACAAGACTATAGCCCATTAGACTGAAAATATAACTGGGAGAAGGGACTTTGTTACAAAATGTAAGAAGTTAGAACTTCTAGAGAATATAGTCATCTCAATTGAGTCACTTTCACAAACATAAGGAAAAGTAATTACTTTTCTTAAGTACAACGTAATCCATGAAAATGCAGTGTCAACCTTCAAAAACCAGAAAGATGTTCCTTTGTACATTTTGATTAAATCTCTTCCTCTATCACTTGGAATGTCCATACTGTCAAGACTTGCTCAACATGCAACTAAACTACATCTCTCGTTTTCAGCTACTGACTTAATGTCTACATGTTTCAATCTCTGTTAGCGTTCATCCTTTTCAAGTATTTACAAAAAACTGCATAGACATATGTCCAAGACTTTCAGGTTTCTCAAGTCAGCTTCTCTTGCTAACTCTTCTCTTTTGCAACTTTCTGTAAGCTCCTTCTACCGGAGGAGATCTTGTTAGCTCCCACGTTGTCCTGTCTGCTTATTATAATCTGCTTTTTACAATTCACAGAATGGTTGAGACCGGCAGAGACTTCTAGAGGTCTCTGGTCCAATCCCCTGCTCAAAAAGGGCCATCTGGAGCCAGTTGCCCAGGACTGCGTCCAGATGGCTTTTGAGTATGTCCAAGGGTGGAGACTCCACAACCTCTGTGGGCAACCTCTGCCAGTGCTCAGTCACCCTCACAGTGAAGAAGTGTTTCCTGATGTTCAGAGAGAACCTCCCGTGTTTCAGTTTGTGCCCATTGCCTCTGGTCCCGTCAATGGGCACCACTGAGAAGAGCCTGGCTCCCTCCCTTCAGGTATTTATATACACTGATAAGATCCCTCCCAAGCCTTCTTTTCTCCAAGCTGAACAGTCCCAGCTCTCTGACACTCCTCCTATAAGAGATGCTCCAGTCCCTTCATGGCCCTTCGCTAGGCTCTCTCCAGTACATGCTTTTGTCATGGGGAGCCCAGAACCGGACACTGTGCTCCAGATATGAAGTGCATCCCACGTATTTCAGGACTATACTTTCCTCACCCTTGCCTATCATTTTTCTCCTGCATTCCACCAAATTTCATCTGCATTCAAGGCCAGGTTGGACAGGGCTTTGAGCAACCTGGTCTAGTGGAAGGTGTCCCTGCCCATGGCAGGGGGGTTGGAACTAGATGATCTTTAAGGTCCCTTCCAACACAAACCATTCTATGATTCTGTGACACTGTGGTCACTGGTTTTAGTGTATCCTTGTTTTGATGAAAAAACAGATGGTAAAAACATTTTCTTTTTTCTTCAGTCTACAAAGATCTGTATTTCTACATGCATTTCTGACAAGTTTATTTCTCTGCAGAAGTCCTCGGCTTAGAAGTATCTTTTAAAAGACTTTTCTGTTTTTTAAATCATGTGACCTACTCCTTATTAGAAAACCCCTCAATGCTACATTTTCCTATCACTTAATAGTAACTTTCCTTAACTTTTGATTTTAAATACCATTACATTTCAGCTTTTGCTGCCACCTGCATCTCATACTCAGTAAATATCACTGCTCACCTCATGCTCCGGTGAGAGATGTTCCATGTCAGTTCGTAAACACTTAAGTCCTGGTAAAAAGTGATTGACCATTAAATCCTCTGAAATAACTAAAAAACAAGTTGTTAAGGTATTATAAGGATTGTCTTCTGATATTATACAATTTTGTTTGCTGTCTTCTTATAATGTTATTCTACTGAACACAGGGACTAGCAAAACCCAAGAAAATAGAAGAGCATTTGGCAAAAAAAGAAAAAACATCTTAATTTAACAATTAACAATACATTTCATATATCTGAACTGTTCTTTTCATATTTTTTCTTAATTTACTGGTTAAGATCAAGGGCTTTTTGTAGTTGGGTGTGGGTTTTTTTGGTTTTGGGGGTTTATTTATTTATTTATTTATTTATTTTTTAATGTATCTATCAGTTCCACTGTGTTGGGTCTGGCTGAGATGGAGTTAATTTTCCCCACAGCAGCCCTCATAGTGCTGTGCTTGGTGCTGGTAGCTAGAAAGGTGTTGATAACACACCAGTGTTTTGGCTACTGCTGAGCAGTGCTCACACAGCATCAAGGCTCTCTCTCCAACATTCCCCCCTCACCCAGTAGGCTGGGGATGGGCAAAATCTTGGGAGGGGACACAGCCAGGACAGCTGACCCAAAGAGACCAAAGGGATACTCCATACCATATTGTGTCTGCTCAGCAATAAAAGCTAAGGGAAAGGAGGAGGGGGGGGGCATTAATTATTATGACGTTTGTCTTCCGGAGCAACCGCTACACATACTGAAGCCCTGCTTCCCAGAAAGTGGCTGGACATTGCCTGCTGATGGGAAATAGAGAATAAATCTTTTGTTTTCCTTTGCTTCTGCTCACAGTCTTTGCTTTATTAAACTACCTTTATCTTGACCCACGAGGTTTTTTTTCCATCTTATTTTCTCCCTCTCCCATCCTGCTGAGAAGGGGAGTGACAGAACAGCTTGGTGGGCACCTGGTGTCCAGCCAAGGTCAACCCACCACATCCACCTTCTGAAAAAACCTCTTTATACTGAGCAGACCATGTTTTATAACACACATTCAAAGATAATCTTAGTTACCTCTCAAGCATTAATCTTCTCCCCGCACCAGAGAATTAACAGCTAAACTTCCCCTAAAAAAAGGATACAACAACAGGAAAGAGCACTGTAGGCTTCAAACAGGTGGGTAGCGATATCTAGCCTCTTCGAATCCACAGACTGCTGGTTGTTCACCAAGGCTAACTTGTGCAAGTGTGGAATAACAACTGTAAAAGTAAATAGTGGAATAAGTATTTGAAACTGCTTTCCGTAGACTTGCTTAGCATTAAACAGTTGCTAAGTGGTAATTGCAGGCATCTGAAGGATCACACATCAGTGTGGAATAAGAACTGCAAATAACGGCTTTTGATGGGACTGCCCTTGCGGATTTAACTGATCCCACTCAAACTTGAAATAAAACTGTGGTAACACCACCTAAAATAAAAAGGTACCTCACAGTACCTTTGAAATAATAGCTGGTTACAGAAAACATTTTGCAACATTATTACTCTCCTGCTGCTAAAGCTGTCTAAAGTATGCTTGTATTTTATAAATACATCTGATAAGCTAGTGACAAAACATATGCATGTTATGAGAAATCTTCACTGACTATTAAGGAAGCCTAATAAGTTTAGGCTGCTAAACTCCACACCTGCAGCTGGGAGGCATGATAGCTCCTCATGTTTTGTTTACATGTATCTATAAGACAGAAGAGCAAAGTCAATTGTTAGACTATGTGCTTTACATTTCAGGGCCATAAAAAAAGCTGTTTTGTTAATCCGGGATAAACTTACATTTAAGATGCGTGGAATACTTGAAATTTATAGGCCAGCAGGGAATGAAGCAATGGGGGAGGGTGAGGAGAGGAAGGCATTTTACATGACAAGTAATTAAAAAAAAGATAACTCAAATTTGCTCTGCAGCAAAGTGACCAGTCCCCTCTGGCTCTGAAATCATTCATCACCATGTGCTGGTGTTCTATATACACAATGTTAGGTAGAGTAAAAATCATATTAGCAAAGTCTTAAATACTGGGAGATATTAAATTCTGAAAACAGGGGTTTTCATCAAATTTTTTGTAAAGACAAAAAAAAAAATCAATATAACAAGCATACTATTAGCTTTGGGAAAGAAATAGGAAGACTGCATCTTCCCACTGATGCAACTTACATTCATCTCTAAATCTGGGCTCAGCATTAGGTCCAACTCTTCCAAATGTTTTTATGATTTCTGTATGTAGAGAATGTTGGTCTTGATATTGAGGGTCCTCCAGGAAAGATGCCAGCTGCATTTTTACTCTTTCCAGAAGCTTAAATATTCCCAGAGAAATAAAAATTACACAAAAGAATGAAGATGCTAGAAACTGTTACGGTCAGTTCGGAGCATGTCTATAGTCTTCCATATTTCAGATGATAAACCTTGGATCTTCTGTTAATTTACAATTGTTGTCTGACAGATGTTCCAAACTCTTTGATGCAGCTATACATTTTAAAGACTGTTAACAGTGTTTTAATCTCATCTATCTTTAACTATAGACAGGTGGTTCCATATAGCCGGTCTTTCCTCCTGAGGTTTCCTCAGTTTTGATACTCCCATTTTCTACCTGCTATTTAAATTTCCCTCTTACTATTAATATTTTTGGAGTTTTCCTGTTTAATTAGATCTGAATTCATGTTATTTTTTTTGGTAATATATCTCAATTAGTATGCTGAAAAATTTTCTGCTGAAGACAGATGCAAAAGTAAACATCATAAAAGTAAACATCAATGAAATTAAAAAGATTTCAACTACCTACTAGAAAGCCTGAAAATACAAATATATCTAAGACAACATAAGTATTTAATTAGCATTCAAAGTTGTAAAAATAAAATTTTCTGATACAGTTTGGAAGGCGGTACCACCTCTGTACTCTAAGGCAATGGATACAGTAATTTTTGTGTGGTAACAAAACAGTATTCTTCCCAAACTGATTATAGGCATGCATTCCAAGCTACAAAATTGTAACTTATCCATCTTCCAAGTACTTGTGAGTCATCACTAACTTCTTACTCACATTTCCTCAAACACATTCTTTTAGAATATGTTGAAATTACAGGAAGAATGCAAGCTCTGCAAAAAGTTGTGAGGACTTGAAGAAATCTGATTGTACAGTTACTGTATAAAACAAAATACAGTATTTCTACAGTTTACAGCAGAATCCTGGGTGTCTTTTTCAGAATTCTGATCTATTACCAAAGTTTCATCATTTAAAAAACAAGGAGGAATGGCATATCTATATTATCCTCAAGGATTATTTCAGTTATGACACTATAATGTCTTTTAATGCCATCTTGGACACCATGGGCTAAACCAGCAGATACAACAGGAACTACAAGAGATTTGCACCCTTATAAAGTAGTTTGAAGCCAAGAAGGATATCCTAAAGCATCTAAAATGGCACAATATACTTATGTGGAGGTAACTGAATCCCACCATGACTTTTTGGTTAGCATCTTAAAGTAAAGCTAATTTTATTTGGAAATAATGGACTTTGATTTCTCAACTGTACTGGAGAATGCTTTAAAAAACATTTTGAGCATAGGATTTCCCATCTTCTAGGACAGGCCTCCCCCTCTACATACCTGTTTTTCTTTGTTTTGCAAAACTGGAAAGCATTTTGGAAGAGGATATAACAAAGGAAAAATAATTCCTAAACTGTTTTTTTTTTCCTCTGGATTTATTACAAAAAATCACCCTCTTCTTATGATACGAAAACAACAGCGTGGCAACAAGTGTCTTACCTCTCTCTGAGTAACAGTTTCCATGATGGTTCCAAAGGCAGGAATTGTTGCAATCCTTACTGAACTACAACAGAAAAAACAAGAGTCTTTAAGACGTATTAAAAATTAAGAATAAAATTAATTAAATATAAAGGAAACTTTAAAAATTAGTACTTTATGTTACATTAGTTTCTAGCAATGACAAAACAAAAAAAGCAGACCAGGAAAAAGACAGACAGGATTAACTCAAGGTCTCAATCTGAAACTCACAATTCAGGATCACTGGACAAGGTAACAAGGGCCGGAGCAACCCGCTTGTCAACTAAGGCTTCACTCATGCCTCGAAGAGTCAGCTGTAAACCAGTCAACATGCAATAAAAAACGGTTTGGTAAACTTAAAGAACTGGGTTAGCTGTGACTGAGGATGGGCAGGCAGACTCTTGGGGTTTTTCTTGGTTTAGTCACCCACACAAGACATTAAAACGATTAAGACAGTATTCATGCTCTAGCATTTATTAGTAACAACCTGTTAGTGAGATTAGCAAAGCATCCCTCCTCAGCTTGAAAGAAATATCACATCATGTCCAGGAAATGAAGTACTATGGTTGTCTTTCAGAAGTTACATACAGTCAAAACTATTTTGCATTTCAGTAATGTAGATGATACTTAATTTTGCAGTAGTAAAGCTGATAGCAATACAGAACACATTAATATACAGCTTTCTGCTAGAAATGATGTAAGCAAATTTCAAAACTGAGAACGTGATTAAATATAAAAAACCATAAAAATGAAATTACATTTAAGTTTTCTATTTAAAGTTTATTCAGCAATTTTATTATATAAACAGCAAGTTTATTCTAGCTGTTGCAGCAAACCTTTTTATTTACAAATAAGCAATTTAAAAGTTATATTTGTTTAAAAGTAACTCAATTTTTGTTCCGCTAGAATAAGAGACAGAACTGATGGTTATTTCTTCCTAAGTATTAAGAGGGATGCTAGGTATATAAGACAGTCAGGAAACTTACATTTCAGGGTCACTGGAGAGAGTAATGAGAGCAGGAACAACTCTCTGAGCTACCAGAGTTTCATGTACCCCCTTCACCAACAGCTGAACGGTCGGAGCAGGGGGGTATCACAGGTGATGCACGGAAAGAGCGAGCACAGTATCATGGGAAGAAGAACGGCACAACCAAGAAAGAGAAAGAAAAAACACAAAAAGCAAACCAAAATTAGAAGCTAAGCAAATACTGCTACACTAGTGCTTCATATATGCAACGGCATGAAGAAAGCTGAAGTGGTCTGGCAATCAGCACAAACCTGACAAATTCAACAATATGATGATGTTTTCCCTATTTTCAGCTATTTTAAAACTTGAACTCTCTACTGTTTAGCAAGTAATCATGTATTATAATTCAAATATTAATAAAATTATGTATTATAATTATACATATAATGATGTATAATTAAATACTAAAACAATGCCAATTTGAGTTTAACAGTTTAATCTAAATGCTGTTCCTAACTCAGTGGAACCGTATTTATTACGTCACATGTAAAATAGATGTCTCCAGCTAGGCCAAACCCGTTGTAGTTTTCCCACACTGAAAGATACATTTCAGACCTTTTACAATGTGACAAACAGCACCTTCCCAGATGCCACTAAGCTTTCCTCAAAGTCATTCAAGCCTATTTTAGATCTAACCACCATCCAAGCAGCATGTACGTGAAACTCCTCAAGTTTCCCTTGGTGGTCTATGCAGGTAGAAAATGGAGAATCCTTGGATTATCCACGAAATGTATTTCACCAAGCCTTTTTGCAAACTAAGGAAGAGATATATTGTTGCAATACATTCCAGCTGTCAAAACCTGAGATTGCAGTGAAATTTATTACCCATAAATATGTGGAAATTGTTTGAATTCAGATGTTCCCAAGTGATTTTTTTTTTACATTACTTATGTAGCTATACATAAGCATACATTTGCTGCATATATAGCAGATGCCTTTTAAATATTTTCTACATATGAAAACCTACTAATTTTAAAAAATGACAGGTTCCAAACTTCCTCCATATTCAGCAAAACAGGTTTTTTCTGTCAGCATTAATAAAAAAAGGAAATCCTTGATATTTCCATTTTGTATCTCATGTAAGTAAGTCTGCATATATTTGCTGGTTTTAGGAGATAAACATAAAAAGCTTAGCAGTAGTTTCTGTGAGAAATTTGAAAGGTGTTTTTAAAATTTAGCTATATTCTAGTTACTCAAATTACATCATGGACACAAATTGAATTCTATGGTTTCCCCCCCAGCAGTGTAACAAGAGAACACGTAAGATCCATAGGCCATGGGGAAACCAGTAGCTATCAGTATATCATGCAGTACTAAAAAGCAGGCAACATTTACACCCTCTAACTAGAGAAAGTTTTACATTCTGCTATTTGTTTGAGCACTCCTGCTTTACCAACTCTGAATTTAAAACAAAGTAAATTGTGAAAAATTAGAAGGAACCTGACTTTCCAGAAGCCTTCTATACAAAACAATGATTTTTAT
Source organism: Strix aluco (assembly GCF_031877795.1). Taxonomy (NCBI): domain Eukaryota; kingdom Metazoa; phylum Chordata; class Aves; order Strigiformes; family Strigidae; genus Strix; species Strix aluco. The sequence goes on along the minus strand of NC_133931.1, from coordinate 91,405,051 downwards.
TAAGCAATATTTCTGTATGCATGTGTGTGCCTGCATGAACATATTGTGGCTTTACAGATAATAAGTGGAGAAGGAAGAATAGGGAGAGAATTGTTAAGCTGTGTAAGAATATATGCCTTACTGCTGCAAAGCACCTGTAGGGGAAAAGCTGCAAATTCCTATACAGGTTATTCAGAAAGTATTAGGAATGTCAATTCAGCTACTGCATTTTAACATTAATACATTTCACCATTATTTATAGTGTCAACAACTTAAAGTGCTGTTGTGTTGAGCTTATGGTCTACTCTTCAAACAGCTGCTAAGGACATAGCTCGCTGTTTGACTACGATGATCTTACTCTCATATACAGATTTAACAATTTTCCAACTAATTAAAATAGAAAATGCTTACTATTTTAAATTTTGAACAAACAGGGACTTCAGTTTTCTTTATCCTTCTAATCTTAATTTGAGAAAAGTCTTGAGGTAATATAGTGCTTTAAAAAAAATGCTTGGGATTTGTATAATTAGCAAACAATTTAGAATGATCTCAGCTGTGTGGGCTGCCACACTTCTAATTATGGCAAAGCATGGTAAACAGAATTATCTTACAGAAAATAAAACATGCTTTATAATTCAAGTGTCGTTCTGAAGATAAGTGTTCCTAGCCTTGAACCTAAACAGACCAACAAAGTGTATAACTCAACTATGTGCTTCATGTTCAAACCAGCAGCGATCAAATCCGTTTGCATCAACGTACAAATAGGAGGCTACTGACTGAAAACATTAACACAGAAACAACAAACAGTTGGATGGGCAAAGCCATGTAGCAGTATGTAAGGTTACAGTGAGACACACAATGCAAATTTTTATCCTGTTTTGATTTCTCTAGATCAATGTGTGATCATTAGTTATGCATACTACACCTTAAAAATGGTAGCACAAAGCTTCCTGCCCCCAAAGGAAAGAAGAGGTAGAATGGCTCCAAATCACTTCAGAGTCCTTCCAATCCTTAACAGACTGTAAAGGTTTGGTAACGCAACCTGGCAGGGCCAAATCACAGCAGTCTCTGTGCTGCTCAGAATCTTTACAGTCCTTAAATAGCTGTTCTGTACTGACATGCTCTTTATCCTATTATGTAATTGCTGGACTTTGCCATTCAGCAGCCTCTGAGATGTCAGAAATTCCTTGAATGAAGGAATCTTCCCAAATTTACATACTGTCATGTACAAATATGCATGCTATGGCTATCAAGGAAATGGCAACATGATACTATTTTCAGGGGAGAAGAGTGTCATCAACAAAGTTGCCTATGCTTTAGTAAAAATTGAAGTATACTAGGAAACAAGCAGTCAAATAGCGTGCAGGACTGCCAGAAAATAATCAACATGCAGTTGAATTTGAAAAGAAACTGCAACCAAGACAACAGCCTGTTGCAGCTGAGGTCTTTCAATAATAAGCTGAGGCTTATTTAAAAAAAAGCTTTATTATTACGAATATAAAATTAAGCAGTGTTCTTGTTTGATTAAAAAAGCCCCAAAACCTCAAAAATATTTTAAGATGACCAAAAACTGACAGGAAGAAAAAAAAAAAAAAAAGACAAGATTGGATGTTTTCAACTGAAGTCTTGGGATATGTCTTAAAGTGGTGGTTTAGTGCTTTAGCTGCAATGACTTGCAGAGTTGCAGTAAAGAACACTAATGATTATGGCAAGTGCTCTTTTATCAGAGGCAGACTTGAGATTTGTTTTTGCAAATGGATACAAGGTGGCAGGTTCAGCTAGGGGTACACCACAAAGCTATCTAAATGAGTCAAACATGGCAGAAACAACAAAAAAAGAGAAATGGACTGTGATAGTGCGATTAGAAATATGTCTTTCTAACATGCAAAAAGAAAAGTAATCTCTTTGTTCAGCAAGTGGAGTATGTCCCAGAGTTTTTGTATATGCCTTTTTAAATTAATGCTCAATGAAACAAAGGCATGATGTAGAAACAAAAGCAAACTTATTAGTTAAATGTAGCAGTCTTTATCCTGAACAAATTTATACATGTTCAGGGAAAGATGAAGCTGTCACTACGTGTCAAGTACAGTAATTGTAAATTAATTTTTACAAAAAACCCCCATAATTGGATAAATGTAGGTTTTTACCACCATCTTTGGTGCCAATGAAAAATAGTTTGAATTACAAAGCAAGTGCATTGTACAAGTATGCACAAAAAGTATTGAAAACCAGTTAACTTGTGAATTAGGCTACTGAGGATTTGTTGAATAGCAAAAGCAGTATTAAAAGTCAGAGAGATGCTTGTTTATGTTTATCTACAGACCTAAGCAAACACATTTGATAATTTATTTAATTCTGGTTTGAACACAGTTCAGCAATGAAATGCATTGCCATAATCCGCCAATGTTTTTCAGCATGCAATAATCAGAATGCAACAATCATATCAGCAGCAGATCACAGAACACATATGCAGTTACTACAGAAATATCTTGCAAGTAGCAAATGACAAATTGCTTGAAGATGTGCTGTTGAACAGAGAACGGATACAGAAACAACTGCACAACAACTTCCTGCTCCATCACACAGTACACAACTTATGTAAGCCGTTTATAATTTTTAAGAATGCCGCAACATTATCTGAAACACTGTTTTTAAAAATGTGTGCTAGTTTTAAAGAGGTGTAACAGTTTGGAAAACACTTACCTCAAACATTCTAGCAGCTGTACATCGAACAAGAGCAGAAGTATGGACAACTCCATACCATAAGACAGTTAATAGCAGCTCATGATAAGCTGGGTTTGCACTAAAAGAAAACAGTTGGGCAATCAAAAAAACAACCCAACCAAAAAAAAAAACCCCACATCAACCCAAAACCTCCCAAACCCTGAGTTTGTTCTTTGCCTACAAAATGTAGTCTCAAGAATCCATTGCTCAACAAATCTAAAACTCTGACATTTATCTTTTCTGAAGGATACATAACTTCCATCTCATTCTGAAGGACATGCAACATGTTGCTATCTAGAAAACAGGTTGCATTTTGAAGTTCATTTAAAAAAAAAATACCCACAACTTCAAGGATATAATTTTCAGTTTTTGACAGTGTCATAATTATGACACTGAAATGAATGCAAATACATATGTAGAACACATCATAATACTATGGAAAATACAAAATGAATTTCCGTTTTATCTTCAATGACTGATTTTCACAGGGGTTTTTTGTTTGGTTTTTGGTGTTTCCTTTTTACACTTCAGAATTTTTTTACCACTACATTTTTATTCTAGAGATTAAAAGTTTAAATTTTGTGAAACACCAAGGAAGAAAGCAAGTATATCCTTTATTTACCTGAAGCATCACAGTTATTAATATTAGAGCCAGATTAGCAGCTTTTAATAAAAACTTCTAATGTATTTAGACCTAGTCAACTCCAAGGTATATTCTTTACCCCAGTTCCACAAAGGAAGCTTTCAGGCTATCAAGAGGAGCATGGGATAGTGAAAGCATGGTCATTACATCTTCTAAGAATCCAACTAACAGCTTGCGGTCTTCTTCCTGAAAGAGCATACAATGTCAAATGTAGTAGAAGTATTGCTGCAGTTGTGATGAGCTACAGCTAAGAAAGAGACAAACTATGAACGAGAGCAAATTTAGCCTTTAACAATCTTCTTACAAACTTCAAAAATGTGGTTTAAGAACAAGAACCTTTCACAGCAAACACAAGAAGAGGCGGTATTTCATCAACAAAGCACACACTTGTGCATAAATTACCCAAACAGTTTTACTGAAGAAAATTTTAAGAGGAGTACTTCAGCACTTTCATGGTTCTTGACAGTTTGTGATTGCTCACAGTCCACCATACATTTGTGAGATGAAGTATTTATTTTCTCCTGTAAGCTACATATATGCCAGTCCATAACTGCTGGTTACTGGAGAATTAGGTAGTATTAATTATGGAGTGTTTATTTTAGTACTAGGTAACGCTAAAATTTTAAGACTCCAACTGTGCCCAACATGGCAATTTACCTGCTTATGCAGTTCAGTAAATTTGGCAAAATTATGTTTGCAGGGGTCACAGTTGAATGGCCTGGAACCCATTTATGGAACAACATTAATATTTTCGATAAAGGCACATGGCAGCTGTCAATGTCTGAGAGTTAGCAGTGGTGAAGGTCCAGATGTCATTTTAACATTTACTGAATTCAGGTTTTAACACTGATGACTATCATCTAAATGTAGTAGACAACCTAACTAGAAAACTTTGCCTTTAAATATGTTAACAGCTGCATGTTTCTCTACTTACCTTCAAAGCATAAGGGGTTTTGGGTACAATACATTTTATGTATTATTACACATTTAACAAAGAAACAGAAAAACAAACCTACCTGAATATAACATGTAAGGACCCCTGTTGCATAGATGGGAACTGTGGCTTTTGTTAGCACTCCATTACCTGCTGTGGAATCTAATGAAACACAGTGAAGAATTTAGTTTGTATATATACATATACTACATATATGAGTGTGTGTAATATATATACTATGTATTTTTTTATATATATACATAAGGTGGACTTATATGTGTGTATTGTAACTATTTTATATAGTCACCTTTATATATATACATGAAGAATTTATATACATATATATGCATATATAGACCCACCCACATGCTAAAATATCACTTAAGTGGTATTTGGATTTGAGATTTTATTTGTACTTTACACAAACACAATCTCCAACTTCAGAGTGTTCCATTCAGATCAAGATTTCAGAAAGATGACAAATTTGAGAACTGCAGTCTGAAAATGTTATTTGAACAAGAGATTGACAGGTTTTTTCCAGTTGTGGTTAAGATCAATTTTTATTCAAGTAAAAAGCTACTTACCTATGTTTTCCTCAGACAGTCTTAAGATTTCCTGGAACTGTGGTTTTACCTACACAAAGGATGATGAATCCCATGTAAGAAAACATGTTACCAGTGTCAATTAACTTAGGAAAAATTTAGAATTTAAAAAAACCCAACCAAACAAAAAAACCCACAACACAAAAAGGACATTTTGAAGGTACAAAAAGAAAAAAACCTTCAAAAAGCATAGCCAGCTTTTATGAAAATTGAAAGTATGACATAACAGAGTAAAAATTTCTATTGAGTACCCACACTGAGGTAGCAGTATTTAGCACTCCTGATACCAACAGTTGAAGTCTCTTGGCAATATGCTTAGTTGGGCTTTAGGGTTTATGGCTTTACCAAGCTGTATTTAAAAAAAAAAAAAAGTGTTTGTTTTATATTTTTGCTGTCCATGAAGCGCTCTCTTCCAAAATACAGCTGTGATAATCAGTATCAGAACAATTTTATAGAATCAAGGGTTCTAAAGATAACTTACAGAAGGGGCTTTCAAACACCAGAGGCTGGTTTTAATCTTGTCTTCTCTGGAGGCCGCACATAATGCTAACCCTGTTTTGTAATTTTATCTTTAGGTAATCCTCTTGTGTTTTATGATTTCCCTTTAAAATATTTTTGAATTATATTCAGAAGTTATTTTATTGAGAAAATGATATATTTCCTTGATAAAAATGTTTAGATATCATCTCTAGAAAATATTTTGAGAAGAGAAAGCATTCATTTTAAATTTCCAATCAAGGACAGGCTGAAGTCTTCTATATGCCACAAACACTGAACAGTATGCTGTTCTGAAGAAAGAAAATTGTTAAAGTCACTAGCATTAGGATGATGTCTGCCACTCTCTATGCCATTCACAAAGCAAATAATGAAGAATGCGGTTTTTTAAAAAAATTAAAAATCCTTCCTTATTGGGAAAGATGAGAAGGCCATTCCAAAATGGTCAAAACCAGATATCAAACGGATGCAAATAGGGGCTTAAAAATAGCAGGTTTAAGTGTACTTATGGAAAAACATCAGTGTGACATGCAAATAGCAATGGTCACATAAAGTGTGGGTATTCAGACACTGTAAAAAGGCAGAATGTATATTATCATAGTACTCTTTCTGTAGATTATTTAAGGTTATATCTTACCTTAGTGTTTGTAAAAATTTTCCCAAACGTCCTACAAAGTCTCCAGAAAAATCTAGAGAACTCATGGACACAGGCAGTTGATGCTACATTGATCTTGCCAACTATTTCTATAAGCTGTGGTAGCCTAAAAATCAGAAAACAAAAGGATATTAAACACTACTCTGAATTTTTGTTTCTCTCCTGTTGTGTTTGTATAGATTTACTGCTTATATTCATAAATATATATACACACACAAAGCACTATTGGTTTTAACAAAATCATCTACACGTTCTGTACAATTCCTGACCCTTGAAGAAAGCAAGGGTTTGGTTTAAGTGTCTGACCTGTATTTTTTCAAACATCCGTTACTGCAGAACAGTGTATTTCATGAGATATTCAGAATATAACAATCTTCACTTCAACGGAGAATTGACTATACTAGTGCAAAGATGAAAGAAACATTTTTTTGGAGCAAGTAGTTATGTACACATTCTGCTAGACATTTGATATTTTTGGAATAAAAATCACAGTAAATTCATTATTAAAATTAAAACGCCCCAAAAAATTCAATCTGTTCCTTTTTAATAGTTCTTAAACACAATCATACTTAAAATTCTTATGTTTAATAATTGTTAAACATAATCATGCTTAAGAACTATTAAATTTGATACATTTTAAAATTAGGAATGATAAACTACAAATTAACTCACAGTTGATTGACTACCCATAGCAAAGTCTCCCAGCCTGTGGTACCCTCATGTTCTAGCTGATAGTCGTACAGTTGCAACAATACTGCCAACTGTTCGCGGCTTCCAATGATGATGGCCACATCCTGAAGAGGCGACACGGGTCGAGGAAATCTCGTGACTGTAACAGCAGAGAACAAGTGATCATGAATGAAAGAAGATTAAAATATCTTAGAGGTTAGGTCAGTAAGACAGCCAAGGAAGTCTGAAACTCTTTGGTGCCTTCTGTGTAAGGTTATCAAACTGTTTTTTAAAAATCACTGAGTTAAATCCATCTCTAAAGAGAGATTACATAACCCTCACTTAAAAAGAGAAAACACTGGTACAGGGAGATTATGGAATTATTGCCACCATGGCATCACCAAGGGCAAATCTTGCCTGACCAACCTAGTGGCCTTCTATGACGGAATGACTACATGAGTTAACAAGGCAAGAGCTATGGATGTCATCTATCTGCACTTCTGTAACGCCTGTGACACGGTCCCTCACAACATCCTTCTCTCTAAATTGGAGATATGGATTTGATGGATGGACTTTTTACTAGATGAGGAACTGGATGGGTGGTCAGATCCAGAGAGTAGTGGTCAATGGCTCAGTGTTTGGATGGAGTCCCTCGGGGGTCTGTGTTGGGACCAGTTCTGTTTAATATCTTCATCAATTATATAGTCAGTGGGATAGTCTGTGCACCTTCATAGTCAATGCACCCTCAGTAAATTTACAGATGACACTGAGTGGTGTGGTTGACACACCCAAGGGATGGGATGCCATTCAGAGGGACCTGGACAAGCTCAAGAAGTGGGCCCATGTGAACTTCATGAGGTTCAACAAGGCCAAGCACAATGTCCTGCACCTGGGTTGGGGCAACCAGCAGTATCAATACAGGCTGGGAGATGAAGGGATTGAGAGCAGCCCTGAGGAGAAGGACTTGGGGGTACTAGTGGACAGAAAAACTGAACATGAGCCAGCAATGTGCGCTCGCAGCCCAGAAAGCCAACCATATCCTGGGCTGCATCAAGAGAACTGTGACCAGCAGGTCGAGGGAGCAGGTCTTCCCCCTCTACTCTACTCTCGTGAGACCCACCTGGAGCACAGCATTCAGCTCTGGAGTCCTCTGTACAAGAAAAACATAGACCTGTTGGATCAGGATGAGAGGAAGGCCACAAAAATTATCAGAGGGATGGAACACCTCTCCTGTTGAGGACAGGCTGAGAGAGTTTGGGTGTTCAGCCTAGAGAAGAGAAGGCTCCAAGAAGACCTTATTTGACCTTTCAATATTGAAAGGGGGCTTATAAGAAAGATGGTGACAGAATTTTTAGTAGGGCCTCTTGCAATAGGACAAGGGGTAATGGTTTTAAACGAGAAGAGGGTAGATTCAGATTAGATATAAGGAAGAAATTTTTTTATGATGAGGGTGGCGAGACACTGGAACTGGTTGCCTAGAGAAGTGATGGATGCCCCAACCCTGGAAGCATTCAAGGTCAGGTTGGATGGACTTTGAGCAACCTGATCTAGTGAAGATGTCCCTGCTCATTGCAGGAGAGTTGGATTAAACCTTTAAAGGTTCTTCCAACTCCAACTATTCTATGATTCTATGATCCCAAAGAACACACCACAGATTTACAGTAGAGTGACTTGCAGGCAAGGTTTCCTGACTTCTATTGTTACACTTTAATTATCTAACTGCTCCAGCCTTTATATATGAAGTATATATTTTTGACACTCTGCACTCCCTCCCTCAACTCCTTAATTATCTGAATCATCAGAAGAGAACAATTTACATGTAAAAAGTAAGACCTCAAAACATTTTAGACCATTAAAATACCTGGGGATTGAAAGCCTGCTAAATCAACATTGCTTTTATTGTTCTTAATTCATGTCCAGCATACTTGAAATTATTAATCAAGGAGCAACAAGAACATCATCTTTTCTACTGCAAAATTCAAGAAAGCAAACTTGAAGTTCCTGCAGTGCTACTGAATTAGTGAAAAGTACATGATTTTTTCCTCCACTTTTGTGGAAGAAGAAACTCTCAGACTAGGCTGAAGACTGACATTTTTGAATTCCTTATTTAAGTAGTAGACACTCAGGGAAAAAGTGCTCATCTTCAGATGACTCAAGTCAGCTGCATGAGTTTTACCATGGCATGTTTAACTTTTTCACATTAATATTGTACAACAGCATACCACTAGCTACTTTCCAAATTCTCCTTTCAAGATTCTTTGCATCTTGACACACAGCACTATTATCAGCATGTGTCAGGTATTACCAATAATATCCTTAAAAAGTGTTTGTAACATTCTACAGGCTAGGATTGCTGATCTAAGTATAACTTCAGTACTTAGGCCATTCAGTCTGTTCAGCTATTACACAGATACATAACAAATAGTGAAGCTCCTGCACTAGGTTGTATTTTTCCCACTTCATAGATTTTTTTATTTGTTAGAATTGTCTGAAACTGAGGCCAGCCTTCTTGAGCTATTATTGGCTATTAGGGTAAATCAATTCTTCAGAAACCTTTAGGAAGTCCAATTAAGGATTGCTTTGCTTTCTCAAAAGCTTATTTTAAGTAGGGAGAAACAATGAGAGATGAAATAAAAACTTTTTTTGTGAAAATCAGGTCTCTCAAGCATAGAAATGGGTGGGAAAATGAAGCATTACTTAAGAAATTGGTATGGGAGACCAATACGAAAAAACATTTAAGAGGCAAATCATAAGGCAATACTGTATTTTTTTTTCACAATTTGTGTATTAGGACAACAAAGTATTTCACTGCAAGACTCTCACTGGATTACACAAAGCTGTCACTGGGCATAAAGAAGCCATTTTGCCTGTAACACTGCTAAGTAAATATAGAAAAAAATCCAAAAGGATACCATGCAATTCTCCTTTATTCTACTGGCAATCATTTCACAAATATTCACGACTTAGATATTTCTTCTGCATCAGTGAGCAGATATTTGTAGTTAGTTAAATAGCTGATAATGGTTCATGTCAGACTGATTTCTTTCATAGGAATGAAGTAGAAGCAGAGGGAGGAAAGGAAGTGAAAGATGTTTTCCCAAAAAAGGAAAAACAGAACAAAGAAAAAAGTCATGACAAGTCAAGACAAATCTTCCTATGCTGGGATCTGCCTTAAAAAAGTAAATTCTCTCTGTCAACTCAACAACATTAAAGAAAGGAAATTCACAACATGACAGAGGTTCCCCTGAGGTTTCTCTGTACTTGCTATATATGAAAATACAACATAAAGAACAGGTGGGGAAAAAAAGGCTTTGGGACATAAACTAGAATATTTATTGTACAGTGTGCCATAAAAAAAACCCTCAAGTTTACACATAGGTTCTGCAACTTCTGTTTATGTAATAACCTTAGATACACACAAATCCCAAGTAAATGTGGACTATGGACTATTTCCTGAAATTATTGCTTTGCAGTTAATAGTGATTTGAGATTTGTCACCGAATTATACTTGTTTAATTCCTGCTATGTGGAATTTTTATAATCATTTACCTTCTATTTGTGGTACTTCTCCCTGAAGCTTAGCCTTGCTTGTAAAAGGTGCATTTTGTAGCACCAGTGCAAACAGTGAAGGAATCAATGACTGTAGAGCAGACAGATACATGTGGAGCTTATGTTCATCCAAGCCATGTTCTCCTTCCTGAAACAAAGAGGACATTTACTTAAAGTTTTCGGTTTGGATGATCTGTTGCTTGGGCATGTGTTCTCTGGCAAGAGATCAACACCTCTGTGATGAGCTTCTACACAAAGACATTAATTTATATGGTAATTTATTCTAACCACAAGCTTACTTTGTGTCAGCATTTAAATGCCCTTGTCACCCTTAAGTCACTCGCTTCTACTTGAAAGATACAAGCAATATAGCCTTTGGCATTTAGTGGTTCATGTTGATGAACATACAAATATTAATTTCATAAAAATTTTCAGCATATTTTGGAAACGGGATTCCTTGGTCTTAGGGACCGATACATCTAAAAACTGAATAAACTAGTCGCCCATACTCTGAAAATAAGCACCTTGGTTAAGTGTATTAGATTATTATGAGATGCGCTATATTCCAGAACGTTCCAGATATTTACCAAATTAAGCATGCAAACTGGCTCATAACTGCAAACCACTTAACTAAACCATCCAATTCTACCTTTTTGGTTTGTTTAATAAACAATGTACTGTATTAAAAAACACACTGTGTGACACTTTAAAACAATTTAAATATATGGCATATGCACTCAGAATAAAACACATTATCTGGTCACAGACTCAAGCATTTTCTGAATTGCACTTTGATTACTGGGCTACAAAGTAAAACACTGTTAAAGAAGCATCTGTTTGGGTTTTGTGGGTTTTTTAGGGTTTTGGCGGTGGTATTTTTTCCTTTCTTCCAAAGGACAAGTAAAAGTTATGGAGTTATAACAAAAATCTCCAGAAAACTTTTCCCCCATAGAACATTAAGTAGCAATTATTTACATTTTTGTATTTTTAAAAAAACTCTGCATATGTAATAAAGATATAAAGAAAACTCTCCAATGCAGAAACAGCTGAACACATACCCTGAGCAATTTTTCAATTTTATTAAGCAGTGTAGGTATAAGATGGAATTGTAAATTTCCCAGTTCTGTTGTCCAGGCAGCATAAGCAGGTAAAAACACCTGATGCGTTGCACTAACTACACGTTCTGAAGGGTCTCCTAAAGCTGAAAGCAGAAGTTCAAAGCCCTGGCAAAATAAAGAACATAATTACTTTTCCTACCATACACAGTTTGCTACACAAAACATGCAGTCTAGAAAAAAATTATGATCCATTTTTAAAATTTTACACTAATAAAACAACATAGTACATGAAGGCCTTTCAACAGATATTCCCAGCCCACCTACAAAGTAAACAATAGGTTGCCCAATGAATGACCCTGTAGAGTATTTCTCTACAGTCAAGTTATCAGAATGAATACAAACACATTTTACCACTCCACCTTCAAAAACTCAAAGACAGGGTTAGAAGTTCTTAATTTTCACTTATCTGAAACACTATTCAGCAGTATTAAGTTGCACTACAAGTAGGCTTTGTTGTAGTAGATGAATCTTTGTTAGCAAGTGATGATATCAAATTGGCTAATAGTATCAGATAGCCAATGAAGTGGTATGCTCCTGAAGGCGAATTATTAGAGAAGCTTCTGTATGAGACTTAATACCTGAGGTTCTAATGATACTTTTATGTATATGTTTTCTTTTTGGTCTTGGTGGTACAATAAAATGAACGTTCATATAAACAATCAAAATTTTTAAAAGTATCTGAAAAGATTTAATAAAAGTACATGAAATTACGCATCCCTTATTCATGAAATAAATATAGAAGACATTTCATACATACAAAACTCAAATGAAATTATACCTGTTGATATTTGTCTGGATCATCAATATATCCCATAATGATGCCAAGGCTTTTAATCACAGCTTCTCGTACCAGATCTGCCTTATCTTCCATTAGCATTTGCTGCAGCATGGAAAGTACTAAAGAACTACGAATTTCTTTCTGTTTGGAAACAAGAAAAAATACTTGTTAAATACAGTAAAACAAGAAATGTGAGTTTATAGCAATTTTTGTAAATAATTTGCACTTCTATTAGTGCTTACAAGTAAAATCCCTTCCTCCAACCATGGATCCCTTTGAATATTACACATTCAGTTTTCACAACAGAAGATGAATGACTATAAAATGTCAGTAGTCTCATTAGAGAGCCTTTTGTCCTACTAAACACAGAACTCAGGTCCTTCAATTCGTATGAAAGTATGTGCCAAAAATAACTAAAAGCAAAAAAACTACTATAGGCCTAAACTTTAAACTGAGTCTTTAATCATTCCATTGCTAAATTGGAGAAGTAGGGTTTTAATTTGGGTTATTTTCATCCTTCTCTGAAGTTTCTAATTCTAGTTTGCCACTGACTTAATTTTCCTGCTTTTGAATTGCAGCACTCTTCATGTAACATTCCAGTGTCTGAAGAACTCTATTATTGGGTGCCAATTATTTTTTCAGAGATTATTTCCTTAACTGGTCCTAACTATCTTTACTTCATCTTTACTGAAAAAGACTATTTTCTCAGAACATACTGTTCTTAAAGACATTTTATAGCTAGACTGACCTGTATTCCTTTATAGTAAATAAGCTACCTCCTTAATGTCATTTATTGGATCTCACATGTGTAATATAAAGTAGAAGACAATGTGACTGTCTATACATAACATATACCCTTGAGAAGATTCATAACTATAAAGATTGTTTATACTACACAACAAATTTTCACCTTGCTTTCACTAGGAAAGTATTTAGGGTCACTATTAATACTTACTGGAAGGTAAGGTGCTAGAGCTCCACAGGATTCTGCTACCAGTAGCCGTCTCTCTGGGTATTTGTGGTTGATCTGGTAAAAAGAAACAGAATGGCTATTTGCTTTGCAGTAACCAGTATTCAGAATGTGGTTAGAATGAACAGCAGCAGAGCAGTATGTCTGCACCTCTTATATAAACATTGACTGTGCCTGTAGAAGTTGCATATGGGTACTAAGCACTTTGAAATTCTTGCGCTGAGGCATAAAGACAAGGCAGATAGAGCCTTCACTAGTTGTCCTATAAAATACAGCTTATAGTAAGAGAAGACTCTGAGAAGTATATATGTATATGAAACAGAATGGTGGAAAGCAGTGTATGGGCTGCTGGACTCACAGAATATGAGTAACTTCTGAGCTGGCATGTCATGAAATATTCTGTCTTGTGCAGCCCTTCAGGAGTGCCGTTCCTCAGAACTACACAAGTGCCCTCTAGTGCTCTGAGCCAACCAGTGTAGCATAGCTGCCCAGATCCTGCTGAGCAACTGGGGGTCAAAAAAAGGCACATGTACTAAGTGAAGAAGTATTCGCATGTTATTGAAGTTCTACTCTCAAGTCCAGCATAAACATGTTGTGTCTCTGAAGTGTGACTGAAAACAGCTCCTATTCCCAAGAACCTCTTGACCCTGTGCTGTTTACCTCCCCTTTTCAAAGGCCACTACAAAATTGTGCCTTACAAATTTGATATTGATAATTCTGAACCAAGTCTGCATCCTGGTGGAGTCAGCTTTAATGATTATCCAATGAAACACATGATACATTTCAATATGCTTTGTGAATTAAAAGTTTTAGGGTAAAATGATGAGAGAGAAAAGTGAATAGCTTGTTCCTGTCAAATAAAATAGGATACACATGTGGTGCGACTATTTCTTTCTTGCTATGCAGCATATAGCATTGGTAAGACAACCATCTGGTCATGAAAAAAGACCAAGGTACTCGCTGCCTTCTCTGTCTCAGTCTTTACTGGGAAGGCTTGTCTTCAGCAATCCCAAGTCCCTAAAACCCATGGGAAAATCTGGAGCAAGGAGGACTTGAAGATAGAGAATTACCAGGTTAGGAAACATTTAAACAAATTGGACATTTGTGGGCCCTGATGGGGATGTATCCATCAGTGCTGGGGGCGTTGGCGGATGTCATTGCAAGACCACTCGTGACAATCAAAGAAATGTTTTGTCAATTGGGGAGCACTGTCAATTCCTGAGGACTGGAAAAAAGCAAATGTCACTGCTACCTTCACAGTACAGTCTGTCTCACGTCAGTTCCTGGGAAGATGTTGAAACAATTAATTCTGGAAAGCATTTCCAAACCTATGAGGGATGAGAAGGTGGCTGGGAATAGTCAGCATGTATTTATGCAGGAAAAACCATGCATGACCAGCCTGTGAGCTTTCCCAAGATGACTGTCTCACTGAACAAGGGGAAAGCAATTATATTGTTTATCTTGACTTCAGCAAGACTTTTGATACTGTTTCCCATAACATGCTCATTCACAAACTGATGAAGCCTGGGCTAGGTAAAGACAGTGAGGTGGATGGAAAACTGGCTGAACTAATCACAGGCTTAAACAGTTGCAGCTGGGTGCCAGTCCCCAGTGGTGCACCTCAAGGGTTGATTCTGGGGCCAACAACGAAGATCTTCATTAATGACCTGGATGACAAGACAGAATGCACCTCAACAAGTATGCAGATGATGCAAAACTGGAAGGAGCAGTTGATATACCCATACAGAGGCAGCTCAACAGGCTGGAGAAACAGGCAGACAGGATCCTTATGAAGTTCAAGAAAGGGGCGTGCAAAGTCCTGAACCTGAGCAGACATAATTCCCATGCACCAGGACAGACTGGAGGCCAAGTGGCTGGAAAGCAGCTTAGCAGAGGAGGACCTGGAGGGCCTGACAGATACCAAGCAAAGTCAGCAATGCACTCCTTGCAGCAAGGAAGACCAATGGTATCCTGAGCAGCACTAGGATAAGCATCACCAGCAGGTACGTCATTAGACCTCTTTACTCAGCATTGGTGAGACCACATCCAGAGTGCTGTTCTGGGCTTCCCAGCCACAGACACAAAGACACACTGAGCAAGTCCAGTGGAGAGAGGTGAGGATGATTAAGAAATAGGAGTATATGATATATGGGGGGAGGCTTAGAGAACTGGGATTGTTTGATCTTAAGAAGAAAGTGCTCAGGAGCGATCTTAACCATATGTATAAATATCTGTACCTATCTGCAGAGAGGTGAAGAACACAGAGGTGCCCAACGAAAGGACAAGAGGAAATGGGACACAAACTGAAATACAGGAAATTTACTGGGAGGGTGGCCAAACCTTGGAACACGTTGCCCAGAGATGTTATGGAGCCTCCATCCTCAGACATATTCAAAACCAGACTGGACTTGACCTTGAGCAACTTGCTCTAGCTGACACTGTTTTAAGTAGGGGGCTTGGACTACCAGATGTACAAAGGTCCCTTCCAACCTCAGTCATTCTATGATTCTCTCAGTTCTACTCACTCAGGAGAAACTACAGGTGAAGACATAGTAATAAATCAACTTTGGACAACTTCTTACCTCAACTTTATTTCCACAGCACACTGAACAATGGTACCTGACCACTGATGTACTATTGCTTTCAACTTTCTCACTGTTCTGATCTGAAACAACCAAGAACTCTCTCAAGAATGAAGAGTGACAAAGATCATTTGTAAGAGACTCCAATGAACAGACCATGAGCCTCAGGACTAAACTGAAGTCTCAAGCATGGGAGAACGTTCTCTGAATGTGTCTATCGTTACTTTGCATTCATTCATCAGTAGCACGCTTGTAATACTTTTTGGAAGCATAGATGAGAAACAATATGGGCATGCAACAGGCTGCTTTAATACCTATAGTATCTCTGACTTATGTGCCATCTTTCCAAATGCAAATTCCCTACTGGTAACAGAGATACACTTTGCCTTCTGGAGCTCTGCCTACCTGAAAGAAACAGCAAAGACTAGTTTCAACTGGTTTAGGTGGACTGGCAAGGCAATCTAAATATCACCCCTGATATTGCAAAGACATACTGACACACTGGAGGAAAAAAGACTCAAATTTCTACGAAGTTTGTGGTCAGGGAAGAGTATTAGCACTTAGAAACTTAAACATAACTGTAAATTGTTTATTACCATTTCTTTTCCTTTAAGAAGCAGTAGTACGATTTTGGAAGCGGATTAACTGTTCACTAGTTCTGAGGGAACTTTTAGCATTCACAGAGCCTTGAGCTAAACTCAGATGACACAGCTATCTAATTCTACCTGAGAAGAGCAGGTAGAAAGATCACAAAGAATAGTCTGATAACAGTGAGCTTCAGAATGTGTGAATGAAAGTGCTGAATCTTCTGAGGGCCCAGTCCTTTGCATGTATAAATAGATTTTGGTTGGAAACCAACTGCATGAACGCTTTCATGATCAAAGCATCTACTGAGAAAAGGTAGAAGCTATGTGTGTTTTTGAGTTCCTTCTACAAACTCAGTCTTGTGACAATGAGGTTCAGCTGGTATTTTGCCAGAAAAAATAATGACCTGGTTTCAGTATCACAAACAGTCTGGCAAACTGCATTAAATAAATGCATGATGACATATGGCTTGGCAGCCTGATATGCTGTACTGTTACAGTTGGAGTTGTTTCCCTTTTGCATCAGCAATTACTAAGAAACTGCTATGATGAAGATGTGCTCCTACTGAGGTGAGACTGTTTTTTTTAAACACTGTTTAAATTTCATGAAAAGGACTAAGAAAACAAAATATGGTTTGTGATCAACTACTATTGCCATGAGTCCTGCATTTAATCAATAGATACATCAGTCATACATATAAGCACAAATGCTGCATATAATATGTACTTCTGCCATCAGAAAGCATTAAGACTATTAAAGCTTGGACTTTATTGTGAAACACAGATGGCTGCATTATGCAAGAAACAGTAGACAATTATCAGACCAAGCATTACCACTCTGTCAAGGCTTAGTTATTCACTGTCTTTTAGGCAATGATGAACTCCCTCTTCTTCATTATGGTAGGAAAATGCCATGCATTTTCACCTGAACTCATATTGTTCTGTTTCTATGCCTCAGATGAAACAGTAAGAGTTTCAGTTTGGTTGTTCAGTTATTTCTGTTAATTTAGAATATCTGTGGAAGAGGTCACTGATTCTAGAATTCACATGTAATCTTCAGGTTGATCTTACAGCTGTAAAATCATGCCCATCTACAGGGGACTGACTTCTGACTACTTTGATCTTTAATTTTCTCTTTATGAATTTAAACTAGCTGAAATGCAGACACTGTTTCAGGGACTTAATACAACATAAAAATCAGCAAATGAAATATTTGAATGAAAATGGATTTCCAATGGGAAATTACGCCGCTAATTATAAAGGCACCTACCTGGCAATAGGTTAGGCAACACTGATGATGAACATGGGCATATCTACATTTCAATACAACAAACATATGCAGGTAAACACAATCTCTAGATAGTCTTTGACAAATTTTTTCCTTCTGAGTTCTTTTTAATGTTATGTAAAAGTATATGTAATGAGGACAAAGAACATCCAAATACCTTTCTGAAAAATACTTTGAACTGCATTCATTGAAAAATGAAACTAGAACAACCTCCCTCCCAAACAAATAAAACTTGACATTTACAAATTTTTAACTAATTTTCCAGAGTAAAGCACAAAATAATCAGTTACCTGTTCCCAACACTGTGGTAAAAGCTCAGCTTCTACACGTGTTGGTCCAACGTGTCGGGCAAATGCCACACACCCAGTCAGTATCATCTGTCTGAAAACATAAATTTAATCTGTTTATAAAGTAAAGTTCTATAATATATAGAATATATTTGTTAGGAAACAGATACTGTCAGGCAAGAGGTAATCGTCTACTGTCAAAATTTCACACCATACACACTGACTTAAAGACTAAATATTAAATTGAAAGCCACTATTGTCCCTGCTATTGCAGTGGGGGTTGGACTAGATGACTTTTAAAGGTCGCTCCCAACCCAAACTATTCTATGATTCTCTTGTTTTCTTTTTAATATGCCTTTTCCAGAAACTTGCAGATCCCAAATTCCATGAACCAGAGCCTGAGAATCTCTGATTTGGGAATCTCTGATTTCCTAATGTCTGAAATTGGGACACTCTGACTAAATCTCTCATTTAATTCTTATTACTGAATGCTATGATTCATCATACAGTAAAAGGATCTAAATTACTTAACACTATCATACCATCACAGTGTTTCCGTCAAGTATGCATACTGCTTGCTTTTATTTGGAAGCCTTCATGACATTTAATGAACTTTGTTCAAAACAATAACTTAATTCTTTCCTAACATGGTTTTACAACATTATAACATACAAGTTACTGTCATCTCTCCCAAAATATTGGAGTTTTGTCAGAAATCTTCTAAAGCCTACTCTAAAAAGGAAGCAATTCATCAATCAGCAGTATCTATGATCATGTGAGTCATTTGTATCTATATTCTTGCATTTTTTAACTTTCCTCAAAGATTGCAAGAAATCACTGTTGTTCCATGAATTTCACAGGCACAGAGATATACTTAAAACTTCATTAAAATCGTATTTAGCTGTCATTTGTGATTTTCTAACTTTTATTTAATGAGTGTTTATCTTGCTAACATTTTGTACTTCTAACTATTTCTCCTGTTAATAGGACTGGAATGATACCTACTTTGCATGCAATTTACCACTTCTATTTACTTTTAGTGCCTACATCAACACTTAAATACCCAGTTTCAAACAATAACACACGGACATAAGAAACTCATTTTATCACCTCCACAGTGAGATTAGGACACCACTGAGAATTCGTTTATTATTACTTTGTGGAAAGTAAGCCAGAATTAATTTGTTACCATTTTAGTGTCGTGTGTAAACTCCTAAATATTTACTGCAGCTAATAGTATGCCCTTAAGGTTGAAAGGCAGAGATTCTGCTAGTTACTTCTTAACCAGTTATACAATATACTCCGGGAAAAAAAAGACTCAATTTCAGAATCTTTCAAGGAGAAATAATCTATTAAAAAATATTTTTTTCCCAGCATTCTTTAGGCCAACAATCACACCAAGCTCTTTGGTTTTGTGTTCTGTGGGTTTTTTTCCTCTCTACCACATAAAGAGAACTAGACCTTTGACCAAGGTAAGAAGCTTGAGGGAAAACAAAAATGTAATGATTAGATAAGACTCAAGAAATCAACAGATGATATGTGATAGCAATATGGAGGCAAAAGTCTGTGGTAATTCTGAGTTCTCCATCAAACAAAACAGTTACTCGAATGCCTGTCTTTGGTTGTACACACTGTACCTAATCACAGATTTGGGCAATAGAATATACTTTTATAAAATATTGAAAAAACAAAGAGCAGAATACAGTAATCACTTGAAATAAGCTGCATTAGAAATGAGGAAAACCAAAATATGTATTTGTTTTCTTTAAATCAAACCTCCTCAAAAACGTTCCATGAAATATCAAGATTAACTCAGATTTCCTTCTGCCTTGCCTATAAAGTAGGGAACTAAGATATTGCAAAAATATTAAAAAATAATGTTATAAATATTTTACTGTAATCATCTTAAAAGTATATGACAACAGTCGGTATTTCAGGGGAAGGAAAGGTTCTAAGGATCTCAACAACAGGTCATTGAAGAAAAAAATGTTAACACTAAGCTGTTGCAAAAATTGAAGTCTATGCTTGATATAGCAAAAAACTTTCTACTTATTGTCATAATGATCTCTTTTGTTAACAAGATGCTGGGAATGTTTTCCTCAAAATGCTCTCTCCAGGTTACGCACTTATGATCAGTTAGGCAGGAACATAAACCCAATCAGTACCATTCAGAGCAGCACCAGTTTGCTGCATCAGTACAGAAACTAAAGTGAAATCAAGAATCAGACTAGAAACACAAGGCAGAAGTTAAAAGTAGAACAGACAAAATTTAACACCTCTAAACTCTTTCTAGAGGTTTTTGAAAGTGACTGCATGCACTGGTAAGCAATTCAATCTTATACTACACAGTTCAAGGTTCTTTTGTCACTCCTAAAGGTTGTAATAAAAACTTACTTACTAGTGTTTTCCTTATTATGTCAGCAAGTTACATGTGTTCTGTAAGAGGTGGTATCATATGAGCAATGAAAAGTCACACTAGATACACTACGCTTAATTTATTTTAGCTTTTTAGCATTAAGAATGCTGCTTCTGGGTGTATTACTTGGAAATCTTCTAGAGTTCACATTTTGAACTATGTTTTAACCTTGTCCTAGAAGACCCCAATATTAATCTGACTTATTCATCGCTCCTTAGCTTCCAAAACCAACATAACTGTCCAAAAAGATGTTTAAGTAAAGCTAACACATATTTATTCCTTTGCAGAAGAGAATTTGATAGACATTTTGAAAAGTTGAATAGTACATTAATGAACAAAGCCTCGAGGATAAAAGTGGCCTTGTTAAATATGACGTTAGTATA
Source organism: Strix aluco (assembly GCF_031877795.1). Taxonomy (NCBI): domain Eukaryota; kingdom Metazoa; phylum Chordata; class Aves; order Strigiformes; family Strigidae; genus Strix; species Strix aluco. The sequence goes on along the minus strand of NC_133931.1, from coordinate 91,384,395 downwards.
CAAGACTATGGTAATATGCTCTATCTGCATGTACCAAAGAGCCTCTCACATGGGCAAGAAATACAATACAGGGTTTCCACCTAATTGTTAACATACTTTACAAGGTCAAATATTTAAAGAAAAATACTTATTTTAACGTATTCATTATTAGAAATCTAATGTCACATCTCCATCTCTTGCATTTAACAAATTAAAAAAGTCAACTTGTTATCAACTGCTACTTTAATGTATACTGTAGGCCTGTACAGTATAGCAGAAGATAAATAAGAGATAATTAATACCATTGTTCTGGTGACTAAACCTGAATGTCTTTGCTTACTTCATATTGCACAAGACTGCTAAAATATTAAACTTATTTAGATAAAAAACAAGCATGCATAAAATACTTCATACAAATAAAAAGTATAAAAAAGTATAAGAAGTATAAAAAAACTGAGTGAAATTCTGAATAGGTATTTTCTATCTAATTTGTGTTCAGAATGTCTTTCATTTGATGGAATTTTACTTATTCTTCAGTCAGATGTTATGGCACCTCTAAAAAGATTATGATTTTTATGTGTGTAAATGTATATTATGTATATACATGTTTTGTCCTGGAAGTTATGGCAGAACATTCTTCCCACATTTCTGATGAAAATGAGTTGGTTTTAGATATAAATCTCTAACTCACAACAAAGAATGAACAACTTCAATGAAAAAGAAGCTTAGACTTTCTTCTTTCTTAGCTGCTGGAAAAGTCACATGTAACTGCAGCTAAACAGGCATATGGACAATCTATTTGATAGGCCACCAATCCTGTAACAAAACTACAAGAGAATACAAGTGGGATGTAACTTCCTTCCCCTCTCAACCACAAAATTATTTTAGCTTCTCAATCTGCGTGGGACACTCAAAACACTTTAGATAATGGTAGATGTTTCAGAAGCAGATTTCTAATGAATCTGAAGTTTAACAAGGACTATATATCTTTGTAATTTCAATCTGCATGGTGCCACTGTGCTACAAGCTGCTTTTATTTATTTATATATTTTTTGTCTCCAAGCCCATCTCTTCCAATTGAACCTCATCTCTAAATTTTACCATGGGAACAATTTAGAAAGACACTGGAACACTTCCGTTTCAGAGAATCTTCAAAAAAAAAATGCTTTCCACCTATTTCATAAAGCCTATTTTGTCTGAAGACAGAACAGAGCAACAATAGATACAGATGCTTTATGAAACATCTGTAACGAAAATAAAGGAAGAGCTATAGATCAAATACAAAAAAATCTTTCCACAGTTAAGAGAGGGAAACATACCAGCTAAGGTACTGTCTTTCAACCTTAAGGGTATTCTTATTGAGATTGGTACAAAGGCAGATCTCCTGAGTACTAAGGAAGAACTAAATTTAGAACACAAAATAAAAAGTATACTTTGTTTCAAAGTCTTAACCAAAATAAAGCAAAGGTCTTAACACTTGTCAGAACTAAATCACTGCTTCAGTCTTCTGAAATTTTTATTGCTACCATAGTACTGAACCATAAGTAGGAAGAGTACTATTTTCTCATGCTATTTTCCCAAACTAAACATGGTAGTTAACGTTAAAACATATAGATCACTAAGATAAACTAAGACAGAGGTTTAAAAAAGCTGTTTTATTTTCTGTATCAACCATTGCTAAGAATTATGATCTTAAAGCCCTTTTAATAAAGCATTTCAGTTCATCTTTAAAGAAAAAAGGAACTGAAATGTTACACTGCAGCTTACCAAGCACATTCTTACATTTCAGTAACTAGAAAGTACAGGTCATGGAAATGGAAAGTCCTGAAGTCCACATAAATTTTTCAACACTGTATCAGCAAAACATAAGCTTAAGTGAAACTTGGTTAAAATCATCGAGTAATATCCAGTTTCTATTAGTTCTGTTTCTTTGACAAAGAAAAAAAAATTCCTTCTTATCCCGCAACACACAAACGCAAACACACCTTTGCTCATCATCTGGTCGTTTGATCAAATTGAACAGTATGTGTAGAAGCTGATCTCTCTCTTTGGGTTCAGGATGGAGGCAGGCAGTACACAGTATGAGTGGGATCAATTCCTAAAAAGTTGTGGGTAGGGGAAAACCAAACAAAGTAAAAATGCTTTGGGCATATATTCATTAATGGTAAAAGAAACTAAGAAGATAAATCTAGCCACATAACATAAAAACAGTTAGAAAGGATGTTTTAGAGTCTTGATCTCTTAAGTGACCTGAAAAAAGTGAAGGTCTACAAAAGTTAGAAGTATTTTCCTGCTAGGAAAAATCAGGGGAGAACCAGCACATAAAATAAAATGCCCTTCAAAGATTACAATGAACATATGCAGGTCACCTGTAACCAGAATTAGAAGACAATGATGGTTTAAATTGCCTTCACTACCTACTGAACTGAAGCATGCTCCACAGACATCTATGGAACAAAGTTCCTACAGAAAAAGCTATTTCTGATGCCATGGAGTTAAAGATTAAAATTTCTAATTAAGCATGCACACAGTTTTGTGCACAAGTTTAGCAAGCACTGAGAAACATATATTGGTAAAGGTGACTGCAGACAGATATCCTCTATTTTGTGTGACTGAGAACTGTATGTTTTTTTAAAGGTTTGTTGGGGTTTTTTTCAATAAAGAGGCAATATCTGAAGGTGAATTTTCTTTATAGAGCAATTCAATTCCCTTAAGGAACAAACTACCAAGAAAATACTATGTAAAACATTAACTGAAAGAAAATATAAGGCTGTTCACAATAGGGAAGACCTCCTCCTTTCTAATTATGCCTTCAAAGCTCATGGTATTCATTCCCAGAAGAAACAAATGTTTCTAAAACATGGACTGGAAGTCCCTTTCCTTGACCTTGTTGATGGGAGCCTTTACTCCAACTGAATTTGGAAGCCACGTAATTTCTAGGCAATTTAATAACTTAGAGACAGAAACATCACACTGGGAGGTCCAGGGAAAAGAACAAGACAAACCTAGGTGTCTGCAGAGAAAACATGGGCAAGTAATCTGGAGACTTTCTCTCCCACCTGCTGCATGCTTCTGAGCCACTTTCAGCAGACAAATTTTTTGTGAACTAATAAGCTGTGACAAACAAGCAGAAGACAGTGGGAACCACCTCTGAAGTTACTGGGAAAGATTGTAAAAAAACCTGGAAAAAGCTATAGTTATTTGTAATAACTTTGCAGGGAGGTGCCAATTTCTTCTTGCAGACATTCAAAGTGACCTATTCATGATGTTCTTGAGAGTAAGTCTATTAAACAAGGTGGACATGTGGAAACAACATTAAAGACACCCTCACTGGTCAACTTGTATTTCCCTAAACAGCAAGTGCTGTGTTTATTTTAAACACCGAACGATACTGTATGTTAGAGGATTGCCTAAGCTAGTCAACTCCTGATAAGCTTTTATTGTCATTTTACAAGAACTCTACTCAGTGTGCTATTTTTCACCCCTGAAGATGACCGAGACACATCCTAAAATATATTTTAACATTCTGAAAGATATGTTGGCAATATTTAACCCAATTATGGGGCAAATTAGGGAATTTATGATGAGACAGAGGAATGAATGTGGAAATATCCTACCCACTGCTTAAAAAAATCTGGAAGTACGGAAGGAGAAGTGAAAAATAAATTTGAACAATTTGGAGTTTTCTAGTTGTCAATATTTTAAAGGGATCCAGTTTTGGGGTTTGTTTTTAATAAGTGTAGCACAACACAAAGTAATGCGAATTGAAAACCTGCATTAAAGAAACTTTACAAAATACATCACATGAAGAGCTAAATAACTTTCTTCAGCTGAAAGCTCCTTTCCCTCTAGAATTTGCATGTTAGATTTTATTTTTCGTATACCTAACATTCAGGTTTTGCCCATTTAAGGTCCTGAGAAGGCAGGGGGCTTAACCTATTTAACTTTTTTGTACTTCACAGAAGCATTTTCTCTCCTGCAAACACTGTTTTAACTCAAAAAGATTTGAAAAAAATATTGTAAGAATAAAAAAACCCCTCCACTCTAAATACCACTACTTACACATTAAGCCAAGATCTTTTAAAGAAGAAATCCAATTGCAATTTGTAGATACACAACATAATTACTAACTCCATCATAAAGAATACAGCTCATGGAAAAACCTTTAAATCCAAAAAAACCCCTGTGTTACTTTACTGAGATCTAACTTTCTGAAATCTATTCTAAGTTCACATGACCCAACTGCTCTTGCAATTATTCTTAAGTACTCCTTATAAAGAATTCTTTTAAAAAATAATATACCCCATGAAATGGGACGTGTATTTTTTTATGATCTGGGGTTTTTGTTTCAGTTGTTGAAACCATCACACTGACTTCACTTTCCTAGTATGTTTGAGCACCTACTCAAAAATCTCAACTGCTCACTCAGAACTACTGCTAGGTTTCAAAACAGTGGCATGAGCGCTTTTTTTTTTTTATAGCTTCTTTTCACATTTAAGGAAGTTAAAGTTGTCTTTTTCCAGCTGAGTCTGCATGAAAAGAACACACCTCCAAATATTCACCTAGATACTACTACCTTATCTGTGAAAAGCTAATGAGTTACCTAACACCATTGACATGGGGCAGATACAAGGCTGGTTCTTTACCTTGCAGAAAGCTGGTTATTATAGCTGACGGAATTAGCTGTATTTTCTTGTCCATTGGTCACATTCTTTCATGCATACTATGGGAGAAGAGAGTGTTCTCTGCATCGCTGCATCAGTGCTTCTACAGTTCCTTCTATTAAGGGGAGTGGAGAAACAGTGAGAAGTCTTGAACAGTGTTTTATGTGCTGCCTATAGACTTAATGGACAGGAAGGTAAACCTGGAGGCGAAAGGGTCTTTGTGGGACAAGAACAACAAAACTGCTTGCATAGATGGACAAAACAGGTCAAGTGAAGTCTCCCAAAGACTTAGAAGGGGCCGGATTCTTCTCGGGATATTCAGGATGATTAAGAACAAAAACCAACCTACAGGCAGGTTCAGGCTCATTCTTTCCTGTTGGCTAAGGGCCATGCCTTAAGATGTAGACTTGTTTAATAAATCCCAGATTTTTCATTCTCAAAAACAGTAGAGAAGTGTTGTAGAAAATGGTAATTTTCCATTAAGACACAATAATATTAGCATTTGGCTGTTTAAATTCAAGAGGAAAGTTCATAACATTGTCATGGAGACTGCATATAATTATCAATAATCAAGGAGAGGACTTCCAGTGCTATTTGAAACACTCTGCCTTCCTTGGGAAGGAATACCACTTGTGCTGACAGTCATAAAGCAAGAACACACATTTTTTAAAAACCAACAAATCCTCCATTTCATTTGGAATCCTTCCTAACCATTCTATTCACTCCCAAGTCGCTCTTTTCCCTTTTGCCTCTGACTTAGGAAAACTGATTAATTCCTGTTGGTGTTAGCGTCAATAATACCAGGAGGAGTGACTTCCAGAACTGCAATACTGTTTTCCCATTAGATGTCAAGCAGACTGCCATTACAACATTGTCAGCACTTGCAACTTGAAATAAAACATCATGTGTCAGAGGTCTCACCTCTGCTACTGAAAAGGCAAGTTCGTATCTGCAGCAGTTTGTATCTGTGAGCTACCCAGATGCAGAATACAGAGAAAAAAGTTATTTGGTTTTTACTGTGAGATAAGCTACACAGAGGTGAGTGATGGACAAGGCTATAAAGCTGACCTAATGCACTGCACAGGAGAACTGAAACGCCCATCTTCTCTCTGTTCTACTTCTGTGTAACTGTCCACATTGGCATCTCCAAATAAAACCTCACTTCTTTTTCACTGTAGTACCTTTGGACAACTTCTCCCTAACTTGTAACAACATGTTCTATCTTTGAACAGGATTCATTATTGGAACTGATTCAAGTTCTCAATAAAGTCAACATTTACATGGGTACATGGAGCTGCTCTTCATTATGGTCAAAAGAAGGTGGCTTTTGAATGGTAACTGGTACCACCTCTATTTCCTTCTACATATTGAAAGTATTAAAACAAAATATTTTTTTCCTAAATGCACCCTATTGTAAGCATTTGTCTGTTTTGCTGACAATTTTCTTACAAGGCAGCGAGGAATTTTCTATCTGTGTTGTTGCCCTCTTTTTTTTGTTTAACATTCTGTCAAAAGTCTTCTACATCTTAGATTTTCTCACTAATTACTGTTTTCTTGTTGGAGTGCTCATATGCAAAATAATTATTTCAAAGAATAAACTTAGTGTTTAAGTGTCAAGATTGGTTACTTCAATAGCTTAGGACAGTTATCTTTATTTTTTCAAATATTAATGCAATAATATGGCAAACAGGTGACAACATAATATATAAACCAGGATGACATTATGCTCCATTTTGTAAATGTGTCCCTTTTAATCTTCTCTTAACAGTTAGTGCTTATATTGTGAACCAATGCTATGTTAAAATTCTTCTGTAACTTAGCCTCTGACAACCAGTAAATAAAATAATCTTATCTGCAGCAACTGAAATAGCTGCAGGTACTAACAAACTACTGATACAGACTGTCTTGCACAAGAATGTATCTGAAGTTCAGAATTCACCCTTTTAGTTTTAAAAAGATATTTCATCATAGTACTAATACATGACACAGAACTTTGAGCTACTCATAATATTAAAATTACAAGTCTAATTACATTTCACAGGATAAGACTATTATTCCAGGATCCAAATTAAGCCTCTTGTAGATCCCAAAGGGATGCTTTTACATAAGAATCAATGCAGGTATGAGTGTGAAAAAAACTTTGTATTTTTTTTTCCCCTACTGTTTATTTGGAAATCTGTATATAAGACTACTGTGATAAAACTAGTAACAATTGGCAATTCAATAAATATTAAATATTTATTCAATAAATATTAAACTCCTTTCATCCATGAATTATGTTTAAATACATGGTGTTGAAAGAAATCAGCTTTCAGACTAGATGAAAAGACTTACTCTCTGAGACTGAGCTATTTCATTATAAGAAAACTACACTTGCCCCTCATATCTAGAGAAGGCAACTAAAGGCCTTAAATTAAAAAATGGTTATGTCTCTCATGTGGGGGGGGGGGGAACAACCCCACCCCCAAACAAAAAAGCCCCCCAAACCAAAACCCTGTAAACCAGAAGAGAACCAGCAGACTGTAGTCAACACTATCCGTTTTTCAGAAACAATCTATAGAAGCCTTCTGCAATCTAAGTCTTAGAGAGTAACAAAATATTTTAATTGTTCATTTAAATTTTTCTGTTCACCCCTATTCTGTGAAATAGAAACAGTTATTTAGAAAATACTGATAGCTGACAATTTTCACACCCTGAAACTCAAACTTATAATACCTTTATCCTTATCCAACCAGAATGACATCTGCTTGACACAGCCACTGGAAACAGCCTTTTAAATATACTGCCAAACATTCTTTCACATTTTTTAACAAAGCCAATATTTTATGCCTTTTTGAAGTGTAAGACTGAGATGAAAATCTGTGACAAGATATTCAGCTCTACCACGTTTTAAGAGGCAGCTACCTACAAAAAATGCCAGAGAATGAAAGTGCCTTGGTGACGTCTATGTGTAGTTATTACATGCTAACGTGAACAACCTCGCTAGAAGAAAGTAATAGTGTAGATTTAGAGTTGAGAATGGCACCCATTCAGAGTTTGCAGATTCAGCATTATCTTTGCTTCAACTTTACACAGAAATAAAAGCAAAACTCTATTTTAACATATTGAACTCTATATAAATGACAGCTTCTCAGTATACAAATTTAGTGGTGCACATTTAGTAAACCACTATTATCATGATTTTGCTAAGTTTGCATAACACAAATGAAAGTTACAGAAACTAACCCTGGAATAACAGGTGAGATGAAAAGTATAAATAATTAAGGAAAAGCATTTCTTGATTAAGAACAAGAGTAACAGATCCTGATGTTAAGCCAAAAAGTTTACTCTGGCTCAAATTCTGCTAGAGGACTACATACTGCAGAGTGTGGAAGTTATACATTCAAATAACGTTACTCCTGTTACCTGACAAAACTATATTGTTTTTTACATCTTATAAAGGGTGAGAAATCAGTATTGCACTGCCTAGTCATCATAAAAATTTTAAGAGACTGCTTTTCTCTAATTACAGTTTAGCCAAAGGAAACTTCTTATGGTATACCTCTTCACAAATAGAAGGTGGTGGTTTTTTTTTTTTTTTTTTTTAAATCTTAAATGTGTTTTAGTTTTAAGTGGTAAAAACACAATTGAGGAAGCAGATTCCAATGCAGATGAAATTGTACGAAGTCCAGCTGCTCATCTGCAAGAAGCATTATCACAGACTGCATACCCAGCCAAAGGGGTTTTTTTTGAAGAACAGGTTTTTAGCATTTTGTTACTGTTCATTCAAATTACTATTTGGCTTGCAGTATCTCCTTTGTTTGTGAGTGTATTCACACACAAATCTAAACAGTGACATACACATTTTCAAGCAGTTAAGATAACCTAGACACTTGTGATAAAACTAAAATTAAATTTATGTGTTGACACATGGAATTTTAATAACTACAAATTACTTTCAATCAATTATCCTATATTATGCATTATTGATTTTACCCAGTTGAACTGCTCTTTTAGAAACAACTAAAATGATTTCCTCAGCCACCCTACGCAACACTGTATTTTTTCTTCTTTCTTATCTTCCATCTGAACCTAAATTACAGACGTTGAAGAACAATTAAAGCTTCACCAATACACAAAAATAACAATTTCAAAAATACATCAGACGCTCTGACACTAACTGGTCACTCAGATGTCAACTGTAATATTTACCGGACCACTTATTACCAAGTCAGGCAGGCTGCTACTGACATTAAGAGGGCTAAAAGCATTGGTGAAATGGCTTCTGAATCTCTGGTAAAGGACAATCCCTACTGAAATATTGTCAACCTCCACAAACCCAGTTTCTCCAAAATGAAAATATTTAACATAACATTTTCAGCTTAAGATTTTGCAACCAATTTCAACATGATGGGTGTTTAAAGAACAAAGATGGGTACTTTAGGGGATCATCACAAAATTATGTTTAATTTTCATGTCCAACACACTGGCAGTGTATAGATCTTAAACACTACCACTGTATCTTTTCAGAGCAGTGATCACTTTGCTTTATAACCTGAGCCTGTTACATATCTTTCTCAAATTAGTGATCTTTTGGTATATTTTTACACCACTTCTCTGTAAAATTGTGCTAAGACTCTCTCATGATAAAGTTGGTTTTGGACAAGACCCAAAGTTGTACCTTGCTGAAGAGAGCCTAGTTCTTAGGTTAGCTTTTCATAATACTGATATTAATAAATACTAACAGATGGTCTACCCGAGTTTTCCTTCAAGTTCCACGACTACATCTGAAAGAACATTACAATAGTTATAGCAACGGGTGGTAACTGAGAAAAGCTATTTTTAAAGCAAATTTCAATTCTTGGAACATTAAACATCCCATGCAATCCAGTTACACAATTCTCACTTGTGGCTTTTTCAATCAAATTGAAACAGATGATTTAAGGCAAAAATACATGTAAAAATGTAACTTCAACTGTAAAACAAAATAAGTAGGAAATAGCTTAAAAGGTCACAAAAATATTAAATGCATTACACTGATTATGCTACAAGCTGTGAAAAGAAGCCAAAATACCACATCCTGCCAAGCAGAGGGAAGGAAAGGAATAAATAAGAAATCAGAAATTAAGCACTGATCCAGGAACATTCACAGAATTATTCTGAAAGACTATTAACAGAACCATTTGCAGAGCACCCGGTTAACACCCCCACCCCCTCGAAAAAAACTCAAACCCTTTTATAAAGTTTGAGACTTTCAAAATGTGGTACATCTCAAACTCACCATGTCAACTGCTGATCATTGCTCGTATGTTATTAAATTTTAGATTACAGGATCAGTACAAATTTCTTGAGTATTTTTCAAAGCCTTAAAATGAATTTATGCAAAATGCATTACTAAGTCTACCATACTGTAGGTCCCCTTAACAAGGACTAAAACTTACTCAGCAAGCTGTGCTGCTTCAAACCCTGTATTTCTGTGTCAACTATAAGGCTTTTGAATTTTTGTTCAATATATTTTCTTAGTTTTAATTTTTTTTAAACACATTTGATACTGTGCAGTATTTACAACAAAGCAATACAAAACCAGTCATTGTTTTTCCATCTTCAATTACAGTCTTCCTTTTCTACACTATATAGTATGAACTATTATGCGAAACACCATCTTCATTTACATTCAAAATAAACATTATATTTTCATAATTTTATTTAGCTTCATTTTAAATTTAAGGAAAACAAATAAGCAAGATTGCTAATTTTCTTATGAATGGGTGTTTTTGATCATCCTTATCTTGGCTGATAATGAAGCTTCTAAAAAAAGAAGATAGAATAAATTTTTTGTTGAAGTACATGGTGTTGCAAAAGAACCTGAACATTAATCCTTATTAAAACAAGTAGATAAAATAAACAAAATTAAATGTTTGAACTTATATCCTCTGCTCTGTATAACACACATTAACCACGGTCTTCTCTAACAAAAGCATTTGTGCTACCACAAACAGATGGACCTACAGTAACAATTAGTCTTGCTGAATGCTAATGGGTGCCTTAAGCAAAGGAAGAAGTACTAAGGTACCATGCAGGTTTACTCAACTCACCTGAGAGAGGTGTAAAACCATTTTCTAGGAGCAGAGATGCATGCACAAAAGTAAGAACATGATTGCAAGTAACAGACTTTCATGAAATTAGACACAACATCTTGAAAATGAACAGGAAAACATCCTGGCAAAAATAAAAAGTAGAGTTTCAGGGTTCCTCACCTCTCGCTTTGCAAGCAGCACATTAGGAACAATATGAGGCAGGCAGCGTCCCAACATTAACATGACACTTTTTTCACTGTCTGCAATCCGAGATACCTAGAAAACCAAGTTGGTTAGCCTTTTTAAATGAAGCACAGGAACAGAAAAATATCCTTTCAAAGGAATAATAAGAATTGCAGCAGACTGTTCATTTACCAGAAAATATTTAATTTACTCACACACATTAAGCCGTAAGTTTTTGATCTGGCAGTAACTTCAAAAGCATGAATCTACTTGTAGAGACTCAAAACTTCCCAGTAATTACATATCTATTACTAGGTTTCATACTGAAGCTAAAATCTGAAAGCATATCCTTATTTCTTAAGTTTCATGCACATAAAGTTAGCTCTCCGTATATGTTAACAAATCTTGTTTCAAAGCAATTATTGCTTGTTTAACTATTGCTGCCACGTGGAATAAAGGATCTTCTAGTTTATGTCAACTGGGAAATGTACCTCTGATCCCAAACGGCTGTCTGCTGACATCCGACAGAAAGACAGTAGTGCTTGATGGAAAGCTGGTGACAATTTCCTGAAATATTGTCAAAAAGGGAGGGGGGGGAAAGCATAGATCAGAAAGGTAAAACAACATTCAGAACGCATTTTTTAAGTGAAGCATACTGCAGAAGTTTTTGTTTAAAATTATCTTTGACTTTTGGGGTGTTTAGTTTGTAGCAAGAAAAAAGGGGGTGTCCTAATTAAAAGTTACTTTTAGTTCTGAAAAATGTAACATCTTTCAAACTGCTGCACAGACAAAAATAGGACTGAAGCATGAAGAAAAGGAAGCTTTAGCAATACAAGAGGAAGCATACAATTATGCAAACTGGGTGAGGGGTGTGGAAATCACAAGAAACAGTATTTTTGCTTAATGCTCTGATTCTGCACATTGCATAAAAACATTTGAGTAGTCAGTCACTTACAATCTTCAGGATTAAACAGAGATTCCTCAAGTGCCACTTTGGGATCTAAACACTGGATTCAAATACATAGCAAGAACCTCAAAACTAACCTTAAATTGCTCCCTAATCCCGAATTGTAGATGTGTATCTATAGAAGCACGGTCTCATGGCCATGCACAGCACCAGCCAACACAGCCAAGCTACTTGGCCTTAAGCATACACATAACCCTGGCAAGCGTCTCAAAACAACCATGTCTGAGGAGGATAATTTGACAGAAATATTCTCAGAAAACAATTACTGGACTGACCATTACATAAAACAGGCAAGCAGTAGCAGCGTTCTATTTTTCCTGGTAACGACAACACCCTCTGCCTTATTTGAGGCTTTTATTTAGATGCTATTCTAACACTGCCTCATCCACTATGCTTGAAGAGGAAAAAGAACATTTGTCTTTCAAAACATGCATAGAAAACATCTCACCCTGTGTCATCATCTGCTGTTTGAATCCTCCAATGACACTGTATGAGTTCAAGGGAGGATGCGATTCCTATTTCTTATGTAGAAAGTGGTATCACCTTTCAACTCTTAAAAATGCTATTTTGTGCACCTGAGCACACAAAATCCTATGCACATGCAATTATGTGTACGGACACTGTTGGAAAAGAGCTCTGTTTAACAATATGTTACTCCATATTCTGTAAAAGTATCCCTGAATGACAGATTTACAGACTCTACTCAAGGCTTTAAAGTTTATTTGCACCAGAAGAACAGGAACAATCATTACAAAGCAACAGTTTAACATTAGGAGAGTGGCAAGGCCTTGGCCAGTCCTTGGCCCAGGCAGTCCTTCACCTCAGCGTCTGTCCTGCAGAATGTCAGATCCTTCCTCGCTTGAAATCTTAATTAAAATCCTACATAAGGGCAAAGTTCTATCCCCATTTTGCAGAGACTGAAAACTAAGTATGACAGTATGTCACTGAATTTCCCTGTGGGTTAATGAATGGCAAGCTTTGGGCAGCATGGATCCCATTATGATTGCTGGCTATATTTTGAGTCAAGAAAGCTTCTCCTTGATGAAGTCTAGTAAAATCCTTGATGGCTATGCTGAATAGAAATGATGACAGACCCAGGCATCTCGCACACAAGTCAGTGGAAAGTCTTTTCAAGGGCCAAAAGAAGCCAATAGTGAAGATGTTCAAATATAAGGAAGTAAGATGAACAAAAAACCCAAGCACTACTATTCCATATAACATTGGGACAAAGGAGTCAATTTACTGAAAAAGTCAGGAGTGACTACTATATACAGAAAATGCTTTGTATTTGGTTCAAACGACCAAACACCTAAAATGAGTTGAATAAATACATGTGGTGTAGTCTATTTAAACTGCTGCTAGTGCTTTCTCCTGCAATCTGTTAGATGGGGAATTTTTCCAATGATGGCCATGTCCTCATTTGCGGGCATGGAGGCACAGCTGCTCTGCGTGCAGTCACACAAAGGAGGCTCACTTGCTCTTCTATCCTCTCTTCCCATCTGGGCAAGATTTATGCCAAGAATTCACTCCCTAGCTACAGTAGCAACCATCTTGCCTTTGAGAACAGTGTCTTAGTTTTTAATACCACTTAATACGTTATGAATAGATTGTAGTAATTGTCTTCTACAAATAATCATGCCTGGACCGAAATAAATATTCAGCACTTCTATCTGCTTCTCCCAGAGATCCCAAAATACTTAACAAATAATATAATTCTTAATGAAAAATTTTACTGTATTATTACAAACCATGTGCATAATCCAGGAAGAAATCCAGAAGAAATTTAGTGATATGAATCTATAAAACACTCTATCAAATATGGTTTCCTTTGACCCTTCACTGACATGTTAAACCCAAAACTCAGTACAAAAATAGCTACATATTACACATGCATTACTTATTTCTGCAGTGAACAGCATTTGAGGGGACTTCTGAAGTTAACTCAATGGGAATTTCAAGGCTTTATTCAACTACTTTTCAAATAAATCCACGAACAGTTCTATTTAAGAGATCTGTGAGCAGCAAAACAAATTCTGCTTTTCTAGACTACTATCATAAACCGCACTGGAGATTCTCATAGTTCCTTCTTCACTCACTGATATCATCCTATTTTGATACCCATCCTCACTATCCCCAAACCCTAAATCTCATATTCATGCACTTAATGCATCTCAGCACTCCCAATTACTCTGAACAAAAAGAAACATGCAACAAGCCACAGATGAAAGTAGGTAGACAAGTTTATAGCAATCAGTGTACAACAGGTGTCAGTTTTGATTATTACATAGTCTATATATTCAGCAAGGATATGAACTAAAATAATCTGAAAAGCTTAAATAGAACCACTGCAAATTTTCCAGAAAAATCTAAGCAGAGTTTTACTTTCCTGTTAAACACTAGTATATTCAATTAGAAGAGAGGAAATTTGTAGTAAGACTCTAAGGCACTGTGTTCAGAAATCAGAAATCTTTCCTCCTGTTCAATTCTAAGTTAAGGTATCACTGAAAAAGCATCTCTGCCCGCAGGATCAAGTGCAAGAAGTTCAGGAAATCCAGAGAAAACAGGATACTTAGGGTTTGCAAGAAAAGTTAATTACTGGCAGGGGTAGCAACTCTTTTTTTTTTTTTTCTCACCCCCTGCAGCTTGTATTGATTTTCCATCTGCACAGAATATCACACATGAGTTTCTAATTGGTATTTTCAGATGGAAGATAATTCTAGAAACATATTACTGTATCAACATGATCAAAGGAACACTATGGGAACTGACAATATACAAAGCAGAATGGCTACCTGCTCCCCTAGGAATAGCAACAGGAAGAGCATAAGGTGAGCTACTTGGGCATCTCTGTCCACAATGGTAATTTTAGAAGTTGTATCTACCCTCATTAAGCTTGTGGTCTGTGTTACTCCTGATGGCTACACAGTGGTTTATCTATTACTTAATGAACATGTTACTTCCCCTCTTCACTGTAATGCTTAAAAAGACTATGTGGATTGAAGAAGCTTTCTCAAGAACACACAGACACACAAATTCAGTCTCCATTTAATAACACAACATGAATGCCCTATTTTAACTAAAAGAATCAGTTACCCAGTGAAGACTTGCCCCAAATTCAAAACTCAAAGCAGAATGTCATCAGGTGCCCTTTCTGATACTCTAAGAGAGCGATACACATCTACATAGGAAAAATAAAAAAATTTCCCAACCACTCTTCAAGCAGAAAAGATTTCATTATGAAATTTAAATTTAAAAGAGAATGGAAATACCTTCCCATTCACCTTTTTGATTTTAGCTTTTTTTTTTTGTTGTAAGGAACAGAACTGGTTTTAGAAACAAGTAGGAGGTGAAAAGAAACCCTTGAATTTAATACTAAAAATGTAGATTTGTCAAATGTACTCCTTCCTAAAAAAAATTAGGAACAATATGAAAATATCAGCACTGTACCCTAACGGTATGCTAAGTCTTCTATCTGCATTCAAAACACAAATTATCTATGAATTCTGCAGAGTTTTACTGTTAGAAAAATGTCTATCCACTTTAAGAGAATTTTTAATTAAAGCATTCCAGATTAAAATTTATCACTAACCTATTAGGTCTATCAAACTGGACTGCAGCTTTAGTTGATGGAGCACAAGAAGACAGTTTCTGTGTTTCTTTACAGGGCACAGAATTCAGCGTATCATCTTTAGAAGTCCTTGAATCCACTTCAGCTGATAAAGAAAGGCTTGTTTCCTCAGTGTTTCCATGTTTATTGTCATTCTCAGAGCTCTTGATATCCAAGTACCGTCCATTGTCCTCTGAGACTGTGAGAGGCACTTGTTTTAAAGAAGGATGGGATGCTACACCATAAACCGTCGACACAGCAAAATTCTCATTCTTGAGAAAATCTATTTCACTAAAAAAGGAAAAACAAGGAATGAAATATTTTTGTAGCTTTCATGATAAGGAATCATGTTGGAATCACAAAACTGAAGCACAGAAATACGGACAACATACTGAAGAACTCCCTCTTCAACTCCAGTATGTTCAAAAATTCCTTTAATATCACGCAAGCTGTTCAAATGACCACTGGTTTAACAGAGTTCTTTAGTCAGTAATTAGTAGTAGGGAAAATGTTGCACTCTGAGTGAATCAATGAAATAAGTGACTAACAATAGTGTTATCTGCTTCTGGCTGAAATCTGAGCACTGAGACACAAATTATCACAAGACAAAACTATCTGGGATGCAAAACTTAAAATACTATAGTGGTGAATTAATATATATTATCCCACCTGGCTTTGAAATGGTAACTGTGCAAGTCAATAAAGCCACTTAAAAATGATGCACTTCCTCCACATAAGTTGTATTGGTGCATCTCTTAAAAGGAATGACATCTTATAGAATCATGTTTTGACTAAACTTTTAAAAGTCTCTTTTTTTGTTGTTGTTAAAGAAACTGTCATTTCTACTAGTCTTGGTTTGTAGAAGGAAAAACTGTGCTGAAATAAGTTATTAAAACAAACATTTTTAACAGTGTTTGCAAGCTGTGCACACCACAGTACTAAGGAGTGGAATAAAGCTGACTAAGGAGAAAATCTACACACAAAACACATAAGAACTGATTCTGTTTTCAAAAAAGTAAATGAAGAAGTTGCATTGAAAGAACAAAACTGATTACAAAATTAGATGATGTAGATAATAAAAAGGAAATAGTCAGTTTGAAGTCTCTTCCTTTTTCTAAATCAAATACCACCTATTAAAAAGGAAAGACTGCCCTGCTCTAAAGAACTCCTAGCAATTTTGTAAGTCTAAGTTGTATGTTTTCATACATGTGCTAAAAAAACATAGAGAAGTTACTCTAACATTTATCAGCAGTTGAGCAGATTGATAAGTACATACCTCTCAAGTCTTTGGATTTGTTCCATCAAAGACCATTTCTCACTGTTTAACACACTAATTTGATCTTCTAATTTTTGCACTATTAAACATTGCTAAACACAAGATAGAAACAAGAGTTTAGTACAATAAAGTTAAGCAGTACTGCAAACAGCTGAAACATTTCTTCTGTACAGTCTCTTACTTCTATTGACTGTGGTGTTGTTTCAAATACAGGGACGCTCCCAAGTATAGGAGTAGCAGCGTCTAACTCATCATCTTCTACACCAACTGATACATCCACCACATCTCTTGCAGTAACATGATGGTTTCCAAAGTCACGATAGAGTTGTAACAGGTCAGGAGGTTTTGGAATGTTCAATCCTACATCATCCCAAAGTTCAAAATCCTTCAAAGGAATAAGAGAAACTAAAATGTACAATATTTTTTATTTTTGTTTCTCTTCCTCATTTGACTGCAGGTCATACAACAAAAAAATAACCATGTCAAGAATGCATTGTAGTAAAGGAGATGAAAGCTTAAATCAGATAGCAAGAAACACAAGTAGAAAAAAAGATCCATTTCATGACCCAAAGCAGTTTCACCCTAAAGGCAGTTTAGGTAATGTACTAAAGAGAGGACCTCCCAAAAACATAGATCGCTTTTTTTTTTTTCCCTAGGACATGAACACTTCTTAAAATCAGATATAATGTTGACCAAATTCTAGCAGAAGCCAGTCCAGTTGATAGAAGGCTTCTACTGATAGTGGTATCGTTTTGTTTGTATCTCATTCACAAGTACAGGTGTGATTTTCCAGAAGCAGATAGTCAAATAGCTCTATAGGTGACTGACAGACAGGGTGACTATTCTCAGTGAAATTTGGACATAACTGCATTAATTGTGTAGAGGTGTAAACAATAGTGGGGCCTCCCGTCTTAAACCATCACTATATGTCCCTCCTTTTCTCATTGACAAGTTACCATCCTATTATTACAAGATTATTCTGTGCCTGTATATATAAATAAGTGCACTGTTATACAAGAATTGTGATGGTCTCTTTAATAGCATTACATTTCAATTATTTTTTTTTTTCAAGCTCTTTTCCTACTGTTGACAATTTGCACTATATTTTTCCATAGTCTGGCTACATACACCTATTTGAAGAAAGATTATTTTCTGAAAGAATGATGCGAATAATCTAGAAAAAAATGTGTGTTCTGTATGTTAACTGTAGTATGTTTATGTTTACTTTTCAGAATTAATGACTTCCCTGGGTTTTTTTGCTAATTGTCTCACAACATAAAACATTTTCAGTTGACAACACATAAAAAGTAAGGATAAATTATTCATCTTTTTTGGGGGCTGTATCCTCACAAGTACTTGTACGAAACCTAGCACTGTTAAATCTTAAGTGGATGATCCAGAAATTTTATTTAACAACCCATTTTCTTTACAGATTAGGATATGAATTGCAGAAAAAATGGAGGAGGGCTAGTTATAGATAGAACTGGTTGAAATTCAGTATTTAACATTGAATTCAATATTTAATTCTTCTGGCAATATTCCAGATTTGGGTGTTGATGTTACCGGGTGTTTTGTTTACCCTGTAACAGTCAGAATGTAATTAGAACCTTCCAAAAATTTGAAGACATTTTTCCCATGAAATGCAAGTCAGAGATATAAAACTGATCATCTTGAGAAAAATCCATCAAAGCACAGCTATGTTTGGAAGAATCTAAGATAACACCTCATTACAGAGAGCTTCTCCAAGACTGTATTCAATGCCACAGTATAATCAAGTATACTCATACACACATATATGCCCAGGAGATGACAAACAATGAGTATACTGTACATCCTGTACAAATCAACTGAGTATGATTTAAGGAAAATATTACATTCAAAACTTTACAACATCCAGATCCCTGAGTTCAACTGAAATGGTGTCCATCAGAACCCAGGAAAGTGTCTAAGTACCCATAACTCACAGTATTTTAATTCTTGTTTTGCTTCCTTTCAAGGATGCAAGCATTCTGTCTCATTCCTACAAATTTTGGGAAAATACTCCTCAAACTGCTGTGTTTTCAAACTATGCTTTACATATGAAAATGCTAACTAACATGTTTTACTCTTAGAATACTCACATGTATGAAGTAAACTACATGCACGGGAAATATCATTTAAATTTATTTGAGCTTATTACAAGATCAGAGCATGGAAAGCAGGCATGTAAAAAAAAAAAACCACAAGAAAACTTTACCTGATCATGATTTTCATCTGAAAATGTTATTGATGTAAGCTTGTAACTATTCTTCAATAAAAATTCATTAACTAGGAAGTTTAGAGCTCTTTTCTCAAGAGGTCTGATTGGCTCCTGGAAAAAAAGAAAACAATAAACTACATCTTTGGTTCATCTTCCTTCCAACTACGGAAGCATAGCCATCTTAAAGTCCATGCAAAGTTCAGTTATCACCAGCCACCTACCTGAATTTCAGGACTTGATTTATAATTTTTTCGTTCCTGCAAAGGAACTTCATTTTCTGGGGAGGAAAAAAAAGTAACTAAATTTTACTCTTTTACATAGGATGAGCTCAGCTACTTCTACATTGTTCAAAGTAGAGACTTAAGAAAAGGTTTATGTACACCACCTGCAGCCTGAGTCAGGTTGGCTCGGAGGGCCTGTATGGTCTCCTTGGCTTTCCGTAGTTCAAACTCCAGGACTGGACAGGGATTTGGATTAAACACACACAGGCATCCAACCAAGGCAAGGGAAACAAAAATAAAATATAAAAAGCAAGGATGGGTGTGAAAAAAAATATACAGTTTGTATTAAACAGAAAGCATGCAATCTTTATGGAACTTATGAACACATGCAGCAGAGTTGGTCTGAAAGCAAACTGGTGAACGTTTTCCACAGTTTCATTGTCCTTAAATTAGCTAAATCAAAATTTCAAGCTGTCTGACAAGGACTCGCTGCAGGATTTGGGGGTCTTTTTGGTTTGGGGTTTTGGTTTTTTTTTTTTTTTGCTTGCTTTTAACTTTGCATATTACTGGGAAACACTTGTTATTTCTTCCCCACTCTTACAATCAGCTGATACTGTCAAATGTTTTGTTTCCTTGGGCAAGGGGAGTATGTGAGCAATCAGAGGACAGATCTAAACGAAGCAAATACATCCTGGCAGCAGAGGAAGCTGTCTCCATGTAGCAAAGCTTAAACCGTGAAGTGAATGTACTGTCCCATTGAGACTACTGATTTTTTTTTTTAAATAAAAATATACACTGAAATTTTAATAGTTTAAGTGGCAGAACTTGAAACATACTTTATTTTACTACTAAGAATAATCTCATTTTAAATCTCTACTTAAAAATAATGGAGTTTTAGGAATACCCTAGAGTTGATTAAGATTTTTAATTTAGTTGAATACATTTAAGAGATGCACAAGACCAGAAAAAAAGGCAAAGTATGCAGCTCTCCTGTAGTACTTACAGAGAACCTTGAAACAAAACTGGTTTTGCTCCATTATTCTTAAAAGTTTCCAGTGATTCTAGACTATACAACACTTTCAGTGATCTAGAGTCAGCTTTAGAGACTCAAAAATATGTAATTCTAGCTGCCATTATCATCCATTCCACCTCCCTACCCTCCTGGTCACTGTTAGGAGTTTCTCATGTTTCAATGTTTCCTCCAAAAAGGGCCAGCAGTGCTTTCTTTCCAGTGGAATTTCATGTGTTTTGATGTTGAGGTCATATGCATTCCATGGCTTCAAATTTTAAAACCCTGTACCTTTGTAAAACATAGTAAATGTTCTTTTCACAGCCATCTACAGTTAAAACATCTAAGGGAGCCTATTTAAGGAATTACCAGATAATTACATGCATTTATTAATTCCTCAGATTAATCTAACCACACTTAAATTATACAGTTACCAGAAAGGAATCTTGTGCTTAACTAGAAGAGATGAGCACAGAACACCTATCATACTGAAGTCTTAAACTATTCCAAACAGATTAGATTATCTAATGTTTACTTTATTCCCATGCAAAACTAAAAGTGTTGTAGCTGCTTTTATTAAGAAAATATTAATGAGATTTTTAGTTGTTGCCTGCCAACAATTTAACACGGAATTTTGAAATATTTTAAGGACAATGCATGGCAGAAACAATGCATTGGCTTTTGCTTGTAAGTAATGCTACTGAAGACTGCAAATAAAATGGTTTCCTCTTTTGAACATCTGTTAATAAGAATCTTTTGATAATTAGCACGCATGGAAAAAAAGATTCACTCAGTTTGCATCTATCCATAAAAACTGAAGGAGTAACTACAGTAGACCACATTTGCTACATGAAAGTAACTTGTTTGATGCACAGAATTTTACTGCAGCAATACAAAAGCGCAACTGAGGATATGATGAATAAAATATGTAAAATCTCTCTAGTATTCAGCAATGCTGATCTGCAAATACTTCTGTGCAACAAAGTTAGAAAATGCTCTTGTAGTAAAGTATCTAATAATTTTAGCAATTCCTTGCATTTGAGTTACTAATTCACAGTTACAATACTAAGTTGTAAGCTACTAATTTGTAAGTTTTTGAAAATTGTAAAGAATTCAAATTAAGTAATTCTGATGGAAATGACTATGTGTTAACATTTTATTCTTGTAAAATATTTTCAAACACCAGAACAGTTGCAGATCAGGAGTGCCCTGCACTAGAATGATATAAATTAAAAAAAAAAGGTAGAAAACCAACACAAACTAGAAAAACTCAGGAATCCCATTAAGGAAAATAGGAATAAGACATGTCTGAAGGCGTAGAAAGCCAAAAAACTCATGTCAGACAAACCCATGTCAGACGGCAAGAATTAATTTTTAGTGAATTGTCATGATGCTGAAAATTCTTTGAAGCCATTAGGACTTTACCCAGTCAGCAAATTATTTCAGTAATAAATTCAGCAAATTATTCAGTAAATTACTCTGCTGCATGTTTCTCTGTATACAGTGGAAGATTCTAAACATAGTATGTTTGAAAAGTTGTCACTTCGCAGCATATCACAACAGCCACAATTTTACTATAACACAGCATTGTTACAGTTGTAACCTCATCTCCTAGTCTTACTAATGCCACCATACAAACCTTGATGCATCTAAGTCAGTCACAAATTTAGCTTTTATTTGAAGTTTGTTCGTAGTTTTTTTTAATATAAGCATAAATATTTGTAAATATTTACAACATATTTTCAATCAAATTTTAAATTATGATTAAAAGCTCTTTATTTTAGAAGTTACACTGAAATGCAATCTTCTGCCGAAGTACGTAATGAATTTTAACTCAACACATGTACTAATGAAATCAACACTGGAAATTCCCATTCCTTGATATGTCATTCTCTTACATAACAAAATGCAACCTCTAACCCCTTTCTTTGTAACCAATGTCAAGTACTCACTTTTAAAATAAATGAGCTGATCTCTCTCTCCACACCTCCTTCTCTTGTAAAGCTTATGTACCTTAGAGAAGTTAAGCCTTCAAAAGCATTGATAAAGCCAGCTAAAGTTTAACTTTAGGCTTGACTGAACTGAAAACATGTATAGCTCATTATAGTACTTGGAGAAAGGAGCTGACACTCCTTAAGAAGATGCAAGAAGAGTTTTGCTGCAGACACCCTAGGAAAAGAATGAACCAAACTGATTCTCCTCTACATCAGGAAAGCAGGGAATAGAAATTTAGAGCTTGGAGGTAGGTTAATCTTCCTACAAGGAAAGGGCATTTCCAAACAATCTCTTCTGCCTTAGGGGAGAAAACTCTTGCTTTTGCTTTTTATGAGGAACTCAAATCACTACAGATACCATTTGGAAAAAAAGTTACTTAGACTTACTTAAAAAAGCTGAATCTTTCAAGCAAGCAACTAAGCATTAGACCAAGATTTTCAGATTAGCAGTTTTTAAATGTTTCGGTTTTCATGCAGCTAATCTAATACACCTTAAAAGAGAACTGTGTATCAAGAGCAGGTAGCTTGCCTGCTCAGCTTCAAAATTTAAAAATGAAGCTTTCTCAAGGATCTTACCCTATTCAGTCACATCTGTTAATGACTTCATAAGTTATTGAACCATAGCCTGAGAAGTTAGCTATAAAGAACAACCTGCAATTTGGGATACTGAACAAGTTGAGACCTACATGAACAGCAGTCTTGTCGGGCCAAGGCCAAAAAGTTGAAGAAATAAGTAGTACTTCTAAAAATTTTCAGTACTTGTTTTTGTATAAGCAGTATTTTCCAATTATACTAGAATTTAACATTCTACATATGAATTATATTGTCAGACTTTTGCATATTTCATTATGAAGTACTTCAGACAATAGTAGAAAGGTAGTTTAATGTTGTGAAGCCACTATATAGCATTCTGGCATTTTCTTTTAGAAACAGTTCTCTGAAGTATCAAGGGCCCCTGTGCTTACCTAGCTTTCCTCAAATTTGGACATTGCGTTACAAGTTTTGTTGTTTCTTAACTGTCATTTGGAATTCTTCCTCCTTGCAAAATAAACGTAGACCTCTAGATGTCCTAAATTACGCCCTCTAAAACATGTATGACATCCCAATACATTTGATAGATTTGTGTGTACATTTTGAGTCAATCAGAAGAAATTTAAATTCTCTGACTGTAGTTAGCAGTGAAGCCACTATCACAATATACTTCAAGACCTGAGGTTTCCTAATTCCCACTTCCCTGATACAAGTCCTAAGAAGAAAAGAAGTTACCGTATTTACAGTCAGTGTAAAACACTTCAGGACCTGAACTGGAAAGTTGTACGACAGCATGAGATATGCCTATCAAGCTACAGAAATTATGATCACCATGAGAGTTCATGAACAAGCTAACAGAGAACTTGCTATCATTCTTATAGTTCAACCCTTGGAGGTTCTAAGGTTCAACCCTTGGAGACTATCAACCTGGAAGAAAATTAAGGAGCCTTACAACTGCCTAACAGGGTTTAAGACAGGAAATGGGAAGACAAAACCAGACCCATTTCCAGGATGAACAAATTGAACACACAATGTTAGCAAGCAATTGTTGTATTACAGCTGCATTTTGTGTTTAGTTTTTGTTTTATTTGTTTTGGGTTTTAAGATTCTCCTCTGGTTTTGACTGCACACAAGTAATAGTAATAAAAAAAGTAATAGTAATAAAAAACAAACAAAAAGGCTCTATAAAAAGCAGAAACTGCCAACATAAGTCTAGATAAATGAAATCCTCAAAAATAATCAAGTGGTTTTTCAACTTGTCTCTTCCCTTCAAATCCTGACAGGGACAGTATTTATTCTGCTCATCAGAGATACATAGTCTAGCCAGAAATCAATGCTAATGCAGGGAGATCTGAGAACACAAATGAGAATTAATTTTATCATAACTGAAAACAGTAGTTGTCAAAGGCAGATTAGCAATACTAAATATTTTGAATTGTGGAAAGTGGGGGGTTTAGATCACAAACTTGTGCACACAGCCAGTTTAAGTTGTGGGAAAAGATTCAGTTCCTTGGATTGAATGTCAGATGAACCAAATGCTGTGGGTATTTGACTTCAAGCTAGGCGTACTCTTATTCTACAGGAATGGAACAGGTTTTACATTTTCTGGTTGGTTTATGAAAATGAGTATTTGGAGGAGGTTTACTAAGCCTAATAAATACTTCAGTACTGACTTTATCTTAGCAGTAACTGTTTCAGCAATAGATACATGAATTTAGATTCAAGACTTAGAAGTCTTAGAGAATAGGTTGTTTCCGTCTAGTAAACTGCAGGCTCTAAGGATGCATATATTTTTTGAAACTCTTCACGGATTACAAATGTATTATCCAATTTGTTACAGAGCTCTCTATATTTATGTTAAGATCAGGTAGAAAAGGAAAAAAACTGCAGTTAGTTTTGTCATGCTCATCCACATCCTGACTGGCTTTTGTAACCTGCATCCTTTCAGTCAAGCTGACAATAACACTATAGAAGAGACTCACTTAGCTTCCTTTGATCAGATTTCCCAAGAGGCAAGTTCACACCAAGTCTTCAAAACATGTTTCTTTCTAGGCCAGATTTTTATTCTAATGACAGATGGAATGAACTGGGCTAACATATTTGAAATACTGAAACCCATTTCAAACAAAAGTCTTTGTAGTTATTTCCAGGAATTTTTGGATTGGTAAAATAAAAAAATATGGCAGCTAAGTCTAACACCATCCACAATGGCAAAACAGAAATATGATGGCTTTGGGTGGTATACATGCACACTTTTTGATTCAGTGCTTTTTAACTTTGTTGTGATAGAAAACTATTCACAACTGGGTATAACTTCAGTTTTGAAGTTCTTCTGATTCAGGACCACCTCCTTTTAGTGACTGATGTGCATTTACCTCCTATCCTTCATTTGACATTTGACTAGGGAAATTGATATGGAAATCATGTGTACTGTCCAAACAGTAAAAAACAAAGATAACTGCATGAGAAAGGCACTTACAAAAAGAAACTGTACAAACGTCACTTGGAGAACTATCAAAAGAAAAATATGACTATCAGATCATGGCCTCAAGCTTTCAAAACAGATTACAATTTTATCTCCTAAGCATCAAAGCTCTTCACTGAGAAGAAAGAATATGCGAAGAAATAAGCGAGATGGATTTCCAGTTATGTTTCAAAGTGCATTTGCAGCTAAGAACTGCTTCAAAAGCACAAGTTATAAGCCAGAGTTTGTTCAAAGAAGGAACTGGATATGAAAAATTTTTGAAACCTCTACTGACATAATTTTTTATGTGCAAATTAAATACCAGTTTTCTGAAGTTTATTGCTCAGGTAGATGGTTTTAAACAGAATTGAGGCAAAACATTGTAAGCAATTATTACTGAACCAGAATTTTAAATAGAAATAGGGTATTTTGGAAAACTTTGAGTCTTTACAAACATCCAGAAATAATATTCAGTCCTGCTTTGTTCAAGTTCTTATGTTACTTTTTAACAACTCTTCGAAAAACCTCTCTAAAGGAACACAGAAACTTAAAGTAAATATCCTGCCATATAATTTGCTTGTCTGTTACATATGACAGTGGTCTATTAATATACTGTAATCTTCAAAAATCTATCCATTTTATGATGGACTTAATTAAATTTAATATTAGGATGTATTCATTTCATGCTGGAAGTAATCACTATTTTGTTGTTAATGTTCTGTCAGAAGATTAATGGTTCTACTGCACGTCAATTCTGACTGGTCTGGACTGTCTATAAGCATCTCTAATCCAATTCAGTTACTAAAGACAGCTCCAAGCAAAGATCAAACTAGTTCTCTCAGTAATACTATTGCCAAGAAATATTGACTAGAAACAGGAAAAAAAACCTACAAAGATGATGAAAAAAAGTATTTGGAATTTGCTTGTTTCTTCCTTGTATTCCAGGACACAGTTCAGAAGTAATGAGGTTCCTTAAACACACTTTGTTTAGAAGATTAGCTGTGTATTTACAACTATTGCCTCCTTGAAACTGACTATGTATATTGAAAAAGACACTAATTAGATAGTAATAAGAATCTGGAAGTTTCCATATAAATCAAAGAACAGTAAGTGCCTGTAGTTCCAGACCAGAGCACCAAAATACCTGAATTTGCTTCATGTTCAGTGAATTGAATCCAGTCCTTTACCTCAGAAACACTGGCTGGATAAGAAAAATGAGATTTTCCCAACACTTCTGTTTCTTCTCTCTGGGTCAATACTGTTTGCCATTTCAGACTGACAGAGAGGAAATATCAGAATGAAGATCCCTTACAGAACTGTTTCACCAGCCTTTTCTTTGCTTAAGAACGTGACAATGTTTCTGCTAGGATGAAGCATGGTGGTTAAGAGCAGAGCCAACAGTGTGGACCAGAGACATAGCAGTTTGCATCATTTCAGGTTTCATAAAACTAAACAATGTGAACAAAGGTCACAGCATGGACAACCTTCATGTGCCCATGATATTGAACAGTATTAATCAGTAAGAAGTAAACAGTGTTCTGTAGCAGTTTCTAGAGAGCTTTTATGGGTTCCTCTATAGAAGCTCTGAATAACCTTATCTGGAAAAAGCCTGGATTAGAGAATCATGGCTCTCGTTCAAAAGAGATTATTATAATAATTTCTAATATAATAGAAAAGCAGCCTCTGGGTTTGGTGAGATAATCATAAATCCTGAAACGCCACAGGCTCCCAAGTTTAGAACAACTGCAAGAGGGAAAAAACCCTGTCACTTCTTTAAAACAACCTTATACAATCAAGAAATCAAATGGGAGAGAAGAAAAGCACTACAATTAAGATTTGTAGCAAAGATGATTTATGGAACTGAGAAAATGCCAAATTTACTCTGGGTTTGGTAGTGCTTGTTTGACCTACACATAAGATATACTTAAGAGATGACTCGCTACAGATCTTTATATCAGAAAGCTATCACCCATGTAGTACTCTGTGACTACTACATAGAATATTTTACTGTATGTTTCAGCTAAACAGCAGTAGTCAGTAGGCAATATCAAGATACTGTTCTACTGTCAAAAACTGGGCACAATTTTCAAGTATACTGCTTGCTTCTACCTTGGTGATATCTGGAATCATACAGAAGTACACCTGCCTGAGTATTTATAGCAGTTATAGTAGAAATGTCTGAAACATGATTATATCATTAAGTGCCTAGTTAAACCACCACAGTGAGGTCCTGCCATCTTCAGGAATGTTCATTTAAATATACTTATGCTAGAAACAAGTCAAATGGTAAAGTTAGCATTCTACGATTCCTAAATCATACAAAACAATTACCTGCTACTCTTTCATCCGTTTCCCTATTGCCGTCATCAGAGTATCTTGCAAAATCTAAGGAATCAAGAGTACTGATGCTTCCGGCGCGATCTTAAAGGGAAGAAAAAAAAGAAAGAAAAATTAGAAAAAATCCTGAAGAGTTAACTGGCTTTGATAGAGAAAGTCAAAACATCTTCTCAGTTCAGAAATTATAAATCAAAGACTAAGTAAGTGTTCTGCAAGGCTGAAATTTTACTGCATTTTCTAAAATAAAGAGTATGTCAGTAAATCTGAAAAAAAAAACAAAACAAAAAACAAAAACCAAACCAGCATTACAGCAAGTGCATGAACAGACACTGCACGAAATTCACCCTTGCTCTGCCCCAAAAGGCAGCATTTCCACCCCGTCCACAGCAGATGAGGAGCAGTGCAGTGTAGTGCTTCCCCTTTTCCGCAAGAGCCAAGGACCTTTGCTTGGACATCCAGGTGAGCACAGACACAAAACCAGATACAAACAGTTCTGCAACAATTTTCAAGCAGTTCTGTTCCCATTTTATGGAAACCTATAACTACACCAAATACGCTACTTCCTTTTCCCTTTTTTAGTATTTTAAGGCATGTTAATGTGACCAAATACATTTCCACATATCTCCTGATCTAGCCACTAACTTCAGTACATACCCACTTAATACAACATTTACTACAGAATGCATTACCCAGCAAAATTAAAGCAAAGCAAGAACAGTTCATGCTATTGCAGATGTAATATTCACACTCTAGAATTAAATTGTTAATCAAAAAACCATTCAAGAAATTCAATAACCAGCATGTTTTGATCTGACCTTGACATTTTTCTTTTCAGGGGGTGGGGGAGAAAAAAAAAAAAAGAAAAATCAAAAAAGGCAATTTTGATAATTTCAAGTCTGTTGAAGCACACATTCACCTTTTTATTAGAAAAATATGCAAAGAAATTATTCAGTGACAGAACTCTAAATAAATATAACACATTCCAAACACAATTGAACATGCAGAAATTATATTAACTTAGAAATTAATTTCAAAAGGAGGGGAAAGATACTATGTAGCACTTCAGAAATAATTTTAATTACGTTAGAGCTGTTGTCACATTAACAAAGAACAAATTCCATAGGGCTGTCAAAAAAATCCCTCATAACTGTCAGTGGAAATAAAAGCAATTTCATCACTTGTCAGTCAAATTCTGTCATGACTAACATCACAAAAAGTATTTAGATCCCCCCAATCCTGCACTATGTCAAAAACAACAACAACAAAAAGAATCTATTAATGAGTTTCTTTTTTGTACGTTTGAGCCTAAGTTGTCCCTTAAGGTCTTCCGACACCCTCTCTACATACAGGCCAGCACAAGACTGAAATAAGAACACCTGGATTGAGACTGATCAAAGCATCTACACTCACCTGAAAAACTACAGAGAATACTAAATTTGCCCACTCCAGCAGAGTTACACAGTACCAAAACTAAGGTGCCTGGCAACCCTAACCGGTCTGTTTGAGTGACATAAAGTATATGATAGTATACAGTTTATATTTAACCACAATTTTTTTTTCCCATGACTATGCTATTTCATGAAGGCAATGAAACAGACTGTTGCTCCTCAACGAGTGTCTATTCAGTATTTAGTTTTGAAACTCACTGTTCATTTGCAAGTTTTGGTCTTACCTATTGCATTTTTTCTAGACATTAATCTGATCTAATAATTCTCTCTAGGCTGTTCTATAGTACTTACCAGCTCAGTACAAACTCTCTTTTTACAGTGTCTTTGCAAATTGGACTATTGTGAAAATAAAGCAGATTTTATATACATGGAATCACATTTAGAGTGTTCAAAAGTAAACATGAATTTTGCATGCACAGCATTAAAGTCTTCAGAGCTGACTTTTCAGAACACCTAATACCTTGTTCAGTAAGTACTGCTCTAAGGTGTTTCATTAGGAGCTGCAAGATCATTTTTTGAAATCAATCTCAAGACTCAAGTTAAGGAGACAGACAACATTCAAATAGAGATCTCAATGAAAATCTACTTCAGAAAAGTGACAGTCTTAAATACAGCGTTGCTATGGCAAATGTAGAAATACAACCCTGTTTCCTCCTGCAGTCTTGCCATGTTCACTGATCAATTTTCTAATTCTGTTATGAAGCAGGTAACATCAGAGAAAAAATGCTCAAAATTTCAGGTAAAGTCAACCACATCGTAATTATTGAAGTGTCCAAAGCCGTAAGCAACAAAAGATTTTTCATATAACTAGTGGCACACTTTAGAGGCAAAGGCTCTCCCCCCACAACTGATTAAACAAATCAAGCCATAAAACACAAACTTATTTGCCAAAGCAGCCAGAAACTTCTTGAAAAAAACAGTTGTCTAGGGAAAAGCATGGAGTAATCAGAGTTTGTATCAGGATGTACACAACAGAAGCCATTTAAGATTACACCAGCAGCTATAAATCCAACAATTCACAACTCCCAATCAGTGAATATCAATCAGTTTTACAACTTTAATGGTCCTTACAGAAACGAAATAAACCCAAGGGGTTTTATGATTTTAACACCCAGAAACTGCCTTAAGCGCCATATCTACATGAACTGCAGCAATCTGTAGGGTTGAAACTTGTACATTCACCATTCAGATTTCTCCTTAACATTACAGTGTTCATGGTAACAGCAACCATCTGACACACTCTCTAATACAGGTTGGCATTATAAACAGACACAAATATCTGGATTCAGATTGATTAAACCAAATAAGACGTGCTGAGGAACATGAGCCTTGTGGACTGTTTCTGCTACCATTACTTCCCTTCCCCAGTAATGCTGATCCTCCTTCCCATTACAAAAGTTCCCTCCCCAGTTATCACCATCCCCCAAGCATGCTGTCATTACTAAACCAAGCCAATCTGGGTGCTTAGAAGTCATGATGTCCACAATGTTCAATCTGCAGATAAGGTATAAAATTAAAACTGTCTTTATGTAACACAATGGTGGAACCTGAATCTACACAGAGAACTGAGTACAGCTATCCAAATAAATACTGAAGGAAATGAAACGGTGACAACTGTATACACACAGTATCTTGGCTGAACAGTATCTTCTTAGTTGAGTATCCCACTAGATGATACATATTGCAGAAGTCAATCAAGTGGGGAAGTTAAGGTTTCCATAACACAACTCAAATGGTTAGCTTGAATAATCCAACAAGACTTCTACCACTACCTTGCTATAGGATACTGCCTTTAAAATGTGTGGTGTGGCTACAGAAATGGTTCCTGCTGTTAAGGTAAGAGGCTGCCAGTGCTGGAGCGCTACAGCTCAGAGTTCTCCTAGCCAAACTGGCTCCACAGGCATCAATGAATCATCAGTGCTAAGGTTATACCCTGCCAAATCCCAGCTATGGGGAAAGCCCACTCACAGACGCTGTTGCACTGCCACAGCTCCCACGGCAGTGGGTGTTTCAAGCAGCAGGAAGGGAGGTGATGCGGGAGCTGCTCCCTCTGCCTTCAGTGCTGCTGCAGCTCCTGGTTTCTGGCTCTCACCTGGAAAGACAGCATTCCACCACAGCCAGGCTGGGTGAGGTTCAAATGGCAGCTCCACCCCCTTGCACTCATACTGCAGAGCTTGTGGTGCCACATGACCCTTGCCTGCCCTGGCTACACCACAGTCTCTGCTCCCAGGAGCATACGAAGACCAAGAACTCCATCCTTTTCCTTGAAATTCAAGGAGAAGTAATAATGATCCTATGTTTGTACAAGACAAATTTACTCTGCATCTCTTAAGTTTTCACTTGTACTGAAAAATATCTGTAAACCTGAAACAAGGCTGTTGCCGTATTTTAAACTGGTGACCAAAATAGTTGGCTAACCTCAGAGAAGTAACTGGCTACTGGAAATTTGGGGTTGATTAGCACCCATATGGAACAAGATGCAGAGCAAAGTGAACCCTTCCCAATCAAGATCCAACCAGCTTATGGAATATCTCAGATATTCCATATACGAGGTCAAAATCTTTTCCAGTTTAAGCCAGGTGTTACAGGAATTACATGGTTATATGTAGGAAGAAACAGCCATAGGCACACAGCTCTCACACATCATAGGCAGATACAACCTTTTGTGGGAAAATAGTGAAAGTCCAAAGTCCACTAGGTTGAATAATAACTTATACCTACCATGCTATTACAGAACCATCATCTAGATCCTTTAGGAATCCACCCTCCCACATCACTATTTGGAGAAGAAAGAAAAAAACCACTACTTCGCATTAAAAAAATAAAACAAAAAAACCTCTTTGAAGACATTATACCTGATCATTTAATATAGTTCTACTTGTCATTCACTGTAGCCTTACCAAACAGAAACATACAAGATACCACAGGCTTGGAAAAAAACTCTTATGGGATGTTGTTCAAGCTACTGGATACAACAAGATTTATAAAGAGAATTCTGAATATTTATCCAAGCAGAGCTCCAGAAGCTTTGCTTCCAGAAGCATGGACTTTTTTTTTTTTTTTACTTTACAGAAAGTTAAAATGTTTTAACAGTGGTGCTAGAACTATCACACAAAGAATTTGATCCACCAGAAGTAATTTTATTTGACCGTAATACACTCTCTTCACCATATTAAATTTTCACTACATAGGATTTCACTAGGGAGAAACCTTAACAAGGCCTCTCAGTTCAGTGTCAGGTACAACTCTACTTACAAACCATCTCAGGTTAATGCCTTCTAGCTTCTCCTGAATAAAAACAGATGTTGAAAGTTACATAAGTGAATGACTGATGCCATCAAAAATTATTTCTTAGCATCATCATCTTGATGGCTATTTCTAGAAAAGAAAAAAAAAGCAATAGGACTCCAAGATGCAATTCTCTGCAGTAGTAAAGTCATACTCCATTCTTGAACTGATAATTGAAATTTTTTGTACAACAAAATTATTAAAATAAGGAATTGCTAAGGTTTAATTTTCTTATGAATTAAAAAAACCCATGATAATTCGACAACCTGACATGCTACACCTTAATATATGTCAGTAAATTAGACTCCAAATGTTATGAACCACCCTACAATGAAAGTAGTTGGGGACTGTAAACGTCAGAAAACCATGTAATTCCAGTTGTATGTGAAAGAATTCAAGCAAAATTTTCTAGTTCTGAGGTACTTTTTCTGATCTATGAAAACTGAGAAGCTAAAAAAGCCCCCTACTTCAATGTTTTTTCAACCTACAAGACATGGACTATTACTAAGACAAGCTTTAAGATAACAACGATGTAGTTCCATGTAACTTTAGAAAATATACAGAAGTTTTTCCCGATTAATTGTGCTATGTTATGAGTTAAGCTCTCCCTCCTCTCAACATACACATACAACCCTTCTTGCATGGAGGAAGCTCTGATGGAAAATTTTCCATCCAAAAGAAAATTATGTCATAAGGACATCAAAGCTGAAACTTTAAGGGGTCTGCAAATCAAAGGCTGGAAAAAAACTTCATATACATCTGGAAAGGACAACGGTACAACATATTTTATAGGGTACAGCATATCTTTACATTTAGGACATCCAATCTAATTTTTAACTTCAAAGAGATACAGGCAAATCAGCAAGTACTTGGATAACAGCTCCCGACTGAGAAGCTTCCTTAGAAACTACTCAGGTCTGCCACTTTTTTCTCTGTGCTACAGGTACAGTAAAAGAACTGTTGAAGTTCAATCCTAAGAAAATGCAAGCATATACATACATATTTTACATCTGTTTCTGTTGACAGTAAAGAAGTCAGGAAACTAGGTATTTTACCTATGTTAAATATTCAGGACCTAGAGTAAACCAGCCCTTATGGCTATTCAACAGATGGCCTGCTTTCTTCTAGAGATACTGGTCTGGAAAAACATGTCCCTGAATAACTTGCATTTTCAGCTGTTCTGCACAAAACCACAGGCACAAAACAGCAGAAGCCAAGGAAACTGGGGTCAGAGACTGTCTGGGAGAAAGAATAAACTTCCTCTTTTATTTACTTGCACATGCTTAAGCCCCACATCAGTACTGTACTGCACATATGCATATGTGAATAAACCAACTTGCAAGAGGGATAGCATTCACAGATGTGGAATAATGTAGAAACCTGAAGAGCTGTAATGGAGTCCTTTTGACATTAAATCAAAGAATCAGACATCATTAACACTTTAACAAGTGATCATCAATTCACAGTTTGTATTTGTGGCTGTATTATGTAGCAGCTGAAATAGATATGTTGTGCAATACATATGAATAAATGAATCAAACTATTTAATACCCCATAAACGACACTGCAAATTTCGTTAAGCCTTACCAAATTTCACAAGACAACTCTGGAGCAATATTACTTTGACAAATCTTAAATGGCTGCTGCATTTAAAACTTCTGCTACGTTACAACTTGTTCCAAGCTTACCAATGCTGGATCAGCCAGCCAAGCAGAACTTCATCCAATGCAGCAGATATGTGATCGAATAAAAACTTTATGGTAGAAACAGACTTATGTATTAACTTTGTAAACCAATTTGAACTTGCAGAGTAAATTGTACCAGATCAACACATTCCACATTGCTGTGGTAACTCTGAGATGGAACTAAGAGTCTTTAAATAATTAATTGCATCAGGCACTAAACTGGAAGCACCTATCAACCTTATTTTGCAACTGCAAGTGCCTCTTTTGCTCTCTCCCAGATGTTCTTACACAATGAGACCTGCTGAATTTGCAAAGTCAGTACGTTCCGAAAAGAAGTCCTCAGAACCATCATCAAACGAAAAGGAAACTAAGTTAAGCTACTAGAATAAAATTAACTTTCAAGCTATCGGAGCAATCCACTTACAAACTACCTAGAACAAACATTCAAGATGATCAGATAATACTAGTCCATGATGGGCAGTCCAAACCAGATTGAAAACAGAAGATCAATGCATTTACCTACTTCATATTACTAACAAGCTATGAAAATTCATAGAATATATGAGGGTAAAAACTCTAAAGCTACTTGGAGAAAACTAACCTATGCTTGTTGGCCAAGAACAGCAGGCAAAAAAAAACCAAACCCAACCACTAGATATGTAAAGCAGACACTTTGCAGATACATTGCAGTAAAAAGATATAACCCTCACTCCCATGAGAGGCACACAGCAGAAGCTCATGAAACTACAGGTAGAAAATAGATAGATCTTGCACCCTAGCACAGAAATGACATGCTCACACTCAGTGAATTGGGTTAAGATACAGATGCACCTGAGCTGATTTCATGGAGAGCAATATGATAACATACTGCTTTTGTGGGGGACTTACTGCATAGACAGACTCAGGCAGTATCCAAATTAGTCACGTCTGAATAACTAAGCTGGCCCTGCACAAAGCCATTTGAATGTTGCTGCAGTGAATGCTGATGTCCAGGGCCATATGAGGAAAGCTTCAAACCCAGCCTGGCTCCCTCCGTATGTGCTGCTGTGTGCTTGAGCTACCAGAGCTTCCCAAACCAAAAAGCTAAGGGAGAAGCACAGCACGGAGGTACTTCTTCCAGCTCAAGACCCCGCTGTGTTCAGCAGAAATCAGAAAGCATCAACAGCATCAAATTAACTCCATATGCTCAATGTTGCAGCACTGCATTTCCCAAACTGTATCAATTAACTTGCATTACAAGGATTTTTCCATTCTCCACAGTAACGCAGCTTTCTGTTATACTATCTGCCATTAAGCAAAATTATACCAATCTAGTCCTCAGGTGGCTGTCTTTGCTGAGGGACTACTTAAGGTGTATAGATAATACCCATCTTAATTCTCAACCATTGTGTTCTCTCAGTTTTCTTCATATTTCTATTCTAGTGTGGTCCCCTTTCCCCGATTTCTATATTCATCTCAGGACAGCAGTAAATTTTCCAGTTAAGTTTTAACAATGTGTGTCCACATAGATTCTATAAAGAATTAAAAGAATATTTAAAGAAAAAAAACCAAACCACCTAGCAACTAGAGACTGAAGCATCTCTCCTATGAGGAGAGATCGAGAGAGCTGGGGCTGTTCAGCCTGGAGAAGGGCAGGCTCAGTGAGGATCTCATCAATGTGTATAAATACCTGAAGGGAGGGTGCAAAGATGGAGCCAGGCTCTTCTCAGTGGTGCCCAGTGATGGGACCAGAGGCAATGGGCACAAACTGAAACACAGGAGGTACCCTCCAAACATCAGGAAACACTTTTTCTACTGAGAAAGCTACTGCTGACTGAGCACTGGCACAGGTTGCCCAGAGCGGTGGTAAAGTCTCCCTCCTTGGAAATATTTAAAAGTTGTGTGGACATGGTCCTGGGGAACTGGCTGTAGTGGTTGTGTAGGTGGTCCTGCTAGAGCAGGGGGATTGGACCAGAGACCTCCAGAGGTCCCTGCCAACCTCAACCATGCTGTGATTCTGTGATCATTTCTGCCATGATTTCTCTTACTCCAACAGTTTTGCCAAATGACAAAACAGTTGATACTCTCTCCTCCAACATCAAACTAAGATGAAAAAGTACTTGTTATATAAACAAAAAATTTTTATTCTGTGGTTTTTACGTAACAGTATTTCCTTCAATTCAACAGCAAAGTAATCAGTTGCATCACCACCACGCAGCGTTATATTGCAGGAAGGGAAGAAGTAAATTGCCTCTCCCCTATGGTGCACCAGGGGAAAGAGTTCAGTATTTCTCAAGGGCTTTTCCAGCTAGGTTTGTCTTAAAAAAAAAAAATCTTTACGATTTTTTTTTTTTTTTTACTTTCGTCCAATAAACTCAACATATTTTGTGCCACGTCTCAGGCATATGCATCATAAATAAAAATACAAGGCCTACAACCTTTACTGAATAAAAGTTTCAGCCTATACTAGAGGAGAATTCAAGTCAGTTTCTCAAACCCGCATCTTTACAATACACTAGAAAACCAAATACAAATAATACATTGAAGATAGAGACCTCTGAACACACAACAGCATACAGGTTTATGACTTATCTTTATATACTGATAGGAAAGAGACTTTTGCTGTGATATTTTAAGTAGTTCCATGTATATAAACTACCTAACTCAGAATCTGTAACAAATCTGACTTTAGTTTGAAAGTATGAGAACTTCCTCAAAGATTTTTTCCATATTTTCATTAATTCTGAGTTTATAGAACATAAAAGTCCAGTATTTACAAATTTTAAATTAACAGAGATGATGGACTGCACACAGATCAGCTTCCAACACAGCTGATAATCAGTATCTACTTGATCATGACTTGTCTGCAAATACTAGACATATCTTTTTATATCAGGTCATGAATCTTGTATAAAATTTCTAGCAAGCGCCTTCTCAGCTGAACAGAATTTACCAGTCACATCTTTCGTCAAGAAAAAGATAATTCTCAGAGGAATAAAAGCCACAGGAAACTCAATATAACTTATATGGAATTGAAATTATGTACAGGGGAGCTTCAAGAAGCTTCCAATGGTTAGTTCTGAAATGCAAAGCTCTAGCTAATCTTATTGCTGTTTCCCTCTTTCTCTCCCCCCTCACAAAAAAATCTGTCCTTTCCCTAACAGCAAAACTGTCAGAAGGAAATGTGTGCTGCTTCAGCACAAGGTCTGCTCACTTTGCTGAAGCTTTCAACAAAGACATGGTTCAACTCAAGTATAACTGAACTAGCTACAGTGCCTATATATAGAGGTTCACTTCTGCCTTCCCCAACAAAGAAAAGTAACAGTAACTCTGGCTCAGGATCAGAAAAAAGTCAGGGCTAGAGCAGCTAAATTCCCCATAGCACATCTGTAAACATCCTAAGAGAACAAAACCACACAAGTTACTACAAGGTAAAATATAACATGGACATATGGTACGCTTGCTAGTCTGTGATAACTTGACATTTGTTTACCTAGTACTAGTGGCTACTAGTGTGTCCTTCTTTGCCCATCAATGTTACGCTTATTTCATGCTACCTTATCTTGCTATTTCTTTGTGTAGTTATACCCTTATGGGACTAACCTGTCTTCTGAACTACCTACCATTACATCCCAAATCACCCCAACACAGGTATCAGGCAAAGCTTAAACTATCCACTCATCCATCAGAAACAGCTTCCAGCAGACCTGGTTTCACTCATTTGACAAGTCGCAACAGTTTGCAGAAGTCTTAAACCAAGAAACTCTTATGCTATGAAGAGCATCTCACAGAAAACTTTACAGAAATACCAGTGTCAGTAAAATCAGGCGGGTTTAAAGCAGTCACAACTAGAGAAAGTTAATGACTTCTCTATCAGTAAAGCTAGCATCAGAGCACTATGAAAGCTCTCAGGTTTCATCCAGGCATTAGTGTTTTCTGGCAGGTCTGCAGAGAACTTGGCTCCCCTTTCCTTCAGCATCACATACAAACCTCTTACTTTTTCAAGTGTTTTCTGTACCTCTTTTAAAGAGGCAACATTCAGTATCTCACATCTGCTGATAACAGCAGCTTTGATTATGTATTTATCCACAACTTTCCTTCCTGTCCTTGCTGAGGAGCACATTTCCCAAATCAGGTAGCAGAACCACTGTCTCACCCACAAGTCATCATTCCACCTCACAACATCTGGAGAGGTAGCCAACAAGACTGTATATTTTTTGCTTACTTTCAGAAAGTAACAAGCTAAAGACTTGAGCTGACAACAACAAAACACCTAACAACCAAAGAAATAGTCATTAGAAGTTATTTGTCTTCTTCCCAATCTCCTATCTTATTTAAACTGCCATTTAAGATGAGATACAATTAACTTGTTTGAGGTAGCCCTGTTCTGCTATATATTCATATAAAACAAAAATCTGGTGAAACACTGATCATGACAAGGGCCTGCACATAGTCACAAGGTCTGTAACTCAGGATTGAGAGCTGTTACCAAGACATCCTTTTCTCACAAAAGCATAATCAATACACTCTTCCCACATAGCTTTTTCCAGAAGGACCTATCTGAATTTCAAAGGCTACAAGCAAAACCGGAGAGGTACTTTACAATATCAGAAACAAACAAAAAAGAATCCCAAATCATAAACAAAGCCAGGATCTTAATACAAAGAATCAGTAATACTTTATATTTTTGTACTCACAGATTAGCTTAATATAACTGGAATCAAGTCCCCAGAAAGTTATAAACAACTTTATTTCAGAAATACCTAGAAACAAATAATCTCCTGACAAACATAAGCATAACATAAATGTTCAATTTTCATTAAAACTATTTCAAATTTTGAGAATGTTGAGCTTTTGTAGTCATAAACAAAAAGTAAATTGCAGATTTTAAGACTAAAGTTACTTCTAACAGTGTAAACTACATCCTTTCAGGCATAGCAATCAGTGGGCATCATACGTCAATCAGATTAAAAAAAGATTTCTTCACCCACTATGCTCAAGCTTGAGTTATGGTCATATGTATATATGGGAAAACATCTGAGGTTCAGGAACAGGGATGAGACATTTGAGCCACAGTTTTATTTCTAAATTTCAGCTGTCTCAATTTGTACTGTACTTTCTTATGCTAAGGTGATAGGGAAGGGGACACATTTAGATTTAATATGTAGGTGCTAACCAAAGCCTTGTGAAAGATCTGGAATACCATATGAAGGAGGGATTTCCAAATCATACCACTCACATGAGTAGCATTAGAAAAGTGGCATCAAAACGGTCTAGCAGATGTGGAGCTACTGATATTGAAACCAGTGGAAGAAGCTGTCATAGAAGTTTGGGAAGATCTAGCGGAGATACCAGACATGAAGGATGACTGTACACAAGTGCTGTGCCTCTAAAGAAACAGTGTTGATTCCTTCACAAAGTGGATTTGCTTCAAACTAGAAGAGCAAAGTTGATAAACACAATGTACATTTTCATATTTGTCATTACAGTATACTTAATCTCTGTTTGCAGCTGCTGGAAAATAGGTGGTTTTGCAAAAAACTAAGAAATCCTAGTCATCTAACTATCATTTGCTTTTGTAACTAAGTGCTCTGAAGCATGGTTCAAAGACAAAACGGCTTCTAAGTCACTAGCTGACCACATGATGCTAGTTGTTTAAATCCTGATACTTCATCAAAATCTCTTTATAGCAGTCTATAAAGAGAAAGATAAGAAAAACCAAAAGAAATTCCAGCATGTACTCATAGTTTAGCTTGCCTAAAAGGATTCTGAGAAATGCCAGTGAACGCTTGCACTGAAATTCTCCCATTCTGTATAGGAACACACAGTATGAAAGCTTTCCATCACTCTGTGAAAATTCTCAGGCAGCATTCCAAACATACTTCACATTCAATAAGAATTGCCAGTCACGCTTTTTCTGCATCCATTCAAATTATCAAAAACCTCAGTGTAAAACCATAGAACTTTATCTAACTTGGGGGGAGGGAGAAGCAGGTGCAAAGCTAGTGCTGAGAAAAAATTCTGACTTTAGATATCAACAGAAATAAAAAGCTTTCTTTTTTAAAACTGACCACAGTAAGAAATTTTTTTTCACTGAGGCATAAAATTCAAGTGGCCTTGAAATGACAATCATGCCAAACTCTGCTGCTCTCTACATCAGTAGTTTCTATAAAGAAAACTATTTGTTTATTCTCAAATACTTTTTGGCATGTTAAAGCAAGAGAAGGTACCTGCACTACTCTCACGTACATCCTCTGCAAATCTCCATGTGAGGATCCACAAATGAGGGCAGAACAGACTGGACCTCTCAACAAAACTGAACTTTCCAACTAACTCAGGAAACTATTCAGACTTACTGTTGGATCCAACCCGTGGCTTAGTCCTCTACCTAAATGCAATAATACCAGATGCTTAAGAGGAAAGTGAGAAGAACTCTTGCAAAGACCATATAATTTTCAGCCCATCAGAGTCTTCTGCAATCTATTTTTTAACATTTGGAAATTGGCGTAAATTCAGAGGCATGAGACTATCGGCTCTAGTTGACCAGAATCAGGCTGAACAGCACTGTCACAATTGCTAGCTCAATGCTAGACTCCAGACTGCAAGGAAGCCCGATGGTAATAAGTTTTAAAAATCTACTTGAGCTATATAAAACCACATTTTTTTGCATTGTTCTGCATCTGTCACTTTTCAATGTCAATGTGAACTGCCTTTTGAACCACTGCTGAGACAAAAAAATCCATTGAAAAGCACACTCTAACATGTTATAGGTAACAGATTTCAAGACACTTACACTTAACCTTTAACCTAAGGACTAGTGTGACACTTAATTATAGCACACCTCAGTATTATTAAACTGCTCCAAAACAAGTTTCATTCCCCCCTCCTCTCTCCCCCCCCCTTTTTTTTTAATAGTGATGTTCCATTGCCATCTATCATTCAGCAGGTCAGCACAATAATCATTAAGATGTTCTCACAGAAGTGTACATTGGTCTAGGATTGCAAGAGGTCATTTTTTTTGCATGCATAACAACAGCTACACAGGCTGATGTTCTTCTAATTCTACTGTGTACATTAACAATAACTGGAAACAACATATCATGTTAACATATCATGTTAACAAAATGTTTAATCAATCCAATGAATTGACTGGAATCCCCAAGGAGCTGCTTTTAATGAAACAGAAATTTATATCACTTCAAGGCCTCAAAACACAAGTTTTTCCAACATTCACCAATCTCATCATGAAGAAGACCACACTTAAGCTCTCAGCTGGACAAAGCCAATTATGAAATTCTAAGTATGCATGAACAATGTAACCATAATATAAACAACACAGCATGAATTTTAAAAAAATCCATACCATTTTTAAAAGATACTGAAAAGCAATAACAAGTTTAGATGTCTCCTATTATCCCAGCACTTAGATAGCATTAGTTATTTCCAAATTTTAATTCTAACTGCATGTCTTAGCAACATTAGAAACTTTTTAGAAACAAACAACAAAATGGAACTATTTACAAAATGCCTTTAGGTGTCTTAGAATACACACAAATAAGTTTTTCAACTGTCTGCTAGCTACAACTCCTTTCATTTCAATACCTTCCCATGAGTTCATTAAGTCCTCAAAAGTCAGGTGGCTGGGCAGCTTCTTCCTCTTAAAGCCACTTCCAGAAGCTACCTTCTTTTTAGAACTCTACATTTCTTGACAGTAACATTGATAAGACACACAAGTAATTTTATTCTAAGCCATCTGCTCTACTATTAAAACTCAAAAGCTTTTAAGGCCAGCTACGTGATGATTTTCTAAATATCTGCACTGCTTTTTCTCCCAAAAGCTATACTAACCCAGTATATTTAACACTCCCCAACTTCAAATCCCAAAATGGTTAGCCAAAGACTGCAGGCGCTTGGTAAACATGCGAGCATTAATTATGGGAAACGCTGTATTAGTTGTGCGTGACCTGTGAAACTCAGCCCTATCCTTGGATGACTTCACCATTCCAGTGCATCAGCAGAAATAGCATGCTGGCTTCTGACATCCCGTTTTTGACAATTTTCAGACTTTAAATGTCATAGCTATAGCTTAACACCCAACTCTTTCTCCTAGCAGCATACAACATCTCTTGACAGTAGGCGCTAAAGAAGGCACAAAAAACCCCAAGACAGGTGAAAATTAAGGCTGAAATTTCCATTCCTCTCATTTCTTCAGTATTTGGCACGTGCATGACCTTCACAGGAAGACTGATGCTCCAAAAGGCACATGAGCGGGACCGAGCTATCACCGGTCCTGGCACTCCATCTTCTCAGCCCCCGGCTGCTCCGCTCCTACAACCTCCCCCAGTCCCACATGCAGGTTACAGAAAGCGAGACGCGCCGCAGAACGCCCTTCCCGGCCACCCAGCCTCCCTACCGAGACGCACCGGCAGGGCCGCACCGTGAGGCATCCCCGCCCAGCCCAGCGGCGGCTGCCACCGCTCCCCAGAGCCCCCCCCGGCACCGCCCGCCCCCGGCCCGGCCCGGCCCCCGCTCCCCCGCGCCAGGGTTACTTACTAAGCTGCCCGGAGCCGGGCTCCCTGCCACCTGCTCCCCCGAGCACGCTGCCGCCCAGGCCACCCAGGGCTCCGCCGGCGGGCGGTGTGCCGCTCTGCCGCTCGAAGTTGCCCGGGTTGGAGAAGAAATCGCGAAGCCGGGGCAGCTCCCGGCCGCTCTCCAGCAGCTCCGTGTGCAGCTCCAGCGCCGTCAGCAAGAACTGGTCCCGCAGCAGCTGCGCCGCGATCGCGTCCATCGCCACCCGCGGCGGCTCCCCCGCGCCGGGGCTGGCGCCGGCCCCGCCGCCCGCCCCCGCCCCGCCGCCGGCATCGCCCGGCGCCGCCGCACGCAAGCCCGGCAGCTCCTCGGGGCTCCCCGCGGCTGCCACCGCCGCCTCCTGCTGCTGCTGCAGCGGGGGGTACGTCGGCCCGCCCGGCTCGTTGCTGCTGCTGCTGCCACCGCCGCCGCCGGGCCTGGACTCCTCGGGCTCGTCCTCCTCGGAGTCGCTGAGGAAGGGGTTCACGCTGCTGCCCCCGCCCGCCGCCGCCATCTTACAGGCCGACACGGCACGATTACTGCCAAGGCGCTACCTCAGCAAAGGCTGCGCGGAACCGCCACCGCCGCGGCCGCTTCTGCCGGGGCCGGGACTGAGGCCGGGGCCGCTGCCAGCCCTCTTCGCTGCTGCGGGCGCCGGCGGCGGCAACAGCAGCTCCCTCCCTCCCGCCGCTGCCGCCGCCCCCTCAGCCACCTCCCACCGGCCCCACTACCGCTTCCGGATCGAGCTCTCGCGAGAGTTCCCACGGCCAACGGCGAGCAACGCCCCGGCACCGGGGCCCGCCCCCTGCGGGCCGCGGGCCCGCTCCCTTCGCGCGGGAGCCGGGCGGCAGCTGCGGGCGGGGCCTGAGGGAGGCGGCGGGGCGTGGCCGGGGCGTGGCCGGGGAGCGGGACTGGCCGGGCGGAAGCGGAAATTGCCGGGGCTGGCGGCAGGGGCGATCAGTGAGTCCTGGCGCGTGCGCGCTGGCCGCTCCCCGTGGGGACGGTTCCATGGGGTCGGGTCGGTTCCCCGGTTCTGGGGGTGGGCACGGGCCTGCGCCCCCCGGCCTTTGGGGGGGCTTCGGCCGGTCTGCGGGCCTCGTGGTGGCCGCACAGCCGAGGGTGTAAGGGCGCTGTTGGGGCGAGGAGGGGTGCGGGGCTCGGCTCTAGGGCCCGGGCTGGGGTCCAGGCCCCAAGGCTCCCGTCGGCCGGCCCGGTGCCCTGGTTGCGTTGGCCGGGACAGTGTGGGGCCCCCGGGCCGGGGCGAGTGCTTGAGCGGCCTGATCCCCGCTGCCCCAGTGGGCGAGAGCTATCGTCCAGCATCAGGTGTGCGTGATAGGCCTTAAACAAGGGAGGGCGCAAGTGCGGGTGGTAGTTAAGTTGTGTACCTGGAAGTGTGACGCTATCCCTTTTGAAATGATGATGATGGTGTTGCCTTGTGTGTTATC
Organism: Strix aluco; assembly: GCF_031877795.1. Classification (NCBI taxonomy): domain Eukaryota; kingdom Metazoa; phylum Chordata; class Aves; order Strigiformes; family Strigidae; genus Strix; species Strix aluco. The sequence continues at coordinate 91,340,455 of NC_133931.1, read as the reverse complement.
TGGTAAGAAACTTGAAGCCAGTGTAGCAACATGTAGTGTTTGCTACTGAAAGAAGTTCAGTTCGCTAGAAATGATCAAGAGCAGGGTCAGTCTTGGTTTCTGTTTTGTTTGTTTGAAAATAATGCCTCATTCTCATTAACAGGAGCTCTGTTTGTCTCACTAGGAGTTATTTGCCTTACTGAGAGCAAAATTGGGGCTGAAATCTTGGTAATAAATTAGTAATATTTTGCAATGATACCGGCATCTAGAAACAATTCAGTACTGAGACTGCAGACTATTCTGTTCATATCATAACACTATGCTATAAAAGACTGGTGCCTTCCTTTTGCTTTTAAGTTGCATACATTTTTGTAAATAGTGTAATCAATTTTGCATTCTGTTGTATAATAAACTTCGAGGTTTTTTGCTAATTTACAGTTTTATGTTGTCGATATACAAAAAGAGTTGTGGAGTGTGAACTGGTTCTAGCATAAAGTAAAATGGTGGTATATTGAAAATGCTTTAAAACTTGACTCAGACCCCAATAAAAATAACAACAAAAATATTTTACTTTCGGTGCTCCGGTGGAATTAAGAATCCTTAAAGAAATCTTTTCCTTTTTCCTTTACTTTTTGGAGAGTTAAGGCATGTTAAGTATCGACTTGATAATAGTTGATATGCCGGTGTTGTGCCGCTTCCCTTAAAATGGAGGGAAAAACTTACTGATGTCCTGTGGCAGCCTCTAGCGGCGATCGTCAGTGTTTACAAGTGACTTGAAGTTCGAAGGTCGTTCAAACGCTAAATTCTGCCTTTATTTTAAGGGACTCATTTCTGCCGGCTTCTGTGTGCTGTTACAGTAAGGACTAACTTTTTTCACTCTTCCTCACCTGAAATAAAGTAAAAGTATTCCTCTGTTTAAGTACTTCAAAAGAGGTTTGTTCGGGTTTATGAAACTGAAATATTTACAGATGTCACTCAGTTGCTCCAAAATAGTTTATGCGTGGCTGGGATAAAGTTAACCCAACTGAAATGTGTATTCCAGAGCTGAAGACTGTAGGGAGAGAAATGTGCTTTTAACAATATGCTTAAAAACAGTTACTTATAGTATACCAAAGGGGTATTGTTTTGAGAGACCTGAGAAGAAAACTGGACAAGGAAAGTGTCAAACCTTAAATGATGTTGGTAGTTTGTGCTTAAAGACCTCTGCCATTTCTCTGGAACTGTACCTCCAAGTTTTAAGGGCATGTTTTTTAACGAGAATAGCTTATATCAGTAGTTAATAGTTACTTGCATGTTAAGTACAGATGTAACTTTACCCAGAGAAACTGGTTTTAGAACATGTTTGTTAAATTGGAATTTGAAGAAAAATGAGTACAGCAGTGTCAAGGGGCTCTTGGAAATATTTTCAGTCTCACCAAAAATGTGATGATGTCCCATGAAGTCAGATAAGGACCTAAATTAAACAGAACAAACCCCCCAAATCCCTTTGAATCAAAGTTTGGCTGTGTTTTTCTACCTCTAAAACTGTTGTTTTGAAGCATTACTCTGAACAATGGCTATTTGGAAGCCCATCATCAAAAATACACTCAGAGAGCCTAAGGAGTATTTCAGAAAACTTGTTCAAGCTTGGTGTGTGTATTATGTTTTTGTGAGAAAATGCTGTACAGTTGGGTGAGGAGACATAATTTGTGAGTAAAAGATATGGCCTTTTATGACACCACAAACACTAGAATATTGAATTGCTTGGGCTTCATTCTCCCTAGTCGGGAAGATGGAGAGTGTGGTCTGGAAATGCAGGCTGCACAGAAAGCTGCTGTAGAGGGTAACAGACCACTCTAAGATGGTGTGCCTTGCCATGCCTCACCATGGTAAAGGACAGTGTAGATGGGGAAGGGAAACAGTGCACTAAAGCAAAGCATGGAAATGATCATTGTAAAGTCGTTCTTGACCTCTGAAGATCTAAAGGTACTAAATTAATGAAAAGCTGTTTGCCTGAATTTGTTAAGGTGCCTTTTATTGGATCTTTGTGGAGGTCAAAACTTGGGCTGTTTTTTAATGCCTGACATTGAAAAGGCCTTGTTTATTCCCGTTGCTGCAGAAGCATTGGCCAACCTGCAGAGACGTTGCTGTGCTGACTCCATGCTCCTGCTCTGTGCTTTTGAGGGTTGTCTGATTCACCTAATTCCTCTTCAATTTAGTATTTGCACAGCTTGGCAGAAAAACCCTTGTTTTCCTTATACAGCCTGCTGTTCTTCAGTCATGTACAAATATAAGGGGGAAATATGATAGAGGTTTGAGACGGCCTGTGAAGGAAGTCATGCAATAAACTATGGTGTTAGTGAAGGGAATACAACTAGTGTGAGATGCAGACTTCGGAGAACAAAGTTAGGAGTCCGAGGACATGCTTTGAACATGCTGACTTAGCACTGTTGTTGGGAGGAGATGAAGTCTTGTCCTGGTGCCAACTCAGAGGTTTGTTTTGGGAATTAGACTGGGGAACTAAACTACAGCAAAGTTAGCTTTGCTCTTCCTTTTTTTCCTTGAGGTTATTTTTGGTTGATTTCATTCTCTGGTCTGCTTGACTATACAGTTGTACAGATGGCTGTGCCAGCCCAAGGAAGAGGTTTGGCATGGGAATAGAGGGTGGGAGCAGAGGACCACAGGACAGCTCTCTGCAGCTGTACTGGCTTAGTTGTCCTTGCAGTATTTGTGACTGAAGACCTCTTGTTTTTCTAACTGCTACTCCCATGTCAGCTATTTTTGTAGAAAAGCCTGATAAAATGTATTTCCCTTGCTAGTCTTAAATATTTTGGAAAAACATGCTTTTAATTACAAGCAAATTTGTACAGATAGTAGGATACAGGGGAGTAACTGCTACACAGAAGTGACTCTTCCTGTCATCTCAAAACTAGATGGTTGTGTCTTTTGATACTAAGATAGGTGGACTTTGCCTTTGCGTTCTTGATGTGAAACTATATTTGGTGTCTCTCTCATAATAGTAATTGTATAATCTTTGTAATCTTCTACCTATCCATATTGTATTGCTCCCCTCTTTTTGCCGGCAGAGAGATCAGGAAACTACAAATGATTCTTCATTTGTGGGGGGAAGACATAATATGAGAAGGGGAGAGATGTTGCCCATCTGTGTTCTCCAGGTTTCTGGGTCTCTGTCTAACAGTTCTTGTCTTGCTCCCTGAGCTCTTTTTCTACAATGAAACTATTGCCTTTTTTTTTTTTTCCAAAAGGTTTGAGTGATGGGGAGCTTTAGTTTTAAATCAGCAGTGCCCCATATTGCAAAGAGGCAGAATACTGGTTGTTTCCAGGAATCATTTCCTGTTTCTGTTAGTTATTACAGTCAGTCAGCAGCTGAAAAATTAAGGTGTCATGTAGAAATGAAAAGTGACTTTGTCTTAAAAACAAATATAACTCACAGAGTTTCAACAGAGAGTGTTTACAAGTTGAGATAAGTGATAATGAATGTTAATTACTTTCTTAGTAGAGATTGCTGTAGGAGCAAAAAGAACTTTGTTCTAAAGTGAATGGAAGTATTTTGGGCTTCAGTAACTGATAATTTGAGTGGGGTTTGTGTCTTATGCACGCTTAGGAAAATGCTTTCTGTGTGAACACCTTGCAACTACGGCTGCTAGTGGAAGAGTTAAGGAGGAGGTGACTCCTTTGCATAAAGATTTCTTACTAGACCTCAGAGTATCCTTGGACAAATACTGTGTATACTTATATTACTACTTGAGAAGTTGAATGCTCTCTTAAAGGTGATGTAATCCATCCTTTTAGTGTTTTTCTGCACTTTACAACTTGACAGTCTGAGCAACCTGATCTATGGAAGGTGTCCCTGCCCATGGCAGGGGGGTTGGAACTAGATGATATTTAGGGTCCCTTCCAACCCAAACCATTCTATGATACTGTGAATTGCATTTTTTTAAAATAGTTTGTTTCATTTAGTGATTGAAGACACTGTATTTTCTCCCTTGCGCTCATTTCGTTATGACAAAGCAGTACTTCCTGACACCGTGTTTTCAGGGTGGGGTTTCCCAGGGACTTGGGTCGCACCCACGAGCACGATCGGCTTCGTGGGGCCCGGGGCATTTCAGGACCCTGGAGAGCGCCCGCCTGCCGCTGGTGGGAGTGGGGTAGGGTGGGGCTGCGTGTCCCGGGAGGGCACTGCCCATCGCTCCCCTCTGCGCTCACAGGGTCCTCGTCTGAGCTCTGCTCACTGATGAGTTGTGTCGTATAATGCGTCTCCCATTTGGATTGTTTTCCTTAGGTATGTTCACCTCAGGTTTTAAATGAGTTTTTCTTCTCAGTGGGAAACTTAACTTACCTCTGTCTGTGTCAACTTTTCTCTGAAGTTGGGTAGGTAAAGATATATAAAATATCAATTATGCTAGCCAGTTGACTAGTACGCAGTAGCATACATTATATTCAACTGACTAGCATAATTAAATAGCACTTTTGAACACAAAAGCTCCAAAGTCTTATTTTTTTAAAAATGCTTTTGAAAGGATGGGAACCTACAAATTGATCATTTGACTTCTGTATTCCTTTCATTGAAAGTATTGCTGTGTGCTTAGAAGGTTGTCTTGCAGTCCTTTTTTTCCTTCAAACTGAAGCTGTTGGCAATTTGGCATTCAGAGGCTTACGTGCAAGATTCAACAGATGTGGCTTGTTGCTGTTTGACATAATTCTTGTTTATCTGTAATGGTTGGTATCGATAAGAAAATGTGACTTAATAAAAGGAAAACAACTTCTGTCAGCTTTTTTAAACCTTTCTTATACTAGCTTCTATGGAACATATTTTAAGCACTGTTTTTGTTTTGTCAGAGGGTGTTTTCTTCTTCTCTGTGTGTATACAGAATACACTTGCAGGCTGGTTCTGCAAAGCAGAATGCACCTGAAAGTTGTTCTTTTTCCATCCTTTTCCCTGTATGGTCTATGTTAATATTTATTGTATGACTTCAAAGAGTTTGATCCTTGTCCCTTTTATTGCTAAAGGGAAGAACTGTGTTGCTTGTATTGATGCATGTGCTTTATTACAAATCTCTTTAAAAGTATCTCGGGGGGCCTTCAGGCTTGGTTTGTCAGGGAGGGCTCCAATGAGACAGCAAGACTGCTGTGGCAATCTGTCTTCCATGTGCTCGCATTCTCTTAAGTGCCACTTGTCCCTTGACACTACCAGGCATGGAATTCAGTGGACTGGGTTCTGTTAGACACTCAGGCTGATGTTCTTTCCCCAAAAGTATTCCACAGAACTTGTAATATGAAAAATATGTCTACAAGATCTCCAAATGGGGCAAGAAAAAACAATGACAGAAAAAAAAATCCTTAGTTTTTGAAAGAAAGAGAAATCCAAGTAATGCATGATATTCCTGGCAGCACAAAAAAAATTAAACAGTTCATATTGAGATGAAAATATGTTAAACTGTAGAACAGTGGTGCTTGAAGAAGACTTGCTGATAGAGTATTGCTGAATGACTCGTAAGTCAGGAAATACCCAAGAAGATTTACAAATACCTTTTGAAAACAGGCATAGGCCCCCCAAATGCTTCTTGCCCAGTGAAATAGCTGATTCACAGCAAAACCACTCAGTGTTTATTGTTGGGTTTTGCTTTTTCTGAGTTCTGAATTTCTAGCTGCCTGCATACTGAGCAGATATAATACTGAATTTCTACTCTTCGTTTTTTTTCCACTTGTCTAACAAGTGTTACCAAAGGGTGATGCTCTTGTTTTCTCTGTCATGCCTCAAAGCAGTCATCGTTTCTTAAAGAACTACCTTTGTTCTCTTTGTCGATGGTGTCCTATTTCAGTGTTGTTCTCGAATATGATTTTGTGCCTGGGAGAATTGTGGATATGATTTTCCATGTTTACAGGATAATTCAGAGAAAATTGTGTAGGCTGACATTGGGGTAACTGATTTTGCACTATGTTCAAACATTAGGACACTTCATGTTTTGTTGGTGCCTTGCAGGCCATAGTCAAATTTCCCCTTGAAAAGTTTTGACAAAAGAGACTTTTCTAGGCAGGCAGAGTAATTTTGATTTTCAAGTGATGTTAAAAAGAAAATTAAATATTCTTTGAGCTTTTTGCCTCAGGTTTGGATGTCCTTTACTGAACCACACTTAAAATTTAAAACAGATGTCATTTGTTATTATAATCCCCAAAATGCTCAGTTAAGATGTTGAACATATAATTTTAAACAGATGGTTTGAATTACAAAAGCCACTTTGGTGCAAGAGCAAGTGGAAGTACTGTAGTTGCAGTTTCATTGTCTGGCAGAGCATGTTATGCCTCAATAGAGATAGAAAATGAAATTTTGGAAAGGAGGAAAAGGGACTTGATCATTATCCCACTTGTATTCATAGTATGATTATACGATGAAGTCAGGATGAGGGTTTTGGGTTTCCTATGTTTAAGTAGCACGTAAAGATATGAGAAGGTGTTATTCTGAGACTGGCTGGTAAACCTCTTGTATAAATTAATTTGTGCAGTGAGTAGGTGTATGTGCTGTGACAGCAGAAATGACTTGATTGCATTTCTTGACTCTTTAAAAATTATCACTAGTAAAAGAGTATGTTAAGGACTGCTAGTACCATCTTAGATGATGTATAACTGCTATACCATGCAAAATACTGTCAGTTAGACCACACAACTTCCACTTTATTCCCCTGCCCTAAGCAAAAGGATCATTTTTTATGTATGGACAAATTGTACAGTCACCACTTTGACAGTTTAAATTACAAAATACACAACACTGTTTAGCTGAAAAATGTATTGGCCAGAAACATAGCAGACATTCACATCTGTTTTTTTTTCTTCTGTAAAAGATACTTACCGAGGCCATTGATGCTTATTGAAAATGCATTTCCAATAGATTTCTTCATTTTAACCAACAGACTTGACAGTATTAGTGAAGGATGGTGTCTCTAAAAGAAATGAATAATGTACCTTGAGCTCCCTGTCTTGACACTATATTATCCTTAAAAAAATATTCCTGCCAATGGGGCATATTCTATGTAGTATTTTGTCTATGTTTTATTGCATATGTGAAGAAAGAAAAATATAAATGGGAAATGTTACATTTCTCATGAAGAACTGTTTTGTAATGCGGTACAAGTATGGGTTTCTTTGCTTTATAAGTAATGCTGAGAGATTATAGCTTCAGAGGAATGCAGTTTAGATGTAGATTACTTTGGGAAAATGAGGACTGCACTTAATTATGTCAACCTTCCTGTTAAGCTCTGAGGGACCTGATCCAGCTTGGGGCTATGGATGTAGCTTATGTGGCATGAGTCAAAAAAAAAAAAAAAAGTCTTGTCAGCAAGTTATGGATCAACTTGGAGAGGGAAAAGCCCATGTGAAATAAACTGCCTGCTTCTTGTCTCTCATGGTTGGGCTTAAGTGGGTCATTGCAGCTGTCTTGCACCCCTGCCACTGTAGCAGTGGTTTAGTCCTCACACTGACATGACTGTTGGTGAGGAACTTGCAGCTGATAGCAGGACTTCTTGGTAGTGTTTTGATAGGTGCAACTACAAAGAAAGAGAAGGTCTCTTCATCCCATCTGCCACCAGCCGGGAGCTGAACTTTATCTCTGATGCTTCTGAAAAAAAAATAAATTAACAAACCAACCAAAAAAAACCTTTTCTAATCTGTTTGAATCGTTTTATTCTGGAAAAATAATTGCGGTCATGAGGTCCTTGCTGCTTCTCTTTCTTTAATCTCCTAGACTTTAAGAAAGGTGTCTGCTGGCTCTGCCTTCTTGTCTCTCAGAATGATTGCTCCCCTGCATCTGTTCACTGTCTTCACTGCTAATATACAACATCTAATAAAGTGAGAAGCTCTGAAGTCCGCTGAAGCCCCCTCTGCCTAGCCAGGACAGTGCTAATTTTCTACTTGCTCTGTTCATGTGGACAACTTGTATTTAACAGTCAGTGAGTAGCTTGGTGGATCTTTAGTACTTTTATGTTAAGGATCTGAAAAGAGTCCTTATTTAAGAATCCACTCCGCTTTATGTTGTTGGTTCCAAATTATTTAAACAAAAACTATCTTACTGGGATAGTTTAAAATCTGACATACTGGAGGTTGGACAGTATCATTATTGGCTCTGTACTTAGTTTAGGGGGGTGGTGACAGAAGGAGAAAAAAAAAGAAAGAAAATAAGAAATCCGAGTTTGATACATAGTTTACTAGTTGGGCTGAGTCTGCAGAAGAGGTGAATTGCCTGTCTTGAACTGTATTATAGCAAGTGCTATGTTTGAATGGGCAGTAAGAAGTGGCATGTGGCAAATAGGTTGCAACATGCTCCTCTATTATCTACAAGACTAGAAGCTTCTTTCTCTCCTCTTGGTGTGATAGGCAATGGCTTAACAGTATTGAGTCAAATAATGCAGTCAGGATTTGGGCAAAGCTTATGACTTGATTTGTGAAAATAAGGACTGTGTGAGGTAGTGTGCTAAGTCACTTGCTAAGAGATTGTCTCAATATCAGAGGACACAAAAATGCTGAGATATCCTTGGCTTAAGTTTTCTTGACAGAAAGATGTAAGATATATTTTCAAGTGACAGTTTGTTTATCCACTTTTTTGATGGCCAGGAACCTGAGGGCAGAGACATTTTTGCACTAGTAATAAATACTTAGATCTGGCTCCTTGTCCTCCAAACTGAAGAGGGGTGTATGTGTTTTATTTTTCTTCTCTTGACAGACTGTGGCTTTTGCCTTTTCTTATAAGCTAGTGTCTAATCCACTTTTTTCCTTTTATCCTTGTTATTTCTTCCTTTTAGCATGCCTTGTGAGGTTTCTGCCTTGAACCATCAAGCACCAGGCTCTACAGAGAAATGTGCTCATCATGACCTCTGTTAAGAGAGCAGGGAAAAGAAAACTAAGGGGCTCTTTTTTTTTTTCCTTTGTGTGGTATCCCATAGAAGCTGGATTTAATTTCTGTGTCTCCTGAGATACAGAGAAATAGTACATAGATATGCATGTTTCCTGCTAGGGCAGATGCATACACGGTGCTGGCTGTGCTTTCTCTGTGCCTAGAAGGCATGAGAGTAGACACTATAGGTGAGGGTTGTCTGAGCACCCAAATATTACTGGGTGAGCTGCTCTCTCCTCTCCTCAGCCAGAAAAGCATGCCAGAAGGCTGCTGGGCACCAAGGAGTTTGATACTGCTGCTTCCATTTGCAGCTTCTCCTGCTGCTGACAGGCCTGTCAGAACAGCTACGAGATCCTGTTCAGCCTCCTGTTCCCACATTAGACCTGCAGGTTCAGACTGGCTTTGGAACCACCCTGTCAAATGGTGATGCAAAAGCACAAAGGGGGAAGAAAAGAGGAGAGGAAGAGGGATCTATATGGCAAAGGATGAGTGAAGATCTGCGCATTTTCAAATTCAGAGGTGCTGTCAACTAGTTCCAGCTGTTCCTGCACTAGTTATGTGAAGGCTGTGTTGTCTGCTAAGTGACATCCCTCCTCGGACTTGCAGTCTGAGACCTTGCATTGCATCTTTGAGAACACAGATCAACTGATGATTCCACTCCTCTTGGAAACGGTTGGGGGGGAAAAAGGTGTAATGCTAGAGCATGTCATAGGCAGAAAAACTCAGATGTCCCAGAAGATCTACACTGAGATTTTGCCACAGGTCTCACTTTTCCTGTATCTCTTTTTACTGACTCATGAAGATTGTGTCCAGATCTTGTAAGGAAGAGGATATTTTCAAGATAAATATTTAGCTTTCCCTTTCTGTATTGATGGCCCTTCATGTAAGAGTGCAATGGAGGAGAGATGACCCCAAGTATCAATTTACACTTGAAGTGAGAGATACTCATCTTTTTTTTTGTGCCACAAACACTTGTAGCTGCAGTTACACAGCACAAACATTACTTAGCATTAATCCTTCTTTTCTATGGAGGTTCACTGACAAATCCCAGAGGTCCCTCTGTCTTTTACCTTCACTTTCTTCCTTGGTGGTTTAACCTTTCATGGTTCAGTGATCCATGGTCAATCAACTTTGAATAGTAGGGTTCTGGGGGGTGGATGGCTGCTTCAAGAAGAGATGTTTTTTCTCTGTTGCCTTGGCATCCTTTAAACTAATGACTTTTCGTATCAAGTAGCTAGAAATGCATGGACAAAATTATCTTGTTCCACAGCAGAATGAAAGGTAGTAGCCTATCCTGGATTTAAGAAGCTTAAATACCTGCAAATGTGAATTCAAGTGAGTTTGGCATTCCCTATTAGAAAAGAGGATTGTCCTCTGATTTGTAGGACATATTCTAACACTTGAAATTCAAAAGTTTGCAATTAAATGTTGATGTTGATAGTGAAATGCTGGTGGTCTGGCCTTGTCAGCTCTGTTGGCCTTAACATAGATTGTAGCTGGGGTGACTGCTTTATCTCTCCTTCTAGGAGTGGTAAAGCACCCTCATTTTTCTTACCAGTATAGGTGCAAACTGGAGAAAATTTCTGAATGGTACTTCTGATGTTCTTTTTGATTTCTTTGACTTCCTGTCTTGCTGGCTTTTTTTAGTTAAAAGGACTGTGTGAAGTACCAGTTGACAATTCAGCCAAGAAATGAACCAGTATCAGCCAAGACCTGTTTCTGCACAGCAATGGATCACTTAGACAAGCTCTTTCTCAAAATGCAAACTGGTTTTTATACAGGAAGGGGCCATTTCAGCCTATTGTTCAACCGTCTTCCACCTATGTCTGTCTTAGACTGTGGTACTTGTACATTCAGAGGGGCCTAGTGAAGGCATTTTTTTGACAGGGAATACTTTACTTCATTAATATCTGCATCTGTTTGTTTCCAGATGTGAGTATTTGTCAGGTGTCTAATAAGTAATTTTGTAATCCAGTGAATAAGAGCGACTGAATGTGTTATCTTGGTTACTTTTTTATCTGCACTATGGTGGCTCAGAAACTGATCCATATGTACAGTTGTTGCCATGTCTGTCACAGGCAGCATGCCTGGGGGATCTGTGTGGCTGTCTTCAGTCTCTAGGAAAAGCTTTCTGGGAATTGTCCATTTTCATTCACATTGCCATACCTTTTAGGCAAACTAATGTTTCTGTATCATGGGTTAAAACAGAAACTTAACTGCATTCAAGGACCCAAGCTTTGCCTTCCCCTGAGCATCATCTCCCTTTGAGAGGGCTAATGTGCATGGTCGCGTCATTGTTTTCTGATACAGTCTCACTGCTCTGCTTTGTCAGATATCTCCCTCCTGCCCTGTTCAGCTGTCAGAGAAAAGGATCTCTACAAAAAATGTCATCTATATGCCTGCTTGCTTTTCTTTTGCCCTTCTCAGTAGTCAAATACGTATCAGTTGCAGGCTGAGAAGAAATGGAGGTCTGCACCAAGGGACATAGCATGTGTTGAGAGGAGCTGACACTGAGTTGGGAATGGACCTGTGGAAAGTTGGGTCCAAAAAAGCCTGGTCTTGGGTGTTTGTCCTACAGAGGTAGAATGGGTGCTTTGGTTTGGAAGTCCCAGAGAAACCCAGACAGTGATAAAGAACTTCCTTTTCCACTGAAAACAAGTTACCAGAAACGTTTTGTCCTTCCATGATACTTAGGATGTTTGAAGAGGATGTATTTCACAAATCATCTGTCTTAAACTTTAGGCACTTTGGGCTGGCAATGACTAAGTTTAGCTGTAACTTGGTCAAGATGAAAAGGTGTAGAAGGTCACTGGTGCCTCTCTCAAATTGCTGTAGACTGTTTATAAACCTTGTTCTTTGAGTTGGAGCCTTCTCTAACCACAGATGAGTGCTTGTTTGCAACAGCTCGCCCAGTGGCTTAGTATTTTGAAATCAAGACTCCCATTAGGAAAGGTACCAGGTGCCATTCTGGCATTCAGCTGAGATGCAGTCAGGAGCTTTCCAAACACTTGATACCTGTGGGAAGGTATTTGTAAGTCTGAGGATAGGATGCTCTTAATGATGTTATGTCACAGTGATGACACGCGAAGTCATACATTAAAGGAGCGATGTAAGCTAAGCTAGAGGCAGAAGGAGTGGCTGTGAGGTATGTGGTAGAAGCAGGTGCACTGAGAGCTGCCTGTCTTGAAATCATCTGATGGTGATGAGCAGTTGGAGATGTACCCAGATGAATAGTCTAGTGTAATATAGTCAAACTGTGATTGCAAAAAAAAGTCTCTTTTTTTTAATTAATTCTGTAGATCACTATAGTCTAAGACAGCATTAAATTTGAATTGTGTTGATTGCACTCTTTTTTTGTGCAAGCAAGGACTCAGGCTTGGGGAGAGTTAAAGCAAAGAGAAATAGCTGGTGCTGAAAACAGATGAGGTTACTAATACTTTATTTAGAAAAATTTAGAATATGTTGAGCTATAGAGTTGTAGCACTGGGAGTATACAACAGTAAGTATCTGAAGTAACTGCTTTGTTTAGTAGGGTGTTTAATCTCATCATTTTAAGGCATGAATAGTTTGGTTTCTCTTATCAAACACAACTACATCAGAAGAAAAAGCCCAGTGGAAAATAAAACTGAATAAAATGAGGTCTGGCATTCAACTTAATGGTATTTCTGTGGCTGTGATTTCATGTATTTAAATTCATGCAGGAGCCCTGAGTACTGAAAAATAAAAAAAACCTGATATTTACAAATATTCCAAGTATCTTTGAATCTCACTTGTAGACATAAAAGCATGTAAGTTCCTGATTAATGAAAAGTTTCTCTTTGATCACTTAAGCGTGACTACTATGTGTCTTTTTTAAACGTTGTATTTAATTTTCTCAATCTTGTTCCATGGTTTTCTTACCAAATCTCTAAAACAAAAAATTACTGTATTAATATTTCTGATTAGGATTGGAGTTGCATCTTTGTTTCAGCAGGGAAAATGAGTGGAATTGGAAGTTAGGTTTAAGTTGCATACAGATCTGAATTTTCTTTGGATTAGTAATAATATATATGAACTTTAAAATCTTTTTAGTGTGGGGGTTTTTGTCTGGTTTTCCTGGCCCTTTAAAAGTTTTATTTTAAAAAACATCTTTTAGAGTTTTGTTCAGAGTTAAGGTTATGTGATAGTGAAGCCCTTCTTCTTTCTTTGATAAGAATAATAGTCTTGCCATGTAGTGGTTGTCTGTGTCTGTGCAGCTACTGGAATTCTGTAAGTAGCAAGATGAACTTACATACTGTCATTTAGAAGCCCTAACTAGATTCTGAAACAAAGAGTTTATTTTGGAGAGGTGTGTGGATTTATAGAGGTAATTGAATATCTGAACCTCCCAGGCTGTTAGGAACATCTGTTTCTAAATTGGTGAGTGGAGGTGGTGTTATGGTTGATCACTAGCTAGTATTTAAATAACTAAGTTAGCAGCTTGGACAGCACTAATAGTACTTTGTCAGAACTAAGCCTCATTAAGGCTCAGATCCCACACTTAGCTGATTTGCATTGCCTTCAGTAGGCATCATATGAACCCTTCAGTACATGTGACACACGTACATTTCCAGTGAACCTGTTATTAAGCATATTTGTATCCCTAACCTGACTTTAGGGGATGACAGGGCAGAAAAGGAATTCAAAAAGAGAATATCATAATCCATGAAGCATAATCCTTCAACTGGTGTTTTCTGCACTCAGCAGAGCATCTTTGTTCCTTTAAAAGCAGTTTTCTGTTCCTAGGCAGAATATAATGAGCCAGAATTGATAGTAAACATTGAAAAAGCAACTCTGGGTGGATGTTCACTGTAGGATGGCTTTCCTTAGCTGTCTTTGGCTTGCGTTTGTCTGAACAGACATCAACACTGTCATGCAGTCAGCCAGTAGAGGGTAGTATGTTCATGGAGACATCACATTGTCAGAGTCTTCTATCACTGATGTAGGCAACAAAAAACTGCTGAATATCAGACAAACTGGCTTGATTCAATGGTCTTTTGAAGCCATCTGATACCCCAGTAAATACCAGAGGTGAGTTGCTGAGACATAATGACTATCTGAAAGTCTGAATTAGCTGTGCAGTGACTTTTGACCAAAACATCTGGCAAAAAGCTTGTTGGAAACAGAGATTGATGATGGATCCTGGGTAATAACCATGGTTATGGTACTCCTATTCTATAGAAAATGAAATAAATACTGATTCTGGTAAGTCTCATCTGCCTAACTTTATTTTTCTTTCTCCCTCTCAGTGTTGGACTTTGCCAGCCTGCTGTTGCCATGGGTATACCAGTCTTCATACTTGCTGGTCTCCTTGTGCATTGTGTGTTCTTGGTCTCCATTTTTGAAATCTACTTCAGTTCTCCCCTGGTTCACGGTATGACTCCTCAGCAGACTCCGCTGCCACCTCCGGCAAAACGTCTTGTACTCTTTGTTGCTGATGGTCTGCGGGCAGATTCGCTGTATGAATTGAACAGCAACAATACGCCCCAGGCACCTTACCTGCGGTAAGTCCGTCTGAAAACACTTGTGATCCAGGAGGTTTCGCGTCTGGAGGCAGCTCTGTGTAATGTTGAAAAGAGAACAAGAGGAAAGATGGCAACTGTGGTGACTTGGGTACTGCCTTCCCTCTGCCTTTGAAGTAACACGTTGCAGAGTTACACTCTGCAGAAATGTGTGAATTTTGTGTTGGTGTCCCTTGTTGTAAGTAAAGCTGCTAAACCATGAACAGAGTAAATTGAGTCAATATTGTCCTCTGAAAACTACAGCTAGCCAGTAATTGAGAGGAGTGTGAACTTTCTCCACATCAGCATGTTATCAATTCTGAAGCCTAACAGAGCTGTTAATTTAAAATGCTTCCTTGATGTTCAGTTTAGGAGGAGTAGTTCATTAATGTGCTTGTCTTCTAATTCTAAGCTACTGATGAAGGTTTTTAAGGAGTGATTAAAAAAGATGGCCTGAATGGATCTAACAGCAGGCTGCCACTTCCTATTTGTTCCACCCTTCCTGCATGCGTGACCCTGCTGCCTCCCTTGTGCTCTCTAGTGTGTGTCTGATTGCTTAATAGAATGATTTGGTTTAAGACTGTGAAAAACTAATCTTGCCAAAAGAGAGTGTTAAGTCATATCCTTGAGTGCTTAAAACTAATTTTCACCAACCTTCCCTGTTTCCTTATAGCAAGATAACTGTTCGATCATAGGACAAATAATTTCTTTGACTGAAAAAAGAGATAGTATTAAATGAGACTACTTTTGTGTAATAGCACTGGTTGGGCTTGAATGTCAGAGCAAACCTGAATAATCAATCTTCTGAAGCTGTTAGGGCATTTGCAGTCTGCTACAGAAATCTGAGGAGCCCTTGCTACAGCACTTGCCAGCTTATAAGGGTTTACTTCTACCTGCTTCTTCTGTTAGTGTTTTTGTAAGGTGATGTCTGCCACTGGCAGATCTCTGCCACATCACTGAGTTTTCCATGTTGGCTTTTAGCAGTGGACTTCAGGCTTTCTCCAGAGCAGTTTCTTCTTAGCAGTAAAACTGTTGGTCTTTTGCACCATCAACACGGTGTGAATGCTGTAATGGCCTCATCAGTAGAAGCAGTGGTGGGTAGTGGCTAGGAAAGAGTTATAATGGGTATTTTTGCCATTAAGTGGTTTGAGTTACTCAGTTTCAGCCATTCAGCATTATCATGCCTATCTAGAAATAAAAAGTTAAACCATGTATTAGCTTGTCCAGTGTTGGGAAGTTTGCACTTTTGCTGTCTCTGCTTTACCTTGTTTGTGGAGTTATGGTTTTTATATTTCAAAATCTGTAGAAATAAAACATTGTCACCTGCTGTGAAAGTACATGGGTGAATGGAGGGGAAGGAACTGCCTTGTAACAAGCAAAGATGCTGGCAGGTCACAGAGTAGAATAAAATGCCAGTAAAGGTTTGAAGTGCCATCTCTATTTCTCTCATTGTTTTTTAGTCTGCGTATAAATGCATACATGTGTAAGCATGTATATGTGAAAGATGATGAAAAGAAAAAGCATGTGGCATGTTGTGCCTTCTGGAAGGTGGAGGGCGAGGCAGTCCAGGGCATATCTTCTGCTCTATTGCATATCGTGCTCCAATTTTGAAGCAAGAGGCTCAGTGTTTTGTCACCAAAACTCTGAGCTACACAAATTACGGAAGTTACCTTTGTAAACAGGTCAGCAAGATCAGACGTTGGTTGCTCTAATTGTTTCCTTTTTTATTCTGCCAAGTTATTGCTGTCTGAGCTTTCCTTTTTCAATAATATTAACCCAAAGTATATGCAATTTACAGAATCACAGAATTGTCTAGGTTGGAAAAGACCTTGAAGATCATCCAGTCTAACTATCAACCCAATACTGACAGTTCCCAACTACACCAGATCCCTCAGCGCTAAGTCGACCCTACTCTTAAACACCTCCAGGGATGGGGACTCCACCACCTCCCTGGGCAATCCATTCCAATGCCTAACAACCCGTTCTGTAAAGAAATGCTTCCTAATATCCAGTCTAAACCTTCCCTGGAGCAATTTGAGGCCATTCCCTCTTGTCCTATCGCTTATTACTCGGTTAAAGAGACTCATCCCCAGTTGTCTGCAACCTCCTTTCAGGTAGTTGTAGAGGGCGATGAGGTCTCCCTTCACCCTCCTCTTCTCCAGACTAAACAACCCCAGTTCCCTCAGCTGCTCCTCGTACGACATGTGCTCCAGACCCTTCACCAGCTTCGTTGCCCTTCTTTGGACATGCTTGAGTCATTCAATGTCCTTTTTGTAGTGAGGGGCCCAAAACTGACCACAGTAATCTTTTTTGCACATTCATTCCTAAGTGCCAAGTGTTCGGTCCCTTACCCACTTTGTAATAGCAGGCAGTGTAACAGCCAGAGGACTTCTCATACAGGTGGAGCACTTCGGGAATTACTGCATTGTTAATGAGGAAAGATTATCTTTAAATGAGCAGGGACCATTCTTGTAGCAATGTGGTATAAATAGAAGCAACATTTTAGTAGGTACATAAAATTAATAATAAATATCCATTAGGCTTGGAGCAGATTGCTGGCTGATATATGCCAAGTACCTAGTCTTTCTTTTAGAGATATTTGTGAAAAATCTGTTTTTCAGCAGTGTTGTGATAGCTGTGAGGGGACACTAGGTGGTCTGAATTGCTGTGGTGGGAATTTTGGGGAAGATATTTTCTTCCTTGCCTGTCGTGTTTCAGCCATATTACTAAATCATATTCGTCATTGTTATGGGTAGCTAATGTTTATACTGTCAAGGAAATTAAGGTTTTTTTAGTGGTTCTTCTGAGTAAAAGGATTTGAAATAATGTCATTTATCTGTTCAAAATTCATTTAGCTATTTTGAATTATCTGGCTATATTTTTTTCTGCCTAGTATGTGTTATCGTTGACTTCAGATTCTGTGATACAGCCCCACAAAAGCAAAGGTAAAGGATTACTTTCCAACTCAATACAAATCAAATTCTAATGAAATTTCCTACCTGTTGTGGCAATGAAGTGTCTGGAGAGCCAGAAGTGTTTTATGTTTGTCTTAAATCTTCCATTAATGCTAGTGCAATACATTTTGATCAGAGTCTTCAGTGAGAATAAATTAGAAACAAATTTAACTAATACTTAAATCCTTTTTTCAAAGTAGTACTTTTTTCACTACAACTTGTCTTAAAACGTAGCTGAGAGTTAGGAATAGCATGTCGGAGTGCTATATCACCTTTTACATTTTTCACTGTAGTATTTGGGCTATTCCAAATAGTCCTGTGGGCTTTCAAGTAGGCCTGAAAATGTGAAGTCTAAGATGAGTTTAAAAAAAACCCCAACAAGCAAACTGTGAATCCTGCAAGCTTAGAGTAAAGCCTGAAATTTTATATTGTGGTTTGATTCTTACTTCATTAGTGAGAAATATATTTAGAGCTGTGAGTGTACCGATCTTGTAATTAACAGTTGTATAAAATCTCTGTTAAAAATAAAGTTATAAAGCATGAACTTATAATCTACTTGAGCTAAAATGCATCCAGTAAGCATAACAAATTTTGTTGCTTATATCAAGAACAACATAAATACAATTTACCACTAGATTTGACTCTTAAAAACTTCTTTGAATTTCTTCAGAAGATTCTGCTGCCTTTTTCCTAAACATTAGTAGAAGCTATATCCTGGTGTGTTTTTTCTCTTTCTCCCCTTGCTCTGACAGTGGGCAGTGAATCTTTCTCTTCTTCCAGAAGATGGAGACAAGAAAACAGCATATGGTAGTGCTCACCACCTGTTCTCTGACAGTCTCCAGCTGTTATATCTTCAGCAGACAGGAGTAGTTTATGAGGCTGTTTCTTACACTTGGACTTTGTCCTTTATTTCCTTTGCTTTTTATCTGTTATAACTATTGTATGTGCATTATCCCTAGACAATTTATGTATTTCTGTATATGTGGTGAGAAGATATTCTCCTTCACTTCGGTGTAATTGCAAAAGATACAAGGTTTACATAAATTTTCTTCGTGTTGATGAAATGATTTGCAGCTTAGATTTATGTGGTTTTTAAATTCTCTTGATGCCAACTTCTGATATTCAACACAGATAAAGGCAGACATGGTCACAAGACCTAATTATGATTGAGCATATTTAATGAGTAAGAGAAGATTGAACTAGACACTTTCAAGCTAAATGGAAGGAACAGTGAAAAGTAACACCAGGCAGAAACAATCTGTTAGGGGCAAAAAAAGTAAGCTTTAGAAGAAAGCAGCAGAAAAAAAATAGTATGTTAATTCTGAGTGTATTAGAACTCCAGCTAAACTCATTTGTTTGCAGTGCTGATGGGCCACAACAGTAATGTTCACTGTGGGGTGTTATAATATAGAACTACTTGCAGGTTAATGTTCTGCTTGTTTTGCTGCACAGCAGGCAGTAGTGAAAATGTGTTTTAGTCTGGGGTTTTTTTGCGTTTCCTGCTTCACATCTACCTGTCACTTGTTTTATCTGCAATTTGTTGTACTTCCAAGAAGTCGTAAGTATTAACTGTCTTATATCCTGTTTTCAGGGGTATTCTAGAGAATAATGGCAGCTGGGGGATCTCTCACACCCGAGTCCCAACAGAATCCAGGCCAGGGCACGTTGCGCTTATAGCTGGATTTTATGAAGATGTCAGTGCCGTTGCTAAAGGTATGCTGGTCCTACAGCTTTGAACGCTGTCCTCCAAAATAAGGTGTTTCAGTGATGTGCTGGGCTTCTAGATGACTGTTGATAAATACCTGCATAGTGTCTTGTATACCAAGATTATATGGAAAAGAATAATTTTGGATTGATTTCCCACTCTTGATACTGATATCTATGAAAATAGTTTACTTAATATTTTTTAGCATGGTAAAATTTAGCACCCTGAGTCTAAAAGCAGAAGTATCTTATGGAGTGACCTCTTCACGTAACAGGGTTTTTCATTACCATTTGGGATGTAATGGGAGATGGCAAAGTAGATGTCACAAACCAGAAGTGAACTGCAGTGTCTTAGCTGAACCATTGCTAGGCTGAGTTGGAGAATCAGTAGCAAAATGAAGTGAAAACCCCAACTGTATTTTTTTGTCCAGAGCTAGCTGTTATTGCATGCTTGGTGGTTAATAATGTGGAACAAGCTTTCACATTACTGACTTGGTCTTTCGTGTGGTCCTCTGCCTTCCCCCAGGCTTCCAGGCCTGAACACTTGTAATGTTGTGTGTTGATTTTGGACAGGGGAGGTAAGAGGAATTACTTCATCTTGTCTATGTACCTAATCAAAAGGCTGGTTCTTCTGACATCTGCTACAAATGCAGGGTTGGCAGGAATTGCTGTTAAGAGCATCTCTATATTTCTGTCAGCTGCCTTGTCATGGAAACAGAAGATCTTGAAGGTTTTATTGTGGTGAGGTGGAACGTGACTGCTGGAAATAAGATATATATATATGAGTGTGTAATTTATTGCCTAAAATGCCAAAACCTGAGTTCAGACAACAGGGGATTTAGAATTCAGGAGAATTTGAGCTGTTTAGAAGGTAAACCAGCTGCGTGTTTTGTCTGAAGCCCTGCATAATGAGATTGGGTTAGGTTTCCAGCTCACTTCTTAATGAATGGGGACTAATTGCAGATACAGTTTGAAATGGAAATAAAACCAAGACTCTCAAAGTGGAGTTCATTGTGAAATAATACAAGGGAAACTTTAAAAAAAAAAAACCCCAACATTTTGTATGGACTATCAATCTTAGCAGTCAATGAG
The DNA here is from genome assembly GCF_031877795.1 of Strix aluco. NCBI lineage: Eukaryota > Metazoa > Chordata > Aves > Strigiformes > Strigidae > Strix > Strix aluco. The sequence continues at coordinate 91,320,323 of NC_133931.1, read as the reverse complement.
ATCTTCTGGCAATCCCATTTAAATGCCATTTAAATATTTGCTTAACAGGATGGAAGGAGAATCCAGTGGAATTTGACTCTGTTTTCAACGAAAGTAAATATACTTGGAGCTGGGGAAGCCCTGATATTTTGCCAATGTTTGCAAAAGGTAACGTTTAAATTTTGTGAATCTTTAAGACATAGTTATCATGTAGTAAAATAGAGACACAATTTTTGAGTTAAGGAAGGTGGTGAATGAAGTATTTCCGGTTTGTATATTTGTGTATACCTGGTTTCCATTTAAATAGGCCTTACCTAATTCTACCAGCATACTACAGGAAACACACCCTTAGTTAAAGGACCTAATAATTTTTCTTTGGTTGAGGTTTAAAGCTCTTGTTTGCAAGCCTGTAGCTGTGTTTTTTCTTCCTCTGCATGCAGCTCCCAGTGAGTTGGGTGATAGAACTGCAGCCATGCTTTTCGAGTGTCTGAGTTGGAGAAGTAGCTTATTGTGGGTTATCCTGCTTCTACTCCAGAACAATAATGTATAAAGGGAAGAACTATATGCAAGTAGGAGCTGCCTGGTACTATTCCTGAAGCTGAGGTCTTTTCCCCATGGTGTGCAGTGTGTTAAAATCTTGTCAGCCAGCGCAGTTGGTCTTTGAGCATGCAGAGATTGCTGAGCAACACTTCAAACATTTAAAGGGTCTCCAAGTTTAATTTCATTTTGTTCTTGGGAGAATGAGGGCGTATACACCCTTTTCCATAATCTCGGAATAAAACAGACTGGAGTGAAAAGGTGACAAGCTAGGGGTGTATGCTGCTGTTCTAAGTATTGACATTGACAAATCAAAGAAAATATGATAGGCAGGATAGGAGTGAAATCTAATATGGTGTACACTTTTTGTAAATCAATATTTCTCATTATGGTTCTTGAACTTTTTCTGAACTCCAGTCTCTTCTGCATCTTCTCTTGATATTACACACACACACACCCCTCTTTTCTGTTCTTTGCTTGATCCTCATAAATTAATAGTAAGCTTTAAAAATATCTCCTGATAATTTCCCATGACCTCAGATTACAGCTTGTATTTGGGAATATTTTGATGGTGCCTGGGGAGAGGGGAAAGGTAGTTCCCTTGAACAGATTATTTACATTTTTGGAGATATATTCTTGGGAAAATATTTGGGGAATTCAAGAATTTCCCAGAGCTGTGTCCTTCTACTAGTTTTGTTTGAGTAAGAAGATAAGCAGAGGACTTGGAAGCAGCCTTGATGTTATCTGGAGGGATGTGCAAGGGTAATACCATACTGTTGCTGTGTTTCTCAATACGACTTGTTCTGAGTGGCATTAACAATGGAGCTTTCTTCGGCAGGGGAAGGGAAATCCCTCCAAATTGAGAAAGGTTTAGTGCAGCACTGTATCTGAGAAGTAGATGCTGTATGGGAAAACGAATCGTAGTTTTTCATGATAGAAAGGTAGATCAACTTCTTTTAGTAGAAAAAGGTAGTTCCCCTTTTTCCAAAGAGGAAAAGTTTTATAATACAGAAAGGATTTTATAACACAGTTTCCAAAAAGGAGAAATCTTATAGTATGGAAGGAAATAGAATCAAGTGTTTGTTCTTTAACTTTACTTTTACAAAAAAGCCCAAAAGGAGGTAGGGGAGCATAGCCTAATTCCTCTCCTTCTTTCCATGTTGTAAATTAGTGAAGTCACAGGACTCTTCTTGTGTGTATTCTATCATGCCAAAAAAATGTTCAGAATTTTATTAACTGTTTCACTGCTTTCACTGGATGCATGAAGAGTATATAACACCTCCTGTTTTTTGGGAAGGAGAGAAAAATCCTCTGTTTCCTGTCATTATCTATGTTTGTCAGGTCCTTTTCCTGTCATAAAATAAACATTTCAATGCACTGGTTGAGGATTCTACAGGAAAAGTAAATAAAATGCTCACAGATCTCTTTAAATACCAAAATAGATATGCATGAAATGTAAATTTGTCAAAGTCTCAATGACTTGTGTGATTAGTGTTTTAATCTGAGAAAATGTCAGAAATACCTTTGGAACGGGTGTGCAATTTACATCATAAGCAGGATTAAAAGGTGTTAATTTGTAATAGTTAAATTTACTTTAAGCTACACAAATTCAGTGTGCTAATGTATTTACTATGGTATTTTTAGATTATGACCTTGAAATTATCTGAAAATTATGTACTTTGAAAATGCTTATTTTATTTCCAGAATGGTCCTTAAAATTTTGAGGTTTTCTTCTAGACTTGTCAGAATTTGAGGTTTGACTTGAACAGTCCAGTCCTGTACTGTTTTGTCATGGGTCTAAATTGGAGTATAAGCCAGAGTATTAAATGCCACACTGAAAAAGGAGCTGAGGCTGTTGCTTCTGTAAAGGGAAGTAGATACTAGTCCTTTGCACTCAGATTGCTATTTGTTCCACAGGTTCCCTTTCTCTCTCTTGGAAACTAGCAGCAAGGCTAGTGTCATTGTTTACCTTGAGTATGAAGAAGAGTATCATCAAGACCATGAGGACAACCAGGACAAACCTTGGTCAGGGTTATTCTGGACAGACAGACTTCTCAGTCTCCTCTCTTAGTTGCTTGTTCCTACAGCGCACCAAGAAAAATGCAGAATTTCTCACATTCCTCACCTGGCTGTGTTTGACAGCTCTCTGATGCCCATGCTCTGTTGGCTCACTGTCTGACTGTCCTTGTGCCTTCATTCTTTTTTCCCCTCTTTTGTGCCTGCAAAATTTACTAGCAAAAGTCTCCTGCTGGTCTGGGCTGTGACCCGTGAAAGGCTTGTCAGACACAGGACCTGCCGGGCTAGCAGAGCAGCAGCTTTGCTTTCTGCAGGACGTGAATCTTATTGTAAGATGGTCGTAACTTGATCCCTGATCCTAATATCTGCATATTGATGCTGAGGGCGAGCTAATGTGCCAGAAAAGTCTGAATAGGAACAGGTGGTGTCTGCTGTGGGAGTTTGTGGCACCTCCAGTTACTTCCCTTAGGGTAATGGCAGCACCTAACCCAGTAGAGCTCTGTGCTCACTTCTAAAGGACGTTTTCATTTCTAGCTTCCTTCTTTTTCTCTATCCCATGTTTGCTTCCTCATCCCAGACTTAAAGAAAGTATTGGGCTTACTGTTGCTTGTGACCTCTCAAACAAAAGAAATAGGATAATAGTTTGTACCATTTTCCATAGTAGGGTTTCTTACTTTAAAAAACCCCAATCAATTATTTTATAAGCTGTGCAGGCACTCCAAAACTTTCCTAGTATGGCTTCATTTTGCCCTTGTTTCTCTTTATGGTAATACAGGGTTGGGTGGGGTGGTGTGTTTTGTTCTGGTAGACATTAGAAATGGGTAGCAGATGTGTTCCTTTGCTCAATCTGCAAACTGCACACTTTTATTTGGTTCCTTTGGCATGGCACCTCTCAAAGACAGGTCTTCTTGGGTTTGCTGTGACACTATGGAAGAACAGTACAGCACTCTACCATTTTAGACCATCAGTCATCCTGATAGTGATGGCCAGGGCTTAATTTCTTCTTTTGAACTCATTTATCCACCAGTTGGAACTCCTGAATTCACTTTTTAATGCCTGGGAGTATTTTCTTACTTTTCTTTCAGACTGCGAGACCTGCAGTGAGTGTTCTGGGTTATAACTAGTAGTAACGTCTCCTGGGGGGCAGGGGGGAGCTGCACCAGAAAATCTGTGCCAGCTTTCATCTTCCTGACTTGAAATACCTGCATCCCTTCTGTGGGTTTGGACGTAATCTTGGTTAAACAGCTCACTTATACTGGGATGTTAGTTCATTCACAAGCCTGGAAGCTTACAAAACTACATGATATAATTGTGACATCCAGTAAATTGGTTATATTCTCTCTGGCCATCAACTGATTGAAGAACACTTTCCCTTCTGGGAGTTTATATAGTCACGGTAGAAATAGCATCCCTGAGCTGTAACAGCTCAGCCATTAACTGAATTATTTCCTTAAACCCCACCTAACTTCAGATCTTTCCAGGACTTGAGAAGTTTACTTTCTATTAGGTCTTCATCCTTCTTCCCCCCCCCCCCCCCCCCCCTCCTCTGCTTTGCTCTCTCGATAGTGAGTACAGAATGAAATTGTCCAGATGCTGTGTTTTCACTTCCGCAGCCCTCATGTTGTACTTTATACCTGAACATAGTCCACTCGTTCTCCGTTTTGTAGTTTGAATCCATGTTTTAAAGATGAAGACTTTCAGTATTGTTTTTCTGAAGTTGTCTACTTGGCTTTCAATACTGCATTGCCTCCTAGAATTGATGTACAGTAACTAAGTTACATCCCTCCTGTGGCCTTCCTTATATGTGATATATGATATTTCCTGTGTAAAAGGCCTCACTGATGACGCATCGTCTTGTAAGATCCAGTTTAACAACCAAAAGCTAAGTACACTTTCTTTAACAACCCCCCACCCCCCAAAAAAACCACGTGTGTTCAAAGAAGGCTCTTAATATGTAGCTTTCTCTGTTAGAAGTTTCTTAGTGAAATCCCTGTTTCAAAAATAAATTCTGATTAATTTGCTTTAACTGGGATTTGTTCTACTCCTGTCTGCTTTTCCATACTTCTATTTCCTCACCTGAACATACTGGATAACATTGCTCCTCGTTCCTCTGAGATGCTGATAAGATAATGAGTTAAAATGGTATCCAGGCATCAAAAAACCATAAATTATGGGAAAGTTTAGAATAAGGAGAAAACTTCTTTGACTTCTCTCAGGGTTGTCATTCTTGATAGGTTTTTTCCTCCTATTCATTAATATTAATGTTTTTTTGACTATGAGAAAAGGAAGAGAACTTCCCTTTGTCTCTTATTCCATCTATATTGTTTTTGCAGGTGCTACTGGAGATCACGTTTATACATTTTGTTACACGGCAGAAAGTGAAGACTTCGGAGCACAAGATGCAGCCGAGCTTGACATGTGGGTTTTTGATCATGTTAAGGTGAGTAGAGAATCTTTTTATGCTACCTGTGTATAAAAAGCACAGCTGGATGTTAACTTTATAGAAGTAGAAAGTAAGAAATTTTTGAACGACCTATCACTTGGAGTCAAAATTGCTTGAACTGATTATCGTGACTAGTGTAATGGAAGTTTAGAGGAAGTATTTATCAGTCAATGTTAATAAGAAAAACTTAACACTAATAAAAATACCCTTTAAAAACATTCTTGACTTTGTCTTAAATTTGCATATCATCTGAAGCCCATTTTAGAGTACTACAGACCCTTTAAAATCTTGAATGTGATTAGTTAAGGATTTTATGGCATGACAGAAATGGTGAGTCTTCAGTATGAGAAAGAAATGGGCAATATTATTGGGTTAGTTTTTGTCAGGCTTATACCCACTGTAATTATACAGTGTGGCTTGTTCTGACGCCGGTAGCTGGCTCCTGATTATCTACTGTGGCTCATGCTGTGCTGTGGCTGCCAGAGAGTCACCATTAGTTTGGGGCGGGGGTGTGTAAGGGGGAGCAGATGCAGTTTAGGCCCTGAGGCAGTGTAACTTGTTCAGTTGGTGCTCTGTTCAGCTGACTTGGGACAGTTCTGGTTCATGACTGTTGTTTTCTGTGACACTGTCACTTTAAGTATTAATAGTCCAAGGCACATAGTTTCTGATTATTCATTAATTTCTATATTCATGTTAATCCATGCTACCTCACTTGTTCTGGATTAAGAAATACTGATAGTGAGTATTGGTGTAAAAACATCTGTATCAGTGGAGCAATTAGGTGAATTACTTTCTGGATCTCACAACAATGTTAATGGAGTTTAAGACTTAATAAAACTTCTTCAAGGTCTTTATGGTAACCAGCATAAATCAAATCAAACCAAAAATAAAGCCAAATAAATCAATAAACCAAATCAGCATCTATATTAGGAAGACAAGGATGGGTCCAATTTGAACAGCGACACAGGGTGGAAAATTTCATTATAGTTCGCTAATTTTCAAAGGAAGTGATTTTCTGAATTTGCAGGTGAAAAGTGTTTTTTTAAACGGCTGTTCTTTTCCTGAATGCGCACTTGTGCCAAGTTGTGTGTTGTAATGCGTATGAATAATACAAATCAAATTAGGCTGTCAATTACACTTGAATAGCTGTTGTCTTAAAGTTGCACCCTGTTGTCATTTGCAGCTGCACAAGTATGTGAGGGTGGTACTACCTTTCTTTTGATTCAAAACACTTAATGGCATTTCTTCTTTCAAACTATGATATGTTTAATATATGTCATTACTCATTACTTTTTTCCTTGGAACCAGCACCATTATTTTAAAGACTTAGTTTGCCCATCTAAATTTCATACTGTGAATGGATAGGACCTGACTGACTAGCGTAAAACACTCATTCCATTAATAATCTCTTCAGTTACACATCAGTGATTGTTTCAGAAGCGTGAAACTTGAGGCTGACTGAAACTGAGGTCACTCTGCTGTTATAACTTGAACAATTTAGCTATGCTAGTGAGATTATATATAAGTAACAATGACAATTTGCTGAAATAGAAATTCTTCTTTGCCTACATTTTTTGAGTTTTATCTCAAATATTTAGCAACATAGTGTTTAATTCTTATGTTGGGCAAGGTGGTCCCTGGATTTCTGCCTCTTTAGGAAGTAAAAGGCACTAACGTGTACTCACTCTCTACTGTGTAGTCAGCAGGTCCCAAGCATCACGAGGGCCACTTGTGGCCTCCTCTGCCCCGAAAAAGATGGGGATAAAATGGAGAATGGTTAGCTAATGTTAGGGCTGCTAATGCTGGCACCCTGAAATTGCTTGTTCTCTTAAAAAGTGCTAACGGTAACTCAGTAGGTCAGGAAATGTGAAACTCTGACTAGTTTTTATTTGTATGAATCAGAAGCAAATTGCTTAAATCATGAGTGGAGGAAAAAATGTATGATACTTGATAGTTCCTGTCATGTCTGCTTGTGGTACAAGGTGATCCTAGCCCTTTCTTGGGACAGAGAAAATTGAGTATAGACTACACTGGGTGGGGATTTTATCTGCAGCTGGGTTAAAATGTGGTGATAGCTTGGGAGTGGCTTGGTATGGAGTTGATTGTATTTTTTTATGGGTTTTGGGTGTTGGTTTTTTTTTTTTAGAAGTCTTCAGAAATAAAGGACTGAGTGTAATTTAGTGTGATGTGGCCCAATGATTCTCAGTTAAATAACCGTGCCCTAGATCATAGCTTGAGCCTGTGCTAAAGAAAAATTAGGGAGCAAAGTCCTGGGAGTCTAGGTTAACTAACAGGAAAAAAAAAAGTGTTTTTAATGTATTTCTGATTCTTTAAGTATTTTGTGAAAAATGGTTTTATAAGATTGAACTATTTTTTTAAAGTAAATTGAATAAAATTCCAGGACCTCCATCAGTCTTGGAGACGAGTCCCAGTAATGGTCTAACCACAGTTTATGACCACAGGGTAGGGTATGCTCAAGATATTCAGTTGATGTCTCCTGACTTAAATGGACATGTAGGTGCGGATGGCAAACATTTCTTTTTTTTTTTCTTTCTCTCCTTTTTCTCATTTTGAACACAGTACTTCATTCTTCCTTTGGCCTTTTTCTGCTGGAAGAAGGCCAGACTAAGCCTTCAGTCTGTCCCTTCTATGCAGGGTGGGAGCTGGAGTCCAGAACTGAATGATGTTAAACTTTGAAGCTCTGCAGACAGTGCCATGACCTGATGTTGATTTCTGCCAGTGAATTACAATACGGATAGCTCTGCTCTAAATAGCAGTACATGGTTGAATGATTTATTTTAAATGTGTAGGAGTCTTGTGCATGAGCATGCTCAACAGATATAAACCTGTCATATATGTTTAACCGACCCTTGTATGTTCATTTTACATCTAAAAAACTGGTGTAACTGTTTAAACTCTCGCATCAGCACAAATCAGTGTGCACAGTTTTAATCAGACATTTTAATTAAGTTGTCCTGGATTTATGTATGAAGGAGCTTTGTGAAAGGAGAGAGTTTGTTTGGTCTCTTTCTCTCTGTCCATCCATGTGGTCAGCAACAGTTTCTCAGCTCTGTTAAAGGATCATGCTTCCCTGGAGGGCTCTGTTATGGGGGAGCAAGCGGTCCCCAACAACTTAACGTTAAACACTTATGGAGTCCATATTTTGTTCAGACATAAGTAAATCATGTATTTACTAGACCTTCTAGATAGTTTCTTTAATTCTTTGCTTTCTCCCATCCAAGGAGGGAGATGATGCGAAAAGATTTCACACAGTTGTAACCAAACTTGTCTTGTAATACTAAATGAAAATTGCATTATAATTAACTGTACAGTTTACTCTGAACATTTTAATGGGAAACTTATTGCCAATCTTACTAAATTGCATATGGGTTGTAGCCAGGGCATTATTTATTGTTAGTTGCCTGAAAATCATAGAAGAGTTGCCAGAATCCTAGAAGAAGTAGTTTGGAAGCAAGCTATAGTGGTCAATTCCAACTCCCTGTGTGAAGGAGGTCCAGTTGGAGCAGGCTGCTCAGGCCTTGCCCAGTCAAGTTTTGAGCATCTTCAAGGGCAGAAATTCAACAGCCTCTTGAGCACCTGTTCCAGCATCTGGCTATAGTTATGTTTTAAAAAATAATTTTTAAAATTCTCTTTATCTTACTGGAATTTTCCACATTTCAAATTGTGAGTTTCCCCTTTTCCCATCACCAAGGCCCTCTGAGCAGTCTGGCTCAATCTTGTCTTCACCCTCCCAGTAGATGGTTATAGACAGCAATGAGATCTGTCCTTAGCTGCCTTTTCTTGAGACTGGAGAAACTGAGTTCTCTCAGCATCTTTGTTGTTTACTCCCATCCCCGAAACTTCTTGGTGTCATTTGACTTAAATATACAAGGTAGGTAATATTACTGAATAGAGCAAATAAAAGGGAAACAAAAAAAAAAGAGACAGATATAGTTAACATATAATGGTGTCTTGGAAACTAGTGTTGAGTGGTGGTAGGTCTCGAGTTTTGTGAATATTGAGTACTGGAAAGAAGAGGCCTTTAGCAGGCTACAAGGAGATACAGGAATAGTGCTGGGCAAACAGTTCAGCAACTTCCAGGGCAGGGTGAAGTGGGTTTTGCCCCTACTGTTTGGTGTCCTGCTTACCAGCTCACCACCTTTATCAGACTAAGGTAACTCTTTGTGGTGAACTTTCTATTTGTTTTTTTCAGTATACTATTTTAAAAAAATGTTCCATCAGATAAAGTTTGGTATTTGCTCTGGGAAAAGATGCCACATCTTAGGTTACACTCATCTGCCTTTTGTCGCCTCATTCTTAATTAGGCAGAGATTGGGCAAGCTCTACTGGCTGCTCCTGGTCTGGGTTACAAGGTGGCTGGGGCTGGGAGAGTGGGGTGGTTTTGGAGTGTCATGGGGACTTGTCTGGCGGGAGAGAAGCTCAGGCCTTGCCTTCCTCACAGTGTCTTCTTTTGCTTAATCAGTCTGTGATAGAAAAATACCTGCCTTCCAATATTGATCTACATTTTAGGATTTAATTTTCGAAGATTCCTGTTTGTCTGTTTTGATATGTTTTTTCCTTTTATTTAATTAAAAATAAGAGAACAGAATTATACTATATAGTGCAAATTACTGGTGTGCTCTGGAAGGCTTCTTCAGTCTGTGGTCAAATATGTGCAGATAGATGGACCCCTGTGAGAAATGGAAATCTTCATTTAAAAAATAATTATATTGTTATTGAATGTGATCAGGTTTTGTTCTTGTGTCTTTATTTAAAATATCTCTGGACTTTGGTCATGATTTTGTTTGGAAAAGAGCTGAAGCTGAGAGCGTGCAAATATTAGTCCATGTGGCTTGTGGATATCCAGGGAGAAAAAAGGTGAAATAGCTTACTGCTGTGGTTTCCTGACATGGCATACTATGATACTCTTGCTGCCAGTTCGATCTTCCTCTGGGTACAGTGTCTTGTGTTTACACAAGGTGTGTGCTTTAGTTTTTAAGACCTCCACCACTGTCACAGGCGTGTGGTGGACTGCTGAAATGGTTCACTGGCTCTACCAGCATTTTACCTGGAGTTTTGTGTGAAATTCAAAGACACTTTTGTTTATATTAGTGTACTGAAAGGTTCTCTGGATGCTCTTTGAACTAAAACCCTACCCAACTTTGTTTCCTTGGGCAGTGCTGTTACTAAGGGGATCATGTTGGAATAGCTGTCTGCCTGCATTTTGCATTACTGTAATGTGACCATATGAGCCATCTCAAGACTCATTCATTCTGGGGGGAAAATCCCCCCTGGCATCTGCTTCAGGGATGCTGAAGTAGGAGTAAGTAGAAGTAGTGCAAGGCAGATGTATATTCTTTAGTTTAGGTATTTGCGAAGCATGTCTTTGTTTTTTTTCTTTTGGAGTGTCTTCGTGTTAGAATCAGGGGGAAGGCCAACAGGGCAGATGTTGTAGTAGGAGTCTACTATAGGCCACCCACCCAGGACAGAGAGGTGGATGAAATATTCTATAGGCATTTAGGAGAAATCTCATGATCGCTTGCCCTTGTTCTTGTGGGAGACTTTAACTTCCCAGACATCTGCAGGAAATATAACACAGCAGAGAGAGACCAGTCCCGGAGATTCCTGGAACGTGTGGCAGATAACTTCCTGATGCAGCTGGTGAGTGAACTGACCAGAGAAGGTGCCCTGCTGGATCTCCTCTTTGTGAACAGAGAAGGACTGGTGGAAGATGTGGTGGTCAGAGGCTGACTAGGGCACAGCGATCATGATATAAGAGTTCTCAATTCTTAGGGAGGCCAGGAGACGGGGAAGCAGAACTGACATCCTGGACTTCCATAGGGCTGACTTTGTCTTGTTTGGGCACCTGCTTGAAAGGATCCCTTGGGAGACGATCCTGAAGGGTATAGGGGTCCAGGAATGCTGGGCACTCTTTAAGAAGGAAGTGTTAATGGCTCAGGAACAGGCAGTCCCCAGGTGCTGTAAGAGTAGCCAGCGACAGAGAAGACCCCCCTGGCTAAACAGGGAGCTTTGGCTGCAACTCAGGGAGAAAAGGAAAGTTTACAGCCTTTGGAAGAAGGGACTAGCCACTCACAGTGATTACAAAGAGGCTGTGAGGCTATGCAGGGCAGAAATCAGGAGGTCTGAAGCCCAGCTAGAAATTACTCTGGCTTCAGCAATCAAGGACAACAAGAAATGTTTCTATAAGTATGTGAGCAGCAGAAGAAAGACCAGGGAGAGCCTCCATCCCCTGCTAGATGCAGGAGGAAACATGGTAACAAGTGACAAGGAAAAGGCTGAGGTGCTCAATGCCTTCTTTGCCTCAGTCTTTAATAACAAGATTAGTTGTATTGAGGGAATCCAGTCTCCTCAGCCAGAAGACAGAGACTGGGAGAACGACCCCCCTGCATTCCAGGAGGAGATAGTCAGTGACCTACTGCATCCCATAGACACACACAAGTCTATGGGACTGGGCGGGATACACCCGAGGGTGCTGAAGGAGCTGGCTGGGGTTCTTGCCAAGCCGCTTTCCGTCATTTACCAGCAGTCCTGGCTGACTGGGGAGGTCCGGACAGATTGGAAATTGGCCAATGTGACAGCCATATATAAGAAGGGTTGGAAGGATTGTAAGGGAAAGAATGTTGTTTTTGCATAATAAGCCTGATGGGAAGGGCAGGAGCAATTCACCTAAGCAATCAACAAGAGCAATTCACAACCATTGAAATCCCTGGCCTAGGGCTAGAAGGCAAGTGGTCTTTCTGGCAACTGTGATGACCCAGTACTTGGAACTGGCTTTAGATGAATGCAGATACCGAAAGACGTGGGGAACCTGAATTTCAAACTTTTCCATCTTAGTACGCTTGCGTGATGAGCTCATGCACATTAACTTCTCCGCCCTGGAGAAAGCCAAGGTTCATTTCCATGAACATGCGATGTATGAACACATACATGAAGGGGCGTATCGGTAGGCGGTTCGGGAAGTCTGTACGCCCTGTAGTACTCAGCCAATGAGGAATCAGGGGAGGGAACTGGCGGTTGGGAGAAAGGGATATAAACCATTGCACGATGGCTGGTAGGCGCGTCCACTTGATGGGGGTGCCCGGTCTTGCAAGAACGTAATAGAGTGCTTCACACCGCATCCTGTCTGAGCCGCTGATAATTGGCAACTGAGCGTTTCTCACAGGATGATCCAGGAAATTACAGGCCTGTCAGCTTGATGTCGGTGCCCAGGAAGCTGATGGAGCAGCTCATCCTGAGTGCCATCATACAACACATGCGGGACAACCAGATGATCAGGCCCAGTCAGCATGGGTTTATGAAAGGCAGGTCCCATCTGACAAACCTGATCTCCTTCTACGACAGGGTGACCTGCTTCTTGGATGAGGGAAAGGCTGTGGATGTTGTCTACCTTGACTTCAGTAAGGCCTTTGACACCATTTCCCACAGCATTCTCCTGGCGAAACTGGCTGCTCGTGTCTTGGATGGGCACACGCTTTGCTGGGTAAAAAACTGGCTGGATGGCCGGGCCCAAAGGGTTGTGGTGAACGGAGTTAAATCCAGTTGGCAGCCGGTCACGAGTGGTGTCCCCCAGGGCTCGGTTTTGGGGCCACTCCTGTTTAACATCTTTATTGATGATCTAGACGAGGGGATCGAGTGCACCCTCAGTAAGTTTGCAGTTAACACCAAGTTGGGTGGGAGTGTTGATCTGCTCGAGGGTAGGGAGGCTCTGCAGAGAGACCTGGACAGGCTGGAGCGATGGGCTAAGGCCAACTGTAGGAGTTTCAATAAGGCCAAATGCCGGGTGCTGCACTTCAGCCACAACAACCCCCAGCAGCGCTACAGGCCTGGGGAGGAGTGGCTGAAGAGCTGCCAGTCAGAGAGGGACCTGGGGGTGTTGATTGACAGCCGGCTGAACATGAGCCAGCAGTGTGCCCAGGTGGCCAAGAAGGCCGATGGCATCCTGGCTTGTATCAGAAATAGCATGGCCAGCAGGGACAGGGAAGTGATCTTACCCCTGTACTCAGCACTGGTGAGGCCACACCTTGATTACTGTGTTCAGTTTTGGGCCCCTCACTACAAAAAGAATGTTGAATTACTTGAGCGTGTCCAGAGAAGGGCAACGAAGCTGGTGAAGGGTCTGGAGCACATGTCATACAAGGAGCAGCTGAGGGAACTGGGGTTGTTTAGTCTGGAGAAGAGGAGGCTGAGGGGAGACCTCATCGCCCTCTACAACTACCTGAAAGGAGGTTGCAGAGAGCTGGGGATGAGTCTCTTTAACCAAGTAATAAGCGATAGGACAAGAGGGAATGGCCTCAAGTTGTGCCAGGGAAGGTTTAGACTGGATATTAGGAAGCATTTCTTTACAGAACGGGTTGTTAGGCATTGGAATGGGCTGCCCAGGGAGGTGGTGGAGTCCCCATCCCTGGAGGTGTTTAAGAGTCGGGTCGACATAGCACTGAGGGATCTGGTGTAATTGGGAACTGTCAGTGTTAGGTTAATGGTTGGACTGGATGATCTTCAAGGTCTTTTCCAACCTAGACAGTTCTGTGATTCTGCAAACAAGTTGTAGCTTAGTATCTCTGTTTCCAAAGCAAGAGTATTTGAGACCTTTGCTTCCAGCAATAAATCAATGGAAGTTTAAAGCCATAAGTGGTGCTTAGAAATGGTTCATCATTGACATTATACAGGAGCCAAAGCAGGGGTCTGGTATTTCTGCCTAAAGAAACTCAAAAGGCCAAACAAAACAGAGCAAAAAACCCCAAAACCCAAACCAACCAAACAAAACTCCAAACAACAAAGACCCCTCAGCTTCAGGAGTGTTGCCTTAGATAAACTGAAACTTTGGACTGACTATACTGATGGTAGTTATCCTTCAAGAAGTAAATTGGGAAGTAATTAATTTTTCTCTTTTATAACTCTAATAACTGCTAGTGTTTTGACATGAAAACAGCTGCAGTTTACTTTTGATAGACTGCCTATCATCTTTTTCCATTGTACTCAGATTAATATCTTAATGGCTTATTCCATACAGAGCTTCTTTAATTCTTCCAGAAGTAATCAAACATTGTTCTCTGCACTGAATGAAGAGAAAGTGGTGCTGTTCCTGCATTTGCTAGGCATAGACACAAATGGACATGCTCATCGGCCAAACTCGAGGTAATTGAGAGATTAAGGCTATCTTTCTTGGTAGTTTTAAATGCATACAGTAACTTTTTAACAGTGCTATTTATCAAGCCTGAAACAAGACTTGTAGTCTTGAGGGTTTCTAAAGTAGGTCATACATGTCACCAAGGTTACTTATATTCTGAATTTTCTGGGGTTTTTTGTTTTTAAGTTCTCCTCTGTACAAGTGACAGATTTTTGCTATATACAGTGTGCCTGGTTATACTCCTGTAGTCAAGTCTGATTTTTAGCAGATCATCTTAGTTGTAGTCAACACATAATCTAGAGGATATGTAGGAAATAGCAGTTTTAGACATAAAATGGAAACAGTTCTCAGATTCCCCATGGCCGAAGTGGTATGGTTGAGTTTATAGACAACAGTAGTCTTAGAAATAATGGCTGAAAATTCCAGCATTATGTTTTAGATTTTCTTAGGACACTTGAACAAAGAGAAGAGTTTAGATTAACAGTATTCATCACCAATTAATCTTGAAGTGTGTTATTTGAGAACTTTCTTTTCATTTCCTCATGTGCTTTGAATGTAATGTAGGATATTATGTCTTTCTCTTGATCCTTGCATACTTTCAAAACCCTTGCTCTCATTTCCTACATCATTCCAAAGTTCATATTTGCTGTATGATCTCATGTTTTTTGTTATGATTTTTTGAAGATAGTTTTAAAACTGACTTTAGCAATACCAACAAATAGAAAATTAGTTGGCTAAAAGTTAATTATGGTCACTTTTTCTAAAAATATACAAATTTTTGGTTTAGCCTCTGTTCCACAAAACTCTGGGATCTGTGCTGATGTGTGAATCATCTCAAAACAGTCCCTGCATGCTGAGATCTTTTTGTTGTTTAGTTACCGGCTTAAAGTAATTTTTGAAACGTATAACTTAACGTGTTTGAGTTTTCCAGAAGTCCTTAGTTTTGGCATTCTCCTTAACTTGCCTGATAGCTGTGGGTGATTAAATTATAGTCTTCAATCAAGGATAGATAAGATTTGAAATATAAATAAACATCCATTTGAGTCTGTAGTCTCAGGAACCTTCAAACTGTGCTGTGACAATTTAGTATCTCTCGTAAGACTTAAAGGAAGAGAGATTTTATATCTAGGATGCCTTTTGTTAGTTTGAGGTTCTGTAGAGGATAAAGCTGTCTATAATTAAAGGGCTGGGCATTATGACCATGGATAACTTGCTTTATACCAAGTGTGAGAGCCACCTTGAATCTGACAATATTTTTTCTTATTTTTCTAGGGAATACAAGGAGAATATTAAAAAAGTTGATGAGGGTGTAAAAGAAATTGCTTCGATGATTGACAATTTCTATGGAAATGATGGGAAAACTGCGTTTATTTTAACTTCTGACCATGGAATGACAGATTGGGGTGAGTCTTTTTAAACACTGAGTCAGCTGAGTTTATGAGTAACTGTCCCATTAGAGGCTTTGGAGACCCTGCTTTGATTTGGTATCCTAAGTGTTGCTTGTATAGGAAACCCATGCAAATCAGGAAATGGCTAATTGTCTGCAGGGGCCCTCATCAGCCCTGTGACAGCTGAGTTGTATATCTGGACAGAAAAAAGAAAATTAATAGGCTAAAGCTTAACTCCCTTAGTGGCTGCTAGTAGGAATAAAAAGACCTGAATACCAGTTCTTTTAGAGCCTCCCTCCAGAAAACTAGCCCAAGCAGGAGCAGATTGTGTTATTTGGCTGCCAACAGCAAGACTGGTCTTTTTCCCACCCATGTGCGAGATACAGTTTTCACTTTGGTGCTCTGTAGCACCTGGAAAAGGTGGCAAATCTGTCCAGGAGCTGTTGAAAAACTTTGTGGGGAATATGTTCTTGCTTGTTTTGGCCTTTTAAGCACAGCAGAAAGGATGGGACTGCTGTGTGATCTTTCTAGAGGAGGGTGGTGCTGGAGACTATGTGGAGCAGCTGAAAGTACAGAAAGGAGAGTGGGGCAGGTGGTGGCCAGGCTAGGACCCACAGAGGCCACTTCTGAAGGGCATGACCACAGTGGCCAAATGACTTGAGACAGTTTTGGCATAACAAGATTAAGGGCAGATGAGTTTATGGTGGTGAACTCGTTTAGACATTTTTTCTTTTCTTTCAAGAATTTTAAGAACACTCCTGTCCTGGTGTGCAGCCAATGAAAGTGATAAATCTTTCTTCCAATGCTGCGTGTGTGTAACTCCTAACTGTGATACTTTTGAAACAGGGATGCTTCAGTCATGGTCTTGGCAAAATTCAGCATCTTATTCTGTGTGTGGAATCCTAAACTTTTTAAATGGAAGGGATGCAGACTTTTTCTGTCATCAGAGATGACAGAAATATTCGCCTATTCAAAATGAGCCTGATTACCACCTGCTCATTTGCAAAATAGTCTGTTCTGAAAATCATTTACCATTGAGCTGACTGACACAATAAAATATTAATTCTGGCATATATTTTTTGTCTGTTTCAATAAATCACTTGATAATTTTTTATAAGGGAGGTTTGTATATTTTATTTCTTTATATATATGTGGTATATAATCATAGGGGCCTCAGGAGGTCCAACCACCTACTCAAAACCGGATTAGCTTTGGGATCAGACACAGTTGCTTGGGCTTTATCCAGCAGGGCCTTTAAAACCTCAAAGGATGGAACCTATGCAACCCCTTTGGGCAGCCTGTTCCGCTGCTTGCCTGCATTCATGGAGGGGAAGAGGTTTTCTTCATCTGCAGTCTGAACCTCCTTTGTTTCAACTTATACCTCTTCTCTCTCACCCTCCCACCATACGCTGCAGTGAGACCCTGGCTCCATTCTCTCAAACCCCTTCATAGGGGTACAGGCAGGATATTCTGTTACAACTGCCCCAAAGCCATTTCTTCTCCAGGCTGAACAGGTCCCAGTCCCTCAGCCTCTCCTCACAGGAAAAGTGCTCCTCTGACCAGTTTGGGGGTTCCCCACTGAACTCATTCCAGATGCTTCATGTCTTTCCTGTACTGGAGGGGCCCAAAACTGCATCCAGTGTCTAAAGGGTGTCTCACAGGTGCTGAGTAGAAGAGGATAATCCCTTCCCTAGACCATGCTCCTATTAACAGAGCCTGGGGTGCTGTTGCCCTTCCTTACTGCCAGAGTGTGCTGCTGGGGTATTCTCATTATCTACTAGATTCTTTGAAGGGGAAATAAAAGGTGATAGGTGTAACTCTTCAGGCTTTGAGAACCACTATTCTGTCATAGTTTTCTGTCATCTCTTTCTGTCTTGAAGAAAAAGCTTTATCTTCCACCAGAAGTCTTAATAACTTCAAAGTTGACTTTACTGAGTCCAAGAGCAAACCCAGAGATGATGCTCAGGCCCATAGCCCAAGGTCTGAAGGCTAGTTCAGTAGCTTTTTATTTGACCTTGTAGTATCAGCAACTGCTGCAGTCTTTCAGTGGTTATTTGCAGAATGGGATATGCACCAGTTTTAAAACAAATTAAAAATTCAAAGGGCAGTGGGGGACCTATTAGGGAAGAGAACATGTTCTGAACTTGACATAATGAAAGAAACTGTAGTTGGTGGCAAAGACCAATAAAATCACTTGCTTTCTCAGTCTGACTCCATGGTTTTGCTTTAAGCAGATCTCAGGTGGAACTGCTGACCACCAGCATGGGTGGTCCCTCACCCACCCTCACTTTGTCTACCTGTTCCTGCTACCATCCTGTACCACACAGTACTGCTGCGTGGTACAGTTGACCAGACAACAGAAAACTAAAGAACAGCACCCTTTCCTGCCCTTTCCCCTGAAAAAGTGTGTTTGGAATGTGCTGAGGGGTGGAGCTTGGAACTCACCCATCTGAAAATCAGATTATTCCCTGCCCCCCCCTGGTTATTACTCAGATCAGGCTGAAATCTGTTTTTTATGACAGGGGGAGGGTGGGTACAGCTGCCTCTCTCAGCTGTGTCTGCCTTCAAGTATTCATGGAGGCAGAGTCTCAGTAAAATGCTGATGGAGTTGGTGAGTCCACTAAAATGAAAGCTCCCCAAAAATTGCACTTTCCTTCTGTAATAGAAAGAAATAACTGATGCCTGGAAGGTGGAGGAAGCACTTGCTCTATCTGCTCTTCTCCCAGGCTCTGCAAAGAGCACTTGTTGCTGCTTTTGAGCCCAGAGAGTGCCTTTCAAGGGATTTATGAACATTGGAAATCTTACTCCCCAACTTGTATGTTAAGTTTAGGGCAGTTTAAAGAAAGCAAAGCTGTCTTTTCAGCTCTGCCATGGTGATTGTTGTACAGCCTCAATGCTATTCCCAATTTCATACCCAATTCTAGATGTTTTTTTTTTTTAAAAAAAGCTCGCCTTAAAATGATGTGTTATTCTCCATGCTTCGTAATTCTTAAAATATACACACACACACACACAAGAGTGTGTGTCTACACAGATACAAGGAAAATGTAAAATCTTGTAGACCATGAAGTGACCGGCATAGAGTTTGTGTAACAGTGACATTCCCTTTGAGACTGGGTTATCTCGTTGCTGTAGTACCTCACCCACAGAGTTCAATGATTAACATTTTCAAGCTTGTGTGGCTTCTGCTTCAGTGCAGCTGCTGTTGAGATGTCACAGTTTTAAAGCTTCCTCCTTTTGGTGACTGATCTATTAATCTGGAGGGAATTAATTTCTCTAGGAAGGAAGTAATGTTTTATCAATTTTTAAGGATTGTGCTACCAGGCTTTAAAACCTTAAAAATGAATTTATATCACTGGGGCAAGGCTGACAGTTGCAATGCATATTGTCTCCTGGTTTTGAAATGGAAGTCTAATCTTTATTTGGGGTTCAGAGATCAGTTCTATATGATTTTTTGGCACACACCTAATTTTACTCAAATCAGCTATCCTTGGTTTCCAGGGGATGCTCAGGATAGGCACATGCAGGTGTTTTGAGCAGGTAACACCTCTACACCTTGAGGCTTTCAAATACTTTGGCTTTAGTTTCTGTATGTTTGGGTCTTTTAATATGCAAAGTTATATTTGATAGGCTTGACTTAAGTAGTACTGATTTCCCAACTTGCAACTTGAATTTAGCCTTTATTGTTAGCAGCATAAAAATAAGCTGTGAAGCTGGAATAGATTCTCTGTAACGGGATTTTAGTATGTATACTGTAACAAGAGCTTAGTACATGTGTGCATATGCATATATAGGTTTTGTTTGTTTTTACACTGTGTGTCTAAAAATTTACGCTTTTTTTGGTTTGGTGTATCTTAGGATCCCATGGAGCTGGTCATCCCTCAGAAACTTTAACACCACTGATTGTTTGGGGTGCCGGGGTGAATTATCCACAGAAAGTCACATCTCAGTTCTTTGAAGACAATTTTTTGAAAGGTAGGTAAAACATAAAACTTAAGTGCAAGGTGTTGGTGGAAAGGGAGGTGTTTAACCATCACACCTGTTGATCTTCACTGACTTCTGTTCCATTACAGTAAACATGACTTGCTTTGTGTGGTGTGGAAAGAAAAGGTGGCTGGGCGTGACCATGGAGGATATTGAAAAACTGACTAGTTAATATCAGAGTCAGTTTTTTAATCATGGAATTGAAGACTTTGTGGGTACAGGAGGCTACTCACACTCCTAAAATTTAGTTCCATAGATTTAATTCTTAGGAAGACTCCCAGGGGTTAAAAACTATTTGTACAGAAACATGATAAGTTGACACGTCCTAAGACTTTTCTAGCTTCACGGTACAACCCTGGGGACTTTCCAGAGATTGTCTTGTCTCAGTTACATCCTTGTGGCTGTTGTGGAAATGTAAACAGTTTTTCTCAATGAAAAACTGTTACTCTTTACTGTTGTTTTCTCCCTTTGTCATTTATTTAAGAAGAGTAAACTTTTTTAAAAAGAATTAACTTTTAGTATTTCAAGTATATAGTGTAACAAATACTGGGTTTCTGAAATATCAGTGGATTTCTAGAACCACATGTGATCAAATTATGCAAGCTCTTCCTCTTTCATGTGCCCCATTCTTGTAGCCTGCTCTGTTTCATAAGATGCCTTGTATCTCTCACATTGTCACTCACTATCAATGAGGTAATGACTTTATTGAATTGTTTGTCAAACTACATTAGAGAAGAGAAAATAGGCAAAAATTACTTTAGCCCTGAGGTTTTAACTGTGCGCTGCTCTTGAGAAGGTATTTGGTAACAGATTAAACAGGGCTTCTCAGATACAGACCATGCTAACATTCACTCTTTGTGATTAACTGCTGCTATAAAACTGTGACATGTCTGATAAAATTGAAAATTATTTGTAGAACAAAAAATAGAAAACAGAGTAAAACCAACTTATTTTGGTGTCTGTGATGTCTGATCTGGTACATTTCTAAGGACACTTGATGTCTCTAAGGGTTGATCTGTAATAGTAGATTTTTACAGTTGTCAGTTTCCTTGATTCTCACCAGCTTTAGTACAAACCTCAGTGTTTGACTTCAAGTGGTGATAAAAATGGTGTGAGAGCATTTAAAAAAAAATCAGTATTGAGCTGACTTCCAGGTACACAGTAGGGAAAGCTTTTTGGCTGCCATCTGTTAGGAAATGTGAATTTTCTTAAAGGAGGGAATATGTCTGCACCCTGCTGTGCCTGCTTCATATTTTCCTTCTGATGATTTAAAAAAAGCCCAAACTAACAACCAGATAAAAAACCAAACACCCCAAAGCAAACATCAGAAACTCCTCCCTTTATTCTGGACTTGCTCTGCAGCTTTCCAGCTGGTGAGCATGTTGTTGGTCTGTTTAGACACTATCTTTACAGGTTCTTAATTGCCAGGAGAGTTGAGTCTCTCTGAGTATCTTGGGAATTTGAATCTCTATTTGAGTAATAAGTATCTTCTTAAAAAGTGAGTATTTTCTCTGTGGTAGTACATTATAGCTTCTAGTAGTCTATATACCTTAAAAGTACAGAAAAAATTGTTGAAATGGAACTTTGCACTTCCAAGTCAATACAGTTCAGCTACTCCATTAAGTTACAATCCCAGATATTTTCACAAAGCCAACATATGAAAGGAAAGACGCTTAAAAAAGGTCTCTTGAAAAGTTCTCTGAATTTGCCTTTCCTTCTTCATACAAATGCAGCTGAGACTGTGTGCAGGAGAGGAGAATGTTTTCAAAACTGCAGTGTCACTGATGTATGCTGGTGTCTGACTTACATTTGCGATTGCATGCACCAATGTTTAAGTTGTTGGATCTATTGACAACCCTTCCTAATTTCTCTGAGTTAAGAGTTCATGGAAACATCAGAATATTTCTAATGCTGACAAACTTCTTATGGTCTGTTCAGTGCAAGTAGGCTGTAGGCAGCTCAGTGAATTTTCTCTCTTCTCATCATTGAGGGTCAATACCCCCAAAGGCAGTGCCAACAGGCAGGACTTACTGTTTCCAATTTGTCATGGAAAGATTAATGCACTTCTTGGATGGCTGGAAGGGCACAGTGTGTGCTCTGGGATGACAGCCTTCTCCTCAGTCCCATCACCTGTGTTCTGCCTTCCCTCAGGCCTGGCCATGCAATCACCTTGGAAAGATTTGTGATGGCAGCCCTGCATCCTGTGGGCAACATGTAGTATTACGCATTTGGCTGTTGGCTTGATGTGTCTTCAGAAAGAAGAGAATACAGAGCTGTTTTCCTGCTCCTCAGCGCAGGCCCTGCTGGATGGTCTTGGGCACAAGTTCAGAGAAGCTTGTAAGCGAAGGCACAGCCTTCTGCAGCAGAAGGATGTGGGATGGTTGTTTTCATTGATACACATCCCTGTTTTGGAGGAGGCTCAGCCTGCTTTGCCGTGGCTGAGGGAGCTCAGTGTACCCCTTCACTGCTTTTGCATCTGTGAGGTTTTACATGAGATTTTTTTTCAATTCATGTAGCCTCATCCTCAGCCTGTTCTTGAACCAGTGCTTCCCTGCTATTTCCCCTGGACTGTTTGCATCTGTCGGCCCAGCAGGCTGCAGTAAAAGCAGTGCAGCATAGAGGGGAAAAAAGCCCTATCAAGTGGGTGGAAACCTGTACTGAGCACTGTACAGGAAACCTAAACAGTGAGCTGGAATCATAAATCAGTGTGGGCAGCACATACACTCCAGGCACCTCACTCCCAGGGGTACAGTCCAGACTGGCTGGTCTGCAGGTGTGTCCCAGTCCTCAGGAGCTCCTGGGCTCAGTGTCTTATGGCTCCTGGTCCAAGGCAGGTGTCTTCAACTCTGCCTTTTGGGAATATCTGAGTAGGGGAAGCAGAGATGTAAAAGCTTTTGACAAAGCTAGTGTTTCTCTAGCAGAGTGTCCTGTTTTCATCTTGAATAAAGTTAATTTTCTTCCTAGTAGCTGGTATAGTGCTGTGTTTTGGATTTAGGATGAGAATAATGTTGATCATAGAATCATAGAGTGAGTTGAGTTGGAAGGGACCTTAAAGATCATCTAGTTCCAACCCCCCTGCCATGGGCAGGGACACCTTCCAGTAGACCAGGTTGCTTAAAGCCCTGTCCAACCTGACCTTGAGCACTTCCAGGGAGGGGGCAGCCACAACTTCTCTGGGCAGCCTGTTCCAGTGTCTCACCACCCTCACAGTAAAGAATTTCTTCCTTATATCTAATCTAAATCTACCCTCTTTTCGTTTAAAACCATTACCCCTTGTCCTGTCACTGTAGTCCCTGATAAGAGAGTCCCTCCCCATCTTTCCTGTAGTCCCCTTTACGTACTGGAAGGCCGCTATAAGGTCTCCCTGGAGCCTTCTCTTCTCCAGGCTGAACAACCCCAACTCTCTCAGCCTGTCCTCATAAGGAAGGTGCTCCAACCCCTTGATCATCTTTGTGGCCTCCTCTGGACCCCTTGAGCAGGTCCATGTCCCTCTGATGTTGGGGGCCCCAGAGCTGGATGCAGTACTCCAGGTGGGATCTCACAAGAGCAGAGTAGAGGGGCAAAATCCCCTCCGTCGACCTGCTGACCACACTTCCTTGATGCAGCCCAAGATACAGTTGGCTTTCTGGGCTGCAAGCGCACATTTCTGGCTCATAGTCAGTTTTCCATCCACCAATACCCCCAAGTCCTTCTCCTCAGGACTGCTCTCAATCCACTCATCACCCAGCCTGTATTTGTGCATGGGATTGCCCTGACCCATGTGCAGGACCTTGCACTTGGCCTTGTTTGCATGGACCCCCCTCTCAATCCTGTCAAGTTCCCTCTGGATGGCATCACTTCTCTTCCCTCCACTGTGTTGACTGCACCACACAGCTTGGTGTTGTCAGCAGACTTGCTGAGAGTGCACTCAGTCCCTCCGTCCATGTCACCAACAAAGATGTTAAACAGCGCTGGTCCCAACACTGACCCCTGAGGAACGCCACTCGTCACTGCTCTCCACTTGGACATCGAGCTGTTCGCCACAGCTCTCTGAGTGTGACCATTGAGCCAATCCCTTATCCCCTGAGTGGTCCATTCATCAAATCCATGTCTCTCCAATGTAGAGACAAGGATGTCCTGTGGGACAGTGTCAAATGCTTTACACAAGTTCAGGTAGATGATGTCGATTGGTCTTCCCTTATCCACCAGCACTGTAACCCCGTTGTAGGAGGCCACCACATTTGTCAGGCATGATTTGCCCTTAGTGGAGCCATGTTTACTGTCACCAATCGCCTCCTTATTTTCCATGTGATAACACACTGATGTCTTGGTTGTTGCTAAGCAGGGTTTACACTAAGTCAAGGACTTTTCAGCTTCTCACACTGCCCTGCCAGCGGAGGCTGGGGGTGCACAAGAAGGTGGGAGGGGACACAGCAAGGACAGCTGACCCAAATGTGCCAAAGCAGCATTCCATATCATATGATGTTGTGCCCAATATATAAAGTGGGAGGAGTTGGCTGGGGGGTACCACAGCTTGGGGATTGGCTGGTCATTGTTCAGCAAGTGGTGAGTAATTGTATTGTGCATCAGTTGTTTTGTACATTATCTTAGTAGTATTATTATTTTCCCTTCCTTTTCTGTGCTATTAAACGGCCTTTATCTCAACTCATGAGTTGTTTGGGTTTTTTTTCTGATTCTCTCCCCTATCTCACTGTTGGGAAGGGAGAGTAAGCAAGTGACTGTTTGGTGCTTAATTGCCAGCTGGGGTTAAACCATGACGCAGAGCTACAGTTTCATCCTATCTTAAGCACATTGAGTGTGTGTGTAGACAATTTTCCAACATTTTTCTTTGGAAAATGTTATTTAAAGAAAAACAAACAATGCATTTATATAATAGAAGTATGGGTGAGTCTCTATATCTCTAGAAGTATAAACCAGTTTCCTTTTCTGGGAAGCAAAAGAAGCAAACTTGTTCATTTTAGTGTAAGTTTAACACAATTCATGATTAATGCTGGTAATACTTCCCCTGTGTTGCCATGGGAACTCGCTGTAACTCTGTCTCACTGCTGTTAATGTACATGGCTGCTCTTCGGGGTGCTCCTGGGACCAAATAACAGTGGACTTGTACTGAAACCCCTGAAGCTAGCAGTGGTATGAACTAATTGCTGAAGATAAGTTTGGTACATGCAATGCTGCAAATACAGATATTTTCTCTCTCAGTCTGTTTTCAGCTGAGACAGGTTTGGGTCTGGCACAGACAGGGTGCATCAAAAGCTGGAGAAAGGGTCGTATGGTGTAGGATTTGAATGCCTGTTTGGAGAAGATAAATGCGGTTGAGCGATGGTTTACAGGTATTTTTCATGAAACCTGTTTCTGGTGCATTTAAACTTCCACTTCACATAAAGCCAAAGGATACTTTTGGGCAATGTGACTACACCATCAATGGTCTCAGGTGCTATGTGGGCTCCTGCTTCCTCTGTGCTGTTTCTGCAGTGTCGTTTCAGCAAGCAGCCTTAACAGGGCGGTAACTGGCCCAGGTAGCTCTCTGTGTACTGAGGAAAGTGGCTGTGCCCCTGTTGCTAACATTAAGTTTGATTCCCAAGTTGAGGGTATGTGCCCCCAACGTCTTTACTGCTGTGCTTGATGCGTGCTCTAGCTAGGTCATTGACAGTATTTTAAGTACTGTATCAGCAAGTCTGTTTCAACCCCTATCGTGTTTTCCTGTGTATCTGATTTCTTTTAAGCTTGAATTAAAAAAAAAAAAAAGCTCTGTGTCATCTTTTTTGGGTGTTTGGGTTTTTTGTGTTTTTTTCCTGCTCATATTACTGCTGTGGGTAGGGGGCAGCAAATTTAAACATTAGGAAAAGAAGGCATGGAAAAAAAAACCACAACAAACCCTACTAAACTCTGGTTTTAAATAACTCTCCACCCTCAAAAAAGGCAATTTCCTCTTTATTTCCTTAGAGGCTAATGGAGAGCAGGAAAATACAGTTTTGAACCAGCTTTCCATATGATGCACCACAGTTTTAGGGGCTTGTACATTTCGCTCTGTCTCTGCCTTCATTGTAGTTCTTCTAATTGCAAAATCATTGAACTTTTCCCCTGAGTTCACTCTTGGCCAGTATTGCTTATGGCAGACATGAAGTATGTTTCTACCACTCTGTACCAGGATATTTGGGACCTTGGGTTAACCTTTTTTAAAAACTGCTGAGGAGATTTAACAGCCTTTCCTCTGAACCTGAGTTTGAAACTTTTAATTAGCACAGGAGGTAATACATCACTTTCTGTACTGTGCTGAAAAAAATAAAAACCTTGGACATTCTTCAGCTGATATGGGTCACAATTGCAGGCAGCAATTTATCCTGATGGATAAAAGAAAATGTGAGCTGAAATGAATGCATTTTCTTGGTTTTGCCTGTTGAGTTTCATCTGTAAGCTCTCTTGAGCTAGCATCCTAAAACCAAATCATAATTTTCTTTAGTAACAACGCTTTACAGAAAATGCCAACAAGACATTAAATGTTGACTGAATTATCCCTTTCAGATCTGTGTAGATTAGCTGTTCATGTGTTATTTCTTGCAGAATGGAAACTGGAGAACTTGAAGAGGCTGGATGTCAATCAGGTATCAAATATACCTAATTAATAGCACATAAATTTTCACTTTAAATTATGAGGTTTTTGTGATTTAAAATAATTTATGGAATTTGAATGAATGATCACACTGACGTAGCATTTCCCTGCAATGTGTTACTTAGAAGTTTGAGTTGCAGGAACTGCACCCATACCAAACATAATACGAAAAAGTTTAAATTGCTTGTTAACACGTGGCAGCTACGTACAACTTCTGAAGATGCATTATCACACCATTTTTAGTTAAGTAATCATATGCCATTGTAGAAAGAATGCAGTACAATATGCCAGGTACCCAAAAGTAGCTTGAATAGCATCTCATATGTTTTCAGAGTGGGATTTGGTTTTGCAAACCTTTAGAACTAACTTGTGATGCTTTCCCTTTACTTTCTGCTTTGAAAATGTTCTGAAGCTGAGCTTACACCTCCTTGGTATCTCCTATGAAGGTGCCCAGCGAAACACAAAGAAGGCATGGTCTGATGACCATGTTTTCCAAGTTTATGAGTATCTGCCGTATGCTTTTTGCTACACTTTAGTCATGTGTATGTTCAGTTTAGTTTTTCAGAGCTATCTATTTCAAAGTCTCTATTTTGTCACTTTTTTCAGAAGATGTTGTCATTACTGAATCAAAACCAATTCTTGCTATGCTGTTAAACTCTGGTTTTTTTCAACAGGGTCTGTGATTATGGCCCAGCCACTTAGCAATTTAGACATTTTGTACTGTAAGGGAAGAAGAAAAGGTGGATGATTTAATTCTTGATGCTAAATCAGCCAAGGTTTTTTAAATCATGACGATAACACATGTACATATGTGCACCTGAAGCTTGTTTGCTTCTTACTTCCTATTATCCTGTGAAACCCAATATATGAATAACAGACTCCAAACCTGCTCAAACAAGGGAAGTAAACTCATGCTAGAGGATTGAAGTTGGAATATTCTAGATCAACTGCTTTCGGCAAAGCCCTGGTACAAAATTAGAGATCAATTTTTCTCTCAAGGTTGACAGGAGTTACGGGAATGTTATTCTGAGACTGTATAAAAGAGTCTCAAGTGTTGCTTTGTTCTGGGTAATGGAGTCCCCAAAGACAGAGCTTTTGTCCTGTAGTACATGTGGGACTATGTGTAAAAATAACAAACTAGACTTCTGTTTGCTGTAACACCACATGTATATTATCCTCTACAAATTATGGTTTGGAGTCTGCTGAACAGTAGGTCTGAGGCTGGAGCAGTGCCTGTGGTTTCAGGGTAGTTTGTTCAGATTTAGGCTGGAGAAACAAACAATTTTGGTGCATAGTTTTATATTAAAGGAAAATATAAACCTAATGAGAGGCAGTGTTTATCATCACAAGTAGGTGTAGATTGAAGGGCCTTCTTGAGGGCTGACTGGACACAAGTGCAGAATCTCCCTGTGAAGGGGAGAAGGTGAGCATTTGGCACTGTGGAAACACGGGATACGGAGTACTGTGAAGAGCAGTATATTCAATGTACTGCTTAAAACTGTAAATATGAAATTAGTTCTTCCTGTGGTATAAATAGTCATAAAAAGTGGTATGCCACTCCGAGTGCAGTGAAAGAGGTACTGAATTCCTGTGAATAAATACTGTGGAGGTTTATATTTGCTTTTTTAAGTAAATATATTTTTGAAACTTTATCAGTAGTGGAGCCTCACATTTTGAATCTTATCATGCCATGATGACTACTGGAAGCTAAAAAAAAAATATTATAAAGGAGAGTTGTATGTTACAACTTCACAGTATTATACCATTTACTTTTGCAAATGCAGATACATTAAAATTGAACTGAATTTATTAGCTCTAGAGTCCAGAGTTATATTAAAATGGGAATGCTTCTGTTTCTACAGGCTGATATAGCACCACTGATGGCTTCTCTTATTGGTGTGCCTTTCCCCCTGAATTCTGTGGTAAGGAAGTACAAATCTCTTTCCATATTGTAGAGCTCTATTCACCATAGAGGAAGAGGTGTTGGGGACAAGACTTTGAGGCATGTGAAGGGAAAGATTATAGTTTTGGAAAAGTGCTATAGGTTATGAAGATTGCTTGTAGTTTTAGCTTTATGTGTATGTGTCTTTAGTTTACAGTATAAACTCAATCTTTTTATATATTGCATAGTGCTTTCAATTGGAAAGGCAGCTGATCCTTTTATAATCTTTATACTCTTGAGCTACATAAAAGGTTTTGTTACTTTTTTTAGGGATGGTAAAAATGCAATATGGTTTGAATAACACTTGATTTTGATCATGAAAGCTGAGATTGTAAACAAGCTGTTTCCTGCAATTTAATGTTTAATTATTTCTTGTTTAAACTAGTGTACTTTATTCAGATGGTATTTTTTGCCTCTAATCTAGTGAACAGTGAGTGCCCTCACTGAGAGATGGCTTTTTCTTTGAATTTTTTTCGTATATTATTACATAGTCCAAAGGTTGTCTCATAAATATCTAATTGACAATGAGCATTACATTAGTGTGCATTCATGCTGCTTGTTTCACAAAACACCTATTTATAGCACATTTTTCAAAATATTTCTTCTGGAGACTCTGCTCCAAATTCTGTCCTCCTGTCCTGCACTCATTGCTGATCATCTGAGGAAAGCTGCCCAACATGGGGTGGCATGGGAACTTTGGTACTGGGTAAGTCAGGCCCAGGCAAGGCTTTGGATGGAAGACTTTTAGGTATTTCAAAAATGGCTTCTGATTAGTGGTTGAGTTTGTATTACTATATAGTATATAGTTCAGTAACAACTTCTGTTATTTACCTTTTTTGCACTCCTGTAGGAGCTGGGATATTATAAACAGTCCATGTGATGTTGAGAAATTATGTGTGAAGAGTATTTTCAGAGGGGTTACAGTAGTTATTTCAGCAGTAATTTGAAGTATTCTTACTGCTCATTTGGCCTGCGATTCAGTTAGAGAAATTCCTGTTCCTCTATTTAATTTTTTTAATGTATATATGTATTTTTCTTCCTCAGGGAACTCTGCCTCTGGAATATCTCAACAATAGTGCTCATTTCAAAGCAGAGAGCATGTTTACCAATGCTGTTCAGATTCTTGAGCAATTTAAGGTAACTAAACATATGGTAAAGAAAGGTATTTCTGTGAATAATAGTTGTTGCTGTGTGTGAAATAATTATACTAGGACATGTGCTGTATATAGCATGCTGTAATTCAAAGGACTAAAATGAATGCACATACTGGGCAATGCTGATTGTGAGCCGTATCTGAAGGAGTTTGAAAGACTTTAATAAACACCTTTTTTATAAGGACAACGAGTAACTTTTTTCTTGATTCTCTTGATGTTTATCAGTATTAATGTAAACCTACTTGCAGTATGCAGGTAGAATCTGAGTTCTGATACCCAAAAAGGGAAATACTGCCTTTGCAACAGGGGCTGGGAGACAAGGCTGTAAGTCAGGATCAGTACACAAACAGATCAAAAAGGTAACAGGCACCTGTCCATTAAAGAAATGAAATTAGTAGCCTAATTAACTTTTAGCTAATGCTGTCATATCTGTGCTTTTGCTCTGCAAGTGTTCATCTCTGGCTTCTCTGTCTTGATTCATCTAATATCAGATATTATCGTATTATGAGAACACGTATGTGGTCCCAACAGAAAAGGGTTATGTTTCGCTAGATGCTTTTCAACTGTGGAATAAGAAACAGTCCCAAATCCAAAAATCCCAGTTTTGGCAAGACACATAAATGCTTTGAGGGAAAATTATCTTTTCTATAGACAGGAAGCTGAAAGAACTGTTGCCCTGTCAGGAAATGTGTGTGATGATCGTGGAACAAGGCCTGAGAGTACCTTCAGGAGATTAGCACCATCAGCACCTTCTGTCCCTTGAAGGCCAGGTTCCCAAATGCAGTTTGTGTGGATACCAGCTTGTCAGTGTCAGCAACAGAGTCCCTTCCAAATCTATGGTGGAAAGCTGTCATATATCAGGGGAAGTGACTGGCTGGCTGTGAAGTTGAAGCATGCTGGTATAAACTCCACAGTTGGAGGACCTGTGCTCTAAGAATTAAGCATGTGACTCAGTTAAATTGGTGTCTCAGATATTATTTTAAAAAAGTTCTGGTCCTTCTTTTCTTCGTGTTTATTTTTATTTTGTCATCCTCTAGTGCTAAATTATCTATTTTCTTGTTGCCTGGCTTGTTTCTAGCATTGTTTTGGAGGGATTGTGTGTGAATTTCCTTTGCATTTCTGTGCTGAAGCATAAGTAGCACACTGGCTTAGACGTACCACCTGGGTTTTTTACTTTTTCTCTGATGGACTGACTTGACCACAGTTTGTACTCCCTGGAGAGGGTGTTGCCTTGGATGGCTAGGATGAGACATGCAGGTTGCTACTTCAAGCTGTCAGGTTTTGGGAGCAGTACACTTAGAAAGTTCCTGTCTGCACTTTTTACCGACAGTCACGTTTGAGTCAGGCTGCTGCAGGAGACCTTTAAGATGTTTTGAAGGGCCTTGGGCAAGTGTCTCTGACTGCATCAAAACCTATTTTTACCCATGTACAGGTTAATTGATCTAACAACATTGCTTCAGCAGTGTTGCTGCAGTGTACTAGTTCCTGTCTGGCATAAATAGTACCAGTTTCATCCAGGAGGATTGTCACTGAAGTCTGGTAGCACTTCTAGCTGTATCTTCCCTTTATCCTGCAAACTGTAGAAGTCCTGTGAAAATCACTGGCTGGGTAGTGGTTTGTTTTACCTACTTTAGAGCAGGTATGGGTTTCTAGGAACTCAAAGGAGTTACATATATGGGAGTATAACACCCAGGTTTTTGGACAGTATATTGACAGTGTGATTTCATTCCTTTTCCAAAGTCTTAGAACTCTTCTGTGATTTTTAGTTTAATTCCTGATACAATTTTTAGTCTTGTTGCAACTTGCATATAATGGTTTAATGATTTTTTTTATGCAGGTTAAGATGAGTCATAAAAAGGAAACTACACTGTCATTTCTGTTCACACCATTCAAGTAAGTGTCTGTAAAAGCTATATGTATTTTACCTGATTGTTTGTCTTATCACTTTGGTGTTTCAGTGAGATGCAAGAGCAGAAATTTGGTCTCTTCGGTCTTTTTTTTTAAATGATAGTGTTTATCTGACTATGAAACTTTGCGCTAGAACTCTATGCAATTCTATTTAAAAATTCTGGTTAGAAGTAGATTTTTTTAAAAAAATCTATTCCTTACATTTAGTTTTCTGTTAAGGATTATTTGCCTAAGTTTTTTGGCAATATAGCTCTATATAGATTGCATGGTAATTTTCACATTCTTTTAGCATTACTTGGGAGATGTAAGTCCATACAGGATCAGGAAATACAATCTGTTCTTGTTTTTATGTATATAAGAGTTGAACTAAGAATTATTTCTTCTGTGATCTAAATTCTAATGAAACAAACCTTGCATCCAGGAGAGAAGCTGAAAATCTTTAGAATTTGTGCTGCCTAGTGTTAGTGTTTCCAGGGCTGTGAAGGAGTCTCTGTAGTGATTTGTGTATCTGCAAGCTCTGTGTTCTACTGTATAGAGCAGTTACTGACCTGTTCACCCTTCAGTCTTGTCCAATTAAAGCTGCTTTTTCCTTTTTCTTTCCCCCGTGAAAGGTTTTTGAAAGGTTTGCTATGGGTGCACATGATACTGTTAAGTTCAGCTTTCAGTTTGTGGAGAGCTCCAAAAACGCTTTGTCACCAGGAGCAGCTGTTTTCCTTTGGGAAATAAAACTGATGTTAATTAAGATCTTTAAATCATAGGAGCGGTAAAAAGTACTTGAATCTCTTTCTGTGAAGTACATTTAATTGTTAAGGAAGATTGCTGTCTTTCTGAGCAGAGATTTACTGTGTTATTTTATACCACTAGCTTCTTCAAAGGGAAAGGTACAAGACAGTCTGAGACATAAGTCAAGCCAATCTTGGGTACATAATGAATGTTTTGGATCAAATTCTGATTGAGAATGGCAGGTGCATTATCAAAGAATTTACTGATCTGTATGGAAGAAAAATGCCATATGGAAAGAATGGTCAGTTGTCTTTGATCCTGTGGGGAATGCTTTTAGTCTGATTTCACAGCTCTTGTTTAAATTTTACCTTTCCCCAAGAAATAAGACTGATTCTGTAAAATAGGATGTGTTTTCCTTAATGCTAAATTTATCTTTAAAGGAACTAGGTGTTACTGATTGTCTTATGGACCGGTGTCTTTCTTTTTTTATATGTTGGATTGTTTCAAGTGGAAACATCCGAGACATTTATCACTTTGAAAATATCATTAAAACTTGGTATGAACATGGTGCTACTTTGGTATGGTCCGTTGCAAAAATAAATTTATTATATTTTCTTTAGGTATTCTTAAAACTTTTCTGAATCAGAATTTGGGTGGTCTTTCCAGGAAAGGTTTTTGTATGAGACCAAAAGAATTCCTTGGATGTGTGAATTACCTTACAAAATGTGCCTATGCTTGCATGTTATCTGGGTAGAGACTTTCATTGGTTCCTCAAGATTATATTGTTTATCTTTACTCTAGGAAAAAAGAAAAAGACTCATACCACAGATGGTCACACATTAATGCAAATACTCATCCACAGTGTGCTGGAGGAGTTTGGCCAGATTCTAGTCTTCACCATTCTCCTTGACCTTCAAAACTTGGCCCATGTCTGGGAAACTACCAAGGGGCCTTGTCCAGCCAGTTACTAATAGTTGGGATGAAGTGGTTGAACACCAACTTATTTTTAAGCAGATGAGTAACTTCCTAGTGCTCCATCTTGCAGAAACTGAAGGAGAACCTGAAGTAGTTTTAGACATGACCTGTCTACAGATCTGTCCCCTCCTTCACATGGAAGTGACTGACTGTGTGTGAGCAGTGAACACAAGCCTGAGCTTCAGCTGCAGGTCGCAATCTGATGCATTAGTGTAAGGCAACCCTCATCAATTCTTCAAACACATTTGTCTTGAATTAGAGTGAGATACTGAGGGAAAGGCATGTACCCCCTTCTGCTGACTTTGTTGTGGCACTGGCTTTTTGGTGGTAGATAAAAGGGTATGGAAGGGTCCAGTTACTCTACCTTTTTCAAGAGAAGTTAAAAAGGCAAAGTTGGGAATAGCTTACTCCTGTATCTGAAGCAAGAGATCTCTTGGTATACTGTGCTACAATTCAGAGCAATTGGTAATGGTATGGCAGTTCCATTTCTGCACAGCTGTACACTATTTGGACTTGTCAGCCCAGGTTTAATGGAAGGTTTGCCCACTAGTTTGTGTTAATCTATGGTTAGCCTTGTCTGCTGCTGCAGCTGAGCATGGTTCTGTGCTGTGTTTTTGCTAGGCACTACTGTTCTTTAAGACAAGAATAGCTTATTCCACCACTGTTCACTGATTTGAGTTGTTGAACAAGGGAGTTATATCCTTTTTTAATCCTTCTGGTGCCTGAAATCTGTAACTGGAAGCTCAGAAAGTGTGTGCTCCAGCATAATGCTTTATTCCTTCCTTGTTTATTGGAGATTAGTGAAGAGTGAGTAATGTCTGAAGTCCTTGGGGACTGTCAAATTTATGTAGAAATTGAAAATGTAAATATTCTGTTCTGGAATATTACAGATTTTTTGTATATTTCAGTATCCTGATAACCTAAAAATGAACAAAGATATCTCTAAGAATTGCCTTTCTTAAATTGTTTAAATTAAATGATGCAGTTGAATAAATTCTGTATAACAGAAACATAGCTATGAGTTACAGAAGAAATCTGAATCTAAAATTTCAGATTGAGACATTCTGGTTTCAGAGAAGTTGATACAATTACTATTGAAGATGTATTTATCTGGGAGAGAGGGGAATATGTTCACAAATAATGTGTTCTGCAGAAACTACACCTTAACCTCAGCTTAATTTTTCAGCCAGAAATATCATTAAAATGTTTGTTTTAATGTCTTGTGGGGAAAATCCTATTTCTGAGCTTGATTTCCAAATGTTTCCTGACTAGGAAACTGTTCATGACTTTCAGATACAATGACTTAAAACCTACTGTTGAGTGGTATGTTGAGTGTATTGCACCAAAAGCATTAAGTTAGTTTGTATATATATTTTTTACAAGCCTGTTTTTACTCATTATTTACACAACATTGGCAACAGGGAAAGTTTCTTGAATTGATACAAGGCTTCTGATTTCCACAGGGAATTTCATCCCTAGTAGAAGTGTGGCTGACAGTGGGCAGGGAATGAAAGAGGCCATTGGAAATGTGCCCCTTCCTACTTGGATCTAAATTGCATCTCTCTCTGAAATCCATCTGTCAAGTGTATAGTGATGAGGGGGATGGAGCTCATCATTGTGTTGTGTGATGGAAACTTCAATAGTGTCTACCTGACCAGGTCTGAGGCAGGTTAGAATGTGGGTAGCTGTATCTATTAGTAGGGCTGTGTCTGGCTGCCAGTAATACCATTTTCATTTTGTCAAAGTACCTTCATCAAGGAACAAATCTGTGTAAAAGCTCTCTTGATGCTCCCTGTGAAACTGTTGGGAATGCTTTTCAGAAAGAGCTCAGCTGCAAGTCTGCTGATTCTGTAAGGCAAGGTGCACAGCCTGTGCCCAGGGGAATGAATATGCAAGAGCAGAAGAGTATCCCTTGCTTGTATGCAAGTTACCTGCAAGGCTGATATAGAATAATTTTTTAGAATACTTATCTACAATTCCAGTTGGATACCTGGAGGGATTCATTGTCTGAAATGAGTTTCCTTCCCACTTCCTTCCACTCCCTACCTTTTTTCCCAGCTATGAAAGACTTTTCAAAAATTATTTGCTTACCAAAATCAGAGTCTTTTCTTACCACGATTCTGAGACACAAGTGCAATGCTTTGACCTTTATGTGTAAGAAAGGTGGGTACCAAGATGCCAGATGTTTTGAAGAAAGAGTGAGGGAGGACAAATCTAAAGATTGCTGACAGAGGAAAACTGATGTCCAGGGCAGTGAACTATCTTATTAGCTTTCTGACCATTTGATATACCTAAGGCAACTGCAGAGCTGGCACAGTTCGAAGGGAGTGTGCCAAGGGGCCAGATGCTACTGTTGGAAAAGCATTCCTAAAGCTGGCATCTCTGGGCTGTGAAAGTAATCTCACAAGGAGTAACAGGAGGACCACTGTAGTGAGGTGAGTAGATGGGACATCAGTTGTTGCACGAAAATCCTCTTAACCAATTAATGCAATTTGATTATCCCAACAGGTACTTAGAGATTCAAGATATTAAATTACAGAACAGCACAGGAGTGCTTTTTGTGTATGCCTGGTGTATACAGTGCTTTCAGGGAAGACTGCTTCCAGCTGTTCAGGATCTGGTGCCTCACAATAAGATGGCAAGAGCAGTAGCTTAAGAACCATATACAAAAAACAAGAGATGAGCAGCTGAATTACAATTAGTGCTTTTCCTCTAGCTGTGCTTTTTGTTGAATGTCTTGAGCACTTTTATCTATATGGGTTTTTTTAATGGGAAACAGCTTAAGTATCTTAAAGCCAAGTTTGTATCTTCTCATATATGAAAAAATCCCATACCATCTTAATGCTGCATTTTTAAAGTATCTTAATTGTTTGAATACTACATTTTAATCATCCTAAATACATATTTTTGTGTGTATAATTGGGTTATAACTTGCATGGTTATACAGAAAATCACTGCATTTTTCATGTGTGGTGTACAACTATTTAAAAATGTGCCTCTCCCTCACTTTCCCTATGAAAATGTAACTCTTTCCCTTTTCTCTACACTCCAATATGAACTGAGATATAACTCCCTTAAACATTTGCGTGGATTTGATGCAAGGAAGTATCAATCCTGTCGACTGAGTCTTTCCGCATAATTGTGCATCATGTATTTGTCATGGTGATAGAAAAAAAAATAGTTATTTTGTCATGTAGAGTGTCTTTGAAGATGTACAGCAACTTCAAAGAAATGCCATATGCACAAATACCTCTCCTTTCTTCCTTTCTCTGATGACTGGAGATGCACCACTACATTGTTCCCTCTGTCTGATGGCTTTTCAAAACTTAAATAATAGGTATTTCCACATAATTGACATTTGGAGCAAAGTGAAATAAGTGATTGCTTCTCCACCATTAAGTGGGGCAAGGTCCCATAAGATGTCAGTAAATACAGTACATCCTTTGAAGCATCTTGTTCTTGTTTTGTTTAAATGTCATTCATTCAAATAAGTGTTAGTATATGAGATATTTATGATATATGTGATAATGCATTACAAGAGCAAACATTAAGGATTGAATGTCGGGAGGAAGGGGTGAAGCTATTGCAGTAGGGAAGGGTATTTCTAACAGTGATTACTCTCCCTGTTCATTTGTCTGAATACTTTGTGTTTTCAGAGGAACCTTGATTTAGCAGAGGGCACTGTTTTATCAGGGACGATATTTCAGGCCCTTTATCCTGTGGTCAAGAGTGAGGGACAGCACCTTCTGTCAAGTTCTAGTGAACCCTGGAAAGACAGCCAGCTTTTTCCGTTCCCCACTTTGTCCCTGCTGTGTTACCAGGTGGGAATCTAGGCATCGGTCTGCTTCTGGGGCAGCTGGTCATGCAGGCCCGTATGGACACCTTTAGCCTGTTGGTGCTGGGGAGGCAGACTGGCAGCCCTTGCCCCTGTGGCTTTCAGAACCTGTGTATATACATTGGAACAAAAAATACAAATGCAGTGTTGTAGAGACAAAAGTGCTCAAATGGAAATAATGGCTTTGTATTACGTTGTAAAAAAAAAATCCGACCTGATTGAATAGTAGATATATTATGTCTTTCGGGAGAGATCAATGCCTGTGCTATAAAACGCGTTTTCTTTGGCAAAAATGTCAGCTTCTCTTTCACTGAATGGGCTGTGACTGAAGCATTCTGTTAAATGCTACTTGGGGAGGATGCAATCCTCTTAGAAAGCAGACACCCTGCTGGTCTCGGGCTTCAGCACTGCACTCAGGAGCTTTTAGTTTGTACGTGAAAAGGTTACTGGCACTGGCTTCTGCGCAGGAGGACGAGGCGTAATTGGATTAACTATCAAGTAGGAAGTAGGTAAGGTCTTTAGAAGGAGCTAAGAGGCTAATGTATAAGATAAAATATCACAAGATTTGTGTGTATTTCTCTGTTTCCTTTTATAAATCCCTTTGGCCTTTCCTTGGAACTTGTTATACTTCAGGCAGTGAGGGTGAGGGAGGGTGCACAGGGAGGTGGTGGGATGGGATGGGCAGAGGATGGGAGGGGCGTGAGGTAAGAGAGACAGTTCAGGGCTCTTTCTGGGTCTCAATCAGAAAGGCCTGATAACAAAAGAAGAATATAGATAACAAGTAAATCATACATCCCTTCAGATGCTGGGTACCCTACATTTGTGCAGCATCAGATGGAGCCTGGATGTGTTTTCACATAGTGCTGCACAGATCCTGTCTGTGGAGAGATTCCCTCTTTTTGGTCATTCAAGCTATTATGTTTTTCTTGTGAGAAATCAGCTCTAGTCTACTGTCAAACAGAATGGAGGTTCACGTGAGAACTTCTTGCTGCACTTCTAGGTAAAGATGAGAGCAGGCAGGCAGTGTAATTGGTGTGGAGTGGGAGCTGCCTGGAGGCTTCTTGGTTACTACAAGCTGGCTGGGTTTGTCCTGTGGCCAAGGATTTGTGCAGCACGGCCTGGAGCCACACTGGACAGGCAGCAGGCCTGAGCCTACCACTGACTCCTTGATGTACGATGGTCTCCTGGTCAGGATCAGTATGGGAGGTGGCCTGCCCGAATGTGTTTCGGTGACCATGGGGCCTCGCTATTGAGTATCTGCCCAAACACAGCACATGCTGCCTGCTCTGGATGCAACTAGTTGGGAACTGATAGCTACGGTTTAGGTTTGGCACATAGGATCATGGAGCAGAAGAGGACCTGTGTCACAATACTACATATCCACAGCACTGCAGATACCTAGATCCAGCTCGATGTATGACATTAATCCATCTCACATTTTGGAGAGGTGAGGACTGACTTAAAGCATAGGTAGGGAGTTGTTATTTAGAGTCAGCATCTGTCCCCTGCAGTACTGAAATAGAAATGGTGCATTTAAAAATGGTGCATTTACTTTTTTCAGGGATCTCAGAATCACAGAATCATCTGGGTTGGAAGGGACCTTGAAGATCATCTAGTCCAACCGTTAACCTAGCACTGACAGATCCCAACTACACCATATCCCTCAGCGCTATGTCAACCTGTCTCTTGAACACCTCCAGGGATGGGGACTCCACCACCTCCCTGAGCAGCCCATTCCAATGCCTGACTACCCGTTCTGTAAAGAAATGCTTCCTAATATCCAGTCTAAACCTTCCCCGGCGCAACTTGAGGCCATTACCTCTTGTTCTATCCCTTATTACTTGGTTAAAGAGACTCATCCCCAGCTCTCTGCAACCTCCTTTCAGGTATTTGTAGAGGGCAATGAGGTCTCCCCTCAGCCTCCTCTTCTCCAGACTAAACAACCCCAGTTCCCTCAGCTGCTCCTCGTAGGACATGTGCTCCAGACCCTTCACCAGCTTCGTTGCCCTTCTCTGGACACGCTCGAGTAATTCAATGTCCTTTTTGTAGTGAGGGGCCCAAAACTGAACACAGTAATCGAGGTGCGAACACAGTAATCTCCATCTTCCCTATTGAGCAGTTTCCTTTTACAAGGCCGCTGCATCATGTCCTGCTGACTCTTCAAGGAAAGCCCGTACCCCTGCTAGATTCCTGCTTCCAGTTTCTCAGACCACTTCAGAGCGTGGCCTCTTCCCTCCTGGCCTCTGGTTGTCCGCAGTTCTTGCCGTAGTAGTTTGCATGCAAAATCTGCTGTGTGCAGCCCAGTTATCTTAATTGTTTCTCTGTTCAGTGAATTGGCAGCTGGCAGTTAGCTTGCCTGATCCTTTTTCTCTCATGTCTGCTGTATAAAGGATTTGCATAAATATCCTAAGGCACTCTGCTGTTGAATATGTGAATATGCTGCATCAGGGACACTGATTTGTGGAAACTAAAAGGCTTTTTTAATTCCTAGGACTTGACAGTCTAGGATTAGACCATTAGCAGTCAGACCACTTGCTGTGGTTTCACTGATGTCCCACTGTCTCCTCCTTTGCATGTTTGTAAATCTGAATACAAAAGCATACATGTACTGGTACATTTTTGCAATGTGTCAGTAAAGATGCTTTTTGCTATCTTTGGCCCGTGGAAGTATGTGCTTCCTCCCTTCATTTCATTATGCTTTAAGGAACAAAAACCTCAGAACTTAAAGCAAGAGCCTCTTGACTTTCTTACTCATTGTTTTGGAGTGCCTGATGCATGCAGCAGTGCTTTTTAATGCTTCTTAAAAGAGAAAAAG
Source organism: Strix aluco (assembly GCF_031877795.1). Classification (NCBI taxonomy): domain Eukaryota; kingdom Metazoa; phylum Chordata; class Aves; order Strigiformes; family Strigidae; genus Strix; species Strix aluco. The sequence goes on along the minus strand of NC_133931.1, from coordinate 91,280,866 downwards.
TTGCAAAGATAACCGAGTACAACCCTAAAGGTAGACTGGCTGATTTACAATCTAACACGTTAGAAAATCCAGAAACACAAAAACCTACTTGAAATTTAGACACTTCAAGACAAACTCCTGGCAGTGGAACAGCAGGAGAAAAGAGAGCAGAGCAGATCAAGTCAGGAGAGGGAATATTGAGGGACCTGAGCTTTAAGAAGCCCTAATAAACCTTTTAGTGTAGGTTTATGTGGAGTGCCTTTTCTTTAAAAGAGCACAGCTTTAGCACACTAATAACATTGCTGTAATTTTTTTATCTGTAAACCACATGCGTCTTGCTTCTGAAATTTCATAGGACTTGCCTGTTTTATTAGCTTACCTGAAAATATTTTAGTTAAAAAATTAAAATTCAGGCCATCTAAACAGATTAAGGATCACAGAGTTACTCGCCAAATTGTTTATTCTTTGAAACTTCACGCTTCAGTCAAAATTAAAACATTTGCAAAGGCCTGTCTCTATATCTCATAGTACGTGCTTTCAGTCTGTCTTTGACAGTTACAGTAAAGCAATTCTTTCAAGTAAGCACATTTAAAGAACTGGAATTGAACACATTTTGAAAATGGGAAAAATCAGCTTCTGGCTAGTAAAATTCATGTAAATACGTAATTTGGTAAAGTCCATAAAACTGTAACGCATCTTTTTCCTGATCATTGCCCCCAGTAGCATCATGTACGCCATACTGCACAGCAAGTTCAACAGAAATTAAACATCATGGTTCCAGACTGATTTTTTGAAATATTTATTTGGTCAATTTTTCCACATTTTGCTAAATGAACTCATGACTTTGCATCACTTGCCATTTACTTTCTTTCTGATGAGTCTCTGCTGTTGACGGAGAAGTGTGAAGGTTTTATAGTGTGCATTTCATTCTGCTCCTGCAAGGCTGCACACCATAACTTGAAAAGAAACAATAGAACCATATAGTCAGGCTAGTTTGTGATTGCACTACCGTTAATATCAAGTCTCTGCACTCATGGGTTGCTAACTGGGGTGAATTTGATGTGGAGCACAAATAAGCATGCAATCATGTTTCTGCTAAATTAATAGTGTTCAATGCAAGATCTGTATCTCTACTTTCCTATTACCCATGTCATGTGATGCTTTCTGAGGTGCCATCTCTGTTGAACAGTGGGAACGTTTGAAGGTAGCTTTCATGGGAGACTGACTACTTTTGAAGCCTGTTGCTATCCTGAAAAAGGCTTTGAAAAAGTGTTGTTTGATTTCTTGTATACCTTTTGAATAGCAGCTGTGCAAAAACATCAGGCCAGTCTTACATCTGCACTTTCAAGATGCCATTTTGCCAGCAGTAGTGATGTGGATCAAAGTAGTAATAGTGGGTCCTATAAGTACTATTTCAGCTGATTGCAGAATTGCTGGACTGGAAGCCATCTTTCCTCCTTAGCATGGCCGTCTCACAGAGGGATGGGTGGCAACAGAATTTGAACATAGTCAGCTGCTTCTGTTGCTGGCAGTTTTCTCCCATGGTGAGAGCGGAGAGGCACTGGTTCCTGTCTCCCTCAGTGTCCAGCTGGCAGGAGGACAGGGGTGGGTCGCAGAAGCCTGAGCTGCTTTGTGGGATGGTCCTAGTGGAAGAGCTTCATGGCGAGAGGGACAAGGTTAATGGGGATGATTTCTTTCAGGTTGCAAGTTACTAAGATGGTAGATAACTTCTTTCTGGAGAAGAGGATAAGAACCTGTGATTTCTCAACCTTTTGGCAAAGAGGTTGCTGGAGTTGTTTGAACAGTGGCAGTCTGATGCCTCTTCTACTGCTAACAATTTTGGAGTTAGAAATTCCATAGCAATGCAAGTGAGAAGGTCTACCTTATGTGGTGTTCAGGAGAAGGTAATCCATACAAATCCTAGCAGGTTTTATTCAGTTGGCCTTGCTCCATCTTGGGGCTGTCATGAGGTTCAATGAGGGATGTATATCCTTATTCTCTAGCTTTTTTAGTTTTCCATCAACAGGAGGAGTTGGTCCTTTTCTCCCTGTCCCCCATACAGCCGCTACGAAAAGTCAGAAGACTGAAGTCTGCTGAGCAGCTACTCCTGATTTGCTGTTGGATATGGGTCATAGAAATGGGATTGCTATGTCTTCTCCAATGCCACTCTCAAAGGATTGTAGGATGCACAGTAATTTTTTCTGATGGAGGGAGTGAAAAGGCAGTAATAGAAGGGCGTAGGTGTGCATGAACTGACAATACTCACATATGTGTCATTTGTGTGTGTGTGGAGTGAAGCAGCTGAAATAAATTTGTTTTCATCTGACAGTGAGCTAGGCAAAGATCCGAGCCTTTTTCTTTATATGCTGCATCTGCAGGTCTGTGATGCTTCCTTGACTTTCATTATTAAATCTGCACCGTTTTAAGTGTTAAACTACTACAGATCCTAAAGGGTTACTTTTTATAGCAGAATTGTAGAAAATTTACTGTACAATAAAATGAGTATAAATCATTACCCAAATAATCAGGCATAATACAATTAACAAACTAACAGTGGTGGATACAGATGTATTTGCAAGACATCTCCTTCTCTTCCAAGATTTTTATTTAATGGTTTGACTGCAGCATGCTACCTATGCCATTGGGGATGGTAGTTTCTGTAGTGTGATGATAAACAAGACTCATTGGCCAAAGAGACGTCCCTTTGACATTGCTCTGGTGAAAGTACTTCATCACAGTCTTGTTAGTGCTGTCAAATAGCTTAGCTTATATGAAGCGTGAATGATGTGTTGGAAGGATTAATTTTGTCAGGTATACTTATGACAAGGGTAGCTAACATCTCAGAAGGGATAGTTTATAAGCACTTGCATGATTATCCCAATTGTTTTATTTCATAATTAATTATGTTTATTCATGGATGAAGCTGTGATTTCCATCTGGAACTAGAAAGTTAATATCTGATAGCCATTGTGAAAAAGAAAATTCCTTTTCTAGAACCACCATCGTTTTCTCTGAAGAATGGAATCTTAATGCATGTGTGTTTATAATGTATGTGACCACAGAGTTCGTGGGTTTCTTTTAAGTTAAACCTCATAGTAGTACACTTTACAGTGCATATGTTTTACAATACTTTCAAGAAAAGAATAGGAGGACAGAGTTGAGTCCACTGACTGAATTCTCTTTGTGTGTGTTTATTAATAGGACAGGTATTTTTGTGTTATGGAAAAAGACTTTTGGTTTTACTAGTCAAGACTATTCCATCTTGAATTTGGTAGAATTGGATTTTTGTGATGGGTAGCTAGGAAGAGCATATACATGCACATCTTAGTTTTCTTTCAGAGTTCAGAATCTTTCTAATAATGATCAGTAAATTCACTTCATTACTATTAATATTAGCACGGATGTGTGCATTAAGTGACCTTGAGAATACATTGACATACTAGTAGTGCCTCTGGCACGCTGCATAGTAAAACACAGGGAAATAACACTGATCAGTTTATTCTTTTCTAACACTATCTGTCTTGTATTCAAAACCTTTTAAATAGTTTAAGTTAAAATTAAGTGGTGCTAAGAATAGTTCAAGTTTTAACTTCTCAGATTTAAATTTTCCCTGTGGCTTTGTTGTTTGGTGAGTCTTGTAGGTTTTATAGAATCACCATTTCTAAACTTCCTGGCTTCTTTCTGTAGGCAACTTTCCTCTTCTGTTCATGGTTCAGCTTTGTCTTTTTATGCTTTCTGCTACATCTAGCAAGGGGGTCCTTTGAAATCTTCCATCTATCCTGTCGGCTTTAGGAGGTGAATCAGGGTCCTCAATAGATGATAAACTGCTTATGGTAAACTATACCTGTTCCTTAACTGAGAGATAATCAGTTTATTTGGTAACACTTCTTTCTAGTCTGGTGTGAGATACAAAAATTCTCTGATCACTTATTTGAGTTTTTGCTTAATACAGAGGCAAAAAATATCTTAAGATGATGACCAACCCTTGCATTCAGGATGGAACTTGCATTTTGATGCAGTTATATATGAACAGTCCTCAGTTTCTGATGGAATTCATAAACTTTACAAAAACAATCTGTAGACAATTGTAAATTCAGCATCTTGAAAAGCATGCATATGGAAGTAAGGTAAAATGTGTGGTATGATGTTAGCTATTGAAAATTAACAATGCACCTGCTAATGGTAGCCCCATTTGACAAAATAATTACCTTCTGCATTTGACTTACTGAAGCTTTACTGTTTAAAAACCCAATTTATTCTGTTACACCATCCATGTACAGAGATCCCAGGTGCTGTCATCTAAGAATGAATAGGTAAAGACTATTGTTCATTAATAATAAAATGATTCATTGTGAGTAAAAAGATAATTAAGGGGTTTATAGCTAAATGACTAAAGATATAAAGTGAAAGATAATTTTAGCTTATTAAAAATCTGCATTGAATATGACAAGGATAAAATCCACAGAAAATAGTATGTGTAAAACAATAAAAATGAGACAGTGAACACAGGAACATCTTGGATGTATTTAATTCCTAAATAAAGCTGCTTAATATTTTTAAAATCCTTGCCTAAAAGCTAAGATAACTTTTATCTTCCTATTAATCTCCCCACATGGTGAAAACTCCCACCTTGGTTTGGTGTTTTGCTCCCTTTCCCCTGCCAAAAAACTTAACAGAACTTGAGGGTTATAGATTTCCTTTAGGCAGTACTTGGTTCGCCTACTTGAAGAATTGATTCTAACTTAAGTCATCATCAGCCTTTGTGCACGCTTTCTGGCTGCATGCTGGTAGCCCTCAGCCTGTGGAGCTGTAAAGCTGGCTTTCATAGGGATGTGTCATTAAGGTACAGGAATAGCCAACATTTACTCTGCTGTTTTTCAACTCTTGTTTTCTAAAATCCTCTGTTCTCCCCACAAAGTTAAGGTGATCAAACACCATCACCTTGTCATCATCTTTTCCTCCCTTATTCCTTTTCCACAGGACCTGTATCTTCCTATATGCTTATAGATGCCATCCTTCACAGAATCATCTAGGTTGGAAAAGACCTTGAAGATCATCTAGTCCAACCATTAACCTAACACTGACAGTTCTCAACTACACCATATCCCTCAGCGCTATGTCAACTCGACTCTTAAACATCTCCAGGGATGGGGACTCCACCACTGCCCAGCCCATTCCAATGCCTAACAACCCGTTCTGTAAAGAAATGCTTCCTAATATCCAGTCTAAACCTTCCCTGGCGCAACTTGAGGCCATTACCTCTTGTCCTGTCGCTTGTTACTTCATTAAAGAGACTCATCCCCAGCTCTCTGCAACCTCCTTTCAGGTAGTTGTAGAGGGCGATTCAATTCTTTTCTAGATTGAAAAGAGTCCAACATTTTTTAATATAGTTATTTCATTTACTTTTCTTAAAAGTAAGATACATTGCCACTCCTATTATCCAGTGTTCTAGAAGAGTTCTGCACAATACTGCTGTGCTCTAAACTCAAGGAAACAGTATCAAAATATACCAGGATGTTATTTGTAATAAAAATTCAGATTTCTCAGGCACAGAATCCTTTTAATATATTTCAGGCCTCAAAAGATGATATGTATGTATTGTTGATGATGTATCAACAGCTTCTGGGTTATAGACAGAAGTGGTTCCCAAGTGTTTGGGAGCTGCAGGGCTGAGCATTTCCATGCAGCAGTTGCATAAGATCAAGACCTGCCTCTGTGGTTCAGCTGTGCTGTGTGACCACACAGGTGATTGCTGCTGATTTAAACAGTAGGAGTGAGACCCCAGGGCTGGTCCTATTTTGGCACAGCCTGAAACATGAAGTTAATGGTTGGGTATGAGGCATGTGAAGGAGCACATGTGAGGGAGGGAGGCATGCAGCTAGGCTGTCATGTGCTGGGGATGCTGAGGAGATGATGCTGTGCCACAGCAGTGTTGTGGAAAGCGTGATGGAAAACTGCTGTATGTGTGCATGAGCTATCAGAAAGTTGTGACCCGTGACAGTGACTGTGTGTGGCTTATAACTTGCCCAGGGTAAGTCTAGGATCTTTTGGCCTGCTGCCATCCTTGGAAAAAAAATGATACAGGAAAAATGGCTCTTTCCCCCTTCATCTGATGGAGGTTGGTTGACTGGCTTGTTTCTCCATGTTGCTACTGTCTGTAAGGGAAAAATTGTAGCAATTATTTAGGTTGATGATCAAATACATTGAAATCAAAGAGATTTTTATCACTGATCTTAGTGTAGCCAGGTAACTACGTTATGCCCTGCTCTGGGGAATCTGCTAACAGCTCCCTGTGTAGCAGGAGACAAGCTCTTATTTTTCAGAGACGAGATTGTTAGGCATCATCTACTGTTAGTGTGGAACCTGAACAATTTTTTCTGTGCTGACAGGCATATATCAAAACCGTTAAATTGCTTAATTCTTTTATGTGCAGTGCTTCTTGTCCAGAGCAATGGTCAATAATAACGCACAAGGGAGATAATTTCCAGCAGTATTAGATGGGAACACCTACATAAAAGAAAAGTCTCTTAATGCAGAGATCTTGGGATAAGTTAGCAGCAGTGTTGACGCAAGTGTGAAGATGAACGTAGAAGAATGGATTAGTTTGTTACCTAATTACATCTAATGAAGTTCAGAATATTTTGGTATGTTTCATTCCAGAGTAATTTTTTTATTACAAAGATAATTTTTTCTGCCTCTTCCTCTGCTCGTGAAAAGAAGAAACATTAATATCTCTTTGTATTGTTGTACAGACCACTTTCTGATTCTGAACAGATCAACTTTTTAAAGAAAGCGAGACTATATATTCAGCAGCAGAAGTACGATGAAGCGGTAAGTCTGTTTTGCTATATGCCTTCTAGAAACTTTTTACAGGAACTTATATGTAAATATTTAGATTTGTTTAACTTGAAACTGGGAAATAAAACTTTTTTCCTTCCTTGTGATGCACATCTCACTAACACAAACAAAATCCCACTGTAAGCCTCCACAAAATTTTGCATTTTGACATCAGTTCTAATGAATAATACTGACTTGTATTTTTTCTCATACTTCTTAAACTGTTTGTTACCATTTCATAGTATACTAACACACAGTGTTTTTTTATTTTCCACTGTAAAAAAGGGTAAATTGAGAAAGAAACTGAGGAATGTAGTTCATGTTCACACTTCTTAGGCTGATAGTTGCATGAGAAAAAGAAGTATGATGTCTTGCTCCACCATAGATCCTGCTTTGTTTTGTTCTTTTACCTGAACCAGCTGTTCATGTTTTTAATTTCACATTTCAGTTTGTCAGAGACTAGGAGCCATATGTGGAATCATTCTGTGCTTCCCAGTTCCGGTATTACTTTCCTAAACATTTGCTACCACTCACTGTGCGACAGGGTACTCAAGGGGTGCAGTTCGACAGTGCTTGTATTCTGACATTCACAGAAATAATTTGTAGAGTGAAATGATACAAAGTCTTTCATTTTAACGGGTGTAGTTTGGTCACTGGCTTTTGTGTTAAAAAGTACATGAAAAAGTTGGATATGTAAGATTACATTAACCTGCCAGATGCCTGGAAGAATGGTTCCATTATGTGTTAGGGTTCAGCTCTTCTTTTTCCCTAGTATGTTTCTCAGGGTAATAAAATACTATTTTATGCACAGGACAGCTGAATCTATTTTATACCTTGTGCCTTTTTATTTACCTCATTGTAAATTGGAAATAGCTCAGTTTAAATCAATGGATCTATTTTGCTGTGGGAGCAGGTTTTCTTTTTTGGTTCCTAATACTACTACTTGGCTGTCACACATTCACTTATAGGAGATATTTTATACATTTCAGCAGTACAACTTGTGAGTTTGTGTTGCTGGTTATATATAAATTTTACCCCTTGTTCACTTGAGTGCCCCAGATGTTCAAGTTCACTTTTGATCACTAAAGCATTGGGCTTGTGCCTGGGCCCTGGTTATCATCAACTTCCTATATTGCAGTGCAGAAAGGTCGGTACCAGCTGCTGGGGTATAGATGATTCTTTGCCTCATCAGCTCTGCAGCTCTTTGCATTTCAAATGTGCGTTCATAATTGTATCCTCAGGAATTACATGATTTTGGGTGAGTTTGCCCATTGGCAGACTTGTGATCTCTTCAGTAGTTGACATAGGTTTTTCTGTTGATTGTTTTTGTTAAGTCCCAACTGGATACCTGGACATAGAAAGAGGCATCATCATATATGCTCAACTTATTATACTCTTCCTTACAGATCTTCTAATCACCAGAGAATCCTCTGTGATCACAAATTACACAGCTGAGCTTCCCATCTTTGGGTAAACCCCAGGGGTCAGCACACCTCTGTGTAAGGAGTGACGCTCACGGTGGGAGGAACCACTGTCTTTATCATGGTGTCTCCACAATGGAGGCACTGAGTAAGGGAACCTGTGATTAGACTGGGTACAACCCTTCTTCTGTCGAAATGATTTGCATCCTGAGAGCCCCAAGCAACTGCTTTGTGAATGAAACTGGGGCTCCAGTTCAGTCTCTGAATTCATCTCTGGTGCTTACACAAAGTGCCAGGGGTATCCGGTACTATTGAATTGGAGGACATCAAACCCCAGGAAGGGGGGTATTTCAGGCTGTGAAGAGTGACCATGTCTCAGCTGCATCCATAATCCTCCTCCTATGTAAATGTTGTGCCTTCAGAAGCACATGACTGGTTTTTTGGGAGGTCACTTATACTGGAATATATATATATATATATATGGTCAAATGCTCATGGGAAAAACAAGTGGCATGTTTGGTAGTAGTTGGTGTTCAACTTGTGCTATCTGTGTAGCTTTCACCATCTGACCACTGTCGTGGCCAGGGGGAGTGGCAAAGGAGCCAAATGATGCTTGACTTTATGTCCAACAGGAATCCAAAGCAGTGTGTGCTCCAACAGTTGGCGCTGGCCAGAACACTATACCTAAGCGCAGAGAGGACACACGTGCCAAGAGTGGCAGAGCTGCTTGAGCTCCAGTTGCTGTCAGTTAGATCAATTTGTGGACTGGAGCTTACACTATTCTAAACTATTACTTTTATGTTTTGTCTGCCTCTAGGTATCTCTGTGCAAAACCCTGATTAACCTTGCTTTGGAAGGCTTGTCTTATTACCATACTTACGACAGATTATTCCTGGGTCTAAGTATTGCAGTGAGTTTTGTGGGCTGGACAGCTTATGTGATTTTGGTGATTATCAAGACCCATACCAATTTGACCAAGACTATCCAGGCTAATAAGGTAGGTTGGAAATATGCAATAATTTTTTTCTATCAGTTTTTAGCATTATATATATATATGTTCAGTCTCTCTGTGTGGAACAAATTGCACACCTACTTCCTTTGACTGCACATGGAAACTGGCAAGCTGTGGATTTTTCTAGCTACTGTAATCCTGCATAGTGTTACTGTTTGGTCCGTTTATTAGGATCAGTATCCTATAAGCCACATGGTCTGAGTATGCAATACTGTGCTTTCTCAGTTTCTTCCTTCCTGCAGCTATGCATTTTACTAGATGCTAATGCATGTGTAGACAAACATAGTGATTTAAAACTATTAGAGGGTCTGTCTCTAACCAGAAGTAAATTTTCAGCATTAATTGTGGTAAAGTCACCATTCTGTTGTAATAATACTTGTTTGGAAGAATACAGACTTCAGGCTTCCATTTTGATTTTTGTTCTTTACTGCAAGGCCAAAAAAAATTAGCATGTAAATTGTTTTGTTCCTGTCTCTTTGTCAATGTGAAATCAGTTTTCAGAAGCTGTGCAGTCCAATCATGGAGTTTTTAAAATGTATAACTTGTTTTAATAGGAAGGTGAACTATGGTTTCCCAGATTGGCTTGCTCTCTTGCTCTTTGTGATTTGCAAGGTTGCAGCAGAAGACATCAAAGATGAAGGAAGCTCTTTTTGACAAGATTATTATGGTTCAATTTTTCACTAAGTACAAAATCCTGGGAAATTCATTTACTTTCAGTCATTCATCAGGAAAAAATACCACAAAAATATGAACAGGCAAAAAGCTAGCATTTCACTAGAGGATTAAAGCCTTGAGGGGGAGAAGGAAAAAAATCTCCCAAACTTCAAGAATTTGTTTCAGAATAAAAGGAGTTGTTTCATTTGGTAATGTGGATGAGAATGAGCACTCACTTAGCATCTTTACTGCCTTCAGTATATTACTCTGAGAAAATTCCTATCATGCTATCTTGAGGTTTTTACTACTGACTGAAATGAGATAGTCTTGGCCTTTAATGAAAATGATCAAACAAAATTGAAATGGAAAATATTCACAAGTGCTGTACTGCATGATTTAGGTTTTCTTTCATTAAGTAACTGAGAAGAAATAATCCAAGATTCATGTTATGTTAGATATGAACAAAATTATTACAATAAATAGACTGAGTATTGGGCATATTAATAACTACATTAAGCAAAAACTTCACATTTTTTGTTGACATCAGATTTTAATTTAGTATATTGATTTTACTTATTGAAGACAAATTTTATGCTAGTGACACTGGTAGAAGAAAAATTAGGTTTCTTAGTTCTTTGTCTAGAATTTTTCTTTCCTCAGTTTTAGTAAAAGGCCTTTTTCTGTAGAAACCTTTTGTATTGTTCCTAAATACTTAGGGAATCACAGTGTGAGGCTAATGCTTCATATATGGAAGTTATTTGGTTTATAGCTAATAATGGAGCTACTTAAAGAGTTTTGCTGAGAAACTAATCTACCATTGACAAACAGTCTTCTGCAAAACACAGCCTTATAAAATGTGAAAGGAGCCTCTGAATAATGAAACTGCGTATCCTGTATATATTATCTTTAAAAGTTTTGACTTGTTATGCTGCATATGAAAAAACTTTTTTTTCTTCTAGTGTGTTGTTTTGCTTAGCAAGAAGCCTAACCTTTTAATCTATTTTTAAACATCCACAGAAAATGCAAATCTGGTTTCCATTTTCAGTGCATGACCAACTATATTGGATTCTATATTTATGTCTCTATATGGAATAAAATGTTGATTGTGTGTACTCATTCAGTGATAAATTATATTGTGTGCATATCATACCTATACATATTCATTCTGTCTATATGTCAGCAAATGTAAAATTTAAAACTAATAAAATGAAATTGCATTAGGTCAGCTTTCTAGATGAGATTTTTTTCTTACTTTAGTGGCATATCTTAGCAGAAATTCTATTTTAAAAATCATTTAGAATTTGCATTTGCTGTCAGTTTAGATCAAGACAGTTGTATGTCAACTATGGAGGGGTGGGGAGACCAGAAAAAATGTTAACCTGTCTATGTGAACTACTAATTGAATGTCTTCTCAGCATATTTAACGTAGTCGCATATCTGTCTGCATAACTCATTCAAAAAAACTGGCATTCGTATAGAAGAAAACAGTGTCTTCAGTCATTATGTACACAATACATTAAAGACTGCTCAGTCACCAAAGCTGCCTTTACTATGTCAAATTGCAATACATAAAGATAAAATTGTTTATTTAAAACTTGTAGGTAATCCTCCCTTACCAGTAATTCTGATATCTGAATGTCCCTAAATAAGGAAGAGTAGTTCAATCATCAGGTAAAAGGCAGATGCAGAGTGATTGTTTAAATTCTCCTCTTTGCACAAACAAGAGATTGCTACTACCTGATGATTGAGGACTAGCCTACCTGTCTGAGATTACCCATTTTAAAAATTTATTTGCTTTCTGATGTTCTTCCTTACAGCTCTCTCAGTCTGAGAAGGTGTTTCTTTGAGTACATGGTAGGGAGAATGTTCTAATCTCATAACTTAATTATTTATTTTTTTGTTTTTTAGGGAAGCCCAAAGCTGACGCTGTAGGTTAGGATTAAATACAGTAACAGTTCCGGCTGTGCTAAGAACCTTTCAAGTGCTGTGTGACTCCAGTTCTCTGTTGTATTTTGAAATTGTAGGATCTCTGAGTAAGGTCATCTCTCCTGTAGAAGACAAGCCTCCTTCAGTAGCTGCCCCTAGATCCTGAAAGATTTTGCATTTTTTCCAGTGGGAGTTAATGCTTTATATTTTAATTTAGTTAGTTCTCTTACAAATGTCTCAAGCAAGAGGAGGAAACGTGCTAATGCAATTTTCATTAAACATTTTGGCTGTACTGCTATGAACTTGAACTCAAAAGGTTATATTCCAAGTCTGTTTTCAGAATCGACATTTAAGAGAATTTTTTTTCCAAGACCCTTAGCATCTCTGACTTCCAATGGATTTCAAGTACCCATTGAACATAAATAACATTGCATACATTGGGCTTCCAATGTATTGGGCTTCTACTGTTTTTTTTCATCTGGCTGGAAAAAGCATCCAGAGCTGTGTACGTAGACACAAGGCAGCTTCCGTGACTGTGTTAAAATAACATTTGCTTTACTGTGTAACTAACAAATGGAAAATAGTGTGTAGTTTAAAACGTTTTATTGCTGCTTCAGGAATGTTTGTCCAACCATTTGTTTTTCAGGAATCTACTGTTCTCTTCTACAGTTTTGCCTTTGTTGGAATGATAATAGCTTTTTTCCTGTTGATTCAAACATGTCCTTGGACATACTACATATATTGTCTCTTGCCTGTACCAGTATGGTATGCAGTTGTGAGAGAGTAAGTAAATAATACATTTTGAGAACAATGTTTCATAAAACCAGGTCTGTACTTCCTTTTGTTGACAATTACATTTTTCCTATAAGTTTGGGAGAAAAAGTTAGATATAATGTTATTAAACTTCCTGAGACATTCCAGAGGATTCTGGTTTATATGTCACTTGACATATAAGTAGTTTCCAAATTGACTGATACAGCTGCCAATACTAGAAGATATCTTTTCTATTAGCAAAAGTTAATTAATGTCTTTCCAAGACAAAATGTTTTTAGTACTCTCATAACTGTAACAAATGGGTCCTAATATCTTGAGCAAATACCTGTAGCAGCTGACTTCTTTTGTAAAACAGAACAGGTTGTTCCTTTTCTTCAATAATTTTGAAATAGTCTGATCCTGCAAAGTGTTAAGTATGCTGAACTCCAGCTGCTTTTGGAGAAGGTGTGCTAGTCATGTTGAGGATTGTGCTCTCATACCGAAACAAACTTGTCTTGTTTAGGTCTCTTTTTACTCCAAATCCAAAAATACTTGTTACCTTCTGATTTCTATTATTTACCTAATCTACTGGCAATTCTGTAGATACCAACTCGGTATTATTCAGAGAAAATGAGACCAACTGCAGTTAGATAATGAGCTGCCTCATAAAACACTGGAAAAGCTAACTGGGGATTTTTTTCTCCCTCTAAAGTTTCTGAATGTTTCATCAGTTATGATGGGCATTAAGCACAGCATAACCAAAAATGTTCATAAACTCAGAGACGATTTGGATAAAGAATAATCTGAAGCTTGTCCAGTATGGGTGAAGATGTGCCAGAAATGGGAGGGAAAAAGCTGGAGGGTTTTATTGTAGATTTTATATCAAGTAAAACTGGGCAGAAGGAGCCTCAGGCCATCACCCCCTCTGTAAACAGCAGGCATGATCAGCAGTACCTGAAACATTTCTTGTGCCCTGACCCCATCTTTGCCCTTCAGAGGTAAAATCCTATGTTATTTCTGTTTTTTAAAAATAATTATTATCTTGTTCCATCATTTTGAACAGACTTCCTCTTATTCAAGACCTTGCTGCAAATCTCTTGTCACTTCGTATCGGTCAGTCTATGGGATTCCTCTTGGTTTGTGCACTGGGAATTGAAATACTAGTAAGTGTTTTATCCATATGTATCAACACGGTGTCTCATTGCTAGCATTCTACCTATTTGGGTAATTGTAAGTTTTATTAACGTGCTTGTTTTTCAGTCTTCTGTTGGATTATTTTTTTATTTAGGTCTTCAGCTTTTTCTACCGCTCTACGCTTACTATTGGTCTTCTTGTGTTTGCTGGCTGGCCAGTGATCACACAGCTGTGGGTTCAAGCAAAGGTACTGTATTGCTTTGCCTTAAAAAGAGCATTTTAAATGGCTAACAGCTGATTCTTAGGATGTTGGGACTGGTCTCTTTGGAATGCAGCTTTAGATTCTTGTTCAGTTATGCTCTTATTCTGATCTCTGTCATGAGCAGCCTGTAGCAAGGCAAGGGAGTTTAATATGATCTGGATAGATCTGTTATACAAGATAAGTAATAAGGCTGCCTAAGAATTTTGGGGTAGCTAAGAGTTAGCAGTTTTCTGTTAATGATAACTAAAAAATGCTTGACTTAAAATCATATGAAACATACATCATTTATCAAATTGTCACAGTGACAGAAGTGTTGACATGCATGGTTGGTTGATGAAAGTCCACCATTTAAGTAATATGATCATTTATTGAAAAAGAATTTTGATGGTAACTGAAAAATGCTTGTCAATTCATTATTGTCTGCAGTCAGCTGGCACGCATTGTTCCTCAGAGGCAGCTTTCTGTTTTGTTTTCCCAGGAAAAAACTTGACTTCTGTAGATATGGGTGTGAAGTGGCACAACCTTTAATATAAGACACATTTCTTCCATTAGTTTATTCAAACATCTCTTATTTCACAGGATACCTAAAACCTAGAGTTCTGGGATAACATTACCTATTTAATTAAAACAAAAAAAAAATGGAGTCCAATTGCTATGTCTTGCTCTGCGAGAACTGTCAAGATGGAGGCTTGTATTTGTTTATTTACAATTTTTTAATTGTATTTCTTGTATTGTCTTAAAGCTGGGTATACACAGATGTTTCGTAGCACTGAAAATTTCCTTTCAGGAACTTGAAGCTGACTTGAGCTTGAAAACTTTAAGTGATATAGCTAGCTCTTAATGTCTTTATTAAGAGTAAAATACCTGGGATAGGTTGTTTTTTTTTTCCTCCTAGCAAAGAATTTAGACAACTGCTTAGGTGATTATGGTGGTTAAATCAAATGACATTCAGATTCAAAGACTGGAAAATGCTACCATATTATTAGAGAATAGGTGATTAGTTAGCTGCTTGCAAACTTCTGATGAGATTAGTTTTATTCCTTTCTTCCGTAAGATTACTCGTCAGCTTTCTAGCACTGCAGTGTGGATGAAGGCCACACTTTGAGAAAGTGCTTTTAAGTATGAGTTTAGCTTTAATTCACATTGTCTTTGATAGGATTTTGACAGCTGTGTAAATGAGATTCTTTTCTGTATTAAATGGAAGTACTATAATACCAATGACCTTGTGCCCCTTTTTCAGTTAATTTTACTCTTGATAGATGCAGGGGTTTTTTGCCTGTGGGAGATGCTAGGAGCTGTTAGTAGTTCAATGAAGTATTTTTTTCTGATTAGACAATTGCCTGTCCACATGACCTCCAAATAATCCCATTTGTTTTTTGTCTTTTAGACAACAGCATTGATCTGGACTCTTCTCTGTGTGCTCCTGGCAATATTTCCTTTAATGCCTGTTGTAGGAAGAGAACCAAACATTCCTCTGGTGTAAGAATCTTATGTTGTTCTTTAAACTTTTTATTTCCCTCTTTGATATTCAAAATTTAGGCTGAGTTTTGATATATGTGAGGAATTGCATTATTGAAAGTTGGCTGAGACAGGTATTGAAATTCAGAATTTAAATAGCATGATTATAGAGTCCTCAGTTATTCACTAATGTGAATGAAAATAGATTTCTAATTCTTTTGACACATCCATTTGCTTTTTGCCTTATTCTCTAATTTCTTGTCGAGGGAAACATTTCTCACAATACAAAATTTTGCAAATTTTACATTAAAATAAAGGCCATCATTAAAGGAGGAGCTTCACTGCGGTGCAAACATGGTAAATAGCACTGACATATGTGAATAAGAACATTTATTCTAAAGCAATTTACTTTAACAGCATCTTTCTGAATTCCTCCATCTAATTTGGAATAATCTGTCTTTGAATAGCACTCTGTACCTAATGAGATATTCAGGGAAATAGAACATATAGGCAGAGATCTCGTCTTCCTTGGTTTGTCCCTTGTCTCTTCTTTTTCCACTTCTACTTATCTGTTCTGCATTTTCCTTTCTGGTGTTGCTCGTCTGATTTTCTACAGTTGTTGATTTGCATTTTTTGTAGTGCATCTTTGTCATCTGTCCCTCTCCTCTCGTGAGCTACTCTTTCATCATACAAGCATTCTGTCACATCTGGATGCAGTCCAGGTGGTTGGCCTGCAGGTGTTAGGTTTGTGGAATCATTGTAGTTACTGCAGAGAGAAGCTTGAATTGACCTGGGCTGCAACAGCTCCTTCTGCTGTCTGGCAGAAGATGCTGTGCCCCATCAGAGGCAGAGTGCCTGATCCTTAGTAAAATATTCAATTTGAGCAGTAATATATGATTGCAGGTAGAATTATAAGCCCAGATATTTCTGAAATTATTGACATTCTGCCTCAATATTTTTCACTGTGATTTAAATCTTATCTGTTGAAAACCCTTCTTAGTCTTGGTGCTTGGGCACTGTTGGAAATATTCAGGATAGATTTGCTTTGGTTGTATTACAACCTCTCAGCTGTATATACACATGTATATATTTCGGCTGGTCCAAACTGAGGTTTTTTATTCCTTAGAACATTTAAGCACAGCTTAGAAATCAAAATGGAATTAAATTACTTTCAGATCTTCCTCCCTAACACCTCTTTATATTCACCTTACCCAGGTGGTACATCTTCCTATTTATTCTTCTAATGAAACATTGTACCTCTGAATCAGTTCGCGCCTGTATGAATCTTGTGAAGGGAGTTTTGAAGCTGAAAAGGCTTGAAGCAATAATTAAAAATATATATGTATATGACACTTCAGGATATTGAAGATAAGGAGATGCTGGGAGAGAAGATACAGGAGGAAGAAATTAGGGTGCTGGTGAGAAATAGGTGCATTTATTAAATCTGTTCCTGAGCAGTGGCACTGTATGTCAGGTCAGGGCTTCTTCAGTACATTAATAAAACTTGTATGGTATGAACAGGGAGCTCCTGACTCAACTCAATCATAAAAAGGAAGCATAGAGGAAGTGAAAGCAGGGTCAGGTGACTTAGGAGGAACATAGAGATGCTTTCTGAATATGCAGGATAGGTTAGGAAAGCCAAAGCTCTCATGGAATTGAATCTGGTGAGATGTAAAGTGCAACAAGACACAAGACAGCATACAGCAGCAAAAGGGAGACTAGGGAGAAAGTGGCCCTGCTGCTGATTGGGATGGGGACCTGGTGATAAGTGACATGGAGAAATCTGAGGCCTTCCTTTGCCTCTATCTTTACTGGTAGGACTGGCCATCAGAAACCCCAGCCTTCAGACTGCTGAGACCTGTGGGAAAGTCTGGAGCAAGGAAGACAACCTTAGTGGAAGAGGATCAGGTTAGGGAATGCTTCAACAAGTTGGACATGCATGAGTCTATGGACCCTGATGGGATACAACATAGACCAGAGCTGAGGGAGCTGGCCAGTGTCACTGTGATAATCTTTGAAGAGTTGTGTCAATGGCTGGTGGGAGAGGTTCCTGAGGACTGGAAGAAAGTAGATGTTCTCACTGCTGTCTTCAGGGAAGGGCAAGCAGGGGATCCAGGGGACTACAGCCTGGTCAGCCTCACCTCAATCCCTGAAAAGGTACTCTAGCAACTAATCTGGAAGCAAACCTTTTATAAACATGTGAAGGACAAGAAGGTGATTGGGAGTAGTCAGCATGAATTTATGAAGGGGGAATTATGCTTGACCAACTTGTTAGCCTTTTAAGATGAGAAGACTGGCTCAGTGACAAGTGGAGAGCAGTGAATGTTGTTTATTTTGACACTAGATCAGTGGACAGTGAGGTGGACTGGAAACAGGCTTAACTGTCAAGTTCAAAGGATTGTGATCAGCAGCACAAAGTCCAGCTGGAGGCCAGTCACTAGTGGTGTACAGCAGGGGTTGATACTGGGGCCAATACTGTTTTAAGATCTTCATTACTGACCTAGATGATAGGACAGAATTCACCCTCAACAAGTTTGTAGGGGATACAAAACTGGGAGAAGTGGTTGATGCAACAGATGGATGTGCTGCCCTTCAAAGGAACCTCAACAGACTGGACAAATGGGCAGACAGGAAGCTTGTGAAATTTGAAAAAGGGAAGTGCAAAGTCCTGCACCTGAGCAGAAATAATTTCCATGCACCAGGACAGGCTGGAACCAACTGGTTTGATCATGAGCCAACAATGTGCCCCTTGCAGGAAAGCCAATGATATCCTTGGCATCACCAGGATGATGATGAGGAAAGTGATTATTCCTCTCTACTCAGCCCTGACGAGACGCATCTGAAAGTGCTGTGTCCAGTCATGGGCTCTCTGAAAAGAGAGATGTGGACATACTGGACCAGGTCCAGAGAATGATCATTAAGATGAGTAAGGGATTAGAGCATCTGTCACAGGAGAGCGAGCAAGAGCTGGGACTGCTTATCCTGGAGGAGAGATTGAGAGAGTTGGAACTGGTTATTCTGGAGAAGACTCAGGAGGATTTTATCAAAGTATGTAAATACCTGTCTGGGGGAGAAGAATAAAGAAGACAGATTCTTCTCAGCATCCAGTGAAGCAAAAAGAAATGGGCAAAAATTTAGATACAGGAAATTCCATTTAAACATAAGAAAAAAGCTTTTTTATGCTGTGTGAGGTCAAGCACTTGAACAGGTTCCCCAGAGAGGTAGTGGAGTCTCCATCACTAGAAGTATTCAATGCCCAGCTAGACATGGCCCTGAGCAGATTGCTGTAGTTGGCGCTGCTTTGAGTAGGGAGTTGGACTGGACTGATCTCCAGAGATGCCTTCCAACCTCCATTCTGTGAATGAGTAGCCAGCAACTGTGTTCCTGTACTGATTAGATCATTACTTGAAAATTGCTATTGAGATATGCCTGTGTAGACTGATTTTACTGAATATGTGAGGTATTTGTACATTTTTGTGTTATGCCTGAGAAAACACAGTGAGTGGAGCAATCACAAATGGTCATTTTTGTCAGTAGTCTCTCAGAGGAGATGCCAAGGGACAAGTGGAAGCAATGATTGTGTGGTTTGACTACTTCCCTATCAAGGTTGTAGCATGACAGAGAAATACATGCAAAAACTTCTGCTGCCTTTACAGTTCCTCTGCTTGCTTGGTGACTGAAGTGAGACAATTGGAGGTGATATTAGTATTGATCTTTTAGTGAATCATGTCTATTATTTTGAAACAGCGTCATAATTAGCAGATTAACTCAATAATGTCGAGCAGTATTTTTTCCTTGTGTTTATGTGATGAATGACAATCTTCCTGTTAGTCTTACTGTTGCATTTAAACAAAACTATACATTTGATCGTAATGGTGGTGTAATTGCCCTGTTAGATGATAAACACGACAAACCTTGAAACCACTAAGTTTAGATCACCGATCACTGTTACTGTTGTGTTCAAAATATTATTTGAATGTAATCGAAAGTACCTAAAACAGTGGATAACAGATCAGACACGTGGCCAAAATGCAGATTTTTTTGCCACTGCCATGGAAAAGGCATGATTGTATTTGTGGATGGCAAGCTTGTATTAAAAAAAAACAACAAACCAAACCCACAAACACCCACAGTGCGCCCACTGTGCGCACCGCCCCCACCCCCACCCCCCCCCAAAAAAAAACCACCAACAGACCAACCCCTGCAAAAAAAAAGAAACCAAACCACACTTGATTCTGAGTTGGATTTTGGTTTTTTTAAAGCTGGGTGTTGAAATTTCCTTAACATATTAAGTCTGGATACTGTAATGAATTATTTCATTTTAGTGAGGAACACTTTTATGAAAATTTCCTGAACCTTTTGATGATATTTCCTGGGATTTTATTGTTCTTTTGTTTGTTTTTACAGAATAGCAACTGGTTTGCTGACTCTCTTGATCTCTTGCTTCTCATTGAAGTCTCTCTGTAACAGCAAAAATAAGTACAGAAATAATGAAGATCTGAAAGTACATTTTTATCAGGTCGGTTGCCACTTCTCAGTAATTCTGAATGTTAGAGGGTTTTTATGTGCAAATTTTTACATACTTGGTAAGAACATTTTCCTACCAAAGCCACAATATTCAAGAAGGAAATGATTGTTCCTAAGAGTGTTCCCCTTGACTATTTCAAGAGGACCATGGACTCATGGTAATATGCATTTTTAAATATCATAATGCTGTGTTCCCAAAAGCTCATCCTGTGCGTATTTATGCGTATTGATACAAAGACACGCATACACATTTTGATGCCCTACTCAGTGAGTTGGAGAGTTTGTCCTGCCTGCAGTCTGTGTATGTAACTTCCAGTGACCTTTGCAGGAATTGCACATGCACCCTAAGGACAGGCTTGCTGGTTCAGGGGGTTCTTTCCAGTTTCTGGGTGTTGAATAACAATGTGAGACTGATATTGAGCTGGTTTTCTGTTGGTTAAATCTTCTTTCAGATGAAAGATGAGATTTTTTTTTTCTTTATACCTTCATGAAATAGGTAGATCTTTTCTTAGTAGGTGCTAATTAAGTTCTAGAGAGCTTTTAAGATTCTAATAATACCTTGCATGTCTGCTGTCGTCTTTTTTTTTTTTAACTTATTACAAGATAATGGTTTTATTTCAGGAGCAGCTTTATTGGTTATGACTTATTATGTGCTGGAGTTTCTTACTGAGCTAAGCAATGCATTCATTATATCAGTGATTTAGGAATGGAGCTGAAATTGTTTAAAAGGAGGATAGGAAAGAATAATGAATGCTTAAAAGGCCTTTACCTGAGCATGCACACACCTATAATGTAGCCGTGTTTTCTCTTCACTTTTCCGGCTTACATGTGGAAAAGAGGTATCACTTCCTTTCCTAAGTGTTTAGGACAGATATTTCCAGTATATACTCAGCAGTGGATTTCTCCCTGCAGTGCCTGAAAATAACTTGGATGGAGGAGTGAGAGAGCAGCCAGCTGGGCATCTGGCAGCTGGCTGACATCAACTCACCACACAACTGCTGGAGCACCTCACATGGTGTAACTTTGTGATCAGCTCACAAGTGATGATGATGATGATGAAGTATATCTGTAGTCAAAAAGTAATGCCAGGCTACTGTTGAACCAACTATAGAATCAGGAAATTCACTCACAGTCCTGAGATACTTCAGTAGATGGAAATGTTCAGCCTGCTTGTTCAGGGAGTAACATCTTCGTTTTTCTCCCAACCTTTAAGAATATCATAAAGATCCTCAAATGGCTCCTTAATCAGAAGATATTTTACAAGAGTGACATCTAATTATTAGTCTCTATTAGATTTTTGTTTCAGAATCTTACTTGGGATCCAGCATTCACACTCTGGGTAAGGAAAGTACTGGGAGGGTAGATTATTCAGACCTAGAAGGGGAGAAGGATATTACAGAGGCATTACACATGTTTCTAAATAAATAACTTGTTTTGAGGTTAGATTGTGTTTAGTTGCTTTGAAGTGTACAGGAATACAAAGGAAAACGTTTGTCAGAAGACTGGTATTTCTAGGCAATATAATTCCCTTGTTCTCCTTCTACTTTTGAGTCGGAGTTTTCAGTGGGGACAGGGAAAGGGGTAATCTTCAAAAATGCTGGTTTGGAGCATTTTGAACACATGAATTTAGATTTACAACTCCCAAGCAGTTTTAAGCATGAGATGAATCATCTAATCAGATGAAACGTACTTATTTTGCAATGACAGACAGTGATCAGGGCACTGACATTCATATACATAAGCACACACGATCAGGTTCCTGCTTTGTATATCTGACAAGGGGTTTCTTAAAAGTAGTTTTTGTATCTCGTATGTGGTGTTTGTAGGCAGTCACTGAAGGTTATGCTTTCCTCTGATAACGTTGTTCCTTCCTAGACAGGAAACTCAGATTGGTTGTTTGATGTTTCTTCATTTTGGAGAATGAGAAGATAAATTAATTTGCTACAGGTCTGTCTTCTTTGTGTGCCACTTTTCTCCAAGTATTGACTGAAGTGGAAGGGAAAATATGGAGTCCCTTCCTCATACACTTTATGGTTTGTCTTGGGGATTCCCTTAACCACTCTGCTAACATCTTTTATAGGTTCAGCTCTGACTAAAAGCCTTTGAATTACACAATGGAGAAGGAATAGCTGGTGTTTCTAGATTTTTTTCTTTTAGCAAAAAGCCTACTGATCTGGCCAAACTTCTCTGATCAGGATCCCAACTCTCTTTTTTTTTTTTTTCTTTGAATCCTTTTCCTCTTTGTTTTGGTAGTGTCTGTGTGCAAGAAACCTATTTCAAATCTTTCATTTCACCTCACTGCAAATTTTTGCATCTGCTTATTTGTGATGAGAGAGATTTTCATGTAAGAGAGAATATTTCCCAAAGGCTCAAGTAGTTCTTACTTGCCTGAGTTGTTCTTCACAAGTTAATTTGGGATTACATCTGAATAAAGACACTTCCCTTTTCAGTTCTCTTCTTGCTTCGGTCAGAGAGAAAGAGGGATTCAGCATAGCCTAGGCTTTTTGTTGTGCTTATGATAAATTTTTTTTCTCTTCTGAAGACAACTTTCTTCTTTCTTGTCCGAGTGAGCTTCATCTTCCATCTGGGAATTAGCCTGTAGTGAAGATATCATGCCTGTTATCAAAGAAAGCTTGTTCCGTTACATTAATCGCTCTCCTTATGGTCAAAAAGAAATCTGAGTTGGCGGAGACCATCAGAGTAGGCAGAAAACCCACCAGTTTGTGTGTAGTCCTCCACAGAAGAAATAATTCCCTGAACTATGTATTTTTGTGTTGGTTTCTCCACAGATGGGACAGAGTGTACACCTTAGCAAATGATATGAACTACATACCTATATGGATTGGAGACGCCATTTACAGGCTACTCATTTATTCACTGGGTTTTGTACCTACATGCTGTAGATTTCCAACAAGGGTAGCCTTAAAGAAACAAAGAAGTCCCAGACAACCAAACAGCATGATCAAAGAAAGTTTTCAGCAAAAGTGAATGACTACACAAATTTTAAAATGTAACTTCATATGGTTACATTTACATTTCTGTTACAAAAACTTCAGTTATGTTTAGACCTAATTTTGAAGTTTTGATACATGTCACTGTTTGTTTGAGGTGGAAGATACTAATTACACCCTCACCGTTTCTAAAAATTGCTAAGAGTTTCTCAGGTTTTCTCTTGATATTGCTAAACCAGGAATATTTTTTTTGCTGTATTTTGTTTGCTGTGGCAAGGAGAGAATTGTCTTTTGGTAATGCTACTTCTGTCGTCTGGTGAGGTGGGTGTCAGTCTCTTTTCCCAAATAACAAGTGATAGGCCAAGAGGAAATGGCCTCAAGTTGCACCAGGGGAGGTTTAGATTGGATGTTAGGAAAGATTTCTTCACCCACAGGGTTATCAAGCATTGGAACAGGCTGACCAGGGAAGTGGTTGAGTCACCATCCCTGCAAGTATTTAAAAGCTGTGTACATGTGGTGCCTAGGGACATGGTTTAGTGTTGGAATTGGCAATGTTAGGTTAATGGTTGGACTCAATCTTCAGGGTCTTTTCCAACCTAAATGATTGAGTGATCTTTGAGAAGTCATTAAGACCAGGAATGGTGAAAACAGGAGTCCTTTATAATCCGTCAGCTAGACTGCTGCAGTGCTTACTGTACAACTTAATTTTTTGCTTCACTGCCGAAAACACTGCTATTTCCATTGGTTGATAATATTGGGCTACATTATTATTGTAGGAGGCTTGAACTTCATGTGGGTCCAAGGTGGTCAGTTTATTAGTTTTCTCCTCTAAATTAGGAGGAGAAATAAACAGTAGGAATCCATGTCATATTGGTGGAACTAGGGGACAGGAGGAGTGTTTTCAACCAGCCTTGTACAGTGTCCAGCTGATGACACTGGTTCTCCTACATTCTCTCTATGAATTGTTATCATGTTAGATGCTTAGGAGAGATCCCAGACGGAGCAGCTGGTGAAGAGGTGTTGGGACTGCAGATGTCACCCTTGATTTCCTCTTTCTAGCTGCAACCTGTGGATGAGTGTTCCTCAGAGGCCTACTCTCAAGCCATTCAAGAATAATCTCTGAACTTCAAGGAAGGTTGTGAAGGTGGAAAGAAGACAGATTCTTAGCTGTAGACCTCAGTTTGTGTCTCCAAGTTGATTCTGTGCTGTTCCAGAGTCCTGGAGGTGCTGGTGAAAGCTGAGAGCAGTTTCAACATTACTTAAACTGTTAACACAGGAGTCTCAAAAGCAGATGCTGAGCCCTTCCCTAGACACTGGTATAGATCTAGCAGCAGTAAATTGGCTTTACTAACGTGCCCAGGTCATCGCAAGTCTTCCAAGGCACAAGATACATTATGGGATATGACACAAAGTGAGTGCAAAATGACTTCACAAGTAGGTAGGGGCTAGCAGAGGGATTACCAGAGCTCATGACACTAAAAGAAGTTGAAAAGATATATCAAAGGGGAGAGATCTGGCCTGAATACAGCAAAAGCATCACAAATAAACATCAGAGGTCTGAAGGGGCCAATTCCCTGAGCTTTTGGAGATTTAATGCTTCGACCTACCTTATTGATGTCACACAGCAATGCAAGTTACATGTTCTTGTGGCCTGAAATTAAATAGAAGCAGCAGATACTGAGCACCGGTAAAACCCGGCCAAAAAAGAATGCTGATGCTAAGTGTATCCTCTGCAGGTACCACTCTAGGTATCACTGTGTCTGGCAGGGGAATGGCAGCTATTCATATGGTAAAAAGTGATGGATGTGAACACTGCGTAGTTGCTTTGCACTAAAAAAGTCACAACAGCAATTATATCTTGTAATGCAGTTCAAAAGCACATGTTTGCAAAGTACTGTGCATGCTTGATTTGCCTTTTAGTGGAACTGCGGAGTTGTGAATAAATAGCAGTAATTGAAAGCTTGGCTCAAGCGTTTTCTTGGATAATTGTCATCTTTCAAAAATAACTGACTCATGGGGTAATTTTCCTAAGGTTTTTTGCACCTACTCGATGACTCAGTGGTGTCTCTTGAATTAGTCAAGAAAAAAAAATCCCTTTTCAGCTTCACTGCTTCTCAAGGCAGAAAACTCTGCTTGAGGTGGTTCGGACAATTTCGTTTGAACAGTCTGCTAAGATTGCAGCTTCTTTCCATCTTTTAAAATCCACCTCCATTCTGCGCTGCTGCTGCTGTCTCTTCTTACAGGAGCTGCACTGCCCATGCAAAGCTCTTTCCTTAACTGGCCTTCCCTTGCACCCTGTACCTGATCCTGCAGCAAAGCCAGATCTTCTGCTAGTTCTTTATGGATGCTGTTTGAGGACAAGTGCTCCTTAAAAAACGGGGCATATGTTTTCTGTGGTTTGCATGAGTGTTTAAGGAGTTACCCTTAACAAAGGTCATACCATGTCAAATCAGTGATCCAGGCCACTTGTTTAAACTATTTTAAAATAGCACAAATAAATAATAAGAATAAAAAAAAAATAGAAGGAAGTTTAAAAAGCAGACTTCCTGTTCTTATGATGATTCAGATGAGGTGTTTATGCAACTCTAAAGTATATTTACATATTTAGTATGGGATGGCAGAGATCCATACATTAATTATGTGTTTCATTGTCTGATTTCTTCTTTCTAGATGTTGAGCGTTGCTCTTTCAACATATGTTGTAAGCAGCACCCATGACAGTCTCAAGAACAAACAGGGATTGCCCGTATTGAATCAAATTATTAGCTGGATGACTCTAGGTAAGAACATCTTCCCCCCCAAGCTGATAGTTTGTGAGGTTTGCGGTTGGGGGCGGTGACACTTTTTTATTAACATCTTACTTTTGCACATATTCCTTTATTTGACTCCTAATAGTTCTTCCATGTGTTCACTATTCTTTCCTAAGTGAGGTTTTTTGAGGAATGTCTTCTAAAGTATTACTCCTTTGTAGGTTTATAATAAAATGCAAACAACTTTGATTTACAAGTAGCTTTATCTTTTGTTTTGAATATTATAAATATCTTGAAGACCCCATTTAGGGATATAATGGTATAAATTCCCTTTTTGTTTCACTTGGAGCCAGATGAGGGTGATCTGAGATGTTCTGCAAGCAATCCAGTTAAGCATAGGGAAGTGAGAAAAGGTTGTTGCTGTATTTCAGTAGAAACAGGAAGTTGCAGCTGACAGCGGAGACCCTTGGGGTATGGAAGTCCTTTTCAGAGCTGCTTTGCAAAATACCTGTGAACTAATGATGCGAAAGTATGTTTGATATCTGTTAGAACCTAATTATTAAAGAAAAAAACAATTTACAAATCTGTGGATTTTTCATCACTCTAAATCTAGGATGATTAAACAGAGCAAACGTAATTATTGCTGGCGTTGTGGAATACAGTAAAGCAATACCTTTTGATTTGAGCTATAAAGTAATTTCTGTAGAGCTCTATTAGAAAATGTTAAGCATTGTTTATCCCCAAGTGATCTGGGATGTGGGATTTGTTTTAGAACTAAACATATCCCATGCAAAGTTTCATAGCAGCTCTTTGCTAAAAGTCAAGACCAGGAATTTAAACATAGATTAACAGAAGAATTATGACTCTTGTTATCTAGTTGCTGGATATCTTGTACTGGTGACATTGTTTTAACTTAAGCAGTCTTGTCAGTTTTAGCAGTCCTGCTTCTGTTTGAACAAATGGATTCAAGATTAATACAACTGATTGTGATCAGTGTGTGTGTGAGCAATGCTCTCTTTGTAAGGTATTTTTCTTTGGAGCATTTTTCTTTCCATCGTGCTTTCCGAACCCTTCATAGCATGCTAAGCTAAGTGGGGATCTCTGTGTGGATGAATTCCTTGCAGTTGTAAAGTCCATGAAATCAGTGATGTCCTGCTTGGCTTACTGGAGCAGGAATTGAGGGTAAAGGTTATCTTTCTCTCCCGTGTAAGGGTGAGACAAAAACATTTTTCATCCAGATGATTTGGGCAGTCAGAGAGGTCTAGAGTTATGAGGAAAAAGTATATTAGAAATTCTCTTTGCTGTGCATGATGTTTCTATGATAAAAATAAAGCTAAATGTGAAGTAAACTGTATGTACCCAAAAAGTCTACTTGCTGCCACGGCAATATTGAATATTTTAGCAAAGTCTTTCAGACTGGAAGTAATCATTTTAAGTGAATATGATATACAAGGTAGGAGCTTTATGTGCTTGCTAGAGTTGCTCTGCATAATTAAACACAGAACTAAGCAGATAAAAAGCTAAGGCATCCAACAACAGGTCCTCAATACTCCTGTTGGAGAGAAATGCCTTGTCACCACCATAACCACAACTAGCATCTGCCTTGTCACTAATGTGTACCACAAATGTGGCACCATAAGAATTAAGGTGCCAAGGTCTACTGTAGCTTTTCAGAGTTAGTGGCATTACAGATGGTCAAACTCCTCTTCATCTTTTTGCTTAGTTGTGGAAGAATGGCACTGTTACTTACTGAACTCTCATTTTGCACCTCTGTGTGTATTTATATAATCAGAAACACAGTTATCAGTATTTATTCATAATAATACTGATATGAGTATTATTATCATGTCAGTGTGATAATGAGACAGGCCTGTGTCGAGCTGGCTTGAGCTGTTACACTGTATGGTTCATGCAGTGTACGTTAACTGCAAACATAGAGGTAAAAACAGGAGGCATAAAGTTAATCCAGCTGTTTCCCGTGTTCTTCAGAACTGTCTTTATGTGAATCTCTAAATTCATGTATATTATGTTTTCAAGTTTTCGTCAGTGAAATCTGTCATAGCAACTTGCCAAATATTGAGGAATTTGGTGGCACAACTGTCTGCAGGGGACACATACAGAGAATTGTATAGGTCAGCCAGAAACCTGCAGGTCTTTTGATGGTTAATATCTGATGTGTTGCATGAGAGAAGGAAGGGAAAGGCTAATTATCACCCACCAGTCACTCATCTGTTCTCCTCTGTGATTGCGCTCAGAGAGTGATACACATCTGATGTGTTGAGTGTCATTCACAGAGGCCAGTTCCCACACTGAGTTTCTTTCCAGCTGTTCTGACTTGCAGTGAGGTCCCTGGAGTTCCTTCCTGACTCGGGCCTGCTTTAAGTATAGAAAACTACAAGTGGTGCTGAAGGACTGGAGCACCCTTGAATTGAAGTTGCTTATTCTGTAATCACAGCAGTGGCCAAAGCTGAAAGCCAGGAAATAAAACATACTGACCCACAGGTTTCAGAGATGGCCTCATCTCTCTTTCATTGATAAGTTTACTATAAATTCTAATGTATACTATGACAATAAGCATTAGCAAGCACTTTCCGTATGTTATAGTTTATTTTCTGTTCCTTAATGAAGTGATTATTAATTAATTATGACTTACTGTTGATGTAGTCTTTGATTTAGTAATATGAGGGCACTATACCACAATGAAGAATCACACTGATGTTATTGTCAGTGCACTTCTTTATTAAACACATAAAATTTTTGTTTTTAAAAAAACAGGTTTAAAGATTAAATCACAGCAATGCTTTTCCTTCTTCCCTTCCTTCCTTCAAGCACTGGCTACTTTTCCTCTGCTTTGCTTCCTCTTTACTCAATCTTCCAATAGCCCATTTCCTCTCTTCCCAGTTTTCCTCACCTCCTGCAAACTGTTGAGCCCTGTCCTCACCTGAAAAAGTTTGCTGGCTAGAGGAGCCTCTTTAGGGGCATCACAGACTCTGCTAACCAGGGCTGACTGGGCAATTGAGCAATAGACTGCACTAAGGAGCAACATGCAACTCTTATGATCCCACACCAGCATTGGAGAAATGCATTACAAGTTTAAAGCAAGCGGCATCAGTCATATGACAGATAGGTCCCCTGTAGTTCCTTAAATCTTCCTGGTTTAAAACTTTCAAGTGGAGAAGCTAGTAAGTTGATAGTTTCTGTATCTTTACTGCCAGTATTTTCAGTTGCACTTCAAAATGTAGCAGGTTTCCTAATCTAATCCAGTGGAGCAATGGCTCTGTAACCACAGTCTTTTCACTGCCAGAGGTCCTTGGGGCCATGGTAACTGGTTCTCAGGGTAGTATTAAGGACTTTTTTAGAGTGATGCTTCTGCATCATCTTAAGGACTTATTAACATCAGTTCATGAGAAATTAGAAAGGCTGTGAGGTAGAAAACCAGGGAATTAAAATGTTAGAGAACTAAAATTACTTTTGAGAAATACTAAGCATTCCAAACATTAGGTTTTCTTTAGCAAAAATAACTTCTGAAAATAGAAGGGCGTATATGACCAGTATTGAATTTCAGTACATGAAGTGTCAAGATTTGAAGAGCGTTATCTTGTTACCGAGGATGAAATGTTTTGCATATAGTGACTGACAGATCTCTTTTATTACAGTTTCTTCCTCTGTGTTGCCATTACTGAGCCCCACGTTCCTCTTTCAGCGACTGTTCAGCATATTGCTCTCCCTGATGTCCACCTACCTGCTCCTCAGCACAGGGTACTTCTTTCTTACTCTATTTGGATTGGTCTTGCATATGAAAATCAAGGGCTAAATGTGAAACTGCTGAATCTCATTAACTTTTCTGTTAAAGGTGTAATGTGTGCTTCCAGCTGTAATCTCACCATTCATGTGTCCTTGTTTAGTTTCTTAAATAAGTTTCAGGGGAAATTCCATATTCCTCCTTGTATTATAAATACAGTTTTGTTGATATTCCTTTCAGCTAGACCAAGCAGTGGCTGGAAGGGTATGTATTCAAACAATTTTGCGCCAAAATAAGAAAGTCTGGTTGAGTTTGTCTTTTGTTGTTTTGGCATGTGCTTTTCTGCTTGCAAACAGAAGGAAATAACTTCTCTCCCAGATGCTCAGCACTTGTGTATTTATGGCTTAAATAACGTGCAACAGGAAACAGGTAGCCCTTAGCTGAGGGAAAATTTTATTCAGAGAGATTTTCATGGAAGTAATTTTTTTCAAAGGGATGCTAAGTCCCCACAAAGAGTAGGGCTTGCTTCTTTTTGAATAAAAGACAACTCTTTGGAGCTTGTAAATGAAGAAAACATTGTGTCAGCCAACCCTTTTTCTTCCAGACTCAGTAGCTTTTAAGAGCATAATTAATGGGGAGTACAGGAACCATTCTTTCCGCCTTCCTTCCCACTTATCCTCTGGATTTAGTTACACTGGAAAATTAAGTGAAATAAAATATCTTCCAGCAGATATTTTGCAATAGCTGCCTCTTGTGGATAGCCTCATTTTAGATGAAGCATCTATTTTATTTTTTTTTTAATCTCCTGCCTCCCCTTCCTCCCACTTCCCCTTTAAGATTTTGATCTTAATCTTACTCCTGTCTGCACACACACTTTTACACTTAACCTTCTTAGCCCATCCTGGCTACTGGATAAAGCATGAATGTTGTTCTCTCTGAGGCTGGTAACCTCCCTCTTTGTGTTTTGGTCCTACACCAGACCACTTAAACGCTGAGAGCTCTTTGCTGTCTTCATACAATTCAAATAGACGAACAAATTTTGGAACAATTCTTTTTTTTAAAAACAAACAAACAAAACAACTCCAGAACAACCCATCATAGCAAAAACAAGGTACTCTATGCCAAAGGAATACATTCTTTCTCTCTTCAGTGCTCTGTTATACCATGTGATGATAACCCAGCACATTGCCCAGGTAATTACAGCACCTCTCTGGATGCAGTTAAGTGGGAGTATTGAAGCCAGCTGAAGAGCATGATTGCATACAACCAGTTGTCACTGACTCAGTTGAAGATACTCAATTTGTAGACAAGTGTAGACCATTGTGTGGATTGTAGGTACTTTTGTTACTGACAACCTAACCATTGTTTTCTTCATCTTTAACTGCTTGTCATTCTGACAATTAAAGCAGAAATGTCTCCAAAATTTTTTGTTCCAGTTTGAAACTGCTTTGTAACTACAGAAGTGGGGAGGCACATCAGAAACAATACCAAGATTAACTGCCATGATTTTTTTATTTTTAGACAAATAAGTGTGTGTCCAAAGGGGGAAAAAATATAAAAAGAAAAAAATTTACAATCTTGTCAGTATTAGTGTCAGTATCATAATTTTATCCTGAAAGAAAAAAAACCTGAGAGGCATCATGAAATGCAACTGACATGTAGGAGGCAAGGAGAAACTAATATTATCCAATAGCAGTCTACACCCCTAAATTATCTGGGCATTTTAATCTCTCATGTAAGTACACTCATTGTTTGCTATGTTTGAGTGTTGTAGGAGCCAGAAGTACTCCTCTGAGATTGGGGGGGTATAGCTCGAACAGCTTAGCAGCCTTGGTTAGAGTGTGACTTGATGCTGCTATTGCGATGGATTGGTATATAGTAAAGAAAAGTACGTTTCACTTCAGTGAGATGTAATGCTCTTTTTATTATACAGATGCTTCTCTCCTTGGAGCTAGACTGAGATCACCAGAATGAGTTTGTGTGATCAGGTCCTAAAGAGACACAATCTCTTAATTGCTGTCTAGGTTGGACTGTAACCTCTCAGTTCCAAATAGCTCTCATTACAAAATTTTCCATTGTGCAGAAAATGGTGCCAAATGTGTTTCTTTTTTTCCTCTTTCTTTGAAATTTTATTCCAGTTTTGTTAAAATTAATCATGTCACAAAGGGCACTCATCCAGTGTTGTGGCAGCCATCAAATGAGAAAATGGGTGCAAAATATGACAAAGCTGAAGCAGCCTCTGTTTCTCCTACTTCTACCATTAATTACTGTATGGCTTTAAACTTCAACCAGTCAACTGTGGGTACTTCTCAAAAATGGGGAGAGAAGGAGGAGAATGCCACTAGGTGTTTGTTATATCATTTGTGTGAAGAAAAAAGAAAAGAAACACGTCAGTATTTGATGTTAAATAGTTGTGACTGCAAGTACTGTCATTATTATGTTACTCTTCAGGTATGAAGCTCTGTTTCCACTGGTGCTGTCTGGTTTGATGTTTGTGTGGATAAGTATGGAGCAAGAAGCACTGCAGCACTATGGTCTTTCACTCAAACCAAAGGTAACAGTGTCACATAGCTATAGCACATTTTATCTTTTCTTTTCCTTGAGGATATAATAAATATTCTGAATGGTTTTATAGAGCAACACTTTGCATTTCTTTAAGTTTGGGAAGCCAGTATCAGCTGTTTTATGAAATGAGAATGTGACCTTGTAGGAGAGGTTTGTAATTTATGTTATTGAAGATATTCCACACCAGAGCCATTTCTAGGAATGTAGGAAATCAGTTTGACTTAGTGGTACGTTCTGTAGGCTACAAAGCTCTGTTCATCAAGCGTAGTGCTAATTCGGCATAAGGTACAGTAACTCTTTATATGTAATGTCGCTGTACTTTTTTTATTCTGATGGCAGAGTTATGAGTGAGAGACTGAAAAGAAATAATTTGTTTCCTGAAATGACCCACATGAAATACCAGAAATCTTAGTTTGACTTTGTCCTTCCACTCTTTCTTCAAGAACGGAGTTTTATTTCTGATTAGGCAGACAAGGAGCTGGAGACTGACTTGAATCTACCACCTCCTCAGATTTGCCTGGAGAAGAGAGAGTTTTGTAATCAGTGCAACTTCTTTCACCTTAAAATTTAGTATATTGTCAGCAATTGTCAAAGCCCATGCTGCTCACACTGCTACTTAGCTTTTAGATTAGGTCAAGGGTTAAACAAACTGTGGCTATGCCGTTGATTCGGTTAGATCTGAAGTGCTAGTTGCAGAGTCATCTGGGTGAGTGAAGCCAGGCAGGCAGGTGTGCAGCACAGCTCTCTCCCACTCTCCGAAATATGCCGTCCTTGGTGCAGGTCACAGAGAACCTGGGTACAGATGCGTGGGAGTGGCCAGAGTCACTTGTAAGACAAGTGGTAGTACACATCTTTCCTTCCTTTTGCAGCTCATAATAATTAGGGAGAGGTGCCGGGAGGTGAAATCTGAGTGAAGGCCGTCACCACAGTGGACCTGGCACATACTGTGGTTTTGTGGTTCTCCTGCAAGGAAGACAGTTTTAAAACTTGAGAGAGATCACGTTTTACGAATTCAAGGCTGAATATCAGAAATGAAAACAGGAATTGCTTTTTATTTATGCTACATATGTATTTTGTGTGAGCATGTTTTGTAGTGTCTTAAGTGATAGAAAAGGAATCTGTATGTAAAAATGTACACTTAGTGCAAGGCTGTGATTGCAACCAGAGGTTTCTAGCACAGCATAGTCATCTGTGGGATGTACTTTCTCTTCCACTCTAGAACCTTGTCTACCTTTTTCGTCTTGTTACAAGTCATCTGTGATGCTTGCCTGTCTGATGGTGGTCTGATGTTCTGTTTGTTTTAAAATAAAATTCTATTAAAGCAATATTAAACAGTGATGAACACTTCATTAATCAAAGGCAAATGAAAAGAACATAGGTAAGCTGTAATTAAGTTTTCTGTTGTTACTCCCTGTATGTCATCTGACTTTTGGTTTCAGGTTAAAGGAACAATCATGCTTACCCCTGCTTCCCATTTTTAGGTTAGAAAAATCATCTATAGAATGCCTGTTAATATAAGCCACAAAGTAAATCTTATATTAGAGAACCCATCTTAGTTCTCTGATGATGTGAGATTATTTTTAATTAAAATGTTGTCAGTGTTGAATGTCTATTACTTGAATTTTTTCTTTTCCCCAGTGAAAAGGAGTTCATTGACCTCTTAAACTCTGTGAAGACAATTTCTCTTCAGGTCAAGTGATACTGTGCTGAGAACTAGTGAAGGAGATGGAGAATATTTTAGTATTCTCACTCACAACATAAGTCAACTGAGGATAATTGCAGTCTTTTATTTCTGTGGGTCTTTATCCACATGCTCATGTGAGCAGTGGAAGTGTGTGTGTGTGTGTGTGTGTGAGGAATATTTATGATGAAAAAAGATGATGATAAGTCTAAGGCATAGAAATTCGTTTTTAGTGTAGATATCAGCGGAAGATCCACTGTTCATTTGATCATTTCACTTGTACAGTCTTTCTGGCAGATTCATTAAAGTATAATGAAAATATGGGAAAGGTTTGCAGTGTTCATCATAATACTACTTTAATAACAGCTGATAGGGAAGGAGGTTTATTTCTAATTCATTTCAGTAAAAATATGGTGGTTCTATCAAAGTACATCAGTTGATATTTCATATTGATTTCTTCTGCTGTCTTTCTAGCTTGCTGTTTTCAACTTCTCCTATGCTACTGATATAACTCAGTTTCGACAACTCCACCTAGATGATGTCCGCAGGGCTTTCTTCTTTGTATCCTTTTGCCGGTTGCTGTGTTCCAGGGAAAAGATGGATTTGTTTCAAAAGACCCCACAATCAAAATTTGTAGACTGGAAACAGAACCTGGTGAAGATAATTCAACCAATGTTGGTCAAAAGACAGTTGGTCTCGCACGTTATGTTTTTTGATAAAGTAGTAAAAAATTCAGTATAAACTGCACTGTTTTGGAATCTGGCTCCTTGGCCACTTTGAAAAGTTTGGTCTTTTAAGACCACTACAGTTGAGGTAAACTTTCTTCTAAGGAGACGTTCTCAGTTTGGGGTTTTTTTATTACATTTTGGCTGGAGGGAACTCATTCAACCTTCACAAACCAGTTGGAAAAGATGATATTAGAGTTATTCTCATTTTGTCATTTTTAGAGTATGGCAGTGTGTTAGGAAGAAAATGTTAGGGGGCGGGCATTGGCCATGGCCAGGCAGATGAGATGAGGAGGAAGGTTCCTGCAGACTCTTAGTGAAACGTGTTCACAGAATCTGGCCTAGAATTATTTATATCACATGTGGTTTCTGCTGTTAGAAATGATATGGGCCTGGGCGGAAAGGGCTGTTTGTTCTTGTTCACTTCATAGCAGTTATTTTGCATTACTGTAAGTGAAACTACAGCTGATTTTTTCTTTTAATACTGTACAGACTTGATAACATTGTAATTTTTCTCTTCCTTTTCTGCATGGGACTGCAGTTAAGTGAGAGGTATTTGGCAGCAAGACTGATGGGTGTGCAAGCGGGAGAGAAATTATGAGCAAGTCTAGAACATACGGGTTTCTAGTGCAGGTGGGTTATCACAGCTGGAGCTGAGGAGGGAGTTGTCTCAATACTGGTTCTTGCAAAACCAGGCTTTATAGTTCATAGAATAACCAAATCTGAGAGGGTGGATGATAGTTGCAGAGTCTACACTGCTGGAATTTGGGACAACTTTGTTGTACATTGGGAACCTGCAGCAGAGGAAGCGTGACAGATACTGACCTCATTAAGAAGGCAGTTCAGTGCTAAGGAAGGAGGCAAACCAATTTGCTAGGTGTTGAACTTTTGTGTTTGCTTTAGAGTATACCTGAAAAGCAACTGAGACACCCTGCAGTAAATTTATCAATTTCATTTGCTATTCTGCTATTTTAACAAAAAATAAGTAAAGCTACTGCCGTACCAGATGCTAAAAATTAGCCAAAACAAAAACCAAACAATGCAATTGTATTTTTTAAAGCTCCAGCATTGTACTACTTTAATCTAACACTTGAATGTAGCACTATTTTAATCTCATCTTAATCTAAAACACTTGAATGTATTTTATTGAACTCCTGAAAAAATACACAATTTGCATCTCTCATTTGCAGAGACCGGATATGATACACACCTGCTCAAAAGATGTTGTGTTTTTTTTAGTTTAGATGCTGTTTAATGTTTAGAAATAGTGGTATTAGAAGAGAAACCTTTTCTACTAGAGCAGTCACATTGCAACTATAACCCTGTGAACTGTATATTTTAAGATTGCCTCAAGGTTCCTATATAGGGTCCAAGTCAGTATGTGCTGAAGGACCTTATAGCCTGATCTTCCAGAAGAAGATTCAGATTGCTTATGCTTAGCATTCTGATTAGACCTATGTACTAGTGGTATTTTTTTATTTTATTGCAGAACTGTTGTTCTTATAAATCTTAACTGGCAGAACTGCGCAATGCTGTTAGACTGCTGTGTTACTAAACTTGAAATTATGTGATACTCTTGGGAAGCATAATTTCTTTCTTTATGCTGACCTAATCCTTCCAAAATATAGCATGTAGAATCCCAGTGATTCTGCTGAACAGTTGGTAGCATATTGTTTATGCAAAGACTTAAATGATCCAGTGCAGGAGCTGTAACGGGAGCAGAAGGACCAGAGGGAGCTCTGGCAACAGCAGCCATCGTCACTGACTAACCCTCTGCCTGATGCAAAAAAGCAGTTAAAAAAAATTCTTTGACTGAAGAGATGTGAGCTGTAATGGGCCCCAATGAGCTCAGGAGGTAGAATAATATCTTTCATGGGCTTGTATAGCAGCAAGTGTTGTACCTAGATGAAAAGGGTAGGGTTTATAAAAAAACTTCAGCTATACAGATCCTGCCAGAGTTGTCCTCCCTCCCTCAAGTAAGGAAAAAAAAAATGGGAGTCCTGTGTTGCAATGGATAGACTCAACATAACCTTTGGACAACAAACCTATGGGAGGGATAGCATAGGAACCTCCAGTCTTGTTTCATAGCCAACTACCTCTTCCACGATCAATTCCTTAATAAAGCCATCTCTTTTGGTGTGCGGTACACCTACATCTGTCACTACTTTCTGTAAAAGCATGTGTGTTTGAATGCACAGCTGGGATTGTGGTCCAGGGATGTTCCTATCTTGCTAGGTAAGGGCCCGGAAAAAACAAGTTGCAGCTTTCTGGCAGGGGCCTCAAAACAGACTCTAATATCTTACCCAGGCAGTCCCTGACTTTTAAAGTTAACATAGTCATGTGTGAAATCTTGAGAAGAGCTAGGCAATACTTTGGATTTCTTAATGCAGTATAGAATTGTAATAGTGGGTCAGCTTCTTGTAGTTTCATGATAGAATTTTGAAAGTGAATTGGAATGAAGGGGGGAAAATGCTGGTTGTGTTTTACTGTAACCATTTCTGTGATGTATTTTCCTTAAATACCTCTAGGTTTTCTTTATAGTGACAGCCTTTTTTGGCACCGGAAACATAGCTTCTGTTAACAGGTAAATTTTATTCACTGATTTGAGACACAGGGTACAAAAAATTGTTCCTGCACTTGACGCACTAAATATCAATTCGGTTAGCAAAATCAGGGCAGCAGAATTAAAGAAATAGTCAGTGGAATGATGATAACAATTTATTTCATTTCTGCTCTCTGTAACATGTTCCCTAAGAGCCTGAGCTTGTTGGTTACGAGGTCGTCTCAATTTCCATTAAAAGTTATTGGCAGTGTGAGCAGAGAGAGCTCAGCTGCTCACCAACAGCTGACACAAGCTGAGAAAAATTGTAAAGGAAAAAAAGTGAGGTAGGCAGTCCCTGATAATATTTGAGCAAGAGAAGAGAAAGTTGTTTCAAAATTTATATATGCACAGTGTAATACAGGTATAACTAGGTGCTCTGGTTTTTTTAATGCAAAATGCCATTTCAAAGATATTTTTCATGTTTCTCCAGTTTTGATCCTGCTTCTGTCTATTGTTTCTTGACTGTGTTCAGTCCCTTCATGATGGGAGGCTTACTTGTGCTGAAGGTTAGTAATCTTACCCTAGTAAGGTAAGAACTGTTTAATAAATAACATATCATGTACAGGGTTGTTACTTTGCAATTTACAAAATCATGTATATGTATTTGAGCTTCATCAGCCTTCTTAACCATGTGTGAAGCTTTCAGCCTTTGTTGTGTTACCAGAGACAG
Source organism: Strix aluco (assembly GCF_031877795.1). NCBI lineage: Eukaryota > Metazoa > Chordata > Aves > Strigiformes > Strigidae > Strix > Strix aluco. Next base: position 91,243,218 of record NC_133931.1, on the reverse strand, counting down.
ATCCTTCTGTTTCCCAAAAGAGAGAAGCTAAAGTGCATGGAAGTAAAATTTAGCTGAATTAGATCTGTTTATTGTATTAAAATGGAAATTTTAAATGTTGCAAAGATTAAATTATTTTAAAAATTATAAGCTTTCCCTATAGTATAATATCTACAGAACCATTGAGGATATATATTTTTTATTAGCTCTGTCTACATTACATTAAGTACAGGCTTTGAATGCTCTACTGATTAGATTGTCATTTTACAATTAATATTATTTTTTAATAGTCTATCAAAAATTGGATTGCACTTTTTGTTTGCAGGCAAGATGCAGGAGGTCTTTTCTAATATTTGAGTAAGGGATCTGCCAGAGGAGTAAAGAGGCAAACAGGAAGGGAAACATAGAATTTATGGGTTAATTGCTAAAATAAGCAGTATTTCCTCCCTCTGCCTTTCTGCTGCTTCTGTCCCAAGGAAAGCAGTCTTAAGTTACAGGTGTACTACGTGTTATACTGCAGGACATAAGTCAGTAATGCAAACCTTCTGGATGCAAGAGAACAGGTTTTAGCAATGCATTTACACTACTGATTTAAGGATTACAAGTCAGCTTTGGAAAGAGCAAAAGGCAACATTCACGTTTCTAACTTGTTTGTTTGTTTGTTCTTAATTTACTGAACAGTTTACATTTGCTTGACTTGATGTTGGAGGGGCAGTGTGATCCTTGCCTTACTGAATACATTCTATCTTCAGATTTTTTCGTGGTTGAGATGAGATTGTCCTATTACACTTGGAGCTCTGCAGCCTGTCCCATGAGACATTGGATCTGAATAGTTCTGTTTTCTAGCCTTATTGAAGTATTTATCACTAGTGCTAAAATGGATTAATTAAGTGAGGATCATTAATGTGTTTTAATTATGGTTTTCCATATTGCCTTATGGCTTATTTCACTGCAGTTCAGCTATGACTATGGAAGGGGTTTTTTATTCATTTACTAAATGTACTTCCTGCAAAATGAGTTTCTACCCTTTCTTGCCAATATTTTATTTTTGTAACATACACATTCTGTGATAATTTCAAAAGCAGGAAAATATTTCCACAACCTGCCAGGTTGTTTTGTAAATATGGCTATAAACCAAAATGTAGCTTGTGTTTTAAACAGGTTGTAATCCCCTTTGTTCTGGTATCATGTGCTTTTGAAGCTGTTCAAGTCACAACACAACTGTCTTCTAAAAGGTACAGTAAATGCTGTTTCTGCATTAGTAAGGTTTTCAAATCTATTTTGCAAGAATTCAGAATTGTCAAATCTCAGTCTAAATTTAAAAAAAAACCCAGTAGATCATATTGTTACCTTTATTTGTTATTATGGTTTGGGGTTTTGTTCAGTGATTTTTGCAAGCTCAGGAATTCTTTTCATAGTGATAAATGAGTATAAATGGAAGTGTTGGCCCTGTCTGAAACAATCAGATATTTAATATTCTTTGTTTGTATTCTGATACACAGAAGGAGCACTTTATAATATTTTTAAAGTAACCCATTTATAATGTAACCAGTTTATAGCTTTATAGCACCGACCTCATCACAGAAAGCATTTAAAAAAAAAAAGGCTGGATGCCTGTCCATTGCAGTTCAGTGCTTCCTAGGTGTGTTCAGTATTACATATTTTTTTCAATGACTGCTAGTCCTTTCCCCCATCTCTAAAGACTTTTCAGAGAGAATGTGACACGGGTGTCCAGCCTTGCAGAGTGCTGTATCCAGACTTGAAATACCCTCACGCTTTTCACTGTCTCAAAATTTGTATTAACTGTTAGCCCTCCCTACCCCTTTCAGTGGACCCAGTGCACATGACTGAATCCCCTGCTCATCAAGTGAGATTACGGATGGTGCTGAGATGGAGAAGGTCCCTGTCAGCCATGCGATTTTGAATTTGTTACCATGGGATGTTGTGTGGGGTTGACAAAAACTCTTGCTGTCTGTGGCAGGGGGACCGCAGGGACTCTGTCCTGCATATTGCAGGAGGAAGCTGCCTTTGCTCGGTGTGGTGACCTCTGCCTTTCTGTTTGTTTTCATCCTGCCTGTGCCCTGCCTGTTGTCTCCTTCTACAACACCCCACGACACTAACAAGGGACAGGGCATCCTGAAATCTGACTTCTTGTTGGAGGGATGGCACAAGGTTCACCATCGCTTTTACATTCTCTGCCTTAGCTGTGTGTGCAGTGTACTTGGGCTGTTCCTGGACCCCCAAGGAAGAGTATTCGTCCTTCTCACTAAGACTTATACGAGAGCAGGGCTGCATTGAGGAATTGGGGTTGCTCAGAAGACCAGCTAACAATTTCCATTTTTAGGGCTCAGGCATCATAAAGGTCAGCATTTCCTAACTTGTGAATGCTTGCCTTGGCAACACTGGTGATATTGCAAGCTTTTATGGAATGTGCATCAGAGTGTGTGAGAGGGGAAACAATATCAACTTCTTAAACCAGGGGACATGAGTACATCTGTGCCGCTTTATGAGGCTGTGGTTGTAAGACCAGCTGGTATTTGTGCCAGCTTCATTTAGCTGTGCTCAGGTAACAGTAGCAGTGATACTGCCACAGCATCAGCCTGGGAACGAGGCAGAAACCACAAGACGCCCCCAGGATCCCTGGAGAGGTTGTGCTCTGATTGTCAGAGCGTCCTGAAGTCTGTGCTGCACTCTTTATTGCTCTTGCTGCCCCTGCTAGATAAATTAAGTCCTCACAGGAGACAGTCTTGTCTTTGCAGTGTATAAACATGCCCTGAAATTAGTGTTGTCCTTCTGTTGTGAAAGGCTTCCTGCAGTTCAGAAGGGCAAAAAGTAGTTTTTTGTGATTTGGACAAATTGCTCCTGAACTCCCTGTTTACAGATTAAATTTCTTTTGCTGTTCATGGGGAATGTTCTGTCAGAATATGTTCTTGGAGCTTGCCTATGAAAACAGGCCTCTAGCTGAGTGCCTCCTAGGCACTACAAGATTGCAACATCCTATCCAAGCCATAGGTAAGTGGAGGAAGGCCTTTCGGTGCATCTGAGCTACAGCTGGTTTGTTGCATCCTTATTTACTAATGAAGCATAGCTGACCTAGGCAATATCAGAAACTTCCTCATCAGGAGTCATTGGTATGGGTGTCCCTCCAGTACATGTTCATGCAGCGCTGCAGCAGGACATTTTCCCAAAAAAACCCTTGTGGATTTATGATGGTAGTACTGATAAATTAACTGTATTCTAGTTAAAGACTTTTCAGTTAATGGGTCAGCTGTTTGCAACATTGCTTCAGTGTCATTAACTTAGAAACTAGTTTTAACCAGTTATGGCAATTGCTTTCATGTAATTTAGGATTTACATAGTTTAATGAAAAGAAGATTAGGTTAATGGGGGGAAAAACTAGCTCTCTGTGCTCCCTCCTGGTTCTTTTTACTGGCCGCAGCCTACTTTCCAGAAGTAACCTGCTGCCTGACAGGCCCATGGGTTTGGGAGCGTGCTACCAAAATGCTGGGTGTTCTCAGAGCAGTTTACGGGCACCCAGGGCTTGGTAAGTGGGGTGAGCACCATCTTTAGCAGTCTCCTACCCACCAGGGTGCTTGTCAGGATAGGACTGATGAGCTCAGGTATCTGTGGGCAGGCGCTGTTTGTAAGATGCTCTTGTTCTCTGGTAAATGACTCGTGTTAGATTCCTTTGTAGCAAAATTGAAACTCTGTTAATGTGAAATGTCTTTTTCAAGCAGGGTGGGATTACAAATGCCAGATGTTCTAGCCATATATTTTAACTGTTCTCTAATAAACTGAAATCTATCTGACTCATTGAAAGGCAAGTGCAAGAAATCATATCTTATTTTAATTTCTTTATGGGGGTTTTAATAAGCTTTGTAACATCTGTGGCCATGAATAAAGGTTGATGGTCTGGTTCTCTTTTTTTTTTTTTCTTTTCTTTGCAGCCTTTTCCTCATTGTTCTTGTTCTTTCAGACATTATGGCTTTGGTAAGTTGTTGTTGCACATTCTCTTCAAATAAGATCAAGAACCAGAGAGCTCTCCTAACTCTATCTGGAGAGATCTGAATTTGTTTGAGACTTCAAAGTTTTTGTAACTAGGACAGTGAATCGGATTGAAATCCTAGCATAATTTAGAGATAAAACTCCTCCAATCACCGCTCTTTGAATTTCATGTAATTAATGCTTCTGAAGGAGCAATATTCTCATAATAATAAGAGACAAAAATGAAGTAATAAGTTATCGTTCAGAGTTTTTTAATGTGTTTTCCAATCAAATTCTTAGGAAGAATTTAAATAAGAATATCTGTTTTAGCTGTATGCAGTGTTTAGTTAATTTTTGAACCTTTTACTCACCCCACCTTCCCTTGAAAAAGAGAGGAAAAGGAGAAATGCATTACTCACCAACTCTGTTAAAGTTGTCGGAATCCAGGGGATTAGCTACATCCAAAGAGACACTTTGTGCCCTTTGTAATAAGCTGTTAGGAAATGCTATCTTCAGAAAGCTTGCATCCACAAACCAAGCCAGCTAAAACAACCCAAAGCTGAACAATATCCCGATGTAAATTTTACAGATTAAAAGTATGTTTTTGTTGCCCCCTCAAACTGTCTTCAGCCCAGCAAGCAGTGCCACTGGGTATCACAGGCTAAACAGAAACCTTTCCAAAGCAGCACATAGAGCTGGTGTTCTCACTTTGTACATGCTGGTTTAGTTTCATCCCTTTGGAGTAAGCATTCCTGATGTGATTTCCTTGTACAGTGTGATCTGTGGATCTCACCTGATAGGAAAAACAGTGAGCAAAAAGCCAAATAATGACTAATTTGTCTGTAGAGTAAGACATGAAGAAGGTATAGTTTTGTGTAGTTTCAAATAAATCTGTGTTACTAATCTGATTTTGGTAACTTCCACAGGAAAAGGATTGAAATATCAGTAAATCATACTCATAGCATTTCACTAATAAAATCAAACTAGACCAAAAGAAGAGTGCAGGCATGTAGTGGTGTGTAGCAGGCCTCAGTATATCCAGGTCTTATATCTCACATATTCTCCTATTTTGGTTTAACTATTTAAAAACAATTGGCAAATATGTACTTGGTGTGCAAAACAAAGTATTATCAGAGAGGTTTGATGTGCAGGAGCTGTGTATATGTCAAGAAATGAGAAAGTTGGCAGGAAAAAAAAGAACTGTTTTGTGGTCTTGAATCAATGTGGCCACCAGCTAGAATTTGGGGGATTCACTAATAGACAAGTGCTATCTTCTCCCAACATTATTCCCATTTTACAGCTGGGGAACTGCCAGAGTTGCCCAAAGAAATTTGTGGCAGAATTCCATGAGAACAATATGCAGCCTTCTCTCTGGCACTAGACATTATCTGGGATCCTGTTATTACAAGCAATAAGGTGACTTGGCTTTTCTTATTGAAAATGTTCTCTGCTGGTAATCTTCAGTTTCTTGCAAGCCCAGTTTGACAGAACTTAGTCCATCTTCAGCTGTTTGTGTCTGATACCATGTTAAATCTATTTCTGGCTCCTAGACTATTCTCTACTTTGGTCCAAATGAGTGTTCCTGGAAAGGTCTTGCCCTTGTTCTACTTGAAGAATTAGAGGCTTGGAGTAAACAGCCTGAAAACACGGTTTTTAATTTTGTGTTTCAAATTGTGCAATGTTGATGTACTAATCAAAGTTGTTTTATTTCCTAGCATTTTTTCTTTTTGGTTAAAGATTATGGAAGCTGGCTGGATATTGGAACAAGGTACAGTATTTTTTTGCCTCCATTGCATTTTTAAAAGGCTCATAGGTTAATACTGTTGTTTATCTACTCAGAACTCTTGTAATTTTTTCCAATTACTTTCCTTAATCTAATGCTTCGGTGGTGTTCCCTGTACTTAAAATGCATGTGCACGCATATGTGCACACGTATATATGTGTACATATATCCCAAGCTAAAACTTGTGTCTTAAAATCTGTTCCAGAGCAACATGGAGTAAGTAATGAAGCTAGCATGGCAAGAAACACAGTAGTAGGATTTGTTTGATTTCTAAAGAACGGTCATTATGCAAAAAATATTTTAATTACTGTTTTGCATTTTAATTAGTTGTAATCACTGTTACAATAACAACTTATCAAAATTGTTAATTGTCTTGAATCTAGTTAAGCCTCCATATACAATCCCCTGTGAATTAATGAACCTTGTGCAAATATGTTGGTGACTACCAAGACCCATGCGTTTATCCTCACCTTAGTTGGGAAAGAGTAAATCTGTAGCATTTAAACATAGAAATCACAGCTAAAACGAAAGAATTTCTTTTGCATTGAGTCGTACTAGACTCCACAACATACATCATGGGGTAGGTTTTTCAACTGTGTCTTATTTGTGAGTAGTCCAGAAATAACAAATACGAGGAATACACATTCCAGATTTACCTTCCATGAGCTGTGGAATAGATAATATGCTGTAATAAGTTTAGTAGGGAATGTGTTGTTAATTATCCAGCCAATCTGGTCACTTGACACTGGTATTTAAACAGCAGTTGAATAGTGACTCATTGTTAATATTCTCTTTAGCCTATATTTGCTCTGTGCTTTGCTGAGCCCTGACATTCCCTCTAGCGCATGCATGCGTGTACACACATGTGCACATGTGTTCTACCTGTTTTCTTTGAAGGTTCCTAATGCGAGGAGATACAGTTAGATCAAACAGTGGAAGCGATGCTTTAACATCACACTTCCTTTCTATGGTCAGTTTATGGTAAATCAGATGGCCTTTCCTTTGATTTGAATTCCTGTGCAGATTAACAAGGATATTAAAGACCTTAGAAAAGCTCTGTTCTGCTGGTCAAGAAGCTAATTGGGAGTTAGCAAGCAAAAATATAAATTATTGCAAGTACCCAAAAACAACTTCTCTGAAATATGGTCTTCATAGCATAGAAATTTACAACATTGATAGATTGTTGGATCCATTTCAGCTGGAAGTTTGCCTTATCCTGAAGAGTTTAGGGGAGCTCCTTATACACAACCGTAATTCTGCCTCTTCATATGTGTGTTTTGAGCACTGAAGAAAGCACTGAAAAAGTACTTTCAAAAGAATAATTTGTGATTAATTTTTAACGTGGTAATGCATAATGCTCAGGCAGCCTTAAATTTGTCATTACTTCACTTCTAAGTGCTTGACTTTGCCACCTGCGTTATTTTATTGTAGTCTATATATGTTTTATATGTATGTGTGTGTATGCACATGAGATAGAAATGACTGGGTTGCATAAGAAAAGAGGTGAAGTTATAGGTGCAGAGCTGAAGTGGTCCTTTTACCTAGCATGAGCAATATTTTGGCACCTGAACTTTCTCCTCTGACCGGATTTTTCATGTATGATCTTCAAGCTTGCAAAATTAGCAGGCAACAGTAGAAGATTTTTTTGTTTGTTTGTTCATTCCTGACAGGGAATATGAGCTTCATGGGTTTTTGGGCAATTCCCAAGAACAGTGGGAGAGAGATGCTAACATGGCTTTTTCCTGTCTTCCTGTTGCAACTCTAGTGACAGGTCTGTGGCATTCCCACTGCAGTGTTGTGTGTTGTTGCTTTGACAGCAAGGTCTGAAAATATCCCATCTCAGTTGACATTTTAGGTGTTGCCAAAATTTTTGCGAGAAGTCTGGGTCAGTTAAGGAAATGATGGCTCGAAACCTGTGTAGGATTTCATGGAACAAGGAACAAAGAATAGGAGCACCCTTAGGGACAGTTGCTCTCACCTTTTTTTTTTTCCTTTTTTTTTTTGAGACACTGATAGGAACTGTGTGTGTGTGCATGTGCAATTATCAGGATTCATTTTGTGTTACTAGTTACTACATCATTGAAATCACAGGTGGAAGAGCAGCAATTTAATTGCCCAGTGAAGATTAGTTCCTCTAAAGTCTTGTCAGAGTCCAGTGGTATATGTGCCGCATTTGCAAAGCTTCTGATGTATATTTCCATGTTAATTCTTTTTTGTGGTGATAGCTTTCTATGGATTTTCTAACTACCACGCTTCAAAACTTTCATATGTCCTCTCTTACTAATGATGTGCAAGTTCAGTAGGAAACCCTCATTAGGCAATACTTAGATATTCCAATGCCAGTTCTCAGAAGTTTCATGTGTAAGAGCTGTTTTTTTAAATCCCTTGTGATAAAAAGACCTTCACTGCTTTTTTATGGTGATGTTTTGTTTCCTAGTGGATCTCTGTCATTGTCTGGAAGTAGGGTTTGTTTACTGAACTAACATACTTTTTTTTTTCTTCTCTCAATTTCACCCCTAACTTCTGTTTTTACATCTCATTCTACCATGCCTTAACCACACTGCATGTCATTTTACTGTGCTTCATATCTGCCTTAACAATGTGATGTCTTTATTCTTCCAGCTGAATTCACCATGCCACTTAAGTACTATCTTTGAATTTAGAGACATTTCTACTTTTCCCACTCTTCCAGATCATTAATGAAATGCTGAGCAACAACAGGTCCAACATACAGTACTGTATTACCACATTCAGCAGATTATCAATGCACCATTGATTCCCTTCTCTCAGTAAATTATCAATTACCATAAATATTTATGGCTTCTTAGAAAGTTTTAAAGCCCCTTTGCTTAATGGTCATGCCAAAATCAATGTGAACTTGTTTTTCAGAGAGTGCTTTTCATTGTTTTTATATAATAACAGGATAATAATCTTGCAGTGAATGCAGAACTCAGCAGTGGCTTACGCAAGCTTCTGAGGTCTGCTAACCTTACCCTCTACCTATATATCTTGAGGTCACCCTAAATTGCATCATATGCCCTAGATGAACACACCATTATATTTCATAAATATAATTAAGCAGTTTTCCTGGTATTTTTGATATATTAGTGTGTAGTACATGATTATGAGAAGTTTGTTCGGACAGATCATTTTTGAATAACAGACAAATGGAATAGCTAGTTTTTCAGCTTGTCACTAAAATAATTTGTCTATGGCATAAAAGGTATGTTTATCTATGTAGATCTCTATAGATAGATATAAAGGCTATATCTATCTATACAGGATATACAATTTGTAAATAGCTGTATGTTCAGATAGTCAAGGTAAACTCTAAACCTTCTTTATATGACAGTATTATATAGTTTTACACAGACACATACTGTACTACTCCCTCTTTTATAACAGTTGCTGGCAGATAAAGATACAGTCTGAACTGTTTTGCAGTTTCAAAGTTCAGGGGACATAGATAAAGCACAGGAGACTGTTTTTTAGGCTTTAGGATAACAATCCATTTCAGGTTTGGGATGCTGGGGCTTCTAGGTCTGACTGTTAAAACAAAGATCTTGTAACTAGGAAGAAAACAGTGTTTACCAAGAATTTCTGAAACAGGAGCTAGGAGCGATGTGCTTTGTGATTTGTTTTGTGTGAAACAGAGGAGAGAGGGTGTGGGATCCTGGCTGGAAATGCAGGGAACTTAAAATTCAGAATCTAAATCTAGGGTCTCAGTGTGTGCTTGGGAACAATCCCCACCGTTCAAAGTAGCATGTCATGTAGAAGTAAGGTCCTCAGACTCTTCTGGAGAGTGCTCTTCCAAGTCCTTGCACAAGTTGGTTTTGTTTTACTTGTTTTATTTCTAGTGTTTTAATTGCTATGGTAACTTATTCCATCTTCCTGTCTTCCCAGCTTCTAATCAGGTCTGCCATCTTAGGAATTAGCCTGTCTTGGGAGAAAGCCACATTTTGGAGCAAGATTGATTCCCCCTGCTGCCCTCCCTCATTTTTTACTGACTTTGATTCTTCTTGTCTTTGATTAATACTTCTTACTGATGTACACTGTCACAAACAAAGCCAGGAGATGGTAGTACCTCATATGTTCTCCTTTTGGTTCCTTGCCACCAAAACAGGTGTCTTCCTCCCTGCAAAAAATTTTTCCTAGCACCAGTTGCCTGTTGACCTTGATCCATACATAGGGCACTCACCTTTCCATTGAACAGTGCCACCTTACCTTAGATCATCTGTGATCCCCTACACCAGCTACCTGTTCTCTACTGTTAGCTGTCCCTGCTCATCTCATCCTTTATAAGCATTGCTCCACTGTGCCCCACTATGCTATTCTCTTGTGCCTGTTTCACAGAATCACAGAATCATCTAGGTTGGAAAAGACCTTGAAGATCATCTAGTCCAGCCATAAAATGTTTATTGCCTCTTCTTCCTCCACATGGATCTAACTTGTCTGGAGCCTGGAATTTCGGTCCTTTTTCTTACTAGCTCAGGTTTGACTTCTGATGGAGTAAACTTCTTTTGACAATTACCTGCTTCACTGTAACTACAGATCCAGTCAAGGGTGCAGTTCTGGGTTTGTACAGGGATCAAGATTTTGCCACTGCTGTTGTGACATATACCTGTAAGAATCTTGCTTTGTTTGTTTAATTACAGCATTACCCCAGCCTGAGAACTAATTTACCAGGCAGAGCTGCCTGCAGGCACTGCAGTACCAGTTGCTGATAGCCCTAGAGATGCTGGCTGTTTGTAATTATGTGACAAGTAGACTGAAATTGTTTTTAATTGTGCTCTATGGCATAATATATATATATTTCTTTACTCCGAACATCTGATATTTTAATAAAGGAGCATAACTATTCAGCCTTTTGCAGTATAGCAAGGGACAAGTGTGCACAGCACTCTCTCTTTTACAAAAGTACGAAGGACCCAGTCCCTCGACTGACAGGTAGCTAAGCAGAGTTTGTGGAGACTTTTTTTCCTTTGAGAAAGCCCTTCTCTGTGCCCTCCAAAATCATTGATTAGCACCTGCATCTGGAAGAGCTCCTTTGGGGTGGACAGGAACTCAGATGTCTGTGTAAGGACCATGCTGATGGCAGCAAGTCACCGATCCTCTGGTGACTCTCTCAGGGTGTCTGTAGGAATAAAGGCAGGGTCTTCATTTGGCTTCTGATTTTCAGATTTCTCATTCAAGCTTTCTTTGAAAACTAGAAGGATAGTGGTGTTGCTACTTACATGAAAAACTGCAGTTCTGGTGCCAGGTGAGAAGGAAAGCTGAGGTGTTACCAGTAATGCATGAGACATTAAGCCATCCAGCTATTTAGCAGAGTGGCTGTTCCCTTAAGAGCCCTGCAAACTTCTGTACCTGTGGTGCTTTGTACAGTCCCCAAGGGCACATTATGCCATGAAGATAACTGCAACGAGGGTTTGACTTCCAGTTGGCAACATGTCCTTTCCCATGGAGAACTGAAATCAAACCTGTAACACACCCAGGTGGACTCCCAAGGGCAGCTGTTGAGGGAGTTGTGTTATCTTTGTTATTGTAAATGTGCTGTGAACTCCGAAGTCCGAAGTGCACTGACCAGGTGAAAGCAGGCTTTGTGCCTGACTTCATGCTCTTGCTCTGTCTTCTTACAGCTTCCCCACAGAAACAGGGCAGGAGTATGGCTCTTGTAGGCATGCTGCTCTGCTTAGCTAAAGCTGGAGAGGGGGAGATGCTTATAGGAGAAGCATGTAGGAAGGATGGTTCCTATCTGATACTTTAACCCTTGAGCTGTTCACATTAGTGAGTATTTTCAGTTGTGCTGCATACAAGTGGGAGTTTACACAGGTGTAAGGTGCAGGCTGTTGAGGTGGATTATGCTTGTTGAGGTCTGAACCCATTTGTGCTGGTGGATTTTTGTAATTGATTTCTTAGAACTATGTATTTTGAGCAAGGTATTTATAAGACCGTTTAGTCAGACTCAACTGAAACAGAAAAATCTTGTAGCATGAGTCAAGTCCCTTTCAGTGTTCTCCATCCACTTTGGTCAGACCTCAGCTCCTTTGGTTGCTGGTATCTGTGGGAGAACTCCTGTTCATGAACTTTCTGGATTATTTTTATTTTCTCACACTGGTTATTGGCCTAGCTTTGTTAAGAGCTAGTGCTTCTCCATTTCACAGAGCTAAATTGCACTAGGCTAGCACCAGTCTCAGGGTTGTGAGGATTGATAGCGTCAGCATTATGAGCTTTACTGCTCTTCTGTGGCTCAACTCTCAAATGGAATGAGGCCTCTGGCAGAAATTCCAGGTCATTAAACTGGCAAGTGCTTCTTGCAATCCCTTTTTGTGACTAAACTCAGACTTCATTGAGTCTGAAGTTACCCTACTCGTCCTAAAGAGCCGTTTGCCTTGAAATAGTGGGTATGGGTGCATGAGGAGGTATGGGTACCTCTTGTGTCAGAATGCCTATGCCTTCAGTAGTCCCAGGAAAAAAACAAACAGCTGCACTGGATGTGTGATGGACACGACTGCAGCAACTCTAGCCTGAAATGTCACTGTATTTGGAAAAATTCTAATTCCTTAATGGCTAGTGGTTTACATTAACAGCAGCTCAATTCAGACATTGAACACAAGATGCTGAATATCCTAGGTCAAGTCTCAGTCTGACCCTAAATAGCCCATCTGTAACACTAGTGAACATCAGGTACCAGAATTTGAGTGAGTGGAGAACAAGCTCTCTGCTTGTTATCCTTTTAATCGTTAGTGACTTAGGGTCTTCCGAACTCAGAAGCTGCATCTTCATATTGTGTTTATTAGCCACTCTTGAACTAATTTGTTTAATCTCTTTGAAACCATGTGTTACCACAGCAGAGAATTCTGCAGTTTTTAGAAATGTTGAGTGAAAAATAATTGGTTTTTTTTTCTTAAAGCTGCTCATCACTGGAATAATGTTTTCTCTAGAAATAAATAATCTGACTTGTTATTTCTCTGACATAAATAATCTGAGTTGTCTTACTACCAAGGAGTGTCTACCTGATGGCAAGTTCTCCCTAGATTCTGCATTGTCAGTTCACAGCAAATGCAAGTTTTGCAATGGTTTCAGTCACATATGTTGAATTACCCACTGGAATGAAAAATACACCCAGTACCTCTTATTCACTCGGTATATGCTTTAGTTGTGTTTTCTGTTGTCCCCACCATTTTATTTTGTCATTTTATTTTGATTTTTACATGATAGTGCTGCTATAATAGTTGTCATCTAGGAGCAGCATATATGAAATTACATACTAGGCCAATAATTAGGCCTGGTTAAAAAGAACTAAAATATTCAGAGGGTTGTTTATGCCAGGGGATTTTTTTACTCTGTAAATCTGCATTTTTCTCTCACTTCTTTTATTTGTCTTCTCCTTGCAGCATTAGCCACTATGTGCTGGTGATGTCATTGACCATATTTATGATGCTGATGAATGGACTGGCCCAGCTGCTAACTACACAGAGACTTGAACTTCCCAGAAGGACTAAACACCATTTCACATGATAAAGTGATAAATGTTTCTGCCTTGTTCCCATCCTCGGGCTTCCTCTGAACCAACATCCACCTCTGGAATGTAAATATAAGTGAATGGACTAAATTGCCAAGATCCCATCCAGGAATCAGAGTGCTCTGCTGATACAGATTAAATGCCATCCCATGACTGAAATTTGCATTTCGAGATTGCCATTTAGACATCAATGGGGCTAAAAAAGCCTCAGCTTTATTCTCCAAGTGTACATACTTCTTGAAAATAAAAGCAGCAACAAAATTATTTTTAAAAGAAATAGGCAACCATCTTTTGGGGGTTTTTTGGGTTGTTAAAACTTGTCTGCCAGCTGTTTGTCTCACATGCTTGCTCTCATTAGGAGTCTTCAAAGTCCTAGCTTCATTTCATGTCTCACATAAGCGTCTCACAGACTAAAGCATAAATTAAATCAGTCTGGGCAGATTGCTGATTTGTATGTAGCCGATGTGGCATAAGCATTTGAATATCTCTGAAACTGGCTATGCTTTTTGCAAGCTATGTCAATGTGCATGTGGGAATATGTTGAGGCAGGTTAAGACTGGTGTGCTGTGAGGCTGTTGCTGTAAGACGACAGCTTTTAGTGAACCTCGGTGTGAATTGCTGCCGCTGACTGTGCTCTCCTGCTGCCTCCTGTGCTTGGGCGGGCTGAGCAGTATGCCAGCTCAGGTAATTGATCCAAATGGAAAGTAACATGATTAAAAAACTGTAAAATAGCTTTCAAATTCTCTGGTCCAGCTCATGACAGGGCGGGCCGGAAGGTTAGGACTAATTGTGTCAGTGGCAGCCCAGAGTTGGATCACCATGAAGAGGTCATGAAACTGCAGGTGGAGTTGGTGGTTTGCAGAGAGTGATGCCACACGGAGGCTTTTTCCCTTGTTTTGACTTGTGTTCTGCTCCTGATTGCAAGCATCAGCCTGGGTAATGGTTGTGCCATGAATCAAACGCAGACACAGATCCCCTGGTGGTACACTGATTACAAGTGAGAGCAAAGAGCCAGGGTGCTTGGAGGCTCTGCTGTTGTGGATGTTCCTGGGGACCCAGTAACTATAAATCCATTGCAGGAGGCTTTGAGATAGACTTGTAACTTTGTAGCCCTCCCAACAGTAACCATCAGCTTCCCTATCACTAGCCTACAGTTGATTAAGGAGCACAAACTGCAGTACCCACCTACACCTCAATGCTTCGTCATTCCCTGAAGTCATCTGTTGCAAGAATTACACAAAAATTTAATCTCCTCAGCAGGAGGCCTGCACAGAGCTAGGTGTCCTGCCTTTGAATCAGCTTCTTCCATCTACACCATCAGTAAAAGGGCCGTTGAAGCAGATCCCTTTGGACAGTGAAGGAAGCAAGTGAAAGAAAAAGTTTTCTTCTTTCTGACCCACTGTATGATGACATCACTAAAAATTGTGCTGCTATGTAATATCCCGTGTCACACTCCCAACTTGCAGCCAGGCCTTCCTATCTGGGAGCTGATACATATGGTACGTGACGCTGGCAGCCAAGGCTAGACATTCGTCATGAGGGCTGCTCCAATACTCTTTCCAGCCATCTGGCATTTGGCCGTGGTCATATGTCTGTTTAACACTCTGGAAACTAGTCATCCCTCTGCAGGAAGTTTGGCTGGGAGAAACCAGTCACAAACCTCCATCTGCTTGTTGAGTACTAGAAAAATATCTTATCATGGGCCTTGCAGTCATCTGTGCAGCTTAGGAGTGCCTCTTGAGAGTGTCTGAGCCCTGGAGAGGGAGTCATTTTTCCACTAGGTAGTGGTCTGGTGGTCTTACTGGGCATGTTGCTAGCACAGCTGGCCTCAGTCATGGAAGATATTTCACATTTGTTACAGACTATACCGGCGGACTTGCGTGCCAGAAGGTGGGCATGTGCCCACTGCTGGTAGTCATACTGTACAGCCAAGGCAAGGAGCAACCATGAGCAGGTGCAAAGTTGCTGCTACAGCAAAAACTATGTGTAGGCATGGGAATCTGCCGCATTTGTTCTCCTTAGAATACAGTGAGTTTCTGCTATGGGGAGCTATCTCCACTTCAGCCCCAGACTACAAGTATCTACAGTGTACCGTATCATTGCGGGGTACTGTATCAGTACACACAGCTTTGTGTGACCTAACTGATGACTCGAGACCTCTGTCTACAGCGCTGTCATTTCAGTACACAGAGCTATAGGCAGTTGTACCATTGAGCATCCCAGCCTCCACTGCTGGATTGATTTCTTTGCACAGCCACTGTTTGTAGAGCAAATTCACTGATGGGAGCAGCTGAAGAGCTGGTGTTGGTGTGATGTGAAGGAATTGACTGAAAAAGTAGGAATGGGGGACCCACAGGGCTGCCACCCTGAAGGCACATCTTCTGCAAGCATGTCAGAACTGCTTGTTATCTATGACAAGACCATGTGGATGTCCTACCTACTAAGTGAAAACACTGGAGGTACATACTGTCTGGTGCTGCAGGCTCCTCGGGAGAATGCACTGGAGCTCGAGCCTGATGTCTTTTCTTACCACAGGGGGCTGGTAATAAAACAGCATCTCAGTCCACTGCGTCTGGTGCTGCTCATCTATGGTAGTAGGAATAATCCTCTGGTATGCAGGCAAGTGGAAATGACTGTCCAAAGTACAAGCTGCATCAATTATTTTTTCTGCTTCCATAGTGTCTCTTTCCACAAAGTAGGTTTTGTTTTTTACATCCACGCTTGTAAGAGCAGAAAAGGGATGATGAAACAGGGGAAAATTTGCAACATATTTGTTTTTCCCCAGTGCTGCTCTGCAGGGGTTGGTTCTTGTTTGCCATTTGCTCTGGTTGGGCCATAGTGGTAGCCACCTTAGCTGACCTTTCCCTTTCCTCCACTGGTCCCTTGCATCTCTGTGCCATTTGTGAATTCAGTTTCTAGCCAAGGCTGCAGAAGTGCTGGAGAGCAGCTCTTGTGGTGAGGCAGGATTGGCTGTGCTATTCCTGTGTCTCCCCAGGGGAGGCTCTTGCTGGAGTCTTGGCCTGTGCTTTTGGGTTTACTCCAGCACGGGGAGGTGTCAAAAATTCTCCCACTCAGCTACTTTACACAGCCCCATGGGGTGTGTGACAAAGTCAACTCTTCCCTCCCATGGATGCACGTTCCTCTCCTTTCCAGAAACAAATGTCATCAGCAATGAAAAGTCTTCCCCAACCTTAGAAGCTAAGGTAGGGAATAAAATTTTGTACTTAGCTGAGTTTAAGCTTTCTTTTTCTCTACTTGTGGGTCTTCAAGCATCATTCGTCTTCATGGGGCCCAGACAGAACTCGGGTGACAGAAATGGGGGCTCTAAGCCAGCAGAGCCTTGCAGGCCGGGCCAGGTATCACCCAGCCCCTGTGTTTTCTGCTAAGGGCACGAAGGCAGAATTACCCCGAGCCCTCCTGCTTGCCTTCTTTCACCTGCAGCAATGTTGCAGACTCTCTGACTCCTAGAGCAGGTGAGGCTCCAGACAGTGAAAACCTCAGGTGGGGAAAGGCAGGTAGATTGACATTGTTAGTTACGCCTGGGACTGCACATTTTTTTAAAAAACTATACTCGTAGTGTTAAAACCTCTGCAAAGCTTGTATCTTCTCACAGAGCCATGGACCTCTGAAGAGCTAACCATAAACCTGGACTGCCCATCAGGTGGTGTAATGCGAGAGAAGCTGTACTGAAGAGCAGCTGATACAAAGATCTTGTAATCTTCAGCACTAGGAATTGTTCTCTGCTATTGTGTTATCAAGGCTGTACACAGCAGTCTTTTGATATCCATCCAGGGAGTGAGCTGTTTCTTCAGAGATGATGAAGCTTAGATTGTATCAAGACCTCTTATGACTCAAACTAAATGACTTCCCTTTCCCCCTCACAGAGTAAATCAGATTTTACAAGCTTTGGCAATTTCAATGCATGCCGTGGCTGTTAGTTGTAAGGCTGCTACAGCCTTCACATTCTTGAATGAGAACAAAGATATGAATGAACATTCATGGCCTTACCCAAACCTTGCTCTCTTAGCATGGCCCTTGAACTGCGGTGTCTGATTTGGCCAAGCCACAGTACAAATGTCATTTCAGCTCCTACCACCCCAGCTAATCTGTAAGGGTAGGATGCTCATCGCTTTTCATGTCCACATGAATCCTGCCATCCCTTTTCCTGTGTCTTTGGGGTGGTAGGGGTACTTCTCTCAGATGCCTTTGGCAAAGAGGATGAGAGCAGGAGCCAGCTGGAGAGAGTATTTTGGGGAGCTACCTCTGTGGTGGGGAAGGGAGAATGTCTCTGTCTTGTATCTGTGCTGGAGTGTGCTCTGCATCACAGTGGTGGAGCAGCTCCAGGTGCCCCCTTCTCCATCATCATATGGCTTCATCCAGCCTGAAGGCAAGAAGCTTTGCCTTTTTTCTCCTGTGTGCTTGCTGTCTTTGAGCAGCTGCTTTGTGAGCTGCCATGGCTGGGGAAGGTTTGGTAACCTAACTTGCACTGCTGCCTTGTGTGTGGGACGGCCCCAGATCAGCCCAGCTCATTCATGAGACAGGGCTTCTGGTGAGCTGGAACTGACTGCCACAGCGGCTGGTGGTCACCAAATTATTTACAATTCTCTCCTCAACTAGTCTCTCCTGTACTGGTTAATAAGGGTGTGCAGAGCTGAATCCAGTTCATCGGCTTAGAGGCTCTGAATTCAGCTGCTTCTTGCAAGGGCTCCCTCCTTGCCCCAGGGCAGGGCACAGCGTTTGAGCATTTGAGAAGGACTGAAAAGGGGAAGGAGAAGGCTGAAAGCATGGCACTTGTCCCTTTCCTGTGACCTTTGAAATCAAGCTTGTCAGTATTTTCTTTATTTGTTTATTTATTGACTTAATGCTTGGCAGCAAGCTTCATAACTTTCTATCTTTGAAGGTGGATAATATCAAGTGGAAACAGTGGAAAACGCACTTTATTTTGTTTGCATTTTATTTTCCATGTGAGTTGTAAGAGCAAATGATTTTTTTTTCTTTTTATTTCCTTTAATGTTACATAAGGTGGAGCTGACATACAGGTTTACCTTTCATTTGGGTCAGTACGGCTGACAAACCTGTTAATGGCTGGATGTCATCCACTGCATTCTCTGAGAGGGGGCAAGAGAAAGCACTGCACCAAGATCCCCAGCTGAAGGTGCTTGCAGTGGGAGACAACCAGTGATGGAGCCCGCTTCTGCTCTGAATTCTTGCCGTCGGCAGCCCTGCTTCTCGGGGTGTCACCTCCCTTGCAAGGAGGTCCTTCCTGACCTGAATTGTTCTGTGATCCAGTGTGCAGGCTGCCAAGTCCTACACGCCCTGTGCATGGGCTGGTGGCTGAGCAAGGAACAGGACAGTCAAGGTCAGTCCTGGGGAATTTAAATTTAAATCACTGCAAGTGCAATCACACATGGATCCAACATTTTTGACTTGCAGCAGGATGGGAGGAGACATATGAGAAAGCCCTGTGTCACTAGTATGGCTCTTCACTGTTCTCGCTGCCTCCTCTTCCTCCTCAGGGGGCTTACAGCATTGCTCCAGCAGTACCTGCTCAAGCCCAACCCCAAGCTTCAGCAACCGCAAGCTGATCCAAAGGGCATGTGTCCAGTAATTGAACCACTGGCATTTAGGGTTGGGAAATCTCTGACCAAGACCTAAACTCCTCTAATTAAACTTAGCTTATTGCTCTTGCAAAAATAGTAAAGGACAAGGCATTCTGAGTGCAGTTCTCGTATTGACTTTCTGTGGAATAACCTTTATATATCTTAATAGACATGGCCTTTTGTACTGGACATTATTCTGCCGCCTTGTCATGTGAGACAGTGCAGGACGAAAACTGCAGAGTAATTTCAACAGGGGCTGAAATTTGGTGGTGTAAGTCCCGGTGAGCACACAAGCAGAGATGGGCTCTGAAAATACTGAAAATGCTCTGAAAATTTTATTTTTGTATCAATTTCCATATTAAGTTAAAAGACACTAGAACTTACTGTACAGAACACTTCTATCCAGAGCTATATTTAGCTGCTCGGATGTTTGTGTCTCCATCTCACTAGATCTCCAGAAATGAGTGGATATTTTCCATCACGGCCTTTGAGAAGGAAGCTTGTTATATCTGACCTACTGTGAAAGGAAAATATCCGTTTCACTGCCATGCATTTTTTCATACAAGTGGTATCTTTCTGCATCTCTTCTAACCTACGTTAATGCATTATATTTTCTTTAAAATGCTACAAAGTTGCTTGCTTTAATGTAGCTTGGCAATTGACTGGTATTTATGGCCAAAAGTAGAAATGAAATGTGTGTGTCATTTCTAAAGAATTACATAGTGAAGGAAAAGCTCCTAGTATTTGGGATGACAGCCAAATCTTCATCTGGGACCTGAATTGAACAGAAGCCTTCTGAAATGTTGTCCCAAGCTCCTCATTTCC
The DNA here is from genome assembly GCF_031877795.1 of Strix aluco. Taxonomy (NCBI): domain Eukaryota; kingdom Metazoa; phylum Chordata; class Aves; order Strigiformes; family Strigidae; genus Strix; species Strix aluco. The sequence goes on along the minus strand of NC_133931.1, from coordinate 91,223,525 downwards.
TGGGGCTTTATTTCCCTGCCAATCCTAAAACAGTCATGCAGTGAACACTGCCTAAGATTTTTTCCCTGAATGTGGCTTTCGGCGGTTTCCCTTGAGCAACCTTCCTCCGCCTGTGTCCTGGGTGGCCCAGGACTCAACCTGCCATCCTGGCTCCACAGCAGAAGCTTGGGAGCATTTGCAGAGTCAGTGCCTGAGCCCAGGATGGTTTCGGAGGACAAGTTTTGTCCTGTTTGGTAGGTCATGATGGCAACCAGTCTATCATGGGGGAGCCAGTTTTCTTGGTTTCCTGCTTTTGTTTGGTTGGTTGTTGAGGATTTTTTTTTTTATGATACTAAAAGCTTGGGGTTTGGTTTTCTTCAATTAATGATTGGGAGACCAGCTGTCGACATTAATTCATTTTAATATGACTCAATCTGAGAAGTGTTCAAGCTTCCTTTTAGAAAAAGTGGCTGACTGCATTTTTTTTTTTCAGATAGTTTGCTTGAGTGAGAATAAATTTTTGCAAAAATTGCTCTACAGAGCAAGGGAACAGACTCTGTCATTTTCCCTTCCCGGTATTCATTTCTTGCAAAAGTACCTGACATTTGGGGAAAAACAGCCTTTTCATTAGTGGATGCATGGAAGGCCCCACGGGCAGGAGCGCAGAATAACCAGCTATGCAATCTATAGAACTGCAACTAATTGTATTTTAGGGCTCTATTTCAGTGAGGCACCATTGCTGCCTATCATTCCAATACAAGATATTGGTACTGAATGGCAGGAACTATATTTTCTCTCCTCGTGGCAATTTTAATTCTTTGTGAAAAATCACGGGAGCTGTGAGCTTTCTGAATACAAAGCAACAGGGCACAGGTAAGTGGAGGTGACATTCCCCTGTAGTTCACAGCAATTAACCTCAGCGAGGGAAAGAAAAATTAAAATGGTCACTTGTGCTTAGGAAAATTACCTTGTGATACATTGCAAATACCCTCCTTGTAGGCAGTTATTTAACTTAATCTGTGCCACAGTTATGCAAATATGCTTATCGTGCATTTGACAGCTTGCTCCCTTTCTCACTCTGAGTGTCGGTGTGTGTAAGATGGATTGATGTACACACTCCTAAAGGCAAAATACGTGATACTTGTCAGGTTAGAGCTAAACAGTGTTATTTATTTGTTTATTTTGCAAGTCTGTGATGCACCTCACTGTTAAGAAGAGGAACACAGTAATGATTCTGTTTAATTAACAGAGAAGTAACTTTCTTGCCAGTTCTAAGTGCTGTTTGATCTATCCGAGATGTCACAGGACCTGAGAACTGTAAAGGGCTGAGAAAGCATTATTTGTGCTTGGTGCGCGGAGCATTATGAAAGCAATTTACATATTTGCACACTGAAGCATAACTACCAGCACATAAGCAGGGTGATAAATGATTAACTATAAAAGATTGACAGTTTGGGCAAAAATCCAGCAGAGCACTTCAGCATGTGCTTAACTTCAAACAACCTGGCTCTGCTGACTGCGGTGGGGCAGTGTCAGGTCCTCTCTGAAGTTCAAGAAACTGCTTGTGCACTTCAGTTGCACATGTGTTTAAGTGACCTGGAGGACCAGAGTCTGGCTAAGAGAGCTTATAAAAGGGGGAAACTTTCTTGGGCGATGCTTAAATGAGAATAGCAGCAGTAAGTAGGACTGTAAACAGATCAGAGCTTGTCATGGATGGAGCATCCCCAGCTCCTATTGATGAAGTGGGAGTTGTCCGTTGCCTAGCATTTCTCAGATTTAGGGCAAAAATAGAGGTATTCCAGCAAAAGACTAATCTAGTCTGCCCATTTCAGAACAATGTTTTGTTCTGTGTATTTTGTTCTGGTTTCTCTCGGATTTAATTTTTGGGAACATAAACATATTAAATATTTTATTGTTGTTCTGTGAAAATCTCATTCTGCTTTGGCCAAATGTTGCTTTCACTAAATGACTTAATTGGAAATGGAATTAGGCCAAAAAAACCAAACCCCCAATCTCCAAACAAACAGTGGTTTTGTTTTCCAGTAACTTTGAAACTCTTCTCCGGCATTCATCTTGCACCAGCCTCACACTACCCACCAGGAATCCTGATAGTAACTTTGCTTCTTCACAAGCCACTTATTTAGTGACGGTTTCACAGTTTCGGTCCAGCCAGGATCGGGGCGAAATGCAGAAGAAAGACAAACTCACACCCGTTTGTTGAAGGGGGGGCATTGCCAAGAGCAAATGCCGCCACACTGTGTGCAAGCTCTCAATTTATTCCCACTTGTTTACATAGGTGTGTTTTTACTTCTACATCCGACTGACCTTCAGGTTTTATCTGTTTACTGCTCACACGCTCACCATGCATTCTGCAGGTGGTGTTCCAGCCTGCTGTTTCTGATGCTCACAACACGGTGTTCCGAATGTTGCCTCAGTTTTCCACAATCGTTCTTCTAACCTCAAGGTCAGTTTACATTTTGCTAACCACCAGTTCTTAATTCCCACACTTAGTGTATTTGGAAGTTGCTGAATCTGGAGGTGGAAAAAGCTGCTCTGAACCACAAGTGTTTAAAAAATTGAAGGTCCAAATCAGGGTCATTCTGATGAAGTTGATTTTGGACTCCATGTAACAATGCAGGAATGTTTTCATGTGCCTGGGTGAAATTTAGCAAACTAGAACTACAAGTGAAGTCCACTACTTTTGCCTTTTATCCCTTCCAAAGAAGAATATTTGGGCTTCTATCACTGTCAGAAACATATACTCCTCGGGTTACTGCTTCTATCTCCAGCAGGTACCTGAAAGCAGTAGTTAGTCTACATTCATCAGGCATTCACTCAAGCATGCAGTCTTCACAATGATCCCTGTGGGCTTTTACATCACCACAGAGCAGTACGTGCTACTGTTGCATGTTCTTTGTTTTGGGAAAACTTTTTGACTCCATAATTTATGTTTTTTTCTTTATTTTACCTCTGCTGATATCATCTCTCTTAAAATATGTCAGAAGTTCATGGTGGTTGGGTGAAGCTTAATTAAAGTGTGTCAGTGTGATGGTGTCTTTCATTCAGGAGACATGCAGGAAGATGATAATCTCCTTTTTTGGAATAAAAAATGAATGTATTCAGTGCCCAAAACATAGGCTCTGGATAATTAGCAAGAAACAGAAAAGGATGGTGAAAAGATTTTTCTAGGGCCCAAATTCACATCTAAGCAATAAGATGCTGTTACTGGAGCATGTATTTTTCAGAGTAGCCAGGAAACAAGCAAAAAAAAGGATATAGAAATTCCTGGAAACAGAAGAAAGTTGGAAATATGATCCAGAGAGAATGGCTGAAGAGTCTCTTTACAGGCTTGAGTGCAGGCTAGAAAATTATAAAGAAATTATCTCCAATTTGATTCAGACTGTCTTCATGTATTTCTTTTTTTCTTTTTTGCAAAATCAACAGGATTGCATAAAAATACCTGAATCCCTCAGTAATTTCTCCTAATGGAAATAACTTGAAAGACACTGAACAATGATCATCATGACATACAACTGCTATGAAAGTAGCCATATTTCTGTAGTCAGAGGGGAGGGGGACCTGGAGATTTCTCCATCTCTGTTTGAAGCATCAAAATAGATTTTATGCTTCTGTAATGCATGAACCTTGGATATAAGCCAACAACCACCAAAATCAGCATGAATTTCCCAAAGCCTGTGGAAGCCAGTGGATTCAAAGGTCAGTTATAGATAGATCAATGGTCAAAACACTCCCTGAAGAGTGTAACTTAAAGGCTGGTTGTTACAAAATTCAAGTGCTTATATTTTTTGTAAGTCTATTATCATTCCTTTTTTAAAGCCAGGTTTGATATACTGGATCTATATGCAAGTCGTGGCTTTCTGGTCTGCTATTACAGGTGCCACATTGCTGCAGCTTTTCTAAGCAATGGTTCTGGTCTCAACCAAGAGACAGAGAAGCTGACTGTCTTCACATATGCAACCCACCACACTCCCTCCAGCCAGATCTTCCAGCTGCCTTGGTCTCAGATTTGAAATCTCAACCTTCACTCAAAACTCTATATATTGGTCAGCTCATATGAGCATAGGCAGGAACAACACCTGACTGGTTGTGAAGAGGGAAAAATCACTAGCATTCATTTTTGTAATCAGTCCTGATTCCTTGGGGAGAAGGTACATTGGGGTGGATTTTATCACCAGCAAATTAACTTGAGAGTGGGTGAGGGATGTAGAAGAGGAGCTCACAACTCTTCCGTTACCATTATTGAATGGTTTGGGTTTGCTCCTGTTACTAAAGGAAACCATATATATATAGTCTTTTTTCTGTTCTTTTCCTCTGGACTTGGACAATTCAGAAATCAGTAAATCACATAAATTCTTATCCGGAGAGGCAAGTTTATTGTTTTCTGTTTTAAATCAGTTCTTCTATGTTTTGTCTTGCCTGCAAAATCCTTCCTGTTTCTCAAATGCAAGATAATGCAGGCAGACAGTATTTCTAACATAAGCCAGAAAAGATGTAATGATTAATGTTTAACTGCTGTTTTCCATTCCATTCCATATGCTGAAAGTAAGAAAGGGCGGGGGGAGGCGGGGGAAATAGATGTGTTAATGATGTCCTACCATCATCATATTCTCTTCAGCTAACATGGGAGGAGGATGCTTACTTACCTGGACAGAGACTAAGTATATTGACTTCAGTTATTCCTCAGCTGGAGCTGTTTTTCAGTGTGTGAGCACAAAAAGCTTTAAGGAATAATGCATAAAAATGCTATTATCTTTTGAAAAAGCAATATTCAGCTGGCTTGGCCATTATGTAGGTGAAAGCATGATGGGTACCAAGATTGCCAAGTACATTTGCATGAGATTACTTAAATCATCTGAGCAGAATGTGCCCCCTGTCTGTTTCACCCTACACTCAGATGCTGGGGAACTTGGAAGCAAAAGTAGCTATGAAGATACAACACTGCATGAGCAATTCCATTTTTTTTCTGATAAAAGAAGAGGCACAAAAAGGTGGGAAGAGGCTGACTAGTTGTGTGAAACGCTGGTGGGGAAATCGGCAGCTCTGGGTTCTGTCACAATGTGCAACCTCAGGCAACTTGATAAAGTGTATGGGATCACTTTTTTGCACTTGATTTAATTTTGAACAAAATCTCACGACACCAAAATTCCCGCTGCAATCCACAGCATTCCGTAGGAGGTACAGCCCATGTCAGTACTTCCCCTGTGAAATGGGAATTGTTTGAGAGGATAACCCACACCTTACCCTTCTCTGAAAGGTTAATAACCTACCCGGACATGAGGGGCAATTTCCTCTCACTACCTTTGTACCGTGTGTAGCAGGAATCTACTCTTGGTTGGGGTCTCTGGGAACCGCAGTAATGCAAATAATACCCACACCACCACTCCCAGCATTGGCTTTCCAGGTTTTGATGACCTGGTGCCAATACAGTCCAATGATACTTGCTGGAGCCAAGGCATAGCACTCAGTATGTGCTTTCCAGGATGGATGGGGTCTTTTTGCGGCTGTTTTTGTGTTGTTCTGAAGCCTTTGTAGGCAGTTTAGAGAATATGTCCCCAGGACATTGTGCTTTGAAAAACAGGCATAGGGATTGGGGCGTGTTAGCTCAGCTGCGGTTTTATTGGCAATATGGGACATGAAATAACACAAAGTTTTCATCTGGCCATAGAAATGACTAAATAGAAGTACTTTACGACTTCAGGAGTGTTACATTCTTGTCATGTTTCAGCATTTGCAGATACAACAGATGAAGCAAATTAAATTATGCATGCACTAAAGGAATGCATTGTTAGCCACAGTCTTTGTTAACTTGCCTGCAAATAAATAAACACAAATAACTAGAAGATGTACCTTGAAGATTTGGTAGGTTTTTTTGCCTTATGCTTATACAAGTAATATATATACGTGTGTGAGTGTATCTGTAGGGGACCTGTTAACCATACCTACTGCCCTTGTTACCTGTTGGGTCTCACAGAGTAGGAGAAAACACATGGCTGCACATCCCTCATTTGCATTCCAGTTGTATATAGCTTTAGCAGTTTGTTTATGCAACTGAATGTATGCAATCATCAATAACACAGTCTGCAATAAGTCCCAATTAACGTTGCCACAGGAATCTTCCTTCATGTTTGTGCTGGCTTCTGTAGATTTAAATGCTCAACCTTAATGATGCATTAATGTTGTTTTCTTTTTTTATTTTTAAATGCTGTGTTTGCAGTATAAAGTCCACAATTTATTTTGTTCTCTTTGCCCAGCAGGAACACTTTTTCCACTGACTCTTTAATAAGAAGCCTTCATGAGTACGGAAGTCATTTATCTTTATTAGTTGTATATTTTGCTCATCACCTCTCTTACATTTATGAATTAAATATTTATTGATTTTTTCACAAAGAAGAACGTTCCACTGCTCAGTAAGAACAATTACCACCAGCTATGCACAGAGAACCATAAGCAAAACAAATATGCGTTACTTCTTAAGTCATGTCAGAAGTGACAGGAGCTGAATCTGTCTTTTAATGGAGATCCTTGTGGGGTTAGGTTTTTTTTTGAAGAAATCTGTAAAAAGCGCTGTGAGAGAAGGGCTTCCATCTGTTTCCTTAATTTTCTTTTTTTTTTTTTCTTTGTGATGCGCAAGCAAAGATGAAGGAATTTTTGTTCTCTTCCCCACTTTTTACTTGTAGTCTCATTGATGGACTAGGAGTATTCGTTTCAGTATTTATTCTGTCTGATATCATGTGAAGCCTATTCAATTATAACTGAAAGTGATTAGCTTACTCTCATTTTTTTATGAATTCATTTTAAGGCTCAAGGAACCAGTGTTATCAGCTACCAGATATTATTGCGTCAAGCCCACAGCTCTAACTGGAAGTCGCTGAAGGTTTGCAAACCTGAGCAGAAAATTTTGTGTTCGTGTAGCATACATGACAAATCCCCATCACCTCTGAAAATATGGAGCTTCTTTTCAACCTAGATTATGTACCTTCAAACTGCAGCCACAGAATTTGATGCTGAGTCTGTATCTATAGCACAGAAACCCCTCATCAAGGAAATCAGGCACAGAAAATAACTCTAAAAATTGTTTCCCCTCCCCAGCAATATCCCGTATTGTTTGAGGTTACGTCCAGTGAGCAGAAGACCTGACAGAGCCTGGGCAAGGCTGTGCCTATGTCCCTGTCCCCTCGATTCCTGGTCGTGTCCCCTGGGTGCCTGGGCAGGGGACAGCCAGATGAGTGGCATTGGCTGACCCACTGGCCAGTTGTGCCCCATCTTGGCTGCATGCTTTTCCTTGGGATCTCTTATTCTCCCAGGCTGCCATGTCTCATCAGCCTTGTAGAAATTCAATTATTTTTGAGACTTATACCTCTGAGACTCTCCTTTGAATTCAGCTGAAATTGGCTTTGAGAGAGGGGCAGAGAGGGATGGAGGAAGCCTTCCCTCCTGAGGACACAGGCTAATAACTGTGGCCTCTCTCTTTCCCCTCCCCTCCCTTATTGCAGCCCTTGGCAGTTGGAGATTAAGGACAACTTGTGCCCTCTGGTAGAAATCATCTGGGTAGATCACCCTTTTTCCGGCAAATACTGCTTTTGGGGAAGCAGTCCTCTGCACCTTGTAATCCAAATGGGCCAACACTAAGCCTCCCTTGAAGTCAGCAGGGTGCCCTGAAGATCTGAGCTTTGATTTCTCTTCAGGATTGAGGGAGTTTGGGAAAGAAAGGGAGCTTCAGTCCCCATGGGCTTGATGTGTGTGAGAGGCTCCCCCACTGGGCTGGGCCTGCAGCTGGAGCTCGGCCCCTCGATGAGGAGCTGCCGTGCTGAATGCACCTGCAGCTGTAACTGCTCTTTTTCTATTTCTTTTTTTCAGCTGGACTGGCACCACCCATGAAGCGGGATCACCCTAAGGAAGGACACACAAGAAAACACAGGCAAAGGCCCTTTTGCCTAACATCCTTTGCTGAGGGACACCTTGGGTTTAACACTAGTGGATCTAGGGAGCTCAAAAGACTTCATACTGGATGTGTTTCAGTGGACTCCCATAAAAAACACTTGTTGCCAGTGCTTTGGGGTTTGCTTTTCTTTTTAAATGAATAGAAATATAGGGAGGAAGAAGCCTTTCCTCAGCAGCACTGTTGACATAGTCGTAATTTTCATTATCTGCACTTTTCTTCCACAGCAGCAATAATGTCACCTCCCTCCCACTCCTCTGGGCTCTTCTGACACATCAATCAAATGCCCACAGCAGAATTGCCACAAAATGTCTTTTGACAGGAACGGCAGCTCATGGCCCACAGCTGTGATGGCTGTTGTGACGATCGGTGTGAGGACAGTAAAGGGGGCAAACGCCAAGGTAGCGCCAGGCATCCAGCCTTGCACCATGTTCTTCAAAGCACTTTAATCCATTCTTCTTGCAAGACTTCTCCCGCTTCACTTCTGATGGATTAATGTCTCCCTGGGGCTGCAGTGCTATGTTTGCTGTTATCTCTTTGCAGTGAAACAACTCTGTAGCCATCAACTGAAAGGCAGCAAAACAGAAAGAGATTTTCGGTGTGTCTTGGCAGAGAAGGTTTGGGTTAACACTTTCTTGCCAGGCACAGGCCATCCAAAACTATGCTCTAATTAGTCTTACTCCTGTATTTAAGCTCTACTGATATTGCATCTTCATTTTATTGTTTCTATGGCAGGTAAATCCTTTCTTTGCAAGATGCTTTCCTCTAGCTAAGGATATGTAGCCCTCTATGGAGATGACCGTGCCACTGGAGTAAATACCCTTGAGGGCCAGGAACTGCAGTGCCAGGAGGTCCAACTGGAAGCACTGCTGCCCTTCCATGTTAACAACCCTGGCTTTTATGGTAAAATGTCCAACCCGAGTTCAAATATGCACGTCCTGTCTCTCTTCCTCTCCCACTAGCATTTCTAGGGTAAGGCATTGCAATGGGAAGACCCCATCCCTTGTGCCAGGGTGCTGGGATGCTCTCAGGTGTGCAGAGGGAGGAGGTCAGCTCCATATCCTTTGCTGCTACACTTCCCCCGCCCAGGGTGAAAACAGGGTGCTCTGGGGACAGTTTTTGTCCCACCCGGTCTGTGCCTGCCAGGAAGAGCCCCAGGCTCTGCAGCAGGTTCGTGGCTGCCTGTCAGAAATGGCCTGGCTCCACCTGACAGTGAGTGGTGTCAATCCAGTCGCAGCTTCACCCATGTCAGGTTTGTGATGAAAGATACTCTCATTTCCCAACTTTTCCTCCTCCCCAGGACTGACTCTTTGAAAACCATGGCTGGCTTTCAAAAGTTGGCAGTTAAAAGAGATAACAATGTGCCTGCCCATGAAAGCTAACCATCCCGAATGAGCTCATGAGAAAATCTGATCTAACCTGCCTGTCTGAACAGTATTTATAAACACTGCTACCCAAGGATTAGACAGCCCAGCCCGGCTGCACTGATGTAGTCAGTAAAAGCTGCTGTTTATATTTCAAACTTTCTGATGTAGCAGGGTTTTATAAAAAAGTCACAAGGTCACGCTTTTTACTTTTTTTTTTGGCAAAGCCTCTAGAGGAACAAGCAGTGCTTCAAAACACTGCTGCCTCCATTTATTTAAACATTTCAGGATGTTGATGTCATGTCCCCACCCCCCCATCCTAAACCTCAGCAAATATCAAGGTTTGTCTTTGGAGCTGTAAAGGAAACCAGGATTCAGTCTACGGACCAGAGCCTCGCTGAATGTAAATTCCTGCAGCTGCACCTAGGATGGACATACTGAGCTGATTTTCACCAGCTGATGACCTTCAACAGGGAGGGGAAGTCATTGCTTTGGGGCAACTTGTATGTGGGCATGGGGACCGCAGCCCAGTTCCCAGTGCTCTGCCAAAGCAGCCCTCCAACATGTGTGCAACACTCCAGTGCTCTGCTGCATGTAGGACTGGGGTTTCCAGGGTCTTTTGTACCCCTCCTGGGTTGTGAGCCACTCAAATGGGGTGTCCCCAGGCTATGGGTTTCAAGTGGCCTGTTTAGACAAAGGGGTTGGAGGGTGGTAGGAAGCTGTTGGGTGATGAGAGTCTGTCTGCTGAGCCCAAGGGGTGGGATTGCTGGGGGCCCTCCTCGTTCTTCTCTTCCTGCTGGCTCCAGTGTCCCTCCTCCTCCTGCCCTGGGCCCCTTCAGGTATGTGTCCTGGGCTTTTGTTGTATGGGGTATTTGTCGTATATTTTGTTGTATGTGGCTTTTGTCATGAGGCAGAAAGGCTTTCAAAGCTTCTAGTGTATCTATGCTGGGTACCCTTTGGGTGCAGTGTCCTTTCCAGTCTCTTGCTGCACATCAGAAGGGCTCCTATGCCCAGCTGCTGTTGAAAGAGACTTCCTCCTCTGCCCTAGTAGCTAAGCAGAGGTCTGTGCTGCTGCTTTTGTGATAGCCCAGAAATGTTTTTTTTCAGCTGTTGTTTGTTGTAAAAGCACATTAATCCTCTGATTCCACCCTGGTAGGAATGGAAACCCTGGTTGTTCTACATTACTCGACAGTCAGCATTTTCACTAGATGAGTTTTAAGAATAAAGGATGTTTACTTAGGACTGTGGGAGTGTGATACTAGAAGAAAGTTAATAAAAGAAAAGAATTATTAATATTGTACTTAGATTTAAGAACCTTTTTGGCTATTTCTGTAACCCAGCTAGCTTTTTGGGGTAGTTCATTAGCTGCTGTCCCTGGAGCTTGCATATACTGCTGCCTCTTTCTCTGACTGTAAAGGTGGCTGATAGAGAAACTGTCCTAGTTGCCCTGTTTCTTCATAGAAAAACGTTCTCTTCTTCCTGTCTGACTGCCTCTTGGTGCCTGTGACTTACCCCTGGGACCTGACTCTGTAAGGACTTGTATCACTTCTGTCTTCCCCCATCCCCCTTTCAGGTTACTGAAATTACATTTCTATTGTACAATTAATTACCTCATTCCTGGCTTCAGGCTGCATGCTTTTGCTTAGGAAAACACAGTGGTGTGACTCTATAAATGATATATTATGAGAAATGTTAACAGTACAAACTCCTTTTATGATTTATAATTGATAGCTCACCACAAACTTTGCATACAGCCTAAATGCATAAACATGACCAAAGGGTGATCTGAGGACGTGGTTTCCAACACGGTGCGATTCTTGGCTTCCATTTTATTAGATTTTTTGGGACTCCACCCCAACCAGCTACAGAAGAGATGTTGGGATTCCCACAGCCGATGAAGGGCAAATCCCGTACCCATTGCCATGTCCTTTTGGCAGCATGTTGCTGCTTTTGCAGCATTTTTTCTCCATCGGTATCTTTGGCAGATGTAAGACCACAGAAGTGAGGGACCTCCGGCGCCTGGCTGGTGGCCTTGAGGAGAAGCTTCTCCAGCCCTGCGGTGTTCAGGGCTCATTGGTCCCCTGCCAAGACGACGTTTTCCTGCCATGAAAGAGCAGGCATGGGCTAACAGGCTCTCCCAAGGAGGAAGGAGCTTGCTGTATTTGTCAAGCCTATTTCTCCTTGGGCTTTACATACACATGGGTGTGAGTGTGCACACACGACCCCTACCTCCCTGTCTCTCACCACCTCCAAAGGTGTCCACAGGACTTCCCTTACTGGCCAGAGAAGGTGCCCTGCTGGATCTCCTCTTTGTGAACAGAGAAGGACTGGTGGATGATGTGGCGGTCAGAGGCCGACTAGGGCACAGTGATCATGAAATAATAGAGTTCTCTATTCTTAGAGAGGCCAGGGGAGAGCTAAGCAGAACTGACATCCTGGACTTCAAAAGGGCTGACTTTGTCTTCTTTGGGAACCTGCTTGAAAGGATCCCTTGGGAGATGATCCTGAAGGGTATAGGGGTCCAGGAAGGCTGGGCACTCTTTAAGAAGGAAGTCTTAATGGCTCAGGAACAGGCAGTCCCCAGGTGCTGTAAGAGTAGCCAGCGACAGAGAAGACCACCCTGGCTGAAGAGGTAGCTTTGGCTGGAACTGAGGGAGAAAAGGAAAGTTTACAGCCTTTGGAAGAAGGGACTAGCCACTCACAGTGATTACAAAGAGGCTGTGAGGCTATGCAGGGCAGAAATCAGGAAGTCTAAAGCCCAGCTGGAAATTACTCTGGCTTCAGCAGAAATGTTTCTATAAGTACATCAGTAGCAAAAGAAAGACCAGGGAGAGTCTCCATCCCCTGCTAGATGCAGGAGGAAACATGGTAACAAGTGACAAGGAAAAGGCTGAGGTGCTCAATGCCTTCTTTGCCTCAGTCTTTAATAACAAGACTAGTTGTATTGAGGGAATCCATTCTCCTCAGCCAGAAGACAGAGACTGGGAGAACGACCCCCCTGCAATCCAGAAGGCAGTCAGTGACCTACTGCATCCCATAGACACACACAAGTCTATGGGACAGGATGGGATACACCCGAGGGTGCTGAAGGAGCTGGCTGGGGTGCTCGCCAAGCCGCTTTCCATCATTTACCAGCAGTCCTGGCTGACCGGGGAGGTCCCTTCAGATTGGAAACTGGCCAATGTGACGCCCAACTATAAGAAGGGTCGGAAGGATGATCCAGGAAATTACAGGCCTGTCAGCTTGACGTCAGTGCCCGGGAAGCTGATGGAGCAGCTCATCCTGAGTACCATCATACAACACATGTGGGACAACCAGATGATCAGGCCCAGTCAGCATGGGTTTATGAAAGGCAGGTTCTGCTTGACAAACCTGATCTTCTACGACAGGGCGACCTCCTTATTGGATAAGGGAAAGGCTGTGGATGTTGTCTACCTTGACTTCAGTAAGGCCTTTGACACCGTTTCCCACAGCATTCTCCTGGCAAAACTGGCTGCTTGAGGCTTGGATGATCGCACGCTTTGCTGGGTAAAAAACTGGCTGGATGGCTGGGCCCAAAGAGTTGTGGTGAATGGAGTTAAATCCAGTTGGCGGCCGATCACGAGTGGTGTCCCCCAGGGCTCGGTTTTGGGGCCACTCCTGTTTAACATCTTTATTGATGATCTAGATGAGGGGATCAAGTGCACCCTCAGTACGTTTGCAGATGACACCAAGTTGGGTGGGAGTGTTGATCTGCTCGAGGGTAGGGAGGCTCTGCAGAGAGACCTGGACAGGCTGGAGCGATGGGCTAAGGCCAACTGCATGAGTTTCAATAAGGCCAAATGCCGGGTGCTGCTCTTGGGCCACAACAACCCCCAGCAGCGCTACAGGCTTGGGGAGGAGTGGCTGGAGAGCTGCCAGTCAGAGAGGGACCTGGGGGTGTTGATTGACAGCCGGCTGAACATGAGCCAGCAGTGTGCCCAGGTGGCCAAGAAGGCCGATGGCATCCTGGCTTGTATCAGAAATAGCGTGGCTAGCAGGGACAGGGAAGTGATCTTACCCCTGTACTCGGCACTGGTGAGGCCGCACCTCGATTACTGTGTTCAGTTTTGGGCCCCTCACTACAAAAAGGACATTGAATGACTCGAGCGTGTCCAGAGAAGGGCAACGAAGCTGGTGAAGGGTCTGGAGCACATGTCCTACGAGGAGCAGCTGAGGGAACTGGGGTTGTTTAGTCTGGAGAAGAGGAGGCTGAGGGGAGACCTCATCGCCCTCTACAACTACCTGAAAGGAGGTTGCAGAGAGCTGGGGATGAGCCTCTTTAACCAAGTAATAAGTGATAGGACAAGAGGTAATGGCCTCAAATTGTGCCAGGGAAGGTTTAGACTGGATATTAGGAAGCATTTCTTTACAGAATGGGTTGTTGGGCGTTGGAATGGGCTGCCCAGGGAGTTGGTGGAGTCCCCATCCCTGGAGGTGTTCAAGAGGCGCATTGACATGGCACTTGGGGATCTGGTGTAGTTGGGATCTGTCAGTGTTAGGTTAACGGTTGGACTAGATGATCTTCAAGGTCCTTTCCAACCTAGATGATTCTGTGATTCTGTAATGATCCTATGGATGGATGGCTGCCCTCCACTGAGGCTGCAGAGAATTAATGCTCCTAACTTTGTTGCTTCAATTAACCCCTTGCATTAGATGGAAAATGCCTTATTCCCAGTCCAGCTCCCAGTGAAACCAAGTGACAAAAGTTCTGCTTAACTTCAGCAGAACCAGAAAGCTCAGAAATCCCACTGAAATGACTTACCAGATCTGGGCCCCAAACAGCCGAATAAAAGTAGCAGTTTGGGCTAATTTTAAAGAATCTCTTTTTTTCAAAAATACTTCTAAGGAGTTTGAAGGGTGTGGAGACTTTTTGGTTAATCTACTTTGAATTAGAAAGAGATGGCAGTGAAGCTGGTAAAAGTATAAAGAATTTTTCTCTGAGAAATTATCTTATTGACTTTGTTTTTTTAATATATATATGTATATATAAAAAAGAAACTCTAACGAAGAACCTTGCCCTTCCCCAAAGCCCAACCTTTTCAGAGTTCACTTTATGATCTTTAAGAGGTAGTTTGGAAAAACACTTTTAACTGAAAGGCAAGGCTAAAAAGGAAATGTTTTGCTAAAAAGTGATTTCTATCTGAAAAAGTAGCTCTTCTTTGCCTAGTTTCTATATTTAAATCTTTATCAGAGAAAAAACCAAGGAAACTTTCTGTGCAGAAATGTTGATTGTTGAGACTGACTCCTGCATCGAACCAGAGGGTAACTCCTCACTGAGCCATATTCCAAAAAACAAGCCTCCAATTAATTTTCTTTTTACTGAAAAATACTCTTTGTCACTTGCTGAGTGTACCTGGCAAATTTCAGGCTAACAGTTTCGTATGGTAAAGCTGTGTGGGCGCTAAAATAGGGCTTTATATTGCAAAGCAACTTGTGATCTTCTGTCATTTTTCTACTGCATCTTTATAATGGATGTAAATCCATGAAGTTAATTGTCAAGATGGGCTTGAAGGACTCGTTTGTCCTATCCCTATACATACATGTGTTTGCTCTTCTCTAGTAGGGATGATGTTCATAATTTGCAGCCAAGGCTTGATTCATAGATGATAAAGCTCTGAAATGGGTATGTTTGCTTGATGTAACCCTTCTAAAAATAATTCACAGGACTAAAAATCTCTGTCAGAAAGCCAACTAAATGATAAAGCTAATAATCTCTGCCAGGGCCCCAGGCATAGGCTGTCATCTAACAAATGGTTGGGTTTTGTGGCCCTTTAAGAGCAAACATCTGCAGTACAGCTCATGGGTTAGTAATACTATGATGCAATTTAGTGACATTTTAGAATCATGGGGGGGTGGGGAGGGAAGTCAATCTAAATACCTTCTCATTATTATCTACTTGAGTACAAGAGCACTGAGAGTGAACTCTCTTATCAGCCTTGAGGTTTTGACTGTGATAAAACAGCAGAGCAGTACTTTTTTTAACAGTTACATGCTAATATTCCCTTTGTGAGGGTAATCCTATTTTAATGTTTCTAATTTATAATTAAGCTAATTTCCATTAGAAATCTTACCACCCTCCTTCCCCATAATCTCACAATTCATTTACAATGATAAAGGCTGAAAATGAACTGCCTTCTTATGACTGAACAGATCTGTGCGTGCTGGCACATGGAGACAGGCCCGTCCTGGGCAGGGCGTTCCTCAGCAGCGGGCAGCCCCTTTCTCAGTCCCAGGCTGCCGTGGGAGGAGGGACCACAGCAAATGAGGCCCGTTTCTGGCTGCTGCCGCTCTCTGCATCAGCTCTGGAGAGAGTCCTGATTTGGAAGGATGCAGAGATACAGTACAAAACCCCTTTCCCTCCTGAAAGCCTGGTGTTGAAGATTAAAATGTTCATCCTGTAAAATGTTCAGAGGGGGAATTTTCTTGTCTCTCTTGATCAAAGAGTTTTCTTCCTTGATCCACTTGCTGGATACCAGCATTAATAGTAAGTTGTTGCCCCTTTCATCCTCATGGGTCAGTCTTTTAAAATCTAACTCAAATGGCTACCTGGTAGGGAAGCATGTTTTAGTATAGCAGTTCTTCCATGTGTTTTCAGAAACATCATCTCCATGGGTATCCACCTATTCGAGTTTTTAAATAAAAGCCTGGACAAACCAGTCTACAATCAGCTCTAAATTCAGAATAAAAATGAAAATTGGAAAATGCATTCAGAACTTCCGTAATTCAACATTTCTTGATTTTTGATATTAAGAAAAGAAATGGAACTCACAGGTTTTGGTACTGTGATCTGGGGGAAATATCTTCCCAGAAAAGCTGGGAGGAGGGATCTGAAAGAAGGTTTTGCTTTTAGCTGTTCATCTGTTGCTCATCTTATCATGAGGTCTGCAGTTGAGGAAGCTATGCAGTTTGTAATCTTCTGGTCTGTTGGGGTTTTTTTGCTGGGAAAACATTATTAAAGGGCCAGATTTATTACAACACTTCAATGCTACAAATCATCACTGTCTTGTAATGCTCCATCTTGATACAAACATGAAAACACAAAGGCTTTTGGGGCTGGACTTGACTGCTTGACACTATTTTCTCTCTCCTCCTCTCCCCCTCTTTCCTTCCAGAATCACTGATGCATCTCTAATAGGAAAAATGCAAAGTGTGCAAGTTGTCTTGGCACTGTGGCTCAACATCTTGTCATGTTGCACTATTATGTTGACTCTTCTACACAGGGAGAGCACATGAAAACATCCCAGAAGCACTGTTCTGGTTCAGGCAACCACAAAAGCAATTCTTCTTTTTTTGTTGACTGTGGGAAAAGAGATCTAAGGAGACAGGCATCTCGGAGCTAATCAGCTGGTTTGACTTAAAAGGGCGCTCACTGTATGGAGAAAAGCCAGTGGCATATTGCAGACCTAACTGTGCTCAGATTTATCTATTGTTTCTCTTGCCTGCTTTTTGGATGAGGAAAGAAAAGAGGAGCTGCAGAATTCTCTTTCCAAAAATGGGGTGTATTGGTTGGTCAGAACTATCTTATAAAATGGGAGGGGATGAAGTAGGGAAACTGGTCCCAATTGTTTTCAAGACTTCTGAGGGATGAGTTTAATTATTTCAGTATTTTGTGGTTATGCCCACTCAAGTATGAAGTACTTCAGCTACATGTGTCTGTCTGTGTGTTTTTATTTTAAGACATTTATAGAGCTCCACTGTTGTAGTGGCTGTGCCTTTCACAATCCATAGTTCAGCACGTCACTCTGAACCCATATTGGTGACGACTCCTCTCTTTCCACAGAGGGAACTGAGACAAAGCAAATGCATTTGTTGAGCTTGGAGGGGTTTTCTTCCTTGTTTAAAGAAGCATATTTGTTTCACTATATATTTTATGATCATGTTTAATCTATTTGCCCAAGTCTTGAAGAACCTCAGCACAATAGTTCTGAAACGTTAAACCTTATCCCAGATGATGCAGCCTATGCTGCAGTGCTGTAGCTCCCACCTGCCTCATACCCACGTACCTACTGTCACATAGACTTAGCACACTCCACTGTGAATAAGAAATAGGTCCCAGTCCTTTCCAGAAGCAAGGAGTCCTCAACAAAAGGAGATAGAAAGGCTCAGCAAGGAAGCAAAGACCTTCAGACCCCCCCCTTTTTTTTCCACTTGATTACAGAAGGGTTCATAGCAGATCTAAGGCTAAATTTTTTGATCGGAGCAAAAGCTTTCTAACTTCTTCTTGTTGGCTGTGGTTTTTGTAGTGGTGCTTTATGAAAACAAGGGTACTTTCTCTGTTCTACTTAACAAGAGCAGCAGCAAATCACCAACCTGTGAAATTGTTGGTTTGCTCACATGATGTGTGCCCACTGAAAATGCTACCTTAGGTCAAAATAGAACTGAGTAATAAAAAGCCATGTGACTGCTAATGGAGAGAAAGGGCATGAGGAACAATGCAGTAGCATATGAGAAAACACTTGTTATAGGCTTGATTGGAAAAGTATTGAAGTTGATGGTGATATCTTCTTCAGCAGGTTTGGATCATGCTTTTACAGAAAAGCATTCAGGCTCATTCTATGGTTGCTTTATATAAAACAGGTCTGTGGTTTGATGATTGCAATGGAGGGATGCCTCAAGGGGCTTTACACAAGTTATTTGGGCATGAGCAGCAGCCTGGTCACTCTCTTTTTAGAGCAGGGGCCTGGGATGATGCTCTTGGGGCTCATTCCCTACTCTCTGCTCTCAAGCCTTGCTTCGGCAGTTCTGATACTGCAGTGATTAGATTCCCTTAGAAATTTGGATGGTTACAATTGTTCTAAGCCCTGATGTTGGCACACTTGTTTCACTATTAAAGTTTATACATGAGCAGTCAGCTCTCCTTTATCTGAAAGGTATGCCAGACAGAAAAGGCCACTGAAGCTGTTCTTGCCTCTGTGCTGGAAACCATTTGCGTTCAGACACGTTAGCACTATCTCACTGAAGGTCTTTGGGCTTCCCAGGCCTGGTTGATCATTAGAGGCAATTCCCCACAGTATCCCTCAGCAGCATCGTGTGGTTCAGGTGGGAGCTGGATGCTTGAGGTTCTGAACCTTGGCTCAGCACCCCACGCTGCATCCCTGGGGATCCGCTATGCCAGGGAGTGCGGCGTGCAGGCACCCCAGCATCTCTGCTGAAGTGACCCTTGGTACAGCTAGACCTGTCAAGATGCTGGGCACAGGCTGGCCCTGGATACCCGGGGGATCTCGCTGTGCCAGCAGTTGGAAGGTGCCAAGGGAACAACTCATCTGTCTCTGCCAGGTTGGCGGGCTAGCTCAGACTCTCTGTTACTCAAAATTGGGACATCTTCTCCTGGAGCCAAGCTGCTTTGGAGCCAGTCTTTAGCATGTTACTGTGTTGAGGCAGATAAGTCTCCTAAATCTTGAGCTGAGTTTTCATAGAGCCAAGTTCAACCCACAGCCATGCTAGTCTGTGACTAGAGATAAGCCATCCCTGCATACCTGAAAGTTGCCTATCAATAATTTACTCCCTGCTATGACAATGCGTGTTTTAATACTGGTGTTGATGTGTCCACATGAGCATGCGCTGCCTTCACACATGGCTGGTTTAGCAGTACCTAAGATGGGAAGGTCCAGGCCTTTGCTCCCTGTCTTTTGCCTGTAATACAGAAAGGTGGGGCAGATGGTCAGGTTATTTGTTTTTTCAGTGAGGAATAAAATCGGAGGTGATTTCACCACTGTATTGTTAGCTGAGGTCACCTTGCCTCTGATAGGGTCACATTGTAGCCAACTTGGTTGCTTGATTGGATAAAGTGGTCCTGACTATGTCAGACAATCAATTATTATTTGATGTGCTTTTGGAACTCTGGAAGAGTATTCAACAATGAAAAGAACCTTATTTTGTCATGCATGTCCGTAGTCATACTACTTTGCCAGAGTGTCACAATATAATTGGACAAAAAGTTGTTCTTAACATTCTCATTGGATAACCTTTATCAGTTTTCCTCCCTGCTTGCTTCATCCTGCTGTGTAGTCTGCAGCTCCTTGAAAGTTATTTGCTTTAAGCAAAGCTTCCCTATCTCAAGGGTACACCGGAATCTTGTCAAGGTCAAGCTCCTCTTCAATCAGGTTATCGGCAGACCAGCTGCCTTCCCCAACATCACATCAAGACATCTGTCTTGAGGTAGCATGGTGCTTCTCCAGGGAAGACAGAAGTCCTGTGGGATTTCGTGCCCTTGGACCAGGGAGGCTCATAATGCCTCTCTGTCCTGTTATGTCTTTGTGAAAGGGAAATTTTCCACATATAAAGTCTGGTAGCTGTTTCTCTGAAATATTTAATTCCCTAATGGATAAAGCTCATCCCTTTAGAGATGGCCATAAAACCCAGATAACACAACTTTTGGGATGCTGAGGTGATGCTGTGGCTGGCTCGCAGAACAAGAGTGGATTACACCCTGGTGTTGGCAAAGGATTTTGAAACACTCTGAGGAGAGCACCCTAGATTCATAATTCATAGGATTTAAGGCCAGAAGGGACTATTAGATCATCCAGCCTGACCTGAATAGTGCAGGTCATAGCATTTTGCTGAGTAATTTCTGCTTCAGTCCTGTAACTTCTGTTTGAGTTACAGTGTAACTTATAGAGGAACATGTAGTTTTAATTAAATGAATCCAGAAATTAATTTTTTTTTTTTTGTTATTCAGTAGTCGTTTGGTCTAGCAGCTAATTGCTTTCAATGATTTGTGATGAATAAAATAAATTTTATCTTGTTTCTAAGATAAGTTTCCAGCCATTAGATCTCACTACACTTTTGCCTCCTAGAATAAAGAGCCATCTACTATCAGAAGTATCTTTTTAATGTGAAAGTTTTAGCTATGAATTGCAAAATGCTGAAGTTCAGGATATTGATAACTTCAACTGGACCCGAAGAAAAAGAGAACCTCTGTGTTCCTTAGATGTATCGCACTTTTTTTCCTGTATGCTTATTATGCCTGCAGAATGGACTTGATATTTATGGAAATTAACAAAGCAAATCCCTTCTAATACATTAGCAAACACAGCTCAAAGCCTGTTCTTCAGTCAGGTGGAGGAATTGTCTCCTGCCTTGGAAAAAAACTCAGCTGAAATAAAAATTGATATTAGAGCTATGCAAAGCATTTCATCAGACCTCAGATGCAGTTGAACTTAGCCTTGGGCCAGAGGCTGAGTGAGTTCATGAGCCTCTGCCCATGCTAGCAAAAATTCAGCTGTGAGAAATGCTGCTTCTCCTCCTCCCATGACAACTTGCACCTTCTACCATGCTCCCTGGAGCCACCCGTACAGGGAGGACATGGAGGGGGACAAAGGTAGGAGAAAGGAGCTTACATCTCCTTTCACCACTCATTTTTCCTGGGAGAGGATTTGATTGCCCTTCCCCACTTTTCCCTCAGTGTGTGGGGATGCGGGATGGCATGAGAGCATCTGAGACATCTACGATACAGACTGTTGCCTTGTATTGTACTTGAAGGAGTTGCTGGGTTGTCCTATACTGACCCTGCCCAGAGGAAATGTAAATGGGCAAGATAACTCCCATCCCATCTGATAATGTTTGTTGGGGTGGAGAGGAGGGGAATACTTTTGCTAGAGTTAGGCATCTCCATTAGAAGCTCTCTGCTTGTAAAATGCTGGCAAAGTGCTCCTTACATAGAGGCAGTTTATGAGAGTCCCCTAAACAAAATACATAATGACTCCAAAATCATGTTACTGCATCTCACAACTTCAGTTTTTAAATCGTAAAATGTAGCTGCTTGCTGCAGCTATGCTGAAAACGTTAAGTGTGGGCCTGGCTTTAGTTTGAGAGAGTCGAGGTGGTTGGCATGTCTGGTTAGTTGCCACAGTGAGAAGTTAACTGTGAAGAAGAGCCGTGTGATTAGCAAGTTTGTTTTTTTAATACAGAAGGGGTTACCCACAAATGCTGTCATCACTGATAGTTATGCAAAAGTTGCTAGATACCTGCATAACTACTTTGACATTTCGGTTTCCTGCAGTACATGGTTATGGGTATTCTTCTCGGACAGCTTTCTATTTTGGCCACCTACTCTAATTTCCCTTTTATTTTCCAAGTTCTTCAGCTGTGCTTATACTGGAGAAATGTGCTCTGATAGATTGGTTTCTGCAGCATATAGTACAATAATGAGTTGGTCAGGAGTGAAGCACCAATAACTGACCAGCTACACAACTGTTTCCACCAGTAGGCCAGACACCATTGCATCTTCAGTCTGCCCCATCCTACTGTTCTTGTTCCATGGGGCCAAGGGGATGGCAAGAGATCTGTTAAAAATATTCCCTTTACTTAGCATGTGGTGGTCCTAGAGCAGAGAAGCCCTTGGTGGCTCTTTTGGACATGGTCAATGTTCTCTCAGCTGGAGCTTTATTAGCAGGCTAGTCCCCACCTGCAACTCTTGACAGCCCAGTTCTTTTCTTTGTTCTGGCTTAGCCTCTGCTGGCTGAAAGAAAGGAAACCAAATGGAAGTTGGAGAGAAAAGAAGGTAGATACAGATGATACGGAAATTCATAGAAGTGATGCAAAGTACAGGGAAAATTGAACAGCAAGTTTGGTTGAAGAGCTCCTGTAAAGGAGATATTCCTCTCTTCCTTGGCTACTTGTTCCTGTCCCCTTTGTTTTGGAGCAAAAGATGATGCAGCTGGAGATTATGGTGCTGATTTGGCTGAAATTAAACACAGGAAACCAGAAATTGTTAGTCTTATTGTGAGGGAGGGTGCAGGGGGAGGTGAACTTGGACTACTACATGTTTGGGAGATATACTGGTGTGAGAACCAGCAGTCTGCTAAGTTGCTGGTTGCAAGTTGTGAACAATCTGTATAGAGCTTGCTAAAAAGGTGCAAAACCTGGTGCTCAATCTGGCCATGAAAAGCCGTTATTAATTATCTCCAGGCCATGTTTCTTTCCCTGGTGACTTCATGCAGGAAAGCAAGCTGAGGTATTGCGTCCATAAATGTTTTGATAAACCGGACAGATCCTTTGCCAAGCCATCTGATTTTATTTAGTTTTATCTCCACATTTCTTTTACTGCCAATTTCTATTGTATGTCTAATGAAACTGTAATGCTACTATCTGCTTTGGTAATTGTCTTTCCTGTGCATTGATTGGCATGTTGGCAGATGATTGATGGCCTCAAGCTGCTGCGTAAAAGACCCAACAGTGGCAATGCTTGCAGGACTGTAGCAGATGCTTTGATGTTGCTAACATGGGGTGCTGGATTAACATTAGATTGTAAAGCACGCAAACATAAGTGCCACTGATTTCATTGAGATGACAGGCCTGTAGTCATCACTCAGATCTGAATACTTTGTAATATTACATTAGGCATTTCCCTTATCCCATTTGTAACAATTTCTTTGCAATGCAGAGGCCTTTGTAGCACTTGCGGAAGGCTGTTTTATGTGGATATTTGTTTTCTATAAGTATATAAAGAGATATCCATCTAGATGTATAATAAACACCCCATAAAGCAGCTTGACTCTGCATGAAGATTTGCAGCTGTGTTTACGTAGCCTGACACTGCAATATCCATACATCATCTCTTCCTCAAGGAAGTCTTGCTTCTCTTTTATCTCTTCTTGCCTTTTAAAGGCTCCAAGATAGAATTTACTTTGCTCCCACATGACCAAAGTTTACCATCATCCCATTGCATCTCCTTCTTAGCAGATGTTGTGGAAACATGGCAGTATCATAAGGCGTTGTGCTAACTTGATCCAAGTGCAGTTGGAAGAGGTACTCTTGAACTTTGGCACCAGTGGTGGGAATGTGACTTGAATTAATGAACACCTAGGTCAGGTTTAGACCTCATTTTCCTCATGCCAACAGGCTGTGAGTCTCACAGTCTCCTTGGCTGGAACTGTGCTTATATGAGGTCATTAACATGTTCTCCCCCAGACCTTTCCAAAGATGCAAACAAATTAGCAAAAGCGCCATTCCTGCTGGTATCCCTTGTTGTCAAGGAATGGGTTCTGCAGAATTCACCACTGGAAAGCAATTCCTCATCTTTGTGGGCAGCTCGGCACTGCAGGCACATCGCTCAGACCTTGCAAAGGAATTCCCACCTTCTGGTTTGATTAGCAAGGCTTTGACTTGCTGGGGTTTTCTGAACTCGCTCCAGGAGCTCGGCTAGGCAGAGGCAGAGGCGCCTTGTTACTCCTTCCTGCTTTCTTGTGTGAGGTCTAAGTAGGGATTAACTTGTTCTTTTGTTAGAAATCATGCAGGGCCAATGGAGCCTGTCACCCTACACTTCCCTAGGAATACCTGAGTAACCCCATTAGACTACATACACGTGTGTGCATATGCACACACGTTCTCACACAGAAACATACACTTCTCTAATGCTAGAAGTTTCCTGTAGGTGGTAGGAAATGCCACAGTGTACGTTTACCGCTCATCGTTACAATTTGCATTGCAGTGGCAGTAGGTAGAAGCTTTCATCTCCTTGTGCTGGGCATCTTCTACAAACAGCAGATAAAACCGTTCCTCTCCAGAGAGCTGGTACAAAGTTTCCTCCACGTGGTGTTTGTGGAAGGTTGTCCCTGCCCTGCTTTGCTGCTGCCCGTTTTCCTGGCTGCAGCAAGGCAGAGGAGGTGTGAGGATGGAGGGCAGGAGCCCCAGCGGAGGCTGCTGTGCTGCAGCCCCGTCTGTCCCTTCTGGCAGCTGATCCTCCAGCATGATGCCAGTTGTCTGGAGATCTCTCTGGGTGGCTCCTGGGGAGGGCAGTGTGAGCCACAGATAAGGCTAAAGCTCTGCCTGGCTTACAGTGGTGATTTCCATCAGATCTAAATGGAGCGTGAGAGCAAACTCTGTACTCTTCTTCCCAGCCACCACCCTGCAAGCTGTAAAACCCTGGGTCACATGCACCCTGGGGCTCCTTGGGCTCAAAGATGAAAAAGCAATTGAGCTTGGGGTGTCTGATTTTGCTACCCTTTGTATTGCACATGCAAACTTGATATCCAGGCCTGAGGCTTTGAGTGACTTGGATAGAAAAGCCATGTTTATTTGCCGGCAATTCTCTGGTGCAGAGTTACACTATATGCTTCCCCTAGAGATCACAGAATATTTTACAAGTCTCATTCACCTCATTTTCACAGACAGAGATGCTGCAGTGAAGGGAGGGGGTGCTTCCCTCACAGGTGTATAAGACAATGTCAGGGGCTGTCCAGAGGGAGAGGGCTGTTCACTGAGATTTAAGTCCGCAGCAGTGTTACACAGATTGAAAGCATAAACTTGCCATTAGACTAATGTAAATAGCTCTTCCATATATTTGGTCTACTAATCCAGCATGTTTTAAATTACGCCCATCATGCTGCTAATGCTCAGCAATGTTTGTAGAAAGAGCTCAGAAGAAAAACAGTGCTTCCCTCCTCACCCAGGCCTGGGATGTTTCTTTCACGTTCCTCAGAACTGCTCATCGATCTCTAGGAATTTAACTTTGATTCTTTGTCCAGTTCAGGAAATGCCCTGTCAAAAAGGATGGTCCATCAAAGTGGTTTATATCTCATTGTACAGTTTACAGGGGTCCACTCTCAAATTGCTTTAGGCCCCATATGCAGACTGGACCCGCTTCATAGGGAAGTCTGCTGCCTCCCCAGGGCCCAGGTAAAGGACCTCACAGCTAAACTCCCTACTCTAGTGAGACCCAAGGACTACTACCCTCTCCTGGTTTTTCAGGTAGGTAGTGATGACATTACCAGGAGAAGTCCTAAAGCAACGAAGAGAGATTTCAGGTCCCTGGGGAAACTGATTAAGGGGCACAAATTGTGTTCTCCTCCATCCCTTCAGTTGGGGGGATGGATGAAGAAGAATACTGGAGAACTCAGATGAACTTTAGACTAGATATTAGGAAGTATTTCTTTACAGAACGGGTTGTTAGGCATTGGAATGGGCTGCCCAGGAAGGTGGTGGAGTCCCCATCCCTGGAGGTGTTTAAGAGTAGGGTCGACATAGCACTGAGGGATATGGTGTAGTTGGGAACTGTCAGTGTTAGGTTAACGGTTGGACTGGATGATCTTCAAGGTCCTTTCCAACCTAGATGAATCTGTGATTCTGTGATTCTGTGCTTTATTCCAGATGCTCATGCTTGATGTCGGTATTTCTAGAATTGATAAATTTGTATTTCATAGTAGTTCCTAGTGTGGCCTGCAGGTGAAGGTGGGGATTTCTGGGTCAACCCCAAAGTAGCGTTATGAAAGGGGAGCACATTGCAGAAGCCACTTCCACCATGGCCACTCTAGGCTGTCCTTGCTGGCAGTGTGGAGTTGTCTTCATGGTGGTGAAGTTCTGAACAGTGGTATTTTGCAGTGTGGGCAGGATGCCTCAGTTGTTCACGGTAATGAATTTATAGCTGCTCTCAAATCTCTATATGACTGTGTGTCTCAGAATATGCATGCTGCTCAGGTTTCATGGTCTTTCTCATCCTTGCTGAGGCATTGTAGGATGGTTGTCCGTGCTTTCTCTACAAAGCATCCTTCAAAAGACGATCAGACAATGTGTAAGTCACAAGAAATTTTGCAGAAAATTTCCACCAAGAATTTCCAGCAAAATCCTTCTTCTGTGCTTCCTCTCTAACTGCAGAGCAAATTGCCAGCATAGGATAAATTTTAAAGTTGGGGGGGCTTTCTGTTGTTGTTTTAATGGTTTTCCAGCCCTTGTTTTAAGCCAGATGCTGTTGTGACCATTTACACACATGCATGGCAGACAGGACCGTGTAGTTGAGTACTTGCATATGACTTCGTGCTGCTTTCTGTAACAGTAAGGTGGTTTTTCTGTGCATTGATTGGCTGAAGATTCTCTCTACACACTTTTTGGCATGCTCTTCTTCCCTGCCCTTCTGCCACCTACTCAGCAGACCTGTGCGACTCTTCCTTCCCACTCCAGTGCATGCAGCAGTGACCCGCCAGCTATTCGCCCTGAACTCGTTCACACTGCTGGGACCTGACTTGCAGATTCCAGCCGTCTTTACTTGAGGAACGGCAGCCTGGCAGCCCTCCAGTCTGCCTGTGGGATCTGGGCCAGCTATTTATTGTGAAACTTCTGCTCCTCTTGGACTTTGCAGCAATTTTCATCCCCCTGGGTGATTTGCCTAGTACCAGGTAGAGAAATCCAATAAAAAGCCATGGGAATTTGCTCTGTGCTCAGCAACATGTAGTTGCTACTGACTCAAATCCTGTTTCTTCTAGAGCAATATACAGGGGACTGTAAAACCAATAAAAAGTATTTTAACCTGTGGCTGCAAGTGTTTTGGTGGGACTGTGTGGCAGGAAGAAAGCTACATATGCTGGGACTTGAGCCAGAGTCCCAATTTGAGGGTCAGTAAGAATCTTTAGCGGACATGTAGAAGAGCAATAATTTTACTCTATGCTTCACTTTTGGACCAAGACTGAACTTCTTTCTTTCCTGTGCAATGCTGAGACTCCTTTCCTTTGCTTGTATTTATGAAAATGAGCCAAGCAAGCTGAGTTTCTCTGTTGTTCACGCTAGCTTCCACTAGTGTGTTCCACTGCTGCATCCTATGCAAACACTGTCCCCACAAAATGGAGCCATGTGGTGTCTCTTTGCCTACCCTTGGTGCTAGCTCAGAGGGGCTCCTTACCAAATAATCCCCAAAGCAACGGGAGGCAGTACTTTAGGTGCATATCAGTTTAAGTGCCTGTACACCAGGTTACAGAAGTGTGGTTTTTTTCACACAGGAGTGAAACATCCATCTCAATATAGCTCCTCCGACAGAAGCAGTAGGCATGCAGATGAGCTGTTCCTCAGCATGGAAACTGCTGCTGCTAACCTATGTCACCCTGCACACAAGCCACCGCTTGCTCGTATATATTCTAATGTGGAATGTGGGAAATCAGTCCGAGACCGAGGTAAAATGTAAACTTCTGAAGGCAGTGGGTCAGCTAGAAAAACACCTTTCTCCTACGTTTCCCCAATGGCCGTGTAACGAGGTGACCCACTGCCAGGAAGGCAGATGGCCTAGCAACTTCACTGTGCTAACCTTTTGCCTTTGGAAATGGCATTAGTTTGGAGGTGAGGGTTCACTTGATTCTCACAGCTTTCTGTATCCAGCCCCTGTGGCTGAAGAGCCTGGCAGTTCTGGGGAACTGACGGGGGCTGTGTGATCTCCTGCTTAACAGAGACCAAAGATGAGCACTAAGGGTCAAGGCCAGCCGCAGAGCTGCCATGTCCTCATCCTGAGCCAGAGGTTTGCTAAGAGCCCATGGGCATGGTCCCCAGCTGTGGCTCTGCTCTGCAGGCCCTGGGATGGGTCTGCCATGGCACAGGGGTGCAGTGCTCTGTTGGTGCATTGGCTTCTCTCGCGAAGCACCAAGCTGGAATTTTTTTAGGGTGTCCTTGGGCACCTCAGTCCCACTCAGGCTCACAGTGCGTAAGAAGTAGCAAGTTTGCCGGTACTTTTTACTGCAGCTGTGTTCCCAGTCTCACCCTGAGAGCCACTTTCAGGGAAGAGGGTTGACACACCTCTTGTTTCGCTTCCTGAGCTGCAGTTGTGGGGTCTCCTAAGGGGTACTGTCACATAAGGAGGGGAGCTGGGAGTTATCACAGTGCTGTCCTTCTTGATCGTATCATACCATGATCTTGGACCTTCTTAAATGAAAGGTAGCAATTACCCCTTCCATTACCCTTGATAGTGTTTTATTAGTAATTGCTGTGATTATCTGTAATTGCCTGTGTTAATAGTGTGCTATGATTGGCAAGGTTCAGCTTAAGGTTGATTTCTGCTTGGAGGGGGTCGGAAATGGCTGTTTAGTTTGTTGCTGCTGTCTTTGTAATAATGCCTTTCAAGTCAACTAAAGCCACAGTTTGGGACAAAGTAGTTGTATTTAGGATGTTGGTCTAAATCTGGCTTTCCAAATTAAGTCAAATGTATCTCCTAAGCCAATTTCAGGCTACAAAGGGCTTCCAGAAGTATCTAGGACCCCCAGGGAGTACATGTTGCATTATTCAACCATGTTTTGAAGAAGTGAATTGTGTTCAAGAATATGCCCATCACTAACTGTGAGCTCAGTTAAGTAACACCCAAATAGCAGAAAACTTGCCTCACCTGCATGGGGAAGGAGTTGGTTCCTTGGTTTGACATTTTTACAGAACCAGCCCCAATGTCATCCTGAACTAACAATCTCTCTTTCAGAAACCCTAGGCAGAGAAAGAGGTAGGACAGCTGTATACAAGGACTGGCTATTTATCACTATGCAGGAGAGGAGAAATCCTGTCCCGAAAGAGGGCTCCATGGATCGGTTTCCTGACAGAAAACAGTGCACCCCCTTGGCCCCCAAGCAATATGGGAATGAAAAGAATTGCTACTCAGGTATTTACCAGAGGTGTTTCTGGATCAAAGCCCTGCTACAGCCTGAGCTCAGGGAGTTTCAGGTTCAGATCTCAATTCTCACCCTTGCATTTCTCCACTGGGCTGAACCTGCTTCTTCAAAACTGCTGGAGTTTTGGGTGTGCTAGAAGGAAGGTTTTTTCAGGGGAGAGATGGTTGTAAAGACTGTGCAGAAAGGAGTATGAAAAATTGCATGGATGCAGATGTACTTTCTTGCATGCCTCTGCAGTCCATCTCTTCAGTCTACATTAGTTCCCTTGTATAGATACACATTTAGGACTTAAAACTGCAGTAAATTAGCATGTACAATGCATGTGTACATAATGTCCTTTCATAAAGTCTGATGGGCACTTTTGCTCTATGCAAACCCATATACCTTTCAAAGCTCTGCTCCCCAGATTTCCCTCACAGGTTATTGGAACAAGGTGACCCTCTGTGATTAATAATCAGAGGTGGGTGACCTGCTTGCTTGTGGGATTGAGGAGAACCCGTCAGACTGATGATTACTGGAGTGGGACCTGTGAGCAACTAGTTTAAAGCCACTTTAAACAAGCTTTTGTTTCCTGCCTGGGGTGACCCAGAGAATTGAGAACAGTCTTAACCAGTTGTATGTAGCCTGCTGCATCCTGACTGTAATATGCTATATCCTGTCCTGCTGGGAGGCAACTCAAAGCCGTTCTCTCAGGAAACAGCCTTGTGCAGTCATGACTTAAACACAATACACGTTATTTTTGAGCAGGCACCACTGGCTGAAAAGATTTTTTTAAAAAATCTTTTTCCTGTGTTTATAGTAATGACATGACTTACCGTGAATGAAGAAAATGTAAAAGAGTTGAGTTCGACATGTATGTATTTGCCAATCTTTTTGCACGTTCGCTTTTAATTCATTTGGGAGTTATTGAATGAAATTTGGCTTCCTTTTGTTTTCTAGCCACTAGTTTTACTTTCAGACCCTAGGACAAAAAGGCAAATTTTAAAATATTTTCCTTTATATTGTTTCCTGGGTTTGAGAAAGGAACCATAAGCATTAAGGGTATTTTGCTTTTATGTATATTTGTGTATGCATTTGTTTGTATAATATTTGTGTTTTCAACCAAGCTTGTCCCTCTGGTGTCTCTTTCATCCTATTCAGTCAAACCTGTTTTTTTTTTCTGGATACTTGTGGTACCTAGTGTATGCGGTCTGATATTTGAGAAAAATTAGTCCTTTAGCTGGACACATATACTACGATTTCACATGGCCATGGGTGGTTCTGCATTGATGGGCTCAGTCTAAGAGGTTGTAAAGGAGACTTGAGGAATTTTAGGAAGTGCTGAGGATCCTCCCTTTGAAAAGCTGACCTTTTATTTAAAGATGGATCAAATCAGATGCTCAGGAACTAATGAATTCCTTGTGCTGGACATCTCAAAACCCCTGGTTTTCCATACGTGACATCTGGTCATCCCTAACAACAAGCAGATAAAGCCCGAAATAATGGTGTAAGAGCCAATTTAGCTTACAGATATGCACAATTTATTTAGATAATTGTAGGAAATGCAATATGCTCGCTAAGAAATGTGAAGACAGCTTAGATTTACAGGCATGCCTTATGTTCATGTAAAGAAAAATTAGGGGGTATGGGGTTTAATTTCCTGAGAACGACCACATGAGTCAGAAGCTGAATGTCAGAGTAGCTCATGAAGGATCTCAAAAGGGAAAACAAATGCCCTGAGGAACAAATATTTTGTATATATCTTCTTTTTTTTTTTTTTTTTCTTCAGTGGAGCTTTTATTTAAGCCTCTCTTTGGATCCTAGCTTCTTCACTCAACATCTCTGAAGTGGATTTTAAATTGATACTCTCTTATGAAAATGTCTAGCTTAATTTTACTCAGAGCAGTTTAAGAAGAAAAATCTCCTGACATCCTTTTAAGTATAAAGTACCAGACTTCTAGGTAATGTTTCTCTTCTAGGGCAATAGAAAAGTACAAGGGCCTTTAACCAAATCCACTAGGGGAAGCCCTGCATCACTAAGGCATTTTGCTAGCACACAGTGGCTCCTGAGAGAACCTTACCCCAACCTCCCCAAAGGATAAGAGTTTCTCAGGATCACTAGAGAAAGGAAACCCTCATCCCACTGTCCCACCCAAGGGATTTTGTTCCTCTGTGCCAGCTTCCCAGAAAGCAATGCAGTTGGGGTGCTGGTTCTCCTTGGTGTGGCGCTGGTGCCAGCAGCCCACCGGCGCTCTACACAGAGCATGGCTGAGCGCTGCCTCCCACAGATACCACCCTGTGGCCGCTCCTCTCCCCAGGCATCCCTTCCCTCTCTTCTCAACAAAACCTCACCACTACTCCCCTCCCCTACTCCAAGGCACTACTGCTGTTAGCAAGGCACATTAGGTGATGACTTCCATGCTCTTGGATCTCGTATGAGAGGTGAATTACTGCTATCATCCTGATTGCTGGTGTGCGAAGGGCTGGCGGGAGGGAAGGGGGCACTGGGGGCAGCCCTGCTGGCACAGCCAAGTGGGCTCCCTTCCCGGAGGACTGACCCTGCTGTGGCACAAAGGCACATTTATTCTTGATTGATGCAGGTTACCCCTGGAAAGCCATAATATTGGTATTGGAGATACCATTTATCACCACAAAACACGAGATGGCTACTACTACGTAATTTACCTGCCATAAAAAGCTGTTCATCTCCGTTTATCAAGGTTTATAAGCTAATGATGCTGTTGGCTGCTGCTGGTGCTTTGCTCCTTGTCTGCTGTGAGACTTGCATAATGGCAGCTGCGTGGCCCAGGAGGTGCGTGCCAAGGACGGGGCCCCTGGACACCAAAAGTCGTGTGCATCCACGTGACTCAGGAAAAGGCCTGAGTCGAGACGTGTTTTAGTACAATACATACCATGCCTTTGACTGCACATGCATTTTGTGCTTTGGGGCTCCTGTGGGAAAGGGCAGTCAGCAGGCCATCACACCACTTTTGGGAGAGCTGAAAAAAACCCCGTGGTGTCCATCAGGTCTGGGAACATGTTTATTTCCAGTGTGAGGCAGGGACCAGACAGATAGGAACTGGGAGAAAGGAGGGGAAGCAGTCCGTTACCGCACCGGTAAATTCAGTCACATGTGTGTCAAGCTTACATTCCTTAGTGGTGTCTCCCTTGATTTCCTGAGGTATGAGTGAGCCAGGCCAAGCAGTAATAATAAAAAGTATCAAGATTTTTTTTTTCTTCCCTCTAAAGAACAGAGGAGGAGGACATTCCTTTCTCACTAAACAGGCAGAAGGGACAGTAAGTTGTATCTTTTTGTAGTACAGTGTAGGCTAGACAAAACTGCTATGTATGCTTTCCTGTTTGTCTTACCAAGGCCCTCAGATAATGCTGTTTCTTCTAGCAGGAATAATAATAAATAGTTTTATTGTTGCTGGGCATTTTATCAATCTCTTCAGCAAGCTCTGACTTTTAAAGACACAATAATAGGATTTTTGCTTTTTTTAAAGCTTTAACCTACCAGTTATTTGGACCCTGAGTTCAGAGCATTCCAGAAGGAACCATGCACAGAAAACCGGGTCAAATAACAGTAGAAATGCTTTCTCTTTGTGCAGAATTTTTGGGTAAAGACACTATGAGAATGAGCTGAGACTCTGTCACTGGGACAAAGTGTTATAAGCCCAGGACTCATAAATACTCAGGCCTCAACAGTCTTTGGCCTTGGGCAAGTCATTTAGCCTTTCTGGCTCTTCTAAAGAGACAGCATCATAATACCTCACTTCCCTCACAGGCCTTAGTGTGAGCTCATTACTTAGTGTCGGTAAAACACCTTGTAGATGAAAAATGCAATTGACAGCAAAGGCCAAATTCTCTTCTCATTTATACCAGCCCAGCTGCTATTAAAGTGAATTGAGTCTGGGCCAGGGAAACCCAGAGGAAGATTTGGCTGTAAGTGTAAAGTATCACGATTGATCTGTCTGTGCAGAGCTCCTTAAGGCAGTTCCTCCAGCAAGTTCTCTGGCCTTTGCTGGCACAGAAGCCCAATGCTTATTTTATTTTGTTGCTGCTTCTTTTTTAAATTGGCTACCGAGGACCCAGTACTGCTCTTATTGTAGCCGGCAGGCTTTGACTTGGGTTGGCTGGGTGATTTGCAGACAGAGGCAACTCCCCAGGTTCTGCCGTGCAGCAGGCATTACCTTGGGGCAGGCGATGCAAAAATGGCTGCGAGCCACCCATGACTAACCCAAACTCCTTGGATGAACCAGCACCAGCGTGCAGAAACAAGCCCTGGAGAAGCCCTGTGAGGCTGGGGCAACCTGGGCTGGCTGCTGTACTAATCATCTGGTAAT
Organism: Strix aluco; assembly: GCF_031877795.1. Classification (NCBI taxonomy): domain Eukaryota; kingdom Metazoa; phylum Chordata; class Aves; order Strigiformes; family Strigidae; genus Strix; species Strix aluco. The sequence goes on along the minus strand of NC_133931.1, from coordinate 91,190,527 downwards.
GGTCCACTGTATGAATTGAGGTACAGGTAGATAGGGCATGATGGCCAGGGCCAGCCCCACAAGGGAGATAAAAAAATGGGGGACTCTCTGTCAGCGGGGTGAGGAGGCTTGACTTTTGAGGCTATTCTCTCTCTGGTTTTGGGGAGGGTGGTACTTGGTCAGGTAGGATGAGGGGAAGGAGCCCACTGCACAGCCAGCCAGATCACTCTGCAGGGACCCATCAGCAGCACACAGCCAGGCCCCAACTCCATTCTGGGGTATTTTGATTATAGTGAAAGGCTGCAAGAGCTAGAGAGAGGAAAAGCTTGCTCTATGCTAAATTGACATTTGAACTGTGAAATGCTTCTAATAAATTACATCTCAGGGATGCTTCGTCTGACTGCCATTTGGATGAGTCTGATACTGAATGAGGTGGTGTCCTATAACGCACTGCATCTGAGTGTAGGCTGCACTGAACCAGCATTATTTCATGGCAGTGCATATCCACAGTTTACTGAGGTTGGATGAGTAGTTCCCAGATGTTTTTTGCTGCTAGAGCACCTGTGTTCTTTGACTTCCTTTTACTCCCACTCCAAATGCAGTCTGATGCTTCCTGTAACATCTTCCTTAATTGCAAGCAAGGGCTTGAAACTTGCCCGTGATCAAAGGCTGCATTTTGACAGTTCAGGTGCAATTAAATGTGAGTATCAAGTAGGGTGCCTGCAGTTTAATATTAAATCTATGCTTAAGTGTGAGCATAAAACTAGAGCTGCAGCACCTTCTTGCAGATCACGTAGATGGATATCTAAATGGGTGCACTTGCAGACAGAAAACTGTGCTCAAGTCATTGGAGGTTTGGGCAAAGCCCAGCTAACAGTGAATAGCCAGCCACTCTTATAACAATGTTTTTCATTGGACATAAGTCTCTTAACTTGCTAAAAAGGAGCCAGGGGCAATCATTCAATAAAAAAAATGTCTTTAATCATGGACCAGATATAAGGGAGCCAGACAGCTGCTGGCTTTAAAGTGGTTTTGAATCAAGAACATTTGCAGTATCCTTGGTATTTACACTCAAAGGCTTCTCCCAGCAAATATCTGCCTGAGCATGGAAAAGCAAGATCACATTTGCCTTTGAAATCTGTGATCTGGTAGATTAGAAACAGAAATGTTTAATCCACTCTTAAATGGAGTTCCTCTACCTTTTTTTTTTTTTTTTTAAGTAACATGTCCAGTGGGATCCAGACAGGATGAATACCAGAAACCTCCTTAAATGTTTGTTAAGGTAGAGGAGAAAAATAGCTGTTCTCTAATTTCCCCAACTCCTGAAAAAAGCACTCTTTGTTTCTGTTCTTTTTTTATAAGGGATCTTTAAACATGCTCAACTACAAGAGAGAATTGATGCAAACCTCATGAATCCAGGTCATTATTTCCCTGGGGTTTACAGCACGTGCTTGGACACTGGAGTAACAGATAAGGTTCCCCCTGGAAGAAATATGTGGTCTGCTCCATGGCTGTCCTATCCACTGTTCTTCCTCCTTGTCTTCCATCAGAAAATAACAATTTGTACTCTCTTGTGAAAGTAATGAAAATCTTTCCTCTTTTGCTGCCACCTCTTTTCCTACTGGATCGATGGGTATTACGGACACTACTGATATATTGTCTAAGGCTAGAACTCAATAACAAGCTCAAATTAGATTTAAGGAAATGAGTCAATAAGCAGAACAGGAAGGAAACACACTAATTTAAGCCTAGAAAACCACATATCATAGCGTAGTGCGGGAGTTTAATACCTTTCTTTTTACTGTGAAACTGGGGACATGAACTTTCAGGTGCAGTGGCTGTGAGGGGCAATGTTCCTACTCTGTCTCAAGTTAAAACATATTCATTACAAAACCATCAGATTGGCATGAAGCAATTGTTCTTGATGAGGTAAGACAAATGTCAAAACACCGCAGAAAGCAAGCCTGGTGGAAACTGTCCTGAAAGGCCAGAAAGGACAGGCAAAGGGAGGATGAAATCAGGACTGAGATAGTGAAATGCCAACACCACGCAGAGACCATGTGGCTGGAGAAATATGAAGAAGGTGGAAGAGGTTTAGCCCTGCTCTGGAAGTTTCCACCTGAAGTCACAAAAAAGGAGATAGTGTGTCCTGGAAGGTTTTAAATACGAATTCTTGCTCAGCCCATTGACCAAGTGGTGCAGCGCTGCCTGTAAATATTGAAACATAAATTGCCCAAATGGGCTGGCTGAATTGCTACTGCCTGAGTACTGTGAACAATGTGTTTTCAACATTATTGCAGGGAAAAGCAAGCCAAACTAATCGCAACTGCCAAGAAAGTAGAGCAAAAAAGGTATACCTTCTCTGATGTGTCAGAGGCTGAGTCCATGCCAGGCCCTGTCAGGATGTGGAGGGAAACATGCCCAAAGGCAGCAGAGTCCCCCAACAGGCCTTCATATCCCGCTCTTAGTATTTTACCATTTATAGTTGGCCAAGCATAGGGGGATGGTGATAAGGATAGATCCATTCTTTTGTGGAGCAAGGAGGAAGACAGGACTGCTAGAAACATCTGTTCATTTGGATTTGGGGCCTGGAGGCCACTTCATCTTCTCACAGTCCCAGAACCAGCCACAGGAGCTGAAGGAAACCTTATTGTGCTTTACATGCCAGGGGTACCTTCCACACAGGGGTTGAAGAAAACTTAGAAGACTGAACAAGTTTTCGAATGCACCCGGAGGTAGCTTTTATGCTGTCTGGTTTGCATATTGTGAAACTGGAGCACTGAAAAGTTGATTTTCACAGCTTCCTACTGCTCAACACCTGCATGAAAGGTCAGGGTTTCAGAAGCACTTTGGAGAAACCAAGGGCAACTGCTTTTTCTCATAACTTTGAATAGCAGCCGCTTCTTTGCTAAATTTGCTAGCACGCAAATGCTGGTGAAAGTCAGCACTGGAGTTGACTACAGCAGAGTTTTTAATCTGTTCTCTCAGCACTAGATAATGCTCCTCATTATCACTGTGGTTTTACCCTCCCTAATGACTACTGCACTAGGAATAAATCAGTGACATGCACACTGGCACGTTTTTTTGGCAAGTACAATAGCCCATGAAATTTGTATAATTTTTCTCCTTCTGCCCAGCCTGCCCACTTAGCAGTGTTCCTCTTGCCCTAGGAAACTGATCCTTAATTGGGAGAATCATTTACAGTACCAGCAAATGTCTCAAAAAAAGCATTGGGGACAGAGATGTCTCAAAAGGCCAGTTTCATCCCCTGGTTTGTGAACAGGAGACCTGGTTGCTCAGACTGGTGCTTTGTCTCATGATGGCTTTGGACAGGGAAGAAGCAGTGTTTTGTTGACCCATGATCACGCGATAATCATCCCAGGTATCAGTGAAGAGCTGCAGGCACAGTGACTGGAAAGGAGTCGCTGACCGGGAATTTCACCTGATCTATCTGGTAACATTTTAGAACCAGTGACCCAAATTCAAGCACACAAACTGCTATGTACTTATTGCATAAACATATACAGGGCTCTCTAAATTTTGGACAGCTGCAGTACGGTGTGTACTGCTGCTGTAGTTTTGACAGTGTTAGCTCGGTGAAATTACTAATTGCACTTGAAGTGCTGAAAATAATACAGCCATATGTGTAACTGCTGTGTGTACTTCATAAATGAGATGGTGCCACCATAAACTGTGAAAATAATGCAGCTGTATAAAATTAGTGATGAATCTGCATTGGCCTGCAGTTCTACTAGTGCAAGCCAATGCTGGTTCCCTCAAAACTGTTCCCTCAAAAATTTCGGCGTTTAAATCTGCTTTATAGGGAGGCAATTGCTTAGTGTGCCCTTTATTTATGTGCAGAATACAATGCTGGTATCTTTTTTTTTTCCCCCCCCCCATCCAAATTCTTCGATTTTGGTGGAAATGGGAGTGTTAACTACTGATGTTTCTGTTATGATGGTCGCCCTCTGAGGCAGACGGGCTTGGCTTCAGTTTTGGAGAAAATCGCCCATTCTGGCCCACGACCAGCTGCTTGTGGCCCAGAAGCTCCCAAGGGGAGGGAACGTGAGAAATGGGCCAAAGCAGAGTACGGCGACGGGGAGTGTTTGTCTCTGCTACATTGCTCCCCACCTCTAAGGCCAGAAAAAATCCTCACTTTAGCAGGTTGTCACCATCCCAGCGCATCTGCATGCAGCTCCTCAGGGGCGCAGTCTGGGCAAACAAAGGACAAGCTAGAACAAGGGACCGAACAAAGACCTTGGCCGTTAAGAGTTGAGAGTGGAAAGACAAGGAACAGGATTACAGTCAAATAACACCCAAGTAAGGAGACAAAGGACCGGGAGTGAATCCTAATGACTCACAGAGGAGGGAGAGGATGGGGAGGCAAAGACCGTGATCGCTATCAGCTCCTGGAGGGAACATCCCAGCCAAGTCCCAGGCTATCACATGGTTGCCCCGAGGGAAGAGGCTAGGAGAGATGCTTGAGGACTGGTCAGTGAGTGAAACTTGTCCTTGCGATCACAGGGAAACCCTGACAGACTGCTGCGACATTACCTGGAGAAGACAGTGGTGATGAGAGCAAATGAAATAGTTGTTGGTTTTTTTTTTTTAATAGAATAGTCTGCGGCTGCTACAGTATTGCAACATTAGAGATGAAGGTTTAGAAGCAATTAAATCTGGCTGGTGTGACTGTGCTGATGGATGTTTCCTGGAAGAGGCACACATGGGATAAAGGCAGTTAAGCCATCAGCAGATAAACTGAGATTTGTCAGCTTCCACATCCTGCGCAATCACTGCAGGCATGGGTGCATCGCTGGGGAGTGGCTGCCAATTTATCGATCTTGATAAGTATACAGAAACCTCTGTGGATAAATAGCAGCCATGGCTCTTATCACCAGGGCCATAAACTGAGACTCTCCCTCTGATACCACTCAACAAAAAACCCTACATCCCAGAAGTGGTTAGCAGTGTTTGAGACACCTGTAGAAAATACTGGTGGGTCCATATGGAGAGCCCTATGCCATAGCATACTCTTCTTAATAAAGCTACAGGTGGCTGAATTAAATGAGAGCGCGCACTACAGGTACTCAGCAGAAAAAGACCGCACCTCACGGACAGACAGAATAACCTCGCTCTGTAAATATTCACTATTTTTACTTTCATTTTTCATGCTGTGATAACTCCATTGCACTCCTCCATGCCTGAAAACATAGTGTCAACCAGAACCAACCCGCTGCTGAGGCTGCGATGGTGCTTCAGCTGCAGACGTGACTACATAGCATGAGCTCCAGAGAGAGGTTTGTCATGCTGCCATCAGCACTTTCTTGTTATATGGGATGTCTGGACAGGTAGGAGAAATATTAGGCTCTGGCAAGCAGCAACTTGCAACTGCAGCTGTTTTCACCGCTCAAAAATAACCCAATGCGAGGCAAGGATTGACTGCACTGAGAGCAGCAGGACCAAGGGACCAGAGGCAAGCTCCCTCATCTTGGATTTACAGCTTGGTCCTCTCGTTCATTTGAGCATTTCCCGTGAAGCCACCTGGCAGTCTCCTGGAGCCACCATCACATGTCACAGAAGTTTGCCTTGTAAAATAAAGGATAGAGCAAGCCAGTTGGCGCTGGATCTGGCTGGAGCAGGGCGCTGTATTTATAACATGTCAAAGATGAGGAAGATGGTTGTGAGAATTCAGGCCAAATAATATACTTTACAGCAGCAGGGAAGGAATTATGGGGCATGACGAAAAGAAAAAAAAATCCTAGCATCAAGAATGATGCTGCTTGATCTGACTTTGATAAAGCCACAGTGAATGAGATTGAAACTACCTGGGCTCCTGTGAAAAGCAGCCCAATTTGCTTAAAGCAGCTATGATGGGTAGGAAAGATGAAATCCCAAGCAGGGGAAGGGTTCAGGGAAGTTGGTCTCTCTCTTGTGGTTATGTTTGGGCATTTGCCTAAAGGATGCTGATCCTGAGTTCAGAGCCTGCAGACAACTGGATTTTTCCACTCCTGCTATATTCTGTCACATGGAGTAGAAAATCTGCCTTCTGTCATCTGTCACTAGCAACACAAAAAACAGTGTAAAAACACATTGAGAAAAAGCAAAACCCTTCTGACTAAGATGCAGTTGAGCTCTGCCACATAGAAGTGAATCCTGCTTTGGAAAGCTCTGCCTGTAAATATTTTCTTTGTGTTCATTTGCCACGTTTTTCTTCAGGCACCAGCATCACATAATTTGAAAGAGCCGGAGTCTGCAGCTTTCTGCCAAACTTTAGCAATGGATTTCCTGGTGTGTGTTGACTGCTATAGTTGTAACTTACCCAGTAATATCCTTATTCACTGTAAGGGTTGGGCACACGTGATCTAAGGATGGAGGTATGTTGCTCCCACTTCTCCCATCCACTTTTTCCTGTGTGGATCCATTTCTCCTTGGCTGGGTTCCTGCCCTTGGACTGGTGGCAAGCAGCTGGGGAGGGACTTCCAAAAGAGGGTAGTTGCACCTCTGCCATTTGAGCATAAGCAATGGTTTGGAGTCAAAGGTTTTTCTTTGTTCGAGTTGGGAAGATGACAATGAAAGAAAACATCTGTGGAGAAAAGAATAAGATAAAAGAGGCTTGGAGGTCTGCAAAGTATTGTGGAGCTATGTCAGAATGGTTTTAAAAGAAGACCAAAAGTGAAAATTAGTAGAAAATTAAGCAGTGGAGGGTAAAGACATGTAGTTAAGGTGAAAATAGCAGCATAGGATTTAAAGGGAGAGAGACAGGGAGAGAAGCCCTTAAAAATAGTTTAAAAAATTGACAAGGTGATACAGAATATTGGGAGAACATGTGAAGACACCATGGGAAAGAGAGAATGAGAGGACAGTGAATGCTGCTCTTCAAATTAAAAATGAGGAAAGAAGTATGAAGAAGAAAAAAATAATAAAAGAAACATGGAAAACGACAGACAAACTGGCAGAGAAACAGAAAATTGTTGGAAGGGAATTAAAATGTTAGAGAGAGAGCATGAAGAAAGTCGTGTAATATTAGGACTAGCAAAATGTATTTTATTTATTCATGTTCCTTCTGGATTATTTTTCCCTGGCAGCTGCTGAGGGTCCAATTGCCGTGCACTCCCCTTTCTCCGTGGAGGACAGCCAAGCACTTCTCTTTGAGGATGATGAATACGTACAACAGTCTTGAGTGCTTCAACTTTAAACAAAACCTTCTCCAAAGCCCCCCTTTGCCTTGGGCAGCTGCCCCCCAGCCTCCCTGGCAGAAACCTGGCAGCTTTGTTTCAGCCTGCATGTAGGCTCCCATGAGCTCCTTTTGCAGGTCAGTCTATTATTAATGCTGAAACTGGGATGACATATCTGAGAATCAAGGTAACCTTCCTTGCAAAGAGGAGAGACGTAATTTACTCCTTCCTACACATCTCTCTCTAGCATCGGTAAGCAAGATGCCTGCACCTCCTTGCAGACAGATGGGCTGGGAGTCAGCTCTAACAGATACTCAGCAACTTCTTTGTGGGACCATCCAAATTCTATTGTAGTCAATGGAAACTCCTCCACTGTTTTAATGGGAATTGGTATGGCCTTGCAAGGCTCACACCTGTGAGACTCACACCCAGACATACCCTCTGGCCTCTTCCGAGGATTTGATTTGCTGAGCAATTTAATCAGTGGGAAAGTTGAAAAAGGCAAGATAAAGCCTTTAATCCTTTTCTTTCTTTCCCTGAGTGAGGGGAGGCCTTCTCTAAGCCTAAAAAGGTGTTTAAAAGAAAAGCCTTTCTCACAGGTAATTTTTATCAGTTCAGACAGTGACACAGTAAATTTTTCAGAAGCTTCCTAGTGGTTTAAGGGTGTAAATCCTGTCTGACTTCAGAAATGAGGCTTGGGCAGTTTTCTGCCCTTCAGCCCCGTCTTCCTGCTCTTCAGCCAGACTCTAAGGAGGTTTGTGCTCCTTTAAGGGAGATGTGGATAAGAGGTTTTAAACAACTCTTTTTAAATCAGAGACACATATAAGACCTGACGTGTCACAGGACTGACATCAGACATATGGATAGGGCAAGTCTCACAGCCCAGAGGTCTGAACTGGGAACCTCTGTATGTATTTTCTAGCAGTAATCTGAAATGTGATATAAGTGGCATTGTCCTAGAAAACATGAACACACTTAACTGGAGCTCTGGGAGAGCGAGTATTAATGAGATGGATCTATCAGCTTAATAAGAAACTTACTCCCTTTTGGACCATAAGCAGGTTGTTTGGAAAAACACATACTAACTGAGCGAGGCTGGGAAAAGACGGAGTGTTTTAGAGGCCTCTCCACTGCCGTGGTAGAGTGGATATGGCTCTGCCATGTTAGTGGGGGTGAAACAAAGAGGTATACTTGTAGCAACTTCCCTTCAGGGGTCCCAGCGGTAGGACCCCTACCAGCAAGGGTGTCTGTAGCCCTGCAGTCACAATGTCTTTCTAGCCTGTGAGGTTTGAAATGCTCTCAGCATCATCTTGTTTTCAGCAGGACAGGAGGTAAGAAGCCCAAAAGGACTTAGAGCAGCAACTGTAGTCCACCGGACTCTATACATGCTGACATAGGTTTGAATGCCTTTGCCTTGGCGGGTCTGCTCCTCAAGACATTTGCTTGCATGAACAGTCTTCAAATTAGACACAGGTGAAGTCCCCCAAGCTTCTTCCAGGGGTGCAAGGACTGCAGAAATAGGCCCTGAATGAAAGATTGCTGTGCAAAGATAGCGTCAACTGGGGCAGTCCAATCAGGCACCTCTTGCAGGGACAGCATTGTTTTTGAAGTACTTCCTGGCCACCAGCAATGCCACCCCTTCTGCTGAGACACTGACAGAGTGCTCACATTTTCAGAAGTCCCAGTAAAAAAACATATTTATTTTGTATTCATGTCCTTAACTAGCCATACTGTCTATCCCAGGAAATCCATGGGATTTCCTAAAGAGCTTTGTTACTTAATTCATTTAAATGGTGGTGAATCTGCAGCTGTAGTGTTAATTATAAATGAAGTAATTTTCAGGAAGTGTCAGAATGCTAGTGCTGAGCACATAAACATCCCAGTGTGCTTGTTTTTCCATGCGTGCTTCAGATCTGACACTGAAATTCCAGCCCTCAGTCCTAATCCTGTTAACACTTAACTGTGTGATTAAAGTTACTCAGCTGAGGATGCTTCAGCATAGCTGCTTATGCAGGTAAGGGCTGGCAAGATCAGCCAGTGGTTTCCAAATGTGTAGTATAAAAACATCAAGCAAACAAGTCTGCATAAACATAGAGACTTCCACGCCTTGCTTTATTTTCTCTGCTAAAGTACGTGGCAGGACCTGTCTTGGCGATCGCTGGACTTTCATTGTTGGAAACAGGCCGGGTGTTCTGTGGTAACCACAGGTTTTATAACACCGATCAAGGAGTGTAAAAAACCCTGAACCGGCTGGGTTGTTCAGTCCTAATGAACTATGTTTAGAGTGTTTACACAGCGCGATTTCATCTTCTCAAGGCCTGTAATGTGAACTGTGGACTCATACTACCCTAAGGGTAATACATGTGGTACTTGTGCTTGGCTACAGAAAATAACCTTTCTCCTACTCAGTTCACTTTAATTAATGTCAGCGCTGAGTTGAACCACTTTTTTTGCATATTCTGTAACTTGTTGAAAACTTAACCTTTTAGGCTAACATTTTCTGTGCCAGATGACTACCTCAGTCTGATTCTAGAGGGATGTTTCTGGCTGTTCAGCTCTTTCTAGGAAATTTTTTTCCAGAACAGCTTCTGGAAGATGTAGTGCCATTGCACTTTGAAAAGGAAAACCATGATTCGCCAGTGATAATGTTATGTGGAAAATCTAGTTTCATGCATGTGTCTTTTGTAGCTCCTGTCAAAAATACCCAGATTCAGCCAAGTTACAAACCCTTGGAAAATCTAATTTTGCACACACCTGGTCAAGGCTGGTAAGTTCAGTTGCTGATCTCTTTGATGTTTCTGTCTGTGGAGACCGTGCTCTGGTCTATGGCTGCAGGGACTTGAGCGGGAGGTTTCTGGCAATGCTCTTCTTGGTGCCACTTGTGCTCTGTGTCATTCAACTCCTGGACCCCAAACAGTGAGAAGAAAGGGCATAAATTGTGGAGGTGCCATAAATAGGTGGACTAAAGCAACCTAGGGAGAAATGGAGGCTGGTGACTTGGAGTGGAGAAGATACTTGGGCTCTGCTGTAAGAAACCTGGTCTGGGAGTTGGGGTGGAAAACTGGGGCTAGAAGCTGCTGGGGTGAAATGTGGATAACAGCCTGGCAAGGAAAACTGGGAGATTGTGCTGAAGAGTGGAAAGTGGCCTACCAGGGCTGGAGACCAGGGGTGAGGGCACAGGAGCCTGAGACATGGAACTGGGGTGGTGGCACAGGGGGAGGTGACAGAAGAGGTCGTTGGTGGGGAGCAGGATGATGGGGTTGCACTGCTGAAATCCCACGCAATTGAACGGGAGCCCAGGATGCTGTGAAAAGCAACATGCATTCATGTAATTAAAGCATTTCATTATGTCAGGAGGGACTTGCACAGTCAGCCTTAATTTGGGTGTATTCTGGTTTTGAATGCTTGTGTTTGCAACCTCAGCTTTCTTTTTAATGGAGCTTTTTGTCAGTGATAGGACTCTCTGTAGTTATTCTGTAGTGGGCCATCATGATGCTCTAGCATGCAAGTCTCGAACAGTGAAGTAGGTGTTGCACTTAGTAAATTATGATGAAATATCTCCGTGTCATTTATTTGTGTTGTGTTTGTATATGAGGACTGCAATTCTCTTAAACCTCGGCTACTTCAAAGGAGGAGAGTGAATTAACATGGATGAATGAGGGGCTGTCTAACTAATGGACTTTCAATATAGTTAATACCCAACAACAAATTCAGCGTTGCTTTGGATAACAGAAGAGTTTGGTTTTTTTATATAATCAAGTTTTGGTAATTGCAATTCACTGATGTGAGAACGTTTTTCACATCTATATTTACTCTTTTGTTTGATATACAGTGAACTATTAATTATTGAGAAGATACAGGTATGACTGTCCTGATGTACAGTAAAAACCAAAGGATCAAGATTTGATTTGTATGAGTGTATTTTTCTAAACGTTGCCTTGTGCTGGTGTAAGAGGAGATAAAAGTGCAGCTCTGCAGATAATTGCCAGAGCTCAAAACACTTTTTTTTCTCCTCTTTCTTTTCTTGACAACTGCAGCAGCAGAGACAATATCCAGGGCTGTACAGAGAGTAACCGCTGTAGTAGCACCCCTGGTGTGTTTATCCAGCACTCTGTACAGGCAGTAAACGTTCAAAACCCAGCAGGAGACAGCCCTGAGCGCTCTGCTGTTGCCGACCCTGCTTTGAGCAGGAGGTTGGACAGGAGGATCTCCAGAGGTCCCTTCCCACCTCAGACATGCCGTGCCAAGATGGGCCGGTGGCCGGGGTGCCAGGTTGGTACACCTCAGGCACATCCACACAGGCTGCCCAGAGGCCGGTGGTGAGGCAGTGCCGTATGTGGGACACAGGGGTTTGTGACTCCTCCGAGGTGGCTCCCTGAGAGTGGTTTAGGCTGGCCCACCGCTCCGAGGGAGTCAAAGGGATGTATCAGCACTCTCTCCTGCCTCCTCAGGGAGGCTATTTGTGCTGCCTGTCTTTGGGCACTAAACTTCAACGCAGGAAGCTTTTTCCTCTACCTTGTCTGCAGAGGGAGATTAGCCCAGGCAGAAGGTGGCTCATCAGAGTATGCAAGGGGCATTCCTGCTCTGAATCACCTCCTGGAACATCTCCCCTTTGGTTGTAAAGGCAGACAGATGATACTGAAGGAGCAACTTCCCTACATTTTGTACCTAAAATGTCAGTGCACCTTCATTTTTAAGGTTATAGTTAATAGACGAGCATTTACAATCTATCATAGGAGAAAATTACTGGTCAAATTTCTGTACCCAACTCAAGGACAAAAAGTGGGCTGAATGACATACAAGTAAATACAGAATTGTTGCTCTTCTAAGGTAAACACATTGACCATACTCTCCTGCTTGAAGCCTGTAATGTTAGCACAGGGGCAAAGGCTCTTCTCTGAACTAGAGATTTATTTTTGAGGGAGAGACTGGGGGTTCGAAGCAATTTATTAAACTGAGTTACTGCAAATATGTGGCCTTTTTACATGCCCATTTTCAGGTTAGCAATCTGTAAAAATACTCACCCTGCTGAATATTTTAAAGCATGCAATAAACTAGTGTTTTATGGAAGAGAACAAGGGAATGTGTACGAGCCTGTAAGATTTCGATGAGCCAAAATATTCATCATAACTTTATCACAAGGTATCAATATGAGGAGTGACAATTACCTGTGATCAGTGGGGCTTGAACTTCTTTCCACCGATAGATGCCTTTTTAATCTCTATGGGTTGTACTTTTGCCTCGCAGTTTCAGGCAATGGCCTTCTGTGAAGCTTTTGTGCAAGGTGTGAGGTTTGACAGGCCATGATTTAGTAGTGATTTTAATGGTTAATGTAATTTTTTCCGGTTAGTCCCAGAAGTCTGAGACCGTAGAAGTCTTAATTTTTTTCCACTGAAAGATGTTACGTGAGCAGGAGGTATTATGAAGTTTGGTTAGGTACTGCTGTCTCACGCACATGTGCTCACTGGCTGCTGGACCAAATGCAGAAGTGCTGAGCTCTCCCTGACTCTTGCTTGGTGGGGGTCAAAGAAGTTTCTTTCCTCTGCCCCATTAGTGATTTAAAAAAGGAAAAAAAAAAAAAGTAGGGACATTACTGTCCCTGCTTTCTCCTCCTCTGACAGCTTGGCCAACGGTTTCAAAAGCAGCTGAAGGAAAACAGGAAGACAGGAAGATACACAGACAGCATGGTGATATAAACTTTGTTTCTCTAGGAAACTAGGCTAAAAAAAGTTCCTATGCCTTTTAGGAGCAGAATAAACCTTGGGAATATGATTTAAGTCTCCACCGTGGGCTCAGAAACAAAAAGAAATGGATCCCCTATGTGCTGATTATTTTTAAAATGCTCACAAGCTCCAGTTTGGTTTTATGATTATTTGGTGACTCGCTCCTGGAGCTGGAAGTTTGACACTGGGGTCTTATATATTGTGTATTAGAGGTCCCTTAGGTGATCATAATGGAGGGACTAGGAGTTAGTTACCTTTGTTATGGTATCCCAGTGCTACCCCAGCACTTGTAGGGATTGCTCCTATTATCGCCATGAATGATGGGGGACCCCACCTCCCCAATACGAGCTGTGCTTGACTGAACATATCCGAGAGCAATTTGCTCTAATTGACTGGTAGGTATGATGTGCTTATAAAAATTGTTACAAAAATCCAGATGGAAAAAGAAAAGGTCCCCTGATCCAACCGAACTGGTGAGAGAATAGCAAAGGGCAGCAGAGCACAGCTGCCTTTGCATGGCAGAGCGGGGGGCTGTGCTTCTCTCTGTCCTTCCACGCTCCTGGCGCTGGATGAGCCTTTTGCACAGTTTTTATCAGGCGGGTGCTGAAATAACTCGCTGCCTTTTACAAATCCGTGTCCTGGTGAAAAGAGTTTTATTGAAATAAACCGTGTGGAGCAATCCGAAGCCGTAATCTTTTTCCCTTCCTTTACTTCAAGGCTACTGCTGGGAACTTTTCAAGATTTCTTCCCTAGAGATTTAAAGACTCTTCTTCGCATAACAGGTGCAGCCTGGGAGAGGACGGCAGCAGTGCACGAATCCTCCTGGGAGTAATTACACTTCCTTTCCCTTTCCTCTTGTCTGCTGCATCTATCTGGTAGCGCATCTGCCAGGAGCTGTGTGCCTATGTTAACTTTAATCCATTCAGCAGAGGGAGTCAGATGCTAAAATCTCAGCATGTGCGCTAGCCCCTCTGCGATCAGGACCTCGTATTTGGTCACAGGAGCAGGAATACTTGATTCTTTGCTGTCCACTTAACCCGGGTGGGGCTGTCTTGGTCTCAGCTGAGCTGTCTAAATCTGCTGTAATGATAAAACCATAGCAGCCACAATAGCGATATAATTAACAAAATCATTGTGCCAGTGCTCTTCAGCACTGCCTTGTGGGATCTGTCTCAGTGAGCTGCTTATCTTTCTCTACATCTGTGTAGTCCTTGGCCTCTCTGATGGACATCATTTGCAGCAGTGCTGGCTGGCACTTAGTCAGAGGGACATTTGTTTGCATTTTGTAATGAATTTTCCTCTCTTGTGTCCATGGAGATCTGGTACCATAGCACTGCTTGGGGGCATTAACTGACACTTGTTTTCTGAGGAGGAAAGGGGGAACTGATCTAGGGAATGGTAGGAACTTGGCGCACAGAGGCATGTAAGGAGTTGTGCTTCCCAAACTTGGCATCTCTTCAAAAACAGGATGTTACACGACGTTTACCTGATGTGAATTTGGCATAAGGATCTCCTTAAACTGTAAAAACCACCGTGCACCCCCCCTCCCCAGCATCTCAAAGACTTTTTCTGAACAAAGCCTGGAGAGCCTTGAGTGGCTGGGGTGGGAAGGTGTGGGTGACAGCAGGTGCCATGGGTCATGGCCCATCCCTGAGAGCAGAGGGGGAAAGGCAGGTGGCCACCGTCCCACTGCCCAGCTAAGGGAAGCCTCGGGAGACGCAATTTGGGTGTTTGCTCTTCGGATTAGTCAGCTGGGCAGTGGTGGGGAAGGGGAGAGCAACGAAATCTTTCCTACAGTCCTTCGATTAGCAGAGAAACAAAAGTCAGCTGCATGTGCTAAAATGATGCCTGTGGTGTGAAATGCGTTGTGAGAGGTCAGGGATGGTAGTGACTAATACCTCGGAGGCAGACAGGAGAGGGGAACCAGACTCACACTGGTGGCTGAAATTTGGCATATTTGACTTCTGTCTTATCTCAATTATTTGTTTAGGAAGGTTTGAACCAAGAAACACTGTGGGATGTGAAAATCTGCTTTGAACGTTCATTCTGAGAGTGGTAATTGAGCTTTAAATATTTATAGCAGAACCTGTAGTTGTACTAGTGAATGCACTATAGACTCTCCCCAGCGGTAAGCCTGGCTTGCTGGAGACCCTGCTCTGCAAATATCCCTGTTGCAGAGGAGAGGGGGGAGAGGAGGAAGGGGAGGAAACCAAGCAGACTTTTGTGAAAATGATTTATTTTGCTGATTTGTAGAGGTCTTACTCCTCCACAGGCAGTGCTTTCAGTGTGGAGCTGCAGAAGCTCGGGAGGAGAGGGCTGTTCTAACCAAAACTAGCACCTGGATAACCTGCAGGTCTGCTTTCACACCACTTGTGATTGTTTGCCCCAAAACAACATTGCCTCTGCAGAAAGACGAGGCAATGAGGAGTGGAAAGACACTTGTCTGTCCTTGCTCCTGCTGCTTGCCAGCACTCATCCCATGTGAGACACTAGGAGGTACGTATGCACTTATTCTTTTACTGTTGATGTAAATGGGATTGTTTTCTCCGCAGGCAGTGCAGAAATGAGTCTGTGGTCCTGCGCTCTGTAGCAGGCACAGGCCTCGGTGCAATGACTCAAAAGGAAGCCTTGTTCCCTCGCCCAGCCCCGGGTCTGCCGTGGGAAGACAACGCGCCACATGTCCCTCTTGCTGACTTCGGTGTGCACCAGTAACACAGCCCTAAGCCTCCAGCTGGGACGGAAGGTCTCCGAGGCTCAGGGCACCGGCTCCCTCAGCCCGAGAACCTGCCTTGCGTGGGGACCTTAGCGGCGGCGCGGGGGCAGCGCCGGTGGGCGCGCAGGGCCGCGCTGCTCCGCCAGCCCCGCCGAGGAGGAGGCGGCTCTCGGGTGCGATCGCCCCTCGCCCGGGGCCGAGGAGCAGAACAAGCTGCACCGTAAAGCCGCAGAGCCCTTCCCAGGCGCCGAGCAGCCCCCCAAGCGCTGCCATTTCCCCGCTCCCCGCCGGCCGGGCAGGGCCGGGGGTCCCCGTGGCTGCCGCTGCCCTCGCTGCTGCTTCGGGGGTCCCGGCCCCGCCGCTCGCCCGCCGGGGCCACGCCGGCGCGGTGGGGTGGGGGGGGCACCAGGGTGGCTCCGGCGCTCCCCGCCGCCTCGGCCCCGCCTCGGCCCCCCACCCCGGCGGGGCGGGGGGGGGGGGGCGGCGCCGGCTGCCGGGGCGAGGGCGCCGGCTGCGGCGGCGGGCGCGGGGCTGCCACCCCGCGGGCAGGCGCGGCGGCGGCGGCGGATGGCGGCAAGGTCAGTGGGCGCCCGCTCCCCGCCGGCGGGGCTCCCCTCCCGGCCCGCCCCCTCGGGGGGCGCCGGGCGATGCCGCTGTGCGGGAGATCCAGCGGCGGGAGCGCCTTTCCCTCCTCCCCTCCTCTTCCCGGCGGGGAGCGGGGCCGCCGCGGGCGCCGATGCCCCCCGCCACGCCTCCCTCCTTCCCTCCCTCCCGCCCGGGCGAGGGGGAGACGCGGGTTTCGTAACCGCCTGCCCTGCCCGGCCCCGCCGCGCACGGCTCGCTGCGGGCAGAGCGGGGCTGCTCCGCCGCCGCTCCCCAGCTCCGCCGGCCCCCCCGGCGCCCCCCCCCCTTCTCCCCCGGCGGGGAGGGCGCAGCCCAGCGCGATGCGAGGTCCCGGTGATCGGCCGGAACGCGGGCGGGGCCGCCCGCTGCCCGCCGCGCCCCGGGAGGGTGGCGGGGGGGCGCGGAGGGGACTTTGAATCCCGGCGGGGTCGCGCCGGCATCGCATCGGCGGTGTTTGCAGCGGAGGAGGAGGAGGAGGAGGGTTATCCTTGCGCTTCCTGAACAAGTAAATCCGGATAACTTACGGACGGGGTTTTTGGTGGGGGTCCTTTGTTCCTGGCGGAGGTTTGGTGTTGGGTTTGAGTGGGTTTGTTTTGGTTTGGTTTTTTTCGGTTGATTTCCTCTCCTTTATGCTGACAGTTAGCGGAGGAGATATGCGGTAACTGGGATGCTGTCATTAAGTGCTAGACACCTCGCTGGGTTTTTAGAAAACGGCTTTTAGTTTTTTTAACCAGACCAGAGGAGAGGCGTGAAGCCCACTGCCCAGGTAGGATCCCCGCTCTGCAGAGCGGCAGCACTCGGAGTTTGTTACGGCGTTAGATGCTGCCTCCCGGCTGAGGTCGAGCTGCAAAAATGTGATTTACGAACCCTGCCGACATCCATCACCGGAGCGCTTTGTTCCGACACGCAGTCCGGGGTGTGTGTGTGGGGGCTCCTTCGGAAGCAGCTCTCTGCCTCTTCTGAAATGGGGATACACTTAAAGTGTGGATACCAGGCTGTTAGCTGGGGAGGCGTTAGGTAAGGGTGTGTGTTTGTGTAAGAGGTGTCGAAAAAAAAAAAAGAAAGCAAACAGTCTTGTGATAAGGTCCCATTAATTGAACTACAAACTATATAGTAATTCCTCTGTTCTTGTTTCCCCGCTGAAACTCTTTTCCTCCTTCTCACCGATATAGTCTGTGGTTTGTTTGTTTGGGTTTTTTTTTTTTTTTGGTTATAGTATGTTTCAGAGATCTTTTCCTTTGATACAGATTTGCTTAGGTTTTGGGTCTGATTGAGGCCGCTGGAAGATACTTGTAACCTTCCAACTTCTGATGTATACGAAGGTCCTGTTTTTAGCATTTCTATACCCAGGCTGGGTTCACGGGCCTTTTTGAAATGCCCACTGAGCCTGAACTAATGCAGAGCTCATGGGATGATAATAATAGCAATTTAGGAAAAAACCTTCTGCTGGAAACGCTATTCCTGGCTGTTCCTGGCCGTGTAACGGTGCGCGACTGGATTTCAGCTTCTCGTTGAGTGCACGAAAGGCGAAACGTGAAAGTAGCCCTGACCGAGGTCTACGGAGCTGGGTGCTGTCGGTGGCACTGGTGTGTCCGTGACTGTCGGGACCGGGCTCTGTGGAAAATTCCCGCCACGCACACGCTTTTTTTGGCAGTACAGTTAAAAAGCCTAAACCTCTGGTTCAAACCTGTAAGGTCTGTCAGAGGGTTTGAACAGCTTGCCAGGTATGTGAAGACAAGTGAAAAAGATGTTTGTTTTCTCCTGCTTGTCTGGGGGGGGGAAGTAGGTTGAGCCACACTTGATGGAAGTTTTATTCGCATGTTATGAAGTCTCTTTGGGAGTACTGGACAGTGCTGTGGAATATCCAGATTAGAAATGCCAGCAGGGCAATAAATATTTTGGCCTTAATATAATGTGTTTAAATTATACAAGCAAACGCGGTAACTTGGAACGAGCTGCTCACCCAAAGACATGCTGTGGCTTAGCAGAGCGTGCAGGGAACGGACAGGTAGATGCTTTTGGGCACTGGTCATCCTTCCGAAGTGACTCACTTGGGCCTCTGGCCTTGCAAAATCCCTGGGTATGTTTTGGACGTACCTGTTCCTGGCTCCAGTTCAGGGTTCTCACCTTGACCCCTCGATGAATTGGAGCAGGAGCTCCATCAGTCTGACGAAGGCTTCAGCACAGTTTTAACTTGAGTCATGTGTGTTGTCCCAGTGAAATTAAAGAGGGATACTCACAAGCAAGCCTGCATGCAAAGGTTTTAATCTCGGGACTGCCTCTCGTAAGCTTTCCAGGGTGTGAACTGCACATCTTTTTTACTTGCATGGTGCTGAGAACAAATACCATATTGTGCTCGGGTTCAGTATGGAAGAGCTGACTGTACTTGGGACCAATACTGACAGAGTAGGGGCAGTGGTGCTTCTCTGCTGGAGTTTTATGGAGGATTAGTTTGCACTTGGGACCTGAAGTCTTGCAGGAAATTAATGAAGCTTATACTCCTTAAGTGCTCAAGCCATCCTTTCGAGCAGAATTTAGTTTTCTAAGTCAGTGAAATATTTTTCAGACTGTGACCCCAATCAGTGGATGGTGCCTGGAGGATACAGGTCTAGAGGGATGCATGTGATCTACATGATGCCCTGATCAGTTGGCGTGATTTTACCAAAGACCCAGTGATGTGTGGTTTTGACCACATGGCCATTGACTTGGGACCTGGCTGAGGTCACCAGCCTTTTAAAAGGGTGGTTTTACATTGCCTTCTGTATACCGGTATTTATTTGTCAGCCAGTTCTGCAGCCCTTCTGTGCAGCAAGTAGCAGTTACTCAGGCAAGTAATTCCACTGGCTTGAGTGTGGTTATTCAGACGAGTAAATGGTGTGCAGTCTATGAGTTCAAGGCAGTAGATTTTAGGCGTCAGTGCTCTCTTTTTGTGGAGAATGTGGGAAACTAATTTCCAGAGCCTGGGATCCTGGCATGCCTTAAATTCCCGCCTTACACTTTGCCTCTACCCCGTGGGTGGTGGGCTGGAAGTGAGATGGGAGGCTGGGCTTTCCTCCCTTTTACACTAAGCAGCTCTTCCAGAGGAATTCCACAGCTGTTTCTGAGTCTATCCAGAGTTGCCTGCTTGCTTTGCCGATGCTATTTTCTACACAAATAGGTTTTCTGCTGCTGTGCTGGGCTCTGCGAAGGGAGCAGAGGAGCCCTTGGAACCGATGTAGCTCTGTAGCACTGTCTGTCAAACTGCGCGAAACCTTTCCAGCCCTCATCAGCGCAAGCTGGTCGTGCAGCATCTCCCCGTGTCCTGGGCTGGCCAGGGCTCAGCATTTGCTGGTCCGACCGCAGCAGGGTCGACCCCTGCCTCAAAGGCACCCTCCTGGTGCAGGTGGCCAAGCGCCAGCAGCGTGGGCTGAGGGACGCTGGTGGCGAGGAGAGAGCTGCTGAAATCTCTGGGATGAGATCACCTCCAGGGCTGGGGCTCGTGAAGGAGAGAGGAGCCCCAGCAGCTTCCACACTTAGGGCTGAGTAAAAGTCCTTCAGCCCTGACAAGGCCTTTCATCCCTGTCAGATGCAAATGACTTTGCCCTCCCTGTGTCTTTCTGCTGCAGAAAGTACCCCTTCAGAGTAACCTTCAGATGTAAATGAGCTTGTAATTTGTCCCTTCCTGCTCCAGATGCATAAAAGCCTGGGCAGTTACAGAGTTTAGCTGTGTGTGCTGTACAGCTTGCAGACTTGATTGAACAAGTCGTCGTTTCCTGGGACGTAGCGCAAACGCCACTAATCAAACGCACCATAATTTTCATCTAGTTTTATTTTATTTCATTTTAACTTAGTTTCCCCAGGAAACGAGTTCTGTCTGTCTCCTGCCCTTTGTGTTTGGCCAGTTGCAACCAGATTGCGCCAATGGTTGGCAGTCTTGAAGATCATTAATGTCCCACTTGATAAGATTAGTGGCTGGCTGGGACATCTTTGAAGCAGCACGCTCTCTGAA
The DNA here is from genome assembly GCF_031877795.1 of Strix aluco. Lineage (NCBI taxonomy): Eukaryota > Metazoa > Chordata > Aves > Strigiformes > Strigidae > Strix > Strix aluco. The sequence goes on along the minus strand of NC_133931.1, from coordinate 91,170,325 downwards.
GAAAAGGAGACTGTTTTCAGCTATTCTTTCTCCCTTCTGCCTGGTAGCAGCTGCCCAGCCAGGCATTGCATGTGTGGTGGTCAAACATTCAGCACCTCTGTAGCCCTGGCCACCTCGCAAGGTGTAGGTGGTCTCCAGGGCAGGGGTGGGTGTGGGGTAACATTGGAAAGAGCTGTGGTGGCTGCGATGGAGGGGCAGGAGGGCAGAGGACACAGATCTCCAGCAGACAGGGCCTGTTTGTTATGCCTCCTCTCAGCATGGCCTTTTGTTTGGCAAGCTAAAGCCACTTGAGATTTAGGAAGGCTGGGAGGCTGACAGCTATAGCTTGGAGCCTGCTTTTCTTGACCTTCAGGACACCTTGGGCTGATCAGAGGTGAGCATCAGAGCAGATGGGAACGTGCAGCCTGGGCAGGACTTATGCAGAGGGGTGTGTGTGCGCAAACTTGCGTGTGTGTGCAATGGCAGCGTGATTATCTGGGCGTTCACCGGCTTCATCCTGTTGAATTCAACGATAATTTGACACCGATGGAAAGATGACATTCGGCGCCGTACGTTTCTCCCAAAATAGCTTCCGTGAGTGAATACAGTCTCTGATTCCCACACGGTCTCCTCCTCACGGTTGCTTTAGGCAGGTGTATACTTGAGCTGATGCCGTCCTGTGAGATGTCAGGGACGTGCTTCTGTATTGCTAAGCACCCTGGTGTCGATGCAGCTAGTCTAGCATGGGTGTCTTGGGTGGTCTGCCTTGGAAATCTGGGCAAAACTGCACTAGGAAAAGCAGTCTTGCCCTCACTCAGGCTGTGCCTGTGCTGGACTGCTTTTCAGTATAGCCGTGCTGGGCGCGGTGGGCATGTTTCTTCCAGACCTGGACTGAAGGAAAAGACAGGGATCTGTTCAGGCAGTGGCATAAGAAATAGGAGCGTCAGGGTGTCAAGGAGCATATGTGGGAAGCACATATTCCTCAGCCAGTGCATGTTTTGCTACCCTCTCTGTTCCTGCTGGTCTTCAGACAATACATGCCTGTTGTCTTGTGGCATAGAGCGTGGCTCTTCAGAGATTGTCAGCGTCACTCTCTATTGTCAAAATATTAAGTGTCACCCTTCAGGGCCGTGCTGAATCTCAAACACCTGTATGCCACTCCTTTTCAGGCAGCCTGTGATGCAGCTAAGATCAGATGCATCTGTCAAGGTGAGATGAAGGAACTGTGTAGCTGACTCCCTGTCATGGGTTACAGAGGATGTGGAGCATCAAGCCACACCAGCAGGGCAAAGGGGGATGCTGGTCCCTCTTCCCCCACACAAACTCTGCCTGCTGGAGATGGGGCTGGGCACCTCTGGCATCTAAGCGTAAGTCTCTACATTACTAGAGATGCAGCATTTAGTGAAGGAGAATGTCTGTTGCTTCCTTTCCTTGACACGAACCACTGGCAGTGTGGCATGGTAGATGACTGGTAGCTAAGAACGGGCTCTTGGGCTCGGACCAGACATCCTGTGCAGGTTCTTCCTCTGATGGTGCTGGCCACTCAAGCTTCAGTGTGAGAAATGCTGAAACAGTCAGTCGTGGGGTAGAATGTTGCTGCTGTAACATTTCTGCCTGTTCTTGTTAACTATGTTGTCCTAACTGTATACATTTAGTGATGGTGTAGTGCTTTCTCTGTTAGGTTTTAAACCAAATTAAGCAGGTTGCATGCCAAGAGGGAAGGATTGCAATGCCTCCACCACCACGGTGGACTTTTCCACAGTGGAGCTTTTCCAAAAGATGTGCACTGGAGAGAGCTGGAGAGAGATGGTGTTGCCTGTGTGCCTGGGACACTGCAGGCACTGACTGGCTGCGCCTTGGAGACTTGATAACTCTGGGTTTTGCAGGCTCTGCTCTCTGAGGATGGGGAAAGATGGAAGTGAAGCTTGCTTTCTTAGGAACAAAAGAGCTTGTAAATCTTGTGGTAGTAGCTGCCAGCACCCGTTAGACAAGGTAAAAATACTGCTTAAGAGAAAGGGGGTGTATGTGTTTACAAATAGGGGCATGCAAAGACAAATAAGACTTTTTAAAAAGCGTGAAGCCTACATAGTGAGCATGCTGTCAGACACACTGACTCTTGCCAGCGAATATAATCTGCGAATAGAACAAGTTAGGTTGTTGCTATTGCAGCTGCTTTCCCTCATGAAGCAGGGTGAGCCAGACTCGTCTGACTCTGAGAGGTACGTTAGCAATTTGCCTGGAGTTCGAGGCGCACAGGGTAATTTACTTAAAGAACCCAATATAACAATTATCATCCAGGATGAACACATACAACCGTAACGTTTGCTTGCAGTTGTGTTTTCTATGACACGCTCTCAGAAGTTGCTCGTTGGATTCATTCTTCAGCAAACACAGCCTGGAGGTGATCGGCTTCTTCCCTGACCTGCAGTTAACAGCAATAATTATACTTAAATAAGTTTTAATGTGGGAGGTAGGAGGGATTCAGTGGCTTGGGCAAAAGGCTGTCAGTGGGTTCATTCGGGATCCAGGCCTTGGGAACTTTCCTTTTGACCTTGGGCAAAATACAACAGCTGCTCAGTGCCTCCGCTCTTCAGATCTGATGGGTTACAATTCGTTTCAGAGCAGTTGATTGATATTGGTCTTGGTTTCCTCATCTGAAACAACCCCAAAATCCCCAAATGTTTGTGCATGGAATTGAAGTTTAAATATAAAGTCTCCCTCTCTCCTCCCTGCTCTTTACCTCGGATAAAGGTGGAAGAAGGAGGGAGTCGTTCACAGCCATCTGCTGGAGGCATCAATCACGCTGGGAGCAGAGTCTGCCAGTTGTTCCACACATTATTAATGATGAAAAGATATAAACATACGAGCTCATCATTATGTTGCATTTAAATTACTTACAAAATAATGACATTAGGAGAACAATGGGGTTACAAAATCAGGTGGACAAAAGCAAGGAAGTGCCAGGACTAACGTTGCATAGCTCCCCTTTGCATCTGCATTATGATACAATCTTTAATTCTACGGTTGCATCATTTTTTCCCTTTCACAGAGTCCTTCTTTCAGTGGATAGGTAATTACTGCATAATTCATTTTCTCTTCCCCATATTTACTTTCTGCATGTGTCTCCACATCTATTTATTTTACACCCCACCCAAACCTTGAACTGAGCAGTGCTGCTAATTCCTTCCCAGGGACTTTGCAGGTGGGCAAGTTCTGCTTCTTGAAGCATCTCAGGAACAGGTACTGTCATCGTTTTCACAGCTGAGGAATGGAGTCAAAGAGCAAATAAAGCTCAAATGATTGAAACACCTTCAATTTTGGCTGCCTCAAAGAAATACTTAGGGATGATTTTATTTTTCACTCCAGAATACCTGGCGTGATGTAGCAGTTCATCAGCTGGAAGCACAAGGATGATTGACCTCAGCTGTAAGTCTCAACACTTGCAATTATCCGTAGATGTCTTGGCTTTGCAGAGGGCTGGGGACTGCTCTGTTAGGGGTCACCTGGAGAAAAACTGGTTTCAGGGACTTGCTAAGCATCTTACAAAGACTGTGGAGCCGAGGAAGTGGTAGTTCCTGCCTGCAGGCAGTATGTCCAACTTCCTCATGCAAGGTGGTTGTCTCTTTTTCTTCCTGCATTGCCTCATTCACTAATCCTCCTAACCTCCACTGAGTGAGGCAGGATTTGAGAGACAGCCCTCGATTTTATCACACAACCATGTATTTTTCCCAAAGCAGTTGATTTCCAGGGCTCAAATGATTTGTGATCATTGAATTGGAGACAGAATCAGTGCAGATGTATACAGGAGCTGGGTGAAGGTTGTATGGGCAATCTTCATTATGATACCTCTTAATTTTGAAGAGCTGAAGTTTGTAGTCTTCCTATTAAAAACAACATAGCTGGATTTAAATGTAATTTTATAATTGTACAGAGGTAAAAGGGGGAGACAAATAAAAATTAGTCCTGTCACATGAATCTACAGTGACCTGGTCATCCAGAGGGCATAGACCTTTGGTCAGTAGCATTAATTTCTAACCCCTGAGATAATGGCCTGCTTAAGAGCACTGTTTGGCTGTGGATGGTGGTAGTTGCCAGAGTGGGGTGACATGATCAGCAGGTCTTCTGCTGCTGTGTTGGGTGTTTTGCAGCCCAGAGCCAGGATACCATCAGATCCCATTTAAGGACGGAGTGGACAGAGCTCTGGTGCTTCCCGAGTCCTCTCTGACTTGCCTGTGTCTGTCCTCCTCTTCCCTCTATGGCAGCCTACTTTCTCATCCTCTTAAACTCACCCTCCCCAGTTCCCCCTTCTTCCCCTCTGTTCCTGTGCATCCCCAGCATATGCCACCTGCTTCTCCCCTTGCTTTCTGATACCATTGCTCCAGCCTGTGCCCATCTTTTGTTACTACCAGTGCCACCTATAATTTTCCAGAGGTCCCAGATCTAGATACCCTGGTAGGGTTGTGTGCAGTCTTGATTCCAGTTCAGGTCTGTAATTTTTGCTTGTTCAAACTGTAGATAAAGGCTAACCCAATACCTTTGAATGAGGCATTTTAGGGGATTCATCTTCCTTGCTTTCAGTCTAGAGCCATTACTGTGGGCATCCTCTGAGATCAGGCAATGGGTAAACGGCTGCTTTAGGCCAACTGTATAAAAATAATTGACATCTAAAGGCTATGCTGTGTTCTGCTCTGCTCAGTGTTTCATTGCACGCAGTCTTGCTTGATCCCACCTACCTTCTACAATTAAGTCTAGGTGGACATGCCATTTTATGGGGCTGAAACGAGATTGAAATTAAATCAGTTCATAGAAAGGTGAGGAAGACTTGCTGCTCATGCTTTTTTTTTATTTTCTGGGAATGAACAGAAACATGATAGTGCAAGCAAGAGTGTGCAGGTTCTAGCGGCTGGGCTTCCAGCTGAAATGCAAGTTGGTGCGACTCAGACACTTCCCAGAGAAGTGATGTCTGTAGTCCCAGCGAGCCCTTAGATGCTTTTGGCCTACATGTCAGTCTTCTGACCGATTTACAGAGTTTCCTCCTGCAGCTTTGCTCAGAGAAGGGGAGGGTGGTAAGCATAAACCTCCCGCTGCAGTAAGAGAGGATGAAGCAGAAATTTCTGATTGTGTTCGTATGAGCATAACAGTTGGCTTTCTTTACGTACTTTGGGCTTTTTTGTTTCATTAAACTAGATGAGGAAAAGTGGATGATACCAGCAAAGAAAATACATTTGCCAACAAAATCTGGTCTTGGAACAGACCAGGCTGACCTGCAATGAAACAGTCGGGATGAGAATGATTTTAAAGTCAGACTTGTGTTCTTGGGAATTTGTGATGTAAATCATGGCCATGATAGATATAAACCATGTCAAACTAGATTCATAAAATAATGACAGAACAGAGTCTCTTAAAAAGTTTTGGATGACTCAACAGATTGTACACCTTTACAAAATAATTAATAAGCCAGATACTAAAAACTGGCACCAACCAATTCTCCCTACATTACCACTGCATGTAAGTCCAAGAGCTAATGTTTGAGTACTGAACTTCACGTATTCAAAAAGGAGAGACTACTAAAAGAGCATGGGACTGGTTTTCAGCTCTGGTCTGAAGGCACTTGGGGGCTAAGGAATGTTGTCTAATCTGTGGAAGGTAACTGGGAGAAGTGGCTTGTATTGATGGAGAGATCTACAGGTCTTTCAGAGGTGGGGAAAAAGGTTTTGCAAATAAAAAAGAATTGCACATCACTGGCCTAGCTATCTCCAGCCTGGAAGGCAGCAGTGAGCCTGCATGCCTAGGATTTGGTCTGCCTTTGGGTAGGCTTCAGTTAACCCCTGAGACAACCTTGTTCTCTATATTTTGTGTGTATGTTTTTCTTCTGAGGTAAGCCTGTTTGGGCAGGTCTTCAGGCACCGTAATTTGCTGAGGCTCCCCTGAGAAAGAAACTGCTCCTCTGTGGGGTCGCTCCCATGCTGAGTGTGCCCTAGTGGCCTCTCTCCACCCCCAGTTTGTCTCTCCCTCTCCTCTTCCTCACAGCATCTGTGGTTGGATGCTGAGAAGCAGGGACAGGGCTTCGAAAAAGCTGGCTCAGCAGAGGAGGTGGAGAGCCAGCTGATGCCAGTATTACTATTCTTTCAAAATTGATGGATGAGACGATTATAAAATTGCAGAGGGAAGTGAAACTTAACAGAATCCATGTTTTAATTGCATTCTGGATTTCTTTCAGCAGCCAGCTTCTGAGGTGCAGGACAGATCGAGCATTTTTGTGAGGCTGTTGATGTAGACTGCACAATGTATTGTTTGTAAAGAAAGAAAAAGAAAAAGCTTGGACCAATCTGTTTTCCACACTCTGGTGCTCACAGTCTTTTTCAGTTTGTACCGCATGGTGTAGCATGCTGTGTCTAGACAGTAAATCAGATCTGAAATACTGTCCCAATGCAGCTAGAGGGAAAAAAAAAGCTTGCAAGCACCTGTGGTGTTGAGGTGCCCAAGCCTGCGAGGGGTACCTAGGTGCTGGACTTGTAATTTCCCCTGTGTGCCCTTCACCCTCGTGGAGAGGAGTGAGGATGTTGGAGCCATTTGGCTTGCGGTGACCAGCAGCTGTGGGTCTGTGTCTCCTCCATGCTGCATGCCAGCCTTCTGGCACTGACACCCACTTGCCTCTAACCTGAGGAAGATCCTTTTTTCAGCCGATGAAGCGCCCCCCTATTCAGTCTGCAAGTAACACTCCTAAGTGGATGGCCTGCCTTACAATGGAAGGGCTCTTGCGCTTCTATTTATACCTTTCCTTCTTGTTTTCCTTATTATAACTCTTGTCACTGTTAGGAGGAGTGCCTTCCTGGTCCTGGGGAGTGTCTGCACTAAATGTCAGGTGCAGACACATGTCATTCATGAACAGGGATGGAAGCTGCGCATATGCTGCACCCATCAGAGCTGCTTCTGCCCCGGTTGGGTCCATGCCTGGTCTGTTGTCACTGGTACAGCTCCCTTTGCCTCATGGGTCTGGCTTTTGAACCCCACAGTATGCAGAGAAAGAAGGTCCAGCCAGTATGCAGTGAAGTGTGCTTGTAGGCTCTTCATGAGACAGCGGTTCATTTTTTATTTGATGCCTTTGCCAAATGTCATTCAATAATTTGGGTAGGCTGGCTTGCATGACTAGTGTCTTTGTGCCATAGTTTGTGCAGGCCTGATAGCCACTGTGGTCAAATGCTGTCCTCTAAGCAGAAGTAGTATATTTGGGTGGTCTGCAAAGAAAAGGGGAAGGCTGTGACATCAGGAAGATAATGGTCATGATTTTAGGCATAGTGGATGTCGATGAAGTGGAGGCAGTGGATAGCTAACTTCTAATGAGTACTATCTTGAAAATATGGCCCAGATATTTGTGTGCTGCATGAGGTTTTCTCATGGACAGGTGTTTTGCTTGAGTATGCTTCATCCAGGATTGGGCCAAAACACTCTCCATCCAGTTTAGTTTTTCTTCAGGTTTTAACAAAACCAGTTTTCTTTCTAATATTTTTCCTTAGCCTTTCTTTCCTCTGGGACTGAGAACTTTTCTGCACAGCCTCCTTAACCCAAACATAACTTGCCCTAATTGTGCATATTTAGAAAAAGTACATGCGTAGGTGGTTTTGTTAAGGAGAAAGCATCAGCCTTTTCTCTTGCCTCCTCCTGCTTTCTCCCAAGTCAAAAGCTGAGAAGGAGACACCTTTCAAGATGTTTCTGTTCAGGAATGGGTTCTTAATTAAAGTCCCAGTCTTATGAAGTCCTGGCATCTTCAGGAGATGAGCCTTCTGCTCCCATCAGCTGCAGGTGAAGCTGCGTAAGAGGAGGTATGCTCAGGGGCTTGGAGCCCCTGTTTCTAGAAGTGAGTGATTTGGGGTAGAGATGGTCTTCTGCCTGAGTGCTTTAGCATGCCTATTATCTCCACCTCTCTTATACCTCCAGAAGGACCGGGCTGTGAGGAGCTCCCCCATTTTCCCCTGCTTATCTCCCTGGGGCAGTGGCTGCAATCGAGTGGTGAGGTTTAGAAATTAGTTCCTCTTGCTGCGTTTCCTGCTCTGGTGTTGGTTGGTATTTTAATGGCTTCAAGCCAACATTAGGGAGGGTAGCACACCAGAGAGCTGGACTGCTGGGAGAGGAAAAGTTTCTTCTGTTCTCAAAGCTGGTGTCCTCACAGGCAGTAAAACGGGCTTGTGAAATGTAGTTGCAATCGCTGTGAGTTACAGAGGTGCCTTAGCTGAGCAGGCGGTAAATAATGGAGGTGAGCAGCAGATCATGACGGCCTTCTGCCATCCTAAAGTACTCAAAATTTTTGCAGTCTTTACCTGAAAATACTCTCTCTGCCTCTCCAGAAGTGCACTGTTTACACATGCACAAGCGTTGAGATTTTGCAGTGTATGTGCTTGCATTGTTTGTGCTTTGGGTGCAGCTGGTAATGCTGATAGGAGGATTTCTATTGTACAAACACTTGCTGCTTAGAAGGTAGAAATTTGCTGAGAGTGGCACTGGAAGCCCAGCAATCCTCCCTTCCTCAAGGAAGGGAACTGCTGGCAGTTGAGCTGTGCTCGGCAATGCACGTGTGCATGGTCACAGCAGGACTGGGGGTGCTGAACTGCTGGCATTGTTATTTGGAATATTTAAATTCCTTAAGCTTTTTTCCCATAGCAATACTTTCCAGATATAATTATTTAAAAGTAAACCTGAATTATGCTATTTTGCAGATGCTTGGGAGCCTGTTTTCTTCCTTCTGCCACGGTAGATCTGTTAACATCAGTGACTACTACAGCTACAAGTTGCTTGTCCAGGTATAACTTGTCTTCGCTTTTGTGGGACCAAAACCTGTTTGGTATTTTTGGAGCCAATTCTTGCGGGATTTCCTTTTGTCTGCTGAACTGTTCTGTATTCCAGTTTCCCTGTAAACGTGACAAGAATTGGCAGTATGGGCCTGATGCCAAGGGTAGGGGGCTAATAAAGATACATTTCTTTATTTTGGAAACTCTTGCGATCCACACTTCTCCGATAGGGCGGATGTTTCACAGAAGTATGCTTTTCTCATCATTCGATTTCAAAGTGCTCTGATGGGGTCCACCCACAGCCCCAGGCATGGCAAGCGATGCACCAGGGCCAGGGTCCATCCAGCAGCAGGAGACAGGGACAGAGACGGGACTGGGGACATGGCTGCAAGCATGAGCCTGAGGTCCATCCAGGGACAGGGCTGGAGAACAGTACTGCTGTGACATCCCTGGAGCAGTGAGTGATGGCCCTGGAGGGACTAAAGCAAAGTCCTGTTTCTATTTTTTAAGTGCCAATCCAGCGCTGTATCTGTTCTGCTGTGTTGCTTATTCAGTGTTTCATTTTAGGAGGCCTGAAGGTATGTTGCTGTAGCTGAACACCGCCTCCTCCGTAAGATCCCTGCATTTGCAGTATCTGGCTGTTTCGTGTGTGCAGAGCTAGGGACAGACGTGCTCGTAAGCTGATACAGTAGCTGAGGGATTGCTTAGGCTCCCGATACGTGGCTGTGCTTGGCAGGCTGCTGCCCACTGCCACGAAGTGTGACGTACATAGCGTTGTCATGCTGAGGTTATTTCAGAGGGACATGGCAGCTTTGTACCCAAGGCTGTGCAATCTAAGGGCACATTGTTTAAGCTGGAGAGATGCTTGATGAGAGGCCAAGATGGGTTATTTGCATTACTGATGAGGTGATTAGTAGACGGTGTTTGTGGATCTCATTAGAGACCCGTGGAAGATTGGGATCAAACAGAAAGGGAGGGCTGGGTGGGTGTGGCGTTGTGTGTTTGTGTGTGTAATGGGGAAGGGAAGCTGGAAAATGCTAATTATGGCGTGTGCTCTCAAATGCAAACAAAGGCGGCCATTACACACGTTCCACAGAGGCTCGGATGCTCCTCTGTGTTGGTGTCACTGTGGGTCAGCAGCATACTCCAGGGCCATAGGAAGAGTGTAGGAGGATCTGATCATAATCCTCTGAATGTCAGTTTAGAACTGATGATTGGCTTCCTTTGTGTAGAAATATCCTTATTTTTATAGGTGAAATCAAAGGGCCACGCCCTTTGGTCCAAAACTATTTGTTCTTGGTATTTGTGGCATGCTCAGCTGACTGAATTAGTTCAAATGGAAAATGTTTTTTCCCGAACCAGAAAACTTCCACGAAAAATATGTTTTCCACCCATTTTTAAATTTCACAGCAAAATACAAAAAGTTCCCTCTTCTCTGCTTCCTTCTCTCATCCTCTTTTTTCTATGTTTCTCTTAGTGGCAAAATGAGAAAAGTAAAAGGTTGAAGAAAAAGTTTTGTATGGACACTCACACATGTATGCATGGAGGAAAAACCAAAATATATGGATGTTTTTGACTTACCAAAAAAAGGCTAGTGAAAATCAGTGATTTATGTAAATTTGCTTTTATGAAAAAGATGCATTTAGCAACTTGCACTAATTTTGCAAGTTCACAGAATCATAGAATGGTTTGGGTTGGAAGGGACCTTAAAGATCATCCAATTCCAACGCCCCTGCCATGGGCAGGGACGCCTTCCACTAGACCAGGTTGCTCAAAGCCCCATCCAACCTGGCCTTGAACACTTCCAGGGAGGGGTCAGCCACAACTTCTCTGGGCAACCTGTTCCAGTGTCTCACCACCCTCACAGTAAAGAATTTCTTCCTTATATCTAATCTAAACCTACTCTTTTTCAGTTTAAAACCATTACACCTCATCCTATCATTACACTCCCTGATAGAGTCCCTCCCCATCTTTCCTGTAGCCCTCTTTAAGTACTGGAAGGCTGCTATAAGGTTTCCTCAGAGCCTTCACTTCTCCAGGCTGAGCAACCCCAACTCTCTCAGCCTGTCCTCACAGGGGAGGTGCTCCAACCCCCTAATCATCTTGGTGGCCTCCGCTGGACCTGCTCGAGCAGGTCCATGTCCTCATATTGGGGGCCTCAGAGCTGAAGGCAGTACTCTAGGCGGGGTCTCACAAGAGCAGAGTAGAGGTGGAGAGTCACCTCCCTCAACCTGCTGGCCACACTTCTCTTGATGCAGCTTGGGATGTGATTGGCTTTCTGGACTGTGAGTGCACATTGGTGGCCCATAGTCAGTTTTGCATCCACCAACACCCCCAAGTCCTTCTCCTCAGGACTGCTCTCAATCCACTCATTGCCCAGCCTGTATTTGTGCATGGGATTGCCCTGACCCATGTGCAGGACCTTGCACTTGGCCTTATTTGCATGAACCCACCTCTCAAGCCTGTCAAGGTCCCTCTGAATGGCGTCCTCTTTCCTCCAGCGTGTTGGCTGCACCACACAGCTTGGTGTTGTCAGCAGACTTGCTGAGGGCGCACTCAGTCCCTCCGTCCATGTCACCAACAAAGGTGTTAAACAGCGCTGGTCCCAACACTGACCCCTGAGGAACGCCACTCGTCACTGGTCTCCTTGGACATTGAGCCGTTCACCGCAACTCTTTGAGTGTGACCATCGAGCCAATTCCTTATCTACTGAGTGGTCCATTCATCAAATCCATGTCTCTCCAATTTAGAGACAAGGATGTCCTGTGGGACAGTGTCAAATGCTTTACACAAGTTCAGGTAGATGATGTCAATTGGTCTTCCCTTATCCACCAGCGCTGTAACCCCGTTGTAGGAGGCCACCACATTTGTCAGGCATGATTTGCCCTTAGTGGAGCCATGTTTACTGTCACCAATCACCTCCTTATTTTCCATGTGCCCTAGCATAGTTTCCAGGAGGATCCATTCCATGATCTTGCCAGGCACAGAGATGAGACTGACTGCCTTGTAGTTCCCTGGGTCTTACTTTTTTCCCTTTTAAAAATGGAGGTCGTTTCCCCTTTTCCAGTCAGTGGGAACTTCGCCAGACTGCCATGACTTCCCAAATACAATGGATGGTGGCTTAGCCACTTTATCTGCCAGTTTCCCTCAGGATCCATGGATGCATTTCATCAGGTCCCATGGATTTGTGCACCTTCATGTTCCTTAGATGGTCACAAACCTGATCTTCTCCTACAGTGGGTGATTCTTCATTCTCCCAGTCCCTGCCTTTGCCTTCTGTGTCCTGGGTGGTATGGCTGGAACACTTGCCAGTGAAGGCTGAGACAGAAAGGTCATTTGAGACAGAAAGGACTGAGGCTGAGTACCTCAGCCTTCTCCATATCCTGGGTAACGAGGTCTCTTGTTTCCTTCCAGAGAGGGGCTGCATTTTCTTTAGTCTTCCTTTGTTCACCGACGTACCTATAGAAACTTTTTTTGTTTCCCTTGACATCCCTGGCCAGATTTAATTCTATCAGGGCTTTGGCCTTCCTAACGTGATCCCTGACTGCTCAGACAGTTTCTCTGTATTCCTCCCAGGCTACCTGTCCTTGCTTCCACCCTCTGTAGGCTTCCTCTTTGTGTCTGAGCTTGTCCAGGAGCTACTTGTTCATCCATGCAGGCCTCCTGGTTTTCTTACATGACTTTCTCTTTGTTGGGGTGGATCACTCTTGAGCTTGGAGGAGGTGATCCTTGAATATTAACCAGCTTTCTTGGGCCCCTCTTCCCTCCAGAGCTTTGCCCCATGCTACTCTGCCAAGCAGATCCCTGAAGAGGCCAAAGTCTGCTCTCCTGAAGTCCAGGGTAGTGAGCGTGCTGTGCACCCTCCTTGCTGCTTTAAGGATCTTGAACTCCACTATTTCATGGTCACTGCAGCCAAGGCTGCCCTTGAGCTTCACACTCCCTGCCAGCCCCTTCTTGTTGGTGAGAACAAGGTCCAGCATAGCACCTCTCCTCGTTGGCTCCTCTATCACTTGGAGAAGGAAGTTGTCATCAATGCATTTCAGGAACCTCCTGGATTGCTTATGCCCAGCTGTGTTGTCCCTCCAACAGATATCGGGGTGGTTGAAGTCCCCCATAAGGACCAGGACTTGTGAAAGTGAGGCTGCTCCTATGTGTCTATAGAAGGTCTCATCTGCTTAATCTTCTTGGTCAGGTGGCCTGTAGCAGATTCCCCACTATAATATCTCCTGTCCCTGCCCTCCCTTTAATCCTGTCCCATAAGCTCTTGGTTGGCTCCTCATCCATCCCCAGGCAGAGCTCCATGCACTCCAACTGGTCACTGACATAGAGGTCATTGACAAAGTAATTCCACTTTGTATTCCGGTGGTACATAAATGTAGGTTTGATTCTCCAGTTTCTTCCCTTTGTTTATCCTTTTCTAACTACAGCATAGTTGCATTGATTTAAAACTAGTCTAGAATATTGGATAGCCATGTGCAATTATTTTTCTGTTAGCTCACTAGCTTTTTTTTTCAAATAGTACCACAGGTAGTGGCAACTCCTAGCTCTGCAGTGTGTGGTGCACTTCTTTGAGTGGCCTGACCTGCCTGCTGCTTAGCTGTCCCTGCATGACAGTTCAGGAGCCTCTCTTCTCCATTTGTTTTGTGACACACGGGACTGAGCAAAAGCCAGCAACTGCTTTCAGAGGGTCTGAAGCTGCTGGTGTGATATGCTGCATACTCTTGAGATATATCAGCTTCCCCCTTTTCCAAATCAAATCAAAGAGGGTAATGTGCAGATCCTGTTTTATTTCAGCATGACTTGCTTATTCAGTGGAGAGGACACAGGAAACACATGTAGTCACCTAGGTGGATGAAACCATCTTTGAGTGTTTCAGTAACATCACACGTGACAAATTCTGAGCTTTTGTGTGAAATAACTGTGCCTCTTTCAAGAGAGGAAAATCCTTGACTACTTTTAAAAGCTATTGGGAAATTGTGGGTTGAATAACTACCTCTATGACCACATTAACATTTTATTTTCTTGCCCCTTCTCTGATTGCAGGCAAGATATGCAGGCAACAAGCTAAAAAGAAAAAAAAAAGTAAGATAAGGTAACGTTAGTTTGTTTGGTGTTTTGTTTTACTTTAGTGCATCTTTCTTGTCTGCATCTGATTCCTGGCAGTGTTTTGTGACCTCTGGTGAATCCCATCAGTGTTCTCCATTGGAGCCCCCTGAGCAGGCAGAAACCTACAAGCCAGAGCACTGAAAGCACTGAACTGCCCAAAAGGAACAGCATCTTGCATCAGCTCTTCCTCTTTTCTCCCATGTTGGTGAACATCGGGGAAATTGTTTAAGTCAGCTGAGCTTTATTGGAAAAGAAAAAAACCAACAGCAAACCTTCAGCATTTGGAGGTGATTACAAAGAGGATTGAGCACTACTGCTCCTCCTTGGGACACTCCTGCATTCATTGCTGGCCTTATTTTAATACATTTTTTGAGTTTTTGAAGATCAGCTTCATCTGAAAGGAGAACTGTGATTTGGTTGTAGTGCGCCTAGGAAGTGGGGGTTATTCTCGTGTGTCAGGATACATGTGTTTAGACTCGCTGGAGCTTGAATATTCTTGACGTGAAAGTTGGGAGTCACTTAGGCATTAGCTGAAGAAGAAAATGTCTTAGGCCACTGCAAAAATCATAAACAGAAGAAATACAAGTTGCAGTTCTTTAGTGCTACATAAAAGGAGACTGCTAAGTATGTTTCCTTGGTAAGCAAACCAGTTTGTGAACTGTATTGTATTACTTTTTTTGTAAATGTCCCCATTTCATCAGCTCCTGTTCTGAGATAGATTGCTGGCACCTTACCTTCTGCAACTAAAAAGCTAGAAGAAGGAGGTTTGTAGGAGTAGCAATTTCAGGAGATTGCTTGGAATTGCAAACTGCTTATTAGGTTTCTTTGAATTATTGGGTGATGTATTTGGTACCTGGTATTTTGTTTCACAAGTACATAATGTAAATAAATTTGATTAGAATAGTGAATCCTTTTCCTGTGAAAAGCTGGTGCAAAATGCTTCTGTTCTAGCAAAGGGAAAGACAAGTAGGTGTGCTGCATCTCCAAAATCCATACACATCTCTGTGCCACTTTGAGGATGCATGCACATGATTTAGACATTCCTTCATCACAGTGCAAGATTCCCTCTTTCACTGTGCCTCAGTTGCAACTGCATGGCTCGCTTACAGATCTCACACCAGTAGAGGAAGTCAAACGTAGCATCCACCTGCCCTT
The DNA here is from genome assembly GCF_031877795.1 of Strix aluco. Classification (NCBI taxonomy): domain Eukaryota; kingdom Metazoa; phylum Chordata; class Aves; order Strigiformes; family Strigidae; genus Strix; species Strix aluco. Next base: position 91,155,299 of record NC_133931.1, on the reverse strand, counting down.
ACCTGTTAAGAAAAGGTGCTGGGCATCTGGGAGGCACAAACACCATCTTGCAACCCTTGTTCTCTCCTCAGGAAAGCTGATGCAAATCAGAAAGAGCTAGAGAAGCAGTCCACACGTTGTCAGCTTCCCAGGTCTTAAGAGTGCGATGGCTGTTTGGAAGCAATGAAAATAGATGGCCATGTGCCCAGTGCAAGAAATTATTAACTCCACTGTATTTATTTTTATAGTGAAATTGCATTTTCACATCTCCACGAGAGATACTTTAGCGGGATGCAAACCCAGCAAAGCATTTTTTTTTTTTTTGTGGACATAGTGACTTTGGCACAGATGTGATGAAACTATCTACTCTGAGCTGGTAATACTGCAGTTTTGCTAAGGAAATTTGGTGATGCAGATATGGTGGATGGAGGTCTTTACACTCCAGATTGACATTGCTGTGCAGAAAAAGGTATGTCGGAAAGGCATAGCTTTAGCAAAGTTACGTGACCGTGATTTCAGAGTGAAACACAGGATTAAAAACTACCTAGAAAATAGATGGAAATTTAACTTCACTTTTTAGTGAGTCAGGAATGTGAACACTTAAGATCTGAGTCATGTTTTTTAAAGGTGTTTTAACAGGACTTTCAGAGTTATGTTTCACTGCTTTCAAATTGATATGCATGTAAAAGCTTGAGAACACTAAGTTTGTGCTTCTGAATTGGGTAGTTAGTGGCTTGGCCACCTGCTTTTTGTGTTTGCATGCAAAATAATTTGCATTAGCAGTAGAGCATTCCGTGTGCATATAGTGTGTGTTATAACTAATCTGCATGCAAACAAAGTAGGTCTGTGAAATGCAGGCGACCATGTAGGTAAGACTGCATACTTGCTGGAGGCCACTAGATTGTGTCTTGTCTTAAAAACAGAAAGGGAAAAAAAAAGACAGAGCCGAGAGGGTGCGGGTTACCTGGTTATTGTAGTTAGGATCCAGTTCGCTTCAGTCATCGCAGCGTGCTGTTAGAGGATTATGCAGGGCTCTGTTTCAACTGGTCTGCAAAATGACTCAGAGTAAGAACTGACAGTGAGGTCATGTGGATTTTATTTTAAAGGACCTGTTGGGCTAATTAGGCTATGTTATGTGGCTTAGTATTAGTTAAGCATGCCCAGAGTTACCGGTAAGAGTTCAACCTTTAATTTTCTGCTGGAAGCAGCGTCCCTTCAAGATTCACAGATGTACAGCTGTTGTCATTAGAGACTGTAACATATTAAACCCCAAAGCACTGTAGAAATTATGGGGGAAGGAAAGAAGCTGCAGAAGGTAGGAGGGGAATTAATTATATCGTGAGGGCCACACTGAACAAGCAGATGGCTTAACACTCAATGTCACAGGAGGAAGATTGGTTGTATCAGTGTTTAGTAACTACTTTCACCGAGTCTGTTCATGTGCATATAATATATATAAAAAAATTAGTGGCCGCTGTGATTACATATAATGACTTATTATGTAGTTCTTTGAACAAGGCAAGAGAAAAAGTAAGACTTGCAGACTCTTATTTCTTTTGCTCATTATGAAAATTCAGTTCCTCCTTCTCCACCTCTGGGCACTCCAAACATTGCTTGCACATTATCTGCATTCACACTTGTTTCCAGCTCGCTCTCTGTCCCTACCCACCTCTTGTTCCTGCCCTGGTCTCCAGCTCCCGTAGGGAGTCCAGTGTCTTTTCTCCTGCTGCTTTCTGCATCCTCTCTGTACCCTCTCTAATCTTCAGATGTAATCAGGCAGATTTTTAGTTTCCCCTTAATTTCTGTAGCATATGTTTGTTCAATTTTTTTTTTTTTAATTAAAAACAGGTGTCTGTCCAGTGTTGGTTTACAGATATGGTGAATGATGGGTAGAGACCTTAGAAAAAGAGTATTTCTACAGGGAAACTCTCTCAGTATAAATCTTACCAAACTTTACATGGCTGAAAAAATCTTCATCTCTTGACCTGTAATTCCAGAGGGGTAATTTTAGTGAGGTTCAGACTCTCAGGTTTTATATTGTAGAAAGTTTGTGTCCAGTAAGGAAAAGCCTTCATCTCTTATACACTGTTGGCTGTTTAAAGTCCAGAGGCAAAATTCAAGTCTGGAAGCGTGAGGCTGTGTGCCTGTGGGAGGGCTTTGTCTATCAAAACCATGTCTTTGTACTGCCAGACGGTGGGGCAGTATGATCAGATTAACCAGGACATGCAGTGGGGTGTTTTTAGTGATTTTTTGCCAGTTGCGGGAAGCAGAGGACTACTTGACTTGTCACAAAGTCTGCTGGGCAAATACATTTAACCAGTGAAAAGAGTTTGAAGTGATGCTGTGTTGTATGCCTGTGGTATCTATGAATGGCTCTTGTGTGCCTCAAGATCAGCTTTGCTTTTGTGTGACATGCTGACCGTGTGCTGGCAAAAGTTACAGGGTGGCACAGGGAGTCTGTTTGTCCCAGCATAATGTTCAGCTTGGTGTTCTTCCTCCAGTAGAAGACTGGCTTGTTTTCTGGTTGGGTTTTGATCCAGAAGAAGTAACCCCTGTCATCAGTGAACCACTGGGTGGGTACAACATGCATGTTGTACACTACATGTCCCAAGAACACGGCATGCCCAGTTAGCAGTGGTGGCCAGCGTTGAGTCCAGAGCAGTTCCTTCTCTTTGAGCTGTTTCTGGTGTTGGCACAGCCTAAGCTAAACTTAAGCCGCCTGAATACCAGCTTAGCTACCTTGTTGTTCTTTGGGACTATTCAGTCTTCCCAATCCAGGCAAACATTGCTTCATTCCCCCTCTCCAAAGGCTGTTGTTACTCGTTGCTTTTTTCCTTCCACCCCCCCCCCTTCAAACCCCACCGACTAACAACTCTCAGTGGCACCTCCAGTGATGTTTCATTGCCATGCAAAAGGAGGAAAGTACTTTGTCAGCAGCCTACTTCAAGCAGAGAAATTTATATCTGTGAGAAGCATATGTACAGAACAGCAATTACTCAGATCATCAATATTTATACAGCAGATAATAGTCATCATGGACAAGATGAATATTGTCACAACAGCAATAGCTGCTTGAGGTGGGGGGATGCAAAATATAACTGCTAGATTTCTTTAAACAGGATAATTATTTAACTTTCAAGTGACTGGTGAAAACAGCTTAGAGTCTGAATTAAATATTCAGTGGGAGTTCATCTGCTTCTAGAAAGTAAAGAAAATGCCCATCCTGTCTACCCTCATGTCACACAGTGACAGCTGACTGCTATGTTGTCCTTTACATGTGGCTTTTGCTGAAGGCAATGCTGGTGCCAGTTGCTGTACAAGGAATCATAAAAAATAACAAAAAAAAAAATTGAGCAGCTTGTTTTGAAAATGAATTTTTGTTACGTCTGCTGTGGACAGACATGTGTTTGTGGCTGAGATGGAGGCATGGTTGCACATGCTTTAATTTTAAAAGCCATACCCCAGTGTCTGTCTGATGGAAGGTGGCCATCCTTAGGCAGGTTTTTTACCAGAGCTTTCCAGCATCCTGCCCACTGGCTGATGCAATGCCAGCCGCCTTGGTGGTGCCTGGCTGGACAGACAGCCCAGCGAGTCCCCATCCTGGCTCCTGCTTCGACAGCCGGCCGGAGGGGCAGCCTGGGTGGAGGCTTCCTGTTTGCACAGGAGATACAGCTCCTGATTTCTGCAGAGAGAATGCCTCCTTCCACGCACCCTTTTTAACCTTTGTATGGCAACGTGATTATTCAGTGGGCTTACCTTCACAGGCAAGAAAATCTGCTAGGTTGCCCTGTTTTTGAGAAGTATTAAATCAAAAACTACCTGCATGTGAGCTGTTTGCTATGGGTAGTTTACTTGTGGACTTTTTTCTTATGATTGTGAAATGTCTCTGAATAGCTCCATTTTTTCTTTATACTGAGTGAATCTTCATATGTGACTTGAGTATTTGAACCCCTGCACTTTCTCGACTTCTTTCACTTGAGGGGAACAGCGGACAGGAGTGTGCAGCACTTGATGTTCAGCATTTAGCTCAGTTGGGTTGGCTGTCATTTGCAATGTCAGTCACACAGCTCAAAGTTTTCAAAACACCAAGGCAACTCAAGAACATTTTCAACAGAGTAGATCCACAAAGTAGATCCTTACGTACTGCGGTATCAAACTTCCAGCCACTGTATTCTGTGGGATGCAGACAACGAGGCTTCTTTTGCAATACTGGGAGAAAAGTTGGCCCAAGAGTGGGATTTGCAAAAGCCTGTATCTCAAATAAGGAGACACATGAGCTGGCTAGAGCAAGGGGAAATCAAGAGGATGTCTTTTAAGCTGGCAGCCCTCTTTCTGTTCCAGGAAAACATGCTGAACTGCTCCGTTTTATTCCTTTCTGGAGTTAGGCACCTTCTGCTGAGATGTAAGCAATGGAGGAGCTAGCAGTTGCTCTCTCTGAGTTAGGTCTGATAGCCCAAAGGAAGCTAAGATTGAGCTCCCACATTTGTCTGGTAGCATTTGATCGTGGATCTTTTTCTCTTCATAGGTAAACCCATTAGACTGCCTGGATTCTAGCCCTTCTCCAAATGAATTTTTAATATAAAATAATTAAACATTCATTGGAGCAGGGACAGGAACCCAGGTCTCTGCCTTACCCTCATACTCACTTTTCCTTTCTGACCTGAATATTGAATTATGCACTTCAAAGTGTTATGTGGTCAGCAGGAGGGATTGGTGGAGCTCTGCTGAGCTACTGAAATTGCTAGTACTTAAAACTTTCATCTGGGAGAAGGGAAAAGAATATTATCATTTTGTCACATTTACCCTTAGTGAATGAAAATTTCCTTCTGCCATGAACATACCCAGGTTCTTGTGTGGGTTCACTGAGTCTGCCACTGGCCTGTGGCTTGGAGAAGTCCTGACCCTCTTGCATGCAGCTTACTTTGGACAGAAGGCTTGTCTGAAGCTAAATTTAGGCCAGTTTAGATCTTCCTGATGCGGGTAATGCTGAGACGTCCAATAATGGCCGTATTAATACTTCAGGCACTTGTCCCCAGTACCTAACTCTTAATAGAGATGCTTTCTGAATTGCAGATCACAGAACCAGTATTGCAACTACGTGTCTTTAAACTTTTTCTTAAGTAGTACCCCCTAGTTTTTTTACTGATGGTGGTGTAATCTTTGCTCAGAACTTAAGCTCGCAGTCAACAGACTTTTCTTGGTTACCTTCCCCAGATTCCTTTGAGGCATCCACGGTTGAGACTCTGTTGGGGACTATCTACAGAAGTGTTAATTCAGATGTTTTCTTCTTCCTGAGGTTCTGCCTTGAGGAAAGTAAGTACTAGCCACCTCTTGGAGAGATTGCTGCAGTTCATAAGCCAGCCCCTTATGTAGGTGAGCCAGCCCTGTGATAGACCCATGCTCGATGCATTCACTGCTCCTTCAGTTGTATTGCAGCTCAGAATAGCTTTTTTTTCCAGATTAAGGAGAAGAACAAGGGGCCATTGAAAAGAGCCAGTAATCAGTACTACTGATATTCCAGATTATTGAGTTGTGTTGAAATTGTGGTTTTTTTTTTCATCAGGCTAGATTGTTTGTACCTAATTCTCTGCATCTTTTTTTTTCATTGCAGTAACTTGCACGGGGATCTAGAGTTTACGAAAGGGATTGCTTCCCCTCATGTTTAAGTGGGTACTGTGTTTTGTCTGTCTTGTTCCATTGCTAAGCCCAGACCCATTTGTATTCTAGAAGCAGATGTTAGCAGTGTGAGGAAATGGGGCGCTTGCAGCATCCAGAAACCATGAGCTCCTCTAATTCAGTTTCACTTCACTGTCAAGTGCTGGGGCATCACTGTGAAGACTGTAGATCAAGGTCTTTCTGTCACACTGGTTCAACCTAGTAAAGCCTTGAGGGGTTTTGATGAATAAGGGTTTAACGATCCAGTCCTGTGTAGTGGTTTTCTTTTAAACTAAAAATGGGAAGAATTGTGTGGTGAATGATGGAGTCAGGGATATATTGCTACGAAGCCTCAGGAATGTTCCTGGAGCAGAAAAATCTCTCCTCCTTAGCTTCTGAGCAGTAAAAGGGTGAAGCTGTTTGTCTCTTCAGTTGGTTTTACAGCAGGTTTGAAGATTTGTCCTGCATTGTCTTCTGGAAGTTTTTTCTGCATCCTAATTTTGTTGAAGTTCATTGGTTTGTTTTATGGAGAGGAAAAAAACCCCAAACCTCCTTTCACTGAACAACAGGATTGAAAGGTTAGGTTTAGGAATGCTAGCGCCATCTCCCATGGGAACTGTAATTAGCATACTTTGTTTTCCCATTCTTTCCCCGGGGCTTGGCTTTATGGCTGGCTTCCATCTCCTCTTTTCATGTTGAGTTGCTATTGTGGTTATGGGAGATGTAATCTAGCTGGGAAACACAATCCGTGTTGGAGAATGGGAACATGGGTCATCCCATCTGCAAGTACCTTGAGCTGGTATAAGCAGCATTTCAGTTCTGAAAATGGTTTGCCAAATTTCCAGTATTTAGTAGAAAGGCAACACTTAGTTACCTTAGTACAGGTAACATAACTTCATTTCACTTCATTCATGAGGTGTTCATTTGAAACCCCAAATTTCCATCACAACTCACTTTTCCCTAATTTTATTTCAAATCAGCATCTTTGCTTAATTTGCAAGTGAAAAATACCATTTTTTTAGGGCCTTGCCCTGCAGTAATAAGTGTGATACTAGGCTACTGGAATTTGCTGTAAGTTCCAAGTACAGCAAGTAGGAGATGATGATTTGATTTGCCTGAGGAGACTTCTCTTGCTGGTCTGGCATAAGTATTTTTGAAGCACGGAATGGAGCTAGACTGGGAACAGGAATAAAGTACTCTTAAGACTTCAGATTTACTTTCTGAAGTAGATTCCTTTCTTAAAATAGAAATCAACAGAAATACTGGAGTTGTGTTGATTGAAGAGACTGATATATAGTTTGTGTAGTAGGAAATGTGTCAGTGTATGAAGTTTAAGCATGTCTGGAAGACAGAAGCTGGTCAGTAATAGCAAATTGGTGAGAATTTGGTGAAGTTGTATTGCTCCCAAATTTACTTTTAATAAACAGTGAGCTGTTTTTACAAGGACACTGTTGCTACTGTTATGGTTGGCTAATTAACAACCCCCCTTCAGAAAAAAAGTCTGACCCTCCTGAAAGTTTTCAAGTATACAAAAACTTGTTCTTTTTATTCTCTCAATTTCATGGTGTCTTCTGCCTTTTTTTACCACCTCCTGCAAACTGCCACTCTCCCTCCTTGTGCGACTTCCACAGAAAACACAAGTAATAGCAGTTGAAAGGGAATTTTAAAACAGATAGGGAAATCTAGGACATGTCAGGACTTTGAGGTGGTCTTAAAAATCCAGTGGTTGCCTTTTTTGAAAGCATTTGCTGAATGTTTTGAGATTTGGCTTCGCTCTTCTTTATGTAAAGGTTGGGAAGAGTGAGGCTTTCCTCTCAAACAGAGCATGTCACATACATTGACATTTGGGGGAAGCAGGACTGCTTGTGGGATGACGTGTTCTCTGCTGGAAGGATTTCTGGGCAAGTTTGGCCCGATTTGCTCTTCAGCACAGTTCTTGTGAAGGACGCTTTGCCCAGCTCAGTGGAACTGTTCGCTTTGTATGGAGGGATCACTGGCACAAAGAAATGCTGGCAGGACTGGACCCAGGCTGCTTTTCACAGCTTTAAAGAAATGAGGCTTTAAAGAAATTGTTTATCCTTCTACAAAGTCCTTGTCATTATTGTTTTTTAAACTCATATATAAATTTGTAATTATTTTCATACATAAAATAAATGAATTCATGCTATCATACTGGCATTCCTGAACTTCCTTGCAAAAGGGCAAGGTAAGCTGGTGAAAAGGATTTTGGTAAGGAAATGTGCATTTTAAGAGGATATTATGCCCATGTTAAAAATAGTTTGGGGAAAAAAACTTCACACTGACTTCCCTCATGGAGTCCTGATTTACAGTCCAGGTCTCTCTTCCAATGCAGCCACATCCCTGACACAAGAAGGCATGAGCTAGAGGGCTGCCTATGGTCACACCTTGGTAATGAGGAATTATTTAAAGACAGGTTGCAATTCTGTGACATGTTTGCTTTCTTCCTTATCTCCAATTGTTTGGAGTCAGCGTGACCCAAAAATAAGTTGTGTTGTTTGGTGAAGGGCAATGGAAACATGACTCCATGCCTACAGGAACTTTACTGCTGTAGCCCATGGAGGAGCTTCATATTTTGAGGAACCTGACTAATTTTTTGCAGTGATATAGGGTAACATTCCTGTGCTACTCCTTCCTCTGCTGGCTGAAACTCCACTATGTGGTTCATTGGAGAAACTCTTATCTTTTTATGTTAATGGGTGGTTATGAAACAAGAACAAAAAAAGATCATGCATTGGCAATTTAATGAAGTGATAAGAATCTACAACTTTGTCCTTTAATAAGATTATAAAACGGTGGGTTTTTTTTTTTTCCATATGAAGAGAGACACAGAAGTGGCTGTAACCTGTACACATGCAATTTTAAATCAGGATATCATGCTCATTGGAATTTTTCAGTTCACTCCTTTAAAGGTCTCATTTTTCTAGCACTTGTGCTCAATTCTTTTGTATAATTTTAAACAATATACAATAGCATTTTTCCATCAGCAAAGGCTTGCGCATTTCAGTGACCTTTACTGCTTTCTTTAGAGGGGTTATGCAATCAGACATAAGGGAATGAAAATATTAAATGATTTTTTTTTCTTAAAAAAGGTCTTATGCCTGTATTCTTATGGTTGTACTGTTCACATTAAAGCACCTGTGGTTTGCACCTGCACTCTTATTTTGAGGAGCCTGAAAGCCTACTTGCAAAATCTGAGCTCATTTGCGAAAACCAAGCTAAAAAAAGAATATAGGTGGATAGAATGATTATCTTTAAAAGCAAGAAGCTTTCGTTCTAATGTTCCTTCCCTATTTGGTCCCCCTCCTCCATTAAATATATGGTATTTTCTTCTAAATTTAAATTCAGAACTTACAAAGGGATTGGCCCTTTTCATATCTATAGACTAGTCAGTGTCAGAGAATTTTATGTGCCTTTCTGAACCCGCTTACAATGCACTTGTCTACATTTTGCTGCTTGGGAACATTAAAGCTCCCGAGAGTCCACACTAATTGCAGTCTCCTCTATCAAGAGAGGTTGCTCATTAGAGAAGGCAGTTTTTTGTACCTAATAGCGAGGAGAATACCGACGCCTGGGCACCCCTTAGTTCTGCTTCCTGATCAGGTGGGTAGAATATCAAGGAGAGCATCCACGCATCTGTTCAGGGAGATCCATGGAAACAAAAGCTCCAAATAAGTTCTTACAGCAACAACTGCACAACTTGCTAACTTGGAATTATTTCTGATGTCTCATGATAATCACCAGACAGTTACACGCTTCATTGCTGCTCAGTGTTAAGATTGGTGTGGGTTACAGTTATGCTTCATGACTTGCTTTTCCACAGGTGAATATTTTATGAACCAAATCCACATTGGGATAGCAGCTAGGAAGGCAGAGTAAGCAAGAACAGTTGCCCCATTCTTCTTTCCATGCCATCAGCCCATCTTTGTGTATTAGAAGAGACTTGCTCTAAAAACATGTATTGAGCAAACTTTTGTGCAGCGCATAGTACATAAAACTTGAGCTGAGTCATGTCTCTTTCAGTGGGTAATGTTAGTGAACCATCAAGAAAAAAGGTATGTGTTTATGCTTGTGAGGAAATGAGTTTGGAATTCTAGATAAAAATGAATTTCCTAATACACAATGGATATTATGTGGCATTGATTGTGGACCTCCTTCTGCAAAGAAGGGCACATTACTTTACCTGGTTTTATTTGGTTAGTGTGTTGCCCATATCTGCAGATATGACTGTAAGCTTTTTCAGTTTTGTGCCTATTTATATATGGGGCCAATTACGGGGGAAATGCCAGTGATCCACTGACAAATACAGGAGAGGAAAGGAAATTACTTTCTGACAGATCTTTTCTACTATTTCCACATGAGCACATGGATCCCATGGTACAGGTTTGCCTTTAAGGAGAGAGAGTTTAAGTGGTAAATACTTACGCTTTTTTCAAGAAGGCTGGTTATTTTCCATATTTGTATAGCCTCTAGGTAATTCATAAAGACTTCTGATAAAAATGCAGGCTTTTTTTCCACCCAGTTGTATGACCTCCGGTGTTTTAAACTCTAAACTTTTACATGGGAGAATGATGTTGGAATTGCGTCTTTGTCAGCTGAGCCAGTTCATCCTTTCTAAACATTGACTTCTGTACTTGATGCCTAGAGTTGGACAAAAACAACTGGATTTCACAGTTTTTCTTAAAAATTCCATTTTCTAAGAGAATAGCATAGTCTTCCTCGGTTTAAGGGTACCTCCTCCTATCACCCCAAGTTGCAGAGTGTTTTAAAGAGCCTCATTTTGAAGACTGAAGGATTGGGAGGGTTTCCAGCAAGAGCAAAACAAGCAATTGCTCTCAGAGTTGGATGAGAGTTGCAAAGACCAGGTGAGCCACAGCTCTTTAAGGTGGATTTATTTCTTCTGGCTGACAGGACTACTAGGCAGCAGCTTTCCTGACAGTCAGTGTTTGACTGGAAGAAGTGATGGTTTGACTGACTGCTGCAGGAGGAGCACGAGTGTTGGGGCAAAGGCAGAAGGCTCGGAGGAGGGTGGAAGTCTTCATCACGCCTAAAGGAACCATCTGTAGTGATGCTTCCTAACCATGCAGGTGAACAGTGTAGCTGTTATGTATGTGTAGGGCATAGCTAAAAACAAACAGAAGGGAAACTGTTTTCCTAATCATTAGAGTGTATTTTTTGTTGGAGGTGCTGTCTTAAAGCAATAAAAGTCAGCATTATTTCAGCTATATCCCAGCTTGCTGCTTATTTGGAGGAGTGTAGGAGAGTGGTGGGAGGCAATAAGACACTGCCACCTCTCCATGCACAATGTGGGAAAGCAACTCTACCTGCCCTGTGGGAACTCTCCCCCCAGTCAGGCAGCAAGTAATGAGCTCAGTGCTTTGGGTGTGCTGGTACCCTACTCTCTTTTAGAAATGACTGTGCAAGGTGCATCTCACCTTGCTGATGCATCCCATCCAGCACCAGGATAATCTTACGGTTCTAAAAGCTCAGAGTGGCAGCATTTGCCCCTGTTGTTTGGGAGTGGGAAAGTGGAGGCTGTCATGCTAAACCAAACCAAACCTGCTGAAGGGAGCTGAAGCAGGCTAGTGGGACAGCCAAGCAGAACTGGCTTTCTTGGTCCTGCAAGCCCTGGTGCTTAATGCTTTATGTTCTGGAGTGCCATCTGCTGGCACTCGCGCTCTTTGCTCTTGCTTTTCTAGAGGCAGCTGCTCTAGAAGATGAGAGCTCAGACTAAAAAGCATGGATGTTAGTAATAATAATAGTATTAATTATTTGTATTGATGATTACATTATTTTTTTAATTGTCACAGCACTTAAGAACCCTGTTTATTGGCAAAGACCTCACTCTGGCAGGTGTTCTGCAAACTCAGTGTGAAAGGAACTGGCAGAGCCTTCACTACTTAAAAAATACAGAGCACAGTATGAGGAGTGGTTTAAAGAATAGAAAATGATTTTTCCAATCCATGCTGTTATTTGGCAAAATATGAAGTATTTTTTTCTTTATGTCTTGATTTAGTAAAATATTTTGATAATTTCTGTGGTTGGCAAAAAACCAAAAGCAGTAATCATTAAAGTGAAAGACGCCTGGCAGTGAAGACACTTAAGTAAAAGTTAGGAAGACACTGATTCAACTCTAAAAAGTAACAATGTTGTCAGTAAGCTAAATAATTCTGAAAACCTTTCAGCAAGAAAGCAAGGGATGTTGTAGTTTGTGGCACAATGCAAATCTAGGTCCAGAGCTGAAATTTTTTTGTTTCAAGAAAAACAAGAACTTGTTTTGGCAGTCAAAAAGAGGTATTTTTTGAATCTGTTTTTTAACTTTGGTTTTCTGTCTGTGGGCCAAATCCTCAGTGAGCATAAGTCAGTGTGGTTCCTTGGCATAGGTTTTACTGTGTGCATTGATGTTTCCAGTGTTCAGTGCACCACTGTAAGGCATACAGATATAATACTATAACAAAATAAAGACCTCAATTGAGTGGAGTCTATTGAATCTTGCATAGATGCATAAAGCTGTGTGTACGCACACTGTGTCTTCTTAGATCATCTCTTCCAATGCAACACTTTCTAGAGTGGCAACACAGACTTTTGGCCTTTCTCTCTCTTTTTTAGTAGACCCTAAGGCACCTCTTTGGTTCCTAACTGCTATTCTGTGTGGTGCTACATGGAATAGAATCTTAGAATCATTTAGGATGGAAAAGACCTTTAAAGTCAAGTCCAACCAAAAACCTAACACTGCCAAGTCCACCACTAAACTGTGTCCCTAAGTACCACGTCTACACCTCTTTTAAACACCTCCAGAGATGGTGACTTAACCGCTTTCCTAGGCAGCCTGTTCCAGTGCTTGGCAACCCTTTTGGTGAAGAATTTTTTCCTAATATCCAATCTAAACCTCCCCTGGCACACTTGAGGCCATTTCCTCCTGTCCTATCACTTGTTACTTGGGAGAAGAGACCAACAACTACCTCGCTACAACCTCGTTTCAGGTAGTTGTAGAGAGCCTCCTTTTCTCCAGTTCCCTCAGACACTCCCCACAAGACTTGTGCTCTAGACCCTTCACCAGCTTCATTGCCCTTTGAACATGCTCCAGCACCTCAATGTCTTTCTTGTAGTGAGGGGTCCAAAACTGAACACAGTATTTGAGGTGAAATAAGTGGTGAAGCTTATCTGATGTAAGTCTTTAAAAGCAATTAATGATTTTGGGATATACTCTTGAGACCATTGGGATGAGTGTGACTTTTTTAGAAGGCCTTGAACCACCTGACCTTTCAAAGTGAGATTCTTTAGATCCTTAGCAAGAAACACCTGTAAAAACTGGCAATTCTCTCAATCATGTAGTCCTCTTCAGGCTTCGATCCCATCATGAAATGTGTCTTGTCTGTTGAAAATGCCCCACATTGTGATTATTTTTTTAAGCCAACGAGCAAAAAACGCTGAATAACAGTCTGACAACATGCTGCTATGAAACTGCTGCTGGTAGTTGGAGTGTATTTATCTCCTTTGCTTTTGCTAGACTGAGAAAGAAAAAGAAATCATGGTGTATTGCTAGACTTAAGTATTCCATATTCAGCAGTAGAGTGATGTGAGTAAGAGATAACTTCTGACTCACTCAGTGACTGACCACATCAGAAGAAAAATTGTTCCAGAGTCAGTACAAAAAGCTTTGTTTGCCCTTTGTGTTACCTTTTTATAAATTCCTTCTGAAAGAAAATAGTTAAATTGAAATGAAAGTTGAAATGAGATGAAATTTTAATGGAAATTACCATTTTTGCCTAAGGAGAAAGTATTTGCTTAATTTGATCTGAAACTGCTAAAGAATTTGTTCACCTCAAAACTACATTTCTTTAGTTAACACCAACTCACATGCAGAAATCATGAGACTGGCTTGCAAGACGGAGAGTGAAGTTTAAGGGTTCTACCTAATTGGGATTTGGGGCTTCTGAAGTTCATGTCTTCAGGTTTTTATTCAGAAAAATGGGGCTAGCAACTTTCTTTTTACTGAGTACTGAAGTGATTGTCCATAATCCTGAGAGCCTAGGACTCACCATGGCTGTATACTATCAGGATTGTGATGAAATCTTGAGCATTAGCAATATTATGCTAGTTATCTTTTCTAAGTTTGTTTTGCTGTTACATTGAAAGGACTGCAGAACTAGACCCAAAATTAAGAGGTAAAGCAGTTTGCTTTGTTTTGATTGTTTTGCTGTAGTGTAGTGTAACACAGTCCTTTCTGAGCATTTGCACTCCTTCATACAGCAAAAATACCGTATACTGTTAGTTAAGTGCTGCCAAATGGAGGGTCTTTTCACACTGAGATGTTTCAAAAGCAGCCAGACTTTGACTGGCAGAAGTATGATGAGTGATGTCTGGCTAGAACTTTGAAACTCACTGTAAAGAATGAAATACAACCTGACAAAAGCTTGGCAGGTCTGATAAACTTCTTGCAGCTACAGAAGGTGAGCGGCTCTTGGAATTGAATACCATCTCTGTGAAGAAAAGCAACAGTACGTTTCACATAATACAGGCAAGAATAGTTTATCTTCCTGTGCCTGAGAATTTGAGCAACCAGTTGCCAGTCCCCATCACACTGTAGCTGCTGGAGCAGATGGACCAGCTGTAATTTATCTCAGCCCACCGGAGAGGGTTGTGGTGGTGCTAACCCGAGTTGCTAACCTGAGTTACGGTTGTCACTCTCAAGAACACTGAATTGCTTAGCTGTGAGACTACTTTTGTTTGCAAACAATACTGGTTCATATGGAGGAAAGACTTGATGCAAATCCCCTCACTCTGTTCTAAGCTTCACCCCAGAAGTCCATCCATGGGAGTCTTCTCATTTCTCTCACAGGTATGCCCATGTCCATGGGCAGGAAGGAGAGAGCTGAGAGCCTTTCCTGGTGTCTGTTGTTTCACCGCTAGTCTGAAATTTTCCCTGGTGGTACTGAGGCTTTGAGTCATGATGTGGAGCTGGTTGGGTTAGTTGATGTGCAACCAGTTGGCTTAGTTGGAGCTTTTTTGGGAAGGTTGTGTTGTGTTTCCCCAGGTCGTACATTTTTAGGGTGGTGCAGGGGAAGCAAAAGTGTCTGCACTTAGAGATTATCTTCATCTGCTTGTGGCTGCTGACAACGGCTTTTGTAGTGGTTGTGTTGATGAATAGTGCATTAAGTTTGAAAATATGCAAACTGACCTCAAGAGCGTGTGTCATCCCTTTAACTTCAGTGGCTAATGTCAGGCCATGAGCTTCATAACTTGTCCGAACTGGAGCTTGTGGAGTGTTTATAGTCATGGGTAAAAACATGTGGTTTGGAAAAGTATTGTAAGAAGTTATTTATCCAGTATAGGCTGCTAAAGCTCTTTTGGAGGATTTTACTGGTGTTAAGACGGAGATAAATCACAAAATAGGAAATCATCAATATGTATGCAGTTCAGGCTTGGTCTAAGTCTGCTTGTGATCCATATTTGCAGTGAGGGTTGGACGGCTCCCAAAATTCAGGAAGTGAGGGTGGTATTAATATTACTAGCTGACAGAGTGTTACAGGGTGAATGATTAGTTTCCAATAAGAAAGGAGCTTTTGGATGGGTTCCAGTTCCTTCTGGTGTAGTCTGCAAACCAGAATGACCAGTGCCGTGACCTGGAGTAGTGGTAGCACTTATCAGAGACCGAAAATGCATGAAGATCACGATTCATCTGCATTAGGAAATGACAGAGCAGTTGACCTTGAGGAGGCATATTAGTTGGCTATCTTCCACTCTCTTGTGAAGATAAGCTCTTGGAAGGGGTTCTTCTGTGTTAGGACATCTGTTACAGCTTTTCTCTTGATAAACAGGGGGCTTTACTCCCTTGGGCTGCCCACTTAGCAGATTTCAGGAGAAAGGTAAAAAGATGAAAAGAGCTCCCCCCCGCCCTATCTAATGTCCTTCAAACTTTATTCTACTTCTTTATGGTCTATGAAAGAAGAGACTTTCCTTACTTACTGTTATGTGGCTTCTAATAAGATGTATTTTCCAATTTCTTAATCCCATCTATTTCAGTATAAAAGGATGTATTATTTTGATCCCTCTAGGTTTGTTGCAGTCTTTTTTTTTCTTTTTCTGAAGCAAAGAAATAAACAACCCCCGCCCACCCCCAAACAAAATAACCCCAAACCACCCAGCCCTTGAGAGCAGCTGTGTGAAGGTAGCTGTTCAGTGATGTGGGTTGCAGAATGATGTCCTCAGGAAGCGGTGCTGGGAGAGTTGCAGAGCATGTTAAGCAGGCGGCAGGTACGAGGCAGGAGCGCAGAGCAGGGTTGCAACTATTAAAACTCATTTGAAGGACTTTGGTTTTGGCATTGTATAGGCAGCGTGTGAATGTGTGAGTATCAATTCCTTTCTCTCCTCTTCTGTTTGGGCCTACAGGCAGGTAGGTTTTGACCCAGTTTTATCAAAACCCACTCAATGACCTGGAAGAGCGGTAGCACTCTCTCCTGTAACTATAGACTGGTGTCTTAATGCACTAATTTAAGCTGATTCCCACTCAATCACCAACTGACCTGTATCAGTGAAAAACGTCTGCATTTGAGCTTTATTTAAAATTACTCTTTTTTTTTTTTTTTGATGGTGTATTTTGTTAGTCTAATACAAAATCCTCAGGGGAGGGAGGGAAGAATATTTTAATTAAGTTTCTCTTCAGGTATCAGGCAAATTCCATCAATGGCAGATGAAGCATAAGGGTTTAATGGGAGAGCGGAGTTTGTCATTTAAGTGATCAAGTGCTTCATGCCTTGCTCTCTCTCAGCATTTTGAATATCACAGAATTCTGTCATGTTGCCATAAATGAAAATCTCTTGGAAGACATTGCATTGCATTTAGAAGCTGTTAATGAGAGCGAGTTTAACGTCCATAGCTTCTCCTGTAAGGTTGTGGGATTTTGACTTTAGTGACTTAACTTGTGACCTCACTTTAAGTTAGGAAGCAACTTCTAAATCTGTCTTTGCTAACCGCCTACTCTTTATGTCCTGGTCATAAATAACTACTGATGCTGCTTTTATTCAGGGGGTGAGGGGTAGATTTCTTTTCACACCACCCCTCTCAGCCCCATTCCTCTTGATGTCAGTTTGAATAGCAAATGGGTCTCACTTGTAAGTGGAAAAACCTGGCTTTTAATTCCTTTCACCCTGAGGTTTAGGAGTGAGTCAGGCATAATTAAGAGCAGCCAACAAAACTGAAGAAGTGCTAATGGCCCTGCAAGCGTTGGACTCAGAGTGGGATGTAGAAATGAGCACCATCCCTTGGGATGCTGAAAATGCCGGATATTTTGTTTATTTGCACATTGGGAGGAACCTTTGAATACCCTGTGCGGGGAAATTTTCAAGTTTGGGATGTCTCAGGACCACAGTCAGGTCTATCATCTTGTCAGCATACCCGTCGTGCAGGAAGAGAAACGCTAGGACTTACGGACAGCAGAAGTGGTGAGGAGTACCTTCACACTCCTAGTAGGGATGAGCTGCACCTGGGGGTCCCCTGTGCTGTGCCAGGCTGAAGGGAGCCTAGGAGATTTAGGGAACCACAGCTCTGGGGCAGCTTGACAAGTGACCTTGTCAAAAAGCTCCAGACGTGTCAGAGTTGGGCTGGTGAGGAGCAGGTCAGGCTCCCACCGCCTGGGCTCCAGGACCACCTGCACGGAGGGCTGCCAAGGGGTTGCGTGGGCAGGAAAGCTGTATGCTTTCTGCCTGTCTCAAATGGGCACATTGCTGTGGAATATTTTGATTTCAGATAGTGTTTATCACTGGTAGAGCACCTTGCATGAAACTGTCTGATGAGTGTAGTTGTACTGTTTTGACTCAGCAGTAAGAAACTGTACCCGTCATTTGCTGACCTGGCACGTTGCAGGTGATTAGTAGTGTTTACTGTTGGAACAAAGTGCAGCTTATCCTGGTCATATTTGACCAAAATAAGGTCTTTGGAGCCAGGGAATGTGGACGTGTCAAAGTTTGCAGATAAAAGGAGGGAGCAGCGCAGCTGGGGACCTGAGATGGAACAACGAGCAGCATGTGAGTCTCTTTCTGTTTTCTATAAACACCAAAGGTTGGTGCTTTCACCTGATCTGTTTTTGCCCCAAAACCGTAAACTTCTACATCTAGTTACATTCCTGTGGGTGACCTTTTTGCCTCTGTCTCCTGTTGCTAGGGCTGGCTGGTGACAATTTCTAAGGTAAATGTTGTGGGATGTTACCTTACAGCTAGGCTCCTTTTTCGTGATCCACCTCTGATTGCTCAGCTGCCAGAGAGGCAGGACAACTGCTGTCCTGTTTGATCTGCACTGTTGAGATCATCCAGAGCAGATTGTCTCCATCAGCATGGATACCCTGGCACTGGTTCATAGGATGTTGTAGGGTCATATATCACAGTTTCACTCATCTTTTGGTTTTTGTGGCTTTATGCATCTGGGAGTGTGTACACCTGATTCTCATCTTGGCAAGGGCTGGACTAAAGCTAAAGGAACAGTGCCAGCTTGCACTGGCTAAGGATTTGGCCAAATTAAAATGCTTTTGTTCTGCAATATTTTTGTGCAATTGTGAAGAACTAAGCGGAAACGATAGTGGGTGTAGGCTCATTGACTTAGAGGAAGGTGCCTGGAAAATAGGTAATTCTGGAGAGAAGAATGGATGAACTTTGTTGTCTTATTGCTAGCTTTTTGTCCCTCAAAATGCATATAGCCTCTCCGTTGTAATCTACATGGTGGATGAACAGTGTCCATGGAGATCACAGGCTCTCATAATTTTCATGGTCTATGGAAAAGCTGGTAAATTTAATGAAAGCCACAAAAAATCTCAGGCATACTGTGGAGATGCTGCCAGCTGGAAGAGATGGGGAGAAATGGGTGGTTTTCTGAGCTTTGTTGATTCTCTGTTACAAAAAAGAATTTGTCTGGAATCTGTCACCTCTGCCCAGTGGCTCATAAGGTGAAAAGTGGAGCTGTGATGAAGTTGTCCAGCTCTGAGGCAATCTGGGTGGTGCTTGCATGACCTTGGACCAACTGCTTCATCTCTCAGCACTTCTTTTCTTAGCTGATGAAAAGATATAATGATGATAATAGTTCTCTCTTAACAAGGGTGTTGTGATGAATAAATTAATTATTTGTTGTGCTGTTCTCAGTTACTATGGTAATTAGTGCTACAGAACAGCCTAAAAATAAGTAGCATCATCTAGTGAAGGATATTCAGGGGAAATCAGGTACTACGTCCTGGGCATTTCAACAGCCCCAGTGTGTTTTGTCCAAACATGAATTTGATGAAAACATGCATGGATGCTGAATTTTATAGCAGAAATCCGTCCAAATATTAAATATGTTCCTTCCTCCTCACTATCAGTTTGAAGCAACTCTAGCACATGTTTTCTTCCATATCTGTGGGCAGATGATTCTTGCAATTAGTTCCCTTATTGAGAACAGTACCCACACCCCACCCCCATCTCCTTTCCAGCCTAAGGGCACCTGAAATAAATGGATCTTTCTTCATCATAAATCATACATACTCAGTAATACTGTCAAAGAATTCTTAATGTGTTTGGGGAGTTTACGTAATGAACCTTCCTGAGAAAGGTGAAGTATCGTCAATGCCTTGCTGAAAGTCTGTTATTAACCTTGCTGTACAGCAAGTAGAGCATGCCTAAATACATGCATAAGTCTGTGCAAAGTTTTTGAGGCTTTCTTTGAGTGATCAGCTAACTACATCAACATGCCCTGAAGCCAGTCTCTAAAAATGTCATATGATGTTTAATCATCTGTGAATTGTATTAGATTCCATGGGCATCATTAAAGTATATTTTCAGCGCTTTCAAGCTAATATAATTTTGGGCCCTAATAAGTTAGAAGGTATGTGTGAAGATAGTTTCTCCCGTGGAGGCAGCACCCCTTCAAGGCTGTCGCTTCCACTGCTTAGTACCACTGGGGTTGTCCTTACATAGAAAAAAATATTACATCAGTAAGCAAGGATTTGCCATTACTCTGACTTGTTGTCCAACTCCTGTCATGGATGTTCAATGTCTTTCTCTGCACTGGGTTCCAAAACCAGCTGTGTTTTCTGAGCTGGCCAGTTGGGGACCACTTTATAGTTAGAGTTTGTGCAGAGCTTTCTCTGCAGCAAACCTGTGCTTTCTTCTTTCTCTCACTGTCTGTAGCTGTGCTATACTAGCTGCAGCAACCTTCATCTGTTCACCCCCTGTAGAACCTCCCTATGTGGTGCTGGGAAGCTATGAATTGCAAGAGAACAACAAATGTTCCATCCCCCTTCCTGGGGAGTAGAAAGTTGATACCTTGGCATTACTGGCCTCCTGCTCACCCAAAAAAAAGAGCTTGGGGCTCTGCTGTGGCTTCCAGCAAGGTACCGGCAGAACAGATAGCATGACTGACAAACAGCTGAAATACCTGTTTTAGTCTCTCCAGACATTTGTTGCTCTTGAGTCACACAATCATTTCTCAAATCTTAAAAATTCTTGGCTCATACAGAGGGCAGCCCAAATCTGCAAGGAGGACCTTTGTGCTGTGCTCTCAGCCACCCAGCTGTACTTTGATCATCTACTGCAGGGGTCATCAGCTTTGCAGGTTCATCCCTGGGTCTCTGTAACTGCTTGTGAATCTCTTGTCTCGCTAGCCAGCGGCAGCCCTGTGGATGTTGGGCAGACCCACAGCAAGGGGAAGAGGGTGCGGGGGAGGCAGAGAGGTCTTCTTTTCAAGGCCTGTCTCTTTTCACTTCCTTTGCTCCTGCTGCACCTTTCTGACACTTGAGTTTTGGAGCTTGTGGACTTCAGTACACAGTTAGGTTTTATTTGTGTTACTTGTTAGATCTCAGCCCTGAAGAACTTCCAGTTGCTGTCAGGTTTGTGCCAGGCAGAGTCGCTACTCGCAGTTGTCTGTTTGTGTGTATAGTTTCACTGCCATAGTCCCCAGCTGCCCTCCCTTCCACGTGTGTGCCCCTATGCACACATACATACGCTGTCTCTTTTGTGGAGACTTACAGATATCCCTGACAGTCTTTTCTGATTTTCCCCACCCTGTTTTCCTGTCAACAGTCCCCTCTGCCCCCCTTGGGCATTGCTGGGTGATGAGAGCAAATAACAACAAAACAATGTTTTTGGCTGATGTTTGCTGTCAGCTGCGCTCTCATGTGCAGCCCAGCTGCCTCTTGGTCTTCGTGCTCAAAGTGCCACAAAAAGCCCGGTGTTCACCTGTGATAGCTCAGTACCTCCAACTGATCTGGGGGTGCGTTGATCACAAACTAGAGAATTCAGTTCCCTGTCCAAGAGGAGGTCTGCTGCAGTATTAAATCTTCTCATAGTTATTAAAGTGGTATGAAAGAGCTCCCGTGGCTTTTTCCTTCCTAACTACGTACTGCAAAATGAATCACATAGATCTTATGCAGTTTAATTCTGACTGTAGATGACAGCTTGACTTTCTTTTATCCCCAAGCTGAGCTGTGGCAGAGTGCAGGAGGGTTGTGGGGCTTTCAGTATGGTTGGGAATAAGGTTACATTGCACCCATGAAGGTACATGCCCAACCTTTGAACAAGACAGTGTCAGCAGAGACCAAGGAATTAGGTGGCTGTGGCTACTTTTTAACTTGTCTTTAGACATATTCTGAAGGAATCATACTAACCTCGCTGCTTACCAGTTGTGTTACCACTGATCTGTCAAAATAGACCTCTGATCATTATTTGAGACATTTTGGGAAAGTAAGAAATGTCATAATTCAGAATAGGTATATGCACAATGCAACCTTGTACTTGAAATAGTTTGTAGTTGTTCTTTCAGGGGAAAAAAAAGGAAGGGGAAAAAAGTGTAACTCGACACAGTTGGAAGTCACTGTTGCCTTGATTCAGCACCAAATCAAATGGAGCTGTCACTATATTTACAGCTTCTGCAAATATATCCATGCATATCTGAACAATGCGTGTCATGTAGGTGGTAAGCCGTATCCTAACCTTTTAATTTGGCTCCATTCTTTTCCTTCTTCTTCCTACAGATTGCACTAATGATTTAAAACTTTGACTTCCTGGAAAAATGCTTCACAGCATTACCTAGCTTTCAAACCAGCCGAGATCTTGTTGGGATGGATTTCTTCTTTTTCCTTAGGGCACTGTTTGCCTGGAGGTGACTCTTGTTTTATTTCTCAGTTCTGAATACCTCATCTCATTCTTTCCTAGCACCGATCTTTTACTGTAAGGATGTCACTGGGACAGGGATGAGGGGCTTGATAGTGCATGAGTATATGACTCCTGGACAATGATATGTGGTCAGAAAAATTATCTTGATCCCAATCACATCCACAGAAACTGGTTTACCTTTAGCACTGTAAGTGGAGAAAGATTGTTGAAGGTGGCATCAAAATGAGGTCAGAGAACTTCACCAGTTCAGTTCATTGACATCCAAAATGTAGAGGGCAGAGCTCCTGTGCAGAGGTACTGATTTACATCTGCAGAAGGAGTGCTTCCACTCTGTTTTTAAACATAAGCCTTACCTTCTGAATTTCCAGGCACTGGGGCTTTCTCTCAAAATTTTCTAGGATTGTGGATAGCTCTTTCCATTTTTCTGTCAGTTGAACGCTAGTCTTTTAATGACCCCTTCTGACAGTCTTCCCTTTGTGCCTGCCTGTACCATAGGGATATGGGGATAGTAACAGGAAGGAGAGGATAAAGAAGATAAAACCTCTACACATTTTCTTGCACTTTCCCTCGGTGCATCAAGCAGGTGGGCAGTGAATGCATAGCCCCTTCTGTGGCAGTGTTAGGCTCCCTCTGCACACAGAGTATCTGTTAACCCCATGTGTATGTAATATGGTGCCAGTGCAGAGCAGGTGCCGCATGGGCCCATGCTGGCTTCATGCTGGCAGGGTCTCTCCCAGTGGTGGCTTCTGTGCCGTGTTCAGGGAAAGCATCCCAAAAGTGACATTCGGGCAGCTGGCACGTGCTGTTTCCCCCCGTAACCGTTGCCCGTGTTTCACAAGCTCCTGCCTTTGTAACTGCAGCCCCTGCTCCCTCCTGAGTCAGGACTGTCACTATGTGTTTGTTGAAGCGTCTTGTGAGCCAAAATCCGCAGCTGTTGCGAAGTCGGCAGCAGGGCCAGTTCTGCCAATGTCCATCTGAAGAGATGATGTGTATTTTGTTTTCCTTATTCAAATAACAGTAACTGCCAGAAGCAGGGTATGGGACAGTGTGGTCCAGAGGGCTGTCCTGCATTGCAAACCCCACATCTATGCCTGCCTTCTCTTCCCGAATGACGTTATTTCTGTTTTACTGACGTCACCCATCGATTAGCATGTTGCAACCTAGTTGATATGATCTGGAGGGAAGAGTAAGAAATAATTGTATGGAAAGGAAGACCCCCTTCATATGATCATGTGTTGGAGTGACCAAAATCAAGCAAAGCTAAACAACTCACTGTGAAAGTAAACACAGCTGAATTTTTTTGCATAGCTATAAGAAATAAGTGGGGAAATGAAAAGAATCCCTTTATGATGAATAGTTTAGAACAAGTTTAATAAAAATTTGCCTTTAATTCAGTGCATTAACAGATTGTTCTTGTGGCATTGGTGGTCCTGGGTCTAAACAGAGCCAGGTATGAGTCTAAGCAGAGTCTCAGGTGAGGTTTTCATCAGTGAGAAGGTTTATATTTCATGTTCAACAAGCTGCTCCTGTAACCAGTCAAACAGTTAATTTGACTGAAAACAACGCCATTCCTTTTCATTGTGCTCAAGTATGGGTGTTTCAGTACAGTTACTTGGTTGCTCATTCATGCACAGGCATGAGTTCAGGAGTCTGTGGAAATGCATCCATTTCAACTTTTTCTTTCCCCCACCTTTCATTCAGAATTAGTGGTTGAGCCAAATAGCTAAAAATCCTCAGGGGTTTAAAGGATTAAATGAGAACAATTCTTAAGGTGCAGGAAGGGCTGAAAAGTCCTGAAAATATGACAGGAGGTAGATGCTGAAGGACCTGCTTAGTGAACTACAGCCTATCCTGTTATGTGTATAAATATAACTGTGAGTGGCGCACTGATGGGTTGGTAGAAATTTTATAGCTGCCAAAGAAAAAAAGAAATAAAAGGGAGATCTAGTGATGGCTGACCTGAATGTTTGCTGCTGGGCGGTTTGGTGAATCCAGTGGGAAGATGCTTTCTTGTTAAGGGTTGCAAATTTGTTTCTCCTGCCAGATTACAAGGTCAGCGCTAGTTTTCATTCCCCCTTAGCTGAACTCTTTGTTCCCGCTGGTTTTTGTAAGTAACTTGTTCCTTCACATTTTTATGTTTGTCTCAGGTACTGAAAGGTTCAGGCCGGGGGTTTTCCTGCACTCTCCGTAGCTGCTGCCCAGTGCTGCTCTGAGGAGAAGCAGCAGCAGGAAGGCAGGTGCTGCCCGTCGGCTGCAGGGTGCCGGAGTGGGGCTCGTCACGAAGCCTGCTGTACCTCTCTGCGCTAGCCACCATGGAGACCCTGTCCCAGGACTCTCTGCTGGAGTGCCAGATTTGCTTCAACTACTACAGCCCCCGCCGGCGGCCCAAGCTGCTGGACTGCAAACACACCTGCTGCTCGGTGTGCCTGCAGCAGATGAGGACCAGCCAGAAGGACCTGCGTTGCCCCTGGTGCCGCGGGATCACCAAGCTGCCACCGGGGTACTCTGTGTCGCAGCTGCCCGATGACCCCGAGGTGATCGCTGTCATTGCAATCCCCCATGCCTCAGAGCACACCCCAGTCTTCATCAAACTCCCCAGCAATGGGTGCTACATGCTGCCCTTGCCCCTCTCCAAGGAGAGGGCACTACTGCCTGGAGACATTGGCTGCCGCCTCCTGCCCGGCGGCCAGCAGAAGTCCCTGGCAGTGGTGACGATCCCGGCGGAGCAGCAGCCGCTGCAGGGCGGCCTTCCCGCCGAGGGGGGAACGGAGGAGCCGGACAGGAGAGGTGTTGTGAAAAGCTCCACCTGGTCAGGGGTTTGCACTGTGATCCTGGTGGCCTGTGTCCTGGTGTTTCTCCTGGGCATCGTCCTCCACAACATGTCATGCATTTCCAAGCGCTTCACGGTGATCTCCTGTGGCTGAGGCTGGGGGTGTGCTCCCCCGGGGGTTGGGTCGGGTCGGTGGGTGGTGGTGGTATTGAGCGAGACAATTCACTGCAGCTTTGCCCAATGACTGCAGAACGCTGCGCACCGGCGCAGCGGCCCGGCCATGGCCCCCAGCAGTGCGGCCTCAGGCCTCTCGGCAACGTGTGGAGAAAATCATGTCCCGTGTCTGGCGGCAGCGGCACTGAGGAGGACTGCATGCATCACCATAATCATTTATCAAAGGGACTGCAACTTAGAGTGATTTTTTTTTTTTTTTTTTTTTTTATCCTGTTACAAAATTAAAGACATCTGTGTAGCTGGTTATACTGTGAAGTATACAGTATGAGCTCTTCTCTAAACACAGTAGATTAAAATCAAAACTGCTTCGTGTAGAACTAAAGGAGAATTGGCGTGTGACTCTGTACAAGGTGTTCAATACCAGTCCAGACATGCATTATTTTTTAATGGGGGAAGGGGGGGAGACTTGTAAAAACCAAGAAATCATTTATCTAGTAAGGCATTTTATATGTTTTAAACTGCACATTAATTAAACCAAGTTAGGGAGTTGTACCGATAACTTTTAAACCAAAATGTTTTACAAGCAATCATTTCATTCCATGGTGTGTGTTTTTTGCCTCTCTTTTTTTTTCCCCATTTTTTTCAAACTCCAGGGAAGTGGAATTTCCAGCATCTTTTATTTGAAGAAGCTTCTAAGCAGGGAAGCGAAGTGGCCTAGGAGGAGTACCTAAAAATGCAGCCAGAACACTTCTGCATAAATGGCTTCACACAAAGGATGGCTTTGAATGTTAAACATTGGACATACTGGTTAACCTCCAATCTGGCAGCAGCGCTTTCCAGAGACCTGGCCTTCATAGCTATTAGTGAAGGAATGGGTCGTGAGAAGTCCTAGGACTCCTCCTGCAAGGATGTGATAGCAAATTGTTGCTCTTCTTTTTCTAGAGGTTGGGTTTTCCTAATTGTTTTAAAAGAATTTAGACCTATCTTGCCTCCCTCTTTCCTAGGAGATGCAACTGTACACCCATAGATGGTGTGACAGAGGAGTTGCTCTAAGGGAGCCTCACCATCCCAACTGAGACCAAGGACCCTTATATGCAGTCATCTAGTAAGAGGCAGTGACATAGCTGGGAGGAGAACCCAGGCCAACCTAACCCTCTACTGGGTGGGCTACCCCTCCTAAACCACTGTGGCTGTCTTGGTGTTAAAATAGGTGAGCATAATGGACCCTTTCCCCACATTTCAGTCTTATAAGTGTTGGTTTTCATAAGGACAGATTTGAGAAAAACACAGGTAGTGTGTTTTGGGTTTTTTGTTTGTTTTTTTCCAAATACCTGTGAGTGTCGTGAGACCTCAGTCATTTGCAGCTCACTTCTTGGAAAGAGCAAAATTCCTGAACCTTCACCGCAGTAGCATACCTTGCTCTAAGCAGTCCCACTAGCTTTAGTAGTACTGCTCGTAAGTAAAGTAGAGCTCAGTGTGAATTCGTGTATTTGACAAGTCAGAAAGCTGAAACTGGTGTGAGATTTAGGGATTGGATTAAGGGGCACATGACAGACCCTTAATAAGATGAAAAATCTATAGATTTGCACTGCTGCTTTTTGCAAGTACAAAGCGTAACCTCCCTGAAGCGTGACCTCTTGTCATCTGTCTCCTGCTCTTTCTAATAATTAATTAGAGATTGCTCAATGCCATATTATAACACCGGAGAACATAATTTTGACTATGCAGTGCCCAAGTTGGCCCTGTAGACGTCCGTGGTTTTCTGGTTGTATCACAAAATCCAATTGCTGGTTCAAAATAAACACTCTCAGCTAGGACTTCTGTCAGGAACATACCTCTGACTTCATGCTGGATTTCTTCCCCTCCTGTTCCCAAACCACCATGTTATTCCTTGATTCCTGTTAACTGAAGAATAGCATATACGGTGCTTAATTGTTATGGTGTGTGTTGGGTCATGTATGCAGAGAAACCATTGTGCTGATTTTTATCTACTGTCATATGTATGCATAGCACAGCAAAAAAACCCCCATCCTCAGATAACACATTCAATGCCTCTTTCATGCAAGGCCCACGTGCAGTATGCCTTGAACCTGGCTTATGAGTTATTGTAATTACATAGACACCTCTCTGCAGCATTGTTTAATTTGGTTGCAGTAGGGAATAGCAGATATTCCAAAACATGTCTTGTTGAACGTGCTAGTCTTTTGTTGCCAGTAGGTAACCAGATTTCTAATGACATCTATGCTATGCTGCTTATTGTGTAAAGGAAAGCCAGTTCACAAAAAAATATTGCCTTTATAAGACTCTTGAGGAAGTGACCAGATACAGGACTCGACCCTCTACTGCCTTATCCCCTGTAGCAATTGCTGGGTGTACCAGGAGCATATAGCATAGCTGGAAGATGCTCCAAGAACAGTGCTGATGCATTTTGCACCAGTTTCTGCATTTGTTTATCTGAGTTGTCAATGACCGCACAAAAACGCGAGGCAGTCAAAGAGCAGGTGCTGGAGATAACGTTGATCTCCTTCTGGCCGTACCTGCCTGACTGAAGCTCTTGAGGCCGAGGTTCTCTGGCGTTGCAAAGAACAGGTGTCTTGAAAACTGCCCTCTTCGTCCCTATGTGGAGGGTGCAGTATGAAAGAGAAATCAGAAATTAGGTTAAAATACCACACTGCATAACACATTATGCAACAGGCAGACCTGGAGTTTATCCGGTATTAATGACGTAAGTATTATATTAGCAGAATACCATCCTGTATTACGTAACACAGTACATTGTTTTGTTAATATGAATTTCCTGTACTTTTTGTGCCTGCTGAAATGCATGTTTGACCTAATTTCTGATCCAGACATTTGCCTGCTCACAGCCTTGTGTAAGAGCAATAAGTAAAACCTCAAGATTTTTGCCTGCGTGTGCGCGCACGGTGTGTACGTTCATTCCGTTTTATAAATAGGAGTTCTGGAGATGTTTTTGTTCTGGCTTTAGACTGTGACTATCATTTTAAATTTACAGCTGCCATATCATGTTGGATCACCTAGCTTTTTTGCTGACTTGTGTAGAAGTGAACTAAGTAGTTTGTTGTAATGTACAGTGTTAAAGTGTTTCTCAAGTATGTTGATAGTCATACTACTTTAAAAATGCAGTGCAGTCTGTCACATTCCTTGGTCCAATACCTGGCATTAAAAAGTGATATTGCTATATACACCTCTAACTTTTTTCTTGTCTTAAAAATAGCCTTGTCTTTGTAATTTTTCTCTGTGGAGAAACACATTTGGACTTGTGTCAAAATCATCAGGTTCTGGGCTAGTTTTTGTTCTTTGGCATCCAGTAAGAAATCGCTGCCCAGTTCCACCAAAAAAAAGAAGGAAATTTACTGTGACACAGTACTGTTTGAGCAACCAAAATTTATGCTAAAAATTGTGGGTAATTACTCAGGCACCTGCATTTTTAGAGCAAATCTGTATGAATGTGTATTTATTTGCTTGTTTAATGGGAAGGATGTGTGTGTTGGGGTCCAGCTTCATTTCTTTTCTTGGAGGATCTCAGCTTCCATTTTCGGCTTGTGCTTTCTTGGCAAACAGACTTTAGGGTTCACTCTGTGAAATTTTGTTTAATGAATTTTAAAAATTCAAAATATGCAATTTTGGTATGCGGGATTTTTTTAGGAAATTGTGTGTTCAGTAATTGTTCATGCTTAACCAAGATGTAAAGGAGCCTGGATGTTTTGTAAACATGGAGCAATCATGAGTCCAAAGTTTCATCTTTAATAATGAAACTCAGTCTGAATAAAACATTAGCAGGAAAAGAATGGTATCAAGTGAATTATGGTACCTCTGTTACTTTGCCATCAAATGAAGAGCATGGAAGGGAGTTTGGCAGAATTGATCTGTATTTTATGAGGGGGTGGCTGAAATTCAACTCGCAGCATTTTAGGGCAAAGTGTTAACTGCGGGTTGTGGTAAATAGTAAAAGGTTGTTTGTATTTTAATTACCTTGGAATACAGACTTATAGCTGATGACTACTGAGCCACACAACATTTTTTTTTTTTCTTTTCCTTTTCTGTTTTAATCAAATGACTTAAAAGTTTAAATGTTTTGCTTATGGAAGTGAGGGATTATTGGCCTTGACTTAAGCATGTATTGGTCAGACTGGCACGCTGGCTTCCCCTTCCCATTGAGCCCCCCTTTTCAGTCACATTATTATTGTTGGAGCCCTGGGCAGCCAACCTTTCTAATATTGCAAATGCTTTCTGGAGTAGAGATGGCTGACGTTGCACTGGTTTTGTTACATTCACAACAGGGCTAAACCAAAACCAAACAATTCATACATGATTTGAGCTCTTCTGTAGGTGTCCCAGTATCAAAAGCTCCAGGCACCAGTCTACTGTGTAAACTGGTCCAAGCCTCTGTGTTCCCTGGATTTTTTCACAGCAATGCCACATTGTGGAGGATGTTGCTTTCTCCCAGTCATGGAACTGGGCTCTACCCACCATCCACAGCTAAACTGCCCCCAGGCAATGTGGCCTGCTGGCATGAGACATGCGTGAGTCCTGCAGGAGACATTCACATGTCAAGTGAACACATCTCAGGTAAACGTTGGAGTTGAAACTTCCTTATCCTAGTTGCACAGAAAGCATGGCTTGAGATTTGTTTTTTCCAGACTTTTTCTATGGCCAGATGGAGGGGGGAGGGAGGGAAGAAGGTACATGGCAGCAAATGAGTCCAGTATCATCTGGGGGGTTGCTGAAGGATCTGCTGGCCCTGAAGGCAAAATTTTTTGTGCAAGAGCTTCTGTAGGACAAGATTGTCTGGAAATGCTGTAATGGATTTACAGTGTGTTAGTGACCTCTCCGGTGCTGTGCACTGTCTGTAGGCCTGACAGCTGGGGCTGTTGTGTTCTTTCTCTTTGTCACTTTATCTCTTGCGTGCTCATGTCAACAAGCAAAGCTGCTTGCTTCATCCTCAAGTTGAATGACTTTACAGGCATTTCTTAAGTTGCCCTGAACATCTCTAATGAAAAAAACGATCTTCCAAGTTCAGTGAAATTTAATGCATAATAAATGGTCGGAAAATGCATTTTTTCAAGCATTTCCTTATGCTTCAATACATTTTAATATAAGTTCTAAATAATTCCTGTATTTTTTGTGCTAAGCATGTTCCTGAACATCAGAGGCAATTCTGAGGGATTAGATAAGATCCACAGCCGGAAGAAAATATTTCCTATCCCCCCTATCCATCCCACAGTCCCTTTCAGATCTACACAAGTCTGTTTTCACTGTCCTCATCTATATCACACTGAAGTGCTTAAGTGTGGGGATGAAGTGGGGACTCATGGACATGTATGGAGCCTCTATACATATGAGTACAGGGGGATGCATTTCCATGCCTGGGGGGTGGTATGCACACAGCACGTGCTCACATGTAGTAGAGACGCCAAGAGGATTAATGAAAGGGCCTTATGCTCTTTTATCTCCAGAAGGTCATGTACTTTATGGTGCTGGGATGATGAGGTGCTGAGATAACTTGGTAGCATGAAGCCTAGGTATCGCTACCTGGGTTTCATGTGGGATGAGCTGCTGCCCACTCTGAGCTGTCTCCTGCAAACCAATTCCTACTGCTGTTGGATGGGACTCGCTGCTCCACAGGTGATGTCTCGTCTGGGGTTCAGGTGAGGAGCCACATCATTTCCCTGTGCCTCCAGGCTGGGATGTCCACCCAAAAGGGGACAGATGCCTGGGCTTTTAGTTTATCAGGGGTCTGTAAGTTCAAGTGGAGGTCTTTTGAAACAGAACTGCATAAAGCACTGCTGAAAGCTTGAAGGCAACATACATTCTCGTCCTGAACTGGTTTGAAAGAGTAAAGAAAGGGTGCAGAAGGAGAAGGACACCTGGAAATGAGCATATGATTAGGCAGTAGCTTGGAAATTCAGATCTGACTGTGCAAAAACATCTACTGGGCATGTTTCGCAGTGGCCTGCATATGTCATTTCTGTCAACTTGTATCTTGAGCATGGCAGTGAAACTCCAGATCTTGCTTTTCCTTCAACACCTTTGAGCTGGAGGACTGCCTATTTCAAAAGTGCTGTTTTTCACCTAGTTGAAAAACTTGATGTGTGTGCAGAAATTTTTTAGGGTACTGAAGCATCACTGAAGCTCAGGACTCAAACACAAGCTGAACAGGAATTCAGTAGGAAGAAGCTGGGATAAAAAAGAAGGCAATGCCTTGAATTCTTGGTGCGTGCAAATGTGTGACATTGTTTAAAATAAAAACTTGTTTTATTTGCATGTAGGTATAAAAGCAGGTGGCCATCTCCCAGGACAAATAAGGAAGTTGACAAAGTTGGTAATGCCAAGCAGCTAAAGACAGGATTTATTGAACCTGTTACATCTGAGAAGCTGAAAACAGAAGAAGTGGCTATTTGGTACTGCTATGGCACTCAAAAGAAATAGTAGGATTAGACTGGAGGTCTGTAGCTTTCTGGCTTCGTTTTCTAGATGGAGTAAATAAAATAAGAGAAACCTGACTAGTTTCATGCTGAAGGTTATTTACTTGCTTATCTTGAGAATTAGAAAAAGATGTGTGTGTGCTGTCACTGCGCTGATTGGTTTTGGAAGCATTGCTTTACAGGTGCCTGCATGCAGTGATTGGGTCTGAATCATTGGGGTTTACATCTGCTTGAGAGAAATCTGGATCTGCCTCCAGATCTGAAAACATCTTCCCCTGCAAGGTGGTTTGAATTTAGGTTGTCATTGTAGAGTGTGTGATCTCGCTCTGAAGAATTTAACAACGGTGGCGGATCTTACAGTACTTACTTTCAAAGCAGTGTGTCATAGGATAAATGCGTGTGGCTGACTATGAGCATAAAAGGAAGCTCAGTTCCCAAGCATGGCCAATTTGCTGATTGAACTGCAAATGAATAATTTCTTGCTTAAATTATTTGGAATAGTAGTTGTAGATGTTTCTCAAAGATTTGCTTAAGAAATGTATTGAAATATTTGGGACATGATTTAGGAAAATGTGGTAACTGAGAAAGCACTAAAGCATCAAATCTGAGGAAGGTGAAGGGATTCGGTCATACATGATTAAATTCTTGAATAGAGGTGATTTAGGTGTTTGTTTCTTGATACTTGGCTAGTCTGCATGATTCTTAAAGAACATCTGAAGTAACAAGTGTTGCTTTGGGGAAGGTTTTATTTTGAAATTTGAAAGCACATTGACTAGGAGAGACTCTGTAATACCCCAAGGCAGTTGTTTTCAAGATGTAGAAACCTGTATTTCTATAACTCCTATTTTTAATTGCTCATTGTACATAACTGAAAATTCTTAACTCAAAGGAAGCTTGCAGTTCAAACCCACACCAAAACCCACCCTAGGAATCCAGAGTATTGGTGATTTTAAAAACTCAGGAGAAATAAACTGTATTCAAATCACTGCCTTCCTGCTGTGCTGAAATGCTGAGGGATTTGTTAAACCTACAGGTTGATAAAACTGAATCCCTGCTTAATGATTATAGTTGCTAAACTGACTAACTGCAATGGATACATAGCGTGTTCTTTCTTTTCCTTTCTGACCTCCTCTGGTTTAGAGAAGACAAGATTTGGACAGTTGCAGCTGGATTGAACAGCCTGATAAAGAGTTGTAAAACGTTACCAGCAAGGACCATGGTTTTGTGATAAACAAAGAATTGCAACACTGAATGTCTTTCGGCAGCCATCCAGGCAGAACAAGCAGGCAGCAACTCCAGCAAACCTCTGGAGAGAATAGAGAGAAATGTTGTCAGGAGTACTGGATAAACGAGGATATTTTTTAATACCCCACATACTGTCTGTGTTCGTTATTGCTGATGCCTGGCATCTTTGGGTTTGGGTTCTTTCTTTTGTCCTTTTATGACACAAAACTTAAAAAGCACTTTGTACTACTTGCTTACAAGCATGCCATCTCCTGTTTCCTCTTCAGCCCATTCTTTGGCCAGCCTGTTTCCCTACAGATTTGCAAGGAAAAACCTAGCTTTGTATATATGAGTGACTGCAAATTTCTGCTGCATTTTCAGTGATGAAAATGGTAACAAGTCTCCACAGAAATAGGAACATCTCCAGGGCTCCACACAGTGTTTTATTTACCTCTTTGTCTACTGTTATTATCATAGGTCCTCTCTAAATGAGTATTTTGGATTATTGTTTCTTTACTATAGCCCTAATATTTTGGAAAAAAAAAAGGCAAAACGAGAAAATAACTAGAGACTAGAAATTATTTGCACAATTTGATTTTTAAGATAAGATCATTAACAGCATTTTTGGGTTTTTTTGTTCAGTGTATCGGTGACATTAATTTTGTGATTCTACTTCCTTTGGTAGGGGAGGGAGATAAGGAAGAAGAAATCCATGTTCATGGCTTGATTAGGTCTGCTGAGTTTCAAAATGTATGTATGTGCTTCTGTTTTGTAATACCTCATAAACCTCCTAACAGCTGAAAACTGCAATAGCACCAAAATCTTAATGAAATGTCACGTGCTGCCTATTAAGTTTAAAATGCCTGCTGAAATGTGCAGAGCCTGGACTTTCTGGATGTCAAGCACACAGAGCACTATATGTGGAATTTGTTGTGACTGTCAGTTCTCTGAGATCAAGCTGGAGTCTAAAGCCTCATTTAAAGCCGTTACTGGACTGGGCCTCTGAGGATCTCTGTCATACGTCCTATACACAGTGGCAGTCTTCATTTTATAGATCTAAAGCAAGCAGTCTTTGATAAGGAGATATTTACCAATTTTGAGGGCAAATTATCTGTCTCCTTAAGAGATTGTTGAATCCTTGATCCCGTCAGTGATCTGACTTTTGCCAAAGGAGGACAGGAATTTGGTTAAATCATTCCGGCACAGTCTGCCCCTGCTGCATTTGCTCAGTGGCCCAAGGGGAGGAGGTGTCCTGAGGCGCTTGTTGAACCAGATGAAACATGGATGTGACCCACCACAAATCTTTGTTGAAACAATGGCCCTGCAAGGACACACTGTGAATACTCTCCTTGCTGGAATGGCCCAACATGACATTTCTAGTTACAGGGTGGGTTCTTACTGTTCCACTGCTGAAGATACAACTTTAAAGGTTTAAAAGAAAGGTGAGAACCTTTCTGTAAGTTTCCTTCAGCTTTCTATGTTGTCACAAACTTGGATACCCGGTATCCTGCAAACTGGAGAACCTGCCCTTCTATTTAACTTCAGGTAAGAAAGGTAGTCCCAAAGCAGGCTCCCTTGTGGCAGGGTGCTGCATCTGTCGCAGTGCTGAGGGTTAGTGTGCTGCTTAGATTCTCTTTTGTGGTAGGCTCTAAAAAGTGTTTCTCATCCTCCCTCCTCCCCCACCCTCACTTTGCTTATTGTTTTGAAAAACCAAAAAAGAAGGGTAAAGCTGTTCTTCATTCAGGCCATGTTTATACCATCTGTTCTGTATCTATTTAAACTCTGTTGAGAGAAGGCAGAGGTGCCCCTGAATTTCAGCTATGCTCCAAATGAATCCAAATAGGCTTCCTGTTTTGGAGCCTAAACCTTGCTAAGCAGAGGACCTCAGAGAAGAAAAGTATTTTTAAGTCCCGGGAGTCAGCGCATGCTGTTGGCGGTTGCTGGAAAGCAAAGAGGGAGCTGAGGCAAGTCCTTGCAACGAGGCAATTCTCCCAGCTGCAGTCCCTGTGGTTTGAGACCCGTGGGCTGGCGTGCCACAGGGCTGCAATGGAGAGGGCAGGACCGACTACACATGCACATATTCTCTAGGGCAGCTGCTTGTCAGCTTCCCAACATGTATTTCCAACTACTTGCAGTTGATATCAGTTTAGATTACTTCGGCTACAGTATCCCTAATTACTCCAAAGGCATTGCAAGTGAGCTGTAATCTAAAGCAGACCTAAAAAGCCCATCCCACAGGGCCTTTATTTGCACTATCCCTATTAGCAAAGATTATTGTATTACTAAGGGAGATAGGAAGGAGTAGGGATGGTTGGATGGTTGGAGTTTGGGGTTTTTTTTGGTGAAAGCAAATAAACGTTGACTGGTGTTAAAACAAAAAGGCAAAGGAAAAATACTGAATAATCTTTATGGCAGCTGAAGTGTCCTCAGCACAGCTTTGAAGTGAGAGCTAGTTCTCTATCTCAGTGCCAACCTTGAAGACATGTGTACATATTCATGCACTTAGTATGTTAATTAAAACAACAGCTGAATGAATGTTTGGCTCTTATTTTAAGAATAGAAGGCAGAAAGACCTCCCTCTGCTTGGTAGTGCCATGTCCTCTTCCCTCCGCCTCCAGACTACCAGGCTCATTAATAGTTGCATCAGAAGCTGGAAGGTTGAGTCTAGCCTTGGGCATGCAGGTATTACATAGCTCTCCTACAGCTCTACCACCATCTCTGCTCCTTTTTTTACAGTTTTATATGGTCCTTTGCCCTTCCTAGGCTCCCTCCCCACCCCTCGTTAATTATATTCTAGCTAAACAAGCAGGCTGGCACTGCTCACTGGCCATGAACTGAAGTCCTTGCTGTGTTTCAGAAGCAAAACCACATATAACTTGGTTTTAGATGACTTCCCCCTTCTTTTCCTGTGAAGGGCTAATCAGCCCCTACAGATACGTGAGCTGCTGGGCCACTGTGTCAAAACCTTGCCAAATATTGACTTTATAAAGGTGAAGTCAAAGTGCTGTCGATAAATCTGAGTGTCTGGAGAAGCATTCTTTGCTTTCTTTGTCTAGAAGACATCTCAAACATTGCTGAGTTTCTAACCGCCTCCTCCCCCCACTCTGTTCTAATACATGGTATTTTTTTAGGCCAATCTCTGGAGTCTTGTCCTTTGTACATGTGGACGCGCTGATTTTATGAGAACTGTTCAGACACATTTGCTATGATTAAAATTCTTGAAAATGATTTTCAATAGACTAGTGTGTGCTTTTCTTTTTTAATACAAAAAGTAAAATTGGCTGGGACATTCACTCATCGGTTCCACTGAGAGCTTTAATAGAGTTGCGCAGTAATAAAGGAGAACTGAGATTCAGCCAAGTTTCAGATGGGTGGAGGTGACTTTCAAGTGGTCCATCAGAAAGCCACTTTTATGAGCTTGTGAGAGAGAGGGAGAAAAAGGAATGAGTTGCACTCCCCTTCTTTCCCTGGGCAACTTTACCACTGCAAGTTTGATACAGCTTTGGCCTTAACTTAGGTTCAAATTGCTGTCCCTTGGAATGGGAGCTGCTGTGACATCTTCCTGTGACTGTTCTGTGATACCGGAGTGTACATGTGCTCTTGCACACACATGCCTAAACTTATGTGTGTAAGTCTAGAGATACTCTCTTGCCTCTTTAACTGACACACATCCTTATAAATATTAAATGACTGGGCTACTGGTATTAATGAATGTAAATCCAATGACTTCAGAGGAGCTCTGAGGATTTAAAACATCCAGGGTGAGGACCAATGATTTTTTGTATTCAGCAGTTTATGATGTTTCCAATGAGTATATTGCTGTGAGCAAAAGTGCAGCTCATTTTCCTTGTAAATGTTCCATTTTTAAGCCTGGTTTCCTATGGAAGTGAGACATGCACCCTCATGCTCAGTGTCTGTGCGTCCCTTTCCACTGACCTTTTAAATCAAATTTAATACAGTGATAGCCATCTAAAAGATAATTCAATTTCTGTTTTGATGATGTGTGGGTAGAAGAGTAGACAGAAGAGAGAAACAGATCCTGCATGTGCCAAAAGTATGAAAAAGCTACAGTGTGGACTTGAATCTTATTAGAAATTAGAAAAACCACATGGGAGAGCTCCCCAATAAATGACCCGAGCAGAAGAAAAACTTAAATTGGAGCTTGCAGTGAACAGTGAGACAGCAGTGCACAGGAAATTAGATTTTATTTTTACTTCTCTTCATGTAATTCCTTTTCTTTTGAAATGCAGCCTCCTCTAGCATTATATATATATATATATTTTAGTCGAGTGATGAATTAGGGTGGTACTTGTTGCCTGTATATAGCCTAGGGCAAGTGGAGTTCTGCAGTCTCAAGAGGCTGAATCTTTTCATTAGTAATGCCGTGACACAACTTCTATGCCATCGCTTTGCATTTAGTGACTTTAAGCAGTTAAGCTTGGGCCACCCAATTTCACTGTGATGTGACAAATACCACTTGGCAGAACTGTACAGGAGCATCATTAAAGAAGGGAAAGGCCTGAAGATGACGTGTTTGATTGTTTTTTAATATCAAAAACAAGGCAAAACCATACAGTGCTCTGTCATTTATAGTTTAGTAAATATGGTTGGTTGAGCTGGGATGAACTAAGAGTATAAATTAGGTTTGTCAGGCAAGGTGATAAACTGAGGAAAAACCATGAGTTTCTGTGCCAACAAGCTCATCTTCTTCAAGCCTGCAAGAAGAGTAGCCTCCTGCATCAAAATTAGATACAGGCAGATGACAATTACTCTGAATTTGCCTTAGTTATGCCATGTAGTTGGAGTACTGAGAGAGTGAGGGAGATGTGATCTATGGAGGAGAGAGGAAATTTTATTGAGAGTCATGAAAGCTCTTAGCCAAACAGAACAGGTAGAGAGCGAAAGATGCAATTTCACCAGTGAAAAATTTAAGTGGTTAAGGGAGAAGAGACCTGAGGGAGACTTAGAATGTGGCATGAAATACTGATCTTCAGTAGATCCCAGTCTAACAGATGAGGAAATCTCAGGATCCAGTACAGCTGTTAATTCCCAGGCTAGAGGGAAACATTCTCAAATAGCAATGTTTGTTGTTTTTTTTTCCCCTGTGCCATCAACAGACCGGCATAATGAACATTTTCAGTGTCTTTAAATTCAGTAATGCCAAGTACGGCTTCTGAGTAAATCTGAAAAAAAAAGGAATTTGATGTTTTTAGTGGTGTAAGTCTCATATAAGGGAGATTTGTTCAAAGACTTAATGCATTGCCTCAGTGAGTAAAAGCCTTTCTTATACTATCAAGCTAACTAGAATAGCTTAAAGAGTGCTGAGCACTAAAAACACATCTGTGGAGCAGAAATTGTGTTTCAGCCATTACTACTTCAAACAGATGGAGAATGAGAAGGGAGGAAAAAATGAAAAGATTGACCTAAGCTTACCTGGGAGTCCATCGAGAGATCCAGGTTCCCTTGAATCCTGCATTTGTGTCTGCCCTAGGCTACATTGCTGCAATCGAGGGCTGTGTCTACAATGTGGGAGTCATATATGACACCATATAATGTGGATGAGCATCCAGCCAGCTGTAACCTGCTCAGCTATTTGTGTAGCTGTTGTTACATGGGGTGTGTAGGGAGAGTGTGCAGTGCAGGTTTCCTCTGCTGATGGTGCCTTTTGGTGTGATGTTTCTGTACTTTTCTGAGTATGAAAGTAAAGTAAAATGGGGCCAGTTGTAGCCATTCTGCTGCTGGTCTTTCTCTTGACATTGCCTGTGTGGAAAGGTGGGAGGAGGCTCCCCATGAGAAATAGAGTGAGGCAACAGCTGCACACAAAGGTATGAAAGATGTTGTCTCATCAAAACCACCCCTTTACTGCCAGCTGAAGGCATTATAAAAGATTGCTGGTAGCTGAAGTCTTATACAGGAAGACAGGTTAAATTATCACAGTGTTCCTCATGGCCTCCTAGGCAATGAATCTGTGAAGCAGTGAAGTGGGTTGTTGCTTTCGCCATGGAGGAATTCATCACGGTAGCCAAATTAATGACTGCTTTTCAAAAGTTTCTCCTGCTATCTGAAGGACTGATTTGCTACCTGCTGTTTGTTATCTGTGGCATTTTTAAGCTTCACCCAGGTGAGTATGTAGCTTTGTGTATTTAATGCCTGAATACAGCCTTCCTAACCCTGATGCTCTTCATTGCTTTGCTTTCTTCTTTTGATGGGCTTGATGATGCTATTATAACAATTTGCCCAGCTAAGAGCCTGTTATTCCTTTCCCTTGTGGCTATGTTAGAGTGAGTTCCCTCTGCTTCTTCCAACGGGCATGCTTGCAAGTTGACCTTGTGGTAGGAGCTGTAAGGCTGCAATGTTTTGTTGGTATTTTAGGCTGTGTGGTCAGCGTTTGAAGATGTAGCTTAAGGCTCTCTATGGCTCTAGGGAAGGAGGGACAAAGCAAACAGGTCAGAGGAGTGGCTGCAAATGAGCTTGTAAAGTCCTAACTGGAAGGCATAGTACTGACTAGCTGATTTGCTTTGCTGCCAGCTTTAGGCGAATACACACCCTGATCTGGGTTTCGTCAACATAGACTATGGCCATCACGATCCTGATCTGGAGTTACCAGGTTTTTTTTCTCTGTGTGCTTTTGTCACCTCTCACAGGCTGAGAGCTGTGGAGCAACAGTCTGAGGGCTGCCAGGGCAGGGGCTGATTGCAAAATACAATGGGTTAAATTAATCCTTCAGGAAGCCTTACTGAGTAGAGGGGTGTTGATTGTGTTCCCTGGCATGTCTGAAAAATGTATTAGTAGAAAAAATACGGTGGCATGGCTGACAATGAATATGCAGTGGTTTTTACTCGAGACACTATCTTTTACCACAGAATATCAAGTCTCCTAACTCATATGAATTGATTTGAGCCTTTCATCAGCCTTATATGCAGCTTTTTCTGTTTAGGCATCTGAATACTTGGTGTTGTCTTCCAAGTCGTCTGCGTCTGGGACAGACCAGAATCCCCAGACTTCAACAAATGAGATGTCTCCTGCAGAGTCAGTGAGCCATCCACACACCCTACATGTATTTGGGAAGAAATAAAAAAAGAAAAAGGGGTTGTCATTTATGGCATATTCAGGGGAATCAAAACAGACAAGTAAGTAAACAAACCAATGTTTTCATCCATTGCTGCCCTGGTTAGAAAGCCCAGACAATTGTCTGTGGCATGCAAGCAGCTCCCAAGCTACTGTTCAGCTCAGCTGTGTCCCCAGCCTAATTAATTGGTCACAGGTGCAGATGGGCACATTAATTGCACCAATGTATCACTTTTGACCGGTCCCAGTCATGCCTACATAAGGGGAACAATGCAACCTGTGCAGCTTTTTGTGGCAGCTCTACGAGGAGGGTGGATAAATCATGAAGGCCCAGTTCTGCCACCTCTATTCTCACGGAGCAAGATGCCTTGTAAGGAGAGATGTTTGAAGCGCCAGGGCTAATAGTGAGTAAAATACTCTCAGCATGAGTAAGTATTACTGAACAGGACATTAACACACTGTGCCAAGCACTTATCTAAAATTAAGTGTTTTCCTCTACTTACACCCTGAGACTTTTGTCTCCGATTGTGTTTGTTTTGTTTGCTTTTTCTTTTTTCTGTGTGTATTCAAATATTGATAAGAGAGAAGTCTACACAGAGACCAAGGGATGGATAAGGTCCGAGTAGCACTGTAAAATAAAAGCGCTTGGGTGGAGTTCAGCTGTTAAATCTTAAGGCTATACTTAACCTATTATTGTCTTCGACTGGGTTTGAAATATTAATGTACCTAGGCAAGAAGACAAATTTACAATGGCTTAGTTAGGAGTTTGCTTTCCAGGAAGAGCTAGAATAAGCAAAATGTAACCCAAAACAAGGCCAGATTCCCCTGGGATATATTGAAAGGATCTTGTTGAAATCAAAACAGTTGTGTGCTATTAAATTAACACAAATCCCCTTTGGCATAGGGTTGCTGAAGGCAGCCTGCAGGCAGACACCCAGTCCTAAGGCTGTGTTGCAGAGGTGTGCAGCAGTGTGGTGGCACCCCAGCAGGACCAAATCCCCTTCTGTCATGGCTGGTTTTGCTAGGGCAGCAGCTGCTGACATGGCAGCTCTAGCTTCGCCCCTCTCCATAGGTGAAACCCCACCTACCCACTGGTCAGACCCCCTTGGTTAGACCCTCTTGCCTTGCCTCGTCTCACGGCTCCCCTCCCAGCCCTGCTTTGGCCACTCTCCTTGATGTGCTATTTCTACAGAGGCCATTTTGGTTTTGGATCCGAGAACAACCTCCCTTCCCAATGCCTGGCTTTCCTTTAGGAGTGGGTCCCTGTGCCTCTCCCTCGCCTCCTGTGAGACACTCTGTGTTAGCCTCCTGCCACTCCATGCAAGGGGGGCTCATCTTTATCTTTCCCCTCAGAACTGGTAAGTCCTACGTCTGCCAGCAGTGCATTTGGGCAAAAGGAGCAGGGCTGGAGCGTTGGGCATGCTACAGCCGAAGCAAAAGAAGGGTGGAGACAACTGCTGGTGCATTAGCCCTTGTGTCAGGATCCCGTCCTCTTCCCCCCCAGCGGCTGGCTTGGTTTAAGCTAAGTAGGAAATCAGGCTGTAGGTGTTTTCCTGTGGTTGACAATCTGCTGCCCTAAAAAAATGATTACTTTGCCTATGTTGAGAGCCAATTCTGAGGGGAGGGTGAAGATTTCAACTTCCTCTGCTGGCCTGTTTGGAGGTTGGGAGGTGACTTCATAAGCATATGCAGGTGCCTGAACACAGTAGGAAAGCTAATAGTAGCACTGGATTTTGACCCTGCTGACAAACGCATGGTATTTTTCAGTGCTTGTAGGCAGAATATTGAATGGAGCACCTTGCTGTTGCTCACTGAGCATCCTCTGAGGTGCCTGATGACCATGCCTTGCTCATATGCTTCGGACCATGGTAATCAACAAAGCTGAGGGCAGCAAGAAAATATCCCTCCAGAGCCAGATGAATGTTGGTGTTACATCTTTTTATGGGCAGAGAGGTTCAGCTGCTGGGGTCACTTGCACACATCTGCCAAACAGGCTCTGACACTGGAGAGGTGTCAGGCGGAGGTGATACCTCTTTCTTGCTTTCTGCAGGTGCCCCATAATTTGGCTTTTGGAGGAGTGACACATATCTGTAGCATCAGGATATTTGGATGAAACTGGGAAATGAGATGGGATCAGGCTAGATGCTGTAACTATCCCTGCTACGTTTAAGTTCTATAATGCTGTATTTTTTGAGATGTAGCATAGGCTACTTCTTCTGCAAGCCTAAAAAAAACCCCAACCAAACTATCAACCCTCCACATTACACCTCCTGTAGACCTTGTGCAGCAACTATCTTAAAAGACCTTTTTAAAAATATGTTCAGGTCTTGTTTTTAAATAAAGGCCCTGACCTTGATCACTTGAGAATACATGGCTGAATTCAAAATGAACTGCTTAAAACTTGTTTAAAATATTGCCATGTATTATTTAATGTAGAAAGACATCTCAGAATATGGTTTACGTGAAAACCGCTACAAAATTGAATTGTATATTAATGTATCAAAATCAAAACTGTGTATTAATGTAATTAAAACAACCCTTTTATTGCTTTGGAAATTATTTAATGGTTAATAAATTCAAAGGCAAACGAAAGTAAAAATTTCAGACAACCATGGTTTTGAACTTTACTTTGGTAATGTAGGTATCATTGTTAGTGAACTGTTCCTCTTGTATGCCTGTATGGTTTTAGTCAAACATCAAGTATGATGGAGGTGTCATGTCAGAATTGAGTAAGTTTGTTAATAGCAATTATTCCTCAAAAGTGTTTGTGTGAAATTAAAAAAAAGGCAGTCAGGTGTTCCTTCACATTTATCCAAAATCTATGTGTAAATTCAGAAATAGTGCAAGCTAAAGCATATTTTATAAATGTACATATGTATATATACATGTGTATGTGTATGCACACATATCTATATATGTATGTTTAATGATATGTATGTTGTAAAATTTCACATGGCATTTCCGGGGAATCCTCTGGAGCATAGATTAGGTTTTTGTAAGGTTATAAAAAAACTCAAAAACCTTTCACCTAAAATAATAATAAGGTTGGAGATTTTGCTCTTCAATGCAACTCACCTCAACACGGAGCTTTTAGGTTTTGCAAGGAGCATTCTCTCTCTGTGCTTTCATTCTTTGAAGCTTGCACACATACAGATATACCTTCTCATGTGATGTGACTCCAAATTACTAGATACCAGTACTCTAATGTTAAAAGACCATCTCCTTATCTCTTTCATCTTGCAAATAATTTGGTGTTAATGTCCTATGCAAATTGCTCTATATTATGCACTGATGTAATATATGCACATGAAAAACTGGAGGAATGTTTCACAGCAAAGCTGGGTGGACATTATAGTAGATCACATATTGTCTGTAAGTACCCCTGTGTATCCTCAACCATACGTTTTTGCTCAGCAGTCGTCAAGAAATTATCCAGAGGTATGTGAAAGCCAAAAGTACGATGAAGTGCGAATCAATGGAGATCATATGGATCTGACTTCTTTTTTGCTGACTGATTCTTTAATTTTTTTTTAAAATTCAAAATAAAAAATACATTTTCTGCCACTGCACTCTTTAGTTGCTTTTGCTGCTGTCTTTGAGGGAAACAAACACAAGTGGACACTGCTGAACTCATTACACGGTTAACAGAGCAACTGGGTAGTTTCCAGTGTGTTTTCATTGCCAGCTGAATGCGAGTGAGACTCTTGCCTGTTTCTGGTGGTTCTGTTGATTAATGGGAATGGCTGCTGACTTGCAGAAAACAGACTCTACAACTCGAATAGAGTTATAAAGCAGGTATGTTTTACTCTGGCCGGGGTGCAAGGGGATTCCTCCACAAAACTTGCACACCAACAGCACATTTTACCAAAAACTTATAGAGTGTGGATATACATATTCATTGGATTATATAACACAGCCATACATATGCATGAGTAAGGCTGGATTAGTTCAAAAGGCTGGTGTCAGTAGTTTGTTATCTTTGCACCTGCACATTGCCTCCTGGGGGGCGTCTTTGGGAGGAAGGCTCATAGTCTTTCTCACGTTGTTTTTTCCCCGGAGCATGCGCAGATTCTTTTAGCCAATTTCTTGAACAACGAAAATGTTTTTCAGCCGGTTTACTCATCCTATCTTCAAAGGGAACCAATGGAACTTCTACCATCCGTCTATGGCTATCTTTACTCATTACCGAGGCCCAATTAGTTAGAGCACACCTGTTCCTCAAGGACAAAAACATGATATTTTGCTGA
Organism: Strix aluco; assembly: GCF_031877795.1. Lineage (NCBI taxonomy): Eukaryota > Metazoa > Chordata > Aves > Strigiformes > Strigidae > Strix > Strix aluco. The sequence goes on along the minus strand of NC_133931.1, from coordinate 91,111,582 downwards.
ACACTGCAATTCTTGGTAGATTTTCACAGTAAACTGCTTTGTTTTGATGGACACAGTAGTCCTTGGTAAAATTCCACAGAACAGTCTGGGCAAGCAGGATTCTTAGCAATATTAAAAAATACTATAAGTAATACTATAACTTGCTACAAGTAAGTAAGTTGCTAAGTGGTTTTCTATAAGTAAATAAGTCTTAAAACAAGTAATCATTTCTCTGTATCACTGCAACACTTCTTGGACTTTTTTCTCTCAAGCTTCTCCAAAGTACAGCTGTTGCTAGAGCACCACATTTTCACACTTACAGTCCATAACCTCTCAAGAGCACTGGAAACACTGCGAGGAATAATTTGTATGCCCAGGTAAGTAAGTTGCATAACTGATCCTGAAAATGGGCAAAACATTCTGTGGGAGACCTTATGCTGTAGTCTTACCAGGTAAAAGAAATCAGGCTGTGGAGCTTGGAGGCAGGAAGGTTGCTGGGAAAAGGGCACTGGAATAAATGCCCCTTGCATTACATACATGTGCATGTAACCTAAACTGAATTGCTGGGACTTCTTACAGTATAGAAAGTTATGTCATATCTTTTGTAATCCTCTCTGTGGGTCTTTCACTTTTTCCCCCCACCTGCAGTGTGATAGTTCATTTTTCTATTCTTATGGTTGCCACCTCATGTAGGAGGAGAAAATACATAATTTCCAGGGTAATCCTAACCATGGAGTTTTGGCCACCATGCAGAACAGTCCAGGTCCAGACTGAAAAACATCCATAAGTTAGAGGATGGGCTTCCTTCCACTGACATTTCCCAGAACAGAGATTGTCAGTTGGAAAAGTGCTATGCAGCTGTGTTTGTTTGTTGGAAGGATTTGGGCAGAGTCCTGAAAGCATCCATGGCTGTGGGGTGGGAGTGAACGAACATGGGGCTTCTCCAAAGCACTGCTGTGCTACAGGGCTTGTGCAGCCTGTATGGTTTCCCTCCTGTCAGCTGGAGCTGCAAAGCTTGATTTCAGCCACAGGCACCGGAGCTCTGCTTCTTTTGTAGTTTGCACAGAGGAGCTATACTTACGGCCCATCCAGAAAGCTTAAGGATCAGATAACACCTCTCTCATTCCTTACTTGTAAATCATCCAGAAGAGATAGTGTGTACCTCCAGATTTAAGAACTGTTCTTATTACAGTGTTTGCAGTTTGGAGTGATTGCAAAAACAAGCCTAATGTAGAAAAACAGACACCCTTCTGGCCTTTCAAAGCAGCAGAGAAGCTGCCACCTAGAAGCCATCAGGGATGTGTACCTTTCTCTCCTGTTTTGAGCCAAAGGGCAGTTACTCTCCTATTAGCTTTTCCATGAGTTGACTTTCTGTGTATTGATTTTTATGACCTTTCAACCGCTGTCTGTCAGTCTGCTGCACTGACAGCTTTAAGAGGATCAGTTGTATGGTCAGAGCTCAGAAAATGTTTATATCTTTGGTTCTTTTCAGAGTCAGATGGTTCACAAAATCCTCGGGGCCGGATGATGATATCATTTCTCACCTCCAGCAGCACTGTACTTCACAGGTCAAATCAATGCAGCTGCTCAGCAAATCAGAAGAATTCAGGCAACAGAATTAGCCTTTAGTGTCCATTTCTGCTATTAATGAAGTTAGGGGAAAATTCCTCCAGGATCAGAGTGGCTACCTGTGTGTGCATATTTGTCCATGCACTCATCTACTGAAATCTGGCTGTATGCCACTTATGTTGAATTCTGGACCTAAAAATAGCTTTCTTTGTGGAAATGAGAGGTTTGCTGTGTTCATGTTTGTTCTTTATCCCTGACTGACTGTTTCTGTCTGTCAGCAGCAACAAAGCCTCATTGTTTTGGTGCTCTGACTGAGACACATTGAATGGATCAGAAACTGCTGGGCCTCCAAGCCCTTGAGATGTCTGCCCATTAGTGTGTTTCGCATTTTCTAACCCAAAATGGTGGCAGTTGCACCCTCTACCCATAATAATATTGGCCTTAGATGCAGCTTTCTGTAACTTAATAATTTAAGTCCACCCAGTTTGTGATTGTCGGGGAGAAGAGATAGTAGATTGCTCTTCAGAGGTTCTTCTTGGCTTTTTGTAGAAAATAATGCCACTACTTTGCCAAGTGATCTCTCACTTTTGTTCATTCTCGTCCTGCTGACCATTCATCCTCCATTCACCAGGCTCACAAACAACCTCATTTTTCATACCTACTTCTCCATTTGTTGACACTTCAGGCTCCTGCCCATTGGTCTCCCTCAGCAACAAGCTCATTCGCATTCCATATTCAAAACCAGAACATGATTCATTGAACAGAAAAGTGCTTTTGCTTTGTACTGTTTGTCCGAGACTGACCTGGAGGATGACATTATAAATGAGCTCTTATATCGGAATTGCTTTGTCCTGCTTAGCAAAGTCAGTAGAAAATGGCAAGGAGCTTTTGGTCTTGAGGGGGGTCAGCTGCTTCTCCGAAGTCTCTCTTCTCACTGATCTTATGTCTTTTCTTCCTTCTGTTGCACGGGGTGTATACCAGTTTCAGATTTTAGGCTCATGAGGGAGATCTTTGAAAAGGACAGTTTGCTACAGACAGCTTTCACAAAAAACCCCCCCACAACAGAACGGAGGTTGTATTCAGGTTTGAAAGAGGGGGATGAGCTGGACACAGGAAATGTTGTAAACCATGAGAATGCTGCCACTCCAATTTTGCTGATTCAAGAAGTTTCAGACTGCATTATTCAGATCATTAAAATTAATGGAAAAATTCAGTCCTCAATGGTAGAATTAAATTTATAAAATTCACCTTATTATCTAAATTCTTTGTTGTTCATTCAGACCAATATTCCAGATCCAGACACGTGACTAATTTTGACGCCCATCACCAAAAGGGAATAACCAAAGATTAGTCTGATTTGTCTTCGACATATTAATGTGAAAATATTGCCCCAGTGTGCTCTCTGTTTTTCCAGATTTACTCAGCTTTCTTTTAATTTTAGTTATATTCTGTATCCATGCAATCAAGGCCTCAGTCAAGCCCATTGACTACTGCTGATGTCAATATCAAGATTTAGAAAGCTGCAAAATACTACTGTGAGGACTAAGACTTTATTTTGAGACATAATGAATCTCAATAGATATCATAATAGAGATCATCAGGTGCTTTATTACATATGGTAGTTATTGTTGTCATGCAGAACATCCTAGCTCATGACATAAAAATGGCCTTTTTTTTCAGTGTAATATTTGGAAAAAGTAGTTTAAATTCGAGATCTAGAAGAAAACTGCCCTCAGAAGTATGAACAGAAAACCTTAGCTTTCCTAGCACCCGGTACAGTTCACTGATATGAATATAAGTCCAGATTAATACAGTTGGCTGATAAAGAGCAAAATTTGTTCTGTTATAGAAAAAAGTGAAGTGACTAGCAAACACAAAAATACGTGAAACAGCTGTCAAACTTGTGGTGTCTTAACACTTGAAAATTGATACTTTCTTGGTGTCCTGGACACTTGGTTTTAGTAAATTATAGTTAAGGGTATAAACAGGCTTTGGTGGATTAGAGTACTAGTCTTGAAAAACAATTGGAATTCAGAAATTAGAACCTCTTTCAAAGCAGGTGAGGGAGAAGAGAGAAGGAGGATATAAAGGAAGCAGGACTTGTTTTTATTTTAGGAGTGGTGAAATAGAGATAATACATAAAACTACATTAGGTAATAGTTTGTGTCCTATGCCACATCTGGCCACAGTGAGATTGTTACAGAGTCTTCTGGTGTCTGCTGTTTCAAAAGGATTTTGGAAAACTAAAGAGGAAACATGAAGGAAGTGAGACTGAATGCTTTTTGCGGGCTTGGGAATCTGGTGTTGAAAGAAGACTTAGTTTATTTTATCAGCCGTGAGAATCAAGAGGTGACAGGTTTACAGTGCAGAAGTTCCTTCAAGGAGAGAGAGTAATGAGGTCTAGACAAGTGTGTGACATGATCTTGTAGCTGGAAGCTAAAATTACACTAGTGTAGACAGCAAATAAAACACAGACTTTGAACTAGGAGCTCTGCATAACAACATAACAAAAACCCCACAGATTTTTTTTTTTTTTCCCCATCCTCCTGACGTTCATGTCACCTCTTTGGAAAGTGTACTTCAAGTACAAAATACTGGTTCCAGTACAAGACGAGGTAGGTGAACATTAATCACTTTTAAAATACAGAGTGCAATACTGGATCGATTAATTTCTGCTTTTTGTGGCCTTCAGCTCTGTGAGTGTATTATGCTCACTCCCTTCAGTCACAAAGTATTCAGAGATCAGGATCATTCTGCATTATTTGTTCAGATGTAGTATCTTCCCTCTGTGTCATGAATGTAGGATATAAAAGTGACAAATACTCTCCTCGTTCCTTTAGCATTCCCTCTCCCATCAGCTCCGAGTTTAGGACTGAGATTGTGGATGTTGCTTTGTCGTGTAGTCTGTAACTTTCGTCACTGTCTTATCATTTAAGTGTAGGATATCTGTTTCAGATGTGGATGTTATCACAGGATTTGGACATTATGCCATCATTCCTGCCATGCAGACGTAGACAGCATGTTAAACAGTGCTTAACCAAGTGTAATCTTTTTCATGGCTCATGCATTTGCTGTCACTTAAATTGTAAACTCTTAGACCTTGGGCACTAACCTTGAGGCATCATTGTCCTGTGGTTAATGAATATAATGTGATCATTTCTGACACAAAATGACTAGTCACATTCTGTACAATACAAACTCATTTCTATATTACAGTTTCTCTTAGAGGGAAAAAATAAAATAAATCTAATTTCAGAACTGTATTCCCCTGTTGCTATCGTTTACTTTTTATGAGGAGTGATACAGTAAAGATTGGGAAAAAGCATTTGTAATTCTAGATAGAAGGTAAAAAGATGCAAACAGTGGCTAAAAGTGTAAGGGGAACACAAAGCAGGTATTGCATTTACTTAGCTGTTATTTGGTTTTGGAATTTAGAGTGGCATCTGGGAAGCTTTCTTCCTAGGTGGGTGTGGGATGAAGTTGCTCTTTCCCTGGTACACAGAAAGTTATTTGAAGCGACAAATGTGTCCTTGGTCTCAGGTTTGGCTGTTTATCATGGTTCTACCCCAAAGTGAAATCCAGTAATTTCATCCTTGCAGAGGAAGATGTGGAGGAATTTGTGTACGAGCATTTTCTGATCAGGGTGCTGTAGGAGAGATCTTGGCCAGAAGGAGGTAGCACAAACAGGCATTTTGTCAGTGGGAGGTAAGTCGGAAGAGGATTCAAGCATGAAGAGGATTCAAGCATGAAGAGGAAGATGTGAGGAATGAAGTCACAACAGAGGAGAGCTGATCTGGGGGGTCAGGGCATTTCATATAACCACTTTTTCTTGCCTGCTGGGCTGAACCTAGCACTCACCACGCACCAAAGTGAAAGAGCTGCCAGGTCAGTTCAAGTGGTGTCTGTATAAAGAAGGAGCCTTGTGAAGGTGGGCCAGCTGTGCATTGCTCTCTCAGTAATCACATGCGCCAGGAGGTGCAGACAGACGTGAGCAGTTTGTGTATGTGGGATATACACATTTTCTCCATGTCTGTGTGCCCTTTTTCCAGAGGGTAGGCATCTGTGACTTTACAGCACTGTACTGCCCAAGTCGTGCCACTTTCATCTCCCTTCTTTAAACTGGGAAGCTATAGCAACTGGTGTAACAGGGCTCATATGTTTCACCTGAGAGATTTCTGATGTACTAGGGAGGAGGAGGGAATCTTTGTGTGTGTCTTGATATGGAGCCAATTTAAGCCCAGACGAGAGATTTCCATTGATTATAACAGAGTTTAAAATTGGTCTGTAATACCTACTAAACAACAAATCATGTTGTGATCCTTTTAAATCATCACTGTTATATAAAATCAGGGGAATTATTCTTATTTATTATCCCTTCCACTTAAACCTTTTGGGGATAGTAATGCATTCAGCTTTAGCTATAAAGAAAATACTGCACTCGAGGGCTTTGGAAAACCACTAGAAAAAGGGGATTGTGTACAGGATTGACTCAGTTTATGTCCTGATAAGTAGCTATTCTGGAACAGCAGTGATTTACTGACAGTTGTGGAGAAAACCAGATCACAGTAGACTTGGTATTTCATAGCTAAATCATGAAGAAAAAGTTTTAAAAATAATACAACGATATCAGAGGCTTTTAGTAGCTTGTAGGGTTTTCTCCACTACAACTCAATTTCAATATGAACACAATTACCTTGAGTAGGCCAGTCTGGGGAGCAGAGGGGGAAATCCTCTAGTGTTTTCAAAATTGGTGATGGAAGTAGCTGCACTTTAGCTAAGACTGAAGCTTGTTTTTAATTCAAGCCCAGATTTTACCTTCTCCAGTAAGACTACAACATATTTGAGGCTGGTGCTCTGCAGTCTTGTTCCTCATTGTCATCTTAACTGTCTAAAACTGCCTCTAACATTTGAATGAAGAAACACAGGAACAAATCACATAGCGGAGTTCCTTGTGTCTTTCTCAATATGTTCTATTTTTAGTATACACTATTATCTGAACTACTATTAATCATAGAAACTTTTGTTTTGTTACAGTTAGTGCTCAGTAAAGTTACAAAAATAAACTAACCTGTATATTTTGGAACAGTAGAGTCCTCCTACAATATGAAGGCCTTGCCCACGTGTTCTCAGCCTTGCAGGACAGCTTGGGAGGAGATGACTGCTTGATGAGTTTCTTTTTCAGACAGTGTTGTTTAAAACTCACAGGCATCAGAAACATGGAGATTACTACAGCCAACCTCCCTGTATGGGCCTCATGCCACGGTAGCTAAGCACCTCATATTTTTTCCTCCCAAAAGATCTGTTTTGCCCCCACAGCAGACTTGGAAATTCCCTGCTCTCGCTCACAGAGTTTGGGATACTGCGTGGAAATTGGCCCAGAAAGTCCTGGGTAAGCAGAATGCCCTTTATCTATATCACTGCAGAAGGTGCCTCCCGGTTCAGTAGCAGTCTGTATTGGCTCTGTACCAGCTCTGTCAGTCCCTGCAAGTCAATGCAGGTAGTGGAGCAAGAAGCACTTTCCATGATGTAAAAGCCCTCTCGGAGGTCAGAAAGACCTAGCTTTTTCTAGAAAGCTAGTACTCGTAGCTAATTTTTTGTAGGTTCATTAAAGACAGTTTCACTATTATACACATCCACACATAGTCTGTAAACTGTAAGTCTTCTTTTTGCACAGGCTTATATGATTGGGAAGGGGTCAGGTGGAACAGCACCTTTGCTTTTCTTTGAGTGGCTGCTTCCTAACTTCTCTGAAGATGAAGGCAAAAGCATTTGTGCTCGGACGCTCTGACCAGATCTGGTTGATACCTCTTTTGGCTACTCAACAGATTGCCAACAGGGGACATCACAGCTACTTCTGAAGGGTTTAGACCCATGCTGGCTTGGGGTATTGACAGGTGACCCTGGTGTGCAAATCATCTCCCCTCAGGCAATTCCATTCTCCTCAGCAGAAGCTATTTAATAGTTTCAAGTGATTACCTTTCAAGGGTCCATGAAAGCAGCAACCCCACACTGTTCATCATGTGTGGACACTCCTTATGAATTATCTTTCAAAACAGTTTGAAAAGGGTACTTAGGCAAAGCAGAGTCTTACAGTTAAAATGGAGTTTCCACTGTGACTGAGGAGACTCCTCTTCTCAGACTCCAGTTAGCATGCGGATGCATCTCCAAAATGGCTTTGCTTACTCCTTGCCCAGAAATCCTTTGATAGTCATACTTCAGAATTGTACTGGCTCACTGAATGCCAGGCTTTTACTGCCTGAGGAGAGGGCAATATTTCCCCCTTACAATCCAATCTTGAAGGCTTCAAGGCAAAGCTTTTCCTTGATGAAGGCAAAATATTTTATTTTGCTTGACTAGGGACCAGGACCTTAATATATGCAATCTTTTAAGCTGGCTCAAGTTTTAATGCTCACAGAACTGAAGTGCTTTATGAATTACAGACTGACATCTCCTTTATCAAATGAAATGACTATGCTGGACTCATTCATGGAATGTTTCCCAGCACAAAACTCGCTCTGCTTTATATTTCCATCAAGAGCTGATCCATAGTATTCTGGTTTATACTCACTGGTAGCTATTTAACTCTTTTTATTATAAAAACTTTGTATGATGCCATGTGTGGTTCAATAGAAACATCTTCTCCTGTGCTATAGTGATAGCTTTAAGATAAATAATGGTATTTTCAAAATTGTTTGAATTTTGTTTGTAGCTTCATCTACCACTTCAGTAGTAATGCACAGTGCTTTAAGATACATGAAATCATCTTGAGGGATGAATTTAGAGAGTACTTTGAAAACTCATCTGACAGATTTACTAGTAGCAAGAAAGTAAAGCAGATAAAACCCATAAGTAAATCCATCCTTTTATTAAGAAGGTTCATCTTTCAAACACTTTCGTGAAATTACTTTGCAGACCTTCAGTCCAAAATTCAGCTGATGTAAATGAACACCTTCTATTGATATACAAGATGATGTGTGGTTTTATATCAAGTCTATTCCCACATATCAATTGCACAGTCCTTCTTCAGAGCATGCACATGTAATTCCATTAATTTTGGAGGCAGATCCTGGCAGCCCCACGTGAGAAATGACATCTCTAAGTTTTCATTAAAAATACCACCATCAGAAGCAATTGGGGTTTAATGTGTTACCTCTTTCCAGTTCATCTAGGGTCACTGAACTCTGAGTCCTTTCCAGTTACAAAATAAATATATAAGCTTACAACACTGCTAAAATGATTCTTTCTTGGGTGCACACAGATCTCACCTGACATTGACTTGTCTTGGTATCAGGATGTCCATTAGATTTTGCTGCATTTTAATTTCTAGGATTTTATCCATAACATATCTAATCTCAGCACTGATTTGAAGAAGTAATTTCTTTGCTTTTTGTGTTTTGACAGTGACTAGAAGTGTAACCATCTTGGCACTGATGGTGAAAATTTGTCATTGTGATTCTTCTTTAAGGTCACTTTCTGTAACTCCTACAGCTCGCCAGGAAAGACTCCCAAGTTTTCTGACACAGTTGATAGCGTAAGAGATTTCCTGCACAGGTACTGGTGAGGAAGAGCCCTGCTTGTTCTAAGCTGTGCTCCAGTCTCCCCTCAGCAGCTCATGTATTTTTTTCCAGACCAGTTACTTCAGGTCTACAATTTTCCACATTTCGCTCAGACCATTTACCATTTTGAGAAGGGTTCACTTCAGCTTGTTTGAATTTCAGGAACTCATACCCAAACCAAGGAAATAACTCTGCTTTCAATACCTTTCCACACCTGCATCTCAGATTTGTTTTTTTGTTGCAGAGATATAATTCAAGATTGTAGGAACAAATGTTTTTTTTTTTCCCCCCCCATGGTTGGTATGTTTTGTGACAATAAGAGCCAGAAACAGAAGAAACTCATGGACTGAGCATGGTCTCCTGCTATTCCAGCACCTGCAGCCAATAGTTGCAATCAGAAAATTTTCAATTTCCATAGTATTCCATTAAGAGATAAATCCTGAAGTAAATTGGTTCGGCAGGTAGGCATTGAAAATGGAAATTGTCTTAATCCAACAGTTCCAGTTCAATTACAGTGTGAATGGCTGAGATACTCTCATACAGTTATGAAAAATCTCTCAAACAACAAAACAAAGCATAGGATTATTCATGAATGTCACATGGCTATATGTTGCCTTATGAATGCTGGACTACACTGTAATCAGAAGTATTTTTAAAGCAAATAAAAATGTTGCTTCTGCAAACATAGGTGCTTAAATATTAATCAGCGCTCTACCACCATCCTGCTGAAAGTCTTAACGATTTTCTGGCTGTCACTCACTGTAATTCTGACAGTGGTAATGAAATGCTGGTGTCAGCCCTGCTTGTCAGTGGCCTGGGAGACTGCAGCAGGTGTCTTTCTCTTTTTAAAAACAATGATGCACCGACAAGTGATTTATTCCCATCTAGAAGTGTGGTGAGTCCTATGTAAATGCAAAGAGCAAAGTACAAAGAGGCAACATGACCCATCCTTTGCAGGCATGGTGTGTAACCCCCTCTCTCCCTCTGCTCAAGGCAGCCTCTAGAAATATAAATAAAATGTGTTATCTGAAGCTGCCTTCCAAGTCCACTGCCACAGGAAAGGTCGGTTCTGAGAAAATCGAATGTCTGAACCCTGGGATTTTCCCTTTAAGGTAAAGAGGTGGGCCACAGGCAACTGGTATGGGGTCTGGGTAGGAAGTGTGTATTTTCTGTACTTAAATGACATCTTAATATAACTACTTCTGCAGCCCATCTGGACTGACTGCAAAGTGTGCGAAATTATTTTAGCCCTGAAACTTTATCTAGAGATAATTTTATAGACTTGCCAGACATGAGAAACAAGCATAAAAATGATTATTTACCTCTAATTCTATTTGTATTATTAGGCCTTGAGCACAGAGAGAGGAAGCAAGAATAGGTGTACTGCCCTAGCCAAAAGAATACATGTGTGTATAAACAACAAATGACTTTAACCTTTCACTGGGTGGGTATCAACTTCCCGTGGTGTTGTCTTTCTTTTCTTTTCCCCACCGAAAAAGTCGTCTTTTTACAAGGCCATACTCCCTTTAATATTTTTGGTACGTTTTAAACTGTGTTAATGTAAAAAAAAAAAAGCATATATAATTCAATTTTGTAGGGACTAAAAATTAAATTACAAACTACATATAAAAGGATAGATGGCTCTTTTGTTTTTTTCGAGTCTTAATGATAAATTTTCTGGGAAAAGCACTGCACTGTTTTGACCAAGATTTCCAGTGTACTAAGATACAAAAATATCCAAAGGTTTTTCTATGGTGCCTTTGTATTACTTCTGTCTTAAAGGGGCCCAAATACTTCTATTCATTTTACATATGAGCATTTCTTTTCCTCAGCTATCTCCATTTTGAAAGCCTATTCCATTTATTACTATGAACTGGAAGGTATATTTTAAAAGTAATGATGAAATATTGGCTGGAAGATTGGCCATGCCAGCTCTGGGGGCTTGTTGTCTCAGCAGAAGGAGCTAATTTATTAGGTGGCTTAAGCATGGCTGACATGAAGCGCCCATGTTTGTCAGTTCTTTCAATGCCAGCGTGGCATTCAGAAACTATAAGTGAAATGGAACGACCAGCTACAACGACATTAATCAGTGAATTTTACCTTCTCTCCCACTGACCCTGGCTGGAGGTTGGCCAAGCACGTTGCAAGTCTTCTGGAGCTTCCTTCTAGGAGAAATGCAGGCACAGGGAAGTTCCTCTGTGCCCAGCCCTTGCTTGAATATTAAGGCAAGGTGCCACTGGAGCAAGGTCCCATGTGCCTCAGCTGAGACATGGCCTCTCTGTAAGGTACAATGCAGATGCAACCTGTTATCTCTGTATTATTATTATTATTATTATTATTCTTTGTGCTGCACTTGGGCCACAACAACCCCCAGCAGCGCTACAGGCTTGGGGAGGAGTGGCTGGAGAGCTGCCAGTCAGAGAGGGACCTGGGGGTGTTGATTGACAGCCGGCTGAACATGAGCCAGCAGTGTGCCCAGGTGGCCAAGAAGGCCAATGGCATCCTGGACTGTATCAGAAATAGCGTGGCCAGCAGGGACAGGGAAGTGATCTTACCCCTGTACTCAGCACTGGTGAGGCTGCACCTCTATTACTGTGTTCAGTTTCGGGCCCCTCACTACAAAAAGGACATTGAATTACTCGAGCGTGTCCAGAGAAGGGCAACGAAGCTGGTGAAGGGTCTGGAGCACAGGTCGTATGAGGAGCGGCTGAGGGAACTGGGGTTGTTTAGTCTGGAGAAGAGGAGGCTGAGGGGAGACCTCATCGCCCTCTACAACTACCTGAAAGGAGGTTGCAGAGAGCTGGGGATGAGTCTCTTTAACCAAGTGACAAGTGATAGGACAAGAGGGAATGGCCTCAAGTTGCGCCAGGGAAGGTTTAGACTAGATGTCAGGAAGTATTTCTTTACAGAACGGGTTATTAGGCAGTGGAATGGGCTGCCCAGGGAGGTGGTGGAATCCCCATCCCTGGAGGTGTTTAAGAGTACGGTCGACATAGCGCTGAGAGATATGGTGTAGATGGGAACTGGCAGTGCTAGGTTAATGGTTGGACTAGATGATCTTCAAGGTCCTTTCCAACCTAGTTGATTCTGTGATTCTATTACAGACAGACAAGGGCAGAATCACATCATGGTTGAGGTTGGCAGGGACCTCTAGAGGTCTTCTTGGCCAACATCCCCTGCTCAAGCAGGGCCACCTACAGTCAGTTGCCCAGGACCATGTCCAGATGGTTTTTGGGTATCTCCAAGGATGGAGACTCCACAACCTCTGTGGGCAACCTGTGGCAGTGCTTGGCCATCCTCACAGTGAAAGTGTTTCCTGATGTTCAGAGAGAACCTCCTGTGTTTCAGTTTGTGCCCATTAGCTCTGGACCTGTCACTGGGCGTCACTGAGAAGAGCCTGTCTCCATCCTCTTGGCACTCTCCCTTCAGGTATTATACACAATCATGAGAACACCCCTGAGCCTGCTCTTCTCCAGCCCCAGCTCTCTGACTTTCCTTGCAGAGTAGGGGCTCCAGTCCCTTTATCACCTCTGTGGCCCTTCACTGGACTCTCTGGTATATCCATATTTCTTTTGGACTGGGGACCCCAGAACTGGACATAGTGGGTCCTGATTTAGTGCTATCCCTATTTCATCATCTTAGACCAAAACTGCCTGGAGTGATTCAGACGACCAGCCTTCTGGGGCTCCTTGACCGTAGTGCTTGTGAGTCACGGGAGCTGAGCCCTGAGGGCTGATTCTCCCCCCCACCTCCCTGTGGCTATGGGCAGATGAGGTTGGAGAGCAGTTTGTGGCACTCATGGTGGTTGCTGTGTGGGGCAGGATGGCCCAGTGAGAGCGCTCTGTTCATGTCCTGCCCCAGAGGAGATGAAGGCTAGCTCTCTGAGCAGTGCATGGTGCTTGGGCAGTCCATGACTGCTTGCCACTGGATGGCCTATTGCAGTGCTGGGCTTGCTGCTGGCATCTTTTCTGAGTGAGGGTATGTGCCATGGTGGGATCATGGGGAAGCAGCTGTTTACACTTTCCTTTTTCCTTCCCTTCTTTCAACCTCTAAAAGTATCAGCAGCAGTTTGACCCTCAATGCAGCCCCATTTCTCTGTTCTTCCTCTCCTTCTGTCCAACCTCCTGAGATGTATTTGCCCCTCCATTTTCCCAGAAAAACAATTTCCACCCACTCCCCGCCCCAGCCCTCCCGTGCCCTTTCCTTCTCTCTCTCCTTGTCACCCTAGATTATTTTTTTTAAGGATGAGAAAGATGTTCTCTATAATTAAGTTAGCACATGGATTCTACATTTATATATATTCATGAAATAACAAATAATGTTTGAAACAACAAATAAAATTAACGCATACAAATAAAGTTAGTACATTGGCCTGCAGAGGAAGCTGATCTGCATACTAAGGTATGTGCATTTTTTCTCTCTCTTAATATAGCTCTAAAATAAGCAGAAAAACAAAATGTTGAATTTAGAATTAATATCATGTTGTTATTCTGTAAACAAGAGTCTACACAGTCTTAAGGATTGGAAATGGTATACAGCCATACTGGAAGGATAAAAGAAATACACATTTATAGGAAAAAAACTTTTAAAAATAAATAAACCAGCATACTTAATGCACTAACACAGTATTATGTTGAAGAACAGAAATAACCTTGGATATATGCTCAAGTTTAGCAATTAATAGCTACCTTTGAAATTATAATTTGCTGAGTAAAATGTCTTTTATAAAATAACTTTATTTTAAAAACTTATTAGTTACATATTCCCTCTAAAGTGTATATAAAGTATATAGACCTTATTAGTTGTAGAAAATATTCTTTCCCCAGTCAATCTGAGAGAAAGTGTTTCAAATAAAAAGCTTTCTATTTTCAACTGAAATTCAATATTGATTTTTTTTCCCCATACTAGATTTCAGAAAACAAAGGAGATTTTTCTGAGTAACCTCATTCCTCTTCTCCCTCCCCACTCCCCTCTTAAGATCTCCTTCAGGTGAGAGTTGCTGCTGCTGAGACTTCCTCCATGGGTTGCACCGAGCAGCTGATGCTCATGGTGAGTAAAGAAGGGGCAGAGGTAGGTGAAGAGGTGGAGAGCCTTAGGAGACAGGGAGTAGAGCACATCTTGACTTTCTGAGTTTGACTGGTAGGGATCATTACTCTGTTCCCTGTGGGATGTGGTGAATATGGATTTCCATGTGGAAAAAATGGGAGTAATGATGGTGTGTTACCCAAATGTGGGAACAGGAGGGTCAGAGGCAGTGCTCAGAGGTGTGTGGTCCAAACACAGCTTTGTGTCTGGACCTCCTGGCTTCTTATGAATGATATCACCTAGCTGTTCAGAACCATGGGGGTGTTAAAACTTTCAGCTTTGTTCACCCACTGTAGGTATCCATTATTCACCACCCACCAACATGGTCAGTGCTTCCTTTGAGCTTGATGCAAAGTACAGCCCGGGCTCCCCAGCCTTGAGCTCTCAGAAGGGGGAGGAATGCTCAGGACTTTCTGACTGAGGGCGAAGTGGAGGCATGAAGGGTTGGTCAGGTCTTGGGGCAGTATGAACAGGCTGTTAAAATGGGGAGAGACTCTTAAAATCCAGATTGATTTTCATCCTCAGAACTGGAGGCATCCTGGCCTTGCAGCATTGCTGGCAGGAAGAGGTAATAAGGATTAGCATGGCCTGGTGCTCACGTGTCCTTCTCCAAGCAGTGGTGATGTGGGACGTTTCTTAGCAGTATTATGAACTCCCAACAGTCTGGGGCTGAGGCAGAGACAGGTCAGAAAGTGTGCTGCAGAGCTAGGTGTGTCACACAGAAGAAACCTGGAGTCATGGGCAAGCAGTGGGAAGAGATGTCAAGAGGCAGGAAAAAAAGAGGGATAGATCTTAAGGTAGGTGGTTTCCTGGGATGGGGCAGTTTCTACTCTGCCCCATGTGGTGGGTGGTCTTTTCTGCAGAGACGTCCCACTTCATCTGGGGTGTGAGTGGCAGGGCAGCTGTGGGGAAGGGAAGGGACTTGCTCTTTTACATGAGATTAGGGAAAGAAAACAACTACAAAAGCAACTGAAAACTGCAGTGAGTGAGGAGATGGTTTGTGTCCCATTGTGTGCTCAGCTCTTTTCTTCCAGGAACTGCTATGCTGCCTTTCAGAAGAGAGGCAGAGTTCACACTTCTAAAGAGAAGGAACACGAGAATGAGGCTGTTAGCTTCATTTCTCAGGCAGTTTCATATTTTTGGATGCTGACAGGTTTTAACGTGAATTATTGTCATCCAAGTTCACTGCTTGGTTGAATTGTTTTGCCTGCCCCAAATGTCCCTCAAATGTACTTGTTCCACAAGGCTTGTCACCTAAGCACCACTGCAATAACAGAAATCTTCTGTCATATTCTCTTCGTTCGTAGTCAAGACCTGGCACTGCTGTTACTCATCAATTTGGTGGCTTCAGAACAGCTTCTAAGTACACTGGGGGAAGGACTTTTCTCAAGGTGCACCTGAGCCAAGAAATATAACAATGAGAAAAGTTGTTACATCAATTTTAGTCACTCACCTTTAGTGGGGATGTGGTTGCAATGCTCTTGCACTATATTAGTCAATGTTTATCTGTAGAAAAAATCAAAACAGAAGAGCCTCACTTTTTGCCTAATCGTGCTATTTCATCAGTCATTCTGCCTTTGGCTCTTTCTATTTATGTATGGATTGACTGTGCGTTATTGTAGATCTGTTTAGAATCCTGCTAAGACATCTGTGTTATATTTTAAAAATAGTATTTCCTTTTAATGAGAGCTACATCCCGTGGTGCCGGCAGGCCTGCCATTCTAAGTCTCAAGTGTTCTTCTTGATGACAGTAGGAGGCAAGTAAGACCAGATCTTCCTGACTTGTTGTTTTCCCCCGGATGAGCTTTTATTTCTGTGTTTGTTTAGTATATAATATTAAAGTGATATTTAGCTTATAATCTTCTATTAAATCAAATGAGACGGGAGTGCTGATTTTATTTAAACCTGTGGTGGCAAGAGCCGCTTGCAGGAAGACATTTCTTTGCAAAAGGGACATGGCTAAATAATTAATTAAACAATGATTAATTATTTTTTTCAGGCAGCAGGAGAAGGAGCTCGATAGGATAAACACTCAGGGTATTTCTCATTAATTTAGAAGTCACTTTTATAAGAACAGTAAAGAAATCACTTGTCAGAAGATAATCCAAAGTTAGCTAAGCCTTGATTCTGTAGTGATTGATTTGTTGTCTCTGGTGGTTTGTATTATGCCTTTAGATCAGCATTGTTTTTTAAAGTTTGATCTTGGAATTTGATTGCATAAGAATTAAACTTTCATTTAAAAACAAAAAGAAGGAGATTTCTGCAGTCTAGAGGAGGACTTGAAAATGTCACCTGACCCAACTGTGATTGGGATGAAGTTACTTTGTGTAAAGAGGGGTGACGGTACCTAAGGAGTATTTACGATGTGGGTAACACATTGGCCACTGCTGGTGGTGATCCACGTGGGCATGCAGGCGTGCAGCAGAACTGACAGCTGAACATGTGACACTTGTGTTCAAAACCACACTCATAAATCATGGGTGGGCTTGTGTGTGGGCATGGGTCATATCATATTGAATTAGACCTTTATTTAGCCTGGTGGGAAGACATTGCAACCTTTGTTCAGTATTACTGACCACAAATTATAGCATCCCCTCTGTCTGTTACTGTGTTTTGTTTGACGTCGCAGTGTGAGTAGACTGTCTGGATACTGAGAGTGCAAAATGTTAGTTTTGTAGCCAAAAAGGTGAACTTTTCCCAATGGATAGCTAACATGGGATACTTATGCTGTAAAACCCTAGCTGAAACAAGGCATCTGTATTTCTTACCCTGTGGTAGCAAGATGATCTCAGCATTTTATGCTATGCCTGTGGGGTGAACTTCTAACTTGCCTAGAAGTGAAAACTACAGGTGCTTTGTCTTCCCTATCATTTTATTGAGGATAGTAAATGTCAGCTTTTAAAGCGTATCTTCTTTAGTAGTGAAGAGAATACCAGTCTCTGGGTATACTTTTCTACTATGGTGACCATATCCTTCCCCGAGCAGTTCTGTGGCAAGTCATCACTCCTATGCCAATACCACCAGTGTTTATCCTAAGATGGTATCCTAAGATCCCACTGGGTGGGAGAGGGAGAAACTCATACCTCTAAGGAAACCAGGAGAGTTAATGTCTGTATAGGAAATTTCTGAAGACATTGCACCACTGCTAGTGTGTGAAAGTAGGGAAGGGGAGTAGCAATGGGAAGGAATTCACAGCGGAAGTGGTCATTTGCGATGTTTGCTTAATGAGACTAGAAAAAGAATTATGAGAAAGCATTGCCTGACAGGGAATATCTTCCCTGCTGTGCGAGGAGGCTTTAAAAATAAACAAAGCTAAGGTGTGTCTGTGAACTGTCAAGCTATCATTACTTCATTGGGGATTGTGCAGTTGGGAGAAGGGATGGAAAGTGGGGCTTTGCAAGCATCTAGGGTCCCACTGACACTAGGAGGTTTCTACCCAAATGCCCTGTTGCTCTCTGCTGATTATATATGCTTGACTTTACACCTCAAAAATACCTTGACCTCTATGATAAGAAGTTTCAGTCACTCTGTCTTTCCAAGCAGAGCTTTTATTCAAACATGCAAATAAAAATTCACATTCTGTCCCATATGGAGGTAGATATGTGTGCATCTACTTCTCATAGTTTTCATCACATGACTGTAAACAAAATAATAAACAATGCAAAATATTTAGGCAGAGTTAAAAAAGGCTAAAAAGGTAAATCAACAGATATTTTGAAAATGGATATTTATAGTTATATTAATCTCTGGTCTATGCAGATTGCATGTCATAGAATTCAGTACAATTATAGTCTCTCATATCAACAGTGAATATGACCCAAGAGCAAAAAGAAAAGAAACAAAACATTTCTGGTGTGTTGGAATCAGGTTTATTTTGGTGATGACTTCTTGCTCAGCTGTGCACATCAAAACAAAGCGATTGTTATGTTCTCGGTGAGAGTTATATTTATATGCCATGACACAACAAGTACTGAATCATGGTGTTCTTCCAACTCTCCCCAAAACAACGGCCTGCCTAAAAGTATTTAAGAAAATACAGCTATTATTATTTTCTTACATGTTTTCATACACTGAATACGGGAAGTCCAAAAACACAGCCGGAGTCTTGCTGACATTTTTGTTTTCATACAAGTGAAATTTACTGTAATTTGTTTTGAAAGGAGGGTCACTCTCCCATCAGGGAAATTCAGAGGCGTCTAAGGAATATTAGTAAAAAAAATTAGATTTCCATTCCTCTGGTCAGTTGGTGGATTGAGGGTGCTTTGGGCTTGCTTGGAAGGATATTCAAGGCCATGATCTGCTATTTGCTTCTCACAGTAAAGCAGTTAGCAGTGTACTGTGTGCCCTGCAGGGCTTGTGCAGAGTCCTGCCTCCACCAGAGCCATCACTGGATGCTTTCATCACTGCTTTCGTGTGACCTTATAGCTTTCCTGACTCATCAGAACTTGTTTCATGTCAGGAGACCACTTTCTTTGGCATCTTGCCTGCATCCAAATAAGTCCTCTCAAGGCCTTGCCAGAGCACTTTAGGGATATAACATTTTTGTTGTGACCGCTCTTTGGATATGTATGTATCTCTGTGTTTAACCAACTGAAGGCTGTTCATACTCTTTAAATCCTTTACAAGGTGGGCCTTTGAAGACTTTTGTTTCTGCTGGGCAGCTATTTCTGCCTAAGGTCCCCAGACCCACAGAAAGAATGATAACTGCAGTGGGGTATATAATTTTGTAATGAAGGGGAGGAAAACCTGTTTCCTTACTTCTCATTGTACTATCTAGCAGGAAGGCAGCCTCTCAAGAGCGATAGATATTTGCTGACCAGAAACTTGCTTTTGTTTACAACATCCTGCAAATGGTCATAATGCTAAGGTAGGAGTGGTATGACTGAACCTTTTATGCTGAAGTGAAACCAAGAAGTAAAGAAGAGGTAGGGGGAAGTCTGTCCCAAATCCCGTACTTTGTAGGAAATACTAACCTTGACTTTTCCAGTGAGTTACATCCCAGCCTCCTTCATAAGCCAGAGCAGTGCCTTTGGAGGGGCAAGCCCAAAGACCGAGTAACTGGTAAAAAGAGGTGGGGAGTGTCTGCCTTGCTTCTCTCCCACTTCAGGCGCTATGAACCCACATAGAGCTACAGATCTGCTAAGCATCACTGCCCCAGTGGAGGGTGCTGTTGTCTATGTATTGTCTTCTCTCCTTCAGACAAGAGCCAGATGACGTGTCCACCACCATTGCTGCATCGCTTAATGTAGAGAGTAAGTATAAGTAGCCCTTCATTTAATTTCATTATTATTAGTTTTGCTGATCCAACAAATACTGTTTCCTGGATCTTTTTCAAAATCCAGTCCAGGACCTCACTCTGACTGTGATATGATCCCATCTCTTTGAAGAAGTGTGAATCTTCTATTCAATTGTGCCCTGTCCTGCTGCCTGGATCTGTTGCCCCCGGGGTGCACAAGCCACAAGGGTCCTGTGTCCCTCTTCTGTTACCTCAAAGGTACTGGTGCATTTTAATCATCCCCTAGCAAAGTAGTTGAGTAGTAGTCTCCCTTTCTCTTCCCGGACTTCACTACTTATAAAACAGAATTACATTGCTGTGGATCACAAGTGCTACTCTGGATCTGGTCTCTGTTGTGGTGGTGCAGATACCACACAGAAGAGCCTGATTTTTTTCATTGCAAAATTTTGTCAGTCTTCTGTTTCCCATCAGTTTTAATGGCTGAGGGTGCAGTCTGGAGCATTGGTGTTTGCTGTGCTGACTGACAGCCTGCACTGATGTTCATCCATTCTCAGCAGGGCTGAGTTGTTATAGGTAGCTGTTCGCTAACATCTTGGATAAAATTTCCTAAGTGTCTCTATCACTGACCATCGCCATACGGGGGCAGAGTTTTGTAACTGATTAACGGGCCAGAGCAGACTGTTTTTGAAGAAAACTGAACAGGTGGTGAGTGAGGGTGAAATAACACTATGGATTATGATCCAGTGGCTCAGTGTATAAATCACTGGTCAAGGGTTTTGAGGCAAGTCTGCTTTGTGGGAAATCACTCATGAGACCCCAGGTACTCTGGGTGCTCATACTAAGACAAGGGTGCCATGTCATCATCTGAATGGAATACCTCTAGGGACAATATCAGTTCCAGATAATGATACTCTAATCCTTGTTAATATATGATCTGTATCCCAAAGAGCCAGAGAAAGCAGCAACAACTTCTGTGGCTAGTTCTGTAAAGTCAGATAATACAGACAGCTGTTGTTCTGGGTTTGAGGTGCAGTATAAAACAGGAAAGGACTGCAACATGTATAACCCCCAGGTTTCACCTTTAAACAGTAGTAGTGATTGGGGAAGTGTAACAGATCACCTTCTAAATGTGAAAGCTAGAAGTCACCTTTCCCATTTGTTCAGCCTTCATTGACGAAAAGAGATTGACTTTGCCCCAGCGAACTCAGCAGTTTAGTCTTGCTTTGCTCTGGGTAAAACAATCTTGTTTCATTGAACGTTATAAATAGAGACACACTTTTCCATCTCTTGTGGAATCTTTCTGGCCCCCACTTGTACACAGTGGCAAACTACTTATCTTGGAGGCATTTAAAAAGCAACAGCACAAATCTAGGCTTTTAACATTCTGTGTGAAGAGTACAGCAACTTTTTCTAAGCTTACTGTTCCCAGCCCTGCTGAGTTGTGGAGAATGAGTCCATGCTGTTGTACCATCTTTCCTGTAGATGTTGATGTATTGTTGACACTTATCTGTACAGCCCTCTGCTCTCTCTGATAAGTTTTAATTGAAGAGAGAAACTGCTGAGGTCTACAACTGAGTTCCTGAATCCATTCACAATGGCATGAGAAGGAGTGATTTAGCAGGAAAACATAGAGCCTGTCAGCAAGGTGTGTTGCTCAACTGTTTCTGACAAGAAATAGAAATCACAGTAGAAAATCTCCTGGCATAAGGGTCTGTCCAATCCCATAAGCCTGTCTCTGGAGCTCCTTCCCAGCAGCATTCTCCTACCTTTTGGTCACTCCATTAGGTTGTCTGAACAGGATACAAGTGGAAGGGAGAGCAGAGCTGGATTTAACCCCTTGTTCACAGCCAAGTGCATGCTGGATCACAAATGGTTGTGTCAGACATGGTTTTTGATTTACACCTCTGTGTCATACCACAGCACTCAAATTCCATCCCAGTCCCTGTGGCTTAAATTGTGTAGGGTCATAGGAGACTCCCTCCTACCCCAGATCATCAAGTCCTACTTTTGGGGTGCAAACATATCCTACAGTCTCTTCTATAGACTAATCAATCTCCATTTAAAAGTAGTTAGATCTTCCTGCTCTCTTTCTTCTGTCTCCCATTAGAAGGCTGGTCGCAAATCAAATTGCATTGCCAGGCCTAATTTGCAGGCTAAGTTTATTCACTACCTGCCTTTATCCTCTGGCTCTTTGGCTTGAATAGTTCTTTTTCCCTATCTCATGTTCTCAATGTTTCATGTGTTTGTAAAAAACAACTCTGACACCTGCCAACCTTTTTTTCCCTTTCTTCTTTCCTAGGTGACACAAGGAAACCTTAGTGTCCTCTTGTAATGTAGGGCTTCCACTTTCTCTGATAATTTTGGTAGCTGACATCTGAGCATCTTTCTTGTACATCATTGATGCTTCGTTTCTTAACCTGTGCTATACTTCTCTCAGAATTCCCCAGCCTGAGATCCTGCTCCCATTCCCATTAATCCAGTGGCATTCAGAGACTACTTAAGATCAATTTAAGGCTGTGTGGAAAGCTGACTGTGTGTTGAGTACCACAGGCTAATAATCCCTGTGAATTCAAAAAGTCATTCGATCTTTTTATGGTAAGGCCAATGAATGTCATTTAGAAATTATAACCCCTGAAGAACAGCATCATTATTGGTACTGATGGCTAACCATGAAAATAGGTAGTACAACAGACCAACACAAATAGCTTGATTTCTTTCAACCAAAAAGCTGTTAAAGATTTTTTAAATGTGTCAAGCACAGAGACACTGTTTATAAAGAACTTCCATTATTTATACTGGTTATCAGGTGCAGTTTGTAAACTGATATCTGAAAATGTGGGTGTGGAAATGCTAACCTGAAAACATTAGGCCTTGTATGACAGTCAGTAAAATAACCTCTGG
The DNA here is from genome assembly GCF_031877795.1 of Strix aluco. Taxonomy (NCBI): domain Eukaryota; kingdom Metazoa; phylum Chordata; class Aves; order Strigiformes; family Strigidae; genus Strix; species Strix aluco. The sequence continues at coordinate 91,089,256 of NC_133931.1, read as the reverse complement.
GCTCCCCACACATGTATACTACCAGTCTGTACACATGGTGATGCCGCCCATGTGAAACTGAGACTACTGGCAGTGTCTCTTCAAGATTAGATTAAATTCTCATGGGCCAGGACTTTCTTCTTTATTTGTGTGTAAAGCTTTGTGTGTCTTTTTGACACCTTGTAAATAATAGAACAGGGCTCTGCTCATTTTCTTCCTCATATATGAGCAGTTTCTGTCACAGCAATAGACAAGGATAAATTCAATAATATATGAAGATTAAGGTTGGATGTTGGAGTTGACTGATGCAGACCTTTTATTCTGTACAAGCTCTAGCTGAGAATTGCAGGTGAAGCAGTCATTTCAACTCTGAAAATGCTTACTTGTTTATATTTGCTCTTCCCAGCTACTAGAAATCATTTTAAATGAGCTGGGAGATAGAATTAACAAGAAAAAATATGACTATAACCATAGAATGAACACAGCTACTTGAGAAAATACAGATGACTCTCGTTCAGGATGGAGAAAAAGATACTGAATGATAACTGGAGTGTTATCTTTGAAGGTCAGTTGTTTTCTCATTGCTGGGCCAGCTGTCCAAGCAGTCTTCCTACAGTTGCCTCTTGGCTGGGAACGTAAATCTGTCTATGTAGCTCATGTTGTTCTTCTTTTCTCATTAACAAGAATGGGGTAGCCTACCAACCTTTATTGTTCTTGTCAGCCCAGGAATAGTGACTATGGCATTATAGATATCCTCAAGAAACAGAATTTCAGGGCCCCTGCGATAAGTTTTCTGCTCTATTGGTTTTCACCCTTGGGGTAGTTATGATGTACGATGCTGATGTATTGGGCATAACTGTTACCTCAACATGATGCTAGCTATGCTCTGTGTGGAATTTAAGATCCTTTCTTGCCTGCACTGTCAGATTAAGTCTTCTAAAATCTTGGCATTTAATTTTTTCGTCAATGGTGGAAGAAACTGATTGCAGAGGTACGAGGGTGCTTCTCTGCCTCTTTGTACTAGTGATCCTCAAGCAGTGCTGTGAGGTGAGTTGCTCTACTCCAACATGTTTAACTATAGAGCATATGACTATAGGGAAAGGCTTGACTTTTGACTGGTTCTGTTTTGTGTCATTTACATTGGCTTTTAACCTGTTTTACTCTTCCTGGCATACTGTAGCAGCAGTAAAGCCAGGATGAAAAAAAAAATAATTAAAAAGACCTGTCAGGCAGGGTATAGTGCTGTCACAGTTGCTGCCCCAGTTTCATGAAGTTTATTGTCACTTGAGTGAAATGCAAAGTCTCTCTTCTCAGAAGGAGCATACCTCCTCAGACAGTGCTGTTGGGGGGCAGGGGAAACAGACAGGTGTTTTGCTGGAACGTCAGGAGTGGCCATACTGGATCAGAAGAAAAGCCCATGTGGGTCAGTGTCCCCAACTCTGGCAGTGACCAGTGGCAGACTCTCAGGAAAAGACTGTAAGGAGTAAGGCAAGCCCAGAGGGATACCTCCTTGAGAAATCTTCCCTGCTGCCAGCTGCAGGAACTTCTCGCATCAGAGCTTATATTGGCCTCTTTTATGTTGTATAAGTGATTGAGATAGCCCAATTTTAAACACAGCAAGAGCTGTCACGGATTCTGCTAACAAATTATAGAGGAGGTTTAAACCAGAGCCTCCTGCTTTCTTTGTGCCCTGTCTCTGGCTTCTGCTCCGCAGCAGTTACGTGCGCTGTCTGTAGGGGTTCCCCCAGTCTCAAGATCTGACTTCTGTCTAGCAGGCAAAAGTACCGAGTGTTCCTGACACTATGCGGACACATTTGCAACACTAACCACATACCAGATGCTTCCCTTATGGGGTTTTGGGAAGAGGAAATCCCTGGGGAGAAGGAAAGCCCACAGTAAAGATTAGTGGAAACCTTTTTCTGCAGTTTTGTAGTTCCCTTAGGTGCCTCTTCTCTTTATGACTTCAGTTGCTATGTCCCTTGTCATGCTGGGTGCTGATGGTACTGGTTCAAGGGAGATAAAAAAATGGAAGAAGTAACCAGAGATTGCTTGGCCCCACGTCAGCCATTTTTTGTCTCACTGGTATGGGGATTTCCCCCCTCAGTAAAAGGAGATTCTTTTAAAAGGGTCATCTGGTCTGAGTGTATGCTCTGTGACTAAAGCAGTCCAGCTAATTGACTACTGAGGTTCTCCTGCCTTTCCATCACCCCAGCTGCTAATTTGTAAATACCATCAGCATCTGCATTAAGCCACACTCTTCACATGATGGATGTAAATCAGAATAGCACCTGCACTGTGGCATTTAATCAGCAGCAGTCATTTAGCACAGCAACTTAATTGTCATTACATAAGTGAGTCAGATCATCACAGACTAGCACCTAATAGCTGACTGCTTGCTACACAAAGCTATGTGCTCTGGCTGGGATTTTTATGTCCAACTTTGCTAAAATGAAATCAGAGAGAGTGATCCTGCTAATGTGGTTTTGCATTTCCTTTTTTTCTTCACTGTATTCAGTATAACCCTTCCCACCCACTGCTTTTTCCCATCAGGGTCTGTCATATGATAAATCTACTGAAAGTCTTGCATTAATCATGCCCTTGTGAATTATCCAGCAACATATTTCCTCTGTCAGTCAGCCTCCAATCTGAAATGATAAAGCCGGCTTACTTCTGACTATTGCATTATCACTGGTTGCCTTCTTACTGGCTTTAGTAGCAGAATAAATGGATTTAGACTGGTTCATTTGTAAATCCACAGCACGTATATCTGCCTCTCTCCAATTCTTGCAAGTTGGAAGTCCAGATGAAGCATAGGCAAGGTTTTCCAAGAGCTAATTTAGAAAAGCCTGCTTTTGGCTGTAGCTTTGTAGCAGTATCCTGCCCTCAGAATCACTCAGGATCCAGATGAAGTTCACCCTTACAGTATGATGCCAGTACTGTAATATTCTTATTAAAGAATCCCAAATATGGGATTTTTTTAAAGAAATGGTCCTAAATTGATTGAATTAAATTGGAGAAATAACACACCAGCTGTGTTGCATGTGCAGAGATTTCAGTTGTTAGCTCAATTAGGATGTCTCTATAAAGAACAAGTGTAATGCCTAGCCTTTAAGAAAAGAAGAAATATATAAAGAGAAAAAGAAAAAAGTTAGGTAATAGATTATTTTAATGAAAACAGTGTTTTGTATGTGGATTAAGCAGATAATTTAGTCTCTCAGATACCCTGATGCATGGTGCCAGTTTAAAAAAAAAAAAATCACACTTCTGTCTGCATGACTGTGCCTATTAATGTTACAGATTATCCAAGAAATTGCAATTCTTTTATTACATTCTTTTTGTGTATTTCAAAGCACTTTTGCATGGAATATTTTCACTCTTTCCCAGATATACTGTCAAATGATTCCCTTGTTGCTCATGTGGATTTTTCCCACAACAGTGAAGGAGGAAAAATAATTTTAAAGGCAAGTGTAGTTACAAAACCAGTAAGTCTTGCCAGGGGAATCTGGGATGGGGGCAGTGCTGTTATTGTCTCTTTGATAGACTGAAAACAGTAAGCCTCTTTACTGTCCCTTTATAAATCCCTCTTCTTTCCTCTCTCCCTTATCAATATTTTCCTGTATATGAGACTGATACATATTCTGTGGAAGTGAAAGTTCCCCTGTTTTCTTCAAAGGAAAATGCCCTGCAGGTGCTAGTCACAGGCATGCTTCTGAACACCGTTAACTTGATGGAGTGGATGACTACCTAGATCCTCTTTTGGGGAGTTGTACTGAAATACTGGATATTGTAAAGCTTTTTGAAGGCAGTGATCTTGGACACAGAAAAGCCTTTTGGATATCTAGTGGTCTATATTTATAAGGGGCAAAACTCAAAACCTCCTAGGAGTCAGCCAGAAGTGCAGCTGAGGGAAAAAAGTCAAACTTTTGTTTGTTGGCTTAGGGCTCAATCATTTAGTGATAGACTACAAATTGCTAATAGCTTTTGCTCCTGTTGAGATCAGCTGGAGAGGAGTACTGTGTGGAAGCCCACAGTACCTGGTAGCACTGACCTTCACTGTGAAAATACAGATGTAAGAAATGAACAGTGATGGTGGATGAGGGCTTACTTTCTGCTAGTTCTGCTTATTTCTCAAAGCTAGAAATGGAAAGTGTAGTAATACCGACACAAGACTGTTCTTGTTTTCCCATTGATGTTAGAGCTAGAACAGAACATTTATTCCCCACACACTACCACTGTCTTAATGGCAGGCTACTGTTTTCTCTTAACTAGTGCATTCCCTTCAGAGTTTCAACACAGCAGATCAGACTTTTCTGACACTCCATTCACTTGTGCGTGTGCCAAAATTTGAAACTAGTAAATGTGCCTTTTCTCTCTAAATGGACAGCTTCTGTTACTGCTATTCATCTCTTATTACTCTACAATTGCTTTGTGGAGAGCATTTCACTGGGTAGCAGTAGCCCTCTTGTCCACACTGGACACACTGCTATCTCTTCCAATATTTTTATGATCTGTTGTAGTTAATTTTTTTTTTTTTCCCCTAGGTTCTGGTCCTTGTCTCAGGTTGCGCTTTTTGTTAACTCTGAGGGTAGTAGCTTCACATGTTGAAGGGCTTCTCTTTGTCTTGTATTTTGCATGTTTTAACTGAGTGTCAGGCCTTGCTGTGTCTGCCCCGGCTCCCCTCACAGGGCCCGACCCCCCACCCACAGGCCCACCTCCTGACCTGGCCTCTGCCCGTCCCCCTCCCCAGGGAGGTGCCCGATGCCCAGCGCTGGGGCTGCTCTGGTGTCCCCCTGGCTGCCCTGCTCCTGGCCGGGGCGGTGGGATGCGCACTGGCTGCTGGGTCCTGCCATCACCCCCCTGGGGAGCCCCCAGCGTTCGTGGTACCCAGCCCCAGGGAGCCACGGGCCCCCGCAGTGTCCTGACATTGAGCTGTGTGTGGCCTTTCTTTTCCAGTTTTATTTTGAGCAGTATCTTGTTATTTCTATCATGTTCACAGTGTGAAGCCATTGTCCATGTTTCCTAAGCTCAACTTTGTTTTGGTTTGAGTTCCTGTGTTTTCACAACTCCAGAAGTTTGTTTCCCTGTGCTTAGTCCTCAAGCACAAGCACGATCTGAAAAGTGCTCCTGTTCTTTGCATTAAAATGTGCACAAAGCTTTCAGTTTCCCTGCTTCTTGCTTGAAAGCATCTCTGCCAGGTTTTTATCTGGTGTGCAGGCCTCCTCCAGCTCCTATAATTGCATTTCATAACCTCCTGTACCTGAAATAACTAAAAGCTCTTTAAAATGTCAAATGATCAGAGTCAAAGCCTGTCAAGAATGGAGTTTGTCAGAGACAAAGCTATCTTCTGATTGCCCTCTGCTTTGCTGGCACCCATTTCTTGCTGATACATAACGAAGCTCTGTTTAAATCCTTGGCAGTAGCCTCCTACCTTTCTTTCCATTTCCCATGAGTTTTGGCTCTGGTTGGGGCTTGAATCACTCCATTCTCTTCAGGTGTTTTCTGAGTTTGCTTTACCCCCAGGACCATGTGTTATTTGGGAATCGCTCACAGCCAAGGAGGCCAAAACCAGCCTGGGCCATCCAGGGTGTGAACCCATCATCCCAGCCTCACGCCTGGCCAAACACTTCTTTCCTCTGGCTACCTCTTGCCAGGGCACTCAGAGCACATACGGTTCCTCACAATCCCCATTGCTTCTGCTTAACCAGGACAGGTGGTTGTTAGGACGGTCAGCGGATCTGCTAAGAGCAGGCTGACCTTTAAGTCTGTTATTTACCCTTGTGTGGAGTTTACTTCTGTACCATACCCACAACTCATTTCTCATTCTGTTCTTAGTTCTTGCAGTTCTTAGTCCCAGGGCTTCAGTTCTCTAAGTAATGTCGATTTTATATGCGTGCAGTTTCTTCGCTGGATTTACGTGTGAGTTACCCAGGTAAAAGGAGGATCTGAACCAAGAGCTCCTTCCCACAAGTTTCTTTGTGCCTCTGGGGGAATTAATATTTGGGTCACTCTGAGCACGAAGCCCTTCCTTATGCCTCTGATAACAGGAACAGGCAGATTGAGCTCTACAAGATCAAATGAGAGATAACAACCGCTATCAATCATTTTCCTTTCCCTAGAAATAGCAATTCATCTAACCTGTCTAGGGCTTTCTAAAGACAGAAAGGTTGTGAGAAACAGACCCAGCTTCTGCCCAAATCTCAAGATAAAATATGAACATTGTTGATAAATATTTCAAAACTTTGTGTCTCACTCAAAACTGTTCTACTGTCTGTTCCTGTGTAGCGTGGTAGTTTTTATACATCTTTGCAATATTCTGACTGGGAGTTTTTGTTTTAAGAAATTTCCTGCCCTTTGCAAGCGATGACTTTCAGAGGGCCTGTGTCCTGCTAGTTTAAGCCAGCACTGCCCTCTTCTGGAGATGACATTAGGCCTTTTCAGTAGCAATGATGGTCTTAAGCATCAGCTTCATCCAGGACCTGGCACTGAGTCAGCAAAATACTTACTGTATATGTAATGTAAAGCATGTGAACAGTTCTTCTGCTTAGGTGCTTAAGGACATCAACACATCAAACTGAAACCATTGACATAATAGCTTCAGTGGAAATATTCGTGTATAAAATCACATCTATTTATACCACACTGAACTGTCTCTGAATCTTAAATTTTGGGAGCAGCTCCTTATTTGACCCTTGCTAGAGGGTCAAAAATTTCACTAGATGCTGATGCCCACACTGAGCATCTTCAGCTCTTCAGCTGCCTTACAACCACACCACCCCTAATCTAGTGTCTGTAAATGTTTCATAAGCCTTACTTCTTTCTTGCAAGGTCCCTTTCACAAGAGGGAATAGGCACTTGTTGGAGAAGAGGGCTATGTATCTCAGCTGCCTTGTCGGGAGGAAGCCCAGGTGGCCACAATGTCTCTGCCTGTTCCGCATGGGCTGGATGCACGCTGTAAGCTGCTGCAGTGTCCTGGCCTCTTGGCTATGGCCGTGAGGGGCTGGGTGTACCTGGGGTGTGCACATGGACCTGACAGCTGGCAGAAAGTGCTGCAAGTTGCACAGCTGAAGTCACAGCCAATACGTTGTGTAGGTGGTTCTTGTGAAGGCCTTGAATTTTAAGTTATCTATCAAATTGCACAGCCTTTTTGAGAGCAGTTTATCTTATGGGTTGTGATGTGCTCAAGTGGTTATAAAGGCTGAGAAGCAGAGCTAGATTAACTTTATGACTGTCACCAAGCCCAGATTTCACTTTAAATATTTTATGTGGTACATTTGCAGCCCAGAGAAATTTGTACCTTTCTGACAGTACTGAGTTTCCTGAAAAATATGATGTGGGGGATGAAAAAGGAAACCCCAAACCAGAATTTATTCAAGTACAATGAAAAGTACATGCTATATCACTCTCTAGCAATTTTAGCCAAGAATTAGTGCTTTTCAAGAATCAGTGACAAATGATTTACAATATCCTTGCAACATCTAATATATGTTATAATGACAGAGCCATGCTAAGTGACTTACACCAAGTCATTCAGTTCCTCATCTATAACTGAGGATACCCAATGTCTAATTCCATCAGACAACGTGGTTGTTTTGGTATGATTGTCTACCATGATTGCTAAACAAATAAGAACTAAACTTTGTTGATGTTCAATAGAGTTTGAAATAGATGTTTTGAATCCTTTCTTTCTGTGAACTTCCTATGTTTAGATGCTCCAAGAAGGAAAAAAAAAAGAAAAAAAACCTGAGTGGGCTAATTGATCTTTTAAACATTATTATGCCACTGGCATAGGAAAACATTGCATACAAGACTTTCTTTTGTAAGTTTTACTTCCTGATTGGTAATGCTTGGGAATTCTGAGGAATTATGCAAAAGGCTGAAAGTGAATATTTATCCAAACCAGGGCTCCAAGTTCTGAATATTTCAGTCACTTTCACTAATTATCACTAACTCTTTGTCCAGCAAGACCTTGACATTGGTACAATCTGATCTTTTCCTTTCAAGTTGGCCACATTTTTAGGAGAGAAGAGTCTTTCACAATATGTTTTGGCAATGTTCAGCACAAGGTGATTGCCTTTCTGATTTTCCCACAGACAACAAATGTTTATTTGTCTTTTCATTATCTGTTTTGTGAAAAGATATGTACAAGGCTTCTCAGATTTACTGACAGAAATCTCACTGCCAGTGTAAATTAGGAGTAACTCAGTCAAAAGCTATGAAGCTCAACTGGTGTGAAACTGCTCTGAAGAATTGATTCAAGGGCAATTGGAGTTAATGGGAATGTTCCCATTGACTTCCATGTGCTTTGAAGTATGTCATGTGTAACGCAAAATAAGTAATGGACTTGTGGGCTGATGGCAGTGGTGAGGAGAAATGTTCAGAGATTAATTTTAGCATGGGGAGAGCAGTTACCCTTAGTCTTCCTGTAGAGTCAAAAGAGAAAAGGTGGTTTCTCTTCTGGGCTGTTCTTCCTTGTCACAGCACTTTGAGTCAATAATTTGCATTCACTTCTGCTTCAGTCCTGCTTGTCTGATGCCTTCAAAACTCCACTGAATCAGTAATTCCTCACCCTATTAGTAGTGTTGATTAGTTTGAATTATGTTTTAATGGTTTTACTGGCAACACTTTAATTGAAACTACTGAAAATCCCATGTAAATAGTACCCAAGTATGTTTTATATAGTGGGCATAAAATCAGGTACCCATTTCTTATAGTAGGGCCAACAATATTTTCAGTAGAATTTTAAGTATTTAGGGATTTGAAAAAGCTATGAACATACACAAGGAGACAAGGACAATCCTCCTGAGCACATAGAGTCTCCATGTAGAGTCTTGTTGCTGAGGTACCTGCAAGAGCAATAGATTTTGAAAGAAAGTAATGTCTTTCAGGATCGGAGGTATCTCTTTTTTTTTTTTTTTTGGCTTTTCTTAACAGTAGGTGGTCTGAAAAAAATCTACAACAAGCTTCAGCAACAAAATGGCTGCTCAACTCTGAGCTAAGGGAGACTTCTTGAAAAAAAGAGCAAGGCTCTTCACAGAGCCCATGTTTTGCACACTGCAGCTCTGCTCTGCCTTGGCAGCTTTTTGTTGTGATTTGTCATGATGTAAGTGCATTTTTCTTTTCATCTGACAGAATAGCGTTAATTTCTCCTGCAGTACCATGTTGGACGATGAAAAGTTTTTTGGCTTCTGTGCGGTATATTGTAACACAGGCAAAAGCTGTGCAGATTTTTAAAATTATGTTTGGCCTTCATTATGTCAAGATTTCCTAGTGTTTCATAGAGATTTTATAATATTTCTGTGGTTATTACAAGCAGTCAATTACTATGGAAATTATAGACTGTGCCTGAATGTTTGGAGTGAGAAATTACAGATAATTTCTGGTATGTTGGTCCAGTTTCTATGGTAATCTGAATAAAGTGCGAATTAATTGCCCATTGTTGCCATGGTTCTTTATGGTAATTCCAGACTCTTAATATTTGAAATATACCAGGTTACATTTTATGCATGTCTTTAGTACTTGTTAACATACCTCTTAGGACATTCCAAAGATTACTGTCATCTCTTTTCCCCTGTTTTTGACAATCTGAGGATGTTAACAGGAAGAGTTGGAAGGTAATCTTTAGGAAAATCCCTCTAGCCACACTGGATTCACTTTGCAGACCAAGAAGTCTCTTAAGACCATTTTCCCATTATTATTTTAGGCTCTGGTTGGGGCCCATAATCTTTCTTGTGCAGCAGTGATTGACAGGCCATTATGTTTGACTTACCTTTCTCTCCTGCTGGTGTTAACAGATGGAACTGCTGCCAGCTTCAAAAATGTCTTGGGCAAAGTAATGACCAAGTCAGCACAAAAGCAACAGTCAGATCCTCCTAAACAGGGATTTGAGGAAAAAAAAAAAAAAAAAAGAAAAAAGGAAGAAGAAAATGCTGAAAAAATTAGAACACTGAAAAATAAAAACGTTCACACCAAAAGAAAATTATTCTCCCACTGGTGTTAACTTCATGTCTGGTGGATCCACACTGGTGGATGATGACAAAAAATCACTGCACCCTGAATGGGGTTGTACAGCAGTGAAAAATTGCAATGGTCTTTCTTAGGGGAAATCATTGTGTTCAAGATAAGAATTCATGGGGAGTGTAACATATCATCAAGGGGTGAAACCTATATGTTTTTGTGTTGAGCAATGTGGTGGGTAGGTATGTGCTATTGTGTAATTTACAAGAACATGCAGACTGCTATCCAACATGTTATTAACTCCAGGTCCTGGGAGCTTCCATACAGACTCAGGCTCTGCTTTATTTGTTATTCAGATGAAATTATGTGAAAAACTTGGCTATCTAAGCATCTGTCTTTCCCACCATGATAGGTAGATGATTATGGGTCTGTCATATTAGTCATCATTAGTTACACACAGCCCCTAAATTAATTAATGCTATTCAGATTGCAAAGTCAAGTGTTCAGGAAATGCCAGTTGAGTTTATAAATGACAGAATTAAGGTATTTGCCTGTGCAGGCTTAACTCAATCCCCTTGTTCATGGGCTTTGTGATCCAGCCTTTGATTACATGATCACATACTGTTTTTCCCACATTCAGTGCCAGGATGGCCAGTGCTGTCTTTATAAGTCAGCTAATTGATATTTTGCACTCATACTTTCTTAGTGGGTGGTGCCAGGATTATTTATGATATTCCAGTCAGACACTGTACATGTGTTAAATTCCCTATTATCTACAAAGAGAGTGAGGACACTGATCACCAGACCATTTTCAGAAAAATGACATTTAAGGGAAAAAGAGGAAATTTGGGAAAGTTAATAAAATTCCCTATAGGGATCCTTCCACATCCCCATTGTTTTGAAAAATGCAGAGCAAGGGGAAATTTGAAAATGTCAAAAAAAAAGATAAAATATTTTGGCATTCTGGAAATACTGAAATGTATTGATTCAATGTTTCAACATAAGCCTGTTAATCTTTTTTATTTGAGAACAGTGTATCTTTAGACACTGTCTTAAAAACAAACAAGAAACCCCAGGAAATCATTAAAATGGCTAAATAGCACAAAAAAATGCACCAGACAGTTTGTCTCAGATTGAGCAATATGGTTTGGGTTTACCTTAGCTAAAATGTGTTGATGCTTGTAATTGTCTGGAAAATATCTGTTTTGACTGGATCTGAAACAGTTTTTTGTTGTATTCCTTTTTTAAGCTGGTGTGTTAAAAAATCAATTATTTTTGCAGTAAAATGTGAGAGTAAATGATAGCAGTAGTAGCTTCTCCATTAATCAAAATGAAATTTCAAAGTGATCTTATCCAATGGGTGTAGGTACTTATTGATGGGAAATAGCTCATCTCAGGGTAGGAGAGCATTACAACTTTGCTAACAAAGGTGTAAAAAGATCGAAAGATGAAATTAAGTAAGTTTTATCTTGAAGTAAAAGGCAATTGCTTAGCAGTGAGCCTTAGAAATTATTATAAAAGCTGCCATGAGAAGTGGTGGATTCACTATTCTTTATGACTTTTCAAAGTGAAGCTGTGGCTTAGTTTTTTGGGGGGTTTTTTGTCGCTTTTTTTAAAAGCATGAAGTACAATAATTTCTGAGGAAAAAACTTATAATTATCAAGCTAGTCCACATATTTGGGAAGAGTGCTGGAGTGGCTGGATGCAGAGGTTCTGGATGGTTTAGCAGTTTGCAGATCTCCCATATTTATCCTTCTGCGTCTTGAGAATAACATGTTGCCTGCATTATCTTCAATGTAATCCTAATATTTGCAGCTCTCCTGCAGCTCTCTCTCTTTGAGACTGATTTGAATCATAGTTTATGTTTCAGGATAGCAGCTGTTTGCTTGCATTGGTTAGGAAGGATTTCTGTTTTCTCAGTGCACAGCCAGCCAACTCCTACTTTTTTCCTTTCCTCCAGAAGCAGTTGAAAGATTGGATGAGTTGACACAGAGCATGCTTTTCCTAAGATATCTGACTGGTGTGCTTTACTCACCCACTTGGGGTTCATCGCTGTGTTTTGAGCAAGACATGATTTCTCTGTCAGATGGGCTGAGAACTTGGGAGTTTTAATCTTTCCCCCACATGCTTTGTCTGACAGGGTCATGTAGAAATCTCAAGCACAAGCAGCACTTTGACTTCACCTGTGCTTTTACAGTTAACACTCTGTGGACTGAGAAACATCCTTCTAGCTAAAATATTTAGCTTTGGTACAGTTGCTGCTTCAATACAGGAGAGAATGTAGTTGTCCCCTCTTGCCTTGAGCTCTGTGAAACTCTGCTTTGAATAGCACTGGAGTAAGATGGGGAAAATACCCTCTGCCAGAGGGTTTCAGAGATGTTCACTAAAAGCATGGCTCAGTAAACTTGCTCTTGGGTGGAGGCATGAATGCTTCAGTGAACACAGACTCTTTCATCTCTTCTTTTTCTATCTTCTTGCTCCTTCTCAAATATGCCTCAAAGGGGGCCAATGAATGCTTGATACGATATAGCAAATCAAGCAACTGAGCCCTGGGAGTGATTTGTGAATTGAAGTTGAGAGACAGTCTCCAGGCATCGTCTGAGAAAACTTTGGGATCTGGAGAAGGGCTTTCTGGATCCTCAGGTCATAAAGACATGGAGGCCACTGCAGCCTGATCTGTTTCCTTGTGTGACCAGTGTTACAAGGCCTCTCTTGTGTCACTGTACTTCCTTGGCTCTTTTTGATGCTTCGTTGAAAAAGATACCAAGAATTTAAAATAATTGTCATCTGAGGAATTTTCCCAAACAGCAAAGGAAGACGCTTGCAGCCAGCATCACACACTTCAAGTTCCGTTGTGTTTCTACACACTTTCTTAGCTTTGAGTGTTTTAATGTAGAGAGATGCATTAAACACTCTGTGGTAAAAGAATGTTCTTATTCCCTCTTTGTTTCTTGACTCTTAGATGTCTGCCCTAAACTTTTCTCCATCAACCATCTTGAAAGATTACACAAATGAATAGATATTTTGCGATTATAACGTCCTATCACATGACACATCAATCTATTATGACAGCTTACATGTCATGTCATTATGTATAATTTCTACTGAGGTAACAGAATAAAGTGTAATGAAGACAGACAAATAGAAATTTGTCTATTTGTATAGACAAGTAACACAGTATTTTGAAATTCTTTAAGAGAAGAAAGAAAAGGAGGGCTCCAAAAGGTACTGGCAAGGCTAACAGGAAAAGGCCAGAAGGAGATGGCTCACCTATTTTCACCTGGTGTTTTTACTCCCAAAGACCAGCTGGTAGAAGATGAATGCAATCAGCAGTTTCCAAACCATCCCTGAAGCTCTTCTATGTGGTTGAAGTGCCATTGCTGCCCTGTAAACAGACAGATGCCTGGGAGGCATCTTCTCTGCTGGATGAATTCAGAAGGGCTGTAAATCTGTTAAAGAAAGATCATGAAAGGGAGGTGTGTAAAAGGCCATAGCCACCTCTGGGATTTCCTCCTGCTGTGTGCTCCTGACCTCCATATATCATCTGGGAGTGTCTGTGAGGCCACCAGGTATCAGCCACATCTTCCAGATGGGGTGAGACTCTGCAGAAAGTTATTACTACACCCACCTCTCCTCTGTCAAAGAAGTGTCCTGTCCCTGTCTGCTCCTTTTGATGATCTTTGAAGATAACTGACATGCATAGTCCTAACAGTCCCCCTAACTTTGTGAGAAAAGTAAAATGGTTATTTACCATCACTATAAAAAGAAAACCACCAACAAATCTTGTACCTAATTTCTTATTTAAATTTGTCTTCAGCTACTGGTCAATATTCTACCTTTCTCTTCTCTTTTAAGTGATTGCCAATATTTTCTGCTTAGGATGCCATTTCCTCACCATTGCAATCACTTCTGTATTTGCTGTTAAAGGCAGTGCATTTATTGTCTTTGTCCCTGTAAAACTCTCAGTTATTTTTAATAGGTTTTATTTTTTGCACCCATTTTTCAACATCCTTTGGGAAAACCACCCAAAAGAACTGCATATGTTTTTCTGGGATTAGAATAAAGTGCATGAAATACAGAGGCAATGTCACCTCCTTTTCCTCCTAATGACTCTATTCTGCATGGATCAAGGCATCTCATCAACTGCTTTTATTACAGCATGGGAGTCTGCATGAAATTGTTTGTTTGCTGTGGCTATGAGATTTTTTTTTTTCCCAATCCTTCAGTTTTGTAAGGCATAGGTTGTTCTCACGGGAGGGCATGACACTATATTTTATTGTGCCACTTACCAAACTTTATATGCAGTGACTAGTATTTATTTCTGAATAACTGATAAAAGTATTTGTAAGAAGAGATTGTTGTTAAGAGGCCACTCAGACCACAAGTACTGTAAATGTGATCACCTCTGCAGGTTGGGAAAGACCTGCTCTCCCTTGAGTCTGCAACTCAAAAGGTGTGCACGCTTGGTAGCTCTTTAGTCAGGGGCTGTAAACTACCTATAAAACATTGCAATTTTTTTTCAAATTTGCATACCATATTATTATGTTCCATTGCTCTGTCTTTTAAAAAAGAGAAAATACATCTAGCTTTAATTATTTATATTTTATATTTAATATTTAGGGGAAACTGAGTCAAATTAATATAGAGTGACTTTTAAGGTGACATTGTGCCAAAGCCATAAAAGTGCAGGCCCTTTGATTCCTAATCTCAGGATCCATTGCCTTATCTTCCTTGTCTCTATTTTCTACTTCAGGCATAATTCAGCTAGAAATTTCTCTATGTTCTTTCATCATCTGTCATCAAAGAAAGGATTTTCTGTGATCTGCTGCCTGTGAATTTTGTCATGGTCTGGCTGAGCCTCCCTAGTGGATGGTGACCAGATTGTGTTATTTGGATTTAGTGTTTAAATTCTATAGTAGAGCCCTCTTCTTCAAGCTACATTCACTTCTCACTTCATGATGTGGAGCTCCTCAAATGCTCTTTCAGGGGCACATCTTTTTTCCTAGTCCATTTCCTGCATCTCAAAGACAGTGTTGATGATCCTAAAGGATATACAACCTGGTTTGCAATTTAATCCCTTTGGGAGCTTCATGGCAGTTGAAATAAGGAACACAGGACTTGCCAAGGAACTTCCCAAGCACAGATACATGACTTGAAACAGTGCAGGAGAACTGCAGGTCCATAGAAATCAATACCTGTCTGGATGCAGCACTCTCTTCATCCTCCTGAAACAATTTTTCCTGACATTCAATGGATTAAGTTGGCATCCTTCAGGTCTTTGTCTGAGAGTTCACTTTCTTTAATGTTTACTTAACAGTTAGTGCTACCTTTCCTCTTAGATTTTCTGGATATTTTTTATGCCTCAAATCACTGTGGGATTACTATGGCAAAAAGTCATTAAAAGTGAATGAATTTGTTACAACAGCTGGCTGTCTGCTAGGATAATACTGTTCCAGTTAGATGACCCCAAGAGGACCCCTTCAGCTTTCTGGACAGGGTTTATTCTTTTTTTTAAGATGAGAGTCTAAGTGATACTGAAGGTTGAAATGAGAAAATTACTGTATTTACTTGAAGAAGAACAATATTCCAAGAACATACATACCATGGCCTATTAATAAGTAGTACACTTACCACAGTTATAAATAGCTAATTTTTAAAGAAATGTACTTTATTCAATGCGTTAAAGTAATAAACATAATCTGATGTATATTCTGCAATCTGTCACAGGTGGTTTCCTAGACAGATGCTATAGCTTAATCAGATGATATGTACTCAACTGAGAAATGACATCTTCCTCATTTTCCACAGTCTGACAGTCACAGTGTCTCAGTGGAGCCTTCTGACTCTTGTGATCTTGTAGTGTCACTTAGAAAATGTGTATCTGTGGTGTCTTAGCTCAGACTTTTCAGAGAGTAATATTTTTGACTGTAGAACAACAGCAAAAAATGCTGGAAAAACAGTCCATTCTTATTAAATGACAAATGAGCGAAATAAATCTGCACTCCTAACAAACTAAACAAAATTGCAGTGTAAAACCACCAGAACTGCCCTAGGCTGGTGGAGAACTTGTGAGCCATGCACTGCAGTCACTTTGCAACAGAGTTTGCACAGATACTAATGGGAATCACGTGTCTGGCAGGAGGGCATGTGGTCGTGAAAAACAGCTTCTTGGAGAGACACCGTTGTGGCAGTGTCTTTGTGTTGCTGTGCAATGTTGTGTCGTGATTTGGGGGGATGGACAAGAGCAAAGAGGTTGTAGAGAGTTGGAAGATGAGAAACAAGGAAGAAGGTCATGACGAAGGTAAAAACAAGAGAATGTTTATATGTTAATAATATGTTAATAAGTTTTGTCAGGAGAGAAAAGAAATGCTCTGTAGTGTTTGACTCACCATGCGTGTAGCCCTGAAAAATACTGGTGGTGTTTTGGAATCAGAAATGAGGCTGCCTACGGGTGAAAACTCCACACTTGTCTTCTGAGGGTGAGCAAAAGTTCAAAGAATTTTTGGATGAAGTGAACAGACTCTAAAAGTGCGTGGAGGCAGGACCTGGTTGAAGACCTGAATGACCCTCTGCAGTGCCAGCCCTGATGGGTGCTGTGGCTGCATGTGGGCATATCTCTGCATTGCCTGCTCTCAGGATTTCTTCTATAATTTAGGATATTCGTGGTGTAGGTTCATGGCTCAAAAGTGGGAGGGGCTGGGAGCATAAGGATGATTGAGAGAGAAGAGAGCCCATTAATGTCTACCACCCATTGAGGGGATCTGCTCAGAAGCTAACTCAGCTAATTCAGGGATTTCCAGAAAGGTAAATATTCTCATCAAAGGGTTGGCACACTGGGACCTGGTGACAAGGGATATGCAGAGGATCCTGTTGCATGTGGTAGTGTGGAAGTACAAGTGTAGCAGATCGCTGAGGGAGAGGGTAGGGTAACCAAAAAATTCTATTTTTTTCTTTTCGTGATCGGAAAATGTGAAGGCAATTATGACCAACTTCACTTCTACTATGGCCTCTTCCCATGTGCTTTGTGTGGGAGGTGTTGCAGAAAAGAAATGCTAAACAATTCAACATTGTTTTATTCTATCTTCCAATATTTTATGAAGTGATGTATATGTAAAACACTGTATGCAATAAATAGTGTGTTGAATATGATTATAGGTATTGTGGCATGGCAGATATATGAGAAATGTTATGTCATGTAAAAACTAATAGAGGGAGATGTAAAATGGGAGAATTTATTATAGCAAAGTTAGGTATTGGTCCCCAGGAAGGAATGAAAGCACAATCACTAACTGCTGTTCCTCCCATAAAAATTGATTTTCCTGTCTTACTGTTTTGGGTGTTCTTATGTAGTATTATAGATTTTAAAATATCATCCAAGGAGTAAAAGAAGAATTGGGATGTGAGCACTTCACATTTAATCCAAAATTCTTGATATAGAGACAGTGGCTCAGCTTTGATTTTCTGAGATTTCTGCTTTCTTTGAATTGCCATATTTTTTTTTCTTTC
Source organism: Strix aluco (assembly GCF_031877795.1). NCBI lineage: Eukaryota > Metazoa > Chordata > Aves > Strigiformes > Strigidae > Strix > Strix aluco. The sequence continues at coordinate 91,071,817 of NC_133931.1, read as the reverse complement.
AATGAGATTAGACATTAGACATGACTCAAAGACATGAATTAGAAGTATATGTTGTTGAGATAAAGATAGTGGTTACAGTGGCAGTAGCATAAAGACTAATGACAAGCTGGATTAATGGAAACCTTGCTGATGCTGAAGAATGGTAAATGAAAGACAGGATGGGAAACAGTAGATGGACCGTAATTTTATTTGAGTAAATAATTACTGGCTCCAATTAATTGTCCGAAGAAAGTGCTACAAGGTGGACTGCTCTGAAAAGAAGCTGGGTGTGCTGGGACTGTGTGTGTTCCGACTGTTTGTGCTGTTACCAGTAATTTAATTTCAGGCTTTTTATCATTCTGCGATGACAAGTTATTAGGGCTTTTCCCCTTCCCAGTGCTCTTTCAAGCTGATCACTGAAATGAAAATGTTTCTTCTGGGGTACTAAGGTCCAGCAAAGACAAGCCTGAGAGGCCAGCAATAGCTTCCTCCATCCTTCTCCGGATGGCCTTAGTGGTTAGTTAGAAGGGAGCCCTTCCAGTTCATCTAATCTTGCTACAGAGATTTTACCTCCTAGACAGCTGTGAAGAGGCAGCTTCATATATTTATCTACCTATTCCCAGGTTCTCAAAGGTGATTTGCCATTTTCCATCAAGGGAGGGAGTGGGTACATCCAGACCTCTGTTATTTCTTCTCTGTAAGAACAAGGCAACTGAATTGAAGAGAAAGCTCTCTTGTAACATTGTACTATTGCAAAACTAATGAGCATAGCACAGGCATCCCAGGAATATAAAGCCACTTTGAAGCAGGTGATCACTTTTTTTATAACTTTCTTGTCCCCCAACAGATTTTTAACCCCTGCTAAACTTGTTCAATGTTTTGGCTGTTTGCTCTGCCCACTCATTAATTTCAAAGAGCCCTGGCTGGGGCTTCCTTGCAGAAGGAAAAAGAAATAAAATGAAGTTGTGTTATTGTTAATTATTTTTATCTTGCCAACACCCTAGATTCTGCATCGAAGTCACCGGAAGCTTATTTGCTGTAAGCACAAGAACCTCTCTGGGATAAAAGCATCCATAACCTCTGATAGATGAGAGGCTAGCTAAATGGCATGAAATGATTTTAAAAAGATAGTGTTAAAGATGCGAAGCCAAGTACCCAGAAACAAAGAAATGCTGAAATTCATGCCCAGCTGAAGCCTTGGTTTGGTTCCTTTCCATGCAATATGCCTTTTGTTTACAATTTGGTCATGGTTTTTCCACAGACTTCCTGTCTCACCTAGCACACAGGACACAGTGCTCATTCACCAAGTATCTTTTAAAATGTTTTTTCCACTTTTCCTTGATATGGGCTCGTATACTCTCCCATAAACATGGACTTTGTCATTTCGTCTTGGGCTTTTCTAAGGTGCTTGTGCTAGAATAACCTTCTAGCTTTCAAATACTAAAGAGTTCACAACATCTTTTAAGTAGAGGGGATAGTATCATCCACTTCTTACTGACTGCAGACTGAGACCTGAATATTAAAGCCAATAGCATCAAAAGAAAATCCAGCAGCAGAGATAGAGATTGGATACTGTTCTTCAGGTTAACTTCCAGTTTCTTTAGCTATGAAATCTCTTAGCTATGAAAGCTCCTCCTTCAGTTTCCTGCCTCCTTACTGATAAGTCTTCCTATGTCAGTAACAGATGACCTTGGACCTTACAGACCAATGCTCTTTCCATGACAAAAACCCAGTTCATCTCCAGAACAGGTTTGTTCTGTAAAATTAACAGAAAAAAGTGGATTGTGAAGGCTACATACAAGGAAGATTCCAGCTAGTGACTACCGTGTGTGGAAACCTTGTGGGATGTGGGAGACTGCAGACATTTCAGGAAACACAGCAATTAGCATGTTTGAGATGAATGTTGTGTACTGCCCTTGCATGAGCTGGTGGCTGTAGAATGAAGGAAGTCAATGAAGACAAGGTAAAACCTGCAGAAATTAGATGATTAAATGGAAGAGAGCTTTGAAACTGAAGAAAATAGAGGAGAAAGAACTGAAAAGTAGATGGCTAGTACAAGGCCGCAGCGGGAGATTCAAGGACTGCTAAGAGGGCTTAGGTGTGTGTCAGGAATGGACCCAGAGAAGATGCTTACAGCATACATCCATATAAGGGCAATGAAAAGCAAGGGAAATCTGAATGATATATCAGTGAAACCTGATGTGGAACAGAGCAGCTGTGGAACAAGTACAGACAGCAGATGCTCTGCTTCCTTCTGAAGCTGGAAACAGAATTAGGCAATTGCATAGGAGGATGAGGAATGCCTCTGCAAGGCTTCTGTAGCCCCTTTTGTAGGCCTGTGTTATCCAAGATCTGTCTGATGTGCTGGTACATCTATAGGAGTTTGGGGATAGCACAGCGTGCTGAAACACACTGTAAGTTCCCAAAACTTTGAAATCTACCAGTGACAGGGCAATTCACATAGGCTTAATGAACCTGCAAGTCTCTGCAGTCATTTGAGGGATGCAGACTTCTCCATAAATGTGTTAGGACTACAGATGCTGAAGGTAGAAATGAGTTTTCCTTATTAAGGGGTGGAGAATGGCAGTGCCCTTTCATAACGATGTCTCATCTCCATGTTACAATCATGCTGATATAGACTAAAAAGGTGCAGCTGCTAGATTCTCAGGTGATTTGCATAACTGAAAGCAAATTGCAGTACTTTCACAGATATATACATGATTTTCCCTACCTGTGTTTGGTTACCATGCAACAGGGTGAGATCTTAAAGCCTTTCTGATCTGAAGTTTATCTCATCAGAGCTCCTTTCCTAGAAGAAAACTTTAAAAAATATAACCTTTAATCTGAAACTTGTTCTTTACTGTCCACCCCCCCAATCTTACAAGCATATATATAACTTTGGACGTGTCTTTGGCTTGCTAGTCTTGAAGAATATTCAGAACACATTAATAATTTTTGCGGTTGGTTACTATGTTTTTGTGGGTCACCTTGTAATGAAATGGCATAGAACCATTTTGTTTATTTTCCTATTATTTGATTTCAGAATCACAATTAAGATGATTCTTTACCATTATGAGGACAGCATGTAAGACTAGCCAAAACAATACGTAGATGCATGTAACGCTCTGAAACACTGCCATCTTTTGGTCACTGGAAAATGTATTGTACGATTTGTTTCGATTCCTCATAGGTGTCTGGGAGGAGACAGAGGTATTTATATGCCCCAATGATTTTATCCTGTGCAGCAATGCATTACATCAAGGAGCTTGGAGAATCACATCTCCGTATTTTGGTGGGAACTTCGGTGCTTGGAAAGTGCTGCATTATTTTCTTTCCTGCTGCTGTCCAGGAAATGCACACACAGCTCTCTTCTCAGGCAAAAGGAAGAATGAATGACCTATGCATATAAGAGGTGCTTGATGTTCTGCTGAAAAATGCTTACGCAGTCCATTAATGATGGCTTTATGAGACCCTGTATTGAGATCCTTTAGGATGTGAAGGATAGGAGATTAATAAGCATGATCTGAACATCATACTGGACCTTGTGCATTTTGAGGAAATATGCAACTAATTCCCTCCTTGAAGTTACCCATATCCTCTAATTAATAAGATTTCCATCCTGTTTCTATATATTGTACATTTATGAAGAGTTTTGTGGCTTGCCTAGCTTTCTGCCCAAAATGTTTGTCAGTACTGCTAGGGACCTTTGGCTTTAGACTGGGCAATTTAGGAATGAAACCTGGAAATAGAGTGGAGGAAGAAACTGGAGATGTTCTCCAGGGGCAAGTCCCTGGCGCGCTGAGACCAGACACAGGATTCACAGGCTGTTCTCTTCTTGCTGAAGGTGAATACAGTCAAGAAAACTGTGACAGTGGTCTGAATCCTTCACAAGGGCTCTGTTGTGTCTTTACCCGACTGCCTTACCTGATAACTGTAGTGTTTTGGGAGATGATTAAGGTGGTTATAAAGTAAGACTGTACTCAGGAAAAAAAAGATAAGGTATTGAAGTTATATTGAGTAGGCTTGACTTTCTTTTCCTGTATGCAGCTTTTTATGTGGAGTTAACTCTGATGATTTACATCAGTGCAAAGAAAAGCAGAATTAGGCTTTCTGATGCAGATGCCACGTGCATTGATAGCACCTCTCTAGCAGCAGACTGAAATATGTGAAAGAAGAATTAGATGCCAAGACTTACTAATAGATGCTTACTGATATGTGGTTGTACAAGAATACAAGTTGGTATGATTTTTCTTGGCAGAGAGCCAGAAGAAATTGTCACATTAAATTAGGAGGATCTATTTTAATTTTCTCCTTCTGACATCCTCCTATTGATTTGGTCCAAGTGCCTTTATTCAATAATTCTACAAAATGAATACTAAGCAGTCTAGCTGCTTAAATAGCATTTATTTATCAATACAATTTTTAATACACAGAATTTTAGTCTGTCAGGACCCAGCTTATATATGATAATATGTAACTAAAAAAAAAAAGAAAAACAACACAAAAGTGTATTTTAGCATGTAACCTGACTGGGAATTAGCTGTAGTGTGGAAACACTCTGTTCTGAGGAGCAGCCAGATTGCAGCTTTTCAGCAATAGTACTGTCAGGCACATGTTGAGTTTCAGGCAGGATCTAGCTCCTTGACTTTTTGGTATAACAGAAATAATGTAAATAGATATTATATGGTAGAAGGGGACTGTTACCCTATGACAACATTTTAGTCTGATGAGATTATCACTTAACCACACAAATAATTGGAAATGAAGAGGTCATTTGTGAAGTTGTTTGGCAATACCATGTCAAAAAAAATGAGTGATGTGAATATTTTCTGAGTGGGGTGACATCATATCTAAATCTTTTGTGATGAAGAAAAGGTTTATGTGCTATCTCCTCATGAGGATTGATTACAATATCAGCAAAGCTTTAGCTTCAGTGTGTCTATTTTATTGCACTATATACATTTGGAAAATGTAGGTCGTGACTGTAATATCTTCTTTGGAGGAGAAGCAAAACTGAAGTCTTGTTAATTTGTGCCGCTGAATTTGTGGGGAAAGTAAGAATAGGAAGTTGGTTCTTCTCCCAACCTGGTCAGTTCTATTTTGTGAAATAACATTGAGTCTACTTCAACACCTCCAGCAGAATCAGTTGGCAATGGCACTTTTGTTCACTTCCTTGTCTTAACAGCTGTGTTTTGCTACTTCTCTCTGCTCCTACAATTTCTAAAAGTACTGACAGCATTTCAGGGGTTGTTGTGTCTGTGTTTGCATGTGTATGTGAACGTAACTCTTAATAATATTATAGGGTTTTGCAGAATTAATAAGAAATCCATTTGGGTACTCACTGTGTGTCACCTTTGCTGGCTGAGTTTCTCTACCGCTGCAGAGAAGAACTGGTGTGAAAATGCATGGCTCACGTGTGAATGTGTAATAATTACTGTCAGGCCCCAAATTTGTGGAACCTCATCTAGTCAATGAACGATTATAGTGGTTCAGTATTGATAATATCCAGAAAGTTGGCCATTAAATATTCATCGGTAGGCTGCCTAATATACAGAACTGTGTGTGGGAAAGGGAATATTTGGATGAAAACATGGAACAATAAAGAGAAACTTTAGCGGAGTTCAAAGAAATGTGGTCTCTCTTGTGTAATTTGCACTTTCTCACATATGCATTATTGTGACCAGTGAATTTCAGAAGGAATCCACTAGCTCAGCCTAGTAGACACCAGAAGACGCTATATGAAGAACTTAACTACAAAGTTTAAGACTAATTAGCTCTTCTGTTACCTTAGTAGTGCCAATTCATTTAAATGGATTTGATGGAGCACAGTTTGATCAAACAAGGATCAGAGAGAGGCAGTCACTGATGGCAGCTGGTGGGAGGAACAGACATCAGGAGATTTGTTCCTTTCTTCCCCCAACCCGCTGGCTCTCTGAGAATTACTGTTTGTAATGATAGCAGGCTTCAGAAGAGGCTTGCTGCAGTTGCTAACTTGTGATCCTGATTCATTTTCTATAACTCAGTAAACTGTAAATAAATGGATTAAAGAGCCATTTGATCTTCAAGAAGAGGTTTAAAGTGGCTTTGATGACTAAGTACCTGGGGGAATACAATGGATTATCATGGATAATTGATTAAAGAAGAGAGGACGTTAAATTGATGTATATGTGAATACATATAATCTACAGTTTGTGCATGTGAGTTCTGTGTGTCTGTGAGCATGTGCGTAAATGCAGACACGTATATGAATGAGCAGAGTGGGTGTATGGAAGTATACATGTTGCTATTTATTTACTTTGTCTTCTTTCTAGTTAGGAAACGAGAGATGAGACATTACTCTGTTAAACCGTATTTACATTTGGAGATACAGCAGCATGCTACTAAACTCCAGGTGAAGTTCAGGCACCAGGCAAATTTCTATGAGACATGCTATCCATTAATAAAACTGTCTGAATCTAAAGGGCAGCACCATAGCTATAAACTTGTGTGAGCTGAAGCATTCAATGATGATTGAGAAGGTAGGTAGAAATCATCTCATAAATAAAAGCACAAGAAAGCATGCTTGCTCTTGCCATCTTCCCTAGTGTGTCTTATCTTGCATACCAACACCTCTTTCTACTATGGGTATGTGCTCAAAAAGAGGACTCTGAGGAAAGCTTAAAAACATGTAGAACAAATAGTAAGGGGACAACAACATCAAGGATCTGCCCCCTCCAGCTTTCATAACGGAAGAACGTGAAGACTTGTCTCAGCTTTTAAAAGAGCAAATTTTAAAGTCCCACGTGGCTAGAAATAAAAATAATGTAAGGTAACCCTGAGACTAGTTTTGTGACCTCTTCAGATTAAACAATTGGCTCTCCTGCTTTGTAAACTGGATTTCAGCCTGCAGTGTATTAAGTCAGCAGAGCTGTATAAACCTGCTAAAAATAAGAAGTAAAATGGAAACAAGTCAGTCTTGACCTTAGTCCTGTGAAAGCTAGCTTACAGGAACTGAAGTAAATCTATATATTGCTTCTTCTCAATTTCTTTCTTTCTCTTGGATGAAATATGTTTAATTTTACAGATTCGTTTTTCTTTCTCTTCATTTTAGTGAAGACTTTGTGGAATAGGGAAGGGTGACAATAGCTCGGGGAGGGGAAGAGGAAGGTGACGTTTGTACCTTGTGACAGTTACTCTGTTGCACCAGTGATGGTATTTTTAGTTTTTTCAGTTTTGTAGTTTAAATGATAACTTTGCAGATAATACAAAAGCAAAATTATACAAAACAATTCATTCCTTGCTTTTGCTCCTCTCCCTCATATATTCCCTGCCCAGCCATCACTGCTCTTTAAAATTAAGTGGAGAGAGAAGGATTTATTTTGCACTAGGGCTTTGGGAAATCTAGAAAGCAGCTGTTCACTTCCACTAGAGCAACAGAGACGGCACAGACTGTCCTCTGGGAACTGACATCGAGTATAGTACTGCATTATAAATACCATTTCCTAAATGCAGACTAGGCTCCCTGCGGCTGATGAATAGACCCGTGCTGTCTTAGTACTGGGAGTGAAAGAACAACATTTTCCTCACTTTCAGAGCAGGGGGAGGCATCTCACAGCATTTCTTTTCTTCTGCTGATTGTGTGTGTGGTTGGATAGGCCTTTAACAATCATTTATGGGCTGACCTTCAGACTGTCTCTGGCATCATCATCTCCCACTGAGTTGAGCCGCGATTAGGGGTACAGATCCTTCCCAGCAGAGTGAGAAGAAAGATGTGAGTTTGGACGCTTCTGGGCTCAGGCACTGGTTTGATGCATAGCCCTTGATACATGGCTTCACAGCATTTTTGCATTGCATTACTGGTTTGTGAACTGGAGCCTAAACTTCCTCATAGTACTGAGGGGATATAATAAACTACACTAAATGACTGTTGGCTTTGCTGAATGCCTGTCTTTTCTTACTCATCTGAAATAACTTTCCAGTCTCATTAGGAGAGTTAAACTCCTCTTGCATGGTAGGAAGGAATTAACTTCATACAACCAGTGCAAACTAAAAGAGACAGTAAGTAAGTGGGTAGGCTCCCACTGAATAACTGTTAGAAATACTCCTCATTAGTGATTGCTCATCTCGTTGGGTGCTTTCTTCCTCTTTTGTGTTCCATTTTCTGCTGGAAGTTATGGCCCCTCCTATATTTCATATTCTCATGCACCTGTTCACCATGAGGTATTGTCTGAGGAGGTAAGAAAGTGGAGCAGAAGGCACTTTACAGCTCCCTGTATCAGCTGTGAAAAGCCTCCCGTGAATTACAGTTGAACAGACGTATCCTCTCTTCCTTAGAGAAAGCAACTTAGAGACAAGACTGTGCTGTTAGGAAACAAGCAAGCTGCAGTGATTATTATTTTTTTTTTTTTTTAATAACTCTTAAGTGAGTCTTTACTGCTTTAAGGGCTTCTTAATTAATCACCAGAATGGAAATGATTGTCAGCATTCAATATGCTCAGCTGCATGATCATTTTGTTTCTGAAGATTTGAAATTGCAGTAGCTGGTAATATCTTAGCCCTCATAGAGCTAAATTGCGTTTGAAACTTAGGAACCTCCTGTCAAGGTCACTTCCATGCTGTGACACCAGCCCAAGAGCCAGAGTTTGCCACATGCAGCAGTGATATGAGTAGTAATGCAAGAAATAAGAAAGAATCCTGATTTTGCCCTCTGTGCGAGGAAAAAATGAAGCTGGAATAGATAAATAAAATTTTTCACGAGGTGGAGCAGGGTTGAGTTATAACTTCAGAGAAGACATTGTTTTGGGAATGAAGAATACTTTTATGTTCTCTTGATATACCCCTTCAGTTAAAGCTTAACAACTGAATTTCTGAAGTTCATTCTTTCCATGTTATTTTTCAGTGAGTTGCGTGGTTATCAGAAAGACAACCATCTACCAGCTGCTACTGAAGTCAATAAAAGCAAGCCTAATGTTTGCCTTTTATTAATTGCTTCTGTGCAGGGGATTCTCCCCTGTGAATCTGTCCCTTCGTTTTTGATTAGAAAAACAGATATTTAGAGCAGAGCTATTTGTGCATACTGTAAGAACCAATCAACCAAATTAAACTTGTGTTTAAAAACTGATTCCCAACATTGAGGAAACTGTAGTGTAGATGAGGAGGAACCAGCTGGAAACTGGGTGAGGTTTTTCTCACAAAGAATTTAACTAATTGTTAGTAATGTGTCAAAATGTTCAGCAGATTATCTCAGTTTTTCATTGAAAAAGGGAATAGTTCATTTTTTCCTATCAAGATAGAGCAGTATTCAAAGAAGGAATACACTTTATGTAATGACAACATTACATAAATAATAATAATAATAATAATGCAACAGGTTTGAGTTGATGGAAAAGATGCTGGAACAGGATGAATGGGATGGAAAGGAGGCTGGAACAGGTATCAAGGCAAAACTGATGGATAGCTCCATGCACTGAGGTTCCCAGGACCTGTGTCACCAAATGGAATTGCCACAGCAATTAAAATTAAAACAGGAAAATTAAAAAGAATCACAGAACTCTTCCCATTCTTCTTTCATTTGCAGATGTTGTCCCTTCTTGCTGTGTTCCACCAGCCATCTTATGCTTTCTGATTAGCAAAGAAGTTATTTTAGGATAGATTTAGTTATTTATATTTTATATTTATATTTAGTAATTTGAGATATATACCCTCTTTTTGAATGCAGCCAGCTGAGCTGGTGGGACACAGAGCTAACTGCATCAGTACATCCAGTAATGTCACTTCAACTGTGACTGAACATGAATTTTTCAGGTTACTGTACTATCCATGTTCCCTGTCTGAGTGTGCTGTTTAATGCATCATAGCTGTTTCCCTCAGAAATAAAACCAGAAAGGATGATTCAAGTTATGTTTAAAAAACTGCTGATCTTGTGTTTGCGGTTTTGCTACTTCCCTGGAGTGGTGGTAGAGCAGAGCTCTTAACCAGCGCGCGACGGTACAGCCCGTAACACGCATCAGAAACCATGCCTTGTGCCAAGGCAAATTCAGGACAAGGAAGCTTGAGCGCTGCCTTTCCTTTCTTGTGTGTGTCCTGTCTCTTTGGAGCACAAGTATTTCTGGTGTAACGATGACACTAAAGGAAAGTAAACAGGGCTGGTAGGTAACATGCAGGGTTTAGCTCAGCTAAGAATTCTAGTGTTATTTCTTATTAATTATTGAGAGCAGCTGTGTGCTGGAAATGGTGGAATACACAGAGGGTAACATAAACCAGAGAACACACAGTGTAACTGAGTCACTATATTGCTCTTCCGAGAAGGGGAAACTGTTTTAGAGTGGGTCTCTGATGTGGGTCAGGCATGTGTAGACACAGTGACTTCCTGGAGCATCCAGAGCACACACTTAGGATGAATTCTTACACCAGAAAGCCTGTGCTTTCTTGTCCTTCCTAATACCTCTCTGTCAGGTGGCATGGAGAAGCACAGGCTCACCCTGGCCCCTTCTATGCCTTGTCCTCCTGGTGTTGGTAGTGATAGTGTCAATTTGCTTAAGGAAAAACTTGTTCTGGATTCTATTTTTGCCAGTCTACGCCAGCACATAGCCCTGACTGTGAGAAATTCATTCAGGACTGGGCCATGCCATCCTCTCAAGCTGAACGGGATTCAAACTGATAACTTAAATAGGCTATTGGCTGTGTCAAGTGGCTTCAAGCTCTCTAAGCACCTATGAGAATGAGTCTTCTAAATTTTTCTCCTTGGAAAAGCAGTGGATGAAGTTGTTAATTCTTTCATAGTATAGTCAAAAGATCTTTTCACAGGACTGTTTCATCTGGACTAAAAATTGCTGTTAGGACAAAATCAGGGCAGATATAACTGTTATAATTAAAGTGATTCAGTCAGAGAGTGCATGATGTGAATCACACATACAAGCAGCAAGTGAATGTGCTCTGAGTAAATTGCGTTTGAAAGGAGATTTAAAAGATGGGGAATGGGACCCAGTTTTCAAAACAGAGGTGTTATAGTGCCTTTACAGATGCCCTCCATCTCCTACACTCCAGCTGCTTCTCCAGAAGGTTGTGGATTTGCCGTCTCATGTCATGTGTGTCAGCCCCATGTGGATGTCTCACATAAGGGCCTCTGAAATGGCAATTCATGCCTATGTTCAGGCAGCTGAAACCCCTCTGAATTACTATTCCAGCAGGTGCTTGGGTGGAGCCATGGGGCCTAATCCATCTTTTTGCTCTGTATTAGTAAGTCCTATTAACATATTGTTGTTCTGCATCATTGCTGAGACTGAAAATGAAGTAAAAGCAGTCTTTATCACAGGGTATTGCGCACTTATGTCTGTCCCGCTGTGGGGCAGAGGTAGAAGCAGTTACTCCTAACTGAGGTTTGAAAAGTGAGTAACTCTACCTGCCACATTAGGAGCAGGTGTTTTTAATCTCTGCTTGAACCACACATTAGAACTTTTGATTGAGTCAAAAGAGAACATAATTTATTTTGCTAAATTAGGTTTCAAAAAGATCCTAAAAGTGAATGTTCTAGATCATATGAAACTGAACACAGTATTTTGTCATTAAAATCTTGTCCAGACAGTTAAAAGAAGAGTTGTATTAACTAGCTGTGTACTAATCAGTGGCTACTTAAGGCAGTAGTTAACATTACCATAAACACTTGATAGTTCTTGGACTTAAATTTCAATACTGAAACATATATGTGTCATATTTATATGGCCTCATTCTCTCTTTTTCTTTTTCTCTCTTTTTCTTTTCCTAACAAGATAATAAATTCAGTTCTTCAACAACTGTTCTGATTCTTTTCTTCCCAAACTGTTCAGGTTCCTGTCTGTGAATAATAATTGCTTTTTAAAGCAGTTGTATGTGCAGTGGAGGGCAATGCATTTGTGTTTGGAGAATCCAAAGTTTTAAAATAATTAGATCGAGAGGGGGATCTTGTCTTATTTGTATGTCCATAAAGCACTGTTATTCTATTCTGTGCAGGGTCATACATCATTCTAGCATCTGAGTTCCTTCTGGCACTGCAGTAAGCAGTATGCTTAGTGTTTTGCGATCTCTGAATTCCTCTAGACCAAAAGCAGAGCCAGAGATTGCATTTCCTTTGTTTTTCCAGCCACGCTAGGGAGCAGTGAGCACACTTTGTGTTTGATACTACCACCCGACCTTAGAAACATCGGAGTTATAATACCTTCTTTACAATACTGTAAGTTTCCTTGGAGCTCAGACAATCGTAGTTTTGCAAATGATTTGGACATCCTCTGAGATTTTAATGCAATTTAGCTTTCCCTGGAACAAAATAATGCTATCAGGACTGCTACTTCCAGCTAGATGAATTAATCTGATAATAACTGTGTGCCTAGATTTTGGTGATCCAAAATTTTCAGGTTTATGTACAGAACTATTTTTTGCTGATGAAGCGGTGTATAATGAGCTCTGAGAGCTGCCAGCTAGTGTCTGCAGCTTTCACTTGTGCAGCTAAAAAATGAATTCCTCCCTGTAAATTGTAGGCAGCTCCAGGGGAATCTTTTTAATATGTGTAAAGTAGGGTGTGTATAGCAATAACAAATGCATGGATACCACAGTGCAAACACTTTGGAGCAGGAAAACAGTGTTTTTCACACTGTTTTATTTGTTTCAACTAAGTCATGTGCAGCATCAAAAATGATATCCAAGACTAACTTTGAATTCTTGAAAAGTCCCTGTACTGTGTTAAAGTGCAGCAGTGGGATGATGAATCAGTGTGAGAGCGAAGGAAATACGGCCCTGTGCATCACGGTTTGCTGTGCTTTGTGTAAGGTAGGCCTTTGAGACTTGCCATGGGCTATTGAGTATCTGGGGAGAACAAAGAGGTTCTGCAATGATTGCTTGCACCAATAAGTCGTCGTACTGATGTTCCTGCCAGGGCACATTGCCAGTGCAGGAAGGCACTTCAGAGACTGCTAACTAACAAGTTACCATGCTTGGGTAGTAAATTACCCAGTTTTACTGGGCCTCCTTGTGAAAAATCTTCAGTGAAGCAGCTCTTGTGTTTTGACTGCAGTTCATTAGCCAGCCAGCTGCAGCACAATGCACCTGCTGGTGGGACGCTAGCTGCCTCACCTGGGTCAGTGCTTGCAGGACACTGCATGTCCCAGTGAAAGCTGTAGGTCAGCACTGCCGAGACTGGAACATGACACGTCCCAAAAATGCTTCACTGGCAAATGTAACTTCGATACCAAACACTGAGATACATTTGCCATCCTTCTTTTCCAGTTAAGCTTTGGGCAATGATGATGCTTGAAAGCTCTTTGTTGCTGAGGTTGTACAACAGCCCAGCCTTTCAATGACTGCTGTGTTGCCTCTTGGCAGTTGTGGACTCGGTGCCTTCTTTATTTTGTTTACTTTATTGCTTCTGCTGTTTTCTCACAGAATTTGGTAGGGATGTGCTGTATGGTCTGAATCATTTTTATGTACCTGATGATGTATCTTCTATGATATCCTAGTTCTTCAAAAACATCCTGGTAAACTTTCAGCAGTTTCGCTTCAGGTGTTCTTGCACTGTGAGCAGCCTTAGATACTTTTCAATATTCTTAGTTTCTTATTCCACTTACCTGTAGGACATCATGGCCTTCTGGCATGCTGCTCAGTCTTTGAGCAGAAACAGAAGAAAAGAGAAGACAGTGTAACATCCACGCTTTTTACTCTTTCTGCCCATTTATTATTCTCAGTTACTAAGCGAAGCAGAGCTCTCTTAGTTTGTAGGCGTAGCATTCCCTCTATACAAGAGCTCTTTTTGTCATCTGGATCACCTGAATTTTTCACCATTCTCTGAACATAAACTATGAAAATTGTCCCTTTTCTTCCTCCCTGCCTTGTGAATCCCAATTATAAATTGTGGGAGGGTCACGATCAAGATGTGCAGAATACAAGATGTTGCATTATAAAGATTTTACTGATGCTCATTTGGGATGACCTACATAAGTCACTGGTCATGTAATGCTCTAGAAAATTAGAAGGAATTAATTTATAAATGAAATTAATCGAAAAAATGACCATGAATTTTAATAGAAGTGTAATATTAACAGGAATGGAACTCATTAAACTTTGAAATATGAGGCAGCTTCTTCATCCACTACACTCCACAGCTGTGATTATAACTGATGGAGATTCTGAGGTATTAAATTGGCTGCATGAAGGCTTTCTAACTGGCCTATGAATAGCATAAGGGTAAGGGGAAAGGAGGGAGCTAGTTGCAGGGGAACAGCAAAGAAAATCAAGAAAGAGGGCAAAAAATACTGAGTTTATACCATGTCTGTTCTTTAGTTCATGGTGAGTTACAATGATCATCATCTGCATTACCTGGGGGTTTGGTTTCCTCAGTAAGAAAGCTGGAAGAAATTTTCTTGCCTCTTGCATCTTTGCTTGTGTATTTTCCCCAGTTAGAAGTACTTTTCTGCTCTGAGCATGCTTTTTCTCTCTCATAAGGAGCAGCCTCTGTGCAACCTGGTGCTTCCCTCTGACTACAAAGGCTTCACACCACTGACAGTGGATACAGAGCATCACCTTTTTCAGTCTGGCTTGCTTCAGACTGAACCGCAGCTCTGTACCTTGTATCTCTTGATTTCTCTTGGTTTCTTTCCTGCCAGACAATGCTAAGGTGTCCTATGAATACCTGATTACAAGTTTTCAAAAATGTTCTCCTGGGTGAAAAGCATTCCTCTCTAGGCTGATGCTACCTGACACATGCAACTGAAACGTATGCGTGTGTGTTGTCTGTCTGCCTATCTAGCTACTAATAATTCTCTTGGTCTTTGAAAAATTAAGGCTCATCTATGTTTGTCCAGTTTCTTCAACTTGATATCTAAAGTTCAGTTCTTTTCTGCTCATGCTTTTCTTGTATGTCTCATTGGTGCTTAGTTCTGGTTCACTTAATATACATTTATACACCTTACTTTCCAATTGAACTTTTACCCGTCACGGGCTGAGAGGCAAGTTATATTGCCAGGCCTTAGTTAATTACCAGTGCCATTATTTTTTTATTTGCAGTGCCTGAGCAAGCAGAAGAACAGCAGGTTAAGCCACATTTGCAAAGAGATCATGACTCAATTAGTGCTTATGAGTAAAAAAGAAAAAAAGGAATAATTAAGGGTATGGCAGTTACAGCATTATATGCCTGTCTTAGTGCTAAGGAACCTGCTCAAAGTAGAAGCCCAATAAAAGAACGGAGGATTAGAAAGGATGTGTATAAAGCCTGAATGCAACAGGGAATTTGTGTGAGAGACTTTTCACACAGAGGAATTAGAGTTAAAGGATCTTGTTAGAACAGGGCACAAAATCTTGACTCTGGCTTTACAAAATCAATGTATGCAAATGCCTTGGTTTTAGAGGGTTTGCTGTGTGGCTAGTTTAATTTTGGTTGTGAAAGCAAAAATAAGAAGCACCAGATATTCAAGATCATCCCTGTTCACTACAGTCAGAAAGGCCCCAAAGTGTCAAAGTTTTGCTTATAAACTCTGCTCTCTCTCACTAGGAAAACTGTTGTTTCCTTTCAGTTTCAGCTATGCTTCTGCTACCTCCAGCAATTTATAGTCACACTAATTCACATTATTGTTAACTACTTGCCTCAAAAAGTGCTTAACTGCAAACTGAAGAACTGAATGGATCACTTCATGGGATTTGAAGGGCTATCTGTAATTTTGTTCTTCACTGGATGTACTTATAACCTGGTGGTGCTCACAGCATGGACTCTGATGTAAAGCTCGCTACGGGCAAAGAGGTGCAGCTCCCTGTTGCGGGAGTATATCGGACCTGCACAACTCTATGAGAGTTATAACAAGTAAAGCCGTTTATTTTTCCAATAGTACATACTTATGCTCTCGCCAAAGCTCTTACTTCATAGTTAACAAATCAGCAATTAGACAGCTATCAAACTTTTCTCCTGTCAGCATAAGACCACTCTAACACGTGCTGTGCAGACCAATCACCTTCTTATTCACGCGCTGTTCACACAGCGGTAACTTCTCACAGTTCAGTACTTTTCCACAGTTCAGTGTTGCAGCTGTCCGTTGTTTTCCCCTCACACCTTGGCACAACTCAGCAGTTTCTTATCTTTCTCCCAAGGCCTGTTTCTCATCAAAGCCTAGCTGTTGATTCAGAGGCTGTGCAGGGCTGACAGGCCGATGTCTCCCACAGCTCCCCTCAAAGTAGGAGAGCTACAGCAGTTGGAGCCAGCTGAAAAGCTAGCTTGTTGGGTTACAGGTCCTTCCCTGAAAACTAACTTGAGGAACATCACTGTGCTTGGTTTGTGTGTATGGCAGGGGAGGGGGACCCAGTGGTGGCCCCTGTGAAAAGCTTTTCAAAGCTCTCCCAGCTCCAATTGGACCTGCCTCCGTGCCGAGGCCAAGCCAATTAGCAGCAGTGGCTGTGACACTGCAATAACGTATTTAAGAAGGGGAACCTGAGAGGAGGAGTGAGAGTTGTGAGGAGGACATCTATGCAAACACCGAGGTCAGTGGAAGAAAGGAGGAGGAAGCGGGGGGAGGTGCTGGAGCAGAGACTCCCGTGCAGCCCGTGGTGAGAGGGCAGGCTGTGCCCCTGCAGCCCACGGAGGTCCACGATGGAGTGGATGCCCACCTGCAGCCCATGGAGGACCCCACACTGGAGCAGATGGCTGTACCTGAAGAAGGCCGGGACTCTGTGGGAAAAAGCCCCTGCTGTTGTAGTTCAGTGCTGGGAGGACTGCAGCACCCAGGAGGGATCCATGCTGGAGCAGCTTGGGAAGCATTGAGGCTGGTGGGAACGACTCACGCCAGACTCACTCCCCGCACCGGCCATTCCCTGTCCCCTGCGCCGCTAGCAGGAAGGAGGTAGAGAGATTGAGAGCAAAGCTGAGCCCAGGAAGAAGGGATGGGTGGGGGAAGGTGTTTTTAAGATGTGGCAATGCTTCTCACTGTCCTACTCTGTCTGTTAAGTGTGTTTGAATTAAATGGATGTTCTTTCTTCCCCCGATGAATCTGTCTTTTGCCCGTGACCTAATGGGTGAGTCATCCCTACCTCTCCTTATCTCGATTCCCAAACCTTTTGCTTTACTTTCTCCTTCCCATTCCTGAGGGGGAAGGGATGAGTAAGAAGTTGCGTGCTATTTGTTAGCTTGGTGAAATCTTTCTGAATGAAGTGGCAGTTAAAAGATTTTTAAAGGAATTCTGGGGAATAAATTGTTGTACACAGAATATGCCATGAAAGGTTCCCTAGATTTTAAAATTTCAGGTCCAAAGATGTGCCCTTAAAATGAGTGTGCTGATTTCAAGTTAGAGCAGAGGCTGTCACCATCATCATGTCATGAGATCCAACCAGTGCCTGGAGCTGCAAAGATGGAGCCACAGGCTCAGGGTCCTTAAAAATTCTCCAATGATCACCCAAAACCACAGAACACATAAGAGCACAGTGTACAAAAAAAAAGATATAACCCAAAAAACCCGTACACCTCCTTTTCCACTGAAGAGGCTGCTCTGGCTTGTCATCTGCTTCCACGCTGGGAGGAAACAGCCCCTTGGCTGTGGTCTGCTCCTTTTTGCACTGTGTAGTTGTCTTCCAAGTTTGTCGGCTTGCTCACTCATTGGGGAAATCTGTCTCCTTGTGAGATATACAACTACTTGCCTTTCCTACAGGCTGCTGGCTGGAAAGATAGGATGTCCTGCATGAAGGGAATCCAGCTGCTCTTAAACCTGGGTGCCTTCAGCTCACTTCTTTGTGGCACTGTTTTACCCTTCCTTCTTAGTTTTTTTTAAAAATTCTGTACAGCCCCTGTGATGTGAGTCTGAGTAATCAGACTGGCAGTAATACACAGTTGGACAGGGAAGCTGAGTTGCACATCTAGCGCAGTAAAAAATAATACTGGCATCACCCCAGTCTGCAGCAATGACTGTATGGTGATTTCTGTTAAGTGTGGGTACATTACAGTGACAAAGGTCGGTTTTGTTTTTTTTCCCCCTTCTGTGTGTGTGTGTACAGATCATCAGAAAAGGCAGATGATGGTGAATGTGATTATTTTTTTTTGCTGGGTGACAGATCTGTCCAATAATAATACCCTAGAGGAAGTTGATTCTGCAGTGGAGAATGGCCACTCTGCAGTTTCAATTTGAATATACAAGTGCCAAGATGTTTATACGCCGCAATGCCATGTAGCACACATAGGCTGGCTCATTACCTAGCTTACCTACTGGGAGCAGTACAGTTTGGTATTGTGGTGTTCTGCCCTAGCACTGCTAGGAAGTAGGGGTTAGTATCTTCAGAAAAATGAAATTTTAGTGCAGTCAGATTGCAGCTAATTAACATGTGAACTTTTTCTGTGAGACAGGAGTATCCAGTAAACCGTGGGGGCCTCTGAAAGCTCAAGCAAGGGAAGGATTGTAAATGTCTTTGTTTTGCTTGTTGCGTGGGGTTTTTTTGGTTTTTTGTTTTGTTTTGTTTTGTTTTTCAGGAGGGGTGTGTGTGTTTAAATTTCATGTGTGCCTTTTCAAATGTTTGCAAATATTTTCTGAATCTGGGAAACTGATTAGGAAGCACTTTCCTTCACAGAGCCTGCAACTCTTCAGCAGGTGAGCTCAGTGCATCCTTAATCAGCTGAGGGCTGCAGTGGCTGCACTTAGTGCAGACATCTCACGTAGATCTAAACAGGCCTGAGGGTTTGATTACATTTGCTTTTCTTATAGAAACATTGGCACCAGTCTCCTCCCTTGATGTGGAACAGAAGTGGACTAACCATACACAGAATTAGCTGTTGCTCAGTGTAGGACTTGGAGCAGAGTGTACATTATTTTCTAAAAGGACATGGTCCTAAGCCAGTGGGTGCTGAGTGTGATTTTTCCTCTAATACATAATTTAGTGGATGAGGATTAAAAGTTTTGCTTAGTGTGTATGGGAAATGGAGAAGAGAGTTGTCTGGCAAGAATGCATTGTCTGTTGCTTTAAATGAGCAGCAGGGTGCTCTTATGCCTCCTAGCTGGCCTTTGGTAGAGGCGAAGTATTAATACTAAAGAGCAAAGGAGGAATATCAGTGTCTCAGAGTCACGGCATGAATGATAGAGAGCCCTGTCAGAAACATTTGCTAGCAAAAATCCAGGTAATGAGATGGGAGATGCTGTGTTTTCCACTGCTCTAGAAGAGCAGGAGCCTATTGACCTTCAGGGGAAGGCTGCCAGGTTAATTATGCTCCTTCACCCTGGAGCTGCAGGTTAAGAGCCGGAGATTAACAGCTTTGAGGGACTGGGTAGGTCAGCTGGCTTTTGTTACTTGTACTTGGGGTTGTGCAAAGGGTATGTTCATGACCAGAGCATTTAGAGTTAATAGGGCACTGAGAGATGTTTTAATATACGGTTTAATTAGTTATCATGCAGGCTGATTGATTGCCTATCTATTAAATCTTCTGTTGATGGACTTATAAAATGTATTACTCATCTGTAAAATGGTTATAACAGCTATAAATCATTTAAGAAACCTTATAATTCATTTATGAAC
This sequence comes from Strix aluco, assembly GCF_031877795.1. Taxonomy (NCBI): domain Eukaryota; kingdom Metazoa; phylum Chordata; class Aves; order Strigiformes; family Strigidae; genus Strix; species Strix aluco. The sequence continues at coordinate 91,052,359 of NC_133931.1, read as the reverse complement.
CTATCCTTTAGAGTAAAGTAGAATTGATCTTCATCTTCATGCCCTATATTTTTAAATTACACACATGATGACAGTACCTCATATGAGCATGTCTACTATACTGGGCGGTTGAATAGAAAGGATCCCATGTGTTTCATAGTGGCTGCTTATTTTCTTCTCCAAGTTTTGGTCCTTGTCTTTGTGAAACTTATCACACTGCCTTTAAAGATGCTCCACAGGGTCTGTTGCAAAACCCTATGTAGCTATTGAAGCTGACTGGAACACAGCCATTTGCTCAGTCTGTGGGAAGCGCTGCCTTTTGGGCTGTTACACCACCGTGAGAACAGAAGTGTGTCTGCCAAATGCCAGGTGGTCCTTTCCAGTGGAAGCTGGTGGGCTTCTGTCCTGGTTTCAGCTGGAATAAAGCTAGTTTTCTTCCTAGTAGCTGATATGGTACTGTGCTTTGGATTTAGAATGAGAATAATGTTGATAACACACTGATGTTTTAGTTGTTGCTAATCAGGGTTTATACTAAGTGAAGGACTTTTCAGCTTCTCACACTGCCCTGCCAGCAGAGGCTGGGGGTGCACAAGAAGGTGGGAGGGGACACAGCCAGGACGGCTGATCCAAACTGACCAAAGAGGTATTCCATACCATATGGCATCGTGCCCAGGATATAAACTGGGAGAAGTTGCTGGCTTGGGGATTGGCTGGGCATCAGTCAGCAGGGTGGTGAGCAATTGTATTGTGCATCACTTGTTTTGTATATTCTCTTAGTATTATTATTATTATTTTCCCTTCCTTTTATGTTCTATTAAACTGTCTTTATCTCAACCCAAGAGTTTTAATTTTTTTTTGTTTTTTTCCTCTGATTCTCTCCCCATCCCACTGGGGCAGGGGAGAGTGAGTGAGCGGCTGTGTGGTGCTTAATTGCCAGCTGGGGTTAAACCATGACAGGTTCTCAGTGGCTTAAGAGGAATAACGTAAGCTCTTGGCCAACACTGTTTTGGTTTGATTAAGTTGTGCGTAGCCTGGTTTAACCTGGTGGTCCTTTACAGCATTTCTGGGGTTGTGCTCACTTATGCCTATTTGTGGCACTGAGGAATACTTCCAGGGACTGTGGAAACTTGGGAGTGAAACTTGTTCCCAAACCCTCTTTTTTCTGAGTAAAACCCTCTGTGTCTGAAAGGGTGAGGGCTACGCCAGCTTTGGGCCATCCTGTCATTTCCCTGCTTTTGGAGAGACCCTGTGGATGACTTGTAGACCCTTTTGCCTGACTTGGATGCTATGTGGCTAGGCTGATGGTATAATTCTGGGTATTTTTATGGCCACAGTTTCTGGCACAATTTAGTTCTTTGTTCATGCACAGGGACTTGTAAACTCTAAGCGAGATGTCACCACTGAGTGCCACGGGTGCTGGTTTCTGTCGGCAGGACTATCCAGGGAGCAGCCGCACTGGCGCTGCCCGCTGAAGCCGAGGATGCAGAGAGCTGTGAGGCAGGAATGCTGTGGAAACTCACCGAGGGCTTTTTTTTTTTTTTCGTTTTCTTTTTTTTTTCCCTGATTCACCTACATATGTGTCATCCGGCCTCACTGTTGCTGCTGGAAAGAGACTGCCAGCGCATTTTTAAAAATGAAATTTTAAAACACTTCTCTACCACCCCTTTACTTTTTATATTAGGCTCTTGGAAATCAGAAATTGAAATCTGTTTCCTCCCTCAGGTTTTCTTTTTTTTCTTTTTCCTTATATTGCTTGAGCATTTGATGGCTGCTTTTTAAAGGCAGCCTGTAAGTTCATGAAATGAAACAAGCAAAGAAACAAACTGTACTATATTGAGATGGAGAGGGTATTTATACATTTTGCAGAAAGGCTTTGCAGACTTCAGACACAGACAGGAAAGCAAGGGCAGTATAGGTAATATTAGCATGGACTGCATCCCATAAATACCTCTGTGCTGCTCTAGCACAGATGTAGGTTGCCAACAAGCAGCTGGTGCCAGACAATGAAGTTTATAGACCCTGTGTAAGTCCATGCAAGTCTCTATGCTGTGTGACGAAGATGTTTATAGCTGCTGGAGTGCCTCATGTCTGATACATCTTTCAGGAGGTTATTCACATAGGTCTGTCCTATGTCCTGAAGACCGCGCTCACTTGCAGAATGACTAAGAGTCCCAAATGAAATGTGTTTCATTATGGCATATACTACATTATGCCTCAGGACATGTTGTCATGAAGGCTGGACATCAGAACATTGGTCCAACAAACGATGCCAGTTTCTCTCCGTGTCCTGTTAGTGCAGTGGGGTGTGATGTCATGCAGCCATCTGGAGGTGATGCTGACTCAGCCTGGGCTTTCTGGCACTATGCCCCTGAAACCCATCACCTCTCAGGATGCATCAGTACCACAAAGCGGGCAATGAGCCTGTGCCTGTCTTATTTCTTTTTCCATGTGCCCTTCCACCCTGTGAAGGGATTAACTTTAGGTATCAGATACTAAGAAAATCAGTCCCATTTTTTATAATAAAAACCTGACTCCAGAAGTCCTGGTCAGTATTGCTGGCTTTGGGAATTTCATCACAAAATTCAAGCAATTTGTGCATTTTCATTAAAAAAAAAAAATCAGCCTCCTAAAGAAGCAGCTCATCTTTTTGATTATTTAGAGAGGCAAGTTTTCCATGACTGGGAGCTCTGGGATGTGAGCTTCAAAGTCACCAGTGTTAGTGGCAAATTGTTAAAAACAAAATGCAATTTTTTCTTAAAAGAAAAATATATTACAATGAAGCAAAGAAAATGTAATAATTTGGGGATAGCTGACTTGTGTTTTTTTGAACATTTGTAACTGATATAACTGTTCCCTCCTACAAAAGCAAGCATAGGGGTAAAGCAGGAGACATCCTCCACGTCTCCTTCTAATTTCAGTATGATTTATCCTTTATCTGGATACTTGGTATTAATGACCGTAAAAATATAAACAAATGATTTTTTTTGTTGTTGTACAACTTTTAGCTTCGTTATTTAATACTTACCAGAGAAGGACTTCTGGAAATGTTCAAAATAGCAAGCACAGCTATAAGGATAGGGGGCCCTTTTTCTCTCGGCCCATGGCTTTGCATGACTGTGTAACCTCCTCACCTACATCAGAAATTCCAGCATGAAGTAGCTGCTGCAGCCATCGCTTTGTGTTCATCCTCAGGTCTTTGTTCAGGCATTTCTAACATGGTCCTTGCTTCACTGTCTGTCCTTTTTCCTCTTCAGCTAAGACGATGTGAATTGGAATTAATGTTTTCATATTATTGTTGTCCTGTCCTCATGTCCTGCATGTGCTCTTTGCAGGGATAAACTGAACATCCTCACAGCTGAGTACCTCCAGCTTCTCTCCTCTGTCTGGTTCCCAGCCCTTTTAAATAGTGCTTTCTCTCTGACATGCCCCAAAACTCATGATCACACAGCAGCTTCTCTCCTGCTTCCTGCTGCTCTTGGATCTGCTCACTCCCCAGCCCTGAGATGCTACCTCCTCCCTTTTCATGTGAGCTGCACTGCCACTCAACGTGAGTCCACTTGCACATCTCAGTCGTGCACCCATTGCGTGGGTCCCACGGGCCTGCATGAAGCAACAGGGAGAGGTCAGTTACACCTGATGACAGTCTGAGATATGTGTAGCCTCCATGCAGTCTCAGTTCACAATCAGATGCATTTTGACCCTCTCTGATGTGGGTGTTTCTAGATGGAGCCCACCCACTCCAGTGTGAGCCACAGGAATTAATTACCCTTTGCCAGGGCTATCATGAATGCAAAGAAGTTATTATTCACCGTGAACTCTGTCTTGACCACCACCTGCACAACGTGACCCCTTTATCAGTCATGCTCAAAGCAGCTCAGCACTGAGGGAAATCCTGAGCACAGTCAAAACAAACAAATGAGCCCTGAAGGCAGGAGCTGCCAGCCACAAAAAACTTCAGTTATAAACTCAGCTCATTCAAGCACCTTAAAAATATCATCAGGCTCCACAAGCACTGCTGCAGTATGTCAGCCCTGATTGCTTGTTGCAGGGAAAGCAAAACTTTTCCAGTTTTCAGAGTGGTGCTGTTGGAGCCGTTGTAGGGTTGGAGTGGACTTCATTAGCTATGTGGAGCAACAGGGAAACCAAAAGGGATGAGGGGAGGCAGGAGGCCGACATGTGTAATGGTGCAGTTGACTCACAAGAAGTTGCATTAGAGCCCGACCGTACTGTGGCTCCTGATCCCTTGACTCATTTTCAGCAAAGGGAGACGCTCCAGCTTTTGTAATGTATTGATTAGCAGGGAAAATAATGTGCATGGCGATGCTGTCTGTAGGCTTTCTCTGTGTAACTTTCCAGCCAAAACTAGGTCAGGTTTAAAGGCCTAACATGTGCACTGAAGCGCAAAGGCAGCAAGAGAGATGACTTGTTCCCAGTAATGATATTTTAAACAGAAGAAAAGAGCTGGCATTCTGTTTGTTTAATGGCTGCAAGCTGATCGGATATTTCACTGCAGCTGTGTTTTGCTGTTAGACGCTATCACAGTATTTACTTGCAGAGACAGGACAATGAGTTGCAGGCAGAGATTGGCAGGGAGGATGCTACAACAAAAGTACCTAAATAGTGTCATTTTTCTTGTTATAATTCTGATACATTGCAGTAGCCATTATCCACACACAAAATGAGAGATGCTCCCCTGGCCTTACAGGCAGAGTAGCTAAGGTGGAGGAGACCATTATCTCTGTTTTGTGGACAGGGATCTGATACTAATAGAATAAATGACTTGCTACAGATCTAAATAAAGTCTTTACCACAACTGTGTATGAAACCAGTGCCACGTTCTTGCATCTTGTCTTCAGTACAAACATCTTTTATTTAAAAGAGAGGTTGGTCAACTTGGTTTTGCCACATGTCAGTTTGAGCAGCAGAGATCGTGGTAATTGGTGCTGTCAGCAGGTATATCCACCAGCAGTGGCAGGTCTCACTCACCTCCTTTCGGGGCTGTACACCCTCATAAAGCAGCATGTACAGCACTACGGGTACCCAACCCAGCAGTTTGGGTTCCTCTGAGATTTTACTCTTCACTACTGTCTCTTGCACCAATGTCTCAGTGAAACCTCTCTTCATCCCTGTTGGAGATGTGCAGTCAGAATTCAGGATGCCTTCAGCAGTCTCCAGGGCACTGCTGTCCTGTGTGGACATCTCCTCTGTGGCCAGCAGCCGATGGCCTGGGGAGAGAGAAACACTCCTCTAGGGGCCAACTCTTCCTCTCCAGAGAAGGGTGTCTAAGGTAATATAGTTTTCTTGCTAGAGAATCTTCCTCTGTCTCTATTGTCTATAAAAAGAGCTTAGACATTTAATTTTTAAATCTGTTCTACATTTTTCTGGAAAAAAATGGGATCTGCTGTATTATTGGTCTCAAATCCTGCTGGGCTGCACCAAGACACTCAGTTGATTTTCTTTAGTAATAGTATTAACATGTAATACTCTCCAAGGGCTACTGATAACAGAGTCACCATACGCGTCAAGGATGCTGTGCTGCTTCAGTAATTCATATTTACTGTGTGCTTTGATGTTTTTGAAGAGAAGGTCTGACAAAGAAGCAAAATATTGTGACTACAGCTGATAAAATGAGACAAAGGGAATGGATTAGGATCTGGCTTGCTACAGCACTTTGCTCAAGTCTATTCTAGGTAGGCTTTAAGGGAGCCTGCATCACTGCAATCTCTAAGTGCTTTCCAGTAGTGCGTTAAGAGATGCTACCAACATCTGCTACTTGTGAGTCATCCTTCTTTTTTCCCAGAGCTAGAAGGTCATGTGCTTTTTGAAAAGAAATATGCAGCTTTATATCCTATCTAGCATGTGCTTGGGGCCCTAAAATGCTTAGCAGTCTGCTGAAATAAATACTAAAACTCTTCACATCGTTATGCTACTTTAAAGTGGGTAGCAAAGATGGTTATCCCCATGGTATGCCGCGTGGAAAGCCACAGCAAGACTGTGAAAATTCGTCATAATCACATGTAGCATCAACATCAGAGTCAAAAGCAGACCACAAGTCTCGTAGTGTCTTGGTGTTGCTTGTTAGAGATGAGCTGAGAAAGCACATTTGGCAATATGTGGCTTTTACAGGGTTATGGCTGTTCACCAAAGTGTTGGTGGGAGATGCCTTGCTTTCTCTGAGCCCAGATATAAAAATATGACACTGGGATCATTGGGGAAAGTTTTCAGCCTTCCCTTCTCCTTCACCAGACATGTTATTGGGGTGGCTGCTGCAGTGGTTTATACAGTCTAACTCTACCTGTGGGATGGAGCCATTTTCCTTACTGACATTAGTTTCTCTTGTACCAACCTGCAAATGAAGTCAGGGCTGCCAAGGCACTGAGCCTAGCCCCCATCAGAAAATGCTGACAGAAAAAGCTAGTTTTATTTGGTCTTGTTCTAAGCAAAGCCAACGGTTTGCCACTCTTTGAATGTGCTGTTCATTTATCAGGCAGATCCATGAGATGGCTGAAATTTTTCAGGGAAGATGAAGGAGGCTCAGTATCTTATAAATCGGTCAGTTTGGAGCTCTCACTGCGAGTAATGTTTCTACAATGCTAACATCATCTCTAATTCCTCAAAATTGCACATAATTTATGTTGTGGTTGTTCACTACTCTAACAGTTTAGGAAACCACTTTACAATTAAGTCTGGATGATAAGATTTAATAAGAGCTTTCACACATTTTTTATCCTATTCATCTGTTTTGAGTTGTAAATGCAACACTGACTTTTGGTTTCTTTAGTGGTTGGACAGCTGGCTGAATAGTAATTGAGAGTTTTGAATATACAGGAATCATGAAATTAAGTTTCCTTGGATTAGTAGCAGAGATAATTTTCTGTTGTGGGACTATATTTCTCATTTAACCCATAGACATGTTTATATTATCAGTAAAAAATAACTTTGCACCTGAGCTATAGCTCAAAATTCTGTTGCCCACCTGTGTCATAGGCATAATTTATGAAGTCATGAGAGGAGGTCTGCTTAGATCAACAGACTGTTCGGAGAGGTTGCCATTTCTACAATTATTTAATCTGAAATCTTCATAATTTTTTTAACTTCTCTGTGCTTCCATTTATTTGTCTGTAAAAAACCCCTATGATTATTCTGTACCAGATACGAGGGCCTTACTTAACTGAGGTTTGCAAAACACTTTGCAATCTCAGGACAAGAGCATACAGTCTATGGGCAGAATATGCATATTATTCCTTACTTCTAGTCAACATCTTAAATGCAAGACCACGGTCAGTAAGCACAAGATTGAGGCTGTTTAAAGTACATATGTCAACTAGTTAGTTTTCTTATTAGGAATGTGGGTCCAAGCTGTAAGTAAACAAGAGTTTTCTAAACCAAAAGGATGCTCCAATGTTGGAAGAGATCATATGCAGGCTGGGGCTCTGTTTCTGTCACCATTAAAAAGTCACTTGATTGCTTTGTACGTTTTTTTTCCTACCTTTTCCATCTGTGATACCTATGACTTTACAGAATATTTGGTTGAGGTCCTTCAAAAAGAAACAGACTTTTTTGGACAGGCTGTCTCCCTTTGACTGTTCCAAGAAGAAACCATGCAAAAAGAAAAACAAATAAGCCCAAACAACCCATCCTGTGTTAGCACTACTGCTTGGGAGAAGATCAGCTCTTCTCCTCTGAGCTTGGAAACACTTTTGTAAGTTCATGGCAATACATGTTACATCTCAGGAAGGCAACATGAAGGTTGTGAAGCTGTAAAAATTCTCCTGTTCTCCATTACATCCCAGGCTATCCAGGGGCAAATACTTCTACACCTGAAGGAAAAAGAGGATTCTTGTCTTTTCTGATTTCTCCATTATAGCTGATTTGAAAGAGGACCAGCTTAAGGCAGTCTGGGGCCTTTAGAGACTCACTGGGGATCAGCAGTGGCTTTGATGCTCTGCAGTGATGATGGCACTAAACCCTCTTCCCATCGTAAAGGGGGAAAAAGAGATGTGGAGAAGTTTTGTTGTACCTATAAGAGTGGGAGCAAGAGGGAGGACAAGTTCCCTTGGCCATGGGTTATCTTCACTACTGGTTTCAAGAGGACCTCTCTTTTCCTTCCTCTATCCTTCCTACCTGGGAGAGGTGGCCCTTGTGCTGAAGGGCTGGTGTGAGCGGAGCATTAGGCTGTGCTGGGAGGAACAGGGCACTGCACACTGCTCCAGGCTCTCTGCATGCTCCAAACAGCATCCAAATACATTTTTTTTTCTTTTTCTAGACATGGTGGAAAAGGCAAAATCTGCTATTCGGCACTCATTGTGGTACTCCGGTGCTGAGGAGGATCATGTTGTATTCTGACTTACTCCCATTTTCTTGGCAGGATGAATGCCTGGAAATAATAAGCCTTAACTAGGGGTTCAGCTTTCCAAGTCCCATGACGAGCCTGGGAACCCTCACCCCACAAAACAGGAACAAATCTGACCCCCCATTAGGATAGACATCATTATTTTATTTTTTTGTTATATGGCATGGCAAGCACTTCTGTCTCTAGCATTAAATGTTGTAGCTCATGCACCTTTGAGAAAGAATTATAGAATCAGTCATTATGGGACTGGCCTACAGATACTAAGATGCTAGTTTGAAAATTCATATACCCCAAGAGGTCCATTCTTTAGTGGGTGGCCTTAATAACAAATGAGGTCTGAAAATGGTATTCAGGTAGTGTACGGTCTTCTACATCAGCTCTTAAAAAAACCCACATGATTTTTTAAAGTCATTATAAAGTGACTCTTCCACCTCCTCCACTATACGACTCCAATGTCTCTTGGGAAATAGAGTATCAGCATTGCACTGCTGCTTCTTAGAGCCAGTGATGCAGGTGGCCTGATTTGCCACCTCTGAGGCCAACAGTAAAATATCTTGCATGTCAGTGGGGGCAGGATATTTAGAAGGTAGATATAGGAAAACAAAACTGAAAATTTGTCCCTAAAGCAGTGAGACTCCCCATTGCTTTCCTTGGATCATAGCTCTGACTATATGTCAGGTTCACTGCTGTCCCTTCTAATTTTCCTCTGTCTGTTTAAAGAGGATGCACTGATACAGATTGCTACTGCATTACAATCCAAATGAGAGGCAAATCACTGACCTCTGTGCATGAATCCCTTAGGTGATACAGCTGTTTTGTAGCAGTGACTATCTTGGAGCACTCTGATGGCATATGCATTGCCCTGAGACAGGGAACTACTGAGTGAAAGGCAGTTCCTTCTCTTCTGAGTGCTGCAGATCTCAGCAGGCACAAATTAGGATGTCTTGGACAGACTTACTCCCTGTTTACACCAGCTGCATGTGAAAAGAATACATTAAGGGCTATTTCTTGAGTATGATGCAATGGGCTGCCTTGCATCCTGACAGACAGGAGGGAAAACAGCAACATATTTACCTTGCAACAGGTATGGATTTCCTCACATGCCATCCTCACTTGTTTTTCAACCCACCCTCTCTCCTGGGGAGCAGCAGCCTCTCCTGGATTTGGTCTAACTGATAGCTAAGCTAGGGTAAACCGAAGTGATGACATCTTACAGCACCTTAGTAATAAGACTCTGTCAGCACAAAGGCAAAAAGCAACTGTATCTCCTCAACTTTGAATTTGTCCAGGTCACAACTTCTGGAGTCTGTCAGGCATCATTTGTGCCTCTTTGATGTGTCTCATTTCTCTTACTCATGGCCAGGACAGGTGAGATGTGGTGCAGATGCACGGCAGACCTCTGGGACCCATCTGTCCCTCTTGTTTGATGGTTCCTAGGAGCTGTGGTCAGGCAGCAGGCAATGAAGCAGATTCTAGTTTGTGCTATATGACAGTTGCACCAAACAAAACCCAAGTACAGGCTAGTACATCATATTTCAAGGTGACCAAAATGTAACTTGTGGGTACCCCAAGGATCTGTGTCACTATTGGTTTTAATGAATGGTCTAAAAGGGGATTGTAGCAGCAAAAGTGATGGTGGCATAAAATGATTAAGAGCAATAAAAGCTGGAGGAGAAATGACAAAATCAAGAGGGATCTAATAAAGCTGAATAAATGGGCAATGCAGCAGCAAATGAGACGCAGCGTTGCAAGAAAATTTACGCCAGAAAGAATGATGTTAACTCTTTTTATGCATTCTTGAGTTCTACATTGTGCTCTGAAGAGATCAGGACTCTTGACAGACAGCTTAAAGAACGCTGTTACTCAGAGCCTAGATGTGACAACCAGTGCAGTATAAGACATGACAGGTCATGCAGTCTACCTAGACAAGACAGAGGTGGGTGGTAGAAAAGGAAAACATCAGAGACTGTAGTGTTTGCCAATGGTCACTCATAAAACCAAATATAGAGCAGAGGACTTGAGAATGTCACACCTAGGGCCAGACTCTGCACCACATGGATAAATCCCCAGAGGCCAGGCCATTAACTGAGAGAGAAGCACCTCCAGAGGGCCATAGCATCATACAGATGGCCGAGATAGGGGGAACAAATCACTCTTTGTCTAGCTCTGTTAGTTAGAGAGAGCTTAGATGAGTTGCTTAGGGTATATGCTTAATTTTTAAGTGCCTGGAGCTAGTAAAATGACTTACACCCTCTGTTATTTTTTCCCCGGAACCATTTATTTTCAGCCACAGATGAGACTAGGGGATTGTTCCTGGATGGTAAGTCCTTTTGTTTTTTTTTCCTGAGAACTGGCAGCTGTGGAAAAAGAATGTTATCAGAGGAACAAAATGAAATGAATAGCGATAAAAGCTCGATGCACTCAGACAGGCCTTGGAGCGCAGAAGGACTGGGAACACTGGTGAGGGCATATGGGATCTTGTCCTAGCCCTCTGACATTTCTGCCGTTACACCAGGGCAGTGGATAGAGTGGGAGTCCCATGCAGAACTGGGGCTGTCACTGTGAGGTGTGCTGGTGTGGCAAAGCCCGCTCCCTCCACCATGGCAGGCTGAGCTCCCTGACTGTAAACCACCAGCAGGTTTAATGTAGTGCTGCAAGTGCTCACGCACACTGCCAGGCCAGGCCTTGAGGAGCCCCAGGGCAGGAGACTGAGGACCTGTGTGATCAGCATGTTTGTTTCACTGCCAGCCTGTGGCACTATAGATTTTATTTAGGCTTAGGGTCTTCTCCCCTCTTCTACTTTGGGCCAAGCCTGCTGATGTGTCTGTAAATGGATCCTTTTTATATCTCATCAGTAAAACCAGAGCATTCTTCAGTTTTGTTTGTTGGAGGGTGATAGATGCAAGTGTTGGTTGTTTGCATAGAGATTTCAAGACTGCAAAAACATGGTCACCTGTTCCATAAAATGGAAAAAAAAAGCCAGGCTGCCAAGTGCCTACTAAACACCAGCTGGTAAGTGTCACAGCATCAAGCTGTCCAGCTCCTGACTGTGCTCACAAGCTGAGGCAAAGCTGAGGGTAATCAGATAGCCTAACGGTGACATGCAGCTTAGGAAGGTGGGTTCAGAGCCCACTCTCCCTGCAGACTCCTGTGCTGTGAGTGCAAGCACCTAACAAAAGCGCTATTGGTCCTTCCCCACCGGGTGGTACACAACCCGGGAAGCTGCTCTCGGCTGTTGCATAGCCTGTCTTGCAGAGGCCACTGCTGGGGGCTTCTGTGGGTAAAACCAGACCTTGGAGCAGCTTGTCCTGGGAAAACCCTCAGTAAATGCAGTAGGTTTCTTCAAGCTGAAGGCAATATGATGCCAGACTGCATTTCTGCCCCTCTATCTCCCACTCTGCCTACAATGGGAGAAGTAAACCATTGAAGTATCAGGACATGAAGAACTACTCAGAATCTTTTTGTTCCTGTAGACTGTGACTAAAGGGGGAGGCAGTAATGGTTTGAAAATACCAAACCATAGCTCTACAGAGGGACAAAGTCATCTATGTGCATTGCAGGCTTGTATGGCAGGAAGGGATACTTGCCTTATACTTCCCAGGGAAGGCTTTCTGCACTGAATATATTGATGCAGTGAAAGATTGCCTAGAAGGGTTACAGATGCTTAACAATTGGGAATTTTAAGAGTAAACAGGCATCTACTTAAAATATATTAAATATATATAATGATTAATTCAGACAGGGAAGTGGTGGAATAGATGTCCTCTCTATCTTCCTTCCTGCCCTATGTTCTGTGATTCCTGTTGGCTCAAGAGGTGAGGAAGCTCTCAGAAGTCTCTCAACAGCAGTTTTGCATCCTGTACACCACTTCCTTGATCATGGTGGTTGGGTTCTTTGTATAGTGTTATAAAATCAATATGATATATGAGGGTAAGTGCTATGGGATGAGTAAAAGAATCATTATCACCTAATTTTCAGTGCTCTTTCTGCAATAGTGTAAGGCAGGTTCAGGTGATAAGCAGAATCAATGGCATATTATGTTTGTGAAGGCACAGATTTTAATTCTGTCAGATGAGCAAATGTTTGGGAAGTCACTAAAAGTTTTTTGTTTTACTAGCTGCCTGGCTCTCCAGAGGTGCATGACTTAGTACGAGTTTGTGGAAACAAGGCTCCTGTCTTAAACTGGTACAGCCTAAGATTTGGCAAGGCAGAGACAGCAGTGTTTTGTGCTCATCTGCAGCAGAAACTGAGCGCAGTATGCACATGGTAGAAGTGTGGTAACTGGGTGGTTAGGTCTGCACATCTATTTTCTGGGCAATTTGAGATGGAGAGAATCCTTAGCTAGAAAGAAACCTGAAAATGCCATTGCAGACTGTTCTGCTTTCAGAAGCCTTTCTCCACCTTCCATGAAACTTGTGTTAGTGTAATTTCCCTGGCCCTTCCCATTTACAAACAAGCTAAGATCCAGGCTCAAAACTTTGATTGCAGAGTAAGAATGACCAGAAATGGATACTGTGTGTTACAGTCTGTCATGTCTCTGAAGGCATGACATTCTGTCAGGGCTGTGTAACTGTTTTCCAAGCTTCTCAATGCCCCAGCCATAATGTTTCAAAAAAATCAGCCAAGACCTTCTTTTGACTTCAGCATGGTTGAAATAGAAAAGTAACTATTCTTGTGTGCTGCACTTGGGCTGATTCACTGCTAAGGACAATATCCAAGTGAACAACGATAAAAGAAGCAGAAAATCCACTCAAACCTGCAAATTGAAGGCTTGTCTCCTTGACATGATGCTGATGAACAATATTTTCTTGATGCTCAAGGCATGTAAAGCCACAGATAAGCACTAATGGCTGTGTGCAAAGTAGTCAATAAATTGCCATCAGACTTTCCCTTCTGTTTAACTTTTATTAAAAGAGGTGCTAAGGTACTGTACTGTATGCAGTACATCATATTTATTACCAAAATTAACAAATATACAAAACTTATACATGTAATTTTCTTACATCCATTTATTGGTCTATAATACTGCATTTGTTCAAGTAGGTTATCTACAGTATGTAAACATCCCTTGGATTGACTTCACACAGATTAGGAAAGCCCATCTAACCCATGTAGTTACCAAATATAGCTTTTTCTTTTTTTAAAATTTATTTGGCTTTCATTGGTAGAATCTAATCTTCACATTTGGCACATGGAAGAGACATCTACAGTGCAAAAGAGGCAGATTTTCTGGTTTTGTTCTGAGCAGTTTAGCGGAGTCATGGTTTTAAAGAGCCAAGAATAAATTTACACAAACTTCATAGGAGATGGATTAGTGTTAACGCCAATGACTCACAGATCAGTCATCAAACTAGAGCAGAAATTCAACGCCTCTTCCCCAGCCCTCTCAGCCAGGTGGAAAAAAAACCTCAGTCTTGTTTCTAAAGGCTTAAAAAGGACTCAGTTAGCAACAGAAAGAGGAGGTTTAGTTTACAAAGAGCCCTCTGAGATTCCAGTTTAAATTTTCTGCTTTGTGGGATTTTTTTTTCTTGTTAGCAAGCAGGGTTTTTTTTTCGTTTTAATGGGGGAAAAGTAACTGGTGGGGAACAACTTTTCTGAGCTGGAAATTTCTCAGTGAGTCAGAGATTACAGTTGGAGTTTACAGATCTTTGAACCCAGATGTATAGAGCTCAGTAAGCTGCCGTGTACAAGGGAGAGAGAATGGGAGAGAGAGAGTAATGTCATTCTATTTCAGGAGCTTTCCAATTTTGCTGTAAAAACCAGGAAAAAACTTTCTTCCTTCTGCTTCTCACTGTTTCAAATACATGACTTAATTTAACTGAGTAAAGCTGATCCAGAGAGACCTTCATTCGCACCCTTCTTCCCATTCTCATCCAAGCACCGTATTGCTATTATAGGAGGCCTCACCCATGTCCATGGAAGCATCTGATGAGAATGGACCTAACTGTCCACCGTTTCACATGGAAACCCCTCTGCCTTTCCTCGTCTGTTACCACAGAGCCCCGCTGCTGTCCGTGGCACCGTACATCTCAGCCAGCTTTTTGAAGCGCGGCCCCCAGTCTGTCAGGTAGTCGTAGCTCTGGTCTGAGTCTGTCGTCACCGACTGTAGAGAGCTGAGTGACTCCGCCACTGAGCCGTTCCCTTCAAACATGTATGTCTGGAGGGAGTCGAAGGGAGGTGCCCACAGGTCCATGTCAGCTTCGTACAGCTTGGCGAGCACGTAGTTGTGGACGTTGTTGTCCATGACGCACGCCTGAGGCACGTACCGGGAGAGGCTCTCTATTTCAGGGAGCATGTCCTGCCGGTTTTTCACCACCAGCTGGGCCTCCCGTGGGTTCCACATGGCGGCGATATCAAAGGCCTCTGTGTCCTCCTCCCCGCCGCCCTCATCGTCGTACCTGACGATGTTCTCGTGGATGTTCTCCTCCTCATCAATGATGTATGGCTGCTTCCGCTGGCGTCGCATGGAGAGGATGAGGAGCACCAGCACTGCAGGAGGCAACCGAGACACAGGACCATCAGCGAGGGGGCAGATCTTGCAAGGGCTTCAGGCTCTTTGCTGCCCTATTTTCCCCTTGGTAAGCCCAGCCAACCTCTTGGATTTAAAGAGCTGTGGTGTTTGTAGGTGGAGGGGTGTAGAAATCCCTCCAGTCAAAAGTAGTAACTTGAGGTCCTGCTAATCTGCCCCTTTTCTCACCTTAATTCTTAACTCTTGGTGACACTTAGGACACGCATATCCAGCGGTGCTTGCGATGCACTGCAGCAATATTTGAGCTACTTTTAAGCTAGCCAGATCAGGTATCAGTAACAGTTTATCTGCAGCAGCACACAGCTCCATAGAGATATTTTTTTCCTGCTGTACACAGCAGGGTTTTGCAGCCTGCTTTGGGGATGCCTTCTGGGCTGGGCACTGCACATGACATAGATGGATGGTGCCGAGGTACCGTAGTGATATGTCTGCCTACACAGCAGAATGTACAGCTCTAGCCCTTAGTCTGCTCCAAAGCATTTTTTTTGTTTATCTGCAAGCCTTCTGCAGTTCTGCAGTGCTGGTGCTCCTCATCCTCCCGATGCTTGCAGTATGGGGAGGAGTGGTCATACAGGCACCAGAGCCCCTTACTATTGAAAATGGGCTGTCATGTGGTGACTGTATTTCCAGGGCTAGAACTCAGCAAAGGTTTTGAATGCTGAAATTTTGAACTAAGGTATCTAGGCTCCTTTGAAGAGCCAGAACTGAGGCACTTTTAAAGACATTTTCCTGTATCTTACTTCACTGTTCCTCAAACTGGGCCCCCTGAAATTTCAGGGAATGAATGTTTTGAACTAGCATCTCATGACTTGAGAGAGTGAATGAAGGAACTGAAGTTCTTTTGATACCAACAACTAACAGGGGGCATAGAAGGTTTGGGCAAGGAAAGGATGAAATTTATTTGTGGAGACAGAACACATGCAAGATGCTCATCCCCTTTATAACACCATTTAAATGTAGCATCTCAAGGAAAAAGGATGGAGGTGGGGATATCTCCTGCCAAAAGACAAGAGGTGGAACTGGGCTTACCACTACTGTTTCCTGTGGGAGCATATGATCAGAAACTGCTGAGGATGAGACAGTAACCTGTCCTCAGCCACAGCTCTCAGCACTTCTCCTGGCATATTCCTTGCAGGAAAGCAGGGCCATACCAGACAACCTGGCACTTTGGGCATCTGCCAGAAATACTTGCAGGCCATAGTTTTCCCCCATTCCTACACCCAGAATCTGAAGCCATGTGCAGCTGACTACACCATCTGGTCCTTGATTTGGCCCTTTAAGTATGTGTGTGTCTACATATAATATATACATATACATAGATGTGTGTGTGTGCCTTTGTGTCCTTCACCTTCAGTGGATCAGCAACCCCCTGGCCAGAACCAAAGAGTTTGTCCCCTCCCAAGAAGAAGCCAAGGGTTTACCTAGCAGGACAAAGATGCAGGCGAGGATTGCAATGAGTGCCCCTCTGCTCAGGCTGACAGGGAGGGCGTAGGCCTCCGCGTTGCAGGACATCACCATGCCATCATCATCGCAGCTGCACACGTGCACGGTCAGCGTGCCCGTGCTGCTCAGCACG
This sequence comes from Strix aluco, assembly GCF_031877795.1. Taxonomy (NCBI): domain Eukaryota; kingdom Metazoa; phylum Chordata; class Aves; order Strigiformes; family Strigidae; genus Strix; species Strix aluco. Next base: position 91,035,922 of record NC_133931.1, on the reverse strand, counting down.
GGGCGGCCATTGTCGCTGATCAGGATGGGGAGGTAAAAGGTGTTCTGCTCATGTTGTCTGAAGCCAGAGCGCCTTGTCAAAATCCATGCCGTATTGTCTAAGGGTAGAAAATAAATGGAGAGAAGAGCTTGTATGCAGAGCAAATACGTTCAGCAGAGAAGGAAGGTTAAAAAAATCAGCCCTAGACCTGCACACATTTGTCTTCTCTCTTTCTTCCTTTGTTTTTTATCAGTTTCTCACTAATCAGCATTTTGCCTCTGCCTCTCCTATTCCAGTATCTTCTCAGGCCATAGCTCCAAACCTGCAAGGCATACACACCTTGGGAGTTGCCTTTACCCCTTCTGACATAAAGTGCCCAGAGCAAACTCACAATCTTCAGATTTAGCTAAAAGAGCTTTCAGAAGATAAGACAGAAACGAACAGTTGAAGGCAACTTGTTGTCCCTGTTTGTTCATGCTCAGCAGCTTTTCCAGACCTCACTCTTAAGTGGTGCCACCATTTTGGAGATGCTGGTGTATAACCCTTGTGGACATGTTAAGGTACTTTTTATGTTTTTTGATACATGGCATAGTCATCTGCTTGAGGCAACAAGAAGACAAAGGAAAAAACCAGCTTGCTATACTAAAGCAGCAGCGAGTTGAAAAATTGCAACTAAACATTTTTCGGGGAAATACATGCAATTTCATTGGCACTTCTGCCATTGAAAAAAGTCAGAATGCTTCATGTTATCAGTGTCAGAATTATTCTGCTTTGATGTGACCATTCTGCTTTATTTAGTGTGACTGCCTGTTTTTTATAAGAACTTAAATCAAAAGGAATCAAAATGATGCTGCTGAAACAAAATAGTAAGAGAGTGACCTAACAGCCAGCTGCTGTTGGTCATTTCAAGGGAAATCCCTACCGTTGGGGCTTTTTCCTCCATATTCAGCATGTTTTTTAAAATGTCAGAATTTCTCAGTGGCATTTGAATTCCTGTCTACCCCCTCCCTCAAATTCCTCAGACTGTGCACCAAGTTTCCTAATCAAAAAGAAATTGGACTCAGGAATTTCTTCTTCTCAGTTATCATCTCAGGAATGCCAAGCAAAATCTTTGGAGATCAGTGATGATTTTGTCAGTGCTGACTTTCCAGCTTCTTGGCCTCAGAGGCTTTTGGAAAGCACGAGATCAAATGTTTCCAATGTGATCTGGGCTACCAGGGAGTCTAAAGGAATCTGCAGGAAAATTGGCCCTTCTTACAGACATGTCTGCAAATCTTGGGCCAGCAAAGATAAATGGGGATCATAGGTACTTATTCTCTTTGACAGACCTACAAGCCCTAACCCCATGCAGTGATGCTGTGGGATTTCTGGGAGCTGAGCTTCATGCAGTTTCTTTTACTACTTAGTTTCGTTTCCTGTTTCTTTGGTTCAAAAGAGGTCACAGTCTGGCCATCTGCATCTCCAGGTTGTTACCAATGTATATTTGCTATGCTTGGAAATGCAGGATGCAAATCAGCTGTTCCCAGGTGGACTGGCACAATGGGGCTGCTACCTGGCAATGGCAAGAAACCTTCTGATCACAAGCAGAGTGTGAAAAAAAACCAAAACATCAACAAGGGATTGTTCCATTTCCTTATTATTTCCCTGTCAATTCACTGCTAGAATTTCAATCTTGGGTGATTTTCTTCCGTGCAGAGACTCAGGTTACATGCAGATGTATTATCTGATGTAGTCTGAACATCAGAAATGATTTGATGGCTTTTAGGAGTGAAAGCAGGAGTGTTATATACAGTCAGCTATGGAATATATGCAAACTCAAGCTAGACTCTCTAGACTTGCCTGTTAAGACTTAAATTATTCTCCATGTTCCATACTTTGTGCTGCAAATTTTATGGCATTCAGACAGTACTGGCACACATAAGTATTGAGACGTTGGGCTCCACAGTTCATGAGACTAGTTTGAATTTGTGACATGTTTTTAAAAGGAATCTCAGGGTATTTTATTTCTTGCGCGTCAATGACATTTCAAGCTTTTATTCTGAAAGCATAAAATTCTGACATGTGCGTGCATGTTTGCATGTGAATATATAGTGAAATTGTAGTGTCTCACTAAATCATGTGATCCCAAGAGCTGGAGCTTTGAGGAAAAACCACCAGGTGAAAGGTGAAATCCCCAAAGTTGCTTAAAACTGATTATGTTTCAGTGTTTACTGATTTCACCATGCTTTGATATGCCATGTAGCTCTGAGTTTATGCAGCAGGTGTAGACATAGATAATTTTCAGGAATTTGTCCCAAAACCCAGCAAAGAGCAGCACCCTGTGGCTCCCGTGGCTCCTGGGCTGTGGGCAGGAGCCCTCACCTCCTGCAAACCTCCCCCTCTTCTCTGCTGGGGCACATGCAAGTGCTTTCTCTCCCTCGGGCTGTTTATGTGCCCTTTAGTATGTGCTCTCCAGCTATTAATACCACATCTTTTCATCACTGGGCCTGTTTTAGCATGAGAAAGAGCCGCCCAAAGGGCACAAAATGGCAAAGTGCCTGCATTTATGCTGTGTCAATGGAAATGTCTGAGTCATCTGAACAGTGTAGTAATTTGGTTACATTTCTACATTTCTCTTTCCTGGGTGAAAGACCCACTCTCTTTAAACTGACTTACAATAGAAGTCACAAATTTTATTCAGGTGACAGCAAACCTTCATTTTATGTAAAATTGCTCTTTGTGAGGGCAAAAGACTTCATTATTCTGAGCTGGTCATACTTTGCCTGTAAAAGTCACAGGCAGTGAACCTGATTGAAGCTGTGCAAAATCAGCTAGTGAGATCTCAAGTGTTTTTAACAATAATTCCTTTTTTTCAGGCTGAAACCAAGTTTCTATAATCAAATATTGAAAGATATATGTGTATATATATATTTTTGCTGTGATGTGCTGACTCTGTCATCCAGGTCTTAAATGTTCTTGGTGATAAAATTCTCTTGGTGACTCTCAGCATTACATTTTGACCCTTTTGCTTTGCTTTGCTTTGTACTATAGGCAGGCATCCAAATCATCCCTAAAGAATCGCTCTACCTGTTACTCTGGAACTGCGATACATTGGTGCCACAGCTTGTGGTGTGACTCATCAAAAGCCAATGTGATTTGACGTGCTACTGCAGTGCAAAGGACATGCTGGAATGTGATGCAGCATGGCAGAAACCTGAATACACAATTTTCTTCCAAATTTGATATCTGCTAAGCCCCAGCCATCAAGAGAAGAGGGCTTGTGAGGACATGAAAGCCCCATTATATTAAAAAAAAAAAAAAAAGCAAGCAATATATATGCACAATATTTTTGCATCACAGCCTCCAACACAGCGTCTTTGGCTCACAGAGGGCTGGACATAGCACTTATCTACAGTGCTGAGCAGAGATACTGAAGATTGCAGTATGGTGGGTTCCACGCCTTTGTGATCAGCAGGAGGTGAAAACTGCACTTGCTGTGGGTGTGCAGGCTGGTGTCTTTAGGTGGCTGTGAAAGCAAGCCATGGAGCATCTGCTTCCTGCAGTTTTGTGCTCCACTGGGAGTAATGTACCTCCCTGGAGAGGTCAGGGGAACTAACCACTGCGTCACGAACCTCGAGATCAGAGTAACCACTGCTCTTCTCGCAGGAAAGGCTTGGTTTCTTCCTGTATGCACCTGTACAAGAACTCGGGATGATTACCCCAGAACTTCTGTTAGTTTTTAAAAACTAATTGTAAAAATGATGAATAGTTAGGAATAATATAAAGAAATATTTCACCAGGAGTGAGAGCCCAAGGAAGCAGGCATTACAGACACCACCAGCTTGAGGAAGGGGTCACATTTTTCATGGGGATTTTCAGCTCAATGCCTTTGATCTCTGTCGAAGTCTGAGGTAAACCACAGTTTTAGGGAAGGATGAAATAGGTAAAAATTTTCCTAGGACAAATTTAAATGCAATGGGGAGGACTTCCAATGATGGGCCTGGCAGTGGTATGACACCGATGCCTGCACTCATCACAGTGGGTACCCTCTTCATCAGTTTTTAGTACCCAAAGATGGAAGACAACAGTTAAGGGTCAACAGAAGATCGGCTCAGAGTTTAATCTGGAAATGCAGTTAGCTTATTTTGTCGTTCATCCCATTCTTACAGCAAGCCTCTTTTGCCAACTTTTTCCCAGCATAATCTCACCTGGATTTAGAAGCGGGGGGAGATGGCTTGCCAATGCCCTACATCAGTAACCAAAGAGATGGGAGACCCCAGCTCAATTCCCTGCTTCATCACATATATCCTATATGGCCTTGGGAAGTCATTTAGGCCCAGATCTTTGCAGATACTTACATGTCTATCTCCCACTGATTTTACTGAACTCAAAGGGAACCAGGCTTGTAAGTAGCTTAATTTCTCCCTGCCCTGGATCCCTGTCTATAAAGTGGAGAACAATAGGATTTCTCTGTCTGCTAGAGATATGCAGAGAATGAATAGACTGAAGAAGTTCTCAGAGACTAAAATGACAAGGGCCAAAGAAATATGTAAAACAGCTCATCAGAATGCAAACTGTGATCTATCTGTTGCTCAGTACAAATCAACGTTTTAATTGTTGCCAGGAAGGCTGCATGTCTTGCAGTTTCTCTTACTGCTGTATTGGACAACCAAGTAATCAGCACAATTGCTAATCTTAATAGCACCTTCCCACAGCCCGGAAAGTGTTGCTGTCTTGTGTTTACTTGCATAGGTTGTGACTAGCAAGGTGGGTTCTCTTTCTTGTGACATATGCTATAGCTATCCCCTCTGTGACTAAGTCATATAATTTATATAGTCCTTCGTGGTCCCTAGATGAAAATATAAATATAAATTATTGTTACTGAAATGACTACTGCACTCCAAATTGCTGAGGCAGTAAATGAGTCCTTAATATGTATATTTCAAATGGTCAGTGGTTTGATACTTAACATTTTTATTTCAAATTTCTAACCAATAGTACCCTAAGCTTCTTGTGATATATATATCTCCGGAAAACTGGTATTTTACAGAGAGTGGGAGGCACAGCCATTCAGTCACTGCTGTCACTATAAATTATTGCAAGTATGGCCTTAGACAGAAAAAGTACATCTGATGCTGGGGATTTTGTGAGTTTCTTTTTTTAGAACAATGCCTTGAGGATGAGATGAGCCTAGTTTGCCAAATGTTTTAGCAATAGTTGTGTTTTATTTGTTCACTTATTTTGGCAATATATATTCAAAACTAAAAAAAGAGGGAGACAATGGGATAGAGAAGGGGATAAAAATGAAAGAAATTGTGTGTGGAAGCTTCAGGGACACTCTAGAAAAAAACTGCTTTTGGGATGAAAAAGCATTAGCATGCTGTGGAGGAGGGCTCCAGACTCTGCAAGTAGCATGTTTTAAGACATGTTTGGTTAGTGATGGCAGGGGCTTCCTTATTAGCCTCTCTGTTGCCCTTTCATATGCCTGCAGAGGCACAGATAAGGGCTTATGGAAGTTAAGTGTGACAAGTAGACATGTGTGGGAGCAGAGGGAGGCACTCTGCTTGGAGACTGGCCATGGATGCTGCAGGTGGCCAGTCTTTCTCCCCCTTTATTCTGGAATTGCTTGCTGGTCTGTAGTTCTTTACACACTAAACTTCTACTGAAATCCAGCCCCTTCATATTGACTTTCAAAGCTCTGCATCAGGTCACTCAAGGTTGTCCCTCTTTCCCGATGAAGGCTGGTGTGGACCTGACCTCAGCACCATTGTCTGCCCATGAAGATCTTCTATCACCAGCAGTCATGCAAAAGCCTGCCACAGCAGGGCTTTCCTGCAGACTCCAAAACCACCAAAGCTTCCTTAAAAGAAGCAAATTCCACTGGTTAGGATACTCAAATGCCAGCGCTTTGCCATGAGTCTTCCCACTGGGGTTTCAGTTTCTACTTAGTGCATCTTACACAGACTTTTAGCTGTATGACAAGTTACCCCCCTAAGACTCTTCATCTCCTCCCTCCCTCCCCCCCTTTCCTAGGGAAATGAGGATACGCAAAGAGGAAGAAAAAAAGTGCTTGGAGGAAAAGACTGGAACAGTACAAGAACTTTCCCTTTCTATGCCTGGGAGAAAACATGAAGAGTAACAAAAAAAGAGCAGTGTAATTCCCTTCAGATTTGTCTCCTAGTTCCAGTTGCTATCCTACCTTTAAGCATCTCCTTTTGAAGGAATGCAATTTCCACTCCGGTAATCCGAGATGCCTGCAGCCTGACCACAAGACCTGAATTTGCACAAAACACTGGCACATTTCCTCGAAGAAGAAAAAGGGGCCTATTGCTAGAGAATATTTATAGAGAAAAAAAAATCATATAACCTTCAAGTGTATTAAATAATATGTCATTTTATCACTGCCTTTAAGGAGCAGGTGTCACTTGGTATTATTTGAAATGGCAGTCTTATCACACACTGTAAGTCACAGACTCTCAAGTCCAACTCAGGCATTAGAAATTAGAGTAGCTAACTGTCTGTGTCCACTCTGATTACCTTGATTGTCCCTTAGAGTAAAGTTGGGGTTGTTGGCTGCCTCTGGAGCCAGGCTGTAGTAGAAGTGCTGACCCTCCTGTGGGTCATCCCTGTCAATGGCGCTCACTGTCTGGATCAGCTACAGAATATGAGAACAAAGCAGAAACAGGTGACAAGCAATATATACATATTATAAACAAGCAAACAGATAACATTTTTTATATATATGAATATAAGCAACTGGAGCATTTGAATAAAACTGTCTTGCAGAGGTACAATAGATAACTCAAGGAGAGACTTAAAACCTTGCAGGCTTCATTTATTTTGCTATGATCATGCAAATCATTTTTAAACAAAGGAGGAGATAGTCAGTTTGCCTCAAATAACAGACACTTTTTTCTCATACATCCCTGTCTTCCATTGCATGTTTCTTTTTTCTTTTGAGGGCCCAGTGTGTTCAGAAGATTCATTGTGCATTAGAGAGCTTGTAAGAAAGTCCATATTTATTTTCAGCTTCATTTTGCAGGTAGAAAAGGACTTCAGGTTGATTATTTTATCACTCTCTTAATTTTAAATCAATTAAATTCTTCCCAAGATGTCAGCGGAAAAGAAAGAGAGAAAGGGCAACCATGCAGAGACTCTGCATATGCAATAAATAACACCATGCAAAGAAACTAAGACAATGCTAAATCCAGAAAGAGATTTGTCACCTCACCTATAGAGGCTTAGTAAAGTAGGTCTAACAGCTTGAAGCACAGTGAGCTATAGCTCTGTCTGAATAAACATTCTGACATCTTTTTAGTCAAGGAATAAATCTTCACCTGGATTTTTGCATTCAGAAGTTATTTTTGGATTCAAAGGCAAATGACAGACCCATAAAGTCTTATTCACCACCTTTAAAACTGATTTCAGACCTCTTCAAAATGTGGCAACAGAATTTGGCTTTCTCTACTGAAGGAAGTCCCAATTAGCATGCATTTCTCAGAAAGTTTATTATTTAGGACACTCACCCTTCAAAACTAGGAAAAAAGCTAGGCAATGATTTCTATTCCCTATATTATTAAGGACCTCTGTAAATTAGTGAGATGAAATTATCCTGTGTATGATAGTTGTGAGGACAGTTGTCCCAGCAGTGAGTAGTTATTTTATCCTGCTTCACAGCATGCTGGGAGAAGCTTCAGTGAACACACAGTGGTATTACTAGCATAACTTTTCCTTCCCAAATCATGAGTGGTGCATGTATGTGTTTAAACTATGCGAGTCAGCTTTGCATTAGGAGATGCAGGTCCCCACTGTGGATCCTGGGTGGTGAACCACCAGGTTGCCTCCCCACAAGTGATCAGCAGTAGAGCTTGCACCAGCTGCAGCAAGGGAGAGCTCATGTCTATCTGTGACACAGGCAGACCTTGTTTAAACTCTTTGATGGGGTTTTGGAAGGGAGAGGAGCAAAGAGGCTTCACTGCTTGCTTGGAAGTGCTGATTTACAGTGCACAGCGTGGCAAGTGTCGTGTTGTCTATGACTGTCTGTCATCTCCAGTTTACAGCAGAAGAGATTCAGTTTGGCACCCTGTTGAAGCTGATGTAGTATGTTCTGTCCAGCTCTCTTAAATCCAGGGATCCTGAAGGCTCTTACAGATAGGGTCTTTTAATGGTAAGCCTTGTCTGTCACAGGTGGGCTGGGCTGACTCCACAGCACTCCTTCTCTCTTTGTTGCTGCTACAGGACACACTGGGTGTTTGCCTGCTGGCACGTGCATAAGGGAAGGCTTTATTTCAGCCATGAAGTGTATTGCACAGTGAGCCTGGAAACTACTGCGGGAGTAAAAAGAGGTGCTATATACGATGCTAATCCTGGTGTGATGTGCTTGCCTTTGGAAAGCAGCACAGACAGCTGCTGCTGAGAGTTCAGATGAAATGTGTGGTTAGCTGAGCCCTCTTTCCAATGCTCACCCTTTCTGGCATGCTGTCTCCATGTAGGACAGCATAACCCCCCCAACCCCTGGCATCACTAGCATTTCTCACCTGCCCCGCTTTGGCGTTTTCACAAACAAAAGCTTCATAAAACCTTGCAAACTCTGGTGCGTTGTCGTTCACGTCCAGGACTTTCACCGTCACGGAGACGCTGCCCACCTGTGAGGGATTGTCTGGAAGGAGGAGCCACAACGTAAAGAAAGGCAATATAAGGGAAGGATAAGGGGCTGCTCCTCACTCTGCTCAAGAGGTAAAGTAGCTTTTTCACTACTGACTTGCATTAAGTGACATTTTCCCAGTAGGAACTGTGGTCGCTTCTGGGTTGTGTGACTCGGGGTGAAGTTGCAAATGCTGCTCTGTGTCTGTCCTGGTTTCCCATCTAATCATATCTTTTTCAAACAAATTCCGTCATGGACTTCAACCTGGTTCAGTCCAATGGGACTATTTCTACACCAAAAGCATTTTTTTTTATTGCCCTTTGACTGGGCAATACTGTTTATTAAGCCTTGGTACTGGTGGCATGAATTAGGAAGAGACTCTTTTAGGATAGGCTTGTTACTTAGAATTTGTTTAAAGTGGTAATTCTGCAGCTCAGATATGTTTTTGCTCAGAATTTATGTTCCTTGAACTGAAAAACAGTGTCAAGTCTTTGTTACTTTGGACGGGGGGGGTTTAAAATGTAGTAACAGATGAAATTGTACAGAAAAGCTTCCACTGAAACTTTAAAATGGCAATGAAAATTTTACATTCTGCATGACATCATTTGTGATATTTCTGTCCCACTGGTTCATTAGTTTTCTTTGCCAGTAAGTCCATACATTGTTTCACATAACTTCACAATTTCCAAACTAAGTAGCCACAGAATAATTTTTTTGTCTTACTGTGTTTTTCTGCCCCAAAACATCTTTTTTTCCCTTATTTAATGATAAAACAAAACTGTAAGCAGAAAGAAAAATAAAATCATTATTAGGAGGTCAGAAAAGGTGCAAAAGTCCAGAAAATTCTTAAAAATGAGTATTCTTTTTAGCCATAAAACTTCACACATTTATCTCCAAAGAAATTATATGTTCATATAAACAACAGAGAATTTTCTTACACTCTGGAATTTTCTTCAGTGTTCAATGTGCGCATCCGTAACGTGTCACATTGTATCACTGAGATAATACTCTTAAACTATATTGTTTCTCCCTAATTTATAATTGAATGCTTCAGCTTCCCACATATCCATACCTATCTTGCTAACACATCTGTCATTGTGGCAGATGAATGCCTGCATTTACACTCTTAGTAATATTGATCTAACTTTTAAAACTAGGAGCTTTATTCAGGAGTGCACAACTATGACATTCTTGAAACTATTCACTAAATTAAATATTGTGCTGCACATGTATAGAGCAAAACTGACAGAGGATTGACAGAGGATGAGTCAAAGGAAGACATGCCTTCATACTGCTCTCACCCTCGAGTGCTGCTACTGGGGCAGCTTTTACAGACTCGTGTATGTATGTAGATTTACATGGAATTTCAATGGCCATTGGTGGCTGAAAAATAAAACTAGCATAAAAATAGAGGGGGGTGAGATCCTATCATGTCATCAACCACTCTCACTACTAAAACGGGGACAGAAAGGCATAGCGTGCTGGAACAGCCTGCAAATATGTGGCAAGAGTCACGCTGACTCTTGTGAAATATTCCCTCTGCTAACTTCAAGTTGGCTGATTGCATTTTGGGCAAGCTTCTTTTTTCCACTCAAACTGCCCCATATCTCTGGTACAGTCTGGGTGTGCAGGGAGCTCTCTCAGACATGAGGAATGACTTGACTATTGGCAGCAAGCTTCTGAAAAGCTGCTGCCCCTCAGCAGATGAACTGCGATCCTGAGCAAAAGCTATGTGGACCAAAGAGATTTCAGATGAAGACTGGGTGAACCTTTTATTTTACTTACTTATATATCCCAAGCTCCTTTATGAAGCTCACTTCTGTTAGTATTTCAAACTCAGCTAAATTTTTCATCCTGACACTATGAAATGATCAGCATCTCCTTGTTCTTATAGCCTTGCTAAATACCTAGCATGGATGAACCCTCAGCTGAGTTTTAGCTCATTGTAAAACCCAAAAGCATAATGAGTTCAGCATACTAGAAGATCCCAAAGCACTCTGGCCCAAATTATTTATACAACAAGCAGATGGTGATGACATTTACTTGCTGCTGAACCAGAGCAGATTTCAACTAGTGACCTAGCAGTGTAAGATCATTGCTGCCTCCCAGTCCCTGCACCACTCAATCCTCCCAGGTAGGACTGGCAGTTCTGGCAGCTGTGCAGCTTTTGCAGCATCTGCTTTAGCTGACTAGCCCTTCTGAAGAGCTAGAGCTCTTGCAGAAACACATCAGGAAGAGTTTTAAATAAATCCCTGGAATACTAATGAATTGAAAAAGCAGTACTCTGCATTTAATTGCCAGCCTCTACTCCTCCCACCACCCTATGAAAAGGAGTATAAAAAATAAATAAAATGCAGTATTGCTTGTTGATGTCAGAAGAGTAATTCAGTTAATACAGCTTCATATTCAGTGCATAAGAACATGTGAATTGCTGAATTCGGGTCTCTCAGCCTGCTTTGTCTATTGTATCTCTTTAATCTATGTACAGTCTGCATCCTCCTTACTCAGCTCCACGGCCAGCACCGTGATGTTGTGCCAGGAAACATCCTCCCGGTCAAGAGGTCTTGCAGTCATCAGTGCTCCTGATGTAATGTCGACATAAAAGAACCGCCCTGGATCACTACTCCTGTCAATCGAGTATCTGCAAGAGTACATATTAAAAATATTATGCAACCCTTGTGAAAACTGGGTGTTATAGCCAGTGAAGTACCCCAGCAATGGGAATACTGTCATACACAGCAGATCCACATTCTTCCACAACCTAGTTATGTGCTCTATTGACTTTTGTAGGTACAGAGTGAGATGCTCAGAAAACTAGGAGTACGTGTGGCTAATGGCATTTAATGGTAAGTAGGACTTGGATGGAGCTGGAAGACAGGGAGATTTAGAAGAAGAAGCCTCAAAGCAAGGCACAGCTCAGCACAGGAACATCTGCTTTACAGAGCAAATCTGTCAGTGAGGAGTGTGATTTCTTTTTGTAAGCAAAATAATTATGCCCTTTCCTTGGGCACAATTCAGACTGGATGAAAATGGCTTTGCATCAGCTCATTCTCCAGGCACTTAGGCTGACGAGGAGGAACTGTTCCCTTCCTCATGCTTTTCTATTCTCTCCTCCTTCAGCGGAATAAACTCTACCTGCATCCTAGACCATCCTACTGATTGAGCCATGTCAATGCAAGGGGGATGATGACCGGCTTTCTCATATCATCAAGCCAGAAAAACAGCTCCCTCTGTGAGGTTGATTCATCGTAATTACTGAACCTGCCTGGCCAATATCATATCAGTTTAATGCTGGGAACAAGCTTCTCACACCCGTGAGGAGGGGAGTGTGGTGGTACCTGCAGGCCAGAAAACCTGGGCAGGGAGGCAGATGATTTGACAGTTGTCACTGCTGTACTCGGTCAGAGGGACCGTTTTGCAGGGTGTGTAAAATACTCAATACCCTTCATATGTATCACCTTGCTCTTAACAGCAGTTTGTATGAGTTGCCTTCCTAGATAACTGTGTCAGCATGGTGAGAGATTCTTTGGCAAAAGCCACATGTGCTCACATAAATGCCACAGCCTAGAACAGAGCCCACACTTATTTTCATTTTTGTTGTTCTTTCTTCGAAGTTGATGGGAATTGAAAGCATTAGTCATAACGGATGCTGAACAGGGCTTGTTCTTCTGAATTTTCTCCTTTCAGCACAAATGCGTTCACTAGAACAAGCATGCCAGCCTGATCTTTATCTAGGGACTTATTAAACTGGGATATAAAATACTATTGAGCTATGTTGTTGGAAAATGCTTTTACACTTCTTTTCAGAAAAATCAGAGAGTGGCACGGCAGGTTTGCTTCCCTTACCTTCCTGATCCTTCCCATCTCTTCTTAAATAAAGAGATTTCTGAGGCATTTGATTTATTTAGGAAATAAGTAAGAGTGTTGCTATATTTTGCTATAATAATTATTCTTGTATGAGGGCTATAAAAAGAATGTCTGACAGTTTAAGGCCAACGAGTATCTGAAATTGAATATGGCCTTGTGATTAGTGGTGTGATATTAATCACCGGTGTCAAGAGGCACAGGTAGAGTCTTTGCCTGGATTCTCCACATTAAGTTCTCCTGTTAATAATACCTGCCCCTTCATACCCATTTCCACTGTACTCTCTAGGTAATCTTCCTGAATTGCTTAACAACACTCATGGCATAATTCCAGCCATCAGAATTTCACAGTGTGGGAGTCCATATACTGGACACTGGGAAAATGAGGATTTGAGAGTTCCCCCATGTTTAGTGAGCTCTTCCAAAATGTGCTCTGGCTTTTACATACTTGAAAAAATGGCAAAAAGAAGTGTCAGATCACAGTTTTAATTTCAGTTGGATTTCATCTTGTGTAACAAAATATATATCTGGGATTTTGTTTTCCTTATCTTGCCTTACCCTGCGCAAAATGAATGCAGAGCAAGCATAAAACATTGCTGGACTGATACTGCACAGAGTTGGCCTGGATTGAGGAGACCACATAAGAGGCAAGGAGAACTAATTCCTAACATTTGCATTTTAGATAGCATTACAAATGGTATTTATTCCTTTTTGTCCTGTTTCCTCTACTCCAATCATTTACGTTTGTACGTACAAGGTGTGGGGGAGGAACGAGGGAAGAAAGGAAGGAAAGTGGGAAGGGAGGAAGATGGGAAGAAAAGGAGGAAGGAAGTTAGGGAGCAGCAGAGTTACAAAGGAATCTGCATATTTGCAACTGTTTGGGTTTTTTTAAATATATCTTTGGTGATGCATTCCATGCTTTATAGAGTGCTGTTTCATCAAGGGTAGCCACTGGAAAGCTCTGAAGAAAACTAAGAAAAACCTCATTAAAAATAACAACGAACACTTCTACCCTCTGATAGTCTGCAGAATTATTCTTATACTATTTTAAGCAGATTAGCACAAAGCTGTTTGCACTGCAGTGTTTGGATAATGCTAGACAGTAATCAGCAAAATAAGATGCGGGTGGAAAAAAGTTTAGGGTAATGAAATTGTGATGCAGACAGTATAATACTTAGTTTTACTGAAGAATTTGAGGCAATGTCATGAGAAGTATGATAACCTTATAATGGTAGGTAGAAAAGATAGGTATGTTAAGGTAACAGAGATGAAAAAAATAATTAGAGCAGCAACACAGAAGGCAATATCATTAAGAACAGGCTTTGCGTCTGCTCAGATCTCCTAGCTGAAGCCCACAGAGTTGCTCATATAGATTTCACTTTCTTCAAAAACTCAAAACACTTGATGTTTCGACTCCCTCCTGTATTTCCCAGGACTGTTCCCAAACACAGACAATTCAGAAGCTGGACTGACTCAAGGTTAGGCAAACAGCAGCTCAACACCCAAAGCATTTCTCAGATGAGAGAAGCAGCCAACCTGCTGGGATTATTAACTTGCAGTCACTCGGAGCTTCTGCACGTTGTGAAAATTAGTATGTGGGCTGGCCTCAAGAGAAAAACAGTGTTCTCTGATAAACTGGGCTGACTTGGCAGCCAGTACAGAAAAGAGCGCTGTGATCACACAAATCTGCTCCTTTGGCTCCTTGCTGAGTTGCAGCTATGAAGCTCCCATGGCTGTAAATACACCTTTACCTTTCTTAACTCCTTATGGGAATATCTAGCTCCACAGCTTTGACCAGACACTATATAATTTAGTGGTTCATGAATATTTATTAGTATGCATTCAGTCTCCTCCAAAAGTAGCTGTGTATTTGAGCTGTTGACAAAGGCAGGCTTTGAAATAGAAGCAGGGGTAAGGAGAAGCGAGTTGATTACCTTCCCCTCAGTATGGCAGCAGATTCTCAGCAATGCTGTCAGGTTTTGTGCCAGCAAAGGCGTGAGAGTCCAGGATTTGTTTTTAATGTATGCTATCAGGACACGCCTGACCAGTTCATTGCAATGCTAGATGCAGATGTCCTCCATACCACAGAAAAGACAAGGGTGAGCTCCTGCATTGGTTTGACAGCCGTAGCAGAGCCCCTCTGTGTGTGAGATCTGGTTTGAATAAACCCACTGACAACTACTACTGGTTAAAAATAGAGAGTCTCTACCACCAGCGCTGTTTCAGCCCCATCACCGCCACCAACCTGATGTACCAGGGAGCGCTCCTGGGGGAACACACAGAGAGAGGACAGACCTGATGGAGTTGTTGGTCACATCTGGGTCCCTGGCAGAAATGATCTGTATGGTGGTTCCAATCTCCACATCCTCGGGCACTTCCACAAAGTAGAAGCTGGGCTCAAACACAGGAGGTTCATCCACATCCTCTACGCTGATGTGGACGGTGGTGGTGTCGCGGAAGGGACCCAGGTTCAGGAACCGCATTTCCAGGTGGGGGTTGGCACCCTCTACTTTCAAGGTGTAGCTTTTCTTGCTCTCAAAACTTAAAGGCTGAGGAGAAAAAAATATATCTAGCATTAGGCACACTGAGCCATATCATTTAGGCCATATAATTTTAATTTTCAGAAGTAAAAGATGCCCTCTAATGTAAACTGATGCTTCTTTTTTAAAATAAATCTTTACTATGATTCTTAATCATAAGGGTAACTAAATATTTGCAGATGGAGACAAAGCATTGAGTGACAGTAGTATTAGAAATGGCACTGTCTACATCTTTTTTTTTTCCTTTATACAATTTGACAGTTGAACTGAAAAAGCCAGGAGAAATATTTGCAGATCACTTCAGAATACATATTCTTTCATTCTTCTTGCTGAAATGAAAATAAAAGCGGCCACACCATCATTGAGTTGTGATTCACACAGTGAGCTTCATGCCACTCTGAGGAGAAACCAGGCAGAAACAGACAGTATGGGAGCACCTGAAAATAAAGTAAGGATGCAAAGAGTTGGTTCCTCCAAAATGGGTCCTGGTAGCAGGGACAAGGATGCTCACACATGAGGTGGAGGTCCCAGTTAGCATCCTCTTTTCTCCCTGAAGAGATCAGAGTCTCGTCTCCAGAGAGCCCTGCCTGCCAAGCTGCTAAAGGGCTCCAGTGGGAGCAGGGGACATGGTCAGCCTCTCTTGCGGGATCCTGTTGCAGTTTTTATCATCCTTCCTAGAAGTGGGGTTTTTCACCTTCTCTCAGTAAGTATCTTACACACAGGTTCAAAATCCAGGTGTGCTGAGTGCTAGGATCTTAATCTCCTTCCCTGCCTAGAGAACAGTTTAATTTCAAAGCATTATGAGGTACCCCTGACCTCTTCCTGCAGGAGCTCTTCCACTTTGCATGAAATACTCAAGTATTATTTGGAACAGGGAGTGGGAATGGTTTTTTTTTTTTTCTTTTCTTTCCTGAGATAATGGAGAAAGGGGGGGGGTCAGCCTCCTTTTGTAGTAGTTTCATGAATTTCATTTCTTATCTAGGTAAAACTACTTATTTGGTGAACATGGATACAGAAATAATTAATGCTGACACTGAACCTTTCAATAAATAAATTTTTCATCTCCTTTCTCTCTTCTTTTCACACATCTCTGAAGAAAATAGGGTCTCTCCAAATCCTGATTAGAAATAAGTGGAGAATTCCATATTTAACGTGCAATTTACCAGTCTCGATAAGAGATGACTAAAAGCATCTGACAAACCAGAAAGACAGTATGGAAGGATCAGTCCAAAATATAAAAAAAATTTTCATCAGATGAAGTACACCTTACAGAGGACACAGCCATACTTGCCAAGTTGCAGTTAGAAGTTACAAGCAGTTGTGCTGTGGTTAAATGGTCACAATGCTTTACTTGTATAACCTGGGGAGTTTTAATGCTGAAAACCAGCACAACTGGATCCCCTTAGCTGGCACAGAACTTGAGCAAGACAAACTTTGTACCAGGAAAGAAATGGCCCAATTCTCAGGGTTGCCAGTGGGACATACTCCTTTTTGTTACATGAATGGCTTTCAAAACATGTGGCTTTATTCATACATAGGGATTTGAGCATCATGTGTGGAACCACCACACACAGGCTACAGTAGGATCACTGCTGTTCCCATCCAACACCTTATGCTTTTCCCATTCAGCCCTTTCATTTTGAAGGCCTACCACCAGACTGGGGCAAAGAGATGGGCAGGAAAACAGAGAAGGAGAATGCCAAAAGCAACTGGAAGCCAAAGGTGTGAAGAGCATTACTGTAGCAGTGAAGTCCCTCTCGGCCAGTCATAACCCATGTCTTTTCTGCCCCACTCAATAGTGCAGCCGGCCAATTCTGCAGCCATGAGATGTGTACTAGTTTAAGCAACATCAGCAGAAATTTCACAGGCTTGGGCATGGCAGAGTGTATACTATGGGCCTCAAGACACTCCCTGAATTCAGTGGTGGCTTCAGTACTTGTCTACTGCCACAACAGCTTCTTTCTTCAGAAGTGGAAACACTGCAGTGACATACAAAAGCTTGCGCGGTCACAGTAAAATTACCTGTAGTGATGTCCTGCATAGGAATGTCTGATGAAAGACTGCAGTTCTTGAAATTATAGAACTAAAACTCACTCAGCATTTAGTACATGGGGGTGAGGAATGAAGACTGGAATGGGAACTGGTTTTCTTGTGCTGGGGGAGATGATGGTCCAGTATTACTGGAGATGCTGTGCAGTGACGTGATATGAACTGTGCAACCTGTGGCAGCAGGCACAAACAGATGATCTGAAACTTGCTCATGCTGCCTTTAATTCCACCTGGTGAATCAGTGACTACTGTGGGCATAGCACTTGTCAGCAAGGATTTGGCTAGATCTACAAACATATTACCCATTACTGCAGAGTCCTTATAGTCTACCAGTTGCATATTTATGCATTGTAAAAATAGCAATAAAATATATTTACATGACCAAGCAACACTTATTGTCCATCTGGCAAGGAATGTGCAATGCAAAGCTGCCTAAAACATATTCTAAGAAGGAGGCCATTATATCTCATGGTTTCTCATGTGAAGAAAACCGTGTGAGAAACATTGCATGTACACTAAAAAGCTAAGTTATAAAAAGAGCCGTTGAATCACAGAAACACTTAGTAACTATAAAACCCAACTGCATTAGGAAAAGACTTAATCACTTAAGTTAGAAAAAGTGAGAAAATCAAACATGTGTGCAAGGCCATCACAGTTTTGATGCTTCTGACTTCAGACACCCTCAGTTTGCTTTGGACTCCTTCATCAGCAACCATGGCTTTCCCTCCTGATCCTCTCATGTGCTGATCCTCAACACCACTGCCTGCCCCCCTGCCCCCATCAGATTTGTCTTCTACAGGTGCGTTCAAGCCTCTTTCCAACACCGGTCTCATGGGGAGGGTAAGCAGGTTGCCTTCTCCTGCGAACCGAGAACGCTGCAAAACACAGCCAAGAAGAGAGGCAACCCATGGAAACCTCTCCTTGTCCTTGTCCTCCTGCCCCTGGTGCTGAGGCAGGCACCGAGAGGTGTGCCAGGCAGGAGGGATTTAACAAGAGCTGCCGAGTGGGCAGTGGCTGGGGAGGAGGGCAGCGCAGGGCTCTCCTGGGCGCTGGGCTCCATGCTGGCTGGGTAACCCATCGCCCTGCCTCCTATGGGCAGCCCAAAAGGGGAGGCAGGGAGAAAGGGGAGGCTGTCACCAGGGTGAGTATCAGCCTCACAGGCTTTGAAGTCTCAGAGCTTTGAAGGAGCTGTAACTCTTCAGGAGGTCCTCAATATTTGGTGGGATTAGTGGGCTGAGATAAGTGGCCACAAGACCTCAAGCAGTGGTCTTATCTGTAACTGTAAATTCTGACTTTTTGATGTCCGTGATAGAAGCAGAATTAGCGCTAGTTATTTTGTTTGGGAAATCTGTCTAGAAAAATGAAAAGGAAAGTTTTGATTTCTTTCAAATAAGATTTCATTGTGGGTTTAGAAATTCTCTATCCCCTTCTCCCCATTTTGATATCCTTTTCTGTCAACACCAGTTGATTTTTTTTAATTTATTTTTTTTAGTTGAGTGGATCCAAAGGACAACTTTCCTAATGTTTGGCTGCTGATAATCATAACAAAAAGCTACAGGCATATATAGAATTTTACATTTATGTACAGTAGATGGATTGAGCAGTATGTACCTGATGCCAGTATATATCTGGTATGATTGATGCCATAAATTTTTATAACTCCTCCTCCTGACATACATGAACATCTAGTAAAACTGTATTCATAATCACAAAAGTCAAGCTTATTGACACATTTACTCCAAAGAAACTGTCTTCTTTCATCAATAAATGAGTGAAAAATTACATTAGAATTTTCACTCAACATCTATTTCATTCCAGCAAACATGCTTAACTTTAGGGACTAGTGTGCATAAACAGAAGTTGGAGAAAGGTGACCATAAATACATTCTTAAATGCTTTGCTGTAGGGCATAGAGGCTTGCAGGGTCAAATCTCTCCCATGTGTTGTTCCATTTTATTGCACAATTTAGTCTCAGGCTATTTAAATGGAGACTATACTTCCTTATTAGTACACTAGATATGCTTAGGCAGAAATATGGTTACAATTTCATAACCTAGAAACAGAATTGAACTTCTAGCATTTATGTAAGATCGTAGAATAAATATCCTATAGCAGGGAGTCTAAGCAAAATACTCTATGCCTTTCTGCACAGCCTGCGGTACAGAGTACTAGCAGTTTCACAGCTGCCATTTTAGAGACAGCTTCTTCTACCCTAATTAGCATTTATGGATCTTCAAGCAGCAATTAAAAAAAAACTGCCTGGGTTTTATTGGTTTATAAATAATTCTAAGGCATGCTTTATTATTGTTTGTGGGACACCGGAGTGAAAAATGTGTACAGTTCAAATGCAAATATTGATCTAATTTCTTGCATTGTAGGATAATTAAGCTACAGAGAATATTTAAATAGAGAAATAGTGAATCAGAACATTCCTTTGGTGGCAAAAGACATGTTTATGCTAATGCTGTCCCCACTTTTTAAAGGTTGCTCCTAGGAACACAGTCTGCTTTCATATTTTAGCAATGAATGTTAAAGAAATTGTGCTTTATAGCAGAAAAGGGGCTACTGTCATGTAATGGGAACCAAGTTGCTACAGGCATAAGGGAATATTGCACACATAAAATGTAACCAGGACTGTTAGCCATATAAATTACTATACAAAGGAAACTTTACTACCTTTCTCACAGTTATGATGCCAACTTGGTAATTAGGATCGGTGTTAATATCAAAGACATCCAGTCCGTCTCCATCCACAAGGCTGTATTTCATCTCCGCATTAATGCCTTCATCCAGGTCTTTAGCAACCACGCGGCCCACAGTGGAGCTGATGGGAGCAGACTCCAGCACACTCATCTGATAATGCTCTGGCACAAGCAGCAGAGAGGAAGAGGGGAGCAAAAAACAGGCTGTGAAAAGGAACCAGAAACTGCACAGCAATGCAAAGAGTAGAGCAGGGCAGGCCACAATACTGCACAGCCTGCAGGGAGTCTCTAGTACCTTTCCCAAAGCTGCAACAGTGGTGTGATTTCCTTTAAAAAGCCACAGCCTGACTGAATTGCCTGGGAAAGTTTTATTTAGGTGTTTGTCATATCAACAGGTCTGTTCAACAGTTTCTTCTCAAAACAGCAATATACCTGAAAATGGGAACTTCAACTAGAAAAATAGGGCAATTAACACTAGTGCTGTTGCAGCTATGATATAAAGCAGGATATGAAACAGATTTAATAGGACAGGCATCTTTTATTAGATCAGCTTGTACAGTGGGAATAAACACACAAGTTTTGAGCACCACAAATCCTTTCTCAAGTCCATACAAACTTCTTTTCAGCCCTGAACAAGGCTTTGAGAGCTCAGAAGCTTGCCTGTTTCTTCCAAATTTACCAGTTACTCTATTAAAATATACTACCTCTCCCTACAAACCCTGCCTTGAGCACATTTGGTACATCACTAATTTGCTTAGCAGCATGCCTGGGAAAGAGAGAGCTGCTATTTTAGAAGTGTGTTTTAAAAATCTAAATGTTGTATCTAAAATACTTCTCTGCCATTATACTTTATGTTCAACCTTCCTTGCTGCTCTCTCTGTTGACTCCACCAATTACTGAGCTTTATAAGACAGAATAACAGCAAGGATGGGGTTTGATCTATTCTTATTTTTCTTAATCAAGAGTTCGACATCAAACAGTTACAATTCATGCCACCTTCAAAACAAGATTGGCAATGGTGTGTTCAACAAGTTGCTCTGACAGAAGAAGAAAAGTGGAAGTTGAGGCTTACTGCCGATCTTAGTGGAAGGCTTTGATATAGCAGTGCAACATGGTAAAACAGATGGAGAAGAATAGTAACAAAAAGAACTGCAGGAGTTTTCATTTCTCAGCTAGATGAGAAAAATGGCAAAACCAAAATGGCTTGAGACTTATGTACATCACCAAAAGAATCAGCTTTCTTAAAAAAAAAAAAAGTATATCCCTTGAAAGAGTTAGTTCAATCAAGCTGGAAGAGTTTCTTTCAGATTTTTAACAGTTATGTAGAATTATGTAGATAAATTTGATCTAAAAAAATTTGAAAAAGAACAAAATATTGCAAATCTTGCTTTGAAATTAACTTAGGAGTGTTTCTGATGATTGGAGTTGCCTATTTTTGCATTCCATTAACTGTGGCTGTTGCATATCGTAGGATTTAACTGTATATTGCCAAGGTTTAGATGAACCTTTCCTGGAGAGCAGCCTCTATGACAGTGCACTCTATATTGGCAGCACAGTTACCAGACGCTCCCCTGCAGCGGCCTGGCTGGAGTGTTGAATGAATTATCTTTCAACTTCCAGCACTGCCACATGTCCCTGATTTGACAGGCATCCTTTTGGAGATAGGATGAAAAGAGAATCAGGGCAGCAATTAGCAGCCAAAGGCAACGGCCATGAGCAGTCTAGGAACACAAAAGATCCTTCCTTTTCCTGTAAATTAATTTCCCACCCTTTTTAAAAAAAGTGTTGTCTTTGATGATTTTGGAGGTCAGAAATCTCTTCAGAAAGACAAGGTGGTGAATGCTCCATTTTGACATTTTTCTGAAAGAAAGTTCCTTCATCGATCTGAAATTCTGCCCATCTCTAATTGTCACTCTCCCAAGTATGAAAATGGCTGTAATGAGAGTAAAGAGCAGCCATACAACTCAGCCACCACATCCTGGTGCAGCTGGTACTCACTCTGTGGAAATCTGGGTGGATTGTCATTGACATCAGAGAGAGTGATGTTGACTGTGGTTGTTCCAGCTAATCCTCCCAGCTGTCCACCCATATCCTTGGCCTGGATAATCACTTCATAATATTCTTTTGCTTCTCGGTCCATGTTCATCAGAGCTGTTCTAATTAAGCCTGAGATTGGGGGGGGAAAGGGGTTTTGGAAACAAAAGAAATGGCAGTTAGAAAGTACACAAACAAGGTGGAGAGCTCTTGTTCCTGCATTCCATTCCCTGTGTCACGAACGAGACCAGACTCTGAATTCAGTCTCACCTTTCCTGCCAGAACAAAACTCACTCGAATTAAATCTAGGTTAACAGAAGGTGTGAATTCTAAAGAAGCCCAGTTAAAACGCATCACCTCTGGGGCAGGCTGGCTGTTCAAAATTAAAATGTTGCCTTCCAAAGGAGCTGGAGAAGCGTGTCGGGAACAGAGCATGCTACGCTGAATTAAGGCCCTGCTCAGGCTAATTCTGTCCGGACAAAAGGTGGACGTGATTAGTTAAAAGCTGTATGAAGACAGATGAGTTCTCCAGAGTGTCTCTACCCACGCAGTCCTGGAGGCAACCTGACATAAACCCACATGAGCTTTGCTCGGGTCCTTCGGGCCGCAGGCTGAGGGCTACGCGAGCAGAATCTGGGGAGCCACCGCTGGTTCGGGCCGGTTGCTCCCGCCCCGGGAGGGGCGGCGGGGGGTGGTCACCCTGCTCCCCCCACCCTGCCGAGCGTCCCTTTCCTTCGGGGTAACACTACTGCAAGAGGACATGAGGTGGCAGCAGCACCTCTCCGACGGCGGCTGCGAGGAGCCGGCCCGGGCAGCGCTGCCGGGGCCGCCGGGGAAGCGGCCCTTGCCGAGGGCCCAATCCCGCCGTCCCCGGCCTCTGCCTGCCTCGCTGGCCTCGCCTCGCCCGAGCTTGTCGGGTGTCGGCCTCAGGGTTTGGCTGTTCCTCTTCCTTCCCCCTTGGGCGTTGGGCCTGTTGGTGAGCGCACTCCTTTCCTTTTCCTGCCCTTCCCCACGTCTGCCTGCCAGGGCGGAGGGACACAGGCCTACGTTTGAGAGCCCTCACGCCTCCAGTCCTGCCAGGGAGAGCCATTCCTCACCTCTCAGGAGAGCACCGGTGGCTGGTGATGCAGCCCAGGGGACGTACTGCCAAGGGGACGCTTTCTAGGGCACGAACGGCCCTTGCCAGACACGGGCTGTGACACATCTGGGGTGCCCTCCTGTGTGGGGGCAAGTATGTGTCAGGCCCAGGCACCATCCCTGTCGCACGGCTCAACATGCAGTACTTGCACATCAGGACACTATTAACTTGAGTGATCTGCATTTAGTCTTTATTTTTAGCAGGAAGACAATGTATGGGTTTAATAAAAAAGCAGTAAAAAGATATTGCATTGGCAATTATCACTGTATGTAGAAGGGAAGAAATACTGTACTGAACAATTCACAGTGCGCTATTTTAATCTTGCTACATGCAGTCCTTAAGAGTCTCATTCTGCAAAGTTGAGTGACTCCTGTTAAATGCTGTAGCTCCTCAACTCCCGTGGATATAAACAAGATATGAAAATGCTTAGCATTTTGGGAAGTATTTTCTCCATATATGAACACTTTATAGGGAATATCCACTCTTGGCTTGTCCTTAACACAGAACAGGCTAGATTTAAAAAAATACATCAGTGCCTAAAAGCCAGGCTCTGCCATGCCTGTGTTTGGGGCCTCTGGTCCTTAGAGGAGGGCCAGTCCAGGACACTAGGACTCAGAGCCAGGTTGAGGTTCATGCTCCTCCAAATGGTACCCAGGGGAGCAGCCATGCTGAGCAGGGAGCCTCCAATGCTGCTGTGCACAACCCGTCCGCAAGGAAATGCTGACAATGGTGATGAACCTTAAAAACTTCCTTAGGGCTATGCAAAAGGCTCAGATCCTCAGATGTTCCAAAATAAAGGTGCTGGTGCCATTTCTTCTACCCAACTGAGTGAGGTTCGCTCTCTTAAAAAAACAGTAATAAAGAGCAGAGGTGATGTACTTTCTTTTCTATAACAGCCAGATGGTTTCTTGGGAAGTGGGTGACTCAGGGGTCTTTGCCTGCTCTGCCTGAGGGCATTTAAATCCATGTTTTTTACCTTCTAGGGGAATATGATTATGGACATGCTGTAAAAGTATTCTGGAAAAAGGGAGGAGGAGGCTTTCAGCTTTCCTTTGAAGTTGTACCTTCGCATATACATTTGTTCAGCACCTGTGTGGCCAGTGACAGAACAGGAACAGAAGCGCACTTCTGGAACCAAGACGTTGTGTCCGGAAGTGAAGGATAAGGGCCACACATGCTTCTAGCAGAGGAGTGTATTGAAATGGGTTGCCCGCTATGGGGTGCTTTAATCACTACCCATCAGTATAAAGGAGCTGGTGATCGTTTACGCTCTAGCTCTGTTTTAGAAGAATGTGAGAGCTGCAATTGCATTTTGTGGGTTACCAAATCCTGCAGGTGGGTTTGCACTGGGGAAGCCGTTTAGAGTCCTGTGCCTGTGATGGGGGAACGGCTTCTGGCTCACAACTGCGCTTAGCCTAAATGGGTGCCCTGTTGCCCACTTGTAAAGGATGACGCAGCTCTGGACATGTCCAGAGATGCAGGTCTAAGTGACTGGGAAATTAGTAAGTGGAGAAAAAGACCTTTTCTGGGTTAAGTACCAGTCAAGTACATGATTTTGGACTTAAGGGCCTATCTTCTAAGTTGCACTCTAGCAGTTAAATCTGTCCTGGATCTGACCCTGAATATTGCTGCTTTGCTTTCTTAGAAATCATTTATTACTTAGCAGATCTATGATTATGCCCTTATTTGTCTGTGGTCAATAACCTGATTACAAAATTAACATTACTGTTTTATTTATATTGTAAAGACCTAAAGAAATAACATGCCACATACAAGTTTGTCTTTGGCTAGAGCACCTACTCCATAAACTGCTAACTTTCAGAAGTAGATTATGCAGTGTTTTCTCTATTTTGTCCCCTAGGGCTCAGCAGTGGCTATCGTCTCATGAGTTTCTGACCTTAGCACTACAGATGCCCTTCAGAAACTGTGAAAACCTGTCAGATTCCTCTTTTGAATATAAACCTTGGATATACACAGAAAAAGAGAGCGAGAAAGAAAGCAAAACAGAGAGGGTGTCCTATAGATAGATTTAAGGTTATTAACAGAACACCCTTAGGTAAAACTACTCCAGATAAGTGCATCCTTTAGCTTGCACTTTCCAGTCCTGGTTGGTTCATAGATTGCTTTTTTTCCACTAACCCTTGTCACCAACTAGATCTGCTGAAGACTTTGTTGCAATAATAGAAGTCAACAAAAATATTTACAGCATCAAACCCACCCACTTCCTGAGCTGCCGAATATGGTCATTCAGATGAATATATCATTGCAGAAGCATGTCCTTCTTCTGGAGCTTGTCACCACAGTCTTGCTTTAACCCTCACACGGTGCTGCTCTATCTTGGCTCCAAGCCACAGAAATACATTTCTCTGACCACAGTCATGATGTACTGCCTTTTCTTCCTGCTTGAAACTTTTTCTTTCAGTTTTCACACTGCCTCATTCCCTGATGAAATAACATACCTGTCCGAGAGTCCACAGAGAAATACGGTTGTCCTTGGAGAATACTGTACACTACTCTTGCGCTGTTCCCATAGGTTGGGTCATCAGCATCTGTTGCTGTCACCTGGATAACAGAGGTGCCTGACAAAAAAACCCATCAGGTAAGACCTTGTGGGATAAAGAGCTGGCATAAAAAGTACACAGTTCAAAACAAACTGAAATGCCTAACAAGAGCTTTCCCACACCAAACTTCTTTATTTGATGTTTATAGTGCTTTTACTTATTGCTCATACTTGTATCTCATTAGTACTAAAGGAATTAATAGGCATAAATTCATCATGCATCAAGATATAACTCTATGGCCCACAGCTACAGAATTGCTGAGCTACCAGTACTTCGTTAGGGTTTGCAGAGAACTGGTAGTTATATACCGCTTGCTTCTTTTCCCCTTTTCTTGATTTTAAGTATTATTTAAAGGCAGCTCAAATAAGATCTATAGCTATGCTGACATAAATCATGAACTGCTGTAGTGTGCCCATGGATGCTGTATGTTGACTATGGGACAGAAATTGTACACAAATAGTGAGCATGAAGGGATGTATCTCTGAGATAATCTCTCTGTGAGACTGCAGTTTACATTGCATGGCCTAGAGATTATACCCTCCTGAATTGCCTTCTGGAGCCCCCACGGATGCACATATATTTCTTTTCTTCAATTGGTTTTCAAGGTCTGCTTCCTCTGAAGCTAATAATGGCTTGCAGGTGATGTAATTTATCAAGAACAAGGAGAAGATAAGACATAACTTTTTCAAATATATGTGTTTTGACTCCTTAAAATGTCAGACAATGCCTTTATGAATGTATCTAGCCTTCCACATAATGTTTTGTGTTAGAAACAAATCCAGTGTTACTAGATACGCCCTGGAAAATAAATATGAATTCAAGCTAGCCACTACCATTAAGAAATATTATTTCTGAACAGAACGTTTGTATTTGATGCTTGTCTCTAGCTTTATGTCAACATAATATTGAAGAATGGGCAGTTGAAGCATATCTGTAACTTCAGGACATGAGATTTATATGGTATTATTATCTCTGTAATGACGTCACAGAGCCAAAAAGCAATAAGCAGCTCCAAAAGAAAGAAAAAAGTCCAGAAAAACAGTATTTTGTGTGACTCTTGGATTTGTTATATGGAAATGGTTTCTCCTGACTTGTGTAAGTAGGAAGGCCGCTGTTTGTCTTCTGAATGGCAATAACAGGACTGTCTTTGACATGATCCCATTTTCTAAAAGTGGAGAGCAAACAATATCAGAATCTTGGGATCCACTGAACTGTGTTTAGTGCAGTTTACAGGGATTAGGAGCAAAGCTGCTAATAATTACTGTCATGTCTCCGTATTTTCAAGTACAGTATTTCAGCTCTTAGTATGAACTAGAATAGGTTTCTAAAAATGTGTTATCTTCTGGATGGTAATGGTTGTCTAATGGTCATTACAATTGCTACCATCTGATAGCAGGGGAGAAGGGGCACTACGTTACTGCAAATTGACTGAGGATGGCATGTTCAAATTACATCTTTTTTCAGCTCTCCCGCTTCCCGTGGCATGGTTTCTTTCAGAGGGGCCCAGCTGACAGTGGTGTGAAGCCTGCTAACCCTCCTTTGTGGCATTTAGGCATCCCAGGGGGAGCTCTCCTGTCCTGCAGCTCCTGCACAAGGGCAAAAGCTGAGTCCAAGGAGTCAGGGCATTTATGTTTTGGTGACCATCTCTGATTTGCTTATAGAGGGGAAGAGATTCCACAAAATCTGTCTTACCCACAGGCGACATTTCTGGAACAGAGGCTACGTAAGGCCCATCCAGGAACTTGGGTTCATTGTCATTGATGTCTTGGATTTTGATGATGAACTCTGACTCTGGTTCCATCGGCCGGCCCGTTCGCCTGTCCAGAGCCTGCGCTCTGAGGGTGTACTGCGACCTTTCTTCCCGGTCCAGTCGCTGAATGGCATGAATGTCCCCTGTCGTATCATCAATTGTAAACACAATGCCAGCTCCCTCTCCTGAGAGAATGTATTTGATCGAACCATCTCCCCTGTCCATGTCAGAGTGGAGCTGCAGAAAGGAACAGGATTCAATTAGACCACGAGCTGGGCAAGCAGCTGCTGAGAAACACTAAGCACGTGAGCATCCTGAGCATTTTGGTCTCACTGTTGGGACTCGCAAGCTGGTTTTAATGAACTTGTTTTGCTGAAAGAGGCAAATACTCAGTAAAGTCTGTATCACAGAGTTGCAATTAAAACCCCTCTCCTGTCTTTCCATTTCTGCATCCACAGCTGTGCCAGAAGAAAAGGCAGAGACACCCAAACAGGAACAGGCTCTGTGTCTTTTTGAAATCTCACTCAACACAATAATTATTTTTTGCCTGGTTGCAATGGCCATTGAGAAGGACTTACTGCCAGGCTTGGGATAAGGTGAGGTCAGCAAAGCTGCAGACCGTGCTTGCTCACATGGCTTAAGAGGAGTCAGATATTCCAGGGGTAGCATAATGTTGGGGCAGATAAGGCAAACCTTTTTGGGATCAAGGAGAAAGCAGGATGGGAGAGCTACTCAGTAACTGTCATGATTCAGAATATTTTTTTTTTTCCCATGAAAATGTTAGCAATAAAAATGAGGCTGGATCCTTAAATCTTCAGGAAAGAATTATTATCAAACAGTAGGTAAGGTAAGCAGCGAGGAACATTTGATTGCGTCCATGGCAGGCTATAGAGAAGAGAGGCATCCCAGATTTTCTAGGGAATTAGCAAATGGATTTATTGCATGACTGCTAATTAGTTCTGAGCAGCCACAGATAGCTGTGAATGCAACAGAACAGAAGAAAAGTAAATGCAGTGCTAATTATCATCTAAACCAGAAACAAATCATCCTGGGGACTACCATTCTGTTAAACACCTGGTTCCCATGAAATACTGGAATGACTATCAAAAGACAAACAAATCACTTAATTTCACTCACACTGTGAAGATGTTTAACAGCCATGCTTTTGAGGAATAGAGTATAAAGACCAATGGCCAGAGATGATATTGGTTCAGTCCCAAAAGCCAGGAAAGCAATAGACTTGAGGTGCAATAATCAAAATGGGATTTTCAGGAATGGTTCAGGTGTGAATGCTGTTTTCCAGTGTGATTATCATTTTGAGAGATGAATAAAGAAGAGATAAATAATAATAAAAAAAAGTGGTCAAAGTGGGCTGGATTCAGTTAAGCACATTTTAAAATGCATACATGAGCTAATTATCTCAAGAAATATGGTCAGAATTAAGTGTGTGTTTAATGCTTTCGTGAGCTCAAAGGACATATGGGAATAATTGTGGAGGATGAGACCAAACACAGGTAAATATTTGTACTGGAGAGAATAATCTTGGAATAATAAACTGAATATATGAACACAGGATCAGTAGGATTTGAAGTAAGAATCCAAATAGAAATGGATAATTTGTGTGGAAAAGTAGAAGTCAAACTTGATGCATGTGATTACAGGCTATTCTCTCAAGAAAGAAAGAAGAAGTCTCATCTCTAAGGTATTTAAAAACACCCTGAAAACTATGGACAAATTGGCTTATCTGACCTAAGCATTTCTAATGCCAGTGGAACAGCTCTTTGGCTGTTTTAGGGCATTGGTGCCCTTGACTTGGGAGCTGAAAGACTGTTTGGAAGATGCTCATTCTCTGGAGGTTATTTACCTTACTAGCCTCTCAGAGTGCAGCACATGACCGACACAAAACTTGGGCCTACTGATTTTAGGGTAAGACTGATTTCAGCTGAGGTGGGATCTGTATGGATCTCTATGGTATGTCCCACCCTGCAGACAGGTCTGTATGTAGGTGGGCCATCGACTCTTAGTGACTGCTGGGACACCAAGTGGCAGGAGCAGCAGCACTGCAAGTGGCTGCAAGAGCTGAAGGTACAGTTTTTGACAACTGCCGTGTCAGGTCATTGATATTTCATTTCATCGCTTTGCCACTGGTCTCTGCAGTGGCTACCGCATCTGAGAGACATTAGTCTTTTGGAGAAATGCTGGCAGCTCTCAGGTGATGTATCAGCTAAATGGAGGAAGAACAAGCCCAGAAAAAATTGGCAGTGGCAAACAGTTAAATTTAGATGACTGCCATGTGTATTAATTCACATGCAGGCGCCAGGACTGCAAACTGGCATATCTTCAGGAAACACCATCTTGTGATTAATTTAAAAAAAGACAGTGGCTGTCATTATTTACCCTAAACACCCATAACTCAGAGATTATCAGTGTAAGAGCTAGTAAACAGGATGCTTCCGGAAGGAGGACATTATTATAGCTTTTTGAATTGATTCAGAACCACTAAGCTACATCTTGGGCATTTGTTTGAGTGCATCAGTACTGTCAGTGAGAGAATGCAACTGCTGAGACATATACAGATGTTAGACCTGATGGAAGAAAATGTGGTTTGGAACATCAACAAGTCCTCTTTAAATAAGAAAAAGAAAGAAGAAGTCAAAGTTGAAGTCAAAGTCAAAGAAAAGGCAAAAGCAAAGAAAAATTAAAAAGAAACAGAAAAAGGGAGAAAATGAAAAGGAAAAGACAAAACAAAACAAAACAAACAAAGAAGAAAGCATCTTTTAAAATAGCAGATGGTGTTTGGAAAAGTTCAAAAGACTTAGAAGATAAGGAATCAAACTCATGGGTTAAACTACACCACCTGTCCAAAGCCCTATTTGGAATGAATGCAGTTGTGTAGGAAGCAAACTAGGAATGTACATGGCACGCTAATAAGAATTTGGGAGTACAAGAGGATCTCTGTCTAAACTGATTTGTTAAAAACGTTGGGTTTCAACCAAGGCTAGGCAGTAAGAAATGCTAGCATCACTTTTACAGCTTCTCATATAACCTACTCTTTCTAGACAAAGCAAAAAAGAGCATAAAAGACATAACTGCCAGACTGCAATAAATCTGAAAGAATTTGGTGTCTGAAGGGACTGAAGCTCACACCACTGATCACACCAAACCCAATATCAGGATGCTGCAGTTTGGGGTATATGTAGAAGTCACTGTGTTGGAAAGGTGATCCAGTTTTAAGTTGGCTGTTTTATAGGTGGTGCAATAAATTGTGCTGCCGTGTGGCTGACACAGAAGTAGGAGTAATTAATTTATACTTTCTCCTCCACATTAAGGAATGAACTATGGGAGAAATAAAGCTGATAACTCCTGAGCAATTATTAACTGTGTCAACCTGGGTTGCTTCTTTTGATGAGGATAGTGCAAAAGACCAAGGAGGCTACACCTGCATCTGAAAGACACATTTCCCAGCAAAGGGCACATGTAAGAGAGTGGTGCTGCCAAGGACAGCTCAGGGGAGGACTTGAGCAGGTCCGCTAACCGGGCTGTGACTCCATCCTTGACATGCTCTCCCTTCTCTACCCCCAAGGAGGTAGCACCTGCAGGGCATTTTTGTGAGGATGCGTGACTGAGTTTGGTTGATCTGCAGTGATAGTCTGTAGAAAGGATGCATTTTATTCACTCATTCAGCTCCTGTGGTTCAAATGCCTCTTTCCTTTGAAACAGGGTTAGTGAGTCTCTGACACAGCAAAGGGGTGAAGTCTGTCCCCAGTTCAATTACTGATGAAGTTTAGGCCGCTGGATGAATGTGGAAAATAGCTGCTGTAGCAAATGTGGGGGCTTTGTTTCCCTAGTTCATCCTATTAGCCAATAATGGCTATCTCTAGGAAAGTTGAAGGCTCGTATTTATCAGTGACAGGACCAGGAACCCTCTGAAGCTAAAAGACTTTAAATTAGGATCATGAGCACTGGAGAAAAGCAAAAATTGTACTGACTTCACCTCAGGAAGTTTCATTTCTCTGTCCAGAAGATATTTTGCATCTTGCCTTATAGTTATGTAGGAAAGTACATTTTTAATAGCAGCCTTGAAAATCATATTAGGCAAGTCTGGACCTATGGTTCAAGTCAAGGTGGTTTTTGGGTTGCTCCAGTCATACACAGCTAGCCAGAAACAGCTGTACAAGAGCATCAGAAGAGCTCCTCTCTTATGGGAGTATGAAGTAAATACAACTGGATCTACGCTGTGCACTTTCTCCTTCTGCATGGCCTTGAAGAGAGCAGATGGATAAAAGCAAGGCCTGGCTAGCAGGATGTTTCAGGGTGTTGTGGGTGGTATCAGTTAGAAGAGGCTCCGCCCGGCCAGGCGTGGGACCCAGGGGCTGTTTGGAGGCCTGGTGCTAGCAGCCTGGGAGTCCTTCGGCACCTCCACCCCACTCTGCACAAGCCCTTCCAGAGCTATTTCTGAGTCAGTCTGGAGTGATTTGGGCTTAAAAACTTCTGGCCTGCCAGAACAATTAATTCAGCCCACAGTCTATTCCCTGCTGACCCCTTTCCTAAGGATCCCTAAGACACAGGCAACGTGAATGTGGTGGGGCCATGAATCATGGTGGGCTGCAGCTTCTTCCAAGAGCCTATGCCTTTGGCTGTATGAGATGAGAAGTCTTTCCCTCACAGCAGCCTTCACTGCGTTCATCCCACTGCTTGGCTGGCTGCTCTGCACCTAGTTCAGGGATGGAAGACGAAATGTTTGACCTGCAAAGGCCCATTTTAACAGCAGAAGTCCCTGGTGTCTGGTCTACACAGACCAGTGCAGAGTTAGGAGGCCTTCAGAGATATTCAGCCATGTCAGCTCAGCAGAGCGTGGGACTAATTGGCCCTGTTAACCGTGGGGAGCTAATCAGCCCTTGTGCACCCCTATACTAACACAGCCATGGTGTAGGCGGTCCTGGAGAGAGCTCACTCACGGCAGCTTGAGCCTTTGTGTGGTGGACACAGACATGAAGAGTCGTCTCTGCTTCCCCCATTTAGCAGAGCTGAGCAGCAGCAAGCTCAACAGCACTGCTGTCTGTGCCAAGTTTTTGTGCTCCTGATGACACAATCAAGTCTAAAACGAAGATGAGTCGGGTTCTTCCGGTACTTGTTTTAGCTAAAATTCAGCTCACAGTGCAAGTCTGGAGTCATTTCAGATGAAACTGAGTATGTTAAATAATATGTCTGGCCCTTGTTCCAAAGCTGGGAATTGCATGAAAACAAATATTAATTTCTTTAATCAATAGAGATATCAAGAACTGAAAAGCTAGGTACAGAGATGAATGAAGACTAATGAGGTCTCATTTGGCAGCAGTCACTAGTTATGCCATTGCTGTGGGAGGAAGGCAAGCACATCTTGCTGTCAGTCACACAGGGATAAATCAGGAGGAGGTCTTTAAAAGCCCATGGATTCATTTTGATTTATACTGGTGTGACTGAGGACACTGTTTAGCTCTATGGGGTTGTAGAACGATAAATACAAGTCCAAAATGTGGTTATGTGATTTTTTTTTTTTTTCTGCAGATGGATAGTTTGGAAGGAAAGAAGGAGCTTTGATCATGTAAACACAAGCAATGAAATCTGTAGGAATTGTTTTCTGACATCCTTTCTTAGTTCTTAATTTTTCATATCTACCTATACGTCATCTGCACTCATCATAGCAGTATCTGATATTCTAGGCATGTAAAATCTTAATTGTATTGTTCAAACACTTAAGCACATTAACTCTGCCCCTCCCCACTTCTTCCAGATTTATCACCTTGGTGTAGACTAGAAGCAAACTTGATGCTGACCATAACCCTTTGAATAACAGGGTCAGTACTTTAAACAACTCAGTCTTTAAAAACAGTCAGAAAACAGAAAAGGAGGATGGTTATAGTGAGGCAGATTGTGATGGCAGACATCACTGGTCTGATTTACCTCAGCTTCTTCCTCAAGGAGCTACAGAAAAGTGAATGCAAAATACCAGCAAGTGGATGGGGTGAACTTAGGGATCCATTTTGCACATATCTGTACTGATGTGTGGGTTCTTGGGGTATAAGGGATCCCAAAGAAGGACCTTCTTGGATGGATTTAATGAGCTGTCCCTGTGCCCTTCTAAATCTGAAAGAACTTCTCTGTAGTCCACAGAATTAACCTGCGGTCAAGCTGTGGTAATCAGGAAGATACTCTGACCCTAGAGATTTACAGAAAACAAGAATTGAAATGTCGGTTTTCAAGAGAAAATGACTATTTAATTTGATCGTGAATTTCAGCTTCCAGCTGACTTGATCACAGACAGAAGCATGATCACAAACCCTTTCTTTCCTAATCCTCATATGTCAATATAACCTTGCTTTGCCTTGGCATTGTAGGAGTCCCTGGAAATATCACTGCAGATTTTCTAACACTACCTCAATTACAGATGATGATTGATGCAGCAGATCTCTTTGAAACAGGCAAATATATTGACAGCCCCTTGAAACAGAAATTCTTCTCAAATGAAGGTGACACTGGTCAAAAGCTCTTGGGAGCAGAAGTGAAATGAATATGGATAAATTCACTGCCAGAAAGAAGGTAAAGGCACTTAGGGAAACAGTCCACAGATACACAGATGTATACACTCTGCCAGATAACCTCCTGGTGCGGGTCTTACCTTCCCAACGTAGAGAGGGTCAGTTCCAGTGTACTCCTCCAGAACAAAGAACTGGTTCCACACCCAGCTCCGCTTCATACGCTGATGCAGCTTGTCTGACAGGTTGTCTTCTTGCCCTTCAGTGAGGGACCTGGCACTTCCTGACAGCACAGTTGTAGTAAGGTCCATCAGTCCCAAAAAATACAAGGAGACTCCAAGTCCAAGCAAGTTCTTTGCATTGCTCATTCTACCTGAAGTCCACATCCGTATACTAGGGCTGACTTAAAAGTCAAAACACAGTATCTTATGTCCCTTGAGAAGAAAGTAGGTCCCGTGTGTAGTCCTTTGAAATGTCCAAGAAAGATCCTGGTTCTGAGAATGGCAGTCTCCTGTAAAATTAAAGGAAATTTATAGAAGGATATTTTCTCCCCAAAGTAAAAGAGTTTCCTCAATAGGCAAATATGCTATAAAATATTTAACTTCTATATAAAAACATAATATCAGAATGCACACCTTCTGAAATTAGGAATACTATTACCATATAAACTGCAGAACTGAAGCTTTAGACACAAGAATTGTCAGGGTTTAGTCAATAAGTAAGAGTTCTCTACGTTGCTAACTTGGCTGTAGTGTTGCTTCATGGTAATGATTGGCCTAAGTTAAGTGCATACTTTTTAGAAATATTTATGACCAGAAATCCTTAGAGAATATTTGAAAACAGTTCACTCTGGAAAATTATAATAGCTGGTGAACACTTTTTGGCAACTGTCTTTCTCTTTCTTTTTGGAAACTATGTCATTGACATTACAGGCACGTGCATGCACACATGTCCACATAAATACAGATATTACTGCTGTATTGCAAACCTTGAATATAATTTCTAGCAGATCCAGGTTATTTCTAGTTTTAATTATTTTTTCAACCTCCCTGTTGCTTGAATTCAGGTTTTACACTCTGCTGCCTCCTCTCTGAGGAGCTGATTGCTGCTACAAATGCAACATTTCTAGAATTTGAATGGTCAGTTAATCATTTTATAACCCACAAAAGGTTTCACAGTGCTGATGGTCACATGTTATTGTGCGATATGTCCAAGCAAGTCAGGCTAACACATTTTTTCCTCCAAAAGCCTGAAAGACCTGTTTAGGCAGAGGAATGCTGACCTCTATCAAAGGACACTTTCTCATCAGTCTAGGATCTTTTGTTGTCATGAAGTCACTCTAGTTGGTGACCTCACTCCAGGCTACGGATCTTAGCAAACCTTTCCTTCACCATTTCGCTGAGTTTAATGATGTGGTGCTGCACTTACCCTGTCAAAACACTCCATACATCCTCTGTGGGCCTAGTATTTTTGCTGTTCTTTTTAAGAGCTCTTCTTTCTCTTTTCAGGACAAAGAGACTCATTAGAAAAGGTGTATGAGGCTCTAAGGCTTAAGGAAGTAGGTCACACTTCATTTTACTGCTGTTCTATACTTAAGTCTTTAGGCTTAATTAATTGTTTTATCCTGTGGAAATAAAATGTAGAAGGAGATGTCTGTCATATTTCTAAGTGAAATATTTGAAAGATTTCAAAATCATAAAAAATATTTTAAAGATTTGCATGATAATATTTTGAAGTGAAGACTGAGACAATGCAATGTTTTCAACAGAGAAGAGAGTGTTCGAAAATTCCTCAGCATCCAACTGGTACAACTGGAGGACTGGGTACCATTTAAAAATCCACAGAAACAGAAATTCAGAACTGAATCCAAAAGTTGGCTGAAATCTGAAAAAGGTGGCTTAATTCTGGAATAGATGTCCGGTAGAGGAGAAGTAAAGACAAAATAACAATCTATTTTAGACTAATTTCTACACAAAATAATGTTTCCAAGCATAAAGCCCAGAAGGAATATGACCACACAGTGCTGTTAGTCTATACAGTTGTGAAGTGTAACAAATAACCAACAGGTCCTTTACCTTGAAAAGTTTACAACCTAATGCTCAACAGATACAACAAAGAAGGGTCAAACTGTAAGCACAAAACATGTTAAACCTCTTCTAAGCAGACCAATGTACAGAACTGCTGATTGTTTAGATGTTTGCTACGTAATGTGCTAGGGCTTACTGTCTGCAAAGCCAAAGAATGAGGGTTTATCAAAGTGGTACAAGCCCAGAAGGACCACAGTAATCTCTGTGTGTCTTCATGTAGAAGCTGGCAGCTGTTTGTGAGAGACAGGGACAAGGCTCAGCTTGCTGGATACCCACAGTCAAAGGAATTCAAGAGCTGTGTGTGCAGTGCTTGCCTCTCTCTATCCTGTGA
The DNA here is from genome assembly GCF_031877795.1 of Strix aluco. Classification (NCBI taxonomy): domain Eukaryota; kingdom Metazoa; phylum Chordata; class Aves; order Strigiformes; family Strigidae; genus Strix; species Strix aluco. The sequence continues at coordinate 90,999,749 of NC_133931.1, read as the reverse complement.
GTCCTTAGCTCCCAGTAGCCAATATACATTTACACTGGGGAAAGGAGGCTGAAGTCCTCTTCACAGAATGGGTACCGAATCACAGAACTGTCTAGGTTGGAAAGGACCTTGAAGATCATCTAGTCCAACTGTTAACCTAACACTGACAGTTCTCAACTACACCATATCCCTCAGCGCTATGTCAACCCAACTCTTAAACACCTCTAGGGATGGGGACTTTACCACCTCCCTGGGCAGCCCATTCCAATGCCTAACAACCCGTTCTGTAAAGAAATGCTTCCTAATATCCAGTCTAAACCTTCCCTGGCGCAACTTGAGGCCATTCCCTCTTGTTCTATCACTTATTACTTGGTTAAAGAGACTCATCCCCAGCTCTCTGCAACCTCCTTTCAGGTACCTGTAGAGGGCGATGAGGTCTCCCCCTCAGCCTCCTCTTCTCCAGACTTAACAGCCCCGGTTCCCTCAGCGGCTCCTCGTAGGACATGTGCTCCAGACCCTTCACCAGCTTCGTTGCCCTTCTCTGGACACGCTCGAGTAATTCAATGTCCTTTTTGTAGTGAGGGGCTCAAAACCAAACACAGTAATTGAGGTGTGGCCTCACCAGTGCCGAGTACAGGGGTAAGATCACTTCCCTGTCCCTGCTGTCCACGCTATTTCTGATACAAGCCAGGATGCCATTGGCCTTCTTGGCCACCTGGGCACACTGCTGGCTCATGTTCAGCCGGCTGTCAATCAACACCCCCAGGTCCCTCTCTGACTGGCAGCTCTCCAGCCACTCCTCCCCAAGGTACGTCCACCTTGCTCTTGGCATATTGTCAACAGCAGGTTTTTCTCAGCAAAATCAGGGGGATGTTATTGACAACCCATGTTTTGCTGGTGAGTAAATGTGGGGAAGGGCCTCCCACCACCCCTGAACATGATTTGAGGGAACCCAGCACTGCCTGTGCTGTGCAACAGGAAGGGAAATTGGAGGCAGGCTATGATCCAGCAGCTAAGATCCTGCCTGGAGTTTTTACTTTAAGAAATTCCATCTACTCTAAAGTCAATTACATTTTTGTTCAGGTGACAAAAGAGGTGATACAACATGATGGACCAATTCCTGTGGCAACCAGAATTGTGTTTTTAGGTGAACTCCCAAACCATGAATTCAAAACTAACGGTGCCAGATGTCTCCTGTAATTAAGTTCAGCCAACAAAGATCAACAGTGCTCAGGCAAGGTAGTATCAAGACATGGTTAAATAAACTTGCAGAGTTACCAGTATACCTGTAATGTGGCTATAGCAAAAGAAATCTGATCATCAGGATGCTTTTTCCGCACATGTGCATTGTATCAGCAAAGTAAGTAGAAGCGGTGAAATAAAGGTCAAGAGTAGGGACACAAATGCTTCAGGCTCTCTGTGATAAAAGCTTTTGTTATTTGAATGTCGCTCAGCATCACAGTGAGGTTCCATGAGGAACCTTTCTTGAAAACAGTGTGCAGCTCAGCAGCCCCCAAGAGCAACATCCCTAAGAGCATTTTCTATTCCCAATGCAATCTTGTTCTGGGTTATAGTAACTATCAGGAAACTTGCCATTAAGCAATGTAAAGTCTTGTAAAAGGATGTTCCTTCCCTGAGTACCAGTAATTTCTCCATTAAATGCCAGCCCATGGTGACACGATCATATATTGTTGTAGGAATGGAAGAAAGTACTAGTGTTGACCCGTTGCACACTTTTTTTTTTTTTTTGGTTAATACCAGAGTTTGTGGTGTCTCATGCCTTTCCAAAATTATGAGCAAGCAGGCTCAAACTCATCAGATTTTGCTTCTTGCCTAAAGGCAAATCACTATTATTAATAACAGTATTTAATCAAGAATGGTTCCTCTATTTCTGAGGCTGAAGGAGAATGAGATTTTTTTTTTTCTGTCTCAGGTCCTCCACTTATATTAAAAGAACAAAAAAGACCTTTTCTAACTTCTGGCCTGAGGTGCTGCTGATCTCTCTGGGGCTCTTTTCCTGCAACTTCACCAACCTGAGGTGTGTACTATTGGCCTCTGGATCTGCAAGGCCTACTGGTCAGGCAAAGTCTTTCTCAGCAGTGTAACAGGCACTCAGGTACATTTAGGGTTTGAATTGTGTGGTAGCACAAGTGATGGCTAAGCTACAGTTAAGGTCATGGATAACAGTCTTTCAGAGGACTCATGCAGATGATTTCTTGCCCCTGCTTTTGTGATTAATATTTGATTATCAGCTCAGTTGTTTAGATTATTTTCTCTGCTCTTGCTTTGCAAACATTACTGAAAATCATTCTTCTTGTCACTCAACAGTTACAAATAAGGCTTTTGGCTTCATAAAGACCTGTGAAGTTCTGATTGAACTCCATGCAACTGGTGGTCTATACATGGTACAAAGGAACTACCTAATTGTTCTACACAAAAGGGTCACAATAATGCACTTTCCACCAATGCAAATATAAATTTATCTTTTAGCCCATATTTATGAATGAAAGTAGGCATATCCCAAGTGTGAGCTACTCTTCATGCTCCAATTTTAAAGACCCCCCCAATACATATTTATACTGTAATTAAACTATTCTTAATTTAATATCTATTTCTGGGCAAAGATGAAAAGGAAAAAAAATATCTGCCAGAACCAACTTCTAGCATTTCTTGCAAGTGACCCATTTATCTTGTTAATTCTGAAGAGAACAGCATTTCTAAGGAAAGAATAAAACTATTAGTAGTTTGGATGACCATATGGGCATCCAGAGAGTTCCACTGGGATTGAAATGTATTGTGCTCAATACATATTTACATAAACACCAAAGATTTTAGAGTCAAAAAGCTCAGACTTGAAAAGGTTTATACACACATTTAGTGTATTCATCATGTCGAGAAAGTGGTCTCCCAGACAGTCAGTAGACTTTTTGCATTCATAAAATTAATCACATGCTTGTATCTTTTATGCCTGGTCCTTCCAATGGATTTTGCTCTGTGGACCCAGCACTCGTGTAGAATGCTACAGACCTTAGTGGATCTCATGCAGCCACATCACCCGAGTGGAGGCAATTCATTTGACATATTAGACTGAGAAACTTTTAAACTCCCTCCTCCACTTTCTCTGTACATAAATACACAAATACATGTGATATTTCTAATATAGATATGTAAATGTTTCTTAGCAGCACATACACTGCACTAGGAATATGTTAATGGAAATTTATTTCTGTGTGTAATGACATATTTAAAGATTCTATTTTGCCAAAAGAAACCAAACAACTCAGTAATGACCACAGCAGGAAGAAATTAAATTTGAGTGAAAAGAATTGTCTAAGTGAGCTATTTACTTTGTTCCTTGAATTTCTTGTGATATTTTAAACCCAAGGTAGGGGTGTGAGTATTGTGCAGTTTTTTACCCCCCATTAAATGGATTATTCTTTTATGTTTTCACAGATCACTTCTTAGGTTTCCCGTACCCTCAGTTGCTCACAGCTTTGTCATAAAATGCCTTTGCAATAGCCCCACAGGAACGCCAGTCAGTAAGAAAGTGTAGGCTGTGTTCTGCATGAGGCAGACCACATGCAATAGGTGCCTAACACCAGCCTCCAGGGATGGAGGCTCCACTGAGCCAGGATCTAAAATCTCTTAAGCAATTTATCCAATACTTGTCTCATTTTATAAATTCTAATGCTTGCAGTAACTAAGTTAGGTACCTCTAAACAGGCTGTTTGATTATAGTCCTAAATGGTTTTGTACTACTTCCAGAACTCTATATGTTTTATCTCTGGCCCATGCCAGTCCTACTGTCATTACCTATTGTTATACTTACTGGACAAGTTTACACTAAAAGGAAAAATCTAGAGGCACTTGTTACTTTTCTTGAAAGTAGACTAGGTCTGAACATTTATTTTTATTTTTACTTCATTTTATCGAGATCTTCATAAATACAATGAAACTTGACAACATACCATATGGCGCATAAACATTAACTCAGAATACAATCCATTGTCATAAAATTACTTCTACAGACCAGTCAACAATCTCTCCTGGGACACATCAGTGAACTCATTTTGCTCAAGATCTGAAGTCCTTCAAAGCTACAGAGTACCTGCAGAGCAAAAAATCCCACAGAATGACAGAGGGAGTCCCATCGTATAAATCCCAGCCCTATGATTATAGACGCATAAAAAGATCAAACAGAATGAAACACACACAACCACAAAGTAAATAATTCTGAATAAAATGATGCTGATAACTTACATCAGGGGGGATCTGATCCCCAGCTTTTACTCAGTGTGAGTTACTATAAATACTACTGAAAAAGAGCAGGACAGAAGTACAAGAAGGTTTCAAAAGCTCCATGCTGGTCTAACTATGCTGAAGTCAGCCTCAACAGGAACCAAGTGAGGCATTGCAAATGCACTGGAAAATCCAAATAAGTGCCAAATAAAACAACCCCTCTTCAATCAAGGATGTGCAAAAATATGTAATACATATGAAAATCATACTAATTAATCTGTCATTATTAAGGAAAAATTCTTTTTTTAGTTCTCATGGTCTTCTGGCTACTTTTGTCACGCTGTCAAGAAAAACCCTATACAAGTGACTCTAAATTGTGACTTGATGTTCATGCAAACTGTGATAACTCTCTCAAGCACATATCTTATTTAAAAAACACAAAGTCCCTCCTCTCCCCCAAACCATGCCTCTCTTGTTTGCTTTGCAGCTGTACCAGGAGCCTTTGCTCAGACCTGTCTCAAGGCTCCTAAGCAGTATAGGTAAAATCTGTAGTTTCCTGACAAGAATGAGAGGGCTGGGTGGGAAGGGTGGAACTTCCTGTGCTATAAAAAAGGAAGAAGGAGAAGGATGGGTCAGGAGTGGGGTGAAAAGCTGGTGCCTGTCAGAGACCCAGGGTTTCTGCGACGGGAATGAGGTGATGGTGAATACTGCTGTGACCACCTAAGCTCTGCAAGCTGAGAGGCCAGCAGGTATAAAGCTCAGGGATGCAGCCTGCTGCCCTAAGCTGTGGAGTACTTGTGCCCTGAACAGGACCTATCCAGAACTGTTAGAATCCTCTTTGAGAAAAATGTACTAATGACTTCCCTCTATTTTTCATTTTCTTCCTTCTGCCCATGTCTCTCCTCTCTTCCAGATCCTGAGCAGATGCCTTGCCTCATCTGCCATTCCCCTGCAACAGAATAAAACCTGTTCCTGTTGCACACCTGGAACGCATTTTGAACCTGACATCCCTGTCTGTGCTGCATGGTGGCTACAGTAGCAAATCATGTTTTTTAGCTACAAACCATTGCATTTTAGGTATGCTAGGCCCCAGAACATGACATATTTCCATGCAGCATTGAAAACTGAACTCTTTCTTATCCCATGACTGCTGGATACATGATAAGGGATGCTCTGAGACCCCCTAAATGCCAAGATGGAAAAAGTGTTATCTCCTATCTGGAGACAGGTATGAGAAGCAGCCATCCGCTTGAAGCAGATAGAGGCAATATTTCTTCCCATGCATGAAGATCAAAAATGTGAACACAACTTCCTAGTTTTGTTATGACTGTGTTCCTGGTTAACTAGGCATTTCATACAGCATTTTGACAGATTAGAAATGGACCCAAACCAACCCATTTCTAAAAGCAGATGTTGAAGATAAAGAAGCGAATGGGCAATTTCTTTTTCCAACCAGAAAACAATATTTGGCCTTCTCTCATAATAATTGTATGCACCCACTGGCACATAGTATTTTCTTGGTTGGGTTTTTTTTTGTTAAAATTGTGTCTGTATTCATAGAAAAAGGATTATCTTTAACCGACAAAATAGCTGTAGGTGCTCTAAGAGGTGAAAATCCTCTAATTCGTATTTCCTGAGTCTGACATTGCTTCAGCTGTACAACATTGGCATCTGTACCTTGTCTTGACCTCACTGATTGCCTTGTCTGTGGATGAAGACATGCTACTAACCAACAGGATGAACATTTTCAAGCCAACTTCAAGCTGCTGTCTATGAAATCAAGCCAGCAAAAGAAACAGAAGTCTTACAGCCTCTTTCTCTATCTGAACTGTTAGAGTCTACCTTGCTCTTATCACCTAGCTTCAAAGTGTTTCTAGAAATACAGAATATGAGTGCCTAGCCTTCACAGGACACTTTCAAGCTGAAAGAATAAAGTAAGAAGGAATAAAGATGTACTGACCTCATTTTTCCCAGAACTGTTCTAATACAGCAAGAATAAGGTTCGTAAAACCTGAAAAACAACCTCAGATGCTTTGCATGCCAGCCTCTAGATTTTGGTCTTCAAACTCAATTGTTGCAGTCTCCACAGGAAGTGTATGTGAGACATTATCTAATTTTCCTCTATAAATGTGACATGCACTAACAATACCACTCACGAAGAGGACTCTATCATCTGTTTTCCATCTTCTTCATAATCCACTGCTGGGATATGTTCTCAGCTTTCCCAGTCCCTCCCATGTCAGAAGGCGAGTATCCTAGATGAAGCAGTTCCTCTGCCTGGATTTCTTGATGGCTAAGAAGTACTAGGACTTACTAGAATAGAAAAGATTTCTTAGGCTTCTTCTTGCTGGCAGACTCTTGGCTTGGTAGTTTGTTACAGATGAATTGTTCAGAGGGGACTCCAAAACCCCGTGATTGGTTTATGCACTGAAGTGTAAGTTTTGATTTCTTCCTTTCGACTGAAGAATCATTCCGTCTCTTTAAAAAATGTAGCAGTACAAATATCACCTTCAACTTCTCCCAGATTTTCAGCCTTTTACTACATATTCTATTTTTAAATTTGGGGGAGCATGAAGAATAGGATGGATCCATTTTTACTTCATCAACTTACCTTGATCTCAGCCAAAAGCCTGATTTAGTGCCCAGGGAAAACTGATGGGATAGATATTATCTTATGTCTTCTCTCAAGCCATATAACCTATATTTTGAAATCTCTTGCCAAATTAATCAGTCCACACAGAATTTACCCTCAGGTACTTCAGAAATAGCTAAAGCAATAGCCAAAACATTAGTGATTATCTTCATGCGATTATAAAAGATGAGTGAGTTCCTAGAGGACTGGCAGAGGAAAACCATTATACCTATATTTAAAGGGGGAGAGGGCAGTGGGGAAGAGGAACCAGTGAATTATAGAGCCTTCATTCCAACTTCAATATGTGGAAAGTTACTGGAACAAACAACCAATTTTTCAGCATCTAGGGGATAATGAGGTACTAAGGAATAATCAACATTGTGAAGAACAATTTGGCAACAAAACAGCCTGATTTTTCCTCTCTTTGGTGAGGTAGCTGGCCTAGCAGATGCGAGATGAGAAAAATGAAATATATCTTGACTTTTGTAAACTTTTGCACAACTCCACAACTCATTGTCAAAGGCAACGTAGGGCAATATGGCCCAGGTGAAATGAAAGTAAGACAGGCTGGAAAACAACTCAAAGAACCACTATCAGTAGCTCGGCGTCAAACTGGGAGTCAACATCAAGTGGTCCTGCAGGATTTTTCTTCATGACTATTCAATGTTTATGCTAACAGTTTGGATGATGCAGTACAGTTACAAAATGTGAGGATGACATCAGGCTGGGAGACGCTGTAAGCATTTGTGAAAATGGGGTTAGAATCCAAAATGATCTTGATAAATTGGAGAAATGGTAGGAAATCAATACCAGAAAATTCAATAAGGACAAGTGGAAAGCACAAGCCTTGGAACGGCAAAATCAAATGTCCGGGCATAGAGACGTGAATAATGGCCTAGGAGTCAGCATTGTAGGAAAGAAGCTGACCATGAACTGAATAGGAGCCAACAGTTTGATACATGGGTTGTTGCAAAGGAGGAAAATGCGACTTTGTGCTGTGTCAACAGGATGTTGGGCAAGTTGCTCATGTCGTGTATGTGAAGCACTTTTACTGGCATCCTCATCACAGAAAGGCAGCACGTCACAGCTTAAAGGAGGTCCGGACAGACTCCCAAACAGCTGCCAGGAAGACAGCAAGAAATTTGAGCAGAAGTCTGGAAAAACAGGACATGTGAGAAGGTTAAAAAATTGTATTTGCTGAGTCTGGAAAAACGAGATTTGGGGAGAGCATAAAAGCAGACTTTAAAAAAGTGTAATACATACTAACAGGTATAATAGGAAGAGTGGTGATCTACTTTTCTTCTTAGTTTCCAGGGACAGGTGAAGGTGCAATAAACCTAATTTGAAGCAAGAGGAATTTAGGTTAAAAGCAAATCAAACCTCTAAGGATAAAGTGGGTGAAATATTGGAACAGATGACTGATAGAAACTGTGAAATCTCATTTTTCTTAGCTTTTAAGAAAAGGCTAGAGTAGTCTATTGGAAGTTGTTTAGGTGACCTCCGATCTTGTATGAGAAGCAAAAGACAGAAGGAATTTAGTAAAGTCCTACATTTCTATAACCCTGAAATGCATATAAAATCACATCTTATAATGTAAACCAAAAGGTTTGAGTACTCATTATGTCTAGTCTTCCTCTATCATTTCTTTGGGTCTTTTCATCTGTTCTCCTCCTCCGTTAGGCTGAATCCACACGTGCTGTGAATTGCCTCTAGTGTGTAAATACTCAAATAAATGAGTCAGTTTTACTAAGTGTTAGAGAGAAACCTTATCAGACATGGACAGTATTTTTAAGCTTATGTGAACATACCAAATGAACCCTAGAATGATCAGTGCTTCTCAGGATAATTAGGAAAAAACATGAGGAAAAAACAGATGCTTTTCTTGGTCATCATAAGAAATTGGCCTTATAAGAAAGAGATGATCAGAAGGTGCTTGGCTGTCGTTGCCGTACTGTGGGGCTAACTGGGAATAAAGCATATGCTCCAGCTGCACTGTGATTGCCCTCGGGGGTCCCCACTTCTATAACAGCAATAATTTCATGACAGGTAAATCAGATCCAGAGCCTTGTATCCTTAAATGGCTTTCTTTTAGATTATCCCTTCAAGAAGGAGGTTGTACCCTTGATCCCAACATAAGGACTTTTGTGGTCCAAACTACTCTGTAATCTCCCTAACCACACTGAACTGTCACCTTGCTTCATAAAATGACCATCAAATGATGTTCAATTGATTCTGAAGGGGTTTCTGTTTCTGCATGTGCTAATTGATACTATATTAAAGTCTAAGGTAGCATAAAAAATGCTAACTAGGCCAAATTCCCTGCAGCTTTGTAAAAGACCATTATTCCTCATTGCCTTTCAAATCCCTGTATGAGAAGATAAGGACTACCTACCCACTTTTCTCATTGATTCTTGCCTCAGAGTATAGGTTCACAGTCCGTGTATTGAAGCAAAAAAACCCCCAACAACTGACCATTCCTATTAAGTGCAACATACTTTCAATAAAAAAAAGTTTGAAAAAAAAGTGACTCTCCATCATAGCTTGCTGTACAACATCATGGGGCACATTAAGACACTCCTCTTTGCATTAGTCACTTAAGATAAAAAAGAGACCGTAGCTATTTCTGCCTTTTAAAAATTGATCGACACTTACTGTAAGAGTAGAAGTGTTCTTTTTCATGTCCTATAAACTCACTTTTCTGTTTGTCTAAATCCACTGAAAGCTGGCATTGATTCTCTCATTTTTGGCCTATGCAGTCTTATAGCAGTGCTATACATTATTGCATTTGATCTTGGATTTGCCATGTTTCAATGTGAAGCGCAGTGTTTCAATGTGCGTAAGACCAAATTTTCCAAAAAAATCTTCTGTCCTAGTGTGTTTTGTACAGATTTTGCACAGGGCCAATCTTACTTGCTTTGCTCATTCACACCTTCCGGTTGATTTCAGAAATAATATTCAGGTGTGCAGAGCCATGAAGATATGACCTCCAGTTCTGCAGAGGCACATAAAAGACACATAAAAGAATTACAACACCTAACTATATACTTTGTAGGTACAAATGTAACTTTGGCATTCAGATGGCAGAGTTAAATGCCTCTATTATATCATTTGTGCCCATTAGGCTATTAATTGTCTCATTAGCAACAATGAATAACTGCAGGCACAGAGTATGTCTGAAGAAACTAAAATTTTATTCAGATACTATTTATATTACTGTGACATTCCTTGGGATGAAGTGCAATATAAATTCATAGTATTACCTGTCAAAAATCTATCACCTCTTCTCCAGCCACTAGAATATCTTTCCTTCAAGAAATATTTTTCCTGCCAATCACATGATAATAAGAAAAATACAGCTTAAATTAAATTTTCTACTTTTTAATGTCAGAATGATCTCCACTTGCATAATATAAGGGGACTGGGTTTCTTAATATTTCACTCACGTAAAATAAAATAGTATAATATAATGTAATATACTATACTATAAAGTGATATAATATAATGCAATAAAATATGACACATATGGAAAGCACAGTGTCCATTTTCCCTAGAAGATCTGACATGCTCATGAATATGCATCATTTGATAATACCAGGAAGGGCAAACCCAACACACATGCAGCTCACATCCACGAGTCCTTGGACAGCTCTACGGCAGGGGGATATGAGGCACCTTTAAGTTCACAGTTTGAGATGCACTGAAGAAATGATCAGATTTGGTTAAAGTCAGTTGCTGCTAATTTCTAGTTAAGTATTGAAAGCAGAGTAATAAACCAGTGAATGTGACTGACTCAGGAAGTCTCAGCAAACAGTTGCATTTTCAAGAGGATTTAAATAGGCAAGTGGCATCTTGCAAAACTCATATAGGGAGAGCACTGGAGGCTGCTGGAGTGACAGAGAGATGTGGAGGGCTGCGCTGTCCTGGTTCTGCACAGAGGCAGCTTCAAGCACTGTCAGCCAGGGCTGGAACCAGGTCTTCCTCTCGTGCCCACTACAGCTGCTCTGCCCGCCTGCATCTCCCACCTGCCCCAGCTGGCAGAGACGGTACCTGGGGTCCCAGCTTTAAGAAGTGCCTACAAATGGCCGTGGGCAATCAGTGGATGCCTGGGTTACACCCTTCTCTAGCCATTTTGAAATGGAGATGAAAGATCCTCCTGTGGCTGCCCTGGGCAGAAGCTGGGCGCCCTGAGGAGTTTGTACACTTAAAGTCCGGGCAGAGGAAAGCCTTCCTCTCCAGAAGCTGCCCCAAGGGTTTCGGGTCCCTAGCTGCTCTGGCCTGGGGAGGTCTCACAGCCCGCCTGCGATAGTGCCGCCCCACTATGTGGAAAACATAGCTGGCTGGGAAGTTGAAGGGATGGTCCCAATGGAGCAGCAAAATAATCACTGCTCCTTGTGCTGTGTCAGAGGCAGGAGGAGGGAAGCAAGAATTTCCCTGTGTGCAGGAGCCAGACTGCTTTGCTTGCAGAGGGTTTTAACAGGCATTCACCTGTCTGCAGCTTTTGTTAAAAGATGCAGGCGTTCCTTCTTTAATGATAATCCCTATATACCATTAATTTCAGAGGGCGGATTCTGTAGCAGTAGTTCCTAGTCATTTTGCTATAAAGAAAAACTGAATAAACTAGAAAAATGTGAACAGTGAATTGGAAAAAAAGTATGTCAAGGACAATAAAACTTTTGATTTCTGGTTTAACATTCATTCAGTATTTCAAGAAAAACTATAATGTCTGTCCGACCTAATTAGCATGAGCTTCATTCACCGTAACTCTTCTTTCTCTTCAAAGAAACACATATATTGTTATATATCCCCCATTTTGTTTTCCCACAAGGCACATTTCAAAACACCATGTGCTGTTTCTGGCGCAATACCGTATCACTCTGATTATATTGTACATAATAAGATATGCCCTAAGATAAAGCACTGCACAGATATTTATTTAGAATGACACCCTTGATGTTGTGTGCACTAAAGAAATTTTGAAATTCTATTGAAACAAAAGTGAAATTCTGTGTTATTGTAATCAATCTTGATCCATTGTAGAAGTCTGGGGTCTGCACAAGTGCCATTCTAATCTACTTCCAAATATAAGCTTCCAACTAGACAGTCAAGACACGCAGATTAGCTCTTTGAACAGGAATTTTCTGAAAGCACAAATAGAAACGTATGTGCCTAATGCCTATTTTACAAATCAACTTTTCAATTAGAAGAGATTTACTACTTGTTTAAGAATAACACGTCCATGTCACTGTCACTCTCAAGTAATGCATGGGTTTAAACTTACAGCCTCCTTGAACAGACTTTGAGGATCAAATAATGGAATTATTCCTGAGCCTTTATATGGATAGGAATGACTGCAACAGACAGCTACCTAATATTTCTGAAGCACTGTTTCAGACAGCTTGTCCACATCTTAGAGAACATAGCATATTCGTTTCCTACCAACACAAAAATACGCTTTCTAAATCTTTCCTGTTTTTGAACAATCCACTGTATTCAGTGAGAAGCAACAGAGAAAATATACTTTACGCCACCAAGAAATATAAATAGTAGTGTTACAACATACCTTTCACTATGTTTGCACTTCTCTGTTCTCCTGTCATTTGCTACAGCAGCTCAGTTTACATACTGCCTTTCTCTTGTGCGCTTCTAGGCAGTATGTGCAACAGGCGCTTCAGCAGCTCTGACCTCTTTTTAACACAACCCGCTCTAAAAAAGAAGTTTAATTTGTATTATAGTATGCAGCAACTTTCAGGAAAAAGAAAAGACATAATCTCAAACCAATCAGAACACTCTTTGTCTGATGATCTGGACTCTGTCTCAACTGATGCACCAATATGTGAATGGGACCAGTAATCCACGAGGTGAGGTATACAGACGCCATTCACTAGAAGGGATGCCGGGAGAACATAAGCTACATGGGTGGATGGTGGAAACAATAGCAAGCATTTCATGTTGAGGTGGCTGGGAATGAATAATGCATGTGTTGGGGAAACAGTTGCCCCATTCTGGTGTGGAGAGGGTGGAAAGAGTGGGCGTGGGAGGGAGGTACTTTCCTGATCAAGTTAGCATTTCTAATTAAAATCATCGTCTGTACAGATCCAGAAGACATCGTATGACGAGAAAACAATGTGCAACTATCCAAGGGGGAACCAGTCACCATTACATGGACCCACAAAAAAAAGCAGCTCAGCTGCAAAAATAATATTTTATGTAGGCAAGCAGGCAGGCAGACTTTCACAAATGAAACCAAAGGACCAAGAGAAATGTTAGCAGGCTACATGTTCTTTTGATCTGGTATTGTTTAGATATGCCATCTAAATGAATGCTTCATCTCAGCTGAACCACCCTTTCAAATTATTGTTAATTAAGTAATAATCCCTGAGAAATCTGTCATAACCAACAGTTAGGAACTGGTTTATTATGTTTGCCCCAGGCTATTAATGCTCAAACATAATAGCCACTAATTGCAATAAGAACTAATTTCCCGGGAATTACACATGCATTTTCTACCTATCTAGTGGCAGAGTTTTTGTTTTTAAACTTTGTTTTTTAACTTGTCTAACTAGAGCACTGGTCAGTCAGAAAAACTATTCTCTAATTATCTGGCATAGAAATCACCATTAACAAAAAGAAAGCTGATTTTTGTTAGCTTTGTACATTATTAAATTTTTGTTGCAGACAACAACATCAGAGGTTATAATTCTTATAAACAATGCATCAGCTCCAAATTCAGCAAAGCTAGCAAAAGCATTTCCAATCAATGCGGTGAGCTTTGGATCAGTCCCGACAGTTTACTTAAAAACAAGGAAGGGGTCTGTTGTTTTCTAAGTTTACATTACGGCTCTTATTCTGTAACATGTTATTAACGTAATGAGAAATCATTTCTGGGATGTCAATGACCAAACTTTGACATTTGTTCCTGTCAGCTGTTTTCAGTGTAGACAAGTTAGGTGGCCATAAGTATCATTATTAAGCATGTTAAAGGGATAAATTGAGAAAATTAATCCAGAGGCAGGGAAAAAGAATCTACCTGGAATTTAAAGTGATTTGCTCCACAAACACTTCTTCTCTCGGCTCAGGAGCAGAGTATGAGGAAAAAGCCTTAAAGAATAGCTGCCATTGTCATTGCATTTTAAAAGCATCCACATGACAATTTAAAAAGAACTGCCATTTCAGCTGTTTCTTAAATAACCTCTTTCTTCCTCCATAATCATGTAATATATTTCTTTCACCTTTTGACTAGCACTTTGGTTTTTTTAATAAACTTACACACTCATTTTGCAGGAAATTATATTTTAAAATGCTTCTCAGAGGTGTTTTATCCTAACAGTTTCATTTGGGTTGAAATAATGTTGAATCCTGATTTACAGAATAGAGGGAGAGGAAGAGAGGGAGAGAAAGAGGAAAAAACCCAAAGCTTAGCTTGTACCCCAGCTCTAAAGTACACTTATCTTCAATTCGCATTTCCAAATCAATCTTACAGTAACCTTTATCTATAATAACAGAATAATTCTGATACTTCTAAAACACATACAGCAGCAGCGTAGTTATCTGCTGGACTAGATAGTAAAAAAAGTTTCCTCCCCCTCTCCTCCCCAGTGCAGTTTGTTTTCAAGTCTTCAATGGCAGTTCTCACTTGATAGTTTTTATTCTTTTTTTTTTTTTTTTAGGTCCTTGTCTCTCTTTTTTCCCCATTAAAATGCGAATGGGCTGGTACCTCAGCCAATATGTCTATACATGCCTGAATAGACTTGCAGAAAAGCGGGGTCTCCTTTTGTCTGGGCCCGTATGGCTGTATGTCATTCCACACCAATAGGCAAGGGCTCCTCTCTCTGTGGGAGATTTCCAATAATTGCCAGAACAAATTAAACTGGGGCTTATCTGTTCCTCTCTCTTTTCAGCCTGAAAATGGAGGAACAAGACCAATTTTAACTGGTGACAATGCAGCGTAGAAATAGATTGGACACAGCTTGTGTGAAGTCATGTTGTAGACAGCAGTGGCAGGACACTGCTTTGAGGAGTGAGGTGATGTTGTGCTACATGGACTTGGCCAATCCTTCTGATCTGACAAAGACTAAAAAATGAGTTGGGAGGTTAAGAGCAGTCCATCTAGTCACCATTGTCACAGGCAAAGACAAATAAAGGCATATTTCTGATCATACTGGAGTGGACTGGGCAGCCCAGAACAGTGGAGTGGACTGCAGTGTGTAAAAAGGATAGACATGGCATATTTTGAAAAATAGAAATGAAGTGTACAATTAATTTCAGATATCCCACACACACATACACAGCTCCTTCCTCCTCCTCGTCCCCCACCATTACACGTTGTGCCTTAGTTTATGGGCAAGCATCACAAAGTACAGTCTTAACACTTGACAGAGCAATGGGGAGAGTTCTGCCCTGTCTCTGCAGTGAGTATTTGGCAGTCTGGGGCTGAAAAGGGTATTAAGAGATAATGTAGTTATCAGACACATATTTTCTATAGCAAAGAGCTGTCATCTTCCTTTGCAGATGAGATAAAGTGAGTTCAAAGTGGTTTCTCCAGGCAAAGACAGACTCAAAACCAAGCAAAGGAAATGAATTCTTTGACAGTGTCTGCCAGACAGAAGTGTGAACCATCAGATTTGAAAGGGACCCTTAATTCTTGGGGCTGCTGAATGCCAATGAGAAATATTAGGATCTTCTCTTGACCAACATGATTACTGCTATCAAACGAGAATATATCAAACACCTCAACATACTGTTGTCAGTCAAGCTCTAAAAAGCCATAATTCACTGTAAACTATCATCTCAACTACCACTCTGCCTCAGTCAGGCTCTTCCAGCCCCCCAGTCAGGGAGAAACTAATAGTGAAAAGAAGTCCAGCAGTACTTAGCGCTGTCAGCTTTCCTTCTCTTTTTCTCTCAAGCTCTCATGTTCCTGCTCCACGTCAGAAAACCAAGAAGGAAGTTGTGATACAGTCATTAATGAAGGCCAGAGGATGTAACTTCAGCTTACTGGAACTGGATGAAACATCCATTGGTAAGGTCATCCTTGTGTCCTATCACGGGATGCCAGAGAGAAGAGATCACCACTTCCCTCTGCACTCCCCCTCACGAAGAAGTTGTAGACAACAATGAGGTCACACCCCAGTCTCCTCTTCTCTAAGCTGAACAAACCCAGTACCCTTAGCCACTCCTCATAAACCATGCCCTCTAGTCCTTTTATTTTCTTTGTTGTCCTCCTGTGGACATAGTCTAATAGTTTTCTATCCCTATATTGTGGCTCCCAGAACTGCACACTGCATTGGAGGTGAGGCCATGCCAATGTCGAGGTGTAGAATATTTGGTGTAGAACTTGGGACAAATGTTTGCCTACCACAATAAAGTACTAGGATCTTGCTTTTGTCTTTTGTACAGATGAGTTCATTTTAATACCACACACAAAAAGCAAAAACATAGTAAAAGAGATGAAAACATTGGGGAAAAAACAGATGCATCAATAAAAAGTAAAATGCAAAGTCACATTTTCAATTTGTAATGTCAATCCTGAGAACACCCCTTTGACCCTAATAACTTCTGTAACTTGTGAATCTTAAACAAGCAATTGTGTTTCTTAAATAGCCCATAACTAAACTAATTACCTAAAGAGATGGTATAATTTCAGATCATTTTTACATGTCTCTGGAGGAAGCTATGCAAAATTCATAATAGGTTCATTTTCCATTAGGTACTCAAGAAAAAAATTAGCAAAGTGCAAGTTTTACAGTGTGATCTTCAGTTCTAAAAATTGTGAACAGTCAGCAAAACTGGAATGGCAAATCCATTCTGAATTGACTTTTTTATCATAAGCCTGTGAATTCAACTTTTTCAGAAGCATGCACTTCAGAGACTCTGCAGTATTTTAGTCCCATACATTCTCATTACTATCTATTCTTTTTGATCGGGGCAGATATGGGCTAGTCACCATCCAATGGACAAATGCTCACATTTGAAAGGGGTATTTTTAGAGCCCAGACAGAACTCAGCTTCTCTGTTTCCAACTTGAAAACACAGCAAAGTCAATAAAGCCTACATTCCTGCAAAGAAAACACGATCGATTTCAGTCATTATTTATAGTCTAGAAACCTTCCTTACTTAGGAGAAGTCAGTAAAGGAGATTCCATGTCTATAAAATGGGCTAGATTGTCATTGGTCTTAATTAGTGCCATGCTGGAGAAATATGAATATGGAATAAAATTGTCCTTTCTTTTAATAAAAAGGCAAATGCAAAAATAGAAAATAAACTTTTGCAGAAAGATAAAAGATAGAAGAGTAATTGCATGTCAGGATGAAGTTACAGATGACCTCTGAAGTGAATTGCCAACACAAAGCGAAGAAGAGGCAGCGCTCACGGGAGGAATTAGCACCCGTCTGCCTGCCCACTGGTGACCTCTCTTCAGAGCCTCGGGAAGAGAGGACTGACTTTGCTCGTCAAACCAACCGCTTCAAAAAGCATGGGGTGCCTTGCCAACTGGCCTTGTGTCTGGGCAGAGAACAAAACTTTCCCAAACCAGTCACGGCAGAATTGATGTCTGTTAGTCCTTTATTGTCTCACTGTGGCTGTTGTTACAGGCTTAAAAAGCCTTGCTGTATTCATAGTGAGTGCAGCAGTAGCCAAAATCAGGTTTGTGCCGGTGGGGCCGTGGCTGCCCTGCTGCTCCCCATCCTTGGAGGTGGACAGTCCTACTGGAGGGCTGCCTGGCTTTCCTCCATCCTGGCAGTCCTGGGAGGAGACATGGGGTGCCCCTGCAAGAAGGCAGCATTGCCAGCCATGCCAGAGGAGATGAGGGAGAGAAGAGCCAGTGTCTGGCTCACTACTTTCCCCCTTTCCCTTGTTACTGATGGCCCAGATAATTTCTTGCACAGTCTCTCCCTTCAAAAACTGGACGCAACAGCGAATGCACAGGTAAAGGGGCCTCCATTTGGATTGGAGCAGGGGATCCTGACTGGATGGAGAGCCCCAACCTTCAGTGCAAGAGCGGGTGATGCCTAATAGTGGCAGCTCTCCTGCTCTCGTGACTGTGCCGCTTGTCTCAGTCAGCTGCTCCATTCAACTACTTAATTTACCAGCACTTTGGGCTGCCCTCGGTTGCAAATGAATCCAAAATCTCTTTCCCGTCTGCAGCTCTAAATTAATTATTTTTGAACATCAGGGCAAAGAGGCTTGGCTTTCTCTTGATAGGACAACCTAATCCCCTCTCCCGTCTGTTGAGGACCACCTGTTTTGCTGTTTGATGTACTGAGGCAGAAATGACACCCGGTTGATCTCGACAGCCGTTGTGGCCGCCAACCTCATGCTCAGAGCACCGAGATCTCTGAAGACCTGCAGTTGCTCAGGTTTTCTCTTCATATATTTGAAACAATTTTTTTCCTGATTCAGCAAACCTACAGTGTCCAGATAGAAACAGACCCCTTCCTAGATGCATCCTGCAATAGCTTTTAAGCACTCATGTCACTCTGCATTATGATTCCCAGGGCTTTTAAAAGCTAGGGAAGGGCTGGAAAATGTCGTGAGTGGGAAATCCCTGAGGAATGCCCACTTGCCACAGATACTTCTTGCTAATTCTGCAGCTGGCATGTTCTTTCTTCTGAACAGGACATTATAAGCTCTTGCTTACGTGAGGCTATTAAAAGATGCAGTAGTTCTTCCAACAAGGGCAGTGGTGTAGTCTTCTGTGTCCTTTCCAAATTCCAATTCAGTTAATTACTTGTGTAAGGCACTGTGCAAAGCTCCATCACTAGATGCTTGATTCCTGCTAATACTTTCTGCCTAACTACATTCCCTCTGTTGTTTCATCTGTGTGTAGCAGTCATCTTCAGTTCCTATGCTGGACTATTTGAGAGTATACATCCTCTTTCACTGCTGCTCTATTTTATTCCAGATGTGATCTGGGGAAAAATGAAATGATTCTTGCACATATAAAATCCATAAAGATGAAAGGTGTTGTAACTATATGTTAATTATTCATCACTAGTACTATTACACATACTAATGTTTTCCTCAAATTATAGTGTACCCCACTGAGCCATAAACATGTTAAAGAGCTGTAGTTTTTCATATAAATTTGGCACTGAACTCAAATGAATTTCACCAAAGATGTAGGATCAAGATCAGATTTTTTGAATATAAAATCCCTTCCTCACCTAGGGATGAGTTTAGAGAAGGAGGCAACAAAGAGTTCAAAAATATGCACTGTTGATAGCTTACAGTGCGCCATGAAGTCTTTGTATCAGATAGAGCACAATTCAAAGCCAGCCATAAAGCACATCACCATATGCACAGCAAGGAAACTGAGATCTCTACTGAGCACAGAACTGCTTAACACTGGCTTCACAATTACCCTGTAGGCTGTCCAGCCTGATTAACTACTGACGTCAACAAAAATAGTGGCTGAAAATTCCTGCAGCTAGATATATTTTTGCCCTATAAAGCTGTTTTGGGTCTAAATACAAAGATCTCTGCAGAACTGTGGGAAACAATCAACTACCAGCAGTAACACTTAATAGCTCTGTTCAATGTAAACTGTGCACTTAGGAGTGATCATGGTATAATTATAGAAAAATGCATTAACAAATAAAGCTTTAAAGAAAAAAAGTACTCAAAATCAGATAGTAAGCTGGAAATGATGTTGTGAATCTCAGGTAAATTTAATAAAACCAGCAGTAATTTTAAATAGGAATAGCAATAAAAAAGCACTGGTATTAGGTTATGAATGTGTTGGTGAGCGTTCTGCTGTTGTGTTGCTTTTTCTAAATTCTACCAACAGAAGCTATTAAAAAGAAATAAGATTAAGTTGTAAAAAAGAGTCTTCTGCAGTGGTAATCACAACAGACTAAATGACTGCCTGTTCCCAGTTTCAAATGGGAGGCAGCTAGGAGCTTTCCACTCAATAAAGGGGTATTAATGCTGGAATTTTCTTTCCTTGCAAGCCTGACAAAGCCCAAGATTGAAGTGAAACGATGGACTACAGGCTGTGAGCAGCGAGGTGAGAAAGGGTGTTGGATGCGATCCTGTTGCTAGATGGAAATGTGTGTGTGTGTATGCATGTGTATGGTTGCGTACCTAGATGTACATGGGTATATATCTTTAGCTACCCTAACATCTTTGTATCCAAGAGAAAACAGCAGTTTCCCAAACACACGTGGCAGAAAAGGCAGAGCAGGAAGCTGCTGCTGGCCAGTGGGGAAGCCTTACCTATAGTACCCTGCATAAATCCAACACTTACCTTGCTGATCTTTTCATTAATGGTGACTGGAAAACACAATGACTGCAAGCAGGAGATGAGTGTGGTAAGTTCAAAACCATTTTATGTTTTGGATGTGGCACTGCATTAACATGAAGAAAATCAGAGGAGTTCGTGCTCAATTATTTAGATTTGTCTCATCTGCCCAGACTGAAGAACTATGCAGGGTCGCAGAGCTGTTATCTCATGTCTTTGACGTCAACAGATGACAGGATTTTTGTTACACAGGAAAATTGTACATATGTACATCTTCTGGGGTTTGATGACTACACAGCCTGCCTGCACTCTCCAGCAGTACATGAAATATGCAGCTCATGTCAGCTTCTCAAAAGGCACATCCCTGGCACTTCTTGTGAGCTCCAGTCTCATCAGGAGGTAAGATGCTATACATCATTAGATCAGCACCAATCAGCCACCTATTACTGGTGCAGGAGAAAGGCCCATTCAACAAGCGTTCCCAGCAAAGAATAATCACTAATAATGAACAATGCACTAATTTCTATATTATCTATTGAAACGCAAGCTACAGTACCAAAAAACCCCATCTCCAATGCTACTGAAACTTGAGCACAAGCACTAGAATAACATACCAAAAGCTGTTTGTATTAGATATTTGGATTAATAATTGTGCATTTATTTAAGGCCATCAGCACTGGCAGCTCCCAAATGAAGCATCCAGAGACATGTTCACCGACCATGGTTCAGGCTGTGACATGCTTAGGATGGTACACTAGCAGACTTAGTTGTGAAAAAGTTAGCATACATATTAGGGCATTTTACTCTCCAGTTAATGTCATTGAAAGAAATAATTTTCCCATAGCATAACATATATTTGTGGGAGTAATTTTCAGTTGAAACAAACTTTCCTCCAGGTTTCCCATTATAAATGAAATCTTGAAGCTTTTTTTTGTGTGGTTTTTTTTTTTTTTTTTTTTTTTTTCCTTTACTGTTGGCTGTTGGGGAGGTGGGAAGGATAAACAGAGGGCAAGAAGAAGGAAAGGTTAAAGAATAGCAGATTTCTCAGATTTTGGTCTGTGCAAGCACAAAGCTGCTGTTCTGAAGAGCCAGCCATATGGAAAATTTCTCTCTTTGACCAAGGAAAGAAGGAAACTCTGTGCTAATCTTACACCCTATAGGGCCATTTCTGCCCTGCCTACTATCTCCCTAAAGTGGACTCTTGCATCTTCCTTGAATTCTCACTCCAAGCAAGAGAAGGTTTTTATGCAGCTTTTTTGCACCTTCCTCTGGACTCCCAAACATTCAGCACCTCTTCAGTGCAGACATAAATGTTCCTTTCTTTTGCCTTTCCTGAGACTCAGAGTTCACTTGACTTACAGTGCAAAGGGGGCACTGATATCTGACTATAGGGATGTCATGCAATGTTACACACAATGTACACTGTGCCCCTGTACAACCTCCCTAGGCTCTGCAGATGTTCAAAGGGTCAGCGATGTCCACGACTTACTCAGCCAGCAGGAGAGTAGCTTCTGTGTAGCCTGCCATTTTTTGCAGCCTTAAAATACAGCTGCATATCACATTGCTGGGAGTAATACCACTTGTATCATCAACCTTGAGAATAAAGGATTTTTAGCTGGATTTCCCAAAGAAACGGGCGTACAGTAGTTTCTTTCTGCCTGTCAGTCCTCATCTAATAAAACTGGAATCCATTTAGCCAATTTCAACCCTATTTGACAGAGAAGATGTTAGAGTGTACAAGGAAGAGGATTATGTGTGATATACCCAAAGGACTTATTTTTCACAGAAACTTTGTATATGCATGCATTCGGGTTGAGAGCAAGCTCTTCAAGAATATCTGCTTCTTTAATGTGCCACATATATGCTGCTTGCATGGTTGTGTAATGGATGTCATCTTCTTAATGTGTATTTACAGACAGTTTAAAATATGCACTGGGATCTTAATTTGGAATGAGAATGATAGTATGCAATTAAAATCTGAAATGAAATATAGCAGGAACATTGTAGGTTGTAATTGCAATTATTACCAGTAAAAAGATGACGTGCCTGAGATATGGTCTGTCTATCATTTTGTGAGTGAAAGTTCTTCAGGGAAAGAACTGCTATTTGTTGTTGAGGTTGTACACTGCCAGTCACAGCGGTCACCTTGATCCTCTCTACTAACATAATAAAGATGAGTTGAGTTGAGTTAAGGGAAGATAAAACCAGGCAGTATCACAGATGACCATGAGTGACACTAGAGTACTTCCCCTAGTTTTAGATGATGGCGCCAACACTGCATCTTCAGCAATCCCTGTGTGGTAAAAGTTAGTGACCTTTTAATGGTGACAGTTATATGAAGTGGTTTGAATAATTACCCATGAAAAGATCCTTTTATATATCTTTACAGACATCCTGCAATGAGATGCTCTTTTGTGGCATTTTCATTTCCATTCTAAACCATATTAATGATTCACTGAGTTGGAGAATCAGATGGGGAAAAAAAAAAACCCCAAACACCTTGGTGCTTCCAGCCCGTAGGCTCTGCCTCACCAGCAGCTGAGCACTCTCTGGAGCCGTGGTGGGTGAGGGCTCCTCCAATGGAGTAGGGAATTCGGGGCGCTCCACCTCTCACAGGACCATCTCACTCCACTGCAACTGTTCCCAGGCAGATGATGGGGAAAGATCATCTGAAACAGCTGCAAACAGCAGTAAACAAGCTGCAAACAAACCTACTCAGGGAAATTCTCATTTGGTGTTGCTGGCTTTATCACCTGCATCTATAAGTTTGCAAATAATTGCTTTTATTTAATTCTGCATACAGTGTACTGCTACAGAAAAACAAAATGGGGGAGGATATGAAAACTGGAGAAAAGGAGACTGTGTAACAAGCAAAAGGAGAGACCTTAAAGATATAAAGCAGTTCAAAACATCAGGGTTTTTTTTTGTTACAGCTGTTTTCTTTTTTCTCACAGATGTTCAAGGAAATATCTACAGAGTAAGAAATATCCTGCCCATATAGGAGAGGAATATCAGCTTAATTATGTCTGTGTGCCTTTGCAGGAAATCACTGAGGTGATGGACCCACTTGTATTAATTTCATCAAACTCTTCTGCATTATTATCATCCTTCAGGGAAGTTAAGCCTACATAGATCTAAACCTCCTTCATTCAAAGACAGATCCCAAATCAGTATTTCTTTTCTGTTTTGCATTTTCAGCATAATAGACAGAATAAAAAATATGTTTAGAGGATGGAAGCAGGCTCCACAATGCCACACAGACCTGTACAGGATATGAAATGGAATTTAGAAGCGTTTTATGCCACATTCTTTTAGCCCGTTAGTGAAGATTAAAACAGCAGTGATGACAACTGATAACAAATATCAATATTCATCTTTTCAGGGAAAAGTAACCTTGGATCATTATGAAGCTGAGGCTGAAACTTAGATTTGTGATATTCAGAGGTGGCATCCTGAGAAGACTGAAGGAGTCTCAATCAACCTTAATTTTTCCCTGCAGTTTGTTCATGGCTACACATTATCAGACAATTCTCTAAGCTCTGTTGCAGGTGGAGACAGTTCTACTACTCTGAGGATCCTTACATAAAGTGGTGTAGGGCACCAAAAAAATAAACCTAAGTAGCAATCAGATGGTCATAGCTTTCCTGAGAGTTGAAATACTCTGTTAAAAAACACCCTGTGTGACAATAGTACTTCAACATCAACTTTCCTAATATTTCAATTGGTTCATTCTTGTAAGAAACAAAGAGGTGGTGTAGAAGGAGAGAAGGCAGATTTTTGCCAAGGTGTAAGCAGCTTTTGCAGTAAACATGAGAAACACAGAGCCTAGGACCTCACGAGGAAATGAACACCATGACGTTCTTTCCTGATGTTTTTTGCCCACAGTCAATATTTTCACAAATTCACTTAATCTGATACCGTCTGTCTTTAAGATGTTGGCAGGTATGGTTTGCTTGAATTTATGCCAGAGGATTTATTCTGATCTCCTCCTTTTATGACATGCTCACCTGGAGGAGCAGAAAAAATGGTTCACCATTTCTTGTGAAGGGGACTCACATCCTCCCATAATTGTGTTGGAAATCCCTGTGAATCTGGGCGGAAGAGAAACATCACTCAGACATGTCACCTCTAAAATAATCAGTGTTCACTGTCTGTTGCATGCTCTGACTCCCTGGCTTGCAGCGAGCGGGAGTGAAGTCAACGAGCAGTCCCATGGAAGTCTGTGCTGTGACAGCTGGAGCTGAGGGAGATCACTTTGGAAAGTCTGAGGTAAGAGAGCAGAACCGGTCTATAAGTCATGGACCCTATTAATCAGAAAGTCAGGAATGGAAAGAAGCATCAGTCTAGCCTTTTTCTGACACAGCTACTCAACCAGGACCAAATTTGCCAATGATGCATATTAAGAAAGTACTTTATGAATAGTTCACAGAATAAGATAGCCCTCAGCATGAATACATGTATTACAAACTGGCCACAAGCAGGGAAAAGTGCTGCTTGAACAACATCCAGTGAATATGCTACTCAGTTGATCTGTACGGTTGCTGTTTAAAAAAAATCAACAAAAACTCCCCCTCTCTTCCCACTATTCAGATTGCTCTGTTTGCCAGAAATGGTACAATATGTCCCTGCCGTTGTAAGCAACCAGCAGCCCAACCCATGCCGACAGTACATCTGGGGCACAGCACGTCCTATAATGAAGGGCTCACACTGTCCCTGTACTCCCTTTCAATGCTCTCTGTACCTGCTACTGATACAAAGGACTCAGAGGAGATGTCCCTCTCCCTCACCCACCTCACCATCCTTGATGCCCTGCTCCCCATTGCCCCTTCGACCAGATCACAAAGTTCAGGATTTTTCTTTCACATTTTGACTGCTACGGCATCTCTCTGCCCTCCTCTCCTTTGCTCCAGCTCTACAGGCCATTTGTTAGCAGCCTGGTTTATCTTTTCAAGCTAAACGGAAGGTGCTGTTGGTGCATTCAGCTGGTGATGGGCAGAAAGCACCATCCACAGCCTAACAACACCAACAATGTGCATGAAGCTGGTGTATAGTCTCGCCACCCCCAGTCTCAGGACTGAAATACCTGCCTTTATCAGAAGCTGTGAACGTTTGGCTTTAATTAAGTCCAACAAAGATACATTGGGGCTCAATAAGCTTGTGTTTTAGATGATAAGGTAAGAAGGTATCACTCCATTCTGTGCATTAAAATGAGGATTCAGCATGAACTGCTGAATTAAGAACTGAAAGGAGAAAAAAATGCAATTGAATTAAATCTGACAGCATAATGCAAAGAATCAATAGCTTTATTTGCTGTTTAATGATGAAGATACTGTTTTGATTTCACTATACGTGAGTCACAACCAGCTTTGTGTTAGCTTAATTGTATTCCTTAGCAAGTAAACTGAGGCATGCAATTTACAGCAGCAACACCTGTTAAAGAAAGCTTATTTAAGACTATCATAAATTGGTCCTGAGCTATGAAATGAATTTGCTTCCAATCCAGCACACTAGATTATTAAGACACGACATTCTGTTTGTATTTTTTTTTAAATTAACAATAACATAATAAAGATTTCTTTTGACTGACAGGACAGAAAACCCAAACTACTAGTGATGTAGTGATGTATCTTGTGATCTGAGCCCCACAATGACCTGTTTCAGTTTTCACATGTTCAGGATTACACAGTAACCCCTAGATCCCTCTGTCTCTGTGAAGTGACTCCAGCTTTTGGCAATGGTTGAACAAACTGTATTTATTGCCTTTCCTTTTCATGGTCTCTCTACCAAAAATACCACATAAAAGCAGCAGAAAGGGGAACAGAAGTGGGTGAGAAAAGAACTCAAAGGAGCCAGCTGAGGAAGGAATGACTGTCACAAGACTGAAGTCATTGTAGGTGATTTTTTTTTTTAAGCAAAGTAGTGATGGGGAACACTCTCCTCATTCATTTTTTTCTGAAGTCTTACAGAGTGGTTCAGCCTTAAAGAGGTTTAGCGATGCTGTATCTGGGAAGGGACAGAGTTGCAAATGAGTTGCAGTAGACTGCAGATGCAAAGAGGCACTGGCAAGATGAGAAACAGGTCTGGGGTAGCCAGTGACCAGTTCCTTTATTTCTCCTCTTCTCCTGGTCTGTTTTGTCCACGCTTATTTTTTCTGTCTGCTTCTCTGTTGGTCTGGGTCTTTTTAGCAGCCGCCCTTCTCCCCAGCATCCTGGAGAGGCCCCGGGGGTCTGTGTTTGTCATATTCTGGGTGTGCAAGTTCAGTGACACAGAGCCCTCCAGGTACCTGGGATGCTCTGTGACCCCTCCAGGACCCAGCTGAATACCCAAAGCGGGGTGAAGGTGCAAGCACAGCCACGTCCATCCTGGGCTGAGCTGAGCCCTACAGTGCACGTAAAATGGGCAGGTACTGGGGACCATCCTGGTATGCATCCTGCTGTGAGGACAAGGAATGCCAAGTGCTATTTCTGCTTTGGCCTGAAGTGGCATCTCTCTTTGACTGAAATAGATTTAGTTTGCTTTTGCCCACATGCTCTCTTTTCTCCCCCTTTTCTGCATCCTGCAGTGCCTGTGCTACCATGGGACATTCATGTTGCGGGAAAGTGGGGGGACTTGTAATTATTACTGCCATTCCCAGGTTGACTTTGCTTTACAGGTCTGCCCTTAGTTCTGGTCTCAATTACCAGGGATTGCACGTTTTAATATTACTCTGAATTGCCGAAGTGAGGAGCTTTAAACAGCTCAACAGCCACATCACAGCTGAGGCCTAATATTGTTTTCCTCTAATCAAGAGATGTTAGCTGTGGAGAGGTGTTGAGGTGGGCCTGACAATAGGGTGTCTGCATGGAAAAGGCAGATTTTCATGGCTTTGTGTAGAACGTGAAGATTTCCTTGGGGACCTAATGAATTAAACATTAAGCCTATGTATACTATGGTAGATATAATTCCATGATTAAATTCAGAAAAAAAAAAAAAGTAAAAAAGGCATCTTCATGTGAAGACCTCTATGTCCCACAGCATAACTGGGAGCGTTAAAAAGCAGTGTTATCCTAGGAAGTTCTGCTACAGCAAAAATCACATCGTGGGTGTCTATTATTTCATGTTGATTTTCTGTATAAAATACATTCAGCTTGAATGTAAAGTGCGTATTTGTTTCCCAACTGCAGACCTTGCAAACCACATGTAGGTCTGGATCAGCAATGTCTTTTACACAGACACCAAGGATGAATGGCTAATTGGCCAAACTGTGCCACTGCTGAAACTCATGCAGTTCTATTGGCCTTGCTGCAATTAGGCAAGTTGCAACTAATTAGCTCTCTGTAAACACTTCTGAGGATGATGCATATGATAGAAGAGAAGCCTCAGCTTCTATCTGTCTATCTGTATTGAGTCTGCAGGGCAAAATAAAGGGAAAAGCAGCAGAAGAAACTCAAGAGTTTTGTAGAGACTCCCCGAGCAAGAAGATGCTCTTTTTATGTGGTAATTTTTCAGAGTAAAGTTACATACAAACGGAAAAAAATCCTCCTTCTCCCCCACCTTTGGGCTATTGAATGCCTTATTAGATGCTTTTCTCCCAGTGTAAGAGTAATCCCTCACAGAGGATGGTCAGCCTCTTGGAATGGTAATTTGGGATCTTCACTCCTCGTATTCATAAGCCCTTTTCTCATACACAAGGCCAGGAAGGATTTTAAGGGAACTACGGATTAAAATGTGTTGCCCAGTTCTTCCCATGATAGCTTCTGGGAGTAACCAAGAAAAGCACTTTGTGAACAATTTGCATCCATTCCCGTCCATTCAGAGGATCATACACAGCCTGGAGATAAGAAAAAAACATGACCATGGAGACCTTTGGAAAATAATGTGCCTTCTCTTCAAGTTGCTTATGGCTAACATTTGCTACTTTCCTTATATGAAGGCAGAAAATGGGGGTAAGGGCATCATCCATATTCCTACAGAGGCTGTGAAGATAAATACACCCAAAGCTTGTCAACAGCTTGGATAACAGGAGACCAGAGAGGTGGAGACCACAGACTTCTGTGCTACTTACCCAGAACTGGTATTTCAGTGCTGGCACATGCCAATCGTTTTACGCCTAGAGGGCCATCTGACTCTTTAACAGCCAGAATATATTACTTCTGAAGGCCTGTCTAGCCCAGCAAATCACAGATATTTTCTTTAAGTGGGGGCCTAAAGACTAAGTAATATGCCAGGACTGGTTTTGCAGGGATTTCTGTTTTGCAAGTTGTATTGCTTTAAATACAAAGGAAAGTAAAGGTTAGTTTTGTTTTGTTTTTCTGCTTTTGAACTTTAAATAAACAAAGAAGGAATTGTAGAATTAGAAAGAACCTTTATGTTCAAAACAAGAGACTTGACTCACTTTGAATAAATAATAACACTTTCCTGTGTTTAAAGATCCATTAAGTAAAATCAAGTTGCAAGGTCCCGATTGTGATCAGAGAGCTGTGGTATGTTAATAGGCTTTGTCTGTATGTGAGTGGGAGTATGGAGAGGGAAACGCTTTCATAGAAAATAAGGCAAACAGTACTGTTGTGCTTGCAAGGATATTAGAAGTCTGCAGATGAGTGAGGTAAACAATTGCTTTTATTAATAGCAGCAGATCAATGCCACTAGATTAGCAGAAACTGAGAATAAAGCAGAAAAAAAGAAGAACATCTCTGTCTACTCACATCCTCTCTCCACTGCTGAGCACAATCCCTAGCTATGAACGGCAGCAACAACATACCCTGCCAAGTATGGACTCAAATTTTAAGCCCCAATAAAAAATTTCCCCAAACTTAAAACCTAAACAGAAATGTAGCAATCTGCCTACATGTTATCTATGCTGATGTAAAGGCAGATGAACGAGTGAATGACTCAGAAAGGGGTACAGCTCCTCTTTGGCTCTCCACTCTTTGGGGAAGAATAAACTAATGCAATCTGAGAGAGGCTGGCTTTCTGTCTTTTCTTGGCCAGGGAATAGCTGCCCAACTCTAGCTGCTTTACCCATACCTATGGTGGGAGGCAGGAGGTGGGAGCTCCTGCTCTTCCTCCCAGGCTGGAGCTAGAAAATGATCAGAACCGACCACGAAGCAAAGATGCGGAGGCAAGATGTGTGGCTGGGAATTTTGAAGGGGTCCTGGGAGCTAGTTACCAAGCTGATTAGCACTGAAAGTCAGTAAGTGAGTGGGTTATCTTTGGGCTGGTCTCTTCATTGGAGTTGGAAAGCTTTAACCCTCACAGGCTAGAAAAGGCTGTATGAACCCCTGTCCTTCTGCTGGCATGTCAGTATTAAAGCTTCCACATAAAAAGGAAAAAAAAAAGTTATGTAGGCAGTTTAATGTGAATACAGCAGTGGCTACATCAGAAATTTTGACAGCGTATCTACCTAAGAAATTCTCACAATCTTCATGGCTTACACAATTCACAGAATCATAGAATACCAGGTTGGAAGGGACCTCATCCAACCTTTCTTGGCAAAAGCATGGTCTAGACAAGATGGCCCAGCACCCTGTCCAGCTGAATCTTAGAAGTGTCATTTGGAAAGCAGCTGTGTCATTTGGAAAGCAAAGGTGCAATTTAGGCATTTCTTCTTTACAGATATTTGAAAACATCTCTTTATAGAATTAGCAAAAACGATCATATTTGGAAATTATAAAAAAATAAATGAATGGTGTAACTTCTGAAAATTTTAGTTCAAAACATTAAACTAATAATTACCAAATTCTTATCTTGATAGTCCTTTCATTACATTTTGAATATTTATTTTTTAATCTCAGCATCTATCATGAGAGTAACATATCAGAGAATCTCCATTTATTGTTCTATGTATCACAGTAGTATCAGTTAAAAAACCCTTGCTCATATTTGGGTCAAAACACCTACTTAACGAGTTGATACAATTCTGTAGTTTATCTTGCCTAGAAGATCAATAATCATTTACTCCTGAGGGAGGTTAACCTGAGTCAGATCACATATTTCCATAAGACTATTGCTGACTTCTGTGAAAACTGCTAAAGAGTTTCTGCTTTGGAAATCCACACACAACCAAATTTTTCAATACTGCTAAATGTTGTCGTGAGATTTTCAGTACACAGAGAATTTAGATTTCAGCATGGGATGTTATGAGTAGATGATCTGCTATTATAATAAACAATGAAAGCTAAATTACACTTAGAAAATGAATGAACAAGAGCTCTTTAACTGATCCATTATTCTCTTTATGTTATCCTGTTCAGGCGGTATATTACAAAATTCAGTCATTCAAAATGGGTATCCCATTTCTTATTTTACACTGGACATAATTTGAGAGGGGAAAAGTAAGGTATATACTTTCTTTGGGTTAATCAGCTGTACGAGACCAGGGGGAAATAATTTGCAACTTCCAGTTCTAGGGAAAAAGCTCAGAGGTTGTAATGGATCACATACTGAACAAGACTCAAAAATGTCCTGCAGGTACAAGAAAAGGAACTGCTGTAGTGGGATGTACGAACAGGGAAAAATCAAGACATGTGAAACAGCCCTTCTCATTACACTCGGTACTGAGAAGGCTTCACATAGGGTTGCACCCAGGTTTCGGCACTATGCTTCAACCAGTATTTGGCTCAACTGGAGAGAGGGCAGAGGCAAGCACTGAGGTGGATTAGAGGTCTGGAAAACATGACTTCACAGGAGAGTCTGCAGTTAATAAGCCTAAAGAAGAAAGAACTAAGGAGGCAGCATCATAACAGTCATCAAACACATGAAAGTGTGTTGTGAAGAAGAAAGGCACAACCTCCTGTCCATGCCCACGGTGGACGGCTGACACAGGAGGCCTCCCTGCCAGCGAGGAAGGATCAGGTCAGACGTGAGGGACCTTGCAAGGACAAGTCTTACCAAGCACTGTGGCAGGTTGCACGGGCAGGGTCTTGCACATCCATTCCCAAACATCTTTAAAACCAGCCTAAACTGGAGGTATAATTGATCCTGTGTTTGGGCAGGGGTGGCCTCTTGACTCTGCAGCCTCACTTTATTTCTGTTATAGAGATGTACAAACACTGCTAAGCCAGTGCAGAGCACTGACACCCCTCTTCCAGGCTCCCACCTTTGCCAGTGGCTGGTAACGGAGGTTTCAGAGGATGTGCAAAAACTCTGTAACACACAATAGTGAAACAAACTGGATGTCAAAAACAAGTTAGCATTTCACTTCCTCAGGGAAGAATATGGCTTTATGATATGTTGTATTTTTAAGCTGACCCAGGGTAACAATAGACGTTCTCAATGTACATATACATTTCTAACCTTTTAACATTTTTTACTAGAGTACTGGCCTCAGTGATAGCTAGTGGCAATGAATTTCACATTTAACTGTCCTTTTGGGTAAAACTATATCCCATCTTAGCAGTTAATTACATGTTATAAAGAAAAGGTAATTAGGAGTTCCAAAGTTGCCTCCTGTATATTATTCATTACTCGGTATACCTCTGTCATGCTCTACATTATTTGTTTAATCTCCAGACTAAGCATCTTCAAGATTTTCACTATCTCTTCCTATGGAAATCTTTGTGTCTGTAGTAATTTTCATCACTGGTCCCTAAATCATCTCTGCTGGACTAAACAGCACATGCAAATCTTTTTTCTGACTGAAGCAAGTGAAGCAAATGCATGGGTGTTTTGGTTTGGTTTTTTTGGCGGGGGAGGGAGAACTTTATGTTCATGTTTGTTTTTAGAACATTTTTTGCATGGCTGACTTTCCACAGCTTTCAAAATATATGGCTACACTGGAGGAATTACAGACAGTTCTGAGAGTTTGTTCTGAACTTAGGAAACAGTGCATGCAAGGCATATTGATTTCTTTGTCTATATTGATCCTTCTTCATTACTTAACTCTCAAGCCCATAAAATCTGATGGTTAGAAAAAATCCTGATAACTTATTATTAGCTTATTAGAATTTCTATTACAGGTGGTATGTGTTCTTCCACTTTAAAGGAATAGCAAAAAACTGAATTCAAGATTATTCTTTTCTCTCATAGAATTAAAAGTTACTCTAAATAAACATAAAGAAAGAACAGTATCCAAAGTACTGTATGCTCTGTTCTGCTTGTCCACTATATATGGAAAAGAGCCTTGTATTTCTTGTCCTTGTTCTATTTTTTTGAGAACTGTAGATTTTTCAATCAGTATGTGGTGCACAGTGATAATCTGCACATTTGCTTCAAAGCTGCACTTTTGCTCCAAAGCAAATTGCTAGCGTAAGTACAGTCTGGACTCCTAAGACAGCCAGACAGAGGCTGAGAAGACATGACTGTATCCCAAACTCCACGCCACCTCCATATCCTTGCTAGAGGAGCTGACTGGTAATGTAAGAAGCACAAAACTGCCCCCATCAGCAGAAGTAATAGTGGCAGGAGGGTCTGATAGTGTCAAGGAGGTGAGGAAGGTTCCTACAGGGCAGAATGTCCCAAGGCCATCTTCAGTGGGAAAGTGACTCTCAAGCTTTCTTAGTGCATGGTTATGTCTCTGAGAGATATCAAACCCTGCCTTATGAGGTAACAAATCATGGCATTTAAAAAATATTTCAATGACAATGTTACCATTGTGAAAAGTGATCAGCTGGGCATGCTCACTTTGTCTGCCTTCAGGTCCTTTTGTCACAGAATTATAGCATAAAAGATGACATTTTGTTGGAACTTTTTACTGATATGCATTATGGCTAGAGATAGACACAGAATTCTAATATTGTCTACGGGTTGCCTGACATTTCAGGGCTTATGTCAGATCTTTCGGGTTATATGAATATTTCCTTTGATGTAACGATATTCTTTATTCTTACAAGAGCTATTTAAAAGACAAAGGAAAAATCTCTTTTCAAAATATGTAGTTAATGAAATAGCAGCCTGTATCACCTAATGCATTGTGCATTTCATAAATATATATTGCAAGTTAGGACAGATGGGTTTTAACATTTCCCATGCTCATCTCAATCTAATTCTTTGAGATCTTCTGGGTCACGGTAGCTTTCTTTGAGAAATATGGACATAGTGTTGCAGCTGATCTGCCTTTTGGATACTACATCAATGCAGATAACCCATAAAGAGAGTACAGGGACTCAGAGCTCCCAACATTTGAGTACTGGAAGTATACAAGTACACGTTTTATTTACTTGATAATTCATGTATCAAATTACAGTTTAGAACAGATTCACGTATCACTGGCTGCTCCTTCTAAACCTCTGCAGACCCATTATGACTGTGTGCATGTTGGATTGCAACTTGTGAATATTCAGATATGGTAGGGCTGTTTTTCTTCATTTTATGGTCTTTTATTCAGTAATTGAGCGCCTGTGAGTAAGAAACTACATTTTCTAAAGTAATATGAACTCAATTCAGCCTGTTGCACAAAACTGACCATAAGAGTCAGCAAAACTCATGGAGAACAATGAGGTGTCCAACTGATAAGAGCAGGTGCTCTGCTGAAGTCTGAGCAACAGGCACAAGAAAATAAAACCAGAAATCAATGGTATAAAAACAACATGCTGGAAAATAAGCTATAAAAAAAAAAAAAGAGTGGACATGCTACTTCACCTACTGTTTCCTCTGGGAGGGATATATTTGGAAAGCTGATTGGAAGGAAGTATAATTAGCATAATACAAATAAGCAGATAGTGTGTGAGATGGGGACACCTCTGATTACAGGATGCACCCAAACACTTTAGGACCTTACTTTCCCTGATCCTGGAAAATGATGATATTGAACCAAGGAAGCATCAGAGGGATCTAGAGGACATCAACAGCTCTTTTTCCTCAGGACCACTTCTGGCAAAGATCTATAGGGTAATGAATGAATTTGTAGTTCTCTCTCTTCTTTTTATGTTCTTTTCCATCTCCATCCCTATTTGCTCTTTTTCCATACCTCTTTTTTTTTTTTTCTTTTTGATGTGCCTGTGTCTTTTTGTGTGAATCTGGTGTGCCTGGCTAAGGTAGCAGCTTTTGCTGCTACATTGAGATACTGTCAAAAAGGGAGCTACCAGCAAGTCGGCCCAATGCTAGTCCAAAGACACTGGCTCTTGAAAGGGCCAAGAAGAGTGTCTGCAGTGCCTGCCATTTTCAAGAAGCACCGTTGCAGGTAAGAGCCAGTCTTAGACACCAAAGCCAATTTTTTCTGTCCCTGATGCTCTTTGCTCCTTCTTTGGTGCACATTTTGTCCTTTTTTTCTTGTCTTCAGGGAACCAAGGTGTGACAAAATAGCTCCAACCCAGCTCAGATGACATTCTGTCTTTTCTTTAACAAGAACAATTACTATTATCTCTAATATCAGCCAAATGGTCTCTCTACAGCTAAAGTCCAAGGAAATGTGGTATATTGCTAAAAAGAAGTTACTTATATGTTACTTATATGTGAGATGCATTAATCTTTTCCTTTTCTTATTCTGCATCTTTAATAAAGGATGATAGATTTTTAAGCTAGTTGTTTACCATGGTATTAAGCAGACTGAGATTTCTCTGTCAAAACCATGAATGTATTTAATTTTCTAATGTTCTGCAGTGACAAGGTCATGTTAACACCACTGGGCCTCTAGACCCATTAACCCATTGAAACCAACACAGAATTCAGTTGTTTCTCCCTTCATGTCAGGCTGTGTCCCAGGAGGCACAGATGGTATTTTACATAAAATGAGGCAGTGATTTGTTAGCAATTTTTCCATTTCTTAATTTCTCACCGTGCTCACACCCAGATAACTTTCCTCATCTCCCTGCAGATTGCATCTTAATTATGTTTTTCCCACTGGTGGACTGAGTATTGCTGTCCTTCTCTCCAGTAAAGCAGACTTTGGGCATGACTCTAAGGCTACTCCTCCTCACCAGGTCCCAGGCAGAGCTTCTGAAGACTGCCTGCTCTTCCAGAGGGACAGAGGTCCTGTCTTTGGAAGTCCAGACCACCCACTCATTCCTGGATCATGCTCTGCTGCTCCTTTTCTTGGCTGCACCTGGGAGGCCTGCCTTTGATACCATAGAGCTGGCTCGCCATCAGCCTCCAACACTGGAAACTGAAACTCAAGAATAAGGCCATGCCTGCACCCTAGATGAGCCTAGCTGCTCCTGTGGCTGACGTCCAGGAGAGCTGGGGTGCAGAATGCTGCAGTGCAGGGACTTTGGGCACAGTCCAGCTGCATCCAGGGGCTGCACTGCCTCATCCACTGGGAAGAGAGCTGCATGGGAATAGCAGCTACTAATCCAAGAGCCTCTATTTTGCTTCTGGAAACAAGCAGCTAAGTCTGCATAGTACCATGTGCTACCACTGGGAGTTTTGGATATGCCCTGAGAAAGCTCTGGATGCAAACTGTTCGGCTATCTTTACCTTAGTCAATTAAATAATGATGCCTGGGCAGTGGATGGTGGTCATCTGTCTTTCAAGATTTTCAGAATAGTCCCCAGTCTCATGGGCTGTTTCATGCCTACCAATCTCAGTGCCAGAGAGCAGTTCTGGGCATGTTTAATTAACTAGGATAGATGCAGCCTCAGATTGCTTTTATCATCTGCCCAGATGCTGACTGGCTGCATTTCTCACTCTCCTACCTGATTCTGCTTCTGCTGAGCACCTGAATATTTTCATTGGCTTACTGCTGCTGTCCCTCATAGATAAAAAAACACTCGGCAGTACCTCAACTGACCATAAATTACAAACTGACAGAAAGAGATATGCGAATATGACATAGTAAATTACTCATTCAGTAGGAGTGTGTGTGTGCATGTGTGTGTCTGTGTGTAGTGTCTTCTGAAATCCCCTAAGATCTTGATAAACCCATGCAATCATCTTCTGCTACCTAGGGTTTTGTTAAAGTATAACTTTAAATAAAATATGTTGGATATTGTAAACCTGAGTTTATGCAAATCTAGAAAGTTATGCAAATGTGAAACCTACTTCTTGTTTTTACAGATGATGTTGGCAGGTATATATAACCTATCAGTTCTTAACGTGACACCATTCTGGTGATAATACTTCTGTATGTATTAAATGGTTCTGAAATGAAAGCAGCTAATATGTGTGCTCTAGCCAACATTCAGATGTTCACAACTCAGAAATTTTAAATTTGAAGAGAATAAAAAAGAGCTCATCTATATCATTAACTGATGTTACACAACATGTCATTCTGAAGAGCAAAACTATTTCTAAATTATAGGAGTCTTGAAAAATAGCCAAAACTCCAGCTAATTTTTATTTTCACACATTATAACCAACCTCAGAAGTAATCTACCTGAGCTTTTTTGCTTTGGATTGTAATGTATTAATATCATGTGCAAAATTAGCACTCTCTGAAGGACAGGAAATAACTGCTGCGAGGAGAGGTCTTACTAAAAAGCATCAACAATGTTGCAAGCAGTCATCTGACAATTTCTTTTAATACTCATTAAAAATACCAGATCAATAACAACAGAAGGAGAGCACCTCTGGTCATTTATACAAAGCAGACAACAAAACAAATGTCTTTCCCCATCTACCACAAAAACATATCGCCTGTGCATCAAATCGCAAAGGTCTTTGCCACCATTCAGTGCTTTTTCTCTCTTATAAGATTGCAAAAAAAGTTATGCCAGTTGAAAAACTGGAGATTTTGTTCTTCTACTATGATATAAAAAAGCAGCTACAAAAGTCTTCCTGAGAGGTTTTTCTTAACAGCCAAAGCAAAACAAAAAGAGAACTACTTGAAGCCACATTTATTTTTCCACTCCTCACCACTGAAATGGACAAAAATCAATCAAAACATCCCATTTCACTCTTCCTCCTCCCATTCTCTTCACTTTCACTGAAGAGAGATTTCAGTGCCGCTTCAGCTTTTTGAAGGAAAAAAAAGCAATCAATAAAAATTAAAGCTCTAATACTACACTTCGGAGCATTCTACATGTACTTGAAGAAGTAGGAAAACAGGCTTCAAATCACTGCTTTGAAACAGGGGAAGAAGGGATTTCAGATTGTACTTCCAAAGCCAGAGGGTCAAAAGAAATTTGGTTATGCATCGCTTTTAATCTCTCATGTTTATTTTATGCCACTTTGCATAAATAGTTAATCATCCATAAGTACAAAAAAGAACAGAGAGACACTTTATAGTTCTGTGGTTAGGATACTCACCTGAGAGTCTGGAAACCTGCTTTCAATTTCCACTCCAAATAGTATTTGTCTGTTTTACACAGTGGAGCAACAATGCTAGCATGCAGAGCAAAGATGCTGCTTCCTGAAATGCCCAGTACCTTTTTTCAGGGTTCAGAGTATGCAGGTTCTCACACAGAGGAGAGAATTGACCAAAATTGCTGGGATCCTCTCAATGGACATCAGTGGTGATTGCAGACCCCCTTCCCTTTTAGCTAACACACCACCACATCCCATTTCCGTCTGTCCAAGCTGTTCCACAAATACAACCTAGATTCACAGTTACATTTGTGAACACCATATATTGGAAGGGCATTATTTTATATATTTAAATATACAGACAGGCAGATAGATAGATTTTCACCCTAATTTTCAACAAATATTTTTGAAGACAGACAAAAATATGTTTCTGAGGTTAGCTGGTCTATATATGATATTCAGCACAGGGTAATCATTTGCCAGTTTCTAACTCTTATAGTAGACTTGGTTAAACTTCAGGCAAGTTATGAACAGCTGTATACACAGAGACTTACTTTCAAACTGCTGACACACTGTGAACTGCAAAAGCACCAGTAAAAAAAAAATTATCATTTCTCAATACAGGTCTCTAAAACACACACATAGTTTAAAATAAATTGACTGAACATTTAAACCTGCTTAATTTTGGAATCAATTCCACGTTTGAAATAATCTACAAGTTGAAGCAGCTGAAGCATAAAATGTGTTTGAAACTGAACAAGTTTAAATATTGAATCAATTTTGACATAAATGTGTTTGCATATTAAGGCATTAAAAATGAATCCAGTTTAAATATTAAGCTGATGAGAGAAAGAGCTGTGCTAGGGGAAAAAAGATTAAGGATGACCACTAAAATTACAACACTCTCAAATATTAGAAAATCCTGGAGTTTGTTATTTAATCTTAGTGAAACAGCTATGGCTAAAAGAAAAAGGAAAATCCTGTAAGCATCAGTATGTAAAGGAGTTAGTAAGGCATCTGAGAGCACAGAATGGTGATGGGTGAAGAGTTTCTTACTCAGATTTTTCCCATCCTACAAAATCCTCTTCTACTCGCAGCTCTAGACTGGTTTTTTCCCTTTAGCTTTCCTTGGGAGCAAAGGAAGGGCCCACAAACCTCACCCTTCCCCTCTGTAATGCCACTGCACTCACAAGCTATAATCTAATCTTTTTAAATGAGTTAGCTGTAATTGATTGGGACTCAAAACAAGGTTTTCTTCGTATAAGCAAACACGCCACATAACCCTCTCCACAGTCTGCTGCAGTCTAAGGGGAAACTGCCTGCCCCTTCCAGTCCCCTTTCCAAGTACAGAATAAACGGCAGGTCATAGCATGGTCTTGGTCATCCCTTGCTTATACCAGGGCATACAGGACGCACACTGGAGTATACAGGAGCAAAAGGGAAGCAACAGTAGGGTACAAAGTTCTGGTTGTAAAAGGAAAATAAAGTTAAGGCAGTGGGGCAAATGTGCTCAGGGAAAAAAAAAAAAAAAATCACATGCTGCCATAAGCAATTTCCTTAGGTTAAGAAGTCAGGCTAAATTAGGGCCCTCTGCCTTGGCCTCGTCCAGCTGCAAGTGGCTGGTAAGCCTGGCATGAGGGAAAGCATGTTACGGCTTCCCAGCTTAGTGCTGCTGCTGGGAGCAGCAGCAGGTTCATTAACTCAGCCTACATTTTTCACCTGAATTCAGATGACTGAGTGTTGCCAGATTTTATGCTATTTAGTCAATTACTCACTTGGGCTGCTTATCCTCTGTTGGGTAAGGTGCACCCACCTTGCTCTGTGTGTTGCTCTGGAAGTCCCCATGGCTGGAGACACTCCTTGCCCCCACAGAGCATTCAGCTGCATGTGACTGTGAGCCACCGATGTCACCCAGTGGCAACTTATTTGCACCTGAAGCCTAAACCTTCCAACAAGCTGGCTCTATGTCGACGCTTACCAACCAGTTTACATTCTGCCTCCAATATTAATTCCATAGCCAGAGGGAGATGACTATTGCTTAACCATTTTAACTGTGAAATTCATCCCTTTCTCCACCTCACTACCTGACACTGTTCCTGCTGCAAAGAGCAGAGCTTAAATAGCATGGGTGCTCCAGGTGAGGAGTATGTTAAACAGGCAGTGACACACTCTCTGGAAAAACACCCTGTAATCATTAGCCAATAGCACTAAACTGTCACTGTTGTTAGTTTTGGTACTCAAAACCAAAATTACAGAAGGACAGCCTCTTGAGACCTGGTTGTCATTTCTTCTAGACTTTACAGTGCTGACCTTAGCAGCAAAGCCCATACACCACCTCAACATCTCTCCCTGCCACCCCCAGTACAAGAAGGCAGCACTGCTGTAAGAATTAATGAAACCTGGGTCCGAAGCCTTGAACATCTGGAATGCTCAGGTCCATATTCACCAAAATAACCATTATTGCAAATACTAACAGTCCATGGACTAAATTGTTCCTTAAGGAGAACATCAAACACTTAGACCTCTGGAATGGAGTCTGCTTGCTGTTGAAGTTTCAAAGAGAGTGGCAGTTTTAGCTCTTTGTACTCTCTGTGTGGAAATCTCAAAGAAGTTATTTTTTACTGGAATTTTATTTTAATAAGACAAAAGTTTATGCATGACAAGAACTATTGTCTGACTATGCGAATTTGAAGACCATTAAGCTGTGGCTTTCAAACGATAATGAAGTGTTGCCTGTAGTTGTGCAATGCACATTAAAAATGGAGTCTTCAGAGAAAAGCAAACAGGGATGCTTGATGGTAGGAGGTACAGAACCAGCCTCCTGCCCCACAGCTGTGAAATTCCCCAGTGAGCAAGGCACACTGATGCTATCACATCCACCTGTATTTTTGGATATTTGTCTGCATCTTTCAAAACATAATAATGGAACCTGAATACACAGTACCTCCCACACCCCTTCTTCTTTTCTTATATAGATTCTCCTTTTGCCCATGAGGATGGCAGACAATTTTACTCTGTGACATATTGCATGTCCTTTGAACTCACTGACTGGAGTTTACTCCCTCAGTTTTACTGGTTTCAGGGTAACAACTCAGCGAGATAAATATTAAGGAGTGTGAATAGGAGCTCAATAATTTTATCAACTGCTTGCTAGTATTTTTTTTTTTTAAATGACCTGCGATCCATGAAAATGGCTGATCCATGAAGTTGTTCCGAAAGTCTTATGAATGCATTTGCATCACTTGACATGATAGCAACTTAGTGAAGTGCTTCATGTCCCTGGGTGCACAGGAGTACAGGGGTCTGGTGGGCAGTGAGACAGTTGCACCTGGCCTGCATAGAAGAGAGCAGATGTGTATGCTCTGCACACGCTGAAGAAAACTCCTCTACTCGTTTCCTTCTGAGACAAAGGACCTTCTAAACCACACACCGGAGAGCTGTATCTCTCCATACGCTTCTGTGAGAGAAGTCCCTCACAGAGCTCATCTTGGTGATGTAAAGCAAAATCCTTTCTTCTTTCAAGTTGGGGGTGGTGGGGTTATCATTAACTTTATTGAGGGTAAAATGCAGCATTTTTGTCAGCCCTAGCTGCAAGGACTGGCTGAGTCGGACACCTCCCCAGCAGCTCTGGAGCACAGGACAGCCTCCTGCCGCATGGATTTTATTTAATTTCCTTTATTCATTCGCTGACAACCTTTCCTTCATCCT
Organism: Strix aluco; assembly: GCF_031877795.1. Taxonomy (NCBI): domain Eukaryota; kingdom Metazoa; phylum Chordata; class Aves; order Strigiformes; family Strigidae; genus Strix; species Strix aluco. Next base: position 90,958,856 of record NC_133931.1, on the reverse strand, counting down.
TTATTGTACATGAAGCATTTTCTGTATAAAACGACCGAAGGAACTCGATCCTGCTTCTTCCTATCTCAGCCTGAATAGGTTAAATTGCCATGGTTACCTCTCCTGTGCTGCTAGACCTTGAAATACATCTCTATTTCACTTCAGCTTTCCAAGCTCAAAGCTGAGCTCTAGACAAATTTAGGAAGACTTTTCATCAGGATATTAGCTCCCCTCCCAGAAGTCCCCTTTTGGGTTTTGTTCATGCCTCTAGCTTCCTTCTGTGCCTGTTTAAACCAACAGTTGCAGCAAACCTCCAAATCAACAGCCTTGTCAGGATGAATAATCTAAAATTAATGTGCACTTGTCGACACGCATTACTGTTCCTGACAGAGATGCGTTGCCTGCGCTGGCTACAAACCGACAATCCTTCAGAAGAAGTTTGCTCACTGCAGTCCAAGGGCTGATGGAGAGCCAGGATAAGGCTGGGAGTCGGATTTCAGATGATAAGTACAATGGTTCCTGACACATAAGACTCAGAGTGAATTCACCAAAGACCAAGCTGCTTACTTTTTTTCCTGCTGTTTGCTTTATTCTCACTGGTGATGGTTATCGCATTTATACAGCACCCCCTGAGAAATCATCTAGATTGGTTTTGAACATCTTGTTTTTACCACCCTCAAGTTGTGGAGCAGGAGCGTGAATAATCTAGCACACCACTGATACCTTACAAACGCACACTTTAACTCTTGACTTTGTGCCTGGCACTCCCACTGCCACCTTGTTTTTCTTCCCATTCTTAGCTCTTGCAAGCCCTTCTCGGCAACGTAGTGTGCTCTTTTGCGGTGGTGTAGGCAAATTGCAGATAGAGACAAGGGCTCTGGAGTCAGAGAAATGCAGTTCATGAGAGCAGTATAGGGTTACAGCTGTTAGCACTGCACCTGCTGAAGTAATGAAATCAACTTGGAATGAAAATAACAGAATAAAATACTGCTCTGATTTCTTTTTTTACCCCTTTTTACACAGCTCAGTAATCAGCATTCAGCATATTGCTGCGTTTTTAAAGTTAACTGTTATGGAATTCATGAATTCTTCTTCATGAATACCAAAGGACTCGATCTTTTGCAATTTAATAGGTAACAGAGTCGCTTTAAATAAACTGCCGCTAAGCTTTCGTATGTCAACACAGTTATATGAAAATTGAGAGAGGCTTTTATTTTTGGTTTTGCTTAAACTTTGTCACTCCCATACCCTCTCTGCTCAGCCACAGCTTGGGCTGGACTCCTCCATCTCCAAATCTTTCTGTTCTGGATGACCTGGCAACAGCGGGGTGGCACCTTGCACAAGGATGCCCTCACAGGGGGACCCAGAGCGTTTCTGGAAACTCAGAGGCAAGTGGTGTTTCCTGGGGGGGTTATGTATTCGGAGAGAGAACACATGTACCTCTTGTTCTGAAGGCAGCTGTGACCTGGCTGCTTTGCTCCCTTTGAGCAAAGGACAGCCCTGAGTGCCCAGGTTCACCCCACCGGCACCCTGCCTCACACAAATTGGGGCTAATCCCACACCCTTGAGACAGAGGTGACTCGTGGGAGCCTGAGGGCTGTAGCCCTTGCCTCCACACCTTACACCGGCTCCCACCCAGCTCTCGTCCCCTGGCAAGGCCATCACGGGGAGGAAAAGAGCCTTTTTGTCCTCCATGCCGGTGTACACCAGGGAGGCGACGCAGCTGCTGACATTGTACTGTCGAACTTCCTGGCTACTCGGGGCACTGAGGCTTTTGCCCTGGGAAATACCGGCCAACTGCCCTGATCTGGCTGGATGAATCCTCGGCTGGGAAAAGCCTGCCCCCAGGAAAGGCTGCTCTCCTTTCCTGATGCTGCCCCTGAAATGCTGTGGCAGGCTGCCTGCCTGCTCCTGCGCCGGTCCACGCATCATTCCGGGCAGCCGATCCGGGGGCAGCAGCAGGGGCAAAACGTTGGAGACGCAGCCTCTGGCAGTCAGAGAGGAGCAGCCCACTCCTTGGGAAGTGCTGCCTGCGTGGGGGGAGAGCTCTGTGTGACTGAAGGACGAAGGGAGAGACTGAGCAGAGACGGAGACTGAAGAGGTGGGGGGCAAAGGATGAAAATGCCACAGGGCAGCAGCAGCATGGGAACAGCTTTGCAAGCAGGAGAGGAAAGAGCATCCCCCGCCGCATCCCCTGATGCTCTTCCTAAGGGATGATTCTAGGTAATTTCTGGGGAATTGTAGATTATTTTCCTTTACTGTTTTCCCCTACTCTCTTTCCATTTTTCTAAGAAGAAAATTACCTAGAATTTACTAAGCTGCACAAACAGCTAGTTGGCAGCTTTCAGCATATTTGGAAAAACATTTCCTTGGCAGAACAGCATACAGGTTTGTAACTCTGGGATGACATTGTCATAATACATCATGGGGCTCAGACTAGCATCCCAGCAGATTAAACATAAAATTGTTACCAGCAGTGTTTTCTCACAAGGGACTTACTGCCTTAGAAATGCATGTCCCTGGCTGGTGCTGAAGAACAAACCCCTCAGCAGCCCCTGGCTAATGCTGTGTGGCCCATCTATTCATCCTTTGCTGACTGCAAACAAAACTGATATCTGGATGTGAGGCACACCTTTATTTCTTGCTCTTGCTTTTGGACTCTTGTCTAGTCAGGGAGGACCATGCTGAAATAGATCTGAATTTGAGCTAGGAGAGTTTTAGGGGCTGGTAGAACATCACGTGTGGGGGAAACGGGAGCAAGAAATTAAACTGCAGGAATTAGCTCCCAATATAAAGTGGAGTTTCACAGCTAGGCACGCTCATTTCTGTTGTGAATGTTCCTACAAAAGTGCTGGGAAGTTGAAAGGTATCTGCATTTTAATGGTAAAAATGACCAACCTGTGCACTCAGAAGAACTTTTATCTTTAAGGACACACAGGCAACAAGGTTCAGGGAACCCTGTTTATGTAAAAAGGGAAAAGTCAATTTAAACCCAGGTGGAGTTTGAGTGCTGGCTTTAGGGGGCTTCTGAGTCTCCAAATCATTGTCTCCAGCACCCAGTTAACACTCCTGTGCTCTCTACCTGTTCGCTGCCCTGCAGGGCCTGGAGACATGCTAAAGGGAGTGAACAAAAGTGGTCCCTAACAATTATCTTCCATAGAGCGCACCAGGCCCTTAATGACACATATCTCACCATGTAGTGTTGGTTTTATGTACCTTTCCATAGGAGCTAGGTGAGCCAACCTGCCTTTTTTCTCCTTTTTTTCCCTTTTGCAAGGCTCTCTGAAGACAGGCTGCTGGGAGGCATCATCAGGATGATAACTCCCTGCTGCCTATTATACAGGTTACATCTCATCAGGTTATGCTATGGCACGTGTCTATGAAGACAACATGAGGTGATATCATGCCACAGAAATTAACAATGCAGAAAGACATTTTCTTGATTCACAGCAAGGCATCAACTTATACATCTGAGTAGTGGATTAAGGGCTTCCAGCAGTGAGGTGGGGAGGAAGTAAGAGAACAAGCTGCCAACTGGTAAATATCCACACTAATTTTGCACATGCAGGTATTTCATGTCTTTCCTAATCTAATCTTGAATGCAAACTGGATTACTGCATCTGACATGACAAGAATAAACCAGCACCAAGAGACTCTTGAAACTAGCAGAGTGAGTTTGCTGGAGGAACTACATTGCTGCTACAAGTCACTCTCGTAATAAAAGGCACTCCTAAAAATGGGGGTGGGAAGCGGGAAAAACAGAAGAAGCAGAAGTAGGCAGTCTTTTTCCCTAAATGGGAGGCACAATTAAGAAGGTAACTCTTTTTGCACCAAGAACAGAAGATTTTCCCTTCTGATGCTCACTGCGGCATGGAAATTAGTGAGACCATCTCCTGACAGGAGAATATAGGGAAGGATGTGGCAAATACCAAGAGCAGTAGTAGAACATTCACAGGGACTGGAAAAGATGAGCCACTGGAGATGCATGGAGGTTCAGGGGGGAAATCTATGAAACTGCAGAGGGTAAGAAGAAGAGCTGTAAGCAGGCGCAACTCCTCAGAGAGGTACTAAAAGGGGTCTCGCCTGCCTCTCCGGTGCCCTCAGGTTTGGGCAGCTGTTTAAATTACTATAAAGTTACTGTAAAGAAAAAGCACTCCAAACTGGTTTTATTTCTGATATCATGTATTATACAGAAGTGCAGAGCAATAGAGAGTCTTGTTCTGAAACCTGCTTCTTTTCTGTGTCATTTTCAGGTTATTATTAACAGAGCCCTTACAACCAGCAAAGCTGCACTGTTTCTTCAAGCTCCTATCTTCCGTATGTAGCACGGCCAGGGGTAGTCTCCAAACACCTAAATCTTGTGTCTGGGAAAAGAGGAGTTGCACCTCACCCTAAGCTGCAGGCTGTTTCTTGGTTGCTGCAAGTGTAAAAGATGACAAGAGCAAAAATATGGTAAAAGAATGGTTGCAAAAGAAAAGCTCTAAATCAGAAAGGGAACAAGAAAAAAACCAAGCAGGTCAAAGAAATTTAAAGTAATAATAAAAAAGAAATCTCCTTTTACAGGTGTGGAGAAACTGGGCTGAAAGCCAAAATGAATAAGCTGTGACAGCAAGGAGGAACAGATCCCACAGAGACAAAATGGGAGAGGGGACTGTCTCTGCAGGAGCAGTGAGAAGAAAACCAAACCATTAACATTGCTATGGAAAAGACCAAAATAAAGTGAAGAATTAAAGGAGAAGAAGATATTTTTCACAGCCATTGGAGTTAATGGGTCTCATAATCCCTTTCCACCTCTCTCCCTCCTCAAACAAGGAAGCTTTGCCTTTGCTCATAAATGACCATGATTGGGATGGAGAGGCTGCTTTCAGGGAGCTTTGTGCAGTACCAAGACTTCCTAGAGACAAGCCAGCCTCCTCCCCTGTGGCAGGGGGCAGGAGGACTGCCTATGAGCCCTTCCACCAGGGAAGCTGGGACCAGCTGCTATAGGATGGCAAAAGAAAATGGTAGGATGCTGAGCAGAGATGGACGACTTGGGGACAGGAAGCAGACAGTGGCAAATACTGTGAAATCAGCACCCCCAACCTCCCAACCTGCACTGCACCCCTGAGTGTGTGGAAAACCTGCCCTCAGGAGTGAAGTGTTAAAGAAAATGTTAAAAGAACAAACTAGTCAGGCCTGAAGCAAAGAGAAAAGAGAAAGCCACCATCAAAGAGAAGGAGATGGCAAAGATCAAGCCTCAAGCCAGAAATGAATAAGCTTAAAGCTACTGAAGAAAAAACTTAAGGCAGGAAACAGTAAAGCACAGAATATAAGGAAAGAGAGCCAAGTGACCATGGAGGCAGGCTAATCTCTGTTCCGCTTAGCTGGCCATCTGCAATAAAGTTTACCATGAGGCCTGGCAGGATACTTTAGTGTCAAGAACTCTTTCCGGAATTAAAAAGCAAAGGTGTTTTGAAAGGAAAGCCAAAGCGATAATGCTGGTTGTCTCATTACACCCAGAGGTTTTGGCCATCTCCCATGTAATACCTAATCAAGGATTTACCTCTGTTGTATCTGTCTCTGACTCTACCAGACCACAACAGCACTGAGGCAGGTATTCTCATGTTCAGGTACCATGAGGGCTGATTTGCCTTGGCTGAAAATGTTAGTGCTTACTTCTGGTTCCTTCTCCACTGGCAACTGCTTAAGTAACTACATTTTTAGCTTGGCTGCAGCAAGCCTCCAGTGACAAACTTCTCATCCTAATATGTCATTGGCATTAATAATGTCTCTGTCTACTGCTGTTATGAGGAAAGATCATACTTTGGGGCATTTTTTCCTCTGAAATAAAGCCTTAACCCATTTCATTTCAGTCACACAATTGATTCTTATATATCTCTCCTCTAATGCCTTCTATCAAACTGATATGTTGTTTTGGGGAAATTCAAGGGAAGCTGGGTCTGACCTTTTAGCCCCCCATTTTCCCAGCAAGAGAGGTCTGACTTAACTAATGAGACGACTGAAGGAACCAAAGTACAAGGAAATAAACCAGTAACAGCCACAAATGTAAAGCAACCTGGCTTTAGCTCAGTTTAATGAGAACAAAACTTGCCCCTAAGCTTTCAAGGTATTACATAGGCTCAAAACACAACTCTTCCCTAGGTTTTTCCAGACATTAGTGGAGCTAATGTAGTGGAGTAGTGGAGCTACTCTAGCTCTTTGCCCTACTTAGAAATTGTAGAGGTAAGAGACAGGAGGCTGCCTGAGCAGTAATAGAGCTTCAATTCCTGGAAATCAAATGCTGGTTTTGTTGGTATTCAAATAATACCCAAAGGTAATGTCTTATTTAAATTCTAGGAGCCCAGAAGAGCAACAACAAAATGACTCTGCCTACATATGAAGAAAATACTTCATAGTCCATGCATGCTGTCCCAGAATTGGTCTGAAGAATTACTGAATGCTCTCCAGAGCAAATCTTCCCAAATGGTGGCATGAGGAGGCATCAAGCAAACCCATTCCTTCTTCTGTCCTCTCGCACATCACACTCCCAACCACAGAGAATGAGCCATGCCTTTCCTTTTGACCTTTTCCTTCTGCACTGATGAGAGCCAGACTTGGCTAGGAACACTGAGACTGTTTTCCATGACTACAATGGTTGTGCTCATCTATGTGGTCCTCCCAGTGCCCTTCATGCTCACAGTGACTGAGAAGGTAGTTTGGCCAATAGGTTTCACCACTGTACTCTTCACTAATGAAAAAACTAATGACAAAACACGTCACACAGAGGCTACCACAGTTTTCTGACTTCTGTGTAGTCTGCATTTGAACACCTGGCCATTAGGTGAAAGGCTTTATGTTTTCTAGAAATGTCTAAAATAATTTAGCTACTGATATAGATGTACTGAACACTTAGTTTTGTCTTGTAGGGGAAAAAGAAGAAAAATATAAGAGAAGGGGTGGGGAGGGAAGGGGAAGGGGAAAAGGTAAAAGGAGAAGGGGAGAGAGAAGGGAAGCAATTCAATCAAAATTAACCAAGATAAAGTTTGCTGGATAGAGTCTGCACTCTTCAAGTATAGATGCTGCAGTACGATGATTTCATGCTACCTTACTGTGAATTTACAATATTGTTCTAAAAAGCCCTGGCTCAGGGCTTAGTGCCTATCCCAGTACCAGAACTGCAACCATCTCCACAGAAATCCATCTTTCTGCCCTGGCAGCCCATCCGTAAGGAAGGGGAAGGAGAAGGACAATCTTTTGTCTTTCCAACTGGCTGCTCCTGCCCATCACATGCTGGGTTTATAACACTGTGGCATTCTGCAAAGCGGTATTGCCTGATGATGCCAGATGGAAGCATTACGAGGGGAGGATGTAGCTCAGGTTGGGGTTGCCTAATAGTGTTGGCTGCAATTCAAATGCAAGCACCGTCCAGCTAACTCACTCATCCCAATTAAAGGTCAAGGCCTTACATGGCACTGCCCCCACTGATACGTACGTCGCACAGTCACCAGGGGAGGACAGTCAGCTCACACAACAGTCCTTGAAGAAGCACTGGTGCAGAAGAAGCTCCTCTGATAAAACTTAAAGGAGACTGAGGAACACACGACTGATTAGACAAAGCAAGTTAATAGAACCAATTTAAAACATTCTTAATTGTATTATTCCTTGCTAATTACTTTTTCCAGTAGGAAAGAGGAAAAAAACAAAAAGTCAACCAGCCAGAACTAATGAAGAAATACTTTATGGTAACAGTTTGCATTAATAATAATATGGAGTGTTATGATTAATCAGAAGGGTACAAACACAGCAAGTTAATTGCAGGTTGCTGATTACAGATTCTGAGACTTGGTCTAATGCGCTAAGTGGACACAGAGCCAAATTTAAATAAGAAGTAGCATTACTGATTACCTTGAAGTTTTCAGCAGTGTACCACAGATCCAAATATGACCCATGGTCTTCTTTTTCTACTTGCTTTGCCCTGTTTGGCCAGGTAATTACATCAGCTGAATACCTTATTCTTTTTCTTTAGTGCATAAATGGAAAAGCTTGGTTCACCAGCTCTTTGTGAGCCTCTGTCCCACTGAAGCAAGGGCGCATTTGGTCACTGACTCTAAGAAGTTAATGACTCAGTCCTGTGTTTTCTGGAGACAGAATTTGGCTGTTCATTTGAGGGGTAAGGGAAGTTCCTAAAAAGAAGGAAAGTGATGGTCACTAAAAGGGACAGGCTAAAGTGGGGAAGTCTGAAAAATTTTCTTTTGGTTTTGGAATATGGGCATTATGTGGGCTGCATCATTTTTAGGACACAAAAGCAATTGCTATTTAAACAAGCATTAAATCCAAGTCAGGGACTTTGGGCTTCACCTCCGGGCCAAACAACTAATTACCACAAGGCTTAGAAAGAGTTTCTTTTCCTCCCGCGCCTCCTCCCACAGTATTTCATAATTGAATGAACCCATTAGATAGGTTTTGCTTTCCTGTTTACTATTTTGCCTGTTTTTGGAAGAGGAATAACAGACTACAGGATTATTCAAGTTTTGGCAAAAAAGTTTTTCATTACAAGAGCTTTTCCAGCAGCACCAAGATATAGCACAACCCTAATCAACACAAATTTTAATTGGAGGTAAGCATTAGTTATATTGTTATTCAATAGCTATTAATAAAATTTTAAATAATAGTGTATTACCCTGTTAACAGGATAACAATTAAACCTCCTAAATACCTGTAATGAAATGAACAGTTCAATGCACATTCATTTCTAGGCAAATGTCTTTGTACTTGAGATGATCCTCTGCTTCAGGAGTGGATTACAGCAGGTACTTGGGGACTTTCTGAAAGTTAAGCAGGTACTTAACTGTTGTCCTGCAGTGGGATGGACTTCAGCACCATTAAATTCACCAAGGCAGAAACGTGCATCTTTTCTTAAGCATGTCCTTAATTGAATAGAGACAGTGCCAGAGGATGGGGTGCTACTGAAAAACAGGGTCAGGCTTATGTCTCAGTTCTACTGCATACGAGGGAGTTGCATCACATTTGTTTTTAAAGTGCCTGCTCCTGAATTGACTCCATTTTACAATAAAAAAGAGGACTATTCATCTGCAGTTTAGGCAGGGTTTTCCCTGCCTTGCCGATGTCTCTCTGCTCTCTTGTCCTTCTGGGAATATAATCCCTTCCAGTGACTGCACCATTTTAAGAACAGTCTCATAAAGAAACAACACAATTTTTCCATCCCTCTGTCCATGGCAGAGCCAACATACAAATGCTGAAGGACAGTGTGGACTGGGGACCTTGGCGATTCTGGATAAATATGTGTTACAGAGCAGGATGACTCCCTGGTGCCTGTGGAGCAGGGTCTGGGCAGGCATGCTGCCCATGGGAGGTATAGCCTCTCTGCAGATGCAGTCCAGTACATCAGATTTACAGCCCATGTCTAACTTATCTGCAAGCAAACAGCAGTCAGTTTCTGGACGTGCAGTAGCCTGGGGTGCTGAACATCTTGTTGCTGCAAAATTACAGAAAATACCTGTCCCCTCAAAAGATTTTCCCATCTGAGATCTGGGATTGGATCATCTATACAGGACTGCATAATAGAGGATCATCTCTATTATCAAGCACAATCCCAGCACTGACTGATGGGTCTCTAGGGCCTTCTCGAAGTTGGGGCCTTGGGAGCTCAGGCACTCACAGCCCGCTCCGTAAGACAGGGCTCTCTATCAATGTCTGTCCATCCAGGCTGCCCAGTTACTTTGAAACCTGTTGGCTTATTTCAGTTTCAGTTATTTCAGCCCGTTTCAGCTGGCTTAATTCAGAGCTGACAGCACCAGAAATCATCAGGGCCCTACACATATTATATAAAATTGGAGCAAAGAGAAGAGAGACCGAAATGAATGTCCCACAGAGGGAGAAAACCTACAGCAAATTCTACCCAGTTAATTGTGGTTTTGGTCTTGGCCTGTGCTGGGCAGCCTGCGGATGTGGTTGGCCAGCCAGCACTGGGTGGCTTGGACCTTGTCATGGAGCAGACCCCTGGGGCCTTGAAAGAGTCTAGAGTTTTGCGCGGACACTTATGGGGCATGGGGAGGAAAACTTCAGATGTTGTTGGGGTGGCTCAGACTATAGGAGCCAGAACAGAGGCGAGAAGGCTACTCTAGAGGAGGGACAGGCATCTATGTGTAATAGAAAACAAATATATAGGATTCTGGGATTTTTTAATTGCACTGCTCCTGGAGCAACTTGGTAATTTTCATGATTCTGACCATTTCTCTGCTTACTTCTCACTTGGAAGTGAGCTCCCTGAGGAGCTCTCACATCTCACTATGGGATAGACCTCAGCATGTAAGAGCCAGGAATTTATTTTACCTTTGCAGTCCCTAGTGACTTCATTCAGTATTCTTGTAAGCCTGATCTCTACTGCCTAAAATATTCCACAGTAATTTGTCACCATTATCTATTGCTTTACTAATGTTACTCAGGTAAATTATTATAATCTCAGCAAAAATATTTTAGTATTTCCTTTACAACTTTGTTCAAAGTAGTCTAACCAGAATTAGATTAATAAAACATCTGTCTTTCAATATAGTTCAAAGTAGCCTAGCAAGATATGTGCATGCCCATTAATTCTACAGTAACAAGCAGAGAGCATATAAAGGCTGATTTTAGCTATCGGGACAAGTAGCCACATCTTCTATTTTTCTTTAAAATCTGCCTGTAATGTAGGGGGTTCAGTTCAGCCCCCAAATCAAACATTTTGGTCTCAGTTAACAACATTTTTCACTGGGCAAAAGTACCAACGCTCAAGATATGTTGGGATCAAGAGTCATCTTTTGCTTTAAAGATCCTAAACTGTTCTGCTTTCCTATACAACTTCCCATTTTCTGCATCTGCACTGCTCCTCCTTCTCTGCTAGCCTGGGACTGTACATGCTCTGGTTCCCCAAAGCTGTCTCCACGGCCTGTACAAGAAATGCCTTCCTAAGATACCCTCTAGTTTACAGTCAGGTAACTCCTGAAGGCTCACTTCCAATTGCTCACTGGCATCTAATAATGCTGAGGTTAATGGGCAAAGAACTGTAATCTATTTATTCTCAGGTGCCTACCTCCAAGAGAAAAGCCATTATGTTATCAAGAGCTACATTACTAATATTGCAATACCATTACCATGACCTATTGCTGCCTTAACTCTTCTCTTTCCAGTATACCTTGTCTGAACATAGCTTCTGCTCAGGTTCTCAAGTCACAGGAACATCAACCTTGCTTTTTTCATTTGCTCCTCCAGCACCCACAACACTCTGAATGCTATCTGAAATTAATAACAACAGTAATACAGCACTGCAATGGAAAACTAAATGAAGATACAGGAATAAGATTGTGACCTCTGCAGTAATTCAAAAGCAATGTTATTTTAAATTGATCCATAGTACTTATTAAGAACAGTTCCTATGTCTTTATTAAAAACAAAATAATATAACACACAAGACTGTAATGGCACTTTCAATAAAATTTACTGTCAATACTGTAAAAAAATGTCGAGGAAAAAACCCCTACATTTTGTCTACTCTGTATGTGGGATACAGAGCTTTTGGGAAAAAGAATGCACCACAGTCACCCTGTGACATATAGAATCTGACAAGAGGATCTGTGACTATTCTTTGGCCAGGTCAAATAAAAGGAAAAAACAAAAAAAAGTTCATCATTGTTTGAGAAAGCTTTCCATGGGGACCTAGACCTGGCACTTTAGAGTTTGAAGCTCTCTGCTACAGGGCTTGAGTCTTCCTACAGGTTTCTGTGGAGTGTGTCATCCTAGTACCCGGCACTCCTATAGTAGTATAGGATGTAGGGTAGCTTGTTTTCATCCAGGGTCTACTGATATTATCGACCCTTTCCTACATGCATTAGTGAGCCTAATATTTCAATGGAATTCAGTGCTAAAATTCTCATTAAACTCAGTGGAGTTGGATTCAGACTTTAAGATACGTTTGATCATTTTCAATTCTACCTTTATAAGCAAATATTTCATGTTTGAAGATGGGCATCAGCAATGACTGAAGTCTGCTGTCAAAAGAGACATCTCTGCATTTCCACCATCACAGTCATTCCCCATAACCTTTACAAGACATTCCCAGTTTGGAGCAGGGGAGAGGCAAAGGGCACTGAGTACGAGAAACACAATTGCTACACGCTCCCACTGCTATGCTTCTGCAGCAAACATTGCGCATTGGTCTGAACTGCAAGAGGTTACCTGTGCCGGTACAATGAACATGTTAGGGTATCTAACTATTTCATTTAGCCAGATAAGAAAGGACTTTCTTTTCCATGCAGTCTATCAGTCACTTTCATGAAATAATTAGTTTTACTAGCATCCACTGCAATGCACTCCATAAATTGGGAAGAAATACTCCTGAAGGCTTGAAGCAAGACTGAACACAATTTTAGAGGCCTTTTCCATAAGGGAAATCAACAATCCATGCTAAGCTATTATTAGAAGTTCAAGGTGGAATTTCTATCCTGGAAAAAAATTATTTCCAACACCTTAGACTCAAAGTCTGCAACTGGTCTTGGAGGGGAAAAAGGATCACATCACTTAAAAAAGCCCTATTTTTATTTTTTTTCTGCTTTGCCTTCTTGACCCTGACATATCTGTATCAGCTCCCCAGAGAGGGATTTCAATGTTGTTGCAGGAACTCGTCAGAAGAGTGCAGTGTATAGTAAGAGAGAGTACTACTGGTGTCACACAAGTCCTGTGAGCAGAATTCATATCCTTCATTAGATAGGCTGATATAGCTGAATCAAAGTTATGGGTCCAAAAGTTTGCCTGATTTTATCATCTGGCTCAACAACAGTTACTACCTCTTCTTAAAAAGGTCCCTTGCTAGCTGGAGGTGCACTCAGCACCTTCCAGTAAGAGGCTGGACTAGGTGTCCTCTGTAATGCACGGTGTGCAGACTGCCTACAGTGCTTGATGAGATGACACCACATAAAGTTAACTCCATCTCAAGAAGTCAGTGGAAGTTTTACAGCAGAGTACATCTAATGGATGTTAGTAAAAACAAACTCCATTACTTTGTCACAAGAAGTAAATAGGGTGAGAACATCTACTATATTTAGGTACTTACATTGTGCTCTAATTCTGAACTGATGTACTTAGTATATAATTTTGCCACCAAGAAGTGTAATAGAATCTAATGTACTAATGCATAACACTTTTCATCCTGTATACTGTAGCCAGACAGCTTTTTACAATTAGTACCACTTTGTTTTTTTAAAGTAATACATGTACAGTCATTAAGAACTGCAATGTAATACACAGGATGTCCACACTTTTCCTCCCCCTTTATCTTCTGCATGAAGAAAAAGGAGAGAAAAAAAGAACACCTAATGTGACTAGAAGATGCATGCATAGCTAAGAATGAATACTGACTGTGTGCTCAAAAAAAAGCAGGAAAGCATTAGGGCAGGCATTAATAATCCCACACTATGTACTTTAGAACAACTCACTGCCAGAAAGAAAGATAGTGAGGACAAATATAAAACAAAACAAACAAGCAAGCAAAAAAAAAGGAATTTTATGATTTCTTCATACAAGCTAACTGAAACATTTGTAGCAACAATATGGGGATGTTTCAGTCAGTCACAAAACAGCCTGATTGAATGATAATCAAATTAATTATCTACATTAACTGAACAGTTGAGAGCCCAGGTTGAAATTTAATAAACCACGCTGCGTGAGGATGCTTAAAGATAAATCATAGCTTGTGACTCTGTGAGCATCATTTATTTTAAAACACTGCACTGTGTCTGCAAATTGCATTTATTAAAGCTATACAAAAGCTTCAAGTCTTTTCAAAGGTGAGTACATTTTGATTGTACTGGTTCTTGTTATTTAAGATGTACTCACATTTCTTCACCCTCCCCAGTAATTCTTGGTCATATGTGTTCAGCACAGACATGCTGTGGGGAAAAACATGGATCCAGATGTTTGTCCAAGCTTGATCCTGCCTTTTCCTATCTTCCCTCTTCAGCTCATGGTCCTAACCGCATTTGCACCATTTATTCCTCTGACAGATATGCCAATGTCCCAAACACATGACCCTCTGTGTATATGGCTACTCCTCATTTTTATTTGCCTTCCCCATGCTGTCCAGTGTGGTTTCAGCTGCCCATGGGGCTGGAGGAGAGGTGGCCACAGGGTTGTCTTATGCAGAGACACCAAGCTCCTGCCCCAAACATGGGAAGAAGTGTGCTAAAACCCTTGAATAAGCCGGGTCCTACCAGCCCTTTAATAATATCCTGGGCAACAAGGAGAAGTGAGGCCGAGCAGACTGCGGCACAGCTTCCCCCTCCTCTCCCAGCTGGCAAGAGCCTGGGCACCGGGATCATGCCAGGGTGAGGGGGAGTGGGAAGTCACGGGGTGCAAGAAAGCAGCTTCCCAACTGTTATTTCAACAGAGTTTGTGGGAGAGTACAGCGCTACCCAACAGCTCAGCCCCAGCTTTGGGGGGCCCCAAGCGGCCACCCTCCACCTCAGCCGCTGGGTGCGTGGGGGACCTGGGGGAGCGCTGCAGTCAGCAGCTCCCTGGTGGGGAAGGGTGGCCTGGGGGCATCGTGACAGTCTCCCTGCCCCTCCCCCTGGTCTGGGATCAGCCCTGAACCCCTGGGGGCGCTGAGTGGCTCCTGGTGGTCCTGGAATGGGAACTGTGCTCCTGTCCCATGCAGGGATGTGGCACACGTGCACACTTTACTGACGAGCGTGCTCAGGACCCACAAGGTTAATTATAAAGCCACCTGTAGGAGGTACTTTCCTGCAAATATTAACCTTCTGGTTTTTCCATATGCTCCCATATGGTCCGATTTTTCTTTATAAGCAGAGCTGTACTAGAGCTAAGAAATGACAGCTAAGCTTTACTTTTGTGCCTGTAATGTCAAAACCAGAAGTCACCTGACTTTGATAAATTCAGTTTGGTTTTTTTTAAAATTAATTTCAATTTAAATAAATTTCACCTTTTCCTCCCATACTGTAACTTCTTAGGAATACTTTGCATTCACAAGATAAATGCCATTTGATAGACTTTGTCATGAAACAGTTTCATCTGTGCCTGGCAGGAGTTCAGTGAGAAGACTCAGATTGCCTTATCTCAGCGTCCTTTCTGCAGCCTTCTCACTTTGCATCCTCGTTGCAGTCCAGATATGCTCAGTTCTACAAATGTAGAAAACATTACAGAAATCAGATACAATCTCTGTTAATCTTGGGAGGAGCAGAAGAACCAGCTGTATTGTGATGTAATGCAAAACATAGTTTTAATCACTCAAGTAATAGGTGAAATAAGCACACATGTTCTTAATCAATTGCTACTAATTCTTATCAAGAATAAAAAAAATCAGACAATAAAAACGCTTGAAGCTTCTCAGGTTTCTCCATGCAGTGTCTGAAAACAGAATTTGTTAGCAGATTGACTGAAATCTTGCTGGTCTTAGAGATGTGCAAACGGTTGTGAGAGGAATGCCCGAAACAAATCACTTCTAGAGGAGCTTTGAACAATAAAGGGCCTTTGTTTTCCAGTGAATTGTGTGTATGCACACAAACGCTCATCCATAATGTGAATTTAAAATAATCCTGATGGGAGTGAGGGAAGGGGAGGGAAGGGACACATGGAAATAACTAGGCAGACTTTGACCCTTTGTGTCAGAAAACAAAGCCTTCTGGTTCGAATCTGAGATAGCAGTTCCCATTTGACATGGTTTCAACAGACATACATGCCTTCTGGCTTAAGCCTGTCCCTAAAGGATACTAAGACCAAGCAAAGCTTGCTTACAAGTCACCCAAGCGCAACACGATGGTTTTAAGTGGAAACGAATGGAATAGACATAATTAAAAATCCAAACTGAATTAGGCAAAATTGCTACAGCTTCACTTTACAAAGTCAGTGAAGGGCAGGAATGGAGCATCTGAAATAGCTATTTGGCATAGGGTCACTATGAAGATGAATTAGGGTTAATTTTCTACTGGAGTGTAGGTCAGGCACTGTGCTGTGGCAGAATGCTCATTTTACTGGGTATGTTTTGGCCTACTTACAACTTTAAAAAATAAATATTACAATGTTAAATTAAATATGCTCTGTGACAAGGACTTGCAACATTGGGAGAATGTGATTTATATGCAATTGGCTCATATATACCATCTAATATGATATGCACAGTGTAATGAAAGCTCAAGGGTCTGATCTGCAGTGCAGAAATGCTTTACAATCCTCTTTCAGGTTGCATGTTGTTTTTCCTTCCTCTTCTCCTTCTTTGGGTTTTTTTTTAATGACTACATGAGTTAATTAGTGGTTATGTACTCCGTCTCTTTGCCTGGCCTAGCTTATCCCTACTGCAATAAATCTCTTTTCTTTCCCTCTCCCAAGGATCATTACAACATTAGCCAGCACTGTCAACAAAACTAATTGAAAGCCACCTGCTTTTAGGATCACCCTAATGAAAAACAGCGAAGTTAAGAAACAAAATTCAATCAACTTTCTAATAGCCTGTAATTTCCTATTAATTCACACAAATGCAGGGGTAGAAAAAAAACCACATAAAATCCTTTTTGTTTTCACTGTTTGCCTTATAGTCCACCCCTCCTTACATCTGTATAATTAGAAATTATTATTTTTGTAACCTAAATCTCTCATCACTCCTTAAAGTGGAACTAATAGTATTAGATTTTGTCTTTTCAACTGCGGCTATACAAAAAAGGGAAGTACTTGCAAATAGCCTTCCAATTATAAATCCATCTGTTATTTTTGCTAAACATTTGGGTTCTTTTAATCAGGTGCACCCAGATTCAGCAGAACTTTTAAAGATGACAAAGTCCATTTAAGTGCTTACACAAATGATCTAAATCTCATTGCCTTTGATGAAATTCAAGCACCTGCTGAAACCTGGGGAAAGGCTGAACATGCAGGTCTGAATAGGTATGGATTTCCTGAGGGGGCCCTTGGTCCCCAAACATGCAAAGCTCTTCACCACATGCTGAACCTCAGGTAGGTGATTAAGTACTATTGGAGTCAATAGGAAATAAGCATGTGCTTCAGGATAAGTACTTAGCTACCGTTGCACAGGAGCATGCAATTTAGTCACGTGAGCACGAGTAAAGAAAACGTTCTTGAGATAGCTTGATGGCTAAACTGTTTCCCATTAAGTAGTTCCCCAGCTCATCCTTAATTGTGGAGAAATAAGCCTGGAAAAGGATAAATGTGGCAGATTGATTTCTGTTAGGCCAACTGAAGTAAAATACTGCGAAAAAAAAAAAGGAAAACACAAGACAGACGGTACTAATGACTATTTGTGTTACAGCAGGGCTTAGATGTCCCAGTAAAGCCTGAGATCCCACTGCGCTAGACGCTGTGCAAACATGTCAGTGAGGGTGTTCAGTAAAGGAGAGCTGCCTGTAAACACGACATCTGGAAGTGCCTTTGAAGTCAGCCAGAACTCAAGCATGCAAGCGGTTTGTACTGTCGGGCCATACGTTTCAAGCTATATGATTAATTGCTATCAAGTGTGCTGAAGCAGAAGACAGGGTCTCTCATACTATGGCCACCAAAGATATAATGAGCCAAGGAAAAAAAATAAGGTCACAGATAATATATTGGTTGTATTTAATAGTCCACTGTTTACTTCCTGGGAGTGTAAACATATCATTATTTTTCCTACTTCAAAAGAATAAAAACTCTATTTACATGAAATACATTTAGAACAATGCAGGTGACATGCAATATGGGATAATGTATGCATCTCTCATCAATTACAGTCATGAGATATGCAAAGAAAGATCAGAGGAATATAATTTGATCCTTTTTGGAAGCTACTCCGAAATTCATGCTGGATTCAGTGTGTATGTGTGCACAGAAGAGGAAGAAGAGTGAGGAGTCATAGTATTGAGGAGCCTTCCGAAAGAAGACAAATTACTGCTGCTTCAGAAGCGGACTGATGCCTACAGCAGATCAAGGGACCTAGAAACAAGGCGAGTCCCCCAGTTTGTGAACCCACAGTTTCAATGACGCAATCATTGCTACAACACGCAGAAAATGCGTAAAAATAAAGGCATACGGAAGAACGAAAGGAAGGAAAAAATACCAGTCAGGAATAATTATCACAGTGTATAAAACTTTCCACTCCTTTATTATCATAAATTGCAAAGTTTTATTGATGCATATTTTATCACAGCACTCTTGCCATATGTGATCTGAAGATTCAGAGCCTGTCCCTGGGGACAACGGTACTGATATAGATAATCAAGAATTCCTTTTATGCTCCTCTCAACACAGCTACAGCTCAGATTGAAATTAACATCTTTTACAATGAAACACCAGTTTTCTGCCACAACTAGACATGACAGCTGGAGAGAGAGGCCTGCTTATCCAGTTATTCCTTCAAGTCTCAGTTTCATTACAGCCCGTGAAGATGTAAACTATGTACAAAGCAATGCGGATGGTCACTGAATACCAGAAAAACGAATCTGCGTGCAACCTGCCACATGAAGAAACAGGGGAGAAATACTTCCAAACAAATCCAGGGATGAAAAGCAAAGATCAGAGGCATCCCCTAAAAAAAGCAGTGAAGAGGAATCTAAAAGCTTTGAACTTTTGCAGTGTACACTGCCTGGGTTAGACTGGGTGATGCTTGCACACACACATGTACACAAGGGAGTAGAACCCATGCCCAAAAAGAATCCGAGCATGGGGCTCTGTCCTACTTAAAACCTCCAAAGCAAGGATTTTACCTAAACGAAACACTAAGGATGCTTACTGTTGGCACTTGTTCCTGGTCATCTTTTTAGGTTGACTGCTTCCACCCATACGTTGGCCCCGTTTCTCACGCTGCTGAGGAGAGGGGCATGGAAGTTGTTTTGCTCTGCTCCCCATGGGGTCGTACGTCACTGTAGCATCTGAGTGCCTTCCTGTAGAGCATTAAACGACCAACATCTGCTATGTGTGGTTCATTCTCCCTCTCATCATCTCCCAAGGGAGAACTGGGTATGCAGTGTAGTGTTTTGTTTTGGCAGGACTTTGTTTTTGTTGTTTTAAATCTACATGCTGCCATATGTTAGGAAGGGAAAAAAAGAAGTACCTTGCTTGTTGAAGGAGAAGGTGGTGGGGTCTGTGATGGTCATTAGGTTCCGAGGGAGCTAGTGTCAAGGTCTCAGCCTGGCTTCCCAGAAGGTGCAGCTTCCCACTGGCTGCTAGAAAGGTGCAAACTTCACAGGCTGTCAGAGGGAACTGGATATGATAATGCACTGGAATCACATCTCTTTCATGTGTGAAAGCGGTTCAAGTCCAGCTTTGAGGACATGCCTACCTGCCACAACATTTCGAAAGAGCCTGTTGTTTTGGTATATTACATGCTGGAACAATACATAGTAAAACCTACTCTATTGATCAGTGGCTGTTTTTCTTTTCTTTTCTGATTAATGTCATGTCATCTGAGGTTATCTCCAAACAGTCACCAGGGAAGCAAAGAAAAGAGGATATCAATGTAAGTTTTGAGACATTTAAGTGTGCAAATGCACTGTTAGAGATGCAAGGATGTTCAGGAAACATTTAAAGCATAGTGCATGTCTTCAGTATAGATCAGGAAAGAAGTATACAAAGGAGGGCAGATGCCACTTTTCAAGCCTTATGTCTTCTTCTACAGGTTGCACAAAACAGTACTTCTACAGTTCAATACTATGGACAAGCTTAGGCTAAAACCATGCATAACAGCAAGGCCACTTTAGGGCCATTATCAAGTAAGACAGGGAAACAGAAGGCTATGTGAAGAAGATGGGTATATGACAGAACTGCACTGTAAGGATCTAATTTATATCATCAGCAGAAAAAATATCACTAACACATTAGTTGGATGAGCCTTCAGTGGATAAAACAGACAGTGCAGGACCTCTCACCCTGCATTAAGAAACTGTTGCTTTTGCTTTCCTGAAGTCAAGGAATTTTTGGAATTTCCTGCTCCTCATCCCACTGGAAGGGATCCATCCCACTGGAAGGGATCGTCTCGCTGGGAAGGGCTGATTCCCAAACCCTCAAAACTTTTTTGCATTCATGAAGGAGATTCTTTTGGGGATTACTCATTCTCTCTTCCATTATATTTTTAATTGACACATTTCCTGAAGTTCACTGTTATAGGATACTGATATTGGAGGGATTCAATATTGAAGATATTTTTCTGCATGAAGGAAACTTTGGAGCATAGATTCAGGTGACCAGGATTTCTCCAGTCTTACACACACACACAGAGTGATGGCTGCTACCTCACTCCTACTATAAGGTCTGGATTAGCTAAGGAAGAGAAATGTAACCATACCTATTATTTTTTCTTTTACAAGAAATTTAAGCTAGAATATTTACTATGATCATACAATTTCTGTATGAGATTGAAAACCAAAATCTCCACCTTGCAAGAATTTATAGTATTTGGCATTTCTCCTGAGTCAGGCTAAAAAGCCAAAATAATGCAGTTTATCTCTCCATAAAGCTTTTAAAAATCAGTTAAAAAAGGCAAAAATGTTTTCTGTGCTATGAAATGGGTCATCTTGAACTTTCAGAAATAAAATGTTTAGTGTTGGGGGCAGGAAGGTTGTGGTCGCATTGCTCCTTGACTCCACCTAAATGGCCACAACTGGGAGCTGATAGTCTTGACCCACTTGTCTCTATCTATCCCATGGATCATGCTCCCCCATCAGGCTTAGAGCCCCACCCAGCATGACAGTCTCATGGTGCTGCTGTTCTCAAGATGCTTCACACCACTGCAAAGCTCATCCCAAATACAAAATACATATGTCAGCCAGATTTTCCTGTGTGGAGCGTTTTGCCAAAAGGTCTATTTTCCCTATGAATATTTTTAAGTTTAATGAACAACAGGAAAATACTTAATTTGACACTTTTGTGATCAAACCTAGTTGTTTTATTACAGGCTTGCCTTTTGAATCCTTTGAGTGGGACTATCAAGGCAGAACCAGGTAAGAACACTAGTATCAAGCTAGTCTCAGTGCGATGTGTAGATAAAAGACTTTGAAAAGCATTTTATATTAATCTTTCTTCACAACCACAAGTTTTAAAAGTACTATTTATAAGCAACCCTCTTCATCATTCTTTTCATAGTAACGTTGGTTTTAAAACTTATTTTACACCTGGGAATTGAGAAGCACACTGGAGATAAACACTTTTCTATAAACCTCTTAAGGTAGAGACTTCATCAGGAATCTGTACGAGGTCTACCATGATGGATAGAATGACCAAGCCAAAGGGGGTGTCATCACTGTAACACAACAATAACAATAAATTAATTTTAAAGAATCAGAGACCATCAAGAAATCAAAAATTAGCTCCTTACTATGAACAAAACTCAGATCCTCTGAGTGAAACGTCATTCTAATTTCACCAGCATAACCCCATGGAAACCAGTGAGCTTGCACTAGTGTATTAAAGAGCAGAATAGCATAGAGACATGCCATGTTGTAAAGATTTTTTTCATCTTTCTTTGAAATACTGACATGGGTCAATTTCCTAGACACCAGTCTGTCCTGACATAGTAAATCCTGGATCTTTAAGATAGATAGGGTGTGATTAAAACTAGAATATGGCCTATGGGGAAAGATCTCTCCCTACTTAAATCACATTGTTTTCATTGCTGTACTGGTGTAAATGGTATTTTTATGTATGTGTTCAGAAGAGAACTCAACTGCAGTATTTCTTTCCTACTGTTGAAATATTAGCATTAAAAAAGTAGTATTTCACAAAAGTCATACAAACATAGTGACTATAACACAATCAATTTTGTTGGAATTATTTTACACCAGCCTTCATCCTTGAAATTATATCCCTTTCTTTGTGGAATGTTTTAAAACTTAAAAATGTTATTTGAAGTAAGACTTGACAGTACATTAACTGGTAAAAATCAAAGTACTCCTTTTTTTCCCCAAGCCCAGAAGAATTAATTTTGTTGCCACTAAAGAAGAAAAGACACCCAACTTTTGAACAGGAACTGACCTAATATTTCTGAAAACCCTGCATGCAATTAGCTTCTTGTAAGAGCCATCTTTCAAGCAGTTTTTTTCTGCCTCTGAACTCCAAAAGCTGCTCATCAGATTCAGTAAAATTAGGATATTAATAGAGAACCATTTATCAAGCTTGATAGGTTTGTTAGAGGCACACTTGTCTAGTTAACCAACACTGTCAGAGTATCTTTTAAAGCAGAAAGATATTGTTAAGCCCTCCTGAAGTGTTTAGTTCTACTCCAGGTTTTCCACACCAGTACTTCTCCAGTGGCGGGCTGGAAGCAGTGCTGCCCAGGCAGAGGGTCTCCCCAGAAAGAGAGCCCTCCTTGGCTACAGGGTGGTGTGACACCCTTGTCCCAAGACGTCAAGATGTCAAAAGAGGTGCCTGTTACAGCAGGGTTTATGCCGGCACCCCTTAGTGCTTTGCACACATGGCATTACCATTTTTTCATGGTGTTAAAAGCAAAGAGCACTGCTGTCCTCCCGATCCCAGGGCTTGCCACCCATGGCTCAGAAACTCTGGCCTAGGTTGAAATGAGGAAAATATCTGGTGCATTGGGATGGCAAATTGGTAGTACGGGACTGGGAAGCAGGGGGCTGACTCTAGTGTTTGGCTTCTCCCCCACCTTGCTCCTTGATGGCCCATGCTGTTCTCTGCCTTGTGTTTTTAGTCCACTGGTCAGAAACATTTTTATTTTCTAGATACATTCTCCTTCAAGTAAAAAAAGCAATTATTTTTTTTTAACCAGAAACATATGAACTTCAACATTTTCCAGGGAAAGATTTCTCAGATCAGGGCTCTTTCTTGTGACTTTCTGAGAGACACAAATCAAAATCTTGACCTATTCATTCCTAAATGTGAATGCTCTGACAGTTCTTTTGTGTGAGCATTTTCTAAAGGTTTTGGTTTCCTTCTAAAACATGATGATTTTGAAATCTAAGCTTTGGCAAAACAGAAGTGTGATCTCCCAGCTCTGGTATTTGGACTGCAAGCACTTTGATGCAGTGCTATGACCTATGTGTTTGTACAGTACAGTGGTCTGCATCATACCCAGCACATGCAGGCAGCTCTAAAGCACAAATTATAACTACCAATAGAAGTTTTACCTTTGCCTGGTGCTTCGGTCTCAGAAACCTACAACTCATATATTTCCTCAAGCACCCAGATCCACTGTGTGGACAAAAGCAACACTATCCCAGTTATATCAGGAGATTTGGAGTCAAACTCAAACATTGCCCTTATCTAGACATATAATCCCATCAGATCATGAACCTTTGGCTTTGCCAATAGGGTGCCTAAGAGTGGCAGAAGCTGTGCTAAGGCGGGACCCTTCTTCCACCTCATCCCTGCCTCCTTTTTCACCCAGCCTCACTTGGCTGTGCTCGTGGCTCTCACTTATTGGCACCAGTATTGTACAAGTTTCAGACAAAGCAGCATTATTCTTTCCCCTCCTTTTCCTTAAACATTTAACATATCACATCTGTGATCTTTCTAGTTCCAGGGTTTTCTGAGACAGGAATATTGAGGTTATCTTACTGATGTTGACAATACCCCACACATGGCAGAGGACAAAACACTGGGAATGCTGCCTCTTCCCCCTTTTTTTACTTCCTGTTAACATTACTGGAGAAGATTGTA
Source organism: Strix aluco (assembly GCF_031877795.1). Taxonomy (NCBI): domain Eukaryota; kingdom Metazoa; phylum Chordata; class Aves; order Strigiformes; family Strigidae; genus Strix; species Strix aluco. The sequence goes on along the minus strand of NC_133931.1, from coordinate 90,935,240 downwards.
CTGCAAAGTCATAAATAAAGTATACTTGTCAGAAGCTACAGTCTTAAAATATTCTAACGGTTTGTGTTCTCTCCATAAATTGTTTATTGGTCAATATGGCCAGAACTCTCAAATGTATCCTCCTCTGCAGTTCACTGATATTATCTCCATTCTAAATACTTTCATCTAGCATTGAGCTTTCAAAAATCCCACTTTCTGCCTTTCTTTCATCGAGGAGAGATTTTTCTAATGCTGAACATTCAGATTATGCAGCATTACATTACCCTGTGTTTCTTATCCTTACAGAGATTGCTAGCATTAAAGAAGAACTGTATTACTGAATACAGAAGAACTGATTGTACTGAAGTTAGTATCGGCAGCAGGGTTATGCAGCAGGGGGATGCTTTTTGAGTGGTCTCTATCTATGCAGTAAAACAAATCAGAAAAGAAAAACCTCTGTATAAAGTATTGCTCTAATTTGTATTCTGTTCCACTATGTCATGTAAATGTTCTTCAAGTAACAGATTGACATTGTGAAATGGTACCCTGATGAGTAAATTATCATAGAAAAAAGTTCATCAAAGCAATGATTTCAGACATGTGTCTGAATAGCCCGTGAGCATACAGAACCAAAGATACCTCTTTAGCCAGAGATGACACCAATCATTAACATAGAAAACAGACTTTCTTCTAACTCTCCTGGAGCCCTGCAATGCAGGTGGTCTTCCAAGTAAAACAATCATCCTGCATAGGATGATATTTTAAATCAGAAGTTAAGTGCTTCAGTCCCGTCTTGATAGTTCCTAAAGAGGCTAAAGGAAGACCAATGGACTTAGAAACACTTTTAAATGCACATCATGGTTGACAGATTGGATATTTACAGATAGTAAGTCAAATATGTTACGACATTTGGTAATTGCTTCTTCAATAAATAACTTGTAAGTTCCTGGAGAAAAGAAGGTAATTTATCTCAGAATAAAAACAGCTTTGGTACACCAACTCTTTGGGGACAATTTGGTAGATACCTGTAACTACATGGGGAATTTGGATGCTCAGCGATCATTAAAAATAATGGTAACTTAAGTGTCTAGATCCTACAGTAGCTTCAAAAATCTTAGCCATGCACGCCTGGGACAATCACTTTTTGCCCACTGCAAAGGTATTGACATGGAAGCACTCATACCTTAGAAAAGAAAGAGAACAAATTGCATAAAAAACTCCTTCAAATGGTTATCTATCAGCATTTTACTGATGTTTTACTAAACTGACACATGAAGAAGAAAACAAATAGAACACCCTACAAGTTATTTTTGACGCTACAATTATTGATGTCTCAACAAAACAAGGACATCAAAGAGTTGATATGCAACGGGATTAAAGTGGCAACAGATTTTAATCAAAATGCATTTTTTGAGGCTAGAAATTTGTAGTAAAAAATAAACACCTACCTGACACACATCATTATATATGTTTATTCTCCATAAACACCTATAAAACCCAGTAAGGGATTACAGAGTTAATGCAATGGAGCGTCTTCTCCCAAAGGTGAGAAACGAATGGGACGGAGATAGAAAACAGTACAGAACAGTTAATAGCTGTACTGGGCATAGCTACTCTTAGACATGGTTCATTCATTGCCTCACTAATAGTCATGTATTTAGCAGTCATCATAACACAAATGAGTCTTACTAGGAGCTCCTTCCATTGCCCCAGAGCAGCGTGATGGCAAGCAAGAGGGCACTTGTACAGTTATATGTGGCAAACAGGCAAGGAAACCAGACAGGCAGAGACTGACAACTCAGTGTCGAGCTGCTCTTTTTCCTTTTTTTTTTTTTTTTGGCCATTATCTCCTCTACACATTTGAATCTAACATCCAGTTTCTTAGTGCTCGATTTCATGTTGAGACATACCATGCACACAAGGCATCACAACTAGCCCACCTAAAACAGTGGATCCTCAACCACAGTGTATTTAACACAGAGCCCTTAGCAATGTCCCTGAACTCACCTTAATGAGGATTAACCTTTCCAAAATCTATACTACACAAGAAAGGTTTAGCCATGATTCAGTTCAGCATTTCTATATAATGGTTCCATTATGTATATTAACCCTAATATCTACAACACATTGCAGTAAGACACCTCTCTCTTGGCATATTGATGAGCTATACCCTGAAACTCCACATGCAAATCTAGGAATCTGATTTTTTTACAAAAGCCCTCCAATATCCCATACTCACCCCACAGGCTTCTTGTGGGATCAGATGCTGTTATTCCAATCTCTGTCTGTTACAACAAACTACTCTGCTTTCTGCCATGCTCTTTTACAAGCCTGTGAAGCAGTTGTCTTCTTTTCATATTAGTCCCTCTCCAAGCCAGAGCCAAATTCTATACCTGCCACTGATCAGATCTGTCCTTTTTTGTCTGTTATTTTATGAAGACATTTGTCATTTCTTTCTCTCTGCCTCACTATACAAATCCTCTGTTTTCTTGCCCTCCTGCAGCTTCTTCCTCTGTTCAGTCTCTGCAAGGTTTTGTTGCTATTATCATCGTTTTCTCTCAGCATGCTCTCTGTCCTCTTGAAGGCTGGTTTGACAGATTCTCTCTTGTCATCTGCTTGAAGGCTGATTTCAGCTCTTCCTTACAGCACTGTGCCTGTGCGCCTCCTCCACTACAAGTGTTTAGCGTGGAGCTTGTTCTACTCGGGTAATGTGTCTGCTCCTCGTGGCCCTTCCTCCCAAGGAGGGTCACGGGGATGTAAGGTGTGCAGGGCTGTGGGCCACAGGCACTAGTCTGATAATGTCAATAGGTGACTGCTGCCTTTCCAATAGGCCTGGTAGATCTTCCCCTTGTCATTAGCAAGGACATGCACTAGTCACTTCACAGGATCTCCCCTGGGTGTCCATGGCGTGCTCAGAAAAGAGGATGTTTAGGCTTTCTATCAGAATAAATTTACCAGCCTGCACTCACTCCCCCTTGCCTTAGAAGGAGATGTTCATGAGGAGCAGGCACCCCTAACTGTTTTGCATGGTGCCTGCCCGTCTCCATATCACCTTCTGAAGGAGACACAAGACTACACCAAATCTATATGGGAAGCAGGAACCAAACAGGCAAGTGCAGTGGTTCCTCCTGGAAGATATGGTAGTTGGTTGATGCATGCAGCCCGCCTCTGACACTGAAAGAAACTGAGTGTCCAACGAAAATGGACATGCACCACTGATACACACTCTTCCCAAACTTCCCTTCCTGGGGAGGCATTTGTCTGCACTTCACACGTCCTTCATAAGGCATGCTGATTATCTTCTCATTTCTACACTCTGTTCCTTAAAAATATATTTTTGCTCTGAAGCCTTAATATATTATACCCGCAGGTCAAGCAATACATAATATGTACTTGAATGGTTAATGCCCTCCAGATTATGCGTGGATTGGAGGACACTTGGGGCAAAACTTCCATTTTTTTTTTCAGGGAAATTCTTATTTTCATTTAGGAAGCTTCCCTTTCCAGAAGTCGGTCTCCTAATTCTCATTAAGAGTCAGCAGAACTTCACCTGTTAAAACATTTCTCTTCAGAAGTATCTTAAAATTAAAAAATACACTAATTTCAGCAATGGGCTAAGCACACAGAAGGCACTCCATATATAACAATCTAGTGAGGTACCTATATTATTCTTAAGAGATTTGCCAACTAGTGATCTACTACTGCTATTTAAGTTTATGTTACATCATGATTGCAATTCTAAATTAAACTCATGCAAGCAAGGAAATTTCTAGTCAAGCCTTTCACTCAATCCTTAACTTGCTTTGTTGTAACTAATTTACATATGGCAAGTGCTCTTAACTGTGTCTCACAATACCTAGGTATGTAGAAAGGTTAATTACTGTATTGGCTTTGCGTGGCAAGGCTTTGGTAGTGGGGGTGCTACAGAGGTGGCTTCTGTGAGAAGCTGCTAGAAGCTTCCTGTACATCTGAGAGAGCCAATGCCAGACAGCTCCAAGACAGACACCACTGGCCAAGGCCAAGCGTGGTAGTGCCTCTGGGATAACATACTTAAGAAAAGGAAAAAAAACAGGCACAACTGCAGTGAGAATATGTGAGAGAAACAACTTTGCAGACACAAATGTCAGTGAAGAAGGAGGGGGAGGAGGCACTCCAGGTTCCAGAGCAGATTCCCCTGCAGCCCATGGTGAGGCAGGCTGTGCCCCTGCAGCCCATGGAGGTTAACGGGAGAGCAGATATCCACCTGCAGCCTGTGGAGGACCCCATGCTGGAGCAGGTGGATGCTCGAAGGAGGCTGTGACCCCGTGGGAAGCCCACTCTGGAGCAGGCTCCCGGCAGAACCTGTGGACCCATCAGAGAGAGGAGCCCACTCTGGATCAGGTTTGCTGGCGGGACTTGTGACCCTGTGGGGAACCCACGCTGGAGCAGTCTGTTCCTGAAGGACTGTCTCCCATGGGAGGGACCCCACGTTGGAGCAGGGAAAGAGTGTGAGGAGTCCTCCCCTTGAGGGGGAAGGAGCAGCAGAGACAACATGTGATGAACTGACCACAACCCCCATTCCCCATCCCCCTGTGCTGCTCAGGGGGAGGAGGCAGAGAAAATCAGGAATAAAGTTGAGCCCAGGAAGAAGGGAGGGGTGGGGGGAAGGTGTTTTAAGATTTAGTTTTTATTTTCTGATCAGCCTACTCTGATTTTGATTGGTAATAAATTAAACTAATTTCCCCAAGTCGAGTATGTTTTGCACATGATGGCAACTGGTGAATGATCTCTCCCTGTCCTTATCTCAACCCACAAGCTTTTCGTTATATTTTCTCTCCCCTGTCCAGTTAAGGAGGGGGAGCGACAGCATGGCTTTGATGGGAACCTGGTGTCCAGCCAAGGTCAACCCACCACAATTACATAGACTAATTTTTCACCTTTGATTTGCTTCTGTAGGAGGCTAAAAGGAATCACATAGAAGAATTCAGCCCAGTATGTTCTCAACTTGAAAACTGTTAGCACCTCTTGGGCTACATTGTCAGGTGCTCCACAGTTCAGCAGGGCAAACCCTACACAGTTTGAAGAGTGCTTGCTCCATTGGGTATCTACATGGAAGCATGAAGGGCTTCAGCCCTTCTGAAATAATTTACAGAAAGGCCCTACCGAGAAACAAGTCCACACGTTCTCCCCAGGGGCCTCACGGCAGCCCCAACCAGCGCTATTCCTTCCCTCTTTGGTGAGGACATGGACAGGAGCTAACGACACGGGCCCATGACAGCACCTCAACGCTGTCACTGTTAGAAAAACCAGGAGATGACACAAACAGCAAAAAGTAGAAAATCAAGATAGAAATTCAGAAGGCAGTCCTGTAACCTGAACACCTTGATCATTCCCTGATTCCAGATGAAGTTTGGACTGGTTACGATTTGGGGTATCAACCCCTGCATGCTCAGGGTTTTGAAGAGCTATTACAAAAACAAGAGAGGCAAAAATTTTAAACATACAGAATGCATCTGACAGCATACCTTCACCCTGAATATCTGAAATCCCTTTAATTTATTTCTTAGCATATGAATTATACTTATGCTTTTCAAAGCAAAACAAGTAGTTTAAAAATTGGAACCTCCTGTGACTGCATGAAATGCTCCTTTCATCCATTCATTCTTTAAATGAGGACCCAACTCAACTCCTTCACAACAGTTACAGTTTCTCAAGTTTGCAAACACTTTTCAAAGGTGGGCTCTATCTTTTGGAATACCATCATGACATGCTTGGTAGTGTTGTAGCTGATGAATTTTAAGTGTCTAACTTTCAGATGAGATGTATGTAACTGTGTTAAAAATTCCTGTGAAAAAAGTAGGTCTTACACATGCGTTGCAGTTTTCACAGTTCTATCATGTTTTTAATTACCCAAGACATTCTGATTACAGAGCTACAAAGTAATCTATTTAAAACTGGCTTTTACAGTGATCTAATGGGCACAAAAAGCATATGGAATTAGGAAACATTTACTTCTCTTCCCCTCCTTCTCATATTGCCAAATATATTTAAATCAAACTTGTTTTAAAAACAAATATTGCCAGGATAAGGACTTTCATATCAACTTCTAGTTAAGTTGTTTCTGCTGAATTAGAAACCTCTGGCATTTTTTTCCCACTGAAATGTAAATGATGACATATCATTAACTAGCAGCATTACACCACTAAGATACTAAGATGTCTCTTGCTTGCCTCAAACTTCCCTTTCCTTAAGTGCAATGCCTTAGAGGCAGCAGTGTTTAAATGGTACAAAGTACTCTACTAGCACCAGCCTGAATCTTTATTTAGGAGAACAAGCTTCACATTCTTTCCCGCTAACGCAGTATATGGGCATGTTCAGCTCCTCCACAAAACACGCTCACACACTATTACTGTCTACACCAAGGTACAGTACTGACATGACAGATTCATGTTCCCAGCTGTGACATAAGGGCTCTTTGACAATACCACAGTGAAAGCCCTATTAAGAAAACATGTGCCGGACAGTGCATCTGATGCAGTTAAATGCTATAAAAGATTTTCCAGGTGTTAATGAGTTACATGAGTAGAATGAAAATGAGATGGATCTGTGCGCTTGGAAATTCTCAAGAAGCAGGACTCAGGCTCTCAGAGAGACAGACAAACAGCGCTTTATAACCATCACTGGCCACGCTCTGCACCTGACCGCGTGAGGTGATGAGCGACCCTCACTATTCACTGGGGGAACTGTTCATTGAGGATCGTTTGCATGGGAAAAGACAGACTTTCATGTCTTCCTGCAGTTTACTGCATCCTTTTTACTTTGCTCTATTTGTGAAAAAGCACTAGCTATTTTCCCCTTTTAAGCTTTTTTTCTTTTCTTCCTAAAAAGAAGGAAAACATTATGCCTGTTACTTCATTTCTTGTTCTTAGTTTTATGAGGGATTCAGCTTAACCCAGTACAGATAAGAAACTGTCATTTAACCCACATTAAAGTATAGCTACTTAAGTTTATGCTTTTAAAAGACAGATATACAGTCTTTTGCATGCTTTGAAACAGCAGTAGTTGAAATTTTTCAAGGCAATGTTGGGGCTTAAGATATTCCCTTAAGTGATGTATAAAATCGTATGTATGGGCTGCCCTGAAAATTTCAACCACAGGTATTTCAGAGCATGTGGATACATTATCTTGTACATCAGGTATTTACAGTAGAATTGTTTATTCGTATCATCTGTTGACTTGATAGAAGATTGTTTCATTTCTTTAGCATGTGTGAATTTTATGGTTACTGTCCTTGAGGAGCTAAGTTTTGTTTTCTCTACATATGACAGGTACACTGTGGGAAGGCTGCAATGCAGATTTTTCCATGCTGTTGTGACCACAACTTCAGTCTTAATCCTGCATACGATTGTATCTAGGAAAAAAAGATAATTTTGTCTCCACGCTAATTCCAGCCTGATTTTCCTTAAAGGGGAAGCTCCCAGTAATATGAGAGCCAATGGAGTCTCCTCTCAGAAATTGATTTAGACCCACCTATTTTATTTCCCACAATGTCAGGTCAGTACCATTTTATCTTTCATTTCCAATTTAATATCCCAAGTCCTCTTCCCACTCTTCCCCCACCCCAAGAGAGTTACTTAAAGTAATGTGGAGAACTGTATTTTCTTCAACGTGTAAGAAGACTAGGCGGAGAGAATGAGCAAATTAGTCTAACAGCACATTGACACAAATCCTTGAAATTCATGTCTTAAGGGTTAAAATTCCTCTGGCTTGCCAGGTGTTCTGTGCAAATGTTGCATTCATACAATGTAGTATCTGACCATTTAACCATATGTCAAACAATCTCTGCTATGACAACCAGATGTAGACATTGCCATGGAATGAAATTATCATTTTATTAATTACCCTTTAATTAGTTGATACAGCAGAGAACATGCAGTAATTTAGTCATAATTGGCCTGACTGAGACTCAATACTTACAGGGACGGAATCTGTTTGTGAGACTACTTGTTATGAATAACAATTATGTCTGTGACAATGCAATTTTATTATGAAGATGTACTGTGCATTTCAAACAACTTTTAGGTGTAAGATCATATTCAGGATTTAACTACAATTTGATGGCAAATGTTTTCCTTGAATAAAAGTGTATATCCTTCACGTATTTTGCTAAACATGTTAAGACAATGCAAGAAAGACCTCTTCCCAAACTTACTGTGATGGCCAAAGCATGCTTTCGATGCATTTCATTACAGAAATGAGGTGCCACTTGATAAATTTTGTATTTGAAAATGGAGGAAAAACCACTTCAGACTTCTCTCAAAATTTCATTATTGGTCTTTAAATTATTCTAGAGTTTACTGTAGTATTTGGGGTACACCATGCAGATTTTTAGAAACATTCTGTCAGAACATACAAGCAGAAACTTGAGCAGTGTCTCTTATGCAATCACTAGATCACTACACTTTTTGGACTTCTGTAGGAAGAGTAGAACATCCCGAGGTTCCTTGGACTAGATAGGTGCAAATAAAGTTAGCAACACCCCCCTGTAGACTGTACTAGTAAGTAAAATGCCTTGAAGATGTCCTTTCAGTACGGCTTGCAATTAAATCAGCAATACTCTTCATAGAATACTGAGTGTCACTGTGGTAGGACAGAGTACATTCAACGGCTTAATAAAAATGCTTGTAAAGTGGATCTTCACGTTGGCCCTTACATACCCAGTTGTTACGAGGTTTTTTTATTATCACTTTGGACAAAACTCTGGAGTCACCATTCTGTCCTTGCTCTTCTAAACTCTGTGACCTGAGTGAAGACTGCAGTGTTTTATATTAGTTTTATGCTGCTAGACAGACAATATGCCTCATGTTTTCTCCACTTCTCTTTCCACAAAAATCTCTCAAACTGCAGGTCAAAAACCTGCAACAAACTCAACTTCAGCAAAACGTAACAAATTGCTTTACTTTTCAGCACTGAACAAAAGTTGTTTTTTTTTTTTTTCTTTCTGTAATGGGTAGCTCCTAGCTTTCTGCATGTGCAATGGCAAAAAACGATACTTAACTGAATTTCTTTTTAAACCTTGCCCAACTCCAGCACATTTATTTATTTATTTGTGATGGATAGGCAGACTACATGGATGTCTCAGAGACAAATGAATCTTTCATATAACTACTCTAAAGTTAAGGAAGTTATACGAAAGATGAGTCTGTTTCCTTTACAATCAGAGTAATTGTTTTACTTTGCTCAAATGACTATGGACTTCTTTGTAAATTTTCTTTGTTTTAAACATAACATTCTTCCATCCTTTCTGATAATTAATCCACTATTATGCTTCTCTATCACAAATGTATACATATGGAAAAACATGCAATATAGGAAAGAAAAACATTTTTTGCCTATGGTGCCATCTTTCAGTTAATATCAGTAAGTCATATTCTATTGCTTGTAAGCACATCTTGCTCGACAACTTACAACCACCTCCAGTACAAATACACACAGGTTGTGTTTTCCTGCTGTGTCACAGGGAATAGCTAACACAGTGTAACAACAGATCATTTCATTAGATTACCGTGGAAGAGTCACCACTGCAAGGAACTCGAGTTGAATGGGGCCACAATCACAGTGTTAAAAACTCAAAACAGTTTACCATTAAAACCTTGTGTGCCTGCTTGAAAAATGTCTTAGAGCAGCACAAAAGCTGGCACCATTAGCTTTCATCCCTGCTGAGTTGGCAATAAAGTGCACACATAAGTAAAATGCATTAATTGGTATTAGTCAATCTAGTTAAGATGTTCATTCTCCAGGCATCTTCAGATTTCATTTCCATAAAACAGGATTTCTTTAAGTCTCATAATTTGATTGTGTCCAGCCTGAAATGATGTTGACACAGTGGCAGCAAAAGCACAATTACACCGCAGCTTTACAAAGGTGTTCTCTATCTAAATAGACCAGGACCCACGTGCTCCCAGTCTCACCGAAAAAAGAAAAGAAAGAAAAAAACCTGCAGAAGAGGAAAAAGTGATACATTTTCCTATAATTTTCCTACTGCTATTTTTCCTCCCTTTCCCTCGTATTTTTCCTACTGTGCACTACTGATTACTGCACTTTAAGATCAGAATGAACAATTAACTGACTAATTATTCCAGTCACACCAAGCCACAATGAAATCTTTATTCAGTGTTTACAGCAATCTTTGGCAGAGACTGTCTTGCTGTTTTTAAACCAAGAAGAACTGCTCCCTTTGGCTCCCCTCAGCATCAGCTGCCCGGGTTTCAGAGCTGGATGCCAATAATCAGTCTCCTTTTTCTCTTCCAAAGTGGCTATTTTTTTTTTTTAAGGGTGAAAAGACCTATTCTCATCAACTCCCCATATATTCTGCCTGATTTATGTCCCAGCCACTGGGTCTCTTCCTTCCGTATCTTTTACCATTTGTGTCCCCCCCCCCACACCCCCTCTGCGCCGCTCCCGCAGCGCCCGCCGAGCCCCGGCGCCCCCGGACGGGAGTGGGGGTGCTGGGGAGGGTGCGCTTCTTCCTCGGGAGGCTCGGCGAGGGGAGAGGCGAGGGGCAGTTTCCAGCTCCTGCTGTGCAGCAGCTCCCCCTCCCACACAAACACACCTTTTTCTACCGGTTTTCCGCTTTCTGCGGAAAGCTCCCGCGGCAGCTCCCCGCCGTCTCCGCCCCGGGAAAGTTGGAGGGAGCCGCTCCGCGCCCCGGGGCGGCTCCTTCTGCCCCCGCTCCGCCTCGCCGATCTGCTCCCGGGGCCCGACGGCGAGCCGCGCCGCCGGGACACCCCCCGCCCGGCCCGGCCCCGCACCTGCAGAGGGGGAAGATTGTCCCAGACAAACTCCGGAGCGACCCGGTGGGGGCTTTTGCTCCGTCCCCCACCGCCTCCTCCTCGTTCCCCGATTGCGGCTGGGCAGCTAGGGGGCCGGGGAAAGAAGAAGGGGGGTGGGGGGAAGCAACAAATAATAATAATTAAAAAAAAAGAAGAAAAAAATTAAGAAATAAAGAAAAGGGGAAAAAATGAGAAAGAAAGGAAAAAATAAAGAAGAAAAAAGATAAAAGAAAAAGGTGGAGAAAAAGGAAAAAGAGGGGGAAAAGGCAAAAAGCAGAAGAAAAAGTCCCCGAAGGACAGGACGGGTTACCTTGCAGCGTGGAGGAGCTCCCGGCTGCCTTCCCGGCGATGGGACTCCCCTCCTCCGCCGGGTGCGCCCCTCACATCCCGCGCCCCCGCCGCTCCGTGCGCAGGGGCCGCGCCGGGCGCCTCCGCGCAGCGCTGCCGCTCGCTCGGGGCTCCGGCTGCGGAGGGAGGCGGCGGGGCTGGGGCTGGACCCGGACCCGGGCGCTGCGCGGCGCTGCGCGGCGGGCGGAGGAGGAGGAGGGAGGAGGAGGAGGGAGCCCGGCGGCCGCCCCGCTGCCCGGAGCTGCCCCCCGCTGGAAGTGGCCGCCGCTGCCCCTGGCTCCGCTGCCCGTGAATGTCGCGGCGGGTCTAACGCTACCACGGGGACCTGCGGGAGGGGATTGGTGCCGGGGAGCTGCGCCCTCCTCCGCCGCACCCCCGCCCCCTTCCCGGGGAACCCCCCTCCCCCGCCCCACGCCCTCAGCTGCTGCCCCGGGCCCCCTACGCAGCTCCCCGGCTGTGGGAAAAGCGGCCCCGTGTCTCCCCTCCGCAGGGGTTTTCACATCTCCGGAGGATTTCAAAACGCACCACACGGGCTGTGAGAAAATGGGCTGCCGAGGTAGACCAAAAGTACTAATGCTGGAGAGACGAAGCGTGGCTTTATTTAACAAAAAGGGTACAGAGATGAAAGCTGAATTTCTTTAGAAGGCTCAATTTGAGTTAATAAACATCCTGAGACTAATGTCAGAGGTACTTTTATGAGGGTAAACAGTACAGTTTCCTGGAGGGTTTGCGTAAGACTTTGGAAAAACAACCAAATAATAAAGGGGTTTTACATCCACTTCTAAAGATCATTTTAGTGTTCATAAAAGCTGCCAGACTTGCTGAAATACTCCCTACCCGCAGAACGACAGCAGCAAAGGCAGCGGCAGGACGAGGCATCCTCTCTGCCTACCAATTTGCCTCAGTCTCTCAAGCTGAAGTAACCAGGAGGGCAGATATTTCTTACACTGTCCCGGTGCTAAGCCTTCATCTTCCTGCACGCTGTGGGAAGGTGGCAAACCTGCACCAACTCTGATGACACGTACATGCGAAAGAGATAGGGAAACTTGTCCACTTGGCTACGAGGAGCTTATTACCTCTGTAATAGCTCCCTGCCGTAATAACTTCTTTTCACTGCCAGCGCAGAGCCCATTCCCTGTCTCAGTTAAATTGGTAAATCTCAAGCAACTCCACTAAGCTCAGAGCAGAGCTGTGCCCCAGCAGCCTGTGGCCAAGCCAGTGACTGGCAGTAGGAGACTCTAAATCTCATTATCAATTCCTTGGGACGCTGCCAGTCCCTCAACAATTAGATCTTGAGATGAAGATTCAGATTATACAGTCAAGATTCGGTTTTTTTTTCTTTCTCTCCAGATTTGCACTAATGATTATTTGCAGAGCTAAGGTCACACTGGCTAGTTTTCTGGCCCTGCATTTTTCATACTGATCATAACATAGTCATTTCAGCATTACAAAAGAAAAAGGGCAGTCAAATCTCTGGAGGGAAGTTGTTGGAAGTTTGTATGCTGGCAAGGTGCCCAAAACAAATGATGAATTACAGCTATGATAAATGAATACTTTGATGTGTTGGGAAGCAATATGATGTTCTCCCAGTTTCCTCTATTGCGCGTTCATCTTTGGACTCCTCAGGCTGATTGAACATTTTTAGAGTAATAGTCCAAGGAGGCAGAAATGGCTCTCATCAGCATCGCCGGTCAGCATCAGAGGCTTGGCGCGCTTCTGATGATGGTGAGGCAAAACACACCCCTTGGTACCACTTTTCTCCAATATTGGGGCAGAATACTTGTAATAACATACTGGATAGTTATCAGTACACCGTTTCGGCTGGGAGTCTGATGACAAGAGCAACAACCTCTTGCTAGAATTGAGCTGGTTACTGAATCAATGTGTCATTTTTTCTAGACTAGGATTTTATTCACAGTACTTGCTTCTTGTAGTGTATGCACACATGTCTATTTCTCTGCTTCGATCTAGTCCACTTGGAATATTGTCTGATTATATTTGAAAGGGCTAAACAGATGCCACTTGAAGAGTTTGCATCTCAGTTTGAGTGTAGTCTGTGAGTTTGCTTTTCTTCCCCAAGTTGGATTGCAGTAAGGGAAAAAAAATAGAATAAAATACGTATGTGGAGACTGCAGTGGATGCTCTTTGATTATTGCATATGTCACAGCACCATGAAAATAAAATGCAGATACTGTCTATTGTTTAAGGTTATAATTTAGGATTAATATATAGTACATAATGCAGCACTCATATATGACACAGGAAACCCAAGAGAATTCTATGATATGCAGAGTGAGCACTGGAAAAAATTCACACATTTAATACATGAGTTCCTCAGTTTCACATATACAGCCGAATGGGTTATCCAAACACTGTGTTCACTAAAGCAGATGTGGCTGCATACTCTAATTTCTGCCTTGTGTGCTGTCTTCCTTCACAGGACACGTTTCAGTAACGTGCATGTGACTTATCTTTTCTAAGAGCTGTTGTGTGATATACAGTAAAATACGAGGAACTTACATTTTCACAGGGTGTGTCATGCTCCCTCCCCCGTTACAGGGCTGACTCGCGCAATCGGAAGAGCGCTCTCGTGTGCCTCTCAAATCAGAGTTGAAAGTACATTGCAGAGAACGTGTACATCAACTCACCTGTCTCAACATTACATGGTTTCAACCACCAGGCTTTTTCAGGAAAAATGAGAGAAGGGTTCAAACATTCACATGCAGAATGCACATATTATGTACAGAATAGGTGGGGGAAGATGTATCTCACCTCCTTCCTCAAAAACAAAAAATAAAATTACAATTTTAAATTAAAGAAACTGATGCTAACTCTCAAACCTTACATGAACCATAAAAATCAATTCTTGAATATAGAGCATTTTATTAAGCACGGTTGTGATTAAATGTCCTTACATGAAAGGACTGAATCATTTCTCTTCAATACTTGATGTTCTCCCTGCCACCATACTATACATAATGCTAAAACCATGCAAAACAGAGTGAAAAATACTAAAGAATGCAGCATGCTGAGTAGTTTTAAAATTTAGAGGCTTTCTGAGAGATGAAAGAAACATTTTGCTATCACTGTTTGAACAAGAGAATTTTGTATGCTGCAAGCTATTTACACTGTTCTCCTACAAGGAAAACTTGGAAGAAGCAGCACTAGATATGGATATTGCTTATGTGTTCATATAGTATTCTGTCCTGCAGGACTGAAATGAGGAATGAGTTACAAGTTACCTAAATGACAGAGATGAAGGAACAAGAGAGGAGAAAGCTGAAAACCAACTATTTTTTACTTTGGTGTTGTCATGTCATGCCATACAGCAGCTTTTATGTTTCTGTCTTATACCGCTGTCTCACTTTATCCAACTCCGTTCATGATTCTTCTGACAAAAAAAAAAAAAAGGTTTTGGATTTTGCAGATGTGGGCTGTGTTGTGGTATCACTTTGAAGGTGGCAAACATGAAACATTCTTTATAAATACTAGAACTGGATATTTGCACCAGGAAGTGTTGAAGGAATTGATATGATGTCAATTTTGCAGCACCTTCATGGCTTTCACAAATACTGGGTGCTCATTTAACCATTGATTTGTTTTTGCAGTTAATCATGATCTAAACTGTATTGTTTTTTGTTGTGCAATAAATCATGGCTTTTCAAAATGGAGCAATTTTTAAGGGTGCTACTGACCCTATTTGAGAAAGGGAAAAGGTGAATATTAACTAAAATAAATTCCATATCCCAAATGATAAAATGAGGCCATCACCCAAAAGCAAGAAGTTTCCAAGAAATAAAACTGCACATTGCCGAAGAAGTGACATATAAAGACAATGTATATATAAAGGATATGATGAAAGGAATGTATACGGTCATAAAATCACATCCACTTTTGTAAAATGTTACTAAACCAGCAATAGGAATGGCTTTCAAGTTGTCACATCCACAGACAAGAATACCAGCCCTACTTGTATCCAAGAAAGCACAAAATGTCACATGCTACAATGGTGACACTCCTGAATGCTACACAGTCAGTTTAAGAAGTGTGCATGCACACAACATCCAGTGGAGAACTTAAAATGACAACAGCACAGCAGAAGCAAAGACACGTGTATATGGATGTACCGGTTTTGTCACGTGTATACGGATGTACCTTGGAACCCATCATTCAGCAGGCTCCAAGACACTGCCTTCTCAGTCACATGCCTTTCTTTTTGCCTCCACTCTCCCTTCCTTCCAAGTAACCAGTGATGAGTCCCCAGGCCTAGTTGGGGACTAGGGCCTGAGTGTTCATCCTTTTCAGGGGGTTTACCTGAGCTTACCGCTGTCAGGCAAACTTTGTAAAGGTCTCCTTCCTCAGAACTCTGCGTCTTTGCTCTGCTCCTTTCCTTGTTTTGCCTTACTCAGTCACTTAATACAGTGACTTACCTTCTATGTTGCTTATGAAGGGTAGGGGAAGGCCAACCAGACAAGGCTTTCTTCTTAGTCACCTTTTCTTCTATCTCAGTTAAAGAAAAACTAATTCAAACATATATTCAAACCTACTGGCCCTTTGGCAGCTCATTCTTGTTTTGGACTATCTCCTGCTCTTTAAAATAAAGCCTTTGTTTGTCTCTTCCACCTCTTCTTAAACCTAATTCTCAGTTTATCGTTTTAGTCTTGTTTTAGTCTATTGTTTCTTTGAAGGGATATAGGATTCAGCATCTTCTTTCTCAACAGCTGTCCCTAGGGAAGACACTGAATTGAACATGGACTTTTATTTCTGCCAGAAAGACCATCACCATGGTCTACTCCATCAGTATCTTCAGGAGAGTAATTTGTGGTCTGGACCCACTGAGAAAAACGCTGCCTTTTCTCCTGCTGACAGATGCATTAGCTTTTCCTTCACACTGAGGCTTTAAAACTCCACAGCGGTGCCAGGGAATCCCAAGAGTAGGAGCCAACTTTAAAGCTTTGGACTTTATTAGTTTAGTTTGAGACCTGATTTTGTTTCAAGACAGCAGCAAAAAAGTTCACAGAGTCCTACCCACATCTGAAAATTTCACCTCAGCCAGAGGGCACCATGAGGCTTGTATGGCTGAAAGCCTCAGAGGGAGCTGCCAAGGAATTGCCGTGGCACCTTGGCCTTGTCCTGGCCTCTCCTTGACTGCACCGTTTCAGTTTGCTTACTTTTATCATGTGGCATGTGGAATTTCCAAATGCAAAACACATGCAACTGTATTATTACAGTTTCACTCTTAACAATTTTTCTCTAAAAGTATTTCTTATGGAATGCTGATGAGCATATGTTCTGTTCTTCCAGCCATTTAGGAAAACAATTCTGAATAACTGCACCGGTTAGGCAAAAGGAGTGAATTGTGTGCTGTGGTATCTCTTCCATAGGATATGATGTGTGTACTATGGACAAACCACAGGTAGCATGCTGGCTGGTATACAAGCAATTGTGAAATTGCTAGCTACACCCTTGTCTACAGTGAGAGAACTGTAGGTAATGAAGGATTGTATTCTCCCCATGCATGATGACAGGGGCTAATGGGAAAGGAATAAGGTGAAGAAGGAAAAATACCTCAGATGTCTCTATATGAATATTAAAAGGAACAGGCTTCTATTGTCAGAAGTCAGTGACGTCTGTGCTTGGGCTGCTTTTCCTGATTGCACTGAATGTCACAATACAAAATGCAGCATAACTCTGATTGCCCAGCACTGTTCCTGTTCTCGCTATGGGAACTGGGCAGTGATTTTTCTTTGAATACATCATTTACAGCTTGCTACAGTGATTCTGCAAAGTTGATACATATCCTTAACACAAAGCAAAGAATGAAGGGCATTATGGAGAAAGAAAGAAAGATACTACAGTGACAGAGGAAGATGAATTCCATTGCACAAGCACATTACAGGTTCCATTCATAGGAATAAAATTACTTTTTTCTTTTCAAACACAAAGTATTTTTCAAAATACGTGTAATATGGTTATATTTAAAAAGATCTTGTGTGCAGCTTACATGTCACTACTGACAAACTCTCTGGCAGTGAATTATCATATGATTATCTATTGTGCAAAGAAGATCTGTTTATTGATTCAAGTCACATATATTTGCAAGGCAAGGTTTGTAGACACAGGTAATATTTTTTATTAGACCAACTGATTAGAATGGAAAGATGGATCAGGCACACAAGCTCTTCCCAGAGCAAAAAGTGGTCTGTTTGTTCCCCCAGGTACTCAAGATGGCTTCATAAAAGATGTTATTTCTCCTTGCAAACTTAGCTTCTGTTACAGTCTTAGATCACTGTGACTGTTACAATGCCATTACAATTATATGTAATTATAAAATACCTATCTGGACCTGGTTACTCCTCTGTATTATTAATAGTGTCTGACATGTTTTCACTACTGTATTGGGAATACATCTAGACAAAATCTCCTGAGTACCTGAAGTAATCAAATTGCAGCCTACAAGTGTTGGGGAAGTTTATGGAAAGCAGTTTTCAGCCACAGGGTATTAAGCTGTGCTAGAAGTAGTCCGCTAGGAAGCAGTTACATCCCTTGGACTTGCAGTAGTTGTACCCTGTCATTCCTGTGTCTCACTTCCACAGGTAACAAAAAGAGTTCACAGGAGATCTGCCGGTTTTATACTTGTCTCTTCCTGAGATCACTGCTGTTGCAGGGAGTGGCTTGGAGTCTGAGTGGACTTTAGGGCTAAATAGGGAATAAATGAAAGATAAGCCAGACAGGGTGCTCACTCTCTTGTCCTGACTCAGGTAAGATTTAGGATTTTCAGTGGGTGCTTGACTTGAGCTTCAGAAATCCACTTTGTTTTTGGAGAAACATAGCCCCTTTTCCCTCTTGAAATCGACGTAATCTTATATCTAAGTAATTTCATTGCAGTTTAGAGGGATCTCATTAACTGTACTCCTTTTCACATGTGTAGCTTCTGGACTTTGGTTCTGTTGAGGGCCAGTGGCAAAGATCTCAGGGATCTCCCTGAACGGAGTCACCTGCAAGTCCTGTCCAGCCGAGGGCAAATGGTCTTAAAGTGTGGATACACATCAGTGAAGAGTGCAGACAACCCTCGGCGTCCCTGGAGCCTCAGCAGTGGCTCAGAGGGCAAAGCTCTGCTCTAGAGTTGGTCAGTTTTCTCTGAGCAGGGAACAGAGCATGGGAGGTTGCTGGGGGACAAAATTGGGTGTGTTGGACTTCTCTGCAGAAATCCCCCTGGGTAGTGTGAAGAACGCTCGCTGACCTGCTGTAAACAGCGTAGTGTGAACAATGCCAAACTGTCAACTACATCAATAAGGAGAAGTTTTAGTCTCATCTCATCCCTTCACAATCCCCACTGACAGACAAAAATTGAACGTGTCCTTTACACTAGAAGAGAGGAATCTATTTTGTAGTGTGCTACAGGCATGATCTAGACAAATTGAACCTATATTTTATTTGAACCCATCACAATACAACATAACAAGGCATTTCAATTACCTCAACAAGCTACCAATACAACTTTATCATTTCAATTTTTCATCCCTTTTCTCCAACTTGGTGCTTCTTCTATATATCACTGTAAATCTCATCAGTCCCAGCCCAGTTTAGGCTAATAAATTTCAGTTACCATCTGAAGCTTAATGAAAAGGGGAAGCGTGCAGTGAAGAAAGGCAAAGGCCCCAGTTATTGCCTTGGGCCTCGAGCTCACCCTTCTGAACGGGGAAGTGGACAAGCTTGTTCATCCCCGCTAGCTCAGAGACAGGCATGGTGCAGAGAGGGGCAGAGCTATTGAGTCCCATTGCAGTAAACAGGGCTGCAGGGTCGGGCCACCCCCAGGAACAGACCCCTACGTCCCCCTAAAGCAAAATTTAGGCAATGGCTTGAAACATGCCACGCCAGAGCACAGTCTAGTTGGCATATGTAGAGCCCAAAGACAGATCAGAGCTGCGCATACAGGTCTGGGGCAATGTATTTAACCACAGTAACTTTTATAGGCTTCTGGCATGCTATTCCTGTCTTCAAGAAGGGGGACAAATTAAGCAGGAAAACAGTTATTTGCATATTAGCTGGATATGCACTGAGATCCCAATAGACGGAGCGAGAAAAAACTAATTTTGTACCATAATTATGTTTTTTCTAAAAGACAGTGATAAAGCTTAAGGTTTTCAAAGATTTTATGGATACACAGAAGAGGCAAACAAGCTAAAATAATACTGCAAATCAACATACTTAAATGTTTATTAATTCTGACTAAAATTTGCCATCTGTGACTGAGCGTTTTACTAAATAAACCCTACAAATTATAGATTATTGTAGCTAAGAATCTTCATGGCACTGTTTCTTAAGCTCTGGTACTGAAATAGCTCTACTGTAAATGAATATTTACAATAAAAGTATGCTCATAAAAGTTCCAAAGCATTTTCTAGTGACAGTCTGTTCAACTATTTAGTGATTCGAAAGAAAACTCTCCAAGAAAAGCTCCATATCAGTGCAGTACATAAAATATAGAAAGGTATGAAAAATGACAAAGGCAGTATGTTACTGTTGAGGTGCCTCTAACTTGATTGCTAAGCTGGTTGAAGTAGCTTTTCATAAATGAAATATGTCCTCAGTTTTCCTAGAATAGATAGAATAAGAGCAAAGTCAACAAAATGTCTCTTCTTTATTTTCCTTTGAAGACATTACTTTCTCTGGAATATAGTAAAAATCTGTGTTCAGGGCACGTTAGCTAATTCTGAGGCATGTGTTCACAAGCAGACACACAAGAGGCTAATTTACATGCTTAAAGGCAACTGAAACTTTGTTTTGCATATGTAAATGTACCTGCCCAGCGTAAGAAGTGGGCTTTCCAGTATACCCATGTGTGAGCTGGGTTTGCAGGCTGAAAAAAACCAGAAGTCTGATCCACTACTACTGTCACTGTAGCTGTCATCACAGCACAATTCAGGCAGAAAACCTCAAGACACCTATCAGGCCAAATCCTGTGGACCTTACTCAAGCAAAAAATCTTGTTGATGTCAACAAACATTTTCCCCAAAGAATTTGTACACAATTGAGCCTTTTTTATACATTCATATTTTAGTATCACTGAATATCTGCAACAACAACAAAACAGGTTTTCTTCTTTAACTCAGGGATCAAGGCATTGGGGAACGAAAAATAAAAAATGCCCTCCTTTAAATCCAGATAGGGATGACTTTTATAATTTTAGATACCTTGGAAGGGTCTGAGTTTTTTAGGTGAATATAGAGAACTGTTTGAAGAGCAAGTTCCTTTAAAGACAAGTCATGATGGTCAGATACAGGAGTATTAACCACTCAGAATATGTTTTTTCCTATGAATTTTAAGCATGAGAAGCATGCACTTAGTGTCCAAAGGGTTCAAAATAGTAACTGTTAGTCAACAAACCTGCATCTTGTGTGCTTTTTTTAGGACCCGGTCCAGAGCAGGGCCTGTTCTGTCAAAGATAGTATGTCCTTAGGCCGTAATTCCAGCTATGGTCTGTTTGCTGTAAATGACAGACACCTTCAGTTTCCAGGGCTGTCCACCTCCCTGCCACGTATTCCAAGTTTAGTTCTAAGGTAAACAAACCACGATAGCACAGAGGGTTTCACCCTTGATAGCACCTTTGGGTCCAAGAGCTGGAGAAAAGACCTTAGTCACTTTCTGCAGAGGAAGGGTACCTGCTAGAGATGAATCTAAGAGGAGCAAAGAGAACATTTTCAGGAACACCTTCCTGGTTGTCATAGTCAGAGTCTGGCTGAAAAATCACAAAAAAGAAAGTTTCCAGAGAGCTCAACCTAGTTTCAAATTTAGCAGACATTTTTAGCAACAATAAAGAGGAGACAGGTCTGGACATTTTCAAATGGTTTCAGAAATGCTGAAATAGTCCCCAGACCAATACAGCACTGCACATTGGAAAGTAAGATTTGTGTTTGTTTGAAAATGAAAGATGATTGAGAAAGAAAATTAAAAGATAAAAGATTAAAAAATGCCCAACGACTTATAAATGAAAGAAGACATTTATTTTTAAAATATCTGTAGAAGAGACATCACTCTTTACTAAACTCTACCAGCTATTAATTTATCATAATGTAAATGGTTTAATTAATGTTTAATGATACAGCACTTTCCACAGGAACTGATCTCCAAATATACTGCTTTAGAAAAGGGATATGGTACCCTGAGAATTACATTTATGTGAGATGGGACAAATGCGTGGTTCATGTAAATAATTTTAGCTCCAACAAAGTCAAGAGAATAATGTTGATCTCCACAAGTTTACTACCTGCAAATGATATTACAAATAACATACATTATCTTAGTGCTTATCTCATACATCTGTGTGTGTATATGTCTTGGTAGCCCTTTTTGTTTTCTGATGACACAAACCAACTTCATGGAATCACTGAATTACATTGCTTGAGACAAGTACTTGTAAACTACAATTTTTGCAGTGCTACCCTCTAATGCTGTGTACTCTGATGGCAAACATCACCAGTCTACTAGTTGCTAAGTTATGTAGCAACACTCACCCTATAAAAAATGAAGAGACCATAAGAAAGCTCACAGTACTCAATAATGTTACTTAATAAGGTAATTTACTAAAGTAACCCCAGAACTCCAGCTGCTAAACTGCCTGTAGACGTAGTAAGAGCAAATTCAAAATTATGCAAAAGGTTCATGTCAAGACAGAGCTTCTCCAGTTGTACAGTATTGTAAACACTGAGCATATCACAGAAACTAAAAGAAAGATTTGAGTAGCATTTACAGCTTTTCTTGCCCGATTTAATATTTTTCCTTCTCTCGGATTATTTTTCAAGTTTCTTTCTTCCACACAATAAGGAAACAAAAGACATTTTCACTTCTAAAGTTCTCCAAAATGTGGAGTTTCAAAGAGATATAATTTTCCAAGTGCTTTGGAGGCTGTGTCAGTCACAGGGCTATTCTTGGTATAGCCACTGGCAATCCAGGAGCAAAGAAGAATGAATTCTGGATCAAGAGGAAGACCAAAGACCTCTGAGTCAAATTCTAACTAGGTGGAATTATCTGTAGGAAAGAATTACTAAATCAGACTATCATAGTGTTTGGCACAGAACTGTCTGGCAATTGGAGAGATACAACTTAATATAGGTGCTAGTATTTTATTTTCTTGAAATATACCTTTAAATATAAAAAGTTTCTGACTTTTTACATTGCTCTTTTTCATTTGTTAGTTTTTGGAAATGTAGGGATGTTGTTTTCAGCTATAGTAAATTTGCTGCTCCTACAGCTTTAGCTCAACCCTTACCTATACTGGCTTTATTGCAATTCAACAAAACACTGAAGTTCAACATCAGTGTAACTGTTTTCTGAATTAGTTACCTACATGTTAATTTATAATTTGCTTTCAATTTCTTCACTGGTTCCATCACATGGTACACATACTCCAGACAATTTAAGCTAACTCAGCCAGTTTGTCTCCTGCAATGAAGGGCCCATTTCCTTCAGTGACAATTTATGTTAATGATAATCAGATGCTTTTTTAATTAACAATGACCTACTAGCATCCTAATGTATTTCTCTCTCTCCCTGATGGTAGTTTTTTACAAGACTGTGTCACTCAGTTTCATTTGAAACTTGGGGGCTTTTATATTTGTTCAGACAGCACAGGTCCCACAGCCCCTTCATTTTTGCTTTCGCAGCTTTCATGTTCCTATTTCCCCGTTAGTGTGTGTAGCTCTAAAAACAGTAGCACGGTGTGAGGCTGAGGGGGAGCTGTGTTGCTCCAGTAGTGCAGAATTGATCTTCACATGTGCAACAGCTCTGCAGTTGCCCAGATTGGCGAGACTTCCTACACAGACCTAGAGTGGCTCCATATTACACGTACAGAAGTAGGGTTGCCTTGGACACACTACCAAAATGGCAAGGTTATATGCTATCAGTAATAGCTGTGGTGTAGAAGGCCATGTCTTCTACAGTAGAAAAAATAGGCAGTAGAGACAGTAGACGTATATATACACCAGACTGCAATGTAAGATGTAATTCCTTTTACTCTATGTCATATGTACTTCTAAAAAATAATAGTATTTATAAATTCTTTCAATGCAGAAGGATACAGTCCCTAATCTTGCCTCCTTCACAGAAAAAAACAACTAGGTTTATAGTTCAGAACTGTTATAGTTTCTTTTCCAGAGCCTTTTTTCTGCACTTCTTGTCAGGGCTATTGCTACTGAAGAGACAGTGCAGGCAGCTGCCTAGGACAGAAGACTGCAGAGGGCAGCAAAAATGTGCCCGGATCTCAGCTGTCCCATGTCACACTCTGGCATGTTAACACAAATCTGCTTTCCCCTTTGACTTCTGCTAATAATGCAGGAGTGCGACCTGTGATAGCTGAAGCACTGTGCGTGTTGCGCTCCCTGCCTTCCCTGATACAAATGCAACAGCCTCCTGCAGAGAGCAGGACACCCATCTGGCTAATGCAACTGGGGTTTGGACGTCTGCTGCAGATCAGGAGTAGATACTCCTGATGTATCTACATGAGGGTGTTGGCATCTTTTTATGCTGCTTTATTGTAGCCTGATCACATATCTAGAAGTCTTGTTCTGACGTCTCTTGAAGACAGTTTTCCCGGCCAATGCTATTTCCAAGCCATGGCTGAGTGGATGCAAGAATTTCCTTCCGTAGCACAGGAAGAGGTGTGAGCTCATTCATGTCCTCAGGCACTTAGGAGAAACAGGAGAAAGGGAGACAGAACTGGATGCTACGGTATGCTGATAACTCCAAATTTGGGAGAGTTAAACCTCTCCTCAGATCCATGTATCCTTGCTCTAGCCTGTACTCACTATTTGTTTTAGGGTTTTGAACTGCTGTTTAGATAACTGGGGCTCTTTCAATACAACTCTTGTAAATTAACCTATAATAATGAAGGTCCCAGTTCATGTCATACAGTCCTTACTATGTCATTATAGTAGAAAAATGTCACTTAGCAAAGAGATTTTGGAATATTTCTAGACAGTGATCAGCTCTGGAGGTAGAAGAGAGATGACTTCTGGCGCTGCTGGAGTTGATAGATTGTTTTAGGAACAGGGAATTTTGTTAATCCAGTTGGGAGCTGATAAATACCTGATCTGGTTCACAGGAATCAGAGACACGCTCAGGAGAAAGGATCATCATTTCCTTGAAATCTGAAGCTGAAATACTCTGGTGTGTGGTGTGTGTGTGTGGTGGTGGGGCGTCCTGTTTTGTAATCACGGGCACTAGCTGATCATCCAAGCTTAGCTGACGATTTAGATAGTACCCAAAGGTTGTATCCCATTTTGACAAATTCAGCAGCATCCTTCAGAGACTGTGGTGTATATTATGCTATTTTTTCTTTTAATTCGCCTTGGCAATCATGGACAAACTCGTGTAGTTTGTGAATTTGCAAATAAGAGTCTTCTGGTTCTTGTAAAGGAAAGGTACACAAACACAGACTTAATGTACCAGTCTGACAATAATTTTATATGAAGCGTATCAGAAACTCAGATTATGGAGAACTGTCTTTAATTGAAACAGAATTACTGCAGATAATTCCTGGTACTAGGACACAGGAGGAGGTATTAAGAATCGTAGAAGAGCAATCAGAGAACCATAAGGACTGAAGATTAAGGACTTCAGACTGTCAGATAGATACACTAGCTGATCTGTTATCATTTATTCTGAATGTTGGGGCTGTTATATGACATGAGTAGACCACAGATTTTTATTTTATCTTAAATTCATCCAATAAATACTTTGTGTTTTGTCAAATCATAATAAATTATTTAGCTTTCACTTGTTTTCTGCCTGTTCAGTTAACTGAAACCTGTATAAAGAAAGCTATTCCTGAAGAAAGAGCTGGGTGCTAGACAGCTGCCAGGAACTTCAGGTTTTCTTTCCTTGCAGCACATTTGCCTGCCAGCCTGCAGGATAGGCATTGCTGATGGGGAAGGGAAAGGACGAAGACTATGGACAGGCAGTCCTCAGAAGCAAAAAAGGAAATTCAGCAAATTGCACTGTAGATTTTTGCCTGAGCTCCAACTGAGACATGACAGCACACTGGCAAGTAATGCACATGCCTGCTCTCTTCAGCATATTGGCCTTCTCTGCCTATGCTTAGCCCTACTGCAGGTAAGCAGAGAGGAAGACATGGGGATGGAGGCTGCCAGAAGCTTGGCTTTGTCTTTGTATTTTTCCTTGAATTGGGCAACATTGAGAGGTTTACATGGACCTGGAGTATTTACGCACTTAAGTGTATTCTCTAGACTTTCCTCAAGCTCATCTTTCATCCTACACAATGTTCAGACTTTCACTTCAGCTCCATTAACAGCCAAACACCTGTTTTGGCTGAGACATGACTGTTTGAGTTCTGTTTTGACAAAAGGTGCCAGACTGAATGCACTAGATAAAAATGTCCTTCACGCATTT
The DNA here is from genome assembly GCF_031877795.1 of Strix aluco. Lineage (NCBI taxonomy): Eukaryota > Metazoa > Chordata > Aves > Strigiformes > Strigidae > Strix > Strix aluco. Next base: position 90,909,693 of record NC_133931.1, on the reverse strand, counting down.
ACACTCCTGCAATTGCAAAGAGATCTGGTACAGACATCAAAACCATGTATTCAGAAGCACTCCATAGGAATGGGGGTGCTTATTCACTCTTCATGTTCTTTTATGCCTCAAATGACTCAGGATTTAACATAACCTAACTATGGTTTTAATTGATTTCCTGAACAACAGCACTTCACTGAGCTGAGCTGAGCTGTCAATTCATGGCTGTCAGGAGTCTATGACATTGGCAGTTGTTGTTTTTGTTGCAATAATAAAGTTTATTAAGGATACTAAAACCCTCAAATGAAATCCAGCTAGGCAGGTAAATATTACATGTGAATGTGAAGACATACGAATGTGAAGAAAATTTAAAACAACTGACGATACAGTAAAGATGATGTAAGATTCCAAGTTTCTGCCCTCCTTCCTTTCTTGCTTCCTCCCTTCCTTCCTTTAGAATAGACTATTTCAGTTGGAAGGGACCTACAATGATCACCTAGTCCAACTGCCTGACTAATTCAGGGCTGACCAAGTTAAAGCATGTTGTTGAGGTCATTGTTCAAATGTCTCTTAAACACTGACAGCCTTGGGGCATTGGTCATCTCTCTAGGAAGCCTGTTCCAGTGATTGACCACCCTCTTGGTAAAGAAATGCTTCCTAATGTCCAGTCTAAACCTTCCCTGGTGCAGCTTTGAACCATTCCTGTGCGTCCTGACACTGGGTACCAGGGAGAGAAGATCAGCACCTTCCCTCTCTACTTCCTCTCCTTTCTGCCTACCTCTTCTCCTGCTGTCTTCATTCCTGCCTGGCTGACTTCCTTCTTCCCTGCCTTCCTTCCTGCCTGCCTGATATCCTACTTTCCTTCCTGCCTTCCTAAGCAGCCAGCTAGGTCAAGTGACTTGAACCATTTATGACCTTGCCTTCCATAGAAAATTAACTGAAACATCCAACTTTTTTCACACCTGCACTTCTTCACCTGATCTGCTACACACACTCTAATGAGAAGCTTTTTTGACTTTGGAACTGAAAAAGTTTATTTCCCTTCCTCATGACAAATAAAAATAAATCACACCAGTATATACATCAGCCTTTTTCCTTCCACACTTGCAGAAATTTTTGCAAATTAGAGCTTCTAGGAAGTGTTACTGTCTCTTTCCTTTAAAAGAGCAAGAAGCATACTGTAGCATTTTTTTTACAGAGATCAGTTTGCAGGTAGACGCCAATTTGTAGGATGTGATCCTCAGCAGGCATTGCAAAATATCCTTTTCCCTTTTGCACAGCTAAGAAAAATGTAGTTTTCAAAAGCTTATCAAAATAATTGTATATGGTATTGGGGTTGGTTTTGTTTTTCCTTCTTAAATTGAACAGGCACAACTTAATGTTTCCGAAGCCCCTTTACGAAGGAATATTTCCCTATTCACAAATAACAAAGGGGCTTACAAGACTGAGGAAACCATAAGGAGAAAGGGACATGCAAAAGGCAGAAAAACTGGGTATTATTATACCTTTCTCAATGATCAGTGAATCTCACTCCCAAAGTAACTTTACCTGTAATCCATTGCCTTTTTTTTCATGTGCTGGTGTAAACACGCAAAAGGCAAGGGTAATTTATTGTATCCCAATTCCCATGCAGTAAACATTATTTATGGTTTGGTGGCACCCTCCTCCCTTTGGAAATATTATCTAGTTTTTCTTTGAGGCTCCTGCAATTAACACATCTCTGATGATTTCTGAATAGACAAGAGGAGCATCATAAGAATTAACTAAGGTCTGCTCTCACCCTCTGCAGTTTGCAATGTGTCTCACTAGCAGGACAATTTAAGTAATCCTTGACTGAGGAGTTGTCCTTGGTCATCTCACACTAAAGAGTGCTGCCAGCTGTTCAGTCTTTCCATGGGAAACAGCCACCCTGCCAGGAATATTGGAGAATAAAAGTCTTTCTCTTGCTCTCAATTAAGCTCGATTCCCCAGCCAATTCTGCTTTTGTTTGTAACTATGGTGGCTGCCACAGTATCGTCAGTGGAAACTTAGAAGGAAGTTGATATAGAGGAGGCGCTTTCTCTGCTGGGTTCTCTAATCTCTGAATAGGAATAAGCAAATAATTTCTCCATTCCTGAATTTTCTACTTATTTCAAGTTCTGGGAAATAAGCTGAGGAACTGGTCTCTACATGTCCTTTCACCTGTCCAACAAGACATAGGAGCAGCGAGATCACTATCCACATCACATTTATACCTGGCATCCTGAGGATCACAGGGCTAGGAGCAAGCAAGTCACCTATAAATGTAGCTTCCAGTTTTGAAGGTCCTATGGGTCTAAGAGTTGCCCATAGATGAACATGTGTGACTTAAGGTGCAGTGCCCATCTCCATGGTTTTACTGTGTTTTTTTCCCCTCTCTTCTGGTTATCTTGCTATGAACTCTGTCACTTCCACAGTATGAGCCTTCTGTTGCTTCTCCCCAGCTTTACTGTCCATGATGGTTTTAATTTATTTCATCCCAAACTCAACTGTGATTTCATCACAGACTCAAAAGCCTACCAACTGAAAAGAAGGCTTCTCTATATTTCAACCAGTTACCCTTACCAGGCCAGTGCAAAACAAAGAACATAAGAACTTTCATTCTTAGCAGAGTTTAGTGAACACCAAAGTCTGTGGAGGCTGAATGTGGTTCAGTAGATAGTACAGGTGTATGAAAGACTGCATCACTTCACTGGTAGAGTGTTCCCAGGGACCTGTGGAAGAACATTGTGTTTCCTCTCGTGGAAATTCCCTCATGAGTTTGGGCACTGAGAGGACTGAAAATGTGGGAGATCTGAGCTGGGGACCTCAGCAGATGTTGCAGTTGATTCTCATCACAGTCATTGAGATTTAGCTGCCTGTTTCTGAGGAGTGAAGCTCCTGTCTACTCCTGCAGCGAGCAGCAGGTGGTGGGCAACTCTGCTCACATGGAGGCCATGGGCTCACATGGGATGCCACAGAGATGTCTCCTTGCACGCTTCTGCGGGCAGGATAAAGCCCTCCTGAAAGTGTTTCATGTTAATATTTTTTGGGGGAAACTCCTTTAAAGATTATACAAAAATATGAAACAGGAGAATCTAAATAAGAGTGTTTACTGTGTTTCAAGATCCAAGGTTTTCGTATTATTATTAGTATTCACAAACATCGCTACAACTATGTTGATACTGTCCACATCCAGATTGTTTTGAAATAAAGTACCAGATAATTAAATGCCAGAATTTACATAACTCTGGAGCATTTATCATACTACATTATTAAGCCCTTCAATTGCCAAATACATGCCACTTGTCTCAGACAGTTTAATGTGACCTGGAATAGTTTTGCATTAATATCCTCTCTGGCTAAGTCTACATTAGCAAATAGTGCTGCACAATAGGAGGGGATCTGTAGAGTGGAACAGCTGATACAGAGGATCCGACATGAACACTGTACACATTTTGGAAGGGTTTACTTTAGACTAGGTCTAGTCTGATCCTATGAACTGAAAGCCTGTTAAGTGTTTGGAGCATATCAGTGTGCACCCAGAGTGTATCTTTTGGTTTATTTTTATCCAGAAGTTAGCATACATTCAATACAAATATGAAACAGGTAAGGGTGACAACAAAGAAATTTGCTTAAAAAAGCCATTCCTCATCTGAACTAAAACTCTTATGTAGAAGCACCTTAGAAGCCAATTTTTTTTCCACGTAAGGAATCAAAAAAAATCTTAAAGTCAGAGAATTCATACTATGAGGCCTTAGCTGATTGATTTTAATGCTGAAAACAACTGACAGGGTCCCATGCGAATTTTAGTACAGGTCTCAAGTGGCTGTGTCTACACTCAGCTCTGGCACCCAGATGTGCACCTTCTGGAAGGAAAGGGGATGTGGTCAGACAGTGTAGTGTGCACAGTGAGGAGATGGGGCCCACGCGGTGCAAGGCAGAGCACACCTGCACCTCACAGCTTATCTCAGAGAAAGCAGATCTGGTCAAGGCGAAGGTGTTTCACGAGGAAGAGAGAAGTCGGGACTTAACACTGATCATGTCAGCTTCACAGGCTGTAAGTAAGGACAGGCTGTGACCCTCTGTCTAAATGAGATATAGTAACATACACTTCTGAGTAGGCGAGAGCTGCCTGAAATATCCCAGCTTGTGAAACATTTGGAATTTGGCTGATAGACTGCAGGAAATAAAACTTCTAAAAAAACATAGCACAAAAAGAGGAGAAAATAAAAATGCTCTTAGTCATTCCCTGGAGCACAAACAGCCGTTCAAACAATATTCTGAGTAAAGATGAGATTTAAAGCGCAGTGCATGGGGCAGGCATTGTAAAAATCAGGGAGAAATTCCCATTTCCATCTATTTCTGTTGCTAGAGCCTTGCTGTTGACTGGCATAAAACCTCATCAGCAGAGGATAACTGAGGCTTCTGGAGTCTCTGACATAAATAAACTTTAATGGTATAATAAAACATGTCACTATTACAGCAACATTGGAACTGACATACATGGTCAGATCATTTCTGAGGTGGAGACCACCACAACCAAAGATAATACTGAGGGTGAAGGCATGCTACCAGTATCTACAACATCGGTGAAGTATTTTCAGGTTTATTCTCCTGACATTTCTTAATTCAGTGAGGTTTAGTTTTATGCCTTTTTTTTTTTTTTTTTTTTTTTTAATCTTATGTGCTTACTGTTTGGCTGAAGTTTTTCACTCAGCAGATGTTTTCACTGAGCTGGTCACTATGACACATAGGTCTTCTAGGATTCATCTATCTAGAATCCAGCAGAGGCTATCTGTTGTATGAATTACATCCTTTCCCCCTGTTTTCTTCAGACAACACATTATTACTGAAATGTTTACATCTGTCTTGGATTAGTTTATTCAAATTTTTGTTGAGATCTCTACAAAGAACCTTCCCTTCTGGATTCTCATGCCCAGTTATCCTGAAGGACCCTGCTGTTGCATGAGTGTAAAGGGCAACACGAGGGCCTGATTCAGATAGTGGGGGTCTTTATATTGACTTCAACAGCCTTTGGATCATAAACCAAGCAATAAATTCCTGCAGCATCTAAACTGTGTCAAGTACATCATGCAAGCTTGATGTAAGCACCCCAAGCAGCACCCCAGGTCCTTTTTGGAGAGGCACACTTCTTTAACCCATGTAATAAAGATATAGAAAAATAGACACAAATTAAAGAAGCCAAATACAGATTTCCTCCTCTCCAGTGACAGAAAGACAGCTATAAAAACCAGTTACTGGCTGCATCTCATAAACCACTGCTGGACACTATCATAATCCCGAAGTGAGATATTGTGAGGCTGAACGTAGCCTTGACAAGGATAAGAGAGGAAACCTGCGTACTGTCTTCCACAACACCAGAATCAGAGCATTCTCCCCTCCAGCAGTGCTAATGACATTAGCACCTTACTCCTCTATCTAAAGCCACTGCTAAGCAGAAGGCAAACTAGAACTGATTGTCTTATCACCCACATTTGGGACCCTGCACAGCCAGAAGGCTACCTGTTGCAGATGCTCCTACTGTTCCCACCAACAGGTGAAAACACAACCAAACGCAAAATGCTACTACCAGCTGTGCCGGAGCTAACCCCAAATTAGCTCTTACATGTTGGTATAGTTACTGCAGGTGTGTGTCAATTTGGCTGAGAACAATATGTGACCAGCACTTTATGGTAAAAAGAATGCAGCGCTAGTAATTGCAGTTACCTGGATATACTGAAAAGGAGAGGTTTCTAACAGACCACCAGGCTGACAGCGTTGCCGGTGGCTCAAATTCTTACTTTTTAATCTAAATGACAAAACTTTCAATTATGCCCTTCCTGTCTGAATCTCACAGCGATAAGCTGATTTTCTACTCACTGAAAATGTCATATTCTCAATCTTCTGTTTCACTGAGTTTGCACCTTTGTTACATCTCTTCCCCATTATTAACTCACTTCACAGACATAATGGTATTAATCTTGATCTTTTCATCACTGAACCTAAGGGTTGCTACCTTATTTGTAAAAATCAGCTGGTGAGTTATGTTAAATAAAACAAGACAAAAACAGACAAACAGGCAAAACTGCTGGTAGTTATCTTTGAGAACCCAGAACAGCTTTCTCAGTTTTTTCTGCACCATCCAGTGACTTAAGGGCAAGTTTGAATAAAATAGGTGGGAGACAGTGTCTACAATTATATGTTTTGTTATATAGCACCTGCTTTATTGAAGTCCTGTTCCTTGGCCTTCGCCATTTGCAAATGCCTTTGTATCTTCTCAGTTGAGGTAACTCATCTCCCTTTGGCTCCTGATTCACGTTCAGTATCTTTAAAATCTGATGGTCAGGTACATTTGCACACTTTTTTTCATTTCAGTCCCCAAACAGCAGTCTGGAATCTCCTTATGTATGTGTTTATATGCTGCTCTTCCTTTCTCCTCTCCATTCCCGCGCTCATCAGGGCCCCCAACACCTGACTGCTGCCCACCATGCTTGCTCCCTGCTCTGCAGAGGTGAAGGGGGCACTCTGGACTGGCACTGGCTAGCAGGGCGCGATGTTTGATAGACATTCAGGGTTTAAAACTTCTGAGAGAGCTAACTCCTGGGTCTGTGGCTGGAACTAAATAGCTCTGCACAAATTCATCGAATCCTCAGTACTCTGCACAAACTCTGTCTTAGGGGCTGAGCACACTCCCCAGCTTTTCTTCCCTTACAACAAAAGGGCTTACCATTAAAATATCCAGCTGTCATACTTTTAACACCCAGATCTACACAACTACAGCCAGACTAACATCTACACCAGGGCTCAAGCTCACAGCCTTCCCCTCCAACCTCAGTGTCGCTTGCCTAGGGAGGCAGTAAGCCTTACGATATGACTCTGACATTTGTGTCCTGGAGGTCCCCTCTGTCTTAGCCTGCCAGGCTCACCCCCTGGCTGAGGACCCCTCAGAGGGAGCTGGGCTGACCTCAGGCAGCCCCAGCCTCTCCCCTCTCTGAGACTCTGAGAAGGTGACACTCCTGTCTGGGTTGACAATTTTAGGCAACTGCAGATAACCACCACCTCTGGTGATACCATGGCAATTCACAGCCAGCACTTACTGACATGGGTAGGTAGTTCCTTTTGCAAAGTAGCGGTGGCCCTGGGGCCCCCAATTCAGATCAGTCAGGGGTGGTTGTTTTGCCTTAACTGTCACTTTGCATATATGCAATTCCCCAGAGACTCTGGCATCTGTTCCTAACAGCCCAGGCATTCTTGTTTTCAGCAGAAACAAACTGTTATGCCCATGGACAAGGCACTGTCAAAACCAGTTACCTTCTGATCGGCTCCCTTCTTAATGCACCTGTGGATGCTGTTTGCAGATAGAGTCAAAAGCCATCTCACTTTCTTCTTGTTTTCCACAATTTTAGGCAATCTCAGGACTCTCATTTTTGCTTCTTTCTCTTCTTCCACTCAGCACAACATATATTTTGATTGCCTTTTACTTCTGGAACCATGGGGCTCTCAGAGCTCACTTAGTGCTCAAACTGCTTCAGGATGATTGGCTCCAGCCTTTGCTATTTAGGTTGCTCATTATATCAGCAAGAGTTTATGAGTTTCTGGCTCAGGCTTACTGGATTCATCCTGCTTAGCTGAAACACCTTCTGGAGGAACTTTGTCTCTTTACACTTCTTCTTGTAGTTAATGGGGAAGGAGAGGAGGATGGGAGCTGTTCTCTGGAATTACCTCTCCCTCATTCTACCCCTTTCATTAGCTGTGGAAAGAGATAATGAATGTAACAAGATAAGGTTCCTCCTGGAGGTGTCTCAGAGAAGCGAGATGGGGCTGGGCCTGCGAGCAATCCAGATTTTGGGGTGGGATTTTTGTAGAACTTCTCTTCAATTGAGTAAATGTAACTAGAAGCAAGTTAACCCTGACTGACACAGTTAAACGCTTTGCTACATCAACCGTTTATAGAAAAAAACTTCATTAGACAATTGAATGACTTAGGGTTGGGACTAAAAGGTGTTTTTTCAGTTCTCAGGAGCAGTCTGATCTTTCCCTATGAAAAAGTTATAAATTACAGTGAGCTGAAGGTACACAGGGTCTGTTATCTTAGCAAGCATATTGCTACCTTCAGTTAGACTAGGCAACATATCAAACCTAGATTTTTTTAAAAAAGAAGTTTTCCTTGGGTGGAGATAAATTCAAAGAGCTATGCATTCCATGTAGTAGAGAGGACTAAGACTCAATTACACTGTAATTCTGCTTTTATGTCTGATGTCTTAAGAAAGCAGGAATTTGGCATATGGAACCTCCTCACCCCTTCAGGATATAGAACAACCGGAGAGGAGAGAGATACATCCCACTAGCTGTGTGCACATCAGGACACTGCAAAACCAGAACACTGAATGCTGGTAAATCCTTGTGTTTTCTAAAAATAAAATAACAAACCTAACAAGTACTTCCTGGTAGAGTTCGCACCTTGCCAGAGAAGCATATTCTTCTTGCCCAATGGATGTACACTGGACTCTGCAGCCTGCCAGGCAAGAAGCACTACTTTTTTGTAGCTGTCTTCTTGTGGACACTCACAAAGGGACAAGATCAAGTCTTCACCTGACACCTCTCACTCAGGGTTGAGAAAACTGCCTCCTCAGAGGAGTGCCTCTGTGACAGTATCAGGCAAGAGCCTTCCTGTTTTCTCCCATGCTATTCAGCAGGTTTCAGAAGAGATCCCTTTCCAGGGAGCTGTTGATGTTCTGCAGCTGATGCCTCTCCGGCTCACAAATGCTGAATGTTGTACCATAATCAAATTCTCATAGGTAATTTGAGACAACGAGCAGCTTTTTCTTCTGTGGTTAAATACAACAGTCAACAAGGTATGCACTGGGACCCTGGCAATTCATTTGCTTCTCTGAGATCATGGTGGGTTGACCTTGGCTGGCTGCCAGACACCCAGCTGCTCTCTCACTCCCCCTCCAAAACAGGATGGGGGAGAAGATTAGATGGAGAAGCTCATGGGCGAAGGTAAAAGACAGGGAGTTTCCTTACTAATTACTGTCATGGACAAAACAGGCTCAAGCTGGGAAAATTTAATTTGTTGCCAATTAAAATAAAGTTGGGTTGAGAAACAAAGACAAAAACTAAAGCACCCTCCCCCTTTTCCCAGACTGAACTTCACTCTTTCACTGCTGACTCCTCTACCTCCTCTCCCTGAGCGGCTCAGGGAGATGAGGAACTGGGGGGCTGTGGTCAGTCTGTAACGGTTCCTCTCTGGAGCTCCTTCCTTCTCATACTGTTCCCCTGCTTCAGCCTGGAGGCTTCCCACAGGCTGCAGTCCTTCAGGATAAACCTGCTCCAGCGTGGGGGCCTCTCCAGGGCCTGAAGGGAAATACCACCACCACGCAGAGGGGCCTCTCTGCCGGGGCTCTGCCTGGAGCCCCTCCTGCCCTCCTGCCGCTCTCCCCTCGGGGCTCGCAGGGCTGTTTCTCCCCCTGTTTCCCTCAGCCCTGGCTGCCGGGCAGCGCTTTGCCCTTCCTTACCCAGGCTTTCCCCGAGGCGCCCGCCCGGGGCTGAGGGGCTCAGCTGTGCCCTGCGCTGGGGCCGTTGGAGCCGCCTGGAACCGGCTGTGTCCGGCGCGGGGCAGCCCCGGCCGCTCCCCGCAGGGGCCCACCCGGCAGAGCCCTCACTGCTGCCCGCACCTGGGCACCCGCACCCCACACAGGGATTTCTAAATGTCTCTCCTAACATATAAAATACATGTATGCAATGTACACGTATACCTACACGTACTTGTGTGTATATAACCTACGTGTAGGTATATATGTATAGATTTATATGTAAATAAATGCATATGGCTTAATTATGTGATGCAGAAAAGCTGTTCATATCTGCAAACCCTTCGTTTGCCTAGGGAGCTAAGAGACACTGTTTCTGTCTTCTGGCACCAGCCCTCCTCTAAGCCAGGGGCCAGACCCCCAGCTCTCACAGACCGGGAACCAACACGATGATGTGCATTTCACTGTGCAATCACCAAGGAAGAGACTGCTACAAGTAGCGCTTGAGCTAGGAGATAAATCAGGATGAAGTACCCTTCTTCTTTTTACTGACTACTTAGGTAGCTCGTCTAAGGCTTATTGGATCCACTACAGACATTCACTTAAATCTTTTATTTTGGGATATCAGTTGTTATTTAAGACTGTATGATCTCTGGAAACCGCAAATGGAATATTGGTATTTCTGTACTAACTCTCCTATCAACACCCTGTATTCCCAGATTGTTATTTTTGTCTACAGTTTAGCTCCATGCAATTTAGAGATACATAGAAAAAAATTTAGCTAATCCAGTACATTTCCTATAAATGTGCCATTGCTTCCTGAAGTGCCTTGTATAGGCTTCTTTTATTTTTAAACACACATAAAACAGAAGCACTTTAAATGGGAACAATTAAGGAGCTTTCAGACTGTTTAACGGTTTTGGTGAGATGGTTTTTTTCATAGGTCACATGGCTCAAAACTGTTTTGTGCCTGATGTCCATTCAATCTGGGCAAAACCTAAATTTGGGGCGAGATGCTGTTCACATCAAGCTCTGGGTTCCTGCATTCCTAGTTGCTTATGCTGGGACCAGTTTAGAGAAGACAGCAGCTCTCTGCGTACCTGGGTTTCCTTCCCAGCATGATTCACATCAGGTCCCATTCTTTTGGCATCAAGGCACAGCAGCAAAGCACCACAGCAAATGAGAAGCATCACAGGGTCCAGAGCTTAGAGTTAGCCCTGGCAAATTTAGGATCCAGCCCTTTATATCCCATTTAAAAGCATTTATCTGATAAGCTTTTTGGTGCCATGATCACCCCTCTTCAGGCTCACGATATCTTGAAGGATGAAGGGGGCACCTGAATGTAGAATAATACTGTGTTTTTATTATGAAAAAATAAGATAACCTTTTTTTTTTTTTCCCCTTAAAATAATCAGTTATCTTTCTTTTCCAGTTGAGAAATGCAGCAAGAATTAAGGTTCACAATATCTGCTTGAGAACTGAGAGTGCTGATGTGCAGCATACTCTTATTTTTCATGCTTAAACTGCTGTAATTCTCTTTTAACTGGTCTTCCCACTAGGCAAATTTAATGCCTTCAAGCTGCACAAAACTATGCAGCTCATCTTCCCATTGGGAGTAAGCCAAATCTACATATTTTTCCTTCGTGGCAGTAAAGTTCTGCAGTGATTTCAAAATGTTATCACTCACATTTTTTAAAGCTCTCTGTGGTCTGTCTTCAGGACCTGCTGATAGCATATTCCCAACAGTTCAGGCAAGAAGAACCTCTCAAGTATCCTCAGACTTAATCAGAAAAACTTGTCAAAGCTTCCTCATTTGATGCACAGACACAGGAATATTTTTTAAACGATATAATATTTGACAGTCGATTTCTTCTTCGCATTCCACACTTAGATGAAAAGACTTTTTTATTATTGTTATTTAGTTGTGAGTATTTTAACTTATAAGTGGCCTAACACATATTTTTTAATGTGGTTTAAAATATACTTCAGGGCTGAGAATGTCTCTGTCAACTTTTAGTCCAGATTAAATTTTTATGGCTTGGTGGGTTTTATAAAGGAGACGGTGACACAATCTTAACTTGGTAGCACAAATAAGCCTCATATCTTTTCTCCCACAAAAGTGAATTTAGGGCTTGTAAAAAGATGCTGGATCGAAAACATATGAAAATTCTGCCCTCTCTTTATTCACAGGAAGGAGCAAACTGCATGCACCAACACTTCAATATTCCTCAACTGCCTGAATAATCTGTTTTATCTCTGTTTTGGAAGGACCGACTATAGTCCTTTCATAAGAGATTAATTCCACCTCTGTGCCCAGTCTGTCTTTGGCTTCTACATTGAGGCTTATGTGAAGAATGCCAAATGTAATGATGGGATTTTTTTGATGGCACAGACATCTGTCAACTAGAAATTAGGCTAGAACCACCATTCATTTTACATAGGCCACCCAAAGGTAATAACTCTCAGTTAGTATTGATTTGGAATACATTTGAACCCTTGACCTCTGAGATGAGAGTCCTCATACCAAATCCCAAACCACTTAGGTGTCTATTCAATCATCTGTAAAATGAGACAGCTTGACTATTTTTAACCATGATATTGATGTCATGTGTAGTGTAGGGGTATATTTTATGTGTAAACAGTGTATACAGACGTCTTGGAAGTACTGGAAGCTCAGACTACAGTGAGGAGCATTCAAAGTTTAAGCAACCTCACTGTTACATTCAGTGCAAAGATATATCACTACAGCAGATGAAATGATTCCATTAATGCCTGCGTGCACCGAATGGGATTATCTTATTTTAAACAAGTTGGTCAAATAAGTAAAGACCAGGTCACTCCATGGGTCATCCTTATGGATGGATCTGAATCTCTGTAGGTCTACAACATGGTTTCTGGAGTATTGAGGCTGGCAGAGAAATTGTCTGTTTCCCTTCTCCTTCCTCATTACTTTTGCTCCCACCTACCCACCGCCACTGGTCTCTGCCTCTTCTGCAGGGACTGGCAGCTTGCACTGACACCTTTTTTATTCTTACATTACAAGCATAATCATCAAAATGATCTGTATTAAGAAACACTACTTTAAAGAAATAGATTTAAAAAAACAAAAAACAAAAAACTTTGTGTTCTGGTTAAATCCCCAAATTACTTCTGTGCTCTGATTTAGATTACAAAGAGCAGGTGGGGTGGGGAATGGGGAATCACTGAAAAAAGAAGGGGAGGAAATCTCTTACATGAAGAAGTTCCCATTTGAAACATGAACCTTTTAAAGAAAAAAACCCACCACATCATCTTTGGTCTCCTTTATGTATCTCCTGAGACAAGTGTGAACCCACCTAAAGTAAATAGTGGGGCAAAAGATATGAACAGATGTTAAGTAAAGCCACGTGAAATTTGAAACTTCACTCCTTTAAGAATTATGAGCTGAGACATTTTTGTCCTAAATTATAACATAAATTTCCAAAACATAATTTTGAAGACAAAATAAATGAAATAAAATTTTAAAAATGCTTTTAGAAAGGCTGGAAAGAGCCATTTTATAGTGCTTGAATGTTTCATTCCAATCTTCAGTTTTAAACAAGACTATAAAATTATTATAATTAAAAGAAACACCATGCTGATAATGTTCAGAAACACTTCAAAATAGAATGTTTTGATACCACTAAAAGGATTCATTTACTGGCCCTCCTCCCCGCTTTTGTCATAATTGACATATTCCCACAGAGATTGTTTTGTTCTGATGAAATACCATTTTTTGATAGGAAATTTTGCAGTAGAAAGTTTCTGACCAACTCTAGCACTGAGAGGAAAAACTCTATGAATATTTAAGTTTCACTTTTAATTTTCAGTCCACCTGATCTTTTTTTATCCATTTGTTGTCCATAGTTATTTTTAAAGAACTCATTTAATATTAAACAAGTACTTTAAGAAAAAAAAAAGTGCTGCAATTTAATTTAATTAGCTTTGCCTTTTTTTCTCCAGCCCATTACTGACTTTCAGAATGCTGTATTTAAAAGTAATTTTTTAAAAGTACCTGAATGCCCAACTTCTTATTTTTTTAATGAGAAATACCACAGCACCAGCATCTCATGCAGGGTTCCCTGGGATGACGTTTTCTTATGCAAATGTGTTAGTTATGTTTTGGCTTGAGCTTGAGCTTGTGTGCTAAAACCACTGACTAGACAGGAGGCAAAACCTTGTGACACACAATAGTGTAATAGATTAGCTATTGCCCACAGTTTTTCCCCTTACTATGTAACTTGTAAAAGATACCAGAAAACGATATTAACTGCCTCTTGGGTCCATTGTGGAACTATGCCGACCCGCATTAGCAGGGATGAGCAAAGTGTTGCATGCACTAGCTCCATATGCACAGACGTTTGCCCCTGCTTGCTTCCCTGGAATTTTACATAGTCACAGGCTTCCTCCTTACATCCTCTTTGGCCACCTGTCCTATCCTACCAGAAGTCTTCTCATTCCCGGATAGAAAGAGCTACACAGCCGTCAGCAAAAATCACCTTTGGCTCCAAGAATCAAAGGTCATTGCCTCACTTGAGCTGAGAACAACTTCCACTGACTGTGTATCTGACTAGAGCATCTTAATTAGGGTCTTCTGGGTCACTCTCCAGAAAAAAAGATGACATTTTACAGGCAGATTAAACAGGTCTAGTTCTAAACCATGCATAGCTCTATGTTCATCAAGGCTGTTTAACAGGAAGAACTCAGATGAAGCCATTTGCCCAAGCCCCATTTTGAAAAGTAAGGTATGGCCCAGATGCGTGATGTACATATAGAGAGATTTGTCCTCCCAGTTCTTTCCAGTAGCCCTGAGAAAGCTGTGAGTACTCTTCCATAGTTACTCTTCCATGCATGTGGCTGAACAGGCTGGGTAAGGCCAGAACTGGTACAGTATTTCTAGTGCTACATTTGCCATGTGTTAGGCAGAGATCACAGACTTGATGAAAGAAGATCATAGAGGACTGCCACATTCTGGTCACAAAATCAGAAAATACTATTTGCAATGGTGGGGGGAAGGAGGGGAGAAGGACATGGATGGTGCTGTTTCCTTGGAAGAGAAGCACGAAGTGAATTGAGGAGATGTTGCTGTTGCGTACTACTTGGTCCTCACAAAATTACTGTTGTGCTGAGAGACTGAAGTGAAAAATCAGTTTATTTTCCAGGATAAAAAGGCAAGTTGTTTCATACACATGTTACAATGGAGTGTTTTGTCTTTGCCCTGGAGGAAACATTCTTTGATTTGCCCAAATAATGTTCAGCATCTGGTGGTTTTTCTGTGGCATCTGAAAGTATATGTGGTAACTCTTCACTATCCAGGCTAATGTGGGAGGGAAAATGGGAGTGTGTTAACTTGGATAAAGCAAAAATTCCAGACAATTTTAGTGTAAGTGATGTTGCAGAGGTATACAGTGAAGTAATAGGAAAAACAAGAAAGGATAGTAATGTTGCTGCCATGGAAGACAGAGATCTTTAGTCTAGCAATGACTTAAGCAGGTTAGTCCACTTAGTCTGCCCTAATACTACTTCCAAACCTAGCCTGCTGGGTGGAGACAGCTTGGAGCACAGACTATCTACAGTGTAAATAACCCCTCCTCAGACAACTCATAGGTAATGGACAGAACAAGTGACTTTTTTTTTTTTTTTTCCCCAAATCTTTAGACAATCCCCACAAATCCACTTGTCTGTAAGCTTTTGAAAGATCTTGGGGACATTTTGTAATGCCAGTCAGCATGGCCTAATATAACAATAATCTCTACCTTTCCTCTTACCTCTTGAGGCTGATTTTATCACAGATCATTAGGTTTTTAGCACCTTGCACTTTAGCTACTTGCACTGGCCCCATATCTATGGAAAGACATAGGAAAGACTGTAAGGTATGTAAATGTAGAGAAAACTTGCAGATGGACCTCTTTTTCCAAATTGCCCTTAAATGGTAGGCATAAATAAAGGTAATAGATATCTGTCTGATTTGTAGGTGCAAACAAGAACTGTGTTGACAAAGCAGATATTTAAATGAGACATTTGGTCCCACAACTTACTGTGCCTGCGTAGTAGAGGTCCATTTAAAAATCTGCTTCAAGAGGTACAGTAATAAAGAAGGTACATTGGAAATTTATGGTAATACTTTTTTGCTCATTTAAAAAATATTTTTCAATAGATCTGTCTTTAAATGGGTTCTATGTAATATAGTTCTCTTGGGCTGATTAGCTCTAGGAAGGCTGCTAATAAACAAAATCCTAACTCCGCAATTTATATCATGTGCAGTGGTATTGGTAAGGACTTGTGCATTCTTCCTTTTTCAAAGGTATCTCTGGGGATAAAATCTATGGCTTTTGTAGATGTTGACTGAAGATAAGCAATACACCGACATACTTCTGTAGGGCTCATTTCAGAAATACTCTCAAAGGACTGATTCAAGAATACCTATAATCAACAAGATTTGGTTCAATGACTCTAGGAATCCTTTCATCAGCTTTCTATGCTCATTTAAGTACTTTTGTTAAGAACTGTAATTCGTGATGATATTTGCATTATAATAGTATACATATGCCTTTTCATATAGAAGGTACTCATCAAACTTTGCTCAAATTCTTGTGACTTGGGTGTACTTGGACCTATGTTTTCTTTCTCACTAGGTCCAAATATGATTTGCCATCTAGCCACAGAAATCACTTGAACTGTTCAGTGTTACAATATGGAAAGACACCATTTTCTAATACAAAATCTTGGATGAATCCTAGCTCCTAAACTAAAGGAACAAAATACTTCCCTGCCTACCTCTCTAAGCCTTAGAAAAAATGCTGAAGAGTACTCAGCTGAACTTGGAAAAGCTCAAGCCCTATTACAACCTTCTGTTTTAAACAATTACCTAGACACTAAAGGTAAATGTCTGCAGACAAGTTTCTTTTAAAATTATGTTATTAAGCAACAAGCATAATATCGATAGCTGACTGATTTATGTACTGCCGTTTCCTCACTTCCTAGTGCATCGATTTCAAATTACACACTGCATCCTTTACCAAAAATGCAGCCCTTTCTGGAGCTGGAGAGAAAACTAGTCCCTCCCTAGCTGACTGCAGAGCAACAGAGAAAAAAGTGTTGGGGCAGGAAACTGGAGGGGAATATCAGTGAGCATAATTATTTTTCTGTTGAGAGCTCAAGTGTGACTGTCACCAGCCCTGTGCAAAACAGAAACAAACGGAGTAAACTCCAGTCACAGCCAGTGTTCGTCCTTCCTGGCTCCCACCCGCTGTGTTTTGGCATTAATGCGTGCCACTCGTTCCTCTCCAGGCGCTGCACATCTCCTCCCTGGGGAGCTGGCGGGCGAAGTCTCGACTCCCTCACTTCCCGAAGCTGTCTTGCCCCTTCACTTCCCTGCCCAGGTGCATCAGGTGCATCACTGCTCAGCCTGCAGCCTCGGCAAGGTCACGCAGGCATCCCAAACCTGACTGCGTCCGACTGGGAGACCCCAAGGAAACTGCCTCACCTGGGCCCACATACACAGATCAGGAACTCCCCACGTTTTGGCCATCCATGGCATTTCAGTCTTTTATTTGCCTTTTCTAACCTTAATACTAGTTTCCTGTTGCTAATCAACACTAAATTAGGTCACCCTGCCAGCAACTTTCACTGAATCTCACCCAAAACAGAGGCTGTTTTTGCAGGGCTTAGAAGAAGCACATACAAGGGGATACACTCCAGACCCTGGCTGGTCACCAGGAATGCGAACCCCTGGCTCTCTTATGGCTCTTCAAAATATGGTACCCTCTGCACAAACCAGTAAATGAAGTTTGGTGTACTAGTCCTCAGCTTGTGACCCTGTAGTTACTAACATTGCTGCAGTCTTTGTCCTATAGTCATTTTCCATCCAATAAATAATATGTGGAGAAGTGATTAGCATTGAGTTTGTACTGTTATCAGTTTATTTAACAAATTACTGAAATTCTGCTGTGGAGAAAGGTTAGGAAAACAGGCTGCTGTTCAATATTACCTGCCACTCTGTAATTCACCATTCTAACAAGAAAGGCAGAGCTTTCACATTAAAAACACATTGATAATTCTGTAATTTCACACAGAAGACAAATGGGCATAAAATCCTGCCACAGGCAAGAAATATAGAAAACACAAATAGTTTGATGGCAAATATTTCTGAGAAGGAGGGTGAGTTGGAAGAAGAAAGCCCAGAAGAGAAAATCTTTTCAAATAGTTCTCCTTTCCACCTTGTTCTTCCTCTGTCTCTTGATTTTCTCAAATTTGGCACAAACAGGAAAGTCCTGTTATTATAGGAGGCGATGCTGATAACTTTAATAAATCATCTCTTTAAGGCTGAAGGCACAACTGGTATGTTCCTTTTACAGCAAATAGTAGTTAGCTTTTGACCATGTGTTGTCTGAGAACATCAAACCATCTGCTTGCCTTTGCCATGCCTAGTTAGCTTGAACCAGATAATCAGAAAGTTACTAATAGCATGTAATAAATGGTCTTCAGTTAATTTTTGTTACATCTGTCAAAAGGGAAGGTGATCAGAATAAATGTATAATGTATATATTTTTAAGAAACATTCTATTCATGTGTGTGTGAGTGTGTGTGTGTATGCTTGCATGTATGAACATCTCTAACACAGGTTTGCATTTTGTCATACTTGTATCCCAGGAAAATGAAAAGGATACAATTTACTTTTCTTTGTGACAATATTTATTCAATTATTATCTGATATAGGGAGATAATTCAATAAGCATGTTAAAAAAAAAATCAATGCCTGCATTTTGTGCCTGAATAAAGAAAAGGCAGTGATAAATAATTACACACTGATTTGCAGGAAAAGCCAGATACTAGAGCAAACCAGACTGAGTTGGAGTGATCACTATTTTCCCTTAAAATGGACAACAAAAATTTTAACATAGAGCATTATGTTCTGCTGTAATTAATATGAGACTAAGCAAAGCCAATATTGCACTTGTTTCAATATTGGATTGCTTTTTATGGAGCATGATTAAAAGGTTCCTTTTAATGCACAGCTCTCTTCACTCCAAATGACCATCTGAGATCGGTAAAATGATCTCCACCAATGTTAGTGTAACTTTTTCGCTGCTTTGAGTATATCTGGCAAATGACATTTTGTTTGCAACACCCATTCTACTGTGAGAGAAACAAGAGGTAGGAGAAAGCTGTTAATTCCACCACATCTCAAGCCCTGTGGGTGTAAATTGTATGGCAAATGAGTCAAATATGGTTGTGACTTGGCAAATACAGCAACATCTTTCAAATTGCAGAAGCAAGCATGGTAGTTACTCTGTTTTTTGCTTTATCTATAGACAGTGTTCACAAAAGAGTGCCCTAATTTACCTTACTAGAAGATACAACTACTGTGCATTACTTTAGCAGGAGGCACAGATACCTTTCTGGCTGTCAGTATTTGTAAAAAAGCCAGAACTTCTGTAAACCACCATTTGTAGGGATCAGAGCAGCCTAAATTGACAAAACTATTTAAATGCCCAAAAAAGTCTTCGTACAAAAATTCTGTTATGAAGAATGACTGGGTTTATGATATTAGGCAGCGCTTGTTTAGACTTCTGTCCTCATCAGTCTGACTACTGATGTATGTAAGCTGCTGTACATGCTTTACTCTTTTCAGGCTCAGAGAAACTTGGTTAGAAAGTAAGATTAAATCTGTAGGAGAGCTTCAGTATGGAAACTCCAGGACCTGCTCTGCAAGATATTTGGGCTTAAATAGCAAGAATGGAGATTCAAGTCAGGTGTTATGAAATTATTTCTAGCAGCAAGAATTGGACCTGATTTTCCTGGGGGAGGAACTGTCAACACTGGAGGTTTTCAAGAAGCATTAAGAGAGACTTCTGCCAGGGATGGCTGAGGCATTGCTGTTCTTGTCTTGGGATGGACAGATGTACAAGAAAGCTTCTTGAGGTTTCTTTCAGCCCAGTTTTCTCCAGTTCTGTTGCATTAAAGCAGCACCACGTCAGTAGAAAAAATCACATAGAAGACTGATAAACGGTAAGGGGAAACATCTCACAGGAGTTCATTATGCACCTCACTAACCACTTTAATTATGCGTTAATTTATTATTGATGA
The DNA here is from genome assembly GCF_031877795.1 of Strix aluco. Lineage (NCBI taxonomy): Eukaryota > Metazoa > Chordata > Aves > Strigiformes > Strigidae > Strix > Strix aluco. The sequence goes on along the minus strand of NC_133931.1, from coordinate 90,890,074 downwards.
AAAAATCGGTATTATATCTCAGCATCTTTTCTGACAGAAAGGGCTATATAAAATGCCTCCAAGCCTAAAATAAATGGTATAACTAGAGCGCTTTTTTTTTCCTCAGCAAAGATAAAACATCTCATCATTATCAATTAAAGAACTAGGGAAGTCTTTGAAAAGAGGACTTGTTTGCTTAAAGTATGTGAAGGTCATATTCACCCTGTAATAGTCGATGAAAAGTAGTCATTTGTTATTTTTAAGCAGGCTGTCATTTAGCCATTATGAAGATGAATAACATTTGTTATTACCTAATAATCCTCCTGTTGATTACAGAGGAAAGACACTTGCAGACACCTTATGTGCCTTGCTTAGGTTTTGTAGATTATTAATGTATTTTGATTAAACTTTGTAAACAAAAAATTACGATCCCAGTTCTCTGGATATAGTGACTGGTGTGTAATGCAAGATGCAAGAACATGTCCAATCTCTAACATTTTGCTCTGCATATGTTATTGGCATAATACTCATGTAACATAGTAAAAACAAAGTTCATTTTTTAATATCAAACAGATTGTCAATGGATCATATGCTGCTCTATTAAGGTTAGTTTTTGGATGCCTGCCTTCCCGAGGAGAGTTAATGAAGCTATAAGTTACCTGTGTGGCTTCATTTGGAGTCAGGCCTAATTATCTGGATCATGGCCACATTTTGGAAAGTCCGAGCCTCATTTCCAAAGCAGATGGAGTCACTCAGGAATGACTTCATTTGTATTAATTTGTTACACTGTCTTCTGCTATTCATCTCGGGGAATGTTGCTGCCTTTGCAGTCTAGCAGGAATTGAATTTAAAAGTTTTAATTTGGGAATTTTTACTTTATTTTTAAAAATAAATCCATTATCTTCCTCCTCAATGACCAATGGTGAAGTACAAAGGTAGTTAAGCAGGGTCCAGCCCATGGCCATCACATGCTGCAAGATGGTGATTATGTCACCAAAGATTTATGAGGCTTTTGCTTCTTGAAACAAGTGAAATGACCAAAACAGTGACCCAGCAGCTTTATCAAGATAACCTATGAAGCACTTCAGATTGGACTTCGTAAGTGGAAGGTTTTCGATGTCAACCTTACCACAGCAAGAAACTCAAAAGAGAAAAAAAAGAGAGATGATTAAGGACATAGGAATGAGGGTGGTTTTACCGATGTTTTAATATATTTGTCTATTACTCCAGTAGGGCAACTATACCAGGATTTCTGATTTGATAGAGTTGTTTATGCATTGAGCAATGGAATTCTGAGAAATAGAGATTGGATGGCTCCAAAGTCACTACATTTCTGAGGTTAGGAGCATAATGCAGACTAAACGCTAAAGCCAGGGAAGTTTAAAGGTATCTGTGGCACACTGTGTTGTATCATAGCTGACATAGCCTGTCCCCTTATTAAATGAGGGTAATACTCAGCACCATTAATCCTTGAAATACTTTACCAGTGAGCATTACTATTACCATTTTGCACAATTTGTGAAGAGCAAAAGGAGCAAGGACAAATGGAAACAGTGTCAAAGGGAAAAATAAAGAGACTATTTTTGTGTCCTATCATCACCTTTATCACAGCACCTCTATCGAATCAAATTATTACTTGCTGATTATTTTCTGCAGAGAACACGAGTGCTAGTCTACGTTCCTTAAGCTCAGAAAGTGGACGGGTATATTTATATGTTGTAAATTTCAGCCAAATAATTAATTTAGATTTCTCTCATTCTGGCCTTGTGGCAGCAACTTTTAGTGATTATGTGTGATTGAAGACCCAGTGGTATCTGGGATGCTCCCAGGCTACAACAGGCTGATGCTACCAGCTCAGGAGCTATCTGAGTGATTCACACCCAGTGCTCTGCTAGATGCCAGCTGGGCCACTTCGGTGGCTGTGCTGAGGAGTGAAGGAAAAACTCACCCAAGCAAAATGCAGATATCCAAGGCTTCCAATTTTGTTATGTCCAGGCTCTTTTGAAGGTCATGAATGCTCTGGGAGCAGGGGGAGGGATGGTAGGACTGAGGCTGCCCTAAGCATGCTCACTTGCATAGCATGGATATCTGAGGGAAAGGAAGGGCAGAAATAGAGGAAGAACGTCCTTTCATCAGAAGGATTGCTGGTAGAAAGAAAAGGTAAGTTTTCTCATGGGAGGCTGTAAGTGTCAGTGTTTAAAATGTACACTCTGACTGTGGCACAGTAATATGAAGCAAGGGATCCAAAAGGAAGGAATCAAGTGGGGTGGGAAGACAAAAGAGGCACTTGCAGGGAAATTGAGCCCCAAAGTTGTTGCAGGCTCATTCGTGACTCCAGGAAAGGTCAGTTGTCATTTCTGCTCTCTTATATCATAAACATTCTGTGCCTATTGGCACCAAGTACCTCCTGCAGGTCTTTAATCACGCAGAAACAGAGTTAGAAGCCTCCAGCTCTTTGTGTTTGCACATCAATAATATTATTCATGTCTCCTGACTATCAAGGCAACAAGCAGAGGGCATTCCTTTGGTCTGGCATCTTCTTTCTGAAATGAAATATTAAAGCTTTGATTTCCATAGGAAGAAAAAAATCAACCATATGTCTTTCCCTGTTTCTGACACTATTAATTACACACATACTCTTCAAATTATTGACTATTAGAAGTACAAGGAATAATGTTTCAAAGTGTTCAGAAATGCCCTAGTATGTTGGAGAACAAAAAAAACTTTCTGTCCTGAACAGTAGTCAGTCTAAACTGTAGAAAATGCTAATGCATGGAATTAATTATCTTTCCTATCTGTGGCAATAAAGGCCAGATTCCTTAGCTGAAATCAACTGGTTAAATATTACTCTGATGAGAATCAGCTACCCTAATGCTTTTTGTGAGACAAGCTCTAAACTCTAATTTAAAGATGTGGAAGGAGCAAAAGAAACAAAGGAAATACTAGGTGGTTAAATGGGAAAAGCATTACTACAAGAAGATCATATATCCTGAAGACTGCTAGAAATATCATACATATAGAAATAAACACTGTTCTCAAGTATTCCTGGACTGTCCATCAGAAGGAGCATGGACTTTGATAGAAATAAACCCAGGATGAATATTAGCTAAGTTCCATTTTGAATATTTGAATGAGACTCACACAGTAAAAGAAGTTAGTTTGATGAAAGAAATTAATCCTACCTTTCTAAAGTACTGGAATTTACTTTGTGCTCTATGAGGTCACTTTCTTAGTGTTATTTTTATTTTATGAATGTATATGTTGAAGTCTCAGATGTTTCCCAAAGGACAACTGCTTCATTTTACTGGGTACTATACAACCTGGGGCACTACTTATATTAGAGAGCCACTACTTATTTATAGGCTGAGACCTTGATCCTGAAAAGGATTTATAAAGATTTGTAAAGTATTTCTTCCCTGTGAATAGACCTACTGGCCAAGGGACTGATGTCTAAATAAACATAATATTTGAAGAGAGTTTAGAGTCTACTTGGTTATGGGAACAATGGAAGAAGATGACAGTAATAGTAATGTGAAGACATGAGTTTCAACAGATTTTAGTGAAATGAGTAAAGTAAATGTCTACAATTTTTTTTTTTTTTCAGTTGGATCAAAATGACAGATTCATAGTGGCAGACATAAGACAAAGGAATTAGAAAATTTCTGTGTGTTAGATTTTTTTTTTTCAATACTGGGGTGATGTCCCAGCCTTAGGATATTTATGTAGCCAGGTATGTGAGACTTAAGTTTTGCATTTCAGAGTTCCTCAACAACTATGAACAGGTCAATCAACCTCATTTATAGATTAGTTACCTCATCGAGAGCCTTTCAATACAGCGGCTTCTCAGTGAAAAAGTTTATTGACTGCCAATTTTTCAGAGCCAAAGCAAGTAAGTGAATGAATGAGTGAATTGGCAATTTAATGTAATATCTGTTTCAACATTGTCTTAATGATGCATTCTACTTTTTGGTTCAAAATGTCCTCAATTTAAAAAAAAGATAATTTATGTTAAAGAAAAGCCAAACATAGAAAGTACTTCAAAAGGTCAAATCCAACCTAAATATTTCACAACATTAAACCAAATAATTTTAATTTAATTTGCAAATTTAATTGGACTTTTTAGTTATGGATGGTGTCACTTTTGGACATTTTGTAGAAATTCAACAGAGGCAACATTTCCTCAACATATTAAAACTGCTTCACTGAGTTCAATCTTCAGGAGACAGTCATTCTGCCACTGGACAAAGCCGGTTTCTATTTCATGTGGACATGAAGTCATTAAGTATTTTTTCTTTTCCAAATGAATAATGGAACACAGTTCTTGAGGGGTGTGAGAACAGATTTTATTAGCTAACACTTTTTATTTGGAGACAAAAATCATCTAATCTGAACCCTAGATGTTAGGTGTTCCTTGTAATACATTTTCTCCAAGACTCAAAGCAGAATTGAGAAATGTGGAACAGGTAAAAGGAGAGTGGGAGTAAAATCTTTCATAAACGTGACCTTTGGTGTCAAGGAATACTGCGGATGGCAGTATTTCAGCTATTATATTATATTGTAATACTAAACTCCTCATAGGGCTACATTGGTTCTGTATTGATTTTAAAGGAAGATTGCTTATTAAAGTTATGAAGTTCAGCAGAAATTGGGCTGACTTTCTTTTGGATAGGCTTGTTTCCTCTTATATGAGAAAAATGGAGTCTGGAGAACTTATTTTGGACTTGCATTTGTTTTTCCTTTAGTTAGGTAACACTTTGGAAAAAAAAGAACTTGAGTACTTCTTTAATTCCAGTACCCAGTACAAACTTAACTTGAATTTAGGACTTGGTAACAGGTTCATTACAGCTTTTTATTAAAAGCTTGGCGTTCTTTCTCGCAGTCCCTGTTCACGTTACTCTGTCTCTTAGAGAATGACCACATAAACATTTATTAGATGTTTACCACAACAGAAGAAGTGAGATGAAAGCGGCAAGAAGGGAGATGGCAGGACCTTCCTAAAGCACATGTGTTGATGCTGGAGTAGAAACTCCCTCCTTTGTTACAGCTTGACTATTGGCAGTTCCCTCCCTCCCTCCACTGGTGACACTGCCAGCTGCCCTTTTGCACCCACTGCAGTTTCTGACAGGGAAAATCTCCACCACCTTATGTGGCAAATGCCAGATCAGCTGTTGGTGCATGGAGATGCTCTAAGTGGGCAACAATTTCCTGCAGGGGCTGGTTGGGAATTATGACTCACTCTTTCTTTCTTTCTTTCTTAGTGACTGATTGCACTTGCAAGGCAAAATTAATATCTGTACTCCTATCTTCACAAGTAATCTTAGTGCATTAATTTAATGAATGTTCAGACAGAGGGTAAATTTACACAGGTGCAGACCAACTGTGTGTTTGCTCCAGGGATGGCAGAAGTGAGCTATTTTCATCTGGAAGTCACATATCTATCTAAGCATGGTGTTGAGTTTAACCCTAGTGACCCAATTTAAGTCCAGTGTCTTGTTAACATAGTTATATGAGTCTTGAACTGACTTGGAGTAGAGCTAAGTATTTCTTCCAGCTCTTAGGTGTCTGTGAAAATATGATGTAGGTTCTTATATACTTTTTGAAGAGATCTGTTTCTGCAGTTCATGGATAATGTCACAGGTTTTGGACATTTGCTCAGGTGACTAGTTACTTTACTGTCATGTTTGTAGAAAACCAGTATAGCTCAGATTTATTTTAATTTTTATTTATCTGTTCACCTCAACAGGTGAACAGAAACAGAGGTGGAGGGAGAATGTACCGATTGTGAAAAAATCCTATAATTTTAGAAGCTACTCCAGAGAAAAAGAAATTGATAACCCTAGTTTTGTATGAAATGAGTGTTCCATAGAAATCAAGACAGTTAATATGTGCTAAATAGCCTTTTAGCTGTTTTTGAATTGTGGAGCTCTTTTTTATGTGTTGTATCACCAAGGGGCAAAACCCACATTGCATTCAGGGAATATTGCCTGAATGATATACATATGTAGATGTACACAGCCCATGTGCATTACTACAGCAGAAACTGTAGGAGAAATCCAGTGCTCTATCGTATTGCAAGGCCCTTCCAAATAACTAGGAAACGGGACATAAAAAGATCCTCATTCATACTTATTTGGAAGTCCTTTGTTCATCTTTCTTCATGCTACTTTCACGCACAAAGCTATTTGGGCATTCATGATGAATGAGGATCAAAATGATTTTGTACAGCGCCTTTTTGGGCATATTCTAATTACCTAGGGACATGGATTAGCATTGCAATAGCTGTAAGTGCCAAATGTTGTATTTACTGTGGGAGCACTCAAATACACAGTAGTTTAGTCAGCACATCACTACATGGCTCTTTCTTGAAACTGCTTACATGATTATTTCTTACGTTGCATTTTTATCAGAGCATAGTGCAATTGTTTACATGATTCTACATAACCTGTAAGAAGTCAAGAAACAGCAAAAAGATCTAGTCTAACATCATAAGACTGGTCTAAAACCAATGAGAACAGTAGCTATCTGACCAGACTTAATCTCTCTCATCCAGCCTCCTGTCTCAGACAACACCCAATACTAGGTGTTTGAGGAGAAGATATGTGATATTTATGACTTAGCATACTCACAGCTCAGCTTGCTTCCTGCAAGCCCTGTTTTGGCTTTAAGTTGGCACATGCCCTGAAGCATGAGATTGTATTTCACTAATTTAATGTTATCCTATCTAATATTGGATTATCAGTTTTTAAAACCTCAGGGGAAATTCTGGCTCTCAGAACTCTACTGCAAATAGTTGACTTAGTTCAGCAAATATTAGGCACTGCAGAAAGCAAATGGTGTTTGGGATTCTGACAGGTGAACTCTGGCAAACTGAGCTGCAGTGGTTTGCAGGGCTATTACCCAGACTCTCTCTGCTGGTGGTTCCTGCCCTCCTGCTGCATTGGATGTGTACTGGTGTGCCAGCTGCACCCCTTCACTAACTGCTTTCTCAGTCCAAACCACATTAACAAAACCTTGGTCTTCTGAGCTGTTACGCTAGACTGTGATGTGAAGCCTTCTGCTGATTCCTCTACCAGGAGGAATCTTGTAACAAGATGTTACAAGACATCTTGTGGGAGGAGGGTGGGAAGTGGGAGGGTAACATCTCACATTATCCCCCTGGAGCTTGCTTGTAGGAACTCTTCAGTTTCTGTAACTCAACATGCTTAACAAGGAAGATCCCAACCCAAAACCCTAATATAAGATAATAATTAGAGTTTGCAAATCACATCTAAGCAAAAGACTGGCAGATTGTGGCTATTGTACCACCAGTATGGCACAGATGTGCAGGGAATGACTATGCTTATGGATGTGTTATGTCCCAGGTACAGCAAGACTGGAATAGGAACAGCAGTGAAATGTCATGCCCTGCTCACTCAACAGCCAGCGCTCTCTCCGCCAGCTCCATTTTTACAGCCCAGGCCTTGGGCCCCGCATTGCCTGGCACACTAGTATCTCCCGCACACACGAGTTGGTTCTCAGAGGCAACAGTGGCTCAGCAGTGCTCCTGCAGTGCAAATCATAAAAGCAACGTGCTGCTGACAGAGGCTTGCCTGCATAAGACAGGTTTTGAGATGTTTGCAGGAAAAGCTTTATAAGAGTGTTGCAATTTTTTAATAACGATTTAAATTTTTTTTCTAGTCCAGAAAATCTAGGGCTTACACAGATCACTAAATATAACTTCCGCTTTGTTAATTAATTGCTCCATTCCTTCTCTATTTTGCACATCTTTAGCCTCTGTTAATGGCACAAGTACTGGTAATGCCATTGAGAGAGATCCACTTGCAGTGTTTTGGGTGTTTTCTATCAGTGGTCTAAGCTGGAGTTTTCTCAAGCTGGCTATTGCACATAGACTGTCTGCCAAGTAGGCTTGGATCATTTTAAAGCCATATTGACTTTAATATAGACAAAAACTGTTGATGATCATGTTTTCCATCAACTAGAGGCAGGCAGCTTCTGAATTTGCCTCCTAGAGAGGAAAGCAAATTTTGAGGCCCGACCTGTTGGAGCTGCAGGCATCAATCTGCCAAACCATCCCCTAGCACACTTGTGATGGTTATGCTGTCTGTGGTTACTTCTTCTGACACATACGTTTTACCAGTGGTTTCCTTGACTCATAATTAAGGAACTCCGCAATATGGGAAGTAAAATAGGTGGCCCTGGAGAACGCAATATCTTTATTAGTCTCTTTTTTGTATTGCTCAATAGTATATTAGTCACACTGCAGGAAGCACGTGGAAGATATGCCCTTCCTTGGGGAGCTTATAACTTAACTGAAGAACAGAACAAATAAATATAGGCAAAGGAAGAAGTGGAATACAAGAGGAAGGATACAGTCTAGGTAGACGGATTCATAAATATTTCATAACATAAACACAGGCTGGAACTTCTCCTGCTATCAGCTAGTGGAGATTTATAGATAAGATTATGAAAACATAAGGAATATCTTACTGGTTAAGATCAGTGGTCCATTTAGCCCAGGATTCTGTTTCAGCCATGGGAATATGCAATGCTACTTAAAGAAAGGACATAAGCTTGGCCACTTTCTACAGTCTATATATAAAACCACAGGATACCACAGTGCTCATCCAGTCTGACCTACATGACATAAAACTACAGAGCCTCACTAAATTAATTCTCTTTGAACTAGAAGAAGATGTCATGCACCTCAGTGACACTCTGCTGCTTAACACCAGCTGCCGATTTACCCAGAGATCTTTGTGGCTTTGTTTTCCCTTCATTTAACGTGTTTGAAATGTTAATACGCTTCCTTTTTTTTTAATAAGTTATCATCACCAACATCAACACTTTTTTTTTTCCCTTCCTTGCTAAGTTTCACAACCCATCAATAGAAGAAGAAAGAGAACTACCATAAAACTCCATGTATCAGATGATAGAGGCTAGTTCTCTGATAGCAAAAGTTGGGAGAGGGAAGGGCACAGATTCCCTACACCTGGACGTTTTCTGTTTACAGCCTAATGTCTATCATACTCCTAGTATCATGGGATAAAGTTACTCTTATCTGTCAGTTTGGAGGAGGGGTGTTTCACCCATGTTCCTGTATGCCCAGGTTTTATATATTTCATATTTCAGTTTTTTGAATCCGTGTGTATGTCTGTGTGTATATCTGGGATTTTTTTTCTGTTGTTATTGTGGTGTTTTTTTTTAAATTAGTGTTTTATGCCAAGAGTTACTTAAATACTTATGTGGTGGTTTGCCAACAGAAGTACGTAATGTTACATCCTTAGGGAAGTTTTCTGCTTTTACTAACCCCACAGAAAAGGGCTATGCATTTCTTAAACAACTCTGAGAATTGTGTTCCAGATCCTTGTTTGATGTAAACTGGCTTAGCTCCGCTGAGGTAAATGAAGCCTGCTGAATAATGGCAGCTGAGCCACTTAAGACATACCAAATGAAGTGTTACACAGAAATGCACAGTGCATGGAAGCATTGCAATCCCTGTACAAAAGGGTAATAAACATCTGAAAGGGTTTTCTGCAGATATCTGTGATTATCTTGGGGAAATTCTTCACCCTGCAGTGTGCAGAACTTCTCTAAGTTTTCCCTCTTTCTTTTTTGTTTTTTATACTCCAATACTGAATTTAGCCATTATAGGAGGGCCATTTTGAACAAATTCCTCATCAAACTGTAAAGCAAGTGAAAGGCAACATAACCTTTGCTCTCTCAGTGACTTTCCAAAACAGCTGCCTAGCATAAACAACTCAGGAAATATTATTTTTTCCCCAACAAAGTAAATCATCTGACGTGAGAAACTGTTATAATATTTCAGCTCTATCATGATTTACTATATGTAAACCCAAAATATTTATGGTTTCCTTGATGAGTTTACATTTCTTTTCTTGATGCTAGGGGAAAAACTTCCTGTAAATAATATTATTTAAACGGATGTTCAGCTATATCTGAACATCATTGCTCAGAATTTCCAATAGTCTTTGCACTTTGCATAGATGCTTTTATTTATACTTTGACATGAAGGGATATATTTCCAAATTTATGGCAGTACATTAGGTTCACTGGTATTATATTTTTAGTTTGCAGATTTTCAACATTTACAGTAAAAATATCTACATATTTATTTTAATTATGGAAGTGTTTAGAGGCCTTGCAAAGCATAAAGCTATAGTGTAATTATGTGAACACAGAACACAGAGTTTCCAGTCTGCGTAGACTTGCAAACTTAACTTTGAACAGATACTTAAGTAACATCCTAACGAGATGGCTGGGCCCTTCCCCTTGAGCCAGGCTACGGCAGAGGCACATAGAGTGGTCAGTGCATGGACTGCTCTACAGGAGAGTAGGGGAAAGGGCACCCCAAATGGGATACATGTGCCCCAAGCACTGAGGGTAGCTGTCCTCCTCGCTCTGCCAAGGAGAGCATCTCAAAGCTGTGGGAAGTAGCACAGCTGGAAGAAGGAGGTTCAAGTGCCAAAATGTTTCTATGGCTCAAGCAACCCAGACTGCCTTTCTTTCTTTTCTAGGTGGTTTAATTAGAAATGTCTATGTATATGGAGGAGTTTTTTCTGTTGTTATTTTACGAGGTAGCAGCACTTGTATGAGGTCCTGCTATTAATTTTACTGTATGTGTTATCCCTGTATATATGGTTGCTGAATCTGGAACATTTCACCATTCGGATTTCAGACTTCTGTTCAAAATAAAATAGATGTTGGGGACTTTGGCTTAGAGTTTACATCATCTCTGCTAACTGTGGAAAAGCTGCTGTGACTTCAAGATTTGGATCTTTGCATCTGTCTCCTTCACGGGGAGGGGGTACCCAATTATTAGCTCCTGCCTGTTGCAAGCCTGCAATGTATCATCCTGGTTGCAGTGCCACGGTCCCTTGGAGCTCAGCATTACATGTCGAGTCCTTGTGGAAACCCATTAATAAGCAGTAGGGCCTTCCACTTAGCTACGAGCCAGGCTGGCGCTGAGTTTTAACTCGTTTTTTCTCATGCGGTGGCTGTGGAGACATTCCAGTCATACAATTAATCTTCAAAGAGAGAGGCTGTAGAAAGCAGTTGGGCTGAAAGCTCCAGATGAGAACACTGCAATCTGTTGTTCACTGGTAGGTCTGCACATGGGTGGCATCCTAAGGCAGGACCCCACTGCACGCAGCGGTGTGACATGAGGATGAGAAGAAAACCATGAGAAAGACTCCTTCAGTCTTCTCTCTCCCTGGGAACAGGTCTGGGACAGGCTCCAGATGGGTCTGGTGAAGGCCACAACAATTTCGGGGTGTCTAAATGGCAGCCAGCAACCAGCGGGGCTGGGGGACTTCTGGTCACATCCCCAGCAGTGGCAGGAAAGTGAGTATGATGTGGTGGCTTATATGCTGCCTCTTGGCCCTGGTGGTTTGCTGAGGATTGGCAAAGGCAGGTTTCTCAGCAGAAACCGCTGGCGGTGCAGTGGGAAACAACAACCTCGACTGCTGGAGCTGTCCTGCTTTTAAACTGACTGTTATCTGTGGCCAAATGTCTTCTCTGTTGACCAGAGCACGATAAAATTTCTCTAATGAGAATATATTAATGTTAGCAAATTCCCATCTAGTCAGCCATGCTCAGAAATTGGCTATTAGCTTTTTATTTAGATTTCTTTTTAAAAAAATGAAAATGCAATACCTCTATCTGAAACTCGGGGCATGAACAAACAAGACATTTTAATAAGTGTGCTAATGTTGTTATTACAAGCCTCTTGGTACACCAAAACGAAAGCCTATCCTCACAACTCAATTATTTCCATTCACTCCTTCTGCACAGAAAAATACAAGAGCTTACGTGCATTTGGAAAGTCAGTAATTTTGAGTACTGTGAGATCAGGGTTGGGGGAGTGAATTTCCAATGACATTTTGTAGATTATGCCCTCCACAGTCTGTCTCAGCTTTCTTTCTAAACCTCGGGCTGTTAGTTAAACCAGCTCTGCCAATTTTATTTCCAATAGTGGTAGACATAGGAAGAGAGAGGGAAGGTCTCTGCGACATCCGAGACTGAGGCAAGCCTTAACTGTATATGCACTTATTTGCTGTATGGACGACTGCTCAGCCCAGAAACAAAATGGAAGGCAAAGCAAGATCCGTGTCTCATGACAGCTTTATTGCTTTTCTCCCCTGGAGGCATTACGACACTTATTGTAGCATTTTTGGGAGACTTTGAAGTTCCTTTACTTCTAATTGCAGAACTCATGTCATTTGGGGAATTTGAAAATAGCCTCTTTTCATCTTTTCCAACAGTCAAATGTTACATGTTAACGTTTTATTCTGCACATTATGAATTCAGAGATATAGAAATGACTGGCATTTTGCTCCACATCTTGCAGTGATTTTCTCAGCTGAAAAATGTCTATTCGAACCCAGCCACTGCCACTCTGCCAGATGTCTATTAGAGAAGCATCCTTTGCAGTCAAACTGCTGCCCCACCAGCAGCAGTCTCGCTGCCTGCAGACGTAGCACAGCGTTTGGACTGGCTTCTCTGAACCTCTGCACCGGTGTGTGGTCCCCGTGCCTGGTGCTTGTGGAAACAGGCTGGGGGAAGATGCCAGGAGCTGCTGTCCCTGTGCAGGACTTGCCAATGAACAAAGCATGGACTGAGTTGTGATAGCTGCTGTGGGATCCCTGGGGCAGGGATGTGCGTCTTCTGCTGAGTTTGGACCGTAACAGAGCAAAACATGGGTATCAGTAGAGTGTGAATAATAAAAGGAATAATAAATTGCAAAATCAAGCCCTGTAATGAAAAAATAAATAATCTAGATAGAATGTCTTAGAGTGTCTAAGCCTGATTTACTTGCAATTCTGGCTGACCGTTATTATTATTAGGTGAGCAACTTGCAGTGATTTTTCACCTGATGCTCTGCAAATTAGCTATGCTACAGGATGAATGTAGGAGATTTGTGTTTATTGTTTTATGAAATTATACAGTAGGTAAAAATTCATTTGGAACATCACCACCATCACATTGCAATTTTATGACCTGTAGCGCTTCTGACACACAGTAGCACTGCTGTTCAACACAGATGAACAACATCATCAGTATCACTGGTCATCTGGAGCAGTGAATAATAGTCACAGGAGCAGAGCCAACGTTTACTTCAGGTTGGCACAGAAATCCACTCACCTGCGGGTTATTCTAATGTTTATTCCATATGAAAGAGCAGAGGAAGGCTTTAGGTTTTCTGACACATACGCTAATGTTTTCCAGGCCAAAATTCTGTGCCAGGTATCATAATTATGTACAAATTCCCTCCCATCCTCCACCCCCATTGCAGTGGCAGGTGAATCAGTGTCTGTGTTATTTGCCCTCCTCAAACAGGATTCAACTGTGACCCTGAGGAAAAAAATACATTTGCATATGCAGAAGAAGCTGGTGGCAATTTGTATTCTAGTTTAGCTCTTCTTGTAGTAAATGACATTTCTGTACAGCCCAAATATTTCTTTTATGTCAGATTCTACTTACTGGTTTCCATTTCCTAGAGTCAATATAGAAATCAATCATGTCAAAAGGAAAATTCAATAAGAAAATCCTTTATGGCATAAGCTTAATTATAGATATGTTTTCTTTTGTAAAAATAGAAAAAATCCAAGTACCAGAGCCCTTTACAGATCTTTCTACACAATATGAAATATCTGTATTTATGTATAAAAAATTATGAGTGAACTTTTATTATTCCTTACATAAAAAACCCATGGGGAAAGGCCTGAAAACATTATCTTCTTGACTAAGTCACTGCACGATGTCATCTTAACTGTACTGACAGAAAAGGAAAAGCATTGCAAATTAAGGATGATACAGCAATATTTTAAAATCTTGATGTCCTTCCTGCAACACATTGATTCAGTCATTAAAACCCACATATCGAAATCGGTCGAGAAAAATATTGGGAAGTGAGCTGTCCCTGCTGTCCTCAGATCCCTATACACTATGTTTTCAGTCTCTTACTTATCTAGCTAATGAACTGGACTTGGGAATAACGTTTCATATGAGTTTTGCTGGAACATATTGCAAGTGTTGGTGGCTTTTATGCGAAGAGGGATGAAGGGTTCACCTCAAGCTGGATTTTAATCTCTTATTATTTTATGAGGTTTTTTTGTGTTTCTCAGTGAACTAAGTGCATATGAACTCTTACTGACATTAAGCAGAGCATCAGAATTTAGCCCAGAATGAGATACCTATTTTATATGACACTAAGATAGTTTCTCTAGGAGAATTTAGATCTCAAGAAAAATAAACAAGAAGTGATGCAACTCAGTATGCTGTATAAGAGCAAAATGGCAGATTTTGAGGGGTGAAAACAAAATCTTTACAACAGATCTAGATTCAAACCTCATATGTGCATGTTTTTAGAAAGTTAGAGTCAACTTTGTTTTGGAAAATATCAGAAAGTTCAGATTTAATTTAATATCTAGAACAACACCTACTGTATGGATTTCTCTACAACTTTTTCCCTCCTCTTCGTGTAATTTCCCCCATCTTTTACCAAGGTTATAATGTTAAGAATTTCCCCTACCATTCTCAAAGCAGTAATCCAGCAGTAAATAGTTTCCTCCTCATAGCATGTAGATAGCAGTGATGAAATATGAACTTTTATCTCCCCTCTTTTGCATTGTCTTTTGTGTGCTAGTTTGTTTTAGGATTTTATGTGCTAGTTCAGTGCAAATGCACTCTTTCCCTGTTCACTGAAGACACAATGCAAGATTTTAATATCTTAATTTCAAAACTGCACATCCATCCTAGAAAAAGTACAGAATGAGTGCTGTGCCTGCTGTGTGCAGATCTACGCTAGAGGTAGTAAGTTAGACTTGGTAGAGCAGGCTCTTAAAATTATAGCTTATTCCCAGACCAGTGCTTAATATTTCCCTCCAGCAAGCTCTGTTGCTGATGCTCAACTGTGCTACAATGTTGGCCTCTTCCCTTCTCTACCTGCCCAAACTTGGGGTGTGAGGTTCCCACCCCACCTCATCCCAAGGTGTTCAATCAGCACAGCTTACAATAGTAGGCAAATATATCCCAGATTTATTTGGCTAAACCTGCTCCTGAGAGCAGGAGCAGAAAGAAGGCAAATACAGTAGCCCTTTGTTATCTTCTCTACAAAGTTACTGTCAGTAAGGAACAGAACAAAAATCAATGTTTTTTCTTAACGGAAATTGGAAGAACTCAATACCTAATTAATTTGTGCCTTTCAGTTCCTGTAACTGCTAACAATGCTGGATGCAACATTGCCAGCATTTGTTACTCTGCTTTTTTCCTACATCTCTTGTCTCCTACATCATACCACTTACACCATCTTTTTGATATTTCTATTTTATGCTGAAGGCTTTCCCAACAGTACCATTCTCATGAACTTCCAGAGGTAATTCCCAGAGAACATAACACCAAACTTTATGTCAACTAATCATCACCATGACTTCATGCAGACTATGAAACTATCAGCCACATCTATGCCCAGATGCAGATTAGCCACTACTGTCAGAGAGAACATTCATAAATAAAGACATTATAGCATTTTCAAAAAGCCAAATTTGATGTGTCTCAGATCAAAAAATAAAAGTGCATCCTATGGGGTATTATCACTAGTGTTTTTTTTCTCCTGTTTCCATTTTGGTACTATATTGATACATAATGTACTATTTCAAGCTATTGCACTGCATCTAAATAGACTGCATTTTCAGCTCAAAAGTGCTGACAGTCATACAATTTCAGTAATTCACCTACTGAACTCCAGAGGGTAATCTCTGAGGGTCTATTGAAAACCCATTAACTTCATCAATACCATTCTGGATCCTCTACTGTGAGCTGGTAAGCTACAACACTGTTTACATGGCAATATTGAAAAAAAAAATCACTTTTATTCTGATTTTGAAATACAGTAGAAAACATTTTATTCCTTGACATTGGTGGGATTGGTTTTCTTTGCACTAAAATGAGTAAAATAACTTCCTCTAAGAGGCTTTGATTGAGTGTGACTTAGTTTTTAATACTTAAAGTGTACTAGATGATAGGTTACTTAATAGTTTTTCTGATAAACTATGCTGACCGGTGTTTCTAGATTATTAGAGGTGCTTGAAAAAAAGAATTTTATACACAAGCACACTGAAAGCAAGACTGAATTTGTGCATTTGCATATTACTGAATACCTTGACAATCAATTTAAAGGCTCTGAAGAAAGTTTGATCTCATCAAAATCCAATAAAGAAGCTTCCCAAAACTAAAAAAATCCATCTGTTTGATGGAAGAAGCAAATACTGCTCTTTCAGAAATGATAAACCACAAATGAAAATAAAAATAAGGTCTATAAGTAAATTCTTGGCTTGACAACGTGTCTGCTAACATTTGCGCAGTTCTGACAACACTTGCTGAAGCAAGTTGGAATGTGACAACAGTCCTGAATGGTACTACTAGCACATGACACATGCCTTTACTAAAGATAATGCATACACAGAATACATCATTAATCTTCTTTTAAAGCCTCTTTGAGAGCAAATATAAACTAACATAAATTATTTAACTGAAACCACTGAATTATCACTTTTAGACATTTAGTTAAGTGGGAAAGGACTTGGTTATTAGCACTCTGGGCTACTCATTGTCCAAGCTGCAGCTGCTCTAGCACCGTGTAGGATAAAACCAGGCAGTAGAAAGGCCAGAATTCGAGCCCTTCCCGGAGGTCATTCCAATGCTTAGATACCACTCTGTCCTGAACTGCAGTGAAAAGTCAAAATAGAGACTAAAAGTGGAAGTGAGGAACTCTGCAAGTTTTCTTTCATTTAAATATGTCAAGGAACTCAGCTTTTGCGTGCAGTGACAACTTAACTCTGCTCCTCTGAGTTGTCACAGAGGTTTGTGCAAATTGTAATTCTAAATCACGCAGTGCTATTCTCTTGGATGTGTTGGTCTCTCTGGCATGACTACATCTCCTGTGCTACATTTTAGTCAGGGGTTGCAGTGACTGATTATAGTGAGAAAATGGAATAGAGCAGAGGGAACTGTAGCTGTTCAGTGCAGAGATTAACTGAATTTCCACTGAATGTATTAATTTGGCTTAAGTGTATTGTAGAATTGGGTAACTGTGATTCCATCTCTTTGATTTATAAAAACTGTTCAGAGCCCTGTTCACCAGTAGAGTGATGGGGCAAATCACCCTGCAGGAGACAGTTCATGCTTCTGAGCTCCTCTCAGGTCACA
Source organism: Strix aluco (assembly GCF_031877795.1). Taxonomy (NCBI): domain Eukaryota; kingdom Metazoa; phylum Chordata; class Aves; order Strigiformes; family Strigidae; genus Strix; species Strix aluco. Next base: position 90,872,869 of record NC_133931.1, on the reverse strand, counting down.
CCACAGCCAAAATAAATTCTGTAGATCTTTTAAATTGGACTTCTGTCCCTAGACTGTGTTGAGTGGTGTTTTCCTCTGTTGTGCACCTGCCTCTCTGATGGTGTCTTACTGTGTCTCTTTTACTTCCTTTCACCTGCTCTACACGTTCAACTCCCCACTGCTCAGACCAGCACACATCCCCCCATCTATGTGTGATTCTTTCTTGGATGCTAACATGGTGCCCCTCCACCTATTTCTTATGGCTATGTCAAGAGAAGAAACGTCACCTGTGGATGTTTTGTCTGAGTCCTAAACCCTTAAAAAATGTCAATATGTCCTCCACATTATTATGTATTTTTGTAAAAATATTTTGGAGAAAGGGAAGAAAAAAGTAGAAGAAGAAAAGAGAGGTGAAAATCCAGTGAGGTGAAGTAGTTTGGGAGATGGCTGTATATTCTCATAGAAAACTATAATGGAGCCTAAAAAGCTCATTGTTGTTACTGCAGCAGCAGGAGGCTGAGCTGTGCAACCGCAGCACCACTACAGTGACACTTAATGAACAGTTGGTCCCTTCCTAATTTGAACGATCAGACTTCAGAGAGGATGGAGCAACCCCCTTCACAGCCACACAAAATGTGCCGTTGTGGAAGCAGTGAGGGAGCCACGGTCGGTGCGGAGAAGGAAACAGAAGGGAGAGCTTGGAGGCTGTCTGCCCAGGACAGCAGAGGTATGGATAAGGTATGGTGAAGGGGGAAGCAGGATGGTGGGAAAGAGGGAGTGAGTGAGATGGAGAGATGTCTGGAGCTCAAAGGCCATAAATAGCTTTTTTTTTTTTTTTTTTTTTTTTGGAAGAAAGGCTGATGAAAGAGACGAGCTGACATAGAAATGTGTTTTGCAATGAGCAGCACGTTTCCCTTATTTCTAAATCACAGGAGTCCTTTTTTACTAATACAAAGGTAGGAATAAAGTCTATTATGACAAGTGGTATGATTTCTGCTACATCTTAACAGGGTTTTATTTTGTTTGGCATAACTTTATTGATCTGTGCTTCATTCCAAGTAACATGGGCCTTACTCACCTTTTTCAGTCATGGAAGAAAAGTTATTTATTTCTCAATTATTGCTGTTGTATTAATACAGAACTTGAGTTCCACATAATTGCACAGGGCAGGCATGTATGGCTGTGTCTACAACTAAATTAAACATACCCAGGATTGTGCCTAGGCACTGAATGTGCCTATGCTACATGACATGTCACAAATTTATGCTACTCAGTTCTCTTAGTCTTTGAGATGTAGTGACCACAAATTACCTGTTAGGAATACCTTCTGGTAAATTCCAGTTCCCAAAATTGTCTGGGAATTGTTTGGGAGGACTGGTACTGGGCCAAAGCATAAAGCGATGTACTAGCAATTCAAGAGCACAGATCATTGCTTTCCAGTGCTCAGAAATATCCCTGGACAGTATTTTACTAATCTAAACTTAAACTGTGATTAGTTGTTCTGGTTTCGGCCTAGAGCTTAGTTGCCAGTTGTGGTTAAACCATGACAGTTGCCTTCCAGGTCAATGGAGCAGACTCCACCATTACTGAATCTTTGGACATTTACACAGATTTAAGTGTATTCAAAATAGGACAAGAATCTGTTATATTCCTTGCATTCTTCTTATGCTCATCCTTCACAACATGGTTCTTATTGTTGGTGTCCTAAAATAAGGAGATGACTTATAGTTTATTTAATGTGTATATTAAAATAGCAACAGAAAGTAAAACCTTTCAATTTAATGGGTAAGTATAAATATAAGCAAGCTTATGGTACCCTACTGTTCTGAGTTGCTGTGCAAACATATAGTGTGAGGCAGTCTCCTGGAGATTGCACAGAGCTCTCACTTCAAACTGGCAGAGACCCAGAAGCAGCAGGGATGAGGGTACGTGCAAATAGAATTAATTACTTGAGAAAGAGGAAGCAACAAGTTAGTAGCAGAGAGATGGGACAAAGACAATGACTTGGGGGTTACAGTGGATGTCAAGTGGAGGATGAGCCAATGAAGTACTGTCACTGCAAACCAGGACAATGGTAGCCAGCAGGCTGAGGAGAACTTTCATCCCCCTCTGCTCAGCATTGGTGAGGTTGCCCTGGCATGCTGCAGTCAGTCCCGGGCCTCCCACATTGAAAGGGATATGTAGAAACTCAAGAGTGTCCTGCAGAGAGCTACCATGATGGGAAGGGGCCATGGGCCTACAAGGAGCAGTGGAGGGCGCTGGTACAAAGTCTGATGAAAAAGAGGCTCAGAAGCAATATGGTAGGAGCCTATGTGTACTTGAAGAGAAGGTGCAAAGATGTCTGACCCAAACTTCTCTCATTGTCAGCAGATGATATAACAAGAGGTGGCAGTCACAGATTGTGGCTGGGAGGGTTGGATTAGGACAATTTAGAAAAAAAACTTCTTCATTTAGCAGAGTAGTGCAGGAAAGGAACAGGCTAGCGGGAGAGGCTGCTGAATCTCTACCCCTGGAGGTTTGCAAGGTTTAGCCAGACAAAGCAACAGCTGACCTGATCTAGTGCTGGCGCCATCTGGCTTTGAGTGGAAGTGAGCTGGGCGGACTTGGTGATCTGCAGCCAGCACTGCTATTTCTGTGAAGTAGAACCCACGTGCACCGACGCTGGGCATGAGCCTTGTCCAGAAAACAATCACTTTGACCACAACTTGTGCAGGAGCTTCTACTGTATGCTAGTTCAGTGTATGATTTTTTTTTTTTTTTTATAAACAAGGTAGCTATTCTCATAGCTACTTTCCTTATTGGGAAATATAAAACTTTTTTATTTATTTGGAAATATAAAACTTTTATATTTGGAAATATAAAAGAGTTATAAAACTCTGCTGGGACAGTTTTATACTCTGCCCCAGCAGACCAGCAGACCAGCAGTGGTGTTTACATTTTGGAGAAGTGTATTCTGGTTATTAGTAGAGATGATTTCTTTTGTATGCTGGGAAATCTGCAGTCTAGATGCTGAAGGTCATCATATATTTCAGCTAATTTTTCTTTCTAATAAGTGGCATGCAATTTCAGTTTTCATCTTTACGAGCTTTTTTTACATTCCTATTATGAAATGTGAATATGACCTGAAGGAGATCCAAATTTTGCCTATGTGCACAGAAAATACTTGAATCTGCTGACAAATATATGTCAGCATGTACTTTATGAGAACTTGGTATGCACTGATGGTAGGATATGTTTGACAAGATTAATCAGAGACCGGCTCATGCAGATATTAGCCAGGCTGCACACGTATGAGTGAAAACCACTCAAACTCAAATTAACTTAATAGAAACACTGTTGCTAACACAGCACAGTGCAGTAAAGATAAAATACAGTGAGTGGTCAAAGAGGAGAGCACAGCTAAGCATTTAGTTCATTAACTATGCAACTTCCAGTATGGTCACACAGTGTGACAGACAACAGTGGATTCTATGTTTCAAGCGATGGTACAACAGCATGGCCCTCTACCAAAACTGCAGTCCTGTTTTGCTGAAGACTTGTGCACCCAGCGTTAAGTACACAACAAGGCATGCAAAAGCTGCTTGGTATTATCAAATTAGAAAGGCGCACCATAAAACTCAACATTGGCCTCTTTCCTGCCCCCTGCATAGAATGTACCCCATTACACTCCAGCAAACTCCTGGTCTGTGAACATCACCTTACTACACTCTGCATAGCAGCTTCGCTGATACAGCCATTCTAGAAATCCTAAATTGCATTTAGGGCTATTTTAAAATATGATCAGATTCAGCCTCTGCTCCCATTTGAATCAATATTAAAATTAGAATTGACTGGGAGTTATTTTATGTATTTGTGACAATGCTCTCAATTTCTCTCAAATCTTTTGCGTTTTAATTTTTTTTTTTTTTTTTTTTTTTTTTTAATGCTTCAAACTGAAAAATTCTCTCCCCTTCAGCTTTGGGCCACTGAAAAAAGACTCAGTGTTTGGGGAGTCTCAAAACCTAACTTGAACTGGTTAACATGTTGTTGACACAGTCTTTTGCTTTTCCCTTGAAAAAAAGAAAAGAAGAAAATAGACATTTCATAAAGAAACAAATTAGAAAAACAACAAGAACATGCAGGTAGAAACTATTTCATGAGCCCTAAAACTGTCATTGGCTTAAAAAAGTGCAGTGCTAGGCCAACCCTGAGCAGTTCTGTAAGAAGAGGAGAAAGGTTTTGTTTCATTGGTGTTGCATGGTGTTTTGCCCATTTATTTCATTCTGCTTTATATGAGCCTCTACTTTTGTTTTGGTAAATAATAGTTTTGTTATTGTAAGAGTGCTGCTTCACTTGGTTCCCCATGGAAGCAGAGGTTATGCATTCACCTAAGTGTGTGCTCGGTGTCCATCTCTCCAGTACTTTCTGAAACCACTGGTCTGTCAAATCAAGTTGAAACTGCTCTCAAAGATATTAAGCTCTTGCAAATGATGTGAAAACAGGTGACTGGGAGAAGAACGATTCTATTAGCATCCCCACAGAAGGGAAAGTTCCAAGATAACTTCACCTTTTATTCAACACTGGAATTCAACAAGGCAGAAACATTTGATTGAAAAATGGCTGCTTCCATTGAAGAGACACCTTCAAGTGGCACCCTCACCTTATTAGATGCTGAGGAACCTGACCATGAGATCTGACACCATGCAAAGTAGGCTTCACTTTATTCACTGAGTTTCTTATTAAGGGATGCATTTTTCCCTGGGGTTGCTCTTTGTTTAACCTCTCCCTGCATGTTCTGAAAGTCTGACACACAGAGCAGTATATCTGCAGCTGTGCATCAAAGAGCTTTTGAAAGAAAAATGACAACCAAATACCTAGAGCTCTAGATACATTTGGCTGCGGGGAGACAACTGTAAAGGAAAGAAGGAGGTCTTGGCAGAAACCATGCAGATATGATACAGGGTCAGCTTGTGGAGTGGGCTGAGCAGAACAGTAAAACACCCTTGGTGAAAGTGGTCATCACTGCATTGGAAAATAGGCTTGTCCTGATGTGACAGCTGAGGGTGTTGGTCAGCATGGGGCAGCTCCTCACAGAAACCCATTCTCCCCTCACCCAAAGTGGGAGCAACAGGTTTCACTCCTGCCCCAGCTCTCCAAACCATTGCCATTCCCCCACCATCACTTCTCATGGAAGCAGCAGCTTAACCTTGACTTCCTCCCAAGCTACCCCCGCACCTTGCAGCAGCAAAACTAATCTTCCCACACCTCTGGAAAACCTTGAGCTGGCTCAGGATACAGTGCAACAGAGACAAGATGGTTTTGATGGGAGGAGTACAGCACACTGGGAATGCCAGGAGCTGTCTCTTCTATTGACAAGTTACACTAAAACTCTTACATGCCATTTTTAACAATCCTAAAGTTGTGCTAGCTGCTGCAGCAGAATTAAAACATGGGACCTGATCCTATATCACTGACATCAGAGGAAGTTTTGCCACTGTGTTGAGTGGGGACAGTTTAAAAGCATATGCGTTTAAGAGATTATGCTTTGCAACTTTAGACTGTAAATACATAAGCTCTGTGGACATCTAGGTTTATTTCTTACACCTGTTGTAATATTAAGGCTTCAGTAGCTGAAACTATTATTATTTGTCTTTGTTGCTAGACTGTTTCAAGCTTCATGGCCCCATATTTGTGCAAAAGTTGAGCAGAGGTATTGCAGAAAGTTGTCTGTTAAGTGAAGGAATAATTCCAATTGCACTTAAAAAGTCCATTCTCATCCTAGAGATGTTACTGGTCCTTCTGGCACTCCAATTTTATGCACTGGTACCTTCAACAGAATCAGTCATCTATCTGAAACTGGAACAACCTGCACAAATAAACCCCATGGGAGAACTATGAAGTAATGCGGCCTTGGCGAAAAACTGCGGAGATGAACCAGCCAGGATTCATCCAGTATAAGCAGTTTGCAAAACCGGAGCCTCCTCCTCAAAAAGGCAGGAATAAAAGGTCCCTCGAAAGGAGCCTCCCCTTGCCCTCTGCCTCTCCAGGTGTGCACAGAAGAGCCTTCACTTCATGGTGAGAGGGGATTTCTCCTGCTGAACACAGGCAGCCAAGGGTGAAGCTGGGCAGAGGAGGCGGCCATCTGCCAGCGGTGAGGAGCAGCCACAGAAGCCACCTGGGCACTGAGGGAGCTTCCCACCACTCCAGCCAACATCTTGCTGCCCCAAGCCCTTCCTGAACCGTGGCAGGGGTGCTCAAACATGCTGCCTCATATTACCTCTTTGATTGAGAGCTGGACTTGCAGATGAATTAATTCCTATGCAAGAAGAACATGCTTGATGCGGAAAAGTGAGTTTTCTCAGAGAGGAGAGGATTTTCTGTGAAATATTTTGGGGCGGGAGTGACAATGGGAGGGAGCTAGTTTAGGGGAAAGGACTACTTCTTCACCAGCAATATATTTGGAATATAATCCTTCATTTCAAACTCCAGGAAGAGAGACATATTTATTTTAAATATCAAAAGACTGATTGTCTTTCCTAATTACAGTATGCACCAGAATCACTAGTGTTAAAATTCGATTTATGAAGTGCGAAAAATTGATAGAATTAGACGATCTGTTTTCCACTGAGTCTTGCCTTTATGCTTAGCTGCATATGAGATATACGCAAGGTATATATTATCAAATAATGCATGTAAGACTGGTTACTATTGACAGCTAATAACACACTTATTTAATGATCCCAAGCAAACTCCAAGTGTGCTAATGTGCTAATGTTACATCACATCAGTCAGTAAATGCTGTAATGACCACTTTTGTGGAGTTTACTGGTACGATACTAAAACCCATATTTAATGGTTTAACAGTTTTATTTTTTACAGGAAAAAGCTTCTGCTGTCTACTTGCTGCAGAAGTGCAATCAAGATTTAGTTTCCTTTCCTGTATGAAATACAGGCTTTTACTTTTCTCAAAAAAGTTATAATCTACAATATATAATTTCCTATCAGCTCATTTGCATCAGCATACGGATAGGATGTGGGCAGGCACTTAGCAGCTCATGATTAACACTCATGCAGCTACAAATTCTCATTTACTAATAAAAAGAGAGAAAAAGAAAAATACATCCCCTGCTGTAACTTAAGTGAAGCAAAATTTTATTATTAACTTAATAACACAGCTTATTTATTCACACACAGAGAGAATTACAGAATGCACGATGGCTGAGAGCTGTAAAGACATTTACATTCATCTTCACGAGTGAGCAAAGTGATAACTCATATCTGGTACAGCCAAGAGTGAGTTATTAGATCACTTCTCAGAGATAAAAGGTTACAGCAGATTGCAGCCATCAGATCTTTTAATGTCTCTGTGTACGTTCAACAGTGAATATGAAAAGATAGACCATTTTTTTGCTTCATGCTCTAGCAAACCGCTCTGCAACTTTTACACAGTTGCCCTTGGTTCTCCCTATATTTCCCCCCCAAGTTGTGCTGATGTTGCCACTCAGAGTTTTGTCTTTTACATCTCGACATATGTATGAATCAGTTATTCAGCTGAGTACAAGATCAACAGCTGTTTTCAGAGGCAGATTAATAGCTTGATTTTTAGTGGCACCAAAGAACACACATCTAGGGAAACTTCTTATTGGTTTAACCCTGTTGTTCAGGGGAAGGGTAATTTCCATGTGCATTTAGCCTGACCCTTTCACTTCAGTGTGAACTTTTTATTCCAACTGCATGGTGGCTCTTGAATAAAGGCAGCAAGCAATATAGCTTGTCATATAGCACGGTGACTGTGAGCAGTCACTGGACTTGGGGCACTTAGGCAGGACTGAACATCCCGGCGGGGTACAGATTTGCAGCATCTATATTAAGCTGCTAAACTCATTTGCTATTCTGTCTAAAGTCATGGGTTCGATTATAGGTGTCCCAAGATAACATCAATGATGCAGACATTTGAGGTAGTTGTTATTTTGGCTGGCTTGCCACAGGCTGACCAAAGGGGAAAACAAGATCTGCTGCAGCTGAAGTTAAAGAAACACACCTTTCTAATAGGTATTGCAAAGAACTCCACTGAGCTGTCCTGGAGCTCAAGCACTGACGGTGATCTGACCCACTCATAAATGCATCACACCATCAAGAAATTATCCAGTTTTTGCAGATTTTGCTACTTTGTATTAAATCAGTTGTTTACAGGTATTTATCAGATTTTTAAATTACAGAATCTATTACTGCAGCATGTGCAATACTGCCTGTAAGTGCAGCCCTGTTATTTGCAAGTGTTGTATTCATGATACTTACTAATAAAACCCAGGTGAAACTGTTATCTCAACTGAAGTGTGTATATAAAGACACACAGGTTACTTTCTTATATCATGAACTTTGATTAATATAAGGAAGATTTCCCAGTGTTTAAAGAAGGGGATTGAGAACATAGACTCCTGATTTACATCTAATGATAATTAACATAATTGGATTGATTGCAGCTATATTGATTTCTGCTAGTGGACTTTCTAAACCACAAAATTCATCCTCCACTTGTCAGGATTCATGCTGGCTACATTCTGAGCAGCAGTAAGACAAAACTGGGTGCATCTGTTCTTTATTAAAAGAAACAACCTGCTTTTGGAAACAACTGTGTATCCATGACAAATAAGCTTTGGTTTCCACTTGTGAAGACAGGGCAATGCTTTACAGTAAAGCTTTCCTGGAAAAAGTAGTAGTATGTACTGTAAATTAAAAAATAGTGATAGAAGCACATTTCACCTTTCTGCAAGTGATGCATGTGTATGCATTTCCCATCAAGGGCTTTCAGTCATAAAGCTAAAAATACAGGCAGAATGAGAGAGGAGAGAACAGATGAGATTAAAAACTAAACCAAAACAGACTGTAAGATGTGATTAGAAGAACGAGGCAGGGTTGACAAGGTTTATTAACTATCAGCCTTCCTGTAACAATACTTCAGCCCCAGAGGCTTTTGTCAAAATTTCTTATAAAAAGGTGGGGGAGGGGGTCTCATTTTCAGAAATTGCCAACATGCACAACTTCAACAGGAGCTGTAGGTCCTCAGAAAATGAAGTTCATGGTCTAATAGGTTCCAGTTGCCTCTGTTCCTGTCTGCAGGTCATGCTGTAAAATTACAGCATTCATGCATAGCAGGTGTAACACTCAGAGGAATTGACAGTGGAGCACAAAGGCTATCCAAGGTTAGGGACCCAGACAGGCTTCTGTAAAGCATGAGATTATCAGCTATTCACAGTGAAAAATGAAAGGAGAGAGGAAATCTTATCTCCAGGATTTGGCATCAGTCAATAAGAAATCTTAAGTTGGAATACAAAGACCAAATGGTAAATAAATTGTTAGCAGCCTTATTACACATACCCGTTCTGGGTAGATTTTTCACACAGGACCAAAGCAACCTATTTCTTCTACTGTGCTCTTCTATAATGCTCTATATTGGACTTAAACCCTGCAAGAGAACCAGGGAGCTTTCAAATCAATTTGTTTTAAAATCTCTGGAAGGATTTACTGCATGAGTTTTCCCACCATGATGTTCTGCACAGTGGCCAAACAGTTATAGGCCTATCCATTTGAGACTGGTGTTTGGTATAAAAACTTAACCCACAGCTGAAGGAAATTAAAAGACTTCTACCCCAGAAGAAAGTATAAGAGAGCCTGAGAAATGCAAGACAACCTGGTATTACCTTTGTTTTTGGGAAAGGATTTTTCAGACCTTAGCCCTCCTGGATGGGTGTGTTTTGGGTGGAGCAGAACCAGCTGGGAAATTTCCAATTAAAAAAAAAAAAAAAGTAAATTTGTTCGTTTTTAAGTGTTACAATTTTTAAAATTTAAAAAAATTAAAAAAAAAAGTTATTGATTTTTTTAAGCGTTGAGACGACTGATTTTTCAGACTGAAAGTAGAACTTCTTGTCAATGAAGGATGTCTTTTTTTATTTTTTTCAAAAACCAGCCAGTAACTTGGTGACTAATGAATACAGTTAGGAAACAGAACAAATCATTGTTCTTTCTGGTTCAGGCCAGAGGTTTGTTCTGAAGTCACTGACCTCCAAGATGAATGCCCAAGTCTTTGGGTTATGATGCTCTAGTCCTCTGCTCCAGGTGCCTGCATCCAGACTTCTCATGGGAGAGCTACCCCATGTTCTACTGCACAGAAGCCTAACACCTTGGCTTTCCACACCCCATGTGCACAGCAGAAGCACTGGGATGAGGAGCGAGTTTCTGCTTCACTGAGCATTTCAGTAATACAAACCAAAGGAACCTTGACAGTGACAAGTAAGAGCTCTTCAGTGCTCAGTAGTCAATAGCCTGATTGCTATCAACATCAGTGAGTGATGGATCATCTAAGAAAGACTATATTTTTCTTCTCCCACCTGAGAAATAGAAATAATAGAGATTCTTTTCCTGGTATTCAGGGTACTAGGATAAACGCAGTCAAGTTGGGAAGATGCTTAGGAAGGTGGCTAGCCACACATGCAATTAAAATGACTTTTGAAGCAGCAGTGTCACCAAGATGCAGCTATAAAGCAGTATGCTGGCCAAGACCTAGCCAAAAATCTATGGTAGCTGTTGCATTGTGCATAAACAAGAACCTGCAGATCAATTGTCAGAGAACCAAGGAAGAATTGTTGTAATCAGACTCCAGGGTCACAGAACACGAAATCTAATCTCTAAATTATCCTTTTTTAAAGACCATATTTACCAATGTTTCTAAATGATAGAAAGAATACCTTGTAGACATTAATCCAGGAGTCTAAAGTAAGAGTAGAGCCCCAGTTTCCATCTGTAACAATTTTCTGCCAACATAAAACCAATGACTTCAATAATATTACTCCTGATCTACCCTGGTGCAAAGATGATCAGGGCTCTAAAAGAGGAAATTGTCATATTATGATAATTCAAGAAGAAAATAGGAAAGTAGATGAGAATTTTCCAATGAGACATGCTTGGGTCAGAAGTTGTCAGTTCTTTGAAACAGAAATACCATTTAATGAGCTGCCAATGAGCCACAGAAAACATTTCTGTAAGAAATCTGCCTGAATTTTTGCCAGCTCCTCTAAACAGTTGTTGGGAGGCCTGTTTACAAATACAGGATGGCCCTTCTCTGCAGCATCATAAAAGTATGGTCATTGTGCTTTCTGCACAGAGTTCAAAAATCCTGAGAAGACCATGTCTAGCTTCTCGTGAAGCTCACAGCTTCTGTAGAAGGTGTGTTGCTGCACATTTTTTCTGTAAACGATGGGAAACTGGAACCTCAGAATACCTTGTTACTGCAGCAAAAGAAAAGATCCTACTAGCTCTGCCTGCCAGACTCTTAAATCTTGACGTTTTCTGAAGTAAGAGTACTTTCTGCTCCCCATGCCCTGATGACAGTTTAAAGTTTAAAACAGCAAATTTTTGCTTCTTGCTGCATAAACAAAACCATTTTCCCCCTCCTTACCACATTTTCCCATGATTTCTGGCATTCTCAAGAAAATGGATCAACAATACCAAATTCAAATACTTGAGTACTCCACTCAGTGGTACAGTATGTAAATGTACCTCCCCTGTAAAGCAAAATATATACCAAATCATTCATATATATATATATGCACAAAATAGATATGTACATACATATGTGTCTCTATTTCTATTATGTATATGAGTATGTATATGTGTATATACCTCCATACACTATACTCATATACCTCCCAATATCTTGTATATACTTCTATTTGTAAGTTTTCAGTTGAAATCTAGCTTACTGCTGGATTTAGAGGAAGTAATTGAAGAAAGAACAATGCAATCTAAGGTAGCACAGTTTTTCCATCATTGCAGTCTTAATATTGAAAGAGGAAGGCAATTTTCAGAGAAGAGACTTTAGGTAACCAATTGATGGGTAAATCTGGAGTCCAGTCATCCACCTGAGATAAGACTGGCAGAGATAAAGCTATTTCTCCTGTATATTTCACATTCCTACACAGTCTGAGGCTTGTCTCCCACACATTTCATGTGCCTACAAATGGGGGTTCCTATATTCAGTGGGTCCTTTCTCTCCCAGAGAACTCACTCACAAACTCTTGGCTGAGACTGTTGCTAAATGAACCGGACAGTGCTGCAGTGCAGGAGTTAATTTCCTCATTTGTGTCTAGAGTCCATCATTCAGGGATTTAAGTGTGCATTGTTAAATAGCTGTGATGTGCTATTTAATTTCTGAAGTAGGTACACATCAGTGTTCGGTAAATTGATCTCTTTATCACCTAATTTGCAGTACCTCAATGAGATATTTTGAGGCTTAATTGTTAAATGCTTGAAAATACATTCACATCCTTTGAAAGGATAGCATGGGTGATAATACATGATCACAATGAGTATTTATAGGGACTCAGAATGGCAACTTGGATTTTGTTGATGCTCAGCTGTAATTCATGTGTGACCTCTGCAAGGTCTCTGCTGGGAGAGATCCCAGGCCACAGTCTCTCACTGAAGTTGCATTGTTGGTAAGGGACAGAATAGCTGAATTGCAGCTACATAGCACTGACACGAGAAAGTGCAGCAACTGAAAACAACACCCCAAAGCAGCATTTTTAAAGCTATTAAACAGCATGGGGCCCAAGAATAGATGCTCACCCCAAAGAGTTTAAGTAACTACAGCAGCGACATTCCCAAAGGCACAAAGCCCTAGACAAAAACAGACTGAGAAGGCTGACATTCAAAACCCTTCATGAGCAGCACCAGATCTGCATGAGTCACCAAATGATCATGGTGAAGTTGCCCAGCCCCCATGTCAAGAGCAGCAGAGGAGTCCAAGAGAATTACAGGTGAGAGATGGTCACGGCTTTCCAGCAGGAAGGAAACAGCTGGCAAAGCAGTTCTGGGGTTGGGAAAGGTTTCCAAAGCTCACTCTGAAATGTATTGAAACTGGCATTCCCACTGAGGTGTGACTGCAGCCAAAGTGCAATTTTCCAGGATCTTGGCAGAAACAGTAGATTAGATTTAAGGTTACATTTTAAAGACCTTTCAGGTGTGGGGGGGCTTGCCATTCCTCATACTTGGAGTAACAGTGCTGTGTAAGAAGAGGTGGGGAATCTCCCTAACATTAAAAGAGCAGTACATTAAAATAATGTGAAGTGGAAAAGTGAAATGCTGGGAACAGCTTTAGTAAGCTAGAAATAAGATCACCAGCTGCTGGACCAGGGGGGATTTTCCTTGTCTGATTTGGATGAGAAGGGTTCTGCAGGAAAAACAGCTGGTGATCCTGCCATGAAAGATCATCTCAAAGTCTCTTCTCACAGCTGAACTGAAACAAGGGGGTACAAGCAAACTTTATTGCTTTGTGGAACTTCTTGATTTGAGTGTATGGCCAAGTGACCTCAATTTGGGTGGTGGCTAGTGGATTTTTAACACACCAGCTTTCTTCTCTTGTACTTCATTATATGAAGATGGAAAGAGAATAACACAAGAAGGCTTTGATACCTGAAAACCTGTCCAAGCATACCAGTTAGGATAACAAGAAGGTGTAATTTCTTTCCACAGTCTTACTCATGAAAGCCCCAGGGTACAGGTTAGAAAAAAGTTGCACAGCTATTAATATTTTAATATTCATAAACTGGCATAAGTTGTTGATACATATAATCCTACACACATTCAAAAGACTGCTCTTCTTTATCATAAATAAATACCAGGGACTACATCAGCTGCTCTGCTAATGTGCAGGACTGTCCTTTGTCCCAAAACCAAGGACTTTGCACCGTGTAGACCAGGCAACTTTCAACTGTGGCTCAGTGCTTTGAGAAAAGCTCAGGCTGGCCTTTGGCAAAGGCATGAAATCCCTTATGTTAGTTAACAACAGAGGAACTCTAGGGGGAAGATATCTTACATTTCACTGGGGACAAAAGGGATCATTTTAATAAACAATAATGTTCTATAGTAAATTACTAATGGAGACCTACCAATCGTGATTTCAGCCCATGCCACTTGGCTGATAGCAGCACGCTGTCACAGTGAGCAGAGTCTTTTTTTAATGCTAATGGAGAAGTTTATTTTGTAGTTCAGGTCTGAGACAGCATTTCTTCCAGTGTGGAGATGATTAACTTCAGACCTCAGAAGTTCTTCATACTCCACCTGTGAGATAGTGCTGTGTGCCAGAGACATGCCTGGCAAGTGCAGTTACCTGGCAGGACAGCAGCTGACTGCAGTGGGAGACTTTGACTTCAGTTGGGGAGTTTTTGAGCATAACGTCTCCCTCAGTGGCACCCTTCCTCAGCTGAGATCTCCCTCGTGCTGTGTGGCCACGTATGCCAAGCTCTACTGGGTGACAGATCAGATGAAGTTGGGCTGGCTCATTAAAGCGGGCACACAGGGGTGTGCAGCCGGGCACAAGCTCTGATGCTGCACTGTGATACATGAGGTATCAACCTAACCAGAGAAGTGAGCACAAGATCTCAGAGAGCTGTGTGGGCTTCAGACAAGTGTGTGGCATTTACAGTTTTTTTGGTCAGAATGTAGGATAAGCTCTAAGTTCAAGTAATAGATATTCTAAAAAAATACTCTAAATTTCACGTGCCTAGAAACAGCAACTGGAAAATGAATAGGCCTATTCACACAGGAAGATGTATCTTTTTCCCAAGAATGAAATTCTTTTGGTGAAGGTTCTCATTTCTATATATGTCCATGCTATGTCTCCTATAGAAGACATGACTGAGTGTAAAAATAACTCAGGAATGCCTCCTGCAAATGTGTCAGTGCCCACAGTCTGTCCCTTAGCTGAGTAGGAAAAACAAAAGAAAGAAGGAAAGATTATCATGCTTTACAGCACTTACGAACTTCTAGGTCTGCCCTGAACAGCATAGAGTAAACAAAGCCTGAGGCATACTTTTATAATCTATTTTGTTTCTGTCCATAGCATCTGAAAGATAAGGACTGAAAAGGGCATGTAATTGTTGCCTCACTCAATAAGTCTGAATGTTTTTTGCACCAGGTGAGATAGCAGAACCAGGGAAGAGGCTGCTGGTGACCATCCAGTGAGGAACAACTTCTCTCCCTGGCATATTTTGTCATGAGAGATGACCCCACAGCATTTTGATAGCAGCTGCTCGTGCCCAGCTGCAGCTCAGCATCATCTTGCCATTATGGTATCAGGTACCAGAAAGGGCAGGTGAGCTTGATGAGAGCTTGCACAAGCTTGTTCTAAAACTGCATCAGTTTGCAGGGAAAGGTCTGCTGAGAAATTTGAACTTGGCAATGGAGGAGGAGATCATGGGGAACTACAGACATAATGGGCACTCCAAGGGATCAGTGCAGAGGAAGATAGGAGGAAGGGGAACTACCAAGGATAGCCACTAGCCATGAGAACAGTGAGGACCAGCACAAAGCATGCGTGAAGGGGATTGTGAGCCTGAGGAGTGGGTGGCAGCTGTGAAAAAATTCTGCCCAAGTGAAGATATGAAGGGATGACAGTCTTGAAAGGACAACTGCTTGGAGAAATTCTCTGGGATCAAAGAGAGGAAGAGGATGGCTGTTATGGTAGACAACAACAAGGTTGTAACTTGAAAGTTGTTTCAAGGGAAGATTTCCTCTTGGAGGGCAAACTAAGGAAGAACATGAGGTCACAAGAAAGAAGATAAAGCAAGGATGAGAATGACTCATCCCTCATCAAGGGGTGAGAATAATTGAGCACACAGAAATGGTGAAGTCAAGATTTCCAAAGAAATTACCTCAGTTACTGAACAGACCTTCCCAAGAGGCACATGTGGCTTCCTCCCCCTTCGTGTATCAGATGAAGTCCTTTGGACTTCATGGGAAGAAAAAAGATGAAAGCTTATTATTTGTATTCCTCGTCAGAGATGTCACAGCCAGTGGGAGTAATGACCATTTCTTTGTGTGGGAGCCAGGGACACTGCCTGTGCTCTTCCCTAGCTAGCCTGGGGCATTACTTTGCCCTAGTGGGTAGGCTTCTCTGCTGTTTTGCTCCTAAGAGAAATGTCACTGAAAACTTCCTCTTTCAGCTGTGGTTTCACGGGCAAGCCTCTTGCTAGATTTTACAAACCCAACTTTTTTTCTCCGTGGGTAAAATTTATTTTACACACACTAACACAGAGACTGTGTGCAGAAGAACATCCCCATGTCCTTGAACATCACTGCCCTTTGTCATGTGCAGACAGGTAGCTGCACATCCCTTACCCACTCCTGGGAAATGTTTACCTTGCAACTGTGAAATGAAAGAAAAGTGGAAAGTCTTTATGGAGTCCAAATCACACTGGATACAGCCTACTTCGTGAACTTACATGCAGAAAATCTGTCTTTACAGGAGAATAAGAACAAAGAGGAAATGCTGATATTTCAAAATTTTTTTCCGTCCTACATCATAACCAAATATTTAAATATCATAATTCTTTGTAAATCAGAAGTTTGAAATATTTTCAGCTCATGAATCATTTCAGTGTCCTTGCAGCAAAATGTTTCAGTGAGGCCTGTTTACACAAATTGGTCTTGCCTTCCTTTTTCCTCACCCCTCAGAAAAAATTACCTACATTAAAACGTATTACCCTGCAGTGGTTTGCCGTCATGAGAGTCATATTCAAGTTCCACGCCCCTTAGAATAAGTGGTATTTTCCATGGTATACTCCATATATCCATATTCCTTTGGATCTCATAACACAACAATGTGCTTAGGTAGAAGGAAAGATGAAACTATATTTTTGGATAGGTAATCTGGCCAGGGACCCTGGTTCTCATGGCTACGTGTATACTTGTAAACTAACTGGTCCAAGGTTACTGCCTGTTACTGAGATCAACAGACACAGAATGGCACACAAGCATGCTGTTAAACTCTCTGATCCTTCAAAACAGGATAGCCACACACTGACTGCCTACTAGGGATGGTCCCTGGCCCATCTGATTTTTTGGGAAAAGCGCTAATTGGCTCAGGCCAAAGTCATGCCAAGAAATATTTTTACAATTTTATGATACAGACAATAGCATTTTAGTGTCTGGGAACATTCCTGGCAGCTGCTTAATTTATTATCATAGGACCATATGCAGCCCCAAATTACAATTCCTTTAAGACAGCATTCCACATTATGCAGTTTAAAGCTGAAGGGATATATTGTTTAGATTTTCCCTGAGAAACAATTGAAAAATGTTGAAGTAATGGATATTTTCTCATAGAGAACACTGATTCTGCAGATGCTGCACTTTTACTTTGAAAATCATGAATGAGCAACTCGTACTTAACGAGACCCAAATTTTAATTGAACAATGAAATCTTTAGGCCTCTATGTCAGCTTTGCTATAACTTTTTCTTTTTAGTGTTTCATAAATAATCATTCTCAACAGTTCTGTGAGTACAGAGTAGTATTTCATAAGTGAGAGAATGCGTTTCAATGAGTTCAAAGTAAGAAGCATGCAATGTTGTGCAGGCTAACTCCTACTTAGCCAGATAGCAGCTCTTCTACTGATAAGATTCCAGGACCAAAATTTAAAACAACACCACTCCAGAAATTGAGAAGCGTATGGGGAGAGACAAATGTTACTGGTGACTTGCCAAAAATCATGCAGGGACTCTGCGTAGAAGTGGGACTACATTAAAATGTCTAGGTGCCATTCAGCTTCCTTGATCACATGACCAGCTGATCTTTCTTTGGCCCGCTACTTCATTCAGCTCATACATCTGATTTCCCACAACAAATGAATGAGGATGTTGGGACAAAAGAGGCTATTCCACTGGGAAGTTCCAACTCATTTCCAGGGCACACTGCAGCCTATATGCAAATGGAGCAGGAGTCCTGTGGAAACTCCATTTGTTGATAATGTTATGAAAGGATGTCACTGCACATAGAAATTAATTCACAGGACTAAATAAAGGTGAGGGTAACGTAATTTTTGGTACCTCCTCAATTCTGAGTGAGTGTCTTTGCAACTCTAACATTCCTTTAGCATAATTTTATGCCTGTAAAATAATTTGCATTGGGGTGTGACAGTATAAGAAGCATTTGGCATACCAGTTTAGATTTCTTCTGTTAAGAAGATGTGATTACTTATGAATAAATTATGGGGCCAAACTTTCTAGCCAAAGTAAAGTATATAATATATAAATATATAAACTTATATATACAAAAAAAAAAAAAAAAAAAAAAAAAAAAAGAAAAGAAATACCAAAGTAAGGTAAGGGAAACCAGGTTATCAATTTGGGATATTGTCTGAACACACAGTGGAGCAGATGGCTAATGATTCTAAGGTTACTGAGGCAGGGATATCTCAACTAGATTTCTGATGTAACGGTAATATGCATTTCATATTTGAACTCTGAAGAGCAGAGTAGATCATATAGCCCAAAATATCACTGACTTCCTATGAAGATTCTAAATCTTCGTCACAGCCTTTACCAGGACACAGTTATTTCTTTCCTATTGCAAGTGGGTTGTAGCACTCAGAAATATCCATTTATTGCTTAGAAAGAATTTTTCAGCTTTGAGAGGTATATGAAGGTTGCTAAAATAGTGCTGAGGATTTTTGCAGGCTTTTTAAAAGTTTTATTTCTATTTACATAGCTTTTACATTATACTGCCCAAAGAGGAGAGGAGGAGGGAAAAATCTGATGTGAATGAACTTTTCTTGCTGCTAGTGCATGGGAGAGCTCTGAATGCTCCATCTATTTTCAGAACCAAATAAATACAGATTGAGCAAATCAGAATTGGTTTTGTCAGTGCAATTTTCTTGTCTGTTTGGGTTTTTTTATTGGTAGAACCAAAATGAAAGGTGACCTGAATTTGGATACTATTTTTTTTTCTCCAGAGTCCCTATGTTCTGTAAGGGGGCTCAAAGTTGGTGATAGTTCCAAGAAGAAACTCTTTGTCCATAAGTAATCTACCTCAATTTCACACCATCTATAGACATCTAGCAGTGATCTAATTTTCATACTGAGGATATGGAGAGAGAAGAAACCTTCCATGGAGGCTGTTTGAGCCAGTTATCCCTATACAGAGTGGAGTAGTTTACACTAGCACACACATGGAAAATCCAGAAGCTCAAATGGTCACGCAAATCTGACAAAACTATCATAAGAAATGAAAGGTGTTGAAGAGCAGGGAGAGATAAAGGGATGAAGTCAGCCATGAAATGTCTATTCTATATAGTTTTCCTTATCACCATCTATAGCCCTAAAAGGGGGACCCTGACCATGAAGGAAATATTTCAAAGACAGGGAATGCCTTATTTTATTTAACACACATACACGCACATACACACATGTATAAGGAAGATGATTTATATTTGCCATTCATCCATATCAGAAATACATGTAACCATCTCGTTTTCCTAATTTTTAGCCTTTCAATTTCTTACATGCTCTCCCTGCCATGCATCAGTGAGAGCTTTTCAATCTCATTTCCTCTTCTCACTTTCCGTTCTACTTCTTGTTGCCCTGAGTATGTTTAACTACCTTCCTGCTTCCCAAATTCTCGTTATCTTTCCATCTCTCTCCTTTCCACTACAATTCCTCTTCCTTATTTCAATGTTTCTGTCGGGGCTCCCAAAACAGCTCTCTCCACTGAGAATACTCCAAGCTCTCTTCCCCCACCACCTTCCCCAGCCCATCACCCTTTATAGTCTGTCTATTACCAGTTACTGCTATACACAGATGCACTTTTATTTAAAATTGTAAATAGCTCCATTCCTTACTGTTCCCAGTACTTAAAAAAAAAGGTAAAAAACCCCCATCAACCCTTAATCCCTTCCCCCTCTCCCCCCTCCTGTTTCATCCTACAGAAGAAACAAATAGCTTTAATGGTTTTTTTTGGGGTGGGGCTTTGAGGTTTTTTGTTTGTTTGGGTTTGTTTGTCTTTTTATTAAAGATCTAGTTTAGCAGTTAGCATGTGAAAGTCACTGTATGGTTCTTAAGGGAAAGTGATAATGAAAAAGATGTTTTGTAGAAATGTTGTGTTTTCAGCCCTGCTTGGTGTTCTCCTTCCTGGAAGCAGGACTGTATGTATCCACTGCAGTGAAAGCTCTGCCACTACACAAGTCTCTTATCTGCTTCATGTTTTAACATGGGAAAGTGGGAGCAGGGGAAAGGAGAGATCTCTGTGACCATCAGGGCAGCCTTACGGGTTGTCTTGGCTGCTGGCAGTGAGTATAAAGCATGTGGAGAGTCGAGGCAGAGCGGTGGGCTGGTGTGACCACCATAGCCAGGGGCTACTGACTTCACACGGGTGAGACTAACCAGGCTGAGAGCTTCTTTGTTCATTGGACCCTGATCTTTGCTCAGCCTGGCACTCTGGATTACTGTTCATACCAATTCTGCTTGCACTGGCATAAATATTTATAGTAAAATTCATGAAGTTGCTCTACCAAAACTCCTTTCCCATTATTTCATATGAGAAGCTTTCCTGGTCATGATATTTGGTGACTGACATATGCAGCTAAATACGATTCAGCTCTGTTTGGCCTCCTGTATGTGTAGTACTGCAGTTCAGTACAATGTACTTTATTCCTCATGCTAGGGAACAGAATGAAGAGGCAGGACTGATTAATTTTCACAGGGACCTTACTAATTTTCAGTACTTCAGCCAAGCCTTCTATCCCTTTTTCCTTCTCTGGCAGGATAATCTGAGGCTATTTCTCATCACATGCAAATCCCACCAACTAACTCTCTGCAGACAACTCATAGAAAGCACAACAGCATCACTTTTGTGCTAATCCAAACCTCTTCCCAGAAGGGCTGAATGCATTTTTTGGCAGATCAGCATAAGTTATTGTGCAGTTTTGCAGTCTGTTGTCCTGTCCCTCTTCCTTGCCTTTTGGCAGGTTGTCAGATATCATTAAGATGATCTTAGTGATGTAGCATTGTACATTTAGTTTTGTTTATTCTTTGCTTAAGAATAAAGTCATAGCAGGACATAAGTTGTGCATAGAAGGGGCTGAAGAGCATTAGCCTTTTCTTCACTGTTCAACTAAATATTTTTGTGTGTTTACCTGTGATGTGCAAAACATGCAGGAATATATGTGCTATCACCAACGTGGAAAGACTGAGGGAATCCTAAGGTACCTCCTGATCCTCCTGAATCTTTGGCTGCTTGTGCTAGGAGAGTCCTAAGAAATCTGCTAGCAAGCTAGAGAGGTCACAGTTTCAAGTAAACTAATCAATTTTCGGTGACACTGTTGTTATATGAAAGTAACTTTAATTCTGTAGGGCCTACCTTCTTCAGAAACTGATAAAACTTCCCATAACATTAAGTATGCAATCTGACAGATCAGTCAAGGTGGCTAGGTATGCTTCAAGTGAGAGCTATAGCTACTGGCTACTGTAATTAATTGTCATTTTCAGTTTATTGAAATAATGTTTCTTTAAATAATTTGCTTAAGCATGTGATTGGGAATTTTACAAATTAAATTTATTTTTAAGTAAATAGAAGACCTCAACAGTATTCAGATGAAATTAAAGTTTTCATTTCGAGGCAATACATTCCTCTCTTGTATATTACGTCATTTAAAACACACTTGGAAGTTTTCTAATGGAACTGAAGGAAAATATGAAAAAAGCTTTTAAAAATATGAAACTCTTTGTTCAGAAAGTGTCAGAACAAAATGTTCCTTCATTTTCTGCCATACTTTTAAAGTATTCTTTATCCTATTGAATAATTTAAAAAACCCTAACTGGCATAGCTTAATGAAAGGTCTTAACATGACAAAATCTGTATTGTTTTGCCCTCAAACTATGTAGTATGAACATATTTGCACAGGTCTGCCTCTTACTAGATAGATGACTTCAGTTCTCTCCTGACTGTCTAATCCACATCTGTTTCCTCTGTGGAGGAGCTCAGACTATGCAAACTTTACTTTTTTGACTGCTAGTTAATTAGAAACACATTTACGAACTTTTTGCTTGTCGTTGAATCACATCACTCACATTACACTACAAGACCTTTATAATAGACTCAGTTCAAGGTGCTATACTGATTGTCACCTCACATACAACACAACATCCCTGGCTTCCCATTGGCCTTCAAGTTTATTGACAAGCAAAGTGACCCTTGCAATTAAACCATGACATTACAAAACAGTTTTGTCAAACAGGATCTCTACCCCATCACTGTGCTCCCATGAAGGTCATAGACTCTGTTGTGTGGGCAGCTTCAAACATGACCTGAATACAGTTAAAGGACAATCCTTTCTACTGTGTAAAAAGCCTCAATCATATTCCCAAACCATGCTATAACCTTGAATAAAGAGGCTTTAGCATGGTTGAAGGCAGAATTTAGGTCCCTTCTACACTGCAGAAATGGAGTCATGCTTTAATTGTATTGCAGGGATGAAGATATTGTAATTGGGTCCCCTGGAATATATTTTTCTTTAGATATAGCTAAACGTAAGGCCTTAAATCTCTCAAGGACATGAGATGTCATTCTATCTTTTTCAGTACTGGTATAAGACTAAAGAGTTGTAAAAAATGAAGGGGGAAGGCACAAGAATGCCTTTCACAGAAGTATGTTGATTTATACCAGTTGAAAAATTGATCCCAGCCTAGATAGTAAGGTCATTTTATCCAACTAAACAGAATAATATTTTTTTTGTAAAATCATTTTTCTTATGCCTTAAGATGAATGTTTGTTCTTTACCTTTAGACAACTAGAGAAACAAATATATTTATATATGTATATATACAAACTCAAAAGATTTAACTTAGGCTATATCCTAGCTCTGTTAGTTCGTAGTAGAGAGGATTTGTCATCTTTAGACTCTAAGGAATCTGTTTTAATAAGGTTTTTTTTTCAGATTTCCACAGTGTCTCCAGCTGGTCTCCCTGCCTCAAGCTTTTGCTCTCTAGCATAGTGGAATATGTCTTACTTGACAGTTCTTCCTGGTGCCTCTGCACCTCAACATGAAGGCCACCCAGGACTTCTCCATGGAGTCCACCACCTCAACATCTGAACCAGCTGAGAAATAGACTCCAAGATCTTTATTTTTCTCTTGTACAAAAGATACTGAAACAAAAATTAAAGGACTGTCCATATGTCTATTTCAGAAGTCCTCACTCTTTCATAAGAACTTTTTTGCTGCTGTCTACCCAGCAGAAAAAAAATAATCCAGGGAGCTATACATCGAGTTATACTCAATGCTTCTGGCTAATGATGGGATTCATCTCACCTAACCTTAGCCGTCTAGTAACCAGACATTACCTTAATCTAGTTGTCAGGCCTCCTGTTTTTGCCAGAGGACAGATATAGACACTTTCTGGAAATTAGTCATCTTACTAACAGAGACATTTATCTTAAGATGAGGAAGAAATGCCTTTTTGGAGATGTCTTTCTCTCTGAAGCAACCACAGAGGGAGCTTGGATAACTAGCTTATGCTAGATGCATTTTTCAAAGCACCTCAGCTAGGCAAGAGAAATTCTGCCCTCAAGTATGCCACCATGCCCTTACTCTGAAATGAACTTTTCTCAGTCCTACCTCCTTTAATAGCCAAGCCCTAAGCAAGAACAAAAGCCTTCTGACAGAAGCCAGAGCCTTGATACTGTTTGTTTTGCATCAGGAATACCACTTCCACAGAGCTAAAATTAGGAATTAACTTCCCAATCTCTTCCCCTCCACCAGTACAGCAAAGACCAAAAAGGTAGGTCAGTAAAAAGAACAGCTAGAGCTTGAAGAGAGGGTGTTAAGGAAGTCATGTTTTTAAAGAGTCACTTTTCTACTCATAAATATATCCAATCCTTCATTTTTCTAAGATGTCTTTTAACGTGATTCTTTGTATTACTTCCCTGCTTGCTACAACTATAATGGACTGTCCCTTTTCCCTCTTTTTCATTTCAATTCTGATTTTTATTTTTATGTTGTAGACAAGCCACAGCTATGTGAATCTCTGGGATCCTGAGGTGGCTTTTTACTCCTTCCTTCAGGCAGCAAAATGTCTGGCAACTGTTTGTGTTCAGCCCCAGACTGTGAGGCATGCACAGTCTCCAGTTTGCCTAGAGTATAAACATGAAACAAAAACATACTGGAGCCAATGCTGTCAAATAAGACCAGTTGGGTCATAACCAGCTCTACCATGCATTTCCACAGCAGGATCGTGGAAAGACTTGAAATGGGAAAAGCACGATGGGGACAAATCATTGCTGGCAGTCACATATATGCTACCACCTGCAGTTGCATTAAAAGAAACATGCTATTGTGTGATTTTTCTCCGCCCTCCTCTAACTCAAACTAGTTCAGCTCTGAGGTGGCAGGCAGAAGTTTTCTGTCTACTCCAGACTATAAAGTTGTCACATACATTTCCTGAGAACATTACAGGAAGATTTCTGGCAAGCAATCCAAAGACTCCTGTGCATGCCAGCAGTCCAGATACCAACAGCACTACAAGCACTACAGCACCTCAAGTGCCAAGAGAGAATCCATTCATCTGGCAGCAACTGTATCTGTTTGCAAATTAATTTCACTGAATATATTCCCATTACCCAAAGAAAACAAATTCACTGAGAAATGTGCACCCTGTAGATAATCCAAACAAAGCATGTTTTACAGATGGGAGATTAGCTAACAAAATCTGAGATAATGCTGTCTCAGCTCAGTGCTAGATTACTTGTGTGCATCCTCTTCTTACAAATTATCACAGGAAACAATTACAAGATTTAGAAGTATGCCTTCTGTTTTCCACACTGTCCTTGACAGATTTTGTAAACCAGATCTTTGGTGGGTATAAATCTGTGCACCTACACTGAGGATGTTATGCTTACTCGTACTCTCTGAGAAAGTGAGTGTAAGTTTTTTAGTCAAGTCTTCATTGTATGCTACTTACAGAACGGTAAATCTCTTCACAAGAGGATACCTAGTCTAGCCATCAAAGTCCTAAATTGACTGTCAGGAATGCTAGTCTCCATCCCAACACGAACTTAAATGCATCACTTGATCTTCTTGTGCCTCTATTACCTTCCCGAGAACTGAAACTAATTTTACCTCTTAGTACTTGTTTAATTGATTTTTTAAAGCCAAAAAAGTTCTGACAGAAGTCAAAGAAACTCTTTGCTGTCAGACAAGGAAGTCTGCATTAAAAAACCCTACAGCAAATATTTAACTTCCAGTTGAGTCGAATTGCATCTTTTTCAAAATTGTTCAGTCTCGATTTTAAAATTTAATTAATAGAGGATCCAATATATTGATAAGTTAGTAATTTAATTGTTTAGTTACCCCCCCTTCCCCAATCCGTATGTCTTTTGTGATCTGAATTTCACTTATACCAACTTCTTAGCATCAGACCTCATCAAGTCCTTGGAAATGTATTTCTGTTCGTTACTATAATCATACAGGCATGTATATAAAGGATAAATAAATACTTCTTTTTTATATGTAATTAGGTTAAATATCTTAAAGTAAGACTGGAGAGAAAAATTCAATTGCATGTTTGCTTACACGCCATCTACTTTACCTGATGAGAAAAAGGGTATGATAGTTATGAAGGCACTGAGTCAGAACAAGACTACTATAACGTATCCATCTGACTGGTAGTAAATACAATAGGTCACAACCCTGTCAAGATTATAAGCACAGGCATACAACGTCAGACAATGGTCCACCCAGCCCCACTGTATTTGCCACACTGGCCAAAAAAAACCACTCAGAGTATAAAAATAAGGAACATACACACGATACTCTCTGAAATACTTTTTCAGCCTTCAACAACTTGCAGCTACAAATTACCTGAGAAAAATGTAAAATTTCTCCTTCCATAAATTTACCCTCTTCTTGAACGCCTGATGATTTAGCTACCACGGCTGCTGTGGCAAAGAATTGCCCACCTAACCTCACATGTGAAGAACCACCACCTTCTTCTGTTTGTTTTGAACCAGCCACTTGGTGTTTTCATTTGATGCCCCCTAGGCTGTGTGTTGGAAGACACTGAGCAATCAACCATACTCACCCAGTCTGTGATTTTACAGACATTTACTCTTGCATCAATCAGCTGTCTCAGGCTGAACCAGCTGTCCTATTTTCCAGGCTGAAGAATCCTAAGCTACTGAGTAGATTCTTGTATGGAAGCCACTAGATGCTTTTCATCACAGAGAAAGCCTTAATGACTTGTCATGTAATCTTTAGATGACAAAAGTTAGAAGAGTTGAATACCACCTTTTGTGTTCAGAGTTTCCAGGCCAGGAGAGTGCCTGCTTGCATTACAGAGGAAGAGCTCCTGAAAATTTGAGCTGTAAGTGGACAAGGCACATGCTAGTAGACAACATGAGGCTTAGTTCATTGAGAAAGTTTTAAGATATGCAATGGCAAGAGCTTCAGGAACAGACATGGGAACTGATTCTATTCTTATTCATGCCAGCTTGCATCTGTTTTTCCCTCAAGATGTCGGCAGTGGTGCAGTGCCATAAATGACAGCAGAATCAAGCTTATAAGTCTGTATTTCATAACCTTGCAAGAACATACACACAAGTCCCAATGCTATAAACATTTCTAGAAAGCATGCTTTGGAAAGTGTTTCATCTCCCTAACTCCTTCCCTCCAGCAGATAGCACTGCATGATGCATTCCTATAAAGTCCCACCAGCCAAGCTATTCCTTTTCTGGTGAAGATTTAACCATCAGTTGCCAGATGAGCATCCAGAAACTATTTTCTTTAAACACAAATACCATGTCACAGACACAAAGAAGAAAGTAACTATTTTTTTGTTTGAAATGAAATGGAGGAAAGAAGCAAAGATAATTAGTCAAACTGTTTAACTTGTTTAAATAGAAATTTTGCATTGGTATAGTAAGTGACATATAAACAAAATCAGGGGAAAGGCCTAGCAAATGATAAAAACTAAGATTGCACTATGGCAAAGCCAGAAGCTTATTAGAATAGACAATGCCTGTATATTTAAAGATGCCGAACATTGGTCAGTGTGCCAGCTGATTTAAACTGTTCCTCTGGCTTCCAGGCACTACTGTCTTATCTGGACATGACTAAAGGAAAGAATTAGAAGCAGGCAAAGAAAGAGGTCAAAGAAGTAGAAACATTTTGGGATATCACCTTCCCAAATTAAATAGCTATAGAAATGGCCAAAGACACAGATATATCAAATCCACTGGTTCAAGTCAGCTAGCTCCTGAAAAATAGGTCTGATCAGTTCTGCTTTAACTACACATTCTGGATGTAAAACATACATAGTAATATTAGTATTCATTCCTTTCTGAAGTCCTCACTCACTGCATCTGTGGCCAAAATAGCCCCCAAAAGCCATTACCTGGATGCAGAATTTTGTTTCTGCTACTTATTTTCCCCATTTTCTTGTACATTAATCAAGTCTTAGAATTGACAGTGTGACAACTGGTATAAAGGATGACAAGGTCTTTGAGAAGGGAAATATCTGGTGCACAATGACCTATACAAGCATTTTTCGGTAAAAAGACTTATTTTTTTCTAAAAAAAAGAGATGTATGCTATTTGATTAATCTGATTAATTTGAGTAATCTAGTAAGTGTGTGTCTTATCCATGTTAAAAGATACAGTTAATGTCTCTTTTTTCTTTTCTGCTCAATGGCCTAAAGCACGCAGCTGCAACAATATTTACTGAAGCTCAGGGGATAAATCGTGCTGAAATTTTACCCAAGTGAATACTGTTGTCAGATGCTATAGGTAAATAAACATTTTATTTCAATGCATTGCTGTATTAGTGTCTTATTTAATGGCACAAGATTTGTATTCTTGAGAGAGCTTGTCTTGAGCATATGTGACTGAAAATTTATTTTAAAAATGTTTTTAAAAATCAAATAATGTGGGGAAAAGCTATCAATGCTGGCAATTTTTAGTGAAAAATATATTTTAAATGAAAAGAATCTAAAAATATTTCTTTTTCCAAAATGGGTTAGAAATAATTTACTGAGTATTCTCCCCACCCTGTCCTTCAAATTCAATATCATTCTAGAATTTCTTAATTGATTTTTTTAAAAAAATAAATCAATAATAGTCTTTGCATTTTCCACACTGATGATTTCTGAGCAAGCCTCAATTCGTCAGACATTTATGATACTGGAAGTCACATATGCAAAAATGCATTGGTTCAGATGAAAGGCTTGGAATTTTCCAGGGACAAAATTCTCCAAATACTGTTATTTATTTTCATGCCAAGTGCATGTTCTCCCAATATAATCCTCTGATTAGGCCACATAAAATGGCCTTTAGTTTCAACGGCTTGTTGTCTCCTTGCCCTACTAACAGCATTAGGTTTGCAGGGAAAAAGGCCTCAAGCTAATATAAATCAGTAAATTTCATTTCAAGCTATTGTCCTTTATCTTTCCACACTGGGTGTACACAGCAAGGACAACTCAACAGGCTGGTTAATTGCCTCAGGAATTGCAAGTTCAAAGTTAAGCTCAGAGAACACAGCATTACAGGAAGAAGAAAACCTGTAGCTCAGAGGCAAGAACCTTTTTTACAAATCCTTGACTACCCTGGGCTGAGATTGCTCTTATGATCTTTCTTCAGTTTAGTGTTGATGGTGCATCACTACTGCTGCTTGTGAGAGATGAAGTTCTAACATCATCCAGGGTTCTTATCCCAGTGCCATGTACATTATTCCATGCAGGTCCAGAAAAGGGAAACTTAAAAATGTCAAGAACTTGCTTAAAAATTGGACACTCACAAAATCACAGAAAAATTGAGGTTGGAAGGGACACCTGGAATTCTCTAGTCCAACCCTCTGGTCAAAGAAGGGTTAATTTCAAAATTAGATCAGGGTCTCTATGGCCGTTGGCAGCTGAGTTATGAACATCTCCAAGGATGGTGATCCCATGACTTCTCTGGACACCTGATCTAATGCTTGACCAGCTTCAGCAGGATTTTTTATTTTCTGACTGTTTTATCCAGTTGGAGTTTCCAGTGCTGTAGCTTTTGAGCACTGCTTCTTGCCCTTTTGCTGTGCCCCTCTGCAGGAAGTATGGCTCGGTCTTTATGATGTCCACTCTGGTAATAGAAGATTGAAATTAGATTCCCCAGTGGTTTTCTCTTTAAGGGTAAACAAATCCATCTAGGGACCCAAAACTGGGCACAGTGTTCCAGCTGTGGTCTCACAAGTGCCTAGTAAAGGAGGGTGACCTCTCTGATGGACTCGCAGGTTGTGCACTTGCTGGGGCTGCCCAGGATGCCATTAGCTGCGAGGGCTGCCACGACACTCTGCAGGCCTGGGCTCTCGAAGTGCAAACCATAACCAGTCTGTAGCCTGTGTTGCTGGGGATCCTTCTGGCCTCTGTGTGGCACTTGGCTTTTGGGAGCTTTTGAATACCTTGAGGTGCCAGAATTGGGACCTGAAGCTTCTCATGATTCTCCTAACAAGCATCTGGCATCTACTGCCAGAACTTGGAAGAAGGCCTTCTTTGCCTTTCATGGTCAAAGTCAATCCAAATATACAGAGAATGACGTTGTTAATATTCATTGAGAGCACATAATCCACACACAGGCAAAATTTATATATATGCAGTGACTTGGAAGTTCAAATAAGTAAATCAAAAACTCAGCCTGTTCTGTACCCATGGAAAAAGGTGTTAACTAAAGCTTTAATATTTTTCTTGTCATCAGCAACAAACTGCATAAATCCAGTTAATGAACTCATCAGGTTTATGCCTGACATTAATACGAAGTGAAAATTACCTCTAGACCTATCAACGTTTACAATAGAGCACTATGAATCTTAAGTATTGTTAATGATCATTTCTTTAAACAGAAGAACAGTGTAAGCATCATCTTTATAGCTGGCACCATGAAACACCTGAGTCTCACAGACAAGAGCCAGCACCAATAAGTAAACATCATTCCACAAAGCAGGTGAGGGGCACCTCTCTGCAGTTCCCAATACCAATACCCAATACCAATACCCAATACCATCTGCATGAATATTAAAATTATTGATATTCAGAGTCATATTACAAAGTCCATTCAGCTCACTTAGGGCTTGGGCAAGATTCCCAGGGTCAACAAAGCTTTGCTACAAGAAGACAACACAAATATATAGTAGTAACTGCAGTAAGATCTAGAGTATAGAACAGGGTGGAAGTGCACATTGCTGCAAAGGAAATTGTAGTGGAGCACTCAGATTGTAAAGCCTTCAGCAAACCAACCATTTTAAGGAAGTTGCAAGGTGAGAAAGGAGTTTTTTATAGAGTCATTGCAGTATCAAGTCCATTTTGGGTAATCCTATCTCTGTTTCTTGAATGAGTAATACAAAGCAAAAGAACCTCATGTTCATAGACACATTGAAAACAGATCACTGGTCATCCTGGCACTAGTAAAACTCTCTCTAACACTGAGGTAACAGTTTGTCATTGCTGTACTGTTTGTGGAAATCACCTTGTTTCCTTAACATACAGCTGATAACTGTTCTGTGGAGCCTCCATGGATAAAAATGTGCTCTTGGACACATGACTTTTTTTACAACATGGAAGCATAATTTGGAAGTAAGAAAGAACTGCAGCTGTTCCCTCTCATCAAGGTGTTGTAGTCATAACCATAGTCTACTCTGGCAGAAACCAGGTGGGGCCAACTCCTCAATGAATGGGACTCAGGCAAGATTCATGCTGGAGATAAGTCAGCTAGCACCAGATATAGCTGAAGGCCTGCTTTGAAGAATCTTTGTGGGAAACAGAGCAATGTGACAATTCATACATGCAAATCAAAATAACGAGGTCTGTTACTGAGTAAATAAAGGTTAAATGCTCCCAGCTGTCATAGCAGGTTTGCTACAAGAAGCAGTCTTCAGGAGAATGAGAGATATTCAAGCAACTGTACTACAGTACAGGATATGGAGCTTGTATCTTAAGCTCAAGGTTGAAAACCTTCTCAGATGTCTGAACTCCATGCTGAACAGCAAGCCCTTAGGCCTTATTAGCCATTTCTATATAGTACAATCTTATTTATGCAGACTATGAGCTTTTTTTCATGACCTCTGAGTTATGGCAAACAAGTACAATATCTCAGCTCTTGTGAGCCCACAGAGGGGGTAATGAAGAAAATGGGTTTCAATTTTCATTCATTTGCATGACTGTAAAAATTTCAGTACAATTGTGGGTACCTGAATAGTAAATATAACCCTACCAACAGCCTCTTTACAAGAGCTGCACAAGTGGAAGGTAGATCACAGAATCACAGAATCATCTAAGTTGGAAAAGACCTTGAAGATCATCTAGTCCAACTGTTAACCTAACACTGACAGTTCCCAACTACACCATATCCCTCAGTGCTATGTCGACCCGACTCTTAAACACCTCCAGGGATGGGGACTCCACCACCTCCCTGGGCAGCCCACTCCAGTGCCTAACAACCCATTCTGTAAAGAAATACTTCCTAATATCCAGTCTAAACCTTCCCTGGCACAACTTGAGGCCATTCCCTCTTGTCCTATTGCTTGTTATTTGGTTAAAGAGACTCATCCCCAGCTCTCTGCAACCTCCTTTCAGGTACCTGTAGAGGGCGATGAGGTCTCCCCTCAGCCTCCTCTTCTCCAGACTAAACAACCCCAGTTCCCTCAGCTGCTCCTCATAAGACCTGTGCTCCAGACCCTTCACCAGCTTCGTTACCTTTCTTTGGACACGCTCAAGTAATTCAATGTCCTTTTTGTAGTGAGGGGCCCAAAACTGAACACAGTCATCAAGGTGCAGCCTCACCAGTGCCGAGTACAGGGGTAAGATCACTTCCCTGTCCCTGCTGGCCACACTATTTCTGATACAAGCCAGGATGCCATTGGCCTTCTTGGCCACCTGGGCACACTGCTGGCTCCTGTTCAGCCGGCTGTCAATCAACACCCCCAGGTCCCTCTCTGACTGGCAGCTCTCCAGCCACTCCTCCCCAAGCCTGTAGCGCTGCTGGGGGTTGTTGTGGCTGAAGTGCAGCACCTGGCATTTGGCCTTACTGAAACTCATACAGTTGGCCTTAGCCCATCGCTCCAGCCTGTCCAGGTCTCTCTGCAGAGCCTCCCTACCCTCGAGCAGATCAACACTCCCACCCAACTTGGTGTCATCTGCAAACTTACTGAGGGTGCACTTGATCCCCTCGTCTAGATCATCAATAAAGATGTTAAACAGGAGTGGCCCCAAAACCGAGCCCTGGGGGACACCACTCGTGACCGGCCGCCAACTGGATTTAACTCTGTTCTCCATAACTCTTTGGGCCCGGCCATCCAGCCTGTTTTATACCCAGCGAAGCGTATGCCCATCCAAGACACGAGCAGCCAGTTTTGCCAGGAGAATGCTGTGGGAAACGGTGTCAAAGGCCTTACTGAAGTCAAGGTAAACTACATCCACAGCCTTTCCCTCATCCAATAAGCAGGTCACCCTGTCGTAGAAGGAGATCAGGTTTGTCAGATGGGACCTGCCTTTCATAAACCCATGCTGACTGGGCCTGATCATCTGGTTGTCCCGCATGTGTTGTATGATGGTACTCAGGATGAGCTGCTCCATCAGTTTCCCGGGCACTGAAGTCAAGTCAATATATCCTAAGGCGCTAGAATCCCCTTGCCTGCTGAAACATGCTTACAATGATTTGAAGGTGTAAAACATGAAAGGCAACATGAAATCTTAGACAAAGCTACGACTGAGATTATATACCCACAAGTAGACTTACGATACTCAAGTTAGCTGGCCATCACAAAGCAGAATGGGCACATGGGGAAGCATAGAATGATGGTGCCACATGTTCAAGAGGTCTCTGAGCATCAGTTCCAGCAGTGGTAGCCCTGGCAGCCGGTTGTTTACACAACACTGCTTCAGCAGCTTGTCTATAGTGCTTATATTTGAAAATTCCTGGCTGCAAGCAGCAGGCTTCTTTTGTGTTTCAAAAGGTAAGCATTAGCATGAGTGGCATATTGCATCCTATATGTATGTTTCCAAGAAAGGGAATTTTCTACTAAAAAAGTAAATTCTCTTCTAAATATTAGCTTCCTCCCCTCCAACCTCATTCTCACCATCATGAGACATCCAAGAAACGCATCCCAACAGGCCTCAGAGAGGGTTGTTTTGATGCTTGATAAATGTTTTGACGTTTTGGCACTGTGGGAACCACTTTCCTCTCCCTGGGGATAATCTCCTGGAAGACCTGGTGTGAAGAATGTTTCTCATAGCAGCAGGAGCATGGCAAATGGTCCCAATCTGAGAGATAAATGACTGTTTTGTTTTGCTTTCCTAAAACACTTGTTTTATCTCAGAACTCCCTCCCTTTATAGTCTAGGCGCAGCCTTGACATCTTAAACGCAAGCATTTGTGGGGGGAGAAATGCAATGAAATGAGATCTTCAGATGCTCAATTTAGTTAAAATGTGGTTAAAATGATCAGTTGCTTGAGCTTTCTCACAAGGCTCTTGTTCGGCTGGAGTTCTCCCAGAGGAACAGAAAGCACAATTAAAAGACATTTGCAAACTTAAACAGTTTTTCTTAGTTCTTCAGAGACATTTAATTGGAATTATGCTGCTCTCTGTAAGAGATTAGGAAGATGGAGTTTTATTTCAGGTCTTGATTTCACAGAATTGTTAATACTATTTTTCAACTCATATACTTGGAACCAAATTTCCCAGTCAAAAACGTCAATAGCCTATAAATCAGGGCTGCTTATAAATCAGAGCTGTAACTCAGATGGAATCAGCAGTCTTTGTGACAGTTTTCACTACTTAGGATCCAGCCCAAAGTCACAAACATAGGAAATACTCACTGTCTTCCAGTGGAGAACAATGGCTGTGGAAACACCAAACCAGAACAGGAGTGGAGTAATAGTAGCAAGACTGCCTTTTGTCATCAGGGTACATTTGCTCTTGGTTATATTTTCATAATGCATTGATGACAGGATGAGGCTTAATGGGTTAATTAAGGACAGAATTGGCTCATGCTTCCATAATAGCATTTTGAATTCAAGGCCTTTGTAGAAAGCTGCCAGGGTAATGCAGAGGATTTTAATAGCCATTTCTCAACATGAATAAACTATGCTTAGAGTAGTTCTGACCCAAATTTTCCTAATGTGGGTTTGGATTTAGGGCACTTCACTGAAGCTTACAGCATGACTTTTTCAAAGGTTTTAGCCTTCCCAGACCTAGCCCATCCTGTGACAGTTACTCCAGAAAATCAAAGCTTCTGCTTCTAAAGCTGTCCACCAGTAATTAGAAGGTAAGATTTGAAAACTGGGCACAATTCAAATTAACTAAGATGCTGCAATGAGCTCATAGCTCCTTAACCTCTGCGTTTCCAGGATTGCAATAATAGGAAGCAAACAGAAATGATTAAGATGGGAAGAAGACATAAATTAACAGTATTGAGATGCAGTCAAAAAGGCTACATTTAAGTAGGAAAAGGAGCAAGATTCATTAATATATGAGTTATTTCTCAGAAGAAATGGTGGAAATTCCGGAGACCATCTTCCATTGTACTGACGAAACCTGCAGTGTATACATACAATTTTAGTCTTTCCTATCTACAACTATAATGTTTGGGCATGAATGCTTGGTTTACCACTCGACTAGGCAACAGTACATCTCACATATTTTTCCCTAAAAAGAAGACAGACACTTCTTGCTGGACAGGTCACTATTCACATATTTTTTGGAGGAAGGGAAGGACTGAAAAATAGGCCATCAAGGAATAATGAAAACATTTCATTGCTTGTTCAGTTGAAAGAAATTCAGGAAGATTTTTCTAGCAGGTATAGGTAGGAAAAATAGTAGAAAGTAGAAGAACAGAAAGCAGCGTAGTAAGGCAGGAGGATAAAGATGGCACTCAGTTTATCTTGTTATTACACTGGCAGCCCAAAAAGGGAAACCATCAGTGACACTTCTTTCAGGGGTAGTGAGACTGTGTCCTTCCTTCAAGGGGAAAAAAACCCAACAAAAAACCTTCCCCCCCACCCCCCGCAATACAGTTGATATATATAAGCTATATCTAGCAGTAAAAGTCCTGGTCAAAATAACATAATGGCAGGTTTTTTCCCCACGACATAATCTAAGCAAGATGAACTTAGAAGGGAAGGGTATATAATTTTGAATTGAACTCGTGGTAGAAACTATGGAGGTCTTGTTTGTGTAGGATTTTACAGCCGGATAGCAAATACAAACTTGTTATCTTGGGAAAAGTACACACTATTTTTTCCCCTCCTTTTTCTGGCACTGAAGACAAAGCCTCAGTATGACTTTGCCCTCAGCTCTAGCAGCTCTTGTAGATGTAAAATTCAAGCCTTTGGCTCCATTCCACTTTGCTACCTTGCAGCTGCTCCTCAAACCCCTCGCTCAACTCTCTTCCTGCAACTCCATGTGCCAAGCTGGAAACATGGAGTTCAGCAGCCTTGCAAGCTCCTGTCCTCTGCATGCATGCCAAGACTGCCCCAAAGTAATTTCCCACCCAGCTTTCTCTTGTGTGCCCTGCCTAGGGAGAAATATGGCTAATCCCATACTTATTGGGGTCAACAGGAGGACTCCCACCAATGCAAAAAATTGGCTGTCACAGTGGCTCTCTATTTTTAAACAACCACACCAAGAGGGCTAGAGAGGAGGCTAGTGTCAGACATTTGGGATTACTGTGCAGAGATAGAGGAAAAATCTGTGTAAAGCGAGAACTGATTCTTGCATCAAACCTCATTTCTAGATTACAAACAAGGCTAACTCATTATTCATATACCTATGGAATCACATGTGTTCCAATTCCTTTACATTGAGTAAAATCCTCTACATGTATCATATCCTAATTCCACTTTAAGATGGAATGCTCACTTGAATAAAAAGATCATAATCTAACTCCAGACTATTATGAAGAGCTATTTTCTGATTTCTCTGCTTTGGAGGCAGAAATGAGGCATTTTAAGGAAATATGTAGATGCCATATGCTAATGCAGAGCTCCCATATTATAAAAATACATTTATAACAAGATTGCAATGTTGTGATCATATTTGTGGATCTAACATTTGGTTATTGTACCTCTACTGACTCACCAACTCTTCTGTATTTGCATCTCTAGAAATCTGGGGTAGGTTGCATGTTTGTTTACAAGAACAGCTTGCATATAGTTTGTTGACAAGAAGGGAAGAAAAAGTCCTCCAGTATTTGCACTATTTCCATACAGATGTAAATTGTAAAACAAGAAAGAAAAAGAACAGGTTTAGAAAAAAAAAAACCAAACCCAACCCCCAATATCTATATTCTATAAATAGATGGTGGGGGTTCATGGCATCATTCAAAAGAAAAAGAATTGGCCTGAATGTTCAAGTTTCTTCCTGAAGTAGGTATAATATAAACAGCTGAAAATTCAGTTACTCTCTTTCTTCCACTCTGGAAGAACCTATATTTAAACATTATTACGCAAGTCACCTCTGTTGTTTGGCATTACTGTAAGAAGAATAGGGAACACATTCTCTTATATTTTAGTGATCAATAGAGATGACTGCATATTTCCAAAGAAGTCATAGTATTAAAACTAAACAGTAATAAAAGAAATTAAAAAATGGGACTTAGCCCCATCTGAAACTAGTTTTCATTATAATAAGACACATCCACATTTATTTTTTTTCCCCTTTAAAGGGCAACATATATTTTCAACATAGTTTTAATCAAGCTGCAATAGATGTCTCAAAACACATCCATAATGTGGCATTTTGGAATTATGTCATCCATTCGAACTGTTTCCCTTGGAAGAAGAGCAGGTAACTCAAATACTCTTGCCATTTATGCAGTTCCTTCTCTTCCTGCATGTACAGCAGTATAAGTCATAGCTTCCTGGACTAGATATTACAGTACTCTTTCTCTTCAGATCACAGGAGAGAAAGGAAAAATCTCACACAGATTTTGACTAATATTAGACTGATCTATGGTGAGCAGCTTTGTTTATAACCTGTGCCAGAAACAGCTGCACAGTATAGTCTCCATGCCAGGCTTGTAAAGCTCTTCTTCTTTCTCTGTCCATAACAATAAAGTTTATTTTTGACCAGCAACAAAAATATCACTGGAGTTTTGTTTTCCCAGTTCTGAACGGCTCCGGAAAAGGTAAGAGTAGAAGAAAAATGAATGTTAACTTTTCCTGCTGGCCTGCACAGATTGCTGCATCTTGCTTATGTGGTTTATAGTTTACTCAGAGGACAGGAATAGAAGCCTTTCTGAAATGTTCATTCGATAAAATCAGCCTCATGCAAAATATGTTTCCATGCTATGGGGCTGAGGTGGATTACCCACCTTCCTGGGAAAATCTCCTCTTGCTTTTTTTCATACACATCTTAAACATGTTTACTTGGCACTTAAAGTTGTCCTATCCACCATAATTAAACAAAGCAAACTCCCAGTGTTTTGCTGCCACTTTTTCCTCCTCTGAGTCATCCGTGGAAAGGCCCATATGCTTGCTGCTCTGTGGGACTCCCCTAGCAGCATGCAGACCAGCAATTGGCTGGAGCCACAAGCAGCTGTGTGGATGGCTTGTGTCCAGTCTGCCCAAAGTGGCCGGCTTGTTCTCTGGGAAGTCATTTCCTCTGGATCAATTTTTAATTTTAGGGAACTGGCACACAAGCCCTCTATTTAAAAGTTAAACTCCAAGAAGAGTTGGTTGTTGCACTGATGCAGGCCCTATTTGCCTCAAGTTTGTCTTCTTACTTCTCCATCTTCTCCCTGATAATACTACTTTGTTTTGTGAAAGTTACTGGAAAACAGTCTACCAGGTAGTCTCTAGGTCTTTAGAATAAAATTCTTAGTTTTTTAAAAAAAGGCAGTACATTTTATTGTCAAGTTTCTCTGTAAAATCCAGTCACCCTCTATTAGAAACTGCTGCTGATAATAATAATGTCCTTAGGCTTCCTTCCTCTTCAGTTAACTCAGTGTTTAGGCAGTACCTGAATCTTCCTTAAGCTACTGTCTTCCTTTTCAAAACTTACTGACACTGGTCCTTAACTGGCCCACAGAGACACTCAGTCTTAAAATACAGTCTCCTCCTTCTAAAACCTCATTGATTTGTGAAGATTTCTACAAGAACTGCAGTGTACATACAGCTTCATTTATGAAAAACTGAACATGAGAGCTAGCCACATGTATGATTACTAATTACCACACAGAACTTACTGAAAAATAGAGGAGAAAAATAGAATCAATGGGTAGTATGTGCATATCTGTGTGTGTGTGCGCCTGTGAAAGATGGGGAGGTGGGAGAGGGAAGGGATGCTGAGAGGTTTTTTTTTCTCTATTAACGGTGGACATTTTCCACGAAAGCTGTCTGTTACCTGTTCATGCCAGTACCAGGAAAAAAAAAATTAAATCAGGGACTCTTCCACTCAGTTCATTCATTGAACTAGGGAGGAGAAGAATCTGGACTGAATTTTTGTATTGACTTTGTAAGAACTGTGGCTATGTCAAGGGCAATGTACTGTATGTAAGTCTATAGGCTCAATGGATGGTTCCTTTCTATTTATGCACTTTTCCCTGTTGATACCAATGTCATTCAAATAAACAGGGCAAAACTTTCCCAATAATGAAAGAGAAAGGAAAACTTATATCATTATTCTTACTGCAACAGCTTGGAAATTGACTTTATTATACATACTCACTGGGTGATATTTGGGAGACTATAGAGGACTAGAATGCCTGATAAAAATCTTGTCAACATTGACACATTTGATTTATGTGGCTCGTTCCATAACAATTATATGATTTTTAAATTAAACCACATTTCCCCACCAAGTAGACTGCAATCTTTTTTAGTCTTCTCCCACATAATTTTTCTCAAAGTGTCTGTCTTTATAATGTGTCGATCATTAGAATAATGCATATTTGATGAAAACTTGCAATAAATAACATTTTGGACACTGTTTCCAGTCACTGATTGATGTGCATATTATTTTGTCTGCTGTATTTAACTGACATGTCTCAATTTTTCCAATATCCGAGGGGCACGTACAGTATAGCAATGGAGAATTCAGATGACCTATTTTCAGTTTCTCTTATGGAAATAAATGATTCACTAAGTTGTAATTGTATACAAGGAAAAACAGTGTAATTCACCTGAAAATCCAAGCTCACCTATTTTCACACATGCTCATACAGACCAGAACATACAGTGTATCAAACAAGAATCTGTCCATTTGTAAAAACATGAAAAATGCTGCTATTTATGGAAACAAATAAGAGAAATTGAAATAGTTTGCAATGGTAGATCCATAATTGCACAAGATGACTGAGATTTGGGGGTTTGTCTCCATCCTAGAGTTGTCAGATGCCTCACCAGCAGAACCAGCTTTGTTTGTCTGCAAAGTGACAGACTGAACTTAATTATACAGGGTAGGGGATACTTTAATTTCTACTGTAACATTGAGATTACTTTAATTATGTTTCCTCCTCCATTAATGTGCATGTGGGTCTGGGACTGAGGCTGGTGAACAAGATGTCCCCTGATATCACCATGTATGAGCTTAGAGTGCAAGCACTGTAGTCAAAGAGGAGGAAAGCACCTTTTGCCCATTTTCCTGTGAAAGTCACCTTCTGCAACTTCAATCTTCTCAGAGTTCTAATGCTGATAAGATGATATATCTTGGAAAGTGACTGAATGAAATGGGCTCCTCCCTTTAGGGCACAGAAAGAGTATGGGTAGAGTTTTGTAACTCTTGTGTTTTGCAGAAGAAAACTGCAGAAAGGGGGGAAAGGAAGAGCTGGGGGGTGAGGGAAGTATGTTTTTGTATGACAAGACTTCTACAAATCTGCATGCTTTGCATGTGCTGTCAAGAGTTGCCTAAAGTGTGTGACTGCTTGCAGCCTCTTCCCAATCCAGTTCATTTCAAAATGGTGGCTCTGTGTAGGACAGAAGCTTTTATAATTCAGGCTGTTATGCATGGGGTAAAAGGGATTTAAACAAAAAAACCCTGTTTGATTTATCCTTTTACCTACCATCTAGAGCAGCTATTGTACCTGACTGATATTCCAGATCTTTTCCAGACAGTTCTTGTAGCAAAAAATAAACTGCAAGCTGCATGTTGCTTTTTTTTTTTCTTTCCATCCATCTAATATTTTGTACCTGATCATTTTTGTATGGGGTTTTTAGTGCAAGTAAATCAATATTGACTAACTTTTGAGAACATGCATTAAATGACTCAGCTAAGCACCGAACATATCAGCTCTTTTTCTTCTAAAGCCTCTCTCACTCAACAGGATGAAGAGTTCTTGGATTAAAAGCATGACTAAGTTACATTTATTTTGTTATACCAAGATCTGTCTTTGTAGCACAAACATCAAAGACTTAATGGACATGCTCCATTTTTTTTGAGCTTGTATAGTAGAAAATCTAATACTTCTGGATATTACATTATCTTTGCAACTTGTAAATGAACAGTAGTATAGTACTTAAAGTTTGCATCCCTAAAAAGCTCTATTTACCCAGACACTCTGCAAATATGATTCAGAGCAACTCTTCAGTAATAGAAAACAGGGGAAAGCAGGGGCATGGGAATGCTTTGTTTGAAAGTAAAAGAGAAAAATTGTGTGTGCTTTCTCACTAGAAAGAAATAAAATTGTCTGTTTTGGAGTAGAAAACATATATTGTCTGAACTTCATGCTACAGATGCTCAGGCAAGTGTCAGGCCTGATCCTACAACTGAAGAACTGTAGAAAAAAGAACAAGTAGTCCTTACACTGTTGAAGTAACAGCCTAAGGAGGCTTATTAGGTGACCTTGACAGAATGATGATTACAGTTGTTTTCTTTTGTTGTTGGGTCTTATTGTAGGTTTTTTTTTTTCTCCCCCCCCCCATGAATTTGAAGTGTAGAGGACAAGAAAAGTTAATGTGCAACATGAGACTGGAGCTAGGGAAATACAGCAGGGTCTCACAGACTTACTCAATGCAAAATAAAACTGATGATTTGTCTAGAACTCACCTGCAAAAATCTTGAGAAGTCAGGTGTTCAAGTGGGATATCTTCATGTCATTATAACAGGGTGTAGTAACAACATTCTCCTAGCCTCTCTTCACTTAAATCAGTTTTACTGGGTCACTGATTGATGATTGTCTGGAAAGCTTCCAATTTCTTGCCCACTTCAACTAAGGCACTGTCAAAAAAACCCCCAACTTTTTTTATTTTATTCTATTTAATTTCAGTGCACACACATGCAGAGTAAGTCCCTAAAACCAGGCCACAGAAATTGAGTCGTTGATGTGCCTTTATGGAATATTTCACAAAAGTGATAGCAATCATTATATCTTCAATGTATGTACCAGTCCAAACAGCTAAACAGTTTGGGGGAAAATACTGCAAGAAAGACTAATTTTGAAGAAATTCAGTCATTGCCCCCAGTAACAAAGGTCTTAAAGTAAACCATAACTTTCAGGTTTGGCCATAATGAAACATCACACCTCAGGCCATCATGAGCCACAAAACCTCAGCTGAGGTTATGATACTCTAGGGTGTGCCTACAGAGCACAGATTTGTTAACTCATGTTACAATAACCATTACTTGGAAGAATTTTATTCCTAGTGATGAGAGACTTTAGAGAAGATGGAAAAGAGAGACAGATTATGTATATACGTACGTGAAGAAAAATGAAAATTTAAAGACTTCCATTCACTAATGAACATTACAAAGAAACAGGTTAATATCCCCTACATAAGCATTCTGTTGATAGGAAAAGGCTTGCTTCTTGACTGCTGCACAATAGTGTCTACATTACTCAACTAGAGAAAAAATTATTAGCTTCTGGTTTCAGAAATTCCACAGAAGTGCTAACATTCATGCCAGATATTAATTCCTTGCACCCACCAGCAAATCAGGATTAAATATTTTTTCCAAGCTGTTTATAAAGTGCCTAATCATCAGAACAGGGAAGAAAAAGAAAGCAAAGAGACTTCAAAGATAAACATCTGTGATAAGCACCTTTCTCAGTGCCCCTGAAGGTACATTTTATGTGAACTTGTCTCTATTCTGCAAAACTAAGGGCTCAAGTCAAAGCACCAGGCCTAAAACCCCCAAGCAGAATCTTTTCAGTGAAATACTGGGTTCCCTTTACACAAAACAAATGAACTTCATTGGTCATAGCCAGCAGCAGTTCATGAGGGAAAAGTCCTGCTTAATTAATGTCCTTTTATGACAAGGTCACCCATCTAGTCAACTAAGGGAAGCCAGTAGATGTGGGTTTTTTGGATTTGAGCAAAGCTTTTGACACCCTTTCTCACAGTATCTTTCTGGACAAAATGTCCAGCACACAGCTAGACAAGTCCATAATATGTTGGGTGAGCAATTGGCTGACGGGTTGGGCTCAAAGAGTTACAGTAAATGGGATTATATCAGGCTGGCAGCCAGTCACCAGTGGGGTTCCCCAGGGCTCAATTTTAGGGCCAGTACTCCTTAATGTTTTTATAATGATCTGGATGCAGGAGTCAAATGTTCATTAAGTAAGTTTGCCAATGAGACTAAATTCGGAGGATCTGTGGATTCCCTCAAGGGTAGAGAGGCCTTATGGAGAGATCTGGACAGACTAGAGAGCTGGGCAATCACCAACCACATGAAATTTAAGAAGAGCAAGTGCCAGATTCTCCACCTGGGATGGAGTAATCCTGGTTATACGTACAAATTGGGGGATGAGAGGCTGGAGAGCAGCCCCATAGAAAGACATCTGGAGGTTTGGGTTGATGGCAAGCTGAATATGAGACAACAGTGTGCCCTGGCAACCAAAAGGGCCAGGACCGTGTCCCGGGGTGCATCAAGCACAGCACAGCTAGCCAGTCGAGGGAGGTGATTGTCCCACTCTACACTGCACCGGTGTGGCCCCACCTCTGGTACTCTCTGCAGTTTTGGGCACCTCAGTGTAAGAAGGACATCACACTGTTAGAGTGTGTCCAGAGGAGGGCAACCAAGATGGTGAAAGGTTTCACAAGAAAGACTTATGAGGAGCAGCTGAGGTCACTTGGCTTGTTCAGCTTGGAGAAGAGAAGGCTGAGGGGGGACCTCACTGCAGCCTACAACTTCCTTAAGGGGGTAGTGGAGGGGGAGGTGCTGATGTCCTGTCTCTGGTGAGCAGTGATAGAATACGAGGAAATGGAATGAAGCTGCATCAGGGGAAGTTCAGATTGGACATTAGGAAGAGGTTCTTCACTGGTGGTTGGTCACTGGAACAGGCTCCCCAGGGAAGTGGTCACGGCACCAAGTCTGTCAGAGTTCAAGGAGCATCTGGATGATGCACTTAGACATATGGTTTAGTTTTAGGTAGTCCTGTGAGAAGCAGGGATTTGGACTTAATGATCCTTATTAGGTTCCTTCCAACTTGAGATGTTCTACGATTCTGGTGCTAAGAGAGAAGAGCAAGGTTTTCTATCTTGAATAACAGAGCTACCTGGGGGAGAGATATGACAACAGGAAGGGGTGGGCGGAGACTGGCAAGAGAGGGGTTGTTTTCCCACCAAAATCCAGATGTCCTGCTTGGTTTAAATGGCTTGTTATTTCTGGCACTCCAAGTAGGTGCTTTGATTATCCTGCTGTTGGTATACCTGGGGGCAAGGAGAAGGAGGAAAATATACAAGCAACATTGCTTCTCTCTCTGTGAGGAACTTAAGGAAACATTTTTGAAAATCCAGAAATCCCAGGACAGAGACACTGCTTCTAGCACTAGTCTACAGCTCAATTCAACATTTGTTGTTTAATCTCACTGCAACTAAGGCTCAAGGAAATAAAGCAGACATTTTACTTCACAGCCAAAGGAAATTTAGAAATAACTGGGCTATTGCAATTGCTGTTTGTTAGCATTCTTTTTTTTTTTGACTAGTTTGAGTTTGTATGTACATCTTCAATTTGTGTAATACATTCAAGAGCTATGTGAAAAAAAGAATTTGTTCAGAATAAATCTATTTTCCTCTGGGAAATTTAGAATACCTTATATTTAGCTTTCTGGCGGAAGTTTTATAGTGATGGATTTTTGCTCAGAATTATGCAAATAGAAGGAAGAATAGGTTTTTTAGCACATTTCAACATATATTAGAAATGGAGGAGTGGTTGTCTTTGATTATGTAAAGAAAAAAGAAAAGGGAGCAGATGAAGAACAACTGTCAGAACCATAGTAAAAGTACCCACCATATAGAAATATTTAATCATAAATGAAGGAGGTCTTGCATTATATTTAATGCACAGCATTTGAGAACCATGTCAACCATGGATCTGTTCTAAGTGATAAGGACCAGAACCTTCCAAGCCTTTTTTTTTTTTTTTTTTTCTTTTTTTTTCCTTTTCCTTAGGAGATGGGCACCTTACTAGAGATGATACATCAAAATGTCTTCTGGCCTAGACTTGCACCAGTTCTCTTCATTTAGTCTTTAAGGAGCAGCTAAGACAATAGTAGATATGACTTTTGGAGGTTAAGCATTGCATATATACTGTCAGAGAGGCGAAGACTGTCAAAAAAAGCTTAAGACAGATTTATTATTCTTGTCCAATAACATAATATCTTCTTCAGCAGAGAATGTATTTCTGAGTACTTGAGACATCATACATTTGTCATAGTTCTCCACTGTTTTCTGTTTAATGAATCATTTTCAGCCTCCCCTTCTAGATGGAAACAAGCAAAAAAAATCTGACATAGCTTTGTAGGCTTTCAGTTCATGGGTTGTGTACTACTTTGTATTTTCAAGTTTCCTCTGCAGAACAATGAACCATAAAACAAAGTAATACCTTTTCCTCTCCCTCAAGGTACTTCCTATCCTGCAGTTTCAACTAGAAGTAGAATAAAATATTTAAACAAGGAAATGAACACAGAAGGAGGAAGCACAACAAGGCTAAACATGAGAGCTCCTCTTACAGCAATTTCAACATTACCAAATGGTCCAAGCTTCCCTCATACATCAGAGTTCTCCACTGCATATCCACTTACATGCATGCTCATATGAAACCAGAAGGCATGGCTTTTTTAGGAATGAAAGCTGGTCTCGGCCCATGAAACAGAGGTATACAGCAATGATGGTACTCAGCAGAAAAATAGCTGGAAGCAGACAAAGTGTACTGTACATATCAAA
This sequence comes from Strix aluco, assembly GCF_031877795.1. Lineage (NCBI taxonomy): Eukaryota > Metazoa > Chordata > Aves > Strigiformes > Strigidae > Strix > Strix aluco. The sequence goes on along the minus strand of NC_133931.1, from coordinate 90,827,966 downwards.
ATTAGTCTTGAGGAGTGCAAAAAGCACTAGATAAATAACAGTGCAATGGTATTATAACTGTCATTTTAAAACAGGGGGCCGGAATGTAGGTGCAAAAAACTATATGACCTTCTTAATTTTGCATAGAAGCCAGTCTAAATAAATAACTGCATGAAAATAAGTGTATATCTTTGTATAAAGTGCCAGCAATGAGGGACTTTTGGAAGAGAGTGCTTCAAAGGCACCCAGGTCCTACATAATGTCAGAGCTGGCTAAACCTGCAAGTCAGTGGCAGCGGGCACAGTCCCTAGTGAGCCCTACTGTTACTTTAAATCCATACAACTTTTCTGGCTAGAGGTTTTAAACTAAAAACATTATCACCAGATGACTTCGTTACTTCCTGGGTCATGATGGTGCAAGAACTAGAGGGAGGAAAAAAACATTTCTTCTCAAATTTCCAGTTCAGTCAACATGTTCTTTATAAACCTACACTGTTGGAACATTTTTAGTTATGTTTTATCTCAGCATTTATTTTCTCCACCCTTTTTGGATGATTCCTCTATGTCAGATATCAAATACAAACATTTGCCAGTCAAGGTTGATCTCCATTCTTCTAAACATCCATTGTTCAGCTAGAAAACAGGCAGCTTCTTAAAGCCCATTTAAGTCTAGTGAGCTGACTCAAGGGTGTTAAAAAAAAAATAACATGAACCAGCAGACTTTAGTACCCTTCAGTGCAACAAACATTTAAATAGTGGGAAGAGATAGGATGAGAGAACAGCATGCCCAGCACTGTGAACTTTTTTGCTGATATCTGTGTTTTCCAGTGCTCAGAGATCTTAATGATAAAGGACAATTTCTTTTAGCACTTTCAGTTTCCCACTGATTACTTCAAAGCCTAGGCTTGATGATGCCTACACGTTTTCTCCTACATTATCTCCCTGAGGGACATAGATGTCAAACTGGAGATACCAGCAAGCATGGCCCCTTCAGAACAGCAATGCTTCTGCCATGTTGGCAGTATCTAACCCAGAAAGACCTGAAAGGGAGATGAAATTCTCCACCTGCCAAAAACTCAAACTGATGTGGCATCTGTGGGTGGATCTGACTTTTTATCTTGAAACCAGTGAATTGAGAGCATTTTCAGGAGCTCAAAAAGAGAAATGATTTAAGGACCAGATGCATCAGTACGTTGGGAACAATACTCATAACCTTGCACCCCCAGTTAGGTCTTTGTGCTGCTGGTCTGGAGAATGCTTTATGTATTTTGATTTCTCACAAAACATCAGTTTTGGCTACACCCACAGCCGAACCTCCTGCCCAGATGATATTTGCCTTTTGCACATTTTGCCAGTCATACATTTGTATATTCTGCCATCACAGTGCTATGTGAACTTGCTGTACCTTTGCTGTCTCTTGCCTATGCTAAAGTCGCCTCAAAAGATTAATAGGGCTCCATTCTTCAGCACTGTCATTTCAGCGCCTTTTATAAAGGTCATTCACACTTAAAAATGAGGCAGTTAGAAAACAGTTAAGCATCTCTGTCAGAATGACTTTTAGGTCACAGTATATAGAGGGCCTTAGCTCTGGTGTTCGTCACTCCCATAAAAAACTAGTAATTTACTGATAACCAAAATTGGTATAATAATTCATGCATGCAAATTAAATAGAAAACAGATGTATTTGAGGATGATAGCATTCATTATTACAACACTGTACATGCCTGAGACAAAACTGACAAGTTTCATGGCCATTTTCACCATAGTCATGGTGAAAATATTACATTTTATGGTTTATCACAGATTAATGAGAAAATACTGTTACGTGCAGTTTTAATATTAAGAAATTAACAGAGGTTTAACGGTCCTTATTTAGTTGAGTCAAGCAAAAGAAAAAAGCCCTTGAACAACTACAAACATCAGCTTGTGATCTGTGCCTCATTAATTCCTTTCACACAGCTAGAAAGTGGGTGAAGCAAAGACAGCATCCAGCAACAAGTGCCTTTGTGAGAAGATTGATTTTTTCTTTTTTGTTTTGTTCTTAATGCAGAATGTGAATAGAATCCACGGAACCAGAATCCCAATAATTTGAATTGACCCAACTTAGGTTTTATTCTGGAAAAAAAAAAAGCCTGCCACCCAAAGTGAAACACAGGGATGCAATTCAGAGTGTGCAGAAAGCAGACAAGCCCAAATTTGTTGTGGTAACTGTTAACACTTCTTCCATCTTCAAAAGATCATGTTGGTGTCATTCACAAGGAAACAGTAGAAAATTGTTGAGGTGAAATATAAAGTTTGCCTCCCTCAACACTGAAGTGTCATTTACAACTATAAACTTGACAGTGCAGCATTCCTATCTGTCAGCTGAAAGAGTTCTGCCAAGTCGCAGCTTCAGGGTTAACTTCACCTATCCACAATCCAGTGAAAAAGTATGTGGCTCCTTTCCAGAAGAGGTAGCAAAATATCCTCTACTGAGTGTAACATGGAGGTTTCCACCTCAAAGACCACAGGATTTCTGAAGGCAGCAACTTCACTGTGACTGCATGGACCAGCCATCAAAGTGGTGACAGACTGCATAGCTATCACATTTAGGATTTCCAGAGATTTGGCAGCTCTGTCTGGAGACACAGAAAACAGAGCATTGTACCATATCCCTTGAACCCCATTGTAGCTGTGAGAATCACATAGAATGAGTTGCTTGCAAGTCCTAAATCTGCACAGGAAAATGTTTGTGCCTTCCTCTATAGCCCCTGAAAGTATGACACCCCCAAAATAACATGAATTTACATCTTTTAACAGCCTTATGTGTTAAGACAATCTCTATGTTTCTGGATAAATGAAGGCAGGAGATTCAGGTAATTGAAATTGGTGTCTTATCCACCCCAGTTATGACATACCATGTTAGGGTTTACTTTAAGCGTCTATTTTAATGCTGCTGCTTTTGATTCAGCACCAAAGAGGTTCTTGACATTACCTGAATTCTTCCATCATTAGAAAATACTGATTTGCTGAGGAAGGAGGAAGATGAAGAAGAAATTTCCTTTGGATGAGGCTTCCAACAAGGAGGAACCTACCACAGAAAGGACCATGAGGAGCTCAGAAAGGTTCCTCACTCTGCAGGTGGATTTTTACAGCAAAACTATAGAGGAAAAACAACCTGCTTGACATCCTTGCCTGATTCCAAGAAAGGGGCTGAATCTGATCCTCCCACAAACTTACTGCCTGCCTTAGCAGCAGGATCATGGTTGCTTATGTAGAAATTTGTAGAGAGACAAGTGCAGCAGTTAATCAGTTCCACATCCATCCAAGTTGCAGGACAGTGGCCACAGATGGATTTATACCTCTCAAATGATTAACACAACCCATACACTAACAGCTATTCTAGCACATGCACTCCTCTGTGTTCATCATCCCTGCTTTATAGGTTTTAGGATTTCAGAAATTCTGCACACAGGAGCTAGTTTTACTGTAACAATTTAAAATTCTAACCAAATATTTGCATGTATGTGTTGCCACTGCAACATGAAAGTGATTAATATGAAGATTTACACACTTGATATTGTAGTATGCGTCCTTCATAAGGTGCTTTCATCCTGCCTAAGCACTTTGGATAAGATTGAGTCTAGCGGGACACATTATAATTAAACAAATCTATCATTTTTGCAGTCATACTTATGTTCTTAAGCTAGATTAAAACACAGTTCAACAGAATCTTATCATGGACATCGCTGGTTTGAAGTACAGCCAGGTCAGTTCTGTACTGCTGTACTTTTCCCCATCATTGATTTTCTTCCCAGAGAAGACAGAAATATTAAAATACAGTACTTGAACAGAGCTCTTAGTCTGAGTGAGCACAGGGAGGCACTGGATAGAGGGACACAAAGGAAGACCAGGATGAAAATTAAGGAGAAAAACCATTTAACAAGTAACAGGCAAGGCCACAAATTATTTTGTTTTATACTGATTTAAGCCACCCTAAACAAACACTTCCAGTTCTGAAATTTACTTATGTATAGTAGTACTAGTAAATCAAATAATTCAAGTGTTTGCCCAAAATGGATGTGCAAAAGGATTGAAGGCATCAGCAGTCATAAAGCCAGATATTCTAATGCACAGACAAAGAATATTCCCCCCTGCACACACTGTTTGTTCCCTCCAGACAGGAACATGACACCTGCTCCATGAGAAAGCTTTGCACCTGTATTTCAAGGCAAATGCTGTGGGTCAGCCAGCGAGCAGTTAAAGTGCTGTAAATCCTCAAATGAGTCCATAATAATTTATCTCCTCTCTTCACACAGAAGATGGTTCAGACATTACTAAGATTAAAGGCTAAGGTTTCAAAAGCTTTCTCTTTATTTGAAAAAAGGGAAAAAACTCAAACAAACTACTGCACAAACTGAAGAGCGAAATTGATAACTAAAAATTGAATCCCACTTTTCGGAAGCTGAATTCTCAGGAATTTTGGAAGATTCAGCCCCTCAGGCTGGGTGCTTTGAAGCAGCTAACGTCACTAGTTATTTTGGAATTTTCCTACTGAGAGGCTGCAATCAGCATGGCTTTGCCACAGACTCCTGAGTCTGGTCAGGTCAAAGCATCAACTGAAGTCATAGCTGGATCCTGAACTGCCCATTACAGCTTGTCCTCAGAGCCCCCTACTCCAAGTCACAGCTTCCAAGAAACCCTGCTACTCAAACTCCTCCTGTCTGCTACCCTGGCTCCCTTCTCAGTCCTGCAATGACTGTGTTCATCTTTGCAGAAAGGCTTTCCCCCTCCAAGACATCATAGAATAGTTTGGGTTGGAAGGGACATTTAAAGGTCATCTAGTCCAACCCCCCTGCAATGAGCAGGGACATCTTCCACTAGATCAGGTTGCTCAGAGCCCCGTCCAACCTGGCCTTGAATGTTTCCAGGGATGGGGCATCTACCACCTCTCTGGGCAACCTGTTCCAGTGTTTCAACACCCTCATCGCAAAAAATTTCTTCCTTATATCTAGCCTGAATTTACTGACTTTTAGTTTAAAACCATTATGCCTCATTGCATCTAACACAATGCCCTACTAAAAAATCTGTCCCCATCTTTCTTATAAGCCTCCTTTAAATATTGGAAGGCCTCAGTAAGGTCTCCCCAGAGCCTTCCCTTCTCTAGGCTGAACAACCACAGCTGTCTCAGTCTGTCCTCATAGGAGAGGTGTTCTATTCCTCTGATCATTTTTGTGGCCCTCCTCTGGACCTGCTCCAACAGGTCCATGTCTTTCCTGTACTGAGGACTCCAGAGCTGAATGTTGTGCTCCAGGTGGGGTCTTACCAGAGTGGAGTAGAGGGACAGAATCACCTTCTTCGACCTGCTGGCCACACTTCTTTTGATGCAGCCCAGGGTACAATTGGCTTTCTGGGCTGCAAGCGCACATTGTCAGCTCATGTCAGGATTTTCATCCACAAGTACCCCCAAGTTCTTCTCTGCAGGGCTACTCTCAATCTCTTAATCTGCCAGCTTGTATTGATATCCTGGGTTGCCGCAACTCAAGTGCAGAACCTTGCACTTGGCCTTGTTGAACCTCATGATGTTCACATAGGTCCGTTTCTTGAGCTTGTCCAGGTCCCTCTGGATGGCATCCTGTCCCTCAGGTGTGTCAATTGCACCACTCAGCTTGATGTCATCTGCAACCTCCTGAGGGTGCACTTGATCTCACTGTCTATGTCATTGATGAAGATATTAAACAGTACTGGTCCTAATACAGACCCCTGAGGTACACCACTCATCACTGATCTCCATCTGGACATTGAGGCATTGACCACTACTCTCTGGATGTGACTATCCAACCAATCCCTCATCCATCAAGCAGTCCACCTAACAAATCCATTCAGCCTCAGACATAGCAGTCTGCACCCAGACTTCCCACCAGGTTTTCTGCCGTTTGCTCCTTAATTGGAGAATTTTGAAAGGATTAAACAACCTTGGGTGTCAGTCTCACACTCACTGGAAAAATGTAGATGCTACTACCAACATCTTGGAGATGATCTATGAATGCCTTTATAAACACAGCATTCTGAGGTAGAAATGAATGCCCTGGTAACTTAAAGAGTGGTAACACCACCAACTGCAGAAATATTGCAGCATTACATTATTTAGGTTATATCAATCATAATTTAATAAAACATTCAGAGTAATTTTTTTTTTTTTTTTTTTAAAAAGAGAGTTTCCATGTGTCACTTAACAGACAACAAGCTTCTGGTTCATACTGCCAAGAGACCAAGCAGAACAGGTTATCAGTTTCAGCTTCACCTATTTCTGCCAGGCTGTAGTAGCTCACTGAGACTGTTCTAGACTCATCACTTTGTTAGAAACTGCAGGGGATCTTATCTGCAGCAAGTCTAATGTATCCATGTGCTTCAGGCAACAAACATGTCCCTCATTCACATGGAAACACCAGAGGGTTTGGTAGATGAACCATTAGCACAAAGACTGTCCCAGACTTGTCAGGCACATGCTAGGACCTCTTTCAAACAACAGTGTTGTTTGAAAGGGTCTTCCATTATATGCCCAGACCTGCCACTGAAATGCAGTATTGCTCCATGAAACAGGTATAGAGTTAGTGTTACATATATCTATCATATTCTGTGAAAAGCGTGCCTTCTGCCCTGTCATCTCTTCTTCAAGACAAGAAAACTTTGTCTTAGTCATCTTTGCCTGCCCTTTTTCTCCTTTACAAGTCTTCCACACATACTTTTAATTAAAAGACAGGACACATTACTCATTTAAAAAAACTCCAGAATGCTATCCCACAGAGCAGAAAGCATACTCATGAAAGAAAGAGATGGTCAGTTATGAAAAAAAATAAGCAAAAGCCAAATCCACTTGAAGCACTTACCACAAACATGAAGAATCCCAGACTGCTGGGTTTTGCTGCTTTCCTCAAAAGTGATACTACTCCTTGACACTCACAGTAGATCTACAGTACCTCTCAGTCAGTCAGTCTTAGCATCTACTGCATCAGGAATAATACAGCATAGAAGCAGGTGAGTGGTTTGATTGCAATTATAAACAGCTGCCTTTAACAAAGACGCATGGCAAAGTACCAGCTTTCTGGAATTAAGGGAGCAACCATAACACTTCAGTGTATGGTTTGCATTGATAAACACAAGTCTACCTGTTTTGAGTGTAGGGAGGAGGTGAATATTGCCCATGGGAAGCTGTGGATGCTCCCTCCCTGGAAGTGTTCAAGGCCAGGTTGGATGGGGCTTTGAGCAACCTGTGGTGTCCTTGCCCATAGCATGAGTCCCTACGAATGTCCCTTTCACGTGCAGAAAACAAAGGCTGACAAATATAGTACACATACCCTCTTCCATAGCTTTGAGAGGCAAGACATGAAAGTTGTGTTGTGCTTCCTGGGGGTCTTACAGTGAACAGGTAGGACAACCCAAGTGTAATAACAGGGTCATACAATATCAGTATTATAGATGCAAAATTAGGTGTTTGAGCTACCTGGGTAAATCATTTCTGCCTTAGATCCTGATCTTGTAAAGACTTATGCAGGTACTTAGCTTTAAGCACAGACAAAGTGCCACTCCTTTCAATAGAGCTATTCATGTGTTTAAAGGCCTGGAGCTTTAGAGTGCTTATTCCTTGGGTCTGGGATTAGCTAAAATTTATAGCACCAGTAATTCTCAAGAAAGGCACCATCACTTGTCTGGTCTTATTTATACCAACATTTCCTCCAGGTAGAGGAAATTCCTTTAGAACAGAAATTACTATACTGAAAAGCCAAATGATCTTTTTGTAATACTGCGATAGCCTACAACCAAAATAAGATTCTTAAGATGACAAAAGATCAAGACCACTGACATAAAATTGGATTAAAATGAAAGAATATTGTCTTGGTTTTATTTCCCCATTTCTGCCCATAATGGCCCATTCTAATTAATAATTTAAATGGAAGGTTAGCATTGCAAAATGCTAACAGAAAAAACATACAACAAATAAAATACAGAAACATTTATTTCCAACATGGCAAGAAGGACTCCAGTGACAAGATTCCTTTAGTAGTTTTCTGCTTTATTATGTTATCTACATCTGCACTGACAGTTGTTGCTGGGGACCTAGGAGGTAAAAGGATACAGTCTATATTTGCTTTTTCACTTGACTTTATTGAGTTTAAAATTCACAGGAAGTTCTTCCACCTACAGGTTTTCTTGAAAATGAACAAGGTTTTTTTTGAAGCAAACTCTAATTTTTGGGGAACATTTGGGAGGCAGTTCCAATTAACCAGGTTTGCTGAAATTTTCCTTCTGCCTTCAGGATGTAACTAATTTGGTGGGAGTGGATGATAAGAGGTTGATTATGCAACTCTCTCTACTGTTAATCCATCCCCACAGCTAAGAGCGATGCTTTATTTCAGCCATCTCCAGGCTGGAGCATTCAGCTCCATATCCCACAGTGGTTACCTGCTCGAACTTCACAGTGTAAGCCAGACTGTGGAAACATGTATGTTGTTGGGTATCACACCATGTTTTACTCTTTCAGGACTGACTCCAAGAATTGCTGAATCCAGTAAAAATTTTGTCTGTGTAAGGTCTACAGTATTCCTGTTTCAGACTCCTATGTGCCAATTTGCGTGGACACGTGAAAAAATGTGGCAGCTAGTATATTACCCCAGCTGCAGCAAAAAACCAAATTGCATTAACAATTTCTATGGATAGTTCATTTTTCATCTGTTGTTCTAGCAGAAATATATCTGATAACTGGGAAGAAGACAATCTCTTCTGCTCATTGTATTTTCCAATAACTTTAATATTTCTATTAAAAAGAAACCTGAGGTAAGAATTACTTTATAAGCAAATGCCAAGTCACACAAACCAACAATACTGCTCAATTTGTGCTGATAAAGTCTGGTGATAGTTTACTGACTCCAGAAGGCTTCATCATGAAAATTAACATTTACTTCTCAGAGGACAAAATATTTCTCATTTCTCAAAATATCTCCTTTTACTTGAAGAAACCAATCTCCAACCTCTGTTCTCAGCAACTTTTGTGTCAGAGACAGAGTGATAGCCGTTGAAAGCTCTGTTCCTCGCTCTAACAAGGTTAATCACTTTAACAACTTCCATGACATTTGCCAGTGCTAGTACCTTCCTGCATGAGGCTTTTTGGTACCTCATTCATTGAAAAGGTAGGAAGTTCACTCCATATTTCTTTTTAAGTAAACCAATAAAACTGTTGACTCCCCCCACACACAGCTGGAGAACCGTCAGTCACCACAGCTGTTATTTTGTCAAAGCCACCAAAGCAATTCACAGTGCCCTTCACAGGATTAAAAATAAAATCCTTTTTATAGTGCCACGCAGGGATAACAGCCTCAGCCATTCCTCATGAACCTTAAAATCCTTGTTAATCATATAAAAAATATCAACAGTTGATTTAACGTACAGCAGTTACCTCTGCACTTTTCACCAAGTGCCAAAGAATAAACAGCTCCATTATCCTTTTCCACTTTCAGATTTTCAGTCAAAATCACACATATAGCTAACTCAGGTGACATTTGTCATGAAAGGGACACAGATTCAATTTCTGTCGTTGTTACTAGTACTTTCTCATCTTCAGGCACTGTGACAGATGCTACTGCATTGCTATATGACAAATTCAGTGTCAGCTAAATCCATTCTTTGGCTATGCAACTGATACATTTTACAACATTAGATGCACTAGTTTTCTGGCATGAAATCCTGGCTTCATTGAAGTCAAAGACAAAAATCCCATATTCTTCAAATCTTGAACAAAACCAGGGCTTCACCTCTGTCTTATGCCACCCCCATATTTTTGAAACCCCCAGTCTGAAGTGAGAGCATCTCTGTCACTGACAAACAAGCTCTACGTCCTCTATATTCATTAGATTTCTTCAGTCTTAATGAAAATAACCTGGCACAGTGTGCTGGGGACCTTCTGACCGTAAGTAACAGGTCCAGGAAGATCTGTGCTACAGCAGTTCAAGATGTATGCTTTTTTCTCTCATGGTGCTACAGCTGTCTAAAAGCTTTTATTTTACTTTATGCTTTCGATAGCTGTGACTCATTCCACCCTGTCTATATAACTTTGCTCTCTCGTAAAGCAATAATGGCCATTCGGCTGTTAAATGACCTTGCCCACAGCTAGTCTCTATTGGGTTATTAGAAACCAACCCTAGGAGCAAACCCACATTTCCCTCAGATTTGACTGGGAGAATGATGGCTGAGCTATCAGACTGTCTAAAATCTTACTGCAACTGGAAAGTGCCTTCTTAGCATATATCATAACTGTAGATGTCTCAGTAAGGAAATGAGCTCTAGAGTAAACACTCTTGCTGAAGTTTGCCCACCTCTGTCAACACTTGTTTAATAATATGTTGACATTTTGGACAAGTTATAAAGATTTTCCCTATGAACAGAAAAAATGTGCTGGATGAAACTGTGAATGCCAATTCTGTTTCCACTTTCATCCTCCCCCATTTTTTTGTCCTGTGGCTGACTTCTGAGAAAGCTGGAGAAGAAAAGGAAAGGTCACCATAATGGCAATAGGTTAGAAAAAGAGGGAAGCACTGCACACCAGCATCCAGGAAAGGATGTAAAAGGGATCAAGGACTTTATTTGAGACTGGACCTGCACTGTGAATCCTTGAACCTTGGCTGAGGAACGCCCAGGTAAGACAGTTTAAAGAAAAATTGGGGACAAAGCTCTCTTTCCCCTTCCAAGTATTCAGTAATTTTTTTGTATCTTAAACACAGGACTTGATGAAATATAAATATCTCAGTGCAGATTTTTAAATTATTATTTCAGTGATGATTAAAGTGAATAAACAAATATGCTGCACCTTTGCCTGTAGCACTTAAAATTCAATCCCTGCCAAGATATGAAAACTGGAACTAGAAATGATAGAGAATAACATGTAGTATATTCATCAACCTTGATTGACCAGCATAGAGCAAAGAAAAATAAGTAAGTCCAAGAAACCAGAAATGAATTTAAATGGTTTCTTACAATTATCTAAGCATCTGAGATTTTCATAGTAACACAAGTAAGAACATTTTATTTTTAACAATGTGATTTTTTTAAACTCAAGACTGTAACTCTTTTTCCTCAGATCAGTACTTTGAAACAGCAAAAGATGAGAGGGACACCTTTCAGCATTAATAAACTGAGGAATATTTATGAGAATTAGCCTGGCATCTCTTTGAAGCACCAGACCCCTGAGATGACTACGATGGGTACAAGGCATACCTATTACCAGGGTGAGAGATGCTTAAGAATTTGTGATGTGGCGTCATGCCAAGGGCATGCAGGCACACAGGAATGTCCTGACTCACTGCAGTTCAGGACATGCCTGACATTAATCCTCAAGGCAAGACTAGCCCAAATGAGGATGACAAAGTCAGGATAGGCTTCTAGGGTGGGTGCCAGTGTCTGTGCAGGCGCATTAGCTTTGGAAGCCACATATTATTTGATGGCTTTATAGTGTTCCAGCAAAGGAAGCAGAATGAAACAGAAACTCACCTTTTTAGCAAGTGGGAGAGATAAAGAATGTGAATAAAGTATATAATTAGACCTGATTAAAAATGATTACATTTCCATTGCATTATCCATGATAATAAGAAAGAAAACAGAAACTAGAGGAAGTGCTATGAATACTGCCTGTGATTAAAAAGAAAAATGGACTGTCCTTGTCTGACTTCCATTTAGTATGAGATATGAGCTGTTTGACTTATAGTATATTGGGCTCCTTTTCTGTACCATATCATGGAGTGCTGAGAATACCAAGAAGAAATCTAAATAACCTGTTCATAAGAAAAAGAAAAAAAAATGCAGATGGCCTTTCACTATTTGTTGGGAATGAACTGTAAGCAGCAGTTTGAAGATGAAAAGTAATTGGCATTGAGCCTTCTTAATTATTTTTCCAGTTTCAGGCCTTTAATATAGTTCTGGATCTTGCTGACACACCTAAATGAGGTTTACAGAACCCAGAGTGTGAATTCTGTGCTCATTAATGGAGAGGTGGCAGGACAAAGGCTGCAGGTATTTTTTTTTTCTTCTTTCACTTAGTTTAAATCACCACCCACCCATGATTCAGACTTCATGCATGCCGGTGGGCCACTGAAATGGAAATCCGTTAATGCAGCTCCAGATAAATGTGGCGCTGGCAGAAAGAAGGCAGGCAAGGCGACCCCTCTGAAACATCTTGATTAACTAATATGTAAAAAGCTGCAATCTCAATGTCCATCAGAGCATGCTGAAATAAACAACACCACCAGAAGGAAACAAATTATGCAGTTTCCAGGGGAAAAAAATAACAAAGCAGAAATCACAAAACCAGTCCAATCCTCTGAGTACTGTGCTTACAGACCTGCACCATCTTTGTGTGGAACAGAGAAAAGATATCCTGGCTAAATAAGCAACTACTGGAAAACAAACTGGCTTATTTAAGGCAGGAATAGTAATGACAAACAGGGAGTGGTGGAAGTCTTGTACTTCTATCTAGTGTGTAAAGATGTTGGAGGTCAGTAATCACCTTCTGCATTTCTGGTGTGCCAGTGGAGTCCTTAGAGTGCCCAGTTGGCCTCCAAAGATGCTCCTGCTGCTGGAAAAGTAGATAACTTCCTCTTCCAAAGCCCATCACCTCTGGGAGGTATTCATACTGCCTCAACATGGGAGAACATCATGTATCTGTTGTGACACCAGCCTGATGGCTGTGAGATCTTCCTGCTCAGAAGCACTCTTCAAAAGGAACTTCTCCCCATGAGCTACATAGGGGACACAGGGGAATTAACCTCAACTAGGTGACTAAATTAACTCCATTACTTGAGCTAGCTGCCTAAAATTAGACTGTGTAAGTACCTGCCTCTCTCTTACTTTTGTGTAAGTAGTTATAGGTGCTATTGCAGCGTGTGCATCATGTCCAAATTACCATCAGTTTATTTAGTTTGAGTGCCAGTGACAATGTAGGGCAGCAGACACCTGAGCACTGGCTATTCAGAGCAACAGTGAAAACCATGATATATACTCCAGTGGCCAGCTTGAGGGAGGGCTTGATTGTCCTGGTTTCACTCTACTTGTGCTAGAGCCAGCTGGACTACACCTTGCTCAGCTGTGCTGGAATATGAGGCCCTCATACCTTCAATTACAGTATAGATGAACCATCACTGCCTTTCACAAGTACTGCGGCTCAGTAATGGGCTGCAAGCAGATCTGTGCCCACCCAGAAGCAGCAACAACCTGGTAGTGCTGGAAGTGCAGAGGACACTGTTAGTGGTGGCAACAGGAGCAAGTAGGATGTCTCGGTGTAACAATACTTTTCTTACTTTTCCCAGCTTTTCCCACTTTTACCAAGCTTCTGACCTTTCTGTTCCTTTCTGAGGAAGCAATAGATGAAGGCTTAGTGCCATTCGTTTACTAGGGAGGTCAGGGCAGACTATACCCTTTGTAGATGAAGTTCTCAGCTCTGGGGAGGGAAAGCAGGAAGAAAGCTGCTTCTAAATAGATGGGTAGGTATTTAATGATAAAACCAAATAGGACTAAGGTATGATGGGGCTACAGCACTTGAAACATAAGTGCTTAAACACAATTTTTTATCACCTCTCCAAATACTTGGATGATACATAATAAGTGTCTGGAAAATAATAATACATTACTGTCGCAATATAAAACAAGACTCTAGTAGATGAAACGCTAGAAGAAATAATATAGTTGGGAGATTTAGGAAAGAAAAAATGGTTTCATATCACCTGCCTTTTCTGATGGGTAACATAGGTTTGAATACCTTTCACTTTTTGTTATTCTATTTGTTAATGGGGAGGTGGGAGAAAGAAGGCAAGAGTGCCATATGCAGCAGGCAGCCTTCAAAAGTTCATTTAATTTTGAATAACCACTGGTTTAGAAGATGCTAGAAAAAAACTCATAAGAGATTGCATGATCAACTGAACTCTTTCATTTGCACTTGTGACAAAATATGGTGTAGGTACCATAAGGAAATAATGTTGAATATACTCTACTTGGTTGAATGCTCCAGTATATTCTCATTCACAGAAAATGACTGGGAACAACTGGCATCTCACTACATCTTGCCAAAAGCCTGAAGGGAGCTTCTGTAATGAACTCCCTGCCTTTAGCTTTCCTTAGCATTGAAATGTCAGTGCGGAAAGTGCTACCATGAACAGCCATGTAGGAATAGCATCATCTGAGATGATGGCAGACATTATTTGGAAGGAGATTATGTCATATGAAAAAATAAAACTAAACAAATAGCCAGCTTGCTGATGCCTGAACATTCCTGTGCTCTGAAACACAAACCTGTCATTGCCCAAATCTGTTTGGGCATAATCAAGAACAATTCTACTTTTGAGCCAAAGCAGTTTTGTAGAGTGAGCTACCACAATGGAGATTTGTTCTTTTATCTCCCTCTTTCATGTGTGGAGAACTAGGAAAGAGGGAAAACAAAAGATAATGGAGGATAAACACTGGGTTTTTTGCTTGTTATCATTACTCCTTTGGCTACATGAATGTAGCATGATCCATAGTTGTGAGAGGCCAGTAGAGCCAAGCTGACCATGTGGTTAGATGCCAGGAGTTGGCTGGTCATGGTCTGGTTTTGGGTGGTTGTTGTTGTGCCCAGGGTGGGTAGAATACAGGCAACATGGTATTCATGCTGCACAAGCTGCAGAGCACCGCATCCTTAAAGGCTCAGTGGCTGAGGGGCAGTCTTTGGCTTTAAACAAGAGGTGCTGGTGGACCTGTGGAGAAAGTGCCTTTCAGTGTGACCCCCAGAAAGAATGAGGATATGAGCTGTGACAGTCCAGTAGGGAAGAGGGCTCAGAGAATAATGAATACTCTTCTCCTACTTGAGTCCAAGGGTAAATATTTATTCTAAAAATCTGAATCTAACTTAGCTGGCCAAGGGCTTCTTTGGTTGCCTTCCTTGACTATTTTTTTAGGCATTATTGCCAGGAAGAATTAAACTGAATTAACTAGATTGTTTTGATATACATTGGTGTAATCCCTTCAAGGAAAAAATCTCATACTGTGGCAAAGACCATATATTTATTTTTCTTATATTTAATGTCTACTGTAGTGCTACATCTTAAAAAGCATGCTGCTAAATTGTGCAGCCTGTAAAACAGGCATCAGGAGTTATGTGCACAGTGTGAAATATCCCATGATTTAATTTGAATTTGCACCATTACTGAGACACTTGTGCAATTATGTGCTGCATTACATTTCTAGCTGGAGCCCAGAGATAAGAGGAATGGTGTTTCAGAAATACCTGTAGACCAACCACAGTCTTTAAAAACAGATTAGCAGTCAGAGATCCTTGACTTCAGAGCCTTAAAAGGACTCTGTTCAAGAGGAGGCAGGAAATAGGGCAAAAGGAAAGATGTGTTCAGCATCTTCTGAGAGCCAGCCCTTCTAACTTATCTCAGGCTGGGCATCCTGACGTAACAGGTACTTCTGAGAGTTTGAGCCCACAGACAAATATGGACTTCAGTCTGACTGCAGACCTTGCAATGATGCCTGAATGAGGGGCAGTGTATGCCTGCGCTGCTGCCAGAGCTGGCCATAAAGCAGACACAGATCCACCTCCAATCCTGTCCAGCTCTCTGGGAGGGAAGGGGACTCAGAGAACCCATGGAGGCTGCTATCCTTCTCAGGCTGCCATCCAGGACTTCTGCAGGTGACACAGAAGAGGATCTAGCATTTTGGTCTCTTGTACTCCCTTGCAAAAGATATTGCAGAGTGGGCCCTTACTTTGAGGTCACCCTCTTCTCATGATTTCCTATTTTTTTTCCCTCAGCAATACATAATGGCAACTTTTTTTTTTTTTTTTTTTTTTTTAATAAATATTACAGGGACCATGTCATTTATCCTGTATGGAGAAAAGAAAGGTTTAGGTGCAAAAGACAGACATTTAATAACTCTCATGACTTAGACAGCCTCTTCTATTATGGCATCATTTTGTTTGA
The DNA here is from genome assembly GCF_031877795.1 of Strix aluco. Classification (NCBI taxonomy): domain Eukaryota; kingdom Metazoa; phylum Chordata; class Aves; order Strigiformes; family Strigidae; genus Strix; species Strix aluco. The sequence goes on along the minus strand of NC_133931.1, from coordinate 90,812,011 downwards.
ACTGTGGGGCCAGAGTGCAGCAAAAAGATGTCTGCTGCTTGACTGACAAATGGCTGGCATAAAACCCATCCAGTGCAACATGAACAATCATTCCTTCTAAGGGCAATGTGGACTGTTTCTCTCTGACTCAGTTTTATCTCTGAAGGTGAATGCCTATTCACCTGCAATATATTCTGCCTGCAAATTGGCAAATGCCATTGTAATGGTTCTCATTTTATCTTTTTCTATTAAGCCTGAGGAAAGAAGTTATGAGGAAGAGAGAGAGATATTTTTGTTTTCTTTTCACAATCTCCTATATAAGCAAAACTTATCAAAGGGCACTGTTTATCATTTGATTTGGAAATAATTTTGCCTTTCAACATTCCCAGTGTATGTCAAGAGGAATAGAGGCTTGCAGGAAAAGGAGATGAAATATCCTCTTGTTGTTATTTATTGATTTTGTACAGCTCAGCATGGAAGCTTCATATATAACAAAACCAGCAGCTTAAGAAAGATGACCAAGTCATCAAGAACTACTTAGGTACACAACCGCTGAAACAAAAAATCGCACAAGGTTATTGCCTGTGAGAGAAATATGCACACAAACACCCTCATACACATGTGTGTGCTTCTGTGGAAGGGGTGAGAAACCTCTGGGGAGCTGAAATTTACCCCTGTGATGTGACAGGCTGTTGGGCAGCCTGCAGGGGCTTTGCCCAGGCCTCAGGAGTGGCAGAAATTATGGATACCCATCCCCAAATAAGCACAGTCAGTATTGCTTCCTGCAGTTGATACACAGATGCCCCTGAGCTGTACCAGCCCCAGGTACTCACCACACTGTGCAGAGAGTGGTGCTTAACCTCTCTGGTCACAGTGTACTTGTCTCCACTGGTTGATCCCATGTTAAGCCTTAGCTGGTATTGTTTCACTTTTTCATATTAAAATCAGAATGTGGGATAAACCCACAATTAGGCAAACCAAAAACAAAGCAAAAGGAGTTCAGTCCAGCAGTGCATTGTTTTGTAGACCATATTCTTTAATACTGCCTACCTCACACAACATTCAAACACATTTCCATTGTTTGTATTGACTACAAATATCTTTTCCTTGTGAGCTATTTTAAACACACAATGAGATTAAACCCAAATCCATAGAGGTTTTAATTTAGTTTTGGTAGCTGGATAAATGCACTTTCAAAGACTGAAAAAACCCCACAAACCACACCATAAACCAAAAAATCCCTACCCTGAGCACAGAAAAGTGGCAATAGTACCATCATGCTGTTTTACTTGGCAATAATATAGTTCCCTCATCAAGATAAACTACCCAGCTTTCAGCCTTGTAGTTTATCTGCTCAGAAACTGGATTACTGCCTCATAAAACAGTGCAATGGTGCAATTATCACTTCAGTATTAGGTAGGTACTGCAAGGTGCTCTTGTTCTGTTAGGTGGGACACTTTATGGTGGCCATAAAGACGATGTGGCTTCAAGTATTTTCTACAATGATAAATTAATGAATCATACAGTGGGCTGTGTCTTTAACAAAGTGAAATAGCTTCTTTTCTTGTGACAGGCACTGGAGGTATGTGAGATTGTATGCAAGTGGTACGGATGTCAAACTGGAGTGGAAGGGTTGAGATGAAGTTATATGAAGCTGGGACAGAGGCATATGTTTGACACTTCACTAATGTGCATTTCTACTGAACTCTGCATCTCAAAATATTTTCACTGTTTCCCCTATCCCTTCATTTGGAAATGATCAGGTGTTAACTTTTGTGCAACATCATGTGGTACTCTGGACAAAGTAGAGCTTACCTGTTTCTTTCATTAGATGCTCACAGACAGTAGGAGAAGACCTGTGAGGAGAGCAGGAGAGTGTCCCACAGCCTGAGATGTAGCTGGGTTGGGAACAAACACCAACATGTTGCAGTTTTGATGCTAGGATTGCTTATGGGGTAAAGAGAGTGGTACTCACTGCAAAAAACCCCTGTGTCATTCCTTGCAGACTAGGTGGATGCAGAGGGATGGGAATGTGCAGGGAAAATGTCACACAGTATACAATATTTTCAAAGTCTGGAAGGAATGGTGGTAGAGACCTTTCCTGTACATGAGTTGACTAGTTGCTGCAGTGGAAAGAATATCAATACTGCAGATGAAAGTGATTTTATGTTGAAAAGTAACAACATCACATGTCAAAGGGAAAGGTAAAATACATCTGAAGCAGGTAAATGGAAAACAGACTAAGGTAAGCTAAAAACCTCCCTACTATGTTTCGTTATCAAGGATATCAGCTATTTTCATGGCCATGAAGAGAGTGCTTACTTGGGGTTCTCCTTCAGATGTTCCTACTACACAGTTTTGAAATGTTCTGGAAGCATTTTTTTTTTTCCAAAATGAAATTGTAGATTAAAATATCATCATAATCATCCATTTAAAAAAATGTCCTTAAGATTAGCTTTTAATTTCACACTATCTGAATGGCCACTGAAACACCATTTATCAGAAGCTGAAGTTTGTTTCAGGGTAAATAGAAAACAAAATCAAATAAAATCAGAATAATTTTAAGCATTTTGCTGATTAAAAAAAAATTGAAAGTGATGAAAAACATCCTCAAGATTTTTAAGCAAACATAAAAGTGTCCATTTTTAATAGCCTAAAGCAAGAAAATTCAATATGCCTTATGTTTTCAATAAATTTCTCTTTTCTATTTTAATAAATCAAAATAAGCCAGAGAGTAAAAGTATGGGTGTTTCAGATGAACGAGTAACTAAACCACCTTTGAGATCTGGCCTTCACAACCATAGTTTAAAATGAATGCTTGTCAACTTTATATGCTCACTTAACTTGAGACTTATTCAAACACTCCCAACCTCTTAGCTACAATGTGCATAAAGATTTTAACGGCATTTATTGATCCTGGATACATTACACCTGGAGATGTCACTACTCATAAGGAATGTAACAAGATAGGGTAAATATGCAAAACACACATATATCAGACAGGGATGGCTCAAAACTCCTCAGAAATGTAAGCAAATGCAGCTTTGCTGCCAAAAAGATGAAGAGGAGATGGGACCAGACTGAAAACAGGCTTCCCCTGCTAAATGGAAGGGAGAGAAGAGGGCAAAGGTCTGGATCTGGGATGTCAAAGTACCCAAAAAGCTGGATCTGTCATGCCAGCCACTGCCTGAGGAGTGGTGTAGAGACAGCAGCTGACATTTTGGGAGGATTGCTCTTGTCCCACATCTGTATGCACCCCTCCATGGCCCCCCTCTTGTGGTGGGAACCCCAGTACCACAGTCCCCAGCTGCCTTTGAGTCCAGCCTGCCCAGGAGGTGGCAGGGCAGGGGCAACGCAACCTAATTTGGGGCCTTGGACTGGTCCCAGTGTCAACCACAAACAAAATATATAGCATTTGCACCAACAGATGGACTGGATTAATGTTTTGAAAGATGGGAGAATCCTGTATGGAATTTGAGGACAAACCAATGACAATTTCACAATCTTTTTTCCAGTTTTCTTCTGTCAGATGCAGGTAAGTGATCTCTCAAGCTATCTTAAAACCCTATTACCCACAAGCTGTAATACACTCAGCCTTTGGACAGACCACCTATTAGCTTAAAAACTGTATAAGCCTCTCTTTTTTTCCATATTTCTTATGTACAAATCCTCTGAGAGGAAACACGCTGCTCAGGCATTTTAAAAACTGCAGTGAACTTAACCCCATGGTCTGATTGGTGTGATTCCCACCACATGCCAGTGCTTGCAGGACTTAGACCTAAGTTTTAAACCACCTAAAGCACTTCCTAAAATCAAGCAATGCAAGGCAATCATTGATTGCATTCAGCTACAAGCTTCCACCTGGATGTGGGTTTCTTCTTGTGTATGGTGCCCCATTCTCAGGTGATCTGAGGGAACTGGTGCAGAGGCAGGATGCCTGCCACTGAGTCCAGGCAGCATCTTAGCATCACTAAGAAACGAGCTGACGGGAAGTATGGGAAACCTTTCAGAGCAAGAGGGACCCATTGTGCTGTGGAAATGACTGTCCTCCACACTGGAAGTGGAGAAGCACCATCTGTAGAACATTTTCTTTATTTTTTTTTTCTTTATTTTTTTTTTTTCCAAAAGCAGCTAGTTACTGTAGAAATTACTCCATGGTTCATTCTTTTAAAGTAATTTGAAAAACTGGTGTCCCTCTCTGCATCCATAATTTCCAAGAAATGGACTTATGTAATTATATTAAATTAAGTGTCAACTATGCAATTAACTCCTTCACTAATTAGTGGCTGGAAATATCAGAGTCTTAAGGTCAATTTACCTCAACTTGTCCACTTCTTGCTCATCTTCCTTTCTCATTCCTGCTAACCCCACAACATCCTGCTGGCAATCACTCCCTGTGGTTGCCCTTGCTGTACGCATGCTTTCACTGCCTCAGAAAACAACAGCACCAGAAAACCCTACCACAAATTAAAAAACTATCTTTTGAGGAACTAAATTTGGTAAATGCTGAATAAGCAGAAGTAGACAGGCCTTTATTTTTGCTGCTGTGTATGTTTGATTGTTATCATAACTGATTAAAATAAACACACATCATGGAGCTGAAAACGACCTTTTTGATCCCTTCCCCTGGGCATGAATCTTCACATGCTTTCTTTCTCCCTTTCCTTCCTTTTGCTGCCAAACCCACTGTCCTGGTTTAACCAGGATAGGGTTAAGTTTCCCCAGCAGTGGGGGGGAGCTCTAGCCGGGTTATTCAGATACCATGTGGATGTCACATCCTGGCAGGTCACATTTTTCCTGGCGCGGAGCGCGGTGCACTCGTGGTTTTGTACATCGTGCTTCCCACTGCTGTATTTGGTAGCTATTTTGCTCTGTTCATTGCTATCACTTACTGTTATTGTTATCGTTGTTGTTTGTTGTGTTGCTACTGCATTGTTGTATTAAACCTTTCCTTATTTCAGTCTTGGGGCTTTGTATTTCACTCCCTTTGTGGGGGAGGGGCAGCGGCCGGGTGGTCTCAGACCCCGGCAGGGGCTAAACCACCACACCCACAGCTGAGGAAGAGGTACCAACACACCTCACCTAACTCCTCTGTTCTGACCTTTGGGTAGATACTATCCATGCATGCAAATTGGGAATGGGACATTAATCAGCTGAAGGCACCGAAGTTTACTCTTTGCAGTAAAATCAATGCTTAGAAACTAGAGGTAAGTCTGATGAGAATAATAATCTAATGTAACTCTTAATTTATTTCAGGTCAATTCTTTATATTGCCAATGAGAAAAAACTATTTCAAATTGAAGTAGAGCCCATTCAGAAATTCAGTTGTTCTGTTGATCAGAATGAAGCCACAAAAAACTACTAGCTCTACTATGCAGCATTTATCATTAGAAACCAAAAGAAAAGAAAGGTTTGGATGAGAAACAGAGTCTTTAATGTTCATACTCACTCATGTCTATGCCAAATACTACAAATCCAAAACATGCTATGAAAACTGACAAGCCAGATGGGATTTATTCACAGTTGGAAAAAAAAAAAAAAAGAAAAAAGAAAGAAGAACAAACAAAACCCCAAAGTGAGAGTGCAAAGCACTTAAAAGTAATGGACCAAATTCACAAGCTTGTTCTAGTTGCTGTAGGCTTTTCCAACAGAGCAAAGCAGCTGGGCACATAGTCAAAACCACTGACATCAGTGCAGTTGTGCTTTCTTCTACCCAGTCCCAATTTGGAACAGAGACTGATGTCAAATGCTGTTGCTAGAAATTCTGTTCCCATCTGACGCTTTGTAATTCTGCTCCTTTTACAAATTTCCAAGTGCAGCCTTGTTACAACCTAGCTGTATCTGCAGCTACCATCGGCAAATTCAGCCCTAATTCACACAAGCATTCTTAATGGTTAGTAAAGTCTTGACCTAGATGTAAATCCTTTGATGGCAGAAACAAACTTTCATTTGTAAAGTGCCAAGCACAGCATGGATAATGGAAATGAAACTATCCTAATCCCATCAGCAGGCTAGAGATGAACAAAATCTGAACAACACCTTCCACATATAGTCTGCACAAGACCCTGCCACCATCCTTTGCAAAGTGGTATATACTTCTCTTCCCTCTGTACTCTTCTAACTGAAAAACCTATGGCCTCTGGTCTCTTCAGCAAGGAGATTTCAAATCGTCTATATTTCATATTATATTACACTGTATGCAATGGAAGTTGTGAAAGACTCCTTTGAAGGAGCTTTGAGTTGGCTGCAGACGTTACACACAGACCTTCCTCACTCCTCTCATACTGATGTGATTTATTTACACAACATAGAATAAATCATGCAACAACAAGTAGGTTTTGAATGAATAGAACAGCTTTAGAATTCATACTTCCAGAATGAATTGTATGTTTTCGGCTTATTTTCCAATACATCTCAACCTAGCTAATCCAATTTCTAATCTCACAAATGTCATTATCAAGGTATTATAATTGAGGTTGTGAAAGTCTGTTTCCAACCTATTCAGAGCAGTCGATCTGCCTTAAAATATTTCTGTGTGGAAACAGACAGTGCTTTTAAGCAACAGGCAAAATCTCTTTCAAGAGGTGCCATTCTTTTCATTGCCTGCTTTGTGTAGAAGCAAGCTCCATTTGGGCTCCAGGAAAAATGACAGACAAAAGGGAGAGATATAATTATACGTATACTTCCTATCAAATTAAACCAAAGCAAAGCAAATAAGTGGGGTTGGTTATCAGTGTGTGAAGAAAACTACTATCATATTCTTATGTTTTAAGAACAGCAATAAAAATGTCTTCAAAGATATCATATATTATTTGATCTAGACTCAAAGCTTGAAAAATAGGATCATTATATAATGCCACTTTATTACTGGAGAGTGTGCACCACAAAGAGATATGATGTGCTGAATTAAATGGCACAATTCACTTGTTAACTTAATTAGGAACATAAATGCAAAAGCTTAACAAAATAGATAGCAGAGATGTGAGTGAGAAGAAAAAGGTTACCCTTTATGTTTTCTTACAGAAGTTTGGAGAAACTTTCATGGGCAGGATAGTTCCCTGAACTCTGCAGCAGCCCCGTGCAGCCCACCTCCATCTCCCATGAGAGGTATTTCATGAAACCAGTATGTGGGAGGCATCTCTGTCTGGGCTATGATAGTTACGGCTCAGTCCCCTTTCTCCATCCACGGGAAAAAATTCAAATGATTTAATTAGCATATTCCTGTGAATTAATGCCATTTATCAGAAAAGGCCCAAGTGATAATCATACTACTTGAGAGCTAATTGAATGAGAAATCTTGAGTACAAGCTTGATGTGAACTCATTTCTCTGTGAAAGTTTGGTGTGCACTGTTGTAGACTCTTCCCTGCTTGGCAAGGAAGTGAAGATAACTCTGAAGGAGCAGAAGCACTGCACCAGACCCCACCAGAGAAGTGACATCCTTCAGTGGGGGTGGACCACATGGGCTTGAAGTCAGGCTCACAGTCCAAATACCTGTGCTTCTTATCTCATGATGAGTAGACATCTAAGCACAGCATGGGGGCACCTGGAAAACTGCCAGGAGTAAGCAGCTGCCTTCACAGCCTTGTCCCTGACCACATCTGGCTGAAAAGGAGGGCGTGTGTGGGTAAGAGTGGTATGGCAGCTGAACCTCTGGGAGCTAGCACAAGGCCATGTCAGGCAAATCTTTTCATGGAGGTAGGGCAGAGGCTGTTGTCCTCTATATCCCCTCTCCTCCTTCTCCTTCACCCTACACCATCTGTCTGCTATGAATCGGTGAAGCCAGACTGCTGGGGAAGCAACAACACAGTGCTGTTTTGTTTTCTTGCAGAGAACTCCTGGCTTGTCTGGAGAATACATCTGTAGACACAGTGCATTAAGGAATGGCTTTTCAAGGGGGGTGGATGGTCCTTTAAAAAAAAAAAGAGAATAATATGCTGGCTGTATCTGTGTGCTGGTCTGCGTTTGTCTCTGGGTAGCTGGTGACAGTCTAAGAAACTGCATCTTCTGTAGCAAAGATGTAAAAGCCAGCATTTACTCTTTCACTTCTCCACTGCCTCCTGCTGTCCAGTGCAGAAGGCATTAATGAAGACCCCAGGAGCTGAATGATAACCTTCATGGTGGCTGATAGAAAGGGGAATCGGGAAACTGGAGCCTGTGGTTGCCACAGCATGCCAGTGCTTCTCTTCACCCTCATTTACTGAAATACCAGGCCTCACAGCGTTTGTTCATTTGTAATCCATGTGCGTGAAGTGAGACATATTCTGGATAGAGGCAGGTGTAAGGACACATTTTGGCAGAATGTATTTCTAGTTATGTTTCCTCTGATGGAAAGTGAGAGAAATGTATCCAGAAACATTGCAATCACCAATATGCTTGGTTCTCTGCTACCCACAGGCAATCTGGAAACCAGGGTTTCCTGGCTGTTCCTGGTTAACAGAGATGTTTAAAATGTTAATGAATGTCTGTGTGATTAAATAAGCATGGAGTTCAACAACTACCGCCCTGGATCAAGAGCAAAGTTAGAAAAAATAGGTTTACTTAAAGCTTCTGAACAGTGTAGCTGTAGACACTCATAGACAGCTTTGGTACATCTGTTGTGGTGTCCTACTCTGAGAGTCCTGTCAGGAGAACAAAAACCTTGACTGCTACACCCTATGGCAACTCATCTTTGTATTCCCAGGAAGAAAAGTTCATCTTGTAGATGAGGAGCCTCTGGAGCAGTCCCAAACCAAGTCAGCACACCAGCCCTTTGAAAAATTGAAATATTTCTAGTTTTTAAATATCAAGCATGTATCCAAGGGCAAGTATTGTCCACTTGTAACGTGCTATGGGAGACCCCTGGGTGGTATTGCTGCAAACCCCAGGGCTGATGAAAGAAAATGTTCCCTGAAACTGACTGCATGAAACAGCCAGATGCTCATATGCCTTATTGTCTCGATGTTTGTCTGCAACAGAGTGTTTCCCCTCTCTTCAAAGTGTTGTGCTGCATTGCCAGAAAAACACATTGTGAGTTCTCCTCAAATTTGAATATAGCAAGAGAGTCTGGAGGAAGGGAGTGAGTCACTTTTATACATTACTTCTTTAAGGGCTGTTTTATGCAAATCTTCTCCCTTCCTCTAACCTTTGAAATTATATCATTGGTGAAAAGTGAGAAATACTAAATTTTTTCCTCCACCTGGAAATAGAGCCTTTAGGCACCAAGGATGTGAGGGCAGAAGGACTACCAGGCAACGAGGCAGTGAGAAGACAGACTTACTTTCTCCTCTCTTTCCTCAGGTAAACCTTAGCTAGACAAGGCTATTCAGTCACTAATCTAAAACTGTGCTCCTTGTTTAACAATTAGACATAACACAGGTTGAAAATGTGATGGCTGAAACGACTCAGAGAAAGGTGTTCCCTGTAATTTATCTACGTTAATAATGTTCCTTTATCTTGTCTTTGGCATTTGCTTTAAACACAAACTGTAGGAATACAAAGCATAATTGTACCAAGCTACTTAATACAATTAATGATATTAGCTGTGGAGATATGGGTGCAAGGATGTATTTTTTCCACTCTGTTGGAATTTATCTCAATCTGTGTCCACCAAAAGTATTTTAAAAACTGAAAAAACACATTTTCACACAAAGAAATGTTCATCAACACAATAAATGGAGGTAATTATATCCTGTAGTCAGCTAAATTCAAAGTGATTCACATATGATAGTCACTTGACTTCTCTCTGGATTTGCTCTGAATGACACATCTCTGACTTGAAATCATTTTTGTTCCAAGCTGTTATGAAACCATTTACACTAAATGACGGCAGCACTTAGAAGGGTGGCTGAGAGTGAGTTTCTACTGCAAATAGTGCTCTCATTAAGCAAAATCATGGCTTGTGGATATGTATGTGGCAGGTTTTCTTTCTTTTTCTTTTTTTTTTTTTTCCCCTAATATCTAGAGGGAGAATAGCTCAGCATAGATACCACTGCGGAAAGCTTGCAATTCCCCTAGAAGATCACTGGCATGTCATTATTTGACCTCAAATCTACTGCTTCTGGAGGTACATTTTTAAACCTCTCACCCTCAAACAGCAGCAATGAATTACTTGACAGACACCCACATGGCCTGCATACCACCTCTAACAACTAGTGCAGCTCTGGGACCCACTGCACACGTGCCTGAATCTCTCATACACATGTCTTAGGACCCCACTGCTTTGTCCATATCCTCCCACCCCTACCAGTTTCCCACCCTCCACACTCATGCAGAGAAAGCACTCCACCTGAGTTCCCCATCCTCCCGGTCTCTTCAGCATTTACCTTTATTCCCCTACAGCTATGAGGTGCTTCCTATATGGGCCAGTGCTCAGCTCCCCAGATCCCATCACAGCAGCACCCTGCATGTGACATTCAATGCCTGCCTGCAACTGCTTGTCTCAGCATGTCACACAAGCTGAGTGACAGGTGATGCTGAGGAGTCTTACAACACCTGAGGCTTGTTCTTGGACAAAAATAAATATCAGAATCCTTTCCCAACTTCTTTGTGCATCCAGAGTGGGATAAGAGAGCCGCAGAAAGATTTTGAGTAGAGAAATACTTGATTTATTCTCGTTGTAGCTTCCCTTTTTCTCCAAAATATATTCACAGAGAAGAAAATGAGTAAACTGAATATTCATCAACCACCAACATCTGTAATTCTTCAAAAGCATCAATGCCTGTTTACAGTGTTGAAAAAGGACTGGCTTGCCCTATAGTACTAGTTTATCAGATGATACTGAAATGACAAGTATTTCCTTTAATTTCTAAATTCAAAAATAAAAGTCAGCCCACACTTGGGATGAAGCACATTGTAGCAGTAAAGAAATTTGTTGCGACTCTCTCCTCTTTCAAGAGTGTGATATTTCTGGCATATGTAAGTTGTTATTGGGATTGTCTTTAAAGATTGAAAGAGTCTATAAATTTTCATGAGAAGTGAGCTACGTTGCAGTTACACCAATAACTGTACGTGCACTGTATGTGTGTTACAGGTATCTGAATGCACAAACAATAAATAGAAAACAAACTCCCTATGCAAAACATTTCTTCCCCTTCTCCCTACCTTGCTGTCATCAGTAGGATATTGAAGAATGTAATTAATAAAAAAAAAAAAAAAAAAATGAGGAAAGGAGACAAAAGGAAGAGTTCAAGATAAATTTAGCCAGAATTATTCTGAAGCTGGCACCAGCTGCTGAGGGTGGCTGCCTGGCTCTGCCCTTCTGAGATTGATGGCCACCCTCTGCTCTCTGCTTTTCAAAGTAATGGTGAGCAACTCAGCACAACTCCAGCTGAGTGCATAAAGAGGGTAAGAGTGCTCCTTAAAGCCTTTTCCTTGCTGCTGAGAAACAAACCTAGGACTCTGCATAAGGCCTCTCTTGATGGAAAGTCCTCAGTTGTCATGGGGGCTCAAGCAGGGTCTGGGGGGGTCAATGCTAAAATCTGCAATTGTGAGATGAACAACTGTCAGAGGGCACAAGAGCATTTCCAGGCCCAGCAGGATCAGTCAGAAACACCTACTAATTCTGTGAAGAGTATTTTAAGGGAAGATCCATACATTACTCACTGAACACACATTTAACACTGATTTTAAAGTTTATGTGAGAAAATCACAACACACAAGCATTTTATCCTGCATTTATCTTGACTGCCACGTGTGTTCTCTTTGAAATGGTATGAGTCCTTGGGCCATGATAACAACTAAACAATGAACTGATAATTATATACGCACTTCTGCTAAGATGTATGTTCACTTCAGCTGCAGTGTTGGGTGTTTATTATGGTGTTAAAGATGTTCTTGTGATGGCTTCACACAGTAAATATTCAGTGGATTATTTTTCACTTTTTTTTTTTTTTAAGATGGGACTTGCAACTCCTTCTCCCTTAGGGACACACAATGGCTAGGTAGCATCCACAGTTTTCTTTCAACATTAAAGCAGTATTGGTATGGGGAAAATGAGGTGATCACATACATACATAGTCTCTGTCCTCCCATGAATTCTGCCATATCTTTAACATTAAGGATTAAACTGTCCCACTGAAGTCAATTCTCTTCTTTGTGTGCTTAAAAGTACCGGAAGTCTATTGATTCAAATTAAAGCAAATTGGTTTTATATCAGGATATTTCACTGTTAAGCATGACTGAACTGTAACACTGCTCTCTATGCATATTCACAGTTCTTTGCTTCTAGATCTTGCACTATCTCCTAAACACAATAATATAATGAGAGCATCCTAAACCATGTCCACTATTGGCCTTGTGCTTACTTAAAAAAATTCCAAAAACTCTAACCAAAGAATGCAAAGCAGTTTGACAGACAGTTACACTTGTATAGACAGTTACTATGGTTGGCCTTCTCTCTGGACTGCCCTTGTAAAGGTGCTGGTCTTTACAAAGTTCAGCACAGAATCAGGCAGTGTCTCCATTATAGTGTGGTTGGCAGCTGCATAAAAGAGACAAAGCGGGGTTGCAATCCCACTGTGAGCTTCATCTCATTTGGCCCAAGAGCCAAGTACATTTTCTAGAAGAGCTCTTACCTGTGCAGAGCTCATTGCAAGACAAGGGTAGCGAAGAGTTTCAAATACCCGCCTTAACAAGTTAGTACCACACTACTGATGATGGAGCCTTGTTGGCTTTGCCTCAAGAATTCATCAGATCACAGCAAAGGAAAAAGTTATGCCACAGGGGTGTAAACCCTGGTTGCAATCCTGGTTGTACAGATTGGACACTTCAGAGTTACCTGGACTGGGCTCTGCTGGGTGCTCAGTCTCTCTCGGGAGGCGATGGCTTTCCTTCCTTCTCTTGGAAAGGCTGGCTTCAGCAAAGGTTGAATTGCAATGAGAGAGGGTTCATCACCTCGGCCCTTGGAGAGGATGGATACAACTCAATCCCCTGAGAACAAGCAGCACCCAAACTCATACCCTCAGAGGGAAAAGAGTAATTCCCTTTAAAGTGGCCAAAGAGATTTCACCAAGTTTCTCAGATAGAAATATAAATAATCAACCCATCTAAGAATAAAACATTTTTGCCAGAAAGGATTTTTTCCACTCCTTCAGTAAAAAGTAAATCTTTTAGCAGGATGATAAAATCTCCAAAAGTAATCTCAACTTTCAGGGGCTTGCTGGAACACCACCATAGGCCATCAAAGATTTTGTGCTTGCTGTGGGACTAGTTTGATTAGTTTTTGTTTTACCTTGAGTCAACATCAAGACTTTTTATACTCCTTCCCCTACAAAAAGCATTGCTTTCAGTTATTCCTAGATGCATAATTATCTCCTTTTACATGGCTACTCAGACTTTAGGGCAATAAAGGATTTTTTAAGAACACAGTCAAAATATATAAAAATAGCCCTAGTTAAAGTATTCTTCTCTACCTAAACTGTCCTAGTCCACAGGCTCCAACCTCATCTCCTTGTATTCTTTTCTATCATTATCTTTGCCTTGTAAGCACAAGGAGGCTGACAGCCTTTACAGAACCACCCAAACCACCCAAGCTAGAGATGCATATCTGGCTGGAGCAGTGTCACTTAACTAGTTAACGTTTATAAAGCCTTTTCCTATCCACAGATGAAAGGCTGAAAGGCACTGTAACAGCGTAAGATGCTGCTGTTATTACTTCTATAAGAAGTTCTCCCACAGATAGTGTGTGTATATCATGAAAATCTGAAGGCTGGCAAAGTTCCTGTAACATCACAAAAGGAGCTGCAATGGTCTTCAACTTAGTTCAGCTCTGTCGAGTGAGAGTTTTAAAGGGCCTTGAAAAACTGCAATATGCAGCATTTTCCCAGCAGATCCAGAGAAATCTACGTAATCTATCTCACTTTTTTAATTCCATAAGTGTTAGACCTTCAGCTAGTGGTTTCAAAACTTCTGTTCTGCTAATTATCCTCTCCTCATGCTCCAAATACTTTTTTTTTCCCCACAGCTACTGTGAAAAAACTCTGATCTGTCTGTTTGCCATGCCATCACCATCCCAAAACTCTGTGTGGGATTGACCCCCAAACCTCATCCCTTGGAAGTCAGAGCAAGGGAAGCCTGTGCTTGGATTGGGATGGATACACAGCCCCAGCATGGCAAAAGGCAGGGTGGTATCAGTATTCCTGCCGGCACAGGGCTTCAGGGGGTGTGTGCTGCCAGCTGCAGCACAGCTGCAAAGTTCTTTTGCAGCCTGCACCTGACATGCCAGGCCGTCAGTCAATGAGTTCTAGAGCAGGCTGACAAACTATCTGCTTCATGTCCAGTCTTGGAGCATAGGAGAAGCCAGACTAAGTGGAGAAGGAAGAGGAAGGAGCCAAATTCTGGAGCTGTATCCTGGCTGGAAACAAATTTCCACTGCTCCTTAAGGAGCATGATATAGCCAGGAACACAGGCACCATCTGGTTTGTACAGTCCTTGAGACAAGGAGGAAGGACAGAATATCATCTCTGGATAATAAGTTTTGTGGCCCGGGGATGCCTGAAATTATCATGAAGAAACAATGTTAAAGCTTTAATTGAGTTCATGGCCTTTTATACTGAGTTTGTGCATATTTCTTGCTACTGTGAGTGCCACCCACAATCACTTCTGGAGTTGGAGAAATGGCAAAAGGCAATCCTGTCCAAATGTAAAGATGAAGTGATAAGTACACACAGTTGACCAGCGGCCCTGAAGCTTTAAGTGCCTCAGGGTTTTTTTTTGTAAAGTATGATTTAATTCCATCACACACACAAAAAAAAAAAAAAAAAAAAAAAAAAAAATGTTATGCCCTCTGTTGGTACAGAAAAGCATTATTCTGGTTTCTCAGGCAGTTAGGCTACACATGTTTTTAAAGATCAATCCCATGTAGAAACTGATCAGACTGATCTGGCCTGGAGAGCTTCGATGGCAGCATGAGAGGCAGCTTGGTCTAGTGGACTGAAAGGCAATAATTCCTGAGGTCTAATCCTGGCTGACACAGAGCCACTGCATGGCCTTGGGCAAGCTCCTTAAAAAGACATGTCAGGTCAATTTAGGCCTAAAATTCAAGTTTCACAAATATACGGATTTCAAATACTTACATCAGTAGAAATGAATGTAATCCGTTTTTTAAAATTTTTAATTCCAGTGGGGAAAGGGTGAAGGAAGGGAAGCAGTATTTCCAGTTAGAGGTCTTGGAGATCATGTTTTCTGCACTGTTTGCAGCCACAGTGCTCTGCTAGAGACAGAGTGTGAAAGCAAAACTGGTCAAAAATTGCTTCTACTAAGAAGAATTCTCTCGCCGTAAGACAGCACAACCTTGATCCAGAGAGCTCCTGGGCAGTGGGTGCTTGGAAGTGTTAAAAACTCATTGTCATTCAAGGAACACTAAGTATTAATTAAGTATATGCTAAGTAATAACTACAGTTCAAGAACCAGACTCTGCCCTCTGGTGAGTGCTTTCCATCACCCTTGCCAGCCTGAATTAGAAGTAAACTTTAAGAACCATGCAGCTACCCGTGCTGCTAAATCCAAGGGCAGGCACAGGCAGTGTTTTAGAGCTGATAGAAGTGTGTAAGATGATTTATGCCCTGTGTGATACTAACTTGTTAATATTTATCAAGTCGCTATGGCTTCCTATGATTCCAATTTTCCCCAAACTGCTTCATCATAATGACCACTACTGTTAGACCAGCCAGCAATGAATTATGAATGGCCCTTATTTAAGAGAGTTTGGATCTGTGAGACATGTCTATTTGTGCAGTGATATTACTGCAATGTTACTGCACTCCCTGAAATGATGAGACTGCCTCAGATAACACCTCTTGGTTCAGTGTATTTTGGGATGCTCTGGAGAGAAGCCTTCCTCCCTTACTGGGAAGGGCAGCTTCTTGTTATTGTTTTATATGACTCTATGTAGCTCATGATCCTTCTAGAGGTACCTAGGAATTTGGGGGAAGGATTTGTCTTGGGAAAGAGGCCAAGACTACTGCCTTGCAGGAGTCAGGAACTGCGGGTAGCCTTGTATCCATAGCTAATACGACAAGAGAAAATTAGTTGCCAGACAGGAAGGCATTAAAGGAATTAATACCTCTCTATGGCTTACAGGTACAGTGGGAAAAACAAAACCAGAGCTAAAGTCCTGTCATTGGATAGAAACTGTCTGTGAGAGAAATTAAAGAGGAGGAATAATGGTCAAATTAAAATGTGTCAGAAGTTGTCAGTGGCTGCCCCAAAGCCCCACAGTGAGGTAGGTTTGTTCATATTATCCATGTGAGATCTAAAAATGAGTTGCAAGGTGGCAAAAAGCTGCAGATGCCACAGAGTTATACAGGATAATTAAGGCTAGAGAGCCTGTATGGCACTCCAGCGGGATGCAATAAAGCTGGGTGATCCGAGAGTATAACAACACATAAAATGCAAGGTAATACAAATTGTGACAAAGCATTTGACCTACTTGTGTACATTGTTGACTTCTAAATGAATGGCGGCGATTCTGGAAGATGATCCAGACATCACAAAAAATGAATGATAAACAGAAACCCCACTGTTCTTTGCACAGTGGTGACCCGCTATGTCAAGAAAATTCTTGAGAAAAAGTACTTCAGAAGTGGGGACATGGGTACCAAAGGCTTGAAAACACTTTTGTAGGAGGAAAACAAAGATGGCATATTTAAAAAGAACAAATGTAACAGAGTAATGTGTGATGACTAATGGCTTATAGAAATTAAATCAGGTAAACCTTCTTTTCTTAGACAAAAGAACCTGACAGTGAAACTGAAAACAATGCAGCAATTTTATCTCTTAAGTGAAGAACTGATTGCTGAAAAAAAATCATTGTGGCAAAGAACTGGTTGGGACTTTTTTTAAGCTATACATGATTCTGTGGATAATGAGACCCTTTTGCAAGTGTATTAGAATCTCTAATGAGGAGATACAAGCATGTATACCACAGGAAATAACCACTAAAATGTCAAAAGTTAGGAGAGAATCTCCTGACGAACAAGTTGTTCCTAAGCTGTCCATGACTCTCTTTCTTGCATTTCTCTTTGGAATATAAACTGCTGGCCACTTTCTTGTTACATGGATGATGAGGATCACTATACTGGGGCAGAGCATGTCCTGCTGGTTTAATGCCTGAAAGCTGTTATTAAAAAAGCAAACAGATTAAAATGTAGTAATTTAAAGCCACCAAATACCCTAAAGGCACATCTATTTAGCCAATTATCATCTCACACTAAAGAGCTGTTGTTAAATATCAGTAGATTTCAGTCCATTTCTTCAGAAAAAGAGACAGAGACTTGTACTGTTTTAAATGCAATGGGAGAGATAGGGGACAGGTGTTCAGCATACCAGAAAAAAAAAAGAGCAGTTAAAGAGTGTTGCTCTAGGCATAGTTTAATCTACCTGACTCAGCATAAATGACCAAGTATGAAGGAGAAATGAACTAGAAGAATCAGCTCTGTGCTGCCTGGGGTCTGTTCACAGGGCTGTAAGTATTAGGTTGCCTCTTTTTAATTAATGCTTTCCCTTTCTACATTACACTGGAGACTGTGACTGAACTTTATTTCTCAACAGCAGCCTATGGCAACCGACAAAGTCCTCTTGGAAAACAGCCTGCACAGAAGTGCTGAGCAGAAACTAGGAGAAAAATGGATGGAGAATAAAAGCTTCTGCAGAAGAATGAATTATTTACCTCAGACTGCTCCTTGAATTTAGCCCCTTCTCCCGCATGTAGATAGACCACAGGAAGATGATGTGATATGTATGAACTGATCTGTCATTCAAATATCGCCCTACAGATGCTTGGTGAGAACACGCTTCCGCCAGGCAGTTTTTTATCAGCTAATGTACCTGAGCATTTGGGGTTCATTACCAAACTGCCTCTGTCAGTCATTAAAACCATGTGGTGACGTTTCTGATCTTTGACTGACTTGTCTATACAACCAAGACAAGGAGGGTTCCTGGAAAGCCAACAGACAACAGTGAAACCACACTGGGGCTTTCATTCTCTTTGGAAGTAGGGGCCTGAGAGGAACAAAAAGGACACATGCCAGGAAAGCAAGAAAACCAAATGCTGAGCACAAATTGTTTGAAATCTTGTCTTGCTCCTCTTGTAAGAGGGTTCCATCTGACTGGAGTTCTGTCATATGGCATTAGGTGCCTCTCCACATGCTTTTGGGATGGTGCCTACTTGCTATTCCTACATGCTCTGATGAGTGGCAATTTGTTTCATGTTTTTGACATCTGAAGTATCATTCAGATTGGAGGATATGTCCACTGAGAGCATCACAGGGAGTCACGCACAAGTGCCGTCTGTGCCCCAAACTGGCAGGGTGCGAGCCAGCACAGGTCTGGAAGCTATTTAACTTAAGATTGGAATGGACACAACTAACAACTGCCTGCACCGAACCACAGAGACGTATCCTGATGGATGGCACAAAGAAAACTGTTCACATCTCTAATTTATTGTTTGGGCAAAACCACTCAGGCACTCTTGTGTCTGAAACAGTCTGAAACAACATTCAAAAGAAAAAAGTCAAAGGGAGGACTCCTGACAAGTCCGTTACCTTTTCCAGACAAGACTGATTCACAGTTAGGGTCATTCTGCATTACATCCCTTTCTCCTTCTGCTCATGGTCTTGGTGATAGAACTGGTTGGGAATGCAACAGTCTCTGCAGCAATCTTACTGATCTTTGATTGTTCTGAACTTTTATGTTAGAAATCCTTCATCATGCAAGAGTTGAAAAATAAAATCTCTTGTTCATGTTGAAGATCTGGTTTTCTGTCTTGTATCTCCCAGAAAATGTCCTTTGGTCACATAGCCCACAGATGTTCTACTGAGTAGCTGTTCCTTTTGTCATAGTTTTGTCTTAACAAGCTCTGAACACAGTTTTGAGCGCAAACACTGGACACTAGTCTCACTAAATTCACACAATTGCACAACGTGAAAGCAGATTATCTCTTACTGCTGAAGATCAGGAAGCCCATTACCTTGGCATTTGCCACCAGAACCCCAAAAAAGAATTGTCACACATAGTCTTCTCTCTCCCATGAGGCAAGTTAAATCTGCACTATCTCCAACACAAAGCGGCTCAAGACAACCATCATTTGCTGCGTTGTTTAAAGTCTGATTCAGGATTGCAAAGCAGAACCCATTTTAAAATCAGACCCAAATGTGTATCATTTTGGGCTGTGTACTCTATTATGGAAGGACTGCTTTGGTATCTGTGGAACTTTTGAAGCAATAAAGAAGTAAAGTTTCACACAAAAAGTATCAACCAATTCTAACTCTAAATTAGATGTAAAAGTAAGAGATTTTCATATCTTATCTCCCGCTACACATCCTTCATAGCTTCAAAGCTAGTAAAATATTAAGAGAAAAATTAATTTTTGGTTAACATGACCCGTGCTCTAAGGAAGATTATGTTTATCTACCAAATGTTGTGTTCAAGTTCAGCTTTAAACTTCCTTAAAGGATAAGAATTTCTTACTTAGTATTTTTTATCTCTGATATATTCATAAATATAAAATCATACAACATGTGATTCACAGCATAATGCTTCCCTCCCCCCCAGTAAATACAGATGAATCATTTGGTTTCCAATCTGAATTTCAGTTCTGGGTGTTCATATATTAAGTATTGGTTTTGACCCTGTCCCTACTTTCTACAGTAGTATCTACAGTTTGCCTTCTCTTGCCATTTCAACTTTACAGTTCTAATCTGGCTGGCTGTTGAGTGAGCATCTACATTTTGCACACAGGTTGTGGATTTAACCCCCACGTGTTCTCTCAGTGAATTCATGTTACATGTTATCTGTAGCTAAATGCATCCATGTTCATTTGGTTGAACATGGGTGATTTTATGTTACCTATTTATGGAGTTACTTTTAATTTTCAGTAGTTTTGTGGTTGCATAGTCCCCTCTATCACAGTGAATAGCTCACTAAAACCACCAAGAGCCAAGAAATGACTGTCAACTATTTTTTACTTCTGTAACTAACAGCAGGCTTCTTTTTATTTTTCAGATAAAGTTAATGGATGCAGCTTTTCCACTGCCACATTTATAAACAATTTGGTTTAGGAGCTGCTAAAGAATACTTGTGAAACATCATTTAAGAAGTGAAAGTATAATATTTATGCAATATAGTGTTTATATCTGTAAAATGACAGACATGTTGTTTAAGGAGATGTTGCTTTTCTGTCAAAAATTAAGCACTTGGTTATACTCTACAGTTATTCACTCACTTGGTGGTAGTTGTTACTTAAGTACCTCCTGTCTAATCTCTGTGTACAGAGTTGTAGGCTTGGGAACCAGCAGAGATGCCTGGTATCATTTGCTGAGAAGTAATAGCAGCTCATGGCTCACTCCACTGCCAGGGCAACACAAATATCATATTGATGTGGGTTTTTTTTTAATGTATAAATAATCAGCCCTCTTTCCCTTGGTTATTCTTTCCCTATTGAATCATTCAGTCAGTTTTGTTTTGTGTCTTGTTCATTTAGTTTTACAAGCACATGTATACATGTATCCACCTCTATTAACACATATTTTCTAAACACATATAATCAATGATAGGGGTGTAATAAATGTCCATTGGGCTTTTACAAATTATCTGTAAAGTTGCACCTGCCAAAGTCTGTCTCATTGTACTCAAGAAAGCATCAGTCCAGTGTAAATTAAGAGGAGTTTTATTGCTCTTATTGTTGATTAAACCACTAGTAGCTAGGATGGAAGGGATCGTGAAAAAGTTGTTGTTTAAAAAGAAAACAGTTGCACCTCTGATAAACTGCACCTCTTCAAAACACCCAAGTCCTCAGTTAACCACATCAAAGGTTGTAGAGAAAGAGAAATGGGGATAGAAGAGTAAATAGGGGGAAGGTCAGAGTTACTGGGCTATCAGGTTAAAAAGGAGCAAACAGTGGCAAGGATGAGGGGCAAAAGATGGTTAGATCAGCTGAGCATGTGTCTCTGCATGGCTCCTGAGATGCAGCTTGTTTTCTTTTGCTTTTAATAGTTAATTCAAAGGGTAACCACATGAAAATACAAAAATTTCTTCTGAGGCATAATCTCCTTTTACTAAGAACACAAATCAGACCCCTGAGTATCGAACCATTTAACAAAACATGATTTCCATGGGTTGTTTTGAGGATAGTACAGCATTTTGTCCATTTGAAATCAGATCAAGTTGCATCTTAGTTTACAAGCTGTCAGTCCAGGTCCATATTCTTTTTAATAACAATAAAAAACATGTTCAGTTTGTCTGGCTTTTACTTTTTATTTTTGTTGTGTCATAAAGACTCAATTTGGACTAGGCTTTGGATGTTTTCTTTCCCCTTAAGCGCTTCTACAGAAAAAAAATGGTTTAGATTTAACAACAACAACATGTTAATATACGCAGTTTGCCTGCTGTCCATACAATAGCATTAATGCATAGCTGCAGTGGTTCTCTAAGACACAAACTTAAAAACCAGAAACTATATAGTACCCAAGATCCTCGTCTGGTGTAAATTAGCACCCAAAGAGTATGCTGATTCATACAAATTTTCTCTTCCTCATCCTGCATGTTAGACACAGAAAGAGCATTTCAAAATAAAGGATCTGAAATTCTGCTCCTGTCTCATTTACCTGTTAGTTACTTAAGTATTGATTAAGTGTGCAGAGAAATAGACTGAAAAGTGGTAGTGATCTGTAGTATATGGGAGTATTGGAACAGAAAGTAAATCCCATAAAATTTTAATGATCTCTAATACTGGAGGTTATCACCTCTCACTCTTGGTACCTAACAATTTTGCTGATGTAGGACACCAAGGGGAAAGCATGAAGTTACACACTACTTGGTGGCCTGATGCACGGAAAAAGACTCTACAACTTGGAGAGAGTTATAAAGCAGGTGTGTTTACTCCGGCACCGGGGTGCAAGGGGATTTCTCCACAAAACTTGCATACCCCCAGCATATTTTACCAAAAACTTACAGAGTGTGGATATACATATTCATTGGATTACATAATACAAATATACATATGCATAAGTAAGGCTGGGTTAGTTCGAAAGGCTGGTGTCAGCAGTTTATGTTATCTTTGCGCCTGCGCATTGCCTCCTGGTGGTCGCCTTCGGGTATCTTTTGGAGGAAGGCTCGTAGTCTTTCTCACTTTGTACTTTTCCTTGGAGCATGTGCAGATTCTCTTAGCCAGTTTCTTGAATAACAAGAGTGGTTCCCGCTGGTTTACCACCTCTATCTTATCTAAAAGCACCACTATATTAATTATTACTGCCCATATATGGCTATCTATCCATTACAAAGACTAAACTTGCTGGAACACATCTGCTTTCCAAGGACATGTCTCTTATTTTTGCCGAACATAGTAATTCTTGGTAAGTTTCCACAGAAAACTGCTTTGTTTTGATGAACACAGTAGCCCTTGGTAAGCTTCCACAGAACAGTCAGGGCAAGCAGGATTATTAAGCAATATTCAGAAATCATTATAAGTTACTAAAAGGTGCTATAAGTAAATAAGTTGCAAAGTAGGCTCTCATTTCCTTGTATCAGGCCTGGAGAGGATAAAAGCAATAGCAGAAAAGAGGAAAGCTCCTGGCAGAGGAAATTTGCATCTTAGTTAGCTTTGCTGGAGGAACGCTGTGGAAATAGCAAATGTGGAACCTTTGTCCAGCTTTTTTACCTCTAGGAAGGAGAATGGTCTAAAGAAAAGTAAAAGCAGAGGTTATGTATTTTTCTAGGGGACTCCTCTGTGCTGAGAACAAACCAATTGGGAAACGAGATTTCACTGTAAACAGCTGTTCTCAGTGTCTGCATTTCAATCACTCTCCTGTTGGGACTACAATACATTCATATGCCAGCTGCAAAAATCAACCGGTATTACAGTGTGCTTCAGTGTATTTGCAAAATGAAAACAAGTACTGCAAAATACATGCTTTAAGTTCCCTGCAGCAATCCAAATACCAGAGCACATGTACCAGAGAAGAATAGCAAGAGAACAGGATCTTGCAGTGAAAACTAGTATTAGAAAAGCAAAGAAGAGGTTCATGGCAAAGCAGCAAATTGACATTTCTCAATAACAGGGAGGATTGCCTTTGTCTCCAAAACCCAGCTGAAGTTGAGCGAAGATTAGAGAAAATTTCCCACAGTTCCACCTCTCCACCCTCCATCCCTGCCATTTATACTTGCTAAAAGGAAGTTTGCAGAAAGTTATAATGTTCTTTAAAAAATATGACTCTTAAACATCCACAAAACATCTAGCCCCAAGTACGCACAAGCATGCTGACTGCATACTTGTCTGTTTTAATGTTGTAGAAGATCAAATTTTCTAGGAAAAAGCAAACAACTTTAGCAGCAGGTGGCTGAAGCATAGCCTTCAGAAAGCTGTTAAGAACCATTTTTGTCTGGGACATAAAACATGGTTGCAAGCTATGTTATTTGCACTTATTGATTCAGTGAAAGGAGTCACCTTATGTTTAATTCAAATTGTAGTCCTGGCTTGGACAGGCTTAGAACAATTGAGTTTTACAAATCCATTTGTATAAGTGACTCTCATGGTGGTTGTTCACACTCTTCCCTATGTTGTTTTTAGATTAGTTCTGACTGACAGAGGCAAGAGTTGAAACAGAGGAGGGGGTGGGTGAGGGTGGAAGAGGGAGAGAAAGGTACTGATATGCACAGGAGAGGGCCACATACGGTGGCAGGATGTAGGGCTATGGATCAGTGGCAGATCAAGCAACCAGTATTTTTGCAGCACCATCCTTTTCAACCACCCAGCTCCGCTTAATGATACATTCAGCATCATGTGTAAAATCAGTACCCTCATTGCAGGTTGTGTTACATCTCCATAAATATTTCATTTTGCCTTTTTGGTGAAACAGTTAAAAAAGTACTTACATTCTTAGGCTTCTTTCCCCCCCCCCCCCCCCTTTTTTTTTTTTAAAGGAAAATCACCACAAGTCCTAGGCAGCCAGAAGAAATTACATCCCTCAGACAGAAAGCTGTTCCTTTTACAGGTTGGTGAATGCACTCATTACGTGATCACCTTTCCATCATCGGAGTGGATTGTCAGTTACCAACATCTGTCAAACATGGGCACTGATGATTCATCAGAATGGGTTAATTTCACAGGAAAAGGTCGCTCTGAGAATGCCACAACATTAATTTGCTAATGTTTTGGGTCAAGAGCCCTTGGAAACAAGAGGCCTGCTTTGTCATTACTGGAGAAACACAATTCTGTGTCAAGGTTTCAGGTGTATTTTTGTTCCAAGGAAGAAATACTTTGTAAATAAAACAAAACCACCATACATACCCATTACAGATATTTACATTGAAAAATGAATGCAAAATCCCATCCAGAGTTTGCTTCAGAAATTTGCATCAAAACATACTTTCTCCCCAGACACGTTTCCTTTGCTAAAATGAGTTGTACCTTTTCAAACTTACCACAAGACTTTGTACAGACAGAGATTTCTATGGTTGTGGTCATATTTTAGTTTCTTTTGATTAATTTTCTCACATTAATTACTTTCATCATGGAGGAAAGAGACAAGGTTGGTTATGACCAGGCAGGACCTCCGCCTCCACCCAGCTCCTTGGTAGCACATGAGTACTGTGCTGGACAGAGGATCTCTGCTCTGCCCCTGGACCAGGACAGCAGATGCTCTCCTTTTCAGGATCCTCACAAAAACTCAAGCCAAACTTCCAACTTTCTCATACATTTTCTAATACCTCCCTCACCAACATTTTAGTGGAGTAAGTGACTAAACGTATACTTTCACAACAGTATCAGCTAAAATAAACACAGTGCTATCCCTTGATGTTTCACCAGCCTCCCTTGGGAACGTGATGTTGGCAGTTACATAGTAAAAAGGCAGGCTCAGCTGTTCACATAAAGACACAAAACACTTCAAATGCAAACCCAGCACAGTGTTCCAGGGTTTTAATGCTGACAAAAGAATATGGAGTCAAAGACTGGAGAAAGAGATGAAAACCATGTTGAGATTTCGCTCCACAATACAAAAACATTTGAGGTACTCTGAAAAAAAGCACTAGATAATGGCACTGGTGCATCTATGCAGCAATTACAAATCATGGTGAGCACTTCTGCTCAGCCTTTCACCCTCCACACAGGCTGGGACTGAAGCAACAATGCAAATAAAGACCAAGCATTAAACTCACATGTGGAATGAGAACTTTCATCTGCTAATTTAGTTAGATGCATGTACATATGCACAAACACACACGAGACAGCTCACAAACAGTCCCCCTCTTCCCTGCCCCTGACCTCACGTCATCACCCACCTGCTGAAAACATGCCCTGCCCATGATGGCAGAGCATGCAGAGCTCTCAATATTAACAAACAATATTTTTAAGAATCAGCCTTGGTCTCAGCGGCAGGGTTAGTACTTAGCCTTCCCTACAAGTTCTGTAAGATGTTTAATATCCTCCAGGAAAGGCGATGCTGCTATCAGTTACATAATTCACTCCAAGCGCAGCATTTCAAACTATAGACTAATGTGGTGCAAAGTCAGCTGTGGGTGGGTAGATCTCAGAACAGAGCAAAGATGTAGATATCATCCTGAGAGGCACCATGATAAAGCATCAGGTTTTGTCATATTGTCTTTTATGAAGAACGGGTCAGAATATCAAGAGGAAGCACTGAAGAAGGTTATACATGTTACTGCCCTAGTCACACCAAACCACACCATCACAGATACACTGCTGGGCAAGGAAGAGTGACTGGTGCTGCAGACTTCCTTTGCTTTTTTTAAGACCTTTTGTAGCCCCCCTGGAAAACCATGGAAACTCAAATCTCACAAGACACCATGAGTTGCAAAGCGTGCTCTGATGTGGATCCTTCATGCTGTGCTCAGCTCCTGTACCTGAAAGCTCTGTGGACTACAGGCAGATAGTCAAGGTTTTCTGAGACAGACTGCGAAATATTCCAGGCTTGATCCACTGACCAACAGATCAATAACTTGGAACCAAGCATGAAAGGTTCACCTAAAGTGTGGCCCCTGAAAAGTCTGTAAAACTCATCTTTTTGGAGACAGTCCACTGATAAAAAATGACTGGGCATCTGATCAATTCTGAATTATAAAGTGGGTAATAGTAACAGTGTTTTAATTGGGGCATTTTCACTCCTCATGTAGCTATTCTGTAAGAGGTATATTTTCTTTGTTATTAGCCATGACCTTTTTAGAGGTGTACTACCCAGCTGATCCATATAAATTGGTACACTTGCAAATGTAGAGCTTTTGTGTCTTTTCTGCTGGAAAACTCACAGAATCAACCAACATGGAGAGAAGTGCTAAGACTACATGGCTACAATTTTCAAAAGAAATTTCTGGATGTCACCGAAGAAGCCATGTCAAGAGTCACTTTCTGAAAAAGCGATCTAGACACTCTGTATCCAAATCCATATATTGTATCCAAATATACTCTGAGTCTGATTTTGCATCAGCTTGATCAAAACCAGTCAGAATTTAATAGATTAAACAGGTATAAAAGCTGAAAATACTGGAACATTGCAAGATAAAGATCATGGGAATTTTAATCCCAACCACATACTGGCAAATGTTCCACTCAAACTATGCTGCTAAATGTAAGTACTATCTAAAGGAATAAACTGTTCAGAGATAGGAACAAGACAGCAGGAAAACAATCTTTATAACTATGTACTTTACATTCTGTTATTATCTTCAGAAATCATCCCTTCTTTCTTGAGTTGGAAGGAAAGCACATGCTGGACTAAGACACTAATTGTCTCAAAGATTATTTCAATAAAGGTGATGAAGCAAAAGTACGATAGGAATATCTCAGCAGGACAGGTTTCAAGTTAGACTGATTTTGTTCTACAGTGGTTTGAAGGGTTTATTAAACCTGGTTTGGGTGATAGCTAACTGATAGGCCACTAGCACTGCAAAGACTGAAGGTAAAATTATCTCCCAATTTAAATGAACCCAGAGAATCTCGAAGTCCTTAGAGAAAAAAGCAGGTACAATTATAGCTTTATTTCTTTAAGAAGTCTAGTAATACTGCTCAAAAAATTTTTGAAAAAAGTTCTGTTATACATAGCATGGTTCAGTACATATTCAAGAGTAATCCAATTTGACTAGACTTCCCTGATGGATGATCAAAGTATCATGGTGTAAACTCCATGTCCTTCTCACCATACCCCAGCTGAACGGATGCTGTACTAGGACAAGGCTCCATAATGTGCCCAGAAAAGCTGTAAAATAGACTAGTGATAGTTTAACCTGATCAGACTCCAGCTAAGATTATGATCAAAGCTAAAATTCTTATCAACTGATAAGAGTTTACTTCACTGTAGCACAAGTGGTAAAGTCAGACAGCCACTGATCAGGTGTCATGACTAGAAGGAAGAACACTGTGGCAAGTCTTTATTTGTCAAACAAAATGGTGAAAAATCAGGAAGATTTGGTTTGGACTTGTCAGCAGGTAAAAATGGAGCTCATACTGGAAGTACTGGATTGCCCAGGGAGGTGGTAGAGTCCCCATCCCTGGAGGTGTTTAAGGGTAGGGTCGACATAGCACTGAGAGATATGGTGTAGATGGGAAGTGGCAGTGTTAGGTTAATGGTTGGACTAGACGATCTTCAAGGTCCTTTCCAACCTAGTTGATTCTGTGATTCTGTGGTTCTGTGATACAGTTCAAAATTTAGCTCTAATCAAAATGTTTCCAAAATAATAACAGAAATTATACTAAAATAAATGGGCTGTAATCAAACATGAAGACCACACAGTGGAGCACTCAAATGAAGAGAAGACACTCTCCAAAGACTTTTCTCCAGTTCTACACAGGTTGGAATAAGAATGAGCTTGGAATCACATCTGTATCCAAGGGAACTGCTCATGGGTTGTTCAATTACAAGCTCTTCTCATATTCTTAAGGATGATATTTGTATAGTCTTGAAGCAATGCAACATCAGATGGTTGACAAACAATGTCATTGTTTGTCATATAACTCAAAGGTACAGAAGTGCAGTTTTTCCAATTTAAAAAAAATTTTTAATTGAAATCCCATGTCTGCTCTGTACAATACACACACAAAAAGAGAAAATGCAGTGAGAGCACAAAAGCTTAATTTTAGAAGATGCAAAAGATAGGACTTAATTGAGTTAAATTTCTAACATTTTATCCATTCACTTGGGTGCAAGTACTGGGATACCATCTCCTCTCAGGCATCACACATCACTCAGGCATTACACACTTCTGTATGTAGAGAAATAAAAAGATCTCATAGATCTCACACAATGAGAACAATCAGCCACTGGAATAATATCCCCAGGGAAGAGCCCTGAACACTGGACACTTTTAAGATTCATCTGGACAGGGTGCTGGGCTGTCTTGTCTAGACCGTGCTTTTGCCAAGAAAGGTTGGACCAGATAATCCTTGAGATCCCTTCCAACCTGGTGTTCTATGATTCTATGATCCTGGAAGACAAGATGTGAAAAGCTGCCCATTATTCTCCATGGAGAATAACAGCCTCCTATTAGCTGTCCATGAGTTATCAAAGCAAACTAGTTTCTTCCAGTTGCTCCAAGGACAAATGAACCCCTGTTTCAGCCGTGGCCCCACTACTTGGGTAGTTTAGTGGCAAACTTAAAACTTGTGGTACTCACATATACTTACAGATCAGCCTTGTTGGTTTGTGTACTTCACAAGAGAATGGGAGAGAGAAGAGGAATCTATTGTACAATCTCAAAGATCACTTTTTAACTGCTAAAATTGGCCAAATTAAACCAATCTCCTTCCTATTCCCTTCAGTAAGAGTAATTTCTGTAAGAAATGTCAGCTTTCAAAATTCAGTAATTTCTCTCATTTAAAACACCCTCTTTTTATTACACAGTATATTTTCCTTCCCAATTTTCTCCATCTTACAAAGAAACGACTGTTTTCTGCTTAAATACTAGAAGCAAAGTATTTATGTTCAGGCAGAGCTGAAGAATGAAGTTTCAGCCAAGATGGTGCAAATTTCAGAAAAATTGCAAGTGATTGAAAAGCAGAGGCTAAGAAATTGTTGCTCAGAGCTAATGATAACAGTCACTATCGTATTGCTTTGGCAGGTCCTGCCTCAAAGAAAATCTGTATTTCCTTAGCAAGAGTTTCTATATTTGCATACTCTTCCTAGAACAGGTCAGAGCCATAGAGTCATGTCTCACATCTTTTACGAGACAGGTTTTTCCTTTCCCTTCTCTTGGTCCTTCTGCTCTGTGTGACTGCAGGCCTAAAGACAACTTCTATCATTTGCAAGCAGGTTAATCCATTTGTAAATAAGCTGTGCCCTGGGTGCAGCGTCAGGTGAGATGGTTCAGTGTGGAGCTGTCTTCAGTCCAGCAGGATGTATCAAATCACATGCAATACAGTGCTAGCAAGACTATACTATTTCCACAGTAGACTGCTTTTAAGTTATGTGGGGTATGCCAGTTACCCCACCAATCTTCTATTATTCCAGCTGGTAGAAAATTTACTGTAAAAACTGTATATTTTAAAAAGAAACAGACTATAAGTAATTTTCATGCACCATTCCATTATGGTAGATAATGAGATTTCACATTTTATTTTACTGATAATAGAATCAGGAATTTAAGTGCCCTTGTCAGAGCACACAATGAAGCTTTGTGAAAGTAGGTACAGTTTTATTACTGAAAACATAAATCAGAATACTTTTTCTCAAAAAGTTATGCCACAAACATATGACAACATGCCAGGCAAGACAATCCATTTCCTTGTGCTTAGTTTGCACTCATCTTCAGAAAAAAATTAATGGCATGTGACTGCCTGATAGCTACCAGAGCATTTCTTTCCCACACAGTAAGTATTAAAAACAGATAAACCTTAACACTGAAGCTTACAAAAACATCATGAAGCAGTTCTAGCGCTCTGCCTCTTGCTCACTCTCTTGGTAGGAAATGCAGAACCCAGGACATTTTTTCAAATGAACCCCCCATTTCCTTAATTACTTTGTAAGTGATCCTGGATAGTTCAGAGTCATCCAGCAGATGAAGGAAAAGCTGAGAGAACTGAGTTTGTTCAGCCTTAAGAAGAGAAGGCTTAGGGGACACCTTGTCACCGTGTTCCAGTACTTAAAGGAGGGGCTACAAAAAAGATGGAGATTCCCTTTTTACAAGGAGTCATGTGGAAAAGATGAGAGGTAATGGGTACAAGTTACTCCTGGGGAGATTATGATTGGACACAAGGGGAAAATTTTTCACAGTAAGAACAATCAGCCACCGGAATAATCTCTCCAGGGAAGTGGTGGATTCCCCAACATTGGACACTTTTAAGATTCATCTGGACAGGGTGCTGGGCCATCTGGTCTAGATCGTGCTTTTGCCAAGAGAGGTTGGGCCAGATGATTCTTGAGGTCCCTTTCAACCTGGTATTCTATGATTCTATGATCTTGAATAGCTTTTCACGGTCCTGTTTGGGAACAATTCCTTGTCTTAAGAAGCCACCAGTCTCTAAAGTTAGCACTGTTCACAAAGAGATAACAAAGTTTGACTTAATTTGATTTTCTCACCCTCTTACATTACACAGGGAGTGTGTAATTACATACATAATCATGGCTGTTTTTCTCAAAGTGTACATTAAAGGTTACTCTCTTCAGGGGAACTAAAGATATTTTACAGTGTAGACAACTGGGCCTTCACCAATGCTGGGCAAACAGTCTGCTGTACACTCTCAAGACTTCAAAACTCTAATAAATGAAAATAATTTTACTCTGGAACAAGTCTTACTTTTAATTCCAGCAATAGAATTTTTCAACAGAAAAGGCAGTATTTAAAAAAAAAAAAAGAGTATAGTTTTCTACTTTTATTCAGAAACATCTATATTTTTTTAATTCAAACTAAAGAATAAGGCAAACATGAAAAAACATGCAATTGAAAGCGATGGAAATTTTCAGTTTGCAAAATCTGAGATTTTAGATAAGACGGAATAACATAAACCATGCATTTATGATTGAAATAATTGTGACACTCTACCTACATATTTTGCATCCAACACTCTCTTGTTGAATGTAGTGCTTAAATGTATGTCTGCAGAAATGTGTGACATGTTATGGGTCTTTATTCCTTTACCTTCCATCCTGTTCTTGCCCTCATTTAAATTTACTTTTGGCTTTAAACAAGCACACACTAGATACCAAACTTAGTATTGAAAGGAATGTTCTGCACAGAAGTGTCTATCATTCAGTCATCAACAAAAAATAACCCTTTAGCTTTGGCTAAAACTTTGTGACTTTTTGTTTCATTTTCCAGTTACTTCACTGTTCAGCTAAGCAGTCCATCAAAGTGTGTTATAAAGCCTACTGAAGCTGGAGAAATGTACCAGGTGGGGAAAGGGGAAACTACTTTCCAAAGTATAGATACTTCTTTTGTTATTCTACCTTTCTAATGATACCATTCCTAAACTGATTAGTTAATTAAAACCCCAAATATTGGAAAACTAATTTTCTATATAACTTTCTTTCAGCGATCAGACGCCTGGTCTTCCAACCTGAAAACATGGGGGGACTGTGCCAAGGGAGGATCCCTTCCAAACTATATGTGGTAGTTCACATTTCTGTGCACCCAGTCTTACCTCCTGGCTTAGGAGGAAAGTTTCAGATACTTTTATTTTTAAATCAAAGGGTCAAAAGCTAAATTTAAAACCTCCCCCAGAATCAAGGCTACAACTGTGTATTCTATTTCTTTCATTTTAAAGAAAACACATCTAAACTAACAAAACGCCTTTTCCCCTGTTAGTTACAGACCCGTTTTTAATTATTGTGCTGTAGAATGCTTGCAATTGCTCTCAGTCACCCGGAAATTTTCTAATACTAGTTTCTCTAACGTTGTCCTCAGTTTTGATTTTTTTTAAAATAAAAATCCTGGCATTTACATATCTAGATGCTAGACTATTTGTTCTCTAATATCTGGGAAGTTAGTCCCCAATGGCCATAAAGGCTTATAGCAATCGTTCCAATTAATATGAGAGAAATCTTTGTCCACATCTATTTTTATATGAGATAAATAATCAAGGGGAATTTAGTGCTAAAGACAAAAGAGAAGACATGATGATTCATCACAGACTTGCATAATTACTACAGTCGTTTTAAATAAAAAACAAACCCCAAAATTCTCCAAACATTTTTAATGCTGAGCTGATACAGCTGTTCCAAACAAAAGAAGCATTATGCTTGCTACAGTCTCGCTTTTCTTCAAACAAACATCATGAAGAAGTCACTGTATGAGAAGTCACATATGGGATTGCATCTCACTGATGCACTGTAAGGGGAAAGACTTATTAAACAAGACAAATTCAGCTGCCAACACTAAGAATATCAAAGTATTTAAATGACAGCAGAGCTGGAGTTAAAATAGCTGAGACACAAGAGTTTAAGAGATGACCTTCTCTTGAATGGTGACATGATTTGCCAATTATCCATCAAGCTCTGTGTGGGTATTTGATACATTTATCACATATAAAATGATTCATTTTAATATAGTGGAGAACAAGGTTTTATTCATCGTGAGCTAGCCTCATTATCCCATTGTGCTTTACTATAGAGACAGCACAGCCACCTTTTAATGTTTCACATCTAATGGCCTTTAAGAGTGAAAGACGCTCACCTGTCCTAGCTAACGCTTTCATAAAAAAAGATGCTCATTTATAGCAGAGGATAAACTGCATACCAAAATGAACATATTATTACTCAGTATGACTATTACAACCATCCCAATTACATTTTCAGTTCTGGACATAACACATACCTCTAGCTTAGTGGCAAGGGACATTCCTTTTCCACAACAGGTTCTCTGGGTGATCACTAGCCTCTGAGATTTGTTTCTGCCTGCAGACTGTTTTGATTTTTCTTGCCTTAAGCAAGTAGCTGTAATGAATTGTGGTAAATGCATTGTAAATGTGTCTGTAAAGAGCTGGTGTGCGCACAGGAAATAAACTACTGCCATCACGGAGACAGACTGATCTGCTTTACACAGATGGAGCAAAAAGTGTAGAAAAGGAATGACAAGTAGGACAATCAGTGACTACTTCTGGGAAGAGGACGTGAGTTTTAGCTCCTCATTTTACAATAACATCTAAAATAACTAAGTGTCCTTAAAAAAAATGAAAGATATATGTTTGCTTCTTAAATTTCTCCAAAGAATAACTATTTATATATGACTGATAAGGAAAAAAGAGATAATTCAGACTAACAGAACTGTTGAACATTGGCTAGATAATCACTGTCTTATGCAAACTCAGTGGGGCTATAATCAATACAAACACTGAAGGGTTCTTCTGAAGGTGATGGAGGTGAGGGGAGGGAGGAGGATTCATGTTGAAAGAAAAGAAAGTACAAGAAGCATTGTTAAGATGTGAGAAGGAGGCCAAATGTCAGGAAGACATGCATGGTCTCTGGAGCTCGGAAGGAGAACAAGGATGAGTACACAAAGGTAAAATGAGATTATGGGATTGTTAGAAACCAAATGAACAGTTGTAGTCTCACCCCCTTATACTCAAGGTTACACAGGTACATTCTGTGATCACAGGCAAACCCTGTCCAAGGAGCTATTGTCTCTACAGGAAAGTAAGAATTGAAGTGATGAGAAGAAAGGCCAAAAATCTCAATCAAGTGATTGAACAATAAAAACAAACCCGACATAAAACTCAGTTTGCATAACTTTGATTTCATTGCTTGTTACCAACCTCAGCTAACATTTTAGCATCCTGAGGTTTGCAGGTTGCCTTAGGAAAACTGGGAGGAAAATAGAGTATTAGAAGGACAAATGAGATGGAAAAAAGAATGTGCAAAGGGCCCAGAATACAGAATGTGTGCCTCAAAGAAGAGCAGATATTACAAAAATGTAGAAAAAGGTCAAGGTATATCTCACATTATAAATTTAAACAGTGACATAGAAGGCAGTGAAGGGAGAATTGGATGCAAGTAAAATACTGTATTGTAGAATAAAAATACCAAGTTATTTCAAGGACTTGAAGAGAAAACAAGTATCTCCTTTATTCTGAATACACTAGACAGTTTCCCCCATTCACTTTCAAATTATTAACTGTAGGGAAAATCCAACATGAGGAACTCTTGCAAAACAATGTCTAAAGGTTAGCAGGACCTGAAACAACATATGATTTTCAAGGCTGATATACTCATAAAAGTATATCTTGCTTTTAAACTGTACTAGATTCATCAGGAACTCACAGAAGGAAAAGATATGATGGACAGTAATTTCAAGAGAAGGGTCCGTGCCGCCTTCCTTGATCAATGACAGCCATAAACATACTACCAAAGATGAAGTGTGAAAATACTTAAGAGGCTGACAAGCACCTCCCAAAACTTCTGGGAACTCTGCAAGCCTCTAACTTTCTTGGACGTCTTGGAAGCTGTGAAGCAATCATGTGTTGCCTCTATCTTTGCTTCTCTGACTGTGCATCTGCAAGATATCTCTTTTGTCAGACCTCACAAGGACCTTGAAACTAAATAATTCTGAATTGCATTTAAAAAAAATCTCTTATATTCAAATGCTTTCTGTAATACAGACTGCTGATTTAATGCTGTTACATCTGTATTTGTTCACATTTTCACCTTTTTACTTCATTACATACATATAATGTGCTGAGAACACTGCTAATCAATAGCAGCCCAGAATTATGGCACCATTATTTGAGGTGATTAGCTTCAGTCCAAATTAAAATTCTGTCAGATTTTGGAATTGTCTGGCTCAGAAATTTTATCTCAAATCCCTCTCCACTTGCTATTTTATCACATTGTAGAGCACAGAGACACTGATCAAATTCTTACCTTGCTCGGCATAAGGTGGTCCATTTATACTTGCTTTCCCAACTTCGTTGTTACTCACGTTCCTAGTAGTCAAGTTCATTGACTTGGGGAAAATGTCTTTTTTTCCACTTGGCAACATTTCCTTACTGAAAGAGAGTTTAAAAAAAAAAAAAAAGTATAGTAACATATCAAATTGGAATTTCTGAGTTGTAGCCTAAAATATGAAAGCCTGGCAAAAATGGAATGCTTAACAAGAGTAAAGGAAAGCAAGAGAAAGAGACAAGAATAATAATGAGCATTATTAAAAAGAAGAAACACAGAGTCCCTCTCTTTTCTCCTTACAGAACTGTAGTCACAACTATTGAAGACAATTAAAGGCTTCAGTTCAGATAAAAATCCCCAAACACTAAATGGTATACACACACTCAGAGAGGATGAGAAATGATTGCTGCCTCAAGCACTTGCGCTCTAAGAGGACAGGACAAAGGACAGAAGATGAAATAGGGGCACAGAGGGCTTCCTCTTGAAAGATGCTGAATTCTTTAGGTGCTGAATCAACAAAGCTCTTAAATATGCACACTCTTTCTTTGAAGACATAGTTCAATATAACTGTTTCAAGATAAGTACGTGCTTAAGTGTTTTGGTGGACCAGAGCCAGGTTGCTTGGCAGCTGTCAGGACTGAGCCCAGAGGGTGTCTCATCAGTGGTTGTGTTGAGGACAGGCAAAGGAATAATTACAGCCTGTTAATCTTATTGATGTGAGCCCTAGTACCTCTACTACACTGTCTCTTGTCAGAGCCACTCATAGGCACATGTATAGTGTCAGGTCCACACAGGGTTGCTCCTTTTAATAAACTTTAAAAATGGCCAAGAAATACAGAATTACATTATGAAATATGGAAAACCTCACCCTCTAGCAACACTTCTATGCTGTGCATGTGGAAAAGCACAGAAAAAATAGCCCAAATATATATAATTTCTCTGAGAGAAGTTTGAACACTTGAAAACACTAAATTGTTAGGTTCCACCATTCAGTCTTACAAACATAGTTGTGTGGGGCAACAGAAAAGATAGCAGAGAGCCAAGCTATCCAGTGGGTGGCATAAATTAACAAAGAAACATTTCAAAGAGACATAAATATAGAAAACTTTCCAGAGTTTTCTTACTTAACTCAAAACTGTTACAAATACTGTTGTATATTTTCATGGTTTTTTAGCTGCACCAGCTGAGCAGTTTGAAGAATTCAAGTTACATCCAGGATGCTGTATATATCTGGATAAAACAGAACACACACGACTCAAGAGACAAAGAGTCAGGGTACCTTTGGTGAGCAGAGATTTCCTTAACAAAGACACAAACTGCACAGAATACAGTGCCCTGACAAAACCTGCCCTGCAACATGCTTATCCCACCACTGGGGAGAACAAACATGGTGGGGCAGGAGCAGGGAGGGAAATCAGTTACTTGTAAATGAACTCACTACCATACAGAAAACACTGAATTTTCATCCACAGAGGGTAGATGAAAATCAGCAGCCATTAATGGCTGGGGATGAAATTTTGTCTTTGAAGTCAGCGTCCCCTTAGGTTGGGCAGAAACTGTTTTCTTCTTAAATAAATTCCAAGGTCAGTGTAAAACAAAATGAGTTCTGAGTTGCTTGGCTATGTTGAACCATATGCATTTTCTCCCTAGGTATCTGGCTCTTTGAAACAGTACTTTTCACAAGTCCCTAAATACAATATGTCCACATGAAATAATTACTATGAACCCTTAATGAGACTTATAAAATAGTTTCAGCTATATCATAACAAATAAAGACTAGGTAGGCTACTTCTGTGTCACTCTGCCATACTGTTTGTTCTTTCTTGGGGTACTTGTAGCCACAGAGGTCTTTCAGAGGAGAGGAACTACAAATAGTTGATTGCTTATAGGAGCTTTCAGAAGCTCTTGACTCCAACAGGAGGCAACATCTCTGAAAATCTGATCAGCAGCATTTCTCACTGGAAAACACCTTTACATGTAGGAAAAGTTTCTTTGATGGCCATCTGATGAACTTAGTACCTGTCCCAGATTAGCACCAGCCACTCTCTTTACTGACAGGAGATATTTAGAAAGAACTAAGGAGTTGAAGGACTTGCAGTAGTTATTACTTAAGAGAATTCCACAAGTAGATGAGAGAATGAAAAAAAATGAGCACAAACAAAATAAATAGCTGATGGGGAACTTAAGTATCACAAGGAAACAAAGTCTTAGCATTAAGCTCGCCTGAATACTACTGCCCATACAATTTCTACATTTTATGCTTTTCCTTTCTGTCTTCTGAACAGCAGTAATGCCACAGACAAGTAATAATGGACTCGAAGGACTGAGATTCCTTCCTTTATAGTTCTTTCCTGGGACACTACATGATTTGCATTACTTCTAGTTTTTAAGAGTGGTTTTATATAACTATCAGTTCATAAGAAGCGCATTTCTCTTCACCTCCCTGTACACTTCGCATTGGGATGGGAAAAGAAACAAATGAAAATCATTGTGAGATGCACTAGCACTAAGAAAGAGGAGGTGAAAGGAATAATATATACATGTTCCTGAAGGAAAGAACATCATTAAAAATAAAGATGAAAAACCAAAGTAGGTTTCAAAACTACTCAAACATACAAGGCTACTTGTATTAAAAATGAGAAGGAACACATCCCTAGGCTTTCATACTTAGCTTTACTTTTTTTTTTTTCAACTTTGCAAAAGTTCTCTGCTAGTAGAAGTGTACATTTCTAATAAAAAAAAATGCATTTAACATTAAAAATGTGCTTTTCACCCATGGCCCTCAAGTTGCTTCACAAGATGTAGTTCTCATAGTTGTTCATAGTCAGATGAACAGGGCAGTTTAATTAGATCCATCTCACTCTAGTGAAAAAGCAGAAGTTGTACAATTTATATTCCAAGCACCTGTGTTGAGACTTGACTTTGAACTCATTACTACACACACATCAAGTGGTGCAGTTCAAATTCCTGGCACAAGCAGTTTAACCAGAAGTGGAAAACAAAGTAAATACTGATTTGTGTAGAGACAACAGACTTGGGAAATCCAAATTCAGTTTGTTATTTTGCTGTAGGTGTTAAAGTATCTCAGGCAAGGTACTCTCTGGGTTTATGGATGTCATAAGTCTGGTAGCATTATGAGTTTAATTACATTAAACATTACGAGTTCCTTAGGTACCACTACAACTTTAGAACTCTAGGCTCAATTGAAGGGACTTTAACTCTAGGGACCCTCTAACAATCCTCACTGATGACATGGTAACAAAGAAGTTGATGTATAAGGCTTTTGACCCTTGGTCCTTTGCTTTACATGAAGCAACTTTTCAATAATTACTTGCTCTAGACTTCTAACCTCCATTTAAACCCACAAGTCAAAGGTACAATCAGCCTGGGATAATTTAGCTCACCAGGCTCACACCATCACTGCTACCTACCATTCCTCAGGACTATAGCCCTCATGCTGCCGTCCTTCTGTTGGTGTTACCTGTAGGCAATATAGTAGAGTTTCAAGATCACCATGGTTCAATTGTAGCCTTCTCTTCTGACTTGTTAGTACAGCTTCCTCTTCTGAAACAATGCTCCTGCTCCACTGTGCATTCCCTGGTCACTGAAGAATAAGCAGCCAAGAACCTTGGATACAGCTTACTTTCTTGTGGGCAATGCTACTCTGAACAGTGAAGCTGTTTCAGCAGGGAAATGACATGGTGAGATCACAAACGATAGCTCTCTCTTCCTCACCCAATATTTTAGCCCAGGAAGTTTAAGATGAACATGAGTCTCAAACATACATCTCTGCCAAATCTTCATAGCTTCCACAGAAAAAGCTTCAGAGGCTATACTGAAAATCATGAATGCAAAAAAGCCCCCAAACAATAGAAAGAAAATCAAAATTTCACAGAACTTTTCTTCAACCACACATTACTATCGGATTTTTTTTTTCTTTTTAATAATGTCTGTCAATAAAGAGGTCCAAGATAAATATCTCAAGGAACCCACCAAAATTTAGCTGAGCTATGTTTGCGTTAGGACAAGTTTTTGTACAAAAAAAAAAAAGAAAAATAAAATTATTCACATTCTTCCCATTTAATCTGACTAGGAGTTTTTCACAGTCCTTAAACAAGTCCTGAAGAAGATGACGGACGTAATCTTAACATTGGTCCCATC
Source organism: Strix aluco (assembly GCF_031877795.1). Classification (NCBI taxonomy): domain Eukaryota; kingdom Metazoa; phylum Chordata; class Aves; order Strigiformes; family Strigidae; genus Strix; species Strix aluco. The sequence continues at coordinate 90,773,076 of NC_133931.1, read as the reverse complement.
CTCTAACACAGGTGATCTGGATTTTTATTGCCACTAATAATTACACAGGCAGAGGAAGTAGAGGCAGAGTGAGAATTTTAGTGTACAAATATTTATATTCACAGAAAAAATTCATATAGTCATCTATTACACAAGACATTAGCTTACACTGTATTTCATTGCCTAAACAGCTAGAAATTGAGATCAGACTTCCCATAGGATTAAAAGTATGCACTGAATTTGTCTATATTTAAAGTACCAGAAAGGCAGATAAAAGTTTGCAATGACATGAGACTGTAAAGGGAAAGAAAATCAGAGAAAGGTCATTGGAGGCCAGCAAGCGAGAGACTAAAGACAGCTTGCAGAACAAGAAGTTCATTTAAACACAGTAATTTGAAAACAGGCACAACAGGAGACGATCTATATTATCTTTTATTTGCTGAATCTTTTTGCTTTTACTACTGCCAATTCCACCCCTGCAGTTTAGACCTGGCAGCTAAATCTCTGTTGCTTTCCAGCAGCTTTCAGAAAACAGATAAGGAACCAAGCTAGCAAAGAAATAGGCTAAAGTACTCTCACTTTCTCACTCTGTGTTCAAGTATAGTGAGTGAATCTTTCTTTACAGCATCATCTAGAGGCTTGGGAACTCTTGACAGCAGAAATCTTACACTGACCTAGAAACGTCTGAGTCTATGACTACCATAAACTTCTTGGTAATGGTTTCCTAAAATTATTATATACTTTTCAGCAGTATTGTGTATATCTTGGCAAAATAATGAGACTTAGTCAGTTCATGCTCATGCCCCACAAAGATGATACTGTCTTGATATGTAAGACTCTAGAGTGGTTTGGAACCTGCAGAGAGAAAAAGGAGGAAAGACCTCTAGCTATTATCTAGATGGCACCATCATTCTACAGAGAAAGACCCATCATATTTTACAAGAGAAATTATACACAAAAGATCGTTTTAAAAAAAGAAAGCATACAGACTATTCTGTTGCTGTGCATTTGTTGACAGACTTTTATTTTTCACAGAAATAAATATCTACTGAGCCCAAACATTCTCAACCTATTTAGAAATATTTTCCTCACATCCTTTTTACAAGCAGCATTCTATGTGGACTACAAAACCAATCTTTTTAAGCTATCAGTGTGTGTGCTTGAATCTAGTGATTTTTGTACTTTGTTGACACTGCTTTAGGGCCTTAAAAATAAATCAGCAATTCATTCTTACATCTTTACACCTTAGAAAATAGTTGAAATGCTATAATGAGGACACAGAATTGGAGGACGTGTACTGTGATATATGTACTGCGTGATCACTGACTTCAATGGGAATGCTATGCATCATCCTTGTTTTACACAAAACTAAACTTTGAGCTTGGCATGGTGCTGCCTATCATGGTGCAACACTGCAAAGCAAAACCTTGCTCAGACCTCTGGACACTTTGTCTCTTCTTTTCTTCGCCGGTGGTACGTTACACTCTGTTACTAAAACTAGTGAACTTTACAGTCCTCCCAAGGCAAAGTCCAAAATAAGATCCAGCTTCCATGCTGTCACCAGTGTTTCTTGATGGTGCTTCACAGTTGAAGTTCTCTAATTTCAAGACTCTGGTCTCAGACTCTGGCTGATGAATGGGCATGAGCCCTGATTGCTTCTGTTCCTTCAAGAAATTCCTCCTATGTTGGTACAGTCCAATACCTTCCTTACTAGTAATGATACGCTTATGAGTTTCCATTCAAATGCTATTTTTGAGGTAGTTCTACCCAACCATTAGAATAAAGTTTACAGGCAGCTTTCCAACTTCTGTGATCAAAGAGTCCTAGACTTCCATCCCTCTCCTTGGTGTCTCCAGCACAAAGAAAAAGAAAGGGTTTCCAGAAGGCCTTCGCAATCAGTATTTACAGTGTTCCATCCTTGAGAAGGAAGTCTCAGAATTCCTCATTCCCAAGCAGAGTCCTCCGTGTGAATTCATCCTGAAACACAATCTGGTTTCCAGCTTTACTAATTTTGCTAGCTATCTTTATACGGTCCATCCTGCTAACTTACCTATTATTTCGGTAAAACATTGGAATAGGACTCTCATTCCCTGACCTGCAGATCTGATCAGTTATTTGTGTTAGAGGAGACCTGGAACTGGAGATGATCAATCATTTCGCAAGAAAAGTTTAATTCAGTAAAACACAAAATTGCTCTGCAACACAAAGCTCAAGATGTTCTCTCAAACAGGAGAGGCTGGACAAGAAATATCTGCTATTTGTGCTATTTGGCACACTTTTAAAAAGTATCTTAAAAGGCTCTCTGCCTGACCCAAAATGTACAAAGAGTACAGCTCTTTTATTGAAAGCATGAAAAAATTTCTTCATATTCAAGGCATCAGATCATGATCCCATTAATAGTAAAACTTTCAGAAGCTATAATGAGAGAACAAGCTTTGGGTTTTTTTGGCATTGCTGGGATGGGCATGCGATCAACTTCAAAATAGATTTAATTCAAAGACTAATTCTGAAAACATACTGATACAAAGGATCCATGCAAACACCTACTGAAGTCTGTGAAGACCATACAATTGATGTGAATTCATTACAGGCTTTGGTCTTAACTTAGGACAAACTTCATGAAATGATGGAAGAATAACCTAATGTCATAGTCATAAAGACATAAAATCTAAATGAGACTTAACAAGGACAAAATCTCCCTTTATCAATATAATCATAATTCAAACAAAACTGATATTGATATTGGCATCAGCCTAGGGGAAAAATGACATAAGATTATACAACTATAACCGAAGTGTTAAAAATTAATTTCATTATGCAGTATTGAAATTTAAGAGGCTGATTTCACTCAGTTCATTGGAATTGAAGAAGAGAAGACTCAAAATGTTTTATATGCTTATTATGATTGAAAGTGGAATAAAACAGTATCACTTGAAGAATAAGGTTTCCTAAGCTCATACGGTAAAAGTCAACTGGGCAGATGTACATTGATCAGTTACTTTACTTCAGTGTTGAGAAGGAATAAATAAAGATAGCAATGATAGGCACCTATTGAACCATTTCACTTTTTTTTTTGTGCTATAAATTTGTTAAGTAAATCAGCAGATTTTTGCAGCATTGTGATGGCTGTGAATCTCAGAAAAGCATTTTGTGAATGGGTCAATGCATTAGCTCTGCAAGCTCAATTAGCTACACTACCACCAGGGTGTGAAAATCTACAATAAAAATAAAACAGCTCTAACCCATTAGATTAAAAGGAACTATAAATATTAAGTGTTGTTGTAAAGGGGTCCAACTTTTGCATATGCCATGTAATTTTTGAAGCCTCATTTAAGATTTAATTCTTAAAGTACTTTGGCATTTTTTTTGTTACAGAGTATTAATACCTCTTGAGAAAACATTTAAAACATGAACTGAGGGAGCATCTATTAACAGTAAACTATGGTTTTGTTCACACTTTATTTGCACTTTGGTTTATTCAATTTTTCATTGTGCTTCTCAAAAAGTTATTTGTTTTGAAAAACAAAGCAGTCAAACTTGGAAACAGATATGATTTCAGTACCAAATGTAGCACTTTAGATGGGATACTTAAAAAGCAAACTTAGACTCAAGTAAGTTTTAATAAGACAATTTTGATTAATAAAAAACCTTTTTCAAACTCATACTTCACATTTGAACAGACGGCATTACTGCAAAATAAGATGAAATAAAACATGAAAATAAAATTGTTTCCTTCCCCCATTCCCATGCCCACAGTGATTCTGCAGCCCCGAGACCTGTTGCCTTCATGGAAACCTCTTAGTGAAGCAGCAGTATTTCTTAATGATCCAGAACTAGCTTCTCAGTGTGGTTCTGGGTAGTCTCAAAGGAGGGGAACTCATTTATACTCAGAGAGACCCAACTGACATGAAATCCCACTGTCGTAATCCCAATTACAAAGTTGTGACCTTCCATCCCAGAATTTTGCTAAAAACCAGGAAAGCCAGCCTGTTAAATTTGCTGGATTTACTCATGATCATAAAGGTCAGCATATGTATATTTATCCATATGTGAATTTGAGACCTACCTGAAGAAATGGGCATATTTTGTGTGAAGCCCAACCCTCTTTAAAGGGCTAATTAAGGAAATCCTCAGTGTGTAGTGCTAGTAGTTACTTGTGGGCAGAGGTGCAAAAAGACACCCAGACAAATCTGAAAACACTGCTTCATGGTCCATGACAGTGCAATGCAAGACAGCTTCGGTCCAGCTGTCACACAGCCTGGTTAGCAAAGAGAGACATTTAATCATGGACAATGACTCTTGCAGCGATATATTTTACAGACACTGACTAGCTTCCATCCCACTGATTCACATGGGAGCTCTGTGCCTGCTTTGACATGCCCTTTGCCAGTTTCACGGATTTGTTAGTACTGCATATCTATTTGTCTAAATCCTTGTACCATGTCCATCACAGAGGTGGCCAAATATATTCCCCTGCTACAGACAGCTATTCTGTGATACTTGAGGTTCTAATTCATCTATTTTGTACAAGTTGAGTGGTATTTGAACAGTTCTGTCTCAAAGCTTCAAAACTTGCATGTACATGTCTTTAAGTCATGTTACTGAGGAGGAGCTGGTAAAGATATTGCTTCCCTTTCTGTTCTTCTCTCATGATGAATAGTGACAGCTGAAAACAAGTGGCAGAAGGCCAAACAATCAAACAGCATAGTAATAGCAGTTCTGTTTCCCTGAAATTCACAAATTATTTCATTACCTTTCGACACTGCAGTCAGGGTGCAAATCCAATACTATACCAGCTGCTTGGGTTGCAGACATTCAGGTAGGTTTGATCTGATTGAGTAACACTCACTCTCCAAAAAACTTTTTCTAGTTCTAAGAGTAGACAGACCACTGGAAAATTTGATATTTTGTCTTCAAAGACCATGTCAAAGTACTTGACTGCAAAGAAATAATTTCTGTATAAGCACTGCAGTCTGCTAGGTTTGAAAGACCTGAATGCTCATGTTTTGCATCCGTTAAAAAATGGAATGAATTTTTCTACCTACTTTATAAGCTGATTGTCAATGTACTTCAAAAAAGACAAGTGGAAAAATATATTTCATGATGTTTTTAAATCATCTTCTTATGGGCTTGCTGAGATTGACAGCTCTGCAGAAAAAGAAAAATTCTTCATTTGAAATTAAATAGAATAACTTGGAATATCTGAAATTGTCAGGAGGCTTTTTGAGAAGTTGTCCTTATGCATGTAACTGCAAGTCCATCTGTTGTTTTAATTTGTCTCTCTAATAATTCTCTGGAGTTTTACTTGGTTTGAATGTTAGAATAAATAGAAAGGAATCAAACTATGCATTCTTTAAACAAAATTTATCCACAAATACAGTTCTGTGCATTAACTCTTGCTTGTGCCAGCCTCATTTCAAGTTTCACTGTTTTCATTTAATGATCTCCTATTTAAAATAAATGTATTTATTCCGACAGTTGCTCTGCCTTAAACAGAACTTTATACAGTTTAGAACTTTAAAATAATTGAAGTAGCTTAGTTAAAACAGATGCTGTATCAACCATATCTATTTGTACTTCTGGATGTTCTTAAATGGTCAAATTTTCACTAAACATGTTTTTCAAGTTTTTGCAATGGTTTGCAACAAGAATGATATGTTATTAGTTCTGAAAAAAAATTAAAAGAAATTTGTTTATCTGATTTCAAGTCATTTTATTTGGATAAACAAGGAGTAACACACTGCGTGTTAACAATTTTCCTAGTACTGATGCATGATTCATCTTGCTGTGTACAAACTAGTGAAATGTGAAACTTGCTATATCTTTTTCAAAGTCTTAGAAAATATTACTACTTCTACCTCAGTGCTAAAAACACTCGGAATCCAGCTCAGTTCTGGTCTGATTTAAGGGATAGAACTGTAGTCTTCAATTACATTTAAAGAGCAATTAAGAGGAGAGTATAAACTGATTATTTACATTACATAAAACCCATTGTTTACAGTATTCTGCAGCTAGGAAAAAAAATCAAGTAATTGTTTCCAAACTATCTACAGCATAACAGTCCAAAGAGGCAGTCTGCTAAATTCTCAACTTTTCCCTCAAGCCTAAATCCTACTATTCATGTAGATGAATTGGATGTTTCAGGCTGAAACCAAACCTGATCTTTCCAATTGATAGAAATCCATTGGAAGCAATATCTCTAAGGCCACTATACATGCAAATTGTATCTTGTTTTGAGTATCATAGCACTCTGTTAAAACTGACATTTGGAGTGAATATATTGGAATTGGCCCCTAAAACAGAATACTACTTTGGTCCTCATTTTTACATTGAAGGAGACTTTGTTCTCACTCAAACATCACATAGAATTTCCTAGCACTTACAGATCTGCCATTAAAATCTTGAAATGGCTAAAAAATAATAAGATGTAGTGACTAGACAACCTTATTTATTTTTAAGACCCTTTTAAAACCCAGGATAATTTCTAAGGAGTCACTCAGTATTTTACCTGCCCCCTTCCACAAACGATGCTGCTGGTTTGCATATGCCTTCGTTGCTTTTATCCAGTGTCCACATGAGTTAATGGTGAATCTCCCATTGCACGTAGATGAATTTGTAGTGACCCCCCACCCTCCACCCTGCAGGCCTCTCTGCATGTGCCTGTCCAGTTTCACCTGAATGTGGACACCAGGGAAAGGGGGAATTCTTTGGGAAACTCAAAACATGTAACAGACTCTCAGAACTGCCTGTGTTGCAGTTGTTTCCATGATCTATTTCAGGGTCAAACCTTCACCTGGTGTAAACTGGCACAATTTTGGCATAAACCACAGATTAAACAATTAGAGGACGCAAAAAGGAGGAGAGAAAAAATAAGCCTCTCTCTTGAGATTCTATTAAAACTCCTCAGTTACCTAAACCACACAGATATGGGGTGATTATTAGTTTTATTCTATATGTGGGGGAAGACAGAAATACATTTACTGTTCACTAAAGAGCACTCCCTCCTCCAGTTTCTCCTTTCACGTTCATAAGCTCCATGAGCTCAGAAATTGCTTCCTGTCACTTCTGTGATGGCCATGGACAAACTGAGTCTTCAGTCTTCACCTGTGCTTGCTAAAGAGCTCCCCCATTTGTCTGCCCCCCTACAATACTCACGAAAGGTTACCAAGTCCCACTGATAACTCTGTTCAATACACAGAAGCCATGACCTACTACCTGAAACTGCTTTAACTAACCCAGAACTTTTTGACTGAAAGGGGACAGTGAGACAGATCAGTTGGCACACGAGCAGTGCTGGTAATGTCTCAAAGGACTAAGGCAAAGAAGGGTCACAGAAGCTGCACATCACCCCACAGACAACAGCTTCTTTTGATGTTGCAGCTATTTGGAAAGGACATCCTAGAGAATGAACATATGCATAAATGCAAGCTAGGGAGAGATTATTATTTTTGTGTTACTCATTTTTCCAAAACTCATCCAGCAATGCATACATACAGTCATATATGGTTTTTAACTCCTTTCTACTGAAGGTTTCCTTATTCAATAACATTATGACTAAACCACGTAATTTCATATTGTTTTTACAGTACATTGACAACCTAAGCACCTCACTCTCCAAAGGCATCACTCATAACTGAATTAGTTGTTCCATCGAGTATCACCATATTCCACTGACTCTGCTTAAATCAGTAGCTTATAATGCTTCTCTCCCAGTCTCTGTGAGGTAAAACAGTTATAAAAAATGTGAACAGTGAAGTATGTCAAAACAGCAGGCAGTCCAGCATGGCATGTTTGCTCCAGTGGAGATGCCAGGGTGAAGTCAAACTAGATTTCTGCTTTGAAAGTCACAGACATTCTAGCCTCTGCCAAGTGACACCAAAACCGCATACTGGTGTTCAAAGATAAGATTTCTTCCCTTCCTCCCCTGCCAGTCCTTTAGTGGACCTGTGGACCTGTCCATTTGTAGCTATCAAAGGAATAAGGCTTTTAAATGGTACCTGAAGTAACATGCTATAGGCCACTAGCTGCATAAACACATACAGAAGAATTAACATTCAGCTGCCCAAGAGAGATAATAATTCCCAAAGGCAAAAGGACACTAATTGGGACTGTCATTAACATGGCTGCTTTAGGTTACCAGAGAAAATAAAATACGTTTGAATCCTTCCTGAGGCTAATATAGATGTGGGAAAGGCAACATGAAAAGCTGAAATAGTGTGTGTGTGTGGGAAATCATGCTTCTTCCATTGTAAGGGACCACTCAACAGTAATCAGTATGAAGTTTCACTGAAGTAGACCACCTCCTTAAAAAATCCACAGGTTGCTCCTTGCCAGGGAGAAATCATCAGGGAGTCAAGAAGGGAAGGCTGAATTTAAGCTCTGTTTTTTCCCTGCTTCCTTTTGAAGCTGCATTATTATTTGGTGCCTGTTATGGGCTGCTGTGACTAATGCCATAGTCAAGTATGCAAAGTTCTTCGAAGAACTAACACCAGCATGGATCCTGCTAAAAATACATACATCTCTCCCTCTCTAGTAGGGTCTTTAAGAGTATGCTACATTCTGTACATCCCTAAGGCAAATGAACACTCAGATTTTAACAGCAGCAACATATTAATTTTAAAAATCACTGAAGTAGCCTTGGCTGGAGGGACCCCAGCCTAAATCATTAACACTCATTGCCTCAGGGAGGGCTGAAGACTCTAGTTTCCCAATATTTCTGTATTAAGTCTTTTAAAAAACATAAGCCCTAACCAAAAGCAAAACAAATCTCTAAGTCACTCGAATATTATCCCACAGATGCAAAATCCCTGCAGCAAGAAATATCCTTTAGTTGTTAGTTATGCTGCTATTAACTCTGAAAACACCCTCTGAATAAGCAGTAGGTGGCAGACAGTTCTGACAGAAGAGACAAAAGCTTGTTATACATAGGCACTACCAAGTAAAAAATCTTCAGGATGGTGCACGGACATTAATTCCCCCACGTAATTCCCCCATTAAAAATTTTTCTCTTTTGTTTCATTAGTTTCATTCAGCAGGAACATTTTGCTAGACTTTCATGTTCTTTTGGGACAAATTCCAGGACTTTGTCAGCTGCTGTGCTGATGGGGACCTGGCAAACCAGCAAGTTATGCTGCATCATGCACAGAGAGTACTTAAACGGAGTTTAAGACCAAATAAACTTTGCAAATACCATCACTTGGTTTAAATTACATGCTTGGTGAATTCAGCTCTTTTTGTTAGATCTAATCTAAAGAGGATTTTTTTCTCCCTCCTTCCTGAAGGATTCATTTGCTCCTGCTGCTTATTAATCATCAAAAGTCATCATTTTCTATCTGTGACATCCCGATAGGCTGTTGCCGTGGAAAAGATTATGAAGCTGAAAATAAGCAAGCTGATTTGCATTAAGAAGTGAGTTTCAAAGTGTGCAACTTCTGTTCACAGAGGGACTTAAGACACATTTGATCAGGCAAAGATAATATTACAGGAGAAAAAGAGAAGATTTACTTGAGAGAGACCTTTTGCTTTTTTAAATAGTGTGATGATTGATATCACAGAACAGATTATAAAATCAAATTATTAAAACTATTCTTTTCAAACACTTCTTTCCTGGATGTTCTTCTCCAGTTCATCTTTCTCTTCTACTGAGCTCTGGAATAACAAATTTCTCACTGGCCAAATATCCAACTGATGTGGCTCAGCACAGCTCCATTAACTTCACGGTAGCTATATCACTTTAGCAGCAAAGGATCTGAATCTTTGCTTTAGAGCAAAAATAACACGGTACAACAAGAAAAGGAACATCTCTGTGCAAAAAGGATCATTTGAGGAAAATCAGCCCTTGGTGTAGTAAATGTAGCTGAGTGTAGCTAACAACTGCACTGCTTCATGGCATTTACAGCGTACCAAATACAAACTGTTAATTGATTGGAGCAGGAGATAAAAGTCTGTTTATAAACAGCCCTAATAACATTCACACACCTTGATTTGGGATGAAAGCATCCTCTTACCTCCCAGCTCTCTTTCACGTAATGTACAGCACTCCAGATATCAGGCTTAGCAATAAAGGGGTGAGGAAGGGAATGATTTATTACCCCTTAACACAGGAATCGTATGGGGATGCTCTGCTGCTTTCCTTTTTGTGCTTTTCTTAGCTGAGGAAAGAAAGAAAACAATTACCTCTGGAGCCTACCTCGCCAGCTGGGTTTCTATTCTTTGATCTACCTTGGGTTTTTCTTCCTGATCTTGAGTACATCACTCAGGCCCAGAATACCCAAAGATGTCTCCAGAAGTCAAAGGGACAAACCCTATGATGGGTCCTTCTGCCTCTGAAGTTAACAGTTTGTCTGCAAGATGATGCTGGGTAACTGCCTGTATGTTAAAAGTGGTACCTATATAGATGAGTGGCTGCACCCTGCTATATATCTGACTGATAGCATCTTACAGTATCCTACTTTCACAGTGAAGGCTGGTCCCCAGAAGCAGAGACCACTGCCTTAGTGGAGATCCTCCCTCTGGGCAAGTATCACTTACCAGATAGTTCAGGGAGGACGGAGTTCAGGAAGATGCAGGTAGCTCTGTTAACCTGATTTTTATGGCAGATGCCTCTCTGAGGTTTCAGGAGGAGTTTGCAGAATTTCTTAATTCAGCTTCAGTTTTGTTGTGACTTTAGCTCATACAGCAGTGCAGTAATCAACACTACCACTTATTTATTCATTCACAGAACACTAAAAAGTGATGAATTTCAAAACTCAGTGGCTTAATTATTTTATTTTCTCCTGTTTTTCCCCCCTTTCTTTCATTATCTTTGTTCATTAAAACTAATATTCCTTGATGATAATATTAAAGCATGACACAACATTAATTTTACAGCAGTTTCCCTATGAATATAATAAATTAGCTCATAATAGACCTGGACTATTTTAATTTTAAATAGCATATTACAACACATCTTACTGAATTCATCATTATATTACTGTTAATCAGTTAACATAAAGTAGTGTTGAATTTGCTTGTTAAGCTTAAATAATAACCTTTATCTATACTTTTGACCTTATTTTATGATGTCCTATAACCTTCCATTTATTCCAGCATTTTGGGGGATCTTCTTAGAATGCTTGCGTTGCCAGGTCAGTGGCTATATTTCTTCAGGAGGTTTTAATCTATGCTATGAAATACTTTATTGAGTATGGAGGAGATGGATAATATTTCCCAGGGATTTTAGAACTGTTTCAATAAAGTTAATATTTTTGTGTATTAATAAGTGGAAAACTGTAGATTCTGGCCTTACAGATTTTGTCACTGCATTCAAAGGCACAGTCAAGCAAATCAAATGAACAATACACCCACAAGCAAAGGGACTGAAACTCAAGAAAGGCCCCTGACTCTCCAACCCTGAACCAGCACGAAGTACACATCTGTGACTGTTCCTCATTACCTTTGAGACTTGCATGACTCCTCAACTCTGCTGAGTCCACTCCCTCCTCAGAGCTAGAAAGCAGAGCATCACCTGTATCTGACGTATTTTGTTGCAGGCTGTCACACAGCTGCATGTCACGATGTGGCACATATAAGCTGCACTAGAAAAGAGGACTCTTAAGACATCTAAAATCAGTGGCTGTTTTTTACCTGCATTGCATTGGTCCAGAGGAGCATGGTCTTCAGTGTGGTCACCTGACAGTAAAAACACCTTTCAAAGGATGGAATCCATTAATAAAGCAAGCAGCCTGTTCATGTGTGTAAGGATTTGCAGTAGGGAGAAGACATATGCAGAAGTAAGTAAATATTTTTTAATATAAAAAACATTTTACCCTCTCTGCAAGCCTGTCCTAGTCCTGAAAGCAAACTATCATGCATTGTGACAAAGTGAAAAGGAAAAAGTCCCTCCAAGCTGAAATGAGGTGGTAAAGAGAAGGAGGGTAGGAATGGAAGTCAAGACTTTGAAGGTGTCACAAGAATAGCAGATAAAGATCTATAATAAAATTCAAGGTGCTTATTTGATCCACTAATCACCTTCTTAATACTTGTACCTATCTTGTCAAAGCAAAGAAATTCAACTTCCACTATTCAAGTTCTTAATTCCTTCACTGCCTGCCATGGTGATGTTGCGATTGCATTCCCTACCCCTAGGAGTGTGATTAGAAAGTCTAATCTCCTCCTCCTTATAGTCAATGCAAGTAGGGATTTGACCTGCTGGTTTTCAGACTCTCATCTCCATAAGAGAGAGGAATAGATAATCACAAATATAAAAGTTGGATTGCTTCCTGAATATTTTTTGCTATGCTTTATTTAAAAGTATCCTGAGAGTATTTAATCTATTTAGTCCTTGCAACAAGTTGGAATATTTGCCTGAATATTATACTTTAGCCACATTTCACTTACTAGTGCTCCTACAAGAATTTGGTGCTATTTTTCTATTTAGTCCTTTTATCAAGCATTAAGATCGTCAATGGTTCTAGTATGCTACAAAGTTACTCTACTCCAACCTGCTCCAATAACGTTTTGTGTGCAGCTTAGTTCCAGACTATATCCACATCTCATCTATTTAATTTAGGCTGGAACAGCTGCAAATTGTTTTGGTTTTGTGCTGATACTGGCAGGGGTAGTGAGTAGGACCCAGAAAATAATCTTACCTTTGTATATTACGTTTGTAAAGCCTATAAAAGAATGCTCCAAATTGCTCTGGCATTCTCATTTCTTAAAAGTTGTTGACAAATTGAAGGACTTGCAGAAAGAAGCCACACAAATTAGTTTAGGTTTTGGTAAAGTGCCTTACATTGAGAAAGATAATGATCTCAGTTGGTATAGCTTACCAGAAAGAAGACTGAAAGGTAGTTTGATTACAGTATACAAATATCTTAAATAGGGGAAAAAATTGGGTTGCAGAAAGCTGTTTAATCTAACAGGAAAAGGCAAAACAAAAGTGAAGAGCTGGAACTTAAAACCAAGTTGAAATTATATTAAAAAAGGGGAAAAATAGTATTATATGAAGTATCAACAGAAGACCTGGATTCTCCACCTTTTTTTAACTCTATATCAAAATTGGATGCTCTTTCAGAAGAGAAGCTTTAGCTAAGACAAATTGTTTTAAACCCCAACGAGTTATTAGAGTCAATGTTGGGGTAACTGATTGAAAGCTAAAGGCCAGTAGTATGCAAGAAATCAGACCTGGAGAAAGTATGCTGTTTCTTACTTAATGAAGCATGTCATACTAGTAGAGCAGAAAGCAAGACTAGACTGAGAAACCTGCAGAGGGCATTAGCCCAGGCTTTGTGCCAGTGTGGCAGAGGTAGTGACAGGGGTGGGGAAGGCAAAGGGTTTACAAAGTATTGGGCTACAGCTTGCTCCAAGATCCTTGGTCTGAGAGTCTCTTGGCCTCAACCTCTACAGAAGACAGGCCAAAATACTGCTAATTTGTGAAGTTAGTGCATAATAGCTTTGGCTGTAATAAAAATGTTTAATAGTGACAATATTCAGCACTTAGAATGAATTTCATCAGCATCCCTGTGGACAACTCAAGGTTAAGTGCATCAAGAAATGTCACTTAAATTGCTAAGTCATCAAAAATCTACTGTTGACTTCCGTTCCTCCAGGAATATCTGCTATCCCAAGTGAAGGCCTCTCCAGCTGATTCCGGGTACCAACAGTGGGTAAATATATAAATCGATAACAGACATTTTAAAAACTTTTCTTTTCATGTATCCTTTTGCCTTTTTCCTCTCCAATCCTGCTAACCAAAAAAAGCATCAAGAACAGCCATGTGTGATGCTGTGTCCAAGATTTTGTGCAGCTTGCTCCCAGAGAACATCAGGGCTGGTAGATTACAGATCACAGATATTTTAAAGGGCTGGAGGCAGGCCCTAAACAAAAATATCAAGAGAAACAGGATCATTTTGCAAAGTACACCAAGAAAGTAAAGTCTTTCAAAGATCCCATTTATGTCTATATGCATATGGGCCAGAGGAAGGGGAAAGATCAAAGGTAAGGTTACTGACTTCTTCAAATCAATCTCTGTCTACCAATAGAAGCTGGTAGAAAAAAGTTGTAAAACTAGGTTCACCTTTACAGGGAATGAGTTTAGCTTTTATACACAAACACAAACACACACTGAGAAAAGACACACCCACTTACAGATAAAAAGTTGCAGCATCTAGCAAGAATGAATCACTTCCAGAGAAAGAGATTTTATTCAGAGGACTTCAATTAGAATGAAAATAAAATAAGATGCAAATAATCAGAATGATATGGCATTAAAATCAAGATTCCCAACATTAAAAGAAGTTAACTGTTAGTCACTTTATACTGGAATATACTGACTAGTTTGATGAACTGCAGACATGACTGAACTTGTACCAATCTTTTCAAATGTGAAAAGTCATTTAGTACTTCAAAAGAAACCTCAAAACCTTGGGGTTTTTTTAGCCAAACAGCTCTGAGTCTGACAAACAAAGTAAGGAAAGCATAGGCAACATCCCTCCATTGCTCCCCTCTTCCCTGCTCACAGCCCTTTCACAGGATCCTATAGGCCTTCCAGCAGTAAAAGCTATCAAGTCAGGAGAGAATGTAAGATCATAATTCCCAGCCCTTCAGAAATTGGACTCCCAGGGTAAGATTATTGTATGTTAGACTAATGACATCTATTAAAAAGGGCCTCACTGGACCTAATATATAGACAAGGCAGAAAAAAACCAGTAAGAACCTAAACGGTACATATGGAACTTTTTGACTCTTGAACACATTTGCTATTATCTCTGGATATCAATATTTGCATTAGGCATTTCTAAGACTTGAAAAATGAAAGCCAACTGCAAAAAAGATAAAAAGGGCTTCTCTCTCTCCCAGAAAATCTCATGACAGGTGCCACACAAAAACTTTTAACTAAACATATTGAAAAATATTAAAATAAATAAAAATGACACCTTCTACATACTTTGCCTGGGCAATCAATGCCGCTGTTTATGACAAAATAATTAAAACTAGTTGTGGTGGGTTGACCCTGGCTGGATGTCAGGTGCAGGACTGGACAGGGGAGAGAAAATATAACAAAAGGCTCATGGGTTGGGATAAGGACAGGGAGAGATCACTCACCAATTACCACCATGGGCAAACAGACTTGACTTGGGGAAAATTAATTTAATATATTAACAATCAAATCAGAGTAGGATAATGAGAAATAAAAACTAAATCTTAAAACTTCTTAAATATCACAGGTGCTACCACTGCCTTGGCCAGTGGTGGGTCCATCTTGGAGCCAGCTGGCATTGGTTCTGTCAGACATAAGGAAGCTTCCAGCAGATTCTCACAGAAGCACCCCTGTAGCCCTTCCCTGCCAAAACTTTACTATGCAAGTGCAATACACTAGTTTACTAGAATTCAAAACAAAACTTTTTATTTCTTAGTTTAAGAAGAGGAAAGTTTGTAGACATTCTTCAAAGCCCATATCTGTTATTAAAAATTGATTACAAAAGTGTACATCTATCACCATTATGAAAATTCTCATTCCAATTTGCAAGACTTTTTAAAATTCTTTTTACCATAAGGTAGAATTTGTTTGTCATCTTCCCCCAAAAAGGAAGAACATTTTAAAAAGTAGATGTGGCTACATATCAAATCTATGAAAATAAAATTCTAGTTCTTCCTCAGGATTAGAAAAAAACTTTGACATATACATACATACATATACATACACATGGTATGTATATCATACAAAATGTATATATAATATAAAAATACTTTTAATGCACACAATGTGTGCACTACATATATATTAGTGAAGAAGAAACCACTAATCCCTATTTTGTTCTATTTGCAGGCCCTTCAATGTGCTAAATACAGCATAAGCTGTTGAGGCCACTTTAATTTTAGCTAAATACCACTCCAGTTCTGGAAAATAACTTAAACATGTGCCTAACTGCTTTCACAAACTCAAGAACTTTGTGAAAAAATAAGATACTTCTGCAGCTGAAGATCTTGCCCATTGCCTTTAGACTCTCAGTCATCCATCTACAGCAGGTAGGGACATGTCTAGTTTTATTCTTCTGATTAGAGCTGATTGTTTAGCATGTCTTCCTTCATCAAATGTCTATCAGAGATATCAAGTATCTAAATGACATCACAGATTCTGTAGACAGATCAGATCTATACCTACCTCTGTAGTCTTCTTCCTTTCCTTCCACTTAGTCGTTGACAGAAGTATTGTTTGCTAAAGACCTATTAGAACTACTGTTCCCACTGAAACAGAAACAGCAAAGTTTCTTCAGAGGGTGACAACATAAGAACAACAAAGGAAATCTCTTTTTCAAATGCAGTGTATTTCCACATAGAAACCCCAGGATCTGTACCTGTATTTTCATTTCTTATGGGGCATATACAAACTCTGTCATTATTTTACTGTTGTTTTTTAAATGCAAATTCAACAGAAAATTTTCATTTTGCAGACAGAAGAGAAACCTTTGCTTTTCAGTTACATTTTAGAAGAGCTTGATTTTGGTAAGTTTGTTGTATTGTTTTCCCACAGGTTTTAGGTAAACTATTTTTCATTTTGCCACTTGATTTATCTAAGATGTGACAATGTCATTTCAGGACCGTGTTATTCAGTAAAAGGATTTTAGAGAGGATTTGGATTAGTCCCAGTTTTTGCAGAGCTATCCCAGTTTTGGCAGTTCCATCTCATGTACACTTCAGTTACACTACCAGGACATTAAAGAAAAGAAAAAAAATTGCTGTATTCCTGGTGCAATGCGCACATACAATCCATTGTCTATAACCACTACCACAGCAATGAAAAAGTACATTTCAGCCACATGGGGTTTATGACTGACAGATAAGGTTTTTTTATAACACATCCAATACTTCACATAACTGCAGGACCTGAAAATTCAGAGAGAGAGAGAGAGAGAGAGAGACTACCTTTTCACTAAGGACTTCAATACCGTTACTTTCACTTCCAATGAAATCAGGAATTAGTTATAAAAAAATAGATTATCTGATGACAAAATCACCTGAATTTGCACCATCTTTAAACCTGATACCATGCCCTTAAGATGCTTACTTCTTCTCTGTCTTGCACTGTTGCATATGCAAACAGAATCAGCTCAGACATATGAGGTAAAGGAGCAACAAAAATGCCATCACATATGGGCTACAGGCTTCTCCACCTATTGCATCACCTCTGCCCACCTCTGTCTGAATGTTGTTTAATGAATGCTAAAATAGCCTAGAAAGAAGGTACAAATGGTTTAATTCCTATAGTCATTATTTATAATTTATCTATTGAGTCAGTTCATGACTCAAAGCATTCCTGAGAAGATATAGATATTTTTCAGATTTTTCATCACATATTTATTTTTTTCAGCATAAAATTTTACAAATAATCTACAGTACATATGTGCATCTATAGGTCTTAAAAACAAGATAAAATTAACAGGTCTTAATAAACTTTATGCATGACTTACTATTGACACTGACTATCTAACGGAAAACAAATATTGTAATCAGTTCTCCTTAGGAAAGCATCTCTAAGTTAGTGTTGCATGAAATAAGACTTGTTCATATTGTAATAGACAGAACTGTGAAAAATATTCCCTTTAATTCAAAATGAGGCCAGTTTCAGCATCTCAGGTTTTCAAAAAATACTACACTTTTGGTACTAAACTTTGCACATCCAAAAATTCAAATTTATAATCTAATCTTTTATTTGCTTTCCATTTGAGTATGTGGGGAAGCTGGAATGCAGGCAAAGCACTGATTTCTCTTGAGTTGGTATTTTAGTTCTGTTTGAATACAACAAATTGTAGTGTATAAATGAGAAAAACCTCTCAGGACATGAATTCAATTTCACCTCTTGTGTTGAGTATCATTGTAATTACTCAAATGATTAAAGCTATACGCGAATTTAAGCACTTCACTGAATCAGGGCTTTAATGCTTTAAGATACCAGAATTGAATCAGGCAGCACCAGTATGGTCATGATCGAGGGAGAAAGGTATTTTTCTGGTCTCCTCTTTCCTTCCCACATAACTGGGTTACATCACAATCAGGTTGTTCTGCCTAGTGAACTTAGAAACATAACACAGGAACGTAAATTCAGTTTATCAGAATTTGTTGGGCCTTTGTGAAAAATCAAATTAATACCAAATCAACTTAAAAATATCTCGGTTGTCTTTGGATCAATCTCCTGGCTAAAAGGAATTAAGACAGAGAAAATATGTCACAAAAAATAACCAGTCTTCTGAAATTATGAATAAATTCTCAGTAAATCTAGGCTCACCTTTCATAATATAATATGAAAGCAAAATTATGTCTGCAAAATTATGTCTGCAAAATTATGAAAACTCACGACATTACATTAAATGCAATGCTTATGCGTCTGCTAGTTCAAGTAGCACTTGCTATAGGTATTATTGACAAAATGTAATGGGTAAATATATATGGCTTTTCATATCTGAGGAGGTTACTGGTATTTTTAACTTAAAATGTGTTTTGCAGTGAAAACCAAGAAAAAAAAAAATCTGTTTATAAGCTTCAGACATAGGCAGGCAGAGAAACCCCACCCATAAAAATCCTCTTAGCAGGAAAAACACTCTCTAAATATACAAACAATAACTCAGTACTGGCAGACAACATAACAAGGGACAACAGCCATAAATTCCAACTTGGAAGGTTCAGATTGGACAACAGCAAAAACTATTCCACCACGAGAGTAGTAAGTACTGGAACAGGTTGACCTAGGAGACAGGCATTTTTTGTCTTTGTCATGTAATTAAATGATGACTTGTGGAATATATTGTTCATCCGTGGGAGGGTGGGTGAGGTACAGGAAGACTAGATGAGGGGAAATACAGTAAATACTCAGGAAGTACTAAAATGTCTAGAGTCATATATGAAAGCTGCAACATTGGTTAGAAAATCATTCTCAAAGTAGTTTTCAACAACTTAATGTTAAAATTGGGGGTATCATTACAGGACTCCTCCTAAAATATAGTATCAATCTTATACTTTCAATAATAGTTTGATGACTGAATATAGCATTTGCTTATTAAACACTGTTCATGGCACCAGACTGAGAGGGACAGAGTGTACAGTGAAGAGTGCAGATTTCAAAAGGATCCTGGCAAATTAAATGTGTGATTTTTAGGGTAAAGAGAGATTACAATTCAACAGGAGCAAGTAAAAATCAATTGTAACAGAATTTAACAAGATTATTACAACATAATTATAAAATTCACAAACTGCTTACCCATCAACTATGTCATGCTGTTGCAACACTGTGTAAAGACCTCATGTACTGGAAGGCATTAATGGGCTTATAGGCTATTCTGCAAGATACAGAATATAGCCCTCTAGTCTTACCCAACCTTGGAATGGCCCCAAAGTATTGTGTCTACAAATACACTTCAATAAAAGTTATAACTAATTGGAAAGATAAGGAGATCAGTAAGAAGACTCAGAGGTGTAGGAAGAAGAATTCAATGGCAAGTTAAAGAAACTAGTGTAGGTTTTAGTCCATTGGGGGAAAAAAAAAAAAGCTGGGTTGAACAAGTGGGTAAATAGTGCTGTTAAAATATTTAAAAAGCTGTTGTTCTTTTCATCTTCTTTACAATCCGTTCCTCATGTTCATGATCATTAGAAGTGGAAAGAACAGACTTGAAGTGATCCATGGGAGTTTCAGATTAGGCTGCAGAGAAGACTCTGTAAAAGTAAGGATGGCAATGCACAAGAGACTGCCTGCAGAAGCTATGGAGTCTCCATTATTAGGAAACATTTTAAGGCAAAACAGACAAGCATCCATCACGACTGACACAGATATAACTGATTCTGCCTTAGAGTAAGAGGATGAACTTAATGACCTCTCCAGATGCTTTCCAGTCATCCGATAACACAAGCAATCAAACACCGCTCAGAAGAGACCCAAGGAATAGACATCAAAACTGGAGTTCTCAAGAAATTACTTTAGAAAACAAGTTGTGGCAGACACAAGGTTGATTTCAATGTCACAGTAACCAGCTTATATTCAGATGTTCATAGGGATGAATGGTCAGGCAGAGGGAATTAAATTTATGGAGAAATACACTGGACAAAAAATGGGGGAGAAAAAAATGCACTGAGATAGGAAGTGCCCAATATAGGGTTAAAATAACTTCTGTCTATTTTTTTGTGTGAAGTATAAGAGCAACAGGACAGAGGACTGAAAAAAAAATGAGAAACATATCTAAAGATGGTTTTAAGAGAAATAAGAACTCTGATACTTACCAAATTATTCAGCTCCATCCTCTGATGCCCATACTGGTCTCCTCAAGAGAAACTGGCTAGATTAATCAAGTTACTTGCTCTCTTGACTGAGAAATTAAGACACACTTTTCACTGTATAAGACAAGAACTCATATATGCATCCAAAATAAATGGGCAAGAGTACAGAATGTTTTCTTCTTGCTACGGAGATAGGAAGGTCTAGGAGAAATGGCTGACAAACTATTGTCCATCACTTGATGGGGCTACAAAAGACCCACTACATAATTTTGAAAAAAACCCCAAAACCACCCAAAACCCAAAAAGCACTCCAGCTGATTGGAAGAATTAATTTCCTTGTATTGCAGTTTAATACTGTGATTGGTAAGAGTTTTATTAGAAAACAATAAATTTTTGATGATATAAAGGAATATTACCTAGATGAGATTCTAATTTGGAGGAGCAAAAGAAGAACACAGTCAAGTATTTTAGGGAAAGACAATAGCAAACAAAAGAGAACAAAATATAGTAGGAAAGAAATCTAAGGGGCAGAACAAACAAAGAAAGAACAAACAAATGAATTGCCTGTAACAGAAGCAATATAACAGGGAGAGAAGATAACTCAAAAAAAAATGCACAGTATTTGGAAGCCAGTGCTGGACATTCATTTCCAAGTAAGAGTGGTTATAAGGAAGCAATGAGGAGATTCGTTTCAGTGTAAATTCAGTTTGGTAACTTAGCATCTCATTTAGCTATCTAAATCAGTACTAAGGATGTGTTAACCCCCAGGTGCAACAAAAAAAGACAATCTTGAGTTAAGATCTCATTCAGTTTCTCAGGTTCTAAGAGTTTCCCAGACAGCCCAAAGGTACAAAAAGCAGAGAGGTAAATTGTCTATGGACACATCCACAGAAGAAGTTAGTGTCAGAATATAGACTTTTAGCAGCATAGCCAGAACTGGAGACCAGTATCTTCTTTTTCTTTTAGTGTCTGAAATGCGTAAGTGTTGATGTGTGCAAAAAGAAAAAGCCTCTTTGGCCTTATTCTACGAGTGTAAAAGGTTTCACATCTTTATTTATGGGAGGCCAGTGTTAGATGAAATTGACCATAAACTACTTATAGCTGTTGCCAAAAAAGGTCTGACAAACACTCCCACTGAGAACAGAGAGCGCTTTTTTTTTCTGCTACAAATATAGGATTTGCAAATTGAACACAAACTTGGAAAGATTTGTGGCTGTAGGCTCACCCTCTAGAGCATTTCAGCAAAACAAAGCAGCTGAACAAAGTCCAGTACTAAATTAAATACATGTCAGTCTGAGGAAAAGGAAACATGTACACATCAACCACCACCTGTCCAATCTCAGATAAAATACAAATGGCAATTGTCAGAGCTATGGCTAAGAATGCAGAGAGTAATGAAGGCTATGATCACAGTCCTATTATCAATTTGAAGGACAGCAGCTGGCAGTAAATGAGGTTTTATTTAAGGGCACAAGTTCCTGAAGGGATAATGTTTAAAGACCTACGGGAATATAAAAAGTTTCTTCCTCAGTGAGGTAGACCAAAAGCTCCATTAACCTATGTCTAAAAATGGTCACTAGTACATGTTTAGCAAAGAGTCAGCACACTCTACCTTAATGTTGTCAAATCTACAATAGTTTAGGGACCTGTGAAGCCAGAGGCTGTAACTAGACCGTCATGTTTGATTCCAGACAATGATTCCATTCACCATTAATTTAGCCATTTTATTTTCATGTCATTCATACTTTTCAATTTACTTTACACATTGAGTTCTGTTTGTTTGGGGTTTTTTAAAGCTGATAATTTCAAGCCTGATAGCTTCGTTTGTTACCCCAAACCTCTTGTATTATGAAGATCATTGAATAAATGTTCCTTATGTATCACCATACCAGATTTCAGCATACCACATCTTAACATATCTCCCCTTACTCATGTCCCTCTTTTCCGTGATGAAGTGTAATAGTCTGTTCAATTTATCTCACACCTCTGATCATCTCTGCTGCTCTTATCTATGCCTTTTTTATTCTATTAGTTCCTTTCTAAGGTGGAATAACGGGAATACCATATTGTGTTCAAGATGTGAGAAACATCATTATTTGTACGGTGGTATACTACTTTCAGTTCTGCTCACTGTTCCTTTACTAATGGTCTCTTACAGTCTATGTGCTTTTCATGACTATATTTGAGCACTGACCAGCTCTCATTCTTACATGATGACAATTCATTCAAATGCCATCACTGAAGACACAGAATTACTTTGCATTTACTCATTTACTTTGTATGAAAGTAATTTACAAATTAAAAAAAAACTAAAACAAACAAACAGGGTAAAAGACAGTCCTCCTCCCTTGTTGGCCAAAAAAATACTATAATGGTCCCAAAGTTGAATAATTGAAGAAATTGAGTTTTGGAATTCTTCCAAAAATAACTAAGCAAAACAAACACCACTGAAATAATGTGGTTACCTCAAGACCAAAGACTGCCAAAACAAAGTAGATTTATATTTTGGGCTGAATTAACTCTATCTCAAAATGAAAGCAGCCCTTAGGTCATTATTTGAACTCTCCCAACATAACCTTACCAGAAAATGCTATGTATAAATGAGTATTTGGTCATATAAAATCCATTTTCTGTAGACAAGGCTGTTTCTGACAGTGGATGCTGGTTTGGTGAGAATGCTGAGGACTCAGACCTGTAAAGTTCTTGTTTCAGGTAGGTTCATCCCTAAACAACACAATCTGCTGAAGTCTCTTAACACAGCATGAACATACTTGTTTCCTAGCTTGTTCACAGAGTTAGTAACCTAATCTTAAATGATTTTGCTATTAAGAACTGTGTATCTGTTGCATTTTGATGTTCGGTTTTCCCTATATTTAGGTTTGATTTTCATCACACTTGGGTTTCCTTTTTCTTTTTCTCTCCACCTAACAATAATCCAAACTCTTTCTATAGGCACAAAAATACAATGTGATCCCCTTAGAATTCCAGTCTTCATACTTAGGGGTAAAAAGAAAAGATATGGGACTCTTTTTCATACACTGAAAATAGACTTACAGATCATCTAATTTCTTAGAGATTAAAGAAGGTTAAAAGGAAACATGAACTGAAAACATGCTCATCACAAAAGACAATGGGGTCAGACGCCAGCTGTAATGAATATTCTGATCTATAATTCCTAGAGTCTTTGCTAGGGCATGGGTAATTGCAACTCTTTGGTTTTGTTCTGCTGTTTAATATGAACCCCATCCTCCCAGCCCATTAGCTATACTCTCACAGAAGATCTCATATCAGAGTGTAAAACAGACTCTGGATCCTGTGAGCAATGCAAAGTTCTCTCTGCTGTGAATTTGTGACTTCACACAACCAACAGGAAAACAGAGTGGCATGCTCTCATCTCCTCAAAGAGTTAGTCACTTGCAATATCAGTGCATTAATGAGGGACCCTTCTAAGGCACAACTTTGGTGCATCACCTGCATGAAAATATAATTTCAGAGAAAGGTACAAACTAGCTGAAGAGTTTAGAGACACATAATAGCCCTGTAAATTTTCAAAATGAATAAGAAATGTTTTTCTGTACCTCCCACACACTGTTTTGTAAATGGATTGTTGAACGTCTTTGAATTCTACATTTTGTTCAAGTTAAATAGAATCCTCCCATGGAAAAGACAAACTACAGAAAAAAGTAATAACACTAAAAGTCTGCACTAATAATCATATTGATAACTCTAAGAGAAACAGAAGAATCAGGTTAGATAATGCCTAAGTTAGACATGAAATTATCTTCCTAGGTAAGTATTAAAATAACCAGCTAAGTTGTTTCATATCAAAGAAAACTAAAAAAGTAAACTTTTATATAATTCCACATAGCTTTTAAATTCATATTTTAGGAGCAAGTATTTTGGCTTGTACACTTGTTCAAATTTTTTCCCTGACTTTACTAGTCTAATACATGCAAGGCAAGCAGAAATTTAGTAAGGCCTTTGACACCGTTTCCCACAGCATTCTCTTGGCAAAACTGGCTGCTCGAGGCTTGGATAAGCACAGGCTTTGCTGGGTAAAAAACTGGCTGGATGGCTGGGCCCAGAGAGTTGTGGTGATCCAGTTGGCAGCCGGTCACGAGTGGTGTCCCCCAGGGCTTGGTTTTGGGGCCACTCCTGTTTAACATCTTTATTGATGATCTAGACGAGGGGATCGAGTGCACCCTCAGTAAGTTTGCAGATGACACCAAGTTGGGTGGGAGTGTTGATCTGCTCGAGGGTAGGGAGGCTCTGCAGAGAGACCTGGACAGGCTGGAGCGATGGGCTAAGGCCAACTGTAGGAGTTTCAATAAGGCCAAATGCCGGGTGCTGCACTTGGGCCACAACAACCCCCAGCAGCGCTACAGGCTTGGGGAGGAGTGTCTGGAGAGCTGCCAGTCAGAGAGGGACCTGGGGGTGTTGATTGACAGCCAGCTGAACATGAGCCAGCAGTGTGCCCAGATGGCCAAGAAGGCCAATGGTATCCTGGCTTGTATCAGAAATAGCGTGGCCAGCAGGGACAGGGAAGTGATCTTACCCCTGTACTCGGCACTGGTGAGGCTGCACCTCGATTACTGTGTTCAGTTTTGGGCCCCTCACTACAAAAAGGACATTGAATTACTTGATCGTGTCCAGAGAAGGGCAACGAAGCTGGTAAAGGGTCTGGAGCACATGTCATACAAGGATTGGCTGAGGGAACTGGGGTTGTTTAGTCTGGAGAAGAGGAGGCTGAGGGGAGACCTCATCGCCCTCTACAACTACCTGAAAGGAGG
The DNA here is from genome assembly GCF_031877795.1 of Strix aluco. NCBI lineage: Eukaryota > Metazoa > Chordata > Aves > Strigiformes > Strigidae > Strix > Strix aluco. The sequence goes on along the minus strand of NC_133931.1, from coordinate 90,748,063 downwards.
TTGCAGAGAGCTGGGGATGAGTCTCTTTAACCAAGTAATAAGCAATAGAACAAGAGGTAATGGCCTCAAGTTGCGCCAGGGAAGGTTTAGACTGGATATTAGGAAGTATTTCTTTACAGAATGGGTTGTTAGGCATTGGAATGGGCTGCCCAGGGAGGTGGTGGAGTCCCCATCCCTGGAGGTGTTTAAGAGTAGGGTCAACATATTGCTTAGGGGAACCGTCAGTGTTAGGTAAATGGTTGGACTAGATGATCTTCAAGGTCTTTTCCAAACTAGATGATTCTGTGATTCTGTGAAATGATCAAGAATCTTAAAAAATATTAGTATATTGCAAAACAGTGTGCATATGGTCAAGTAGTACATTGTGCTTAAATCATAGCTACAGCACTCACTATACACATACCTCATCATCTGTTGCAGGTTCTTTAGCTGGCCCTCACTAATTCTTTCCCAGCTACTCCAATATGGCGAAAACATCTGAAAAGGAAACATTTTTCAGAATTCATCACTGTTAGAGGAAACATTCAGAAACAGTGGTGTCCTGGTTTCGGCTGGGATAGTTACTTTTTTTCCTAGTAGCTGGTACAGTGCTGTGTTTTGGATTCAGTGTGAGGCTAATGCTGATAACACACTGATGTTTTAGTTGTTGCTAAGTAGCATTTATCCTAAGTTAAGGATTTTTCAGTGTCCCATGCTCTGCCAGCGAGCAGGTGCACAAGAAGCTGGGAGGGAGCAGGTCAGGACAGCTGACCTGAACAGCCAAAGGGATATTCCGTACCATAGGACATCATGCTCGGTATATAAACTGGGGGGAGTTGGCCATGAAGGGTGAATCACTGCTTGGGCATCAGTCAACGGGTGGTGAGCAATTGCACCATGCATCACTTGTCCTCTCTTGAGTTTTATTTATCATTTTGCTATATTCCTTCTCATTACAATTGTTATTATATTTTAAAAATTATTGTTATATTTTACTATAGTTATTAAACTGTTCTTATTTCAACATGCGAGTTTTACCTTTTTTTTGAATTCTCCTCTCCATCCCACTGGGAGTGGGGAGGAGTGAGCGAGCGCTGCATGGTGCTTAGCTGCTGGCTGGGGCTAAATCACGACAAGTGGTAAAACAGACTAAACATTCATAGAAGCTAATAAACTGATTTACACCAAGCTAACTGCAGATCACAGCCTCAGAAACTGCTATATGCTAACTGTTGGCAGGTAAATGATTTCCTAATCTGATTTAATCTGTTTCTCTGAGCATTCATTCCCCCAGGATATCAAATTACCTCAGGAACTACTTATCAATATGCAACTGCTAATCAAAACAATTGCTCAACATTTGAGATATGTGTAGTTAACACAGAAATGTTTTGAACACTTTGGGATAAATAACCTTTAGATAAGTTAATAACAGTGACCTTTAAGTACATCCTTCTATTAAAGATGTCCACTAAATTTATTTAAGCAGTTTTGACAACATAACGTACTTAAAATATTCTTTCTCTAATCCACCCATAAAATTTTAACTAATGAAAAAATAGCTGCTTATTGTGGGAGAGAAGCAAGTTGACATTGGCCTGTCATCTTATGACTACATTTTAATCAAATTTATCTTGAAAACCTATGTTATACATTTTGATGGGATTTGAAGGTGAAACTTCTGTTGGATTTAAAAATTGTCTTTAGGTAGTTTTACATACTTTTTATTATCACCATTATAAATATGAAATTATAGTAAAATACAACAATATTTTATTTTCCTCTAAATGTTTACCTTATTTTCCAGAATATTTATAGGAAAAAATATTTGCTAGATAATCTCTAGAAAGCACTCTGGGAAGATAAAGAGATCACTGGTTGCATATATTTCAGATAAATACTACTCAAAAGATGATGGACTGAATGTCTTGAAGAGAAATGGGTTATAAGTGATTTTGAGGCTAGATTCCCAATTCAAATCCTCTCCTTTTCAACTTATATTGACTGCTTGAATGCCTCAGAAATCAAGACCCATTGTGTTAGAAAACATTAGACAAAATGAAGGCCTGTGCTTCAGAAACACAGGCTGTACACTGAGCTTTTTTGTGATAACAAGAGCATTTCAGGTCTGCTGAACCTTAGAGGAGAACAAGTCTGAGGTAGATCAATTACAGAAGAAACTATCACCACTTCCTGATTTCATTCAAATGAAATCTGCTTTAAAATACTTATAACACACTTTCCATTAAAAGAATAAAAAATATATGAATGAAAGTTAAGGAAAAAAAAAGTGTAAGTGATGATCATTGTATGGAAGGAAAGACCTTCAAAAGGCAGTTAAAGCCACCACTGAAAACCTGTCTGAGGACTTTTATCTGTCTTGAAACTTAAGAAGTTAGTTATGCTAGTGTCTCATCATGGAGGTGTGCAGCGAAGAGAATAAGCAGAAGAGAATAAGCACTCTGGTAAATTATATTTTGCTTTTAAACTGTGTATTTAAGAGATCCACCTTATTTTTTGGCTGGTCACAGGTGGCCATACATTAAAATAACAGAAGTCTCACAGCATCTTGCTGAAACTGTCTAGAATGTTGTCTTCACAGTCCCAGTCTCAAATACTCTCCCAAAGTCTTACAGGAACAATACACCTGTATACAGTTATCTTCATATTTCAGCACAGAATAGGAACCAAAATGTCACCTTGAACACCTCCTGCACTTTGCTGACACTGATATGTTTCCCAGCCTCCAGGACAGTAAGCACCTAGTACCAGCCCAAACATCTAAATGTCACCAAATGGACTTTTGAGGCTGCAACAGCGTAGCTACAGCCTGTGGTCGAGATTCTAATCCTGAACAGGTATAAAGTACAAGACTTTGCAGAAAAATTTCATCAGTGAAAAATGAATATCTTGGGAAATGGAAAGCAACCAATTTCTTTCTCATTATGTGTTCATTTCTTAATTTGCAAGGGATGAGTTTTGTCTTCTTTGTAAAGCCTTGCTGAATATAACAGGATTTGCACAGGTGTAAATGAGGGCAAGATGTGTCCAATTATTTTAGGTTTTGAAATTAAAAAAGGAATTACTACTAGATTACTGTGACCCTTCATTTTGCATAACTACCAGCTTATCATATATTTTGTTTAAGAGTTTTTGTACTTTCATGGTAAGCACTCACCATTGATTTGCAGTCAGATGACTAGAATAGCATCATTTTCATTCTGGAGGGAGATCTGCACTCTTTCAACTTACGTACCTCTTGGTAAAGACAAGGGAAATTAGAGAGATGTACATTCCATTGTTTACCTTCCATTTTCCTAAAAGCACTTACTTTTTTGTTTAGTTAAGGATGATAATAAAGCCTCAGAAGAGGCAGGTCAGCTGTGATCAGAACCCCTTGCTCCTTCCACACTCCTGGCCTTAGGTAGAATCTCAGATTTCATGGAACTGGCAGTGCCTAATGAAAAAAAAGAAAAAAAAAAAGTTAGATGGAATAACTTGTGAAAGGGTCAACAGTGTTTAAAGATCTGGTAGATTTTAAGCAAACATCCCCACCTTGAAACTTTTTAAATCAAGTTCTGAAGCTTTCCAAAGCTACTTAGCTCTGATTAAAACAGAAACATTTTTGGCAAGAATACCAAACTCCTGATGATTATTTATGGCAAGAGCCATTTTACAGAATCTTAGATGCACAAACTGGACTAAAATATTCACCAAGGCAAACAGTGCCATCTTAGAAGATCTAATGAGAAAATGTATGAATTCCATTCCACAAAACATTAAGCTATTATTCACCTTGCAGACTCCGGAAAGCAGAACATCTTACCTTTCCTCCTTTCTTCTGTCACTGAGGGGTTTTAGACTTCCATCTAAGCTGCCACTAGATCAATGTTCAGTTACAACTAATGTTCCTGTCCCTTACTTTATTTTCTATGCCTTAAGTGTCTTCTGTCATCCTCCTAATCCTCTGGAGTCTGCTTGCACAGACAGCTGGGAAACAATTTGGGAACCAGAAGAAGTGGAAAAGCCTTTTTTATCCAGCACTCTTGAGATCAGGGATCTCATCAGGGATCAGTTCACATCTCGTATTCTCCAGACAGAGCCCTGAATTCCTCAATATTCTTGAGGGGTTGTTCAATGCATAGGCAAGCATTGTAAGCCAAGTGGAGAAGCCACAGAAAGGAGCAGGAACCCAGGTGAGCCATTGTGCACCCACCTCCCCCCCCCCCCCCCCCCCCCCGATGCTATGGCATCTAGGTGTTTAAGGACTGCACACAAGGTGGGAGAATGAGAAAATTGTCCCAGACCACTCTCTAGCCAGGTGGCTCATCTGCTCACTTGCTAAATAGGTAATATGGGTTCAAATCCCTCCAAGCAAAAGGAAACCCCAACAATATGGGTGCAATTCCTCCCACCTGGTCTTTGCCTCTGTTGTTTAGGACCAGTATTATGGTCAGCAGAGATCTCAGTCAAACTAGCAATGTGGAGTTAGGTTCACTGATCTGGCCAAGTGCACTTTGCCTTCCACTGTATTAACTACTTCCACTGACTAGAAAAGAATTCCTGGAGAATTCCTCTGATGCATTTACCCATACTGTAGACATTGACAGTTATTTTGGAAGACCCATCTCACTCTCCCACATGTTGATTGAGTTCCTTACACGTGTAGCTGATGGGGACAACACAACATTCCTTATCCCTGCATTTAGTACAAACAATTCTTCATTTTCTCTAACTTCTTTACAAAGATGCCCAAAATAATTTGTGCTGCTTCCAGTGAAACTTACTAGCTTGGTAAGAAAATTATTTCAGATCTCTGAAAGGAAATGGTTACACCTAGACTGAGACAAATAATCTTGATATCGGGAATCATAGATTTTGACTCACAAACCAATACTGTTGAAGAAACAAACGATTGAACAGCAGGATGCGTCTTGGTTAGACTCATTTCACACCTTACCTTTACCACATACCATCATGGAGAAAGAAATGTCTTGAATATTACCATGAGATGGGTAAAGCTGGGTGAATTATTATCACACAGTAAATTAGGAAAAAGCACTTCACGTTTCCTTCTCTAACACTCATTAGCTTCTTGCATCATATCTCACCTCTTCCCAATACAAACATTATTTGTGATATCACCTGCCTTCATTCACCTTCTCAACACGGTGCAGCCAATTAAATGATGATACCCAAGGAAAATAAAAGATAGGGTATCTGAAGCTAACAGCACTATTTATATCATTTGGATCTTCATCTTATATCAGCTATAACTGAGGTACTTCCATATTCTTTATGTGCCTATTTCCTCAAGGTTATAGATTTCTTCAGTAAAGCCTGCATCTTCATCTATGCCTTGAATTGGGTGAACTGGATTGAGCATACTAAAAACCAATCAAACTACAGTAGCACCCATTTCTATTATTTGAAATTCACAGGTGGTTACTATAGTTCTGAACTAAGTTCAGCAGACAATATGAAAAGGAAGTACTTGACACTTCTTGTCAAAAGCAGGCAGATAAAAATCTAGCCTTGAATGGTGATCAGAGGAACGCAAGTCTGAGACATTCTAACACTTGGGTTTGTTTTCTGAAGAGATCAAGCTTGTTCTGAAAGAGTATAAGAAGAACCACTGAAGAAATTTGGTGGCCAGACAGGGTGACAATTCCTTCTCTCGTGCTGTGTACTGTTTCATTTGGTGCTTTAAAAGTACTTTCCCATAATTATAGCTAGAGGAAGGATTAAAAAATTTATTAGGCATTTAAGCTGTGAGGGTATGGTCAACAATACATCAGGACCTGCAAACAGAACTCCAAAGGGCATAGAAGAAATTTTGTAGGAAGTCAAGAAAAGTTACATTAAGGCTGTGAGCTCCCATTTGTCATGATTCCCTCCCCACACCCTCACAGTACAATAGCTCTACAGGACATACTTTAACAGAATTTGTGCACTTTCAGGCTGTACCCATGTCTGTCTGTCCCTACATACATCTCCCTTACACGCTTGTTCTTTTTCCTGCATGTGTCAGAGACTGCAGGGAGTAATTCAGCAACCTCCCAGAGGCTCTGTGAGGGCCGTGCTTTACAGGACTACTGTGGAACACTTTCTTCTGTCAATGCTATGTGTCTACCCCCTATATGTCTACACCCCCGTCCCACCAAGCAATGCCGCTTTGAACAGGGGTCAAAGGAAAGAAACAATACCATCATGGTGGCTAATCAATACACTCTCTGTTTACTTTCTTCATAGGGTAAGAATATTCCATGTGGGACATGCCCTACTAACCTGTGTGTCATATTAAATCTATTCTATGGTTTAGTTGAGGAAAATCTTGCTCTTTAAAACCAAATAAAGTCGATCTTTGATTTTTTATTTTGTATTCCCACAAATTCTGCACTATAGACTAATTCAGAAGAGCTTCACTGAAAAATAAAGAATCTGTTACCTGCACTTCAAGTGAAACACTCAGAAACATTCAGTCAGAAGGAGGACATTTGTGGCAAAGATGCTCACATTTTGCTTCCAAATTACCTGTTTCTTCTCCCTGAAAATAGAAGAAAGAGAAGGAAAGCTGGACAACTGTGAAGAAATGAAGCACCAGTTGTGCCTCTCTTAACGGTTCAACCCAAAGCATTACATTCTGTGCAGTTAGAAGGGAAAAATCATGAAATTGGCACAGGTAGAGGTGACAAAATCAACACACAAATTTCTGATCTCTGTTACTGGAGCTCCTACAGATGAACACTGTCATTTATACTGAATTACCTTTAATCCAGCCCTTTCTTAGTGCATTATCCAGAAATTTGTAGACACATTACTGGAGATATCAAAAACAAATTCAGAAATAACACAACAGAAGAAAAGGATTTTATTTATTGCATATATCTTTAACCAGACACAGAACTGTTGAACCTCATGCTGTTGTAGATGCCTCTATTTGATCTAATAGACTCTCTTGTAGCCAGTACAGCAAAGAGCTCAAATTTTCAGCAGGAAGCTTGTATGCACACAGAGCAAATACACTGATTGACATAATAACTGCTAAAGAATGGTCTTATTTAATTGAAGTCTTGAAACAAAAAAATCTTTTGATCTTTCTGGACAGCACTCCATCACCTTTTGAAATGCATACCCTGGGCTTGTTCTCTGCACAATGACATGAAAGGCCCAGGCCTGATTCTCATTATAATGAGCCTAGAAGTTCCAGACCAGACATCAGCCAGCCTGGCTCACCCTGAGCAGGACTTTGAAGGAAGAAATAACTGGAAAAAACCAAAACCCTTCCATAGGCAAGGCTTTCACCCTTAAATGCAGCAATTAGAGAGAGTTTGTGTCAAATCAAATTGAGAACAGAAGCAAATATCCCAGATTTTGCTAACTTCAATCATATGAGCTGTTCTTTCAGGGGGTTCAGGCTGGTCCCTTGTCTCTAGACCAACTATGGATTTTTGCTTCTGTACCTCTGCTTCCATATTAGCATTTCCTAAGGGCCTGCAAAACTGTTTTATTTCATCTGAACATATGACGTTCTCTTTAGTACATCTTTATTTGGATAGCAAGTTGCAGCTTAGCTCTCTTTTATCTCTTGAACCGTTCACATAGCACTGCTGGAGATAGTGATAACTGCTGCCATTCTCCTAGAGAAAAAAAAATATAGTTAATTAATATTTGAAGTAGAAAAAGCAGAAAGTTGGTTTTCCTGCATCTGATGAGGGCTGTGCATGTCTCGTAATTTTACAGTAAGACAGCTTTTATACCCCATGTGTCCTTCTATTTCTAAGGATTACAACAGTTTAAACACAACAGGAAGCTTTATAGGGAAAAATAAATGAAATTACTAGCTACCATATATGCATGGTAATTTATAGTTCCAAACACAACCCTAACTACTGCTAGCAGCTCATAATTTGGAATGGATTACTAAATTTCACATTTTATTTGTGAAGTGTTGTTTTTTGGGGAGTGAGGGGACTCCTAAGGGCAATGTTTGTTACTATGAAATACGTTAAAGACTGTGCATGCTTTTTACCATGCAACTAATATGACTGCACTAAATTATGCCACAGAGTGAACCGGTAAACAGGTTACCTGAAACTGCCAGAAGCTCATGCCCAAAAACTCAAAATTATCCATGGTCATCCAAAGTGAACATACAAAACTGAGTGTCAGAGCTGATGCTGCACAAATGTAGACATGCTGTTGTGGGTGAAACTTTGTTGGCTGCCAGCTGCCCACCCAGCTGCTCACTCACCCCCCCTCCTCAACAGAACAGGGGGAGAAAATGAGATGGACAAGGTGGTGGGTCAAAACAAAGACAGGGAGATCCCTTACCAAAACAGACTCGACCTGGGGAAATTTTTTTGCCAACTGAAATAGATTTGGATGGTGAGAAACAAAGACAAAAACTAAAACACCTTCCCACCATCCTCCCACCCCTTTTCCCAGGCTCAACTTCACTCCTTCATCCCCAATTGCTCTACCTCTTCTCTGCTGAGCAGTGCAGGGGGACAAGGACTGGGGGTTATGGTCACCAACTCCCCTCCTGCCGCTCTCCCCTCGGGGCTCGCAGGGCTGTTTCTCCCCCTGTTTCCCTCAGCCCTGGCTGCCGGGCAGCGCTTTGCCCTTCCTTACCCAGGCTTTCCCCGAGGCGCCCGCCCGGGGCTGAGGGGCTCAGCTGTGCCCTGCGCTGGGGCCGTTGGAGCCGCCTGGAACCGGCTGTGTCCGGCGCGGGGCAGCCCCGGCCGCTCCCCGCAGGGGCCCACCCGGCAGAGCCCTCACTGCTGCCCGCACCTGGGCACCTGCACCCCGTACACATGTTCAAAACTAGCGCTTTACATGATCAGCGAGAGAATTATCACCCAATGGAACAAGTTACTACAGGCAAAATAGCAAATCCCCCCACATCGACCCTTCTAATCAATGTGGGTGAACAGCTACGGGTAAACATTGTCCTACTATTTACTGTCTTGATGCTGAGTGAAAAGATCTTTGCCTTCCTTATACATAACATCTAGTTGTATTGTAGCTTCTAGCCTTAAAAGTCTGTGAACTCATCAGCCTTCAGATCAGAAACGTGGTGCTCTGGCAAGCAGACTAGAAGGGGGTGGCTGCTCTTGTCACAAGGCTCCAACGCTGCCCTTGCAGGCCATAGGTTGTGCTTCTCAGCAGTCAGTGGCAGTGCAACATCCAGCCCAGTTAACAGCCAGCTGGGAATTGCACAGCAGGCTCAGGCAGAGCACTACAGAGCTCGGGAACACTGATAGATAATCCCATCCTTCTCCAGAGCCGATTGTTTTAGTGTGTGAATAAATGAAGTGGCTTCATCAGCTCAGCAGGCAAGTGATGCATAAATATGGCAAATATCCAAAGCAGTTATTCCCATATGTAGTATTTCTATAAATCTCCCTCCTCTTGCAAGAATGGAAGTTGCATGATAATTTTGATGGGTGGAAGCGCAATTGTGGTGGGTAGCTTGTAATAGAGCATCATCATACCTGTTTGGATTTTAAAGAGCTTCTAAACAAGTTATTATAAAAGCCAAACGTGGTCTTGTTTTAATAGTAAAGTGAACTCTTTGTGAAAAAAGATGGTAGTAAAGTTTTTGCCAATAATGCAGCACATTAGTCAAGAATATTTATCCAGTTCCAAGTATTTCAGACTTCTAAAATTTGAACTGATAATTATTGCAAGAAATTAAGCCTGTTTCTCATACTATTTTGCTATTAATTTGTTATTTTCTTCCAAAGCAGCTGCAAATGTCATGTTGTGCATGAACAAAATGTTTTAAATTGCTCTCCTTTAGATCAAATCTCTAGATTTTAATTTTGGCTGCTCCTAATGGAGTATACTTAGAAAAAACTTGGAAGCCTGTTTTCAGTGTAGTAACAAATTCTAGTCAGGACTAACCCAAGTTCAGATATCATGCTTAAAAATGATGACTTCTTGGCCCAGACCCCATAAGCATCTTGAATTTTGATTTTCAGGTTCTGCAGGCAGGTGTTTAAATCTGTGCTTCGATATGTGGTGGGCAATGCTCTGGCCTTGAATGCATGGCAATATTTGTTATCCATCTTGTGCTTCTATCCTTTATCAGACTCAAGAAACTTTATGTTCCTGTTCCTAGATGTTCTGAAGGAGTTAATCCAGGATACATTCTGAAAAGATGCCTTATGGATCAGACTGTCACAGATACAACAGTGATTTCCAACACTTCAAAAAAAAGCAGGAACTCTAGGGAAAAGAAAAGCTATTTTACATAGAAGGCCCATGATTAGAACATTTATTTGGGAGAAGTAGGACCTGGAACAAGTTTCTTTCTCTGCTTGCAGGCAAAGACACATATTGGTTTCAAGAACCACTAGATCTTGTACCATCTAGTGGATACACATGATGTTGGCACACAATCCATCCTGTCGAGGAATTCCTAACAAACAGAAGAGAATTTGTAATATCTTGTGCTACAGGTAGTACCAGAAGGAGCTTGACAGTGTAGCCTAGTGATTGGGATGGTCATCTGGAAAGGAAGGTTTGTGGTTGAAATTCCTCCTCCAAAGAACAGTACTTTAGTGATTAACTATGCCACTTAATAGGGGAAATATGGATAGGAGTGGAATGGGGGTTTCCCTTCCTTTTTCTTCCAGATTTTGCTGGAAACAGAACTCTGCAGTTTTGACTGTGAATCAAGTCAAACTAGATTTGTATGCAATGGATCAAGTCTTGACTAAAAAATTCTCAGATTCAGAGAACCAGTGAGGTCTCATTATAGGATCCAAGATTGCCTGGTCTTCCTATCCACATATCCTTAGAGATGGCTGCCAAGAGTACTAGAGTATTAACAAAAATGGCATTTATATGGCAAATATATATAAGATATACTTTCATGAGTTAAATGTGGAAAAAATAAATTGTTTTGAAAGACTGAAGACTTCCTTAGATTTGTACAGTTCTAAATCTACAAAATCTCCTAATCTCCAAGGAAGCAAAAAGATTTATTCTAATCTTGCTTATTTCTAGTATAGTTGGGAGAATTTCAGAAGAAGGCCTAGCTTTAGCTGAACATATGGTCCAGATTATACCATAATGAAACACAAATAGAAATGCTTGTGTGACACTTTTAAGAACAAACTGGCTTGAAAATTTTGAGTGCAGCATTTTTACTGATTGAATGACACAATGAATTCTAGCATCCCTCTGCATTGCCAATGGATAATTATGATTATTACGAGGAGCATGCTTTGACTGAAAAGTTAAGCAAGTCTCAATTTTCTATCGCTCTGAAAGACTACTGCCCTCAAGAGGCCACATGCGGAAGCACAAAGCAATTTTATATTTCAATTTTCATTTTGTCTTTTTTAAAAAATTAATTAAAATGAATATGAATTATACCTTTCACTCTCCAATATAATTAAGAGGACACAGCATCCCTAGAATTAAGAAGTACTTTAAGAGGAATATGGGATTCATACAGCCAGGTACATCTATTTTAAAGTCACTGGACCAAAAGCTTAAACAAGAGCTAGATGCAAAGAAAACCCACTCTGCCAAACTTGCAGGTTGAACTCCACAGATCATTATCCGCTATTGCAAGAACATAAAAAAGTGACTTGCAGGAGTTGAAATCACATGCATATATTATTTCAAAATTACAGACTCTCAATTGCATTACTTCCAGGAAAAGAAAAAAAAAAGAGAGAAAAACCATGTTAATTTTATGAAGTCAGGTTTTCTCAAATGATTTTCACTGAATGATCAGAACTGTTAAATATTTTAATTTGAATGTTTAAAAACTGTGTCCCTACACATAGTTTAACACACAGCATGTTCCACATACAGCTTTATCCATTTTCTCACAGGCTGTTCTAGAAAATTTATCATTATAATAACCAAGCACTTCATAAACGTTAATTTATCTTCACAATATTCCTTTGAGATTACCATCAAAAGTACACACTTATGTTACTAATAGGAACACCAGTAAACTGCTTTCTCAAAGTACTCTTGAACAGAGACGTTTTTGATAGAATATTCCCAGATTTAAAAAGCAAACCAAATCAAATGTCAAAGGGCAAAAACTGCACCTGCATTCCCTAATGCATTCCTACATGCCTCAGACTGAGGAGTGGAAACCCTTATATCTGCCACACATAGCTGTGTCAATTGAGTAAATGGAACAACCCTTTGAGAAGATTAATTTCCACAGCTGGAGCGATCTCTGGAAGAATAGACATGGTTTTGTCATCTTTCCTCTCTTTTCTGGATCAAAGGCATTTTGTCAACTATGCAGCTGTGGAATCTGTGGCTTTCTTCCTAGTTTTATAGGGTGAGTGAAAGCCAGGGATCTAGCTTTTTCCTTCCTATCCCTCTTCAAGCTTCTTTCCCCAATCCTTTCCACACAGCCTTTGCCCAGAGCCAGTTCCACATCCTTCCCAAAGCTGTTGAGCCCAACATCTCACTCAGCATGTGCTCCCTACCTGTATGAATTCCAGTCAGGCTCGTTCTTCCACTTTATATTCCCTGCATACCATAGTTGCCCCCCTGAATTTGATTGTGATTTGGCCATGTATATTTCCCTGCCAGACATCAGATCCTTCCTGGAGGCAACAGGGTATCCAGATGATACTCTTGATGGAACCAGCGGTGTTTAAGCAATTGAAAGAAAGTCCAAGCACTACCTTTTAATCTGAGAGTCTTTTGGCACATTGGTTGCTCACATGAGCTCCTTGGAGCACCTGCTCTCAAGTCCATGAAATCCCCTGCCAACTGCTTTCCCCAGCACCCAGTCCTGCTTCTTAAGGCTCTCCCCTGCACATTAATAAAGTCCTTTCCACTTCTGCAAATATTGGCTTTCTGGTGCAAACTTTTCTAGATATGTGAGAGAAAAGATTCACATAGGGATAAAGAGCGGCAACACAAAACATTTTCTAACACACAATCAGTTTCTCCCTAAAGATAAAGCTAGACATTATAGATGATTAGGTAAACTCACTTGTTGCTTAAAATTAGCTCCCCTTCTGTCAGACATTCATGGGTGGAGGTGGGAGACACAGATTTATTTAAGAGGCAGGATTCCCCTTAATTAATTTCATATATATAAATCTCCCTTCAGTTTCTTCAGCAAAATGAAAGGCTCCTCAAGTTGGATCCAGGTCATTTGGGTTTACCCAAGACCTCTTTTCTGTAACATTTTTTTTTTTATTACCATCTTTCAGCTCAGTGTTTTGTTCTAAAGAGTCCTTTGACAAAATTTCTTCCTCCAGCTTAGCACCCTTGTACACCCACCCACACTTTCTTACTACTATTCCAGTCTGGACTTCCAAGGTCTCATCTGTATTTTTTCTGGTGATTATCCATATTCCTTTCTTCTCCCTTTCATCTGAAAGGTAGGACAAACCACCGTCCCATTTCCAGTGATCTCCTTACAAGATTTATTGTTGATCAAAGTGTTTTCATTAAAACCAAGCATGATAATGCTGCCATAGTCTGAAACTTTTGAAAGGCCAGGACATACACTGGCAGAAGCATTTTTTAACAGTCATTTCAATAGCACCGCTATAGAAATCTTGCAGTAAAAGCAAACCATACAAACATGTTATGTAGAAAACCTTGCCAAATCACCATGGTGGTTTACTCTAGTTCTTCCATTTGCAAGGGGAATTCTGTTCTATTTTGAAATCTTGGCCTGAGGCCTCACAGGATGAGGATATGTGCTGGTTTTGGCTGGGATAGAGTTAATCTTCTTCATAGTGGCTAGTATGGGGCTGTGTTTTGGATTTGTGCTGAAAACAGTGTTGATAATATAAAGATGTTTTCATTACTGCTGAGCAGTGCTTACACAGAGTCGAGGCTGCCTCTGCTTCTTACCCCACCCCACCAGCAAGTAGTCTGGGGGTGCACAAGAAGCTGGGAGGGGACATGGCTGGGACAGCTGACCCCAACTGACCAAAGGGATACTCCATACCATGTGATGTCATGCTCAGCATATAAAGCTGGGGGAAGAAGAAGGAAGGTGGGGACATTTGGAGTGATGGTGCCTGTCTTCCCAAGTAACCGTTACATGTGATGGAGCCCTGCTTTCCTGGGGATGGCTGAACACCTGCCTGCCCGTGGGAGGTGGTGAATGAACTCATTTTGCTTTGCTTGCACACGGGGGTTTTGGTTTACCTATTAAACTGTCTTTATATCAACCCACAATTTTTTTCACTTTTACCCTCAAATTCTCTCTCCCATCCCACCGGAGGGGAGTGAGCGAGTGGCTGGGTGGTGTTTAGTTGCCAGCTGGGGTTAAACCATGGCAGGATAGCATATCCCCAGCAAGCAGTAGGGGAGAGAGCATGCTCAGTGGAGGTAAAACATTGGAAAAAATAGTTTTCCGAGTCTACTAAGCAAAGAGTTTTTCAGTAAACTGTAACTCAACAGCACCTAAGCAAACTATGACAGAAACAAATGAACACCTTGATAAGCATGCAAAATTTGCTTCTGAAAAGCACATATGTATTAAAGCTTTTCATTGAAGTAGCTGTGACAACTCATCATGGGTATGATGAGTTATTCTAATCTTACTGTCAAAAACAAACCAAAAGCCCAACAATGGAACTGTTAAAACAGCATGAAAAAACCCCAACCTAATAGTTACGGTTTGTTAAAATCATACTGTGAAAAGTTTGCTTTTTTTCACGGACAACTGCAGACTTTACCACGTGTGCTATCTGCAATAACCTTGCTGTAGACCATCACATCTGTGAACGTGCATGCATGACCCAGATCAATTATAGTTTCCTAGAGCCTGATGTATAAACTTGCTGAATGAAACGTGTCCACTTCAACTGGCAACACTTGAAGCATTTAGTTAATAAGCAGTATGAATCATACCGGCAATTTATGCAATTCCCTTCAGCCCCCAGGAAGCGTTCTCATGAAAGTCGAGTGGGGCAATGTGTGTTGCATCGTACTAAGAGTCCTCAGTGAGGGATCTATCTGGGCCTTTTTTACAATGAGTACTCTGAAAAGCAGTGCTGACAAAACCATATTCTGAATAAAAATAACCACCTATTTGCTAAACCCACAGACGGTTTATGCCTCGAAGCAACCTCTAGTTTATTTTTTCTCCCTCCCTCCTGCATTTGCTACAATGTATACCATAAGGATTCACTTTATTTCATTGACTAGATAAGCTGCTAATTAGAAGCTTCTCTACAGCCAACTGAGAAGAGGCTGAAACTGCTTTTGCAGCTTGTTACATACACGTAGGCGGGTCACAGAGAAAAGCATGAACTCGTTTTCAACTGCTTCCTTCCCATTTTCAGGGCTAGGTTAATTCAATTCGCAGAGGAAGAAAATGAGACAGGTACAGAACATTACTCACTATTTTGTTCCTCTTATGGGTTGTCTTTGGTATCAAGGACACTGAGAAGGACAAGGTGGTCTTCATATGGCACTATTGTTTCATGGGCCATGGAACTATAAAAGCAGTAGTGTCTTCTAATTGATCACTGGTAGTACATCTTTCCAACTATGGTCTTGAAAACAGGATTGATGACAGCAGGGATGATTTAAGTGAGCTCTTACCACAGCTTACGGAGAAAAGGTCGACAAGAAATTATTTGAGGTGTAGAAGGCTGAACTCAATCAGAGTTTCAGTTTTGTTTTCTTGCTATTTGCTTTGACAGCTGTAGCTCAGGTTTCTAGTTTGGAATGCTCATTATGTTTCTTTGTCCTTCTAACTTCTTTGTCATTAATACCTTTATGATCCAGAAATACTAACTTGGTTGATGTTTTTTTTTCCGTGTAAAAGAATTATATTCCTTTTCAAAACAAAGATCCCAACAGACTCTCATCCTGCTTCTATAGAAAAGTATGCATGAAAATGGTTGTTACTTTTGTGAGGCAGATTTAACCTTTGCATCTATTTCTGTACATCTGAAATGGAAACAAATGTCTTTGACTGTGCTGGAGACCCAGTAGCCTGACTATTAGAAAGGCAAGAAGCGAGGAGTAGTTTTTGGATGGTTGGTTTGGTTTGGGTTTGTTTGTTTGTTTGGGTTTTGTTTTGTTTTTTTAATATTAACTATGCTTACAGAGCAATATGATTTCATTGACTCAGTCCCTGAACGAGTCCTGACACATCAAAATGAAAATCAGATGTATGATCTTTCACAGGAAGCTGTGACACATAGTAACTGGTGTCCCAGTCTAGATGACTGGTGATCAGAAATGCAAGATACAAAGAGAAGTGAACCTGCCCTATGAGTGAACGTGAGCACAAAGACTGCCACTGCCAGCTTGCTCTGAACTGAAGTCAAAGGAAGAGCTCAGTCACACAAGCAGCATGGAGGCAGCAGAAATCCCCTTGCTGGATGTTTTCTGGCAACAAGGTGCTGTCTGGTTGGTTTTCCCTTAGAACCAACTGTCTGTCTTTGAGTTTCTTTTTCATCTAGCCCTTTCCTATCCCAGGAGGCCTTTGTTTATTGAAGGCTGGACATACAGCCCACATAGTAAAATGACAAAAGATCCAAGTCTGCAGGACTTGAACCATCCAAGAATAGTTTTTACTTAGTTTTTGCAAGGCACGGGGATTTCTGTATGCTACCTGTTGTTTTCCTTGGTCTCAGTTCTCATGTACTGGTTTGTCACCTATACATTTTATGGAGTGTTTCAGATACAATTTAAAGGTGAAATTCTTCCCTGTCCAGAGCTACCTAATTCTTAAAAAATAAAAGTTATGATGGAGAAATGCATGAAAGCCACGTATGACATTTCAGATTTGAACACAGGGTTTGTTCTTCCTCTCCCTTTTGTATGCTGTCTTACACCTCAATCTAGGAAAAAATGGACATTCACAACACAGAAAGGAATGACAAAGAACAACTAAATTGCATATTGTGATTTTAATTCCATTTATCTAAATCAAAGAACAGCTATATTTTTAAACTTTCTGTCTTTTATTCATGAAATATCAATTATCTTTAAATTCTTCAATTATTTTAACATCTTAAAGTGGTTCAATTGAACTTTCCAGATTTAATAAAATAAGTTATTTTCTTCTAAGAAATTACCCTGGAATGACCTAATGCTATAATTACATATAAAGAAAGTAAAACACAAAATACTGCTAGACTTTCAGTAACTCAGTTATGAAAGGAATGACAGATGTATTAAAAGCTACTTCAGAAATTCTTTGTAATTCTTTCACTCTGCTATAACTTAGGTATCCTGGCTGAGTGAAAGTAACTCATCTTCACTATATGAGGCTAAGATTCAACTTTGGCTTGTTTTGGAGTTTTTGTTGAAACCTGAAGTTGGAGCCAGTATCCCTAAGAGAAGTAACCAATGTTTTGGAAGTTTCAGTCATGATAAGGAGAGACAGCGCCTTGTTTTAAACCTGCCCAGGATATTGTGGGTTTGTAGGCCCAATAGGAATTCTACTGCTTATTTAGGAAGGCTGGAAAGGGAGAATTAAGAGAGAGAGACCCCCACGTAATAGCCAAGACCAATGGCACATGTGTACAGTGTTCTGGAGACAGAGTGCTGAACACAGGAAAAGAGACATACCAACATGGGTCTACTACCTGAGAGAAAGAAACAGTGTAGTTAGCTGATAGATGCAGTAGGCTGTTTTCCACTGTAAGCAAAATTACCAGAAGGTAAACAAGTAATTTCAAACAGGAGTTTAGACATAACTTATGTATTTTTACCACCTTGTTAAAAAGTGTACGAGATCTAGACAGATCATATTGTCCCTCTTAAAAGGAGATGTCACGGATCTCTGTGAAGACCTCTGCCTGTGACATAAAAGACCACAGCCTTTTGCCTATGAGAAAGTGGAGCTGGTAAGTATTAATTGCCTTGGCCTCCAAGGAGTGGAATATTAGCTTGAACAATAGATGATAGAGCATATCTCTTCAAATTAAATGCATGGATATAAGCACCTTGGTAGCGTCTTTTCCCAGTCTATAAACATAGCATCAATCAGCTTGAATTGCAGTAGGTAGCCTTCATCCAAGCTCTCACTTCCATTATGCACTAGGTAAATCACTAAGCTGTATAATGCAGACAACACAGCAATCTCTCTTCATTATGCCTTCTAACAGCACCATATAGACATTAGCCAGGACATGGGATAGGAAGACCATCAGGATCCTAAGAGTCTCCTTGGAATGACTCTGACAGGATCAGTGTAATATTAATTTTCCCACCTAGTCTAATTGAACACCAAAATACAGTCATGGTTATTAAGAGAAAGAGGACAGATTTTCCTCAAACAGGGTAATGAAATAACATACAACAAGAAGTCTTTAGCAGCCTTAGCCTTTAGCATTTCCAGTTTTGAATGTAAAAATATTCTTCTGTAGTGTGTTGACTATCCCATTGCTCCAGGAACACCAACCCCGGCAAATCTAGGTGTCTCAAACACATAGCTGGATTTAACTGAGAGGAACTGCATTTCACTTCTCTTTCTTGTTGCAGTCCTTCTGGCACGTATGAAACACTGGACAGTTACAACAGTAACATTTTAAAGTAAATCTGCACAGCTATAAATGGCTACCCTATGTACAAAACAGTGATCTGTTTTGCACATCCAAGGTGATGTTGTCTGGGCTAGAAGAGGAACAATTCTTTTTCCAATGAACTCAAGGTGAAAGAGAAAAAAGCAATCCCTAAAATACCTGTTCTTCTCAGATGTGTATTCTGCTTGCATTCTTAAATAAACTGCATTTTTAAAATTTATAAAAGCCCTTTAGGCTATTAAAAGCCAACTGCACAATTCCTTGGCTCCAGATGCTATTAATATAAGCAAACAAGTTTAAGAGGTTCATCTTTAACAGTGTTATAAAGGATGCACACTGTATGCTTCTCCATAATTCAGCACATTCTTGGCACTACACATTGGCTTTTTCAGTCAATGGGGCAAGGCTGGTGAAGAAAGCTTCATTAACTGCTTTGCCTCTATGACATTTAATTAATTACCCTGAAAGAGTTTGTGTGTGGGAGAACAGAACAGGGCAAGTAAAGCACTCATGGTGGAGATTTTCACCACATTATTATGCTTTGCTGGTGTTGCTTTGTTTTTCAAACCAAGACGGCTGCAATATTACTTCTGAGAAAGTCAAGGGCATATCAGGATATGAACATATGCATAACCAGAATCTGATCAATCTCACAAGGATAAGTACATAAAAACTGTCAAAACTTCTCTCCAGAACCGTGAGATATAGTATATTATTTAGTTATTTTTCTTAGCAGAGAAAATTCACAGCAGAGTATCAGATACAAAACATCTGATCTGAATTTAAACAAAAACATACATGCAATGAGACAAGCTCTCCCAGAAGTGACACAATTAATTGCAATTGAAATGAACATGTCATAGGGCAGCTCCTCTCACTCTAATGACATCGTGTAGAAGGGCTATGCTGAGTTTACGGTTGACTCATGGTCAAAGTGATATGCAGCACATGCCTCTGGAGACAGTATAACTTGTACGAAGTACAGCTACAGGTAAAACTTGACACATATATTATGTCTTAACAGCAGAATTAGTTGTGTCATTTACCCTGTGTTACAGGCCACTAATAGCCTTGTTATAATTATCTGTACAGCATTTTACTTAATGTCCCTGTCTCTTGTAAAAGGTGACATTCACATAGCAGGAGGAATCCTCCTTCAAGAAATATAACAAAGTGACCAGAAGCATAAATTTAAGTGCACATGCAATAAAGGGTGGGGGAAAAAGCCTACTTGCTTCATGAATATCTATGATTTTTATACAAGTGCTTACTGGAGGATTTCACTGGATTGAATGGGTTAAATGAGGAACAGGTTTCCTTGTTATTTATTAACGACGTGTTATACTGACTAAATATCTTGGTGGCTAGAGAGCCCTTAGTTTCCCTCTGCAATAAAAGCATTAAGTCCTGAAAAGGGAAAGTTCTCATTGCATGTGGCAATAGAGAGCAAAACATAAAACTGTATTTTGTCATTCCAAATCATAAAAGTATTGAGCTTTGCTGCCTCCTTAAAAGTTTCCTAACACAAAGTTCACTGTTGTCACCACTAGTCCATGAGACACATGCTTATGCTTCACTAAAGAGGGTGCTCGCCAAGTGCAGTATGAAAGTGAGCATCTTCAAGAGCATCAGACGTACAGATACATACTCGGTTTACCTAGCTATGCAGTGTCACCACTAACAATAATGTACCATTTTTGCCTGCCCTGGAACCAGTTATGAATTATTCTTACTGTTTTAAAATGTTCTGAAACATTTCAGAAGCTGTTCACAGTGAACAGCCCCATACACAACTCGTCTTTTAAGAAAGCACCTATCTGTACATGGCAGGTATTCTTACCCAGTGCTGCAGCTGGTGTTAGCTCTCTTACTCAATACAAAACTTTCAACTTCTATATTCCCGACAAGTAAAAAAAGTCACAAGACTGAGTAAAGAGAACTTGTCTATCTGTTCATCAGCCCCCGCTCCTTATGCAGCATCCACTCCCCTCCCAAGCATCCATTTTATCTCAGGGCACCACAGTGAGGCAAGAAAGTGATTTGTTTAAAATCACAAAGCCCTACAAGAGAACTAGGAACTGACCCTGAGTCCCCTGACTCCCAATTTAATGCCTTACCTACAGACACTCTTCTTCCTCTGTAAAACTAGAAAGAATACTGCTCACTTCAGACATGCTTGGTGCTAAATTTGTGATGTGGATTAGAAGGAATGTGTTCCCCCCACTCCATGCATAGTAGTCAGGTATTAGGAACTCTACAACTGAGGCAGTAAATAACCTATTTTTCCATTGTTTCACATGCATGTAACACATGAAGAACAGGATGTACGTTGATTTCCTGTGCTCTCAGGATCTAGAAGTGAGCTGCTTAACTGGCTTTCTTGTCCATGTTCAAGGCAATATTTCATAATAAATAAAAGGGAAATCCAGGATGTTCACAGTGACTGGAAAAGAATTGCGTGGCAGCACATAAATCAGCAAGAAGATTTTCCTAGAACAAATTGTTAGCAACTGATGTGGCATTTGTAGGAAGATGTCTGTGACAGTGTTCTTTCTGAAAGCAAAATAACCACTATTTGCTAGAGTTTTCTCCTCCCTAAGTTAAGCATCAATTAGATGAGCACCATTTAGAGTTACACAGTTCGACACTTCTAATCCCTTGAAGGCTGCTCTTGTGCCTTTCCTGGTTGCTTGCATAAGAATTACAGGTTGCTTGTCAGCTTGAACAATTATTTTCCTATTAAAAAAAAAAAAAACCCAGAAAGAAAGATAAAGATTTCACCACGCGATACAAAGAAATTGTTCTGGAGGTAATGAAGAAGAAGAAGTTTATCCTCCCAAATCACCCTGAATCTGAATCATATCTCATCAGTACATTCTATGTACTGTCATAACATGGCATTTCTGTAATCTTTCCAGTAGCTGATTCTGTTAGCTTATTTGGTTAGTGACTAAAAAGTGAAGGGTTGTGGTCTCACAGGGAAAGTCTGACTCAGCAAAACAAATTGCTCCCAAAAAGAGCCACTGAAAGATGCTCAGTGAACTGTGTGAGAGTGAGCATGCAGGGAAAAATAAGATTCCCAGAAGAACCTCCCATGGCTCTGAACTTCTTTACATCTTTCCAACATTGGCTGACATCAGTGGTGAAGCTCAGCAAGATTAGACTTAAAGGCACTTAAGAGATTATTGCAGAAATATTAGGCATTTTTTCAGTTTTATGATCTAAGGGCACAACACATTCGTATCTTGTTTAGATACTCATAGCTGTTCCCAGCGGTATATTTGGCCTTTACAGCTATAACACGGGTTGCATGACCTGTTACTTCCCCTCCAAGCCACTTCTACATCAGATAACACTGTTGTTACAGATGGGGACAGTCAAAGAGGAAAATTAATATGGAATCTCAATTATGCCACAGAGGTTACTGGGGCTACAACATAGCATCAATTGATGCTTGATAAATATTGGGGTTTGAGGGACACACTAAACACCCAGCGCATTCATAATGCACATTCGCTTAATGAAAAAATGAAGGAATTTTTTCCTGGAGACCTGTCTGCTAGCTTTCAAAAGGCTTGTAAATCAATTTGAACAAGATCTTCTAGATCCACCTGCTGCATCCAAGGGCCCAGAAAATCCCTATGGAAAGAACAGACATACAAACTGCACAATTTGTGCATATTATCAGAGTTCTGAGAAAGAAAAAGAATACAGATTTGTACACCTGTTTTAAACACCTGCCTAAATGCAAAGTTGTAGTAAACCAGGTCACAGCAATGTGCATGCTAATAAGCATCCTGTCGTGCTATTGAAGGGTTCAGGAGGAATCATGAAAAACATTTAATGTTCTCTTTCCTATCCCTTCGCAGCATGTGATTGTAGCCAAATCTTCCTTGCCTTTTTTCTTTTTTTTTCAATAAACTTAGAAGAATGCAAATGGTCTTTTTAATTGTTCATGAGATATCATTAAATTTTCCTTTTATGCTTAGAGTTCATTCTTGTAATCAGCTGTTTGGTCCCTTCCAGACAAATGTAAGAGGCTGCATAGTTTCCTTTTTTTTTTCTTTAATAGAAAATGGAACTTCAAAGTGAAATGATTAGAGATTTTAATTTTTTTAAAAAGCATACACTTGGGGGGTTAATTAGCATTTAAAAATGGACTTTTGTTATCAGAGCTAAACTATCTGACCTCATCTTTGTATATTCATTGTGAATTTGGATTCTCCTGAAAGAGACTGATTCATGGTAAATTACTAATTTTTTTTTCCACCATCCTTTTGCTGCCTGCAAACCACCTCTGTGGATCAACACTTAAAAAACCAGGGGAATTAATGACCCTATATCCAGAAGCAATGGATATATTTCAATAGACAAGGCAGTATGAACACCACCCTTTTTCTTCTTTCTCTGGGTAAGAGAGCTCTTTTCAAACTCTTTTTAGAGTGGGAAAAAGATACTTAAAGTCTGCTTTAAACCAGTAACCATACAAATGTTCTATTTGAGTACAAATGGTTGCAGATATTAGCAGGAAGACTACTGGCAAATTTGACACAATTTGTCTTCAGAATATTAGATGCCAGCTTTATGAAGGCTCCTCCCAATTGTTCATCAGATTTGAGAACGACAGAAGAGGTAGCACTTCTCTGAAACCGGACAAATGCTAAAAGTACCTGTCAGTTTAAATGTCAAAGTTATGAATACCACAAAAAGAAAACAAACATTTAAGTCCAGTGAAACAAGCGATGTCCATGTATGTGTGTGTCTGTGTTTTCAGTGATTGGATTAGACTCTCAAGGGACTCCATTTTATATGTTTCGTAAACGCAAGCCTGGTTTGATTATCCCAGTTCTTACTTGTGGACACCATAAAGTGCAGCACAATCAAAAACCAGGCCTAGAAAACAGCTGAATTGTGCCTTGGTGTTGCCAGCATGCGTAAGCCCTTGTAAAATGACTAGCCATGCAGTACTTGCTGAAAAGCAATCTGGTTAGCCTCAAAGATAAGTGAAAGCCAAATAAGCTTAGCTAGACACTGCTGTCATAATGATCATACACATTTATTCATTTAAGCTTTCTTCTCTGCTTCTTCACATTGTTGTTGTGCTGGGTTTTTTGGGGTTTTTTTTTGTTTGGTTTTGTTTTGAGAAGAGGTTTGTTCCAAAACTACTTTGAACAATTCCAGAAGTCTTGCAGTCCAGAGACCTTAAAGCCATCCTGCCTTTTTGGGATCTATGGACGATGGCAAGTTTGTCTGGCAGCATTTGCTCTTCTCTTTCAAAGGTAATTAAGATTTTTTTTTTAAAAAAAGAAGACATTCCTATGCTACAGGACTAAAGAGAGAAACAGTGGATTGAAGTAGCAAGCAGATTTGATACCGTAAAGGATAATATCTCTGTTGGTGAATCTCTACTGGTAGGTTAAGCATTGGACAGGCATCTTGTGATTGCTTCCATAGAGGCAGGGCAGTTGAGAGATGACATTAGAGGTTAAACCCCCAAAACACTGAAGTGACCTGTGATTAACCAAGGTCCAGTATCATAAACAGACACCTACAGATAGACCTCACAGGATCCCTAAAAACATCAGCAGGTATGCAGGAACACATTTTTGTCAATGGAAATCAAGTACATCAGCATAACCTGAAACAGAAATAGGATTTAATCACATGAGGATTACCTTAAACATACAGTTTCTGCTGGGAGAAAAATAAAAGAGAGTGCAGGCTACAGACTATCGCTTTTGCTTGGCTGACATCTTCAGTAACCAGCCTGAAGACAAATAAATCAGAGATATATACTAAATTTATTTCTCCTTGATACTAATTTCTTTTTTTTTTTTCCTATACAGGGTATTTCTTGACACATTTTTACCATGCAACAAAGTTCCAACTGGTTCCAAGAATAGTACACAAATCTCAAAATTCTTATTTATAGATTAAACTTGCATGCCCAACCCAGAAGCATTCACTTAGATTAGCTGCATTGGCTGAAATAAGACAAAACATAACTGTACATCTGTTTTTACAGCATTTTATGCATAAACATGATGTTAATGGGGTCACTATAATAAAGGAAGTATCAGACAAGTTCCTATAGGGTTCATAAGTACATAAAAATATTCCTTGCAGTATTTATAAAATCTATAAGGTCTGTCCATTTCTATGTCCATTTCTATGAAGAATATTAAAACCCCATCTATATCAAACCCCCTTATTTTTAGCACTGTAGAGTATCTGAGGTGTTTCATAGAAACTGCTCACTCGTGTTCTACCTGTGATTTCAGACCTCTTAAATTCTGCAACCTACGGGTAGCAGAAATTTATAAACTGCTCAGGGTGCCCATAAAGAAGCCTATGCATTGCTTAACAAAAAAATTAATCTCAGACCTTACTGAAAAGAATAAGACATGCTCCATGGTTCAGTCATATTTCTTTAAGTTAAAAAAAGGAAGGTTTCCTGGCAACCACTGCAGCAGACAACCTTCCAGTACCCCCTCCCCAAAGGGTCACAAATGCAAAACTGGGAGCAAAAGTACAATTTCCCACTTTGAGATCATACTCTCACTGCAAAGCCAGAGGCTCTGAGTCAGCTTAGTTCGTCCAGGAAACTATAGCTCTGACTCATCTGTGGGACACAAGAGCCATTCTGAGCATTGCTGACTGCAGAATGGCTCCTGCCCAAGCCTCACTGCACAATGGGATAACACTCAAACATACCGTCCCCTCCTCAGACTATGCTTTCCATGGCATGGGAAGACAGGCATGCAAACTAGAGCTCAGCATATTAAAGAGCATTACACAATCAAGCAGGTCAGGAAACCTGAAAATGCTGAAGTTTTCACAGTATAATGAGGAACTTCTATTTTTCAAGATCAGACACACTAACAAACCTTTAATGATTTCATGTGATTTTTCTAGTTATGTCTCTTACAACATTCAAAGTGCCTGCTGTAGGCAACAAAATTATGGCTCAACCATTCAGAGACTAATTTATAGATGTGATTTCTGAACTCCTGTCTTGGTAAAAGCAGGATGCATTTTCTTCATCCATTCTACTGAGTTAGCTAATATGAACGACAAGCTCTGCTGGAAGAGACACACCTGTAGTTGTGTTATCACTTGTGCTTTATTTAGGTGACTGACAAAATGTACAGCTTTTTGCATGTTGAGTACATCATTTGAAATCAGCCTCAAATACTCACAAAAATATTCACAATTTGTTAACCTTAGAAATAATCTGTTTTCAGTATCACAAAATCCAAAGATCAGACCATATGTTGAGAATATAGTATCTTCCCAATAGAGAAATCTCTTGTTTCAATATCTCCAAGCTCATATAGTCATGAGACAATTAGTCATTAATTGCATATTTTATAATTAAATGGGACATATTGGCAGATAGCAAAATCTGAATTAAGACAGCCTATAATTACTACAATAACAAAATCACAGAACTCATCAGAAAACTAGGCAAAGAAGCAGCATAATCTAACCTGTTTTCAAACTACTCAGTTATAACTTGTAAGTATTTTCATACAGAGATTTGGTAATTCAGGTAAGAAACAACAATTAAAGCTTTAGCAATTATTTGGAAGGGATTAAAATTTTGTGCTGCACCATGTTACCATTAAAAGACAAAGCACTGATTTTTCTCCAAAAAAGTTAAAGTAATTTTCATTTTGTAGGTTTTAAACCAAATTATTTTGGAGAAATCCATCCCTTGCGTTATACTGTTATCTACTAATAATCTTAAGGGATAAATAACATTTTCCAAATCAATAACACCTCTTATACAGCAACATCACCTTCAGATCTTCCTGCTTCTTTCTGTTCTCCATTTTTGTTTTCCACCACTAGACTTTAAGCTTCTTACTGCCTCTCACTGAGCGTTTATATAATGCCTTCCAGCATGAGGTTGCAGGCTTGACTGGGATTTTCCAGCTATTACCACAATAGTAGCAAAACTTATTTGCCCGTGTATCTCTACTCTTCCCTTTCCACACTCACCTCCTACTGTGGCAGATAAGTATTCCCACTCATTTTACAGACAAGATGCTACAAAGGCAACATGCTTGAAGGAGGTCATGAAAGAAACCTCTGAGAGGAGACAGAAAAGAGATCACCTGACTTCCAGATGTGCAAGAACGCCACAGCACTAAGGTTCCACTCCTGCAGACTCACCTACCATCTGTACACTTTATCCTCACTGATACAAACAGAGCTTAAGTACCTGACTCAAGGTCTTTCTGAGATTCAGTTCCCTGAGGAATTAAAAAAAGACAGAAGCTACACGTGGAGGTGCTGGGGGGAAAAATGCAAACCAAGTAAACCTCAACACAAGGACAGAAAGTATTTATCAGATGACAGAGAGATGAAAGATTTCTGGAACAGCCCAGCACCAAACAGTCATATTAAGACTGAAGATTTAATAGGCCAGTTCCCATGTAGAAGCATGCTAAGAAAAGCTAAGCCTAAATGAATTAAGATAGGCTGGAAGATAGTGAAGAACTGCATAAAAAATTATTAATAAAAAGGTTAATTTGCAACAACCTGAGTATTAGCAATTGACACCTCAAGTAGATAAAATCATGGCCCTTTCTGGTATGGTACACATTTGGGTAATGTCTTATTAGACTTGATGAAAAAAGTCTTATACATATGAATGTATTTAAACAAGGAAAAATTAATATGAAAAAGGAAGAAAAAAATCTGTCTCCACTATGCCTTTAAAACCAAGAACAATCTACTCAGTCTGTACTTCCCCAAAGACCATAAATATCCAAAGAATGCACAGTGCTTTCAGGCATTATCTCCTGACTGATTTTCTAACAGCAATGTCAGTTCTTTATACATACTGAATTGCACACATGATTTCATAGATTGTTTTCAAGCATGAAATTTATGGTACAGAGTAGGCCTGAAGTTTGAATGAGCAAAATTTGAAAAAGGGAGAGGAAACCCACTGAAAATCAATTTTGATTCTCAGTTATCAGTCATCTCAGAGACAGATTTTGAGATATAGGCATAAATTGTCAATAAGTGAGAGAAACAGTAGGAGATTCATTCAGGCTGTTTGGAGAAAAAATAACCCAAGACATCTCACTGGTCTTTGAGAAGTTTTCTACTTGAACAGATATCTTGAATGGGATTTGGAATTAGATTATGCAGGGATGTGGAAAGACAGAGTGCCCAGTTTTGTACAGATTTAATTTTTGAGAGAGTAGGCTAGTTTCAAATGAAGTATATTGAGTAGGAAGTTGCTGCCTGGATTTTCCTGAATATCCTGGAGAAAGCTTCATAAGGACTACTCCAGCCAACAAATTGGGAAAATCTTAATAAAATACTTTTGGGGTTCCTTTCTGGCTCCTGTGGATGGACAACACCCTCCTCTATGCAGAACAGAGAATAGAACCAGCTCTTCAAGTGAAGTTTTTGAAGCAAGTCATGCTGAGGCGCACCTCTGCCAAGGATCTGAAGTCCTCTGCTAGGCACTGGTAAGGCATTTGTAAGTGGGAGACATTGACTTTCATCCTTAGATAAGCTTGAAGAGATTCAGGCTACACAAGTTCTCTTTCCTGAAAGGATGTTGTAACCACTGTTTAGACTCAGAATTATCTATCCTCCTCCTCCTTGATGGAAGATCTCTGAGCAAAACAACTCCATGTTAACTGGACCACAGTCAGTGCCCTCACTCCAAAACTCTACTTCCCCATTTCTCATGGTTCATTGTAGGAAACGTGGACTTGGACCAGCTCACAATGAGAAAAAAACCTGAACATCATCTATCCACTAACTCAGCAGCAATCTAAGCACTCAACTGTTTTGTAAGATGATCTGTCATATGCTCTTTATCACTAAAATCTATTTTAGAATCAAGTTGTAAACACAATTATAGAATCATAGAATGGTTTGGGTTGGAAGGGACCCTAAAGGTCATCTACTTCCAACCCCCCCTGCCATGGGCAGGGACACCTTCCACTAGACCAGGTTGCTCAAAGCCCCGTCCAACCTGGCCCTGAACACTTTCAGGGAGGGGTCAGCCACAACTTCTCTGGGAAACCTGTTCCAGTGTCTCATCACCCTCACAGTAAAGAATTTCTTCCTTATAACTAACCTAAATCTACCCTCTTTCAGTTTAGAACTGTTCCCCCTCATCCCGTCCCTACACTCCCTGATGAAGAGTCCCTCCCCATCTTTCCTGTAGGCCTCCTTTAAGCACTGGAAGGCCACTATAAGGTCTCCCTGGAGCCTTCTCCAGGCTGAACAACCCCAACTCTTTCAGCCTGTCCTCATAAGGGAGGTGCTCCAGCCCCCTGATCAGCTTTGTGGCCTCCTCTGGACTCTTTCCAACAGGTCCATGTCTTTCTGATGTTGGGGGCCCCAGAGCTGGACACAGTACTCCAGGTGGGGTCTCATGAGAGTGGATTAGAAGGCGAGAATCACTTCCCTCGACCTGCTGGCCACACTTCTTCTGATGTAGCCCAGGATACGGTTGGCTTTCTGGGCTGCAAGCACACATGGCCAGCTTATATCTAATTTTTCATCCACCAGTTACCCCCAAATCTTCTCCACAGAGCTGCTCTCAATCCACTCTTTGCCCAGACTGTATTTGTGCTTGGGATTGCCTCAACCCATGTGCAGGACCTTGCACTTGGCCTTGTTGAACTTTATGAGGTTTGCACAGGCAAATGTGTTGTCATTGGCAAACTTGTTGAAGGTGCACTCAATCCCAGTGTCCATGTCTCCAGCAAAGATGTTAAACAGCACTGGTCCCAATAGTGACCCCTAAGGAAAGCCACTCATCAGCGCTCTCCACTTGGGCATCGAGCTGTTGACCGCAACTCTTTGAGTGCAAACCATCAAGCCAATTCCTTATTCACCGAGTGCTCCAACCATCAAATCCACGTTTCTCCAACTTAGAAACAAGGATGTCGTGTGGGACAGTGTCAAATGCTTTGCACAAGTCAAAGTAGATGATGTCAATTAGTCTTCCCTTATCCACCAGCGCTGTAACCCCTTTGTAGAAGGTCATCAAAGTTGTCAGGCACGATTTGCCCTTAGTGAAGCCATGTTGGCTGTCACCAATCACCCCCTTATTTTCCATGTGTTCTGTCATAGTTTCCAGGAGGATCCACTCCATGATCTTGCCAGGAACAGAGCTGAGACTGACTGGCCTATTGTTCCCTTGGTCTTCCTTTTTAAAAATAGGGGTTGTTTCCTCTTTTCCAGTTGGCAAGAACTTCACTGGACTGCCACCACTTCTCAAATATGACAGATAGTGACTTAACCATTTCATCCACAAGTTCCCTCAGGACCCATGGATGCATCTCATCAGGTCCCATGGACTTGTGCACCTTCAGGTTCCTAGGATGATTTTGTAGCTGATCTTCCCCTATGGTGGGCGGTTCTTCATTCTCCCAGTCCCTCCCTTTGCCTTCTGTGTCCTGGGTGGTATGGCTGGAGCACTTGGCGGTGAAGGCTGAGACAGAAAGGTCATCTGAGACAGAAAGGACTGAGGCTGAGTACCTCAGCCTTCTCCATATCCTGGGTAACGAGGTCTCTTGTTTCCTTCCAGAGAGGGGCTGCATTTTCTTTAGTCTTCCTTTGTTCACCAACGTACCTATAGAAGCTTTTTTTGTTGCCCTTGACATCCCTGGCCAGATTTAATTCTATCAGGGCTTTGGCCTTCCTAACGTGATCCCTGACTGCTCAGACAGTTTCTCTGTATTCCTCCCAGGCTACCTGTCCTTGCTTCCACCCTTTGTAGGCTTCCTTTTTGTGTCCGAGCTTGTTCAGGAGCTACTTGTTCAGCAGGCCTTCGGCTGTTCCTACCTGACTTCCTCTTTGTTGGGATGCATCACTCCTGAGCTTGGAGGAGGTGATCCTTGATTATCAACCAGCTTTCTTGGACCCCTCTTTCCTCCAGAGCTTTGCCCCATGCTATCTGCCAAGCAGATCCCTGAAGAGTCTAAAGTCTGCTCTCCTGAAGTCCAGGGTAGTGAGCGTGCTGTGCACCCTCCTTGCTGCTTTAAGGATCTTGAACTCCACTATTTCATGGTCACTGCTGCCAAGGCTGCCCTTGAGCTGCACACTCCTTGTCAGCCCCTTCTTGTTGGTGAGAACAAGGTCCAGCATAGCACCTCTCCTTGTTGGCTCTTCTATCACTTGGAGAAGGAAGTTGTCATGAATGCATTCCAGGAACCTCCTGGATTGCTTATGCCCTGCTGTGTTGTCCCTCCAACAGATATTGGGGTGGTTGAAGTCCCCCATGAGGACCAGGGCTTGTGAACGTGACCCTGCTCCTATCTGTCTATAGAGGGCCTCATCTGCTCGGTTTTCCTGGTCGGGTGGCCTGTAGCAGACCCCCACTATAACGTCTCCTGTCCCTGCCTTCCCTTTAATCCCAACTCACAAGCTCTCGGTTGGCTCCTCATCTATCCCCAAGCAGAGCTCCATGCTCTCCAGCTGACATAGAGAGTGACTCCCCCTCCTCATCTTCCCTGCCTGTCATTCCTTAAAGAGCCTGTATCCTTCCATTCCACCACTCCAGTCATAGGAGCCATCCCACCACATCTCCATGATGCCAAAAAGATCGTAGCCCTGCAGGCTTGCACGCATCTCTAGCTCCTCTTGTTTATTCCCCATGTTACATGTGTTTGCAGAGAGACACTTAAGTTGGTGTATTGATTTTGTGTGGTGGGATTTTGGTAGCAGGGGAGGGGCTACAGGGGTGGGTCCTGTGAGAAGCTGCTAGAAGCTTCCCTGGTTACAAGTAGGACCTGCCTATGGTCAAGGCCGAGCCAATTAGTGACGGTGGTAACATCTCTGTGATAACATATTTAAGAAGGGGAACGTTCAGAGGAGGAGTAGAAGTGAGGGAGACACCTATGAAAACACCAAGGTCAGTTGAAAAAAGGAGGAGGAGGGGGTGGTGTGGTCCCCTCCCTTCTGTGTGCGCTGGTGGGGGAGTTTTTGGCTGTTTGGCTGTGGACTGTCGTTCCACTGCAGACTGTGCTTGGAACCAGCTAACTCTTCACCCCGCCTCCTGCAGCTCAGCCACCTGCTGCAGGAGGTCCTCTACCTGCGCACACTTTTGCAGGCAGGTCTGCTGTCTCCCCCTGCCCCAGGAGACTTCTTGTAGGTAATTCTTATCTGTCAGTGTGCCTTAGGTATCAATAAAACTAAGTTACTTCAGGAGTTTGACAGAGTAACACTTGAAAATGTTCACACCACTGAATATTCTAACAATTCTTATTGTTGCATCATATTTTTTAACTGAAAGGAAAAACTGAATTTTCAGGCGCCTCTGATCTATAGTTAAGTTTGGTTCTCTGAAGGCTCCAATCCATTTAAATGTCCCTGGAGGGCACTTCTATCCTTTCTGAAGAACTAAGGTTTTATCAGTTTTTGGAGGCACTGTTAGAACAACCCTGGCAGTTAAGCACTCAAATTTCTACTGGTCTTATATCAAGGCTTGTTTGTTTCCATCTAGACTATCTAAAAAGCAGTCTAGTGCTTGTTTCACTAATCCTCCCAAATCAGTGCAACACATTCAACTTTTTCAGTCTCCAGCAACCTGCCTTAAAATCACCACATTTAAAGAATCCCATTTCTAGCAGTCAAACTTTTGAAAGCAAGCAATCAATGCAATGGTTCTGATTTTCCACATCAATCTAATTTTGCTCATGTTCAAAGATGAAAGTGGTTCGGATCTGAGTTTAAGTGAATTCTTCTTTGACCTTAAAGTTTGGAGGCAAAAAATCCAGAAGAGAATGCATCTAGAAAGTTTCTAGCTTGTTTTGAACCATGAATTAGTGACTAAGTATACTAGGCACGAGATGTGCATCAGACAAGAATGTAATTCTGTTGAAATAATGAAAACTTGCCACAGTTTAGGACAACTTTCTATCTTTATTCTTGATTTATGAAACTTATGGGAAGGCAGACAGTACTTGGCTAAACTATACATTCAACTCAAACAAAAAAAAAGAACTAATTTTAATCAATAATTTGAATTAACACCAATTCAATGCTTTGGATCACGTGTTTGAGATGTTTGGGATGTCTTTAACTGATAACTGTAAGCCTGCAGCCAGATTTATCGTATCATCAAGCTACGAACACTGATTTATTTTTGTGACTATATGATTTCACAACTGGTTAATTTTCCAATCCTAGGAAGAATCTGTAGAGAACAGAAATAGTTTAAAAGGTAGTTTTGATTACATAATCCCTCTCATTCTGAATAAATACTATACAACAGCATGATATTGTTGTAATGAATAGGACTATAACAGAATGGAACCTACAATAAATAAAGATTGTTTACATTACTATTCTTTTCAGCACTCACACATCAGAAAAGCAAATAATAACAACAGTAAGTGTTGCTGAAAGAGTGTTCGGCTTGTGTGAATGGATAGTACTCCATCAACTTTGATGGAGTTTTGCCATTTACATCAAAAAGTCATTTGAGATGATTGTGATCTGTCAGCTTCATGCAGAATCACAGAACAATCTAGGTTGGAAAAGACCTTGAAGACCATCTCGTCCAAACATTAACCTAACACTGACCATTCTCAACTACACCATATCCCTAAGTGCTATGTCAATGTGACTTTTAAACACCTCCAGGGACAGGGACTCCACCACTGCCCTGGGCAGCCCATTCCAATGCCTAACAACCTGTTCTCTAAAGAAATACTTCTAATATCCAGTCTAAACCTGCCCACGCACAACTTGAGGCCATTCCCTCTTGTCCTATTGCTTGTTACTTGGTTAAAGAGACTCATCCCCAGCTCTCTGCAACCTCCTTTCAGGTAGTTGTAGAGGGCGCTGAGGTCTCCCCTCAGCCTCCTCTTCTCCAGACTAAACAGCCCCAGGTCCCTCAGCCGATCCTCGTACGACATGTGCTCCAGACCCTTCACCAGCTTCGTTGCCCTTCTCTGGACACGCTCGAGTAATTCAATGTCCTTTTTGTAGTGAGGGGCCCAAAACTGAACACAGTAATCAAGGTGCAGCCTCACCAGTGCCGAGTACAGGGGTAAAATCACTTCCCTGTCCCTGCTGGCCACGCTATTTCTGATGCAAGCCATGAAACCATTGGCCTTCTTGGCCACCTGGGCACACTGCTGGCTCATGTTCAGCTGGCTGTCAATCAACTCCCCAAATGCATAATGAGAACAAAATTATACATGAAATACAGAAGTGATTTTGTAAAAAAAAAAAATATATATATATTTATGTACCTGAAAACTAAAGTGCATATAACAGATTAAATGGGAAAGAAAGATGCAGTCATGGCTTTCCTCATGCTCTGTTCATAAAGTAACTTCTCAAGAACATTAGTTAAGTTTCAGTATATATTGTCCAGTTTTTGAACAGGCTCTTGTTTTCTCTGTGGATTCCCTGGGTTCAGCACCTGTTAGTGGGATCTGAATGCATTTAGGGTCTCTAACAGATTTAATCAGACTTGGCTTCATTTCAGTCTTGTTCATGAAGCCTCACATTCATGGGGCAGGTGAGCATGAGAAATTATTATAAATACTCATAATGTATCATCAGTTCTGCACAGTGTAGCCTCATAAGTTACTATAGCTCATGATCAGTGATGAGTAAATTGCCGATCTTCAAATTATCAGCACTAGGTATCCCCCACAAGCAGGTAATCCCAGTAAAAGCTGAACTATTATTTATTACTACACTGCATTTGCAATGCTTGATTTATATTCTCAGGCATTTGTAGTCTGGGGGAAGTAAGAAAGCAGTGATTTAGAAACAGCAGCAGAGCCATAGTGAGGTTTTTTCAGCTTCACATAGATCATCAAGGGCAACTATATCATGATGTTGTTCTCATTTCTACTATCGGGCAATGGCAGTTCCAGTACCCAGTGGTGGCTTTTTCTGGCCACGATACCCATGTTATCCCACTCACTGAAGTCTGGTATGCACCTGTGTCTCACAAGAACCCTAACTCTACTTGCAGGTGGGATGCACATACACATGGCACCTGGGAAGGGTCCTTCTGTCCTCTTCCTTTGGCAACAATTCTTGAGGAAGCCAGAGCTTGTGATAATCTGGATCCTTGACACTTACTCATCTTTTTGCTTCTACTGCCACTTCCCTCTAAAGCCTTGTGTAACAGACATCATAGCTAACTAAAACACATCAGTTTTCCAACAGCAAATGCCATCTCGCCACCCTGAGCTCCGCAGGTACGTCTCCCTGGGTCACTCAGCAGCCTGCCTTGGCAGGCAGCCCAACAGCTGAGCAATTTGGGCAGCAATAAACCTCGGAGAACTAGGCAGCTAACTGGGGTGGTGACAGAAGGGCCTTCCCAAAATGCTCAGCAGCAGGTTTTCAGACAGGAGCCGAAACAGTTTCCTTACCCAAATAAATGAATTGCATCTATTTTCTGACAACACTGAAATGTTTTTACTTTCCCCAAAATTCTGCTTTTTTTTTGTTTGAACACTGAAAATTTTGTTCCCTCATCAGCTCTATTTACTTCCCTGTATCCTGTCTGCCCTCTGATGTGTATTTGCTTCCCTCCTGGTTGTTGTTATTTGTGTACTGCCTAGCAGAATGGAGCATTAATCTTAGCTGGGAGATGCAAGAAGTATTGTAATGTGAAGAAGTAATTACTATTATGAATATTTAATCAGGAATAGGATGAGCCTTGTCTAATATACACAGTCATGTCATAATCCCTGTGTAAGAAGACATGAGGTCAGAATCCATATTCACTTTGTCGTCTTGTTCTTGGAAGCAATTTGAAAAAAGAACAAACCGGAGCTGTAGTAGGCCAGATAACTTCCTTCTGGCTAGATGTGCGGTCATTAACAAATGGAGCATCAGCAAAAAGAAGCACAATCACACTTCAGTTCCTTCAGGGAGCTACAAGAGTGGGCTGCTGAGGATGACAGCAAGGCTGGCATGGGCCATGTTCTCATCAACAAGGAGCACAGTTCTGTGGGATGTTGAACACAGAAAACAGAGAGGGTCTGATCAGTGACACTAAGCAGGGTCAGCCAAGAGTCCAGATCACAAGGCAAGCCTGTAGGGATGAAGCAGGCCTGAGGCAAGGCCAGGAAGTCAACGAGTCAGATCAAGTCAGGATCAGTAAAGTCCATGGCCAGCCACAGACACAGCTGCAAAGTAGCTGAGACAAGGATCATGGGCAAGGGGCTGAGCATAACTACAACTCCTGAGAAAGAGAGGGGCCAGGGGAAAGGCACCTCGCAGCCTCTTCTCACACAGGTCTTTTCCAAGGTAACATAGCTGCACCACATCAGAGTTAGCCTTGAGCACAAGTGGCTATATTGTGCCCTGAGAAGCTGTGCTGTTTTCTGTGTTGATACAAAGCTGAATGCTCCCACCCTTTTGTGGTCTCAGCATTACTGAGAAGGAGCACTCACCAGGAAAGACAGTTGTTCAATTTAGGCACTGAAAGTATTTTGCAGCCCTGTGTACATCTGTAGAGATGAATTTACTACATCTTCAGGGACATGAGCAGCCTAGCACAATATACTTCAGGGTAAGAATTTTTTTTATTTTATTTGAAATTTTCTCCCTCAGTTTCAATTAAACAGCACATGGTGTTCTAATAAGCTCTGATGCCATAGGGCCAGCCGTGGGCTCTGAAGCATCATTTACAAGAGAGGTTTTGTACCACAGTGAAAACCCACCATCTTAACACAAAAGCACTAACAAAAGTAGCAAGACTGAAGGAAAAATGGAGCCATTTACTTAGCTGCAAGAGATCAGGCACTTTTGGAGGTTATGATGAACTTCCAGTCTCTACTTAAAAACAAGATATGGTAGTCTGTTTCAGTAGCAAAAATACTGTAGGCAGACTAAAAATATTGCAGACTACCAGCTCTTGTGTAGAGAGCAGTAAATGCCTGTGCTTTTCTTTGTACAACTTCTGCCCATTAACTGTTCAGTTTAGAGCCTAACAAAAAAACCCCACGTGTGATGCACCTACTTCCCAGTTCCCTTCCGTTACTTCTAGTCTCCAGCATTCTTATGAAAGGGAAAAGGAAAGAATTTAATAGAGTGCCAGTGAATAATTTATTATGGAAATTCAATAGGATTTACAAAAGGTGCTTGTAAATAAATGACATTTACTAACAAATAAAATCCCATACACATGACAGTTCCTGTGCTAGATCCCAGCCCAATTTAAACTCTGCAAATCAAGGGAGCTAAACTGTAAATGCTGAGGCTCTAAACCCACAGAATTCTATTCTTATAGCAAGACTGTTTCAAAATCTCCACATGGGTAGAATTTTGTTACATACTCTCTATGATCTTGCTTTTCTCCTAGCCTGATTTGATTATATTAAATAAAGGAATGATCAAGATTACAGCTAAACAGTCATCATCAATAGTTTCCTTTCATGATACAACTGAGGCTGGGAGGTTAAGATTTTAAAACACTTAAGATTGAGATACATCATTTGATTAATGTTTAATTTTCCATTGATTTCACAGCTGCCCAAATCTTTGTAGCAAATACACATCACACAGTGGATTAAACCTCATGTATTCCTAGTGACAGTAACCAGCAACCCAAACACTTCACTATTTGTATGTCAGCTGATTTCCCCCATTCCCCATGGTAAAACTTGCTTCCAGTGAGGTCAAGGCAAAATGCCCTTTGAACTTGAAGAGGCAAGGACTCCGCCTCTCACTTTGTTACCTTGAGAGAGGAAAAAGGGTCAAATTAAGAGTTTGTTTCCCCTCCCCATTGATATTTTTACAATTCAAGAACAAAACCACTACAGAAATGATGAGCTATGATACCATTTGCAGGAAAAAATAATTTCAAAATGCATGAAAAATTCTTTTACAAATGGAATTACCTAGACAGGAAATCCTTTTAGAAGTGTAAATCATAGAATGGTTTTGGTTGGGAAAGACCTTTAAAGATCACCTAGTCCACCCTCCCCTGCCACAGCAGGGATGTCTTCCACTAGACCAGGTTGCTCAAAGCCCCATCCAACCTGACCCTGAACACTACCAACGATGGGACATCCATAACTTCTCTGCTCAACCTGTTCTAATGTCTCACCACCCTCATCATAAAAAATTTCTTCCTAATATCCAATCTAAACCTACCCTGTTTTAGTTTAAAGCCATCGCTTCTTGTCCTGTCACTACAGGCCTTGGTAAAAGTCTCTCTTCATCTTATAAGCCCCCTTTGTATATTAAAAGGTCAAAATAAGCTCTCTCCAGAGCCATCTCTTCTCCAGGCTGAACAATTCCAACTCTCTCACCCTTTCTTCATACGAGTCATGTTTCAGCCCTCTGATCACTTTTGCGGTAACTAAATCTAACCAAAACCAAGAAGTTTTGGCAAAGCTTCTGTTAGTTTACAGAATACATAAGCTGTTCTCATTCTGATGATAAAGTGATACTTCTGTGATAGCATAGTGAAAATAACTATCAGATATATTTACAATTTGTAAAAGAATTGGAACATGTTAGCGTTGCCATGGAGTTGAATCACTCTTTTACCTTACTGAACTGTGTTTTCCTGTATATAGAAAATTTTCTAGCTTCTGCCACATACCCACAGTCTTTGTATCTCCAAGTGTGGTGTAGTACTGCTCATTAGTAATTGACAGTGAAAGCCATAGAATTTAAAGGGGACAAGGAATAAAAACTTTTCGCTATCCATATCCACAAACATCAACCTGCCTGCAGGTGTACCCGTCCACTATGCAGGAGGGTATGAACCCATATGTAAAAAACCCTGTTTTACACTTACAAAAGAGGGGTGCCTTTATCAATTTTATTAACTGATCTATAGGTTCAAGCATGATAGTACCAGGCACACGCAGTGCTTTGAACTTTTCTTATCTAAACTCTGTAAAAAGGTTTTGGTGTTTTTGTTTTGGGTTTTTTGCTACTGATGTACTTTTATCCTTCCAGAAGATCTTGAGAGTAATGTCAGGAAAGAAAGCATAGGTTGCCTGGTCCTTACAGCACTTTTTGAGCAACACTACACACCTTCAGGTACACAAATCACTGTAGTGAACCAGTGGTTCTGCAGTACGGCCATAAATGCAGTAGTCTGCAGGTTGCATAAGAGCTTGCACATTAGATGCAGATGGAAACTTCAGCATATGTTACCTTCATTATAGCTCCATTTGGAGCTATAGTAGAAAAAGATAGATTTGATTTTCATTCTTTTACTTAACGTGCTTGGGACTTGATTTTCCTTCCATTTACACTAGTGTAAACTAAGGGGAAATCTATTAATGTTATTAGGTTCTCATTAACATGAAGCTGGTGTAATGAATAGAAATAGATTTCCTTATGGCTCAATGTTTTCATCTTTGAGAGTTCCACCTGCAACTTGATCCAAACACACAGAGGTTGGGCTTGACTCACTGATACTGCCTTTCAAAGTAATTTGGTTTCTTAATTGCAGAATCCAGAACATTACACTTGTAAGTGAGAATGGATTGTGACAACCTAAGTCAACACTGAAAGTAGTAGTACAGTTTTTTTTAATAGAGGAAAAAAAGAAAATATGGTTTAATTGCAATTAAATAGAATGCCAGTATTTCATTTTCTCCTTAAGAAAGTAAAAAGGTGTGGACTCAAGAGTTGTGGATGTTATGAGCAAAAAAAGGTATAAGCAGTGCTGGCTGGAATATTTAGTCTCACAGAAGTATGAGTCATGGCAATATATGATTTCAAAGACTGTAAAAAATCAGGTTGGTTTTGTTGAAATTTTATTTTAGAAGACACTTTGTAAATCAGTCTAATAAAGCCAGGATGACTGTTCTGCCACTTGCAGAATGAGATAGTTTAGTTTGAATTCACTTTACTTAAAAGCTGTAAAATAAAAGCAAGCAAACAGAAAACAGCTGATTGTTTCACTTGACCCAGACCAGTCTTCCGACGTTCATTAGAATTTGGAATGACAGCGTGTTTATAAATCCTTGACTAATACTTCTGAAGAATTACTGTTTCTACTTGATTTGTCTTTTTTTTTTTTTTTTTGATTGCGGGACACAAACAGTTTTTCAAGAAAAATCCTTAAGAGAGTGAAGATTTGGGGCTTTCATAGATTTGAAGGAGAAAAGACAGTACTATGGATATTTTGATTGACATCTTCTATAACACAAAACCCTATGTAGTTATTTCTACACCAGGCTCATGCCAAAATTTCTGCTTGAATAACAGCCTCTCTTCTACAAAGGTTTAGAATCTTCAAGGGATGGAGAATAAAGATCTTTCTAAACAATTTTTCCAACACAAACTATTACACTCACCATCAAAAAGCATAATTAGTTTTTCTGTCAATAGATCCTTGTTGACCTGTTTTGGAATAGCATCTCATTGACCTCTCATATTGTAGAGTTTTTCCCATTTATCTTGTCATGTCCCCAAAGTCTTTCAGTTTTAGTGAAGACTAGAGTAATATTACCAAATCTCACATTTGAGCAATGTCCTTTCCCTCAATTGCACGCATTACATTTGTCAGAGTCAAAATTCATGTTGTTCAAAGTAGACCCTTTGTGCAATTGCTTTGGATGGGTTTGTATGAATACTTGTCATTCACTACTTCACATTATGTGACATTGTCAAATTTTACCAGCAGTATTTCTACATCTGATTTCCAAGCATTAAACATCTATCCAGTTGTTTACTGAAAACATGTTCTCCTTTAAAGTCACTATCAAAGACCCCCAATAAAAATCACTCTTTGATAATGTGTCAATTGACAATCTACTTATTATTCATCCTTTAATATGGATCACAAAATTTAGCAGCCTAAAAAAAGAGGCTGCCATGTTAGAGAATGTCAGAAGCATCTTACAAAATTCTGTAACTAAATTTATATCTAATCTCTGTTTCTCTGGCTTGACTTAAACCAGTAATTTACAAGGAAGATGTAAGCACTTATTTTCCCATAGAAGTCTGTGGGAGTTGAGACATTCATCGTAGTATGATAAGTTCAAGCCCTTAACAAGATCACATGAAGACACAGTAACTTCAGTGTACTCCAAAAGTTTCAGTACATTTTGGAATTTGTTTAGAAATTCATCCATCTGTTGCAGATTTTCTGCAGCCTATATATCTTGCTTGCAAATCCCAGCTACAGACTTAAATCTGACCCAGC
The DNA here is from genome assembly GCF_031877795.1 of Strix aluco. NCBI lineage: Eukaryota > Metazoa > Chordata > Aves > Strigiformes > Strigidae > Strix > Strix aluco. The sequence continues at coordinate 90,707,440 of NC_133931.1, read as the reverse complement.
ATTATTCTTGCACTGCTCCATGATGACATAGCATTGTTGCACTATGGCTGATAGTGCTGAGATACCGTGGACCTCACAGGCATGAGTCAGCAGGGCTAACAGATGTCCACATGGATTACTAGACAAGTAACCCAAGCCAAGAGGAACTCTACTCGAATAATATTTCATGTAGGTTTTAAACGTCTGTAGATTTATTAATTGATATCTATTAAAAGATGCATATGTCTTGGAATTTAGTTTCAGAAGTACAGGGATTAGGATGGATGCAAGTGAGATGCGGAGTTTATTCTCATGTATGTTATTTCAGTTATTTCACTTTTATAAAAATTCTTTTTCTTAGCATTTCTGTTTTAAATGTACCTGTATTTTGCCACTCTTGAGTGATTTCTTCCTAGGTAGTTAGAGAACAAGTTTAAATTATGTGAGAAAGCCAAGATATAGGACCAATTTACACAGCTTGGTTAGCAAACATTAACAATTTATGGGAAACGTCTATCCTAAGATAAGGCTCTTATCACTTCCTCAAAGGGTGAAAATTGATCTGTAATTTAACATCAGAACAGGTGACCTAACACAGAAGAAAAGCCTCACTGATTCTCATGCCAGCTGCTAGTTCAACTTGTTCAGCCTAAGGTGTTCTGCAGAAGCTATGATTGTCATTAACTTTTTTCAAACAACAAGCATGAATTCCTAGGCACCCAGAGCCTGCAGGATTGGGATGCATCAGGGCAGCCTTCCTACATGTGCTGATGGCCTGGTGGTGGCCATCTCCAAAATTCCACAGCCCTGGGCTCCTGCACCAGCACTGCCAGCTGCAGCTCCCAGATCCCACCATCCAATTGTCTTGGCTCATAGTAGCAGCACACTGCTCTTGAAACCAGGAAACCACCTCACAAGGACTACAAAGCCTCCAGTTTAAATGGAGGCTTTCAAAAAAATCCCAGGTACCTCTCATAGAAAACTTCCTAAGATGACCAGTCACCAGAGATTTAGAGTCTGGCAAACTGAACAATCAGCATTCACACTCTTCTCTGTTTCACCCTGTTAGTTTTGGCCAGCAGAGAGGGGAGGTGGTCTTTGTGTGGGGAGAGCAAACGGGAATGCAAGGGAAAGGTTTAGGTATTTAGATTTAGGTATTAAGAAAAAAAAAGAAATCAAATTATTAAAAAAGGCTTAGGGAAACACCTTTCCTCCTCCTCCTTCCTGAGGCTCGGTTCAAGCCCAGCTCCTCTCCGTTCCACTTTCCTAGTGTCACATTACCTCAGTTTTGCCCTGCAGTGCACTCAGCCCTCGAATGTGGCAATGGGTGGCATGGTAGGTGTGGGGTCATTTCCAGCCTGCCTCTCCTCCATGCCTCTTGCTTTCCTCCACTGTTCCTTTTGTCTCCCTGCTCCCTGCCCCAGCACAGGCCAACTGCAGGTCACAGTTCCTCAGGGGCACCTGCTCCCATGAATGCATCCCCAGCCATGTCTCCACAATGTCCCCTTCTGCATGTCCCCACTGCCACTTTCTCAAATGTACCTATACAGAGGTGCTACACATCCCCTTCCCCAACTTTGGCATGCAATGGGCCCTTCACCGTGGTGCCAGAGCTAGTTGGAACTGGCTGTGACCAGCTCAGAGCAGCTCCTGGCCCCCCATGGCCCTGGGCATGACACTGTCAGACATGCCCAGCTCCCTCATGTGAAGTTTCACCTGGGCCAGAAGGCAGGTTCTCAGCTGTCCCCTCTGGCTCAACGTGAGGCAGATAGAAGGGGGATTTCAGTGAAGTTGTCCTGCGTGTGCCCAGCCTTGCTGAGAGGCTGGTGTGAGTGTTTGGCCTGGAAGCACTTGGCACAGCAAAGCTGATGGCCAGACATGGAGAACTGACATGAGGTTCAAGCACATCCTACTCTTACATAGGTAAAATTCACAATATATAGTTTAGCTGTTACTGCAACAGTGCACATCAAACCTGGGATTTCTGCACACCATCACCCCTTCCCCCCAGTTTGCATCTATTGTTAAATTTTAAATGAGAAATCCAACCATAACAATTGTATGTAATTTGGATACAAGGTATTATTTACACTGTTCAATAAAACAATTTTTTCCAATCAATTGTGCTTGAGCTTGCTCTGTTTTAAAAGAAATGGATAATTCATTATAACCAGGTCAATTTGTTCTCATTGTGAAATTCAGTGGGGGTGGGAAAATGCATTTCCACCAACACTGAACCCTCCCAGGGTGTGAGAGGCATTCACACAGCTAAACAACTTTGTGGGGAGCCATTTCCAACCACTTTGTGTCTCCAGAGAGGCTAGTGCAGTGTAATGAGGCATGAGCAAACAGCATTGTTTAGCTTTAGGGCCACCAAAATTTATCCCAAACAGAGAGGTAAGGAAAGATGAGTTAAGACAGTTAAAGGAGCCTTCCCTTCCCACTGTTTTTGAGTGTTGAAAAAAGTGTGATGATCTTCCCAAAAAGCATAAAAAACATAAAGGGTTTTGCCCTCAATATATATGTCCCACTCTTTCTAAGAAGGCAAGTGGACATGGGGGTTTTAAGCTATATATGACCAAGCCCTGCACAGCACATGGGAGGGGAAAACGTGCAAACAATCCCCCTTCCCTTCAATTCAACCAATAAGTTGCTTCTCTTCCCTTTTGGAAAAAAAAGTACATATAGCTTTTAAGGCTTTTACTTTCTACTAGTATTTAAATGAGAACACAGTAACTACCAAACTCATATTGAATCTCTACCCTAGTTCAGTATCCTCTGTACAACAAACAGAGGATTAAAGGAGAGATTATGTGAAATAATTCAGGTCCTGGGTGATTCCTCCTTTGGTATTCCACTGGTGCTCTCAGTACCAAGATGGGTCGCACACCAGCTCCAGAGATCTGAAAGCTAACCCAACACTGTCAGAAAATGAAATGACCACACAGTTCTAACACCGAACTGGAACCACACAGTATGATGAAGATTTGGAGGACCTGCAAAGAGCAGCTCCAAGCTAGAGCTGCTCTGCAAGTGACTATGAACAAATACATCCCAACGTGTGTGAACAAAAGTCATGAGTATAAAAGGGACTCCGAACCAACAGGAGGTGATTCCTGTTTGGATTTTATTTACTTGGTTTTGGTTTTCTTTCTGATTGCTTGTTCAACTCTGCTGGGTTAATTTGGAATAACTGTTTCTTCAACAGAACTGAAACAGCTAGATCCACTAAAGCCAAAGGATGCTTCCTATCGGCTTCAGTAAGATTTTCATCAAGGTTCAAAATAAATAAAACCAAACATCTGTAAAATCCCCTATCTTTCTCAATACAAGGATCTATATTAGAGCCACAAACAATCAGATGATGCCCCTAGGGCTTGGATTACAGTCCCATCTAGCCCACTATCTGGTGCCCAACAACAGGTGTTAGAGAACTTTAGGGAAAAAAAAAAGTGTGAGAAGTAGGATAAATATAGGATAATTTTCCCTCTGATAGCCTTTAAGTATCTGCCAAACACCATACTTCCATAAAAGCCTTGAAATAATCTGATTTAAAGTTTATACCAGTATCTATATTCCAGGCAATTCTGCTTTCCATTATTCATTCATTCATTCATTCACTATAGTTCCCTGTCCATTGAGTGGGTTTCTGACTCCTTTATCCTACCAAGAAAGGAAAAAGAGAGCTTCCCCAAAACCCCCATACCCTCTTTCCACCTCACAAAAAATGTCTTGTACCTACCATTGTAAATTACATTGCCTGGACACTTGGATTCTTTCAGTATGTTAGTATTGCCATAAAAGTGTAAATATAGAAGCAGGGGTTTTCAGAGTGCATAATTCAGAACTGAATATAATTTTTCAAAGCAGAATCCTTTAATTGGCATAATATATAATGGACCAACTGGAGTTACTTTTTTTGTGTTAAAAGCATAAACTAAGATTTGGCTTTTATCTAGAGTTTCAAGTTTTCATGTCTTTGAAATAGTTTAATGGACAATGTAATTCTTCAGTTTAGTTAATATAGCCTTCTTAAAGTCAGTGTGAGGTAGTACAAGCTAAAACCTCAGCTGCCATACAGTGGCATAATTTGAGTAAAGCCGGTGCTCTCATTAAATTACAGAGGTGTAGAAAAACTAAAGAATATTTATAAATGCTACCCACAGGGACACGGACAGACACAACTGAAAGTGATAATTAAAAAGCGTATAAATCTTTACAGTGTGTACTCCAGTTTTGTGAGGAGGAATACATAACTAGAGAAACAACTCACAAGCACCCTTTTTGTCTCACATGATAATCATCTTAACTCAGATTCTTTCAGAGTGTGTAAGCTTCCTCTCATCCTTTTCCTGAAAGATTATTATAGTGCAAATCACCTCTGATTTTGCCTGAGAGAACTGGTAAGATTTAAGATTGTGGGTAGACACGACAACTAAGATAAACTTGGAGTCACCATTCTGAGAATCCTTAACCCCAACCCAAGAGACTCCCAAGTCCTAAAACTGGGACAGCCCCAATACCAGTTAATTTGAAATGTTCTATAAATGTGTGCTCTTTTGAAGCTCTATATTTGACTATCTGTTTCAAAGTTAACTTTATAAAAAGAAGGGAGATTTATTTGTTGTAAAGTTTTATGTGCACACACTTTTGCCCCTGCTCACATGGGAGCAAAGATATTTGCTACTTGCATTACACACCACTGATCGTTCTGCTTTAGAAGTTTCAGACATCCAAGCTGAACAAACAATAAATGCTGGATGCAAAGAAAAGCCAGCAATCAGAACAAACAGACTAAAGAGAATTGTCACACCAAAAATTGTTTGATCTGACTATTTGGTAAAGTCTTGTAAACAGTAGAAGAATCCAAAATGCTAATCAATATGCAACCAGAAAAGAATTTCCATCAACTTACTGGTACACAATAAACTGGCCAGATCTCATTACCAGGTTTCAGATGTAGCCTTACTTATTAAGTACCACAGCAACACTAAGGCAATAGGAACTCTTCAACATCCTTGTCTGGACTGGATCACCATCTCCTTTTATCTTTCTTCTTTCTCATCTGAAATCTGAGCTCAACACAGCAGGATAGAGAGCTCCTATTAACAAAGTAGGTTCTCTGTCTTCTGCTCCCTAGGATATTAACATGCCTTAGCACAAGGGAGCTTGCTCTCTTCTTTTACTAGGTCTATTGTCTCTATACATACAGGACTTGCACAAGTTAGTCCACAGATCAAAAGACCAGCTTCACCTTCAGTCTCTTTAGTGATTTCTTCTTCAGCTGACTGCCCAGACCAAAACAACAGTTCTGCAGTAGTTAAACATGACACAATACTTCATCTCTTATCTTCTATGGAAGAAAATATTTGGAAGCAAGTATCTGGTTCAGTGTGAAAATGTAGATTAAACTGAATCATCCAGATTCCAAATATAGGCTTTTTTTTAAAAAACTGTGTCCTTCTTGAAGTTATCTCCCACACTGGAAATATGTTCTTCTCTTTAATAAAGCCAGTGATAGGAATTGCTTGTGACCTACTAATAAATCTTATTCATGTATAATACTTGGCATGTGGAAAATGTTGTAGCAAATAACACTTCATTGCCCGATATTAACTGAAGCATTAAGTTGATCTAGTTAAATTGGAATGCTGTTTTATTGTGTAAATTAACTTTGGTAAAAGCCTGGGAAAAAATTTCAAGGTTACCTCCGTAAATTTCAGTACACACAACCATGCTTTTGATCCCTGGTAGAAGCATCCTCTATTCATTCTGGCATGGGTTCATAACATCAAACATATCCGTAAAATTAAGAAGAATTGTAGCTGTTCAGTACATTGGGGCAGGGGCCAACATACAGGCATACAACCCACAGAATATATGGAAACACAGCTTTCAGGCTTAGACCGTTGGAATCAGTGGAGTGAGACATTCATATGCTTTTTTTTTTTTTTAATCTGGGCCTTACTTCAGTTGGGCAACTTGATTTAGGTGAGCACCTATGCTAAATAGCCTGTTTTTGCAAATGTGGTTAACTAACGTGATTCAGAGTGGGGGAAATTAATTCAGAAGTAAACTACCACTGGTATTTTACTCATGTCATTCCATGGGAAACTATCTTTCAATTTATACCTTATCTGTCATTTTAAAATATATACAGCTGGTGTTTAAGACACTCTTTTCTCCTCCTTATGAACATTATATCTCACTATATCTGTTTATATGCCATACCTTGTGCCAAAAAAACCCCAAACACCTGAGGATTAAAATGTGTATTCCCACATTTGGCAGTAACTACTGCAGTAGAAGTGTAATTGACATTTTGCTGTAATTGGAATGCACAACTCTAAATATTTATATCTACATCCACCCCAACAGTTAAGCACTATAGGTCAGACTAACCTGCAGATTATTATATCATTATGGCATTGATTTGCATTTTAATTACAAGATTCAGTTTTAAAGAGAAAGACAGGGAAAATTCTACAATTAAGGAAGGAAACTGCTTCTTTCAGGCACAGCACTTGTTGCTATTGGCCTTGCTCATTTCAAACAAGAGGCAAAAATGTGTCCCTGCACTAAAACATGGAAATATAGAACTGGCTTTTATCCTGTCGCCTCTAACTCTGGGAAATTTTTGGAGTATATGTTGATGCCCACAGTATATGATGATGGTCAAGTGAAAACATTCTCCTTGCGGTCTGCCTCACATGATAGTTATTGCTTGCTGTCACCCTCAGACTAGTGCCTAATACAGAAGGAGGAAAAAGAACAAAGAAGTTAAAGGACAGTTCTAGTAAGGACTTCATGGAAGATAAAGACCACACAATATTTTTTATTTCCATGCTGCTTTTTTGCAGATGGGAACTTTGTGACTAGACACATTGGAGCAGACCTTAATCTTGGCCTTCTAGATCTCAGGTGAGGGCTGTGAAACTTCTGGCTACGGACCATTCTGGTCCTTCTTCCCATGAATTTTAAGTCTTTTATAAGATTCTGGTATTTATGATCCAGCATTTTCTAGTCTCATGTTAGTTCACAAGCAATTCCATATCCAACACACAATACAGCAATAAAAAAGGGATGTTAAGGATGCTAAAGGGTTGTACTGTCATTAAGACAATTCAGTGTGATTTGTGCTCCATATATTCATTTGATCGTGTAATATCTGTGTTCCTGGTATCTTTCACATGAGGACTTCATTCCACTCTGATCTGAGTGGCATGCTGCCAATAAATAAGGAATTTAAGGGTAGGTGGATCTTTCGCATAGGTTATATGAACTCCGGTATTTGGCAACAGCATTTAGACACATTTAGTCCACAGGAGAAAAGTTTGGATGTAAAGAAGGAAAGACATCTAATAGACCATCTGCATCTTAAAAAGGTTTAAATAATATACTCTCTAAGTTATTGCTCAAGAAAAAAAAAATAAATGAAGGCAGAAGGGGAAAGGATATTATAATATGGGAGAGAGCTGGCAGGGAAGCTTCACCCAGCAAAGGCCAGAAAACTCCTTATGTAAACAGTAGGCATGCAGAGCCAGACCTCAGGGGGAGAGAAAGTAAGGCTTTTCCTGGAGGCCCAGAATAGATTGTATAGCAATTGCTGTGATTTAGGAAGTCACCAACTTGCTGAGTTGAAAGTAAGACTAGAGAAAAGGACTCACCCTGAAAGAACACAGAACTGGAAGAACATATAGGTTTATAAGCCTATTTTATTTCCATCTCACTTTGTATTTTCTCTACCCTTTAAGAAGTTTGCTTTTCTAGTTTGTATTTGATCTCAGTGACTAGAAACCTCACGTTTTAAAAGGCGCAGGAAATCTAGCTCAAAGCTCTGGACTCTTGGAGTATCATAGCAGTGGCATTTTTTTTTTTTTTTTGCTTCAAAGAAAATATCTAAACCAGTGCTGTTTATTCCAAACAAACCTGAACCACTATGGAAGGGTGCCTCTTCTTTCTGCTTATTACAGTGCAGGCTTCTTTCAGTTACAATGTATTTGCTTTATTACAGAATATTCTAGTCCAGGAGTTGAACCTCATCCCACTCCCCAAAATCCTTGTTTTACTTGGCCCTGAATTTTGAGATTAAGCTCTGTCTCAGAAATGGACCGTATTCAGTGGATCAACATATATTTATCTTCATGTATACTTTAATCAATAAGAATAACACTGAAACTTTAAGAAATAAACAATGTAGCGTTTACTACTGTAGACTGCGTCTTTAAATCAGACCAAGCCAGAAACAGAGTAAAGTTAAAGGTTTGTTCTTTGCCTCAAATCACTGGTTCTCATGGAAACAAAGTAATACTAATATTCCGATCAGCAGACTTACCCAATATGAACAAGAATCTATAAAAGGGGTCACAATGCATAAACCAGGAGTGTTAATTCATTATAAAATAAATCAGTGATACAGGACATATATGCAAGATACTGAGTACTCATTTCCTGCCATTGTACAGTGCATAAGCAAGTTACAGCTGTTAAGAGCCAAATATATATGAACTACTGGATCATGGAAAAACTGGTATTGTCTGGATACAGTTTCCTACTCAGATTGACAGGAGATAGCCCAACCTCTGTGCTGCCTTACCAACCTGGAATTCTGCATCAGGGGGTGGCACAGACTATTGGTATGAAACACTGAAACTATGAGAAGAAAGGCGTTATCCATTATTTTTCTAGTTGCTTTGAAATTGCCAGGCCAAAGTCCTTCTCAGGGACAGGTGCAGGATCCTACCTTGGATTTGTGAAGAGAAGCACTGAGAGGAACATCTCTCTTCTACTATGCTATGGAAAGAGAAACAATGCTTTACTGTCCCACCTTCCCCCTGATGTTGGCCTATGAAAAACTACATAGTATAACAAGACATTGGAAGATGACATAGGAAATTGCAGTGTTCAAGGAAAAGTAAAAATCATCCTGCAAGTTTCAGACTAGCGTAACAGCACATTTGAGATTTTGTCTATGCACACAAATTTGCACCAAATCAATTGAAAGTGGAGAGTTTTAAGCATTGATTTGAACTGGAATAAATCCCTATAAATGCATTGTTTGAAACTGGAATATAGTGCTTCAGTTTAATTCAGTGAGCTACTGAGTTCAGCTTAGTCAATATTTATTTTGATTTAAATGCCTGAAGACACCTCTCCAGCATGTTCAGCACCTAATATACTATTAACAGTGCATTTTAAAATTCAACAGCATAAAATAATCAATTCAAGGGGAACTCACCCAGCTGCCTATTGAAAACTCCTTTTTCCTTTTTGTCATTTCAGAAGTAGACCTTAGCCTGCCTAAGAAAGATTTTGCAGCAGGTCAGATGCTCAGTGATACCAACTCTAAGACAGATGTGTCAGCAGCAATTTAATTCAAGTTAATTAGAAAATGGAAAAACAAAATGGTCTCAGCTGATCTAGTTAAACTTGTATTAAGCATTTGAGAATATCTAGGATAGGATAATATCCCAACTTTGTTACTGACATACAAGTGGGTTTTAGATAATGTGCAACCAACTAATGAATAGTCGTGCTTATCAGAGAATTTAATTTGGCTCTAGCGATATCATTCCAACTAAATAGATAATTTGCTTTACATATGAGCTTGATATTGTAAAACACTATAGCTACTACTGCATGAATATGTTACTAGGAAACACAGGGCTTGTAATTACCCATCTTAATTATGTCTCTATAATCAAAGTGAATGCATAAGTTAGAAGAATGAATTAAAAACTTGCAGTTTATCTCTTGGCTTATTAATAATACAATATAAGCACTTGTTTTAACATCTTTATGTTCTATCCTTAAATTTTTTCTATATACAATATTATCTTAGTGTTAACCTAAATCTTAACAGCATCTTGAAACATCTGGAAACTGAAGGAATAACTGGTCCCTTCTCACTAGTCATGGCAGAGTACAGCTTTGCTATTTTCTTGAGTGCCATGAGACCTCACATGGGACAGTTCCTTCCCTACAAGATTAGCTATATGAAGATGACAAAAAAGGGCCCCCAAACAGTTAATTCACTCAGCTATTGCTCCAAGAGGTGATTTCTCTCCTTGAACAACTGCCCTACATAACCTCAGTATCTTCTGCAGATTCCAGTGGAGGAAAGTTCTCTGTCCTAATGTCAAACACAAAGTTCTGCAAGTCTGATTTTCCTTATTAGGAAAGCTGAGATGCAGATGAGCCAAGGCTGAAATTTTGCATGTCACCTCAAGGATCTGGAGACCCAGGTACCACTTATTTTATTCAAGTCTCCAAGTCCCTTAAGGCAGCTATGGAAGAGTCCCAGATTACGTAGCAAATATGGTCACAACTATTCCTGGTCTGCAGGAAATAAATGGGTCCTGAGCACACCAAAAACATTAATCTCTTTTCCATTGTCACATATTGTAATTTTAATCTTGCTATCTAAGCTAAGCAGGAGGCAATGCTTGCTTGTAGAGTCCAAGAAGAACAGCAATACACAAACTGTCACTCTGACAATTCAGTCAGGCTTCTCCAAAGCTCTGTGGAGTAAATAACCAGTAACACTCCTGTATGCACTGCTGGGGGAAGGCCAAGGCTCTTCATACATATTAAATAAAATTATTTACATCAAAGAGAAGTATCCCAGTACAGTGTCAGTTTTCTTCCTGAATGCTATTATACTTCATCTTCAACATGTGATCTTTAGTTTTTATAATCCAAGTGTCACTCATAGCAAGAGGAAAGGTGTATTCACTCAATAGACAAGCTCAACAGCCAATAAACCATTCTAAGCAGAAAATATTAGATTTTGAGTTCCTAATGTTCCTGTTGTACCCCTCCTAATGTGGCCATTCCTATCACCAGATGCAACACATTCCCGTAGGCTTCATGGCTCAAGAAATAGAGTGCTATTACTAATGAAAGAAATAAAATAACACTCCCCAGATTCTAGAATCAGAGTTAGACCTGAAGGAGATCATCATCTATGGTCATTTCACCTCCAAGTTCCCTGCCATAGTTTGTCTACTCTGCCTGACAGAGTTTTATGTTATGCTCTATATTAACTGGCAGTGCTTACCTCTGGTATGTCAATCTTTCAAGCCACTATTTTATTTTTTATGCTTTCTGAATTCTGCTCTGGGATGTGGTATACAGAAGCCTTTTACTTCCATTTTAAATCTTGTACTTCCTCTGATTGTCTACTACCACTCAATTCTTCTTTATCAGTGGTCATAGGATATACATCTCAGTGGCAGTGCTGTCTCAAACTTCTCTAGATTAGACTGGTTACTTACATACATTTCCCGCTTCCAATGCTCTTTATTTCAGAGAGCTCTGTGGTTTTGAACCAGACCAACACAAACTGAAGAAGTTCATTATTGATCTAATGTTGAGCTGGTGAAGTGAAAGGTGCACTAATGAGAAAGGTATTCTTAGCACAAAGTCTACAGAACAGACTTCTTTGAAGAGCTGAGCACCATGGCAGCAGGATACACCAAAGTGTGAGGAAATTAGTGGAAAATCTATGCACACCACTCCATCCTCTTTGAAAACACCAGCTCAAGTTCATTTGTGGGACACGTTAAATTCTTCCACGTTATCCTGAGAAACAAACTAGGAGTTACAACTCAGACTCAAGGTATATGTTACAAATTCTTCAATTTAAAGCTAACTTCACAATTAAAGTGTTTTAATAAAGAAGGCTGAAACCATAGAAAATATTACATTGCTGTTGAATGAGAGAACTTCACTGGGGGTTTTGGGCTGGTGCCTTTTCTGACCAAGATGATATACCACAGATCAGAAATCTGTAAAAACAGGCAGTAGAAATTATTTGTTTCAGAACTACTAGCATGTCATCAGAGAAGGCCTTCAACAGGACTGAGTATCAAGTTAAAAATGGAATAAAGATTTTACCATAAGGCTGATTAAAAAAAAAAAGTGGCAGAAGCAAGTCCCTTTCTTTCATAATACTGGTAAACCTAAGTTATTAACCTTGAATTATATTTACAAGTTAAAAAATAAATTTATTTACCTAACTCCTGTCTAGTTGCAAAATTCTTTTAAGTAGGAGTACTCTGTGAGGATGTTAAGAGGGAGTTAATGATTAGGTAATCTCATTAATGCCACACAAAGGTTTGAAAACAAAATATCTTCAATACCACAGTTGAAAGCATCAGCAGATTACCTCCTGAGACAGCAAAGAACATTGCTGCTTGTCTTCAGAAAGAATAAGCAGGTTCAGTACCTTTTTAAAGCATTCACCAAATGTAACAAGGAAAGCATGACACATTATTTGGTAGAACAGCTCTAGAGAATGAGGTCAACTTTTACATATTCTTTGGAACTGTGCCATTTAAACTCATCCTCAGAGGACAGACATATCACTAATAGGGTTAATCACCACAGGTTGTTTCCCCCCCCCCCCCCTCAATTTAGCAAAATCCCTTGAATGAGCAGAACCATTGAGAATACAATGTTTGTTTGCTACAGGCATTTTCTACAATGCCCATGTGCAATATGATAGTCAACTAGTAGGAAGCTCAGATATAAGCAGGAAGTATGTCCTATTTAAAGTCAGTTCTTGCCATGCAAGAAGATTTACCAGTAAAAGTTCTGCCATCAGATTAATCTAAAAGCAATAATTAGTGCAGAAACCTATGACCAGCATTACGCAGCTTTCATTTTCAAGAAGACTTCTGGTGTTTCCCTTAAGACACTGCCCTCTCCCCTGCCCTTCAGCTGTTTTCTTAATAGAAGGAGTTTCTTCAGGTCTTCACATTTAGATCATTGAGAAATATAGGTAAATTCACTGATCACAATAGGGACCTAAAAAGCCAAATTAAACCTTATGTTGACAAATATGGATAAAAAGTTTAAGATAAAGATCAGCCCGGTGTGATAAAGACTGTGCCTGGATAGCAATTTACTGGCCTCTCTATAAAAGCATGAGGTTTTGTAAACCAGCTCCTCAAATGCAGGAGAGAACATCCATATGGGGTCTAAATATTTTAAGGTTTACACCAGAAATATGGACTACACAGACAGTATCAGCATAAGTCAATTGTTTCTTTCAGAAGTCTCTGCACAACAGCACAATGGTGGAGAACAAATTTTTCCAGTACTCTCAACTCCCAATGAACTGAAGGTGACATTAAAAAGGGTGTCACAAATCACCATTCACGACATCTTCAAACCTGAACTTTAACTCATAGAAAGAAGACATGAGAAGCAACAGGGATAGGGAATCAAAAAAACACCCCGACAACCCCAACCCCCAAAAGGTCAATAAATAACCTGTAATAAACAAAGGGGTAGTGGTTGAAAGTCAAGTACTTACTTTTGCTATTAGTCAAGGGGGCATATTACAGAGTCTTCACTGCTAAGAAGCTCAAGGTTCTTTGTGAGTTGATGAGAAGCTGGAAGCATTTTGGCACCTAAAAATCCCATCTTTGATTTGTACATTCATAAAAATTCAGAGGGGGTGATGCTGTTAGAGTCACAATAACAAAAATCCTTCCAACCTCAAAACTGCCAAGCCTTTGGGAAGTCCTGTCTGCCCTGAGTTGTGTTAGTTACCGAAGAATAATTTCCAGCAGAATTTTCAAATTACTCAAGAAAATAACAGTTAAGACCCTTTCCTTGAAACATTCTCTGTGCCAAAGGCAGAATAAAAGGTTTGGGTTAAGTCACTACATCAGTTCTGTATCACATGGGGACTTTCTCTACATAATAGGAAAAAATAAAAATCTCCACCTATCCAGGTATGCGAGTTATAAAGATTTGTACTCTACCTTTGGGAGCAAAGGGAGAACTTCATGCAGTTGATACTCTTAGTCTGCATACACAAACCAGTTAAAGCAAGTTAGGTAATGTTATATACAAAAAGCACTAGCATTTAATTAGTTTTAAACAAGCTCATTCACTTGCAAAAACAAGCATGGCAGATACAAATCAAGAATATGTTGCATAGCTAAACTTCAAAGGTCTATGTCTGGAGAGCCACAGGCACACATACGGACAACATCAGAAGCAGAAAATCCAGCCATAAGGAGGCATAAATCTGTAAAGAGCAGGTTAATTAGACATGTGGGAGTGACAAATAGCAGATCACACAAGATTACTGAATGAAGGAAAGAAAAGACTAAAATGTTCAACTGGAAAAAGACCAATTGGAAACAAACACAATTCAAATACTAAAAGAATGAAGAGCAAATACAGACCTATAACCTATGGGTAAGGAGGGGAAAAAATACCTAAAGGAGTACTTCAGCTAAGATCATGGGAAGAGATTAGAAAAATTTCTTTATGCCAGAATTATCTAAGACAAAACATATCAGCCGAGCTGTCTAAAGGAAGAGCATGCACTAATACAGAATGCTATGCAAGTGAATGTTGATGTGAGAGGGTATAATGTATTTTAATTTTGATACAGAACAAGAAAGCAAAAGGGATAATGATGGAAAAAATTATATCTAGGAAGAGATTAAAATAAGACAAACCAGATTGTGAAGTAAAAGAAAATAAAAATGACTATATAGCTGATGACAAGCAAAATAGGAACGAAGAGTTATCAATGTGATTAACCATAATGCCAAGTCCTAAGATATCTACAGAGGGAAGTCAGGTGATTGAAAGCAGCAGTTTAGGGGATGTATAGTAGTTGGTTAAATATATTAATTGAGGTAAGCAAAGAAAGGTGCACAAAATATAAAAGTCTCTACTGGTTACAAAGCCTCCACACAATAAAGGGAAAGAATAATTCCTTGGCTATGAATATGTCTAGAGCAGTTGTTCAACCAGTGAACAAACTACATGGGTGTCCTGGTTTCAGTTGGGATAGAGCTAATTTTTTAGTACCTAGAACATTGCTGTGTTTTGGATTCAGTATGGGATTTGGTATGAGAAGAATGTTGATAATACACTGATGTTTTCAGCTGTTGCTAGGAAATCAAGGACTTTTCAACTTCCCACATCCTGCCCGTGTGCAGGTGTACAAGCAGCTGAGAGGGAGCAGAGCCAGAGCAACAGACCCAAACTGGCCAGTGGAATATTCCATATCATGTAACATCATGCTCAGTATATAGATGATGGTTGGTCAGGAAGCTTGCTCTTGGTTTTGGGATTTTCTCTCCTCTGGAATTGCTAGCTGGGAATGGGCTGGGCATTGGTCAGCAGATGGTGAGCAATTGCATTGTGCATCGCTCATTTGTATATTCTATCATTATTTTATTTCAAATATTAGATTTTATCTCAACCTATGTGTCTCCTTACCGTTACCTCTCTAATGGCTTCCCCCCATCCCCCAGTGCAGGGGAGGGTGAGCAAGCAGCTGCATGGTGTTTGGCTACCAGCTGGGTTAAAACAACCATGGGTAAAGTTTCCCTCTGGTGTGGAAGAGGGACAGGAAAATCCATTCCAGCCTTGTTCAACATCTCCCACATACAGCCAAGAGGTACTAAACTGCACTACCTTGAAATATCAACCAGAAAAAAAAATAATCAAGTCTTTTTTAAGACAAACATTATTACCTCAGACAAAATTATAATTTCCTGGGTTTTTTAAAATTTTATTTAAATCAACATCAGATCATGGTTAGTCACAGAATATGCTTCTACAGGAAACCTTGCAGAAAAGTCTTATCAAGCCATGCAAGTTATTGTTCATTAATGCACCTTTCCCAGGTCAAGTCCACTCAGATCAGACTAGTATTTTGGGTTGTTTCTTTCTCTCCCCCCCTTTCATCTCTGTATTTTTCTTGTATTACCATGGTCAATTGGATGACCAGGTCATCGTCAGCAATTTACCACAGTTCAAATGACTGTTTCCTAACAGGCCTCAAGTAGCTGCTAATATTAATGATGTGTATTCCTGCTCTAATAGTAGCACCAGTTCTCCACATGCAGTACACTTCTCTCTCCTTTCCACACCCACAACACTCCCTTCTCATTCTCGCCACGATACGTCTCCCTGAATCTCACTCCAGGCAGATTTTCCTCAAGTTTCCTCCGGCATGTTAGCTCTATTATCGAAGAATCAACTTCTCTGCAGTTTTTGTGCTACACCTGAAACAAATGCTGGTGCTGCCATTTGACCTTGCGATGGAACGTTTGACTCCACTACACTGGAGATTCCCCGCATTAAAAATATCAAGGAAATTGTGCCTGGGATTAGCAGTCATTCAAAGAAGGTCTTGGTTTCTCCATCTCTCTGCTAATACACTCTCACAATTCTCTCCTCAGAACAATCTGCTTTATTTTAAGCTTTGTTATGCTTGTTTTGTAGTAACTGAATTTAAAAGAAACCCCACAAACACAAAAAATCAAACCCAACAGTACTACAATAAAATAGAACACTTAAATAAGGTTGACTGTCAGTCATTTCTAAAAGAGATAGTTACATATAAACATTAGTAATTTATTGCAGTAATTTATTATGGTGCTGTATGGTCACTTGATCCATGTGAAATGCAATATAGAATTCAGAATAGTAATTATTAGTATCTAATATTAGTTTTCATTATTTCAGTATACTTTCAATGGTATTTTGTACAGTAGATTATTTTACCACAGTGAAAAAAATTCTGTGCAAGTGTATGTGTATACGGAACAGTTAGAGGCAACAGAGGATTTGCTGTCTGCACACAGTGTAACATCTTTTCTTAAAACTTTGAAGTACCATTATGTTAAGTGAAATGTATTATGATGCAGAGATTAAAATGCATTTTCAATTGATTCACATTTCCAATTAAATTTATGGACAGCAGAGACATAATGATATTATCCACAAAATTGTACCAGATATGATAATAGCACCCAACTGCATCTGTGCTGTAAAAAGTATAACAATAGCGCACTATCACTGGTTCTAATTACCTCCTATCCTTTAGAGAGTGGCAGGTGGCCAATGAAATGTGGATATAAAACCAGAATATAATCAGATGAAGGGAGATGAAGTTGTTATTGGGCTTTTAGTTATGTAAATTAAGAATTTTACTCAACAAGTTATTTAGTCATCCTGATGAGTGGAAACATTCATTTGGAAGACTAATTATACAGTACTTACTATGATTAGAAAACCCAACTGTACTTTATTCTCTTTGCAATAGAAACATCTTGAATTATATTAAGTTAGTGGTGAGAATGAATTTTGGTTATTCCTTTTACAGGAAATCTCCAAAGAAAACCTAGTACAGACAAAAACAATTAGCACAGTGGTGAATCTGTAAGAAATGGTGTCTCCTCTAAATTGGTTCTCTTGCTCTGCCTTTCAGACCTGCTTTGAGTCAGTATCTTGCACACAGATGTACCCAACTACTAGAAACAGTCTTTCAGATGACACACAAATGGAGGTCCTGATCACTTGTGGTCTCTTGAGATGACACAGTACATTTGAAAGGATGACAATGTTTGCTCACATACTACCAGGATTCCTTAGCTGCTAGGCTAAGCAAATAGCAGACCTATTTCCTCCACAAATATTTGACTGAAGTATAAAAGAAAGTGTGACTGCTACTGTGCCCATGACCATATCACATTTACTTCATATAAACATGGTTATTTTCTACCACAAATACCCACTGAAAGGACAATTTTCACTTGGATTTTGTCAAAGGGAAAAAGCCGCCATTATGCTAATTTGTAAAAGGCTATGTTACTTAACTACACGAGTCACTCAAACAAGAATAATAGCATTTCATGATTTATATAATGGATTGGTATGTCATGAACTGTGATTTACGCAGGTGTGTAATCTACAAGCGATGTATCCAACAAAAATAATCCACTAAAATATTCTGCATGACAAAACCCCAGAAGTATTGCATTAGTTCATGTTCATTCCAAAGTCGAAGAAACTAAACATCTAGTGTAACTGCCTCTAACACTGAACATTGTAGAAGATGAGAGAGATAGGGGACTGCAGATAAGGAAAACAAGGGAACAAGCAGGGGGTTTTATCCCCCAAAGACATCACAGAGTCTATTAAAGTTCACTGTGCAAGTTTCCATTGATTTTGCAGACAAAGTGCTAAACTACTGTAGGTTCTAGCATTAAAAAGAATCCTAATGAAATAAGACAGTTTGTTACTATTCATTGTCTTGGCTACTGCAAGTACAATTATCCTCCTTCACAGTCCCACTGACAAACACAAACCTCAAAAAGGAAACATTATTTTTCATCTTTAAGATTTTATATGTATATTTCCATTTTTAGGATTCTATATTTTGTGCAATAATAAACATGACTACATTTTTTTTACCTTGTTAGTCCTTGTCTTCATATCAGAATTGCTTAACTGAACCAACACATCACTCAACTTTTTTCTTTCTCCTTTTCTAATTTTCTCTTTCTTTGTGCAAATAAGCGAGCAGTTTTCCAGATAGCTACTGTCTGTTGAATAGCCAGCTTCTAAACTTACAGGGACAATCTCAGCAAAGGTGAGGTAGAAATGGTCCTGATTTACAGATATTCTTTCTTCTCTATCATTTGTATATGACAAAAGATGACAGGATTTGAAGTCCTCCACTCTACCTCTTACTAGTTTAGAATAAAGAAAACCCACTTCAGAGCCACAACACTGTTTATGTTCTCTTCCTTAGGGAAATACTCCCACCTGCTCACTTTGATTTGTGTCTATATTCAGTACAAGGTGCTGTGGAGGCAGCAGGGTAGCCTTAATCCCATGGCTGCAGCAACTATTACAGGGCACCTTCAATGAATCAATGCCTGACCTCCAATGGCTCCTTTTCTCTGAGGAAAAGTACAAAGAGCGTGACCCTCTGGGAGTCCTTGTTGCCAAGGTGGTGCTCATCAGACATAGGTTTTGGGCTCAGAAGATGAGTCTGGAGTGGAGCCCTTGGGATGCGAGATATCCCAAGATTTTGCACCCACAGATAGTTGTGGCAGGCCCCTGACTTTACCATCTTATGAAATTTCAGGAGCCCCTACATGCATTTAAGAGGATGGCTGTTGTCCTGTGCAGCCCCACATCTCCTGACTCCTACACCACACAGGCCACCCTCTCAGCCATATTCTGCCTTACATCTCACTACCTTGTCACTCTTATTGCTTGCAGGTCAGAGATGTGATCCGCAGTACTGTTTTGTCGCACATGATGACCACACCATCAGCTCATTAGACACCACATTCAGAGAAAGGAGAACAGATGCATAGCAGAATTGCACCAGAAAAGCCTAGGAGGGCTCTACTACCATAGCAAAGATGCATGTGCAGCTGACGTGGTAGTAGGGACTAAGTTAGAGTACAGGGTGGAAATTGGGTGGGTAGTTTTTGACTTTGTTAGTCACCATGCAGGAGACCACTCTCATAGTCCCAGCAGAATAGTTTTAGAAAGTATAACAGCCCTTGCAGTCAACAGACCAGCAGTATACATCATCTCTCCTCTGAGATCAATGCCCTAATGCCACAGGAAGCCTCACACATCCTTTCTTTCCCCATTAAAACATTTAAAGAAAAACATTAAACCTACCAGGATGGCAGCGTAGGACATTTTCACAGGAAGCTCCCAGTGTTGGGTGAGAAAGGGAACAAACCAGAGGATTATCTCTGGGTATATCTGCATAGAGTTCTTTTGCCAGGTCCCAGCATGGAGCCCTTAGAAAGGCATTAGCATGTGCAGGCTCCTCTAAACTGTCCAACAGAGTCATTCTAGGATCCAGGGTGTGCAAGCATCTGGTGGGCTTGGTGGTACATTTCCATCTAAAGATCTCTATAACAGGGCACACTTACAGGGTCTCTCGCAAAAAACAGCTGTCACAGGTCTTCAGAAGCATGATCTTCACTTCCTTGAGCTCCTAGAATTACTCATCAGTCTCTCCTTACCATCCAGTAGCACTCATAAAGTAACAGCCTTCTGACTCCACCATCAACACCTCCACTTCTGGAGAAACTTTTTGTGCAAAATCCTTTTGCTAGCATTAGCAGGACATAGGGCTGGAGACAGGACTAGCAACGAAGTTACAATGCTAATCTAAGGTCTATCCAGGAAACAGAGAGGCATACCTATACCACAGTTTAGACTAGGACTACGGGCCCTGGGCTGAGCTGAAATAGGGTTCCTAGGCTCAGGTGGAGAGGTGGGTGGAGGTACCAGGTGAGGATGATCAGGGCCATTAATGCCAATTAGTAGTCTCAGGGCCCTGGCAAACAGAGGCTTCAAAACCATACTACTGCTTTTAAAAAACCCACTAATGTAAATACAGCCACTATGGATATCTGGGAGGAGAGCTAAGAATAAAGGAAGGGCAAAACACTGTAGTCACAGGCTGCCTTGCATCTCTGGCAAAAAAATCTTTTAACCTTAATCTATTACTTTTATGTGGAACTGAAAAAAAGATGTGAATAACTCACAAAACCCTCTATGGAATCATGTTATTTAATAATAATCCTATCAGACACAAGCATGATACTTATCTTTTGAACTCACATTCTGCCTCCTAACAGTAACCTTAGGGGGAACAGGCTAAATCTGAATCTCAGATTTTCCAGCACAAGACATGCATTGATATTGCATCCCTGAATTTACATGTTGATTCTCTCAATAACAACCAGGCCACTTGTTTGCTAAAACTCCCTGTTTGTTTCTTGAAACAACATAAAACAGTTTTGAAGCTGCCTAAAAATCATGCCCTTTCCAAATCAAATACACAAAGGACACAAACTGATATATAATTTTTGCTATTTATTTCTTCCTTGGAAATTTAATTTTTTTATGTAACAAAGAAATAAATTAGAAGCCAATCTAAGAAACTATTTAATATTTCAAATCAGAAGAAACTAAATTATTAGAACTGGGTCAAACTGAGATTTGTATCTGAACTCTCAAAATCTATGGGAAAGGCCAGATTCAGACCCCATATTTGGAGGAGCTCTCTAGGTCTTTGGTAGAACAGAGAAAACAATCTAATATTACCATATCTAAACATTGGTATGTTTAGATTCGAATCAAGACCAAAACATTGCAGTCCAGGTTATAGTCTATGACCACTCAGGAAGATTTTATTGGGATCTGAGAGACATCTTTTGTAGCCACAGGATAACATTATTCCTTATCTGAAGTAGCATCTGTTTGAAACAGTATTCCTGTTCTCTCCCTTTCAGGTTAGCAAAATGGGTGTTTTGCTGACACCAAAAGGTAGAAATAAGAAAGGTACCATGTGTCTCCGTGCAAGCATAGAACAACAAAGTGATTTGTGACCTGCTCCTTATTTATATATTTGTCTGAATCTGTGGGCACAGTTTTTATATGGTTGGTAGGCAAAAGGGAAGAAAAAAAAAGAATAAGTGTTCAGTAGGTCAACTATTGATAGAAGAGTCTGAGCAAGCAACCGCAAAATTCACTATGGTAATATATCTGCATGGGTCAATGGCTATTGACTACCTGAAAATAAAGGTCGATTGCAGTGACAGATTTCAATGCTATAGCTATGAACATATATTAATAAACGCAGCACAGAAGTGATTTTTGACTCTGGTAGAAAGGACAGATAATCAATATGCTTGTGTCCTTGCCCAGGCTAAACTTCATACTTGGGTTATGTTAATTAAAGACTAAAGTGCTGATGTTTTCATATAATTAAGAAATGGAGGAAAATAATAAAGTGGTAAGTGACTTTTGTTGGTTATTTCATGCTGAAATTAGCAACAAAACACCTAAGCCATTTGAGAAAAGCAACATTTGGTTTTTGCAAACATTCTCTCCTGTCCCAGATACTATTTCTACTATACGCTTGCCACAAGAGCAAATTCAGCATTTCACACTGCAAACAAACCTGGATAAGCAGTTTGGACAATTTTTTGTACAAGAGCCCAGAAGGTCTGGAGTGTTGTTTTTTTCAGACAGGTGGCTGAGCCATAAAGGGCCACTCATCTCTGGATGTTTCACCCAGACTGAGCATTGTTTTCTCAGGTGTTTGAAGCTCGCCTTTGGATAGAAGAAAAAGCACAGATTCCTGGCAGCCTGACCCTACTTGAAAACTGCAATTGCCCTTCCTCTTGTTTGCATCTCCTCCCTCCCTGCCTTGCACTTTGACTTGTACAGCTGAGCTGGGTGAGGGAGCTAATCCAGTTGAAAACTAATGACTTGATTTGGTAGGAGTAGGATTCAGATGGAGCAGTTCCCTCTCCCCATGTGCTCTTGAAAATGTCAGGAGTCTGGGAATAGGACCATGTAACTGAGGCAGGGCTCAGCAGTTTGGCCTTAAGCAACCATAAACTGTGGTGGATGCACCTTGAGATACAAACTGCAAAGGAGTGAGGCTAAACATGCATCTTATCATGTGTAACCTGTTGTTCTGTGAAATGATTGAGTTTCAATCACTCAGCGCAATGACTGGCACAAGTATTCGATTACGCCGTTTGACTGCTCTATCTGGTTATTGCAAGGAATGCCTACATTTTTCAGATATTTCATGAAATACCTGGCATTAATATTACAGCCATAACATGAACCAGTTATTCAGTGAAATGACTAAAATTTTCATTCATTTAGAGAATAGATGCATTGTAAAAGTAAGTGCTAATTTTCTGAAATCGTATGTAGAACTGTATGGGTCCAGGGATGAGTATAAAAGACTACAGAGTGCTATAAATATATTTAGAAATAGTTATGCTTCTCTTTTTGAGTTAGCAATTCCAAATAATCAGTAACTAGGTATTTTACATATTATCTACCTATTAGTTTACATATTTTCCTGTTATGAATAAAAACTTTTGCCAGTTCTCAAATTGCTTAGGTTTATATCAGGACAGTAACATAGTTCTTTTCTTATTTAAATATTTAAAATTACCTTGCATGCAGAATAACTAATTTGATTACATATAAATATCTAAACTGCAGATTCCTAGGTGATCTCAGATGCACCAGGTTTTCAAAATTGTAATCTCAGTTCTATACTTGCACATGAAAGCATGCAGAAAATGGCAGGTGCTATCAAATTTCTGTCTCCCTTCAAACCAACTCTTTGAAATGTGGATGCACTTGAATAAGTCTGCATCTAGGTGGTAGCCACATACTACTTGACAATAACCAGGCAGTTAATGTGCTCAAACTGCTATTTGTTACACAGAACAAGGCCATTATAAACTTGCATTATGTTCCCTCTTGGTTTTATCCAATTTTTTCTTTCACTGTACAGATGTTGACATCTTTTTCTGAGGCACAGAACACTGCTGCATGAAAAAGTACTGTCAGAGACACGTAAATAATAGTGAACGTAAAACAAATCAGAAGCATCTCAGGTAACTTTCTCTTTAATCCTTTCTTTCTCTCCTCATCTCTCTATTTTAAAGTTTTTAACTCCTTTTTTTTCCCCTCTGAATTGAACCACTGCACTAAATGAACTGGCCTCCTAGTGGGCCTATCAGTAACTGAGTTTTAATTCAGTTTCTTAAACAAAAAGCAATTCCTAGCAGTTTATTCAGGATACCCCTTTTGTTGCAAAAAGGACTGAATTTTTAATAAACCATAAACCTGGATATTATCACTTAAGTTGAACATAACAGGACAAAATGTTTCTTTGCTGTAATTTGTCTGTGTTAAATTTAGCTGAATTTGACCTTTAAGTTCAGTTTAAAATTAAAAATTCAGATTATCCAAACATTTTTCAATTTTCTTTTTCACTGGAACTAGAGATCAAATTTAAACTGAGTATATTAATAGTTTACTGTTGTGGTTTAACCCCAGCAGGCAACTAAGTACCACCCAGCTGCTCGCTTACTCCCCTTTGGCAGGATTGCGGGGAGAATGGGAAGAGTAAAAGTGAGAAAACTCATGAGTTGAGATAAAGACAGATAATGAGCAAAGTAAAAGCTCCGTGGGCAAGCAAAGCAAAATAAGTAATTCATCCACCACTTCCTGTGGGCCGCCAGGGGTTCAGTCATCTGCGGGAAAGCAGGGCTCCATCGTGTGTAATGGTTAGTTGGGAAGACAGATGCCATCACTCCGAACAACCCCACCTTCCTTCTTCTTCCCCCAGCTTTATATGCTGAGCATGACATCACACGGTATGGGATATCCCTTTGGTCAGTTGGGGTCAGCTGTCACACCCATGTCCCCTCCCAGCTTCTTGTGCACCCCCAGACTACTCGCTGGTGGGGTGGGGTGAGAAGCAGAGGCGGCCTCAACTCTGTGTAAGCACTGCTCAGCAGTAATGAAAACATCTCTATATTATCTACACTCTTTTCAGCACAAATCCAAAACACAGCCCCATACTAGCCACTCTGAAGAAAATTAACTCTATCCCAGCCAAACCCAGCACATTTACTTTTTTTCAGAAAGGAACATAGTAGTCTCTAAAGACTTTTCCCTGCACAAGCAGTTATTTCTCTTTTCAAAAGAACATTTTAATCCTTGCCACTTGGTCTCCCCTAAAGCAGTAAGAGGACTGAGATTTTGCAAACATCTGCGTTGCATATGAGCTGTAAAACCTTTTGCTTCTTTGCATTAACCTGTAAGGTTAGATTTAAGTCTGTGTTTAGAGACTTAAACAAATTCTTAACTATTGGTCTTTGCAGTTACCTGAATTAAAAATTAAAGATTTATTTAGGTGTTCTTTAGTATTTGCTGTTTCTTACTCCTGACAAGTGACTGTACATATTGTAAGGTACATGTTAAAGCCTGAGTACAACACAGAATTATCTATACGTATGCAAAGTACCTCGTACTTCGTCATTTCCATATTTCCATCAAGTAGACTAGCAGCATTCACTATACCTAAAACTGTAGAAGCATAATAGATTTCTTCATTTCTTAGGATTCATTTTGGAGATCACTCAGCTCTCATTCAGGTGTGGGGTCAGATCCAGCTAGGGCATGTAGCCAGGGTCTCAGGTACTTCAGCTTAGAAGAAAGTTACCTTTGTGTACTCTTCATAAATCAAGTACTAAAAGTTGCAGAGATTTATGTATAGTTGTAATCTAAAAGCACTTTCCTTTTTAAAATGACTTGACTTTTTAAAGGCTAATTAAGCAGAATTACATCATAGATTATTTTACTCTTCTTAAAATCTGGAGCCCAGCTTTCTCTTAAAATGTACATGGTCTCTTAACTAATTGTATGACATGAAATGTGAATAGATAAGTAGAGTGATTCTACCTACATCTCCATCATAATGATTCCAAACCAAACAATGTTATCTTAACTCTCAAAGCTAAATTCACCACAATGGTAATTCAAGACATTTCAAGTGGTATACGCAGACACTCTGGAGATTTCAGTTATATACTTACTGTTTATCATTAAAATCTTCCAACTGCTTACTAAGTACTTCTTTTTCATAAGGCACAATGGAGCTCCACTGCCATTGGTTTAGTCAGGTAGACTAAGCATGAGTTCATGCTGGAAACAATTCAAGTTAACATCCCTAAACACTGAAGTTTTCATAATCTCTTCATTAATTTCCACAATAACAGGTGGATTAAAATTTATTGAGAGTTGTTACAACCTATCCCTTGAAACTTCCTTCAAGATGGAGTGGCGTACATTGAGAGCTGTAATTTCAGTGTAGATATGCTGCTTCAGACATCAGGGGGAAAATGGTGATGTCTGCAGCATGCTCCTAGCAGCACATCTCTGCAAGGGTGCTTCAGGATTGAGATGGGGTTTGAATGGGCTGTTTTGACAGTGGAAACCTGCTCCACACTTATCAGACAAGGCTCTTCACTATGCTCTCATTGAATTTTTGTATTATTTCCTTTGAGTTTCTTTTCAGACTTTCTAAGCAGTCATGCCAGGGCTATACCCACAGCCTGAGATGAGCGCTCAGCCTCTCTTGGGGGTCAGGCAGACAGTTGATCTGGGAGCAGGGTCCAGTCCCTTGGGCTGGGCAGCCAGAGGCTTGTCACTTCCCACATGTCTTTGACTAGAGGAGACAGCTTATATCAGGTTTTGAGCTAGCCTTTCTTTTAAAATTTTTTAATGTCCTCTACATAACTATATTATGTTTGTGCATTTCAGTTTGTGCTCATTATTATTTATACAAGTACTGAAATCAATGATTTAATGCCATCCTGGTATTAATTCAGCCAACCAGTGCCTCTCAAATAGTTAGAAGCATTAACACCAATATTGGTGCTTAGCACTCCCACAGCTGGGGAAGGAACAGGGCAGTTACCTCCTGTGTGACTGTACATAAACGAAAGGGAAAAAATGTATCTCAAGGCTTTGGATTAAGACAGGTTTTGCCTTAGTAAAGATGGTCTTGTTCTTCCCCAAAACAGCAGGCATGGCTGGCTGTCCAGTGCAGAAAGTCACAAGGTCATTTCCTCACTCCACTTTTTGGAGGCAAACCTGCCCCCATGAGAGTTCAAGGAATAAGATGTTTACTGAACCTTCAACTGAGCAAAGTGGGAAAGTGCCTCAGTATCCCCCTTTAGTCCTGGATACCTCCATTGGGCACAGCGAGACCACATTATCTCCAAAGGCATTCTCTGAGAAGATAAAATATGAATCTAAAAAGAGTATATAACAATCAGCTGGATATTCTTAACCCATGCAAGAATTTCACAGTGACTTTTCATATAAAATATTTGTTTGATCCTGTCCAGTAGCAGCTCAACTGCCCAATGTTCAGTAAATTACAACAGTTGTTAAAACACACTTCCCCTCTTGTTAGCTGCTTTCTATATCTGAGTCCAGGGACTTCCACACTTATCAAGTACTAATATGTCTTTTTAAAGTAGATAAATGCCATAGGTGAAAAGATGCAACCCATCAGCCTGCCAGCCAAACGAACCAAACTGGGCATACAAGTCCAGGTGAGTTGTGATTCCTTCTTGGTACAAAGGTGTTCAGCAGAGTAGGGTACTCTGAAGGTGCTGTGTCCCACTCAGAGAGGTGCCAGAAATAATCATGTTTTTAAGGCTCTAGGAGCATCAAAATTACAGGGGAATCTTAAACTGACTCATGGTGTTAATTAAGTAGAGCTGGTCATGGATTTGCTGCCAAAGAATACTTAATAGAGTTGACAGAATTGGTGATGGGAAAAGATTACTTTTCATGAGTCTCTAGATTACACATGGATTAAAAAAAATCCCAAACAAAAAACCCACCCAGTTTATAAAACCTAGTATCTCAGTTTCAAAAGGAAATATTTTATTTTCCTGTGACTTCTTGTCATAGGACATTTCAGCACATTAATACTGGAAAAAAACGCAATGGAAAAATATTTCAAAATCAGAACAGTTTGATTGATTCAACTTTTTTTTTTTTATTATTAGCAATTTAGAAATTTTCAAGTTCTTAACCCTTAAAAAACTCTCCTGGAAGTAAAAATAGCTCCTTAGCCACCAATAAATCACATTATTAGGCACATGAATATTTCCTGTGAAGTGAAACCACATGAAGGATACCAAAAATTTAGCAAGAACAAAGATTCTTCTTAGCCTCCCTGTTGTCACAGTATTGTTTTGATGGTAGGGTTTTTGTATTAATTTTTGCTCGAATGTTTGATCTGTCTTCTCTCTCCTCTTACACCATCCCTGTTCTCAGCCTTTCCCTCTATCATTTGCCACCACATGAAACAAGGATGACCCTCCCAAGGGCCCATGTAGCAGTGGGCTCATTAGGATGGATAGAAACCTATCCTCACCTTCCTGATGGAAGGCCAAGTGGCAGGAACAAGGAGGCAGGAGCATTAACACATCTTTCTCTTGAGGAAGAGATGGGGTGGGAGACGACAGAGCAAAGCTGGTACACACCCAGGTCCAGATTCTGCCTTTGGTGACTTCACAAGTGTAGAGAAGAGCTCAACAGCAAGGCTAGACTTTCTTCCCTCACAAGCATACCAGAGGTCAAGGAGATCTTTCTGGGCAAGATACAAACCGATGTTTATTTCCTTAAGATAAGGACTACAGAGAGAGGAGGCGGCATTTCCCACTCCAAGGAGAGATGCAGAAATTTTCAGGTTTTTTTTAACTGGCATGTTGTATAGCACAAAACAATCTCATAAATTTTGGAACCTCTTTTCAAACTGTCCTCATAGGTACATTGGTGGAAAGCAAGCTTGTGGTCTAAGATCATAAATCCCAAAAGAAAGTCTCTTAGCAACTCTAGTTTTACTTCTAAGTGACTTTCTTTTTGTCTGTCTGTACATCAATCCTTCTTTTCTTGCTGCTGAGAAAGATACAGAAAATGAATTTAAATATCCTCAAGCCTTAAGATCTTCACCATTGAGGGATGGCTGCAGACGGACCCACAAAATACACTTAGTGTGCAGGGTTGGCAAAGTGCAACGTTTCCTTCATGCCATAGCATCAGTACACAGTTACAGTGCAAAGAAGTGAATTAATGCCAGCTCCTATTGATGTGAGGTCCTTTGAGACTATATTCAAGGCATTCATGCCTCCCTTACCTCCCAGATTTTAGAGGATGAGATGTAAATTTCCTCTTCCTCTGCTAGAAATTTACAGAAGAAATTTCTTTTCTCACTTCTTTTCCAGGTTGCTTGCAGACATTATTCACAGAAAAAGCAAAGTGTAAGAAAACAGCTAAGGTTTAAAAACTTTAACAAGGAGAAAGGAAAATTTAGTGTTGTATGGAAAGCAATACTGACATTTCATTTTTGAAACCAATTTACCCCAGGAAAGCTAGCACCGGCATTATGTACCTGCAAGGAAAAGGTGGAGTGTCCAGAAGGCGCAGAGGGGAGGGTATTCAAATGCATCGCCTCCGCACGCTTTTCACAATCCCATAGCTAATTAGTAGGACGTTTCCAGATTTAAAATTGCCAGGTTTTCTTCCACCTGCAGCCGGATGAGGTCGTCTGTCAGCGTGAACTGCCTCTGCCACCATGTGGGAGTTTGCAGGCAGTGCAGATGTGCCCTATAACCAGCAAGCAGTATTCCTGCACCAAGCCTTTCCTTTCAAACTTTGCCTGTATCGCAATTCTCTGCCAGCCCAGCGCCTGTAGGGACTCATCCCAAATGGTACACGGTCAAAGACTCTTAATCTCTTCAATTTTATTTGCCAACGGATTACGGTAAAAAAATGCACCACCAATTCCCAAAACTCCCGAACTTGAGTAGGCACAAATTTTGTGGCAATTGCAATCTGGAGCTGTGTCATTTGTTACAGACACTCGCATCCTTCATAAATCACTGTTGACTAATGAACATCAAGGATAGTTTTCTCCAATAAAATACACATAACTTTAAATGGCAAAGGAGGAACTGTCAGCAGACACTGCTCAAATACATTAATTAAAAGCTGTTTAACTGCTGGGAAACTGTTTTGATGAAGGCAGTTGCAGGAAATCCCAGGATCATGAGCATACATTTTTAAACTATTCAAGGACTAGAAGCAGTAAGAGTTACAGAAATAAAATGCAGACACTAAAAAAACAGATTATTTTGTACGGACTAGAATATTCATGCAAAAAAAGAAAAGAGCATCTTGGCGCCAAGTACGCTGTGAATCCTTTCGGCCACCTATTTCCTACACACTGTTGCAGACATGCAATTTACCTAAGCAATGCTAGCACATAATTTAAAAAGACAGAGTTTGACATGAATACCGTTCCAAAAATATTTCATTGCCATGTGTTTGTTATAGCTATTAGAAATGTTTCTGCACCTATCACCTACTCAGTAGTGGAGCTAGTTGGAAAAGAAGGGGGTGTAGAGGGGAAATGTGTGCATATTAGTACTATCATTGTTTACTTCTGCTCCTTTCTGCCTTTTCTCCTCTAGCTCTTTCAAAATGCAGACCATTTTTATGCCTTAGAACAAAGTAAAGAAGATTTCAAGCCCTTCATAAAGACTAAAGCAATTACCTAAAACATAGGGAAAACCAATAACCAGTTCTGTTAATTATTGCTCCTAGTTCTTTATATTCATATGTGTATATATGCACATATACAAATATGTATGTATACCAATTAATATATAGTTATATATACTGTTCCTTACACTCATGAGAAAGGGAAAGTGTATTCTAAGATCTTCTTAGCTCCCTACGGGAAGAACTGTCATTGTCATATCTACTAATAGGACAGCAGTGGGTTCCCGGGAAGGCCAAGGGTTAAAGACTATTGACAGTACTGTCTGATGCAGATGAAATCTTCAGTTCCCAACCTGATACTGCAAAAGACAAGGGAGGGTGGAATGAGGCACAATGTTGCTGTCCTGAAGTTTTCCAGAATCATCTGAGGGCAAACATTTTGATCCAGTTGTATCCAGACCTAGGGCAAACGAGGTCCTGTGAAGTTTAATCTGATTATCATTGAAATAATAGGCTCACTGTCCCTGTATAAATTATGTACATTTTACAAAAGTTGAGAGGTGCACGAATATCACTATATTGTAGCTGTCATTATGTCTTACTTAACTTGGATGACATTTAAATAATACTGTTAACCTTCTCCTAAGTCTGACTTCTTATGCAATAGCCCATCTTTATCTGGCTAACCTTTATGTCCTGACTCAGTGTTTTCTGTGTAGCATTTGAGGATATCTGATTAAGTACATACAGACATAGAGACCAAAATTAAAAATGAATTTAGAAAACTGACATTAAACTTTCCTCTTCTTTCCACACTGTAGGGAAGAAAAGTCAGCCGTGGGTTAATGACTGTAAGCCCCTCGGAGAGAAAACTGAACCTCTTGAAGGACTAAGATCCCACAGCATTCTCCTGGCAAAACTGGCTGCTCGAAGCTTGGATGATCGCACGCTTTGCTGGGTAAAAAACTGGCTGGATGGCCGGGCCCAAAGAGTTGTGGTGAATGGAGTTAAATCCAGTTGGTGGCCGGTCACGAGTGGTGTCCCCCAGGGCTCGGTTTTGGGGCCACTCCCGTTTAACATCTTTATTGATGATCTAGACAAGGGGATCGAGTGCACCCTCAGTAAGTTTGCAGATGACACCAAGTTGGGTGGGAGTGTTGATCTGCTCGAGGGTAGGGAGGCTCTGCAGAGAGACCTGGACAGGCTGGAGCGATGGGCTAAGGCCAACTGTAGGAGTTTCAATAAGGCCAAATGCCGGGTGCTGCACTTGGGCCACAACAACCCCCAGCAGCGCTACAGGCTTGGGGAGGAGTGGCTGGAGAGCTGCCAGTCAGAGAGGGACCTGGGGGTGTTGATTGACAGCCGGCTGAACATGAGCCAGCAGTGTGCCCAGGTGGCCAAGAAGGCCAATAGCATCCTGGCTTGTATCAGAAATAGCGTGGACAGCAGGGACAGGGAAGTGATCTTACCCTTGTACTCAGCACTGGTGAGGCTGCACCTCAATTACTGTGTTCAGTTTTGGGCCCCTCACTACAAAAAGGACAGTGAATTACTCGAGTGTGTCCAGAGAAGGGCAACGAAGCTGGTGAAGGGTCTGGAGCACATGCCGCACGAGGACCAGCTGAGGGAACTGGGGCTGTTTAGTCTGGAGAAGAGGAGGCTGAGGGGAGACCTCAGCGCCCTCTACAACTACCTGAAAGGAGGTTGCAGAGAGCTGGGGATGAGTGTCTTTAACCAAGTAATGAGTGATAAGACAAGAGGTAATGGCCTCAAGTTGCACCAGGGAAGATTTAGACTGGATATTAGGAAGCATTTCTTTACAGAACGGGTTGTTAGGCATTGGAATGGGCTGCCCAGGGAGGTGGTGGAGTCCCCATCTCTGGAGGTGTTTAAGAGTCGGGTCGACACAGCGTTGAGGGATATGGTGTAGTTGGAAACTGCCAATGATAGGTTAAAGGTTGGACTAGATGATCTTCAAGGTCTTTTCCAACCTAGATGATTCTGTGATTCTGAGATCCTGTACGTTCTCCATTATGAACTTAGGTTGTCCAAGTCAGTGAGTGCCATGGGAAGTTGAGCCACAGGTTCTGCAGCAACTATAGCATTATGAGACCCTGGAGGCATAAGGAGCTCTGGTGCCTGGTGCACTGAGCTAGAGGCCAGGAGGGTACAGATTTTACTCCTTGACCAGATACTGATGCTAGTTTGCATCTAACCCTTTTTACTACCTATTTTGTTTGTAAGCCACACAGGGCAAAGACAATCCCCCAGCCTAGGCTTGCACTGAGCTGAGTAAACCAAGTCAGGCTCAGTGCCATGCCTCAATATGCTGATACAGAGCACTCAGAAGTAAGTTGCCTATAGCATGACAGCCATCCATCACCTCTTTTATCTTTGCTGTATATGGTGGAGGCCAAAAGGATCCTTAGGCTCTCTCCATACAAACTGCTGTGTCCCAAGCTCCAGCTCCATGCAGTGTCACTGATACTTTGTCCCTGCTGAGATTGAAGCTGGGTATGCACATATTATTCAGCACACAAGGCCCTGCCTCTTGGCTGCATATCCTCCAGCCCCCCCTGCTTTGTCATGCCGGCAGTCATGGGAGCTGAGAGTGCTCACTTTCAGTTTACATTGCTAAAACAGCAGCAAGAGCCTAGTCCAGGGTGAGGCAAAGGGCCTAAAGAGCTCCCCCTTGTTCCCCTTTTCTGGCAAAACGGCAGAGACCATCTCTGCTTTAAGCATGCTGTTCCACACATCCCCGGGCAGAGCTTGAGCATCATGCTGGGGACACCCTCAACCCGTTGCTCACCCCAAACACAGCCTATGTCACCCTAGCCAGCCTCTGCAGGAGCATCATGAGGAGACAGAGGAGTGGACAACATCATGGCAAACTCGCAATGGCATATCATAGCATCTGCTGATGGTTAGCCTCAGTTTTATCCCACCATTGCACTGCGTTTTTCTAGGCATGGACACTGATCATTCTTGGATTCCCTTGTGCACCAAGGGGACTGGGGACACAGAACAGGGAAGGATTCGTCATCTCTCCCACAAAGTAGATGGAGACATAATGCAAGATATCACATGTGATCTCTCAAATCTGAGGTTTCTGGGAGAAATGAGGCTTGTCACAAACAGCACTTTAATGGCCCAGTCATGCCCTGAATGAGGCGGGACTCTGGCAAAAAAGTAGCAGTTGCTAAATAACGACAGTAAAGTGATATCACATACAGAAATACACTTGAGAGTTTAGAGCCCTGCATATTTTCCTTTCAAGATAATTCTAGCAAGAATGAAATAAAGCAGAAAAGGTTTAATGCTAGGGAATCTAATCACATTGCTTTTTTATTATTATTTAAACAACACATCTACCAAAATAGACTCAATGAAAGTTAAACAAGCTCACTAACAACTTAATTTTCATTTGGCAATCAGAAGTCTTTCTGGAGATGCATGAGAAACACAAGAGAAAAGCTCTCTTCCTCCATTAATGTTTTATGTCAGAGTTATAATTTTATTCCAGAACTGCCTTCTTTCAGCCTCTGAGAGTATCATTGTAACATCTTAGAGACTGCTATGTAAAGCAGTTTAATTACTATCAGATGGTTAGATCAACAGTGTGAAAGCACTGAACTCTGTTATTGATGAACAAGCCAGCAAAATTAAACCACTCACTGGAAATTGTTCCTTAAATACTTCTGCAATACCAGTGAGAATTGTATTCCTATATTAAAATTCCAAGTAATGCTCACTATCTATTTCCTTGAGGTGGGTTTTTTTTGGTTGGTTGATTGGTTGTTTTTTTGACTAGTGACAATAGGTGGGATTTTCAGAATTACTGAAAGTCAGTATTTCAGATGTACTGAAATTACAGAATTTCAGAATTACACCCTATTGCCAGCAAGGCCCCCAAGCTTCCAACACCTCCAAAAGTGGAAATGCCCAAAGATATCACTTACCTTTCAGATCTGAGCTGAAATCCAGTTTTATGACCACTTTTGGTGTTTGAGCACAAGTGTCTCTATTCACCTCAGTCATAGCATGTACCCTGCAAATAGCTTAATTTTTTTTTTTTTTTTTTTTTAAATTTAAACATGCATTTTAAGTCAGATGTCCAGAATTTTATTGTTAGAATAATTTAACTGAGGAGAAAAATCACACTGTAAATTTACGATATTACTGCAAATGCAGGCTTTTGGAAAAAAAAAAACCCAACACATTTTGGATTTGATACACTGAATTACAGAAGGGCTGAATTAATTTGCTCAAAAGTAGCACTGTAATATTTCTCATAAATGGCCAAAAAGAATTATGTTAAGACTCCCAGTGGGTAGACAAAACCTTTCACGTGTTTTTAAAATCATGTATGAATCCTTTGAACAGGCCCTTCCTTAGTTCTACCCTGCTGAGATTAATGAACCTAGTTACAGGCAGGAAGAAGAAGGAATCCACTTTTTGTTTTACATTTGGCATTTAGGAGCAAATGAAATCTGCTTGGATGCTAATTCAAGTAATAATATAATGGTTTGCCAGCTTTTCTCACATCTTAACGATGTACAGTAATAAAATCCATTATGATGATGACAGGATTCACTGGGTAGTTTTTTGAATGGCTAATTTTGTCTTGTATATTCCAGGGTACCAAACACTGGTGACTAAAACTTTTCAGAAGAGTCTCAGACTTAGAGTATGGGGAGGACTTAACAGCATTAAAAGCTTTTCAAGGACAGAATACAAATGAGCACTGAACTCAGAAAGAAAATATATCATTTAAAAAAACCAAAAAAAACAAAAGGAAAGGTGGCTAGAAGCAGGAAGAAACTTATTATTATTTCAATTCGTTGCAAATTAGGAAAGACTGAAAGCTAGCAGTCAGCTTGATGTGCAGTGATTAACCAAAGGGCAAAAACATTGACTAGTAGAACAGGTTTTAAATAAGAAATGTTTTTTTTAAATGAGAAATCAAGCATCTAGAAGAAATTTCTGGGATTTACAGTTATTTTTAGCACATTTCCTTTCCACACATTCCTTTATTTATTTATTTTTTCCACACACTCATTTATTTATTTATTTATTAAATAAACAAACTCGTATACACTTCATACCTCCCTTTATACCAGCATTCCCGGGCAAAACTTTACTGTTTGCCAGTAGTTCCAGTGATTTTTGCAAATTTAACGGAAGCAAATGCTGAGCATACACGTGTAAGGCACACAGCCCCACCTCTCACATATTTCTGAGGAGTCATGAATGGGTGTGGTGGAACGTGACTGTACTGAAGCCTGACACCAGTCTTCATTGGCACCTCTTTTTTCTGCCTAGATTAACAGTCTGCACACAGCATAACATACTTATGTGCACTGCAGCCTTCTGCTGATGGCCCTAATCAGACGGTTATCAGTCAAATTATTAAAGAGCCAAAGTAGCAGGGTCACATTAACAGGATTTTAAAGAATTTGGCTGTGGTCAGAAGAGGGTTATCCTGCTGCCTGGCCCCTGGACTAGTCAGTTACATAATCACCAAAATAATTTCTCTGCTTAAAGTCTGTTTTCTTCTGACCAACGGTCTGACTTACCTCTCTATTACTTTGCTTTTTGCATCCCCATTTCTCCTGTCACTTTTTACTGTAGTTGTTTCAACTGCTAGCTGCTCTGGCCAACACAACCTCAATTTCTGTTGGATTTACTGGATGCTGTTACAACCAAGAGAATAAATAGTCAGTAGCAGCATCTCCCGGAGCAGATTGGCTTGCAAGAGACTTCCCTCCAAGGAAGTCCAGTTGCTTTCCAGCTTGGTGCTAGCTCTTTATCCAGCTAAATTTAAGTCTTTTGCAGATCTGAGCTGAGTTGGTCAAGAGTTATTTTAATGAGCTAGATTTCCCCTCAGAAATTTTAACAGCCAGAAAGATCAGGAGAAAGATCTGTGCTATGCAGAGCTACCCCAGGAGTGCTAGTAGCACAACACCTATGGTACATGAGAAAGTGTGGATACACTGGAGAACCACATGAGGTACAAGCCCCTAAAGCTACTGCTCCAAGAGTGGTGTCCCCTGTCCTGCTCATACAGCTCTGTCACTGGCTACTGGGTTTTGAGGTGGTTCCCACTACATCTCTTTTGTGTTGCTGCATTTTGCACAGTAAAACAAACATCCTGCAACATGGCAGCCTCCTCCTGGACCATGAGAGTGCCTGACAGGAGATCACCTCGTCAGAGTCATAAGTGAAATGAGAGGATCTTTCTCCAGTGGGGCACATTAGGGGGCAGCCTGGGTCTGCCTTCCCTGAGGGCAAAGAGAGGGGTGCTGGGGTTTAACTAAAGCACAGACACATGCGTTAGGTGGAAAAGGTGGGAAAGAAAGGACAGAAACTGGAGACAGAGAAGCATTCTAAGAGATGAAGCTGGGTCAAGATACAAGTGGCATTTAAAGACCATACAATTCTCTATGCAAGCTGTATTTAAAATTGCCATAAGACTGTAAAGCCTCTCTTCTTTCCTTTTTACTGTTCACTACTTCGGTTTGAACAACTTCAGTGTGAGAGAGAGGCATAGTCTGGCAGACTTCAGAGCAGGACCAGAACCATCTACATCAACATCCTTAAAAAGGCAGCTGGACATTCAGATTGAAAGCAAGATATTAAACAAGGTTTTCACTGGTGCCTAAGAATGACAGATGAGACAGCTAGAAAGACTTTCCTTAATATTACCCCTTGATACAATTTTCACAAATCATTACGCATTTTACAGAAGAGTCAGCAGTTTTAAAAGAACCCCACTGGTCTTTCATCACTGTCGCTAACCCATACCATACAAACAGTATTTTCCTTTGTATTCTAAATGGACATATTAACCAGCAAGTGGTCCTGTAGAAATTGGAATGACCCATTAAGGACCCTTTGCCTCTTTAAGAAGAAACAGCATTTCACTGGGAAATCTATCCAAGTTGAGAGAATCATGGATTTAACAGCACAGAAAAAAACCAAACCTTTACCAGTTTAAAAATGATTTACTGTTTGTAGGCCTGTAAAAAATGTGATGAGTTTTTTTCAGGCCCTGTGTGATCTGTCCCCTTGACCTTTCAGGCATCTCCTATTAAAAATCTAAATTAAATTCGCTGTTAAAACACAAGGTTTATTTCCTATGTCTATTTCGGTAAATTGAATTTGCTCTCTTGTTGTTAAAGCACAAGTAACCAGGTTAGTAAAAGAAGGTAGGGGCAGTACTAGGAGATGTACCAGTCACAGGAATATCAGGAAAAAAGCACCTAAGGAGTGAGAACCATATCATGCTGGTATCATGTCCCAAAGGATATAGTTGAAACTATTTCATCAATAGATGAAATAAATTAAAATGAGCATGGAAATCTTATTTGAAGAGTATAGCTACAACAGTGCTTGGGATGAAGTAGGTCATTCCAGGTAACAGTTCTGTTAGCATTAATTTCTATAATTGAGTTCTACTGTTTTTTGCTTGCAAGACAAATTTTGTCTTTTAAACTAACTGTGTCTGCATGCTGCATATCATGCATGTATCACTACTTAAGAGGATGTCAAGTACCAGTCTAAACAGAAACAATGACAGCTCTAGTAACTTTAATATTTACAAGGAGACTTAATGAAGCAATCCAACATTCTACAATAAAGAGAGCTGTACTCCAATACCTTTCTGACAGATGTCATGGGAAATGACAATGCTTTGCAACTCTTTGGTGAAGCAATATTGGAAATACAGAGACTGCCTACAGGGCTGCTGCTACATTCTCCTCAGATGAGCCTGCAGCAGTGAAAAGTGAACTTGAGGATAAATATTTATATATATATATTACAAGAGAAAGAGAGGAAAGTTTTCCTGGCAGATAACTTCATTTGTGTTGTGTAAAAGACAACTAACATTTGTAAGTTTTGCAGAAGATACTTTGAAGAGAGACTAGGAATGAACAGGGAGTGCACCTGAAGGAGGCTGGGTTCTCAAGTGCAGCAAAGCACTGGTGTCACAGTTATTCTGGAAAATAATTGGAAAACCAAGAAAGAAATTAAAGCTATGGATCAGCTGCATATGGTTCTACTCTGGACTACTAATTTTAGCAACACTTGTTCCTGTTTCCCTTTCTGTACCTGCTGTTGCTTCTGTCACCATAATGAATTTTGCCCAGTTGAAAATTGAGAGGAAATGTATCCCCCCATCCCCCTAAAATATCCAATATTTGCAAAGTATTTGATTTTGCCCATACTACTGAGAAGTCTTGAACCAATTCTAACATTGTAAGTCCAACTATGAGACGGAACACAAGTAGCCCTGTAAATACATTTTCTTGCTCGTACTTCTTGAGCAGGAGGCAGGCTGAGAAGATAGAAGGGAAGTTGATGTTTACCATCTTGTCATACCTGCTTTAGATTTCGCCTTAGCTTTAGAATGTCTTTGCCCTCCCAACTCTTTCCTGGCATGTCCTCCTCAGAGTGACCTACTCAAGACTCAGATCTCTGTAGGACTCATGGAAGAGGAGGA
Organism: Strix aluco; assembly: GCF_031877795.1. Classification (NCBI taxonomy): domain Eukaryota; kingdom Metazoa; phylum Chordata; class Aves; order Strigiformes; family Strigidae; genus Strix; species Strix aluco. The sequence continues at coordinate 90,669,240 of NC_133931.1, read as the reverse complement.
AGGTAGTTCTCTCTGGACTAGAATTGTTTTGCTGCAGGCTCTGTAGGAAGAATATTTTTCACATTTGCTGTAAGCAAATCAGTCACCAGGCAGTCACCACAAAGCCTACTGACATGCATTTCAGAACAAAAGTATGTCAAGAGAAACGTAAATAAAAAAAATAAGAAATCTAGTTTATTGAGTTATGACTAGAAAACTAGCAAAGCCACCTAAGGTGCCAGTAAGCACAGACACAAGTTCCAATATGCTTATTCTGACATTTCTCTTCTTTAGATACTCATTTGACACTTGATTAAAGTCACCTTTTTAAAACACCATCATGTCTTTGTTTCTTCAGCTTTTTGATCCTGAAACAGAAGAGCATAGACAGTTTTCTCAAGTGGGAGAAGCAGAGATTTATTTATCTGCCAATAGCTATCTGGCAGTTAATGAACATGTATCACATTTATAGTACTAGTGCATCAGGCTCCTTGGAAAATTCATGTCCATAAGGTTTAGCAAATTGAAACATAACAACATTTGGAAATGCCTCATTCCTGAAGTATTAGTCACAACAATATATTGGGCTCTTCTTAGTAGCAGGTAATGAAAAAGTGACAGGAACAGAGTTGGAACTGAAAGATTCCTCTGTTTAGAGAAGGGAATCATTCAGCAATTCCATTCCTGGTGATGGTCCTTGAACTGAAAAAGGAATAACAGCAACTCTCCCAGCTGCTACAGTTTCTGGATTTCTCAGAAAAAGCTTTGTCTCTTCTTTTGCCATGGTGCAGGGAAAATGAGGAGCTAATCATCAACATTTGCTGCAGTAGTCTCTTTTGGCACTCACATGGACAGTTTTTCTACTCCGTTTTCCGTTTTGCCATTGCAAAGTTGCAGCAGATAGCACATACCACAAAAAACAAATTGTACTTGCAGTTCATGGCTTTTACATTTTTTGTTTAATGAACTAAAGTGTGAAACTGACACAAAGATTTCAGATACAGATGTGATTTCTCTGATGTGCTTCATCATTTATTAGATTCCCTTTTGTCTACGTGTACCTGAAACGCTCAAGGCTCAGAGAAAAGAGTAATTTAGTATAATGCAAAATTACGTAGGTGTTCTACAGACCTACAAGCTATTATAATGGGAAAATACTTAAATAGAAGGAAAAAAAACCTTTTAGAAATTATCTTATTGCATTCTTATTTCCTCGTACAATGAATTGGACTCAATTTGCTTCCAGTGTCACAATTTAACAAAAATTAAAAAGGAGAACACTCATTTAGGTCAATTAGTCTGCATATTGGAAAAATGCAAGGTATCCTTCTATAGTATATTTTGTAGCAATTCTTCCAGTAATTGCTAAAGGATACACACACTGATCTGAACTGATCTAAGCACACACCACTTTATAAGTGCAGTGTGAGGGGGCCAATTTAATTTTTATATATCATTTCCAAGTTACTCCCAGGTCTGCACAACTCTATGCTCTGACTTGTGTGTGAGTTATGACACAATCAGAAATCCAGACCTTTTTTGGTGACTATGGTCCAGTCAGGAAAGCTTCCCTCCAATTTCAGCAACCTGGTCACTGCTCTTTTCATTTCTTTGCTTGATACTGGTAAGTGCATATGCAACATAAGGCTAGAGGAACATCAGGATGACATCTAATGAGCTTGCTTGCCCCTGGGCAAGATCAAGTATAGCTACAAAATTACTGGAAAATTTAGCTAATCTGGTTTTAAAAACTGCAAATGGCAAATTATGATTCTGTTTCTTTATAAACTAAGCTGTTCTAGTAATCAGTTGTCCCTACTATCAGGAAGGTGCTTCTTAATTTTAAACTCAATGCCTCCCTGACTGAAGTATAAGCCTATTATTTTTTGACCTGTCCACTATGAATATGAGGGGAATCTACTTCAGTTTTTCAGAAGCTTTTTTAGTTATTTAGCGCCACTTTCCAGCTTACTTTTTCCTAAAGAACTCAAATTAATTTAATGTTTTGTTGTAAGTCCTATGTTCAAGATTTCTAACTATTGTCAGGCCTTCACTGATTTGCCTCCAGGTTGCCCACATCTTTCTTGAAAGGAAATATCCAAAAGTGGACATGAAACTCAGCATGAAGCTCTGAGACATTTCTAATGCTACATAAAGGTGATCTCTCTAATCCCTGTGAGATGAGTTCCTACCTGCCCCTTAGTAGCTTTAAACTGACATACCTTTGCTCATCTACATAGTAGATAGAGCAGGGACTGACTGGAAATAAAACCAACATCATTTGCATAATCATGGAGAGAAGTCTGAAGCCTTCTTATGCTGGAACACAGACATGCAAGACAAGTTACAAGACTCAGCCAGTTTTGCAGATGTAAACTGCAGATGAGAGCAAAACACAGACTGAGTATATCACAAAACCTAAGAGATGCAACAATGTTTCCTACAAAGATGGGATGCAGTGCAGCAGAAAGCAAACAAGAGTCCTCTAAAACAATCAAGACAACCAAACACAGCTTCAAAATTTCAGCCTGACTGTAAGGAAGAAAGCTGCAATTCAAGCTCTCTCAAGCTATGACTTTCTATTCTATTCACTTTGCTGATGAAAGAGGGAATGCTATTTTTATAGCACTTAGTTCCTATTACTGGACCTAAATCAAACAGGAAAGAGAATATCAGCCCTAAAGAGAAGGTAGGATTCACACCAGTTCACAAGGATTAAAGTTTGTTCAGACACACCCTCAAATAGTGAAAAAACCCCCCTCAGTTGAGAAAGCATCATACAACAAATTTCAGGCTTTGTGAAGGAGCAAAAAAAAAATCATTTATAAGCTGAGTGCTGTGAAAACCTTTGTGCTTCTTCTAGTGCTTACCAATGATGACAGCTTACTCCCAGGCTTAGAATGATTAATACTGAGTAGGAAATTTCTCTTAACTTTATGAGGTACCTAAATACAGCAGATTAATTATCACAAATCTTTGCCAAGGCTTTCAATTTCTTCAAGGAGGAAGTCAACATCTGGCTTCCTGGTAGCTGGGTTGGAGAAAACCATTCTGAAAAAAATGGCTTTGTCGTCTTGTGGCTGGTAGCTAACTACTGTCATTCCTTCATCTATGCTTTGATCTTGGGAGCAATCTGTATACAAGGTGGGAATGAGTGTGGTTAATAGCCTTTCTGAAAAAAGAAAAAAAACAACCAAAAACCCCAAAGTTTCTTCCCTCTGCTCTATACCTGGCTTTGCAATATAAGTTAGCATGTTGTTCAACCCAGATCAAAATGTTTCACAGAGGTGTGTCAAACTAAAGAAGGATTTTGTCAGGAGAACAATGTATTATTTTGACTGCATAGTTTCAAGTGTCATATGGCTTTTGCTGAAGCCAGAAAGAATTCTGTCCAAAGAAATGGGGGGGAAGATGTACATTTGAAACAAGGAAAGACAGTAAGTGCCTGGATTTGAAATAATTTTTTAAAGGATTAATGAAAGTGTTTTATTCTTGGGATTATCTGATGAGTATTTGATGTGACTAATGCTTTCTGTAGTCATACTTCAATATCACAGCTCTATGACTAGTAAGATTAGTTTGTTTCCTTATCAGACAGTTCCAAACCCCAAGAAGTTTTCATAATGGCTAAACAAACAAGAGAGACACTACAGACGTAGGGATGCTATCCTACCCGACTGCAGTAAGGGATCACCTACTCCAGTACAATCCTTCCTCCCCCATTTCTCTGCCTGGTCTTGCAGCCCCCCACTGATCCCATGAATGCAGAAGCTATGTACTTCCTTCCACTCTCCTCCTGCCTCCAGCAAAACACCACAGAAAGTGGTCATAAATTGCCTTTAGTCCCTCACCTGCAGTCCACTGCAGGGGGAAAAACTCATTCAGGCATCGTTATGACCACCCTGGGAATAAGAATAGTGGTAGAGACTCAGGAGGGCTGGCTCAGTCAGTCTGCAACACAGGACAAAAGTCAGAGAGGACTGTAGCTGTATTAACACATCACAATTTTGTTAATGTTGGTGTCACATACATTCAGAATTGTGTTACTCCTGTGGTATTAATTCAAACCTCTCCATCATCACAAACACTTCCAAAAATATTTTATTTTCCTTGGACTATACATGTATGAGGTTTTATTTCATTTGTGTTTGGATTTGTCCAGTTCTACTTCTGACACTACTGTCCTTTGCACATCAGTTGAACGCTGGTTACACTCAAGCAAATAAAAGAGATTAAACTGTTGAGAATTACTGCTCAATGCCTTAGTAACCTCCAGACTGACTGGTGTTAGAAACATTACCTGTTAAAGTAATTTATCCCGTTCTGGTCCACTCAGTGGGATGTACCAGAAGCACATATTGGTGAGTTCAGGCTTCAAAAATAAAATAAGTTTATTTCTCTGCTTAAGAAAACCCAAATCACAACAGAAGCCTCTCCTGGTCTTTAGTCTGAAGTTAGAGGACTTGATATATTAAGCAGTACCTGCATGATTTGTACTCCCAGTAAATTGCATTTTTCAGGAATTCTACCCTGTATCTAGAGAACTATTGTTCTGACCAAGGCTGATAATTACTGCAAGTCAATACTATTTGTTACCCTCTTTATCATGCTTGCTTTCTACAGAGATCCACATCTATTAGAACTTTTCCTTGGAAAATGCTGAGCATTCTGGTCCTTTTAAAGCAGAACATTAAAGCATTTGTTTAATGGTAAACTGTTGAGCTGTTCTGTTATGCAGACCTGAGAGCACAATGCCACACAGAAAGCAGTCTGAATCTCCATTATGCATGCAATGCTGCCATTTTAAAATACTATCATTTAAAAAAACCCCCATTATTCAGAACAGCAACAAAAACAAGGCTATGTTTTTAAGTTTCATCTAGAATAAAAATACTAGAAAAAAATTACTAAGGTTAAACGGAAGTGTTTTGTTTCAGCAATCCCAACTTTTACATTTTAAGCATGTAGTGCTATATAAGTAGTGAAACAAAAGAAGTTAAAACACAAAAGGAATTTATTTTACCTTTTCAAGCTACCTTGACGTTATGAAAATAAGTCTAATCAACATAACAGTCCTTGCATCTTCCTGCTGTCCCACTGAAGCCTTTTCAGATGAGTAAAATCCTACAAAGTTATTTGATTTTTTACTGCTTTGACAGAATACTATGATAGGTTTTAGTCAACATCTTGCAGGATCAACACCTTACCTGTCCACAGTCAATTATCTTCTCGCAGCTGAGCACTAAAAAGAATTCTAATCTGATTTGCTACCCTTAATTGCAATACCAGCAGTGTTTGCTGAATAAGAGGAAGAAGGGTTTTGTTTCTTTAAGAAATACACCTTACCATAAACACTCTCAACAGTATACTATGATGCTTATCTGGAAAATGCTTGCTCCAATTAAACAAAGAAGAAATAACAAAACCAAAGTGCAATGTTATATTAGCAAAGAAGACTGAGTATGTGAGAAGTAGAAGACAATATATAGAGAGCAGAGACCAGAAAGATATTCCATTCATCCATACTTACCTCATCATCAAATACAAGCTCAAAGTTTTCTCCTGAACTCTGTTCCTTGTAAAGGTACTCAGCAAGTTCAAGCAATCTGTTGATAAGAGTCTCAAAGCCTAATGTTCCCTGTTGAATATCACAGGATCATCAAGGTTGAAAAAGACCTTGAAGATCATCTAGTCTAACCATTAACCTAACACTGACAGTTCTCAACCACACCATATCACTAAGCACTATGTCAACCTGACTCTTAAACATCTTCAGGGATGGGTACTCCATCACTGCCCCGGGTAGCCCCTTCCAGCACCTAACAACTTGTTCTCTAAAGAAATACTTCCTAATATCCAGTCTAAACTTTCCCTGGTGCAACTTGAGGCCATTACCTCTTGTCCTATCGCTTATTACTTGGTTAAAGAGACTCATCCCCAGCTCTCTGCAACCTCCTTTCAGGTAGTTGTAGAGGGCGATGAGGTCTCCCCTCAGCCTCCTCTTCTCCAGACTAAACAACCCCAGTTCCCTCAGCCGCTCCTCATACAACATGTGCTCCAGACCCTTCACCAGCTTCGTTGCCCTTCTTTGGACACGCTCGAGTAATTCAATGTCCTTTTTGTAGTGAGGGGCCCAAAACTGAACCCAGTAATCGAGGTGCAGCCTCACCAGTGCCGAGTACAGGGGTAAGATCACTTCCCTGTCCCTGCTGTCCACGCTATTTCTGATATAAAACACATTTAGAGAAGTGGTCATAGCAATGATAGATATTCACTATATATTACATAGAGACAAACATGATGATAGAAAATTATAGGTTATGCTGACCAAAAAACTTTGGGTTTGCAGAATATACCAGTCTAGAGTATGCCAGCAATAGCTTTATAAAAGTAAGAAACTGCTATGAAATAATGTCATTTCTGGAATAAGCAATGGTTTTTAATTAAAATAACACAATCTATAAAGAATGTAGCCATCTTAGATTGCCAGTGATGTGTGACCGTTTGTGCCCTTTTAACTGATAGTATTATTTCCCATTTAGTGATTAATACAAGTTTGCTCCTTTAGCTAATACAGTACTGTTTTAAGGATTTTAGAACTTAGCTTTACTCCCTATCCTAATAATTTCTGAATTTTTCTTACACACACAACTTGTTTTCGTGACTTATGAAATACAAAAGTGAGAATTTTAATGTACCTTGATCTTACTATAGATTGCAATACAACACTATTACTTGTCTCTTCTAGGCAGAAAAAGGATCAGACAACTATATTTTTGGGGTTTTTTGGTTTTTTGTTTAATATCTACTTAACCTGCTGCAAAAGTTCTTGTCATTGCTGTTTGTGCTTAAAGTACAAAAAAGTGTGCACGTATTATATCCTATTTTTACAACATCAGCCTTTTTTGCAGTGTACACTATTTCATACAGGACATAATTTTGTTTATCTAACTCAAAGAAGTGGTTAATATATTTTAAATAAAACTAAAATTTCATACCTATACATAATTATTTGGAACAGAAAAACTGGCAACACCCTCTCAAGGAAAGGGACATAAAATATAAATTATATTTTAAGCTTTAAGGGCTGGAGATGTTTGGAAACAAGGCTACACAAACAGAAGTGTGTAATGATCTTATATGGAAGGTAGGAAGAAATGACAATACAGGTATAAAGAGCAGTAATATTCAAAAGAGTCTATATTCACCTGAGAACCTGTAAGTTCACATGCCTGTCACAGTCACAGGGTGACAGTCAGCAGTAAGTCAATGAACATGAGTGATATTATTGCACTACAAAAGTCACCAGGAGCATTCATTCACTAGACAGTTGATAGGTGCCTCCTCTGTTTAGAGATCTGAACCAGCAATGAAAGTGAAAACATGCTGCTGCCCCCAGTTCCCCCTCTTTCCCTCTCCAGAAGATTTCTGGTGTGGAAAAGACAGAAGCAACGCATAAAGAGTCTTTTGGGTGACATGTTGATTTTTATAATGACAGGAAATGTTTCCTATCTCTTCAGTAAAACGTTGATGCAGAAGCAAACAACAATAAAAAAATCATTGGGCAGTAAATTATTATTTTCTCTTAAGCCCCAGAAAGCTTGTTTTTGATTATGGACAAAAGATCATGTTAATTCTTGCTACACGTCTTCATGCTATTTGCAGTTTGTCTCTTTCCAAACCGCTCTCCATTAGCATAGTTTTCCTTACAACACTTAGGATCATAGAATCATGTAGGTTGGAAAATACCTTTAAGATCAGCAAGCCCAACCACTAACCTAGCACTGCCAACTCCACCACTAAACCATGTCCCTAAGCACCCCATCTACACATCTTTTAAATACCTCCAGTGATGGTGACTCAACCACTTCCCTGGGCAGCCTATTCCAATGCTTGACAACCTTCTGGTGAGGAAATTTTTCTTAATATCCAACCTAAACTTCTCCTGGTGCAACTTGAGGCCACTTCCTCTTGGCCTATCACTTGTTATTTGGGAGAAGAGACCAACACCCACCTTGCTACAAAGTCCTTTCAGGTAGCTGTAGAGAGCGATAATTTCTCCCCTGAGCCTCCTTTTCTCCAGGCTAAACAACCCCAATTCTCTCAGACACTCCTCATAAGACTTGTACTCCAGACCCTTCACCAGCTTCATTGCCCTTCTTTGGACATGCTCCAGCACCTCAATGTCTTTCTTGTAGTGGGGGGCTCTGAACACAATATTTGAGGTGCGGCCTCTCCAGTGCCAAGTACAGGGGGACAATCCCTTCCTGCCACGCTATTTTTGAAACAAGCCAGGATGCTGTTGGCCTTCTTGGCCACCTGGGCACACCACTGGTTCATATTCAGCCCGCTGTTGACCAACACCCCCAGACCCTTTTCTGCTGGACAGTTTTCCAGCCACTCTTTCCCAAGCCTGTAGTGTTGCATGGGGTTTTTGTGACCCAAGTGCAGGACCCAGCACTTAGACTTGTTGAACCTCTTATAACTGGCTTTGGCCCATCGATCCAGACTGTCCAGATCCCTCTGAAGAGCCTCAGACAGATCAACACTGCCAGTGTCATCTGCAAATTTACTGAGGGTGCACTCAATCCTCTTGTCCAGATCATTGATAAAGATATTAAACAGTACTGTCCCCAAAACCGAGCCCTGGGGAACACCACTTGTGATTGGCTGCCACCTGGATTTAACTCCATTCACCACAACTCTTTGGGCCCGGCCATCCAGCCAGTTTTTTACCCAGTGAAGAGTACACCCATCCTAGCCATGAGCAGCCAGTTTCTCCAGGAGAATGCACTGAGAAACAGTGTCAAAGGCTTTACTGAAGTCCAGGTAAACAACATCCACAGCCTTTCCCTCATCCACTAAGTGGGTCACCTTGTCATAGAAGGAGATCAGGTTAGTCAAGCAGGACCTGCCTTTTATAAACCCATGCTCATATCCTCCAGTCAACTGGGACCTCCCTGGTTAGCCAGGACTGCTGAGAAATGATTGAAAGTGTCTTGGTGAGCACTTGCACCAGCTCCCCCAGTACCCTTGGGTGGATCCCATCTGGCCCCATAGACTTGTCTGTCTCTAAGTGGTGTAGCAGGTCACTAACCATTTCCCCTTGGATTATGGGGGCTTCATTCTGCCTCCCATCCCTGTCTTCCACATCAGGGGGATGAATACCCCAAGAACAACTGGTCTTACCATTAAAGACTGAGGCAAAGAATGCATTAAATACCTCAGCCTTTTCCTCATCCTTTGTCACTATATTTCCCCTTGCATGCAATAAAGGATGGAGATTCTCATTAGTCCTTCTTGTGTTGCTAATGTATTTATAGAAACATTTCTTATTGTCTTTTACAGCAGTAGCCAGATTAAGTTCTAGTTGAGCTTTGGCCTTTCCAATTTTCTCTCTGCATAACCTCACAACAACCTTGCAGTCCTCCTGAGTTGCCTGCACCTTCTCCCAGAGGTTGTAAACTCTCTTCTTTTTGTTGAGTTCTAGCCAACACTCTCTGTTCAGCCGGGCCGGTCTTCTTCCCTGCCAGCTCATCTTTCAGGTGATGTCCTGTTCCTGCACCTTTAACATTTCCTTCCTGAAGAATGTCCAGCCTTCTCAGACTCCTGTGCCCTTCAGGACTGCCTCCCAAGGGACTCTGTCAGTGAGGCTCCTGAACAGGCCGAAGTCTGCCCTCCAGAAGTCCAAGGTGGCAGTTCACCAGACCCTCCTCCTTACTGCTCAGAGAATTGAAAACTGTCACTTTGTGATCAGTGTGCCCAAGATGGCCTCCAACCATCACATCACCCACAAGTCCTTCTCTGTTCACAAACAACAGGTCTAGTAGTGTGCCTTCCCTAGTTGGCTCACTCACCAATTTCTTTTGGAGATTTTGAGAAATTAATACAGCTGCCCTCTTCTTCATGCTTTAAAAAGCATGTTTACCCTGGATGAATGCTATAAAGTTTTTTACATACTGAAGGGTCCCATAGCAAAACAGGATTTCAATACCATGACTTATGGTTTTGAACTCAGTTCACTTGCTCTTCGGCACTTACAAGTTTGACTTGTACTTTAAACTGCTTTAGGATATCTGAACAGTTAAAGAGACCAGTTAAAGGAAAGATACTTGCTGAGTTTTAACAACACCATTAGGGGGATAAGGAACCTACAGGTTTTAATTTAAACAGGACACTTATTTGAAATAACTCTGGGGAGGGGAGATGAACCCCACAGTCATATAATTTCTAATGTGGGTGAAGCTCATAATAAAAGAGTGCTTCTCAATATTTCCTGATGCACTGCAATTTCAAGTTTACTTTTATCCTTATTTTCAAATATTTATCAGTCTGAAACTGTGAAAGAAATCTGTAAAATTTCTGGAATAAACCTGTATTCTTCTGAGTCCTTTCCTACCTTTGCTTTCCACATTAACCAGAGCTTGAAGAATTCACCATGTCGGCCACACTGAATTGTCTTTTCCTCTGTGACAAAAGCTGTATCTTACTGTTTATCTGGCTGGAACAGATAGCCTGTGTGCATCTAGTTACAACAATGTAGAAGATCATAGTAAAACAATGTCACTTTGTAATGATATATATAACTCTTTAGGAAAAGTCAGGTTTTTTCTTTCTAACTGGAGTTTAAAAGAAAATGAGCAGGACTAAAAAAATCTCTCCTTGCTCAAAGCCACACCTCCATCAACTGAAGAGAAATAAAACTTAATGAAGCAGTAAGAGGATCTTTCCAACTTAAACTCATGAAAATTAACAGCCAATCACATGTGTGAGGAAGCATCATGTTATGTTAAAAGCAATCATTCTCCCAAATGTCTTTTTCAGGCATTTAATTTTACCTCTAGGACAATATGTTTCCAGTTGCTCTGTTCCTCCTGTGCACCTCCATGAGAGGTTGGTTGCTGCATTTTGAAAGCTACCCCATGCTGAGTATTTGAAAAACTATTTGCATAAGGAAATAGAAGTAACTAACATGCTATAAATTTACACCTTTTTCTACTGCATGCTGACTTCTCCTGCAAATAAAACCTCAGACACACTGAACTCCACATACTTTACTAAGATACCTAGCAGTACAAAGGATGATTTAACTTTTACTATGGTATATTCTGTTTGCCAGGCATTAGTTTGGCAAGCAAGCTTTACTCTTATAAGAATGGCAGCTTCCATAGGTACTTTAATGAAAAAGTTAGAGAAGTGAGTAGTCTGCTGTTCTAATTGATACTTAGAATAACAACTAACCCTGTGATCTGATAGAACCCATCTCAAATCTTTTAATTCAGTGTACTTCCAAATATTTGCAACAGCTTACAAAAAGAAGTCTGGGTTTGTTGGAAGAATCCCAAATCAGATACTGTACCATGCAAACCTGATAATAATTCTGTCTTTCAATTTTAAATCTTTAAATTTATAAATGCATAAGCAAATATAAGCTTGGCTTATGCAGCCTTGCAAGATCTTTAAGCCCACTTCTGGATGTCAGACAACTCTCCCCAAATAGGAGCAATCTGTGGAAGAAATCAATGGTACACACATCAGCACTCAACTCTTTTTATGTGCAACAGCCAACATTTCCTTCAAATGGTTTCCTGATACAAGGCATGCAAGCCTACTTGTAGAATGTATCTAGAAGTTTTCAGGAGGAACTAATGGACTAGAGCTCCTATAAACATCAAAATTTGAAAAAAACCCCAGCCTATTTAGTAAACAGAATACCAAAATCAGTTATTTATAATTATAAATAATTATAATCAAATATTATTTATTATATGTAATAATTACAATTAAATATTATTTATAATTATAAATAAGTAACAGCAGCAAAACCCCCAAAACAAAACTATCTACTTTCCCCCCTATACCCACATACTTAGACCGGAGCTAAGAATTTTGTTTAGGAAGCATAATCAGTGTCACTTTGTTACAAGCCAAGTATCCTGAAATGGGAGGGTAAACTGATGACAACTCTGAAGACAGACAGTAACTCAGGAGCTCAAATGTTATATGCTGCACAGGTAACGTGTTTAGTTTTTGGAGTTGTCTTAACTGATGCAAGAAGAACCATCTTAGAAGTGGTATGTGCTATAATACTGCATGAGTGCAGGCAGAACTTATCTCTATAATTAATAATGAAGAACATTCCTCTTTACTATCCCATCTCTTCCCATTTCTTAAATTCCTATTCCATTTCAGGGTGAACTGAAAAAAAAAGGGTGCTACTCCAAAAAAAGAAAAAAAAAAAATATAATGGCCCTTTATCTATAGGACTGCTTCTATTTGTGTGTGAAGCAATCTTATGTATCCATCACACAACACAACCCAAGTATTGTCATCCATTCATATTCAGAAGTTATCCAAAGACACCACAAGCTCTTAAGTGCTTTTAAAAATGTAGATCCTATTCCTGCTGTGGTGGTAATGTAGCTGAAGAACATTTTCTTAGCTTTCTTGGCTCTTCCCCCAAACACATATGCAGGTGTTTCGACAATGTAAAAAACAATTGAACATTAACAAAAGCCCCCATTTCAGATCAACCTGAAGTGAAATATTTAAGCAGAGTACCACAATAATTTTAAGTTACTTTTTGAAATAGCTTAGATGTAAGCCGACATGTTTCATTTAAAAAAATACTGAAGCAAAGCATTTCTAATTTTCCTCCATTTGGAGAAAACTGGCTGAAACCGCAGGCCATAATTTGACACAAATTAACAGACAGTTCTCATTCTCTTCAGAAACAGATTTTTCAGCTATTTTATTATTTCCTGGGGGAGGTTGGGAATATCTATCTATCTATCTATCTATCTATCTATCTATCTATCTATCTATATCTCTCTCTCTCTCCTGCTCTGTCTTTTACAATTGGTATCAGTGACAATTTTATGTGAGTTAATGCTGCCAGATTTCAGATAACATTGTCATATTCAACTCCACATTAACATTAAAAATGAGAGTGAAAACAACAACCTGTCTTTTGATTTTCAGTATTTCAACCTCCAAATCAGCTGGAATAATTTTCCCAGTGTCAAATATTGATAGAAAAAAAAAAAACCAAACATGAAGAATAATGTAACTTATTCTCTGATTAGTCTTCAAATATACAGAAAATCATGTATCAGATTCTACTTCTAAGACTATTCATAGTACTCTATGTTCCTTATTATTTACCATGCTACTAAGTTCATGTCATCTGCAAATATTACCAGCCATAACTTCATGTCATCATCAAATGAATGATTAAAAAAATGAGAAAAATAAAAAAACAGCACTAGAGGAACAACTGATTCCCAAGTTTGTCTTCCTCAGCCCCTTTTCATTCAAGAACTACCTAAATTTTTGTAAAAAGCAATCATATGCCACTTGTGCATAGAGATCCATACAATCCTTTTGCAGGCATTTGGTGGCTCGCTTGGTGTCTTTGATGATGTACAGGCTCAGCCCAACGTGCAGGCAAGACCAGGGCATGCAGCAGCCACCCTCACCTCGCCACTGGAACACCAGTTTGCTGATCGACACTGCCTCATAGGACTGTAGCCAACCTTTTCCTTAATATTTACCCTATGGACAACTACATTTACTAAGGAACCACCTTTTAAAGCCATTTATGGGCCAGGGGTCTTTCCCAAACTAGGAGTAGTCAGCTGCCACAGCCAAGCTTCTTTCAGGGTAAAACCTTCCAAAACAATTATTTTCTGCTTTTTCAGTGTCCTTACTTAACATTTTAATGTGATTACATTAATTTAATTTTCTAATTTTGCACTAGGTGCAGGTGCCCAGGTGCGGGCAGCAGTGAGGGCTCTGCCGGGTGGGCCCCTGCGGGGAGCGGCCGGGGCTGCCCCGCGCCGGACACAGCCGGTTCCAGGCGGCTCCAACGGCCCCAGCGCAGGGCACAGCTGAGCCCCTCAGCCCCGGGCGGGCGCCTCGGGGAAAGCCTGGGTAAGGAAGGGCAAAGCGCTGCCCGGCAGCCAGGGCTGAGGGAAACAGGGGGAGAAACAGCCCTGCGAGCCCCGAGGGGAGAGCGGCAGGAGGGCAGGAGGGGCTCCAGGCGTCCTGGAAGAGAGGCCCCTGTGGCCTGGGGAGAGAAGAAGGTCCATCTCAGTCTTGAGTACCAGTGAGGAAAAGTTACAGACATGAGAGTGTGCTAAGTTTCTGAATTTCCCGTCGTGTTTCAGAATACAGATTCAGAGACTGAGTTGACAAATCCAGTCACTGAGGCAACAGGGAGTGGAGGCATTGTGTATTTGTAACCTTTCAAAAATAAGAATAACAATAATAGACAGCAATATGAATATAAAGAACTACATGGAATACTACATTTTTTCCAGACATCTTAGTGATACTTATCCCCCTTCACCTCATGCTTTCACGGACAGAAGCAACACCACTCTCAGCTGAATCTTCTTTCACCCCTCAATCTCAATGTTATGTCACATGATACGACCATATATATATACACATTATGTAACTGTGGTCACCTTCCATGTTGCAGAGCAACAAAACAGAGAGAAATACACCATCTGGAAATGCTTCAGTTTGCTCTGCTTTCTCAGAAATTAATGGCATCAAGGAACTAAGGAGAACCTCAGCAATGCCTTGAACTTCTGGGGTTTGGGGGTGTGGGAGTTGCCCTCTTAAATGACTAGGATATCTTAACCTTAATAATCCGATTATGCAAAAGGGGATAAACGTTGAAGCAGAGAGCTCCACAGAAATAAATGTTTTTGTAAATACAAGAACTACAAATGGAGTTCCATGTAGCTTTCACAAGATGCTGCATTAAGCAGAGAAGAAAATGTGAAGAAAGGTATCAAAGTTTAAACACAAACACTTGGTTCTCATCCATTACATAAGGTCTAAGAAACAGACCTCCCCTCATCCCACCTCCTAGTTTTGTTTCATGATGTTTCAGAATTTAACAGCACACTGGGCATCATGCAGTTTGGAAAGAGAGCAAGGTGAGGGTTTTCCCCCCTGCAAGACTTCCAGTTTATATTTTGACAACGCCAGGTGTGGTGGTGCAATTCCGACTCCCCCTCGCCCCTCCTTGTTGGGCTCCTTGGTGCTAGGTGTGATTCCACCCATCTCCCCCGAGCTAACGGGCCTGGCTCCTGCCCCTCCCAATTCCTCGGAAAGGGTTATAACAGCCCATGATCTCCTAAGGCCCTGGCACACCTGTGCCTGGGATGTGGTCCAATGGGAACAATAAGAGAGTTGCACATTCATCAAGTTCTTGTGCAACTGCTGGAAAACACCAGAATACTTTGTTGTTCGAGCTGGGCATGAGCAAAAGGTATCTGACAAAAGTCAATTATCTTGGACCCCATAAATTGCAACCACAAGGGAGACCCTTTGAGCTCTCCTGGATTGCAGCGGGCCTGTGACCAGCATCTCTCCTGAGCTGGGACGCCTCTCAGGTATCAAAAACCTTAAGGTGTCGTCTGCTGCCAGAGCTGAGGGAAGGCCAGGGTGAAGTCAACCTGCTCGAGTCTCAGTTATCGCCTGTTGAGGAATGCCAAGGCATTGTGAGTATTTAGTCTAAACTCGAGAGGAGGGAAATTTTACTTTGAGCTAGCTTCTCTTTCACCCACTCTTTCTCTGCTTACTGGTGTGTGTGGGTACATACTTCATCCTACTGGATCCGAATACTTTCGTCTCTGTGTGTGTTTCTACATTTTGTGTTTGTGTATGCGCGTGTACATGTACATATGTATAGATTTAAGATACCATAAAGTTAGTGTGAATCTTGTCATCTTAGAATCTGTAAATGAGTCACTATTTTTATAACATTTTCTGCATTATTTTGTAATGATCAATGCTGTTACTTATTAATAAATCTAGATTTCCTGTTACCGTGTTAATACTTTCATCCACGACACCAGGAAATAATGAAGAATTCAGTAATAGGTGGTGTGGGTGTTGTGTTTTTTTGGTTGTTTTTTCTGTTTTGTTTTGGTTCTCAGTGAAATGTAATTTAAATATTCTTTTAACAAGAAAAAACCTGAGGCAGAACTAAAGAGATGTGCCCTAAAGACCTGCACATATTCCAAGAGAAATGAATAGAAATATGTTTGTTAACCTCTCCTTGAAACTGCTACTGCAGCTCTTCCACTAGCCTTATGCAGAGGACAGAAGGTCACATTCTAAAGAAAAAAACTCTTCTAAACAAAACAGTAGATATCTAAAATGAAAGTAATTGAGACAAACTGAAATTGGCCGTGGCTGCTTGGGCTGAAGCTCAGAAGAAGATAGACTCCAGCCAAGGCTGCCCTTAAAAGGCCAGTTCTCTACCACCTGTTCCAGTGCACCCAAATCCCTTTGGGCAAAGGCAGGTCTTTTGCTCTCCCACCTGCACCCCAAGGAGGCACTGTGATATGAGCACAGGCATTCCACTCCACCCCAAGCTACTACCCAATGAGACTAATGAATTACAGGTAGGAGCACCAGGAAAATTATCACACTTATGGAAAAGCTGCGTTAAGAAAGGAGGAATCTATCTTATCACACATCAGTTTTCTTCCCCACATTTCCCAAAATGGCTAAGCAACACATTGCTCTTTGCACAGAAGGTGGCAAGAACACCCAATCCGATTCTCTGCCCAAAACACTTTCTGCCACTTTGACTCACACCAAAGAGCACCATCTCCTAGAGGCAAATAAGCAGTGAGATTGTGGAATATATCTAGGAGAGTCCAATACTTTTTACTTCATATTGTTCTTAGGCACAACAACCACTTTTTACTTAAACTGAACAGGGTAAGACCCAAATAAAGACCTACAAAAAACAACTTGTAAAACTGAACCCTGTTTTTATGAACAGTGGCTTTTGTTCAAGACAGTCAGAGTTAATTTTATAAAATGGGTCTCCTGCTAGGAAACAGAACTGAAGGCACACTCCATCAGAGGAAGTTAAGTGAACACAACATTCTTGATAGGCATGGCATGTCTTAACTTTTATCACACATTGCTGCAATTACATTATCTGTCCCAATAACTGCTGCTGTTTTCTTCAGTGAATAATGGGTCTAAAGAACAAGATTTTGAGGTAGCTTTAAGTGTGTTTGTGGATACATGAAATATAAATGGCAGGTATATATATATTTACATATGGTGTATGTTCCTCTTCATTCTTTCTGTCCTAAAGAAATACATTGTGTGTGACTCAGTTACATTAAAATGTCAGCATTAAAGAAGAGGAGCCCTGTTAAAGTTCTCCAGCGTTCTGTTGGTTTGTGTCAGCAGGAGCAGCCACACCCTTCAGAAGAAGCTGTCTTCTGTAATGCATTCAGTTATGCTACACTGTACCGTGCCATATAGGAAGCTAACAGTTTTCCCTCAGATGGTTTCATAATCTATTCTGATAAGAAGGTCACATATGTGTGTTTATATATTTAATAATAGATCATTAACTTAAGCATGCTACTCAGCAATTTACTAAGCAATTTCACTCAGTAACAAGGGAGAAGTAATTCTGGATTGTTCCTTGTAGTTTATGATGGCATTATTATTGAGCAAGACTATCATATAGCCATACAATATCATTAACCATTTAAATTATAGTAGTAACAAAACATTTATGTCATCAATACTTACTAAGTGACATCATGAATACCCACTAAGTGGCTGGTTACTTGAGCGTTAGTGCAGTTAGTGCTAAAGCTGTAGGTGAAACACTGAGATAAATAACTACTTTGAATTTCTGAAATCAAACATTAGGGGAATTGCATAATATAAAGGAATAAATTTATCTAATCTCCACCATTTTTGTTTGGGTAATAGTATCCTTGAAGTGGAAAACTAAAACCATGAAAAGCTTTGCTAACTGTTTTATTGCATGCCTTCACGGTAACAAAACAAAAAGCAGGCAAGTAGGGAACATTTCCCTTTGAAAAGACATCTCCAAACCACAGCTGAGGCAGCAACATCAGGGTGACACTCACCATCACCCCACTGTACAGCTACAAGGTCACACTGTTCTCCAAACACCTGCAGGGAGGCAGCCAGTCCCCACAAAAGGCTGTCATGATCCATTTGGATCTCTCAAATTTACAGGGCAACGTACTCTGACTTAAACATTTTCATGAGCTCATTAAGAAATGTGATAAACACACACAAGTAACAGGAGCTCAATCCCCTTTTGCCCAGACTAATCTATCACATGAATTCACTTATTCACCATTCAAGTCATAAGGTTTCATAATTTATAACCCATAACTCAATTTATGCACCTATGAGGGGAAAAAAAAAAGTAACCTAGCCAATGGTGAGAGTGCTCATTCTTTCTCCTCCATAACGGTGTGGGTGTACCCTGTATGACACCAGGAAGCATGAAAGCCTCAGCAGTTCAGCTGCTGTGGGATCTCCTTCAAAAGCTTTTTGGCTAAGCTGATGTTTTTGATCCTCCAGCTTGGAGGTTTGGTCTGTACCATTTCCATAAGTTAGCAGATTCTGACAAAGCTGACAAAGACAGCTTTGCTTTGACCTAATGGCACTGCTCCCAGCACACATCAGGCTTTAGCACGAGCTGTGTTAGACAAAATCTAAGCAAGAGTTGAGTGAACAGTCACAAGTGCACAGCCACAGCACTGGGTGGCATGGCCATCCCACCTGAATTGCCACTGCAGGGTGTCCTGGGAGAGTCCCGAGGCAGGGCTGGCAGCAGGGCCAGGGAAGCCGGAGAAGGGAGCACAGCTTGGCTGTCCAGCTGGCTGTGAGGCATCCTGGTCCTACGAGGCAGATTCTCACACTTCGTGAAGAAATGCTC
Organism: Strix aluco; assembly: GCF_031877795.1. Classification (NCBI taxonomy): domain Eukaryota; kingdom Metazoa; phylum Chordata; class Aves; order Strigiformes; family Strigidae; genus Strix; species Strix aluco. The sequence goes on along the minus strand of NC_133931.1, from coordinate 90,650,504 downwards.
AGTTTTGCTGATGCTCTTGAGATCCTAGTGTCAGCTTTCACACACCTAACCTCTGGTGAAGGTGAGGCCCAAACAGCTCTGTGCCAAGACCATTCAACTTGGTGCATAATCCACCCAACTTCCTTGGCTTGGGATCAAACCTCAGAAAGCTTTTCAGTGCACATCACAGCTCTCAAAAGTTACTTGTAGCAGCAAGACAAGACAAGCACCCAGTGGCTCAGGCTGGGTGGCTGCTGGGCAGAGCAATGCCACCCAGATGCTCTCTGTGTGCATTACCAAGTACTCTGTCCCACACAGCTACAAGTAGAAGCAGCCTGGTCACATGCTCACACATCTTTGCCCTTGACACAGGTGAGCTGCGTTCTCCATACTTCTCCATAACAAAGGACTGACTGTTTCTCTTGCTAAACAATCAGAACAAAAGTTATTTTTTCAATTAAAAAGGACAAAAAAAAAAAAAAAGATTTAGCAATACCATAGAGTTCATGACCATCTGACGACAGTTTTGGCAGTTGTTATCATCAGGGAAAAAATCTTGAAAAGAACACTTAATGCTTATATTCATATTCCATATCAAGTTCTTTCAGCTGAAAAAGATTTTACTTTTGAAGTGTCTTTAGATCTTTTGTAAAAACAATGTAATCAAATTCAATATTAGCGGTTCTTTTTTTATTGAAATATTTAATTCAAATATAAGGCTGTTTGATATTATCTGTAAAGAAAATAGACACACTTGGTTTTGGCTGATGAATATCCATTTTTTTCCCTACTCTTTGAAACTGTAGAAATTACAATGACTAGGTAAAAAAAGACAGAAAAAAATATTTTAAAATGCTTTGTGCCCTTGTGGCTAATTTGCTAATAAAGGTCAGCGAGATAATAATGCTCCTTCCCTTCCCTGCAGTAGCAAGCAGGAAAAGAGGCTCAATTCAGGGATCTGCCTTCAGGTGATTTCTAGACTACGTGCTTATGCAGACCATGCTCTCCCATGCAGACCATCATATGATTTAGGGGTCATCTAAGGTTCAAATACTTGCAGGATGTGTACATTAAACATCACAATCCAATTGATTCAGAAGCGCATAGCACCGCAGGCTCAAATCTAGGAGCAGAGGTTCCTGAAACAAACTGCACAACACATGGAACTGCAACCATGTGTTTAATTTTAACCACAAAGAAAGACTTGTAGCAAGCCAGCAAAACACTGTGGAGGTTTGATATGGTTCCACCTAATGGCATGGAAGTGACAGCAAGAGTTTGTGTTTTGAGTAGCTTATTCCTTTGCAGAATCTGAACACTACATTCTTGGAGATGTTGGGCCAGGATCCTCAGTTAGTGTGAGCCATCATTGCTCTTCCAGCTATGTATGAATTCCCCAAGAGGCAAGTGACTAACTCTCCAAACAGTTCCCATACTGCCTGCTTGCATAGTCTGCCACCTGACATCAGATCAGAGGATTTCCTCTCCACCCTTTAGCCCATTCTATACTTTCTCAGTTTTGACAATGCTGGAAAATGTAGTCTGGAACATGGGAAGGAAAGGATTTTTGCCCCCCCACCCCCCCCTTATTTATACAGTTGTAATTCCTAGGCCCATTTGACCTTTTTCCTCTTCCTTCACCCATCAAGTCCTCTGCTTTAGCAGAACACCAAAGCATTGAGGAGGAGGAATTAGTTGCACCCAAGTCATTGTCACTGCAGTTAATGTCTTTTTAAAAGTTTATTATTTTCTTTTACTGATGCCTAATTGAAGAAAAATATAATTCTAGTACCTTCAAATCTGGAGATGCTTCTATCTGGGATTTTTTAGCCGGAGAAAGTACTTTTACCACATTTTTATAGTATTTTTCAATTGTCACAATACATGTGTTGAAATTATAAATAGTATTTTTAAAAAAATATAACCAAAGTTATCTGCCTTTAAAACAGTTCCACTGCTGTTTTCTTCTAGAATAAAATGAAAGTAGAGGTTATTGCCTATCTTACTGCAACCTCTTCTTCCCTCTCAAAAACTCATCCTCCTCTAGAATCTGATCTAAGTACAAAGTCTCTCTCAATTCAGTGGGGTGAGGAGACTTCACAGGCTGACACAACCCATAAACAGGGTTAATTACCTTACTCTACCTACCTGGAGAAAATATGCCATCTGCTTAATTTCCCTCCATCCAACCATTTCATGCATTTTCTTCAAAAGTTGCTTCATGATAGTGAACACAGGAGCCATTTAATATGTAAACCTATATAGATATATATACACCTTTTTTTTTTTTTTTTTTTTACAAAAGTAACAGCTTATTTTTGAGAGTATTTCATGATGCCAGAGAAACATAATCAAATGGAGGTATTGATTTAGCAAGACCAGAGAGCACTGACATTTGCCTTTCTGCATAAAGGAGAAAGATGCTGCATTTCTGAGAGACATGTTAAGTGGTTACCATATAGTCTGTGATTGTACCTACTCCTTCAAAAAAACTGTAGGTCACATTCATGTTTTTGCTACAAAATTTACATGTAAGCTGTGAACTATACATCCCTGGACTGAAACATTCCAGCATTTCAGAATCATGCCTGAAGTTATTTTTGCTGAAAATTAACACTGGATTGTGTAGCACAGTCTTTGTGCCACACCATCACATTTGAGACATTCTCCATGGGGTCTGTAGTGATGTTGGGTGCCTACAATAATGCCAAAGCATCAAGGACTTTTTAAAAGTAATATTACAGTCCTATCAATTCATGCTTCATGGAGTGAGGGGGATTGACAGCTACCTAATGTATGTTGTAGAAGGAGTTAAAAATTCTTTAACCAAAATTGACCCATAAGACAGTCAGAAACCCAATACTGCCTAATAAGATTCATTTAGTACACGGACGTTATCACGCAGTACCAGCTCACTACACCATATGTTGTGGATGCTGATTTAGGATGCTGCCAACTATGCCAATTTGTCACAAAATGAGTGATTATGGATCCTACATAACTTTGAGGCAGCAGCAATTTAAGATTTATTAACACTGTTATGGTAATCACAATATTAGGTTGAATTATTTTAACAATACTTAATCATCAGTCAATTATCAGAGTGATTTAATAAAATTTGTTATAGTTGACACAGCAACTTAAAGATTTGAAAATGGCAAGATTCACCCGAGACTTATGACAAAGTTTCCTAAACAAATCGCACACACATAAACACACACACACACACACAGAGGTTAACCTATGATGAAGATTTTTCTCTCTTTGTAAATTGTAGGAAATTATTGGTATCAAATGATCTCTGAAACCTCGCAAAATTTAATTGGACTGAATTACTCACAATTCTCCCTTGTCAGTATTTGTCAGCAGACGATCTTTAAACCCTTTTTCTTTGTTGGCATCTATCAGAGGATGATCTTGGAAATCTGAAATCTATTATTCAAAATCCTTGCAATATGTACCCTGAGAGGCATCCCAACTTGGCGGGGGAGGTACTGGGTCACAGCCCGCTATGGTCCCAGGGGGCTCAAAGGGTCTCACCCAGAATTGCTATTTATAGGATTGTGAGATGATTGACTTCAGTCAGGGTTTTTTGTTTGTTTGTTTTGTGTTGGTTAGGTTTTTTTTTTGTTGTTGTTGTAGTTGTTGTTGGTTTTTTTTCCATTTTGGCCACAATTCTTGTCTGGTAATTCTGGTGTCTTCCAGAGTGGGTTATGATCCAGGCAACGGGAGTTTCGAGTATGGTTAGGGAGTGCCTAACTGTCCTAACTCGCTACACTTGTAGCCAAGATAAGAACACAATGTTGGCTGGTCCTGACATTGCAACATGGCCCAGGAGCAGGGTCTGTACCACCACACCATACAACTCCAAACAATTCTGAAGATAGACCCAACTCCTAGACAGTAACAACTATATACATTGGCTTGGTGAAAGGCTTGAAGGCTTTTTCTGTCACTTGTAATGCAGAGGACAACACACCGTTTGGCAAAAGTGAATTACATTACATGCAAAAATACTGTACTATTTGATGACTTGCATGTAATTGAAATCAGTTTTAATTTACACTGGTCTATTAGATTACAAAGCCATACAGATTTTTACCTGAAAAGAGATTTATGAGAGGTGCTTATAAGTATAGTTATGCACTATTGCCTAGTACTAGAGCTTTCCAATAAACTTTCTGCCTTTCAATTATTTTAAAATACATAGCTACAACAACCTGATAAAATAAATTTATTCAATACAGACTTACTAGACATAACACTGAAGCACTGGTATTTTCTAGTTAAGCCAAAGACTGTAACACAACAGTCCTATAAATTTATCTTAGAATGTCAAAGAAAATAATTATAATCTAACCAGCCCAGATTAATATATCACACCACCACCTGAACTGGAAAACAGACCAGGATAAACTCAGCCATTAAATAACAAGTAGCAGCAGGAATTTTCTTTGGAGGACAAAAATCAGAAGATGAGTTTTAAAGCAAGAAAACACCCTGAAATTTCAAGCAGAATTCTGGGCAGCTTTTTGGCCTGAGTGCAATTTTTTTCCATATGAGCAAGTTTGCTTGGAGCTCAGAAATTTAGGCTAATAAGCAGTAAACTGTGTTTGCATGCCAGATTGTCAGAATGATGCTCAAATTAATTATAAACAATGGCTTTGCTATCACCAATGAAGCCAAATGTATGCTTAATTTAATTGCAAACATCAGGAATGAAAAATGGTGGCTCTCACACTTTATGACACCAGCCCCTTTTTTTCTCCTGCAAATTATACTATAGCCTGTCAGAGGGGACTGAGAGACTTTTTCAGTCCTTTGCAAATAGTTATATTTTCTTTTTTTTTGGGAGTGGGGAGTGGGGGGGAGGGTTGTATGTATACTTACAGACACACACACACGTATATATGTATAGCCATATGTAAACAAAAATTTTTAGGGTACACATAAATATAGTGGGACCAGTCACATACATGATGTAGTTTACATTTCTTAGGAGATATTTTGGGCAAAGTTATGGAAGGAGATCAATTCATCTTTTGCTGAATCTGCTGTGTTCCCTCCTGTATGGGTCTATAAATCCTACACAGTCAATAAAGTTTTGCATGCAGCTATCCCGTTCTGGTCAAACATCCTAAAATATTAATTCTTCATGTATTAGTCCTGTACCTACAGTTTCACAAGGCAGAGCACAGAGATATTAGAAGTTTTGAGCTGCATCAAGGGCAGATTTTAATTCAATGTATTTGCTAAGGAATACAGTAGTTATTCTGGTTAGCACACCCAAGTCAAACAAATAAGATTAGTTGCTGTTAAGCAAAATGTAAGAGATGAGTATTTTAATGTAATTGTCTACAATGTTCTGCCAACAGTGACTGATGTTCTGAGCAGATGTCCTGTGGGAAGTGAATGGGGAGTGCTTTCAGAAGCTGCAGCTCTCCACTGAGGCTCTCAGCTAAGGCTGGCTGCCCTGCACCGGGAAGAGCTGAGGTCTGTCCCGTACCGGTTTGTTGTGCCCCTCGCTGAGCAGGGGAGAAGCGGAAATATAGTCAGGAAAGGAATGCTTTAAACAGATTCTGTCCACCACTGTTGAGAAACAAATATATGACCACACCTTGGGTTTATCTGCACTAAAAGATCGAGATTTAGGATTAATTGCTATAATCTCACTTGCTACAAGACTGCTATTTACAGTATGTACATGTTAGCATTTGCTGTAGCTGTGACTTGTTCCCCAGCTAGATCAGAAATGTCAAGGCCACTAGAAAGTTGATTTGACCTGAAATGATAAGGAAGTAAAACAGATTCTGAGTAATAAGTAGTTTTCTCAGCACAGTCTCTATTATCTTTTGTGAAGTGATTAGTTAAAAGGATATGGAAATCAATATGAGACACAAGAAAAAACATGTTTCATGGTAATGTGGGGCAAGACAGGCATCCCTGCGAAAAGGATATAATAGAGGCTGTAAAGCGTTAGGCTCCATTAAAAAAATTAAGTATCTACATCAGGATGACACATAAGTGTTTGCTGAAGTTATTAATTTTAGCAGCTGTTCAAAAGCATCCTATTTTCTTTAGAGCTAGAACTCCATATGTCCTTGAACGTTTGAACAAAACCAAATGGGTTTACATCTTTCTGCTACTTCCTGGACTGTACTGACTTAAGGACTCTGTTCTAATTAAGGCATCTGTAAATACAGCAAACAACTTAGCTGAAGATATAGAGGTAAAAAATGGACATGGAAAGTCAGCCAAGCATGTCATAAACAATGCCTTAATGAAGAGAGGGAAAATGAAACAATGCAAAAACCAATCCAGTCCTACAAAAGCATTACTGTTTCAAACATTGTCATTAATGAGGGAGTAAGGGGGACATTTCCTCCTGCATTTATAGGTACATATCAAACTTTAGTATCTTAGTAAGGAAGTAAAACTTAAAGTACCCAATTTAGGAGCCTATTTTTTTTCGCTGACCATGCAGAGACCCCTAAATGAGACAGAATAAATAACTCTTCTGATCTGTTAAGTGGTCCCAGAGTAGTACATCTCTTCCCACCAAACGTCTTCTATAATAACAAAATCTTTCCAGATCATTATGACCATTACTGGAAATAGAGAATTGCTGCAAAATATATACCATTTGATAAAACGCAGGTTTTCGTACAAATCTAGTCCAATCCACGAATCAGTATTTCATGCATCCATAAATTGATGTAATAATGAGGCATGTTTGATACTTTACCTGTTTTAACTCCATATTTTAAGGTGTCCCTATAATTGAGAGAGACTGAAATATCAAATGACTGTCTCAAAGCTTGCTTGTGTCTGTGCAAACCTCAAGGACAAGCTGTGGCCTTTGGATTAGTCTAAGGAATGTCACCCAAGGAAGCAGGAGTGTATTGAAGGATGCACCCCCCACTCCCTTGCATTGTCAAACTCCTTAGATAAGCTTCAAAGGGGCAGACATGGATCTGCTTGAGGGTAGGGAGGCTCTGCAGAGAGATCTGGACAGGCTGGAGCAATGGGCTAAGGCCAACTGCAGGAGTTTCAATAAGGCCAAATGCCGGGTGCTGCACTTGGGCCACAACAACCCCCAGCAGCGCTACAGGCTTGGGGAGGAGTGGCTGGAGAGCTGCCAGTCAGAGAGGGACCTGGGGGTGTTGATTGACAGCCGGCTGAACATGAGCCAGCAGTGTGCCCAGGTGGCCAAGAAGGCCAATGGCATCCTGGCTTGCATCAGAAACAGCGTGGCCAGCAGGGACAGGGAAGGGATCTCACCCCTGTACTCAGCACTGGTGAGGCCGCACCTCGATTACTGTGTTCAGTTTTGGGCCCCTCACTACAAAAAGGACATTGAATTACTCGAGCATGTCCAGAGAAGGGCAACAAAGCTGGTGAAGGGTCTGGAGCACAGGTCTTATGAGGAGCGGCTGAGGGAACTGGGGTTGTTTAGTCTGGAGAAGAGGAGGCTGAGGGGAGACCTCAGCGCCCTCTACAACTACCTGAAAGGAGGTTGCAGAGAGCTGGGGATGAGTCTCTTTAACCAAGTAACAAGCGATAGGACAAGAGGTAATGGCCTCAAGTTGCACCAGGGAAGGTTTAGACTGGATATTAGGAAGTATTTCTTTACAGAACGGGTTGTTAGGCATTGGAATGGGCTGCCCAGGGAGGTGGTGGAGTCCCCATCCCTGGAGGTGTTTAAGAGTCAGGTCAACATAGCGCTGAGGGATATGGTGTAGTTGGGAACTGTTAATGTTGGGTTGATGGTTGGACTGGATGGTCTTCAAGGTCTTTTCCAACCTAGACAATTCTGTGATTCTGTGACTCTAGGCTGAACCCTTCCAAGCCTTCCAGAATCCTTGTGAAACTCCAGGATTCCTCCATCACAGGTTCTCTTAACATTACTCAGGAGAATCTTTGCCCAAGCAAGGATCCTTCTCTGAAACCTTCAGCATTTTTAGCAGATAACAAGTCTACGCAGAAATGAGGAGAACATGTAACTCAGTGTTAAGCTTTGTCAGCTCAGCCAGGCTGGTTAGAGACTCTTTTTGTGACTATAAATATTCTGCTGAGTTTCTCCCTGCATATTCATTTCACAGGCAAACAGGAACAGGGATATAACAAAACAGTGAGTAAAGGAAAGAAAATGGTTAAGAACATAGGGCCTTAGCACATGAATGTCTTTGCAACATTGGTAATTATGCTGTACTTCTTGCTTCTGGCATAAGAAGTGCCACAAAATGCAAACCTGGCTTGTAAGAGACTTTTCATTTGCTTAGTGGCCATCTGCCAGTGGGTAAGATAAAGAAGGGTGAGAATCTTTTTTCAGCCATTCCCAGGACACAGTAGCATACTACTCCTCCACTCCACCTTCCAGCAGCAGTGACAGAACATGTATCCCAGCAAGAAAGGGAGACTTTATAAATAAATCTTCACACTGCTTCAAAGAGGTGGCTGCTGCAGTGACCACTGTACTTTCACAGGAAGAATTAGAGAGCCCAGAAGGTGAACATCCTTTCTTCCCCAGCACAGTCCTGAAAATGCTTTTGTTCATATTTACAGGGGAATTAGGAAGACAGACACAGCTGGGGGATGGGAAAGTATTTCCATGGCCTGGCTAGTCTCGCTCAATCCTCTGCACAACTGTTTTCGGAATACACACTATCAGCAGTTTTCAGTCGATCTGACAGAGGCAGCAACCTCAACGAATACTCTTCTCTCAGGTTTTGCCTGATGAGAAGGAAGGAAATTTTATTTCTGGGTAAGTTTTGAAGAGGAATAAGATATAGCAATAATGAGAAGAGACTGAGAGAACCGCAAAGAGTAATAATGCACAGAGACAGAAGTTGAAGAAAGGGGATCTTCATGCTCAGTGTCCTTCACTTGCTTCTCTCACATGTGGTGGTGCTCCTTAAGGACCCTGCCATAGTAGCACAGCATGCTATTGATACCCTGTGAGATCTTCTTGAGAGAACAGGCAAAGAGGGTATGTTCTCAGTAACATTAAAGATGTAGTAATCACAAATTATAAGATTTTTTAAAAAATTTAACCTTATCTGATGCATAGATATTTGCAAAATAATTCCCAAAGATCTCAGTGCAAGTCTCTCTCCTCACCCTTTTACTGGAGACTGCAGATACGTATTTTACTTATATTTCTAGGTTTAGAATTAATGTCTTCATCTGCAAAAATACCATCAGGGTAGGGGAGAAGGTGGAGGGGGAAGAATAAGAAAAAACATTGTTAGGAACACAAGAACTTCCATATCTGTGAGATTCGCTCTCCAGCTGATCCAGCTGAAGATAGGATCTGTTATTTGACTATGAAAGTAACTTTTCAGTCTCACATAGCACTGGATTTGAAGAAGCACTCTGAAAAAACCACAATCAACCAACCCCAAAAATCTCAGGTGAAGTTGCTGCACCTGGGAAGGCAGAGTAGCCTGAACCACAAGAATTGTTGTGTCATGGTAGAGCAACTGGTTTACCTGTATGTTGTCCTGAATCTGATTCCTAGCTGTGAGGGAGAGGAGGAAAGGGGAGAGATTTAAACATACTGATACAACCTGTGGTTTTAAAAAATCCAGGAAGCTGGAGATTTATGCTGGGGTAAGTATCACTGCAGGATTTTCCTGCATTACAGTCATTACTAGGGGTGGACTACAGACAATGGGCAGTCACAGGATATTGAGACAGACAGACATTGGCCTGTGGGCCATTCTTCTGTTCTTATTACTTAAAACAATTATTTTAATAAGAACAGAGGCTAAGTCTTGGGCTTTGCTTAACCTCCACGTTAAACTAATGCTTAAAGTTTATGAAGGAATGTCTGACCAGTTATTCTGAAAGTCAATAAAACAAGAATAGTTTTGAAAAAAGTTTTGCTGTCTTGATTTTTACACAGATGGTATAGATATACATGGACTTTTATCAAATAATTGCATTTGGTGTAACTTTAAATTCTGTTTTCACAGTGTAGGTATGGAATACGTTTTATGTCACTTGGTTTTTAAGATAATAAAAGTAACTGAAACAAGTGTTACTTTTCCTCCTGTCGCAATGGTACCACAACCCTTACTGGATAGTTATATTTCCTTTGCTCTTGACAACCAAGCACTTCCTTCACCAAAACAATGAAATGTAAGCCAAAAAAGCAACTTGTCAATGCAGTTAGTGCTGGCCTACAAAGACGGTGATAAATCTGATAGTCCTTGGAAAACTAGACATACAGTGCCACAGCAGCTTCTACCAGCTGCCAGAATGTCAACTTCCCAGATGTAATAAAAAGTAATACTTGGGAAATGTCCTGTCTTCTGGAAATTTAAAGTAGATCTTAAATTTCAATTTCTTTGACTTTGTAAAAGAGACTATTCAAACTTCTTTAAAAACCTGTGCTTTATAGCAGCAGAATGTTTACTTTTACTGCATATAAACATCATACACATCACGATTCAGAACTATGACTTCAGATTTTGTAGTACTGCTTTCAGGCATAAATGACAATAGCCACAAGTCTAACATAACTGTGCCCATAAATCAATCATTTAACTGCATTAATAAAAATAAAAGAAGGATAAACTTATTCACACTTATTTCATGTACATGGGAAGGGGATAATCTTTATATGGCTGAAGTTACAACTGTACAAACAGTGTTTACCTCAAATATATATGACATTTTGTCATCTGTCCTTCATTTTTTTCAATAAATTTGTTTTGATTTGTCTCTAGTTCTAACTTTGATCATGCCGAGTAAGGTTTATTTTCAGATTTCTGTAGATACAGGGAAAAAATGCTTGGTATGAATTTATGATTCAGAGATCATTCCTCATAGGTTGTGGAAATAGTCTTTAAAAAGTTAAATACTAATCTAGTTTTTCTAACTGCCTAAATTTAAAAGAAGGTTTCCCTTTGTTTCCTTAAAATGATCCATATATATATTCATTTTTTCATCTCTCCTCCTCACTCTGACTCCCAGCACAATGCACCTATCCTGTGCTTTTAGCCTCTGCTTTCCAACTGACTGCACATTTACTACCCATGAAAACTTTGCAGCATTACTTGGTAAATTCAACCTTTGGAGAGAGGGAGAAGCCCACAAAAGAAATTTCAGCAGAGCGATATCAGGAGGGTCACTCCTAGGAGGGTTGCAGAGTCCAACCCTCTGGGTTTGACATATTCACACCATAAGTTTCAGACGACTAAAGAATCCCAGACCAGTCAGAGAGCTGTTCAGGCTATCCAGAAAAAATGGTCCAAATTTGATCTCTCCTCACCCCAGCTGCTTGGAGTTAGTAACATTTTTCCCCTAGGTAAAAACACTAAACCCTGAACTCTTTGTAGAGGAAGGTTCCTATATTTTTTTTTTTTTTTCCTTTTTTTTTCCTCAACAAAATGTCTGTGTCAAGCTCAGAGAGTAGAGGACATGGTGATATCTTTCCTTTTTTTGGTATCTCAGTGAGCAGATGGTGGAAGACCTGTTTTTGAAGCTTATTTCTGCTTTATCAACAAGCAAAGGATAAACCATTTGGGAAGAGAAGCAGCAAAAGAAGCAAAAAGCACACTGTTCAAACTGTAACATCAAGGACTGGTTTTCAAAGGGTAGGGAGCCAGGACACTGCTCTTGCACCAATAACTATTTGTGTGTTTATTATTAAGATTTACCTTAGCTATCTGCTTTACCAAATTAATTTTCCATATCTGAAAATAAGTTTTCTTAAGAATATCTGTAATATCTGTAAAGTCAATAAAAATATGTTTAATATCTGTAAGAATAACGTAATATGTTGTCATACTTGCATAGTTGGCAGCAAGCCTATTCCAAAGATAACAACCTTTATAGTTGAGTTTTAAAGCTTGCTAATTTAATTAAGGATGGAAATATGCCAATTGTCCTTGTCATGTTAATGACAGACAGATTTATCAGGCTGGACTAAAAGAGCTGTAGTCTCCACATTGCTGACAGACCTGTTTTCTGGGATCACATGCCATGAAAGCAGTTGCGAAACTGCTGAGCATCATTCTCAGTATGTAGAGTCTCACATTCAGCACTGCAATATCTATGTTGTCAGCTTTTCCTTCTTCATCTGTACACGCAGTGTCCCATGGAGAGGTATGGTCAGGCACATGTGCACTGGCAGCCATGGGAAAGAGCTGGTCTGGGGGCGAATCTGTCCACCCCTTTTTCTTATCCTCACACTGCAACAGGAACATGCAGCAATGCTGACCCACACCTGTTTCCCCCAGGCTGGCAAACAGCCTGCTTCTGGGAGACTGCAATACGTCATGTCCACATGTCTTGACATATGCATGACCACACGTGGACAGCCAAGAACCAAGACTGTGGCTTGCAGAGGGGCAAAGAAGGCAGAGAGTTTTCTACAGCTGAAAAGGTTGGACTACCCTGTTAGACATTATTAATACTTATCTGAGTAGCAAACTCAGGTTAGTAAACTGGGAATTCTCACAGCCCATCATGGAAACTATTCTGTCAGGATTAAAGCAGGCACAGCCCTAGTGGGAGGCTGCCGCCAAAGAGGATGGTTCTACCCCTGCCCTGCCCTCCCCACACCTTGGCTAGATATTTCCTGTGACAGCTTCTGTGTCAACACTAGCATGTGGGCATGCAACGAGTCAGACCAGATGACTGATACAACTAAAAAGCTCACTCTTCAGAGGCAGAATGACACACCAAACAAAAAAGCCCAGAACAACCAGGGTTCAGCAGCTGACTTGGCTCCCTGCGCTATGAGGCTGCCAAAATGCAGGGCTGAGGAGAGGAGTCAGGGACATTCCCTTCAGCAGCAGCACAGACTTTGATCAGCTTCAGCCAAAAGCAAAATTGCACTTTCACTGCACCAGGGAGATATATAGACATGGTTTTCAAGATTAAAGATATTAATACACTTTGTCTCAATTCCCTATTTTTTTCCAACAGGTAACTTTGTTTCTGTGAACTATCTACTTAACAACTCAAGTAAAATAATATCTATTGATACTCAGTCCAGACTAATGAGGAACAGTAGAAAACTATCACTACACCTTCAACAGGATTAAACTGTTTTCCTGTTGTGAATCAGAAAAGGTTAAATATATTTCCTTTTGCTATAAATTACTCAAAAATATCAAACCAACCCACTCAATACAAACTACATGCATCAGCTTTCAACAAGTTTTCTCTCCATAGCTTACCCTGGTGGCAAAGCACAGAAGGTTGGGTTTGTTTCCTCCTGTTGTAAAGAGAGCTTGGTCCACAAGCAGGTTTCCTAGGCTGCATGCATAGTGATGGATGTTACACCATTGTTTATATGTAATAAGTCTTGTCCTTTGTACACAACACTAGTGTTTGGAAGTTGAAGTGTTTACCTCAAATCTCTACTCCTAAAAAAATTCTGGAGGGGAGTAGAGGGTACCAGTTTACACAGTCTAACCTTAATTCGGTTAACTCAGGCAACTGAGTTGCCTCCTGAGAGGTCCACTGCTTCTAGACTCTTTCTTTATTCAAAGCACCTAAGACACTTAAAATTAGGCAGCATTCATATGCTTCAAAGGAATGTGGAGTCACACTCCATATATTATCTATGAGCATACCAATTTTATGAATGCCTTCTTTTCTGTTCCACATTAGTTCAGTGTAACTACAATGACCTTGTGGGAGTTACACTGAACTTGCCAGGAAGTCACCAATGTGGCCACTGGGGAGCTTTTCCCTTAAATGATTTAGCAATTTTCAGGGCATCTTTCTTACATTAATGTCCATCAGATGATATCATGGTGTTTAATGAAGTTGGGTCTTCAGAGAAATTCACAGTTTAAAAAAAAAAAAAAAAGAGGTTTAATGGTCTTCAGCGCTGAAGACAAAATCTTGAAAGCAGTGAAGATCCAGAATTTTAGGCAGAGATTGGGTGCATAACTGAAATTGTCCACAATAACTATTGAAGTTTATCATCCAAATAAAAGTACAAATCAGTGAACACAAGGGCACCATTTGGCTTTTCAGAGTTTTGCTTCAAACAGCTAGCGGATATATGGGTGACTTTCAGAAATACTTTTCGCTTAAGAAATTTATGACTTGATGATGTGGTGGTGGAGAGAAGCGCATTTGTTATCAGTTGGCTGTTTGGCTGTTTTGGGTAGGGGTTTTTTTGGACAACAGTAAGAAATACATTAAAAGCATCAGATCACCTACCTAATTTTGCTACTTTCATCTCTCTATCATTTCACTGTATTAGAAAGAGAAAAAACTAAGACAAAAACAGTTGTTTGAATTCTTTCTATTGACTTAAAGGGATGAAACCAAGAACAATTTTTACTCTAGTAATACAGATGATGCAAAAGTAATCCCTGTTACCTGCACATAATTTAGGTAATTTTTACAAGTAGTAATAAGCCTCGCTATTTTTCCTACTTGAATCTGAGTGGTACAAATGATGGTCATAATATTTTAGAGAGTCTTTAATACTAAGTAGATTCCACAAAAATGTTACTTAATGACATCTTTAAACTTACTTGTCTTGTTAGCAGCTGCCTTGTGGTCCATGCTTATGCTTCTCTGGATAACAGTGCAGAGAAGGAAATGGTAGGAACCATGTGAACACAGTTTTGAAGAAGGGGTGAGGTTTATCTGTGTCTGAAGAGATACCCAATGCACACATTTTATATTGTCCTGATCTAATGGGAACAGCTCTCATTTGTGGGTGGTAGTTAATTGGATGGCTGAAATCTGCTTTTGTTTTGCTTTGGCCAGAGCCAGTCATTTTTAGCAGAGATCTCACCTGTAGAAAAGCTTCCTTAGCATTCTTCTTTCCCCAGCTGCCCCTCCCTTGTTATCTTTAGGCACAAGAGAGATGGTGCTTCTCATGTGTGATGTTAAACACATATTTGAAAGTACAGTGCCATCCATAGCTGCAACTTACTTAAACATGTTGAGTGCTTTCTGCTCTCAATGTGTTCAATAGGAGCTGAAAATATTCAGGAATTTTTGGGATCCAGTCCACAAAGAAGAATATTCCCATGTTGTGAGAGACGAGAAACCAGGCCTGTGAGAAACTAAGAAAAACAGCCTGAGAAAGCAAAAGTTGAGGCTGATCAAAGAAATGCCTCAAACACTCGCAAGACAAAACTATGAGTCACAGGGTGCATTCTGTGGAGGTCGAAGCTGGTAAGACTGCCTGAATAAAACAAGATGCAGCTGGAGGAGGGAGCCTTTTGGAGATAGGACGGTTCTGCTCTGGTGTGCCTGGCCAAATTTCAAGGGCCATCTGTCCGGTGAATGACCTTTGCTTCATTATCCATGAAATTCATATTAAAGTTAACACCCCTCAATATGCTAACGAAGGCTGACATGATCATGCTAATTACATCATCCCATGAAACAACTTACCCCTCCCCGTACATGGGATACATAGGTATGTGGGTCGACCTAGGGGACGGACCCAAGGAAAGTGGGTATAAATCAAGGGAGGGGGAAAGAAAGGGGGGGGCCTGGAGAGTGCAGTTAAGCGAAAAAGACAGATGTCTCCTGGAACCCTTGCTGGCAGGATCAACACAGAAACCCAGACCAGTGGTCTGTATTTGCCTATTCCCTCTATCTCCCTCTTTTCCATTTTCCATTAAGAAATGCAAGGCATATTGTATTGCTTGCCACAACTTGCTATATACCTAGCCAATTATCGTGTGTTCAATTAGTACATTGTGGGTAGTTAATAAATGTTTGGACTTGGAGACTTGTTGTCCGCTCCGTTGTGGATTTGCGAATCTGAGTCACTTGTCTGCCTCATCTGAGCGGGATGTGACACATGTTTATGAACGTCTCTGTTCAATTTCCTGTTTTACCAGCACAACTCTCCTGATGTCAAGCATGGCTACTTGGACTGAGACTCTTCACATAGTGTTACCTCAATTTTACTTGCCTGAGTTCCCAAAAGCAATTCTCAATCCTGAATTAGGTGCCTGCTCCTTCTCTAATGAGCAAGAGAAGCTGCATACTTCAGGTGGCATACTGAAAAAACAAAATAAGCTGTAGAGAAACAAATAAAATAATTGGAAATGGAGTGAGGCATCCAGAATAGCTCCCTTCATGTACAGGTCCAGCTAGGTAAGAGATTGGCCTTTTGTGATAGTATAACAACAAAAATACTAAAGACTAAATGAAGAGGTTATAAAAGCACTAAAGATAAAACCTCCTAGAAGTCTTAAAATTCTTTCAGTCTTTAGCACTCTAGTGAATCTTCGAACCTTTGTAAAGTTCCTATTGGCTAATTCTATGTATAAAGAGCGATACCTTTCTCAACATGCTAGACTTTTTATACACCCATGATATCAGTAGGTCCACTATCAGGTAGGTATTGAGAAGCATATTTATCACCTAACCATAGAAACAGAATGTCATTTACAGGGCACAGCAATCTATTAAAAGCACCTTTTACAGCAATTACTTTTTGATCTGAAAAAAGGACTTGCATCTTAGATATTAATGAGGCAAAGATTCAAATAGCATGTTGTCAAAAGAAACATATGCTACTTTCTCTTGAGGGGTAAGTTTAGTATTTCACAAATTCAAAATGGGGACTATATTGATTCACTTAGTTCTGTTTCACTCTTTATTCATGAAAAGGAGAATAGAGGAGACTTGAAAAAAGGTTTCACTTGCTTTCTATTTTTTTCTCCCCAAGTGAGAATGGTTTCAATGAACCATATTTATCACTGAAAAATGGAAAATGTCTATTGTCATTTACATCTCACTGGTTTCTAGATATTTTATAGATGCTCTGTTTACTTTCCCATTGATTTGTCAAATGTTAAAAAATATAATAATTTAAGAATTTGAAATCACTGCAGAGAGGAGAGAAAAGTTTGTAGACTTTTACTCTGGCTGTGCAACTTCTAACATATGCAATAGACAAAATCAAAGGTTTTTGGTCCTGTTCCTTCTGTAACTATTTTCTACCTTCTAGAGGTATTTGTATGCCAGTATCATAATGCTTATTAAGTATGCTTATGTTTTTGAATGGAAGGTAATAACAAACTGATTCTTATATGCACTTTTGATTTTCTTGCTTTCTTCTCCATTATAGTTGAAGATTACAGATGATTAGAAAAATGATGTTTTTTTCACTAAAAGTTTCAGAGAAAGTACATACATTACTTTAAATCAAACTTTTCCTTAAAACACAAAAGTGTTGGGTTGTTTTTTTTTTTCTGAAGTATCTCACAGTTTGCTTAAGCTCCCATTCCCCTCCAAGTGCAGGCTGTTTGTCTAAACTCCAGGTCTCATAAGAAATTACTCCTCTGTTTCATCTTTCCTTGTTTGCAGCATGAGAAGTGTATTTATGAGCAGTACCTGTCCTACAGAGGGCTTTAGGGAGATGAGAAAGGCAAAGTACAGTTTCAGAGAGACACAACAATATTTTGAAGGTAAGAGATTTGGATTTTCAGCAAAAATATTACAAGTTCAGAATAAAAAAACAAATCTAGATTTTCCTTTAAAAGCAGCTTTCTATAGGAAAAGCCATACCACTTCACTGTGGATGAAACAGACTATATGGACTAAAGTGCAGGGAACCGTTAGGTCATCCAGCACTGTAGCAACACTTGAGACCCTTCAGATAATTCCTAAATTAAGCCACAAGGCTTTTTTCACCAGAGTCCTAGCTACCTCCCTATGAACAATTGCATAGCTCCATCAAGCTTCCCTTATCTTATCAAATCATGGGTTGAAAAAGGTAATGTTGGGAACTATATGTAGCTTGAGTGATCGGGCACCAGGAGAGGCTGCTTTAGAACAACATTTGCTGGTGTAGGTCTTGTTGATATGCCCCATTCTAGGTTTGGGCTTATTTTCCAAACATAAGCTGATGAAGTGGAACTGAAACCTCATTTTGCATTAATTGATCAGCAAGTCGGTAGCACTCTTTCTGATGGTTTTACTGCAGTAAGAAAGAGGTCCTCCACTGTTATGCAAAAATAAATGAGGTGAACAGATATGCATTCAATTATTTCCTTCATCTTCATCTTATCTGTGACATCAATTGCCAGCTACATACAAATGTGACTACAGATGTATTTTTTTGCATGATTTAGCCATTTTCTTTCCAGAGTTGTCTTGGAAGGGAACTGTTTTAAGAAGGTTAAAAAATAGGACTGTAGGAAAAAAAAAATGAAAGAAACCTAATGCTCCCAGTTGCATGTGAAGTGAAAGCATATTCTGTCTGGCAGAAGTTGCCCATGCATTCTACTCATGCAAGTTTTATAGATTTTTCTTTTTTAAATTTCCTCCCTCAGCTGGCTCTACCTAATTTCCATTAATTTGAGCAGGAAATACATATACAAATCTAAAGATGAAATGTTCGCCTTTAATGACTGTCTAAAATTAAAACCATTAAAATTTACTAAACTTTAAACTTTGGCCTTTTCTTTCATTAAGTTTGTTCTCAGTTATTTCTTCTAATATAAATTTTATATTACAATAAAGCCGAGTCTTTTGGAACTTCAATTTTTTTTTTTTTTTTAAATTATTGTTTCCTTGAAAAGGGCATATGAAAAGCCTTCAGTAAGAAACACTGCATTAAGATTATGAATACAAATTTTAATTTTAAGCACAGAATCATATAATGGTTTGGTTTGGAAGATCATCAAGTTCCAACCCCCCTGCCATGGGCAGGGACACCTTCCACTAGATCAGGTTGCTCAAAGCCCCGTCCAACCTGGCCTTGAACACTGCCAGGGAGGGGGCAGCCACAACTTCTCTGGGCAACCTGTTCCGGTGTCTCACCACCCTCACAGTGAAGAATTTCTTCCTCACTTCTAATTTAATCTTCCCTCTTTCAGTTTAAAACCATTACCCCTTGCCCTACCACTACACTTCCTGATAAAGAGTCCCTCCCCATCTTTTCTGTAGGTCCCATTTAAGTACTGGGAGGCTGCTATAAGGTCTCCCCAGAGCCTTCTCTTCTCCAAGCTAAACCACCCCAACTCTCTCAGCCTGTCCTCATCAGGGAGGTGCTCCAGCCCCCTTATCATCTTCTTGGTCTCCTCTGGACCCACTTGAGCAGGTCCATGTCCTTCTTATGTTGGGGGCCCCAGAGCTGGACACAGTACTCCACATGGCGTCTCATGAGAGCAGATTAGAAGGGGAGAATCCCCTCCCTCGACCTGCTGGCCACACTTCTCTTGATGTAGCCCAGGATACAGTTGGCTTTCTGGGCTGCGAGAGCACATTGCTGGCTCATAGTCAGTTTTCCATCCACCAACACCCCCAAGTCCTTCTCCACAGAGCTGCTCCCAATCCACTCATTGCCCAGCCTGTATTTGTGCATGCGATTGCCTCAACCCATGTTCAGGACCTTGCACTTGGCCTTGTTGAACTTCATGAGATTAGCACAGGCCCACGTCTCAAGCCTGTCAAGATACCTCTGGATGGCATCCCTTCCCTCCAGCGTGTCGACTGCACTACACAGCTTGGTGTTGTCAGCAGACTTGAGGTGCACTCAATCCCACTGTCCATGTCTCCAACAAAGGTGTTAAACAACATGGGTCCCAAGAGTGACCCCTGAGGAATGTCACTCATCACTGTTTTCCACCTGGACTGTTTTCCACCAGCCATTGACTGCAACTCTATGAGTGCAATCATCCAGCCAATTCTTTATCCATCAAGTGCTCCATCCATCAAATCCACGTGTCTTCAATTTAGAGACAAGGATGTTGTGTGGGACAGTGTCAAATGCTCTGCACAACTCCAGGTAGATTATGTCAATTGCTCTTCCTTGATCCACCAATGCTGTAACCCCTTTGTAGAAGGTCACCAAAGTTGTCAGGCATGATTTGCCCTTAGTGAAGCCATGTTGATTGTCACCAATCACCTCCTTAATTTCCATGTGCCCTAGCACAGTCTCCAGGAGGATCTGCTCCATGATCTTGCCAGGCACAGAGGTGAGACTGACTGACCTATAGTTCCCTGGGTCCTCTATTTCCCTTTTTAAAAATAGGAGTTATGTTTCCCCTTTTCTAATCAGCAAGAACTTCACTGGATTGCCACCACTTCTCAAATATTATGGATAGTGGTTTAGCCACTTCATCCACTGGTTCCCTCAGGGCCCATGGATGCATCTCATCAGGTCCTATGGACTCGTACACCTTCAAGTTCCTTAAGTAGTCACAAACCTGATCTTCTCCTATGGTAGGCAGTTTTTCATTCTCCCAGTGTCTGCCTTTGCCTTCTGTGTCCTGGGTTGTGTGGCTGGAGCCCTTGCTGGTGAAGACTGAGGCAACAAAAGTCACTGAGTACCTCAGCCTTCTCCATATCCTGGGTGACCAGGTCTCCCTTTTCCTTCCAGAGAGGGTCCACATTTTCCTTAGCTTTTCTTTTATCACCAACGTACCTGTAAAGTCTTTCTTCTTGCTGTTGGTGTCCCTGGCCAGATTTAATTCTATTAGGGCTTTGGCCTTCCTAATCTGATCCCTGGATGCTTGGACAGTTTCTCTGTATTTTTCCCAGGCTACCTGTCCTTGTTGCCACCCTCTGTAGGCTTCCTTTTTGTGACCAAGCTTGTCCAGGAGCTCCTTGTTAATCCATGCAGATCTTCTGTCATTTTTACCCAACTTTCTCTTTGTTAGGATGCATCGCTCCTGAGCTTGGAGGAAGTGGCTAACATGAATTTAAAGCAACTGTGGAAAAGAACCTAGAAGTATTGTGTCAGATTTTTGATGCCTAAATTATAAAATGTTTCACTTCTAAGTTTAACAATTATAAATTTATAGGCCGAGTGATTGTAAAGATTATCAGCACTTGAAAATGCATGTCATGTCATCAGGAGTGCAACTAATTCTCTCTGAATTTGCAATACACTTTTCTATTTTAGTATTACTTTTGAATTTGACAAAACTTCAAGAGACCAGAACCTCCTAAAAGATTTACTCTGTAAAGTTAATTTTCACTGAATTTTTATCCCTTCTTTCAGCCAGTATATTTACCAACCTAGAGGCGTGAACAGCACAGTGAGGAGTCCACCTGGTCCTACACTGGTGTGTTGGTGCTACACAGCCCTTTCTTTACACATTCAACCAAAACACCAAGCAAACAGATGCCTTGAATTCCCCTGAGCACAAGAATACTCTAAAGTTAGTACAACTGGTCTCTCTTACACAGATAAAGAACAAAGAATACAGGCATAAAAGGAAGTATATGCTGTTCTCATGACACCATTTTAAAGTGGGATGAAGCCTCTTTTTCATTCACTTCCAAGGCCCTTTCTTCACGGCTTAGGAGATCCTGCTATCTTTACAACTGGAATAATGCATCACTAGCATACCTGCATGTGTGGAAGATAAATGCAAAATAACATCAAGAAGCTTTCTTCCCTCTGAATTAATTTGTACAGAAGGGGCTTGGAGAGTTAAGAGGAAAGCACTTAGCTCAAAACACTCATCAGACTAGACATCATTCTTGAGACGCAAACTAGCATCCCATTTACCATGTTGGAGGGAGGCTAGGAGAAGGACAGATAAAAAGTTTTTAAAGTGGCTGTTCACTTTCAATTTCCTCAGAAAAAGAGAAGACAAGGACTGCAATAAAGCCTGTCACAATAATTTTGGAAGCTGCAGAAGCTAAGTTTGCCTTTTAAACAACTCCTTTGAGCACTCCATGTTCTCAACAAGAGTAATTGAAAGACAAAGCTTTTACAGCTTCTGAAATGCCTGTGCCTGTTCCCTCTTTACATAGATCAAGGACACTAAGAGGGTAATTACTGACTCTCTGGAAATAAACAGCCTACAAAAAGCTTGAAAATCAGTAGTTATGCTCTTTGTCTGTCCTTACCCCCTTCCTTAGTTTGCTGACAGAAATGGACTGAAGAGGGCTTTTGAAGACATTGGCTCTTCACCTTTGTCAAACAGTTATTTTACAGAAGTTATTTCTTCCCCTTGGTCTTCCTTTTTTGATTAGATATCTGCAATGTCCTATAAGGACCTAAAATTTACCTGCTTGACCACAGGAGGATCATCCTTGCTTAGATACCTTTTCTAGTTCTGCAAAAATTATTGTAGTTGCATCTACAGTGTCTTTTCACTAGGCACCAAGGGGTAGACTCCTTCATGCCTGTAGTGTTTTAGGCTTCTGTCTCATTAGGACTTCAATTATTCCTCGAACAAGGTCAGACAGTACCCGTACTGTAAACTGGCTGCTTTGCCTCCTAACCCAGTATCCATCCACAAACTTCTCCAGCTGGGAAGTGTGATCTCACCTACCCTGCACACTGACAGTATCTGTTTCTCTCATCACCACTGCCCCAACCATTCTCTGCAGAGGCCATGCCATATGCTTCATATAAGTTACTGCCCAAATCCTCCCTCTGCTGACTGGGAGGTTATAACACCATGAATGGGTTCCTTTTTGGGACAGAGAGAGGACACGGGCAAGGCTGCTTCTTCAGCTCCAGCAGCAACTTGTGTTGCTTTAAAATGACCAACTATGGCCTAAGATTATTTAAGATTTGTGTATAAGATGAACATACCATACATGCACATACACAGAAATTCTAGAGCACGCATGTTTATAAGCAACATGATCTACAGCAGGTTTCCCTGTGTGGTGATACCCCCATGATTTAGGGTAGCCTGATGCACAGATTAGTAGGGACAATGGGAAACTCAGCCCTGTTCTGGATAAAGGCCTAAAATCCCCTCGAGAGCATTCTGTCTTCAGAATGGGCTGGGGCTCACTTGCATATAGCTTCTCCAGCACCAGGGCACCATGGAGGAGTTTAACGGTTAGCCTTGGCAAACTCTTCTGCTTTCTCTCCATGTTGCACTATTCACTTCTTATCCTCAAACCTGGAATTAGCTGCAGGACAGGGCTCCCTTTTCCAGCTGGTTAGTTGGCTTCATCTATTAAACTGTCTCATTTGGAAGGTGTCATGACACTTGCAAAAACATCACTTGTTGCATTTAACATTTTGTGTAAGCAATGCCCACACAAATAGATGCAATCAGACATAATATACCATACTACTTTCTTTGTCTAACTGACAGCCCCTTAGAAACCTTACCTTTTTTGTATCTAGTCTGGGGCTAGGACTGCTGCTAGATAAGAATAGTTAAATATTTAAAGCGTATTTGCAGAAAACAGCCTCTGACTTGAAATTTTCAATCTGCAATGCAGATAAAGTTGAAATATTTAGAAAGTCATCTGAGTGACACACATATACAGGTTAGTTATGAGTCATGCCCACAGACCAAGCCTATGTGAGATATCCTGCTGTATTGCCTTTTATGCTAGTATCCAGAAAATTGTGCCATTAACAGCAGATTGCAAAAAAACCAGATGATAGAAAGGTTCCTTTCATTACTTAAATATAGCCCTCAAGCTTTGATGAGATAATCAAACCTCTTCACACACTTATGTCCTTGATAAAAATACATGAGCCATTTTTTAACTGATACTGGAAATGCTATTTCAATAAATCACAAAGGAGCATCTCTCATTTCTGCATTACAACAAGCTACTTCAAAACTAACCCAAACTGAACAACAATAAGTATCAAGTGAAAGGCTGAAATATGGAACATAAAAGGAAGGAAGCTATAATTATTGGTGCCCATAGCATACGACTCTCAGTCAACGCCCCAAAGCCACACAAAAAAAAGCCTCCGGAGAATGCTGAACAGTTCTTAATATCTTTCTGCTGAGGTCAAGCATTTGTCCCATCTGTGCGACAGATCAGTTCTGTGTAGGCTAATAATTATGTCTCACCCAGAAATTAAATACCTTTCATTATAATCACTGGGAAATGTTCTAGAAACAAAATAAAGGTTTTCAAATATGGGGGTAGGAGGAGGGGAGGTGGAAGGGAGGAAGAGAAAAATCTTAGAGAAATTCAAACAAAGCTTCACACCCAAATAATCAAAGAGTAAAGTAGAAGTTTGGTTGGTTAAGTGAACAATAAGAGACAAGACACAAAACAGGGTGCAGATTTCAATAATAGAAGGGCAGTGTGTACAGAAGAAATAAAGAAAATCCCAACCTTTATAAATGCAGGAGGATCATGTCTAGGGCTTAATGCATGTCAGACATTTCAAAGCACCAGTGGGTTAGTAATAACAAGACCGGACTACAAAGATATTAAGTCAAATAATTACGGTTTGTAGTCTAGCAACCGAAAGCAGTCCCAGCTTCAACAGACAAGGGACTTTTCTGCCCATTATTCAATCTGTGTCCGCTTTTTCAAAGGGAAAGCTGCTGTCCTGACTCCTTGCTGGTGGCGGCAGACAACGGGGCACTGGGGACATTCCTGCCCCAGGGATATATCTTCTTTATTCCCAGGGTGTTCCTGGGGCATAGCCCAAATCAGCGCCTTAGCTGATGCTATGGATAATGCAGAGAAGTGAAAATACTACAGAGCTGCTCTCTCATTGATGCACTGAACTATTAATTCACACATTTCTGGAGTTTTAAATGATACAAATCAGTAACTGGCCCATAATTGTGTTAGGTGTGACAGGCAGCGCATCTTCAGAAAGTCCATTGGAAAACAATGCTGCTAACACAGTAATTTGGAAAACTAGTACTGCTTGCAAACTGTATGCATGTTGGATGTCAGTATAGAGCATTTTTCTCCTTAGTGTATGAATTAAGCCAGTTCAAGAAGCACATACATAGAAGAAGCTGAAAACAACAAATCAAAGCCACTAGTCACACATTAACAGAAGATAAATAAAAAAGTGGTGTCATTTATAACACAGATTTAGCATCAACACCAGCCAGAGAGACATAAAACAACTAAAATAAAGCATTTCTGCAAGGAAAAACTACACATTTTCCTGTGGCGCTCACATTACTTTTAGGAAAATTTACACATTTTTAAAAAAGTCACTTATGCCCCCAAGTTCTTATAACTGCAATAATTTAACACTTTTTTTTCCTAATCATTGAGATGATTAGCTATACATCCAATTATAGTTTTTTTAAAAAGTAAAACCCAAGTAACATTATGAAACATTTTTCAAGCTTAGCATAAAAATGCATGAATGTGTGTTGCACCCAGAAATATTTTCCACTCAATCCCCCTAAGTCATGCAGTTAAACAACTTGCTGTAATATAACATAGCCATAACATTTTTGTTTAAAATATGCTTTGAAACATACTTGAAACTAAACAAGAATCAGGTAATCTACATGCATTACAGAATAATGAGTTTCTCAAGTTGTGCAAGGCAGCAATTAGTTTGAATAGTGAAAAGATGAGGTTGTAAAATAATAAAAATAATAGTATTCCTATATTTAGATGAACATGTTTTTAATTTTAAAATTTAGTAAAAATGTGTTTTAAAACTTTTTTAATACAGTGTTTTATTATTTTGTTTGTTTTTAATTTTTCATAGAAAATTGAGAAAATACAATGAATGAATTTTCCTTGGATTAATTTTTTTGATAAGAAATAATTTCTTATTTGAAAGATTGTGACTGAAATTTAAAAGATTGTGCTTTGAGTGAAATATTTTTCACTGTTCTGTGAATGATATTAGAACAAATACAGTAGAAAAAGTATAACAGAAATCAGAATAAAAAAGTAATATAACTTTTTTTCATAAAACCAATTAACAGTTAACTACAGTTGTTCATATATTTTGACCAATTTCAGTCATTTTATGGTTAAAATATATTTCGTTATAATCATGTTCAATTTCCAAAGACAAAGTAATTTTAAAATAAATTTATCTTTTAGCATTTCTTTTTTAAAAACTTAAGTTAATTTTTGTTCCCCCACAAAAAATCTGATCGTAATAACATCTCATGTGTCTTTGGTCAACAGCTCTAGTGTTTTCATTGATTCTTCTTACTGAAGGGTGCTCAGAGACAAGTGCATGAAGGTACTTTGCAAGGCTGTTTAAAGAAAACATAGCCAATTGATGTTACAACATGTTCATGCACTTTTAAATAAGTGGTTTATATAATGTTTTAGGCTGGCACTACTCCTCTAAATAATATTGACTCCAAAAAAGCATTCCAGATTTCATTTTGCAAGTATAACCTGTAGTATGCTTGGAGAGTATTAACTTTTAAAAGGATATTTCCTCTGAACTTTTATTGAGCCCAGAACATTCCTTCAGGGCCTTGTATCATTATTGAGTGACAAAATTAAATCAACAGTTATTTATTGCAGCCAAAAGCAAAGATTATTTCTTTACTTTTCTTAGTTACTCTGTTTAATAATTCAAGACAAACCAAAGCATTTGGCTACTGGTCCAAATAGGGATTGACTCATAACTGCAATGTCTGCAGAAGAAACTGAAAGCTGATTTACCATGGTCTTGCCTCTGCTTTATTCCCCTCCCTGTTTTCCTTGCTGAGCTGTACCTCTAGGGTAGACAGAAGGAACAAGTGTCTCAGGCAATCCTTCAGAGTACCTTATGTAAGAAATAATAGAGCAGGTTAAAAAAAAAATACAATGGAGAAAGAAAACTGGAAATCAAGACCATAAGGAATTGCTATTTAGTAGTTCCTCTTTGATCTCTGTCAAAGCCTTCGAGATGCATTTAAAACCATGATTAGAATCGATGAGGACTTTTAAAAAAAAATCTTTTAAAGCTTAAAGTGTTTTTCCTCTCCATTTTTGGAGGATGCCTATCCTTGGAAAAGGGTTGTTGGAACTGAAATTTACTGGGAAGTTTTCTCAGAGCTAGGCTTGCATTTTTTCCTAAAGACAAGAGACAGAAACGCAGCAACCAACAGGTGAAGGCATTCTTCATGACTGTAACCATGTTGGGGAACCTGTTAGAAATACAGGTGTTTTGCAGGCACGTTTGCGCCCAGTGTTATGGGATAAATTGTTTTTCCTAAGAGCAGGCATGCCTGTTGGAGGACATGGATGCTGTAAGCAGCACAAAACACTGAGCAAAAGTTTCTGAATGATTGGGCATGAAGTGGGATAATCTTCTCTCCCACACATATACCTCAGTCTCCATGAACCAGAGTGTTTAGAAATGTAAAAAATGCCATCTAGGCCTACTCCACGGTTGTAAAGATCATTCTTCAGAAAGCAACATAGCCCTGATCTTGAAAAAAATCCATATCCATGAAAGCACTTACATATGATCAACCTCAAACACATCCACAACTTGTTTCACCTAATCCATCCCAAATAAGAGTCCAGTCTGGTCTGATACTGTGTTGGTATCAACACAGAAATGGATACATTGCTGGAAGAGGTATGCTGTTATAAAAAATACAGATAAAAATCAGGAGTTGTTCTTTCCTTAGGTATTCTTGGGGAAAAAAACAAACAAATTTTGTACACAGAAGGCATTCCAAAAGGAGATGCAATTTAAACCAAAGCATTTTGTTTATTCTGTTGGAAAGCAGAGCTATCAATGCACAAGTTCTGTCCACACCTCTCAAGGAACGTGTCACCCAGCATCTCTAGGCTGGAAAAACATTTGTCAGTCACTGCTGCTTTAGTACATACAGAGCACTCAACACCTTTGTCTTCTTCATCTTATTTGTATATTTAGAAATGTCTTCCTTTTCTGTAGAGTTTAAAAAAAACACAGTTCCCCTATCGTGCTGTTTGACTGCTGTAACTATAACCTCATAAAATGAAAGTGTAAAATATGGCATAAGATGTAATATAACTATATTTATATTAATGCAACACTATAAATATATTTTAATTTTCTCTGTCTTAAAGTATGTATGGCCTCTTTTTTTAATGAACAAGATGTGTGCCTAACTCTCATAACACTAGAATTACTTTCTTTCAAAGAAGTTGTTATCACACAACAAATCAGATGAGCTGGAGGACAGCAGTGGTGAGAAAATTTTAAAAGAAGTTAAAGTGGACTGAAATTAACTGGAAGAAAACCCATAGAATGGAACAGTCAAAAATTAACTAATGGAGAGGAAAGGGAAAGATTTCTCAAAATATAAACGTGTTGCAGAGAATGAAATCTTTGCTCTTGTTTCCCTTGTGATCCAGCCAGTCAGAGCTTAAATTCTTTCCTTCCTCATTGAAATATATCTGGTTTATAGGGCTTTAGCCTAAAATCTGCCCACTTCCCCATGCCCCCCCCCCCCCCCTCCCCCCCCCCCCAAGTTTCAAACCTAAAGCCATTCAAATGTGCAGGGTATTTTTGTTTGGCTGGATTGTAACTTTCTATTGTGCAGTTATTCAATATACTGTTTCCCTCCTTCAGAGTAAGACTAATAAGCCATTACTACGTATGTATATGGGAGCACGCCCAGAGAGAAGAAATCAATGTAGCTTTCTGGGTGTATCCCAAACACAATGTGATTTTGTTTTTCTTACACACCGCTTCAGAGGTTTTCAAAGAGTTGACCGCTTTCCTCATAGATCTGTACCAACAAACAATTCCCAGAGTCTTCTGGTCCAAGAAAAAGAAAAATCAACACAAACCCTAGCAACAACATCAGGAAAACCCAGACAAGCAGAAAACTGCCTTGGAGGAAAAGCTGGCCTACTGAAAGTGTCATGGAGCAGTTATCCCAACTCTGACATGAAAAACCATACAGCACCACCTTGTGAGCTTCCCCTAAAAATACTCTTAAAGACACTGTAAAGATACAGTCGGAAGCACACTGATCAGTTTTAGAGCATAACTAGCAAAATGAGCAAAGACTCTGAAGCTTGGATTCAAAATGCACAGTGTGTTTAAAATCAGCTTAAAAAGATAATGAAAAAAATCAGATTGCATTCAAAAATAATGTAGGAATTAATGACCTGAAAACACCAGAAACATCACCTCTATGTATATTGATAGGAAAAAAAATATTGAGTGTTACTAAAGTCCTTCACCCTAGGGTCTGCCAACAGTTCTTAAATAATAGCCGTATCTTTAAAACTGCGATATTGCTGACCTCACTGGGAATCAAGTAACCCTGCATTGGTGGCATTGACATCCAGCTCTGAATGGAATGACAAAACCATTCTGACTGCTTCTGCTACTTCAATCCAAGAACAAACACATGCCTTCCGTAGACTGACAAACACATAAAATGTACAGCCACTGCATCACTCATACACACACACAGAGCACCATCACCAAAACGCAGTTTAAATAGAGAAATTTTTTTCATTGAAATAATTAAGTTGGGATAAGCCCTGATGTGACTGCAGATACATAAGTGTAAAAGTTCCTTAGAATGCTACACTTACACCCTTCCCTTTCAATAAAGTCACACCAACGCAATCCATACACCAGTGAAATAATATCAAGGCTAAAGCAGTAGAACTTGAAGCATAGCCCCTTATTTAGTTGTGACTGCAAAGATGAAAATACAGGCAACTAATTTTTGTGGAGCTGGATCACTTCAGAATACTATTGGTCAGAGAATATTGCTTTACAGAGGAGGAAGCCTTGTTATTTACCCTTCAGTAAAAAACTCCACTTATGGTAAGGTATCACCAGAGTAGAAAACACTGGCAACACCTCTGTTTGAAGGGTTCTTCTACTATCGATAAGCAAAACCAGTGGGTCAGAAAAATTAGCTGAAAACTTCCATGCCTTATCTGCCCTTTTTATGGTCATGAGGTTTTGCTCTTTACTTTCCCCACCAAAAAAACACACAGAGTAAGTGAAACACCAACTTCACCAAGAGGGAATAACAATGAAGTTGATGTCCCCACATTCACTTAATGGCAAATTTTGAAAATTCATGTTCAGAGTAAAGCCAAAAGAAAATGTTCTCTGGTTTTAAAAAAATAAATCCCAAAGACCTTGTGTTAAGTAGGATAATTTATTTAAATATGAAGATTTAAAGTTTATAATCTAGTAAAAAACAGAGACATCAAGGATGCCTTTTTCCCCCTCTTAGAAAACAAGTTTGCTATTTTTCCTCCTTTCCTACTATACATTTTCTTTTATTGTTCCAGTCTGATTTTGCACTATTATTTTTTTTTAAAAAAGATAAGTGACCATAATTACACACCGTACACCAAAGAAAATTTTAGCAATGTTTTGAAAAAGGGCAAAGCACTTAAATACTCCTTATTTCTACAGAAATAATGTGTGTCTCATAGCATAGAACTACGTTTGCTTTTCCATCCTGTGTGCCTTCTGTATCCCTGTCTTGCAAATGACTACTGTACACAGTTAATTCCTCACGTAACTGTCCTCCAGCATCCTATTTTCAGCAAAACCCACTGTTGTGTCTCCTTTGACCCTTTGTCCAAGTGCCTATACTACTTCCCATCTTCAGTAAATTAGTAACTGCTCACAAAACATCATACCAAATCCTTTACTGATGTCAGCATGAATTACATTGTCTCAATTCCTTTGCTTGGATAACTGTTTTTCCAAAACGAAGAAAGATAACAGAATCCTGGTGGTAAACAGATTCTGTCCTCCGTGTCTTCAATTGCTCTTATGTTTAAAGTTTGCTCTTAATCTTTGCGTGCTACTGAGGTCAGACTAAAAGGCCAATAGATGTCCAGACAGTGTATCAATGATACTTTCGTCTGACACAACTCACCTTAGAGCAAGGGATTTATTTAGATGCGCTTAAAGTCATAGGGTGTAGAGGGTGCTGTTGCACTGAGCATCTAACTGGTCTTCACACAGCTCTGAAAATCAGGCATTGTCCATATATTTTTACTGGGTCTTGTAGCTGAAACTCCGGATATTTACTGTCATTTGCTAAAACCCAAATACTATTAAAACCCACATAACTCACTTTCAGTCTTGTAAAAGTGAAGATGAGCTGATGGCAGCTTCATGGTCTTAATAGCAATCCAATTTCTATTTTATAAGCCTGCAAGTAAAGCATTAATTTCACTGCCTGATACCAGCTGTAAGTTTTAAGCATCATGGGATTTATAAGATCAACTCTTGTTGTAACAGGCTAGCATGGAGACTTTTTGTTGGTCTCATTTTTTTAACCATGAAGTATAAAGAACAAAGTTTGGCATTTTCCATTTCTCTTGCAGGACTCAGTACTATTAATACTGCCCTCAAAGCAGGGAAAGGTGACGGGAAAGTAGTCAAGTTCATAGATGGATGACTGAAAGAGAAGAAACAGTTTAAAAATATTCTCCAATACATATTTTGCCTTAATTTTCAAAACAGTCTAATTTTAGCTTGAGCCTTTCAATAAGCAAGCTACTACTTTCATGCTGTCTTGCTCAGGTTTCAGATATATGTCTTCTATACCAGTATCCCAGTGAAGAGGTACAAAGGGAGCCACTCAGCTCCTGCTAGCAAAAGGCTTTTCTCTGTTTCTACCTGTTGTGGGTGGAAGATGGCTTAAAAAGCAGAAGCATCTCTGCAATTTTTAGATGCCCCAGATCTTGGAAACTGTTTTCTGGAGGGGGAGGAGAAGGAGGAGGAATAGGCTCCCCCTTTCTTCTCCCCTTCCTTGTCCAAATAACACGGCTTTTAAGAAGCATTTCAAATATATAGCTGGCATATCTTAAAGGCTAAAAAATAGGTAGCAAGTCAAAAACTCATTTGAAAATACACCCTTCCCTCCTCCTTCTCCCAATTATTCTTGGTGTGGCTTTATGACAGTCAGGTAAGAACAACTGTTATTTGAATATTAGATTGACAAGACTGAAAATCCAACCCTCATGCTATTAATGGATTTACATGTTTTCTTTAAGAACAAAAGATTCTATCTCATATATAAACATTTTTTTTTAAATTGTTCACATCCTCTGCATAATGAAAGGTTATGCTGCCTTTACGTGATGTTTTACAAATTTTATCTTATCCTACTTTGACATTGAAGATTTGCAGCACATACATGTGTTCAAAAGACAAAGGTAAAGACTGCGCTACAGTGCTCACAGCTCTTCTCTTAGGAGCCCATAGTGCAGTGATGAGAGCTGAGAACATTCTGGATGGATAAGTTATCACACAAGTGTGCTATGTTCAGTTGCTCCCTTGGTAGAGATTTTTGCTATGAAGACATGCTAGAATTAGTGCATTGGTTTTTGTTTGGTTTTGTTTTTTAAGAAATGGTAGATGAATGTTAGATGAAAAGCAGAATGAAAATATTTCTTTAAGTAGTAGTTTCATATTCTCTTCTGTACTGGTGTAGATATAAAGGAAAAACAAAGAGCCCTGACTGACTGATGGTAAGAGAGATGAAGTATGTACATTGGCTACAGTAGTCACTGAGGGACTTCAACAACCATTGTCTTCACTTTTCTGAAAGGAAGCAGGAAGAGAGCTTGCCTACCAGCTGCCTAACTTGATCTGAGAAGAATGGAGAAGGTTACTCTCTTCTTCACACTTTTCAGTAGTCCCATACTTCAAGCACAGAGCATTTTGCACTCATTTATTTGTAGCCCCTGTTGAATGTGGTAATTTAGATCACAAGCTCTGTGGAACATGAACTTCACCTGTTTGAGTGTTCAGTCCCTTGCATCACACATGCCTCAATAATGACAGAAATCATTTGCAAACCACGTTGCAAAAAAATGAGTCAGTACAAGAGATTCAGTACAGTGGATTCAGGACCAGCACAGTCATAATACAAATACAGTGCCTAAACTAGTCCAAATTCAACATCTAAACTAAAATATTTGCTTTTAAAATGTTAAAAAAAATGATTATTTGATTGGCTTCAACGGCATGCTCAGCTTGGTGAAAGGAAAAGCTAAGGAAATTTCTGGCAACTCAAAGTTCATCACTGAAGGCAGAAAGACAGCAGTTTACATTATGACTTTTTGAAGTATACATTTTGATGTCTGGTTGCTGGGAATAAGGGAAGGTGAAGGATGACTCAACTCTAGAGAACTAGTTGATTATTAATTTATATGGGGACACTGAAATGTGTTGTAAGATGAGAAAATTGAGGTTTGTGCGTCAAGGTAAAGGACCAATTTTTCAGTGTAATGGAAGAACACAAATGGCCATACAGATGACAACTCAGTAATAGTTTGTTACTGAGGAACAGCAGCAGTTCAACTCAGAGACTAGCATTTATGAGTTTACAGATACTTTATTTGCAATAAGCTGACTCACTAGCACCTGTGCATTCTCATCTAAAACAAATCAGAAAACAAAGTTCAGGCTAATATAAGGTGCTCTGAAGTTCAGCTAAAGGCTTTGAGTCATGGCAGAGATACGTTATCCTGCGGTTCTTCCTTTGACAGAACTGTAGGCTCCTAAATGGCTCCATTTATAACCATCTCTTTTCACTGATGCATAACTTTACCACAGACAATTCTCTGAGAGCAAGTCAATACAAATAGTATACTCTTCTGGAGCTCAGCTTGCCCTGTGCTGGAGAGCTGATGAGCTGAACCAGATCACCAGCTTGTCTTTGTCTCTGTGGTGAGATAGGTCTGCTTTACCCATGTGAGCTGGTACAACAGCCAGCCTGGCTTGACATTCTCTACCCATCTCAAGAAGTCCTCCCAGACCACCAATCTATCCTTTTAGTTGATCATTCTTTTGACCTTGGCTTTGGTGAATAACCAGGTTTGCACCGTGTCTGACATCCTATTTTGTTTGAAGTGGTGGACCTTGCCATGAGTTTAACTTTTCTTTTAATTTCTCTAGCACCTTCTGATTGATCTAACTGCACTTCATGTAGTCTACAATCATGTCCCAGTTCCCTGGAACTTGTATCCGTGATATAAGCAGTTTTCTCTCATGGTTTTATCCTCTTCTACTTTATTTCAGTACATTTTTATGTATTTATGCCAGTATACTTGTAGAATGAATTCAAAGTATGCATATAGCTACGACCTGTGATAAAGTGTTTTAAGCTACCTATAAAGAAGAAACACCAAAAGATACCACACAAGTGGAAATTTCCCTCTCCCTGGCCCCCACACTCCGGTATTTGACAAATATTGTGGATGGGTCTCTCAATGTCCATGAGAAAACACAAAGGCAGCATACCTGGATCAATGTCAGTAGAGAGTTTTGTCATGGTGTTACATTGCTATGGTAACAAAAACAGTCATAGACCTAATTTGAAGCATATTTTTTTCTGAGAACACTTTCCTATCGTCTACTTGTCTTCCCAGCTCCCTGAAATTTATTATATGGTGTTTCTGACCAAACACAATTCCAGTAACTTAAAGAAACCTTTCAGTAGTAGTGTACAAAATTGAAATGGGAGATCATATTTAATCACTAGACCTCATGAAGGAGGTACAAAATGAATTAATGACTTAAATACAGAAGGAGGAGACACACTACACTTCAGAGGATGCCCATATAGCACACAAAACAATCGCCACAATGCTGAAGCTAGAACATTTGCTACTGTAAAAGGCCGGTATTTCCAATAAGGGCAGATAAACATGAGAACAGATTATGGCAAGAGCTTTACCATTCCTTGAAATCTCTTTATTAAAACAGAATGCCTTTGTAAGACATAGGCTCTAGCACAGTGACAAGATAGTCAGTCCAAACCTCAGTGAAATTATATACTGGCTCTACTAAGGTTGGAGATTTTTAATGTTTATTATTAGCTGTCTAATTTTCTGAAACATTTTATATTTTGCCACCTATAACAGAAAAGGACTTCTATGCCTGCTTAGAAATAGTAGGCTGTTTCCTCAACCCTTACCCACCTCAGGAATAGGAGGAAGTTTGAGATCAGTGTACTACCTAAATGGAAGGGAGCACATTTTATTCTTAAAAAAAAAAAAAAATTAAAGACCTACCCCCTTGCTTGCAGAAGGGAAAAAGCACAGAGAGAAGCTATTCTTCTCTGAGATAGCATCACTGTGAGCTTGTGCCGGAAAAACACATCAGACCCCACCCAAATAGATTGCTTCCTAATACAGATGGCTACATCTGCTGCTGCTTCTCTTAACACCTGCAGTTCACTTGCCAGCGCATACAGATTTCATACACCAGTAAACCCAGGAGTGTTCCTAGCCTAAGGATGGCATGTGAATTTTTACAGCTGTAAAATGAGATACTTTCGTTTCTCCTCATTTCAGGGCAGCTCAGCAAAGGCACCTGGAAATAATCCTCTGTATTAAGCACCTTCCAGTAGCTCTAAGCATTCTTTAACTATATATGCCTTATCTGAACAGGCAAGCAAAGTAAACATAATTTCCCAGATTAAACCCTCCAGTGATTTTTATTCTGGGTGCAGAAACTGGTTTGGGTAAAAGAACAAGAGGAGTGATATGAAAGGAAAAAACAGAACAGGAAGGCAAGGATAAGAAGAAAGAAGAGCAGACAAGCCATGCAGAGAAAAAAAAGACAGTCCAGACTTCCAAAACTGGTATCAACAGCTTGATATCACCAGCTACAGACACCAGTTCACATGAGGATGGCTCTGTCACTCAAAACTCCTCATCTTTCTTCCTAGCAATGCTGTGCAGAGACAGGTGGTGTGCTAGGGAAGGTGGATGGGGGGAGGGTAGTGTGCTGGTGGTGTCCTGATACAACCTTCTTGAACAGAACACTCCTCATGAGCCCAGGATACCATACACCTGATGGCAGTAACCCAAGCAGGTCCCTACCTGGGGGAAGAAGCAAGTTGGTGAGAGCTGCTGCAGCCATTGTCACAATGTCACCCTGGGATCACCTGCTTGTCTCAGCCCAGGCTCTGTTGGCAGCAGGAACAGGGGGATTCCTAGCTAGATGCAGCCACCTTCTCCCTGAATACTTCCCTCAATGCTTCTCTCCTCAGGTTTTTCTGGGGCTTGTGGTTTACAATCCCAGTGGTCAGGATGGCAGCTCAGGAAGAGCCAATTCAAGCATGGGCAGCAGTAGTATGTAATTTGGTGTGCATAGGGAGAGAGCAGGACAGGCAAAGCGGATGCCAACTTCCACTCCCAGCACATACATCCCTACTTGCCTACTTTATGCAAGATCCTTTTGCTGCTTAGAGCAGCCAGCACAACCTTCACATGTTTTCTGGGTGACAGCAACAACAGCAACTGCCTGTGAAAATCCGGAGAAGAGATCCATGCTACATATAGAGTTCCTCAAGACAACCAGAAAATAGTTTTTCTCAGAAAAAAAACTGAGATTTCTGATATTTTCTGAAATTCCATATGAGTTTATTTACCTAAGTTGATTATCCTAAAGTTATGGGACATATCTCCTTGCTTCTTCTACAGAGAATCAAAGCTGTGTTGATACATTGAAGCTCTCTCTTTATAACTTATTGTCAGCCCGTCTTAGCAGCGCTATATCACCCTTTTTTGATGGCCCATCAGATGTAGCCTTTTTCAGTTTGCAAGATAAGATCTACTGAAAGGAAGAGGAAGACCAAAGAAGTATAATGAGCCTCGTGGTGTAATCAAAGTTTCTCTCCCCTTGTTTGCATCAGGGCAGCATCTATTGCTGTTTTTCAATTTAGTACTGACATAGGGATACACAGAATAGTCTCAGCTACCAACCAGCAATAAGTACCCATTCTTGCCATTGCCTGACAATTTATAAACAGGCTAAATCTGTTAAATGTGTAAATAGGCTGCCATTGTCACACATCTGCAGAACATGCTGTAATCACTTGATCTGCTGGGAGTTCTGAGGGCTGCCTGCCTTTACTGTGTTCTTGGGTTGCATTTGCTTCTCCCAGTAAGATTCAGAGCAACCAAACAACTAAACCCCGCAAAGATTGTTGATGAGTGAACAGACAACATTTACTAAATCATATATTCTTTAGGGCTATCTGGATCTTTATTGCAAACAGCTCATTTTAAGAAAATTCATCCCTCTTCCCCCCTGCCCAAGAGTAGTGCCTAAGGAAACCCAGATATATCAGATGGCAGCCTGCAATTTTTCTGCTGTAAGCAGTTTGCTTTCCCATTTACATTACTGTAGTGTGTGCAAGAATGAACAACTAGAAGTCTTCTCAGAACAGTGCCCTTCGCATCATCCTGTCTCTAGATTTCCCCCTTTCTTACAAATAATTCTGATAAATCCCATCTAATTCAATCCAGATACATTTTTAAGTGTGTTTCTGCACTGAAAAGCACTTCCATTTTTTTCTGCTGTATCAGCTGGTAGGTACACTTAGAGAAATTATCTTCTCACCCTATCAATTTTACTTCCTGGCCTCAAGAAAACCCCTACTATACTTACATGCACAAACAAGCTGAAAGTGAGTCTTGCCATATACGAGGCTGTTTAGTTCACCAGTAGTGATCACAGCAGACGGCAAAGGCACTTCAGCTGGCCACACTCATTAGAGTCATCAGACAAGCAGGTATTGTGTGTACTCAGTAAGAAACACACAGCAGCATGCAGATAGCTATGGAAATTAAACACTCTGCCAAAGGCTTCAACCTGCTGTCAGCTCTGGCAAGATAAAGCATAAGTATAATTAGATTTTCAGTGGCACAGGCTAGTTAGCTCTCAAACTACCATATTTCTTCTTAAGAAGAAAGGACATCAGATTGTAACCATGACAGGGCCCAGCAGGGTGTGAAATGCATCATTGCATTTTAAGGATCAAGCAGAGCAGGGGATGGGTATGCCTTTCATGTATGGTACTGGATGGTCACAACATCATTCTGATGTGATGGAGAATTATTTACAACAGAATTAACCCCCATGGTTTATGAGGTGAAATCTGTCACTAATCATTGGCAAGTATTCTCTGCATCTTCAAAGACTCCAGTAAGGTCAGAGGGTCAGGTGGCACACGCTTTCCTTAGTCACAGATCATCAGGATTTCTTCATTTCTCTCTGAAGACCTTATTTCACCCCTGGGTTGCTCCTCCAGATCACTGACAGGGTGCCGGCCACTTTGCTTAGGTGCACTGCAGCTCAGGATGCAGCTTGCTCATTCTTCAGCTTGTCACAGGAGATGCAGACCAGTGGGAAGCCAGATGTACCTCCAGCTTCCCTCTGAAAGGGTGTTCATCAGCTGAGGGGCTTTACCACCACCCCAGGTGTCCCCTCCCACAAGTCTGGCTTCTTTCAACTGAAACTGAGTGGAGAAAGAGTGCATGCAATGCTGTCATCCTTTCTCTCTGGCTGTCAGTCTCCAACTCTATAAAGCTGTGCTGTCTGGTATATTTCATTAGAGCATTTGTCTGACAAATGATACATTTTATTTTTGTACCTGATATGAAGCAGACACTACAGTCTTTATATGAATGGAACAAGATGCCAATTTCTTTTCTTTAGAAATATTACAAAAGCCTCTATTACTTTCATATCATGGATAGATTAGTACAGACCTTTAAACCATTTTCACTGAATTCTGCATCATTAAAACCAAGGCATTGGCAAACTGTTGGCATACAAAGTATTTAAACAGATAGTTTTGATTGAGATAAGGAAAGGGGACACAAGAGTGCATTATTGCCATTTACATTTGAGCACACATAATAAGAAGCAAGACTAATTGTATTTCCCCAAAATGTAGAAACGCATTGATAAAACAACTTCATGAAGCCTGAGATACACTTGCCTTGTATTAGACCAATCATGTCACAATATATTGCAAAACAAGCATGCATTTAGTGTTTTAACTATATTTCTCTTCAAAAGCCTCTTAAAATTTGGTGTAAATGTAATTTCCTTATTATGTGTTTTCTTACTGCCACTTTTAACTACCTAGGCAACTGAGAAAGATGCAGAAATTACAGATAAAGTGAGCTGACTGGTGGTGAAGAGTTCTTACAGAGCATGCAAAATAGTTTTGGAACGCTTACGTTTTGGAAAGAGAAATCAAAGAGTGATTTTAAGTACTCAGTATCTAATTCTACAGTAAGAAAATGCTAAAGCATTTAGAATACTAAAAATTTTAAAGACTGCTTCACTCTAGTGTAGAAGAAATACAAGCAGTAAATGGATTTCAGTAGCATTAAAGTGAAGTTTCAGAGAAGCTCTCAATAATTTACTTAAAAACTAATCAAACAATGTAATAAGGATAGCAGCAAACCTAGCATCTCTTGGTGTTTTCACATCAGATGAGGTGCCTTTTTTGGAAGCTATTTAGTTAAGCAAGTAGTTGTGCTGAGCCCAAGAGTAGTCACATTACAGTTTAGAACCCAAAATGCTCAGGAGGTCCGTACCTATTCTTTCTTTTTGTGTAAAAATCCGAACCACACAGCTCAGATTTCACTGATTTTACTTCTGCTTGTATGGTCCAGTTATGGTGGTACATACCAAGAAAGTTCCTGCGCCCTGGCTCTAACAATAGCTCAGAGGGAACCACACTTCTCTTACACAGGCACCATTTGCATCTGTCACAAATATGCCGAGATTTTTGCAACTACATCTAGCTCAAGCTTGCTGTTTGATGGTAACTGTCTAGCTATATAACCAAAGGGACAGACCATGTAATCAAGTAAGTATTAAATTACAAACATAACATCCATTCACACAAAGCAAACAGGTCAGATGGCAATTAGTCTCCCCAGACTCCAAAATCCTAGGTTCTACACTCAGGTTAACTTCAAGATAGTAAATTCTTGGAAGTTTAAACATGGAAAACAAATATTGAGTGATATGGACCTGGCTACATTACCTATCCTCTTATTTGTAAGAAACCAAATGTGTCCTCCAGCTGGTGGCAACTCAGGGATGGTTTATTGCCTGTTTAATCTGAACTTGTCCCACTGGAGATGTAGCAGAGGTTGAGTGGGGACAGAAGTATCCTTTTAAATTTGTCATAAAAATACTGTAGATTACAAATTCCTCTGACACAGAGAGTTTCTTTCACTGTGAAGAAAAACAAAATAAAAATGTTTTGAAATAATTTATCTGAAAATCAGACCAGGCCTTTCTTTAGCTAAGGTTATATGAAACTATATGGTTATATGAAGCTATGGTTCATATGATAACATCTATCATTTTTTACATTCATGACTACACTGATTTCAGCAAGATGATGAAAACTCAAGAAACAAATTGTCTTTAGATTAAGATCTATATAGCTTTTTTATTTGTTATTAACCACTGATTAGCTTAGATACCTGAATCCTTCTGAATGATGAAAATAAGAACATGCTAGCTGTTCTCATGAAAGTACCTTCTTTAGGCAGACATATGAGTTTTTCTCCTGAAGAAATTTGATACAACACACCACAACTTTTACAGGTGCTTAGTTACATTTTCCAACAAGGAGAAGAAAACAGTGGGGAATGGCCACATGTCCCACTGTAGCTAAAGTTCAGCCAGAGGGGAACATCCCCACCACTCCATCCCAGTCTCTGACCCTTCAACATTGGTTCCCATCTGTTGTGTGAATCATTTTCCTTAATGATGTAGGCCAGCTCAGATACATTTGTTATTTTCTCTGAGTCAGGAAGCTGAGAGGAGAAGGCTTACTGCCAGCAGGACATACTTGTTATTGCTGATCCTACCTGTGATGAAGCAAAGGCAGAGCTATTTACAGCTTGACATTCTTCCCTGGCAATGTCTGTATTTTTTAGATATTACTGTGTTATTAAAGCTCACTAAGAATTTTTAGTCAGTGCAAGTGATGTAGTCTGGCTGATAGACACAATTCAAAAATGGGAAAGTGGTCTATAGCACTTGTATTATGGCTTTTACTAATGTGGAAATGTAGGACAGGTTCTGCCAAACCTAGGCACAAAAAAGAGTCTCCTTTTGCTTCAGTAAATCCAGATGAGACATTTCAGGGTCAGCTTTTCACACTCTGAATCATGTTTTCAAGAAGTTTCCATTCCACCCATGCATTCAGTATTTTAATTTCTTTCATCTCGATTTTGGGAAAAATAACAATCTGAAAACACTGAAAATACTTTTGGGGTAGAAATTCTAGATATTCAAATAGCTCTTGCAACTGGAATTGTTTTACCCTGTGCTGCATGATCCAACTTCATATTTGAAAGGGTATTTATTTTGAGTGCCACTTGCACCTAAATAAAAGAGAAAGCAGAGAATAGAATCAAATGTGATCAAAGGCTGATAAAATTGGAAACGTTCAGTCTACAGAAAAGTCAGACATGATATTAGGGCACAAGTATATAAAAAGGTGGTTAGCCACAGATTATGACCATTGCAATTAGTCATTGCAGGCAGAACAAAGCCATGAAGCGAAGTTCCTGCAGGGAACACTGAAGTTAAACATTAGGGTGGGAACTTTACTCACCGTAAAGAAATGGAGCTGCCAAATCAAATTGCAGACTTGTGATAATTGAAGATAATTTAGGCTGGGCCAGACATCCAAAGGTGGATGAGGAATAATGAAATCAACATCCCCCATCACCACTCACATACAAATTAAGAGGAAAGAATAAGTCATCTATTTACAACTTCAGAATGGCAGAGTCAAGATGACTCACCAAAAAAAAAATCTTCCCCAAAATAAAAAAAACCAAAACCAAATCCACCTAAATCCACTTATATAAGTAAATTACTTTCCTAGAGCAACAAGGGTGAGAAAACACAAATGAGGCATGGCTTGTGTTGTTTACTGAACACATTGGTAGTGAAAGATACTCAGATAATTCCCTGATGAAATATCAACCTGGCTTCAGGCTTGTGAAGGAAGTTTTCATAGTTATGGTTTGCTCTAAGCTACAGCATCACAAAATAAGTGATTTATGACACTTTCAAGGAGGAGAGATAGATCTGCACTTTTAATATTGCAAAATGTGATATGCACATTCAGGTAAATATTTAAGTCCCACGTTAAGAAAGAATACCCCCAAGATGCATTTTTTTCCCAAAAGAGTATTTCTAGCTTTCAAAACATTCTGAGAGTTTCTTGCAGAAGATAATAAATCAGTATTTCCTATGGTATACTATGATTTATTAAAATTAGCATTTCGTGACTCAGACTTTGCACTGAAAATTTTAGCTTCATTCTAACAGTACATGAGTCCACAGAAATAAATTTGCAAGATCAAAAGAAGAATTTGTTGGGGGGGAGGGTGGGGGGACTGTCGCGGAGGGCAGTCACAGAGGAAAAACAAAAGTCTTTTGAAGTTGTGAGAGACTTAAACTTAGCATTTTGGGAAAAAAACATGATAAGAAGAAAAATGTTTAAGAACAACTCAGAACCAATAACCATTAACCAATGGAAGTGTGTAAAGTGGACAGAGGCAGAAAAGAGGATTTCAAAAGGATGATGGAGACTAAAGATTAGTTTTGCTACTCTAATGCAACATTTGAGACATTGCTTGGAATATGAGGTTCTAGGGAGTGAGCAGTCAAATTAAAAATATTGCTGTAAGAAATGACAGTATTCAAGAACTTTACATGTCTTCATAGAAGTGACTTACAGACCTTCATAAAGACAGAAAAGGTGCACTAAAGATGGCCTAACCATATACTGAAGTGCTATCAGTGTTAAAACTTTTAATAGAAGCAGATTTAAACATTTGTAAGAGTGATCATGTTAATGAATCTTGTTCTGCTGATCGAGGATGCCAATTAAACTCGGGCACCAGAGTGAAAAGAGTAGGCCGATTTTACTCTCAATAATCAAAGGATATAACTAAATACTACAGAAAATAAGCAGTAAGAAAAATACAGAATAGTACACTTATTACTACATACAGTTAAGCAAGGCAAGGCACCTAATCATTACTACACGACGGGGAGAATAGTGATTAAGAAAGATACATCATCACTTGCATATGTTACCATCACCCAGATCCGCAGTTGCTAGGGATCCCTGGTTGCAGCGAGGATTTGGAGAGCCTGTCCCGGCAAGTGGGAAATCCTACGTGGTGTGTCCACCCATAGGTGAGGCATCCAAAGTGGCGGCAAGTGGGTCCAGCCTTATATACCAAAAATCAGCAAGTCAGAATGACTTGCACTTTTCTTTGAGCATCTGGTTTCATCCTCCTGTTGGATTCCACCCAAAGCCTGGCCAGGCCTAAGGGGGAGAACCAAGGGAGTTTCTAACAAGGCCAAATACGTGGGTTCTCAGCCTTGAACAAGGCTAAACAAGGGAAGCTGGATACACATTCTCACAGCATTTCATCCTCATTACTGATTATATTCTGTCTAAGCTGCATCCTTCACTAGTGAGCATATGTATTTCATTAATGATCAGATACTAATAATTAACGCTAATGGTAATACAGATTTTACTAATTAACAGATACTAATAATGGATAATGTTTAGTTCTGAGGTTCATGTAGAGGTCAACTTTGTTTCGGGGCCTATTATTCAGACTCTAGCACTACAAAGCTAAAGACATAAATAGCATATTAAAAAAAAGTCAGGAAATAAGTATGTATTCAAGTAAACCACACTGGATCAGTTTGACCAGTGAACCTTTCTGGAATTAAATTTTTCTGAGTGACATTTGCTGTAAAAGATTCAAGCCACAGATGCAGGGTTGGTTCTTCAGGGTTCTGGATCACGGCCCAGAAATGGAAATGGAATTTCTTTTGTGGAGATTTCAGCTAGTGTAAAGAAAGCTTGAGATTTTAAAAATGCTTCATGTTGAAATAAAATCCCAGTGAAAGAAAAAGAAGTGGATGTGATCAATGAATGTATTCATGTACATTCTCATTGCTTCATAATCCATTGCCATTACCATCCCACCAACTTTGCAGCAGGAACTTTATCTTCATAGTTTATCTTAGAATTAAGTGGAAACTAATATAATCATTCTAATTTTAACCTTATATTCTCATGGTACATTTCTCTGAGTGTCCCTTTTAGTTACTATACCAAATGGTTAAAAATATTGATTACTAAGACCCAACAATGCCTTCATAAGTCTGAACCACCTAAAAAAATAAAGAGGTGACATTCACAGACTCTAGACAAATTTTTGTGGTTATTTTATAAATAGCATGATGGTCTTGAAATAGCTTATGAGAAATGCTTTGTGGTATTTCTTGGCTCTTCTCAACTATTTAGTCAGTCTCAGGTGTTTTAACTACCTTTGCTTACGACTATGGGAAGGATTTCTTAGAAAATATCAGTTATCTCAAGGGAAAGAAAGCTAGAATTGCGTAGGTTGGTCTCTACAATTAAGGTACATGTTTCCTTCCCATGGGAGCTGTTAATATGTACTTTTACCCACAGCAGCAGACCATGACTCTAGTCCTCAGAACATCAGTTCTGCACAGAAAGTCATTCCTGAAAAGCAATGTAATGCAGCAAATGTAGCAAAGATGGGCAATACCTGGAACTTTGGAGACAATTGCTAACTGACAAAAGACCAAGCAAATAAAAGAGAAAGAGTCAGACAACACATCATGCTCTTATTTAACAGCACAGCTAGAAGAACAGAGAGTTGCAGGCTGAAGAGGACCTCTCCAGCATGGCACAGCTCTCCCAGATGGGCGAGGTGGCTACAAGGGAGCAGGATGGGA
This sequence comes from Strix aluco, assembly GCF_031877795.1. Lineage (NCBI taxonomy): Eukaryota > Metazoa > Chordata > Aves > Strigiformes > Strigidae > Strix > Strix aluco. The sequence goes on along the minus strand of NC_133931.1, from coordinate 90,606,325 downwards.
GGCGAGGGCAAGTGCTGCGCATGGTGCTGAGAGCACAGGGGGACACAGCGCAGAAGCTGTGCCTCTGCCTCAACCTCTGAGGATGTGTCAGGGTCCCATCTGCTAGGACTTGCTATCAGTCGCAGAGATCCCATCAGCTGTAAGAGCTTCGTAGAACTGAGGGATAAATCATGATGTAGACCTGGACAGGCAGCTTCTAGCCACAATATGTTTTGTTCAGGCTGCTGGGAGCAACATCTCATATCCTCATAATTTGATAGCTGTCAGCAATACGAGTTAGGTCTAGTGTCCATTATTATCAGGTAAAAATGTCTTTCACTATGTTTAGGAGCAGAGGAACTGAAGAAGTCCTGAGTCACTGAACTGAACACAATAGCCTGTAACGTTTTTGCACTGCTTTATGTGCACCTTTTCATCAGCTAATCAAGTTACATTGTGAAGTTAACTGTGGGTTTTTTGTGAGGATTTTTTTCTGCCTCAAACAGGCTGTTTAAACCACGATGCTCCTGTTTTCTGGTCTTAACTTATACATGGCCTATTTATAGCCATTTGTTCCTGTGGTGACATTGTACTTCAGTTAAAACCTGATGTTTAATCTCATTTATGGACCACAATCCTATTCCATCTCGGCCCTCATTATACTAGCTAAGCCACAGCATCTCAGCTTTCCCTGACAAAATGGGGTCATCACGCCCCTGACATTTCTAGCAGTCCTTCTCATAGTTGAACAAAAGAGTTATACACAAATGAGGCCTCAGTAGAGCTGTTTATGATGATTTCAACAACCTCTATTAGAAATACATATTTTCACACATTTCGGGACTCTACTGGCATTTTTCATGGCTGTGCTAGTTGGTCAATGTGTCATGTAGGCCATACACCCAGGTCTTTTCCACCTCAGGTACTTCTAGCTGAGCTCCTCACAGCTTATAAAGAGGTTTACTTCATAAGCATACAGCCTTCTGGTTTTGTACTGCTGATATGAGTTCTGCCTTCATAAGCCAGTCCTCAGCCCAGTCTACTATTTCCTATTCAGTACCTCAGTACTCACATGTTTACCATACTTCTTTGGCATCAGCACATGCCAAATTCACCACTTTTGACCTGAACAACACGTACCATTCATGTCCTGCGCTTGAAAGACAACTGATTTATATTATCTCTATAAGCCAGAATTTAACACTTCATCCCAGTAGTCCAGATTCTTCCATTTTTTGTGTATTCCCTTGGCTGTTTCAGAGTGCATTCTTCCTGATCACATTTATACCCTAACCAAATGAGAAAATATCACTAGTACTGTGAGATCTTTAAAAAAAAAAAAGTCTGGTAAAACTACACTTGCATCTTCATTTGCAAAATTTTAAGTCTTCTGTACACTAACACCAAATGCAGAAGTTGCACTGCTCTGTTCTAGCCCTCTCTTACTTTACTGTAGCCCTCTCTTACTTTAAAATGGACCTCTGGGCTTCTCATGGGCTAGCTGTCAAAATAAATTCAGGATGATTAGAGACATTTTCTACTCACCTGCTGAAAGCTGAATGATAATTTACTCTAAACAATAAAGGGCAAATCTAGACATGCAAACACCTTCACCAGAGTCCAGGGCTGGTCAGTCCTTGATATAACAACTCTACTGAGAGGAGCTTTTCCAGAGATAGTTAAAATTTTTGTGAGAAAAGGTCTAGCAAGGACAGGGAAGGAGGAACTCACCTCTGCAGAGAAAGCATGAAATGGGGTAAATATACCAACAACCCCAGTGGCAGCAGGGCAGGAGCGAATTTCAGGAAGTACAAGGTAGAGATGCCAAGAACACATGATCTCTCTGGACTTCAGGTATCGGTACATGCTCTGCAACACAGTCCATTTTACTTTCAGCCATTGATCAGAAATAAGAACAATTTTTCTTTGCTTAGGAAAAATGCAACACTCATGATTTTCCTTAAGGGTTGTAGCTCCAGAAACCGATCAAACCAGAGACAGTTTTCACGTTATAGCATTCTTTCTAGAATGACTGAGACAAGGAAGTAGCCCTCCAAAAGTATACCTGGAAGGAAGAGGAACTGCCACAGACAAACAAAAACCCCCAGAGCAAATCCCAATAATGGAACATTTTAGAAAGGACAAACCTTTCCAATAGACAAGGACATTCTCATCAGACTTGGAAGAGTTGAAGGGCTTCTCCAAATTCATGTCTAAGAAAACTAACTTATTTCTAAAGCAGAACCTAAACAAAGAATTACATAAATAGGCTTCCTGCTCAGAGCTCATAGCAATAGCAAGGGGACGCAATGATGGTAACTGCCCTGCAATACAGTCTTATTCACAGTTTCTGCTAATCTGGGGATCAGCCACATCAAATGTATTCTAGATTCATAAAACAGACCTGACACAGCAGCATGCACCTGTCAGCCACAGTTCTGTGAGCATCAGTCATAGATATGTCATCTCTGGTACCCTGGTAAAAAAGAGGTGGTGGAAATGTCAAAGTCAAGACTGTATTAAACCATTCCATGTCACCAGACATACAAGGAAACCAAACTCTGTGGTTAGTACCACTAAGCTGCAAAACAGAACCAATGAAACATGGTTGTTACTTTCTGGTATTTATTCAACCAAAAACTAAAAATTAAAATGCTTCTAGGGCTAATGACTGAAGAAGGAGTTACTGGGAACTGTAGATCTATTAAAAGACAGCACAGTCAAAAAATAAGCAAACAAAACAAAACCTGCTTTGGGATCTCAGTATCCATAAGGAATCTGCCCTACTTTTCTACTGTAGGGTAAAAAGATGGAGAGAAGGAAAAGTAAACCTTGAGGTTTGTCACCCAGAAGACAAACAAAAAAATTAATCTTGGCAAAACAAGCCATGTTTCTCCCCCCTGCTTGATTCTGAAAACACCTGCAACTGCTTAGCCTTAACTGAAACTTCTGTAGTTAAAAAAGGAGTTGGGGAATTATTTTTGATTTTTTTTAATGCTCTGTATTTTAAGAGCTATTTTATGGGGTGGAAGGGAGTGAGAGCTGTGCTAATTCATAAATAATTTCCTGGGTTGTCCTTCCCTATTACAGAAGATATTTGGAGGTAAGACATTTTCTAGATTACTGATCAGCACACATTCAATTCACTTTCTCAGTCACTCTAGCACAGGATGGAAATTAAATTCAAACAGGTGGGTAATGGCTCAAGATTACGCTTTCTGAATTTCGTCGTGGATTTCCAAGTTCCAGATCACTACAATGTAATCACACTTGATTTGATTCTGAGTATGTTCAATTGGGCCATGCAATAACCTTTGGGTTTATTTATGAAATGATATTTCTACTGCAGACAAACTCTTGGGTAGAAAACAATTAAAGTCTGCAAAGAAGCCCCTCCTTTTTCTTCAGTAGAGGTGATTCAATCAGACCAGGGAGTCACGATTAACAGGCCTTTCCAGAGAGACACTCCTCCAGAATGAGCTGAACCTTTGTAGGGAGATAGTCGTAGAAACAACTACAGCATCAATCAATACATGCTCATAATCTTGGGGAACTCATATCCAAGTAAACTAATAGAAACAAAGTCCATAAGTGCTCTAGCTGTGATATGTCACATGGCAAGGCACGTGGAGCTAGAATCTGTTGCTCTGTAAGCTTACTATAGGGCTCCTGCAAGGGCTAAAAGTGAAGTACAATGTTGAAAACTCATGGGAAAGTACTGCTGCATCAGCCAGTTTTTCCCAAAGGATTCAAGTAGCAAAGAAAAAGGAAGACTAATTTTATTGGAGATATATTCTGCAACAAACTTAATAACTGAGATCAGGAAAATAAATTCAGAACAAATGGAAACAGAATGTACTATTTGGAGAAGAAATATAGGATAAGAGTGATTCCAAAACCAAAACAATTTCTAGAGTGAATAAAGATGGATTAGTCTATCCTCTCACAAGGCAAAGGGAAATGTGCTTTATTTTCATACGCTGTAGCTGGCACTTAAAGGTTCACTACAGAAACATACCATATCTGAAACTTCAATGCCTGTTCAAGCTGAGAAGATAGACATTATTGGTAGATAGTAGAATTTTTTTTAAAAAAGCCTGGAGTTAGACTCTCCTGAAAAAATACCCTTCAATTTATGACATGTTGTAGCAATTCCCAGAAGATAGACATGTCTGCTAAGATCCAGCTATCACACCAAAATCCTATCTGAGAGATGCAGAGTGAGGTGCATCTGACAGGATATCGATTGTACAGATATTAGCTAAATAATGTCAAAGTTTTCTCAATACATATAGGTGAACACAGTTGACTTTTATGACATTTGTGTCGAATGTACAATTCCTTCTTTTGATTAGTTCTTACCAGGGTCAGCTAAAGATGAGGGTGAAAAATCTGCTAGGAATTGATACTTGAATAAGCATCTAGGATGAAGGTAGAAATGCTGTTAGAAGTGTGTGAATTCTACATGGAGTTTCATTTCAACCAAAATAGAATTAGTTCAGTCAGAAGTAAAAACTAATCAAGCTACAAGCATTACCAGACATGCACAGTGTCACAAGTTCACAAGGTGAATCACAAAACGTTGTTAGATGTTAAGCCTGAAGAGCAAAATACATCCCTGGCTGAAGGAAATGAGCAGACTGAAAGTGATGGGACCACTCTTGATTTTACGCGAACCTCACCTCTGGAAGAAACATGCACTGAAGTAGAGTGACATAAAATTGGTATGCTGAACTTTATCAAGTAGCAGAAACTCTCCTGGCAGTTTCAGCAGCACAGATGATGGCTGAAAGAATATCAGAACGCAGATTCACTGTTTCATTACAGAGCTCCAGCAGACAAAAAGAATGTTAGGAACTGTGATTTAGTTCAGTCAAACAAACTGTTTGTCATAAAATTGTACATGCCAACAGAAACTTTTTGGGAATGTTCAAATAAAGTAAAAAATGTAAAATTTAAAGAGCTGAAATCTGAAAAATGGAAGCTATCAAAACAGAATGTGATTTGAGTATTTTCTAACCAATATAACTATCATGTCTGTGTGGGAAGTTGGGAGGGATCCTGAACAGAGCAATCTAAGTAAATAAATAATTAAAAAGCTCCAAACTCAAATGGGCAAAATACGTATCAAATCAATTTGTTGTGTACCACAGGAAGTATTTTTTAAGCCAAGAAGACACATATTACAGAAGAATAAGACATCATCTTCTCAAAGTTCAAGACGAAGTGAAAGCAATAAGAAGTGAGTAAACCATTTAGCCCATCAAGGCTTGATGGCCAATACAACCAGAATGTAGTGGGAAAGGAAAGCCCCCAGGCATGAGATGACCAGCTGATTATTATTCTGTTTTTATATACCTTAAGAATCTCTATCTTCTACTGACTATTAGTTGTTCCTGGAAGAAATCTGGAGGTCACTATGCCTTCAATACCCATTGCTGCATTGTACAGAGGCTCACAGTTCCCCATCACGGTCACATACAGCTGAGGCAGGGAGCAGCCCAGATTGAGTGATTTGCAGAGAAGCGCATTCAGCACAACTCCCACTAGAGCTGGGCTTTGCCTCAGCAATAATAGCAGACATGAAGAACATTATCATACCTGCTATTTGGTTTGTAACATTAATTTACTGCTAGCTTGATCTTTCAATTTCTTATTTTAAAACACAAATTTGGGTAGTAGGTGGCAAGCTTCTTAAATGATTCTTTTTTTTTTTCTCCTTCAATTCCATGATCCCACAATTGCCTCTCCCACTTAAGCCAATGACAGCTTGACTTTGCAATGATAAATTTCTCAAAAAAAACTTCCAAAGCCTCCACAAGCTTGTCTGACATACAGGTTAATTCCTTCTTTCCGTCCCAAATTAAGCAAGTAACAGTGGCTTAACCAAAAAGAAGAAAAAACTTGCACTTTCTTCTTCATAGTCTCACCATTATTTCTCCCAGTTTGCTCCATTTGTCATATATGCCCTTCCCAACAACACCTCTCCCTGCCCTTAGTAAGATGCCACATATGGACTAAGGATCGCTGCAGCAACAAAAATGTGGGAAGAAGTTTGCACAGCAGCAGGCTGAATGGACACATTACTGTCTAGGTCCTGCCCTGGTTTCTTCTCCTCTTACCTGTGTTTGAAATCCCACTTCACAAAGTCCCCTAGAAGGAAATTTTAAAAAGGCTATGCACAATATGAAGCATTTGTTTGCCTTTTGTGTGTGCTGTGCAGGGAAAAGAACTGTTCCATTATTTTGGATATTAAGCAGCTGGGTTCATCCTATTTACTGATGACAGGATGAGATGTCATAGGCCTATAAAACAGGAATGATGGAGAATAAAAGATACTGTAAAAAGGTTTTTATATATGTTTATATTTAATATCTAGGTAGGCTTGCTAATGCAAAGGGAGAAAACAACTATTTATCTCTGTTTATTTCAAAGTATTTTATAGGAGACTATGATAAAATAGCAACAAAGACATGCTGTGAGTAATTTTTCCTCAACATCAAATCCAATCAATAAGAAATCAGGTTTGTGTCATAGGAAACAAAAGCCTGTGGAAGCAACATAAGTGCATAGAAGGACCATAGATGAGATGGCATTAAGGTCTTTTTCATTGGAATAAACAGAGAAACACAGTGCTCTTAGAGTCACAGACAAAAACATTTCCCAGAAATTGCTATTAGATCCTGACCTTCCATTAGGACAAGCCAGCATGTGATTCTGTGCTCAAGGGACCATGTAACAATCAGATGAAGCAACACAGAAAAAATCTCTTTTCAAAAAAGAGATGTTACCCAGTAATCCACACACATTCAAAAGCCCAACTAGGCTGCATGCAGAAAGTACCTGGTGGTGCACGCAGGCAGCCAGTCTGACCTGCTGGCTCTGCAAGGCTGCAAGCAGCATGCTGCCTGAGGAGAAACACAAAAACATTAGTTACTTGCCTGCACTGGTCTGCAAAAAGCCCATGATTTTGGGACTATATTGATTTCTAAGTTGTTTCAAAATTTACTTTATTTCCTCTTTAAATTAAAAAAGCAAACCTCTAAAAAGAAATACTCGTAAATGCCCTTCGTTTTGAGTTCTCATTATAATGAAAAAGAGGAGCCCTTTTTTGTGTAAAACCTAAAGAAAAAGATTTCTGTACTGGATTTCAGTTTGGCAGGCCAAGGTGAACTTGTAAATATAGAGCTTACTCTGTAAGAATGCAGTAGCAGGTTGAACAGAGTAAAGAGACATAAATTCAAAGCACTGAAGCCTATGCTAAACTCACAGATAGTCCTGCGCTTTTACAAATAATGCATACTTTAGTTTAAGCATGTATTTAAGTGATTAATTTCTCATGAAACAGATATGTCTCATTTTCACATTATAACAATTATTTTTTAAAATAACATGTTAAAATGATTGCTATTTTGAATTATTTGTTCATTGAAACCTCAAATACTTGCAGAATTTATTGTAGGTCAGAGTGTTTCATTGTCTCTGGCTGGAGTCCATACATCTGATCAGACTTAATGATCCTTCCTACGTGCACTTTGCAACAGCAGACTCCACGAATCTAAGCATGTATTTTTATGGAAAGACAGGTATTTAAGTGTGTAAGTGACAAATTTTTATGTTTTTAACTCTCAAGGGAAAAAGGGGATGCCAGGAAACTTTTTGGTCTTAATTCATCTTTTGTTTTCTGCACACAGTCTCATGAAACCTAATAATATAAATGAATTTGGCCACGTTAATTGAAATGAAGTAACAACATGATAAGTTAGCATGAAATCATGCCTGTAGGGTTGCAGTAAACTTAACAATCACAAAAGCATGTCTCATTTTCTGATGGCTTTTGCAATCTCTCAGATTGCACTGACTTTAAGAGGGAAGAAAATCTGATTGATATCTCAAGTGGACCTGTATGAAGACACCAGTTTCTTATTTATATTTAAGAAGCTATGTATTGTCTCTGTATCCATCATTTTCATTTTTTAAATTGTCCATCATGTTCCTGGCAGGGATTCTTTTCTTTGTATTAAAAGAATAAATAAAATAGCTGTCTGAAAAGACATTAGTAATAGGGCAAGGCTAGCCTTAAGATATCTGCAAAAGTCTGACTGGTTTTAACTCCTAGTGAAACTTGAAGACAAAAGAAATGTTGGAGTTTACCTGCCTGCAGAAGATAAGCCATGCATATCAACAAATGTGCCACTTCAAATACCCCTATCTCACCTAAATGATTAGCTGCTGGAAGGGGAGATAGGCTTTATGTAAGTGAAAAGCTCAGCCAGCTAGGATGTACACATAGATAGATGCTATAGAGAGCCAAGAACTGTAAGGTAACAGTGTACAACTCACACAGTCAATTTAACACATTCAAGGACATCCAGAGGTCAGAGTCACTGGAATGCGCCTGCTGCACTGCTGGTTCCCACTTTGTCCTTTATGGACACCTATACCTGCCTGCTGATGGGAAGAGGTGAATTCCTTGTTTTGCTTTGCGTACGCACATGGCTTTTGCTTTACTTATTAAACTGTCTTTATCTCATCCCATGAGCTTTTTTCACTTTCACCCTTCAGATTGTCTCCTACATTCCACTGAGGGGAGGTGGGCGAGCAGCTGTGTGGGGCTTAGTTGCCAGCTGGGGTTAAACCACGACAGTCCTGAAGAAAGAAAACTAAACAGTACATCTGATGGCAAGGAGAGCTCTGTAGGTTGTTGGCAAGGCTGAGACAGGCGGGGCCCTGGAGTTACAGGCAGAGTCCGGAGCAGTGATTTGCAGTCAGTGGGCACACAGCTGCCCTTGGGGTCAGGATGGAGGGTCAGAGCAGCTGTGCCCTCAGACAACACATAGTGACAAGTGAATGAAAGAGATCGACTGGAAAGGGAGATTTTGAAATCAGGAGCTCTGCAATTTTCTCTACAAGAAAAAATTAGTTGGAAGGACAGAATGTACTCAGAACTATAATACAGGGGAAGTGGCAGCTCTAGAGGGAGGGAGGAGTTTTTTCTTCTTTTTTATTGCATCCAGAACCAGCCAAACAACAAGCCTCATACAGAGAAAGGCAACAGAAAACAGCTTAATCATAATCTCTCTGCTTTTCCATTACGAACTATTTCAGGGTGTCATTCACTTTGAAATACATCAGCCTCTCATTATACCCATCAATCCAGGCCAATTGCCATACTGTGTCACATCTACTTATGCCCAGGACCGATGGTTCTTCCACAAGTGGATTATAGCAGGATATTGCTTCGACACCTTGTATTTTAGTAATTCCTGTTATCACCTCAGCAGCATTAGAAGGTTAGGGAGAGACAGTGACAGGAAGTATTAATGCTCTAAAGTATTCACTGCTAGAGGTTTAATTCATTGTGCGTGATTTTCAGTTTTACCTTGGCTGTGAAGTCTCATCATCTCACCTTGATTACTTCTGGGTGTGGTTTTCAGTTTCCATTCTAGACCTATTCCTGTGCTAAAAAAGTGAGGGACAAAAATGACCTTTTTGGCCTAGAATGCCTGTATAGAAAAGATACTTAATTTAGAGATCCAGCAGGAAGAGAGATGCTCCAAGGAAAACCTATGGCTCCCTGATAATTTTTGTCTAGTCCTGCTTCCTGGTAGCTCTAATTTGCAGGAGCTCTCTACCTAGCAATAAATCTCAATGGTCCAAACCAACCTGGAGCATCCCGATCACATCTCCTCTCTGCTCCTGTACAGTGCTGGTAGGTGTGGGGGAAATCTGGATATAAAACCCCTTTATCAGCCCCTCAAGGACACTACTGTCTTTTGGAAATACTCAGGGAAGAAGTCTGGGTCAATTATTATCCAGAAAGAGAAAAGAGCAGAGGACAGAAGCACAGTCTTGATCTACTGATAAATTAGAGACACAAATTATCCCCAAATTGATTTCTGAATTTACAGCTACAAAATTGTTTTACTGTAATGCACAGGATATTAGCCATTAATCATAATAACTTTACATATCAGACTCAATCTCATGCCTGCTCCCATTCTATATGAGAGAGGAGTTCTAGACCTCTGCCAAGATGATTCATTCTCCCACATCAAGATTGTATCTCTGCCCACAGGTGAGAGCTGTCACATTCAGTAACAGTATAAAAAATACTCCCGGGAACCACCATGCTATACCTCTTTTTGGCTTTTTTTATTCTTGAACCCTTCCACATTCTTACCCACATTCATGCAAGTTGGCAAGTTTTATAGGAAAAAATACTGAAAGAAACATTAAGTGTTATATTAGCATAAAGTCCATTTACACAGCAGCAGCTTCTCCAGAAATGGAGACCCACTTACTGATAGAAAGAAAGGAACACCAAACTTAATGCTCTGATACAGGAATGGACATGCCAGTGGATGAGCAAAAACCTCGACCACTACTGGCAGAAAAATCCCTAGCAAAGGGCACAGGAATGGCCATGGAAGACTTGGGATAAGAGAAACCCTCTCACTCCACCTACCAGAATATCCCACTTCCCAGAAAGTAAGTGTATGTCCAAGAGAGATGATGCAGAAGAGACAGTGATTTCATTAGAGAACAGATATAAGAGTGGAGCCATTAAAGGTTTTAACATAATAGTCACTTCTCACCCAAATTGAAGAGAGACATGTGTGGGAATTAAGAATTAGTGGTTAGCAAAATGTAAACTGACCTTGAGGTTAGAAGAATGATTGTGGGAAACTGAGGCAACATTATGTAACACCGTGTTGTGTGAAAAACAGCAGTAAAAACCACCACCTGCAGAGTGTGGTGAGCATGTAAGCAATAAATAGGCAAAACCTGAAGGACGTTAGATTGTAAAAGTAAAAATGAACCTATATAAACAGGTGGTAATAAATTGGGAGCTTGCACACAGTGCAGTGGTATTTGCTCTTGACAATGCCCCCCTTCAACAAACTGGTGTGAGTTTGTCATTCTTCTGTGCGTCGCCCCGATCCCGGCTGGACTGAGACTGACAGACATGCACTGTGGTGGCAGAAGTACCATCAATGATCCTAAAATAAAAAGGTTCAGCACTCCAGAAAAACAGGAAGCACAAGTGTACACAAAGTATCAACATGGAAACTGAAGTCAAATCTGCAATTAACCTCTTTTCTGTCCCTGCTCTCAAAGAAATTAGCTATTTTGGAAGTCCAGGAACTACATAAATAGTTCAATATAATGACTTCAGGTAGAAGAGAACTAAAAAGACCCCACCAAAAATCCACTGGAGCAGCCCTGTTTATGCCTCTTCTTTAAAGGTTAAGATGTGTTAAGGGAATCATAGAATCATAGAATGGTTTGGGCTGGAAGAGACCTTAAAGATCATCCAGTTCCAACCCCCCTGCCATGGGCAGGGACACCTTCCACTAGATCAGGTTGCTCAAAGCCCCGTCCAACCTGGCCTTGAACACTGCCAGGGAGTGAGCACCAAGGGTGCTCATGATTCCCATTTGTCTCCATAAAGTACTGTCAACCTTTGTCTTCAGAGCCTCTCCACAGCCATTTGCCCATCCTCTTGTTTCTCTCCTGTGGTCTGTATCATTAGCATTTCAGACCCCCTCATGTTTGGAAAAAAACCTGTACTTGAAATAGCTTCTGGGTGTTTTTCTTGCTTCCTAGTCAGCTGGAAATGTAGCTTGATTAATTTATAGATCTTCTCATGAATGCAGAACAAACAGGAAAATTAAATTATCTTCATTTTACATTTAGGTCTGTAAGTTCTTAGTTCAATGATTACTCTTAATCTTTCATGAGAAGATGTTCTGGAACCTAGGTAAACTTTCTCTGAAATTGCTGTCTCCTACACTGTGTGTATCCTTACCTCAGTTTATTGCAGTAAGACTTGATGCCTCCAAAAGTCCTGGTCACAGCTGGAGGACAGCCTTCTCAGGTATTTCAGATCAGTCCCAGTGGGTCTTACAGCAAATACCTTGTGATACCTCTGTGTCCAGAGAGGTGCCAGTGCAAACCTTTCCTGTGCGATCTGATTATATCTACCAACCAGCAGTATTTTGTATTATGTGTCAAAGGGAGCTTTGTCAAGGTATGCTGTTTCAACCCTACAAGAAGTACCCTTAAATGAATCTCTGTGACTGTGCATTATGTTTGAAGTTTTCAAACAGTGCTGTCCTATTCCCCGAATACAGAGATACTCTACTATTTCACTATCATGTTTTGCTGCTGCCCTTTTAATTATGTTTTTCCCTTTGGTCTAAAGCATGAGTATGAACTACATAATACCTGTCTAGAAAATAGTGCTTTTACTTTTCTACCAATGAATAACTAACCCCACCTCCCTCTTTGGTGTTTAGCCAAATTCTATATAAGCTAAGTCAATTGTGAGAAATAGTACAAATGATCTGGTTTGCCTTTTTGCCCACATTTTTTGGGGACATTAGCACATTCAGTGGAACAGAGACTATAGTTTTCTGTGACACAGACTTCTGTTTATCAAGTAGCAGTGATGTTCAGAAAGACATCACAGAATCACAGAATCATTTAGGTTGGAAAAGACCTTGAAGATCATCAAGTTCAACTGTTCACCCAGCACTGCCAACTCCACCACTAAACCATGTCCCTAAGCACCACATCTAAACGTCTTTTAAGTACCTCCAGGGATGGTGACTCAACCACTTCCCTGGGCAGCCTGTTCCAGTGTTTGACAATCCTTTCAGTGAAGAAATTTTTCCTAATATCCAGTCTAAACCTCTCCTCCATCGCTTGCTACTCGGGAAAAGAGACCAACACCCACCTTGCTTTCAGGTAGTTGTAGAGAGCGATAAGGCCTCCCCTCAGTCTCCTCTTCTCCAGACTAAACAACCCCAGGTCCCTCAGCTGTTCCTCATAAGACTTGTGCTCCAGACCCTTCACCAGCTTCGTTGCCCTTCTTTGGACACACTCCAGCACCTCAATGTCTTTCTTCACAGAATCACAGAATCGTTTAGGTTGGAAAAGAGCTTGAAGATCATCCAGTTCAACCATTAACCTAACATTGACAGTTCCCAACTACACCATATCCCTCAGCGCTGTGTCAACTCTACTCTTAAACACCTCCAGGGATGGGGACTCCACCACCTCCCTGGGCAGCCCATTCCAACGCCTAACAACCTGTTCTGTAGTGAGGGGCCCAAAACTGAACACAGTATTCGAGGTGCAGCCTCACCAGTGCCGAGTACAGGGGGATGACCACTTCCCTAGTCCTCCTGGCCACACTATTTCTGATAGGATCAGAAAAGACTCGCTTTTTGGTTCATCTGACATAATATGTCTGAACTCAAAAGCTGATCACCAAAAAAAATTTTTAAAAATTAAATAATTCCAGAGTAATTTCACTCCCACTCATCAAATCTGGGAAGCTTTGCTGTGTACAGAGTTTTTAGTCTGATTCTTCTGCTCCTTCACTGCATATGGAATATTCTCAATTAAATTTTTCCCATTTGAAAGCTGATGAAGCTCAGGCTGTGGTCAGCAAATAATTAAATTCCTTGGCTTTCAGACTCTAGCAGGTCCTTAGGGGATCAAGACAGTAGAGGACTGTATGACTCTAAGGTACTTGGCCTCTAATGCAAAATTCCAAACCCAAAAGTCACATGCTTTAGCTCCGTACATAGCTCACTGGGAGACACAGGCCATGTAAAAAGCATCCCAAATATCCTGCAGGTTGAGCAGAGCAGAATGTAGACTTCCATCTAGACAAAGCAGTAAGTGTATCTAAATTCTTGCTCCTTCACTCAACCTTCCGACAGAGTTTGTCATTTTTGTTTCATCATACAGCCAGAGGCCACACCTCTGGGTGACTATAAATAGTCAAGCAGACATCCAAAAAGTCACCAGACTGATATGCTTCTCTTAATGCAAAGTATTATTTGAAATATTTAAGATAGATAATTATTAAGATAGTGAAAGACAAACATTTATTAAAAGGCTTGCCCTGTTCTCAGTCCTTTCCCTAGGAATTTGTACTGGGTCTGGCTGAGACGGAGTTAATTTTCCCCACAGCAGTCCTCACAGTGTTGTGCTTTGTGCTGGTAGCTAGAAAGGTGTTGATAACACACCAGTGTTTTGGCTACTGCTGAGCAGTGCTCACACAGCATCAAGGCTCTCTCTCCAACATTCCCCCCTCACCCAGTAGGCTGGGGGTGGGCAAAATCTTGGGAGGGGACATAGCCAGGACAGCTGACCCAAAGAGACCAAAGGGATACTCCATACCATATTGTGTCTGCTCAGCAATAAAAGCTAAGGGAAAGGAGGAGGGGGGGGGCATTAATTATTATGACGTTTGTCTTCCGGAGCAACCGCTACACATACTGAAGCCCTGCTTCCCAGAAAGTGGCTGGACATTGCCTGCTGATGGGAAATAGAGAATAAATCTTTTGTTTTCCTTTGCTTCCTTCCTTGAGTGGCCTTTGCTTTTCTTTATTAAACTGCCTTTATCTTGACCCACAAGTTTTTTTCCATCTTATTTTCTCACCACCCCATCCTGCTGAGGAGGGGAGTGACAGAGCGGCTTAGTGGGCACCTGGCATCCAGCTAAGGTCAACCTATGACCTTTTTGGCACCCAACATGGGACATGAGGAATTCGAGGTAAGGATAGTAATTGGAAGAGGTAACAGGCAAAACATGGACTGAAAATTGCTAGAGAGCAAACAGCAGAATGACTGTGGGGATATTATACTCTTGTAATTGTGGTTAAGGGACGAGGGGTGGATTCTGTGTAAATTATCCACTTTCATTCAGTGTTGTGATGACGTTATTTTGATTTTGGTGTGGGGAATCCTTTTTGTTGATGTGAGTGAAGTTTGTGAAGATTGTGAAGATTGTGTGATGAATGTGGATTTTAATTATAATTCTTAAATATGTGATTCACAGAGGTGAGGGGTGGAATGTATTGGGCTTGCATGTCAAGGTTTTGGTAGTGGTGGGACTACAGGGGTGGCTTCTGTGAGAAGCTGCTAGAAGCTTCCCCTGTGTCCAACAGAGCCAATGCCAGCCGGCTCCAAGACGGGCCCACCGCTGGCCAAGGCTGAGCCCATCAGTGACAGTGGTAGCACCTCTGTGATAACATACTTAAGAAGGGGAAACATCTGCTACACAACAGCAGCCAGAAGAGAGGAGAAAAATACATGAAAGAAACAACTCTGCAGACACCAAGGCCAGTGAAGAAGGAGGGGGAGGAGGTACTCCAGGCACTGGAGCAGAGATTCCCCTGCAGCCCATGGAAGACCATGATGAGAGGGCAGGCTGTCCCCCTGCAGCCCATGGAGGTCCACAGTCGAGCAGATATCCACCTGCAGCCTATGGAGTACCCCACACCGGAGCAGGTGAATGTCCAAAGGAGGCTGTGACACCGTGGAGAGCCTGTGCTGGAGCAGGCTCCTGGCAGCACCTGTGGACCCATGGAGAGAGGAACCCACACTGGAGCAGGTTTGCTGGCAGGACTTGTGACCCCGCGGGGAACCCATGGTGGAGCAGTCTGTTCCAGAAGGACCGCACCCTGTGGAAGGGACTCACGCTAGAGCAGTTCAGGAAGAACTGTAGCCTGTGGGAAGGACTCATGTTGGAGAAGTTCATGGAGGACTGTCTCCTGTGAGAGAGACTCCATGCTGGAGCAGGGGAAGAGGGTGAGGAGTCCTCCCCCTGAGGAGGAAGGAGCAGCAGGAACAACATGTAATGAACTGATCACAACTCCCATTCCCCATTCCCCTGCACTGCTTAGGGAAAGAGGTAGAGAAAATTTGGAGTAAAGTTGAGCCCAGGAAAAAGGGAAGGGTGGGGGGATGGTAATTTAAGATTTAGTTTTTCTCATTACCCTACTCTGATTTGACTGGTAATAAATTAAATTAATTCCCTGAGTTGAGTCTGTTTTAGCTGTAACAGTAATTGGTGAGTGATCACTCCCTGTCCTTATCTTGACACAGGAGCCTTTCATTATATTTTCTCTCCTGTGTCCAGTTGAGAAGGGGGAGTGACAGAGTGGCTTTGGTGGGCACTTGGCACCCAGCCAGGGTCAACCCACCACATACATAAAGCAACACATTATGCCTGACTCTTGCTTTGCAGTTCTCAACTTGCAAGAAACAAAGTTTCCTTATCAGGACTGTCATTTCTCATCTGTCAATACCAGTGAGAATTGAATCTCTCAGTACCAAGTGGAAGAAAACCAGAGATTTCTGACTCAGATGTGTGATCTTACATCATAAATGTTTCATCACATATATCAGAGCTCCCTGCTATGAGAAACACATGACCTGGAGACACATCACCGGAACCACAACTATGATACCAAACGCTCCTGCACCAACACCTTAGCTGTCTGCTTTTGACAGATCCCTCTTCCTACAGACTTACATTACCCAATTACAATTTGATTTCAGTATCATTTCCAGAAGCACTTCACAGGAGAATGCAGAAATAGAAGGTGTCAAAATGGAGATCTACCTAAAACTATGTTATCATGCAGTTGGTGGCCTTACAGAATGCCATAATATTAAAGGCATTTATTCCAGTGATTTGTCTTCAGGTAAAAAAGCTGAACCTTCCATACTGACTTGTCAGTGTAAGAATGCTTTGGCTAATCTAGTTTCCCGTGATGGTAATTGCTGAGTGATCTCTCCCTGTCCTTACCTCAACCCATGAGCCTTTTGTTATATTTTCTCTCCCCTGTCCAGCTGAGAAGGGGGAGCAATAGTGTGGCTTTGGCAGGCACCTGATGTCCAGTCAGGGTGAACCCACCACAATATTAATTAATTGCCATAGTCTTGATCTTTAAGTTGCTTTCCAATATATTCAGCAGATGATTCGGAGTTTCTTCTTCAAACTTCTCTTCCTCTCTCAGTCCCTCCAGCCAGATTTCTGCTTGACACTTAACACTTAACTCAAATTGCCAGTCACTTTGCTGCACGCTGTTCTCTTTTCAGAAATAAATGAAATAGTAAGCCTTCTTAGAGCACAAACCAACATTTTCATATGCAGGAAAGCTTCAGAGAAGCATGAAACTTAGAGCAGCTGTGCTGTCAGTCTGTAGATTTGAGAACCAGTAGTGAGAATCACTTGAAAGATAGCATGCAAAGATATTTGGAAGTCATAGACAGGAAAACTTTGATCAAAGAGGAGGATCAGGAAAATAATAGGTAGGATCAGCTCTGGGTAGAAGGATCTGATGAGATTGCAAGGCAAAAAGAAAAAAGAAAAAAACACTAAAAAGGCTTCAATGAAATTCTGAGTTTGGATTAGGAAGACTAAATCAAACTTCTGTAACATGCTTAAGATCACCCCAAATCACTTCAAATGTCATTACTCTATCTTCATTCCTCCTTTGTGTAAGTAATATGAACAATAACCAGTTTCTATATTTGGGAATTTTGTTCTAAATATAAAGTAATTGTCAAATATCTACAGTGAGTGAGTGAACCTGTAGCAAGAGAGACAATGAATTAGCACCCAAACCAAACAAGTCTGAAACATCCCAGTTACATGGAGACAGACTTTGGTATCTGGTCCTAAGATCTAGTAACACACATGAGCTTTCCTATCTGAGATTGACACAAAAGAATTATTGCTGTTATAAGAACAAAATATTTGGGACTGCATTTAACTTCCCTAGAAATATATCAATTTTCAGGGTATAATTTGAAGTTTTCGGATCCTTATTTTCATTTTAATTTAAAGATCTCGGATTATTCAGTGTGCAATAAGTAAAAATTTACATACGAGAGACACTTGTCTAGAACAGAATTTGCTTTTCACTCCCTAGTATTGTCTCCAAAGGGTCATTGTGGTTCACATTTTTCTTAAGTTTAGTGGTACTGTGGACCTCTCTTTTAAAAGTGTAGATCTTAGAGCCCACTTTACTACACTTAAGCCGGGCCATGCCTTCTCTTTATAGGCAGTTGTTTTCACCTCCCTCACCACCAAGTCTAAGAAGGTACACTTTCAACTGTCATTAATTAGCTAGAAAAGCCAAGAGAGTCCAAACAGTTGATGGGAAGATAAGAAAAGCCTTTCTCTTGCAGTACACTTAAGTGACACCTGAGATATAATATTAATTCTTGAACATAATTACAAATTACCTATTTCCACGAAACTTGTTTCTTTTGTACTTACACATTAAAAGCATAATAAACAATGCCTTAAATCACAGAATCACAGAATCATCTAGGTTGGAAAAGATCTTGAAGACAATCTAGTCCAACCATTAACCTAACACTGACAGTTCCCAACTACACCATATCCCTAAGCACTATGTCAACACGACTCTTAAACACCTCCAGGGATGGGGACTCCACCACCTCCCTGGACAGCCCATTCCAATGCCTAACAACCCGTTCTGTAAAGAAATGCTTCCTAATATCCAGTCTAAACCTTCCCTGGCACAACTTGAGGCCATTACCTCTTGTCCTATCGCTTGTTAACTTGGTTAAAGAGACTCATCCCCAGCTCTCTGCAACCTCCTTTCAGGTAGTTGTAGAGGGTGATGAGGTCTCCCCTCAGCCTCCTCCAGACTAAACAACCCCAGTTCCATCAGCTGTTCCTCGTACGACATGTGCTCCAGACCCTTCACCAGCTTCGTTGCCCTTCTCTGGACACGCTCGAGTAATTCAATGTCCTTTTTGTAGTGAGGGGCCCAAAACTGAACACAGTCATCGAGGTGCGGCCTCACCAGTGCCGAGTACAGCGGTAAGATCACTTCCCTGTCCCTGCTGTCCACGCTATTTCTGATACAAGCCAGGATGCCATTGGCCTTCTTGGCCACCTGGGCACACTGCTGGCTCATGTTCAGCCGGCTGTCGATCAACACCCCCAGGTCCCTCTCTGACTGGCAGCTCTCCAGCCACTCCTCCCCAGGTCTGTAGCGCTGCTGGGGGTTGTTGTGGCTGAAGTGCAGCACCCGGCATTTGGCCTTATTGAAACTCCTACAGTTGGCCTTAGCCCATCGCTCCAGCCTGTCCAGGTCTCTCTGCAGAGCCTCCCTACCCTCGAGCAGATCAACACTCCCACCCAACTTGGTGTCATCTGCAAACTTACTGAGGGTGCACTCGATCCCCTTGTCTAGATCATCAATAAAGATGTTGAACAGGAGTGGCCCCAAAACCAAGCCCTGGGGGACACCACTCGTGACCGGCTGCCAACTGGATTTAACTCCATTCACCACAACTCTTTGGGCCTGGCCATCCAGCCAGTTTTTTACCCAGCAAAACGTGTGCACATCCAAGCTGCGAGCAGCCAGTTTTGCCAGGAGAATGCTGTGGGAAATGGCGTCAAAGGCCTTACTGAAGTCAAGGTAGACAACATCCACAGCCTTTTCCTCATCCAATAAGCAGGTCGCCCTGTCGTAGAAGGAGATCAGGTTTGTCAAGCAGGACCTGCCTTTCATAAACCCATGCTGACTGGGCCTGATCATCTGGTTGTCCCGCATGTGTTGTATGATGGTACTCAGGATGAGCTGCTCCATCAGCTTCCCAGGCACCAAAGTCAAGCTGACAGGCCTGTAATTTCCTGGATCATCCTTTCAACCCTTCTTACAGATGGGTGTCACACTGGTCAATTTCCAATCTGTCGGGACCTCCCCGGTCAGCCAGGACTGCTGGTAAATGATGGGAAGCAGCTTGGCGAGCACCCCAGCCAGCTCCTTCAGCACCCTCAGGTGTATCCCGTCCAGTCCCATAGACTTGTGCATGTCTATGGGATGCAGTAGGTCACTGACTATCTCCTCCTGGATTGCGAGGGGGTCATTCTCCCAGTCTCTGTCTTCTGGCTGAGGAGGCTGGATTCCCTCAATACAACTAGTCTTGCTACTAAAGACTGAGGCAAAGAAGGCATTAAGAACCTCAGCCTTTTCCTCATCACTCGTTACCATGTTTCCTCCTGTGTCTAACAGGGGATGGAGGTTCTCCCTGGTCTATCTTTTGCTGTTGAAGTACTTATAGAAACATTTCTTGTTATCATTGATTGCTGAAGCCATATTAATTTCTAGCTGGGCTTTAGACCTCCTGATTTCCACCCTGCATAGCCTCACAGCATCTTTGTAATCATTGTGCATTCCTAGCCCCTTCTTCCAAAAGCTGTAAACTCTCCTTTTCTCCCCGAGTTGCAGCCAAAGCTCTCTGTTTAGCCAGGGTGGTTTTCTCTGCTGCCAGCTTCTCTTACAGCACCTGGGGACAGCCTGCTCCTGTGCCATTAAGAATTCCTTCTTAAAGAGTGTCCAGCCTTCCTGGACCCCTATACCCTTCAGGACCATCTCCGAAGGGATTCTGTCAAGCAGGTGCCTAAACAAGACAAAGTCAGCCCTTTGGAAGTCCAGGATGTCAGTTCTACTGCCCCCTCTCCTGGCCTCCCTAAGAATAGAGAACTCTAGTATTTCGTGATCGCTGTGCCCTAGTCGGCCTCCAACCGCCACATCATCCACCAGTCCTTCTCTGTTCACAAAGAGGAGATCCAGCAGGGCACCTTCTCTGGTCAGTTCACTCACCAGCTGTGTCAGGAAGTTATCTCCCACACATTCCAGGAATCTCTGGGACTGGTCCCGCTCTGCTGTGTTGTATTTCCAGCAGATGTCTGGGAAGTTAAAGTCTCCCACAAGAACAAGGGAAAGCAATCGTGAGATATCTCCTAAGTGCCTATAGAATATTTCATCCACTTCTCTGTCCCGGGTGGGTGGCCTATAGTAGACTCCTACTACATCTGCCCTGTTGGCCTTCCCCCTGATTCTAACACAAAGACACTCCACCCTGTCTTCACTACACTTGTACTCAAAGCAATCATAACAGTCCCTAACATACAGCACCACTTCACCGCCTCTCCTTCCTTGTCTATCCCTCCTAAAGAGCTTGTAGCCATCAATTGACGCACTCCAGTCACGGGAGACATCCCACCATGTTTCTGTGATAGCCACTACATCATAATTTTCCTGTTGCATCATGGCTTCAAGCTCCTCCTGTTTGTTACCCATGCTGTGTGCATTGGTATACATGCACTTCAGATGGGCTGATGTCCTCAGGACCTTTTTACATTTAGAAGTCCTAAGTCCAGCCTGACCTTTCACAGGTGTTACTACAGTTACTGATCCATCAATATCCCTTGCATCTTTGTTGTGGTGCATGTCTCCATCCCTTGCCTCCACTGAGATGGCAGGGTGAGGGTTGTCGCTGGCACAACAGCCCACAAACTCTGGTAATCTACCCTGGGGCTTATGTCTGGGAGTTCCAGTTTTGTCCCCTTTCCACTTCATGTAAATGGCTGTTACATTTTCACTGCAAAGCTTTTGCCCAGTCTAGAAAACTTTTAAATATTTTATTTATTTATTTTATTTATTTATTCTTTATTTATAGTAATAAAAAAGCTAATATAGGAAACCTAATGGATTGCATTTATTTTCCTTCATTATCAATTTTCTGTTATCTCAAAAGTATTATAAGTAAAAAAACAAAACAACTTCTTTTTCAATATAGAGATACTGAAATAAATTAACACTAGTAAAGTCAGCATATTCAAATCAAGCAGGAATTTAGCCTATTCATGAGAAATCCAGACATTTTTAGAAGTGGCTCTAAATTATATAGGAAGATCACGTAACACAGGCTTCTCTTAATAGAATGTGTTTAAAATTTTAAAATTCACCTATTTGAAATAAGAATATTATTGAAACTATTTGCAAGAACCTCCCAACTGGCCAAAGAGGATCTGCATTTGTAATACTTCACATTCGGTTTTGCTGTCTGAAGAATCAGCTTTGAGTTCTGAAACATTGTTTAATGTTTTGTTTTCCAATGTCATAGGAAACTCTGCTTTGAAAAATACACCTTTTTTCTGGCAATCACTGGAAATTCTTTTTCCAGAAACTTCAGATAAACCTCAAATCATAAGAGGCAGTGAAAGTAGAACAACTTTAATATACTTACAGAATGTGACATAGAAAAACTTTTTTTTTTAAACAAAACCCAAGAATTCATAAAAAAATTATCTAGCTATAACTGTGAAAATTTCTCCCCACACTTGGGCTTAGGCACTTGCAAGTAGACTGTGGTGGGCAGCCTTGTGTGAACAGCTAGCCAGAGCTTTGAAGTGATGCTATCTGCACCTTTCTTTATGTGAAACTGATGTAAACACTAAAGAAGCTTTCAGTCTCTGAAGACAGTGTTCCCTTTATCACACTTTCAAACACTGAACTTTTGGCATGGAGAATGTAGAGCTCTGCTACACAAGATGCATTAATGTAAGAGAATTTACAGCAAAGTACCTCCTACTTTTTCCCCATACTTTCTTTCATTTCCAGCAGCTTTCTGTACCTTCTTGAGCTGCAACACAGTTTGCACCTTTAAGGAAAGAGATTGAAACAAACAAAACCAACACACCCCTCTTTCCGTCACACCTAAACTGTATCAAATCCCTTCCCTTCCTATGATAGTTCCAAGCCCTACGTTCCCCTAGCCACAATGTTTCCCTCCTGCCCATCCCACCATACTTTCCAGCTAAGCATGCTCAGCTCCTCCTAGGTAAGCAAACCTCTGAGGGGATGCACAGGAAAATTGGAGACAATTTTAGAGAAAGAATTATTGAGGAAAGAACAATATACAGCCTAACTTATTGGCTAAGAATAATTCATGTGAAGAAAAAGAGATAAAGGAAGGTTAAGGTAGAGCTTTCTGATGAGTGTTTAGAATCTGATTTTCATGATCATGTAGAAACTTGTGCAAATAGCACCTGGACCTTTGGGGTCTTTCAAATGGTCACTCTGACATTAACAAGAAAAGAAAAAAATGATGGGATGTCATCAGAGAATATTGCAATTGGGATAAAAGTCTTAGTGTAAAGGTTATTTTCATTTCATAATACACTTTCTGTATTCCCAGTAACTATATGTGAACAACAGGGGCATTTAAATGTCAGAGGTGAAATCCAGACTTCACTGAAGTCAGTTCAGATTTCCCATCCACTTCAAAGGGACCAGAACTGGACCAGAGAGTTTCACAAGGAGGTTCATAATCTCTAAATATATATTGGTATTCCTACTACTGCTCCTCTACTAGTATTGCATAAATGCTCCTCAAAGACTGAAGGTAAGCAGAGAGCAATATTCGTTCTCACTGGTGTCCATGATGCATTGGAATGAAAAGATTCTGACTTTTATAATTAAAAGAAGTCTTCTTAGGGTTTTCCTGCAATGCTTTAATGAACCATTCCCACGCCCAAAGGCCCAGAGGTTCCTGAAACAGAGCAGGAGGCGTGAGAGGGAGATACCTTTCAATCAGTTTCCTGGGAAATTATTGCAATAGCATATCACATACAAAAGAAATTCAGCTTCTGCTCTTTCAGCAACTGTAATAACTTATTTGCATTTGTATAGAATCTTTCACCAAAAGATCTAGGTATTATTTAGTCTAGAAACTCTTTGAAATAACATCTGTCTATCATACCTTTGTAAAGCACTTAGTACAGTGGGATCCAATATGGTTGCAGGATTCAGGAGCTAATGTACATAAATACTTCCTCTTTAAACTAAATCAAATAACATAAAATTCTCAACAGACATGCAGAGAAGTTAATATTTTTAAAATTTTGTTTTACAGACAAAGAAATGGAACACAAGGTTGCTAAATCACTTGAATGAGGTCGTCATGATTCTGTGGGATCATTTAAGGAATTTGCTGTATTGCTGGGAAAGTTTTGTGGAGCTCTCACTCCTCTGGGGCTGGTCACTGAGGAAAAGTTTGTATTCAAGCAAAACAAGCTCAGATATGCTTGAAAATTGTCAGAGACTTCAATATCTCAAAATGGATAAGAACAGATTTAAATAGATGATGCTTTTGGGACAATCCAAGATTCATGCAGTATACTTAATATATTGCAGTCTTGTTCTAGTTAACAATCCAATTCTATAGGGATGTTGTAGCAAAAGTTCTAAATTGCACTCAATTTCTGGCCAAAAATCTAAGACATAAAGGACATGCTTGAGAGCTGAAATGTATTTCCTACTTTTACACTTCTGGCTCTATAGACAATCCTGTGGTTAGCACCTGGGAATATGTTGTGAAGGTTTTACACTAAAATGCATGTAAGGCACCTACCCTGAAATCCTGCAGCTATAGTAACAAAGAAAACATGGATGCTAATGACAGTCAAGTGAATTAACCAGTAAAAACAGTACAAATGACATCGTCCCCCCCAAAAAAAAGGCACAGTTTCCTGAATCAAGTGGCATTATAATTTTTTTCTTAAAATTCATTTTGAGGGCAGATTTCAGTGAAGTGAACTTTTAGTGTAATTAGAAGCCAGGTTCTCATTTGAAGCAATCATTAAACTATCTATAGCTAGAAAAGTTGCTGCTTTTCTGCTTATTTCTAATGTTCTATTGTTCTGTACCTATCAGAGTTAGCACCTGTTAAATATCAGTACTTTTTTAACAAGAAACTCTAAGTAAATTCCTTTAAATTCAATCTCTGTTCCTAGCACAAGAGATTAAAGTCTCCCTGCTCATACTCCCTTAATTGTTCAGCATATTTATGTATCAACCTTTTCAGAAGTTGAAATTCGTACTAACTCCAGGCTACTTAATCTTAGAATTCACTTTGGAACTAAATTTTCTCTGCATTTCCTATTATAAAGCAACAACAAGGGGAAGTTCAGAAGCTCATCTTAAGCTATTTGCACTGGTAATGTCAAAGCATTATGTGACTCCTGAAGCACAGTAGTAGCCTAGAAGAACTACTGAAACGTCCCTCAGGAGCTGATAAACCTACCCAGTTTCAGAGACAAATGCTCTGTGTATTATACTTCATGGGATAGGAAGCTGTGAAAATCATTCATCGCCTAGTTCCTTTCAGTCACTTAGAGATGCCAGCTAAGATTGCCAAAAGGAGCACATTTTCAGGGGGAACTTCTTCTGAGAGGATTGCTTTAAAACCAGCATAGTCCTTTGGCTATTGGACTGTGCAAAAAAATAAAAAAAATCCTTACACATTTTCTTTCTCAAACTGATTTTAAAAATCACCTTCTTTGCTAAAAAATGTTGCTAGTTCTCATTATTTGATTTGAGTTGCAGAGGTATAATTGAAAGAGGAATTAGCCCCTGACTTAAACTACTACTGTGTCTGTGGCATATAAACCAATATCTACAGCTGTGTCACACATCAAGGGTCATGCTTGAGAACTTTTCTGCTGTGAGTCAGGAAACACAGCAAGAGCACACAGTCCTTCCAGTGTTACCTACTGAGGAGGTGGCCACCTTCTTTTCTGACAGACGTAGAGCTTGGAGAGGGCAACACAAGTTAAATGATGGAAGAATCTGGAGATGTCGTCCAAGAAACTAAGCATGTGAGCCAAAAGATACACCATCTTTGTAATGAGGTCTTTTAGAAATGCAGCTGTTCAGTATTACCAGAATGAAATTCTTCACCTAGCACAAAATAGAGCAATGCCTTCCTTCCTCTGACATAACCGTCTCTTAGTAATTAAAACGCTGAGACTGCATTGCAAAAAATTGACGTATAAATGCATGTGTGACATGCAAGATCGATTTTGGGTTTTTTTCTCTTAGTAGGTGTTATGCGTATGCCTGTTAGATGGAGGGATTTGTAAGTTACAGACTTTTATAGTTCTAAGGTCAAAGAGCTGCTTCTGCGCCTGTTTGCAGGCACTGAAGTTACGTCCCTCGACACTCAGTAACCACAGGTCTTCATGTTCAGCTACCCACGGGTGCATCATATGCTGCAGTTAACATCTAACATAAAAATATTTGGCATTTCTAAATCACTTATTTCCCCCGAGACTGCTGTTACTCACATTAATGTTCCAGAACACCCGTTTTGAACAAGTGAAAGTAAAATATTTAGAGAAATTAATTATGAGGTAAGATTTATGAGGTACAAAGATTTTCTACTCAAAACTTCAAGAGTTCCAAAGTAGAGCTACCTGGCCTACAAAAATGCTTCCCTCTCAGATCTGTCTTTGCATTTCTAATTAGAAGATTCCAGGATATTTAAAGCCTTTTAAGAATCTCAGCTAATAAAAGGAAAAAGACATAAAAAACAAATGCAAAAATGCAGAACCTGCATTGTGCAGTCCAAGCCTCTAACGTGGAAAAAACAGTTTCTCTGTTTTGAAATATATGCTAAGTATTACCTCCTTGTGTTGCCTTCAAGTTTTTCTTTATGAAATTATATCAATCATATCCTCTAATTATATAAATTATACCCTCTCCTCAAAACAGTGTTATAAGCTGAAGTTGGAGACATCTGGTCACTACTTACTGTACAGCTACCAGTTGGGGGTTAGTTGTTTTTTTCCCTAAATTTCATCCAATCATTTTGAGGCTGTGTGAGAGTCAGTCAGTGGACCGTGACTGAGTGGACCGTGACAGGCTGGTCCTTTGTTAAAAAAGAGGCTATAAAATCTGTATCACAAGAGGATGTATGATGGCTATACACCAGAAAATAAGTGGAAAAGCATATGCAAATGAGTATTTTCTTGTCCCTGTTGTCATCATTAGGAAATTAATGGTTACAGCTGAGATTTCCCTGTCATCAATAAAAGCACTGCAACAGAACAGAGGGATGTCAAAGACACATCATACTTCCTGTCTGCATTTTTAATTCCTGCATTAGACAGCAGATACAGCAAATCAGGAAGTTTAACTGATATTCTTTAGGGGAGTGAAGATAAGAAAATATGATGAGTACAACATTCAGATTAAGAAACTAAATCTCAGAAGGCAAGAAATATAGCCCAAGAGGAGCTCAGAGCTCCTCTGCCTTAAATATGGTTTTAATGATTTTGTAGTAAACTATAATTTTCCACAAGAAAATTAGTTCCTTATTTCTTAGGTCAACATACAAAGGTAAGAAAGGCGATAAATGTGTTTTACCTCTTCTTTCTATGACCTGCAGGAAAGCTGAGGCCCTATGAAGACACATTTTCACAGTGTCTCCTGAGGCATTCACTGGCTACACTGCTGTATCCACAATACTGTGTGGGAGGGGAAGGCTGTACCTCAGTAGACAAATTCAAAACTCTGCTTTTCTTTGTATACCCAGGTGCACAGAGAAGTGCTCATCTCCCTGAGCATCTCTCCTTGGGATTTCCTGAGCTCAGACCATCCTTCTAAATGACAGTTTGGAATAAACTAAACTTTTCCATTGAGCATCTAAAGCTGTATCCTTTGAGCATCCCAAAATTTGAATAGCAATCTCAAGGTTGAAGTAAAAGATGGATGAAGATGGCAGGTGAGCTGAGCCTTCCATGTTTAAGATCAAGCTCCATGATTAATGAAACATCAAAAACATTCACTGAATGTAATTAATTCAGTGACAGGTGGCTATGCTGGCAGTTTTTGAATATATAAATTTGGAGTGGTAGCTCTTCCTAATGTATCTCTGTGGCTGCAAACTCAAATGCCCAGTGATAATACAGATAAAAGAAAGTGTCACTAACTGCTGTAATATTTCTAACACATAAAGAGGTACTGCCACAGTTGTGAACTATTTATTGGGAAGTGACAGCTCATTTGGATTAGAAGTCAGCTTGAGAGAGGAGATGTGCATATACTCCAGTTAGGAAGGAGATAAACTTAGAGTCTGGGAGGTCTAGCAAGAAGAGAGAAGGTGGTCAAGCAGCCCAGTTAGCTCTCCTTAGGAACAGTGATGTTCAGGGAGAAGTGCAGGAGTGGCAATGAGTCTGGATCTCACTGGGGTGAAGGCAGCCGCAGGGGAAACCCACAGCAATGCTTTGGGCATCCGGTTATTTCCAGGCAGCAGCACTTCCTCCAGGAGAAGCTGGGGAAGGGGTTACCAGCCAGAGACACACACATGTACATACACACACATTGGTTTATGCATTTTATGATGCATGCATAAAATACACCTGCATATCTTAAGGCATATGTAAGCAAACTGGCCACTGGCCTCATCTCACACGCAGCTCCTTTTCAGGACATCAGGTGGATTCCTATAGGAAATCAGCTTCTGAGAATAGCTATTGGTGTTCTGTATCAGGTCATAGCATTGTCCATATGGGGTTAATGTGAAGCTATCCTACTTCAGGCAGTGGCCATCCAAGACCCCACAAGCCACATTCTTGCCAATCTTCTCACCATGCTGGTTATTCTCAGCACTAGGGGAAGAAGGCTGATGGAGATGACCTGGTCATCATGCAGCCTGTTTTTGTTCCCTCCCCCAGTCACATCTCTGTCCACAGCATCATTTGGCACCATCCTTAACTGCAGTAGGTAACCTAAGGGGGAGTGGTAGGCACAGTCAGGATACTGTGTTCCATGTCTCTCTCCAGTCCCACATAATTTACATTTTTGATCCATCAGTCCTCACACTTTCATCATTCTTTATTTGTTATCTCAAACAACCATTTGGCTTTACCCAAGTCTGTGTCTTTACACCTCCACCTTCCCTTTTCTTTTTTTCTTTTTTTTTTTTTTTTTTAGGTGATGGAAAGTGACATTTCATTTAGTTAAGAATGCTTCTCTAACTGGGAAACCGACAGGAAGAGTATGCTTTTAAACTGGCTAGGAAGGCAGTAAGTGTGTATGACGCTGCTCCATAATACTTCTCCCATCTTTAGTTATTTACAGCTCATAGACTTCCTGAGCTGTAAGTGGATGTGTGCCATTAGCAACACTCATTGCATTTCTCTCCCAACAATTTGGGCAGTTCTTCCTTGAAACCATGTACACTTTTAGCATCCACAGCTCTCTTTGGCAGTAAGTTCCTCAAGTCTACAGCCAGCTTCCATCATATCTTCTGAAATCTGCTTGAATCAGCTCTATGAAGTGTCCCTTATTGCTTCCATTGGGAGAAAGAGTATGCTCCTTATCTATCTTTTCCCTCCCATGCATCTTTTTACGGACATCCCCCTTAAATTGTTAGGGACAGGGTTAATTCACTAGTCACAGTATTTGAAAAGAATGAAAAAGCAGAATTCCAAGTCTGAAGTACAATATTCAGCAGGTACTTATATCTCTTAATTTTATAGTAAGACAGTACAAACATATCACTGTTCTGTGATGTGTTTGCAGCTTTTTCTGCCTGAGAAGTTGTTTTTTCTTCAGGGAACAACATCTGGCTCATTAAAAATAAGACAACAATCCTACACCCTGCCTCTAATAGCTTCTTTCTACCTAAATTTCATTTAGTAAGACAGCATCTTATTAACCTCATTGATTTTACTCCCACAGACAAATAAAAAAAATTACAATTATTTGAGAAAAAATTCTTAGTCTTGTTAGTGTCCATGGTCTTATTTTTCAATATCTACGTGCAGTTAATTTATATGGTCTAAAGCATCATGACCATTTCAGTTCTATGCAGTCAATCACAACATTTCTTTCAGAGCTAAAATAGCTGAGATCAAGGGAATCTTTAAAGTCGGGAATGTATCAGATGGTGTGTCATTTATAATTCTCTATTTGACAACTGAGGCACCACATGTGGCAGAGGTGACTGAGATTTCATGAAGTGACCACAATATTTGGATACCTGAAGGATATTTGAGTATTCAGAATGTTTGGATACATAAAGGTTCCTAACTTTGCAGCATCCAATATCAGAGTCTCTCTGGCTGGTATTCGGAAGTAGGTAAAGCCTTCTGAAAACTTAGGTAAAAATTGGCTAAAAAGATATGTGTCATATGGTGTGCATATGGTGTATAAAATTCCATACTTCTTTCATTTTAGTGCAAATATCTTACTACTGACCAAGCTCTTGCTGGGACAGTACCTCTGATGTTATTGGTATAAAGATATGTTTGAAACATGGCCCATAACAAGGCCTGTAAGAGCATGAAACCATCTCTAGCAAATAACTTGAATTAATGTCAAACTACGTTACTCAGATTTTACCTCTGAGTTTTTAACAGTGTCCCATTCTCCTGAGCCAGCCAAGTGCTATCTTCTGTTTTCAGGGAAGGGAACAGCCTGTGTCACCTGGTTCCACTAAGGTAGTGAGAAATATGGGATTTCCTGCAGGAATGATGGAAACTTTGCACATATGAATCCTGCATGAGGCCAAAACCAAATTTACAGTCCAAATCCATAGCTAAACTTCTCTTGAATAGCCTGGCTGTTGGGTATTATATTCCTGATATGCCAGCAGATCTTCAAGTCTCAGAGGAGTGATACAAGGAAATGATCATCTACTTTGCAACTTATTTACTTATAGCAACTTATAATGATTTCTGAATATTGCTTAATAATCCTGCTTGCCCTGACTGCTCTGTGGAAACTTACCAAGGGCTACTGTGTTCATCAAAACAAAGCAGTTTTCTGTGGAAACTTACCAAGAATTACTATGTTCAGCAAAAATAAGAAACATGTCCTCGGAAAGCAGATGTGTTCTAACAAGTTTAGTCGTTGTAATGGATAGATAGCCATATATGGGTGGTAGAAACTAATATACTGGTGCTTTTAGATAAGATAGAGGTGGTAAACCAGTGGGAATCACTCTTGTTATTCAAGAAATTGGCTAAGAGAATCTGTGCATGCTCCGAGGAAAACTGCATGAAGAAGACTGTGAGCCTTTCTCCAAAAGACCCCCGAAGACAACCACCAGGAGGCAATGCGCAGGCGCAAAGATAACATAAACTGCTGACACCAGCATTTTGAACTAACCCAGCCTTATTTATGCATATGTATATTTGTATTATGTAATCCAATGAATATGTATTTCCACACTCTGTAAGTTTCTGGTAAAATGTGCTGTTGGTGTGCAAGCTTTGTGGATAAATCCCCTTGCACCCTGGCACCGGAGTAAACACACCTGCTTTATAACTCTCTCTGAGTTGTAGAGTCTGTTTCCGCAAATCAGGAGCTGTTTGAAAAGCAGTGAAGATGGGTCATCTCTTGCTTTGGCTGACCCCTTACAGATTCACTTTCTCAATCCTTTGCCTTGGGAAGTTAGTAGGTGATGAATAGTCCCAAACTTAGCAGTCCTGGTGTGTACTAGTACACAGTCCACATATAAGAAGAGTTTATATCAGCGATACCTTTAATATTGCATGGAATACCATCCTATTTGGCCTGGAGGCATTTCCTACTGAGAACCAGCATCTTTGTCTTAGAGGGAAAAATTAGGCTATCTATATTACTTATGAGCATTGCATTTCCATGGGCGAAGCTGAAGATAATAAACATAAGAAAGCAATGACATCCACCTCATCTCCCTGGTAAAAACTCCAGGATAATAAGCAAAGATTTATTTCTACCAAACATGCATTATTTCTGTTTGTCTTCATGCACAGCCAGGCTTTTTTCCAGTTTTACTGTGGCTGTATGTGTATCCAGATAATTAGAAGCATCAGTGATAATGTATGGTATACACTGTAAGACAACTTTCAGTGCTTTAATGCAAAAACCCACTAGTCCATCAGAACTTGGCAGGTTTATGCACAGGCAGTTAAATCTATGGACAGATATCTGTATAATTCCTGCTTTCCAGAAAGTTTTCAAACTCCCTTGGCCCAGCCAAAACTGGGATGGGGTGGAAAGGGATTACCTCAATAGTAGCAATTTAATTTTGTCTTTTTTTTGCTTGTTTTTTAACTCAAATACCTTCTTTTGTCTCCCCTTTCAACGGGAGAACCAAATCTGGTTTTTGTTAGTTTTTTTTTTTTTTTTTTGTAAATCAGCCTTCAGGCTGTACTGAATACAACTTCAGAAAGCTTGCTGAGTTTTTTTCTGATGTAGTTGAGGAGTGTATGTTGAACTCTGCATGACCTGTGTTAGCATGAGAAGAAACCTCAGAACCACACAGAGATGTAATCTCAAGAAAGTCTATGGGACTGGACGGGATACACCTGAGGGTGCTGAAGGAGCTGGCTGGGGTGCTCGCCAAGTCGCTTTCCATCATTTACCAGCAGTCCTGGCTGACCGGGGAGGTCCCGACAGATTGGAAATTGGCCAATGTGACGTCCATCTATAAGAAGGGTCGGAAGGATGATCCGGGAAATTACAGGCCTGTCAGCTTGACGTTGGTGCCCGGGAAGCTGATGGAGCAGCTCATCCTGAGTACCATCACACAACACATGCGGGACAACCAGATGATCAGGCCCAGTCAGCATGGGTTTATGAAAGGCAGGTTCTGCTTGACAAACCTGATCTCCTTCTATGACAGGGCGACCTGCTTATTGGATGAGGGAAAGGCTGTGGATGTAGTTTACCTTGACTTCAGTAAGGCCTTTGACACCGTTTCCCACAGCATTCTCCTGGCGAAACTGGCTGCTCGAGGCTTGGATGATCACACGCTTTGCTGGGTAAAAAACTGGCTGGATGGCCGGGCCCAAAGAGTTGTGGTGAATGGAGTTAAATCCAGTTGTCAGCCAGTCACAAGTGGTGTCCCCCAGGGCTCAGTTTTGGGGCCACTCCTGTTTGACATCTTTATTGATGATCTAGACAAGGGGATCGAGTGCACCCTCAGTAAGTTTGCAGATGACACCAAGTTGGGTGGGAGTGTTGATCTGCTCGAGGGTAGGGAGGCTCTGCAGAGAGACCTGGACAGGCTGGAGCGATGGGCTAAGGCCAACTGTAGGAGTTTCAATAAGGCCAAATGCCGGGTGCTGCACTTCAGCCACAACAACCCCCAGCAGCGCTACAGACCTGGGGAGGAGTGGCTGGAGAGCTGCCAGTCAGAGAGGGACCTGGGGGTGTTGATCGACAGCCGGCTGAACATGAGCCAGCAGTGTGCCCAGGTGGCCAAGAAGGCCAATGACATCCTGGCTTGTGTCAGAAACAGCGTGGCCAGCAGGGACAGGGAAGTGATCTTACCGCTGTACTCGGCACTGGTGAGGCCGCACCTCGATTACTGTGTTCAGTTTTGGGCTCCTCACTACAAAAAGGACATTGAATGACTCAAGCGTGTCCAGAGAAGGGCAACGAAGCTGGTGAAGGGTCTGGAGCACATGTCGTACGAGGAACGGCTGATGGAACTGGGGTTGTTTAGTCTGGAGAAGAGGAGGCTGAGGGGAGACCTCATCGCCCTCTACAGCTACCTGAAAGGAGGTTGCAGAGAGCTGGGGATGAGTCTCTTTAACCAAGTAACAAGCGATAGGACAAGAGGTAATGGCCTCAAGTTGCACCAGGGAAGGTTTAGACTGGATATTAGGAAGTATTTCTTTACAGAACGGGTTGTTAGGCATTGGAATGGATTGCCCA
This sequence comes from Strix aluco, assembly GCF_031877795.1. NCBI lineage: Eukaryota > Metazoa > Chordata > Aves > Strigiformes > Strigidae > Strix > Strix aluco. The sequence goes on along the minus strand of NC_133931.1, from coordinate 90,573,209 downwards.
GGGAGGTGGTGGAGTCCCCATCCCTGGAGGTGTTTAAGAGTAGGGTTGACATAGCACTGAGGGATATGGTGTAGTTGGGAACTATCAGTGTTAGGTTAATGGTTGGACTGGATGATCTTCAAGGTCCTTTCCAAGCTAGATGATTCTGTGATTCTGTGATGCTGTGAAAATATATTTTTATAGCAAATTTATCTTCATAATATGTTTTAATTCCTCTGCACTTCAAAATGGTTGCTGCAGATAATTGCATGAATAAAGTGTTTTGTTTATGCTCTGCTGATACTGGCTCCAAATGTATTTGGACTTGTGTTTGTTTACTCATCCACTGCTTTTTGCAAAGAATAAAGCTTTAATAAGCTATGACGTGTTTGTTTCATAAATAGTATGGCAAATTGCACATCTATATGATTTTCAGTTTTCTTTTTGCCACCTGGAAACCTATATAGATTACTTTTTATTGATGCATGGCACAACATATGCAAGATTTACAATGGATCCCTGCTTACAAGTCCAGCAGAGGCTGCAGATTGATCTGTGGGTCCCGCAGGGCTGTGTCAAGGTGATGTGCCAGAGTTAGATCTTGGTGGTAAAAGGCTGGCTGCAATTTTCATGGAAAGGACTATCTGAAAATCAGTTAGGGAAAGTGGATAATTTTGAGGATTGAAATAATAGATATAGGATGGGTTTCAACAATACAATGTTCAAAGTCATTAATTCAGAAGCTAATAACAGATTTTGAAGCTCTACAGTGAGAGCTGTTCAGCAGCAAAGACCCCAAGCAGGGAACATCTGGGTTGATTAGTTCATTGCAAGGGAAAAAAAGCAAGAGATGCTTCGAAGCTGTGGACGTGAAAGAGGCAGATAATTTAGGTGAGGAGTTTTCTGTGGGACTAAACTAAAATGTACAGAGAAATGGGACTTTGCCTGAAATGCTGCTTATAGTATTGTTGCCTACCATGTCGTACCCAGTGCAGGTGCCCAGGTGTGGGCAGCAGTGAGGGCTCTGCCGGCTGGGCCCCTGCGGGGAGCGGCCGGGGCTGCCCCGCGCCGGACACAGCCGGTTCCAGGCGGCTCCAACGGCCCCAGCGCAGGGCACAGCTGAGCCCCTCAGCCCCGGGCGGGCGCCTCGGGGAAAGCCTGGGTAAGGAAGGGCAAAGCGCTGCCCGGCAGCCAGGGCTGAGGGAAACAGGGGGAGAAACAGCCCTGCGAGCCCCGAGGGGAGAGCGGCAGGAGGGCAGGAGGGGCTCCAGGCAGAGCCCCGGCAGAGAGGCCCCTGCGGCCCCGGCAGAGACCCCGCTGGGGCAGGTGGACCATGTCCTGAGGGAAGCTGCAGCCCACGCCGGGGCAGGTTTATCCTGAAGGACTGCAGCCCATGAGAAGGCTCTGGGCTGGACCAGGGGAACAGCATGAGGAGGAAGGAGCGGCAGCGAGGAGCTGTTATGGAGGACCGCAGCCCCCCCATTCCCCATCCCTCTGTGCTCCTCAGTGGAAGGAAGTAGAGGAGTTGGGGGCGAGGGAGTGAAGTTGAAGCTGGGAAGAAGTGGCGGAGAGGTAAATTCTTATTTTAGTGTTTGTCTTTTTTTTTTTTTTTTTTCCCCACTAGCTGAATCAGTAAGTAAATATTTATTTTAATTTGCCATAAATTAAGTTCATCTTCCCCAAATCAAGTCTGTTTCACCTGTGATGGTAGTTGGTAAGTGATGTCCCTGTCTTCATCCAGACTAATGAGCTTTATCATTCCTGTTCTTCCTATTTTGTTTCCTCATTCCACTGAGGTGGAGAGTGAGTAAGCAGCTGTTGGCCAAAGGCAAACCCACCACACAGGCAGGGAATGACTTGGAGAACTCAGACTGATGACAGTCCAGAAATATACCAAGCATGAAGGAGAACAATTGAAACAAATGAACAATGTTTGCAAGGGAATAAATGGGTAAAAGCAGAACTGATGAATACATTTACATTATAAACTTGAAGGGGGTGATTTTTTAATCCACAAATCTGAAAATCTCTTCTGTGAACAGAGTGGGCAAAGATATGAAAAACAGCTAGGACACAAAATGATTTGAAACAAAAAAAGCCAAGAAGGGTCAATTCATAACCTGGTTTATATGACAGTGAACATCTGTGGTAGCAGCACACAGTTCCATTTTTAATAAGTGAGAGAAGTGTTTCTCCCAAAGAGAAAACCCTAGGATACTTGAGATATGATTGAAAGGATCAGAATATTAATTTAAAATCTGAAGTAATTTCTGGACAAACAATGAAGATCTCATACCTAACGTACATTTTCTGAGAGCTCCTTCCAGAGGGATTGAGATGCAATTTTCATTCAAGCCTATGAGCAATACAGTACTCATAAATAACATCAGGACCAAAGTTCTTCACCTGAATTCAGCTTGAGAAAGTAGGAGCCCCCGGTGAACACACTGTATAATAGGATCAGTTTAACAACAACAAAGTCGTTTTAGAATTACATCAATAACGTGTATTCAGCATATCTATTAAAGGCATGACTGAAGAAGTTGTTGCTGCACATTCAACAACATGTGAGTCCATCAGTAGATTTCTCCTTGCTTCCAGATGACAGCATGTTTCAGCTGTAAAGGGGATCTTGGATCATCATTCAAAATCCACTCTACTGAGACCAACTACAGCCTCCTGAGTGCTTTTCAGGGTCCTTTGCTTTGTTCAAAAACTACTTCAAAGCTAAAGAAATATCCCTCTTGAAGAAAGACATTTGCTTCAAAAGTTTTGTGTGTTATATTATAGCCAGTTTTGGGGAAAGGGCAGAGAATACTACTGTCGATTCCCAGCTCAAGCAAAGACAGCCTTCTAGGAGGCTGAGCAAATCCATTAGCCCCTTTTCTCCAGCAGAAGTGAAAATATAAATCCTTACACCTGTAAAGTGGAGACAAAACCATTTCCTTGCCATAGAGGAACGTACCATGGTTACATAACATGACTAAAATGTTAAGTGCTAAAGTGATGAGTCCCAGATATTTAAAGAAAGAAATCTCATTTTCTTAGAAGATTTTCAAATAGAAGAACAAAGCTCCAGCAAATCAATTGTGGAAAATAATCCTGCACTGTCTCCACTCTCCGTTAAGCTAGATGAACTTATTTATCTTTCACAACACTAATTTCTGTGACTCTCCGCTGGAAAGCTGCTAGAATGATAGGCAAACAGAAACTGATTCAGCTACACAGAAGGAACAGAGTATCTGGGAATAGAAAAATTATCTATGTAGGAGGTTTGCCAGCAATTTAAATAAATTATAAAAAGATAATACCATGAAATGAAAAAGTCCTCTTTAATTAAAAACTCCATTATAAAAAGTATGTATATACATTTAGGTTTACAAAATAAACACAGAAGAGCTGCTAAGCAGGCTCAGCATTGTTAAAACTCTGGAATAATCTAGTTTTAAAAATTAGATTTCTAAATGATATTTAGAGCTTAATGGGGTCACAACTGTCTTAGCTAGTCTTAGTCTAAAGAGGCGCAAAAGAGATATACACACCATTTTTGGAAACTACAAGAAAACCACTGATGCAAATTAATTGTTATTTGTCTTCCGCTTGGGTTGAAAAAAGAAGTGAGACTGCTAGTTTTAAAAATCAACTGGGAGTTCAGGAAGTAATTTACAGAAGCACAGCCTCTGCAGAATTCAGATGTGTCTGATCCTTGTATAGCCTAAGGAGAGAAAGAGAATTTCAAGGTAATGTTCAGAGCACCTAAGGTAGTGTCTTGCTCTTGTGTCACTTTCCACTGGACTCTGTCTGCATCCGTGGACTACAGAAGAAATATCCGGGGCCCAATATCATAATTTACAGTGCTAAAATAGCTAAAGAAAGTGAGGCAAAACAAAGATCAAGTGAGATTTGTGTTTTGTTCAAATTGGCATCAGCAATTTCTTGCATTTTTGCATCATGTCTTGTGGGAGAGGGAAAGGCATTTGATAAAGTCCATTGGATTTTTGGATGACTATTAATTTAAGTACATTATTTTTTTTCTCCCCTTGAGCTTTAATCCTCCTTTGGCAATTTTATTCTCTACCCAGTAGAACCAGGTAGAGGTGTGTTATTGAAATGTTAATAGCTTCCTTCAGAAGAAAATAGGTAGAGCTAATGTAGTAGATATATTTCAGCTTTGTCCATGCTGCAACCATTATGATGTGGCAACATAATTTACTAAAGCCGAGAAAAGGTAACAGGGGTGTGTTGCAAGCAGTGTGGAGGATGGGGTGGCCCAATTGCACAAATAGGATGTAGGAGACCTGGTTTCTCTGCTGCTGGTCTACCAAAGGACTTTGATGTCAAATGACTTTCTTTGAGTCAAATGACTTTCTTACTCTCCCTGTAAGTAAATTGAAGTTAAAGATACTGAGACCCACCTTAAGTCCTTCCTGCTCTTTGACAGAGGACCAAATGTCACAGTTTTACGGTATCCTGAAAAGTTACCCACAACCGAAAGATCAGCTTCTGTCTGGAGGAGAATCCCAGGTAGCAAACATTGGGCTCTGTCCTGGTTTAGCCAGGATAGGGTTAAGTTTCCCCAGCAGTAGGTGGGGAGCTCTAGCTGGGTTATTCAGATACCATGTGGACGTCACATCCTGGTGCCGAAGCGGGACAGTCAGTTACTGGGTGTACTGTGGGATTTGCTCTGTTCTCACTGCTGTTGCACTGTTGTATTAAACCTTTCCTTATCTCAGCCTGGGGCTTTGTATTTCACTCCCTTTGTGGGGGAGGGGCAGTGGCCTTGTGGTCTCAGACCCTGGCAGGGACTAAACCACCACAGGCTCTCACGAATAGCTTTTCATTGTATGTCTTTCTTTAACAAGGGAACAGGCAGCTTGAAATAACAAGCCATTTCCGAGAAAATTAATAGGACTGCTCATCCAACTAATTTACTACTCATCTTGGTAAAATCAGGCGTCAAGGATTAAAACCTAAATTATTCTTTAAATTTAGTTTTTACTTTTTAAATCAGAACTTTCCAGGTCTTCTACAATTTCCCACTATGTTTGTATACTTTCTGGGAATAAATAAATTAATTTTTCTATGCCCTTACATAGAAGCTGATATTGTCAAGCCATTACAGGACATCTTCATGGAATCCTGTGTACTCGCATTTATACTTTAAATACCTCCAAAGGTGCTGAAATGAGGGACCTGAAGTCCCTATTATAATCTGTGGAGACAAAGTGACGGTTTGGCATGAAACTGAGAACACATCAGTTAGATGCCTGAAAAGGTGAACTGGCTTCAATCAGCAGTAACACACAGGGCTGCCAGACACAGAGCATGCGTTTAGAGACTCGTCAGTCAGCATCCCTTCCATGTGATAGCATTGCCCTCACAAAGCTCATGTGCTCTACAGTATGTTCTGAGGTGCTCAGGCCAAATTAACACATGCCTTGACTCCTCTGTAAGGATCCTGGCAGTGGATCCCAGCTGCTAACACCGCACTTCAGAATAGAGGGCAGCTTGTTTCCAACCAGGACGTATTTTCTTCTGAAGCACAGAGTCCTTTTCCCCCACAGCACCTTAGAACAAGGAAGGACTGAATGTTCAAACTGAAGTTCCCTCTTCATCAGGTAGATCTCTCATTGAATCTTTACATTAGTGCTAGCACTGTCAATGTTAATACTGTGCCTACTTCATGACTGAATGGACAGTGCTTGTCTAACTGGATGTCAGTCTAGCAAATATATCCAGGGCTAACTGATACTCCAGGGAACAATTTCAACTTTGCAAAAAGGTACTTTCAGACATACAGCAATCATCATCTTAAAAAAAACCCCAACAAACCCCAAGCATTTGATTTTCTGTGTAGCAGGTGTTTGAAAAATCTTGTTGTAGGCAATAACAGTATGTGCTGGGTTTGTGTGGAGGGGTTGTAACAAGGAAGAAAATTGCTGCTTGTGGAGTAGGAGGAAAAGAGTTCAAAATGAATGAATACACCTTGTTGGTTGCAGTAACCTTTATGAAAAATCTGCTTTCTAATTCCAGAGAACCACTAATCCACTAATAGAGAAGCATATGCTCTATTTTAGGCTGTATATAATGCAACAGATAGCTATAATTACTTAAACAGAATAAGGAACAGTATCAGCCAGTATGTACTGTAAGTCAGGCAAGTTATTTATTTTGTCAGCAGTTGGAACATACAGCTGCTTATGTTTGTTAGTATTTCACATCCAACATTACATTTATTTGCTTACTTACAAACTGGTATGAAGTGCTGCTTCTCTTTCCAGCCAAATGAATTACAAACTGTAGATATCACAAACATTATACAGAAATATGAATTACATGTGAATGGGATACAAGGGAGGGGAGACAGAAAGAGGTGCTCACTCTTAAAGATTTAAACCAAATTCTGCTGACAAATTGTATCTGAAGGCTTGGAAGTCTGTGCTGCATGTTTTGTACACGTAACATATCCACTTGGTTTAATACTTTCCAGGCAAATCACAAAGCCCTCTCAGGCTACAGCAGCATATAATCTCCTTGAATGTTTTCCTGAGCTCCTGACTCCGGAATGCATAGATAAGTGGATCGATGATGGAATTGCACATGATGAGGATGAGGTAGAAGTTAAAGTGGGACATGAAGCACACACAGTAGGGGTTGTAGGGGCAGGAGATGTAGAAAATCAAGTGCAGGAAAAATGGAGCCCAGCACACAACAAAAACTCCGATCAGGATAGTGAGAGTGATGGCCCCTTTCATGTTGGCCCCTTGGCGAATAGGGCCAGTCCCTGGAAGAACAGCAATCTTTTTGATATGCATCCGAGCCATCATAAACATGTGGACATAAAGGGATGCCATGAGAATGAGCATAGTGAAGAACATGCTAATAAGGCAGATGATGACAACACTGCTGTCAGAGTAAATGATGAACAAAATGCCTGAGACTGTGCAAGCAGCCCAGATGCATGTGATGATGACCCCTACGCGCTTCACCGTCATGATATTATGGTACTGGAGGGCGTAAAAGATAGTAAAGTACCTGTCCACTGCTATTGAGAGGAGACTGCAAATTGATGCAAGCAAGGAACTGCAAATCACTGAGTCAATGACATTGTCAATGTTTATGGTAAAGCTCTGTGCATCTGTGTCTGTATTGTTTAGCAGCGTGATGACAATAGTTTCTGATCCATTAGATACACTCACTAGCATGTCAGCCACTGCCAAGCTACAGATGAAGAAGTACATGGGCGAATGGAGGTTCTTGTTCTTGGCTATCGCCACAATGACCAAGACGTTCTCCAGCAAGCTGATAATGCCCAGAGTCACAAACACTTCAGGGGATACAAAGAGTTGCTCGTAGCAGCCTCCCGAGGAGTGGCCCTTTGCATTGGGCTCGCTGGCACCTCCGTGCAGTCCATAGCTGTGGTTCCAGAAATGGAGAGGCTGGAGTGTCCCACGGTGCTGGGTGAAATTCATCTTATGGAGATTCCCTTTCAGCTTCTTGCTTTTAAAACTCCTGTTCCTTTTGTATTCCTTTGAAAACCTTCTTTGGCTTTTCAGCTTGGGAAGAAAAATAAGCCAGCACTGAGGCAGGCAGCAGTTCAGAACACTTTGACTGCTGTTACAAAATAAGGTTTCAAACTCAGAAATACTGGTTTACTTTCTCACAGATGCAGTTTCTGATCATCATCACATTTACCTTGGTGATCTATGTCACAGAGTCCCAACAGTCTGTAAGTTTGCATCAGATTCTCCCCTATGGTCAGTTCCTCTTTAGTTCACTGGTATGCTGCAAGGCTTTTTTGTTCCCTTCCATTAAGAGAGGCAAACATAAAATGCCCAAGTGACTGCTGCGGAGCAGAAACTAATTTCAAACTGCAAGCACCGGTCTTGCTGTCAGTGCATGCCGGCTGCCTGTTTTATGGTGTGTGGAGGAGAAAAATAATCAGGGCACTCTCCGCCTCTGCTTTGCCTTCCAGCCAATGGGGCTCGGGAGCTGCAGAAAGTCGAGGAGCTGCTGATTCTGAGCCTCTCTGAAACATCACACGGCACAGTAGATTCAGATACAGCATGAGCTACCAGCAGCTACAGGAAAGCAGATGGGCTACCAGAGATTTGTTTCCCTCCTTTAGCCTCTCAGAATAGTATTTTAATACTGATTTTTAATTAGCAATCCTACAGAACTATACTAGCAATCTTACAGAATTCCTGGAGCTGAACTGATGGCTTTTTATTTTTCAGATTGTGATTTACTCTTGCCCCTTCTGTGGCACAAAGTTTTTCTGCTTTGTATATTTGGCAAAATAAGAAAAGGACAAGGAAGCAAGACAATATTATTTCCTCTTGGTTCTCTCTCCCAGATCTCCCTTGCATTGTTAACTTTTCTATGCCTTAGCTGTCCATTTGCAAGATGTGTTGTTGCAAGTTTGCGTTATACTGTCTAAACTACTTAGAATTTTTAAGAAATGGAGACCATCTAAGGACCAAAAACAGAACAAGAAACCAAAGTTGTAAATGGCTTAATAAATTGTCCTAAAGAAAGCAGTTTTTCCCAGGTAATAGCTTTCTTCATTGTCTTATTTCCAGGAAGGAAAAGAGGATAGAGTTGATTGCAGAAGCCCTGTCACCATCAAGAATTAGGATGTTGGGCAGAAAAAGAAAAATCAGTATTTAGAATAGATAAAGGGAAGCAACAGGAGATAATGTTGCAACCTGTAGGAAATGGGGCTCATACAATGGTAATGACACAAAGACATCAATAAATCTCCTAAAAGTCCATCCGGAGGGATGTCCCTATGTTTACCTGGCATGAGCTGAAAGTCAGCTTGTGTGCAGTCTGCCAGCTCTTGAGAAGGAGGAAAAGAATGTCAAATGAATATGAAGAGACAGGGACAAAAGTTGTTTTGCTGTTTCCTCTTCAGGCTTTGCAATTGAGGATTGAAAAACAAATATACTGAACAAAACCTAAAGTACAGGTGGATTTTCAAGCTATGGAAGCTATGGAAAAGTCAGTCACTACACCCGAGTGTAATGTTTCCAAGGAAGTTGTTTGAATGAGTATTTCCAATCAGCTACCAGGAAGGTTATGGAGGGGTCTGTATCTGATGCAAGAGTCTATTTTCTTCAACCTCTCAAACTTTTTTCATCTTCTATGCATTAGCTGTTTTTAAAATGAACAGCTATAAAGAGATACAGGAATACAGCATGCATGTGGAAGCACAACTATCTTTATTCAACATCCCAGCACCAGGGTGAAGCATGATTTTACTTTCACACTTGAATTTGCTATGAAGACCTATATTTGTTATGAAGACCTGTATCAGAAGAAAAACCTCAGCCAATTATTTCTGGGCCTTTCCCCAGACAGATTGCTTCATAAAGCTGAAACATAAACATCCAAGACAAACAAAATAACTTGCGGCACAGGAAATCCTACATTTATCAGTTTGGAAAACATCATTCACTAGCAGCATCCTTGCAATGAAAGAATAGCTTGCTGCCGAGAGGGTGAGATTTACTTTCCTATCAAGACATAATGCAAGCTAGGATTCAAAAAGATTTATTATCTAGTTACTTATCCCTGGGCCATTATACACTAACTCCTGCCACAGACAGGACTTGCATACTTAACCCTTAAGGACATAGCTACAGCGTGAGAGCAGTGAGAAAATTTATATAAAGACTGATGTGGGAGAGCAGCATCTCCTCAGACAAGGTATTTTTCTACACCTGCAGCCAGAAATGCATAATCTTCAAGTTATCTCAGGGAAACAGCCACTCAGTATCCCTTTTTTCATCACCCCCCTCCATGCTGGAAGTGCCCATGGCACAGGGATCTCTCTCCTTCACCTGCTTAGGTGGAGCTAGAGCAGGAGAGGCTGGCAAGAACAGAGAGAAGCTACCTCCAGAGGATACTGCCCCATTTGCTCCAGCTGTCTGTCTGTCTATCCCTTTCTTGGCTCCTCTCTTTCTCTGCACATTATCTCTGTTCTCATCCCCATTTATCTTTCCATTTACTATCTTTCTTTACCCAGAAGCTATCCAGATAATGTTCCATGCTTTATTTTTCTCTGGATGTGGTCAGAAAAATGCAACACTGGTTATAACAAAAGAAAAAAAATCCCACCCACAGCCATCATGGACCTCAGAATTTCTACTTATGCTCTGCATTCTTGGGGCGTTAGCCATTCATATTTGTGGGATGAGGGTACATGACTAGAAGCAGTAGACTTACGGTAGCTTAGCAACTCAGTCTGCTCTGACTAGAAGGTAAAACAAGTTATATGAGCACTTTTTTAAATGAGAGAAGATGTATGTAAATACTTTTACAGTAGAAGATGGATACATGCCTCTGGCTGTCATTTAACAAAAGCCAAACCATATAATGTTAAAATCATTCAAAGGATCCTAGCTCTCTCATGCCTGAAAATATGTCAGTATTTCAATTTTTTTAATCATAGATAACAAGACTATTGCCTAATATACATTGCCTAAACTGTTTCTTAAATTTTAAAAACCAAAGCTGAGCTAGTATTTCTTTCAAAAGTGATGGCTGGCAAGCTTTTCAGCACCATGGAAAAACAGCCATAGCTGCAGAAAACGATGAACTGGTAATAGTGATATACTAATATGAGCTCCAACTCTTAAGAGAATTAAAACACCAATGAAGATTTGATACCAGCCTCCCCTTTAACATAATGAGGAATCATATGATAAAAAATATTATTTTGATCTGTCTTTTAAAATGTCAATTTTAAGACTTCCTCCTACACAGTTCCCACATGTCCTATGCTCTGTTTCCAGATACTCCCCCATGCCCACCCTCTAGATAGGATTACAGCCATCTACACCTCATAACATTTTGAAGGGCTGAATTATCCTCTGACAGTTGCTTTTGAAAGTTGGAAGAAAGCGTTCACTGGAATCAATAATCAGATAAAATCCCAATAGTGATGCAGGAAAACAGGCAAAGTCATGAGCAGGCTGTATAGGCCCTCTATGGGAGAAAAAGAAAGGTAGAGGAAGTTAGCACAGGCACTTCCCTTGCTCAAATGCAGACTGAGATCTCTTTGAATCCCATGCCCATGTTGCTCAAGCACAGAGATGATATTTACCACTTCAACAGCTGTCAGTGGAAACAGAGGAGGGGTTGTGAGAAGCTGGGTAGAAGGAGAAGCCAAAGAAGCAGATTATTAACACTTAATCAATCCCTTAGAGTTGTCTGAGTATGCCAGAACTGTGTAAAGGGTGCTGCTGCATTTTCATGCAGAAGCATAAATGAAAGCTTTTGATACATGCTCTCAAATCCAGTTTTTCAGTGCATTCAAAATCTGAAGTCCATAACACAGTATAAAGACAGAAGTATATTTTAGCATGCTGATTTTGAAGTATAAAAGGATCCAGGCAATTAAACTTTGTAAGCTTCTATGAGATTTTAACCTGCACGATATCTTTAGCAAAGACAAATTCTGCCTAACACTCAAAATACTCACCAAAAATGGTCAAATAATGCAATGTCCATCCTACTCACAGATGTCATTGGAAGACTCATTTCTTTGATTCTTTCTAGCTCCAGTAAATTAACATATGAGCAATATGGAGACACTTGTTTGTTCCTGTATTTGGACTGGTAGTTTTTTTAAGTTGATCTTTGAAGCAAGACTGATATAAACATGAAGAGACATATCAATACAGACCTGACTATCATAAACTTCAGATGCTACCCTAAGATACATAGGAATACAGAGGAGAACTGGCACTGGTTTTGGTTGAAGTAAAGGTGATGTTACAGAATCACAGAATCATTCAGGTTGGAAAAGACCCTTGGGATCATCGAGTCCAACCATCAGCCCTACTCTACAAAGTTCTCCCCTACACCATATCCCCCAACATCTCATCTAAACGACCCTTAAACACATCCAGGGATGGTGACTCCACCACCTCCCTGGGCAGCCTATTCCACTGTCTGACCACTCTTTCTGTGAAAATTTTTTTCCTAATGTCCAGTCTGAACCTCCCCTGTTGGAGTTTAAAGCCATTCCGTCTTGTTCTGTCACTAATCACCTGGGAGAAGAGACCAGCACCAACCTCTCTACAATGTCCTTTCAGGTAGCTGTAGAGAGTGATGAGGTCTCCCCTCAGCCTTCTCCTCCTCAAACTAAACAGTCCCAACTCCTTCAATCACTCCTCATAGGATTTGTTCTCCAGGCCTTTCACCAGCTTCGTTGCCCTCCTCTGCACTCACTCCAGCACCTCGATATCTCTCTTGTATTGAGGTGCCCAAAACTGGACACAATACTCCAGGTGTGGCCTCACCAGTGCGGAGTACAGGGGGACTATCACCTCCCTGCTTCTGCTGGTCACACTATTTCTAATACAAGCCAGGATGCCGTTTTCTTTCTTGGCCACCTGGGCACATGTCTGTTGCAGATAGCAAAGAAAATTCACATGGTAGAAGGTGACTAGTTCTGCAGTATAGAACTTGAGATGTCTATGTGTAATGTTACTTTACAAAAAAAATATTATACACCAAGTAAATTATTATTCTTTGTGCTTGTACAAACAAGTTCAAAGAAGAAGTAATGAATCAGTGGGGGTCTTAGTCAATCAAGAATAAACTGTGTAGTCAAGCTTCTATTCAGAATCACAGAAATATGGACAGGACTTCTGGAAGTCATCTCATTCAGCTTCTGCTTTGAATGGGATTGCCACCAACACTGGATCAGATCAGCTGTGGCTTTTGTCTAGCCAAGCCTTGAAAACTTCCAAGAATGGAGATCCTACGGTCTGCCTGGATAACCTGTTCTTGTACTGCATTGCTTTTCTAGTTAAAAAGTTTTTCCTAGTCTGAATCCCCCAAGATTTGGTTACATGCACTACAGGAGAAGCAGAGGGAGCTGGACTGGTAAAGGTTGTTGAAAAGGAGGCTAAGGGGTGATCTAATAGCAGATGAATTTAATCTAATAGCTAATGAAAGAGAAGGTACAAAGGTTATAGGGCCAAGTTCTTCTTGGTAATGCCAGGGAATATAAAAAGCAGCAGTCACAGATTGTGGCTTGGGTATGTAACCTAAATTCCTGTCCATCATGACAGCCCTTCGATGAACCATCTTCAGTTTCTTGACATACGTTTTGAACTGTAGGGGCCCAAAGTTTAACACTGTTCTGAGTACAGCCTCACCCATGCCAGGTAGAGTGGGATAATAGCCTACTTCAGTATGTCAGCTGTGCTTCTCCTAAGGCAGTTGGGCACCTGCTTTGTCCCATTTACAATGATAGTACACTTCTGGCTTATATTCAGGTTGACATTCAGCATAACACCTTTGCGGTCCTTTTCAGCAAAGCTGCTACTTGGGCAGTCAGTGCCTGCTGTGTAGGGATGCATGGGGCTATTCCATCCCATGCAAAGAGCTTGGTACTTCTTGTTCACCTTCATATATTTTCTGTTGGCCCAATACTCATGTCTGCCAACATTCCTCTGAATCATTCCCAGCAAAGACCCCAGGGTACTCCATTTGTTCTCAGCTATCAGCTGGACTGTTGCCCAGTGTTGAGTACATTGTTCACTACCTTTTGAGACCATCAGTCCAAGCAGCTTTCAACCCACCTGTGACATGCAAATGAAACCACTGGTCACTGGAAAACTGGTCTAATACATTTTCATCTAGCCTTTTATTTTGGAGTGCTGATTGCCTTGTAATCTTTGTAATTTATTTTTAATCTTTCTCACTTGATGTGAAAGCAGTTTTTAAGTCAGGGAGCTTCAGTGTTGAGAGAAGTAGTCTCTGTAGCTTGCCTCTTTTCCTCGTGTCTGTTAGAAGAGCAGGAGAAATCTTTAGCCAGTCTGGCTAATGAAAAACACAAAAATGTATATTCTGCTGGCAAATGATACATTTGCACTTAATTGAAGATGCTGTAAATGTGCAGAAGTGGAATATTTTCCATTAACATAGCATGAGGAGCGCAGAGACTTTAAGCACTTAAAATGTTTAAATCTGATCTCATTTCTATTTTAGTCAAATGCGGTTGTGATCATGGAGATCACTAATTTGCCGTCAATGCAACAATTACCATCCTTGTCCTAGTGTTTTCTCCCCCATTCCATACCTCCCAAATAATCAATCTTCTTTTACTTATTTGTAGATTTAGGTGCTTGTCTGTTCAGACTAATCTGAAGCACTTTGTTCAAATTACTCCAAAATCTCCTAAGTGCTGATATCCCTCTCCGAATACCTCTCCAAAAGACATACAGCAGCATGCAAGATTAACTACAAATTAAACATTGCCATTCATCCAGATCAGCAAACCAGAAAACAATAATCCTGCATTTGTGACTTCCTTGGTTTGTTCTATGCCAAAAAATAAGCTCTTGACATGGCCTTTTCCTTTGTTCATGACCTTTGCACACAAAGACAGGAGAGGAAATACTTGTAACTACACGCTCTTCTTCACTCTCTATACGCTCCGGTACAGAGCAGTTTCAGCACTACCCTTGCTTCTCACTTTAGATCATGAGGTCATTTTATATTCTGAAGTTTAGAATGATCTTAACTTTTCCATCTTATCATATTCAGTTTTCTGCCATAATAATATTCAGTATTTTTGTGTGTGAGAGTTGCAGTAACATTTTATTCTAGCAGAAAAATGATCTAGTCAGTCCAGCTGTCTAACCATTAAAGCTTGAAAAAGGGCATGTCTCATTACAGTTGAATGAGAAGTATAGAACCAAGGCAGAAAAACTGACAGATCATCATGTAATGACAACCCGAGGTTGCATTGTGGCAAAAAAGCAGCTGGTTTGGATGACGTCAAGTCACTTCAATTCAGTTTTTCAGAAAAGTCTTCAGAGTAGGGGTATAACCTACAGTTAATGTGAGATGGAAAGTTACTAACTTGAGTTTTCTCTTCCAGTCCATTCACTTCTGCGGGTGACCATTGTTATTCCAATGGAAAAGTCATACGGCCACTTCTTTGACTTACACTGTAAAGTGACTGGTGCTACACATGCAAAAAGATTAGTAGGTTTGAAATCCATTGATGAGGAGATTAGTAGGTTTGAAATCCATTGATTAGCCTCCATAAATCAGGATTATTTGTTTTCTGAATTGAGGACGATACCAGCAGCTGTGATCAGGGCCCTGTCTCCAGTGTGTGTATGCCATCCTATAATGCTGGATGGTACATACCCTAAAAGGCTTATGCTTGCAGAGTTATGGCAGCTAAAACCCTTTGGTGATGCAGGTGTGTGGGGGGCAATGACATGCAGTTAGATCTGAACATGTCTGATAAAATAAAAGGGAATGCCAATTCTACAGAAACCATAGAAACTTGATGCAGAAAAAATATGTTAAGGAAACACAGTTCATTCACTCCAAAATAAATTCCAAACAACCCAGCATTTAGTAATTCAGTATTGTAAATTTACACTCCCAATGGTTTAGTTATGGGACCTATGCTTGCATCCAACTGGTTTGTGTTTAATCTCTATGGTTATAAAAATGCCAGTCTTTACTTCTATACCAAATTCCTTGCATTGTTTCACTTATACCTTGATTCTCTGATTATGCATTTTGTGCATATGACAAGTTCACAAATTACTAGGCTATTGCCATTACTGTGACATAATTTCTTTAGTACCTTTACAGAGAGAGTTGTGTGCTTAAAACCACTGTTCAAGATGCATAATTTAGGTGTGAAGGAGCTTATATATACACAGTTACCGAAAACCAGATTATTTAAACCCTTCATGAATGTTCTGTGCACACACACATGCGCACACACACACGCACACACACATATATACATGCTTACATCCTTCTCAGTTCCATATGATGTGTTGCCCTGTGCTCTGCCATGTAATTCCATGTGCAAGAGGTAGGAGCTACTCCTCAAGAAAGCCCAAAGCTGCTTGAGCATTGTTAACAGAGGCAGTCTCCAATTGTGTAGTTGCACAGGGGACTTTCATGTCTTCCATCCATTTTGATAGCCCCTCAAAGCACTCTGTTTTTCAGCAGAGATATTGGACAAATCCTGGACAAAGTCTACCAGTTCAGCAACGAGTGCTTAACCTCCTTGTGAATTGTTTTTCTCCATAGGAATTAAATAAAAAACAACTAGAAATATTGGAGTCATAATCTGGTATAAAACATAAAGTAGATGCACCGAGTCATATGGCAAATGAATGAGTTAGCCAGCGGTGGTGTCAGGATAAGACTGCAGATTAAAGTATAAACCTGAGAGTGCTGTCTTGAGGTAGGAACATCTTTACTGATACACAGTCCAAAACTGTCAGAGTTTTCTCTAAGAACTGGGCACAGAGAAGGAAAATACAAAATGTCTAGACTTTTGAAGAGCTACAGGGCGTCTGCAGTTGTTTGATTTCTTGACAATCTCTTCACATCCGTCATCAACATATGGTAACAAGAATACCCCATTTCATCTTGTGACAACTGCTGCAACTGCTGGTGTTCTTTCAACGATCTCTGGTACTTCAAAAAGTCTGAATTAGAAGACTATTGATAGTGAAGCTGATCCACTGGAAAGCAGAAATATTTTATTTGCAAAGCTTTTATAGAAAAAGTCTTCTTAGAAAATTCAGGGGCATGAACCAATTTATTTTGAATAGCAGAGATGGTCTGTGCTAGGTCATTACTCAGAACTTCTAGTCCTCACTGAAGGGTCATTTTTATTAAACTCAGGAAGAGTCTCCTTTTCAGGATGAAGAAGTATGCACTATAAATCCTTTTCCTCTCTCTACTGCTGGCATACAGATTTTATGGCTGCCTGTGACAGAGGCTGATAATTTTCTGTCATAGCAGACTTTCATGAAAAGGAAAGGGTGAATGGGTATATGAGAGCAGTGCAATAAATTAAATGGAGTAGCCTTTATGGTGTTCAAAACTGCATATTCTAAGGTTGTTAGAAAAAGGAGAGAGAGGAGGTAGCCATGATAGAAGAGTAACATGTGAATCACCTTGCCATAATATGGTGCAAAGCAGGTTGTCTGAAAAATTAACCTGGGCTAGAAGATGTTTTTTCTTCAACAGAATAAATAGCCCTGGTTGAGGTCTAAATCCTGAAAGTGAATTAAAGATTGATAAGGACTCAGAGGCAGTCTTTTGTCTAGAGAACTGTGGGTACAAGTACACCATCTTTGAGAAGTGATGAAAATCCCCAGAGGCCTCAAGTTAGACTGAAATCCTTTAACATATTAGTAATATTTCATCTGCCTTTGTACTGAAAAGAAAGATATTTTGTTGAAGCTAAATGAGATTAGAGGATTAATTGAAACCTTTGAGAGTTAAACAGGAATGGCCAGAGTAGTGGCTGATGTGTCCAAACAAACACTGCACTGTTGTTTTTTTCCTTTGATTTTGGTCTTGGACCTAGAAATCATAGAAAGAGATCTTGGAGTTTATAGATAGAAAGGTGACTTTAGGCCATCCAAGAGCTTATATTTGAAACAGGTGAAAAAGACCTTCCAATTATATAGACCAAAAAAAAAAAAAAAAAAAAATCTGTAAAATGGAAAGGAAAACCCAGGGATATCTTCACTTGTCTGTGAGTTCTAGTTTGCTTAGACTTTTCATAGACAGCTGTTGTAAGCAGGGAAGACGAGGTTAGAACAGTAAGAAGATTCCTACAGCCCTTGCTGGAGCAAATACGAAAAAGAAAGTACCAAAGGATCCTGACATGCCATATGGCAGACTCTTCACTGGGAAAGGATGTCTCCACAGCTGTGTAAACTAGGATGTCAAATGACTCATTCAGTTAGCCCCTACTCCTGAGTGAATTTTACTGTGACACTGTGTGAGCAACAGAGATGAGATTTCTTCCTCACGTAATGATGTGCAAGAACGAGGCAGAGAATTGTAAACATGGGATGCAAGGGAAACAAAGACAATTTAAATGCATGTTACATTTCCTTTCCAGTAAAGGAAAACAGAAAACAAGCTTAAATCCCTCCAGGGACTGTTGGCCTGAATAAACATATACTGATAAGTCAGTGTGCTACACCTTAAGATATTGTGCATTGCTGCAGATTAAAAAAGTATCAAAAGAAAAAAGTTGAAGACTTCAGAAATTAGCTAGGTAAAAATTATCAGAGAAAAATTAGAAAACTTGTAAAAAAAACCCCAAACAACCAAATTATTTTTTCATCACCCTGGGAAGCTTTTAAAAGCTTACTCAAAATTAACATGGTAGATAACTACATCCTGGGGAGAACTGTCTGATCTAGATTTCTTTTTGAGAAGGGCAACAATCTCCAACAATTATCACTGCTAATATTACATAGAACTTCCTTGGCATCTTATTTTAAGAACTCTGAGTGCTTTTTCTGGTTGTCTTCAAACTCAGTCAGATACATGACTTAGATCACGTTATGTTTTGCTAAAAAATGCTGTTTCATTCTTCTTTCTTTAATAAATGAAATTTAGAATTCCTTTGAAAGAAATCAAACAAGCAGCCTTTTTCTCTGCATCTGAGTTTTTCTTTGTAATTTTAGAAAATGCTTATCAAAACAGAAGGAAAATAGAAAAATACGGGAGTGAACTAGCTTATTTGTGTTACTAAATCTATACGCATTATCACATGCTTAGTGACAGACTAATTCAGTTATAAGCATAACTACACATCGTGGCCAAAAGCACTGAGAAAAAGAAAGTTGCAACACTCACCTAAAACAAGGTCATAGTTTCCTTAAGACAACTCTTC
Organism: Strix aluco; assembly: GCF_031877795.1. Taxonomy (NCBI): domain Eukaryota; kingdom Metazoa; phylum Chordata; class Aves; order Strigiformes; family Strigidae; genus Strix; species Strix aluco. Next base: position 90,554,521 of record NC_133931.1, on the reverse strand, counting down.
AGCAAAATGGAGTACCTCTGCTTACTTCAGATTATAAAGAGACATTCTTTTAGCTGGTAGAGCAGCTAAGATCCCTTGTCAAACCCACAGAGGCTCTGAGAAGCAAGGAAAACCAGGGAAAGAAAGCAGCCCTAGCTTCAGCTGAGAGGCTACTGATGGGAAGGGCACAATCTTCCCCATCAAGTTTTCCAGGTGTAGTTATGTGTGAGTTCTCATCTACTGGGAAGAGCAAGCACTGCTAAGTCCTGGAAGACTTTTGTTTAAAAATAGCTCTTATAAGCATCGCTCTATATGGGTAACTAGTAGTATAAAAAGGATTTTCTGCAATGAAGTATAGGAAGCTCCTTGTGAGGGCCATCAGCTTCTTTTCCACCTCACCTAGTACAAAGTCCTCACATATGACACTTAGCAAGGTCATTAAAATTCAAGAAAGTGATTTTCTGCTTTAAAGTGATTCAAATCACTCTGAGCCACAGAGAGTAGTTTTGTGTGCTTGGATCATGGAAGAAACATGACCAGTAGGCCAAGGGAGGTGATTCTGCTCCTCTGCTCCACTCTCATGAGATTCCACCTGGAGCACTGTGTCCAGCTCTGGGCCCCCAACATAAAAAGTACATGGACCTGCTTGAGAAGGTCCAGAGGAGTGCCGTGAAGATTACTGGGTGGCTGGAGCACCTCCCTGATGAGGACAGGCTGAGAGAGTTGGGATTGTTCAGCCTGGACAAGAGAAGGTGCCTGGGAGACCTTATAGCGGCCTTCCAGTACATAAAGAGGGCCTACAGGAAAGGGGGGAGGGACTCTTTATCAGGGAGTGTAGTGATAGGTCGAGGGGTAATGTCTTTAAACTCAAAGAAGGTAGATTTAAATTAGGTGTACAGAAGAATTCTTCACTGTGAGGATGGTCAGGCACAGGAACAGGTTGCCCAGAGAAGGTGTGGCTGCCCCCTCCCTGGCAGTGTTCAAGGCCAGGTTGGATGGGACTTTGAGCAACCTGATCTAGTGGAAGGTGTCCCTGCACATGGCAGGGGGGTTGGAACTGGATGATCTTTAAGGTCCCTTCTAGCCCAAACCATTCTATGATTCTATGATGAGATACGTAATTACATTCCAGTTAATTTAAAGGACAGAAAAGAGAAACAAGGATGAAGCATTATAGGTCTGTTTTAACTATCGGATATGAGGATGTGTTCCTACTGCTTGCTGTATTTATTTTGTATTATGTTTTTATTATTATTATGGATTTATTTTGTATTATGCTATATGTATGTGTTTTGTATTAAGCAAGCAAGCAATTTAAAGGCTAATGTTGTTTTAGTTCAGTAGAATAGCAGAAATCCTTCTCTCATTTGAAAAAAGATATTATTTTCACATTTGCCCTACCTCCCTAGCGACAATTTTCCTTACATAGCAGCACAGAATTATGAAAGTAGCAAGTTGAAACCTTTCTAATGCTTTTAGAAAGTCAGTGGTATGAAGGGCAATTTTGTTTAAAGGTATGTGATTTCCAAACAGTCTAGTGCTGTCTGCAGAGCAAATATCTGCAGAATTAGTGGTCTGTCACTTTTAGTCATTGAATTTGATACCAAGTGTTTGATATACTTGTTGTGAAGGAACCAAATGAGCATGAGATGCCATTGTCCTAGACACTGTGCAAAATACAATCTATCTTTTCCTCAGAGAAAAATTGGCGTCTTGGAGTGGATTGGTTTTTACACAGGAAAGTAATCCTAACCTGGCCTCTACAATCTCCACCTAAACTACAAATTTATACTGCACCATCTCACAAAATACTCAGTACAGTGCAGTTCTCAGTATTCCTGTCAGTTCAGAGCACTTCCCAGGACTAGAGACCAACTTGGATCAAAATTCAAAAAGACAAGACATTTAAAGAAAAGGTCAAACTTTATGGGAGGCCTAACTCTGTATTTTCTTTTATTGGCTCCATCACATGGCATTTTCTATCCAAAACAGGGTTTCCAAGCCAACAATGCAGAAGTTAATGGCAGATACAATTAATAAGCTACATTTTGGAACAATAAGTTTCTTGGAAAAAACCTATATGTACTTTTGGAAAGCTACCAAACTCTCATGAATATTCTAGTCTAACTCAGGGCTTTTTATCAATTTCTTTTCATGCTTTCTAGCCTAAGAGAGTATCCCCTTTTCTGCGTTTGTTTCTTATCTTCAGTGAGGGTTATTGTACAGACTGCTTCTTTGAATTCAGACAGTAAATACACTTTACCTTTTTCATGTCTGAATTTCATTCATTTGCTATCTTGAAATGAAATAAAAGTGGTGATCAGACTTATTACCTTATGACTCAATAAAGACATCAGCATTTCTCACTCTCCCATTGCTACCTTCATGCAAGTGTTGTACATTCTCCTCTTAAGTTACTTCATACACAGTAGGGATCATAATTTTTTCTGACACTACCTAGGTTTCCTGCTCAGGTAGAGATGCTTTCTGGAACCTGTTAGAAGTTTTAATTTTAAACCTTCATTTGAATCAGCTCATTTTATGAAATACCACTTCAGTTCCCTAAGTTCTTCTCAAACTCTTGGCAAGCTTATTCTAAGAAATATAAAGAAAAAAAAGTCTAAAAATTTATTTGTATTTAATTACCAACAGTAATGCTCTGAAACTCTTTAGCAATACCATTTTTAGAAATGCAGTGTTTTCTGTTGAATATATTGCTAAAGCTCACCTGGTATATGGCAAATACATTATAAATATATATGAACATGCAGTCATTCCTCAGCTATGGAAGCTCTCTTGGAATCGATGGCAAAATTTTTAATAATTCATTAAAATCCTGCCTCTAGAAGTCTATCTTAGTTACAAATCAATTATATGCAGTCTGCCTTTGACTACCAGCTTTCATTTGAGCTAGGATATACAGAAAAGAAAAGAGAAAGTAAACTCTGAAGTGTATGCTCCTATTCAGTTTTCCAAATAACCGAGAAACCAATAAATCATCCTTAGTGAAAAAGACTATCATTATTCCCTTTTTTATAAAAGCATTAATTTACAGTGAACATGAAAAACTTTTGCCAGATGTAGCACTGCACTCTTCAAAGCAACATGGAATAAATGGACTGAAATTATGTGTCCCAAGAAACTGTTCAAGACTGAGAAAGCCTAACTTTATATAAATACTGTGCGATTGATGGTTTGGGACGAACACACAAAATTCAAGTAATGTGCAAATTATTCCCTTCGAACCAGAATTTCAGAGCAATACACTCAATGATATTCAGTCTCTTGGCATAAAGCTGGAATTATACATATAAAATAGAAGGTTTGTGTTAAGTTTAGCTTCTGTCTCTCAAGGTAAGAGTTTTCTTATCTTGTTCTTGAACTGATTTAATATCATTCTTTACAAGATATTCTACTGCAAATTAGATAATATGGAAAAGTATATGCAATTATTTCATAAAATATTTTACTCACTGAAAACATGGTATCTCAAATTGGCCAAAATAATCCACAAAACTAATGAAGTATCATTAATCATAGAATCATAGAATGGTTTGTGTTGGAAGGTACCTTACAGATCATCCAGTTCCAACCCCCCTGCCATGGGCAGGGACACCTTCCACTAGATCAGGTTGCTCAAAGCCCCGTCCAACCTGGCCTTGAACACTGCCAGGGAGGGGGCAGCCACAACTTCTCTGGGCGACCTGTTCCAGTGTCTCACCACCCTCACAGTAAAGAATTTCTTCCTTATATCTAATCTAAATGTACCCTCTTTCAGTTTAAAGTTATTACCCCTTGTCCTATCACTACATGCCCTTGTAAAAAGTCCCCCTCTGTCTTTCTTCTGCCCTCTTTATGTACTGGAAGGCTGCTATAAGGTCTCCCTGGAGCCCTCTCTTCTCTAAGCTGAACAACCCCAACACTCTCAACCTGTCTTTATAGGATACTTCCAGTCAAAAATATTTTTGTAACAAAAAAACCGCATTTAAATATATTTTCATGTCACACTTCAAAATTTTCACATTAAAATTTAGCAAATTTTACTCTACAAGAGGAAATGAAATTAAAACCAAAAAGGTTTTTTCTTCTTCACTTGCAGTGTTTTGGGCAAATCTGGATTATTTTTTTCTGCCCTGAAGTTCTGGTTCAGCCAAAACAACCATAGAAGCCCCATAATTATTTACTGTATTACTTTAAGCTGATCAGGAAAAAGGGTAATAAGTAGTATTATGCACCTGCATGTTGGTAGTTCTTTAACTTGCATGTTCTAGTGTGTAAACTTAGTGTGCAAAATGTACATCTGGGGCATTCAGCAGAATTTTCTAAAGTGAACCAGTACTGAACCATATCAGCTAACCAGACAGCATCTCTGAAAGGAGGGAAACTAATCTCTTGTGGTCGTGCTTCACTAGACAGTGGCAGGAGACCCATTGACCAGGGCATGGCATCTCTAATACCAACTAAAACAGCAAGATGTGCACGCAGCAATAGAAAGATCCCAGGTTTTTTGCTCTGTGTACACTCACATGCTGAATGCACTGAATGATCTTTTTCTCTTTTAAACTACATGAATTCCAAAGACAGACAGAATAGCTGGTTATGGCTCAGGAAAGAGGGTCAGATAATAAGCTGTTCAGTCTCAAAATTCATTCCTGAATAAAATCATCAGTGTTTTTTTTCAGAATTAAGGTGTTTCTCTGCTAAATGCCATCACAGACAAATACATATGCCCATCCCAGGAATGGATGTACAGTATAGGCGGGGAAAAAAAAGAGATGCATTAGCCCCACAACAAAAAGATTTTCAAATAGTCAAGCATGGTCACTATTTTCAGACTGTGTCTTGTACTGGAAGGAAGGTGCCAAAATAAGGAGAACAAAACAGACATTCTCTCCCACTGCGAGGACACAGTCTAACACAGCCGGCTTTCTCAATAAGATGGCTATCACCTCTCTGCCCCAGATCTGCAGTGTGTTGCCCCTGGAGCACAGAACCCATTACCCTAGCGATAGCAATAAACAGCTGTAGAAGAATTTAGCTATTGTCTTACCTTACAGTCAATTTACTTCTCTATCTGGATCTTATGGTTTCCCTCTCTGCATGCACATACCATGATCTCTTAAGATGTGGAAAAAAACACCCTCTCAGTGAAGAACCCCTTCCTAATGTCCAATCTGAACTTCCCCTGATGCAGCTTCATTCCATTTCCTCATGTCCTGTTGCTGCTCACCAGAGAGAGGACATCAGCACCTCCCCCTCCACTGCCCACCTTGAGGAAGTTGTAGACTGCGGTGAGGTCCCCCCTCAGACTCCTCTAAGCTGAAGAAGCCAGGTGACCTCAGTTGCTCCTTGTAAGTCTTGCCCTTGAGGCCTTTCATCATCTTGGTGGCCCTCCTCTGGACACACTCTAATTGTTTGATGTCCTTCTATACTGAGATACCTAAAACTGCGCACAGTACTTGAGGTGGGGCTGCACCAGTGCAGTGTAGAGTGGGACAATCACCTCCCTCGGCCGGCTGTGCTTGATACACCCCAGGACACAGCTGGCCCTTTTGGCTGCCACGGCACACTGTTGTGCACTCATATTCAACTTACTATTAACCCGAACCCACAGATCTCTTTCCACGGGGCTACTCTCCAGCCTCTTGTCCCCTAGTTTGTACATCTAACGAGGATTACCCAGTCCCAGGTGAAGAATCCGGCACTAGCTCTTGTTAGATCTCATATGATTGGTGATTGCCCAGCTCTAGTCTATCCGGATCTCTCTGTAAGGCCTCTTTACCCTTGAGGGAGTTCACACTCCTCCTACCTTAGTATCATTGGCAAACTTACTTAATGTACATTTGATTCCTGCATCCAGATCATTTACAAAAACATTAAAGAGCACTGGCCTTAAAATTGAGCCCTGGGGAACCCCACTGGTGACTGGCTGCCAACCTGATATAATCCCATTTACTGTAACTCTTTGAGCCTGACCCATCAGACAGTTGCTCACCCAACATATTGTGGACTTGTCTATCTGTGTACTGGACATTTTGTCCAGAAGGATATTGTGAGAGACAGTATCAAAAGCTTTCCTAAAATTCCCAAACCCCACATCTGCTGTCTTCCCTTGGTCAACTAGATGGGTAACGATGTTGTAAAAGGAAATAAAGTTAGATAAGCAGGACTTTCCCCTCATGAATTTGTGCTGGCTACAACCAATGACTGAATTATCTCTCAAGTGTTTTTCAGTAACTCCCAGAATAAGCTTCTCCATAATTTTACAAGGCACTGAAGTGAGACTGCCAGGCCTGTAACTACCTGGATCTGCCTTCTTACCCTTCTTGAAAATTGGTACAACATTTCCCAGCTTCCAGTTGAGTGACACCTCTCCAGACTCCCAAGACAGTTGAAAAATAGTGGAGAGAGGTCCTGTGATAACATCAGCCAGCTCCTTCAGTACCCTGGGATGAATCCCATTGGGCCCCCTAGACTTGTGTGCATCTAACTGGAGGAGGAAGTCTTGAACAAGTTCAGAGTCAGATGGGAGTTTATCATCCCCTCAGTCATGGTGTTCCAACACAGGGCTGTGGGGGCCCCAGGACCCATTGTCAGTGTTAAGGCAGAGGTGAAGGTGGCATTAAATGTCTCTGCTTTGTCTACGTCCCTATCTGTGAGGTAACTGACCTCATCAGGTAACAGATCGATGTTATCTCTGATCCTCCTTGTGCTGTTAATATATTGTATAAAGCCCTTTTTGTTGTCCTTCACAATGCTGGCCAGCTTGAACTCTAGCTGAGCTTTGACTGCATGAAATTTCTCCCTGTAGTGGCAAACAGCATCTCTGTAGCCCTCCAGTGTCTCCTGTCCTTGCTTCCAATGTCTGTACACTTTCCTTTTTTGCATAAGTTCTAGAAGATCTGTGCTCATTCAGGCTGGCCTTCTGCACCACTTGCTTGACTTCCAACACTTTGGAATTGCCTGCTTCCCCCTCGCTCTTAAGTGATGGCTCTTAAAAGTTACCAGCATTCATGGGCCCCAATACCTTCAAAAGCAGATTTCCAGGGGACCTTACTAACTAGCTCCTTCAGCAGCCTGAAGTCTGCTCTCCTTACATCCAGGGTTGAAGTTTTTCTGGCAGTTTTCCTCCTGTCATCAACATTTTGAAACTCAACTACTTTGTGATCACTGTGACCAAGACAGCCACCAATCACCATGTCACCCACAAGACCCTCTCTATTTACAAACAAAAAATCTGTGAGGGCACCTTTCCTAGACACCTCCCTTAGTACCTGTGCTAAGAAGTTATCTTCAGTGTGATTCAGGAATTTCCTGGAACTGTTTGTGTCCACTGTATATTCCCAGTCAATGTCTGGACAAGGACAGCTGATCTAGAGAGATCCCTTAATTCCTTATAGAATAGTTGATCAGTGTTGTCATCCTGGTTGGGTGGTTCATAGTAGACTCCCACATCTGCTTTTTTTGCTTTCCCCTTCATCCTTACCCAGAGGCTCTCAACTGTGTCATGATCAACTGCAAGCAAGGTACAGTCCAACCCTTCCTTTGCATACAGCGCCGCACCTGTCCTGCTTGTCCCTCCTGAAGAGCTTATAACCGTCCATCACAGCACACCCGTCACAAGACTCACCAGGTTTTGCTTATGCCCAAGATATCGTAGCTCTGGGACTGGGGCAAAGATTCTAGCTCCTCTTCTTTATTTCTCATGATGTGTGCATTACTATAGAGACATTTCAAATGTGCTCCAGTCAGCTCAGTACATTGCGGAGCAGACTGATGGGCCTTGCTATCTTGCCATCCCTCAGATGTTGGTGTGCCACCTCATGGCTTATTTCTTGTGAGCCTGGTTTTCCCCCTTCAAATCCAGTTTAAAACTCTTTCGATGAGCCCTGCTAAGTCTTGTGCAAAGATACTTTTCCCCCTTTAAGAAAGGTGGACCCCATCTATCACTAGCAGGCCTGACATTGTGTAGACCATCCTGTGATCAAAAAACCCAAAATTTGGCTGATGACACTAGTCATAGAGCCGGGTATTGATCAACTGTGTCTGCCTGTTTCTTCCAACATCATTCCCTACAACTGGAAGGATAAAGGAAAACATCACTTGTGCTCTTGATCCCTTAACCAGTTGTCCCAAGGCCTTGAAGTCTCTTTTTATCGCCCTTGGACTTTTTGTTGCAATTTCATCACTGCCTACATGAAAAAGCAGTAATGGATAATAAAATGAGGGCTTTGCCAGGGTAAGAAGCTTTCTCTTCACATCTTTATCCTGGGTCCCAGGAATGCAGCAGAATTCCCTGAGAAGTGGGTCAGGCTGGCATATTAGGCCTTCTGTATCCCTTCAGAAGGGAGTCTCCTATGACAATGACCCATCTTTTATTCTTTGTGGAAGTGGTTTTGATATGGGACATAGGCTGACTTAACCTTGGACACACCTCCAACCTAGATGAACCGTCGTCCTCATCATTGTTTGGTTTCACTTGCAGAGCCTCGTACCTATTTTACGAGGTGGGGTGGTCACAGAGGACACAAACCTGCTGCGCTGGGCAGGAACTTGTTGCCATTTCTCCCTATCCCTTGAGTCACTGTGCTCAGCCAGGTGGAGAGAGATCCTCTGTATCATGTGTCCTGTCTGCCCAACAGGTCTGTCCCAGGGATGGCAGGGTGTGGTTCCAGTGGTCTCTATCTCTCTCTCTCTCAGGCTCCCTGACACTCCTCAACCTTCTTACCTCCTCCCGGAGCTGTCACTAAGCGCAGGAGTTCCTCTCCCTGGGTGCAGCTCCCACAGGTGTGCTCACTGATGCCAGCCGGTGCTGGCCTAAGAGCAGGGCCCACCCTGCAGCCTGGCACCAGGGTGGCAGCGTGTTCCCACCGCAGCTCTGCCTGGGCACCTGCATCAGTCGTGGTGGGTGCAGAGCTTAGAGAGAACATGGCCTTCTGCCGGGTGGATACCATTGCTCCCTGGTTGAGCTGGCAGGGCTTCAGTGCCCTTCCTGCACACCCTTCCGCACAAACTGCCGTGCTCTGGCTGACATGCCACAACCTGGTCATTGGTGCTCCCCAGGAATTTCTTTTATAGTTGTGGGTGGGTTTGGCTGTTGCTCCTGGCCCTGCCCAGGTCTTGTCAGCCACTGTTGTTGAGCTGTGGGCTCCTGACAGGTGTCTCCACTCCTCTGAGGTTTCCCCAGTTCAGGAAATGCCCCTGCACACCGTGCTGCAGCACTCCACTGTGGATCGTGCCAGCACCGGAGCTGCTTGCCTCAGGGACAGAGTGTGCCAAGATCTAGATCTAGAGCTATTCAACTCTTGTTCTGCAATCCCCCTCCTTCCCCACCAAGATGCTCTCTTTCATCAATATATAATCCTTTCTTCCTGCATGACTTCCTGCTAGACATTTAGGAAGCAAGATGTTTTCCCTCATGTCTTCCTCCTCCATGTGAATAAGCTTAAACTACATACTTGATACCAATGTTTAGACCCTACCTAGCCATTGCATAACCATGCTCTTTTGTCTGGGGGAAAGTCTGTGCAGCACAGGATTTTGAATGTCAGACTACAGGCTACATCAGTACCACAGAACAATGAAACGGGAGCTAACAGACTTTTCCAAGCTGAAATAAAGATAATTTAATTCAAATCCCCCTGAAAAAAAAAAAAAAAAAAGAGTCTGAATATCTCCTTCTCCTCATCTGCCAGAAGAGGATTAAAAAGCATGTCATAGCCAATATCTGTTCTTGACCCATCTTCAGTAAAAAAGTGTAAATGCTCAACTCCCTTTGACCAATTTCTAGTCAGCAAATTTCTCCAGTCGTCACAATTTTTCTTCTGCTGCATTCACCTGAAAAAAGCTGTGTTTTAATAGCAATGGTGGATATGCAAATAGCAATTCTAGATCTTTTCCTGGAAATCAAGCCAAGTAATGGAGAATTTAATGAGAAAAATTTTAAGTTAAAGTTCAGTGAAGCTTCTAAAACGAAACTCTAAACATTGCAAGGTTTGCTGATCATTAAAATCTTGATTTTAGTAAGCTGAAGGTAAATTGCTGATTTTGTAAATGCTCTAGATAACCCTACTGTTCACGGTAGTGGAGTCTGTATGTGGCAGAGAAAATAGACTGGAGCTCAGATAAACTACAAAACTCTGAACTGTTAAAATTATTATCTAGATTCATAATTTATTGAAATAAAAAACCAAACCTGTTTTCTTTTTTTCACAAAGATGACCAGAAATAAGTGATACAGATGCCAATGACCAAGCATGAGCAGTGCTATAGATCTGGGTAAAGAACATGATTCGTGATATTCTTCAACTAAATAACTACAAAATCATTCCAGTGTGAATAATCTCTTACTGTGGCAGTGTGCTCTGATCTTCACCTCAACACAACTAATATTTAGCTTTTCATTACTTCATCCAGTTAGCATATTTATAGGTGACTATTATATAGAAAGAAATATGCAATTTTTTCTGTGTGATGATCGATGGAAGTGGTGTTCATTGCAGCTCTTGCCACTTTTGTTCTGCCCATGGTTGATCCCTCTGGACATTGTCCCACCTGGGAAAATCTGTAGGACTTTTTCTTTTTCTTTTTTCTCTTTTTCTTTTTTCTTTTTCTTTTTCTTTTTCTTTTTCTTTTTCTTTTTCTTTTTCTTTTTCTTTTTCTTTTTCTTTTTCTTTTTCTTTTTCTTTTTCTTTTTCTTTTTCTTTTTCTCTTTTTCTTTTTCTTTTTCTTTTTCTTTTTCTTTTTCTTTTTCTTTTTCTTTTTCTTTTTCTTTTTCTTTTTCTTTTTCTTTTTCTTTTTCTTTTTCTTTTTCTTTTTCTTTCTTTTTCTTTCTCTTTTTCTTTTTCTTTCTCTTTTTCTTTTTCTTTCTTTTTCTTTCTCTTTTTCTTTTTCTTTCTCTTTTTCTTTCTCTTTCTCTTTCTCTTTTTCTTTCTCTTTTTCTTTTTCTTTCTCTTTCTCTTTCTTTCTTTCTTTTTTCTCTTTCTTTTTCTTTCTCTTTCTCTTTCTCTTTCTCTTTCTCTTTCTCTTTCTCTTTCTCTTTCTCTTTCTCTTTCTCTTTCTCTTTCTCTTTCTCTTTCTCTTTCTCTTTCTCTTTCTCTTTCTCTTTCTCTTTCTCTTTCTCTTTCTCTTTCTCTTTCTCTTTCTCTTTCTCTTCTTTTTCTTTTTCTTTTTCTTTTTCTTTTTCTTCTTCTCTTTTTCTTTTTCTTTTTCTCTTTTTCTTTTTCTTTTTCTTTTTCTTTTTCTTTTTCTTTTTCTTTTTCTTTTTCTTTTTCTTTTTCTTTTTCTTTTTCTTTTTCTTTTTCTTTTTCTTTTTCTTTTTCTTTTTCTTTTTCTTTTTCTTTTAACATTCATTAACAATGAGCATATTGGTCACTTTTTCAAGGTTCTGTGTATGTTTTGATAACTTAATATAGGAGGAGTTGATATCGTTCACTGGTTTATTCTGGGTTAGACAGGTAAACCCAGAGTTTACTGCCCTGAGGAGCCATGAGGTAGGAAGGGGCTCTCTATGCATCTATATTGTTCCTGACAGACAACTCTCCAACCTGTGTTTTGATGGCTGGCAGTGGCTGATTCTCTGTTCTTATGCATGAATGTTATTGTCACAATGGTTTTCTTAGATCTTTGCTGCTGTAATTTATGGCCATTGGGTTTTTTTTCTCACCTTGGACCTGAAAAACAACTGTTTTTATCCCTGTGCAACTGCCTAGTATGTTTTATGTTTACCTGCTGGATTTGCATCCCTCATTAGCTTTTCTTCTTTAGTTAATTCATTCCATCCTTCCTCATGGGTCATGTTTTCTGGACCTCTGGTCATTCTCATTGCTGTCCTCTGGACTTTCTCCAACTGGTCTGCATCTCTTTTGAACTATGAGTCAGTAAGGTTAATGGAATTTGGATTTATGCTATTGCATGACTGATGTTTAGTTCTCTGAGCTTATTTTGCTAATGCTATTACACTATATTACACTATTCAGAACAATATGAAAGGTTAGCCTAGAAGCTTATGTTTCTTTTTTGTTCATATGGTGAATCTTCTGCATAATGTTTAGAAATTATCTACAACAATCATAAGCAATTGCCATACATTAAAAATTAATCAGGAAACATTTGGATAGCTCTTTTTGCAGCTGCAAAGTTCAGTATTTTGCAAAAATTGTTAATTACTCACTTCCTATGCACTTTCAATTCAGACAGCCAGGAAAACAGAAACACAGTCCTGACTTTTGTACTTTTCATCCGTTAATAATATATTCCCATAAGCTAACAGAAACAGAATAATTCTCAAAATATTTTCCCAAATGTCTCCTTCCAAGTCCCACATAGGCAGCAATTGAAAATATTTTTCTGCAAAACTGTAGCTGTTGGCTCAGTCCCTGGTAGCAGTAATTTGCATAGTATTGAGTTCTGCACCTTTAGTAGGTCAGGAGATCTCAGATCAAAAAAAAAAAAAGACGTCTTCTACAATGGCAATGTTACCCTACACTATAGAACTCACATATGCTACAGATCTGAATGTCACTGAAAATGTCCAACTATTTGTTTCCTTTGCAAACACTGCTACATTCCAGAGAGTTTCTGTAGCTGAGAGTTTTCCTCTAACTACAAGAAAAAATGTGGATTTTTTGTCTGGTCTGAAGTTGAAACTATGAAGTAAGTTCTTGTATAACTTATCAATTCATTACATCAGGCAGACTCTCTTTTCATGTGTGACGACAGCAGGAGAGAACCCTTTTTTGGGAGTTACTGCGTGCCATTTAAAGAAATCAGATTAATTTTTAGCACATTAAACTCTCCTTCAGATTGAAATAGTGTCAAAAGACATTTTTTGTACAGGCTTTCTCAAAGCTCCTCTGTCCCAGATTTAAACTAGTGTGCTCTTGTTTTCATCTATATTCTTTATAATTTGCCGTTGCCTAAAGTCTATCTGCTTGACATAATAAACCCAACTAAAAAGAGGATTAAACCCAACCAAGAACAACTGCAGACAGTTGCCTTCTTGTAAACTTTACTAGTTATAGAAAAGGGATGGCCATGCACAAAAAAAGGTTGTATGTCAGTTGGTATGGATAAAATAAGGATCATCTTTTTTTGGAGACCTTCTTTCCAAACATGTTAATTGATCATGGGTACTGCTGATGAGTGTTAACTGTTCAAGGTGTAGTGCTGGACACAACTATACAAATAATGTTGCAGAGTGAGAAGAGCATACAGTTGGGTCTCAGCTGGATGATAGACCCTCTACTACAGCTTTTCTTTCTACTAGTCTGCTCCTCTATGGATAAGCATTACTTCAAAGTCAAATGCCAGCTGGCTGCTCCCCAGCATCATTCTGGCTTTAAAGCTGTATTTCCCCAGAGGGTGATGCAGTAAAAGCAAAGGGGAAGAAATGATAAAATGTGTTGAGGACAGCACAGCACTACATTAGAAAGAGGAAGAAAAGTTACGCTTCCTGGTAGTCTGTTCCTCCAAATCATGGTAACATCTTTGTTCCCTGCTCTGCTATATCTCCAAAAGAATGTATGTTTCCTATCACCTTGGATATCTCGTTCAACCTTCCTAACATGCCCTGGCTGACAAGAAAGTGTTTAGATACTGTCATGCTGAAGATGCCTACATGTCCCAAATACAGGCTCTGATAAAGAAGGCTTTTAATTATGCAGGAGGAATGTTAAGTTCTGGCTGCCTTATTTGTTTTGTTGGAAAGATTTTTTTGCAGTTAGATAGCTCCTCTGCAATAGATTTCCCATGCTGATTAGCACAGACAAGTTGTTTCTTTCCTCTCTCCACCCACCTCACAAGGCTGAATAAGAAACCTCCAGCTGTCTTAGTTTCTCAGTTTAATAGCTTTGAACATCTAAGTAAACCAGAGAAAAGTGCTACCTTTGTGTTCCTGTTGCTTGACATACTACAGGAAGAGATGAACAACCCCATCCTCTTTCCAATCCATATTTATCATAGAGTCAGTTTGCAGTTTGAGTGGCAGTTTACACAAAAAGGCATGCAGGACGGGTGCTGTGGCCCTGCCAGCTCAACCAGGGAGCAATGGTATCCACCCGGCAGAAGGCCATGTTCTCTCTAAGCTCTGCACCCACCATGACTGATGCAGGTGCCCAGGCAGAGCTGCGGTGGGAACACGCTGCCACCCTGGTGCCAGGCTGCAGGGTGGGCCCTGCTCTTAGGCCAGCACCGGCTGGCAGCAGTGAGCACACCTGTGGGAGCTGCACCCAGGGAGAGGAACTCCTGCGCTTAGTGACAGCTCCGGGAGGAGGTGAGTAGGTTAAGGAGTGTCAGGGAGCCTGAAAAGGAGATTGACTACTGGAACCACATCCTACCATCCCCCGAGACAGGCCACATGATATGGCCACATGTCCCTGAGGCAGACAGGGCTCATGATATGGAGGATCCCCTGTCCTCTCTCCCCTTGGCTGAGCACAGTGACTTAAGGGATAGGGGCCAATGGTGACAAGTTCCTGCTCAGTGCAGCAGGCATGTCTCCACTGTGACTACCCCACCTTCCCAGGTGCCCTTGCATAATAGCTATGAGGCTCTGCAAATGGAACCAAATAATGACAAGGACGATGGTTAGTCTAGGTTTGAGGTGTCACCAAGTTTAAGTCGGCCTATGCCCTGCGTCAAAACTGCTTCCATAAAGAAAAGATGGGTCATTGGCACAGGAAAGGGAACAGAAGGCCTAATATGCTAACCTGACCCACTTCTCAGGGAAGTCTGATGCCTTCCTGGGGCCCGGGATAAAGATGTGAAAAGAAAGCTTCTTACCCTGGTATGGCCTTCAGATTATTATCCATTATTGAGTTTTCAAGTAGGCAGCAATGAAGTTGCAACAAGAAGTCCAATGGCAATCAAGAGAGACTTCAGGGCCTTGGGACGACTGGTTAAGGGATCAGGAGCACAAGTGATGTTTTCCTTTATCCTTCCAGTTGTAGGGAATGATGTTGGAAGAAACAGGCAGACCCAGTTGATCGATACCCGGCTCCATGAATGGTGTCACTGGCAGAATTTTGGGTTTTTTGATCATGAGTCAGTTTCCATGATACACCAGGCCTGCTTGCAACAGATGGTGTATACCTGTCTCAAAGGGGAAAAAAGATCTTCGCGTAAGAGTTAGCAGGCAAAAGAGTTTTAAACTGGATTTGAGGGGGGAAGGGTATAAAACCAGTGTGCTAGTGAGGTCCTTCAGTCTGCTGCCTCAGTGGAGGTAGGGGATGGAGATCCATGTGGCAGCAAAGACACAAGGGTTACTGATGTGTTAGAAACCATGGAAGTGCCTGAGAATGGTCACGTAAGAATAAGTGTTTCTCCACCCAGACAGGTGGCACGATCTGTAGCCCAACTGAAGTGCATCTACACCAAAGGACACAGCATGGGCAACAAACAGGAGGACCTGGAAGCCATTGTGCAGCTGGAAAATTATGACATAGTTGCCATCACAGAAACATGGTGGGATGACTCCCACAACTGGAGTGCTGCAATGGATGGCCTTAAACTCTTCAGAAAGGACAGACAAGGAGGGAGAGGCGGTGGGGTAACCCTGTATGATAGGAAGTGTTTTGATTGTCTAGAGCTTAATGATAGTGAAAATAAGGTTGAGAGTTTATGGGTAAGAATCAGGGTGAAGGCCAACAAGGCAGATATCATGGTGGCAGTCTGTTACAGACCACCCAATCAGGATGAGAAGCAGACAAAATACTCTATAAGCAACTGGGAGAAGTCTCACAATCACTGGCCCTTGTTCTCATGGGGGACTTCAACTTACCAGATGTCCTCTGGAACTACAATACAGCAGAAAGGAAACAGTCTAGGAGGTTCCTGGAGTGTGTGGAAGACAACTTTCTGAGACAGCTGATAAGTGAGCCAACTAGGGAAGGCGCCTCACTGGACTGTTTGCAGAGAAGGACTTGTGGGTGATGTGATGGTGGGAGGCTGTTTTGGGCACAGTGATCATGAAATGATAGAGTTTTTGATTCTCGGAGAAGTAAGGAGGGAGGGTCAGCTTGGACTTCTGGAGAGCTGACTTTGGCCTGTTTAGGAGCCTGGTTGACAGAGTCCCTTGGGAAGCAGTCCTGAAGGGCAAAGGAGTCCAGGAAGGCTGGACATTCTTCAGGAAGGAAATCTTAAAGTCTCAGGAGCAGGATGTCCCCATGTGTTGAAAGATGAGCCATCAGGGAAGAAGACTGTCTTGGCTGAACAGAAAGCTTTGGCTGGAACTCAGGAAAGAAAACAGGAGAGTTTTATGACCTTTGGAAGAAGGGGCAGACCACTCAGAAGGACTACAAGGATGTCATGAGGTTATGCAGGGATAGAATTGAAAGGGACAAAGCTCAGCTACAATTTAATCTGTCTACTGCCATAAAAGACAATAAAAAATGTTTCTGTAAATACATTAGTAACACAAGGAGGGCTAAGGAGAATCTCCATCCTTTATTGGATGTGGGAGGAAACATAGTGACAAAGGATGAGGAAAAGGCTGAGGTACTTAATGCCTTCTAATGCCTTCTTTGTCTCAGTCTTTTAATAGTAAGACCAGTTGTTCTTGGGGTACCCAGTCCCCTGAGATGGAAGACAGGGATGGGAGGCAGAATGAAGCCCCCGTAATCCAAGGGGAAGTGGTTAGTGACCTGCTACACCACTTAGAGACAGACAAGCCTATGGGGCCAGATGGGATCCACCCAAGGGTACTGGGGGAGCTGGTGGAAGTGCTCACCAAGATACTTTCCATCATTTCTCAGCAGTCCTGGCTAACTAGGGAGGTCCCAGCTGACTGGCAGTTAGCAAATGTGACATCCATCTGCAAGAAGGGCCAGAAGGAGCATCTGGGGAACCTCAGGCCTGTCAGCCTGACCTAGGTGCTGAGGAAAGTTATGAAGTAGCTCATCCTGAGTGCCATCATGCTCCATGTACAGGACAAGCAGGTGATCAGGCCCAGTCAGCATGGGTTTATGAAAGGCAGGTCCTGCTTGACTACCCTGATCTCCTTCTATGACAAGGTGCCCTCTTTAGTGGATGAAGGAAAGGCTGTAGATGTTGTTTACCTGGAGTTTAGTAAAGCCTTTGACACTGTTTCCGACAGCATTCTCCTGGACAAAGTGGCTGCTCATGGCTTGGATGGGTGTACTCTTCACTGGATAAAATACTGGCTGGATGGCCGGGCCCAAAGAGTTGTGGTGAATGGAGTTAAATCCAGGTGGCAGCCAATCACAAGTGGTGTTCCCCAGGGCTCAGTATTGGGGCCTGTTCTGTTTAATATCTTTATCAGCAATCTGGACAAGGGGATCAAGTGCACCCTCAGTAGGTTTGCAGACGTCACCAAGCTGTGCAGGAGTGCTGATCTGCTTTAGGGTAGAAAGGCTCTACAGAGGGATCTGGGCAGTTTGGATCGATGGGCCAAGGCCAGCTGTATGAGGTTCAACAAGGCTGAGTGCTGGGTCCTGCACTTGGGTCACAACAACCCCATGCAACACTACAGGCGTGGGGAAGAGTGGCTGGAAAGCTGCCCGACAGAAAAGGATCTGGGGGTGTTGGTCAACAGTCAGATGAATATGAGCCAGCAGTGTGCCCAGGTGGCCAAGAAGGCCAACACCATCCTGGCTTGTTTCAGAAATAGTGTGGCCAGCAGGGACAGGGAAGTGATCGTCCCCCTGTACTCAGCACTAGTGAGGCTGCACCTCAATTACTGTGTTCAGTTTTGGGTCCCCCACTACAAGAAAGACATTGAGGTGCTGGAGCGTGTCCAAAGAAGGGTAACGAAGCTGGTGAAAAGTCTGGAGAACAAGTCCTGTGAGGAGTGTCTGAGAGAACTGGGGTTGTTTAGCCCAGAGAAAATAAGGCTTAGAGCAGACCTTATTGCTCTCTACAACTACCTGAAAGGAGGTTGTAGCGAGGTGAGTGTCAGTGTCTTCTCCCAAGTAACAAGTGATAGGACAAGAGGAAATGGCCTCAAGTTGTACCGGGGGAGTTTTAGATTGGATATCAGAAAAGATTTCTTCACCAAAAGGATTGTCAAGCATTGGAACAGGCTGCCCAGAGAAGTGGTGAAGTCACCATCCCTGGAGGTATTTAAAAGACGTATAGACGTGGTGCTTAGAGCCATTTAGTGACGGACTTGGCAGTGCTGTTAGTGGTTGGACTTGCTGATCTTAAAGGTCTTTTCCAACCTAAACGATTCTATGATTCTATATAGGGCAGCACAGCAAGAATATTCATCAGCAAAATAATATGTGTCTTGAGTCAGTTCCTCACAGAAGAGACAGTCATTTTTCCACTGAACTCATGAAGAGGAAAATCTCCACTCCAAATATACACTCTCAGTTTTAATACAAAAAGACTTTGACTATTTACTTTTTGCTTTTTAGCTTTTGTGTGCCTGCAGTTCTTATATTATGTGGTCTTAATTTTGGCTGAAGGAAGAAGCAGAAAGTAGTATTTCCTTCATAAAGGAAATATGTTCATTAATGAGAATATTTTACCACCTGAAACACCTGTTAAGAATTTGAGACTGAGAGGTATCTTTACTCCCTTCAAGAGAAAAAACATTTTTTTTTTAAAGTTCCAAATTGCTTTTTAGCATATGAATAAAGTCATGCTAGGCTACTTTTTTTCCTTTAGTTCACACTGAGCATTTTCAGAGTGCTTAGCAGATGTGATCTAGATGCTTTTGGACAAAATTTTACAAATACCGTGCTCACTACCTTAATAGAAGCAATTTACTTCCTCTCTGCTCTGTCAAGTATAATATTACAGAATCAGTTCCTTCTTACTTTCTCAGTGGTTAATGAAAGATTTGACAAAATTTTATGATCTCACATGCCTTTAAAAGAAATTCAAAATTCTGGGATAAGGTCTAAGAAAGCAAGGTAAGCTGCCACCATCCTTCCTGCACATGCATGCTCAAGCACACACACAAACACACACAGAGATTGTCAAACAGATTCAGTATTTCCTATGGAATACTACACTGTAGTGCAAGCAACACCATTGCAATTTTGACACACAGTCAGAAAAAGCTACTGACACTTGCAATCTGGAGAGGTCATACAAACCTGAAGTAACTTTCAGGCAATAGATATACATGCACTGAAGGAGAACCTGTCAGCCCCTTGGAAAACTCAGTTTACTCAATTTCATACTGTCCTTGGCAAAGGCAAAAATATACTAAAACACAGAGTGAATAAGATAGCTCATTCAAACGTTTGTTGGGAGTAAACAAAAGAGAAAACCAGCAGGAGTCATTCATTAATATTTTATTCACCAGATTCAGCACCCAATAACTACCAAAAAGAGCCACTCGTGTTCCAGTTTCCATCGAATGCATATTGGTTTGGCATCACAAAAGTCCCTGAAGCACACACTTCTATTAGTTATGCCCCTACATACTGGCAGTAACTGAAGCCATACCTGTGAATATGCAAAAGTATTCTCTGGATAGAACTGGAGCACTACTGAAAGGTTATTTTGATTCTAGCTGCATCTTGGCAGCTAGAGATACAAGCCGTAGCCCACAGCCCTAGCTGCAGCACAGAAATATCTGATTCCCAGTCAGGTTTGCTTTCCTCATGCACACATGTGCAAGCAAACACACTGCAATTTTTCAGGCATCTAAACCAAAGACAAAATCCATTCTAGAAATGTTTCAAAGTTATCTCATGATTCTGTATTATTAATGCATACAATAAACCCGACTAATCAACATCTGTCCTGAATTTATGTTTATTGTTCCCATCTACCTACACTTATGCAAACCTTTAGCATGAAAATTTACAATGCAGCTATGAGCCACTATCTTAACTGCTTCATGATCTGCAAGAAGCACAAATCTTATTCTCAGTATCTTCTTCAGTAATACATAATATCACCAGAACGAAAGCGAGCAAAAACATAATTTTGGGATGAAAAGTGAGGAAAATTAACTTAGTGCTACAGAGTTGTTCAGTCAAGTAAGAAAATTACAACAGGGAGAATTACCAAAGAGATCTAAGAGATGGCTTCTTGCTATTGCATACTTACAAGACCTGAAGCCTCTGTAATGCACCAAACCAAATTGTGTGATCTTGCTGAGGTTTTGCTTTACTTGAAATGGGTATATGCAAATATAAAACAGAGCAGACATTAACTTTTTTTTTACCATAATGGATTAGAACCACTGCAGATCTATTCAAACTCTATATGCATATGTCAAAACTTGTAGAATAGCATACTCCAAAACTCTAGGTACAGAAAAGCTCTCATGAAGAGAGACTAAATTCTGTTTGTGTTTCTGTATCTAATATCACCCATTAGCTAGGTGAAAAAAAAAAAAAAAAAAAAAAAAAAAGAAAAAGCTTTCAAGTCAATGGAGAACACTAGACCTGGGGATGCATGCAGAATTTGGGCCACCTGAATATAACCATAATTATGCAGGTCCATTGTCACGTCCCAGTTTCTTGGAATGACGCTCATATTCGCTGATTTCCAGGTCAGGATTAAGGTGAAATGACACCAGGGATTCTTCAGTTTACAAAACTCAACATTCATTTGTCCACAACAGATATTGGCATGAAACTTTGTCAGTAAGCCTTGCAACATCTGCAACAAGCAGTAAACTTCATAACATACACCAACAAACCACAAGCCTTATAACATAGGCCAACAAGCTGCAGATTCCATAACATATACTGACAAGCCAGAAGTCTTAAAACCTATGTCAGCAAGTGGTAAACATGCCCCAACAAGCCGTAAACATGCTCCATCAAGCCTTGCCTTCTATGCAGGGATACAGGGATAGAGAATGAGAGAGAAAAGGAGAGAGAGGAAAAAAAATAGAGCAAGAGAGGCAGGGAGGGAGAGAAAAAGGCAAAAAAGAAAGATTTCACCAGTTCTGTTTCCAGTGTTGGTCCAGTCAGCGTAGAGGCCCAGTTCTGGAGGGGCGCACACTATGCAGGGCTTTGACTGGTGTCCTTTTATAACTCCTTGCCTCTTCTCTGGGTGGGCAGTTTGTACCTTCAGAGTTTTCTGGAAATGGGTCAGTGGGTTTGAGGGTCGTTGGGGAGTTACTCCCCTCTCCCTGCCAGTATGACCGTTGTCTGACATTTCTTCTCGGCGCACAACTCATGAGAACAGCTCCTCTATTGGTTCTTTATGGATTCACTCAAGATAGGGAAGTTCAGCCTAAGAAAAGTGTGGTCCCACCTCTGTGGGACCCCCTCCTCTTGCTGCTTCTTCCTGCCATTGCGTGCACAACCCCGACGTGTCCATAGAGACTGTCTCCTTTACCAAAGTTCTTTAACGGATGTTTCAGACATTAACTATAGTTTCATTGACCATCACATCCATGAAAGAGGGCATGTGTTAGATAAGAGATGAACAAATACAAGTGATTTAAGTAAGAAAGCTGGATCTTGCTGCTGCATGTTCCATTTCAGAACTTGAGGCTTGTAATGCAATGCAGTGGCTCACCAGAAGTAACGTATGGAAAAGCCTTCTACAGAGTTCGACATCTATCTCCATTCTCTCTAAAAACTCTGTTAACTCTTTTAGACTGTTTCTGCATTTAATTAAACTTCAGAGGAACAGTCAAAGGGAAGGATTTTCCTTCAATGTAAATGATGTTAACTTACAAGAACCTTCCAGAGGAAAGCCTAATATTATGTATCACCATTCTGTAGACAGAGAAGTTCATGCAGAAAATTACTGGCAGGTATTCATATTCAAGAATGTGCACTGTTGCTACAAAACTTGTGCATGTCCTCCCAGTGGGACCAATTCTTCCTTCTACAGTCAGAACTCAGGGAGCTAAACAAAAATATAATCTTAAAACTCTACTATATTCAAAATCCTAAAGAGCAAGCTTATTTTTATCTTGGGAAGCAGCTGCAGGTGGAGTTATTAAGATGTGAGTTCAAGGTATGAAAGAAATTTACTCCTTTATATTAATTCAGTTCTCTTGTTTGTTAAAAAATCCAAATGAAACCAAACCAAAACCCAAACAACTCTAATGAAGCCTGAATACTGGAACAAATATTTTAACCACTGTTTATCTGAGTACCTTAGTTGAGTATTAAGATCATTAGGTAGATGCAAGAAGTCATCTCTCCATGCTGCAGAGTCTGAGGTCCTGTATATATACTTGAGTATTTTTCAATCTCACTGTATAACAACCCACTGATGCTCGCCCAAAAAACTCTCTTAGTTGCAGCTTTGGTCACTCCAACATGGCTGCCTGTTTGACATACTTCAACAGACCCTCAGCTTCTGTAAATCAGTCAAATTCCACCAATGTCACTGGAGTTACTCTGGTACCAACATTATATGCTTGGCTTTAATGTCCTGACAAAAAAAAAAAAAAAAAAAAAAAAAGGAGAATTGAGGAATAGTGTTGAACTTTGCAATATCAGCCTTTTAAACTTTCACAGTGAAATGTGTAGTTCCCAGGGATGGCATTCACAGTCCTGAGCTGAATGTGGTGGGGTTTAGGCTAAGAACTGAGGCACATTCAGGGCTGGGTGACAGTTATGCCAGGATTTTGAGAACAGTAATTTTGAAGGTCACACTCATACTTTGCTGTGTAATTCTCTCTTTGCTAACCCGTAATTCTCATCTGTTGCCTAATAGTAGTAAATTAATGTATAATTCATAAAATGCCTTTGTGCTTCTTTTTATCAATCTCTGGTGCTACTTTTAAGCAGTCTTTTTGTTGTTTTCTAATCTTTGCCTAATTTAAGTATACTAGAAGAAATCCTCTATGTGTATCCTCATAGCATCTGTCAGCACTGCAGCTCCAGCGAGAAAAAGAAATTGAAGCTACGTATCGCCAGACCTTTTTAACATGCCATAACTTTCTCTTGAGGGACATTACATTAGCCTTCCAGAAACACTAATTAAAGGGCTTAGAAAGCTTCTCTGTACTTGCCAGAGACATCCCACCAGCACTGTGTTCTCTTCTCTCACTCCTTGCTCACTGCAGCAGAGATCACAGCCTCCCCATGAGCCACTTGGGCCAGGGTGCTGCCTCCATGCTTCAGGGGAACGAGCCAGATACCTGCACACTGCATCCAGTCACACTGACTGGAGTCTGGGAGCTCTGAAAATAGAGAGGGATCAGTAAACTGCAAGAATTACTTCTGGTCTGGAAAAAAACCCAAACCAACAAAACAGCTTTTCTTTCAGTGAGACACTGAAGGAGCTCAAAAGATCATGTTTATAAGTAAGGAAGGTTAAGAGGTTATAGAATCACAGAATATAACTACTGTCTTGGAGAACATTTATATAACTGTGTAGAAAGAACATAAATCACAGAGTCAATCTGTGAGGTTAGCTGACAAGGTTTAACAAGCGTCTGGGACTTGCCATCCAAATTCTGAAGCTGAGAAAGCTCAAACTTTTAGCCATAAAATGTTATTGATAATAACGTGTCCTGACAGAATGGTATGGGAAGCTATCTACCACTGAGTCACATCACTTCTGATTGTCTTTTGAAAAGAGATTTTTTTTTTCAGTAATTAAAGTATTTGCCTCACAAAAGGAATTTTTGGGTGGAGTACCTGTTGCAAAGATATCAGAGGTCAGACTAGAGCATCAACATCAAGGTTTTCCCTGCCTCAAGCACAGTAACTGAGAGTTTAATAATTAACTCTGGTGTACCCATACATTTAAATTTTATGGGTAATTGTTAGCAACACACACTGAATGGCTTTGAAATCACTGACCTGTTTATACATGCAAAATTTGGACCGTAAGTTGGAATTCCTATTGCAGATAACAAGTAGTCACAAACTCAGAAACATACTGACTAATACATGTCAGCATACCATCCATATCAACTAAAGAAGCTGTTTCCTTTCTGTTTTTTCAATGCTGCACCTTTCTCCTTATGAGTGCACGTGGACAGCATTCAGCCAAACAATTGTGTGACACTGTAATCTCCCCAAAGGGTTCAGTAGGTATTCCCCAAAGTTATTTTTAGCACAAGGGGAGTAACAGAAGGATCCACAAAGACCCACAGGCACTTTGAAATAATTGGAGCTTTGAGTTGGAAGCACTCACCTAACTCATGAAGTACTCCAGCATCCTTGGTATCTTCAGCCACTGATATGTGGATCAGTCTTCATGAGTGCTTCACCTCAGCTGACAAACATAGGGCAAACTCCAGCTATTTTGCAGAAGTGAGCCAACTTACCCTTTCTGATGCATTTTGGTTACTTCAGGCAATTCATGTCCATCATTTAGGAATTTACCTTCTTCATGTGTGATCATGTTTTATGGAATCTTGTTTAGGATACTTTTTTCATAGAAATTTCAGCATATAAATAATATTTTAAAAAACAAGCTATTGTGGGGCAATGTCCCTCTAAAGTATCTCAGTGTTCGCTGTGGCTTTAAATAAGCTGAATATAAATTATAAGATCCAAGTACTATAAGCAAAACCACCATACTTCAGATATCTAGAATTCAAAAATAGCATACAGGAATGACCTTGACATGCTAAACACAAACCACATAAATCAGACTTAAAGTAAAAATATTATTCAGGAACATTACTTGGAATAAGTCAAACAAAAAGTGTACTTACTGCATTCTGTGTTATTTTCCTGAATAATGCAGAATGTTATAAATACAAAATGTAATTAAAGTGGAAACTGAGTAGGTAATTTATCTTCACTACAGTTTGATCTTTATCTTCAGATGTCATCTTGAACAACAGGTTTTCAGTTTATCACTGATGAAAAATACCTTGCTCTGCTTAATAATGGCTAATCATAAAAGGGCATAGCCTAGCAGCTTGAAATCAAGAGAAACATTCTTTCCTATGCAGTCATATCTTAGAAGTCTTAAAAATTCATGAATGCTTTTATCAAAAAACTCTTCACTGGTTATTTGCTAATTCTTAATCTAGACTCTCTAAATCTGTGAGTAGTGTGTAAAATTCTCATGGACATGGCACAGATTTCACTGTAGAAGGAGGAAAATTAATCCAAATAGGAAACCTAAAATGTTGAAACATGCCCATGGGAAATGTGTTCTTTCAGTTTGTTTCAATGTCTGCATCCTTCGCTTTCATTTTTCAACAAGCAGCACCTCAGACAGTAATTTTCATGGTTAGTTAAACTTATGTTGGGTGTCCTACCTATTAGTGGTATAGTCTCTACTAGAGGTACATTAAAACTTCAGGGACACATTGTTTCTCATTTGATTTCCTAGGAGTTTCTAAAATAAAGGACCTGTAGAATGAGCACGCATATGATTTAATATTTCTTTTTAAGAGATAGCACTTGATTCTTGTGAAATAGAGGTTTCAAGAGTGCTCAGTTTTAAAATAATATTATAAAATATCCTTTCCCAAAATAGCCAGTGAACTGAAACACGCTGTTTCTCCTAGAAGAGTTCTAGTACTGATTTGTATAGGTCTCCATATGCTTTTACTAAGCATTCAGCTTACTGTGTTTCCTTCATTACTATTCCGTGCTTTAAAAGAGGGCCCATTTACCTCTGTCATGGTTTGAGCTCAGAGGGAACCTGAGCAGCTGATAGCCGCTCAATCCACCTTTCCCCCCAGCACTGAGAAGGAGAAAATAAAGCAAAAGTCTTGGGAATCAGCATGAGGACAGGGAGGGGTTACTCACTCATGGCATGGGCAAAAGACTGATTTGTTATGAGAAGAAAAAAGAGCATTAGTACAGACACTAACAACAGCAACAACTCTTAACAGACAGAGTAGGACAGTGAGAAGCATTACCAGATCTTTAAAATCCCTTCCCCCCACTCCTTCTTCCTGGGCTCAGCTTTGCTCCTGATATCTCTACCTCCTCCCCCTCAGCAACACAGGGGACAGGGAATGGGGGCTGCAGGCAGTCCTACTGCTTCTTCCACCTTGGGGTGTGTGTGGGAAACTCCTGGCATTCTTCCCGTGCTCCAGAGTGGTTCCCTTCTCACAAGAGACAGTCCACTAATTTTCTCCAACACAAGTCCCTCACATGGGCTGCAGCATTTCCTGTGCTGCTCTGGTGTGGGTCGCCCCCACATGTTGCAGTCCTCCCAGTGCAGAACTACAATAGTGGAGGCTTCTTCCCACAGAGTCCCAGACTTCTTTGGGTGTAGTCACCTGCTCTGGTGTGGGGTCCTCCACAGGCTGCAGGTGGGCATCTGCTCCACCATAGAACTCCATGGTGGCAGGGGGGGCAGCCCCTGCTGTCTCACCACAGGATACAGGGGGACTCTGCACCAATGCACCTCCCCCCTCCTTGTCTTCCTTTCTTCCACTGACCTCAGTGTTTGCACCGATGTTCTCCTTGCAACTTCTCCCAACTCCCAACTCCTTCTCCCAGATTCCCCTTCTTATATACATTATCACAGAGGCACAGCAATTGGCCAGGGCTTGGCGCAGAGGAGAGGTGAGCCTGACTTGGAGCTGGGGTAGCTTCAAGAAGCTTCTCACAGAGGACCACTGCTGTAGCCCCTCCCCTGCTACCAAAACCACCCACCACTTACACAAACCCATCACAACCTCTTGGTCCATCATGATTACCGGTCATAAGTCTCTCCCTTTTTTCTTCCCTTTCAAAGGCTCAAAACAGACTTGATGTCTTTGAACGAGATCTGATACATTCTCCAGCATAAGAAAAAGCATGATGCTATAAAAATCATGGAGTAAACCAGATTTAGTATTACTATTTAGTGAGATTACTAACTTCCTAAATAATGACTTATAGAAGAGAGAATCTCATTAAGTATGGATTTTCTTTTTCTTTCAAGAACTGCAGAATCACAGCATGGTTGAAGTGGGAAGGCACCTCTGAAGGTCATGTTGTCCAAACCCCTGCTCAGGAGGGCCACTTAGAGCCAGTGGCCCAAGACCATGTCGAGTTGGGGTTTTGAATATCTTTAGGGATGGAGACACCACAGTCTGTCTGGGAAACCTGTGCCAGTGCTCAGTCACTCTCACAGTAAAAAAGTGATTTTTTTATGTTCCAATGGAAATTAATTCCAGCGGTTTATGTTTTCTGACTGGCTGTAAAATCAAAAGTTGAATAAATTTTGAGGAAAATTAAGGGAACATTTGTGACCAGGGTGATTTCTGTTGGCCTTCCTCTTTCTCCTCTATTTCTCTTTAACAGAAAAAAATAATTTAGATGCCTCCAGTTTGGAAGAAAAAAATATATTTCGATTTATTTCAGTAACATTTTCCATGAAAGTCAATTTGCATTTTTAGAAACAAATCTTTTCCTAGTCACAAGATGGGCATGGAAATTGTACTTTTATCTGGCCTGTCTTCATGCTGCTGCTGTTGCTGTTCAGAGATACTTATGATCATCTCAAAACTGATGGGTTTTGTTTTGGTTTTTACTTCTGATTTCTCTCTCATGAGTTCAGTCATTACTGCCTTAGACATTAGCCAAATGAGGTGTGTGAAAAATGTTTTATTTCTTGTTCCCTGATTAAGCATAGACTTGTTTGTTCTCTGACTCATTTTGCCCAGATGGTCCACTGCTTGTCTGCCTTACACAAGGTTTGTGTTTATAAACAGGTTAGATGGTGTAAGCAAAGTAAATAACATTAAGTTCTCAACTGCAACAGAAACCAGGCTTTCAAAAAGATGTAAGTAGTATCGATTTGCAATTTTTCTGTGCATTAAACTGGACTATCATCATAGTCTTGCCTAGAATTATTTCTGAACACATTTTTTGAATCCACTTCATAACTTAATGCAGTCATCACATAATCTGGAAGAGAGAATGAATATTATTCACTAGAAGTTACCATGAAAAGCTGTATTTTTCATAAAACTGTCAGAATCTTTACTTTTTACTTCCATTAGTACAGTTCATCTTCACTCTTGTCCCTGATTTGGTCCTTTTGTACAAATCTAACTTATTTTTACCATTTACCAAGTAATCACTTGGTCCTTTTGTACAAATCTAACTTATTTTTACCATTTACCAAGTAATCACCTGCTTGAAAAATTCTCACCCTTTCTCAGAACTCTAAACTTATCTTATTTCAGACAGGCAAATATGTATCAGTTAAAGGTAAAGCAGCTTGAGTCTTTATTTTGTTTTTGACAATGCAAAACCAAAAAAACTTGCAGCTGCATAATCAAAATCAACCTTTCTGTAGTTGCAGGTGAATGAGACTGGCTAGAGAACATGTAAGAACTCGGCATGCCCTGTAATGGGGTCTTGTGACCCTTTAACAGGCAAAACAAACTAAAACCATAAAAAGGGAATGTATTCTAAGTATACTCATGTCAGGTACAAGGCAACTCCATTTTGCATCTTTATTAAGCCATTTCACAGGCACTCCACTCACTTCTTTTCATGAAGACAGTGCAGTGTAATTTTCTTGCACCTGAATTGCTTGGAATATGTTAAAGCTTCCAGGGAGATCAGTAAGAAAGAACACTTAGTGCATGATATTAATCCATAATTCCTTTGGGTCATGCTCATTTCCAGCTCTCATTATGACTGTAAATAGCTGGTGTAAAAGGTGCAGACTGGCATCTTTAATGATCTTCTATTTATAGTAGTTGATGTTAAAAGACGAAAAAAAGAGGAAAATTTCATGAACTCAAGTTGTTCTGTTAGAAAGAAAAAGGAATGAAAATTTTGTGATACAAAAAGTGCTTTAGCTTACTTTTAGAGGATACATATGAAGATTGTGATGGCTTATTTATTTGCAGGATAGTTGTTGCTGAACGGTCGAAAGAGAAATATGTGTAGCCCATTCTGGTAGGACTGCTGAGACATTGGAGAAAAGGAGATCTGTGTCCAAAATGACAAATTATTTTTAAATCAACAAAAATACAAAGAATGAGGGAAAGGTCTGCAAAAAATTGGTAGTGATTTAAAAAAAAAACAACCCCAAACTAAAATCTTCTTATAGATCTCTTCTAGAATTTAGATAAACTGGGAGATATTTTATAAGATTAAAGTTTCTTTTGTTCCTTTCTCTTTGTCCCTTTCTTATTGTGTGAAGATTAATTTATTATAGTTTATACCAGGAATTCCCAAGACTGCAAGAAAAAGGCAAGTGGTGATAATCTGTTATTGATTACCCTAGAGAACTCTCAACAAATTATCCAGTTCTATGAGGCCTTGAAACATATGTTTTCTAACATGTTTTCCAGTTCCTTCCCATTATTTATCTTCCTGATTTAAATCACAAAATTAATGAAAACTATGGAATTTCTAATGCCAGTCAAAACACAACTGAAATGTTACAAGTAACAGTATTAAGAAGATGGCATTGTTCAGTCTGTGCGTGTTCCCACCGTTCGATTACTTATTTTCTGCATGACTCTGCCTTAAATTTCATTTTTATCAGAGAATCAGACTAAATCAGACATTATCAAAAGCTAACAAAAAAATTAGTTCCTTCTTGCTTAAAGGTCACAGATTAATTTACTTCAAATAAATATGAATTTTAAAGACTGCCTTTTATTTTTATAAAGTTCACATTGTGATAGATGAAACAAAAAAATAACTTGATGATATAAGAATGTGGGATTTCATGATAGTAATTCAGTGCTTTATTATTTTCTATTTTCATTGAGGATGCCATAAAAAGCAATATCAAAAGAGTCCTACATGGCTTTGCTTCATTCTTATTCCTCTTGAAATGTAAAAATGTCTTTTTGTTACTCTGGAGATTAGTGTTTTCTCTTTATTTAAAAGTATAAATAACTTATGCCGTCATTGATCTTGAGGATACACAAGAGAGAATAATCCAATGCAAGTCTCAAGTTTCAGAATAAATAAGTACAAACATAAAGTAGCAAATCTTTACAAAGTGAATATATCAAAATTTTAAATGACTGCTGGATTTGCCTACAGTTCACGTGCAAACTGAGTCCAGGGCCATATATCACATTTAAACAGCAAGAACAGAACCTTAATTTGCTTGCACTACAAGAGCAGGACTAGGGCTTTTGAGACATGGACTCTACTTAAAGCTCCCGTCTAGCCAATTTCTTAAGCAAATGATTTAATTTTCACCTTCCTCTGATTTTTTGCTAGTCCCCCCTATTTTGACTATATGGACTTCATGAAGCAAAGACCATAATTTATTCAATTTTTGCATGGGGCCTAGAACAACTGTTTCTTGAGTGAGCTGAATATTTTAAATAATACAGTTTTTTCTTATTCTGTGCACTGAGCTAACAAAGCTGTCATTCTTTTGTCTGTTCACCTCTCTTCTACGTACACTTCAGTATCTGGACTGGGAAAAAAAAGGGTACAGAAACAAGCAGAAGGAAGGTTTTGCCTGTAACATTTCTTTACGCCTACTACAGAAATAAGAGTGAAAGGTGCCTTTGTAGTCTGCAACCCTCCTTGAACTTCTGAGTTAATAAAACTACCGTCTCTGCCATAGTAGCCAGTTTGGGGGTCATGAGAAAGAACCGTAACAGTGTTTTCATTTATTATGGGATGCTCAGACACACTGTTACCTTATAAAACAATGAGATACTGCTGCTCATGCATGGGACCACTGTGTTCTCCATAGCCATACAAGTCCAGACCCATAAAATCTTGCATAAGAAAAGGAGGATGTGACAATTCCTGAAAGAATAACAACAGCCTCCAGCACTATCCTATTTAGAAAGAAGAGAGGTTTGCTTGTATACAGGCATCTTTGAAGAAGTAAATGTGGGCTCTGGAATCCCTACTCTCCCAGATGAAGGAAATAGATTCAGCTTGCCTCTTTTGAACTATTTGAACTTTGAATCTATTCTATCTAAAGGCTGAACCTTATATAATAACTACTTTGTGGAGGATTGTCCTATGGCAAATGTACTTTCAGCATCAGGAAATGAGGAGGATGCTTTCTGAGTCATCCTCCCAGCTGGATCATGTCTGGATCGTGTTGTTAATCGTAATTTTAAAATACTCACCTCCTCTCCCTGCTCCTACTCCACCAACACCAGCAGCACGAGATGCAAGCATTCAGACAAAATGCAAACACCAGATAACTAGCTGATCTGGCTTTCTACATTATTCTGCCTTCACTTTCAAAGCAGACAAGAAACATAACTGCTAAGTGGCTCATTTTTTTTTTTTTTCTCTTTTATACAAAGCAAGACAATATTTTTAAAACAAGCATTGAAAGCAAGCAAGATGACAGTTTATCTCTGTATTAAGAAAAAAACAACCATGCACACAAAAATGAAAAATAAATAATGCCCACCATAAGATTGTCCTCTTGAGATAGCTTCATAGTGAGCTGTAGCACTGAGACTTGACAGAAGTTCGGGGCTGTCACTGCTGAGTAATGCTGTTAGTTCATAAAACCTCCTTAGACCTGGGGCAGGAAGTTCAAATCCATTTATAACATCACTGCTGCCAGAAGGGAGCGGGTGTGTATTTTTAATACTAGTTCTGAGGCACAGAGTAGACACAGAAGCAAAGGACTGTGAATTTATCATCACAGATGCATCACGTAAGTCTGTTAACCAAAGGGTTGTCATTTGAAACCGTATGTTTACTGCATTCAAATTTCAAACATTTATGAGTATTTATGAGAGACGTGACGGGCCCATGTATCAGCAACGAAGGCTCTGTTCCTCACACATGCTAATTCAGAACCGGCAGATCTTGCTGTGGTGCCAGCAACTACATTCACCTACATTTCCCTTCCCATCCTCCTCAATGAAGCTGAGTGAGGGGACTGAACAGAGTACCACTGGCCCCCAAAATAGCCTGTTTAAACCTTGTGCCTGACCCTCCAGAATCCTTTCTTTACTATGGCTTTGGGTCTGTGTAGTGTTAACCTCAGAGGAGGTGGCCCATGGCACAAAAAGAGCATTCCTCTGCTGACAAAAGCTGGAACATTCAGTCCTTCAGACCTGGAAGTTCTGAACAGTTTCTTTCTAATTCTCTGTTACGGGAACGTAAAATAAATGGCTCAGCTGCTTCAACTCCTTCCTGAGCAGCCCTCTTGAAGCAAAGAGTGCTGCTCGCTGTAGTGGGTGCAGGTGTCAAAACCCTGTGCCCAATAAATAGAATTAATCTATTAAGTTAAAGGAAGGGATGATCTTAATGAAAAATGTTGTAGCAAAATATAGATTGTCCCTTTTCTTCATATGCTGGGTATTCACCAAACAGAATATAAAAATGTCACAGAATAATGTAACTATGTCTTATCTCAAATAATTAATCTTATGAAACAGCTGCGTAATTGCTCTAACTTATAACATGAATTGAGACAGAATGGGGAAAAAGAAAAAAATACAATAAAGGTAATTATTTCTTAATCGCATGGAAATTATTTCTTAAACTTGCTATATGTACAGTAAACAGAAACAAAGGTGTAGCCATCAAGGCCCAGCCAGGAATTATGCACAGAAATCTCAGAAGGACCTTCACTGGTTCCACTCCTCTATGTTAAGCTGCTCCTTACAGGCACTCCTTTCCCACTATTCTACTTACAAAACTTTTCTGGATCTGGCTAGATAATTCAAATGCATTTTCAGCTAATACCAGAAAGACAAGAAGGAGAAAGGTTCAGTTTCAGTAGCCATGATGTATACCTGTATCTTAGAAATGCTAGTGGACATAATACTCTTGATGAATTATGCATCATGTCACACTTACCTATAATTTAATAGCTATTGTTCACTACATATCTTGTATTTTAGATTTCACCCAAGTGTTAAATAAAGGATATGGTATCTAATTTTGATTCAGTTCCTTGCATGTTCTTGAGTGACTCTATCTTGTAGACTCAGTTACCTTCTTTACTCTTGAGGGTAAAATTATCAAACAAACAACTCTAACCACACATGGAAAGAGCCAATTGTGAGTATTCTGTTCAGAGTGAAGTCTTATTGTTACATGATCATTTATTTAGCTCTTCTTTACTTAGAAGCATTTACCACCTTAATTCTGGCTGATTACTTCTTGTGTATTTCAGGTGACTGACTTTGAAACACATGATGAGATGTGCTAGGCTGTCTGTTGACAGATAAGATTCAGTGAATAAGCAAATCTGAAAGAGGAAGAAGCACCGCTGGTGAAAATTGAAATGAAAGATTATGCTGTTTCCCACAGTGAAAACACTTTGTGTGTCACAACTAATGAAAATGCAATCAAACTTTCTTAAAGTTTATTTACAACCGCACACACCCTTGTACACAAATATTTTAGACAGGTATAGTCAAATTAAAATTCACATCTGATTACTGTAATTGATTTGACTGTAATCTTTTAGGTCTTATTTATTCACCCGCTACCTAGTAGTTTAAAAAGCCTTGTGATCAATACTACACAATGCAGTTTCTCAGCATAGACAAGCCTGTGATGATTTGCAGCCTTGAACACCTTTATGCACAAATGTACACATTATCAGTGTGCAATGATACATTGCATCCTCTCACGTGTAAAATTCTTTGAACCTTTCTGTTCCTTTTAGCATCAACATATTTGCATCATCTTCAGTATAGGAGGAATTTTTGTTCACACTGAAGAAGGGAAAGCAGAGTGCTAGCCTGCTTGAAGAAAATGTGAGTTACTCAATCAAAAAAAAGAACATCTGTTTTTTTTTCTATGTGTGTAAAGTTAACTGCTGGAGTATGTGCAGGCTGCCAAAAAATTCTGGCTGCTTGTGATATCAGCAAGCCATGCACTGCTTATACTGTTCTGTCAATATACATGTATACTGTGGATTTCAAAAGCACACAACTGTGGGAACACATTTAAATACCACACTAGTGTGCCATGCTGTGCTGCCTATGTCTATTGCATACTTTGGTCTTGCTGCTTTAAGAGTGCCACAGAAATATATGCAAATATACAGGGGAACAAAACAGATTTCATCCATTCAGGTAAAAATGTTCATGTATACTGCTGCTTTACTGAAAAATTAAGAGGATAACTTCCAGTGGTGCATGTGAAGTGACCTAAACAGAAGGTAACTTTGGCATTAGGGAGCTGATATCTTGTATCCACATGATTGTACTGTTCCTTCCAGCTGGAAGTTCCGTAATTACGCAGTGATTACCCTTGCTGCTCATCACTTCTTAGGTCTGATGACAGGACCATTGCTGGCTAGGTGGACACTGTGAAGTTCTGTCTTTGCCAGCTCCTCTTTCCTGATGTTGAGGTGAAACCAGAGATCCTGACTTGCCCTTCCTTATTTGTAAGTTCCGCTGTGTAGTATGGATGTGTATGCTGAGTCCCTATAGCTTACTTCCTGGCTTCAGTTTTAAGTTTGTTAAATACAGATAATTGGGCATTAGCTGCAACAACGTAAACACAGAACTCAAAACTCGCCTTAAAAGTTTTGTGAAGTTCAGCAGTCTGCTCTTCTTTATGATCAACAAGCCACAAATGGGCTTGGTATTTTCCCAGAGTTACCCTAGTGTTCTCTTCAATTTTGCCTCCATTTCAAAAGCAAACCAAGATTTGTTCAGAGGTGTTTCAAGGCTGTTTCTTATACGGCTATGGATAACATTTTTTCTGAACTAATTACATTGATGAGAAGCTCTTTCTAACATTTTCCTCAGCTAAACATACTCACTGGCATGTTAAATTTTAAAAATTGAACTGAAGCTCCATTGAGACAGCAGAGCTCTTCCCTGCTGAGTGCAGCAGTGAAGAAATGGCAAAAAAATATACAACAATCACTTCAGTGTAGATAAATGTAAGGACATGCATCTTGGGAGAAGTCATCCACACCCAGAATAAAGAATTCACAACTGATGGCTGCAACTGAGAAAGGAGGGCTTCGATGCAGACTACTGGGCTAGATGGACAATTGCTCTGATCCAACAGGGCATTTCTTATGTTCCTAAGTCTT
The DNA here is from genome assembly GCF_031877795.1 of Strix aluco. Lineage (NCBI taxonomy): Eukaryota > Metazoa > Chordata > Aves > Strigiformes > Strigidae > Strix > Strix aluco. The sequence goes on along the minus strand of NC_133931.1, from coordinate 90,519,760 downwards.
CATGAAATGAGGGAAAGGACTTCCATGCAAAATTTTAAATGTCATCACATTCCAGTGATCTTCTAAAATACTTTTAGTGAGTGGATGCCAGAAGTAAATTGATGCAATTTTCCTCTATAGAATAGTCACATAGTAATTCAGAGCAACAAGGAGACTAGGAAGGTAGATTTGAGAATAAATTCAGACCTGGCATTTCATAAAGGAGATTAATGGATATATGCAGACATAAATGCCTATTGCCATTATTAGATATCCTGACATATGATTTTACAAAACACCACCAGATCGTATGTTACTATGTTTTCACTAACACAGGATTACATCAGATTTAACGTAACAAACAGCTGCAGTGCGTCACACCAGCTATCACAACTAATCTGGAAGTAGAACACGAAATAGCTGACATGTTTTTAAATGTGACCTTCCTATACTGAGTGTTAAATGTTATTTTACATGTAAGGAACATGCCACCTATTTTTTCTGTGCAGTTATGTCCTAAAATTATGAAGCCAAAATTGGAACAAAACAAATTAACCAGGAAAAATTTCCATTGTTTCTGTTCTTTAAAGATGTTGGAATTACTCCAAGTAGTTCCTCTTTCAGAAACTGGTATCATACATTTCCAGAGCAGGAATTTATTAATTCCTTCTTTTAAGACAAAAGCATTCCCTGTGTGCTAAGAGAAGATTACCATTTTAGACAAAAACATCCTATTCAAATTGACAATAGCAAGAAAAAAATCTGACCTAGAAGTCTATCTTCTGCAATGTTTGTCTTTCACAGGAGCCCTACAGATGTTGCATCATGGAAGCATAACCTGGTTATGGCTTTGCTTAAAGGACAACTGGCCTTTGATGGCTTGGAATTTGGAATGAAAACAATAGATGTGGCAATTTCACAGTGTGAGATTCTGTTACTGCAGGTAACTAGCTACGAATACTGAAACAAGTTGTCATGACTATAAAATGCTCTGAAGCACAATTTTGCTCTGTCATATACTAAAGCGTTCTACCTTTTACAATAAATTTTAACTATTGTTCTCCTAATCACATTTAATTAGACAAAGATTGTTTTAAAACCTCACTATATGTGTTTATTGGTGAATTAAGTATTCCTTTGAACAGTGTTGTATAAAAATGAAAGTAATGAATTAATCTATTTCAGCCATCAGATACAGGATAAAATTTGCTGGTGTGTTCCATAGAGTAAATAATTAATTGTTTTTACCAAATGTAGATTTGGAACACACTCTTTGGGATTTCTCTTATGCAGCCTATGTATTGGATTACATCTGCCATAATTAATTACACGAGCAAATAGAAGCATTTAACAAGCTGAGAATGTGGATTTACATAGCACAAATAGTTCCTCTGAATCCTTAATGACATGCACTTTCAAGCTCAGGGTTGGAGCCAGAATCTTTCCATCAAGTTCAGTGTCTGGAACAGAACCAGAAACTGTAACCTCTTTAAGCCAAAGAGCAGTGTGAGTGAGTTTTACCAGCTTTGCAGCGATGCAGCAGAACACAGACCCAGATGAATTCAAGGACTCTGGCTCATGTTCCCGAGACTGCTGGAATCACTGGACACATTGTCTGCTCAGTTTCCACTCATCTTTTCTGCTGGCATCCACTTTAAACAGTTTGTAAAGGCAAGTCCCAAGTTTTTTCATTCCTCTTTAGAAAAAATGGAAGCACGTGAGTTCAAACTACAAAAGCCAGAAACACATAAGAGGCAGCCACCACCCTGCACTGGTGAGGAGAGGAGCAGACCAGCTCACCCTGTCACATCTTAAGCCTTAAGATGAACCTTTGGATTTTGACAGGATTACATAAAGATCCACGGAGCTACATTGCAGGGTCAAAGGTATGCATTAAGGTTCCCTTAATTTTGTTTGTTGAAACATTGTTAATACTATAATCCTCAACGTTTCTTAATTCGTGAGTTTTCAGTCCAGATTTAGACTCAGGATTAAAAAAAAAGAACAACCTGAATTCAGACTGCTCATCATGTTGAGAGCTTTTTCCTCACTCCATCCATCCAAAACAGTCTGCAGTCTTCTAGAACAGAAAAATATCGTGCAATTGCTATAATAGCTGTTTTTTTCTTGTTTGGCCCATGACACAAAGCCTCAAGTGCTGAAAGTAACACAACTATTGAGCAGAAAAAGGTGAAAAGGGAACAAACCTATCAATTTTTCACTGACATTTTTAAAACTTTCTCTAGTGCTGCACTTCATCTGCAAGTTGAGTTCCACAATTAAAAAATGTTCTCAAAATTTTAGCTTTTTTTTCTGTAAACAGTAGCATATTACATTCACATTGCAGAGTGTAATTTACCAATAGATATGGATGGTATGGTAAGTCCTTGCTGTCAGTTAAGCTTGGAGCCCAAAAAGTTCATTAAAGACTTACTGCTGTTGTGCCCAGAGGTAGGCAGCATCCTCAGCACTGACATGTCTGTCTGCCACGTTGCCTTTGTTCTTTCTTTTTTGTATCTCTGGGATCAGTGCCATCGCCTGACTCAGAGTCCTGGAGTCAATGCACCACAGAGAAAGAAGAGAAAAAAGAAAAATTCTCCATCTTTCTAGGATCCTCCATGCACCCTAAAGGGGTCCAACGACACATAGGCGGGGTTATTAGAATATATTTTTTTATCAGCTTCTACTTAAATAGTCTAAGAAAGACAAACGAGACCAGTCTGTGCTATTCATACTAAGGATTTGGTTTCAGTTTGACTTAAGATATAATCAACCCATTGAGCTTTTGCTTAAGAACATATGAGCTGCATTTTCAGAAAATTAGAGGAAATTTGGGTTATCTGAGATTTTGAATGACTACTGTCAAACAAAGCCCAATAAGGGATTTTCAGAAAATGTCACCAAAAACACACTCTAAAGCCAGGAGCCTTTGAAAAATTCTACAACATTAAAGCCAAATTTGAGAATTTAAGCAAGATAATAATTCATTTAAGACTCCACCCACCCTGAATTGAATAGTTGTAGCTAAATATAAATCTTTTTTTCTAGACAGACAGAACAACTCAGCAAGAGCGGTTTATTGAGTCTCAGATAGTAAAATACTATAGAGAAAATTAATAGCAAATACTACCATTTTAACATTGAAACTTGCCAGAAAAGAATTATCAACTACTTTTGTGGAGACTACTAACAACTTATTTAAGCACAATTTTGAATCTGTTGCAAATGTGACTATAGGGTCTCTTGTTTGGCCACCCCTAAAGTGTGTTGGTGCAGTCTGTGTGTTTTATTCCTTTGCAGTTGTACAGTGTCCTTCTTCATTCCTCTTTCTGCTAAAACTTTTGGTCCCAAAGCTATAAAAATCAAGTCTTTACATGTTAGCACCTGTTTCTTTTGAAAAAGAAATTAGTTACTTTTTTGTGTCTGAAGATGAAAGTTTAAAACCCATTCTTTCATAAACTTCAGTGTTTGGAATTAAAACCAAAATAGACACCTTTCCCTGGCAGAGCTCCAGAAAGTCAAGCTACTAGACAGAGGAATCCCTAGGCATGACTGCTAGTCTGCTTTTGAAAACCTCTTGCAATTCTTTGCAGTAAGAAGTATTTAAAGACAAACAAACTCTGTTGGATGCCTTCCAGTAATACAGAAATATATTGCTGATTTCATGTGGAAGATAGAAGCCTATTACAAAAAATCAAAAAATCTTTCCACTCTCTTTTCAGTTTCAGCAGACAATTTTATATTGTAACATTGTCAATCACTTTTCATTTTGCTAAAATAATTGATAAACATGCCCTTCATATTCCTCCATTTGTATAAGACCATTCTCTCTTCTTGCTTCCTCCACATATTATGTATGATTGAGTGAAAAGTTCACTGGAACCATACTTCAGACATCAAAAGCATTTTTTGGAAGAGGTGATCTTATGTGTGTGTGTCTGTGTGTTCACTGTTTCGTAGACTGTACTTCTGAAAGAGAAGCCCAGAAATTTCCCTGCATTAGAAAATATGCTATTTTTCAAGTGTCATGTTTTCTTATCAGTGAGTTGTCTCTCCTTTGATTGAAATCAAAATTCTCTGTCATTGCAGAAAAGGTTCAAGGAATATTAACTTTAATTCTTTTTCCTTGACAAAACTGTGCATCAAATATACCACTTTGGTCTTGTTTGTAATGGCAGAAAGAAAGAGCGCTGTATTCCCTGAAAAATTTACAAAAATCTCATTGCTTATTAAAGTGCTTGAGTTCAGATGAATGATCAATGAATAGAACACCCAAGAACTACAGATACAAAGAACCAGTCAAATGATGCATGGCAAATAAATAAATACAAACGTCTATACTAGGTAGATGATCCACCATCTTTTGTTGTGTTATTATTTCAGCAGCTCTAAGAAGAGGAACAGAAATGATGAAGACTGTCCACAAGTTTTCTTTTTAAGTACTGTGAAATGGGAGCACTCCAAATTAGGTTGAGCATCTCTTACAGAAATTCTTCTCTAAGAACAGAAGCACACTACAAGGCATCCAGGAGCATGAAATTATATGAAGGCAGTTGGTGTCACTGCACGTGTGAATGCTCTTTCACCATGATGAGCCTCCTAAAAAGGAACCTGCATGTGATTTAAAAGACAAAAAATTCAAACAAGTTGTTCTAAACTTAAATGACATTTTATCATCCTAGTAAGTTTATAGGGGCTGCTTGGAACAATATGAGGAAGTTAAATCATGAATTTCAGTCCCACAATGGTTGGTTATAAGAACCTATTTCTTACTTCTGTCACTTGTGGGGATGTTCAAGGTATTTTCTTATAGCGTTGTGAGGATGAGGCACTTAATGCATGCAAAGACCATTCAACATATTATAATTCCAAACACTCTCAGTATTCAACAAGATGGGAATTAATCTAAAATACTTTTGACAGGCTTCAGGAACTTGGCAGCTTTGGTTAGTTTTGCTTAGTTTTAGAAAACCCTACTAAATTCTACGATATTCAGCACTGTCCTTGTCTATTAAAAAACTGATAGTCATCCTTGGAATTACTGGCAGCTTTGCCATCTACCTCCATAAAACTAAAAACAAGACCACATTGTCTGTATATACAACTTAATACAAATCAAGATGTAGATTCTGACAAATTACACATTCATCAATTACAGCTGGTTATACGTATATTGTAATATTTATACGTATAATGACAAAGTATGTCTGAACACTATTCAAGGTATATTAGCTTGAGCAGAGCAGCATATAATATGCTTTCTAGCTCAGATGTTTTATGGAACACCATTATGCATTTCTACGTAAATGTACTTTCTGTGGTATATTATTCAGTGTTCTGCAGCAGTGCTTCTGTGACAACTTGTCTAGAAAAAAAGAATTACTTATTTGATTCTATGTTACTATGTTGGCTCTTTTGCCAGTCTATAGGGTTTAAGAACTTACTGAGACTTTGAAAAGTTCCCCATTTCCTCAGTTGTCTGTTCACTTTAATTATCACATATTTTTACCATACTAAAAATAAAAGGCATCTGAATTTGTGAAAATTGCCTGCAGTTTAGGAGAAAGTATTGAGTTTATTGTTTTGATACACAGAAAATTCCTTTCAAAGCTGACTTCAATTTCTTTAACCCCTTGCTTTTAGAAGTCACTTTATTAAGAAGAGCCTTGGGAGTTCATTAGTATGTTTGTTGCACTGTTAATTCTAGTTTTTCACCTCTTTCACTGCACTGAAGAAGATTCATCTAACATGAGCAAGATTTCATCAAACTCGAATGAAAAACCACTGTACACTGATTCTACATTATCACCATACATCAGAAACAACACAGGAGGAATAACACTTAGTACTTTCCAACAGGCCTCATTAAAGAAAATTATTTCAATAATTGGAAATTTGGGCTTGTTTAAAGTTTTCAACAACCCTGATGTTTTCAATTTTTAGCTTTTCTACTAAGCACATAAAACATGTAGTACTGCAATGGTGCCAGGTAAATAAAACTGTTCAAAGCCACAGACTACTACAGTGAAAAAAAATTAGCAAAATATGCATTTCCACAAAGCATACTAGGTTCTGCTGAATATCGATGCAATCAAGCTGATATACCTCCTGACCCTCATTTCTACTCCTATTTTGTTACCTTCTTCACTAGGAATTGCTATGCAATTATTTGTCATCTCATGTTGTAGCCTATATCCAAACATCCATTATGTGAGACCCAATCTTGTGACCTTGATCCTGCCTTACTGAAAAAAAATTGTTGTCGAGCCATGGCTACTCCTACTAGTTTGTAAGTGAGGGACCCCAGAGGGTACTACATCAGGCAAGATGGGAAAGAAGAGAACACAAAGTACAGGAGTGAGTGTGCTGAATTAGTAACAAGTTTGTAACTCAAGGATTCAGAAGTGAAACACCCACATGAAAAGCTATAGAAAATAATGAGAAAGTGGGCAGTCAGAGGATGGCAACTCAGGAAGATTAAGGTTCAGCTTGTTCCCAGGAACAAAGGCTGACACATCTTCATCTGCTTGGCAACAGCTTGGACAGCAGATACTGGGGGAGGTAAGGATACAAATTCCTGGCCTTGAGGCATGCTGCTCCCAATACACTACTATGAGCATTAGCTATGAATAAGAAAATTGTTGGATGCTAATAGGCTGTGGGTATAAATCTGTTTTTAAGTCTCCATGCACAGTAAATAGATGCCCAAGCAAAAGTGACTCAGAGATCTGAGGATTTAAAATATTATTTGTAAACAATAATAATTTGCCTCTCGACTACATACAAAATCCAAAACCAGGAGTGATGTACAGCAATCTAAATAGAAATTCATCAAGGAAACCTAAAGCCAAAATAGTCACCCCTGCCAATGCCTTAAGAACAAATTTAGAGCACAATCGAATCAAGCAAAATGTTTCCAGTGGATCCGCAGGCACTAATCTTTTTCAGGACCTGTTCGCATATGGAGCAATATATTGTGCAGGTGGTGCACCGAGCTGATACGAGTTTGGTACACAATACTTATGAATGGTCACAATGACATTCCAGCTAGCAGAAGCCTTAAGTCCTAGTGGCATAAATATAATTACACATATGATAAAGTTTTCCCATTCATATATTAATAAAGTGGTGCTGTAGCTCCTCAGAGGAAAGACATAAAAGAAGAAAATCATGGTGGCATATTTTTAAAACAGTAGTGTACAGAAACCTTCTCTCAATGGACATAAGAAACATTAGGACAGTTCTCTTAAGATCTGTCTTAGATCTCTATTAAGATCTATGATCTGTAATGAAATTGAAGGCAATTTAGCAAACAGCCTACGGTTGAGGGACAGTCCAATAACATGGTTATTAATATGAAGACATCAAACCCCGCTGAAGCAGATGTACTTTGCAACCATAACCAGGACAGGATATGATACTTCTCAAGAGCAGATGATGATTTTGTTTTTGTTGCTGTGTAAACAACATACAGCACTTGTGCAGTTCACTACTGTTGGGATTTGGAGCAGGACTGAATACCATGAACACCAAACATAAAAGAGAGGACAAAGTTATCCTCCAGGGCATTTGAAGTAAGTATCTTGGGAGAAAACAACTTGTCAAGTCAGTTTTATTCCAGGCAGTTAAATTCCCAAATCCCAACCACAGACACCATTCACATCTGCCATTCCTTTCCAAATTAAATGGGAGCTTTGAAGCAACTCCTCGCTGACATCTTAAGTCAATATCCCTCTTCCTGGCTCTTAGCACTTTTATCTCAGCTGTGGAGTGCCATGGGGGTCTACAGGGATGACATTTCAGAAGCAAAGTGAGGGTGAGACAAGTTCTCGTAGAGATTTCAGAACTGCGAGGAAAATACTAAAAAAGGAAGGAAAAGATGGAAGTTACAGTGATTGAGGCTTGATGGGGACAATTTACATGGACTGAGGGAATATTTAAGTGAGAGCAATCCTCTGTCACTGAAATACAAAAGGCAAACTTTTTGGAGTGTAATAGGAAGTGACTTAACAGTAGCTAAGAAGTAATAAAGTTGTGAATAAGGGACAGGCAAAATTCACTTGAGAACCAATTCTTGCATGCACTGCTACAAACACGCCAACAGGCAGCAATACAGAAAATGTGTGGTGATAGAAACTGAGAGTTGAATCTTAATGCTATGAACATATAAAGCACCAGTACAGGAACAAAGAATAAATGTTTAAAAAGGTTACTAGTGACTGCACTTAACAGAACATTGAGGGTACTTACTCCATTGCATTAAGAGGTGAACAAGCCTCATGAAAATTGTTCCTCTCTGTTTTTGCAGTGCTGAGAACCCGATGCAACTCCTATGATCACTAATGCATTTGGGAGGTCAAATACCAAGATCAGAATATGTATCATGAAGTTTGAAATGTGACATGAAAAATGAAAGAGAATAAGATAAAGACTGTTAGAAGTTACCTAAGAAAGAATCATTGGAGTGGATTAAAATTGACTAGATAAACTCTGTCTCTTGAGGAGCTAATTTGCATGATTGTTCTTTATTTTGAATGTAGCTGTGACTAGATTAGGAATGATTATTCTTTTCTTTACCTCCTCTGTTGAGTGCACTGCTTCTAATTTACAGATACAAGTAAGCAATAAATTGATTAATTATAAAGTAGAAAGTGAACTGGGGAGAGGAAGACAAGAAATAGCTAGTGTTTTTATTAGCCATGACAGAGGTAGATTGCTCTTAGCTGGTTTACTGAAGACAGGTTATGTCCTTGCATTCATTTTACTAAATACAGTAAGTAGCTAATCAGAAGCAAATTACGCCACTGCCATAATTTTCCACTAAAGGGACATCCTTTATAAGGTGGCCTGAAGTAATTTCAGGAGGAAAAAAGTGTTCATGCTGAATTCATAACAACTGAGCAAAACCTTTAATTTGAAGCCTGATTTGATTTAAGTACAGATCTCTCTGTATTTGCTTTCTATCCCTAGCTGGAACTAGTAAACTACTTTCTCTTGAACTGAAGCATTACACAGTATACCAACTCTGGTGAACAGAGAACTAAATAGGGAGAGGTGATTCTGTCGCAGGGGATTTTGCCATGTCAGAAACCATGTTCAGTTTGAGGAAGAAGACCCAGTGGCCTAGCCCACAGCTGTAGCTCCTGAAAAGTCACTAACTTAGGATGACTCTGATGAGCTGAGTTGAAGGAAACCTGCAGGTTTCTCTACTGTTCTCTAGGTAGGTTGTTGGAGAGTTAGGTAAGAATGATGTCTTGCATCATACAACAGGATCTGTTACCCCTCTTCCTACTTTCTGTTCAGGTTTCCTTAGATTTTGCAGTTCCTACAAAGTGTTGGAGGAGTTTTTTAAAATATGATTTCTGATGGCATAATGGCTTTTTTTTTTGCTTCTTCTGTATTGACTACTTGTGGTCTATACATAGCTGGTTAATCACAGTGTCTGCTTTGTGTTTCCAGTTCTAGGAAGAGCGCATTTCTGAAGTGCTCCAGTTTGTCCTAAAGTGGATCAAGTGACCCAGCATGATTCCCAGTGTGGTTGGTGAGTATCTAAAGAGCTCCAGATCCATTTATGCTAGACTATGCCAAGCACTTAATGTGATTGCAGAGGGATGGGAGGGGATCTGTCTGGAGAACAAAATGCAGAGAGTCTGTAGAACCATCTGTGGGCTGACTGAGGAACCCGTACACAAGCCAAGACACTTTAACAGGTGGGTGTAGACATATATAGTAAGCATTTTCATTTAGATTCCTCTGCTCACATGACTTAAATGTGGGCTCTAGACAATTGTATTTAATCAAGGGAACTGAAGCTTAGGGTACTATCTTCATTGTAAAATACTGGTGTATTCATAAGGACATCATCTTTTGCAAAGGGAAATAATAGCTCTGTGAGTGAGGAGAAAGCAATTCTTCATTTGAAGGAGACGGCTTTTAATGAGTCATTGCCCAAACATGCCCATAGGACAGTGGAGCTGATAGGGAGTTCTTTGTGGCTTCTAATCCTGTCCCACTTGCTAAATCTAACACCATTTTCAGTCTTTTCTATTCTTCCTGGGAAGCTGTGCTTAGTAGTAAGTTTCCACTTCCTTTTTCCTCTCCTTTCTCCTCATTTCTGGGATATGTTTTGTTAGTTTTTCTTTTGGCTAGAAGGTATCCTTTAGGACAAGTAATTGAAATCAAGTACTTCCTACCAGTTTAGTTCTCTTAATACAAAAGTACAAAATTCTGCAGCCTCAAGAAAACAACTGCTTCCTTTCATCTCAGTTGAGACACCCCAGTAATGTAACTGCTAAGGGATTAGATGAGTTCCTGCCAAATTACAGTTTATGTAGCTACATTTTACTCTTAATCAGTCACTCATCTAACAATATTTACCCAGTGCCATAGATTTAATGCCACATATTTGGGATTCATATTACTCACTGGTATCTGTACCTTAGAAGACTGAAATAGTTCCCCTCAAATTGGACTGAACTGCAAATATTGTATTCAATGATTCACATGAAAAGACTTTTAAAATTTGAATTTATGAAAAAAAAAAACCCACCAAAACATCAAACCAACCCAAACCACATCTTTCCAATAAGTTTATGAGAGACAAGGTGTTGGGTTTTCCAGCTCAGTGATTCAACTCAGTCAGTTTAGCAACTCACCACTGTGAAACAGTGATTTCAGTGTCTCATGATTCAGCCTTCCTTTCTGGGTTGCTGGTACTGCTGCAAATGATCTAAAGAAAACTCTTAGGTATACATTCTGCTGAAACATACAAACAGAATTTAACTTTAGTATATGGGATACTGGTTAATAAGACTAGTGAATAGGGTATAAACTCAGGAGCAGATTGTCACAGATGGATTATTTTAGGTGTTTGTTTCTTGTATCATAGTAAATCTCTAACTTGCAACTCAAATTTAGATTGCAGAATTAGGATGGCAATTTACCTTCAGATTTTAGGCAGGTAGTTATGACTTTCTTGACAAAGAGGAAGAAATCTGCCCCATACCTCAAAAACAATGAGTGCATCCTGTGACAACTGAGGCATGGACTCCCAATGAAATCCAGAAAGAAAGAGAGAGTTTATTGTTACAACAGTACATACTTATGCTCTCGGATGCTGTCGGTAAAGCTCTTACTTCATAGTTAACAAATCAGCAGTTAGACAGCTATCAACCTTTTCTCCTATCAGCATAAGACCACTCTAACACGCGCTGTGCAGACCAATCACCCTCTCGTTCATGTGCTGTTCTCGCGGTAGCATCTTCTCGCAGTTCAGTACTTTTGCACAGTTCAGTGTTGCAGCTGTCCGTTGTTTTTCCCTGCCACCTTGGCATAACTCAACAGCCTCTTATCTTTCTTCCAAGGCCTGTTTTTCATCAAAGCCTAGCACTTTCTCAGAGGCTGTGCAAGGCTGGCAGGCCAATGCCTCCCACAGCATCCAGCCCTAAAATTCTTCTTATACCTTTGTACAATATTCCAAAGTGTTATAACTACCCTGACAAATGATAAAGAAACACATTTTCTTTGAAAACTTTTTTCAATTTGATGTAAAGGTATGATCATGCAGTACATAATAAATATCAAAAGCATCAGTTTTCCTTCCTTCTCCCACCCCACATCATTTTAACTGAAAAAATATTATTAAATGTTTATTGACCGGTCTAAATCACTGATTGTAAAATGCATTTGATTATCTCACAGTTCATTGATTTCCGTAACTCTGGCTTATCTTGCTATGAAATATTTCTCAATCTTTCTATCGAAGTAGGGGGGGAAAGAAACATCTTTAAGTAAAGCACAAAGGATATATAAGTCCCTTCCAGCTCTGCTATTAATCAGAGTTTGTTGGGGGAACCTCTGTTGGAAGAAAATGTGTGAAGACAAAGGGGAAGAAACCAAAAAGGAGTGGGATGTACAGAGAGCATATTCAGCAGTCATGCTTCTGTGGCTCTCCATCAGTGTGTTAGTGATTAACAGTGCTAAATCAAATGGGCAGTTCTAATCTGGCAAGTAACTACACTCAATAAAATCAGTGATTGTGAAGTTGTTTCTCATCCCTGTTACCTTTTTGGAGGTTTTGAAACAAATCCTTCTGAGTAGGGGTCTGTGTCACAGGAATTAAGGTGGGGCAGGGGGAGGCTAAAACCCTGCATAATCTACAGGCTTCATTATATCAGACAGTGAGAGAAACACCTGGGTTCCTGACAGGACCAGGACAAGTACCAGATTTGTTATTTTCTCTCCATAAAATCAATTTTGCACATTTTAATAGGTATTCTCAGCTTTTTGTTTAAATTGATTGTATTTGGTTTTTGTAACATGTAGAGCTTTTCATTAGGTTTTGGCCCAGATCTTTAATTCATACCACCCCAGACCCCTCAGAGGTGTCAAAGAGTAATTACTTTCTTATCAATACAGAGCTAGCCTGGATTACAGTCATTGACCTGAAGTTAAAAGGCCTAGTAACTCATTTACAACTTCTTGAATTCCTTCTTTTGCCACCCTTCAGTTGTTTAGTTCTTTCTCCACTAACATTTTCTTATTTTCCAGAGCAGTGAATCTGTCTGTTAACAATGCTACTTGTCTCCCAAGTTCAAATGCACAGTAAAATGTTATACCTTTCCCTCTCCTCGGAATATTTCTCTGAATAAATGACTTAAAAGATCTCTGAGCATAAAACTTGTCTTTCAAAAGGTTAAATAATGACATTACATCTCTGAGGCACAGAAGCCACCCCCACCCCAAATAAATAACACTGTTTATTTGATGGCTTTGACCATATACAATGATTGGAGGCCTTCTGGGCCTGACCATGGCTGTAGTATTTCCTTGTATCTCTGGAAAAGTTTGGTATTTAAGAGTTTAACATTAACAGGTGAAATAGAATTGTGCAATTGTTTCCATGCTCTCTAGGCTCTTATTACAACAATTATCTCTTCCAGCAGCAGTTTGGCTACTGCAGAATATAGCTTAGAAGTGGTTGCAAAACTTCAAGCAGCAGGATAGTAGTTGGGTAACTAGCCCCAACAGTTATTTACTAGTGTTTCAGCTAGCTCAAGGGTGTTTCAATCATATTTTTGTGATGACAGAGTAGAAGCGCCCTTTGTCATGCATTTTTAAATGTTGTATAAAGAACTATGGAACTTAATTTAAAAGTGTGTAGTGTGAGAGACGGAAAACCAGGCCTGTGAGAAACACGGATTGAGGAAAACAGCCTGAGAAAGAGATGAACATTGAGGCCCTCCGAGCTAAGGAATGCCTCAAACACTAGCAAGACGAAACTATAGTCACGGGGTGGATGGTGTGGAGGTTGAAGCTGATAAGGCTGCCTGAGTAACACACAATGCAGGCGGAGGGGGGAGCCCTTTGGAGACAGGACGGTTCTGCTCTGGTGCACCTGGTCACATTTCAAGGGCCATCTGTCCGGTGAATGACCTTTGCTTCATTATCCATGAAATGCATATTAAAGTTAACACCCCTAAATATGCTAATGAAGACTAACATGATCATGCTAATTACATCATCCCATGAAACACCTTACCCCTACCCATACATGGGATACGTAGGTATGTGGGTCGACCTAGGGGATGGACCCAAGGAAAATGTGTATAAATTGAGGGGGAGGAAAGAAGAGAGGGGCCTGGAGAGTGCAGTGAAGTGAAGAAGATGGCTGCCTCCTTGAACCCTCACTGGCGGGATCGATGCAGAAACCCAGACCGGTGATCTCTATTCCTCTATTCCCTCTATCTCCCTCCTTTCTTTTTTCCCCTTTTTCCTTCACTACCATTAAGCAATGCAAGGCATACTGTATTGCTTGCCACAACTTGTTACATACTTAGCCAATTATCGTGTGTCCAATTAGTACATTGTGGGAAGTTAATAAATGTTTGGACTTTGAGACTTGTCTCACCGTTGTCCACTCCACTGGGGATTTGTGAATCTGAGTCACTTGTCTCCCTCATCTGAGAGGGACGTGACATGTAGTAAGTATGGAAATCAAGTTTGTTCCTTAGTTATACTTGCAATGGAGCTGAGTATCACAGCTGTGGCTGTCTGCAGACCCAATATACTTCAGCCCTTAATTCCTTGGGTGGTTCAGTGACTCCCCAGACACTTCTCTGCATAGATGAAATACTGGGCTGACTTGAGGCAATGGACTGACTCCTAATGAGGTCGTAGACTGAACCTTCACAGTCAAGTATTTGACCAAATGTTACAGAGCTCCTAGCTGGAAGTTTCAGATAGTACTGCAAGCTCCCCTTAGCAGCTCCTGCTGCACTTAGTCCAGTTTGTATGCTTAAATGTGTTGCTTAACAACCCACGTGGAGTGTCCCAAGGGTTCCCCTACATGGTTTCTGTTGAAATGTTGATCAAATTGTACATAGATAAGACATATGTAAAAGTTAATGGAAATTGTTCCTGCAGAAATGATCACATAGGACAGTCTTTTGTATATAGGTATGATATTTGAGATGTTTTGCATTTAGTAGTTAAGATATGGCAACAATGATGAATTATGCATGTGCTGGGTAGGTCGTACAGGGCTACTGCCAGCTGGATTATCAGAACTGAGCAGAACAGTACTTCAGGGAGTCCTTCCTGGTCTTTTTGAGAATGATGCTACAAGACACTTGATAGGGGAGTTCCCATCAATACTGGACAGTGACTGATCACCCTATTTGGGAGATCTGATTCCCCCATGAGAGTGTTAGCCTAAGTCAGGATCCCAATAAATTAGTTTTCCTTTTTAACTAACAACTTGTCCTTCAGTGTCTGTGAAATACCACCTTTTTCTTCTGCAGCTAAATCAAACATAATCTTTTGTTAATATTGATAAAGCACCTAACATTTGTAGAGTGTCATGCTGAAAGGAAAATTGCCAAGAACCAACCATAAGTACAGTGTATTCAGTATTATATATCTCTTTTTCATAAGTCTAATTTCCTCATACAGTTCTAGGTCCCTCTACATTGAACAGTGTATTTTCATAGTACATTGAGGGAGATGCCCCAAGAAGTAGGTAGAACATGTACAAAGAAAAGTTATTTTACAGTCAAACTCCAATCTTTGAACCCCTATGGGTGAGTAAAACATGCTGAGATTGAATTTGATAGAACTCATTAATTTTTAGGAAAGCATTCACAAAACAATCCACTGGCTCCTTGATACTGAAATTAGTAAGTTAGATGAACAACAAAGGCAATATCAGACATCACAAAAATTCAAACACACTGGTTTAAAAGAGTAGCTTGAAAGAGAATTCAAATAAGTTTGGACAAAAATACTATTTTGCTATAGCAAAAAATGCTATATGTAGACAGAAATCCAGCTAAAACTGTAAGAAATTGAGGACAGCTGACTTAGTGTGAAGTGCAGGAGTAGTCTGCAGTGATAAGTAGCCTTCTTTGACATTTTTATTAATGACCAACAGATCTAATTTGTAGGATGCTAGAGAACTAGAACTTTTCTAAGCTTGAAGAAGCTGTGCTTCAGCCAAAATGCTAGTGGGCATAGATTAGGACAGTCAGAAGTACTTACAAAATGTAAAACATTAGTGACAATTAACTGTATTCCTGGAGAGTATATCTGTAGGTCAAGCCAGGCAAAGCAATGTTAAAAACTAATCAGGCTTACATTTGTAATGTGATGCAGTGATGTGATAGACCAAGAGGTACAAAAATAAAGCCCAGTGCCCTTAAACCAAGGAAGTGTCTTTCTAGAGGGCTTTGCCAAGACTGAGTAGGCATCTGGATTTCATTCTTGGCTGCTTGTACTCCGGGAGTTACTTGTAGACTAGAAGGAATGTGGAAAGAACAACAAAAGCTGATAAAACCAGTTTATTTAGGAGAACAGAGGTGAAAAATATGAGGACAGGTCATGGCTGGCCCTCTAAAGCTGTGTAGAGAGTGATGATATGACACGTTGGTATATCTGTATGTAACCTACTGAGGGCTTTAACTTTCCTAACTATGGCAGACCAATGTGATGCCCTTTCTGTGAGATAGCTGGCTGCTTAGGAGAATGATGCTGACCCATATGAATAAAGAATGTTTGGAAGAAGTTCTTCAACACATCTTCCAAGGCCTCCTTTTTTACCCAGGTTTCCTTTATTTCCAGTGCAGGTTTGGGCCACAGCAGCATCTGACAGCTAAAAATTGAGTCGGATCCTGACAGACTAAAGTTTTTTGTAAATGTCTGCAAATACTTGAAAGTTGTAAACAGAATGGGGAGAGATACCAATAAGGGATTGTACCAAAACAAGTTTTTCTCAAAATAGACAGGCAGTCTCAAAAAGCATATTGAATGACAATATTTAGCCTATTGCTCTGGGGATAATGGAATTGCTGATACCAAAAAGCCCCTCTGTATGCACCAGGACTCTCCTATGCTGGCAAAAGATGAAGAGAAGTAGACAACTTGGAATGCTTGTCAGTATCTTTAAGAGCCTTCAACTATTGCATAAGGTAACTCAAGTAGTTGCAGTCAGAAGATGGAAGCTCAGAGTCAAATTATAGCCTATTGTTCTGAAGAAACATTTTCAGACATCTCAAAGGAAGTATGCTGAGTAACTGTCTGGAAAAATATCTTTGCAAAAGTGTTACAGTTAGGTATTCATGAAGCAAGACTATCTTTTTTTTTTTAAGGCTTTTTTTGACATTAAAGCAGAGGGTGTTGCAGTAATTGAGACATGATACAAGAGCACAGATAAGAGTTTTAGTGTTTGTGACAAACACTGTCAATTCAGACACAGTGTATCAAGATTTCAGTTGCTTTATATAAAGGAAAGATTCTTCAAAATGAAGAATAACTGCCCAATGAGAGTCTTCCCTCTAATGCTTGCTCACTTTGAAAAATCATTTTGCTTTCAGTGAGAAACAGAATGTCATGAAGAGAAAATGTCTGGCAAAGACAAGAGGAAGCAACAGCTGTGACAATGCAATCCCCACCCACCGGAAACAAGAGGATGACCAGTATTAGCCACACACAAAAATATAAAAGATCTCAGTAGCCTTATAAATTTGTAATTTATGTATCCCTGATAGTCCATCTCAGACCTGAAGTTAACCAATACTGTCAAACCAGTTACTAATTTATGCATCCACATTAGTCTTTAAAAAGCAAACAAATCTGAAACAAAATCAGTCCCCTCTCTCAAAAGGGAAATGAGCGTGACAGTGGTTCATCGGGGTAACTGTAGCTTGAATATACTGTGAAGATAGGTCATCCTGTGTCCTCTAATCTGTAATCCAGTGAGACTCCTTCACCAGTCATGAGCCTGCAAAAGCTATAAAACAGTAAGTGAAATGGTTTGGCAGAATTCAGCTGTAAGAAGACAACTCTGATGAAGATACCAGGGCACCTTATTGCACGCTGTGCCCACCACCGCCCAGAGATTATCTTCATCTCAATTAAAAGGTACTGTTGAGAGCAAAAATAGACATACCCACCAGCAAGTCTGAGTGGTTACTCTGCGCAGCGAACTCATGTATTAAACTGTGGTGGCACGGAGTTCTGCACAAACCAGCCAGCAAGTCGTGCTGCCAGAGTTGCTGGCAGATTTGTGTACCAGACACTGAAAGATTTCCTGTTAACTCATTTTAGCAAGATTAGAGCTAACTTGAAAATGTCTACCCATGCTACAGTTACACAGCTGAAAATCAGTGTGTCCTTGTTCTAAAGCCCTTACAAATGCAAGAGAGTATCTTGCAAGATATTCTTACAAATATGCCCTTGATATGCCCTTGCAAATGCAAGAGTGTATCAAGTTTTTTCCTTATGCCTTACTGCAGATAAAACAAACAGTTACACTGACAATATATGAATTATCTTGATCTATGTGATAACATAATAAAACTTACTCTGTGGAAGCTGTCAAGTGAAAACACAATTTCTCCCCCCTCCCCATGCAAGGTGATTGCCAACAGTAAGAGAAAAACATTTGTGTTATAGATACTGAAACAAATAGAAAACTGAACTCCAGCTTTTTTTCTCTTCAACCAGGGTATCATAATAGTTCTTCTGAATCTAGAATGAAACTGCAGTGTTCTGGTGGAGCAAGGAGGGGTTAAGTAAATGGTAAGTGGGTAACATGAGTGAAGGACATCAGAGAAAGTAGCAAACATGCCCTTATCAGTCAGTCATTCCAGAAGTTGAGCTGTTGGGCCTACATGGTAATTTCAGAACTGCTTCTATCATAGATTAAAGGCTGAGCAAGGCAGATAGCTCTCAAGTATAGTGAATTGGCTGCTGGGGACAATAGGAAACACTCTTCTTCCCAGTTATGTATTCACAACCCTTATTAATGTCAGCACTTTGAAGCAGATAAGCCACTAATTCAATTAATCCTAAAGAAGTGTTTCCACTTTTGCTTTAAACTGGCATTGTCTGGAGCTTCAGTGAAGGGATAAAGTATCTGTTATTAAACCTATCCTGTATCTGGTAAAGATGCTGAGAAGTGGGAAAGAAGACAATTGTAGAATATTTGTGATGTGAAAGAGGAAAAGAGCATTCTGTGTAGAAAACAGTCTTTATTTTCTGAGTATCTATTTCAGCTTTGTTTACATGGATATGTTTAATAGGCTTATTTAGGGATATGACACATTAAAGGTCATTGGATTTGCTGCTCATACTGGAAGATTTTCCAGAAGCATCTAACTTTCCTCATCCATTTCACCAGGGGAGGAGTGTAGGCAAGTAACACCAGGATTTAGAAACAGGTTTTTACAGAATTCAGTAGGAACTATCCTAATGACTGGGCTGTGGAGTAGATATGAAGGATAGTCCACCAACTGGCACTTCAAGATGAGGTCACTTCATTCAGTTTTACCCCAGAGATGGTATATTTTAGAGCCTTTGAACTGCTCAAATAAACCACTTATTTTTCCCATTTGGAAAAAAAAAAACCTAAACCCAACATCAAAAAAACAACAAATGAAGCACTTTCTGGTCTCTTAGTTTAGCTATTGTGCTGCAACCTTGTTATCACAACATCACTGAACACACTGATAACATTTCTTACCTCTCTGCTGGTGGAAGAAGCCTGACACAGGTTAAAGCACCAAAGTCTCCGCCAGTGTTAAGAACTGCTATTATTTCAGAGGAGTGCAAGAGAAAGTGTGGGAAGCTCAGACCTAACACATACCTCATTTGATCTAAACATTAGGCAAGTAACAGAACAGGAAATAGAGTTTGGCCCTGGTGTCCCCTGGAGTATGGAGCCTCGTTTTTTGAAATCGAAAACCTTGCTCCCTGCTGCCACAGCCTCCTTACAAATCAGCTGCAGACACTGCATATGCTTGCAACAGTTCATATAACTCTTAACAGTCTTGTACTTAACAGTCTGCTACTCTCCAAGGCTTAGTGAAACATGGATTTCTGCTTTCCTGATGCAGTCATGCTTTTGAAGTCAGTGTTTCTACACTAAATTAAAACTGGAAGAATATATTTCTTCCAAAAGCTGATGTCCAGGTTTGAACCAAATTAATCAGGTGCTGTTAAAGAAGCTTTTGCATGAAGTTTTAAAAAACCTCTTTTCTTTAATGAAGATGGAAACATTTACAAAATTTCTGATCTAATTATTACCTCTATTGATTTAGATTTCACCTTGAAGTCATGGATGGTGAAAAAGGATAACATCTTCAACTAGCAAAGACATCTGCAAAGTCAAGATTTGTTCAAGAGCCTGGCATCTGAGTTTCTGACAAAAAACAGAGGTGTGACACAAGTCAATCAGAAGTACTGATTTTTAATAATAATTCTGAACTGGAGAGGTCTCATTTCTTTCTAGATTAACAATCCTGAACCCCCTCCTTCCCCTTTCCACATTAGGTGCCTTCTTACTGATGGGCATTTTAAATAGAAGTGAGGAAAAAGACATGATTGATTAATCAGCAGACACATGTATTTCAATTTCTTCTTATTTTGATGGAGATCTCCAAACATCACACTGAGAGTATGCTAGACAGAGAAAATTGTGTTCAGAAGTACAGTCAAACCACCTCAAATATTTAATTTTTACAGTGATCCAGGCAGATGAGCTCCCTGGAGAGCAGTGGCCAACTCCCCACAGCACAACACTTCTGCATAAAGGCATCTGGGGCATCTTCAGAAGCAGGAGGGGCCGCTGTGCTAGGCAGGGGGAAAAAGTGGATTTGCATCAATGCTGTTGCATAAACAACTCCTGTGACCCAGAGCTCTCCCACCACACTGGGCAGTGCCAATGGGGAAGCTACATCCTTTTTTTCAGGGCTGCAAATCTGCATCTATTTAGGCATTTACAAAATACAGGGTTTAACAGGCCTTAGGTTTCTCTGAGATTATTCTCTGGGTGGTAGCTCACCGGAGTCACAGGGCTGTCAATTGCTTTTGCAGGTATGTGAGTTTGAAGTCTGGTAGCACTAACATGCCCAAGTCTGTCTTGGATCATATTAAGGGAGGCAATTTGTTTTGAGTCTGCTGCTGAACAAGACCAACCAAATCCATCTCCTTCCCCTCCAAAAAGTAATCTAAGATGCCAGTGGAAGGAACTAGTGAATTCTTCATTTGGGGTTGTTGCTATAGCAATGCACTCAACATTTACACCAATGAGCTGAAGGTGAGCTCTGTTACATTGTTTATCCCCTTGTAGATTGTCCAGCCATCACAAAGTAATATCTCATCCACTGGAGTGTAAAGAAAATAATCTTGTTTACTACCCGAAGAGTTAAGGACACTTTAGAAAAAGCTGAACAAGGCTTAAATGTTTGTAAGTGTTCTTTTGTATACAGCAGCTGAAAACAGTCCATGATGAATAGGAACAAAAAGAATTTGTTTGTACTTTAGTTACATAAATTGTATGCCAAAGAATAAAAGGCAGTAGGAGTTTATAATGTGGAAACTTCCAACTATGTATGCACAGAGTTTCTACAAACCTGACTGACTTTTGTTCGGGATAGCTTTGTTATGTTACTGAGGTAGTTCTATTGATAGCTTACATGTTAGTGATGCAGTAGCAACAAAACTGCATGCAGTTCTGCAGACAGTTGAAAAATATTTTGCTTTACTCCCTTTAGACTTCTCATCTTACTGAAGAATATCTATACATAATAGCTACAGCTATGACAAAGTGCAGTACTGGTGTAACTAAACAGACTTTGTTTTCGATTCCTGCTATTTATGTGGAGAATTATTTAATTCTGGCTTGAATTGTATTATGAAACTTTGCTAGAAAGTCAGTAGTAGAATGAGAAACAATGCAAATTATTTGAGAGACAGTAAAATGGAATAAGGTGGGAGAAGACTATATTTCAATTAGATATTCAAAATGGAGTAGCACATGAGTGTCACCCCTGAAAAAAAAAAAAAGTTCTCATCGCTTTTCTTTCAGAATAAACACTGGAGCACTGTACATCTCTATTGTGAAAAGAAGCTTAAATGGAAATAGCTGGTTTTGCTGTGCACCAGTAAATGATACATCACAAACTCTGCTGCAGAACGTTTGTAGAGAAGGTCATTTCACACACACTTCTTTGGGGATATAGACTCAATTATCATACTTCATATCTTGTTTTGGTCAGTGAGAATAAGCACTCTGTCCATTCCTGTTTGAGAGCCTCTGAACTCTTTCACAATACCAGGAAGCAGAGCCTATTTTGAAATCTGCAAGATGGAAGAGCAAGTCTTATTTTGTGTAGTAATACTCAAAGTTAGGTAATACAATGAACCATAGTTACTCACTCTTTGTATATAACTTTTCTGGGGGTCAGGAATGGAAATTCATCCCTGGGATACAGGCAAGTTTGAACTCCATGGCCTGATGCTTTAGTGCCTGTGTTATGCTTAACGAAGTTATCAGTGCCTTTGGTTTTAAAAGGAACTAACCATAACTGCATTTTATTACCTGTGTATTACTTCTCTTTAAGAAGGAAGTGTTAATGGCTCAGGAACAGGCAGTCCCCAGGTGCTGTAAGAGAAGCCGGCGGCAGAGAAGACCACCCTGGCTGCACAGAAAGCTTTGGCTGGAACTCGGGGAGAAAAGGAAAGTTTACAGCCTTTGGAAGAAGGGGCTAGCCACTCACAGTGATTACAAAGAGGCTGTGAGGCTATGCAGGGCAGAAATCAGGAGGTCTAAAGCCCAGCTGGAAATTACCTTGGCTTCAGCAATCAAGGATAACAAGAAATGTTTCTATAAGTATGTCAGTAGCAAAAGAAAGACCAGGGAGAGCCTCCATCCCCTGCTGGATGCAGGAGGAAAAATGGTAACAAGTGATGAGGGCAAGGCTGAAGTCCTTAATGCCTTCTTTGCCTCAGTCTTTAATAACAAGACTAGTTGTATTGAGGGAATCCAGCCTCCTCAGCCAGAAGACAGAGACTGGGAGAACGACCCCCCTGCATTCCAGGAGGAGATAGTCAGTGACCTACTGCATCACATAGACACACACAAGTCTATGGGACTGGACGGGATACACCTGAGGGTGCTGAAGGAGCTGGCTGGGGTGCTCGCCAAGCCGCTTTCCATCATTTACCAGCAGTCCTGGCTGACCGGGGAGGTCCCGACAGATTGGAAACTGGCCAATGTGACGCCCATCTATAAGAAGGGTCAGAAGGATGATCCAGGAAATTACAGGCCTGTCAGCTTGACTTTGGTGCCCGGGAAGCTGATGGAGCAGTTCATCCAGAGTACCATCACACAACATATGAGGGACAATCAGATGATCAGGCCCAGTCAGCATGGGTTTATGAAATGCAGGTTCTGCTTGACAAACCTGATCTACGACAGGGTGACCTGCTTATTGGATGAGGGAAAGGCTGTGGATGTAGTTTACCTTGACTTCAGTAAGGCCTTTGACACCGTTTCCCACAGCATTCTCCTGGCGATAATGGCTGCTCGTGGCTTGGATGGGCACACGCTTTGCTGGGTAAAAAACTGGCTGGATGGCCGGGCCCAAAGAGTTGTGGTGAACGGAGTTAAATCCAGTTGGTGGCCGGTCACGAGTGGTGTCCCCCAGGGCTCGGTTTTGGGGCCTCTCCTGTTTAACATCTTTATTGATGATCTTGACGAGGGGATCGAGTGCACCCTCAGTAAGTTTGCAGATGACACCAAGTTGGGTGGGAGTGTTGATCTGCTCGAGGGTAGGGAGGCTCTGCAGAGAGACCTGGACAGGCTGGAGCGATGGGCTAAGGCCAACTGTAGGAGTTTCAATAAGGGCAAATGCCGGGTGCTGCACTTCAGCCACAACAACCCCCAGCAGCGCTACAGGCTTGGGGAGGAGTGGCTGGAGAGCTGCCAGTCAGAGAGGGACCTGGGGGTGTTGATTGACAGCTGGCTGAACATGAGCCAGCAGTGTGCCCAGGTGGCCAAGAAGGCCAATGGCATCCTGGCTTGTATCAGAAATAGCGTGGCTAGCAGGGACAGGGAAGTGATCTTACCCCTGTACTCGGCACTGGTGAGGCTGCACCTCAATTACAGTGTTCAGTTTTGGGCCCCTCACTACAAAAAGGATGTTGAATTACTCGAGCGTGTCCAGAGAAGGGCAACGAAGCTGGTGAAGGGTCTGGAGCACATGTCGTACGAGGAACGGCTGATGGAACTGGGGTTGTTTAGTCTGGAGAAGAGGAGGCTGAGGGGAGACCTCATCGCCCTCTACAACTACTTGAAAGGAGGTTGCAGAGAGCTGGGAATGAGTCTCTTTAACCAAGTAACAAGCGATAAGACAAGAGGTAATGGCCTCAAGTTGTGCCAGGGAAGGTTTAGACTGGATATTAGGAAGTATTTCTTTACAGAACAGGTTGTTAGGCATTGGAATGGGCTGTCCAGGGAGGTGGTGGAGTCCCTATCCCTGGAGGTGTTTAAGAGTAGGGTCGACATAGCGCTGAGGGATATGGTGTAGTTGGAAACTGTCAGTGCTAGGTTAACGGTTGGACTAGATGATCTTCAAGGTCTTTTCCAACCTAGATGATTCTGTGATTCTGTGTATTCTAGTTGGTATCTTAGACACAGAAAAATGTCCAGACAAGGGCCCTGAGAGGAGATGCAAAGGAACATCTAGAACCCGTACACCTAGGACTAAATCTTGAGAGCATCATGTGACTCTCAGTGGGGCAGCTCTGGACATACAAGGACTTTAGTATCTGGGGAACATCCCCATCCATGTGATTTTGGATTCCTTGGCTTAGACAGCAGTTGAGAAGACCCTTTCTGCCAGTTTGGGGATAACTGAGTGGATACATCCCCTTTTTGGCAAGGATGTGCCAATGAACACAGCTTTGACTCTTGTGTGTCACCTGCCAGTCACCAATTTCCCCACATGAGAGACCATTGCTCTCCACAGGTTCAGCTCATTGGTCCCCTAAACTAACCCAATCAGGAAGAACCAAATCACGAGAGATGTCCCATGTGAACCAGTCCTACTTGGTTATGCTTAGATGGGTTGAGACAGGCTCACAAAAGCAACTTTGCTAACAGGTAGGTATCAGGGGTTGGTGTGAGTCACTGGGCACAGGCCAGGTGGGGCAGTGGGTGCCCACAAGTCAGCAGAACCATACTCTCTTCTCACCTCTCCCGTGAGGCACAGTCCCACCACTCCCCAGTAAGCCAAACTTAAGGAAGGCTGGTAGCAGGGCTGGGGCCCAGGGTTGGTCACAGTCCAGCAATGAGAGACTTCTCAAGGCAAGCCAGGAAATTAAGATAGCAAGACAAAGTCTGGGTCAGCCATGCAAACTCAGGGCACAGATACACCTGCAACAAAGCATGGGGAAGGACTGCTGACAGGCAGCAGAGAAAGCAGCTCTTTCTGTTGGCATAGCTGCAACAGGAACTGGCCGTGGTCAAATCCCAGGTCTTGAACTAACCTGACCTTTCTTCCCAAGAAGATACAGCCTGAGGGCAACATATCTTTTTCTTGTTGGAGCACTCTGATGAGAAAGCAGAAGTCAAAAGGACTCTGCTGTGCAGCAGGATCCATTACAGAATGAATTTCCTTTGCCTGACTCTGCTTCTCCCTGGTAAATTCTCCCCCAGACTGAGCTCTCAGTTAGGAAGCAAGGTGAGAAATTTACAGTGTTCCCTATTGTCGTGGTTTGAGTCCAGAAGGCAACTGAGCACCACGCAACTGCTCATTCACTTCTTCCCCCTCAGCCATGGGGCGAAGGAAATAGAATCAAAGTCTTGGGAATTGGGAGAGACGATTCATCCATTATGGTCACAGGGAAAAGAGACTTATTAGGGGAAGAAAAAAACCCATCAATTTAATTTGAACATCACCACCACCACCACTTAATTTAACAATCAGAGTAGGACAGTGAGAAATACAACCACATCTTAAAAAAACCTTTCCCCCACCCCTCTCTTCTTCCTGGGCTCAGCTTTGCTCCTGGTTTCTCTCTTTCTTCCCCCCAAGTGGTGCAGGGGAGCAGGGAATGAGGGTTGCAGTCAGTTCATCATCACCTCTTGTCTCTGCCGCTCCTTCCTCCTCAGGCAAAGGACTCCTTACACTCTTCTCTTGCTCCATCGTGGGATCCCTCTCATGGAAGACAGTTCTCCATGAACTTCCTCCAACGTGAACTGCTCCAGCGTGCATCCCTCCCTTGTGTTGTAGTCCTACCAGTGATAAAGTGCCCCAGTACAGGCTTCCCACAGACTCCCAGCCTTCTTTGGGTGCAGCCGTCTGCTCTGCATGGGGTCCTCCACGGGCTGCAGGAGGGCATCTGCTCCACTGTCGACCTCCATGGGCTGCAGGGGCACAGCCTGCCCTCTCACCACGGGCTGCAGGGGAGTCTCTGCTTCAGCACATTCCCCTCCTCCACCTTTCTTCCACTGACCTCAGTGTTGTCATAGGTGTCTCCATCACAACTCCTCCTCAGCACCTGTCCTCCTCCCAGGTTCCCCTTCTTAAATATGTTATTGCAGAGGCACAACCACCATCTCTAATTGGCCCGGCCTTGGTGCAAAGGCGGATCTGACTTGGAGCCAGGGAACTTCAAGAAGCTTCTCACAGGGGCCACCGCCATAGCCCCTCCCCTGCTACCAAAACCCCCACCACACACACAAACCCAACACACCTATAATAGTGAGGAGTGAAGGGTTTAACTTCTACCTTGACAGGGTATGTAGAGGAACATTTTCACATACGAAAAATTGTTCTCCAAGTGAGAAGAGTTTCAAAGATTAATAGCTGATTTTTGCTGATTGCCTGTTCCACCCCCCAGACTCCTGATCTCCTGTTTAAGAACACGTTAGTTACTGCTTTATCGCAGACTTCTTACCACACAGTGAATTCTCATCAGCTCACAGAAGCAATATGTTCCTCATCAAGTCTGTTCATTTTAATTATTTTTATTAGGATTTGCTTCTTTGCCCAAATCTCATCCCCAGTGCCTCCTTGGCAAGCTGTATCAAGGTAAAAAGGAGTTTCCCTTTCAAATTAATTCAGTTAGCACAAACTCCTGAAAACTGGAAGCACCGAAATCAATCTGGACTTTATACAACATTTACAGTATTAGATACGGTGTGTGGTTTGTCAGCAATGCTCAGACATGTATTTCCATGCCTCTGCACACAGACCATAATCCTTGTGAAAGTACAGATAAGATCCTGTCCTGGAACGCTAGCATCAACATTACTCTCTGGAAAGTAAGAGAATATGAGACTGTAAAGGACTGATTGCTGTTTCACTTGCAGATAGCCTCTGCTGAATTACAGCTCATTACAACATATGCTCAGTCTGTGCCATTTAGATGAAACCCACTTGCTGTTCCTTCCTCTTTCTTCATTTTCAGTAATGATACATTACTATCTACTTACATGTTCTTCTTCTATCGGAGAAGAACTACTGAACTTCATAAGATCTATACTTGATATAATATCCCAAAACACAGGCTAACTTAAGTGGATACAATGCTATACCATCTTGCTGGGCAGAAAAAGATTAAAAATCACCCAGTCTTCTGTTCCACCAGGGAGGTTGTTGTCACCGTATCTGCTTAATTTTCAATATTCTATCTCTTGGTGCTCTCCACTGGCCCCATGGAGGAGCAGGAGCTCCCTAAAACTCAAATCCCACCTCACTGGCCTCACTCAAATCCTGCCTCATAATTCCCTTCTGAAGCAGTGGCCCTTCCATACACAAGTGGGGATGAAGCTCTTGCCTTGTCTACTGTTGTCTCACTTTCCCTGAGTAACTTTCTTCAACATATTTATTTGTTTTCTTAGTCTCTACATGTGAATTTTTAACTGGACTTTGTTTATTTGGATGGCATTTAGCATACAGAAGCTCTGATTATGATGAAAATTTAGACAGTACCAAAATAAAAAAAATCTCAATAAGAGGAAGTAAATAAAGCATCTCTACCTGAGTGACTCCAGCTGTTCTCAGTATAGGATAACACTGTAGCTCCAAAGTATGAGATTTGGTAGAAACATGTAGCTGTCTGGTTCACATTTTGTAAACATGAATTAATAAGCTCAATGCCACAGACACTATTAACTGCAGCTCTTGGCAAGATGTGAATGGAGATTAATCATGCTCTGTATACCCAGCTCAAACAGCTCAACACACTGAATTATCAAGCAAAAGCACCTGATTAATATTCAGGAGGTGTCAGGTGGGTGAAGAGATTAGTACAACAACAACAAGAAAACAAAAATGGAAACACATTTGTGTTAGCAACTTCCTCGTTGGTTGCAGCACTCAGTGGGACTGGGCTACTCACGGTGTCAAGGTCTGCTTATTCATAACTTTTTCTCCTATAGGGTAGCTAGTTCTGTAAATACAGATCTGTCAAGAGAGTATAGGTGGATGGCGAAGTGTAATCCAGAGACCATTTTCTACGCTTGTCTGTTAGAAAAACCCTTGACCCTTCAGTACAGTTAAACAGAACATATGCATCCTACTAATACCTGTGCTGTCTATGGAAATGGTAAGAAAGAGTCAGTATAATTAGGTGCTTGGGTTTTGTCTCGAATCTGCCACTAATTTGCTATGTTGTCTAAGAAGAAGAACAATCATTTCTTCAGTTATAAAAAGAACACCCAAGACTATACCATATTTCTGTTTTCCCTGCTTTGAAGTGGTTAGTTTTAAAATGTCATCTTACCATCTTTCAAGTGAAAAAATCGTAGTTTAATCTTTAAAAAAGAAAGCGAAGAAAAATAACCATTTGCCTGTGCAATCTCAGTGATTTAACACTGAATGTCCACATCAAGACAACTAGACCTGGCTTTTACAATGCCACAGACTTAATTACCCACCAACCTGAGTGGCTTTCTGCCTGACACAAACCTCAGGCATAAGCAATCATCCCACATCCAAATCTCAAGGGTTCAAATTTGTCCCCTTCCCTGTTTCCTGACTGCTTTTAGTCTGTATGCTGCTTATTTCATCTTTAGTTAGATAGAAATGCAAAAGGGGAGAAAGAGAAGGGGAGCAGATATTTTTATATATTATGTTCATTTTACATAAAGCGACACATTATGCCTGACTCTTGCTTTTCAGGCCTCAGCTTGCAAGAAACAAAGAGTTTCCTTATCAGAACTTCATTTCTTATCTGTCAATACCAGTGAGAATTGAATCTCTCAGTACCAAGTGGAAGAAAAACCAGAGATTTCTGACTCAGATGTGTGATCTTACATCATAAACATTTCATCACATATATCAGAGCTCCCTGGTATGAGAAACACATGACCTGGAGACACATCACCGGAACCACAACTATGATACCAAACGCTCCTGCACCAGCACCTTAGCCACCTGCTTTTGACAGACCCCTCTTCCTACAGATTTACATTACTCAGTTCCAATTTGCTTTCACTGTCATTTCCAGAAACACTTCACAGGAGGATGCAGAAATATAAGTCGTCAAAATGGCAACCTGCCTAAAACCAGGTTATCATGCAGTTGGTGGCAAGCACAGTTACTTAAAGAGCGGTGCCAAGATTATGGGGTCAAACAACTACCAGTAGTGCCAAATGATACAACAGGAAGCAGCTGTCACAAATTGTTCCTTCGGAGGTTCAGATTTGGAAAAACTTTTTGACTAATAGATTAGTGCAGCACAAGAACAAGTTATACAGAGAGCCTGTGGCATCTCCTTTGTTGGAGATTTTGAAGACCTGGCTAGACATAGCCAGTTGAACCAGTCAGCAGTACTCCTGGCTTTGAGGAGGAAGTTGCTCTAGATGACCTCCAGCACATCTGTTTATGACCTCTGATTTGATTAAGCTATGCCAGCCTCAGTCACCAGTAAGCTAGAAAGTTTATTTTCAATTCCTAGGGAGCAGATAATGCTGTGAGCCACAATGACCCCAACTCAGCTTTAGTAATAGACTCAAAGTCAATGGAATGAAACAGCAGAACAGAGAGAATTAAGGTAGAAAGATATTCATGGAGTTAGCAAATATGTCAACATTTTGTGAGCTATTTGCTCTCATGTTTGCTATAGAAAGGGAGAGAGATTTATCTTTTTTTGGTTTTTTTAGTTCCTTGTTCCTGTTCTTTTAAGTTTCGGCTTGTGAGTCATTTGTCTTTGCCAACAGGCTGCCTAGCTCAGTTCTTGTTGATGAAGATATTATGGTAATTGAATACTTCTTTGCAGTGATTTAAGCTCTGTTTTGTTTTGAGATCAGGCAAGCAAACACATTGTAGTATAAATTATAGATGAGAAAAAAAATCTTTTTGTATAGAATGTGTGGCTGGAGTTACTGGGGAATGTAGCTCTGTCTCCGTTAGCAAAGGCTAATACAGTATATACTCTGGATTATTAGGTGGAAATCAAGTATTACACTTCAGGCTTTTCCCCTAAATTCTTCATCTTTTAGTTGGATTTCAGCCTTGACATATACTCTTAACCTTCATCTCAACTGAAGTCAAAGGGGATTCAGTCAGTAGCCAGAAACTGGGGATAAAAGAGGAGAATATAAGAAGCTAGACCAACACTGAAGCAGTAAATAGTATTAAAGCATGTTCAGCCACATTCTGTAGGTTAATATATGTAATAAATCACAAAAGGACTGCCTCTGCACCCTCCTAACAACAGGACTGTATTGGAGAACACTGTATAAGAATGAATTGTTTCCAATAAGTAAGGGTCATTTTCAAGCCCCATGACTAAGTGCTCAGAGAGTGGCTTACTGTTGAAAGATTAGCAGAGGTCTGGTCTACCAGCTAAAATTACAGTACTAAAGGAGAGATACTCAACAGCTTCCAAAGATAAGTGAATATGAGTACATTTTCTAAATGACACATGAGAAATGTGATACACCAGCACCCCTCAAAATCGCCTTTTTCAGCAACATTTTTATGGAGTGGTATTTAATATGTGTCTTAACCTTTTAGAGATTTAGGTCCATTTTCAAAGTTCCCTTAAATTGGCAGTGGATTTATCTCAAAGTACCTAGAAGACTAACTCTTACTGTGTGTTTGGAGAAAATATTCCAAGTGTACTTCTGCACCTTTAGCTGTATAATACTCTGGTCATTTTCAGCTTAAACTTAATTTAACTCAAGTATTAGGTCCCCAAAGAATTAAGACACTACTGAAATATACACTTCCAAGATCAAAGCCAACTGCTTTATGATGAAATCACAAAGAGAGAGTCAAATGACAAAACCACCTCATACATATGTTGTCCATCCACCCCCGCACTGAATACTTTGCCAATTATATTGGTATTTCATATTGTTTTACTATGTGATTTGGCATTGCACTTTTCTGTTAGAGTGGTTTTTCCTATTTGCCCTAATTGTGAGCCTTTGCCTGGGATCCATTTTATAGAACAAGCTGAATTCTGTAGACAGCTGGTAGATTATGGCCACTTTATCCTGGTACTGGGGCTAATCATGAAATCGTTATTGGTCTGGATTTACAGTCTTATAAAGAGTTTTATATAAGAAGAAGGTTAGCATTGTAAAAATTATTTCCATCTACAGTGAGAGAGTTAATTCCCTCTCTGCAGCTGAGTTTTCCCTCTCAAGTATGCTTCCATGGTAACCTACACACAGCTACTGCAATGGTGAAGTTAATTTCAGAAATTAAGCTTTCCGGATGCTAATATTCTGCACCAAATCTTAGTTCTAGCCAACAAAGTCACAATCAATGGTGCTTGCTCCACTCAACCTGGCCATGACTAGAGATTTAAGTCAATATGCTCTTTTGCTTTACAAGCTGGATAAAGAAAGTGAACCCAAGAATGTAGTTGATATACATAAATAACAAGAAACAAATTAGACAAGCTGCACAGTGGTAATTTTAAGGTTTAAAAAGCTATTACACCTTTAAAGAATACAGTGCTCAAAACAGCTAGAAATATTTTCCTTGGTCTTTTTTCTATTTATTTAAGCAAGGCTAGTATAACACACATTTAGCAAACAGAAAAGATGAGTCTTCAAATTGTGTTTCTGCCTTTGGTTTTCACAGAGCTGACTGCATGCTCTGAATTGACATGTGTGTTCAATTTTCGCTTGAAACAAAATTTTACTAAGGTTTTGCTTAGGGTACTACGAAAGAAGGTTGGGCTATCGATAGAAATATTTGGGGCATAGTTCCTTCAGACATGGAGTAACTTCCTCTCTGGCTTGGTTATTCCAGTGTTGTGGCTGCCACAAATAGCATACAACCTCCATGACCATGGGGTGTGTTGGCAAAACCAGGGAATCCCAGTGCTTTAGAGACCCTCTCCCTGACACCACTCTGGAGCAACCTGGAACCACAGGGACAAATGAATCCTTGAGCTGTCACCCAGTCCCTGCTCCTGCTGCTACAAGACTACTTAGATCAATGCCACTCCAAGCCTGTGAGGTCCTCTTGTACCCAGGGGTTTCCATTTGGGAAACTTCAAAAGCTCTCCAGCCAGTTATTTCAGTGTTTCTATATACCATTGTTAAAAAAACGTTAATTCACATCTCCCTTGCCACAATTCAGATCCATTTGTCCTTTCCTAGCTTTTGTGGATATGCAGAATATATTTTTCCAGTTTGACCTGTCTCTTTGACAGTTGTTATGTCACCCCTCAGTCTTCTCTTCTTAATGTCAACAGCCCTAGCTTTCTTTTATATACAGGTACATGCAATCTCATCTAACAAACAAGCTATCTGTTCTACATCTACTTGCAAAACAAATGTCAGGATGTCCAAGTACATAGCATAAGTTATATAACATAACAGAACCACCATACAATGTGTTTACATTTTCTTGGAAATAACAGCCAAAGAGAAAACTGAAAAAATCAAGGTTACTTAGTGGGAAGGTTTCCCTCTGAAGAAAAATTAAGGATTAAAGGGCTTACTCAGCATGATACTTTAACATATCATCCTTGAATATTCAATGGGAATGAAAGGTTCTTAACCCTGATACATTTTTTTTCACAACTTTGCTTTTAATTCAGCAGACTTCACACCTGAATTCAAAGGAAAAGAAAAAAAAAGGAAATACTTTCATGCATTATTGAAGAAGGTGGGTTTTAAGATGTTGAGATCCTAGTAGCACATAATAGAAATATTTGGCAGTCTTTGTGTTACTTTTACTTTCTTATCTATTTCCAATTATCTTCTGTTTGAAGTAGTACTTTTACAAAAGACCACTGTACAGAAGAGACTAGTATTAAGAAAAATCTACAGTTCTAATGAATATAAACTTAAAGGTAAATACTCTAAGGGAAATTTGAATAAATCATGCTTTATAGCTAATGCACCACATAAATTTAATAAATATTCCAGGGGAGGGGCAGCAGTTTCAAAATTTGAGTTACAGTAGTTGGATATATCTTGATATATGAAACTCTTGGTATCCTCAGTGCTGTGCACAATCAGATGTTAAAGCACATTCTGATATCAGCATTTGTGGAAAATTTCAGCCAACATCTTGTTGCACACATCAGGTCATTCCTTTATACTGGGACGACACGCACAAGTTCTTTGTTGAATAGCTTTGATAACAAGTGAGCTATACATTTTTAGTAGTGAAAAGAATATTCTGTGAGGTGCCCCCTTGAGCATCAGTGTTGATGTAGAACATCCAGAAATAACTGAATAGAATAATACTTACTAAAAGCATTGGAGATGTTTTACAACTGTCAGTGAAAAATCTAATCTGTTAGACTATTTGCACATTTTATGTATTTAACATGCACTGTAGGTGAAGTCTGTGATCAATTGCAACTGCCATCCAGCTAAGGAATTATACTCCTAGTACTAGTATGAACACTTGTATTATGCAAAATATGTTTTTGGTTTGCTCAAAAGCATCCTAATTCTGGAGAATCTCAGGTTAGCATTAATGTAATTAGATTAATTTAGGCTTGTAGAATATAGGCAACATGCTATTAATGAAAATTCACAAAAACCTTATTCTTGAGGAAATTCCCCAGCACCTTATAGGTGTATATTCTTACATCCTCTGCTGCAGAATGAAAATTTCCAGAGGGGCATTTAGCAGCCTCTTTATCAAGAAGAGCTTTTTCCTTCTTGCCTTACTGTAGATGGACTGAAAAATAAGCAGCAAATAGGAACTGCAACTGACAGATCTTTGTCACTGCAACTCCCTTTTTCATATTCTAAACAAGTGCAGAACAAGCTTGTGGTCCAGTTGAAAGCAGGATATGACCAGGTTGGTTTAAGCACTATAAATAAGGATAAATTAGATTTGAATTGACAATCATTTTTCTGTTACTCTTAACTTATAAGTGCCTGATGTTATATAAATATTGCCATTTCTTAATATGTAAGTATCAGAGAGAAAACCTCTTGTTTGTTTGGGTTGCAAAGACAGCCTTCCAAAAATGAACAGCTGCTATTTTGTCTTGGCCTGAAAAGCTCAACTTTGGGCTGCATGAACATTTTCCATGAACACCAGTGTGGCATTAACCTGCAAGTAAATTCATAGCTAAGGGTCACATTTGCAGACAGATGAGACGTACATTTAAATGACCACTTCTGTTTGCAGGCAATATGAATGTGAGTCAAACTGTTGCATGTGTAGCAAGCCAAATGAGCAAATGCTAGAAAATTTCCAGCACGTTTTCCCTCCCCAAACAGAGGTTCTGAATGAGACACGAAGCATACTAACAGATGAAAATTGCTAATGCTTTTATCATGTCTGACTTCCCATTGGCAGTGACTGAAATCAGCCGTGAATTAAGTTACTGCTCTTCACATTGCTGTTCATGTCCTTCAGTCTGCAAATACTGAAAGGGGCTTGGGGGACTAAGGTGCTCTGCTGCCATGGTTGAGAAAGTGGAACTGTAGAGTCCTTTGAGAATCTTTGTTTAGAGTAAAATGTTGATATATATCAGCCTGAAGTCATCCTTCACCATTACATTTGCTAGTTATGATGCTTTGTAAACAGTCTAAACTGATGTGCTAGTCTTCAATATGATACAGAAGTTTATTAAAGGTACATTTTGATGAGTGAAAGTAATTAAAGAAATCAGACTGAAATGTAAGACTTGTAGTACCATGTAAGGTCAGTTTAGCTTTAGATGGTAAAAGGATTGCATAAAAAAAGAAAATTTTATTCCTGACCTAGCGTATAGGAAAAAATAAAGGTTGTTACTCATCTAACTTCTGTTTAAAGCTGTTAGAGACAGGTATTTACAAACCCTTCAAAATGTTATGGTAGCTTATTCCTCTCCTTTAAAATATAACTGAAAAAGGACAGAAGACTAGGGAAGATTATGAAAGATTCCAAGCTGGCTAACAGAAGCACCCATACCTTTAAAAAATCTGTTATACGCAATCCAGTAAAGATCAAATTATGGCAATAAAGAATATGGGACATTGTTTTCCCAAAATTTCAGTAAATGGGACTCATGTTTTTATCACCAAGTGGTCTTCTTTCTCTAGACTTTCATATTGCAACACCATCGAAAAAAGGCTGTAGGATAATTACATATTAGCTGTAAACATTATAGTAATTTTTTGTATGAACAGCAGTAATTATATAATAATAATAGAGGCTGTACAGTCAACAGTTTTTCTTCATGTAGCTGTACAAACCACGAGTAAAGGTTGAAGTCTATTTAAAGAATCAGTTTCCTCTTGTCCCCTCACTTCAGTTCACCATATATTGCCTTCTTGGATAATCTGAGATTGTGCATTACAATTACAAAGGTAATTTTCAACCATATTTAACAGCTAAGCAGAAAAGCAATTTTTAAGGCTCTTGGTACATTATACTACTAATGGATTTTCATGATCATAGGTAGAAGTAATTGAATTTCCCAGTACAATTTAGAATTATAATAACCACATCAAAGAATAACTACCTAAAAATGAACAAAAATATATTACACACACACTCTTTTCATTTTTACAGCCTTCTGCCTGCCTCTGCATTTATTTGGTCACTTAAAATTGTATGCTTATGTAAAAAAAGTATATATCCATTTACTGTAGTTAAATCTGTGTCAACTGCATAACAGTGTTTAATAAAGGAAAGCAAAATAATCCTTGTGAAGTCATTATAAATTCCAGTAATGAAAAAGATATATTTAATTTCTCCCCTTTTGCTTTTTTCTTTCTTCCCTCCCAACCTTTTCTCCAGCAGCAGCACTCCAAAACACATTTCAGGCCCAAGAGAAAACATCGTAGTTTCCAGAACCATTTGATGTAATAAGCAGAAGTGGATGGAGTAAGAAGAGAAGCATGCAATTTAACACAGCACTGATCAGTAATAGTAGCTGGCAGTTCTAGAATTGTCTCATAGACAGCAATGCAGTGATCCTAATTGTGTCCACAGTTTTAAAAGCAAAAGGAACATGTCAGGAAATGACAAAAATAACATTAGTGCACACTTGTGATTTGTTCGCAGGGGTCCATTTTGTGCAGCCAGACTAAAGTATTACAAGCAACCACAATGCTATTTATAAAGTCAACTTTCAATATGCAGTACTCATTTAAGGAACAGCTCCAACAGATCTGTCTCTTGAAGTGGCTCTTTTACAAAATTTTTTTAGGAGACTTAGGAAAAAAATGGAGGTTTTCCAAAGAACTTTAACTGGAACATCAGAAACACAATCCATCATTTTTCTGCTTATTTGCTATGGGAAATGATGCTTGACTTTCTGATCACTAGGCTTGAAAAAATCAGTCTTTTAAGAGAGCCTCAAAACTTATAGGAGGAAAGAACAAAAAGGTTAGTTGTCGGGCATCTTTTTCTCATAGTGGAACACAGACCAGATAGAACCTAATCTCAGAGTATTTCTCAGTATTGCCCTGCAAATTAGTAGCTGTTTAACAGTCATCCTGTTTGTTTTCTCATTTAAGCTACCTGATGTTACCAAACACTAGCAGCAAACATAGATTTTATTAGAGTGCAGTTGTTCACAGCCAGTTCAGGGGTGATACAGTTCGAAAGCAGAACAATTACTTTCCAACAGTTTGGGCATTCTGAAATGCAAGCTCATAGTGTCAAAGGGGAAATCGTATCTGGAAATTTGAGTCTGAAACTTCAAAAAGAGCTTCAAAGTTGTAACTGGGACTGACAACACTTCATTTAGAAAATGTAATTACTGACCTTTTTCCTCCCCTGCAGGGAAACAGTCTGCCTTTTCAGCTTGTGTCAGTATGTCTCAGTCACAGTATTCCCATACTCCTTTGGCCAGTAGTTGAAAAAAAAAAATTTCTTTTTTTCCAGTTGTCCACTTGTGTGTGTTCAGTGACTGCAATTCATTTGAAAAGGCAAGTCACATGTACAGGCAACGGTCATGCATCAAAGCCATTGATAAGGAAACACAACAGGAGGCAGGTCTCCCATCCTGGTTTAAAAATTACAGCCACATGCCATGTGTCAGACACCTCTTCCAGATCAAGCAACTCATGTGCTTCCCATGTGGGCAGTTAGAGCAGCAGTCAGATGTGCTGGAGGCGAGTCCCCCCTACTCCCCAAGCTGGCATGGAAAGAAGTTAGGGTGGCATTTTCCCCCTGATTCTGGCCGGTTTCTCTCTGAGATATAAGGAGGAAACACCCTCATTCCCACTCTGAGAAAGTGGGGAAACAAAGCAGCTGACCGCAGCCCTCCAAGTCTGTTTTCCAGTGGAACAATGAGTTGCGAATCGTGGGTCTTGCGAGTAATACCGAGGCAGGAGAAAAGATGGTGAGCTGGGACATCTCACTTGCTTAGAAAGATTTACCAGACTCCCATCTGCTGAGAATGGCAGGTACCAGATAAAAGACCTTCTTTCTCCTTAAAATCCTTTCCAGTAGAATGCAGTTCGGTACCTCTTCTCACACAGCCCTCATATTGGCATTCACTATATGAGGGCCCCAAGGGGCCATGGGCTGGAGAGGTGATGGTGCGGCTGGTGCCTGGGCAGGCTGGGTGGTCGGGGAGGCTGGCGGCCAGGACAGGACCAGGGCTGGGTCCCCAGGTGTGGCAGGTGCACCCGCTCAATGAAAATGGAGCTTCTTGGCTGCTGAAGGGTAGCAGCTACTGATTGCCTTTGTTCTCAGGGCTTCGCAGTAATCGGGGCCTTTGGGCAATGGGAGCCGCTATTGACTACAGGTCAGATTCGGCCTGGGTATAAATGGAGTCCCCTGGGGAACCATTCTGAACTCGTCCCCTGGAGCAGCATGCTGCAGTCAAGGACTCTCCCCTTGGGTCAGGACGCTGCCCAAGGAAACTCCTCGAGGTGCTTTTTGACCTATGTGATAAGGAGTATATCATCCATAGCCCTGAATGACAATTGACACCTTGCAGCCACTGAACCTGAAATAATTAGCTTTTGTGAACTGACCTATGTTGCCATGTGAACAGGTATACAGATTCAAACTATAATGCAAGCAAGAGGATTTAGCTGGTAGAACTAAACTCCGGCAAATGTTGGTCTCAATGATAGTTCACAAATATCACCACAGTTTGTCAACAGTAGCCACATTAATTTTGAATGCCAAAAAGGAAAGAAGTAGTTGGGATCACCCATGCTGTAGTGCAATGAAGATGCACAGTAACAAAGCTGATAGCATGTATGGTTAGTAAAGGCAGCTTTCGGTCCTAGAGCTTCATGTTTACTAACAGGTCATTACAACACACCCAAGAGATAACACACCTTTTGCAGAGACTGAAAGGTGACCTACAGGCTGGGTCTCCAGTTCTCTATTTAGACTAATTCCTGACTTGAATTTGCTGAGGTTTACCTATTCAAGGTAAATATGTAGCACTAACTTGGAGAACCAATAACATTTTTTACCTTTGATCACCCAGGTTTTAAAGTTATGTCCATCTTCCTGCATATCATTTCTTTCCCCCACAACACAGACTTTCTGCTTTTATACTTTCCCAGACACAGCTGCATTTCCAGAACTGCTCTGTAATTATCCATTTTTATTCATCATGAGAGAAGCTTTGTGTTTGCCTGATATGCCAAAATCTGTTTCCCAGGCTTGAAAAATTCCCAGATATATTCCTTATCCACTCTGAGAAGGATGGGATACTTGGTATCTCATGGCTCAGCATAGCCATAGCTAGGCAATTCTTTTGAAACTCATTAGATAATTGGCTAGCCCAAATTCTGTAGACATTTAAAGAAAATTCTCATAGCTTAGGGTTCAGAGTGGTGTTTGAAGTTTGAATAGAAAGTA
This sequence comes from Strix aluco, assembly GCF_031877795.1. Taxonomy (NCBI): domain Eukaryota; kingdom Metazoa; phylum Chordata; class Aves; order Strigiformes; family Strigidae; genus Strix; species Strix aluco. The sequence continues at coordinate 90,481,235 of NC_133931.1, read as the reverse complement.
TTTTCCTCTCTCCCCTGCTACCTGTCTTCCTGCTCCACAAGTAAGAACATACAGGAAAGAATAATAATGAAAATCCTGTTTCCTGGAGATTTGATACAAAGCTTTCCTTAAGCAATGTAAGGTCTTTTAAAATGAAGAAAACCCAACTACCTAGCATTCCTAGCTGTGTCAGACAGTTATAACCTACATTTATTTACATGTACATAAATTTTAGCTCTACAAAACAAAAACAGATAACAGGCTGGAATTAAACATTTGGATCAACAGTTGTCAGACCTTATCAAATGCTGAGATTTACATGGGGCATGGAGATATAAGCAAGTCAGAGTAAATTTACAGATTTTTCAAGTTATATAGTAGTCAAAATGTTATACCTGTTGGCTGCAACTATGTGATTTAGAGTGCCAAAGGATTATGATTTGGAAACTTTAAGTTATTTTAGTTCAAGTCAGTTTCAGCTATCAAACAACTAGGTTTCCTACATAATATTTTCCTTATCCACATGTCTGTTCCTTTGGAGGCTGAGCAGGCAGACAACTAGAAGCTGATAATGACAAGGAACACCATAACTTTTTGATTTATTAATATCTGTTGGTTTATGATACAGATTACCTGGATTAATGTGAGAGATGTACATCCAGTGGAAGAAGTCAGAAAAAGCATTTACGCAGGGAGTGTTGACACAGGCATAGCCTATAGCAGAGTCCTGAAAGTCATTGGCTCCCCTGTTACCATGTGGCCGAGTGCCTCTATCCTTGAGAAATAATATTTAATGAAAGCCATAAATCTTCAATATAGTTTAATCTAGTTTGCGCTATACGCCATTGCTCACCTTCTTTTGCCAACTCATATTCCGTATTATTACCACCACTTGAGCATTTAACTAAAGTGGTATTTAATACTAAACTAGAGGGTTCATCACTTTCCTTGTTATCATATCCTTCATCACTCAGAAATATATTTTCATTAGAATTAGCATTAGAATTAACACTAACAGTTCCTTTAATTGATGTTAGGTATGCTGGATCACTAATCTAACAGTCTTTGCATTGTCTTCTCAGTATGGGTTAATTTCATATATTAATACAAACTCTTTTTGAACTGAAGATATGGGGGTTCAGAGTTACAGGACATTAACTGTGCAGCAGTTACTGATTTGTTAGGATCATTATGCATTCATCTTTTGTCAGTGAAGTAATTTTGGAAGAGCTTTTTAAAATCTACCTATCATACGCATATAAAGGCAATTCTGTACACAAAAGTGAAACATGATAACTTGATTTTAATTCTACTGAAAGCAAGAAAATAGGTTCTTATAGCTGTACAGAAGGTGTATTCAAATGTAAATAGGTTCTTACAGCTGTACAGAAAATGTATTCAAATGTATCAGCACACAAAATCAGCTGAATTTGAACCCATTGTTTTAATTTGCTGTTAAGAAATATTGTAGTCTTTACCTGAGCTGCATCTTAACAGCCAAGATAAATTTTGACAGAAGCTATTTCTGTGGTAAACTGACCGATCTATATTCGGTTTCTTTGGGCTTCTATCTTCCTGTTGCAGAGGCGTGACATTTAAACACTACTTAAGAGCTTGTTACCTTTCACTAAGGTGCTCTAAACTGTCAGGAAAGACCTGCAAAGATATCTGGACTTGCAGACTAGAGCTGCCAAAAATCTCCTGGCTGGTAGAATTTGCAGTAGCACAACGCTTCACTATGAAGCACAATCAATTGATTCTTAAGTGGCCATTATTTGTGAAGTAGACAGTCTGTTCATTAGTGGAACTGATGAAGAGTGAGATGTTAACAGTGAGTATTTTACTGCCAGCTTTCAGAGCTGCAAGGGGAATATGCAGAAGGAAAGTGAGCCTTCAGAATCACCATTCCTCATCATTACAGCTACATCCTTAGAAATGCAAAGAGAGTAGAGGAACACCCTTGATGACTTGCCAAAGGCTGCCTTTTACAGCAATTCATGTCTCGGATAGTTTAATCATATCATAGTGCTTTTCTTCACATATCAGTTTGAGACAAGTCTAGTCACTAGGCTCTTAGGCTCCTATTTAGCCTTGATGTATCAGAAGTTTGTGATTCTTTCTCATACAGGAAAAATCCCAGTCTTTTCAAAAGTACAGAACCATGAACACCTGCAGCACTGCTGTCTTCTAATGGGTGAAGCTACATGTCCTTCTTTCACAGCCCTACACAAAAGCGGACTTGATACTACTTCTGAAGAGTTGTCAGGGTGTATGAGAAGCAGCTATCTTCTTTCAGCCCCTCAGAAGTTACCCGTTGTAGTGCAGAGTTACAATCTTCACTGCAATCAGGTTTTGACCCTGAACCTTTAGAAGTATGGTATGGACAGCTATAGTTTGAGAAGGACTAGTTACCAAAGATGGTAACAGTAAGACTTACTTTTAAAATGTCAATAATTTGTCTTATAGGCTTTATTTTGAAGCTGTTGTTGAAAGAGAAGAAAACAGCCAGGTATGGCTTCATTTCTATCACCTCTGCTCAGAAACTGGTGAATACGTAGGACAGGATGATGGACCTTTCCATGTTTAATGGATGATAGGGTGAATTCTCAGTCATGCTCCTGTTCCTCAGCCTTGGAAGAGAGTTTCAGCTCAGGCAGAGGGATCACTAGACCTAAGTATTTGGCAAGGAGATATCAACACAGGATTTTCCTCCATTCCATGAGGCTCTAGAAATTCCTAGTGCTTTTGGATGTTACTGTGACAACGAGACAAACTGTAGCATTTGTTTAGTCATCTGAAAGACTGCCACATATCTCAGAAGTTCAGGCAGGAAGTTAGAAACAACAGTTAAGATCTCCTGTCTCAGTAAATTTGAGATACTTGAGGAACTGATCTTTTGGGGTGAGCTTTTGTCCCTTGCTGACCAGAACCTGCCATTGAAAATATTAGGTAACTGACCTGTTAAGCTCTCAGTCCAAAAAAACCTTACCTTTTCAGGACTGATGTACCTCCACTTACAGATGATAAATTTTAAACTCCATTATGACATTTTGACAGTCATAATAATTTCTTTTGGTTACATCTTCCTGATAACATGCCGTGGGATTTGCAGAATTTACACTACTGCCACAGGACCTGTAGGACACTTGTTTTCATTAATATTTCATATTCTCAAAGACCAGTGAGGGATGCTATTAGCTCCAAGTACCATATGACATTGAAAAAGAAGTTCTAACATATGATATGATATGATATGATATGATATGATATGATATGATATGATATGATATATGATATCATATCATATCATATCATCTCTGGCAATCTGCCAGATATCAGTTGTCTTTTCTGCTGTGTGTTGCATCTGTTCATAGTTTTGGCTTGTATCTGTTCCATGCTGCAGTTTTCTTTGCTTTTATGCCAAGCTGTATATGTCTGAATACATTTATTATTTATTTAAGGAATCTTAAGATGAGTGGGTTTTTTTCAGTTCAACATCATACCACAAGCATTCCCTCTATTCTTGGAACAGATAGTTTGAAATGTGAGAAATTTGTTAGAAATGAAAAGTTTCTTGAATTTTCTCTTAATGACACTTTCTATCATATACCCAGAGGTAGCTGTAAAAATACGTTACGAGTGGAGGCAAGTATGTTCAGAATAATTTGTTTTGTCTGAAATTGGACATGCTCAATGCATTGTAATAACACAATTTCCTTTTGATGTAGATTGTGTACAATGATGAAATAGATATTGCATCTGATGATACCTAAACAGTTAAGCAATTGTCACAGCACTGACAAATCATTGCATAGCAGAACATTTAATGCAGCTGCTGGGAGCCCATATTTTCCTGCAGAAATAATAAATAGGTTGCAGATTCATCAACTCAATAAGCCTCAGGTTTTTATTCCTAAGTAGTTTCTTTCAGTAAGGAGTCAGCTCATCTATTGCCCAAATATATTGACCTACAGTTATTAATTCTCCATTAAAAAAAAAAATCAATGCCATGACCTGTCTCTGTCTCTTCACACTGAAGTACTATAACATAGAGACTTACTTCTGAATGAATCAATTGTACTGATGTAGATAAAAATCTCTTGCTTTAGGCTTGTGACATCTGACCCAGTAAAGACAACAGAACTCTTTCTGTTGAGGACAATCAGTGAAAAATTAGGTTCCATTATGCCTGAGTATCTCAATCAACTTATAATTTCCTAAAAACAGGCTCTTGAACCTATGCCACCATCTTCTCTCAAAAAAAGTACAAGTTGGTACTCAGCTGCCTTTGAGGATTATTGCCAATTTTGTTTCTGATGGGTATATGTGGTTCTCCTTCTATAAATCAAGTGACAGTACTGTATGACAATTGGAGGATGACCTGTACATTTCAAGGGAACACACTGACTATGAAATGGAGTCACTTCTTCCTCCTGGAGGTTTGAAGTGCCACTTGATTATATCAGCCTCAGGCAGACTTGGAGGCTGGAGTTCTACTCCCTCCAAAGCAACTAACGATGCTAAGTCCAAAACTGCACCACTTAAAGCAAAGCATTACCATAGCACAGTAATTTTAAAGGGAATTACATATCTTGCAAGTTAGATGCTGTGAGTCCTCTTTAATGAAATTAGATATCTGATCTTTCGCATTTAAATGTGTGCTGAAAAACCCATACTTCAGCACACCCAAACCACATCCATGTTTGCTGTTCAAACAGCTCCATGTTAGGGCAGATTAATGCAGTCAAAGGAAAAGGGTTATGCAGTCTCTTCACTGCACATACCAGCTTGGTTAAAAAGTTTACAATGTTATCAGTCCCACGGATGGATACACAATGTTACTGTGTTGTTGACAGAAACAGCAAATACACAGATTATCTTTTTAGTTAATATGTTCCTATGACTTTCTCTGGAGGAAGTGGTGTTGCTGTAGCAGAACTGCAGTTTATAACCTTCTGTTTTGAAGCTGGTTTTTGAAGATAATGGGTTACCCCAACCTCCTCCATGTCATCGTAGTCTTCCCACAAGTCTCACAGAAGCTTGGCTGCCCAGCCCCCATCACCTCTGTGCTGCCCCTTGCACACACTGCTACCAACAGACTTTCTTTGAACACAAAAGCATGTTTTACCCCAATGGTCCCTTCTCCAGCTTTCATACTGGGACTCCTCTCCCTCAGTACCTCCAGCTTATACATCCTGAAACCTCCCTCACTTCCTTGCAAGCCCTCAACCCTGACCCCAACCTCTCTCTCAAGGAACTCTGGGAAGGGAATTTGTAAGCTTGATATACCTGGAGCTTATTACCCAAAACCTGACAATATAGTCCCTTCCCCAGATGCCTGTTCCTCTCTCCAGTGCTGGAGTTCCCTTATATTTCCAGTGTAGTGGCTAGTATTTTCTCAATAATCACAGTCACTCAGCTACAGAAACAATAAGGAAGTAGTATCACCTGCTTGTCCTTGAAGTCTCAAGTTGTTCTGGCAGTAGCCTAACCCCCTGCTTTCTCCATCTGTGCACAGAAGACTATCCTTCCTTGGCTATGACAATTTTGGAACCAATGTCATTCCTTGATCTAGAAGATCTCAGTTATAGGATCAACACTCCTATAGCAATCCTGGAGTTACTTGGCTTGGTAGTTTTACTCAAGAGACTAACACTGTCACTCCTCCTTAATGTACACCATGACTAATGCATTTCTTTCCCTTAAAAGCACATGTAGGCATAAAACAAGATACAGAACCTTAAAGATCTAGACGTTTTCTCAACTATTGTAAGCATACAAGTTGAACTACAACATTAATATTTAATGTCATGCATTTTTTATGCTCTTTGTGATCAAGTGAATCCCCTGATGATATTGAGAAATTCTGTTCTGTAATTTCTAGTTATGAAGCAGAATCCATAATACTCTGTTTTAAAATTGAGATGAACAAGAGTTTTGACAACTTTGATAATTTCTATAGTTACACCACTACTTTTTATGCAGAGCCAAATATGTGAAATAACTTTCAATCATAGGTGCCTATCCTAGGCAAAAGAACTTTTGAGGTGTGCTTGTACATGTTTCCTGACACATAGAAAGAACTGGAAATTAAGTGGAAACAATCAATTCCTCCCAACACTGTTTCACATGTATTTTCGCTACCCTCAGGTTTAAACCCTGATTGAACATTTTCTAAGTTCAGAAACTTTTCAAATATTTTTATTTTATGAGAGCAATAGAAGCAAGGAAACACTTTAGAATAATAACCGAAAAACACTGACATTTTTTTTGCTTGTCCCTTCCAACCTAACAAAAGCTGTAGCATCCCAAAGGTATGTTCTCTGTTGCAAGAAGACCTCTATTCAGATGGATTCTGTAGAGCACAAATAACCTTTTCCAAACTGTGGTGTTTGACATGAGGCCTATCACCCACCATAAACAATGGTCTGCTCTTAATGTCAGGGCTTGCAGCATGGTTTTATTCAGTCTTTGAAGAATTTTCTGTAAGAGGTGATCAATTTTTCCCCTTGGTTCACATGTTACGATTTAAAATGTGTTGTGGCAAACTTTAAATGGGAACATAGCAAATTAAACTAGAGTCTCTAGGCACTTATAATGTTAACAGCTGGAGCCCTATGACAAATATTTTTCCAATTAAAAAAGCTCTAGCTCATTAAGTGTGAAGGGAAGTTCATTTCAGATTTTCAAATGCAACAAGCTACTAAATGTTCAATTAACTTTTGAGTCCTGACTTGTTCTCCAACCTGAATGTTAATAGAACTCTATTAATCGAACATTATACCTAAGAGAACAAACAATACATTTCATGTCTAGTAATTGCTTAAATGAGCCCAATTATAGGCCACCTTTCATGCCATATGTATTACATTCCTACATTCAGCACATCTATTGTCTGCATTGCTGACTTTGAAATTTAAGTTCTGTGCAGTAACCGAAAAAATGATTATGCTGCAATAGTGAGAGTGACGGTTATGGACAGTTGAGGCTACATTTCTTTTCACTTTCATATAAGCAATTTTCCATTTCACCACTTTTATCCATTGCTTACTGTTTTCAATCTTGCATATTGAAGTTGGTATACATGTGTCTGTCTTGATTTCTCATGTTCTTAAGGACATCTTAACATGCACAGAGTCCACATCCTGAAAAAATGCACTTGGGGAAAATAACCACAGGCTGAGCTGCAGTTTGAAGTGAGTAACGTTTTTTTACTCTGACAAAACATATATGTCACTGCAAGGAGTAGCATTAGGGATGGCAAAAAAATTTTCTACAGATTACTCAGAAAAAAAAAATGTTCCCAGAAGTAGGAGTAGGGAGATGATCATTTGCAAAGAAGCTTTTAAACAGAAAGGAACCATGGGTGGAATTTCATCTCATATAAACCACAACAAAGCAAGGACTAGTTCCTTGTTGACACTGGATAAAATTAGATGAAGTGATGTGACACTGTATCAACTGTATGCTAGAGATCTACACAGCCAAGCTTGGGGGTTGAGTTTGTAGAGACAGATTTTTCTGCACTCCATCATTTCTCCTTACTTGTAAAAGAAGGAATATTAACTTTAATTAACAAGACATGCTTGTTTTGCTATATTAAGGATACCAATTAAACTCGGACACCAGAGTGAAAAGATAGGTGTATTTTACTAGTGATAACCAAACAATGTAACAGAGTAATACAGAAAACATGCAGTAAGAAAAGGCAGAATAATGCACCTAAAGCAACAAATAGGAAAATACAGGGTAATGCATCAAATCATTACTACATGAGAGAGAGAATAGTGATTAAGAAAGATCCATCACCACTTGCATACGTTACCATCACCCAGATCCGCAGTCGCTGGGGAGCCCCGGTTACAGCGAGTTTTTGGAGAGCCTGTCCCGGCAAGTGGGAAATCCTACGCGGTGCGTCCACCCATAGGTGAGGCATCCAAAGTCGCTGCAAGTGGGTCCAGCCTTATATACCAGAGATCGACAAGCCAGAATAGCTGGCACCTTTGTTTTGAGCGGAAAATTTCTGGTTTCATTCTCCTGTTGGATTCCACCCAAAGCCTGGCCAGGGCTCGGGGGGGGAACCAAGGGAGTTTCTAACAAGGCCAAATACGTGGGTTCTCAGCCTTGAACAAGGCTAAACAAGGGAATTTGGATACATTCTCTCAGCATTTTGTCCTCACTACTGATTATATTCTAAGCTGCATCCTTCACTCGTGAGCTTACATACTTTGTTAATGACTACATACTAAGTTAGCAGCTTCGGCTCAGGGCTTGTTCTTTGGGCTTCAGTATTTCACTGCTTTAGCACTTTTTACATCTGCATAGGTGGTTTGTTATAACTTAGTACAATACCTACTAGCACAATGGTTATCAGTTATAAAATATACAGGATTCATCTATAGGTCAACTCTGGCTTGGGCCTGTTGTCCAAGCCTTAGCACTTCAATACTGAAGAGAGAAACTCCATAGATGTGAGGGAGGAAGATACTAAGGAAAGGGCATGCACAGAAATGTTTAAATTCCAGACGTATATACCATGTTATCTTCAAGAGCAACAGCTACTGCTTAGTTTTTAAACCAAGATAATGTTTATCACAGGTGTTTTATGGATATGCAACGAGGGACAGATATATTTTGAAGAAAAACTTCTTAAGAAGAAAGTAATGAAGAAAACCCTGTTCACCAAAGATAACTGCAGCCAGTTATCATAACCCTTCTGAGAGGTGGGAGGCTGGCAGATCTGAACCTGAACAGGGATTCCGTTGAACAACTTTCCTTGCCCACAGGGAGACTGAACAAACTTCAAAAGATCTTGTTTTCATACTCCTTAGTTTCATTTTCTTCTGTTCTTAGAGAAGACATACTTGTGTGTGACTGCTGGAGAATTACAGTTTCATGAAACAAGAAGTCCCAGATCAGAAATCCCCAACCTCGCTGGAGGTGCAAAGATCCAGATCAGGACCACCCTGAGGATTTAACACTCAAACATGATGCTTAGGAGATGCATCTAACCTGGGAAATAGCCTCCAGCTCCAGCGTGTTTAACTGCTTTTCCTCTGAAGCTAGTAACACTACACCTAGAGGCAACTTCCATCCATGGGATAGTGAATTGTGATTTAGACAACATTGCTCCTACTCACTGTCCTGCCCCAAACCTCAGAAAGCATATCACATTTTGACACAGCAGGCACAACCATATAGAGAGAGAAGAGAATACATGAAGCTATTCTGTCCAGGACAAGAGCCACATTAATTTATGCCTTGGAGAAATCAAAGTTCACTGTTGAATCTAATGCCAATAGCTTGACAATTTACACACACCACCAGTTTTTACAAAAAAAGGAAAGGGGAAAAAGGGGTCTATTTTTCATTTTTCTCTACAGTATGCTCCTTTCTCTACATTTCTACAGAGCAAAAGCACATCTTCAAAATGTTACTCCCTTCCAAATCTCTTTCTGAAAAAACTCTATTTTTATTCTAATATTTAATTGCTGTAGCCTCTCGCTGAATGCTGTGTCCCTTCAAGCGAGCAATACAGGCCTGCATTTCTGTTCCTCTTGTGAAAGTCTAATCCTACTCTATAAATTTTGTAGATTACACTAGCATTTTCATGTGTTTTCTGTTTCAGAAAATCAGAACATAATGATAGTTTTAAATTCCTTTTACTTGAAACTGAATAAAAATCAGTGAGCATTAAAGGCAGCTTCATCTTCATCCTGAAGAATGATTTATCTCAAAGAGAATAAGATGGTACAATAACTGTAGTATTGAGAAATACCAGTTTCATTAAGACTGTCTCTGCAGGAGACATTCAGTACAGATGGATTTCAAAACAACAATAAAAATGAAATTAATGTTAAAGAGCAATTTAGTTTCTATGTGCAATCTTAAGCTACAACAGTCTTCACATTCCTATGTGAATGCAATTTGCTGCTATTATTCTAGCATAATTCAATTGTCTTAAGAACTAAGATCACAACCTCTTGAGCAGTGAATGAAGATAATAAGAGCTGTTTAACCTGGAATACTAAAATTATATCTGAAGCCATTACCTTCTGAAGAGACAACTGCCTCAATAAGTAGGTACCATAAGAAATATTTCCTAGCAAAATGTTTTTACATCATGACAGATCTTTCCCAATTCTTGAGCTATTTCAGCTGAACAAAGTCTGAACCAGTACTTACATGTATTCAAAAAAAAAAAAAGAGAACGCTACCATCTTTCCTGGTGAGTTTCCTTGTCTGTTTTGGTGGGTTTAAAGCTCTCAAAGTTTAATCATTTTATACAAGATGGAACAGGACAGATTAGTACATGATAAAATTTCTTTAAGAATTAGGCATCTCCTGGGATGTTTTAAAGATCTCTGGTCTACATTATGAGAGAAAATGCTTTCCAAAAACATCTTGAAGTTTCACTCAGAATAATCTCTCTTGAATGCATCATGTTGCTGTTCACATCCAAAGGGAAACTTGAGCAACCTGAGAAAACAGGAAGAATATACATTGTCTCAAGGAAAGAGTCTTAATGTTCAAGAAATTCAAGAAATTCCAAACCCAGCAAAAAAGTCTAGATTATAAGACCTAGTAAGCAAAGATTTGACAGAGAAATATATCTTTTCAGACCCGTAGAGGTGTCTGCTTTGAAATAGATATTCTTAACCACTTTACTGGCATTTCCATCCACAGCTTAGCAGCACCTCCTGGACAGCTGTCAGCAGAGGGATGTAAGACACAGGACTTAACTGGCATGTTCCCTGGACAGAGCACTGCACAGTCTATTAAAGGCTAATATTAGCAAGAGACTTTAGCAGGCAACAGCATGGAATCAGGCTTTTCCCCAAAGAAAGCTTAGATCCTCCTAAGGAAAAGATTATTTTACGTGGTGTGACAGTCTACATGAACTCCTTCCAAGTCTCCAGAGAGGTGTTTTTGACAGGACAAGAGGCAGTAGGTGCAAGCTGAAACACAGGAGGTTCTCTCTGAACTTCAGGAAACACTTTTTTACTGTGAGAGTGACCAAGCACTGCACAGTTTGTCCCGAGGGGTGGTGGAGTCTCTGTCCTTGGAGATATTCAAAAGCCATCTGGACATGGTCCCAGGCAACCATCTCTAGTTGGCCCTGCTTGAGCAAGGGTGTCAGACCATGTGACCTGCAGAGGTCCCTTCCAACCTCAGCCATTCTGTGATTCTGTTTTTACTATTTTTGGGGCAGGTCCTGTGCCAGGAATGCACCTGGAGAGAACCTGGCTTGCATTCCCAGATCCTTAAACTTTAGGCAGAGGCTGTAAGCCTTTATGGAGCCTGTAATTTTCCAGGCTGAGCACCTTCAGACCCCAGGGTTCAGGGCACAGAAGAAAAAATACTCATTTTCATGTAAAAGACTGGCTCAAATCCTAAAGGCTTAGTAAGTAGAAAAAGAGAAATTTTAACTCACCATTTGTTTCTGAAGGATCTGGCTCAAGTCAATAACTTCTGTTGAGCTCTTGTTATGCGAGGTGACAAATTCCTAAATTTGAACTTCTACAAAGATGGTTTGCTAATGTCTTCCTATAGAAGCTTGAATCAATCAACCCTTCACAAGGCTTAGGATTTGATTGCTTTCAGGTTCATGAAGTTTGCAGGCTGAATATTCAAGCAGTCAGGCCCTCTGACCCTTCTTTTGAGTCTGACTGTTCAAAAGCAGTAAAGATCCCAGGTAAGTAGCTTCATTCAGAGTAGAACATCACCCACTCTTTCAACAATTTTGCTATCACCATTTTCGTGTAACACCTGTGACATCTTGAAAATGTACCTCTCTGAGCCTTTTAATTACTCATGTGAAAGCTGAAGTACTTCTCCTCCCAATAAGGCACTTCTGGTTGCAAAACAAGTGAGCAAAACCTATTTCTGTAGTCAGACAACAGAAAGCATGGATCAAGATGTTCCAGGAAGCATCAAAGCTTGCTTAGTCTAAGAAAAGACTTATGCATCAGATGCAAGGAAACAATCATGTCCACATCTAGTTGGGGTCCTCTGTCAGGGATGAGTTGCAAGAGAAAGAAGCACAATTACAGAGACAAGTAGCCTGAAGGAAGGTTCTTTTCCAGCTGAAGACCAACTTTCTCAATAGCTAGGGAGGAGGATGCATGTGCAAAGAAAAAGTGGCAGCAGTAGCATATTCTTCCACTTGACAGTACATGCATAGACAGGCCTACCTTCATAGAAGTTAATGTGTTTAGCTTAGAACAGTTTGGCATATTGCTGGCAAATATTTATAGGTTAGTCTACAAGAAATTATGTTTAGTCAGAGAAACAATTACTAGTTCAAGTACAAAATGAGAAAGAAACATTATTTGATAACTGTGAAAAAATGAATCATATTTATGTCTCTTCTTATGGGTACTTATGTAGAAGTGTCAGAATAAAATGTTAACTTATAGAGACATATTATTTCAATAGCTTTATTACACAAAATATGCATAATAGATTAATGTGAATTTTATTTTAGTTAAAACTTTCTTTGTATTTATTATGAAATCCAGCTCATCAACACTACTCTCTACTTCTCATTCACTACATCCCTTTCATTCTCAGTGAGTCACTGACTACATCCCCTAAGAAAAGGACTACCATCAGTCAGGAGTTCACAGATCAAGGATGCTTCCTAATAGGACAACACTTGTTTGGGCTTCATACAAGAGAGACTTGAAGTTTGTTGATGTTCATGTTTTCCAAAACCTAAAGTACTTCCAAGCATAGGACCATGATGATGCCAGCTGCACTTTGTTGTTGTTGTAGGACACCACTTTGAAGTGATCAAATAAATATACAAGATGAAAACATCATGCTGTTGCAGCACTTGTGCTGGGGAGTGGAGGAAGGCTACAAACTACTTTCTCACTGTTTTTTATAGAAGGAAGTGGAATGAAATTTGCTTGATTTTTGCAAGAATTATTTTCTTACAAGAACCAAAACAGACTCTAGATGTTATTTTAGTCACTGCATGATTTTAGAGGAGCAGCAGGACTGAAGGGACCCTGAAGATCCTCTGGAGACAATGCACAAAAATGCTTGTAACGACTTCTGCGTTAGTAACTCAACAGGTGATATTTGCCTCCTGCCCACAACTGAACCAATGCCATTTTAAGAGATGAAAACATTAAAACATTTTTATAAAAATTGTGGCAGTCATTTTATTCCAGTCCTTTACAGGGACTGCTAATTCTTCATGTCTAACAAACATACTTCTGTACAGTTAGAAGAGAGGCTGTATGACAGGCATACCTGTTTATTAGCTGTTCTCAAAGGTAGGCTAGAGCTGACTCCCTCTACTGTGTTGATGATCAGGGAATAAATACAACCTGGATTTCCCATGTATGGCTAAGGAATCAGCAGATAAAGGCCAGGTGGCTTTGGCAACCAAGAGTCAACATTTGCAATCAAGGAGTTAGGCTAGAAGTAAGCTAGTCCCCCAAGAAATGTTGGGTTAGAGGACTACAGTTCTCCCTCAGCAATTCTGGAGGTCAGCAAAACCCCTTGGTTTTTCCTGTCCAGTGTTTGGGATGTCCTTTTTCCTGAACCTAAAACTCCTGCAGTGAAGTGCTGGAGTCAGACTGGGCTTCCAGTCTGTAGTATCTTAGTATAACCTATACACTAAAGCATTTCTGCCTGAGAAGAAGTCATCAAGTACCATTTCTCACCAGAAAGCAGAAGATTTCACATGCAAAGGCTTTGCATTACTGAAGAGTTCTCTTACTTTATGAATACTGGCTGGTCCCCTAACTAATAGGGAACAATAACAGCAAAGAGTATAGACCGTTGACTATGGAAATGAAAAGCAGGCAGAGCAATTTATGACCAACAGTGCTGAAGTATTACAGGAAATAAAACCTCACTTAAATACAGTTAACATTGGGAAGATCTCAATGCACACATTTTGTAACCAATAGCTCAACTTTCTTTTTATCAGGAATTTAGTTGTAGATGACAAAGGTTACCATTGAGCGGCTTAACTATCATATGTGAAAAAGGCTTTGCAGAACAATCTCATGTAAATTCCACTTATAGAATAGAATCATAGAATAGTTTGGGTTGCAAGGGACCTTTAAAAGTCATCTAGTCCAACCCACCTGCAATGAGCAGGGACATCTTCAACTAGATCAGGCTGCTCAGAGCCCTGTCTAACCTGACCTTGAGTGTTTCCAGGGTCGGGCATCTACCACCTCCCTGGGCAACCTGTTCCAGCATTTCGCCACCTCATCGTAAAAAATTTCTTCTTTATGTCTAGCCTGAATCTACCCACTTTTAATTTAAAACCATTATTCCTTGTCCTGTTGCAACAAGCCCTACTGAAATGTCTGTCCCCATCTTTCTTATAAGCCCCCTTTAAGTACCGGGAGGCCGCAATAAGGTCTCCCCGGAGCCTTCTGTTCTCCAGGCTGAACAACTCCAAGTCTCTCAGCATTTCCTCATAGGAGAGGTGTTCCATCCCTCTGATCATTTTTGTGGCCCTCCTCTGGACTTGCTCCAACAGGTCCATGTCTTTCCTGTGGTGAGGACTTTAGAGCTGGACACAGTACTCCAGGTGAGGTCTATGAGAGCGGAGTAAAGGGGCAGAATCACCTCCCTCGACCTCCTGGCCACACTTCTTTTGATGCAGCTCAGGGTACAATTGGCTTTCTGGGCTGTGAGTGCACATTGTCAGCTCATGTCAGGCTTTTCATCCACCAGTACCCCCAAGTCCTTCTACGAAGGGCTGCTCTCAATCCCCTCATCCCCCAGCTTCTTCCTTTATTTCAGTTGACCACCACATTAAGTGGTATTCTTTAATAACAATCAGTTTCCCTATTTTTCTAGTTATTTCTCCTTCATCTCTAGGTTTCCACTATCTCACAAATCCAACATGTTTTTTAAAAAATTAAAGTGCCTGACATTTTATTTCATATTTTCTTATTCTGAGGGAAAAAAAGGGATATAATGCATGCAGCCCCTGGCTACATACATTACAATATTACACAGTTTCCATCCTCATCAATAAGAGAAATTCCTGAGTGACCTTTTCATTATGAGGGCACCCCAAGAAATGAGATATCAGCTTAAATACATTCAGTGAAACACTGCTGAAGGCTACCAAGGCTGCTGAAACTAAACAGTATGCACTGCTCCAGGTTATTTTGGCAGCCCTTCCTGGTTTCACCGACATAATGCAGCAAAAAGCTGGGACTGGGGCAGCTAATTTAATTGATAAAGTAGTTTTCTTTCATAAACAGAGGTTTAACTCCATGTCTCGCTCAACACCACCAGTGTTTTGAATGATCCAAGTTTCCAGGAAACTCTATTTCTCATGTGCACACAACCCCAGGCATGCTTCCCAAATTCACCCTCCAGTTACTCACTCTAGCTTCAACAGTCTTCTCACACCCACTAGTTGATTAATGAGAATAAAGCCAGTGGTCCCCAGTTCCTACTCATTATAAATATGCACATCACAGACCACTTTCCAACACAGCCAGACTTTCAAGCTGCTCCTCACACCCACCCCACAGCTTCTTCACCCTCCTCTGCTTTTCCCTTCTCACCATATCTCACATCCTCTTCACCAGCTACCATCTGCTAAGCCACTAAACACCACCTTGCTTCATTACAGCTACCAATTCACCCTCTGAACTCCCTGGCTCTAAAATTATAGGATTTCCCCCATGGAAGTAGAGCTTGTGGCATCTCCTTTTAAAGGTCTGTCACGATTCTTAATATGCTTTCTGTCTCCTTTATATCTGAGGAATGTTAATATTGAGGTATAAATACATTTGATTAAGTCTAAAAATCTAAAAAAAGAGCTGTAACTAGTTACACTGAGTTGGGGAAAACTGAAAAAAGCCTGATGGTCTGTGCTGGTTTTGGCTGCGATAGAGATAATTTTCCTCACAGTAGCTAGTATGGGCTATGTTTTGGATTTGTGCTGAAAAGAGTGTGGATAATATAGAGATGTTTTCATTACTGCCGAGCAGTGCTTACACAGAGTCAAGGCCTGTTCTGCTTCTCACCCCACCCCACCAGCGAGTAGTCTGGGGGTGCACAAGAAGCTGGGAGGAGACACGGCTGAGACAGCTGACCCCAACAGACCAAAGAGATATCCCATACCATGTGATGTCATGCTCAGCATATAAAGCTGGGGGAAGAAGAAGGAAGGTGGGGACATTTGGAGTGATGGTGCCTGTCTTCCCAAGTAACCGTTATGCATGATGGAGCCCTGCTTTCCTGGGGATGGCTGAAGACCTGCCTGCCCATGGGAATTGGTGAATGAATTTCTTGTTTTGCTTTGCTTGAACATGTGGCTTTTGCTTTACCTATTAAACTGTCTTTATCTCAACCCACAAGTTTTCTCACTTTTACCCTTCCAATTCTCTCCTCCATTCCACCAGAGAGGAGTGAGCGAGTGACTGTGTGGGGCTTAGTTGCTGGCTGGGGTTAAACCACGACAGGGTCTCATACTCTCTGTGTGAATCAGCTGTTGCCCTTACAGCAAGTAATTTAAAGATCAGAATTAACAAGTACCTAGACATCTCTACATGGCACACTGAGCACTGCAAGTAAAAGTAAATGAAGCATTAAGCTACCCATAAAAGCCTTTTATTTTCTCACAGCAACAAAGCATATGACTATACGAGACCAAAGCAAGTAATTTTATTTACAGATCTAGAACCTTCCAGATGACTGAAAGAGGAAAGACTGTCACTAAAGGCCTAAGATAAAATACCACAGCTATTAAATACTCCATGAGAAAAAAAAAATATATAATTTTTGTGATTATTTCCCAAGTCTTGTGTCTCAGCGTGCAGTTAAAGACTAGTAGGAATTAAATCTGCTGTATGCATATATTACTGATTACTTAATTTTTATAGGAGGTAATGTCCTTTTAAATGTCTTGAGGTCCCAGGTTTCACTGTTGCAAGATGAGGTGGTGAGACAACCTTTAGCAGCTGCTTTATTTTCCAGTAACAAAGACTTCTAAAATACCAAAAGGGCTCAACTTTCAAAAGGGTCAAAACTGTTACAACCTTCCTTTAACCTGTAGAAAAGGGAATAACTATTGTCTGCAGTAAAGGGCTAATTCAGATGTTTTTGTCTTTGATGCTGCTGTTGCTATTGCCCAAGATACATACTTTCCTGATTCTCCTTGGACTGTCTGGCAATTTCTACTCAATCTCCAGCAACATGAAACTCATCACTTTCAAATTACCTGGAAAACACTGTGTAAGATCCCACATTTCCTTGTAGCATCTCCCTATCCCATTGTTAGAAAAACCTTCAAAGCTACTAAAAGTATGTTCACAGATTGTTATCAAAGTACATCTTTCTCCCAGGCTCAGTGTTGTACAGGAGTTTCTTATCTTGGGCAAACTGTGGTGCAGAAAACAGCTGTATTCATTCCACTCTGACCTCAATTTTAACTGTGTTTTCCTGCTGCAGACATTCTGGAGCTGTCTTTGGTCTCAACAAACCTCTGGTTTGCTGATCCATGAGTTTCCCCTTCATCTCTGACTGCTGCATTGTTTTTCATGGTTGTGTCCACACTTGCTGTGAGGTGACCCCTGGGATAGACAGCTTTAGCCCAGACCATGGCAGACTGGGTGAAGATGAAAGGTACTCAGATCAACCAGAACTAAGGAGGCTTCTTTCCTTGTGCAGTTCTGTCATCTGGGCGATGCCATTGTGTCAGAGAGACTGAGCAGCTACTGGACTGCTCTCCACCACTGGGAGGTCCAGAATAGTTGTGTGCATGTGTGTGAGCATGTGCACGCATGCATGTGTGTGTCTGTGTACTCTCTAGAGTCTAATAAAGAGTTGACTCAAGCTGCTGCTTAACTGGAAGCATTTGTAATGTCTCTTCCTGGTTTGCTCTTTACAGATTGCTGATGGGAGGGTGAGGCTGACAAGTCTGAGACCCTAATTGTCTGGAGAGTTTGCTTGAAGCAGACCAACGGAATCGGCACTTATTTGTTGAAAGGGAAGACAGGACAAGAGTCACACACACTGCCACACTGTGGTGATAGATGTCTCGTTTCTTTAGGAGACTACACATTTTCCAGAACTTCTCCAGCTGTCCTCTAGATCAAGTTGTTTCTCTGTCCTCCATCTACAGAATGGATAGGGCTTAAAGTGTTAATTCAGCTCCTTTTGCTTGATACCTTATTACAGAGTGTAGGTAAGTATGTCTGCCACTGTCCCTTCCCTCCAGGCCTGGAGAATCATCACCAGCATCCTTTGTTGCCCTGAAATCTTGCTCAGTTTATGAAGTAATTACAGCTTCTATATCATAGTTGGGAATATTTTTCTGCCCTATCAAATACCCATGTTACTTGTGTGTGTGACTATATATGATTTCTGTTTCTGGAAAAAGAAATAGAAAAATGTTTTATCCATAAATTTCTTCTCGCGTTTATGTTTTGCAGCTGGAAAATCAATTTTCCAAATGTGGCAAATACAAACAATACATTAATTTCCTCGTATGTTACATTCTTATTTTTAAAGCGAAAAAAGAAAAAAATGTTTTTCCACTCTCTCTAGCTGTCATTGTTTGAGAACAATATATACAACTTGACCTTTATCAGCAGACAGCTCATATCTAATGCTATTCCATCCTTAGGAAATACATAATTCTGAAAATCAAAACTACATCATCAAAACATAGACACAGTATTAATCCTGCTGGCCACAGGGAGAACTCTCAGAGAATAAACGTATTTAAGATAATGTCAAAGGTACTTACTATTTTAATAGTCACCCTTTTGATAACAACTTACTAGTTTCTCTGTTTTCACTGGTCAATCAGAAATACACAAAGAATCAGGGACATAAAAATTCTGCAGTAACAAACCTGACAAATGATGGAATAAGTTTTCCTTCTTCCTTTTCTCCTTTACTCAGTGGAACACTCACTGTGATTGAGAAGGTTGAATAAAGTGTAGGTTGATTAAGATTGATGTATGTCTAAAATAAGTTTTAATAAAAGACAAACTGCTATACACTGTATAATTACAGGTTGTGCATACAGTTATAGGTATGCACTAATGTACAAATAAGGGATTGCATTGTACAGCTACAGAATTTAGCTACAGGTTCTTCTAAGACCAGAGACCAACAAGCTGTTTATAACTCTATATAATGCTTTCTGTGGGTAAAACTAAAGCCATTGATGACATATGCTATTCATATCCATCCTATATTTGCAAGTTAAATAGCTTATTAACTTGTCTTAAGTGATTCTTAATATGACATGCTGCAAAGTGTGATCAATACAAAGATTGCTTTCTTTTTATACCTAGGTAAGAAGGTGAACATAAGATGGTCGTATTCACATGACAAAATCACTTTCTGTTGGGAACAGATAAGTAGTGCCCTGAGTTGAAAATCATCAAAGCCAACAAATGGGCACAGACAATGGAATAAAGTTTTCAGAAAATAACCCATAAATATTACCAAGAATAAGTAAACTCTTTGGTGCAAAACCCAAAGATTCTGGAAAGCTGTCTTTCATTCATGCAAAAAATCAAACAATTGCACATAGCAAACCAATTTGTAAAATCCAGAAGTAGGTCATGCTTCTTACTAACTGGGGAGAAAGCTAAATGTAGTAAATAAATTATTTACAATAAATAATCTACCTGTTAATGCCGACGCGGAAGTCTCGGACACAACTTAGACGACCAATGTGATCAAGTTGATGCCACTTTATTAAAGGTTACACAGCAATTTATACTCTATCTCAAACTTCACGTGCCGCTATCTTATTGCTAATAGGCTAAAGCTACTTGTTCACGCGCCCTTTTGCCCCCTATGATTGGTCCTGGTGTGGCGTCCACGCGATGCTCTCCCCCCAGGTAGACCCCCTGTTTTTGACATTCCAACATCTTTATCTCTTGGGAAGGAATGTAGTTTCTCAGGCCGTCTCGGCCTTGTTTTTGTCCTTGAACACAGCTGCAGCTTGTTGTTACAGTGAGGCCCCTCGGTTTGGATTGCTCATAATATGTCCATTATTTTCCAGCCATTCCACATGTTAAAGCCCTTTCATCAATTTTATTGATTACTCCTGTGGAACTATGGACGCCACTAAAAGGGAGGTCTTGGAAGCAGACTTGGAAGCTGCTGTGACTTGCAGACTACTGTGGTGGGTTTTTTAAAATTAACTTTTTTTCACATTAGATAATGTGACATAAAATATGACAAGGACTGCTTTTGGAAGAAAAATACAGAAGAAATTAAGTACAATAAATCACCAACCCACAATTGTTAAGTTTTAGACAGTATTTTAGCATCCTGGTTGACAACAGTTTTCCTGTTCTTAGCTACTGTTAGTAATTATTTTTTTTTTGTATCAGAAAAATGTATTTTCCTACTGAAATATATAAGTTGGAACATTTTGATATCATTTCAATTAAAACTTTTCATTTTTCAGATGATATAGTTTTTATTCATACATTTCCTTAATCTTACTTAAAAAAATATTTCAAAGACTCTGCATTGAAGGAAACACATTAAAAACATAAGCAATTTTGACCAACTCAGTAAGAAAAATTTTTACAAACTAGTAGTAAAATTACAGATAAAAATGCTTAAGTTTCATTATTGTCAGTGAATCAAAAGGGAGTTGGATCCTTTTTTTAAATGACCTAACCAATATTTACCAACTATGAGTTACAAAATTAGGCATCAAAACACAAAAGGGAGAAATGGAAATTGAGGGAGCATCTTTGGCAAGGTAGGGAAAGACGTAAGACACAAAAGAAGGGGATAATACAGCACATTTATATCTGGAAATTTCTCCTAAAAATATCTTTAAGTGAGCAGCCTCTCTTCTGTTTCCAGTCACTTTTTAAAAGGTTATTGACCTGTGTCAGGTATTTACCAGGGTTTCCTCAGAATCACAAGCAGCACCAAAAATAAACACCTTAGTGGGAAGTCATCCCCAACAGCACTTAGTGCTTTAAAAGTGTTTCTTCTCCATGGGGCCAGTCCCAGGCATTTTGTTCACTGACCAGTCCTCCTTTTCAGCTGTTGGACCTAATTATGAGGACATTTTGGCAAAGGGCTTAAGCATCATGACTGTATAACTAGCTACCCTCTCTTTAATAAGATGTCTAGTTTGATGATTTTAGTGTTACTTTGCATTGTGCACAGGGTTGTGACTTAAAGTAGGAAATTTAATACTATGGCATTAGGGGTGGCTAAAGCAGGATTTTTAATACTACGGAATTCAGGGCTTAGCAGTGTCTTGTGCCTTATGTGCTTTTAAGGCTGAATATTGGACAGGGCTTGCAGCTCTAGCACACCTGAGTTTTCTGCTGTAACACAGAGCCCAGGACCGAGAAGGGCAAAAGAAAGATCCTGAAAGTCCAAGGCAGTAAGAGCAGCTTTCTGTTCTCTTGCCTGAATTGAATGAAAGAAGCTGTGTAATTGATTAATCAAAATGCAAATTAATAAGAATGGTGTTTTCCAGTGTGTGTGAGGCATGAATGACTGTTGTCTAGAGTCAGAAAATATCAGCTGAATTACAGGCTTAGAAGCAAAGGGGAGACAACCAAGGCAAAGGAAGTAGATTAAAAAGAAGAAGATGAGCAGATGGGAGAGGAAGGAACAGAGGTTTTGTTGCTGGGATTGCTTGCTTCCTTGAAATCTGAGAAACCAAGGGAAAAAAGGGAACTACTTCTACTCTTCTGCACTGATACATGAAGTAACTTGATAAAAAAGAAGGAGCAGCATCCATAACTTCTCCAAAGGCCGGAATTTTAATCCAGTGATTGTATTCTGTCAAACCTCCAAGAAGAGTATCTGTTTCCTAGGGACCAAAGGACTGAGCAATTTGCTTTTTTTGCTGTGAAGCACCCTATGAAAACTATGGTGTATCATAGATATTTTATAAACATATTTCTATTCTTGCAATTTACAAACAAAGAAACAAAAAATCCTAATAGTGAAGTATATCTGTCTGACATGATTTTATTGCCTGCATTGAAACTTTTGGACTGTCTGGGAAATGAAAGTCACTAATGCATCAGCTTTTGGTTTGCACTTCTCAGGAACTTTACTGAGCTAGCTGTGAGCAGTCCCATATTTACTTTAAATAAAATAGCACATAGAGGCATGGAAACAGAATCCACCCAAGATCTGGTTTTAGTTACAGGGATTTACAAAATGCCACACTTTTTTAAAAAAAAAAAAAAGTTGCCTTTCTTTTTCAACGTTCAGGGTGTGAGGAAGGACTGACATTTATCGCATCAAAGTTACTTTTTGAGAAGAATTAGCCCTGTGTGCTGATTAAGAAGGATCAGCCACCTCCTAGTTTAATGAGTAGCCTAAAGCCAAGGTAGCGAGGGACTTGGAGAAGCAGTGGTCTGCTTGGAACAAGAGGGCATTTGAGTTTGGGCAACTGGAATTACACAGATGGTAGCAAAAATTCAGTGTTAATGGAAATTGGGTAGCTGAAGACCTGTACTACCTTTAAGTGAAAAAATAAATAAAGCTTAAGTAAAGAAAAGAAAACCCCAAGGCAGACTTTGATGCACTGAAATCAGGTATTTGAGTTAGCTTGGATGTTAGTGTTCAGAAGTGAGGGAAATCAAGTGGTGGGAAAGGAACACCTTGTGTGGGGCAAAGCATTCCAGAAGGCTTTCATACACCTTGGAGTCTTACTAAATCCATGTTTTCTAAAACATGTTTCTGGCAGTATGGAATATTTGGGAGACATGCTGGGTAGCAAGCAGAGTACAAAGGACATAAACATTAGAACAGAATGCAGTACAGTGAGATTCAGCATATTATCTCAGCTTCATATTAGTAACACTGCTGTGAGATGTTTCTTGACTGACTGACACTAATTGAATAAATCTAAGATTTAATATCACTTATAGCAGGGGGGACATGTGGGGACGGACATGTATGAGGGACGGACATGTGTTAGACCTGTTTTAGGAGGTCTAGTCCTAAGTTTGCACATAACGTACCTCATTCTGTAATGTAGTGAAAGACAAACACAAACGTAATATTATTTTTCTTTTTTTTTTTGCCAAGGGCTTGAGTAAAATGATATGCTAACGATTCTGCTAAAGGTAAGCAATCCCACAAGAAAACTCCCTAGCAGACAGTGCATTCCCCTGTGGTAGATGTGCAAAACTGTTAGGACAGTTATGGAAACTGCTGAAACTAGCATTTAGTGAGGGAGGGCTGGAATGGTTTGTCTCCTTCCAAGTGAGGTGGCTCCTTCCTTGAGAGGGCTAAATATCACTATTTGAAATTATGTATGCCCAAGGTGAATTGCAGCTAAACTGTAAAAAAAAAACCAACAAAACAGAACCAGATGAAAATTCAGATCAGAGCCATTTCTTGAATGTTTGGGGATATGGCAAGCAGCAGCTTTTCCTTGCAGGAGTTCCCTTATCTGAGAGAGGAGGGAGGTGGGCATCCATGTAAGGCTGTGGGGAGGTAAGCACCAGCAAAGGGATCCAGCACCTTCACGAGCTGTGCTTGTGACAGAGAAGCGGGGCATCCAGGGGCCCACAGACTGAAAGAAAGGTAAGGAATTAATCTGCCTTTGTGAGGGTTTTATGGTACCTCCCCTGTGGTCATTGTGGACCTAGTCAGACTGCCCCTCTCCCAAGATGGGTCTGTGGCTGAAGCGCATGAGGGTGAGGGAGGAGGTCTGTGCCAAAGCAGGAGCTGGGACTGGGTTTGCTGCGTCCCTGATTTTCTATCTGCTTTGGGGTGTGGGAGCTGCACCTCCACTGTGGGAGAGAGGAGTTCCTCCTGCAAGAGACACTAAAAGCTGAAGGCAGAAAACTGACGTCTTTCCTCTCATTTTCTCTCCTAAGAGTGGATGGGACATGCAAAGGGCTTGTGGCACTGATGGGGCCAGCAGAGGCAGCAGGAAGGCCAGGAGGGGCCCTTCGAGGTGCTGCCCACTGGAGGCATAAAGAGACAGGACCATTATCCTGGGTCTCCTAGAAATGGGTCTCTACCCCCAAGACTGACCTTGCTGGAGAGTGATTTTCTTTCTCAACTGCAGCAGCAGAAGGAAAATGTTCATGCAGTCAACTCTTCAAACCCCACAGTCCAGCTCTGTCCGTGGCTAGAGAGATCGACTCACAGTGCAGTCATCAGGGGATGGGAAAGGACAGAGCTGCCAGAGACAGAGACAGAAAGTCTGCAATGAGGGGAAGAAATGGTAACATAGGTCACAGTAACCTCAGCCATCTGACTTATCCCCTGTGCATTTTTCCTGAAAAAGTTCATTTCGTTCCACAGTGATGACCAGGTAAACTGCAGTGTGGCTGGGGTGGAGAGCTGGTGATGCACCAGGAAGACTGTCACTGCTCAGTCTATCTTGATTAAGAGCCTATTTTGTATTGCACTCAAATGCACTATAGTTTTATTCCTTGTACCAAAATGCTCAGGCTGATGGTCCATCTTGGAAGCTGAGCCACAATTAAGATAGAGCTATTTCTGCATACCTCTGCTGCTGAGGAATATCTGTAAATGCCCTCCAAAGTGGGCATCCTCACTCCTCAGGGTTGCCAAAGGGAGCAACAGGGCTGGCAGGGGCATCTAGCCACAAGAGACAACAGCACTTCTATGCCAGTATCAGCGAGTTTATTTCTAATGGGCCTTCATGTCCCATCCTTACAGCACTGATTAGAGGCGTTATGCATTACAATTTCATTGTCTTGCTCTGCATAATAGATGTTAAAATAAACTGAGAGGAAATTGAGGCAGACACAGGTACTGGAGGCTTTGTACATGTAGTCAATAAATAAGCCATATCCAGCAGAAGCGAAAAACAGAAGTATCTGGTTTTGCTTTTGTTTGATTCTCTTTTGCCAAAGTAGAAAACAACATTGCAAATATCCTTTTAATATAGAAATTAATGTCTTTGCAATTAGGTAAGACTGGCATTTTCTGGAATATATTGCACATTCTGTGTTAGTCATAGATTTCAGATGACGTGCCAATGTGGCACTCATGAACAAAAACTGCCTGAAAGGCACAAATAACTTCTCTAACACATAAACAAAATTCTGCAGAACCATAGTGAAAGTGTGTATGTGAGTCAGCAGGCAGGGCACAGGAACAACTACCGAGCCATGGATGAAATGCAAAGAGTAAATTTATTTTTGTTACCTTGCCAACCAAAAGATCCTCTAGCATGTATCGAGCTCAGCGGTGCCTGTGTCCCCGCTTGTGTGCCTCTGCCCAGGCGATGCTTCAGGGATCCCTTGGTTGGCGAGGTAACAAAAAGACATTTACTCTTTGCATTTCATCCATGGTTTGGTGGTTGTTCCTGCATCCTGTCTGTGCTGACTCACACAGTGTGCTCTAGTTGAGATACACTACCAGTGGTTTTAACAAAGAAACATCCAGACATAACTAAAGACAGTCAAAAGAGTAGATAAGAAACAAATGGGAATTTTATTGAAATAAGACACCCGTGTACCTCAACAGTAGCATTTAGAGACTTAAGACTTTTATCCAGCTCATTACTGTAGGCCCTGTAACTTTGCAGGGAAAATATCTATGCCATGCTTGGGTCAAAACTGTTGATAAAAAAACCATATTCATAAGATTAGGAGGGTTTTTTTCCTTAAAAAATAGGTACCTTAGTATAGTTTGTCAGTGCATCCTTCATAGTTTCTTATTTTACTTGGAAATATCCTATTTCTTTGCAAGGTTTTTTTTGAGATTCATCAGCTATTAAAATGGTAAAAAGCAGTGCTGAGCTTTCAATATAATAGAAAATCCTTGAATACCCAGGAGGGAATTATCCCATTGCTTTTTCATGATTGCAGTTTAGTCAGGGAATGAACTTGCAAAGGTTCCAGGTTTCTTCCACATTACTTACAGCCCTCCAATCAGCTTTCAAATGAAGCATTTATTGCTCCACCTAGTGACTGTAACAAATATCTCCACGGTCAGGAAGGACTCCTCAGTTCAGTAAACAATTGCAGCTCAAAACAGGATGGTTGGCTGTTTAGGTGCTCTGAGCTGCATAGAACCACAAAGCAAGATGATTTACTTTTCCAGACATCACTTTGGGTTAACATAGAAAGTGTCTGCACGAAGGATAGTGGTGAGTGAAGAATCCAATGCTAAGCTGCACGAAGTTGAAAAGTCTTTGTTTCATCCCAATGTGGTATGCAAGTGAGTTCTGAGGTTTTTAAAAGACAGAGCATTGTCTCCAGTGCAGTCCCTAATCCAGGACTGGATTAAGCTTGAATTGCTGTATGAGCTTCTTCTAGAGTTTCTTTCTGGACATCCTTCACTTCAATCCTAAGACCACTCCTCTAATAATAGCTAATTCAAAGCCTATCACTTACAAGTCTCATCAGGATCATTGCCTATTACAGTATGGTTAAACTAGCAGAGCCCTAAATGTTTGTTCACTTTTGACTCCTTCTAGGGCCTTTGGTTTCCCCAAGCAAAAGGTGAATGATAACTAAATGTGGTGAGCTGCTACATGAAGTGGGATCCCAGCCTTTCTGGGATTTTAACAGGCCTCTTTTTCTTCAGGCAGAAATCTGATGGCTGTGTCTAGTGCAGGATAGAGTGGAATGTCTTCATATGCTGTTTCTTTGGGGTTTCTTTCTGTTGTTTGAAAACAACAGAAAATTGTAAAATTCAATTTCACTTTGGTGATTCCAGGGTCATGTGTGCATCCATAAAAATAAGATCTAGCCTCAAGAAATATGTTTTTAAAAATGTGTTCTCTTGCACATGAAGATTATAATATGGATGAAGTAGGTGACATTTTTAGTCAAGAGATACCACTTTCTTCCCTTACTACTGCCGCATACTAAGAAATTTGAATTCATATTACAGAATCACAGAATCATCTAGGTTGGAAAAGACCTTGAAGATCATCTAGTCCAACCATTAACATAACACTGACTGTCCTCAACTACACCATATCCTTAAGCGCTATGTCAACCCGAAATGTTGCATGTCCTCATTCAGTGCTAGTACCCAGTTTCTGTAGCTTAAGTCAGCCATCTACAGTGTCCTCCCTTTTAGAAAGTCTTCTGCATTCCTTCTGATTTTCTTAAGCATATGTAACATATTCATGCCAGAAGAAAATAGCCAAACTTCCTAGAGCATTGTTGCTTTTTTTGTACCCACACAAAGCAAAAGAAAGCACAGGTGTTACCTTCTGCTTTTGAACTTGAACCCTTCATTCAGTTCAGCTTTAATTTTCTCTCAAAGAGGAAGTCAAAGCTCTGCCTTTTCAAGACTTGTTATAAAGTTTGTGTGTCCAAGAAATTATTGCCCATTTCTGGATGGCTCTGTGACTTTCCATCTGAGTTACCCAATCCTCCGTCTGTGCATAGGTGCAAATGCAATCATTGCCTATCTCCAGTTCATAAGGCTGCACCAAATACTATGTTTTAAAACATAAATATCATATTCAAGCAAGGCTAGCTATTCTGTGCTTCAAAGCAGTAGTGGATAAATACAGTTTTAAAAGGCTTTTCTTCTTAAAACTTGGGGAAAAAGAAAAAAAGGTTTGTACTGCAAACACGCTGATCTTAAGTGAATCCCGTGTCAATGTGTCAGAGAAGAGGAAAAAGTGTATTTTACTGCAGTGCTGAAAAATGTCAGTTTTATTCTATTTCTTGTCATAGAAGAAAATCAGTGCTGATGGATTTAAGAATAAAAATGGAAATTAAGTGTAATTTTAAACAGAAATTTAAAATCTAGTTGTAAAAGAAACCCCACAACATTCTCAAACTTGCACTTCATTGTAATATCCTGTTGCTGTGTCCATCTAATTAATACAACTGAGTTATCCAATTAGAATGAATAAAGAATATCATTACATGTTCAAAAGATCATGTATAACTGGTATGAAAGTCTCAGAGCAAATACTAGGTCTAAGATTAATGATGTTTTCAGGGAGACAACCATCTTGATGTGTAGACATTTTTAGAACTACTCAACATAAACACTTTCTGGATGTTTTCAGTTCTGTTCCGAGTCATCCTGGCAATGTCTTGATTAAGGTCAAGTAAGTGCAAAAGAGTAATGGTAAAATTTCAAAAAGCAAAAGCAGATGAAAATGCAGAAATCTATTTTTGCAGTGATCACCAAATGAGGGGTGGACTATTCCATTCAGCTGGCAAAGGCCCTCCACAAAACACAGCAAAGCAAAGGGCAAATTAAAAATCTCATCACTCAAACTGCAGAGAAAGGTTCCTCCTACTTTATTCCGCTTTTAGATGAGTTTCTGCCAGTGATCACAACTTGCATTCCCTACATCTTTAATCTTTGCCCCTCCATGGGCAGTGTAGACCACCAAGGAGTTAATCTTGACTCTTTTTGCTTCCGAAGCTGGAAATCTACTCTGACAGAATGGTAGATTTCCCTGGAAAGATGCAAATCGTGATGCCTCTAAAATCTGGTGTAGCTGATGTTTTCAGAGGCCTGAGTGGTTGCTGAGGCAGGGATGACCTGAATGCCTGGTGGTACGTATGAGCCAGGATGAGGGATTGCCAGGTGTCCCCCAGCCCTGGTGTAAGCCCAAGGTTGTTGAACTTTTTCCCCTGTGACTTTGAATATGCCGGGACACCAAGGGTGCTCAGCACATCTCTCGGGTCATTTCAAGAGGGTTGCAGTCTACACATTGGTGTCTGTGTTAGAGCAGCCAGTCATTGCTCTATTATCCTAAGCCCCATTTAAGGGGCTTTATATGGAGCAGAGCATGTAAAATTTTATCAATAATTTAATTATTACTGCTTCTTCTGCAGTAAAGGCTGGAGATTTCTGCAGTTGTTCTGTATGCTGCCTGGGGTTTGCACAGGCTCTCAAATTTCAGAGGTTGATGGAGTAGTGAATACCTATATTAGTCACTCCTGTTATAGGTGCTGTTTAAAATCAAATCAACTCTTCCTTAAAAATGGCAGCTGCTCATTCCCTGCAAAAATGTTAATGTATTCTTTATTTAAACTGAGTTAATTATAATCCTGGTGCGTTCATGGTGGTGTTTAAAAGCACTATTCTGATCAAATTTCTTTAATAGCATATCTGTACAAAACAGTAAATGGCCTAAGCTTGTTTCTAATAATTTTATTTTCCCAAACACAAGGATATAACATACTTTAACTGTATTACTTAAATGTATTAATTAAGGAATGCATACTTTCAGTTCATTTAATTACAACATTTTCCTTTATCCTGAGGAATTTCTTTACAATCTACTTTATTTTTTTCTTTTGTTTTATGGATGAAATATGTGAAATGTTAAAAGCAAAAGTGTCCATTGGTATTGGGATAAGTAAAAACTTATATTGCACCAATGTCCTCTTGTAAGAAACAGAAAAAAGCACAGTTGGATCTAGAGCACTGAAAACATTCCCTATAAAGAAAACCGGTACTGTGAGTACTCATTGTATTTGTTCAAAGGTTCTGGCTGGTGAAGCGTTTGCATTAATACATTGACAGTAAAGTAGGTCAGAGGAATTTATCACCTATAAGTGTTCAAGTGTCAACCTGTGGCAAAACAAGCTACAGGAGTTAGGGAAAAAATTAATTGTCAGTCACCTGGAGGGACTTTCAGAGAAAGGTGGAGTGAGAATTTTAAAAAATATATTCTAAAGTACAGGTATGACAAGTAGCCAGTAAGTGAAAGCAAGATGAAAATGTTGCATTGTGCCAGGCAAAAAAAACCAATGAAGACGGAGTTCCTGTTGTCTGACAGAATAAATTTTGGATAGGAATGCTTTTTTGGTAAAAAACTTACTCTTGACATTAAATTATATGTTGTAAAACCCATTTGCTATGTAGTTGCCAGATATCTCATGACATACAAATTGAGCCAGGCTCAGCAAAGGTTCTTTAAAAGCCACCAACACATATTATAACAAAAATTAAGTCCTCAGACTCAAATTCAGTTTTACCCACCCTAGTCTGAATTCAATAGGAATCAGGCAGTTTTTCATCAACGCTATGGACAGACAGGTTCTTGGGAAGGCTTTTGTTTGATTTCCAATCTTTCCTCTAAAGCCCTGCAAGCTAGCTACTGCATAATCACATAAGCAAAAAGCAACCCCACCATAAAGTGGCTCGTTGCTGTCCACATAAAACACAAATAACCACAAGGAAGTGAAGGAAACAGCAAATTATATCATATTTGTGGGAAACTGTGGTGTAAACAGACCAGGTGTAACCCAATGACACAAGGAACTATGAATGTGAACTGGAGCTTGAGTTGGACTTTCATTTGACATAGACCATCTGTCAGAGGAGTGTATGCTGTTTTACAAATTCAGCCCTTTGCAGATGAATCACAGCAAGTCTTTTCAGGCAGAAATACAGGCAGCAAGGCGTTCAGCAGCACCCGCTTCTCACCAGTTCCGTCCTCTTTCTGGATGATTGCTTTCAGGATACTTACTTCCAGACTGGATATGACCTCTGAATTTTCCTTCCCTCTGTCCTCATTGGCAAAAAATGAAGAGTTAATCCTTTCTCCCCAGGCCTGTCTATTAATTTATCACAGCATCCTCAAAATGAATTTGTTTGTACACCATTTTCTAATATGAATTTCAGGGTACTCAGAGACTTTTGCACTCATACTTTATTAGAGAAGGGTAATTTTCATGAGTATAAGAATTATCTTGTCCTACTGACAGGTGCTTCTGAGAGTGGAAATTAGTGCAGTGCTGATTGCAGAGAGAAATGAATATACTCCATTCAAGCAGGAAGCTGTTTCTGCAGCAAGGAACATATTTGATCGCTGAAAATGTAAGTCTAGCTGTAAATTTTTTTATAACATGTCAGCAATGACCTTTCATCTTTCTGCTGGCTATGCAGGAGGAAAGACACAAATGGCAGAAATTTCAGGTAGAATTTTTTGGTACAGCCAAATTCACTTAGCATCCAATCTCAGACAAGAAAGGCAACATATAGAAACACTGTTAATTTTGCCTTGTTGACCTTCCTTAATGCTTCTGACCTGAAGACAGCAAAGGGGAGGGCTACAGACTGCACAACATGCTTAGAAATGACCCAAAAGTGTACTTTGGTGCTCTGCCTGGACTCTAATACCATCAGAGGAGGTACCAGCTGTTGCAGAACCCTTCTTGACCTGAGAGCATATTCCCCCTGTCAGATCTTCTGAGAAGGACCAGCCTGACCCAGTGTCCCTCAGTAGCCTGGGGACCAGCTAAGGGCCCTTCTTTCAGGTAACTTTATGGCAAGATTGAAATTAAAGGTCTTTTTCCATCAGGAAGTAATTTTAATACCTTAATTTTGAAAGCTTTTTTAACTCTTGGGGGGCTATTAAGAATGTCTCAAGTTTCTACATTGTTTAAAAATTCTACAACGGAATAATTCAAGGACACTTCCTTTGCCCTTTCTTAAGCTCCTGCTAGACCTTAACTATAGATTTTCTCTCCTTTTAAGTGTTTATAGTAATGTCTGTGCCTTTTGGCTGTGAAAGAAAAGCATGCTGTGAACTGAAGAAACATTTCAATCCGTGATCCTGAAGTAATCCTGGACTAGCTGGTATTAGTGTGCAACACAACGTGTGTAAGAGAAAAGTGGTAACATTGGTGTAATGTTTTCCTTTTATTCTGTAAAGGTGCCATTGATGAAGGTCAGTGTTGTGACAAAATCACAGGTATGCTGGTGGAAATAGGAGGCAGATTCGTGATTTTTGTTGCCTTGCTGAACATGTATAATTGAATTTGGATCTCTAACACTACTGCAAGGGCACTTTTCTCCCCACACTCCTTCCCATTGCACTGAAGTGCCAGTAGTTGGTAAAAACTGCTCCAAAGAGGCAAACGTTCTTGCCACTCAACTTGTTATTATGCAGTGATTTATTTCTGACTCCCAAATGGCCCATCGTTTTATATAAAGAATAGGAACCATCTTCAGAGACTAAATTTGTCCCTCTGTCTACCCTGTAGGAGAGAACACATCAGGGGTAGACAGGTGCCACAGATACCCCATCCTGATCTTTCTACTTGTCCTGTGATGGGGTTAGAAACATTTGGAAGGAAGGTTTTGCATGCTTCACAGAACTTGGAATCATAGAATATCTAAAGTTGGAAGGGGCCCACAAGGATCATTGAGTCTAACTCCCTGTTCCTTGCAGGACGACCTTCAACTAAACCATATGACTAAGAACAACATCCAGATGCTCCTGAACTCTCACAGGCTGGGTGCCATGACCCATTATTCAAGGGCACCTGGGAAGGTGGAGTAGTCACAGAGGAGACGTGTGTGCTGCACTGGGCAGCAACTTGAGACCTTCTCCCCTTACCCCTGAAGTCACTGTGCTCAGCCAGGCAGACAGAGAATAGGGGATCCTCCGTATCATGTGTCCTGTCTGCCCAACAGGTCTGTCCCAGGGATGGCAGGGTGTGGTTCCAGTGGTCTTTCTCTCTCTCTCTCTCTGGCTCCCTGACACTCCTCAACCTACTCACCTCCTCCTGGAGCTGTCACTAAGTGCAGGAGTTCCTCTCCCTGGGCACAGCTCCCACAGGTGTGCTCACTGATGCCGGCCAGTGCTGGCCTAAGAGCAGGGCCCACCCTGCAGCCTGGCACCGGGGTGGCAGCGTGTTCCCACCACAGCTCTGCCTGGGCACCTGTGTCAATCTTGGTGGGTGCAGAGCTTAGAGAGAACATGGCCTTCTGCCAGGTGGATACTGTTGCTCCCTGGTTGAGCTGGCAGAGTTACAGTGCTCTTCCTGCACACTCTTCTGTGTGAATTGCCGTATCACGCCCTGGCTGATGCGCCACAACCTGGTCGCTGGTGCTCTCCAGGGCTTTCATTTATAGTTGTGGGTGGGTTTGGCTGTTGCTCCTGGCCGTACCCAGATCTTGTCAGCCACTGTTGTGTGAGCTGTGGGCTCCTGGTGGGTCTTTCTGCTTCCCTGAGGTTTCCCCGGTTCAGGAAACCCCACCATGCACCACACTGGAGCACTCTGGTGGGGATCGTGCCAGCACCGGAGCTGCTCGCCTTGGTGACTGACATGTGGAAATGCAGTAAAACTATGTGTTGGGTCTGTGTGAGTGTGGCAGGGTTTTGGTTGAGGGGGAGGGGACTATAGCTGTGGCCCCTGTGAGAAGCTTCTCAAAGCTCCCCCGGCTCCAAGTTGGATCCATCTCTGGCCGAGACCAAGCCAATTAGTGATGGTGGCTGTGCCTCTGTGATAACATATTTAAGAAGGGGAACCTCGGAGAAGGAGGAATTGCGAGGAAGACACCTATGCAAACACCGAGGTCAGTGGAAGAAAGGAGGAAGGGGGTGAGGAGGTGCACTGGAGCAGATACTCCTGTGGTGAGAGGGCAGGCTGTGCCCCTGCAGCCCATGGAGGTCCATGGTGGAGCAGATGCCCACCTGAAGCCCGTGGAGGACCCCATGCCAGAGAAGGTGGATGCGCCCAAAGAAGGCCGGGACTCTGTGGGAAGCCCGTGCTGGGGCAATTTATCTCTGGGAGGACTGCTGCACGCAGGAGGCACCCGTGCTGGAGCAGTCTGGGAAGAGCTGCAGCCCTGTGGGAAGGGCTCACATTGGAGAAAGTTCATGGAGGACTGTCTACCATGGCAGGGACCCAACACTGGAGCAGCAAAAGAATGTGAGAACAATGGGTGCTGAACTGACTGCAACCTCCATCCCCTGCCCCCTGCACAGCTCAGGGGGAGAAGGGAAAGAAATTGGGAGCAAAGCTGAGCCCAGGAAGAAGGGAGGGGTGTGAGGAAGGTGTTTTTAAGATGTGGTTATACTTCTTACTGTCCTACTCTGTTTGTTAAATTAAGTGGTGGTGGTGGTGGTGGTGTTTGAATTAAACTGATGTTCTTTTTCTTCCCCAGTCAAGTCTGTCTTTTGCCTGTGACCATAATGGGTGAGCCATCACTTCCTGTCCTTATCTTGATTCTCAAACCTTTTTATTTTCTCCTTCCCTTTCCTGAGGGGGAAGGAGTGAGGGAGCAGTTGTGTGATGCTCAGTTGCCCTCTGGGCTCAAACCACAACAAACTACCATTGAAGAAAGGAAAAAAGAACCTTAACACTAATACAGAGCTGATGTGCCAGATCTGACTTCAGGAAATATGGGGCCTGAACTGCAGCAACTGGGAGCAGTAAGGACCTCAGCTCACCCCACTACAACTGTACCATTGACAGGCCAAGATGCCTGGTTCGGGGCAGTCTGAAAAGCCTTGTCATCACTTGCCTTAAGGGACTGCTGGGCTTCTACAACCTCTATGATAAAAGCTGCAATTTCTAAACTGAAGGTGGCTGAAGGTTCCTCTGTCTACTTTTAGTACTTTTCAAATATGGCTCTGGGACTGCAGGCATATTTGGTGGGGAAGTATGGGAATACAATGGAAAATTGGCGAGGAGGATTGTAAACATGCTCAAGTGACTTGCAGCTGGGGTGCTGAAAAACATATATCACACTGATTGTTGCTTAGCTCTGCTTGCTTGATGGGTAGAATGTCTGTGCTTAGATAACATAGGCCTGTGAGAGACTCAGATGCACTCTGTTGAACATCCCTGAGATTACTGCCCAGCTGTGGGAAAGATCAAAGCACAGCAGAAAAGTACACTTGTGAAAATCCTGGATATATACAGGCAAAAGCAGCAGGCCCGAGATCTGTTCCTTCTTTGACTCTTTCTGTCTAGCAAGGACTGAGCTCCGCGGTGCCTGCATCCCCTCTTGGGTGCCTCTACCCAAGTGTTGCTGTGAAGATCCCCTGGATCATGAGGTAACAAGAATAAATTTGCTCTTTGCATTTCATCTGTGGTTTTGTGGCTGTTCCTGCGTCCCGCCTGTGCCAGCTCACACAGGGAAGAAGACAGGGAAGAAAGATGCACAGTACCAATGATGCATGCTTTTATCTGTTGAATCCTGTATGGAGCTGAATCACTGTTTTCTTCAGAAACAAAGATTGAACTTCGCTGAAGTCAGCAGCAAAACTGTCTGTACCAGGTTTTTGCTCACTTCAGTATTGCTATTTGAAAAATAACAGTTTTAGACCCATTTAATTTAGAAAGCAATCTGATTCTAGAGAAAACTGCCCCTTCCAGAGGAAAAAAACCCCACAGGATTTATTTGGGAAGGGAGAGCCATGGCCAAAATGAGCATCGCTTTGTTTAGAAGCCTCGAAGTTGGGAAATACCACACATGTGGAGCCAGGGAGCAGCAAGGGTCACTCTTGGCAGTTGGGTGGCAGCTGCCTACATGGGCTCCTCCTCTGGGAATAGTAAGGGAGAGGGAGGAGGACGTGGCTCAGCTCACCACAGGGAGTGGGTAGGTTCTGCCCTACCAGATGCAGAGCTTCCCCTTCCATAGACAGCTCTGTATCTGTGCAACGATTAAGAGGTATACTTGGCTGCTGTTGTGGACAATGGAACAGTGTAATGCTGTCAGATCATTTTGCATCAAATCAAATGGCTTATCCTTCCCCTTTCTCCCAACACACATCCTACCTGGTGCCTCTGACAGCCCCAAAGCATGCTATGGGAACTCCCATCTTCTTTATCCCATTTTGACAGGGATGATTATTGCCCTTCTGCTTCTAAATCCCTTTAAAAAATTATGATTGTAATACTGTGTCTCTGTTCAATAATCAGTTCAATCCAGTAAATATGGTAGGGAGGCTGTCAGTAGCCCTGGTACTGTCCTACTGGACAATAAAGCTGATACATGTTTACTTAATAGATCTGTTAATGTTATGGTCTTTTTCACGTTTCCCTAGAGGGTTCTTCTCAGTAAAATAAATTTATTCCTAGCCTATATTGTGGCAATCTGCAATGAGTATAACATCAGAAAAAAGGGCATTTATTCTTTGGCTCAATCTCTAGGTGACAAAAGAGCTGAATATGGATGATGAGAAATTTCCCTAAGAAAGGGCAGTAACCTTACCAGCTTTGTGGTTGTGAGAGCATTCATTGCCCGAACGGACACTAGCATGACTGGTTCACAGAAGCGACTGGCAGTTTATTTCCAGTGTGGAAAGATTTCGGACCCCCTTTTCTCTGGGTGCTGATCTGTGGTGATGCTAACTGCTTAGTGTATCAAGCCAAAAGCTGCTTTGGTGGATGCTTTATCTTGAAAGGCAGGGTTGGGGAAGGGAAAAAGAGGAAAGACAGAAGTGGGGTTTTGTGTTTGTTCTGAAGCACAGAGCAAAAGTTCTTGAAATACTGCAGTGAAAACATGGCATGGTGGTGTGCCAGTCAGAGGTCAAGCCATCCTTCTTCCTTCATTCAGAAAAGCACAGAAGAGGGGGACTGATTTGACATCAAATTTTGCAGGGCCTGTGATTTTTTCCATAAGGATCTTTCCTTGAGATGAGTAAACTACACACTGTAAAAAGCAATGGGCCCACACTCTTGTTAAAGCTCACGATGTAATTAGGGCTGATTTCTTTAAAACGGTTCCCCCTCCCTGTCCCCCCCACCTTTTAAAGAAAGGAAGTGCCCCAAACAGCTTGGGGAAACAGGAATTCCCTTGATCTACATGCAGTTTCACCTTCTCAGCCTGTGTTTGGAGGGGCTAAACTGACTTGTAGCATTTCTATCAGGAGATAGGTTCCTGAGGAAAAGCAGCATTTCTGCAAGAACTGCCCCGTGGGATAGAAGTCAAGCAACATGGCTGCAGATCAGGAATTTTGAGCCAAGCAACTGATTTGATTCAATGTTGTAAATAAAGCCTGTATCAATGCATCTAGATCTAAACCTAGATCATCTAGTTTGGATGGTGGGGTTAACCCACCACACTCCTAAATGAAGGACTGACAGGTATTTTTCCCCTTGTAGTCAGAAACATGGGCCAGACAACCAGCTCAGCAGCACCAACTTTTCCCCTCCGTTACTTCCTTCCTTCCAGCTATCCTGTGAGGGTTGTCTGTCTCACTGCATTGTCCTGTATGGCCAAGGACCTTCCCATTTCCACCGTTACTCCCTTTGGAAACAGCTGGAGCATTGGAGAGTCCGTGGCAGCAAGGCTGCGTCCCTGGGACTGGGCTGACTTGAGAGCCTGGGCACATCCCAGCAGTAAGACAAGCTAGTGCAGGACAGACCAGAGGGTGGGTGAGGAGAAGTCACCCTGGTTACAGCCATGGCTCCGAGGGGCTGGGTTGTCTGGGCCAGTCCCTGGATATCTGAACCCCCAGGAAAGGCTCAGGCTCAGGACAGCTTCAACGACGATGATGGGTCGGGAAAGGCAGCAGCTCCTCCCTCCTCCTCACACGTCTCCCCTGCTCCAACGTGGGGTGCTTCATGGGCTGCTGTCCTTCAGCAAATATCCACCTCCTCTGGTGTGGTCCTCTCCAGGGGCTGCAGGGAAACACCCGCCCCAGCGGGGTCTCTGCCGGGGCCGCAGGGGCCTCTCTGCCGGGGCTCTGCCTGGAGCCCCTCCTGCCCTCCTGCCGCTCTCCCCTCGGGGCTCGCAGGGCTGTTTCTCCCCCTGTTTCCCTCAGCCCTGGCTGCCGGGCAGCGCTTTGCCCTTCCTTACCCAGGCTTTCCCCGAGGCGCCCGCCCGGGGCTGAGGGGCTCAGCTGTGCCCTGCGCTGGGGCCGTTGGAGCCACCTGGAACCGGCTGTGTCCGGCGCGGGGCAGCCCCGGCCGCTCCCCGCAGGGGCCCACCCGGCAGAGCCCTCACTGCTGCCCGCACCTGGGCACCTGCACCCGGCAGAAGCTGATGTGCTGCAGGTGTTCTGTTTTGGGACACGAAAGCAGAATCTCAGCCAGGCAGAACTGCGCTATCACACCCCGCACGCTTTACTTTCTGGGGCTAACGTAAGTCTCCACCTCGCAGGAGTGCCCGGCACCTTTGATCCAATGGTTTTGTTGTTTTCTACAACATTATTCAAGGCCCAGCAAAACGTGTCTCTTACTTTTAAAAAGCCCAAAAAACTACACAAGCAGTACATGATCTGACTCCACTTAGTTTCTCTACGCAGCGTATGGCCGTTTATGAAGTATTATGGATCCTGGATCCAAGGCTAGCCCTGTCTTTCTGACAGAATGCATAAGCATGAAGAAAATGGGTCCATGGTCATGGAATATGTTCTATTGGAAGAAATACTTTAAAATAACTACATATTTACAACCTGTAGTAATTTATATCAACAGCAGAAGCAGTAAAAAACAGTGAAAGTGCACAAAGTCTCTGTAGAGAAAATACTAATATTAACAAATGAACTGAACAATTTCAGAAGAAATTAAAAGCAAAATTTATTCATAATAAAAGACAATATTCTAGGCAGTATTTTCTCTTTCCCATTTCAGTTTCATTCCCAAATAAATCCTGTGGGTTTTTTTTCCTCTGGAAAGGGCAGTTTTCTCTAGAACCAGATTGCTTTCTAAATTAAATGGGTCTAAAACTGTTATTTTCCAAATAGCAATACTGAAATGAGCAAAAACCTGGTACAGACGGTTTTGCTGCTGACTTCAGTGAAGTTCAATCTTTGTTTCTGAAGAAAACAGCAATTCAGCTCCATACAGGATTCAATAGGTATAGCATCCACATGCATGCATACTTTTCATCCTTAAAAATGAAAATACCAAGCCAATGTCTGTACAGTAGGGATAGTATTTGAGTCACCAGTGAAATACCTCAAGGCAAAATAAGACAATATTAATGCAACAGAGTATAAATTATATTCTGTGGATTGGGCAGAAGCCATAAGCTGCTCTAGTGAAATGATAGCGGGTTGCCTGGTTACTTCAAGCACAGATGTTAAGGAAGATCGCTGTGTAAACCTAGTGTCTTAATGGCATTATTGAGATAATTTTTTAAAAGGTACAATGTAACTGAGGAACATAACCAAACTCTATCAAAAAAAGTGTAATTAGATAAAAGACATCAATTTATTTTAAGAAGGTATATATATATATATTTTTTTTTACAGACACTTACAGAAATCAGGTGAAAAAAATACATTTTATGGACAAAAACTAGTTTCTCTTGCACTAATTTTAAGAAGCAAGACAGTAAAAATAATAAGCATAGAACTAATCTGAACAAAGCCAAACAGGTGACAATTCAGATGCAGCTGTCTTGGAGAAAGCAATGCAACTCAAAACTAGCTCTTGTTCAGCTTGGGTTCTAGTGCCACCTGCTGAAATAACAGTATTTTTCCCCTTGCAACCATAAATATGCAATTTAAATTAATTCACTGCATTAGAGGGCAATACATGAAGAAAGGTCACAAAGAAGATGAGGTGCTTGAGTAATCTAAGTGCACATCCAGAGTGCCATACACCAAGCCTAGCAAATTGAGAACCTTCTCTTGAATGATGTCAACCTGCTCTGAAGGGCAATAGTCATCCAAACTTGATCTGTAACAAGGAATTGAAAAAAAGCATGAGAGAATACAGGTATCACCACCATCACCACATTTTGTATTCTTGTAGTGCTCTGTGTCTAGGCTGAAGCTACTTTCAAACTGTGGTGAGTTCTGCCTCCCAGTATCCCTTCAAAGCATAGCGTCTCGTTACAGCTTTCAGCAGTAACAGCTTGCCTGAAATTGAACAGGAAGTCTGGAGCAGATTAAGAATGTGACCCGTTCATCCTTCCAATTCTACTCTCTTCCTGACTCTGACACAGAACGTGTTGGCAGTCAAAGTTCAAGCAAATGATCTAATTAAAGGACTGGTGGAAAGTTAAGACTGAAAAATTCAAATGCTACTAGTAAAATAGGTAGGAAAACTCAAAAAACAAATATTCACAATCCCTGGGATATAACATTATTTACAGTATCTATTAATGAACTGCAAATAGATAGTAGTAAAAAAGCAGAGCTGACGCTTCTTGTAGGGACTTACTATTTCTGAAGTGATTAAATTACAATAATTTGTCAACAGATACACCGTGGTTTTCAAATTAAGTTTTCCCAGGACAGATCCCTGGTTCTCACAGGTCCCTGGCCTCAAACTCCATCCTGTTCTCCCAAATAATACCCTTACAGTCCTGGAAGCATAACTTTTATCCCATACAAAGCTTTACTAGAGCTTTCTAGAATATAAATCCCTTTCAGCCTATTAGATGAAAATCCCTTCTATCAGAAGTTTCACTGAAAACAGAAATCCTATCTGTAGTGCAATAAACCCTAGAGCAAGAGAGTAAGGAAGGTGAGATTTCAGCCCATGCAGGCTTGTCCAAGCTAACTTTGCTCTAACTAGCACAATTGATAAAAGTAGTGGAGATGTATGAACCTCAGTGACAGCTATCAATCTCAGCACACTCAAGGCCTCATCACAGGCTTTACATAGCCCGTGATGAAGTTCATTAAGCCATCGTACTTTCACTGCTTTTGAAATCTGTGCTAGCTACTCTAAAACCTAGTAAAACCAGCCATCAGCACAGAACCTTGCCTTAGCTGTGTAGATACTGTCACTGCCTTATGATCAACATTTTCAAATGTCAGTTTTCACTACACTGTAGACAGAATTTAAGATGTGCCAACCAGTGCTATATTGATAGAATCATTCAGCTTCATAAGCACAGTCTGAGCATTTTAAAGTGAAAGTATCTACATAGTCTTACCGAGCAACTGTCACAAGTGTGGGTTTAGGCATATCTTTTAGTAGAACTTTAATGGATTGTAGGAGGCCTTCAATCTCCTCTTCAGTGCTAACATGGTGAGGAAGCTCCATATAATCACAGGTCAGACCAGCCTGATGGACCTACATGTAAATTAAAAAGAGATTTAATTTCAGCCGATGAATTACGGATACAGCTTATCTGTGTAAAAAATCTCTAAGATACCATACCTAGCCCAGTAGGTAACTTACACCTCTTCAGGCAGTAAGAGTTGGGCTTTTTTCCCCAACTTGTTCTTTAAACAAAAAGAATAAAATTCTGGAGGTTGTATGGATTGTTTCATTACCTCCAGCATGCTGTACCTCTCCTATGAATTCAGAGTATGCTGCAGCCCTTGAAGATGATAGGTCTGATCTTTTACAAATAGGTATCTTAAGTTCTATAAAGTATATCAACAGACCCTGTTGATATGAAACCTTCCTTCACAGGAAGCAGCCTGAGACATCACAGTCCTTAAAGATCACATTACTGTTGCCTAAATATAGAGAAGCAGAGTAGAATGTTAGAAGCTTTAAAAAGAAAAGCTGGCCTAAGTAATACAACATATTAAAAAAAAAAAAAAAGTACCAAAATCTCACAAACTCCTGAATTGAGAAGCAAGTCTGAGATGAAATGAACCATGATCTTTTCCCTCCCTGTTGAAGCTGGTTTTGAAATCTGTCTACTTTCTGCTGTTTTACCTAGTCACCTACCATTTCATAGTCTGGGCTTTCCATCCTGGTTTTCAAACTGTGAACTAGTTGAACAAGTGACTTCATTCTGGAGTTAAAACAAAATCAAAACTTGTTACATAAACAGTTGGAAACATATATATTTACCTTAAGTGGTAAAAAAAAAAAAAAAAAAAGAAAAAGGAAGCAGAAAGTAGAAGTTATCGTGGCCTAGGATTTGAAAAGAAATTTGCCTCTCTGTGTCATCTTGCACCTGAGAAAAATGGAAATTATCAGTACTATTATACTGTTTCATCATGTCTTTCTTAGAAAGCCCCTATACCTGCCTCTGGCAATGCCTCTTTGCATTTCTTTTAGGGCAGACCTGGAGAGAAGCTGTTGTAGCTCAAAGTTGTATGAACTTGACAGGAAATCCCTGTGGTCACTGTTACACAGGTGTGGCAGTAATGGCTGCATTTGATGGGGAAAATGAGTGATTTTCCTATCAAGGGAAAGCTTGCTGTTTCTTTTCAGCTAAAAACATTTAGTTTAAAAGCATAGTGGATACTATTGAGATGTTTTGTGGACACAGTTACTCAGGTACAGCCTTTCATGCACTTTCATTTTTCCACAGAAAGCAGAACCTTCAGGAGCACCAGAGAAGTCCTTCTGCATAAACTCCGTAGCCTGTTGCTTTTTTGAGAGATCTGCTGCACACAGATCACTAAAGTTTTAGTCACCAAACATGCCTCCCTCCGCAGAGAACAGAATTTGCATGAAGCTGTACAAGGCTGATCTTGCAAGGACTACCATGGCACTCAAGACAGCAGACTGCCTTTCCTTTCGTCTGACTTTCTCCTCTAAAACTAAAGGAAAAACGGTAGCCCTGCATAGATCTTGTCCAGCCTCTCTCCTTTTCTGTTAGCAAAGTGCTGGGCTAATCTGTTCCCGAACTACTCTTCGCATTTTAAGCCATTTAGAAATCTCCTACCCAGGATATGAAGCCCACTTCTGTAGGGTCTCTTCATCATCATTGTCACACAAATCTGCAAATGCTGCTTCCAGATCTTCTAGCTGATGAACACGGTTTTCAACACAATCCAGCAAGCCCTCCTTTAAATAACCACATATAAAAGTTATGAAAAAAAGAGGTAAGAATGTCATGGCTTACCCTATGATTTGAATTCTGAAATGACTGATCTACTGGAAGTGGGGAATCAGAAACAACTGATTCATTACTACAAAACATCTTTTCAAGAGGATCAGAATGAATGCCTGCAGAAGCTGTTATACCTTCAGAATAAATCACCTCTCTGCTCTTTCCTACAACAGATGAAAAAAAGCAACATCTACATTTCAGCAGAATACAGAGGAGTAAGAAGCTGTATATGACTAATTGTTGGATTTGTTCCTACAGCACTGAAATGCTCAGATGAGTACAAGCTTTAACTTTTTGTAATGAAAGGAAAATTTAATCTTTCTTTTTTTTTAAAAAAAAATAATTATTAAATCAAACGCATTTTCAGAAAAACAGAAGAAAAATTGATGTTTTGAGGTTCTATCAACTTCGCATGCCTAAAAAGACATGGAATTAATTTAAAATGTCAATTATTGCTCTGATCCTGCAAAGGTTTATGCCCTTTCTTAAAAAGTTCAGAACACATAAAGAGGCAATCTTCTTGGAGTGAGGCATGCAAACATTTGCAGAAAGAGATCCTACATACCAAGTGAAATAGCAATGCTTGGCGTATTTGGTATTAAAAATGCTCATGCAGTGGTGCGTGAAGGAAATTAAAAAGCACTTTGCAATAGATGGATAACAGTTAAGAACATAACAATTCCCTCTTAGGATTCTGCTGGCTCTAAACAGATGCTGCCTCTTTTGGTCAGTGATGTCAACTTTGGGCTAATATTTAAGAGGAGCTGAGAGGGTATCAATCATTCATGAAGTACAGCTTTATGATCCTATGCTGGGGTATGAATAAAACAGTTTTATTAATAAAACAGTTTTATATCACATCTGATCCCCCTCTATACTCCTTAAAAAACAAAACCAAACAAAAATTGCCAAAACAACACAACATTATCTTGTAGTGTGATAGAAATGTAACCATACTCTGGAATTTTAAGAGACTAGATATGTAGAATATTTTCTGAAACTCTGAAAAACACAAAGTTCACTAGTTTTCTACCTTCAAACCCTTTAAATTGACTGTCTCACTATAAAACCATCCATTAATCTGTTCTTGCCTTGTTCAGTTCTATGCCTATCCATTACTCACTGTCTACTAACGATTTCAGTTTCCTCCTATAAATTTGTTGGCTTTTGTAAATAACTTATGCCCTGAAACCATATTGGGAATTTAAATCACACGTGTTTACCCTTTTCACATTTAACTACCTTTTAAACTGGTAACTGTTTTTATCGCTGATTGACTAACAAATATGAAAATGAATTTGGCAATCTTCCACCATATCTCCATTTCTTTATACACACATATTAATTAGGATTCAATAATCTGTGATCATTATATATGTTGAATATATTACACTCTCTGTAACAGTGTTCAGATGAGATTACTAAAACAAAGATGAGATCTTGTTTAGAAATTACTTGGTGTAGTGACCATTAACATGGCTGTCTCCATGATTTGGGCTCGTGGCTGAATGACTATTTTGGCAGCTACAGCAGGCTTACATTTTCATGATTCAGAAGCGTGCAATGCATACAATGAAAAGTACATTACAGGGTATAATACTGTCCTTTCCACATCTAAATAAATAGGTACAATACTAGTTAGGCACTCAGCACAGCTCTGACTATCAAGGAAGAGCAACTATGGCAAAGGAGGGAAGGGCCGGGGGCGGGGAACCCCAAACCAAAAAAAGCCCCAAACCAAACCCCTGTTAAGTTATAAAAAGAACAAGATTGCAGATGACTTACTGTGTTTTCATTTCTTCCTTGTCAATTACAACTTGTTAACTAAAATTAATTTTCACACTCATGCGAAATATTTATGCATTTCACACATTTAAACATTTAATAGG
The DNA here is from genome assembly GCF_031877795.1 of Strix aluco. Taxonomy (NCBI): domain Eukaryota; kingdom Metazoa; phylum Chordata; class Aves; order Strigiformes; family Strigidae; genus Strix; species Strix aluco. The sequence continues at coordinate 90,436,983 of NC_133931.1, read as the reverse complement.
AAAGAACTCCTAAGATGCTGCTGATTAGCATGCTGCACAGCTTAATTGGAGACCACTTCATTAAGCACCTTTCATAGGTTCTTTCCTTGTTGTAACTCATTTTTATTGGGTAAATCAAAAGAATCATTGCCTCATACATCCCACAAGGAAACACCATACCTCTGTTGCATTTCTATGAGGCTTCTTGAAACTGTACAACTCTTGCAAAAGCTCATATTCTGTCTTTGAAAAAGAAAGAAGAGGTAAAAAAATAGGGTCTTCACATGAGAAACAAAATCCTTAAAGCCCTCCTCCTACAAAAAAAGAATCTAATGGCTAAGATCATTCCTCTACTCTAGTACTGCAGACAACTCTGAATAAATGCAGGTGGGGAGGCTGTGAGGCTCGAGAAAGCAGTGCTTCATGGCCTCAGCCAAACATTTTGCAATTGCTTAACTTTAAGCCTGACTTCAAGAACACAGCTTTAAAAGCTAAGTATTTACAGTCTATTAGTTAAAGAGTCTCTGAAATTAAACATACATTTTGCTGAACTATGGTCCCAATGAGATGCTGAGTAAAACTGAGATAGTGGATTTAGGCAGACAAAACCAACAGGAGAGTATGACTATAAACAAAAAACAGACAGGTAAAGGCTTCAGGTTGGTTGGCCAAGTTCACAAGTAAACTATTACAGGGGCTTGTCAGCTCTACTCCCTGATAATATTCAGGTTTATCAAGGATAAACAGATCTCTTTATTTAACAGCATTCAAAAGGTGAACACTTGAATTTTCCAGGAGTAGAGGACAGACTATTCAATTTTTACAGAACTGCAAAGCATCTTTAGGGCAATGTTTTGGATTTTAGACTTTTTTTGGTGGGAAGACAATACCCTTCTGTATTGGTGAACCATCTTTGCTTTTTAGTTTTTCCCTTGTATTCTTACATTTCAAGTGTTAGCTTGTGAAAAATTTTTGGATGGAATTACCATAGTTTACAACAGAGGGAACCTGGTTAAGAAGTATTAACTGTAAATGAAATGATATCAAAAAAGGTACACAGGATGCTCTAACTGGGAAACTATCATAGCACAAAACCAAAAGAAAGCACAAGAAATAAAACAAAAAGCCTACCACTACGAACCCCCCGCAAAACCAACCAAACACCACCCCCACCCCCCTCCCCAAACTCCCCCATTATTTTATTCAGGATGTATTTTACCTAAGAGAGGTACTGAACTTTATTCTTATATGGCAAGACCCCCACAGTGCTTTCCATTTGCTGTACGCTTCTCTTTGTGATTCAGAGCAACTAGCATTGCACATTGTCTGAAGATACTGTGATCATAAATACTGAATGTCAGAAGCTAACAGAGGTCAGGGACACTATATTCACTTCTTTACATTGAAGCAGCCTAGCTGAAACTAAAAGATGTCAGATGTTCGCCAGCACAGGCTGATGTTAGACCAGTGTTATAGAAAGATTTAAATGCTACAAAGAGTCTGGATACTGCAGAAAAAAATTGTAAACCTAAATGCCAATTTCCAGGGCAGATTAGTTAGTTCCCAAAAATCCTGTTCACATCAAGAAAAGCTGTTAACTGCTTTGCACCTTTAAGGATCTACATATTTATGACTCGATACAGGTGAGCTACCTTTGCTGTGCAGGCAAGTTATAAATGGAATACAAGGCAGAGTCTTAAGCTGAGAGACATGGCATCGGAGACCATAGTTGGTTGCTTACCCTTATACTCAGCAGTCCAGACAGAGGAAATGAGAGTAACAGCCTCTCATCAGAAAAAGTTACCACTCTTTGGGGGTAAAGAATGATACAATCTGTCATCCTTCCCTGATGAATCTTGCTGTGGGTATTTGGAACATTACCTTTGGAAACCCAAACATAACTTTTATGTCCCAAGTGACAAGCAGAAGTGAGCCATACATCTTTGAGCTTGAATGTGCACTCAATACCTGTTTCAAATATAAGGCTCTACCCCTGTTAGGTTGTTGTACTTCTCTGGAGTGTACACTTCCTTAGAATGTCTCTCCTTCAAATATTATCATGATTTACTAATCATGATCAGCTGATCTGCTGATTTAGCCTAGGTGAAAATTTCTCCAGACATCAATGCTAGGACTGGTACCCTTGCGAATGTAAGAGGCCTTTCCATTGTCATGCTTACCTTTGTGTACATTTCTTTGAACGGATTTTTAACTGAAAAAAAATCTAAGTCAATGTCTAAAACATATGCATCCCCTTTCTGCAGTACTTGGCAGACATCTTTAACTATTTCCCTTATTGGGCATTCCCTGTTTCTGAGAGAGCTTGAAGCTGAGCACTCTGACAATGTTTCTGCCTTGTTCCAGGCACTTGCATTTTGTATTTCCTTTTTCTTCAGACTTGGGGTGCTGTGATCAAGGTCACCAGGAGCCACTGATGAAGAGGCAGAAACAGTGCTTGCTGGGTCATCTGTATTTAGCTTCAGTCTCTTAGCAGATGCTACGTCGCCATTTTCTTCCTGGCTGTTTGATGCTTCAGTAGGATTGATGAGAATGACATGTAAATTTAAAGGCTTCTGGTTTTCTAGCTGATCAGCAGGGACATAAAGACCATCACTTAAAAAGTAATGATCTGTACCTGTAACCCTACAATTGACAATAACTCACAGTTAATATACTCCTTTGCAAAGAGCTTAGAAAAAAGCATGTACACTTAAGGGATTCGGAGAAGAATGAATAGATGATTGATGGGTAACAAAGGCAATAAAACTGTGTACAAAAAATTATTTATTTTAATCTGTAGGTTTTTAAATTGAAGTTTTTTATACTTCTTTATTGCTGAATCAATGTATTAAAATTCACTTTGTATTTTTTATAACAGCCCTACAAGGTTTTTAATGGGTAAGAAAAAGATTCTACATTATGTGCTACTAAGATTAATTTGCTATTGAATTGCATTTTGAAGAAAACATTCAGAATTTAACAAGATACTGTTGATATTATGGCATATAAGACTGCAAAGCTATAGATATTTTGTCTTGGATTGCATATTTTTAAAGGAAAATTCTGTTAGTTGTGTTTTGAGAATTACCATGAAACCCATGGATATTAATTTAGTAAAAGTAAAATATTATGAATTAATAGGTAGCATTTAACTTTTCTTTACCACCAATACAGATTCCCTGTTCTAAGTGGGAAAGAGGAGGTAGCTTGAGGATGAATAGCGACACATCAAGGGAACCCATTTAATTAAAAACAAACAAAAAACAACATGAAAAACTCTGCTTACAGTGAAAATGTAAAGAATATTATTTTCAAGCCATATTTCAGAACATTAAACCTTAAGTATCATAAATTCATATTAAAAAACAAGCTTAAGAAGTGTGAACTTCTGCTCACTTGTGTTAAGGCTTTATTTGATACAGGGTATCATTGTCAATCAACCACAAAGACAAATAATTTCATGAGCAGCAGAGACGTGAAGCTTAGTTCCCTCATGTCTGGTAGCTGGATTATCCTAAGCCTGCTAAGGTAAGAGCCTGGATCACAACTTCATCTTGTTGATGGAGCATTCACAGGGCCTTTTCTCAGAAATTCTCCAAGGTTCAACACGAGCTCATGCTACCGCCCTTCCCTTAGTGGGACACTAAGGCATCTATTGCCTATCCAGCCACTGTTGTCAACAGAACTTTTAGGAAATTCCTATTTCTGAGGACTCTTTTCCAGTCTTCCTTCATGATTTTTGTAAGCCTAGAACCTGAAGAAAAGATACGTGACTGTCTTCAAAAGGCAGCTTGAAACGTTTTCAAGGTTGCTAAGGTGACCAGAGGATCTGTGGGAGAGCTATTCAGCCATCATGAAGTACTTCTATATGTGTGCTAGTTCTCATGGTTAAATGTAACTGAAAGCATTAGCTTTTCTCTTATTATTTATGTTTACTTTAGGCCTCAGATTCAGAACTTTAGAGCTTCTGTGTTTTTAGGTGGTAAAACAAAGCATTTCTCTGCTGCCTTCTGTTAAACTTGCTTCAAAAGATTTATTCTGATATGCTGGCAAGAGGCACGATTTGTAAATGTCCATTCAAAAATTACAATGCAGTGAACGTGGTGAATGCAAAATTATCATTGACTGAATCCCGCAGAATTATGAGGGGCTGTCACTGGAACTTGCGTCACACAATGATTAAAATTGGATGGGACACCTGGAAGTCTCTTGTCAATGATCTGATGGAAGCAGAACTAACTTCAAAGCTAGATGAGGCTGCTGAGGACCTTGACCAGTTGAGTTTTGACTTTATCAAAGAATGGAGAATTCTCTGTCTGCTTGTGTACCTGTTTCAGTGCTTCACTAGCAGATAAATTTTAAAAAACCCACAACCCCCCCCCCCAAAACACACATGAGAAAAACAGAATCATCAAGGGAAGGGAAGGGAAGAGATTTCTCCTCTTATTCAGCACCAGTGAGACCACATTTTACATACTCTGCTGAAGTTTGGGCCTCCAGGACAAGACAGATGACAACAAACTGAAGAAGGGCCGCTAAGGTGATTAGAGGGCTGGAGCACATGACAGGGAAGCTGAAGGAACAGCGTTTGTTTTGTCCTGATAAGGAAGGACTGAGTAGGATCTAACTGCTACCCTCTGCTACCCAAATCCTCTGTTAAAAATTACTGCTTTCTGAGATTTTGACTTTAATGAAGAGGACTAATTTAAAACTTGGGTAGCTGAAATGAAATGTAAATAGTTAGAATTTCCTACAAAAAAATAAAATTTAAGGCACAATTTTAATGGTACCCATGCACACAAATAGTCATATTAGGTCCTACGGGACTCACAAATACCCGTTAAATTTTCATTTTTATCCAAGAATACAAAAAACCTCACCCAAGAAGAGCTACAGAGACAGCATTTATATTATTAGCATATGACAGCAGACAATTTACCTGATTGTAGTTGTTGATATGTCTTTCCCAATTAAAAAATGGTGTTTTCCTTCTGAGATCTGCTGAGCCCAAGGTGGGTGAAGCCATACTACTTGAGAAATATGGCCAGCATAAACAGCAGGCATAATCCAGTTCTCAATACTTAATTCACTGTAATGAATGGAGAAAGACTGGAGATAATACTGTTACTTTCCCTGTAAGTAAAACATGGTCAGGAACACAACAAACATCTTCCACATCTTGAAAGCCCCCATGCAAATCATCTGAAATTAGCACTCTGTGTAAGGTTCATGTCAAAGAAACAAAAAGAGGGAAATCTTTACTCATAAGACAGAACAAAAATGTCAACAGTAGAATTTTAAAAGTTAGGATTATAGAGTGCTATCAACTTCACTCTTCGCATAGCACTCTGATTATAAACTACACGGATTTGTTGTCCTTTTTCTCTTGATACATCACACAGAGGAAAGTACAAGGAGCATCATCAACACTGATTAAATAACTTCAAACTGAGCTCAAGGGAATATTTTACTGTAAACTGCTCTAAGTAGATTTTAAATATAATCTCAGTAATTAAAGTGAGTCAATCACCACCTACAGAATAGCAATTTTCCTGATTATCAACACCTCACTTTTTTAGGTGTATGATATAGTCCACAAAACTTCTTATTTATCCAACAAAGAAAACAAAATATTGACTACTGGTAGCGTGATACAATTACTTACATCATCTCGTCATTGCTGTAAATCACCGTGACACTGAAGCAATCGATACTTATTTTAAAACAGGAAAAGAAAGACAATAGGCAAGGATCACTCTGTGGCTTGTTACCTACCTGAGAAGTTGGGGAAAATATTGATCTTAGTGATCTTAATAGGAAAAGCTTGTTCAACCTCACGTATTCACATCAACACAGGTGATATTATTTCAATCTCAAAGTCAATTTTTCAGTATGAAGAGACAAAGGCTGTTGTAAACCCATAGCTCTTCAGACATAAAGCATCCACTCAGTCTTGTTACTCAGAGGAACTACTAATTGGCCTAGTAACATGATATACTAAACAACTAAACAAAGTAAATTTGTAAGTCTTAAATGGCTTGATATGCAACTTAAAATATTTGACCACATTCAAAAAACACCAACATAACCTTTTTCGTCCAAAAAAATAAAGTTTCCAGCAAAAGTGCAAAGACAGAAGATATAGCCTCAGGCTGACTTATGCCTCTCTTGTTCATACATCCTACACAGTCATACCAATATTCACTGTAAATCAAAGGCAGCATGAATCAGACTTAAAGTATTCTGATGCAGTACCCAGGATTTACCTAAAAAGAGCTTCTTTGTCAAATACAGTATCTGCAGGCATATTCACAGGAATGAGAAGGTCTGGATGGGAATCAAGGTGAACAAAGCTGATGTTACTGGCAGGAAGATGCTTTGAACCAATAGCACGATAGATGAAAGGCAGCACCTAAAACAACACAAATAAAAATATTTCCACTGTAACCAGTGAGCTGAAAAATGCAACGGCTTTAATAGCAAAAACATTAGTCCCAGTTAGAGGGAGGACATGTAAAACACTACAAAGGAGAAACAACTCTGGTGGCAAGGCAGCTCATGAACTGTAATAATGATGAGCCCAAAAGGTCCACACATGAGAAGCTGCTGAAGAATCACAGCTCTACTCCCTCCTTCCTTCTTTATAGGAAGTCTTGTTTGCAGAAGCTCTTCTCACTAATCATTCAACTCTATTTCTAGGTTTTTTTCATTTGCCATTGAACCCCAGGAATGCCCTTCCTCTTCTGCAGAACATTGCCTCTGCATTGCCTTCTTCATGCTATAAAGCTTCCTTCCTTACTATGCATGAGTGCTGTGGAGATGAAAACATCTCATTACTTGTGTTTTGTAAGTTAACTGATGTAGAGTGAAAACTGACCCCACCATCATTTAAACTGTAGCTGATTTTTTAATCTATCCCCCTTGAAGAAAGGGCTTAATTCTTAATCCCTACATGATTTAGTGGCTGCAGTGAAGAGACTACCTTTCTCAACTGCCCAACCTTATCCCCTGGTGAAGGTCTTCACTCAAAGGTGGGAAAAACAGGAGATAAGGCAAACCACTGAAGTACAATAATGTAGGGTGGTCAAATGAGAAAACTGATGGCTGATTCATGATACCTCTTACACTGAACTGCAGTACATGGAGTCCCTCCCACAATTACAGGACAGTAACTGCCTTAGCTGTCAGAACAAATCCAGTAAGGACTGTGAATCACAGTCCTCTTATACAGGGAATGTGAAGATTGTAGAAGGACTGGGCAAAAAAATTACATATGATCTCTACATTCCAACAGAAATTCAGCTAATTTTTTGGCATAAAACTGATTAAGATGACAAAGTGTGTGTACTGCCAGACATAACCATAAAACATGACTGACAGCTGAAATTTGGACTATATTCCATCTGCCTAGTAATCAATTCCTCAGTTTACCCACTACATATGCAGTTATATGTATACTACTGTAATAGTAGATAAGACAAGGTTAAAAATAACAAATGTTCCCTGATCCATGACTTGTACTTCTTTGGAAAAAGGAAGTAATCTGGCCTACCAGAACCAGTTAGTTTCACCTCAGGTAAGTGTTACTACAGACTGTGAGAGGAGGAGAGGATGGAGGAAGACATGAGCGACTAGGATCTCTAACCTTGAAAGTTCTCCTGCTTTGGATTAAGAGCAAGATTTCCTTTACATCAGCTGTTATTATTAATCAAAGTATGATGTATCTAGTGACACCTTGCCCTAGAGGAAGGTCAGTGTCAGCAAAGGACCACATAAAGTTTCTGTGAAGTTCTTGCACTTTGAGATGAAAGGTCATATATGCTTTATGCAAGATAGACCAATGCATATTCACACATATACTGAAAACACAGCATATACATTCACTATGAATAGACTTTGTTAATTGAAGACAGAAGTTTAAAGAACAAAGCAAAGATGAATCATTAATAGTCATTATCTCAGCACTCCTGTCACGGTGACACTCTTAGTCCTTGGTTACCACAGAAAACCAGCTATCACAGCACCGTGTACTTCAGTGAGTTAGCAAAAATGAACTGTGTTAAACTATTAACTTACAAGTTCAGAACCTTATTATCTTTAATAAACTTTACTGCACTAAAGTTTTCTATTTGCAAGACACTGATAGCATTAATATTTTTCACTTTTATCTCCAGGTCTTCATGCCCCCAGCAATCCTCACTGAAATCCGCGAGCTTCTGCACCACTGGGTAAGTACTTAGTAGTATTTAGTACTAAGGCTTGGTACTTAGGACTAAGTACTTCGTAGTACTTAGGACTAAGGCCTCAGCTTACACTACTATACACAAACCATACAGCAAACCAGAAGTAGTTCAAAAGCAACTCCTCCTTCCTCCACTTGTTTAACTACACTAAAAAAGGGAAGTTCCAAATTTAACATTTCTCATCAAGCAGCAGTCATTCTGCTTGTTGGGACATGATTATCACAGAATCACAGAATCAACTAGGTTGGAAAGGACCTTGAAGATCATCTAGTCCAACCATTAACCTAACACTGACAGTTCCCATCTACACCATATCTCTCAGCGCTATGTCGACCCTACTCTTAAACACCTCCAGGGATGGGGACTCCACCACCTCCCTGGGCAATCCATTCCACTGCCTAATAACCCGTTCTGTAAAGAAATACTTCCTGACATCTAGTCTAAACCTTCCCTGGCGCAACTTGAGGCCATTACCTCTTGTCCTATCGCTTATTACTTGGTTAAAGAGACTCATCCCCAGCTCTCTGCAACCTCCTTTCAGGTAGCTGTAGAGGGCGATGAGGTCTCCCCTCAGCCTCCTCTTCTCCAGACTAAACAACCCCAGTTCCCTCAGCCGCTCCTCGTACGACATGTGCTCCAGACCCTTCACCAGCTTCGTTGCCCTTCTCTGGACACGCTCGAGTAATTCAATTTTTGCAGTGAGGGGCCCAAAACTGAACACAGTAATCGAGGTGCGGCCTCACCAGTGCTGAGTCCAGCGGTAAGATCACTTCTCTGTCCCTGCTGGCCACGCTATTTCTGATACAGGCCAGGATGCCATTGGCCTTCTTGGCCACCTGGGCACACTGCTGGCTCATGTTCAGCCAGCTGTCAATCAACACCCCCAGGTCCCTCTCTGACTGGCAGCTCTCCAGCCACTCCTCCCCAAGCCTGTAGCACTGCTGGGGGTTGTTGTGGCTGAAGTGCAGCACCCGGCATTTGGCCTTATTGAAACTCATGCAGTTGGCCTTAGCCCATCGCTCCAGCCTGTCCAGGTCTCTCTGCAGAGCCTCCCTACCCTGGAGCCGATCAACACTCCCACCCAACTTGGTGTCGTCTGCAAACTTACTGAGGGTGCACTCGATCCCCTCGTCTAGATCATCAATAAAGATGTTAAACAAGAGTGGCCCCAAAACCGAGCCCTGGGGGACACCACTCGTGACCGGCCTCCAACTGGATTTAACTCCATTCACCACAACTCTTTGGGCCCGGCCATCCAGCCAGTTTTTTACCCAGCAAAGCGTGCGATCATCTAAGCCTCGAGCAGCCAGTTTTGCCAGGAGAATGCTGTGGGAAACGGTGTCAAAGGCCTTACTGAAGTCAAGGTAAACTACATCCACAGCCTTTCCCTCATCCAATAAGCAGGTCACTCTGTTGTAGAAAGAGATCAGGTTTGTCAAGCATGACCTTATATATAATTATATAATAGTTATATAATTATATTTAGCAATTTGCTGTCGACATGTGTAGCGTTGAGTTTCAAAGCACCGCACTGATGCCTAGCTAATTCTAAGAGTAGTGTAACATAGGTATTATCTCTTTTTAACTATAGCGACTACATCCCAAAGGAAAAAAAAAAAAGTGAGTAATAATTGGTTAAAAAGATGCCAAAATCCGATCATGGCATTAATTAACTTGAATCACGGAATCAGGAAGGAAATTCAGGTCACTTGAGCACTGAACTACATTTAAGTTTCAGCAACGAGAAGCGGGGGGGGGGGGAGGGGGGGGGGGGGAGGGGGAGAGGTTTGTGCAGGCTTGCGGAGGCGCGAGCTAGTCCCGAGGCAGCGCTCAGCGACTCGCTTCCATGGCGGAAGCGCAGCTTCCCGGGAGGGCGGCGGTACGGGGGATCCACTGGGCACCTCCCTTCGCCTCCACCTGCCAGGCTAAGCCTCCACACGGCGGAGAAAGCAAGCAATCAAGCAAGCTGCTCCCCATGCACCACCCGGGGCGCCCCCCATTCCGGCGCCGGGCACTCACGTCCTGGTGGTCCTCCACCACCCACACGGGCAGCGCCGAGTAGGCCCGCAAGCAGCCCCCGCGGGCCCGGGCCCCGCTGCCGGCCCCCGGGCCCCCGCCGTTCATGCCGCGGCGGCCACAGGGCGGGCAGCGCCCGGCGCGGCCTAGCCTCCCTCCCTGCCTCCCTCCCTGCCTCCCTCCCTGCCGGCGGGTGACGCTTCCGCCCTCAGCGCCCTCCCACCATTTTCCTCTTCCGGAGCCGGCGCGCTGTGGGCCGGGCCGGCCTCGGCGGCGGGGGGCAAGGTGGGCTCGGCGGGGCGGGCGGGGGCTTCGCCTGGGCCGCTCCGCTCTGGTTGCGGTTCCTTGCGTGGCGCGGGGGGCCTGGGGACAGGGCGGGCGGCGGGGGCAGGACCGCGGGGTCGGGGTGGCGGGGCCCAGGCGGGCCCGGCCGGCCTGCGGCTGAGGAGAGCGCTCCGCGCGGGGAGCGGGGCCCTGCGGCGGCGGGAAGGCGGCCGGGTTTGTCTCCGCTCTGTGTCCTGCCGACCCCTCGCTGGCCGTTGGCGGCCCTTACAGACCGTTGGCAGGCGGTAGTTGGATGAGGCCGAGTCTCGGTGCCCTCTTGCTCTCAGCTGTGTGTCTACAGGGAGAGAAGAGTTTTTTCGGTGTTCTTTAAGGAACCGGTGTTACTTTTGTGTGTGATGGCTTCCCCCACCACAATAAATTTCTAGGTGACAGGAAAAGGAGAGTTCGGCCTTTCCAGTGTTTTTGAACTTATTCAAATCTAAAGGAAAACTGAGTCTGACCAAAGTTTGTAGCAGAAGGAGCTTTAAAATAATTTGGGAGTTTAAAATAATTTCATTTTTTGGGGTATTTTTTTTTCAGCTGCAATTCTGTGCACTCTGAACCAGTGACATTAAGGTGGTAGAACCAGAGCAGTTATCTGGTGTTGGGGAAGATTTGGAACTCTGTTTAAGAGAGAGGTGATAAACAAGACCTTTTGTTTGAATGCTATGACACCTTAAAAAGAAATGTGCTTTAAGTCAAGGTACGGTGGTACAGTGGCCTTTGCTTTAATTTGTTTAAGATAACAAGAGTTTAGCTCAGCCTGTTTAAATAAAATTAGGTAAATATCAGCAAAGTACAAAACAGTTTTCAGTTACAAACCTGAGCTATGTGAGATCATGACTAGAGAACTGAAGCAAAATTGATTCAGCATCTAATGGATTAGAATTAATAATGACAAAAATTTGCACTGTTGCCAGACAAAATAATGGAAATGGACTCTCCCCCCCCCCCCCCCCCCCCCCCATTGCTTCTGAGAGCCTTTAGAGGGTTGGAGGGTACTGAGAAGTCACAGGCTGACTGGAAGGAACAAGTGGCTTTACCATCATGGCCCCTACCTGCTAGAAATGCAGGATTCTCACTTACTTTGGCCTATGGTTGCTCTGGAGAGGGAATGAATGCTGCCACCACCAATTCCAGTGACTTCCACAAAGCCCTGAATGTGTAAGGAGAGACTTAGGGTCTTCCTGATTCTTCCTCCTTCATGTCAGTCCTTTGCCCCTTTGTTTCTTTTCCTTTCTCCCTCCAGTTCACCAGAAGTGTTCTGCTGTCTCTCAGCAACCTACATCTTTTTCCTCGCTGGCAGCAGAATGCAGCTGAAAGGAGTGCTCTGAGCAGTCTGGGTTGGCCATGTTGCATGGTAGCAGGTGGGAGAATATTCTGTCCCTATACTACTTCAGCATCAGCATCCTCAAAGCCTCAGTAAAAGGGAGGCTTTGTTTTCTTTATCTGGTGATCTTTCCAATTATGTGTGTGTCTCTCTCCTTTCTTTGTCTCCTTCCTCTCAGGGAAAACAGGATTTGACTCCTGCGACTGCTTAACTATTTTTTTTTCTCTATCCATTCCAGCCAAGACACCATGAATAATTTTTTTATTTTATTTTAAATGTTTTTTTCCAGTTCTGGAAATTTAACACTGTAATTAAAGAATGAATTTTAACTTTAATGAAGCACAGTGGTTTTCATTTATAAACATTAATACAGTGCATTGAATACATGCATAGTTTTGAGCAAGACTTAAGGCTGCTTGAAGCAGTGACTATTGCTGGAAAGGTAAGAGGGCCAAGCTGGCAGCTGAGGGATTTTTTGAGAACCGTTTATTTCAATGAAATTGGAGTTACAGTGCAGTCTACATAAAAGTTTTTCTGTAACCTGTAAGATTCTCGTTCCACAAAAATACACCTACCTAACTTAAAATACTTTGAAGTATCTTTGAATTTGGTCCTTTACTAAATTGGAGTCTCAATTGTGAACATAAATTGGTACTATCTCATTTAAAATTTATGTGATTTGTTGGACTGGGAAAGTTCCAATGAGGTGTTAGTAAAGCCATTCTGCCTGAAGTGTAGAATCATGTTTTAGAAAGGACTTGTTATGGGACTTTAGATGAAAATTGCAGTTGTTAAAATGAGTGTTTTCTTTGGTGTGGGGTATCTGAAGGCTTTACATCAAAGTGTCTAGTGAGTACTAGTAGAGGTGCTTGTATGCTTGGCCAGTCGTATCAGTCATTTGTTGAAATTAACGTTGCCCTACTTCAGAGAGCATGGACCAGTTGGGGCTCTGGGTTAAAGACAGTAGAGTGCTTTTGTGGATTAGAGGCTTAAAGGAGTCAAAGGGACATAAGTGACCTGTACTAGAGGTCCAAGGAGCACAAAGCGCAAGTCAGTGACAGTCAGTGGGCATCGTTCACTGCTTCTGCTGAAGGAAACTGCAGAAACTAATTTCAGCTCTTTGTGAGTAGTTCCTGCAAATGCATTAAGGACATCCTACAAAAATTGTGTGATGCTGGACTTTTATTTTCCTCGTTAAAGGTGAGCCATGTCTTTCCATTCCGGGCGAGGATGTCCCCGTGGTCAGGGGGGACCAGGAGCAAGAACTTCAACACAGACCTACCGCCCTCAGAACCTACGGCAGCTTCACCCTCAGCAGCCCTCCGTACAATACCAGTATGACCAGCAAACTGCCCCTCCAACAACCTATTCAACCCCTCCAACCACTGGTTACATGCCTCCCAGGCCAGACTTTGTGCCCTATCCTCCTCCAGTGCCTCCTTCCACACAAAATCCCATCAGCCAGTGTCCCATGAGGCCACCCTTTCCAAACCACCAGATGAGGCAGAGTTTCCCGGTGCCTCCGTGCTTCCCTCCTGCTCCTCCGCCAGTGCCAAATCCTAGCAATGCTCCCGTGCCAGGAACTCCAGCTGGGCAAAGCACCTTTCCTTACATGATGCCTCCTCCCACAGTACCACATCCTCCCCCACCGCCAGTCATACCGCAGCAAGTCAACTACCAGCCTGTGTACTCCACAGGGTATTCGCAGCAATCTTTCCCACCACCAAACTTCAATAGCTATCAGCACAACTCTGGCTCCTTTCAGAGCAACACTACCAACAGCAGTGGCAGCAGCAGCCATTTTCGGCACACAGGTCAATACCAGGGAGAGAAATCACAAAGTGATCGACGATCCCCGGACAGGAGCAAGCACTACGATGACCACAGACATCGTGAACACAGTCACATCCATGGTGACAGGCATCGGTCCACTAACCATGGGGATCGTCGGGATCGAGGCCGGAGTCCAGATAGGAGGAGGCAGGAAAGCAGTCGACACCGGACAGATTACGACAGAGGAAGGATATCGCCTCATCACAGAAGTTACGAGCGTAACAGGTAACTTGAGGTACCTTTTGCCTGCAGAGGGAGAGCTGTCGTCATTGTCCCATAGTATTTGGTTTCATCAGTGTTCTTCCCTCACCCTTGTTTTTCCCTCTAGCTTAGGGGGTTGAGTCTGATGGAAGGAGCTACTGCTTTGACGTATTTTAGGTACACTGCTTCTGCCTTGCCTTTGTGAGCTGGCACACTTATTGCCCTTGTCCATGGAGATAGGTAGAAGGAAAGAAATTAATTTGAAAACTTGAGTGGGCTGCTGAGTAGTGCTCTACTCTCATGGGTATTTACCATAGAAACTTATGCACATTGTGGCATGAAAGTGGAGTTGGCACAACTTTGTGCAAAAACTATGTGCAAAGTTGAGCCTTACAAAGGGTTACGTCCAAGCACTTCAAGATTTAGGTACCAAGAGTTAGGGTTCCAGATATTACTTGATTTTAGATTTTTTTTTTGAATAAGCCCCGTATTTGTAGAGAATCATTACCTGGGGGGCTTTCTTCTCTGATAGGCGCACATATCTAATCCCTGCAGTGAGGTGTTTTAGTGAAAAGCATGTTGTGCAGTGTTCTTCATCCTGCTCTGTCCTCATCCTTGTGGGAGACCAGTGCAGATGTGTGCAGGCTTCACAGGACCTTCTAGTGAGTGCTTAGACCTGCCTGTGTGATCCTGTTCAGGATGAAGACCTCAGCAAGCCAGCCTGTGATCTCGAAGAGAGGACTAAGTTGAAAATTATCATACACCAGTTAAAAGAAATAGGCAAGTTGTAGACTACATTGACATCTTATGATTCAGCTGGATGAGTGTGGACTGCTTATTTTGGGATGTATCATGAAGTTTGTGTCCTTATGCTTTATAGACACACACAGCTTGCAGATTATGAGCTGACCTGATGCAGTTTGCTGTGTGGTGTTTTAGAGCAAATCATCATCAGTTAAATCTTTCAGATGTCTTAGATTTGCTCTCTTGGTGGCTCTTTTCGTGTCTAATGGTCTAGGTCAGAATATTCAAAGAAATACTGGAAAGTTAAGTATCTAAATATCAGGGCACCTGGATCACATGCTCTAATTCTAGAAGCTGAGCTTTCTCATGTCACATGTGAAACATGAATTTACACATAGTGCCTGTGGAAATGAAGCCACTTTGGTTTAGAGAGATTTAATTACAGAACCTTAGACAGTTATATTCCGAAAAACCCAAATCTCACATTCAGTAAATTTTCTTTGATTTACAAAAGAGGATTTTCCTAAAACTGAATGCAACTGGCATTAAGGCACTGGCCTTTTCTGTATGATGAGCTTGTGGAATTTTCTGCCCTTTGTAGGTGCCTCAACTATTTGCCACATAATTTCACAATTTATTGTTTTGATTTTAAAGTTCAGTTTTAAGTTTTGAAAATGAGTGTTTTCAGTAGCTTGTTTCTCAAATGTTTGTGGATTACTGCTTGAGGCCAACAGCTTCCAGGTCTACTTGACAATGTATCTGCTTACTTTAATAAGAACTGTTTGCCAGCCTTGGTGTGTTTTTTGCACAACATCCATCTCAAGCAAATCACATGGCATAAAATACGCTCTTTCTGAAGACAGAAATCCATGCTTGAACAAAGCATAGGCAGAGAAGGATGAATGAGTGTGGGGAAGAACAATAAATAATTTCTATAAACTTTGTGCTTTGTAAATATACATTCTATTTCATGTTATGCATGTGGAAACATACATACATATGTTCATAAATAATCTTGACTCATTCTGTTAGCCCACCAAACCACCTGAGGCACATATTTATAATTCTGTGTGTATCAGCAGACTTATTTACTAGGAGATTTGGCAGACACACAAATGATTGTGGACTAATGAGTTGTCAGCAGAGTATGAAACCTGCCTGTGTGATCTTTGCTGCCTCGTGTACACAGTGATTTCATAGAATCATTTAGGTTGGACAGGCCCCTAAAGATCATCATGTCCAACCGTTAGCCGAACACTAGTAAGTCCACCAGTAAAGCATGTCCTTAAGCACCAGATCTACACATCTTTTAAATACCTCCAGGGATGGTGACTCAACCGCTTCCCTGGACAGCCTTTTCCAGTGGTTAATAACCCAGTGGGTGAAGAAATTTTTCATAATATCCAATCTAAACCTCCCCTGGTGCAATTTAAGGCCGTTTCCTCTTGTCCTATTGCTTGCTACTTGGGCCAAGAGACTGATGCCTACCTCAATACAAACCTCCATTCAGGTAGTTGTAAAGAGCAATAAGGTCTCCCCTGCATCTCCTTTTCTCTAGGCTAAACAACACAAATTCCATCAGCCACTCCTCACAAGACTTGTGCTCTAGACCCTTCGCCATATTTGTTGCTCTTTGGACATGCTCCAGCACCTCAATGTCTTTCTTGTAGTGAGGGGCCCAAAACTGAACACAGTAATCGAGGTGAGGCCTCATCAGTGGCTGAGTACAGGGGTAAGATCACGTCCCTAGTCCTGTTGGCCACACTATTTCTGATACAAGCCAGGATGGTATTGGCCTTCTTGGCCACCTGGCACACTGTTGGCTGTTAACTACAACCCACAGGTCCTTTTCTGCTGGGCAGTTTTCCCCAAGCTTTCAGTTAACTTAAAGCTCTTTTGCCCCAGAAATATGTTTCAGTGGTCAGGTTCTTTATGTGTATGTGCAAGCTGAGTCTTGGAGATGAGATTCACAGTTTCAGCATGATGCAGATTTTCTGTGTCTATCAGGTTTTTGTGTGTGCTTGAGGTGACTGTCAGAGGGCTTGCCTGCAACACTTGAATGGCTGCTGTGCTGACAAAGCTATTGTGCATGGAATAGGTTTTCTTCCCCTTCCCTGAGGCATTGAGAAGGGTTAAACATACAATAATCTTCCCCTTTGCCTTTCATAAGAGGAGAAGAGGAAGAATGGCAACAAGTCCTGTGGTGAATTTATGGATGGTATGAATTAACTGTCATATCAAGATAGATGGCTTTATGACAAAGACAAGATGGGTGATGGTCTTTTACAAATTTCTTGAAGGTCAGCATTAAGAATGTCTGGATTTTTAGCAATCAGCATGTGTGTGTCATTTTGCATAACATGGTGTCAGCCTGCTTCGGTGCTCCTTTCAGGTTTGGAATGTATGAAATGCCAGATTTCTCATTTAACTTATGTTTTGAACTCTCCAAGGGAGCGGGAGAGGGAGAGGCATAGGCACCGTGACAGCAGAAGATCACCATCACCAGACAGATCCTACAAAAAAGATTACAAGAGAGCAGGAAGGTAAGGAAAGTTACATTCAGTCTCTTGTGTATTTGAGACTCTGTGCATCCACACGTTGAGTTTTTGTGTATGCATATGTGCCTGATTTGAAACACAGAAAAGATGAGTGTCAAATTTATAACCACTGCTTATACATGCAAATATCAGTTATTTCAAGGCCTTGTAGAGTTAGAAACAGGATTAATCTTTGGACATAGGGTTTCATTGCTGTGTCCTAAAGACTTCCTATTACATCTGCTTCCAGTCTGTAAAATACTAAGATTGTTTAAAGTCATTCTATGTTTAGATCATCTTTTAGGAGCTTTTTTTATATTGATGCTCCTTTCCTCCTGAATCCTGGATAGCTGAAACCAGTGCAACATTATTGGTTTTGTAGACAGAGGAGATAACAAAAAAGTCGTTTTCCTATATTTAGCTTTTGAAAGCATTACTCTTGTGATACATAAGTAATATCACAGATTGGTTTGTTCAAAGGAATGCAAGAGAGTAGCACAAGCAGTGTGGCTTCTGTATAATCCTTCTAATAAAACCCTGTTTCTTTTCTCATGCAAATAGTTTGTGGGCTATGTATTAAAACCTCTTTATGTTGTAACTTTTGGTTGTGAGTGCTGTGACTTTTAGTTTTTAGTGATGAGTTTCCAACTTTGGAACAAAATTAAAAGAAGGTTACCTAGAATGCAAGTAGGAATTTTAATCTAAAATAGCATGTGTTTTTTTAAATTCTAGAATAAGGTTTAAAATACAAAAGCACTTTCAGTTTTAAGTCATTTTTTATAGTAGGTCAGAACTAAAAGTACTCTATGGTGCAAGTTAAAAGCAGGAAGAGGCAATTGGGTTTTACTGTTATTTATGATAGAATGATATACTGATCTGAAGCAAACTATTTGTTTTTCATTATAAAACTGTCACTGTTAAAATAATAAAGAGAATTGCTTTTGTTTGCTTTCTTCCACTAAGCCGGTCTCCAAGCAGAGAGAGAAAGAGACCCCGATGGGAGGAGGACAGAGAAAGGTGGTCTGAGAACCAGAGCTCCAGCAAAGAGAAAAATTATACTGCTATGAAAGACAAAGAATCAGAGGAGAATGCATCTGAAAAAAATGAAGAGGAAGATGAGGAATTACTTAAGCCAGTCTGGGTTCGCTGTACCCATTCTGAAAGCTATTATTCCAATGACCCTATGGATCAAGTGGTATGTTTGTGGGAGAACTCTAAAATCACTGTATACAGTCTGTTATTGATTATTTGATTAATATGAACCCTTCATCAGGATCATGTTTTCTGTCATTTAATCCTTCTCTCCTCCCAACCATCTCAGTCTTTTAACCCTGTTAAGGGCTTTATTTGTTGATACTCTATTTTCATCAGTTTCTTCTGTCTGTTTGCATTCAGATTAGTGGTACATGGAAGAGGGGTACTTTTTTGTCTCCAGGAGGGAAGGGTGGGGTTTTTTTCCATTATACCTATATTTGAGCAAAGAAGCCTCAAGCGCCATATATTCCCACAGCCTTGGAGAAATTTTGTACAGAAGCAGGAAGTCAGGATTCTTTGTGTTTGACAATAACATTTGCTGGTGGAGTAGTGATGGGGGGGGGGAGATTTCTGGTTTTTTGTATTTTTCTTCTGTTCATGGTTGGTTGTGGGTTTTTTTTGAGAATGACATGGAGAGTGAATTTATGGTAATTTAAAGCAGGCAACAAAATGAGCTGGATTTTGTGTTTCCTGTGTGTGATAAAATTATTTTTAATTGCAGAATACTTTAACAGGTCTCCTGTTTCTTCTAAACCTGTTAAAAATCAATGCTGAGTTGTACTAAATACTCTTAGCCATAGTTCTGCTTCGTTAGGCCAAAGGTTTGATGATAATGCACCAGCAGATGAAGTCATCTTTCTGCTAATTCACCTGGTGGAGCAATGTAATGGTATGCTAAAGCCCTAACAAGTATTTCCATGTTTCATTGAACTCCACAGATCTGTCTTTTCCCGCTCTTGCTTTTCTTCATGAAACACTGGTACATGTTGTGTTCGTGCACTATTTCGACGCTGTCTTTTTTTATTGTTGTTGTTCTGTTTTTTTAATTAACAGGGTGACTCTACTGTAGTAGGAACAAGCAAGCTCCGAGATCTGTATGAAAAGTTTGACGAGGAGTTAGGAAAGCGACAGGCGAAGGCCAAAGCAGCCAGGCCACCATGGGAGCCACCAAAGACCAAGCTGGATGAAGATTTAGGTAGATAGAAATGATGACAAAGCTCTGAAATTAATCTGTAGTTAACCTGGTTTTGGCAGTTGTGTGCATTTAATAATGTTGGTAGGTTAATATGTGTTTTTTAAATCCTTCCTTTGTATTACATATCCATGGGAGTTCTGCTTTTGCTTTTGACTGAAGTAAAGCTAGATTCTTTACCCAGAAAGCCTAAGGGAAAATGGAGAGTATCCAGCACTGCCTTATGGTAAAGTCTCTTCCATGGCATGAAAGCACCCTGAGCATGATCAGATAGGCCAAAGCATGGCACACAAGAGGCTTTGAGGAGCTTCTGGTCTTATATTTCTAAAAAGGAAGTAAGAGTAGTGGTGATAAACTCATATGGATGCTTGTTATGGCACTGAGTTCATCTTTCTTCTGGATAATCAAAATATGCAGCTCTCCTTACTAAAATCTTATGCAGAAGTATCTTTTCAAAACATAGTTTGTCTGCACTGTTGTGCATCGCCCATATGGATCTTGCAGTGAAATAAGTCTGCTAGCTGTATCAGTTATTGGGGAAACACTGACTGAATTAGCAGGGCATACTTTTTGATAACAATTTGTCTACTCAGAAGTCAGTGAAAGCTATTTTTCTTACTTTGTTTTGTGAGAACTGTTAGCTGCTCCTTTTATACTTCCAGCATTTCAGTGTTTCATAGTGTGTTTTTCAGTTGCATTGGTTCAAGAAGTTCTTAGGCATATCCCATTAATTTAGATACTCTGTTGGGCTTGCTTTGTAACTGATGCTTCATATTTGCCCATTGAGGTGCTTCAGACTCTCATATCTGAGCCTAGCAACTCATTAAAAATCACATATCAAATATTCTGAAGTTGAAGTACAGGTATATAATGACATGGTCAGTTACATGCTGGCAGTATATAAGATACAATAAAAGTGAGAGAAAAAAGTAAACAGATTAAATGAAATGTGAATTCACTTTAGTAAAGGAAAAACCTTTTTTACTTTTTTTGAACAGTGGATTTGCACGTATTTAAATTCACTCAGGAATCACTAGCAAAGTTATAGGGTTTTTGAGGAGGTATATTTTCACGTAGATGAAGCAAGGACAAAATTGCTTCATTCAACATACCTGCGTAAAGCTTCACTTCCTCAGATCTCTGCAGAAAGAGTTCCTTTGCTGCTCCATGCTAAAATATGATAGTTGCCAAGAGCAACTTATCTGTGTTTCTTTTTTCACTCTTTCTGGAGGACCTGAAGGCTCTGTATCTGTGCGGGTCCCCTGGGCTGACTTGGTGTTTGTGCCAGCTTCTCCTACAGCCATGCTTCTATAGTGTCAATAGTTTGTCTTATTTTGTGCTTAAGTAAACGCTTTCACTATTCTGCCTTGTGTTAGCAGTAATTGTGTGTTGTAGTGAGATAGCAATGCACTCCCAAGAGCACTTTTTAGATCATGAAAGGCTGATTTCAATAACTTCCAGAACTCACAGATTCCACACTCATTTTGCACCTAAAAGTAGACTTATACAACTGATTAATGTTTATCAGAGAACTTTTAAATCTCAAGTGTTTCTGAATATTTGTAGGAATATGCATGTACGCACAGTTAGACAAAACGTGATTTCAACTGAGCATATATGAACTATGTAAACCGTATGTCCCAAGGACGTATTTTAGTAGCACCTTATGCTGAATTATGGACTACATAAAAATACATCTTGATTCTTTTTTTTTTAAAAAAGGAAAATTTATCTTACTAGTAATATTCTCTCATTTTCTCTCGCTCCTCCTTCTTCTTTTAACTAAGGAGAGTCTTGTATTTAATAAATACACATATTTTAAATCATAGTTTCACAGTATTTCAAAGCACTGGCAGTGTAGTAATATGTTTTCTCTTAAGTCAAAACTTAGAAATGGAAGAAATATTGCATCCCTCCTTCCAGGAATAATAAACCTTACTTGCATCATGGTATGTGTCTTGGCTATGAAGGCATTTGTTTAAATTGGAGCTGAGGAGATCTGTGGAAATGAGTGACATTACATGGATAAGAAAGGGAGTGGCTTTTAAGTACCACAGGGGGTTAAAGATAACGTGAGACCAGGCTTTGGGTTTTTTGTGGGGGGTCTTTCGGATTTTTTTTGTAATTAAGTCCAGACACTTTTTAACGTTACTTCGACAACACCACAAAGGAGACATTTTAGCAAGTCTAAGACCACCTTCTATTCTTTTTTTTCTTTAGCATTGTTCTCCCATCTGATACATCAGAAAAATTATTTCAATTAATACAAAGAAAAATGTCTAAAAAAAAATAAAGGAAGAAAACTCATAGAACAGGGCTTTCAAAAACCATATAACTGGATTCACTCAGCTAGTAGTTCCAGGTTTTCTTCTTGTCTGTGGTTTCTAATATGTGATAATGGATCTATTAAAAATAATTGACTTTGAAAAATGCATATAACAGTACATGTTCTATAATAATTCTATATGTATGTGCTGTTTTGCAACTCTTGAATAGACAATATCCTGCTACAGACAGGAGCATTTTTAGGTAAAATGAAACAAGACATAAGCACTTTGCTCAGAGCAAGCAGAATAAACTTTTAAACAACCAGAGGTTCTGTTTAGCTCATGCTACTGACCTTACATGTATTCTTTTTTATCTTTTTTATTATTTTTTTTTTAAACCTTACAGTAATACTTGTGTTGGTTATAACTCTATAATCTTTATTGTCAACTAACTGAAATTGTTCTACAGCTGATCAGTGCTGCTGCTGGACAGCCAAACAGCAATCTCTCATGCGTGCAGACAGATGCAGTTGTGTCACGGTTTAACCCCAGCCAGCAGCTAAGCAGCATGCAGCTGCTCACTCACTCCCCCTCAACCTCACTGTGGTGGCATGGGGAGGAGAATCAAAAACAAGTAAAACTTGTGGGTTGAGATAATAAGAGTTTAATAATTGAAATAAAAATAAAATATTATAATAGTAATAATAATAATGGTAAAGAAAGGGAAGATAACAAAAAGAGAGTGAAATAAAACCCAAGAAAGACAAGTGATGCACAATGCAATTGCTAACCACCCACTGACCAATACTCAGCCCAGTCCCCGAGCAGCGATCCACCCCTCCTGGCCAGCTCCCCCTAGTCTATATACTGGGCATGACATCATATAGTATGGAATAGTCCTTTGGCCAGTTTGCATCAGCTGTGCTGGCTGTGTCCCCTCCCAACTTCTTGTGCCCCTCCAGCCTTCTTGCTGGCAGGGCATGAGAAGCTGAAAAATCCTTGACTTAGTATAAGCACTACTTAGCAACAGCTAAGAACGTCAGTTTGTTATCAACATTATTCTCATAGTAAATCCAAAACACAACACTATACCATATACTAGGAAGAAAATTAATTCTAACCCAGCCAAAACCAGGATAAGTTGTTATAGGCATTTAATATCCATAGCATTTGCTGTGATTTTTAGTTAAAAATGCAGTTGCTCTTTTTGTTAGTGTGAATGTCATGCACAGCTTTTGAGTATGCACTGTTAGCTATGTCATGTTAGAAAATGCATTGCTGTTGGAGAAGAGAGTGTGTGGAAGTGTTTTTCATCTGACTTTATTTTTCCTGTGTGCATCAGAGAGTTCCAGTGACTCAGACTGTGACTCTGAAGAAGACAGCAGCTGCTCTAGCAGTTCAGATTCGGATGTGTTTGACGTCATTGCAGAAATTAAGCGTAAAAAAGCACACCCTGATCGTCTCCATGAAGAGCTGTGGTACAATGATCCAGGACAGGTATGGTGAGAGGAAAAAGTACTGTGTCTGAAAGTCATTCTCCCCTGTAGACCTGCATTGTTGTCAGACATGCTGAGTGACATCTATTTCAATATGCATTTTTTACCCCTCTTTTCCCTTTTCTCTCTTATCTTCTTCAAAGCACTTCGCTTTTGATTTCAAGAGTGTGGTTCCAGCTCATGAATCCTGGGGATTATTCAGCTGGAGTCATGTCTGACAGTGTTAATAAAACCTGAATTGCTAACAGTGTACTAATGCTGTCCTCTTAGCCCTGAGATAAAGGTACACAGATGAATTCTGGGATGGAGAAAAGACTTTACCTCCTTTACAAATTTTTCACCTAAAAGCTGTTAGCTCATTATGATAAATAATGTTTTAAATATGCAGCTAATGCTCCTAATTTCTTGTCTAATGGTTCTTTTGTAATTGCATGGAGATTATAGTTCTCATTAAATGTAATTGCTCAGCTCATGAAGTGTTGTTTTGCATGTATACATTGCACAGAAGACTAGTTTTTGTTTGCAAATTTGCCATCTTCATCTTTCTTACTTAAATATTTTACAGTCTATTCTAACTCATTGTCAAATGGCACATCAGTAAATTTATTTTTCTGGCACTTTGTGTGATGCATAAGTTTAGTGTGCAACAAATCACAATGCGAAGAGATACTGCAATTCTTATTGCCACTGTGGTAATTCAAAGGTCTGTTGAATATTCTATTACAGACTCATATTTATGCTTCTAGTTAAGAAAAAATAATATTTTGACTGAGCATAGCTAGCTGTTTTTATTTGCATGGAAAACAAAATTAGCGAACTGTTTAGATATTTAACTGAAAAAATTGTGTAGCTCTTGGGCACACTTCAAAGTAATGTTCGAGGCCAGAATATTAGCTAAATAAAAAGAATTGAAATAACTGTACAATGAATAGGTTCAGGAATGTGTGGTTTATGAGTTTCCTGCTGGAAAACTTTCTTTCCCAAAAACTTTATTGAGAGTGATGCTTCATCCAGTTGAGGCTGGGCCCCACCCCATTACAAACTGGATCCCCTGGCCCTTTATCAGTACAGATTGGGTCCTGTCCCAGTACAAACTGGAATCCCTGGCTCCATTCCCAGTACACTCTTTGCCCAGTCTGAGTAAAAACTGGATCCCCTGGCCTCCTCCCAGTATAGACTGGGCTTTGTCCCAGTACAAATGGGATCCCCTGGCCTTGCCTCAGTACAGAATGGGGCCCCATCCCAGTACAAACTGGCAGCTGTAGCCCAAAGCACCTGAGTCTGGGGATGGTAGGGAGCATGCTGATGTTTGGTTTGGTGTTAGGTGGTCCTGCGAGGAGCAGGGAGTTGTACTCGATGATCTTTATGGGTCCCTTTCAACTTGAGATCTTCTATGATTCTAAGGGGCTAAAATCAGATCATGGCAAGCTTGTCAATGCTGTACTAGTTCTGAGTAGATTTTATTTGAAAACATTTTGTAGTTTTCCTAGGTATTTATCTGGTATGCCAAAATGGTTTTCTAACTCACTACATAAAACAGGAATGATTGCTGTGCACGCTGGCATGTACAAGTACACCCTCTGACATGGAACTAAATTTTTAGGATGGATCTTCCCAACCCTTAATCTGAGCAGTGTGGTTTTTACTTTGGGTAATTTTGAGCAGTGCTGGCAGTTGCCAGAAAATAAATTGTTAAAGCTGATGCCACCACAGTGGCCTTTTCCTTACAAGTGTTATCTGCTTGTTTGTGTTGCCCTGTTGGTCAGAGAAACTTAGAAGCCATTGCCTAGGTAAAATTGTGATCTTTTCATATAATTTTATCATCACTTCATGATTGTTCTTCTGCATTTTTTTCCATGAGCAGTGTCATCAGGGACAAGATAGATATGTATCTGACTTGTTTCTGTAGTCCTGAGCTTTACAGGTACTTCACATCTCTCTCAGTTTTGGTCTGTACATTTAATGTAACAGAGGCAGTGTTAGTGCTGAACAGAGCTAAGAATTCAGGATGAGATTTTCAAAAATAAGTGATGATTATTTTAATAGCCTCAGTAGGCCCTTATTTTTGAGGGAGTGATGAGCAATTTGCTATTGACAGCTTATTTTAACTCTTCTGTTTTGTGATTGTATAAACCAGTGAGAAAGTATGCTTTTAGCTATAAGCATGATTCAATTTCACTGAGCCTGTACTTTCTTCAAGGGTCTCAGAGTGTGGAAAAATAATGTGTGAACAAAAAGCTGTCCTGTCACTCTGTTGTTAAGATTGCATGACTAGGTTTCCAAAGGAGTAGAGAAGTGCCCTACTTCTTATGGTGCTTTGCATGTATGCATTGTGCCAGTCTGAAGAAATTAAATTGAGATGAAGATTCAGAGAATTAACATCAAAACTAAAAAGTTGCGTGCCTCTTTCAACTGTCTAAAGGGTACATTAACAGCAGTTTGGTGGTTCTTGCTTCCTAAGGTATCTTCACATTATATCTGTTTTGTGATGATGCTATTTAGCCCCACCATGGATGCTGTTAACATTTTCAAACTGCTTATAATGGCATGGCAAGTTTTGCTGGTTTTGTATTGCATTGCAAAGTTGTTGAGGTTTTTCTAAGTCTGAAAAAAAAGTTTCTGTTCTTGGATTCAAACTTTGAAAAACTCCATTAAAGCCTGGGGTTGGGAACTTAATTTGTTTCTCTGGTTTGGTTCTGGGTATTTTTTTGTTGGATTTCTGCATTGGGCGTGGTGTTAAGAGCAGAAAGCTTTAGGGAATTGCAGTAATTGATAGTCTGCATTGAACCTGGTCATAAAAGTGGAAAGACAGACACTAGCTTTATACTCTGTGCAATGGCCCTTTTTGGTATAGCTACTTGAGGCACCCATACAGGACACTGAAGTGGATATTATTTCCCCCTTCCTTTTTTTTACTGATCTGTTCACAGGATGGATTTGAAGTGTTGCTATTAGTTCTTTAAAGTACCGAGTAAAATCTGCAAATGGTCTGGTTTGCATATTTTGGGTGATAGCCTTGCCGCATGGCAGAGGGGTTAGTCAGGGGTGGGATTTCCATCAGTGAACTTAGTGGAACTGTTTGAACATGGAGATTCCAGTATGTAAATATTTGCATGTGCATATTTAGGGCCTGAATTCTGTTTTAGGCAGACAGCATGCTGTTTGTATGTGTAAGAAATGAAAAAAATGTATGATAGTAGAGTGGTACAATTCTGCTGAGAGCGTTTTTCCATCTTGTGCTTCTGGAACAGTGATGAAGTTCTAATGCTATTGTGCAGTTTTCTTACATTAGTCTATACTGTTTTCAGTTTTATTGGCTTAAGAACATCCACTTAATCTAAGCATGACAGGCTTTTAGAAGCATCAGCACACTGAGCATTAAAACCAACATACTTTTCTAAAACCATTTTTCAATAAAAACAGAATCCTATTTTGTTTTTGACAGATGAATGACGGACCTTTGTGCAAGTGCAGTGCTAAAGCCCGACGAACGGGAATAAGACATGGCATTTATCCCGGTGAAGAGGTAAGTAATTCTAAGAATTGCAATCATGAATACAGACTTGCTGCTGTAAACTCATACTTGGGTTGATTTGAGGGTTTTTTTCTGTGAATTACAGGCTGAGTAAAAACTCCTGTGCGACTTTAAATCACTTAGTTGTGTAACCTCATATTTAAAATGCAATACCAGTAATGAAATTTACCTGAAAACTGTGGAAAACTTTAGCCTGCATTTGTTCAGTTCTGGGTTTGTTTTTTTTTTTAAAGTTTCTGAAACAGAATTACATTAATAGAAAAGAACTTGTGATCAAAGAGCTACTACCTTCAAGTGGATGAGTATGTTACGAGGGCCCTCTTTGTGAAAGGATTGCTTTAAAAGTAAAAGTAAATAAAAGAGTAATTCTGCTGCTGACAGTAACAGGAAGCTGGTCAGGAGGTGTTCTTGCCTTAATACTAGAGTGTGTCTGCACTGCAAACTGTCAAACGGTTTATTAAGTTTTTTATGAATATGTGATTAGAAAAAATGACTCCATTAGCTTCCTGAAACCCATTTTAGAATGGTAGTGCTTTTCTTTTGAAAAATGTTGAAATAGTGTTCGGTTATTTTCCTTAGAAATATTAATTTGGATAGAGCACGCTTTGTGATCAGTATTATTTCTGGAAATAAAAATAGTGCTTGTATGACCTCAAGCTTTTTCATTCTAAAAAACTTTGTTCTTGTGAAAGAATTGGAGAACATTAATATGTAAGTTTTACAATTTACCTTTGTAATTTTTCTTGAAGAATTTTATTATATGCCTTTTTACATATATTTACTGAAACATTCTTGTATTTCTCTGTAGTTAAGGATTTATGAATGTTTCTGTGAATTATTCCAGTTCAGAAAAATGGCTTTGGTCTGAAGCTTACTATAAATCGTTCCAGTTCAGGATCAATTCCTTCCCACATTTTCTCTAGTGTTTTTCTTGCAGAGAAGGCGGGAGAAAATTTTGGAGGAGAAAGCTGATATATAAAACTTGCTGCATGAAGGCAGCTGCTCCTGGAGCAAGGCCAGCTGGGAATATTAGGTTTCAGAAAATCTCCTAGGATATAGTAGTTTTTAGTGCCCTGTAGATAAAACGCCCTAGCTTTAAACTAGCTAGTTTGTAACTGTCTTGTTGCAGCAGTGAGAAGCTCAATTTGGGGCTGAACAGCCAGAGTAATTACCGTACTTACTGGATGAGTTTTGCAAAGTGCACAGACCTGTATAGTGGTGTTGCAATCAGGCCAACTTTTGTAATGCTGTTTAAAGTAGTACCCCACTTGCTGTGGTGATTTTTTTTTTTCTGTGCAGCCAGATGTATTCTGAACAAGCTAGTGGCAGCCTTTGAACTTCAGCAAATTGGATGTAGGATGTATGAGAAACTGGTTTTGTCTGACTGTTGAGGAATTTTAGGTCTTTAAACTGGGCTGCTTCAGAACAAGGTGGAAGAAAACATGAATCCCAGGCCTTTGGTGTTACAATCAGAGTACACAGAGGGCTGGCTGCCTTTGGACCTCACAGGCAGGCATTACAATCTGGCAGACAGAGCAGGATTACCAGAGCTACCTCTGTGGTGATAGAATAATCCCTTCTCTTCAGGCCCCAGATTTGCCCCAGCAGATGAGCTGATACCTGTCTGTCTTGATAACATACTTTGAGATCTTCTCATGGTAGGTCCAGGTTGCTTTTTGTAAGCTTTTAAAATCAGTTTCTTGAAACAAGTTTATATAAAAGAGGAAATTAGTCTGGTATGTAAACAACTAACTGCTGTCCATAAGAAAGATGGAGAATCAAATGGAAAATGAAAAAAACTACAGCAGTGTTTTTCACCTTTTTTTCCTTTTGAATAGCTTTAAAGATATTTCTGAAAGTGAAAAAGTAGATAAGGCCACACTTTCCCTCTTCCCAGAATGCTTGATTTTGACTACCTGCCTTTATTTAATTTTTCCTAGTGCGTATTTCATGGCTATTAGGAATACTTTATTCTCTCTTTTAATCTAAATTTACCTTGACTCTACACATAATTGTACTCATCTCTTTCTTTAAGCCCATTAAACCATGTCGCCCCATGACCAACAATGCTGGAAGACTATACCACTATCGAATTACTGTGTCACCTCCCACAAACTTCTTAGTAAGTACTTTATAAATAATTCTAACTAGATCTCTAATTTTGTTTTTAGTCATGGAAGTAGTACTGCTTCTTGCTTACTCTGTGGTGGTTTTGTTTGCTTTTTTAAGACAGACAGACCTACTGTTATTGAGTATGATGACCACGAATATATCTTTGAAGGGTTCTCAATGTTTGCACATGCCCCACTAACAAACGTAAGTATGTTCATTACTACATACATGGGACTTGTTTGGAACTTGAGCTGTTTCTGCCCTGAAGTAGAACTTCTCTAAAACAATGATATATGTGTGTTACAAACAATTTGCCAGCATTGGGGACGGAGGAAAGACATTTATGCTAATGAATCTCAGGTTTTGTCTTGACTAATTGTGCTAAGCATTGTCTTCAAACTGTGACTGAGACTGTGATGTGCATCAAAGTAATGTTTTTACATGTTTCACAGTTTGGAAGCGAAACAAACCATGGAAGAACTTGTGAAAACTGTTTATTGAATTTAAATTAGGTGAGGAGGTTTGTTAAGTTGGAAAAGTTTAAAAAAACAGCAACAACAACAACAAAAGGTTTTCCCTTTACATGACGTACTTTTTTCAGAGATCCACTCTAAAGGGATTTCTCTCTTCTAAAAACTCAATATAACTACCAAAACAGTGTTATAGCACCAACCACATGTTCCTTTGCTATGTATTTGCCTGTGTATGTGGAACTCTTAATTCGTGGAGATTTTGGTTGTGGTCACTTCTCTAAAGCATTCATCTTCTATTCGATATAAAGGAAAATACCCCAGGCTACTGAGTTTCTGAATCAGAATATCCTCTCCTGGTTGAACTAACATGTTAGAAAGCAATCAAACACTCCCTGTATTTTATTTTTTTTTTAAAAAAGCCTCTCTAATTTAAATGTGACAGGTTGTCCTCTCCTCAGGTTCTAAATGGGACATTTGACTTCCAAGGTTTTGTATTTTAGTATTCACCTTTAATATTGTATCAAATTTTAGGAAACGCTATTTTTTGTTTGGTTGTTTGGTATAGCTTGTTAGTTTATCATGCAGATATTGACAGATTTTTATAGACAAAACAGTCAAATGTTTGACAGTGGGCTGCAAGAAGATGCAAGCAGAATATCACACCTCTGCTAAGTCTGTTGATTTCAGTGCCACCCTAGCACTGTTCAGATATTTATTTATGTGATTATCAATGCAAAATAACCTTGGTTTGCTTCATTTTCACAGACCATTGAATTGTTCTAAGATTCTTTTATGCTTGCAAGACCAGTGAACAGTAACCTTCTAAGAGCTGTAGATGTGTAGGGTATGATTAGGCATTTCTGTAGTCTTTTAGAAATTTAGCTTTTTTGCTTTTAAAAATCCCTTTTAAAAAAACCAACCAAACAAAAACCTTCAACAGTCCATAGACTTTGCAAACAAAGGAACCTTTTTTCAAAGGTGAAAAAAAGTAATTAGATGTTTGTCTTACTGGTTAGTTGAGTGAACTCTGAGAATATTTACTGGATGAAATTAGTATAAACCTATAAATTTATTCTGAAGTTCCTACATTGTGTTGCTATGACTTAAAGCCATATTTTAAGACAGTATAGCTAACAGAATTGATAGTGTGTTACAAACACCATGCCTTCGGGTCACTGTATCAGTCTGACATGTTGTATCACCAACTATAAATTCACTTCCAAATATACAAGTGAGAGAAGATATGGGTTTACTGAGCTTTGCTTTTTCTTCTAAATAAATTTTCATCTCCAGTAGATGGCATTATTTAATCTTCCTTTACCATCCACAAAGGTGGAGGTTAGAACTGTTACTTCTCTTGCACATGCTTGTGCTCCTGTCTTTGCATGATCCCCCAGAGCAGCTGTTTTAGTAAGTGCCCTTTTCAGCAGACAGCAATACCTTTGCATACAAAATTTTATTAAATATACATATGATGCTGTATAGTTTTTCATGCTGAATTTCTATTTTCCTTCCAGATTCCTCTATGTAAAGTAATCAGATTTAACATTGACTATACAATTCATTTCATTGAGGAGATGATGCCGGAGGTAAGAAGGATAATTAGTTAAAAAGTCAGAGTGGATTATGAGTTGTTGGTATGCTTAATAGAGTAAACTCTTCAGAGTCCCATCTCATGAAGTCTCTAAGAGACAGGCTGTGTTCTGAACGAATGACTCAAAAAAGGAACTTGCACTCACAGGTACTAGCATAAATCCATCTACCTAGGCTATCATATATTAAAATCAAATATTGAGAAGTGCTTATATGCATAGCTTGTTTTCATTTTAATTTATATACAATATGCATCAGGTACTCTTATCTGTAAGATGACTTGGGCATTATCCTTCTTTTACGGATGACAAAAATAAGGCATATGGAGGTGCTGGTTTGCCAGGACCACATAAGTCAATGGCAGAGCTGAAACTTAATCATAAATTTGAAGCTCTGAAGATTGCTTATCGGTACTTAATATAAGCTGTTGCCAAAACAAATTTCCGGTGGATACAAACAAAGCACATTCAGTTCATAATCTTTTTTTTTATTACAAATTAATCCCTCGTGAAGCCAGTTTGTGAAGTAAATTGCTGCAGTGGAACAGCATGTGTAGGTACAGAAACACCCCTGCATATTAACTACAAAGATAGGATCAGTGTTTAATTTAGTCACATATATTTACATTTTTCTTTCTAGTTATCGCTTTTTGTTGCTCAACAGCATCTAAATATATGCAAGAACCCTGAAATTCCTCAGCAAGATTAATGTGATCAAAGCAATTCATTTCTTGTTACTGAATCTGCTGTGTTGTCACCAAATCTTGTTCTAAACCAACAAATGGCCACCAAGCAAAATAGAGAATCTGACATTTTTTTTTTCTCCTGGTCAACTGGCTGCAGCACTATTTGCAGACTGTCTTTATTAATGCATTCTTGTGAAAGAGATTGTGTTGTTGAGTTTGAAATTTATGGCTGCTATCATACACATAAAATTTATATCAACCTGGCTCAATTTTGTTCATTAAGGAAGGCTTTTTAAGTTCCTTAATTTCTGAATAAAAGCTCTTTACTTTGGAGGAGCTGCTTCCCCACTTGATGAGAAGAATCTCGTTTTTTTTTTTTTTCCTTTTTTTTCTTCTCTTTTCCTGCTGGTTCTTGAGGTCAAAACCCTCAATTTACTTTGTGCTGATATGGTGCTATGAAAGTGATCACAGATGGTGATTTATAAACTTTTAGTATGAACATGTAGGAAAAAGTGAATTATGAAGAAGGTCCTTCTCAGAAATATGTCATCTGCTTAACGTACTCAGGTGAAAGGGTTTTAGTGCGTGGTGAATTATCACAGATTCATAATTTCTGCCTGTAGTGTTGATTTGGACATTGACTAAAGAGTCTTCATTACAATGCTTTCTTGACAGTGATTTCTGAAGAGATCACTGTGTTATGTTACAGTAGATGATTATAGATATATCAATATTGTTTCCAAAGCCTAGTGTCTTGCAGTTGGCAAATATGATGACACTGTTTTTTTCATTGTTTTATTTAAATATACGTGAGTGGCATTATTTGTATTACAGTATTATATAATTGTAATTTTGGTTTATTTTTCTCTTTCCCCAGAATTTTTGTGTGAGAGGTCTTGAGCTGTTCTCTTCGTATCTATTCAAAGATATTTTGGAGCTTTATGACTGGAATCTTAAAGGTAATTTTAATTTAGGGGAAAAAACCCATACAAAATCCCAATTAATTGTAGATTTTGTAAATAGGACTAAAAAGAAAAGAGTGGGAAGGGACCTCAAAAGAACAAAGCCAAATGCTGGTTTATGTGAGAGGGACAAACTTCCACTTTGTTGTTCAAGAAGGTGAAATATTACAGTTCGTTAGTGTGGGCTGTAGCAATAAAAATGCACAGACTTGGCACTGTATTTTTGTAGATAAACTCAATTTCTTCCTTAATCCAAAACTATTCTTTTTAATAAAACAATGAATATTATTGTATGTTTAATATTGCACTGTATTGTGTGCATGATATTTTGAAAGCCAGGTGTCACGTGAAGTATTCTCTCTGTTTTCACAAGCCAACAAACAAGTTACTCATATAATATTTCTCTACAGTCACCTTACAAAGCAGTGTCATACAGACATCTGTAGAGGGATAATATATCATTATAGCTGAATGTTTTTGACTTGACAAGATGAAAATATATGTTTCTGTGAAGACTGCAACAAAGGAGAATTTCAGGGATGATCCTTCCCTTGGTCTGAAAGAAAACCAAGAATATCAAAGGAATTTCATTTCAGAATCTGTAGGGTGTGTTTTGGTGTCTTGACTATCAATGGAGATGCACTCTGCATTTATTGCGGTTAAACAGAGGGGCATACAAATTTCCGACATTTTCTGTAGCCTTCTTTGGTTTGATACTAAATGTATTCTAATATCAATGTTATCTTTCATATCGCTGGTTCTGAATGTTCTTTCTTTTTTAACACCAGGTACTTACTGGTTTTGTTTTTATTTTCATGCAAAGGTTTGGGTGATGAAATAGGAAATGAAAAAAACCACAAAATAGGAACATGGAAATTTCCTCGTTATCTTTGTTATTATAACCAAAAGACACTCCACTAACTGGGAGGGACTAATAAACTAATACTTGTGTCTGTAAGGCTAAAGTGAATTAATTAACAATTTTTTTCTGTAAAACTTTTTTTTAAAATAAAACAACTGTGTTTGTGTTAGATTATTTTTAAATTATTGTAGCTTTCTTTAAAATTGTCCAGGTGAAAGCTTTCACTAGAAGATGTTACTCTGTTCTCTGCTGTGCATTTCGTTACTTTTCTGATTGAACCTTAGGGCCCTATCAAATGTAGTCTCCTTTCATTGATTTCATCTGCAGCAGGGTTGCCTTCTTTTTTTTTCTTCTCTTGCAAATAGGTTGCTGTTCATAAGTTTCTCATATTTTTTCATATTTAAGGTCCTTCACTTGAAAATGATTCTGTCTCCTGCCCCAGATTTCACTTCATGCCACGATTTGTGAGATTTCTTCCAGGTAATGTTTGTATTATGTAGCTTTATGTAAAAAAACCCAACAAACTCTCCCCCTCCAAAAAAAAAAAATCCTCAAACCCAGCAAACCAGGCAACAAACCAACACAAAAAAACCCTATTGCAAGTCAAATGGTTCAGCCAGTACTGAGATCTGGTGCTTCCATCTATAGTCTTTAATGCTTGCCTGCAGAGTGGATGGTTTACTCAGAACTGGGATTCAGACAGGCGGGCCAAGTCTTGCTTCCAGCTTTTGTCTCTGTTGTGCTGCTGGGTCATCCTTGTCCTGCCCTGCGATGGAGCTGTGGCATTTGAGGAGTGCTATTACCTAATCTCACATGTGAAGCTGAATTTAATGTCCCCTCTGCTCTTCAGGATACTATGTGATTGTATTAAAACTCTTGATGTGCAGTTTTGAGGGTCAGCATGATTGGCACCCCTGAGCACATGTTGTTCTGATTGTTTCTTTCTTTATCTTAATGCAAGCTTAGACCTTGCAGCAAATGGTGAAAGACAGAAAAACATAATTCCAGTGCAATTCAACCCTAGCCTGCCAGCCAAGGACAAGCTTCAGTGTGGAGTGTTATGCTCATTTTGAATGAACAGCTTA
Organism: Strix aluco; assembly: GCF_031877795.1. Taxonomy (NCBI): domain Eukaryota; kingdom Metazoa; phylum Chordata; class Aves; order Strigiformes; family Strigidae; genus Strix; species Strix aluco. Next base: position 90,402,479 of record NC_133931.1, on the reverse strand, counting down.
TGCAGGCATTTAACACATCCTAAGATACTAGGACAGACTTTCAGTTGATATAAATGTCATGGCTCCACTGAACTGTGTCCTGCTGAGATCCTGCCAGTGATTGCTCCAGAAGGGTTGTATGGACAGGAGGATGCATTTGAGCTGCTGGACTGAGGGTGCAGATGAGACATGGAACAATCTTCATCAAGAGGGCTGTAGCCTGGAGGTGCTCTCTGCTCTGGGTTTTGAAACTTAGTTGGGATATTAATTATAGCTGTAGCTAAATGAAGTTTGGCTCATTACTGTGGAGAGTACTGATGGCTAGATGACTATTTCTAATTGTTGTTCCTTCCTGGATACACAACACTGTTCAATCAGAAGTAGAGCTCTGAGGCTTGCTAGCAGACATTGATTTGGTTCTGCTGAAGCAATTTACAAAATAAGCCATCAAACCACATGTGGCTGATTAACTTGACCTCATCACAAAATGACAGCAAGTTTGACCTGCCTGGTTTGTGTAGCTTGAGGGTGTTTTCCTGTTCATTTGGGGTTTTTATATTCTGATTTATTTTATTCTAGTTTAGAAGTCAACTCTTTCTGTGCTGTTGGATTGTTTACTGATAGGGACAGATAAGTCTCTATAACATGTATTCCTGTGTGCTTCCTCTTTTTGGTTCCCAGCCTTCTAACTCTTTCAAAATGTCATTTTCCTGAAATATTTCTGCATATATAGTTGCCTTTTAGCGTCTTTGACAGATCTTGTTTTAATCAAGTTTGCATTTTGTATTGATTATTTTTTGAGATGTCCTTGGGGATTTTTAATTTCCAGAGAGTGGGAATCTATTTCCTTCAGGTATGTTTGCAGAACATCATATATCTATGTCTATTCAAAGAAGATATATTGGTGTAACAGACCTCCACACATCCATCAACTGTCTCTTTAACGTAGAAATGAATTGCTGATTTCTCATCCCCTCTACTTTTCTTTTTTTCTTATTTTTCTAACATTGTCTAAAACTATGAGGTTTGGGATGTCACATTTTCTGTGTGGATTACTTAGAGACATGCCTTGGGTAGCTCTGAGCTTTTAGCTAATCGTAATGGGTTTACTGAGTGCCAGAGATGCATGGCATGCAGAATAGTTGCTGTATTGTATTAATTGTGATAGATTTTTACGATGATAAATATATTAAGAGAGTAAAAGACTAGCAGAAAACATTTGAGCTCCTGAGTACTGCATGTTCAGACCCAGGAAGGGTCAGGTCTCTAGCTACTCTTTAGCACAGCTGTCTATAGCAACCCGTACCCTTCCTGTACACGGTCTTCAGTGAATAAGGCTACACCTTTTTTTAGTGATTGTTGCATATGGACTGCGTCTTGCATAACAGTATAATCTAGTTGTTGACAAAGACAAAAGTCTTGTAAACTGAGTCCTCCTTTAATTTGAAGGAAAACTTTGGACATTTAAAAATCTGCCACTGTGGCTATGTAGAAGTGTATTGTTTCCAGTGTGGTTTGGGGTATATTTTCCCCATTTAAGATTCCCTCTTGGAGTCTGAATGAGGTTAATTGTTCTAAGAGGCCCAGTTACATCATTCCCTTTCATCTTTTCTGTACCATAGTGCTGTAATCCCAGCTGAAGTAAGAGAAGGGCTTGTTCCCTCATGCATCTTGTAGAGGACATCTTCTTAAACAACGCTGATGTTATGCAGCGGTTCTGCGAGGCTTTTCCTGTGTGCCTGGGATAACATTCCTTGTGGTGTGGCATCATCCCCCATGTTGCTCTGAAGCTTTACTTCTGGTTTTTCTCCATTTCTTTTTTATTGTGTGTAATGATAGAGAGGAGGTACTCAGTGGCAGGACCAGATTGCTCCTGCTCCCTGGGGAAGGTAAATCAATGTTTGTGCTCTGTGGGGATGAAACTTGAAGATGCCTTGATACCTACAGATTAGTAACCTGTTGTTGAAGGAGGGTGTTGGAGAGATGTGTGTCAAAATTAAAGCACTGCAATAATAGGTATATGTTTTTTACTCACATGAGCGGAAATACTGAATTTGAATAGTCAGTGTCTTCTGAGTGGTGGTCTGTCAGAGCTGTCACTCCTCTTTCCTGTTTACATCTTCACATCTGTGACTGGCTACCTGGAACCAGTCAGATGTTTACTATACTGTCTTCCTTTGTTGCAAACAGCCTTTGCTGTTTCGTGGGGTCTCGGAAGTATTTAGCAGTTTTCACGTGCCCTTGATTCATGTAATGACAAAAGACAGCATGAAGCTCTTTAGTCTTAATTACTGCAGGTACAGCATGTAAGCACTACAGATGAGTTTAAAATGCAAGGATAACTTGCTACATTCATCCAAAAGTATCCTGTAAAATTTTGAGTGTTTTTAAAAAAATCTGCGTAAATGCCTAAAGGCTTTTTAACTACCATTGTAAAAAGAATGATAAAAGTATGGAAAGGAAGATATAACTGGACAATGTAACTGATTGTTTTGCCTACTAATTTTAACGTTTTTTGAGGCAAGTTAGGAACTTCAGCTTTACAGTATGATGAAACTGTTACTCTTGCTACCATTACTGTTAGTGCTTTCAGTTTAGCAAAGTGTTTATGCATGTGCAGTATTCATCAATAAAACATTTGCCTTCATATTTGTCAAACCACTTAAGCATTTTGCATTTTATTTTGCTCATCCAGATATTTTATGTGTTCTGCATATTTTCTCTTTTACTCGTGCTTTAGGAGTGAATGTCTGAAATGTGTTTGGTTTATTTATTTATGTTTTTAAGATGGAGGAAAAGAAGTACTTTCAATGCATCAGATTCTTCTCTATTTGTTACGATGCAATAAAGCTCTGGTGCCTGAAGAGGAGATTGCCAACATGCTTCAGTGGGAAGAACTGGAATGGCAGAAATATGCAGAAGAATGCAAAGGGATGATTGTTACCAGCCCTGGCATGGTACAGCAAATAATTCTGATTTATGAACAATCCAATGACACGTACATGTCCTGTTTCAGAGAGTTTGCTACAGACTGAATGGGAAAGGGAAAAGATGACCGGTAACAGTCGCAGATTGCTATAGGAACAGTCCATTGACTTGTTGCAGCCGTGGGAAGAGTTGCACCATCTGCTGCTCCACTGAAGGGCAGATTTCCAGATGAGCACCGTTTCAATGTGCATGTTAAAAGGAATGACTGTATTTTATGCATGTGAAACTATAGTTTGCTCCTCTGCTTTCTTATTTTGTCAGACAGTCTTTATGTTCATGATCTCATTCTCTTTCCCCTGACATAGGACCGGAGAATTAGTAACTATTTGCTATTTTCTTTCATCTTGCTCTTTTGACCCCCTAGCTCTATTTAAAGTGCTCTATCCAGATGCTGCCCTGAATATGGAAAAGGTGTTTTCTGCCTATGTGGTTTTTTCCACATTTTTTTCTACGTTGCTCTCACACTGATGAATTTTGTGTACATTAATGAATGCATCTATTAATTTTCAGTGCCAAGCTTGAAACCCCTATGGCCTTATTATTTCTGGAACAATTAGTATTTTAAAGCATATGTTCTCTGAACACAGCTCCTTTCAACTTCAGTGTTTATGTGAATTTAGCCCATTTTTCTGACTTTGATGCTTAAGAAATGTGGGTCACAAGAATAGATGATGTCCACTAAAAGCTGCAGGGTTCTGTTTGTGTGGTTTGGTCAATATTGCAAAGTGTTATCTCAGTAGTAGAGGCATATTTTGAACTTAATATTTTAGACTGCCATGCAGCTTTCTCGGTTGTAATACCTTTCTTTCTCTGACTTTGTTTTCCTCCTTTGCTCATAGCTTAGCTTCTGCAGAAAAAGCGTGACTTGGTATCATGCCTAAGGGGAAATTTAGTTTGCTAACTAAAAAACCTGTCTTCAAACTGCAGCCAGGGTGACTTCCTAAATATATTTTTTGAGTTCATATTTTTAAGTATGACAGCATTGCATTTAGTAAAGTACTTTATAAGCTAATCATAACTTGGGCAGGATAATTTATTTTTCCCTTGATTTCATTCTGAGTGTTTCCATTCTGGCTAAAACTTTCTAAACCAAAAGGAAAATAAGGTCATCTGTGGGAACATGAAATACAGAATATACATAGACTCTATGAAAAACTTTACCTGAGCTTGTTAAAACCAAGCGCTAAATCAGTCTCATAATAGAAATTGTTAGATAGCCTTAACTGTTCAACTTAACATTGCCTGTGGTTTCTGTGACACAAGGTAGTCACAAGTATCAGCATCTGAATGGTATACACAGACATAACTTAAGTGATTTTGCTGAAGATACGCTGATTTCAGCTAGCTGAAAACTTGCTTTTTTGTTTAGCGTGAAGGAATGCATATATGCTCCTTTCTTGTGTCACTGAACTGTAAATGTCTGTATGCACCAGGCAGTGCAGTTTTTGAGTGGTAGTGTTAATTTTTAGATTTTGTGTGATTTTTACTGACAAACTTTGCATTCTACAAGACAGTGTTTTGAAAGATACCTGTGGACATCAAAATATGTAAGCATAAAAGAAATATGCAGCACTTTGAAATGTTGTCATGTTACAATGCCATCATTAGAACATGTTTTTTCTCTCAAGATTGCAATGACTTTCTTCTTAGTTTGTGAATTTTTTCTGTTCATTGCAGCATATTCTATTGAGTATGAAAGTAAGCAAAAAACAAGAGTATGAAAGTATTTTCTATGCATTTTACAACATTAGAAGGTAAAGCAGTTCTGCTATAGAGACAATGTGAAACTGTTTTAGAAAATGACAGCTCTTCAATTTTATCCACTTGACACAACAAAGTAAAAACACTAAATTTTATTGTGCTGCTTTCCTCCACAACATCACTTCAGTAATAATAGTTCCTCTTGTGAGCAGACCTGTTTTATATATGCATTTTATTTTTTTATAAAGTGAGGTGTGTATATGCATGATGGGGAAGGAAAAAAATTTTGATAGACATATAAATCCCATTTACTTGAACAACTACCAGTAGTTCAGCATTATTTAAAACCATTTAATTTATTCATGGTGTTTCATTAGTTCAGTGAAACTTTGTGTTGGAACAGATGTAAATGTTCTCAAATTTTAATCCTCTTTAATACTTCACTCTTTCTAAAATATTGTTGCTTTTCTCACTAGCACAAATATATATGTATTTTAGCATATTTTTGTACTACATCTGCATGCAAATTCATCATGTCTTCTAGTATCAGCAAAGCTTTGATGAGTTTTGGAGTAGGAAACAAAGAAAGTGGGCTTCTGTTCCGTTAGAATTTCTTTGGTTTTGATGAGGTCTTAAAAGGAAGGTTGTCATTATTAGATGGTCTCTCACAGCACTTGTAAAAGAACACGGGGGTAAAAAACTGGAAGAATAACATCTAATTTTCTTGCATCCTGTCTGCTGGTGCACAATTTATACTGCATGTTTCTGTATGGTGCTGTTTGTTCATTCAACCTTCAAAACAGCACCAGAGCCGAGTTCACCGTCCTGAAGGAACAAAGCTGAGATACACCCCTCTCATAACTGTCAGTGAAGGAACAATTATGATTAAGTCTCAAACAAGGAGTTATTTTGTCCTGGTTGTTACCAGGCATCTGTGAACAGCTGTATAACTGAGTGACAAAACTCAAAGGCAATGGCATATAAATAAAAAGTCTGGTTCTGAGTGATCCTGAGGCCACACATCTCACACAGACCCTGTCATAGGCGCATTGAAAGCTCTTTTCCCTTTCACAGTTTTGAGGATCAGATTACTTCTGTTTAAGTATCTAAAATGTGAAACATTTGAATAGGAAAATATTGTCGGTAATTTGTTATTGTTTCATATTCTGTTAATCATATTTTGCAGCCTTGGTTCTTAGAGGAGTTGTTGTGTAGCGAGGCTGCTTTTCTGAGGGTAGCGGGGATGGGAGAAGTTCCTAATTTTTAGTGTTAAGGAAGCGGAGAACCAACGAACAACTTTTGTGAAGATACAAACTTTTCAAATTGGCATTGTGCAAACCCCACGAAACCAGATAAACTTAAATTTCAGGACTTTAAGCTCTGGTTTAGAGAACAACATTTTGCCTGCTATAAATCCCCCCCATGTTTTTCATTAGATTTTGTTGTCCTAATCCCTTTTTATTGGAAGTGCTGTGGGGAAAACCTTTTCTTTTTTCTTTTTATTTTTTTTTAAACCTGGCAGCATGAGCTGAGTAACTTACAATTTTTTATTTTTCTCTGTTTTTGTCTGGGGAGATGTAGCTTTATGTTCAGTCATCATGTCCAAAGGGAAGCTGATAAGCATTTTTCCCTTAGAAAATGTTTCTCTATCTGAATGTCAAAGTTTTAAGTAAGTTTTTGTTTTTCTAGAATAGATTAGAAATGTGGCCACCTGATGAGGCTTACCTTTATTTATAGAATTGGCTTTGCTTATCCATGCAGAAAATGATTCCTGTGAACAGTTCTACCAAGGTGGTTTGAAGGGTGAAAGCTTTGTTCTTGACACGGTTTTTATTATTTTGTGAAGAGAATGGTGGCAGCTCTTTCTGTAACTTTGAAACTCATCTTTGAGAGATTCACAATACTAAATTAGAAGTTTTGAGGTGCAGGTAACTAGAAGTAATGCCCTTTTTCTGAAACCTTAGACAAGCAGAAAATATTGGCCTCATCCAGCTGATTGCAAAGTGAGGAGTAAGCAGGCACATAACAAAGCAGCTTGCCAGGTAATGAAGAAAATGTTTACTTGGAGACAAACTGTGCGCCTTCAACTGTTTTTAAATACGTTAGATAAGTGATTGAGGGCTCAGTAAGCAGCATGTCTTCTACAGTGACGTTCAATTATTCATTTTCTGCGTTTTTAGAGGTGAAGTGAAAGTTGCCTCCTTCTACACTGTCCTTTTTAACTATAAAAAGAATGTCTGTTTTGAAGTGTAAAAAGGACAAAAGTCTCCTCATTATACAAGACTGTATTCTTCATTGTACACATCAGCCTAGGAGCCTTTTCTAAGAGTAGCATGACAGATTTTTTTAATGCTGTTTGGTGGGTGTGATTGAATGCATCTAATAATGGCTTCACTTGCTTTGGGAAATCAGGAACAAAAGTAAAATTAGAGAGGTAACCTGATCTTAGCAAACTGCTCAGGCATGTGGGAGCATGGATACCAGAATGCCAGTCCTGATTTGATTTCCAGTGTGAAACTGTTGAAAGACAGTTGCTTTAAGTTCTCAGAAATAATCAAACTATAAATTTCCTTACTTGTAAAATGGAAATAAAAATACTTCCTTTTTTCACTGAGAGCTAAGTCGATTAACTTTGTTTCAGTCAGTATCATTGCCGAATATTTATTATAATATTAATGATTAGGTTTATGTGTGTTTTAATAAGCTTGGAATATTGCTACTTTGTGGTTCCTGGATAATGTGGGCTAGAGGCAATAAATTTTCCATGGAGCTATTGTCAATTAGATATATTTTGGTTTTTCTCCTAGAAACCCAGCTCAGTTCGTATTGATCAACTAGACCGTGAACAGTTCAATCCTGATGTAATTACTTTCCCCATTATTGTCCACTTCGGGATACGACCTGCTCAACTCAGTTATGCTGGAGATCCTCAGTAAGATGCTTTTCCTTCCATCTTTCGTTCAGAAACTCATTACTGTTGTCATTTGTGGCTTAAATACGACTTGTTTATGTACTTAATTGAGTCTATTATAAAGCTTAGTGCTTATGACATTGGACACAAGCTCTTGTAAATTAGAGAATATAAGGTATAACTTCTATTTTCTGGTGTAATTGAGAATCTGCTGAAGTAAATATGCATGCGTGTGTGGTATGAAATTTCTTAACCTGAGAATAGCTCTTCTAGGTCAGACAAAAGGTTCCTCAAGCTCCACGTTATTTCTCTGAGAGGCCAATTGTGGGGTTTTAGTATTACACTATAGTGTAACATGAAGGCATAGATAGGAGGAGAAATACCCAGGCTTCCAAAGGTCTGTAGCATAGGGACTTCTGAGCTAGAGGGTGTATTGAGATAATTTTGTTTTAACAGCCCTGAATTGGACCTTCCTGCTCTAAATTTCTCAAATCACTGTTTGAATCCTTTTATGCTACTGACAGGGAGAAGGTTCCAGGTAATCAATTCCCCAGTAATATTGCGCATCACATGAAAAAGGACTGACTTTTATTTCAGAGCTGCTACTTGATCATTTAATATCATATGCTCTTCAGGTCTTACACCTAATAATGAAGAATATAGCCATTTTCTGTTTGCTTCCTTCATGACTTTTATGTTTCTTGAACCCTGCCATATTCTACCTAGCTGTCTCTTTCTGTGCCTTTAAGGATCACATCTACATACTCTTTCCTAGTTTGGAAGCTGTTTGCATCCATGCTACTTTTCTCTGTACCTTTTATATCCTTATAGAGATTGGGAGGAATGTAGAGAAGGAGTGGAGAGGGAATCAGCACTTCAGGCAGAGCAAGAAATACTGTTTCACTGTGGATTCATGTAGTGGCATAAAAATGATTGCTGCACTTTGCTTTTCTTAATTTCTGACAATTTCAGGGAACTCTTCCAATGATTTGGAGATCTGTTTTCTGAATGATGACAGACAGTATAGAACCCATCTCTTGTGCATGAATAGTTAAGGTTGTCTTTTTCCTCATGCATTTTCCTCTAGTGTCTGTTAAGGATGTTGAATTTCACCTGCAGTTTTGAGGCCCAGACACTCACATGTGCATGTATGACAGACATATTCTACAACTCCTTGCTGAGAATTCTAGATTTAATATGCTGGGAAGTGGGAAGAGTGAGTGCTTGTCCAGATAATAACATACTTTCTTTTGGCCTTGAGCATGACTTTTAATCCTCCTCATCATTTCGTTTTCTTATCCATAAAAAGAAAATAATTAGACCAAATAATTTAAAAACCACCTCTATTTTGATGCTGAATTTCTTAATATTTGTAAAATTCTAGTCCCTTGCATTGAAAACAGTATAAAGATACAAAAATTATTCTTCCCACACTTTTTTATTTTAACTTTCTTTAAAATTTCCATGGCTTTTTTTTTTTTTTTTTCCCAGAGCTGCTTACAGAATTTAGGTGTGTTTTTTTTTTATCAAAGTAACAAAGCAGTTTTTGTGAAAGACCTCTGCGATGCCATCATAAATCTCAGGCTTAACTCTGGTGTATGTGTGTAATGTCCAGCAAAGGTTTTCCTCTAGTGTGTCTTTATAAAGTTCTAATACAGAATTTTTGTTATTGTAATCTATTTATTAATTCTCAAATTTAACTGCAATAACAGAGCTTGTTCCACCCATATTAATAGTAGTAGTAAAACATACATTGTAGATCATTGTTTTGGGTTTTTGTTTTTGGGTTGAAACCTCCTCATGGTATTTATTTGTTTTCTGGTTGGTTGATTTGTTCATTAACTCATTTTTCTTGTTTGGATGGGGATTTGTCAGAAATAGATGTTCTATTCTGCAGATTGCAAAAATGTGGAGAACAGAACATAAGAATAGTTATGGATTGATGATTTCAGATGTGTTTATATACACAAAAAATATCAGCATCTAGAGTCAGAGAGTATATATTCAAGAATGCTGCAGAGAAATAGATATGGAAGAAGTGCCAATAAGAAAAGATCTGTTTGTGTGCCCGTGAATGTGGGATGCTGGGAAGAAATAGTAAAAGAGCTGCTGCTTCATTTACTCTTTTGCCACTAGTGTGGTAACTTCCTACTAGAACCACTGCTCTAAGTTGGTGCTGAGGGAGATCTTCTTTTATAATGTGTATATATAAAAGAAAATAAATTAGTTGGGTAAACTTTTTCCCTCTGTCCTCTAATTCTCCACTTCTTATTAAACGTCTGGTTTTATGGGTTTTCTTGAAACAACTCTACAGACGTGATACTATTTTGAAGATGTCATTGTTTCCTAAGGAAACAAGGTCCATGTCATGATTCTCTTGGTCGCTCCTCCCATGGTAACTTTTGAACCTGTTGGTCAGTTGCAGCTGAATATAACGGTGGGATGTTGTCTACAAATGGAGTAAGTTCTTACCAGTTTTGTGAAAATCTATGCTAGATTGCAGAGGGACTCCCACCAAGGAAAAAGTTGTTATTGAAATTCATGTGTAATTAGACACCCCCAAAATAAGAAAGGCTAGATGGTTAGAGAAAACCAGAAACCTTAAGTATATGCTAACCACCGAGAAAACTTGACTTTTTGTTTCCATTCAGCACAAACCTCTAGGGAGTGAAACTTCCATTTCAGTGTTCGAAGAATGGCTTTGTGTTGCTCATGACTTCTAGAGCTCTTCCTCATGTGCTTCACTGAAATGTTTCAGCCAGTGTAAGGAGAGACACTTCTTGGGAAAGGTTACTACTTCTTTTCAGTGAGTGATAGGTAAAACCCTGTGAAGAAGAGGGAGTTTTCACCTCCCTGAATTGAGATGTCATGCTGCAGGCAAGTCTTCTCAGCATACAGAGGTAGCCCTTTGGAGAGGATGGGTGGGTATCTGGGAGACCTGGGTTGTACCCTGAGCTTTGCTGTTCGCCTCAAACTGCACACTAATGCCTCCTTTCTGTTGCTGCGTGCACCCCACTGGAACAACTGCAGAGAGGCTGTCACCTCTCTTGGAAAATGCTTTGAGATTTTTCTCTGGAGCAAAAAGATGCTTGTAGACAGTCTGTGTGAATATGGGTGCATTACTAGCAGCTAGCGTGTTCATAAGGACAAATGGTGAGAGACTTTTGTTGTATTGACCAAAATATTTGTTTTCTGGTTTTGTCCTTCAGGTACCAAAAGCTGTGGAAGAGTTATGTGAAGCTGCGTCACCTGCTGGCTAATAGTCCCAAAGTCAAACAGGCTGATAAACAGAAATTATCACAGAGAGAGGTATGCTGGGCCTTCCTATAACTGATAATATAGCACAGTAAGTCATGATGCAATAAAGCCATATGACCATCCTGTTTATGAAACAATAGAAATCCTTCACAAAAGAATTTCTTTTCACACTGTTAACACTGATTTTATTTTTATCTTTGCTTGTTAGTGAATGGAATTTTTTTCCTTTTTTCAGCTGTCAAACTACTGCAAGTTTTTTACCCAATTATAGAAATGATCATTCTAGAATGATAACTTCTTTATAGCCATTGCCATTAATGGTTTCAAGAATTAGCATAGAGAAGGACTTTTTATTTCAGAGTGCACTTTTAACTGGCTCATAATTTTAAACATTTCTCTTCTGAGATAAAAACTGCCACACTTGTGCATGGTTTTAAACCATAATTTATTAGGCAGTCTTAGTGACATTCCATAAGGTCTTTGAGTCAAAATCATCTGGTGGTTGTTATTTTCAATAATCTTTAATGAAAAATGAGGTATTTGTGGAATTTTTGTCTTTCCTCTCTTTTTTTTCCCTGAAGTGATGAGCAATAAGCATTCCCTAAGTGTAACCAATTGGGAATTAAGATCAGAAAAATAAAATCACCTAAATAGAGACATAAAACAGCCTGCTCTCAGGTATCTATTTTTTTTTAAGGTCTTGGACTGAAGCTTTGAAATTGTCTGATGCATGTCTACCGGGCACTCTTAATTGGACAACTGACATAAAGAATACATAGAGGAGAAATTAACTTTTTTGGTACTGGATGGAATTTAATTAAGTAGTATTGTATTTTTATTTATTGATTAGAAACCCTGATGATTCATAGAATCATAGAATATCCTGGGTTGGAAAGGACCCATGAGGATTATTGAGTCAAATTTCTGAGTCTTCCCCAGTTTGCTAATTATGTAGCTTTGGTTGCAGTAAATGTTTGATACGTTTAACATTGTGCCTGATTTTTATTATTACTGCAAAGCATAGTATGCTCTTGCATGAGCAAGAGTCTTAGTTAACATTTTATTTATGCTGATATTACATAAGTCCTTAGCTTACTTGCTTGTAAATGGGAAAAAACACAACGTTGTGACTTAACTGTGCCACAGTTGTAAGGAAGAAAAGTTTTTGTCCCTATAGGATGTGATTTTGTTTGCTACAGCTTTCTACACTCAGAGCAAGTAGAAGGGAGGGCCATTATTTTATGGGCATCTTTTCATTAGGGGCTAATGGATGACTTGTAAAATTATAGTGGACTGAGTGTAGGGGTGTGATTATGTCTTGATTCAAAAATAAAATGCTCCTTTTGTATTTATCACTTACCATGTGATGCGCTGAGTTTTGTTTCTAGACTGTATTATCTAGGATAATGAGCTTATCAAGTAGTTTGTCATAGTAGTTTGTTGGGTTGACATAGTGCTTGGGGATATGGTGTAGTTGGGAATGGTCAGTGTTAGGTTAATGGTTGGACTAGATGATCTTCAAGGTCTTTTCCAACCTAGATGATTCTGTGATCTGTGATTCTGTCATCAGAGAGGCATACAGGGCTGAAGCAGAAGCTTTATTTGAGAATAACCTATGCATTTTGCCAGTGGAGGTGTCGGTAACTAGGAGCTGTAGGGCTGCACCTGACTGGTACGTGGGCTTTTAAAGATTGTGAATTGTATATTATGAGTAAAACTGGAGCGCTCATGAACCAGTCAGCCTGAAAGTACAGCTAGGTCTAGCAAACGCTGTAGCACCTGTTTCAGATAACACCCAATGACACAGCCTCGAAATGTAAATTTTAGACAATGCACAAAGGGTGCAGTGCTGTAAGCATCTCTGTTCCCTCTGCCATCGATCATTCACTGAGATTGTATGATGTTATTATTTGTGACAAGGTCATGCCTGGGGGCTTTGTTCCTCTAACCTAACTTTGAGTGTTTATAGCAGGTGCATAAATTGGGACCTGAAGGCTCACTTTGAAGTCAGTGGAGAGAGAAATGCATTTTTTGAAGTCTTTTATCCCCCTTCATTGAATATAAAAGGAGCCAGGGCTAACTAGCCTCCTACCCTAGATGCCTCAGTATTGAGGTGTGAGGTTTGATGAATCTGTGTCTGGATAGATGTGCTTCTTGGAACCACTGAGTCTCTTCAGAACAGAAGACAGAGCCTGTTCCTGCCCAGCGATGCTCACAGGCTTCAGACTGGAAGCTGGGAAGAGACAGCTTTGAGCAAGTGCCCTGTAGTGAAAAGGAGAAGGAGAGGGAGGATGGGTTGCAGCTTTGAAAAGTTTTGTGTTCTGAAGAAGGAAGAGCACTGAGGGAATCTGTAGTATTAGTGCCTGCTGTGTGGGGAGCTTGCATACCCCACAGGTTTTGTAGTATTGGAACCAGGAGATCCTGATCCAGGGATGATTTATTTTAGCTGGTTTTCTTTCTTCCCATTTTTACAGAAAATATTTTCTTTTAATGATTCTGTCCCTTTCATAGTTTCTAAAGACAAATAAACTGTTTACACAACATCAAACAGCCAGTGGTCAAGGCAAAACATATTTATTTTTTTAAATTTTTTGATTGAAATCATATTGGTAGATTTCATCGTAATAGGCTCCAGGACTAGTGAATGCTGACCCCTTTCCCAGTACTGGCTGTGATGACCAGGAACTATTATGAAGTAGCCAAGATCACAAAACTTAGTCTGTTTTACTCCTACTGAATGCTTCAATCCAGGAGTATTCATGGCGATGGACTTGAATGAAGAGGTTGTTTTGCACACAGGGGTCAAGAAGGTGTTTTCATTATAAGGACCTTAGCTTGCTCACTTATGTATCGCCTTGGATGTATGAATTGGACTGGCTTGTTCTGTCATTTGCAGTAAACAATGTAGTCACCTCTTTTCTCTTCTTGGTTGATGAAAATCCTCTGTCTACACTGTACTCCAGCACGTCCACCACAGTCTGTGGCTGCTAGTTACAAGATTTGAACTAGTTTTAAAAACTGCTCACCAAAAGTAAACCTTAAATGGGTATTGTGAATGCAATCATGTGTGCGTTGATACTGCTTTGTGGTAGAAAGTTCTTCACAGGAGCTCCATTCTCTCCCTGTCTAGGAAGCACTGCAGAAAATTCGTCAGAAGAACACAATGAGACGTGAAGTGACTGTTGAGTTGAGTAGCCAGGGATTCTGGAAAACAGGGATACGCTCTGACGTCTGCCAGGTGACTAAACCACACAGATGTCTGTGATGTATTTTCTTTCTTGATAGCTGCTATTTACCTCTTGCAAGGGTTTGCTGTGATTCTAGGCTGAAGAACCAAATGGAAATGAATACCTTTGCCTCAATAAGATCTGTTGATTTCGGGAACTATTCTAGTGCCCTGTCCACCCTCTCCACACACACAAAAAGTTATTTTAAAATGTTAGTTTTCTTTCCACTGACTGATTAGTACAAGGGAGAGCAGGTAGGAATGGCCAGCTTAAGGCTGGAGGTTAGCGAAATGCTGATTCTGGTGTGGAACTCCAAGGTCTTCTTCATCTTTCAGTTGGGTTGGTTTTAGATATTTTTGTTTTAATATATTTTTCTATTTAGATATTTTTTAAAAAGCAAATTTCACAGTGAAGCATGAAGAAATATCTTTCTGCTAGAAAGAAAAGAGAAAAAAAAACACCACAACTAACTTTTGGATTAAAACAGGTGACCCTCAGTATGAGGATATCTTTCAGATACTCTGTTTCATACACATGACATCTCCAAAGTACAGATCTCTACTGGATCCTATTCTGAAGCAGTTGACAGCCACTAGCTTTGTGATATGATAAAAATAAGTGCAATTTTTACATAATACTATATTAGTAAAATTCAAGTAGTTATTACAGCCAAATAAATATACTAGAGGTATACTTTCATCATTTTTTTAGCAGTTGTTTTGGAGATGTTATTTAAGAATTAAATGCTTACAATTTAATATTAACTTAACAGTTTAAAGTATAACCTTTGGGGCTTGCTAGGCAAAGGTATATGGAGAAATCCCATTGTTACCTTAGAAGTTTGGTAAGGCCAAAGGGGAAATTCTAACCGGAGAAAAATGCTAATAACTAGAATTGCTTTTCTTCTGTCTGAAACATTTCTTGTGATTCTACTATTGCTTCTGAAGTCAAAGAAACAGAATAGTGGAACAGTATCTTCTCACATAGCTGAGGAAAATTATGGCCCTTTTCTAATTATTTGTTTTGAACTGTATCTATTTTTACAGGTTAAGTAAACAGAGTAAATTTCTAGCTTGGGAACTTTGAAACAGTTCTGTGTTATTCATAATATCTTCTGTGATTCATCTCTTAATGTCTTCTTGGATATTCCTGTTTCGTTTTGTTGTTAAAGGACAGCAAAACACCAAAGAACGATGAAAGTAAAGCTGTTTCGCAGCTTTGGGCCCATCTGCAGCTGTAACATCTAAATCACCCAGTTCTGGTATGAAGGTCCTTTGATTCGATTTCTTTGAGAGGCCAAGAGTAGGCAAACTGCATGTCTGTAAAATGCAAGACTGCTGCTGGTGCTACGTGCTTTTGCCTAGATTAAGGAAGACTTAAACTAAATATGCATAAATCAACTCTGTGGGCAGAGCTGAAGTGCAGTGATTTAAAATTAATGCTTTTAAAAGCATTGCCTTTTAGAAGATTGAAATTCTTTTAAGTCACTCTGGTAGCTTATAGTTGCTCTAAGTTCCATGTAGCAGTAATGACACTGGTCTTTGCAGTCTCATAAATGAACTGCTTAGAGGGGGAGAAGAGAGGGTGAGTGCAATGTTCCAAAACCATAAAATGGCTGTGTTCTGCCAGACTCACTTCAAGTTATCTGCTAGGTGAAGTGCACTACTTGGCTACTAAGCTGGGCAGCCCTTACTATGGAGTCTGGCAGCATGGAGCCGTGCTGCAAAGATACTGCCCCCCCCTCCACCACACACACACACATCGTTGCCTGTATTGTTGCTGGTGTGCCCTCAACACCTGTGTTAAGTGTTCAGGGTGAGGAGAGAAATGATGTATTTCAAAATATTTCAGCTCACCTGGTTCTTAACAGCTTCAGGTCAGGAGTGTCTGCCAGGGGGGATGGTGGCACTAGCTGTGGGTACTGGAGACTCCCTGCCTTGGCATGCCTGCTGCAGCAAGAAAAGAACATGCAGCATTGTTAAAATCATATATATTAAAAAACAAAAAAAGAAAGTGCTTGCATGTTTATAACCAGATGCAAGTACCAAGGTTATGGGGTAACTCCTGTGGCCATATGGTTTCAGGAGACTTTTTTTTAATCGCTAGCCATTTTTTAGCCTAAGCCAATTTTAAAAGCTTATATTTTATTTTCTTATAAAGAGATAAATGTGTAAAACATCAGAAACATTAAATAGCTATAATCCAACATGATGCACATTAATTGAATCAATCAAGTATTTAGTGCCATGGAAGCAGCACTTAGTCAATATAACTGCAAGACTCAAATTAAAGGCCTTCTGTGTGCTTCCAGGGAGATGTCACTTCTTAGTTCACTGCACCACAGCTGATAAAAATCTAAAACTATAGATTTCAGTCCTCAAACTTAGGGCCACATGTATTTGTATAAAGAATATTAAACCTTGCTTGAGGGACTTTTTCTGCCTAGCACAGTGGAACATACAGGCAGGGAAGAAGAGTTGCCACATGAAACAAGTTTTGGGTTGGGTTTTTTTGTTGGTTTTTCTTTTTTCTTTTGTAAAGATTTCCTTCTATGAAGGAAGACATAGGAAGCACACGTGTACAGATTATGTGGAGGTAAGAGGGGTGTTCTCCCAGCTTGTAAAGTACCCTAAGAAAAATCTAAGTGAGTGACATGGTAACAAAATAAAACTTTGCTTCCACTTACTCAGTTTGCTTGGGGTGGTTTTGCATTTATCTGTCATTCAGAGATCCAGAGAGTCTTTTTCTTGCTGTTAACTAGTTAATTCCATCTGGTGGAAAAGGACCTGGTGGTGTTGGTTGACAGCCACCTGAATATGAGCCAGCAGTGTGCCCAGGTGGCCAAGAAGGCCAGTAGCATCCTATCTTGTGTCAGAAATAGCGTGGCCAGCAGGGACAGGGAAGTGATCTTACCTCTGTACTCAGCACTGGTGAGGCTGAACATCAAATACTGTGTTCAGTTTTGGGCCCCTCACTACAAGACATTGAGGTGCTGGAGCGTGTCCAAAGAAGAGCAATGAAGCTGGTGAAGGGTCTGGAGCACAGGTCTTATGAGAAGTGGCTGAGGGAACTGGTGTTATTTAGCCTGGAGGAAAGGAGACTCAGGAGAGACCTTATTGCTCTGTTTGTAGAAGACCTGAAAGGAGGTTGTAGTGAGGTGGGTGTTGGTCTCTTCTCCCAAGTAGCAAGTGATAGGACAAGAGGAAATGGCCTCAAGTTTTGCCGGGGGAAGTTTAGATTGGATATTAGGAAAAATGTCTTCACCAAACTGGAACAGGCTGCCCAGGGAAGTGGTTCAGTCACCATCCCTAGAGGTATTTAAAAGAGGTGTAGATGTGGTGCTTAGGTTTAGTGGTGGAGTTGGCAATGTTAGGTTAATGGTTAGACTCTATGATCTTTGGGGTCTTTTCCAACCTAAATGATTCTATGATTAACTTCCAGCGATGTGTTCAGTTCTCAAGAATTTCTCAGTCTTTTACTTAAACAGAAAGTATTGCCATTGGTTATTCTCAACTTCTCAATACTAACTGAGTATTTTCTGCTGTTCTCTCTTTAATGACATGCAGAAATCCATAACATCATTTATTCTGTAAATTATACATCATTTGCTTTGTATGCTTGTTTTTCTTGCATCCCTCCAAACTCATCTTCTATAATCATACACATTCCTCTTTCTGAAATTAAGTGATAGCTGTCAGATTTTGATTGCCTTAAAACACATCATTCTTTTGAATATATTCCTGTCATGTCACTAATAGAAATGATTAGAAGAACTGAAATTTGATATCAGTGTCACAAAAATGGTCACATGCATAAAATTCTTTAAATACTGACATTTCTCCTGTAGCTCTTACTCTTCACTCTTATGCAAGATTTTTGATGTTATTGTACTTGCTGTATTTCTGTACTGATAAACAATAGTACTTGCTTATTTCAAGACAGATCTGTCTGAAGTCAATATTAGTGTAGAATTCCTCCTTTAAAACACTGAAAGAGGGAGACTTTCATTGTCGCAAGAGAGTTAGTTAAATTGTTACTGAAATTTTCCCTAACAGAGAAACATTATCTGTTTCCTAGATGATCAAACAGCAACCTTTCTGATATTTTTTTAGCACATTAAACCAGTAAATGCCAGACTATGTCACTTCAAAAAGCCCCTAATTCTTCCTCTGAAGGAAATGAAGTAAGGCATTAATAACTGCTTGAAAATCAAGTGGCTACTGTTGTTCGGTGAAAGCTGGTTAAAGTGGTATAAAATGCTTCTTCCCTAATGTTATGAGGCAGAGGGGAGACGTTTTTTTTTTTATCTTTGGTACTAACCTGTAGGAGTCTGGGCCGCGCTGGGAGAAAGTTAGTGCAGACAGAAGAATGCAAGGACGAAGACAAGGCCAGCAAAATAAGGCTGGCAAAAACACACAAGATAGCAGATAAGTGAGAAACACCTGTGGTCAGCAAAAGCACACAAGTCTGAGCAAAACAGGGTATGAGATAAGGGAGTTTTGGCAAGTTTTGGGCTTTATGTGCTAATTGCAATTAACCAATGCAAATGCTTGTAGAGGCGCGTGAACAGCGCGTGTAGATGACCTGTAGCCTATTAGAAGATAGATGAGTGCGTGTACGGAACTTAGTAGAATATAAATGTAACCAGAAAAGGAAAAATAAAAAAAAAGATGGACGACCTGATCATCACATTGGTGTTGTGTCGTTTCTGTTCCCGCATGGAGAAATAAGGACCCCGGCTAATGGTGACCCCGACACTAACCTAAAACTGCAGGGTGTTAAATAAGAAGGTACAAACATACAGCATCATATTCAGTCACAGCTTATTGAAATTTGGTGTTATTGGTGACCAGACATTTTTTGCCTCATTCAAAATACTTAAGTGCAAGACTGGTTTTATGTTATTTATTTATTTAGTCTGGGTAGGGCTGTGTTCCCACTATGATGATGCAGATGGGCAAACCTGATTTGATTAAGAGCTCTGATGATGAAGTTTGGGAAACCATGATTTTTTTTAACTCATTTAAACCAAAACAGTAAAAGTCAGTGTTGTGATGAAGGGAAAGTGTTTGTATTTATAGCTTAGTCAACTGAATACTGTATACACTGAAATTGAATGCTTTTCCTTATTGCAATTGTTTTTTAGCATGCAATGATGCTTCCTGTCCTCACCCACCACGTGCGCTACCATCAGTGTCTGATGCATTTGGACAAATTGATAGGCTACACTTTTCGAGATAGGTGCTTGCTGCAGGTAAGATGCGCAAAAAGTAAGCTACTTGCTGGTTTGTCTTCCTAATATTATTGAGTTTATCCATAATCCTACCTGCTGTACAAACTTGAGAAATGTGCTGTATTGCTGCAGCTTGGATGTACTTGATTACTTGCACTGCAGATCTTTCAAAAGTTTCAGTTATCACAAGACACTTCTGAATAGAGACATCTATTGTGCATGTAGGCATACACCTACCTTTGCTCCAGTGGTAGGTCTGAATTTGCTTATATTGTGTAGAAAGACAAAAATATGCTTACTGAAAAGACTGTCAGGTACATTACTCATTATTTCCATGTAAGTTCTTTTTTTAGATATTTGTGAAGAATACAGTGTTGTTCTGCAGATGAGCATACGTGCCTTGCTTCTTCCTTTTATAGTCTATTGTTCCAAAAAGAATAATTTAAGTGTTGCCTTTTTATTTTGCATTTATAGCTAGTGAAAAGGAATTTGCAAATGTACGTTCAGCTCTTTGATTTCTATGAGTACATGATGAAATATTTCATTTACAAACAAGGGCAGGAACTGGAGAGGAGAATTTGTTACTTGTTTTAAATGCATCCATGTTGCATAACCAGTTATTTACGTAAGCGCATATTTGGAGTTGATCAGCTCCAAAGGCTGACTGTTGGCATGGTGGCCCCTTTCCTCTTATGGTTTTTCTGAGGTTACTGAAGGGAAATGGAGACTTCTGTTCAGAATTTTCCCCTGAAATAAGCACCATCTGTCTTCACTGACTGGGGCTGAGAAAGGTGAATTTTCTCTTAAGTTCAAACCATGCAGTTTCTGTACGTGTATGGAGACTTTACTCCCAAACTACTTTAAGTAGAGGCTTACAGAGAAATCTTTTCTCATAGCTTCTCTGTCTTCTAGAAGTTGGTTTCCAGGCTTGCTCTACTGAAAGTTATATTAAATATTGAGCACCTTGTAGGATTTGGTTGTTTGCAGGCTGCCTTAATTTTAATATGAAAGATAAAAATGCAATGATGGAAATCTTCAAAATGTTGGGACCAAACACATAAACCAAAAAGCAAATTGCAATTGAAAAGGAGGAGAAAGCAAGTGTGTCAGCATTAGTCAAATTAATGTTTAGTTATAACAAAAGTACTTTTTAATGCTTGATCCCTATGCAAATTTATGTAAAAACCTAGAAACTTGTTCCTGAAGAGAAAGAGCTTTTAAAAAAATGTATATAGCAGCAGTCATCTACTTAAGCATAGGAAATATTAGATGTATAATTTTGCATTGATTTTTACCTGTTTAATTATGATGTATTTTTTTTAAAGTATAGACTGGGCAAGAAAGATTACACTAATTTAACTATACAGATAAATTGTAATGTGTCATCTAGTTCAGATGGAGGAGAAGTTGAGAATGTGCAATTATGACAAACTTATTAATATTAGCAAGGAATTAAAAAGGACTTGGAGAAAGTTCTTGTTGTTGATTAAATACAATTTTACTCTCTAAAACAATTAAGCTTCTCTAAGTCTTATGTTTGCAAAGTCATGGACAATATTTGAATGAACTACTGGAGTGTCTTTACTCACAGCCTGCAGCACCAGTCCTGCAAGGGTTTCAGAAGTAACTTTATGCAGCTTGAATTTGCCAGTGTACTTATTGTTTTATATACAAGGTGTATACAAATGTACACATACATTTATACATGCATAATATTTTTAAGTGTGTATGTGTAAGGAGAAAATGCGTGAGTTTGCAGGATGGGGTCGTACAAGCTAGATGTAGTTCTATTTACTGCTGCCATTTTAGTAGCGGTGGTGTCAGCAGCGGAATAAGGTTTTGATAATGCTAGGTGGTACAAATGTAAACCAGAAAACCAATCCTGCCATTGCTGTTCACTTCCAGTTGAAGAGTGGCCCTGTATAGTCATGAGAGAAAGAGTTCTTCTGTGAATAACTATGCCAGAAATAATATACTTGTTTGTTGGTTGGGGTTTTTTTGAAGTAGGAAAGTTTTATAGATATTTAAAGAACCTAAACCAAATATGTGAATGATTGATAAGCTCTTTTAGTTGTTCATATTTTTAATATGAATATTCATGCTGCAATGTTAGAGTGAATATATGTTTAAATAAGCAAATGTATTGAAATCAGGTCAGCAAAGCTGGTAAGCAAAACTCCTAGCGCAAATTGACAGTTCATGCTTTTTCTCTTCTAAACTAATTTTTCTTTAAAGAAAAAAACCTGTTGAAAATTAATTAGTTAAACTGATGATTGGGCATAAATGTTGCTTCTTTCTGGCATCTGAAATAGTACATCCTACATTTAAATTACTGGAACCAAAGTACTGATTAACGACATCACTTTGTAGCTTTTCTTCAAACTGAAAAATAACAATTATTATCTACCAGTTAAATATATATTTTTTTCCTTACATTTGCAAAAATATATCTAAGATTTTTTTTTTTTCCCTGTATGTGCTATGTTATAGCTTGCCATGACTCATCCAAGCCATCACTTAAACTTTGGAATGAATCCAGATCATGCCAGAAATTCCTTATCCAACTGTGGGATTCGACAACCAAAGTATGGAGATAGAAAAGTTCATCATATGCACATGAGAAAAAAAGGTATGCTGTTACACCACTACCATTTTTCTCCCACTTAATCAGTAAGAAATCCTTTTGTCCATTATTATTTCCTTGGCCATTGTTCCTTTGAGAGATCCCTTCAGTGGAGGATTTAAATGCTTTTATACACAGGCACCAGTGAGATCTTTCTAAAAGACTGCGTTTTGCAAATTAATCAACAAGTACAGAGCTGAGAAAAAGCAAGGATAATAAATGGGAGGATGTGTTTTCTTTGATTTTTGGCCAAGTATTGTTTTCTTAATTTGCTGCTCAACATGGTGAGCAAACTGGAGGATATTTTGTAAAAATGTCTTATTAATGTGAAAATACATGGTCTGTCTGCTGCAGAATATTCCTTGTCCCTTAAAAGTATATTCAGCTGTAATGAAGTAAATTGTTTATGTAATGCTTGGCATGTCTTTTTCATGCAAAGATGGTATTTTTATCTGGCTCTCTGAATACAGAAATCAGTAGTATTGTAACGGGACTGCAGTCAGGCAGAGAGCATCTGCAAGGATTATACTTGCTTTAAGTAAACCCTGTAAAAAACAGGATGATCTTGTGTGCAGCAATTACAAAGTAACATTTTGAGCAGTTATTTTCTAAGCCTATTCAAATTGAATTAGTGGTTGTTTATTTAATAGTGCATTGTTTATATTTCTAGGGATAAACACCCTGATAAATATTATGTCCCGTTTGGGACAGGATGATCCAGCTCCTTCCAGGTAATGCTTTTGTTTGCAAGTAGGAAAGCTGTGGCAGGGGGGTAGATATTTAATAGAAACAACCAACTTACTGTCAGCAACAGCTTTGACAAATAGTTGAAATGAAAAGTCATTTTCAATTGGCTTTTATATTATGAAGATGTGCTCAACCGCCATTACCAGTGACATAGTAAATGTTTGGTCATGCCTGCAGAAAACTCCTCAGGAAGGTTTTAAGAGATAATTACATCATTGTAGTTTATCCTTGAAGTGAGGACTAAAAGGCTACCTTTTTGCTTTCTGCAGAGTAAAACATAAGATTTGTTGTTATTGTTATCACTGATATAAATTGGATTCCCCATCACATTTCCTCACAGTCGTTCATTCCTGGTATGGCACCTTGTTAACATGAGTGTGATACTGAACATGGGTTTCACTGATTTACTGGTCCAATTTAAAGACACATGCAAAAACCATTAATGCTGTAATGTAATAATCCTCAAATGACCACTAAGAATTCTCTGCAAATAAGTAACGTTTAAGATGTGGTTTATAGCCACAGACACCATATTTAGCCAGACTGAATAAACAAAGCTCATAGGGCTAATGCAAGAAACAGTTGCATGTGAAAATTCCTAAATGCATGCAGGCAGAGTGGATTTTAGTTAACTAGTGCTATGACTAGGCCTTTTAGGATTCGTCATTTTGGAGGAAGCTCAGGAATGGGAGGAATTGAATTCTAAATAAATTATTGTTGCAGTGTTCCCCAAATGCTGTTTCAGCTAGACCATGCCCTTTTCTTTGAGAGTCAGCCTGAAGCTTATTTCAGCCCTGTTAAGATAATGTGAGATAAGGCTAAATTGCATTAATCCTCACAAAATAACACACAAATATAAAACCCCACATCTGAGAGATCTGTTTTCCACTATGTTGCTACACAGAGAAGTTGTAGTTTTGCTCGCACCTTATTGTTTTACACAGCAGAGGTATTTGAATTCTTTCAGCCCATAACAAAGGCCTGCTATTTCAGAAATTAGACTAACTATATAATTGTTGCAGGAGTGCAAATTGCATTAAAACCTGTCAAACAATTGAGAAGGATCTTCTGGATTAAAAAAAAAGTAATCCTGTGGTAGTGGTCTTGATTCTGTTACAATCATGTGTGAAGTCAAAATGGTGCTACTTACACACTTTGATGTGTAGAGCAGAAATTTGTATATATTCAAAGACAAACTCATGTTCTTTTTCAGCTGCTGTGTCCTGTTAGTCCTTTGTTATATAAGCAGGCAGACAGCTTGAAGGAAGCAAATCTTTATGCAAAAAAACCGAAAATCAGAAGCAGTAATAGTAGAATCTTGTATTTCCTGTTTTCTTTTTCTTCTAGCTTAATGGCATCTTTGAATGCACCTTCTTACACAGCCATTTTTTCTTTTGAGCTCAAAGGAAGTTACAGAAAACAGGGCTATTTAAAGGTGCTATGAAAAATAAAAGTACTTACTCCCTTGTAGCTCTGCGGTACCAACGAATCTGTTGCAGAGTCATCACACCCTGCAGGTGTTGGATGTTAAATACATACACTTCCCTAGTTACATGCACAAGGCTGAAGACAGATTGTGTATTTCAGTCACCTGGTGCCCTCTGATGGACAAAGAAACCCGACCTCAGTGCCAATCAACGGTACTGTTTCCTTTCTCTATTTGTTAAGCTCTGACAATAGCTCAGAATTGAACCTATGAAAATTTCAAAGGTGGTGGTGTCAGTCCTGAGTTTCAAGATTCATGTAGTTGTTATTCTGGTTTGGAAAGAATTGTAACCCAGAGAGGGTCGGGGAGGCCGCAAGAATGTCTATCATGGCTGGTTAGCAGTCAACTCTGATCTGTTCTATTTTAATTGTATTGTGTAAATAACCGGCATGTGTTTCTTAGCTGGTAGTAAACCTTAAAATAACTTTTTCAGGATTAACCACAACGAGCGTTTAGAATTTCTGGGAGATGCTGTGGTGGAATTCTTAACAAGGTAAATGGAGGGTTCTTAAGCAGTTCTCACCTTTGTATGTTATTGTCATACTGTTGGGCTTATTAAGCTTTGCAGAGTCTACTTTATGACTGTGTATGTTTGCAGTCCTGCACATCTGAACACAGCTTTCTTAAAAATTCCTTCAGTGCTGCTGATACAAGGAAGATTACAAAATGAAAAGCTAGAGTTTTTGTTTCATGGAGTGCATTTTAAGTTGATTTGGGTTAGAGATTATTCAGCTACAGACAAGTTGAACTTTGTACCCTTTTTTTAAAGGAAAGATATTTTTCTTAGCATGCCATTTTGTTTACATGGGTTCTTTTTCACTAGTTATAAGTGAAAAGCATTTATTGGTAATATTGTTACAGTTCTTATATTTCCAGTTTTTAGGGCTGTAGGTTCTGTTATATATGTTTGTAAATAAAATGTTTGAGCACAAATGTAACTCATTTAGAAGTGGTAACAAAAACACATGGTTCATTAAAAATTACTTCAGTTTTGGTCTGAGTATTCTGAAATCAGTGAACAATACAGGGATGTTATCAGTTACCTCCACTGGCCTCTTACCTGAGTACTAGAGGCAGGTAGTTTGCATAAAATAAAGATTATAATCCATTTTCATCTGCTTTGCTTTGGTTTTAATAGGGGAGTAGTCTTGTTTACTGTAAAGCTTCTCTTCAAGCAAGGTTGTTATATGAATATCAAAACTGCCCTTTTATCTCCAGTCTCTGCTAGCCTCTACTAGCCATTAGCTACTCAGTATTAAAAGCTATTAGTCTATAAAGGTCTCCACTGCCCTTAAAACCCATGGCCTTTTCTCTTACACAACAATACAGGCTGATAAGATGGAAGACTTGCTGATTAAAATGTCTTGCATTTTTCATTGTCATTGTTCATCAACCATCAGTTGACTTTCTGAGCTAACTTTTGTCTCGATTGAGGAAAAAAACTGAATTACATTTCTGTTCAATAGAGCATGTAAGCACCTATTTAAGTCTGAATTTTTTTCTAACTCTCTTGACTTCAGGTCTTTGCTTTTGTGAATTATGATGCTTGATTAGATTGCCTCTTAAGTTTTATAGCAATTTTTGTCCTTAAATAATCTTTCATCCATCTGCACTTTTCTCCCTGGGTACTGGGTTAATAAAATATTTTAATAATTAGTGCCATCCACTGCCTTATTTGCGGAATGTTGAAAACCCTCTGTATTAACTTTTTTCTGACATGGGTTAGATAGTCATATATGAAGATACTCAGAATCCTTTATCCATTACTCAGATCTTGGTTGGACCACTGAACTACTTTTTTTGGTTTGTTTCTGTTTTATGAGGTATCTTTCTTGCGTGATGACAAATATCATTAAAGGCAGTTGAAAGCCTGTGTTTTTTACTGATTTTTTTTTTTTTTTTCTGTGGTATTAATGACTTCACACATTTGATAAATACAGGTTGTTGACTTCTGGTCTTTGGCCCCATTAGCATCTGTTAAAGTACTGTAAGAAACGTGTAAAACAAGTATCCTGAGTGGTGGTCCAGCCTGAATTAGTAGTGTCTTAAAGCACTGCATACCTGCAGCTTGGAGTTTCTCAAGGCTGACAGTTCCCTTGTGCTTTATTCCTCAGTGTCCTCTAGGTGTCAACCTTGCTGAACCCACTGCTGCTGGTGAATAGAAATCTTCAGATGAGGGACCTGCATGTTGTTGCAGGGATTTAGAGATTATGTGCTGCCCAGTAGAGAAAAAGCACTCTTATTCCCCTGCTGCCAATGTGGTCCAGTCAAATATTATTGAGCATTTTTTTAATGTTTGTTTCTTTACCTTGCTTCAAGCTGAGTGGTCACCTTGGGAAGGGACCTGTGTTACCCCTAGGATCTGAGGGAAAGGCACGGTTCCCTAGAGACACACGTGGTTCATCTTTAACCAAACGCTGACAGCATCTCATTTGATTTTTGTTTTGCCAGTGTCCACTTGTACTACCTGTTTCCCACTCTGGAGGAAGGCGGATTAGCTACGTACCGCACTGCCATCGTACAGAACCAACATCTGGCCATGTTGGCTAAGGTACAGTTTTATATGTCTTTGTATTTGACACCCAGAGCTAGCATACTGTTAGTGCATGGATTGCTTCTTGAGGGATCTGTCCGCTTTGAACATCAGTGTCTTTACTGCGTTTTATGTACCAGATTTGGGGTACAGTAACTCTTCAGTTTGAAAGTAGATTTTAAAGATGAAGTAGGATCTAGTGTTCTCCCCAAAGCATGTTTTTAAGAGGAGTAATTTTTGCAGTTTTTAGGATGCTTATGTTGAAGAAGTGTCTATATTTACCTTTAAATTGCAGATGTAATGAAGCTGATAGTAAAAATTTAGTGAAGAAAAATAAACAAACTAGTTGCTTATAAAAGGACTTCCTGATAGAATATGTAGGGAGAATATGGCAGCAGGTGGTAGAGAAGGTGTGGGGGGGAAATAATTTTGTCTGCTCTGTAACCTATGCAGTCATTTTCAGATTCACTGTGAACTGTGGAAGAGAAATATGTTGGAAAGGCTTTTGGTGAAAAGTTGTGTTATCTCATTGGAAAAATTGAGATGCCTCTGAATTTTATGTCATTTAATTCTGTGAATGACAGAGGTTTTTACATTTCTACATGATACTAGGGGGCGGGAATATGATACTGAATTTTAATATGATAATGAATTTTAATATGATATTCATACTTTATTTTGTTAGCGTGTTTTTTAAAAAACAGCCTGAGATTTACTGACGCGATGGACTAAATGCATTCACGCATGCGCGCACACATGTCCACTGTGTACTGCTGATGGTTTTCAAGTGCTCTTTTAATTTTGTCTGTTCATATTCATACAGTAATTTAAACAAACATATACAGTCTTGGGATTTTGGCAAAACTGCATTATTTCTAACATGCCATATTTTTGCTCAGTTCTCAGGAGAGGCATAGGGTGGGGAGTGAATACAAGTCTTTTTCTCCAAAGCTTTCTTTAATGATTTAGATAAGCATAAATTGATTGAAATGTTTCAAATCAGGGTTTTATTTACAAATATGGTATTGAACTGCCTGATATTTGAATTTATGTTACTGTTTTAAAACCTGCATTGGGAAAGCTCGTATATTCTTAGTCTGTTCACAGCCTTTATCATTGAACATGGACAATTTTTGAAAATTTTTATTGCAACATTTTTAAACTGTATTTATCTTAGATGCAACTGTAAATATTAGATATCTGTACATTCCTGATTTCCCACCTTACCCTTTTTTCCTCTCATATATCTTATATGATGATCCTGGTTTCATCCCCTTTAATTATCCCCTGCAGTGTCATGTTGCATTCAGTTTACTTACTCAGTATAACTCTCAGCTCCTCAATTTCTTTTGTGTGTGTGGAATGCTGTTTTAACTGAGGATCAAACAATAACTTTCTGTAGTTCCTAAGGGACATGGTAGCATAAATTTACAAAATAGTCTGAAATATGTTCTGATCAAAAAATGAGAAGCAAAACACATGCAAAAACAGCTGAATGAAAGCTCCAAAAATTGAGATAAGCCATTGGAAGCAGGGGAGACACACCAACACGCAAACAACACCTGTTAAAATGAACAAATGACAATAATCTGTAAGAAGTTTAAATTCAATATAAAACAATGTTTCACTTTTATGTTAACTCTAACAGGCATTCCCTGCACTTTATAAAGTGCTATGGAACATCGTAAGTGGTAATTCCCTGTGTTCTGGAGCAGTGAATAGGCTCTCATTCATTGAAAATGGAAGACGACTCTTTTCGAATTGAAATGTGTCTAAACCACGCACCTCAAACAACTTAGTCTTCACTTTTAGCTCTTAAATATACTCCAGGAGGATGAAGTTGAAAGTTAATGAGAAATTACTCAGTAGAAACTTACACACAGTTGGGAAGAACCTGTTCTCATACAAACTTTGCAAGATGCATAAATCTCTTCTTTAAAAATCTCAGTAATGGTTTTTTGTCAAAAAGATGAATATGAAAAGAGAATCTAGTAGGTCTTGCCAGCATTTCTATAGCAGAATTATCACATATTATATAAGATATCTGACTCACTACCTGAGATTCTGACTGGCAAGCAGAACTGCAGTTTAGGCAACAGGTGAATGTTAATGATGCACATTTGAAAGAAAGAAGAAAGCTAGGTGGCACTGTCGATTAAATATTAGTCTTCTGCTTGCAGTGCCCAGAGGCTTTTGTTGCTGCCACCTGTTGACACTCTTAGAGGAAAAAGCCAGATGTTCAATGGATTGTGTCTACCAGAGTTGCTGTTCCTCACTGTTCTACTTCATGTTCTTCCTGCAGGCAAAATCTTTTTCCTCAGTGTTAATTCCCCGCCCTTTGAATGTTCCTTTGGCATTTCTGAAGGCAAATCACACAAGGGCAAGCTACCATCAAGAAACACAACATATTGCACCATCCAGCTGGTATCAGGCTATTTTTGTCACACCTTCAGCCCTCCTCTTGAACTCATTCCTAAATCTCACTAGTAACATGTTTTGATCTGTCTTCCACTGACAGTTTCATTTGATAATTCCTATCTTTCCCATGGTATCACACTCTAGTTGCTTGCCACTGGTAAACAATACGAAGTCTTCTAATTTTAGCCTATGTCTGAACTGAAACTATGGAGAAAAGCTTTAAAGTTCCCTCAAACCCAGTTGCTGCATAATAATAGTGTAATTGAACTCTAGTGACTAGAACTGGTACTCTCATACTTCTGAAGCCATGGTTTTGACTCTTTCCACATCTTCTGCAGAAGCTGGAACTAGATCGATTTATGCTTTATGCTCATGGTCCAGACCTTTGCAGGGAATCGGATCTCCGTCATGCTATGGCAAACTGCTTCGAAGCCCTAATAGGTAAAGATGTGTATTTGTGTGTGCAGACAGTTATGTTTTAATATGTCTACATGCCATGTTGATTGTAATGGAGGACACATGGGTCTGTGTTGAGTAGTGTTAGTAAGGGTAGGTGATAGTAAAGCTTCTTAAACCTTCTTCATCTCTTCCCATCTCCTGCACATACACCGTGTGTATAATATGAGTGTGCAGTATTACAGTTAAAATCTCATCTTCCATATCCTGCCTCCCACACACTGAAGATTCACCCATTTCATACCATTGTGGCACAGTACTTCTGTCTGTCCACACAGAACTCCACCTCTCATGTGCCACCATGGCCTGCCACCTGCAGTCGTCTGAGGGGAGTGGTTCAGTCACCATGGCCTGGCAGGAAAAGTGCAGGTTGGCTGCTTCCAGTAGTGCTTGCACAGACCTGCAGAATGTGGAGTTGCACTTCAGCCCTGAATTTTAAACTCTGCAGCTTGCTTTCTGAATGCACCAGGCACGCCCAACCAAGTCATCAATCCACTTCCTCTGTGCTCTGCTAACCTTCTCCTGTGAATTAAATGTGACATTTGCCACATAAATATTTTTAGGTCTTTGCATTTTCCTTTCAAATAAAAAGCTTTGCAATATGCTATCGCTGGTGTAATAAAGCTACCAGAACCCTCTAGCTGAGGATGAGGGGGAGTTGTGTCAAATTTGCTGTTGGGCACCAAGATGCTGATTAGTGACTGGCTGTGCTAGTTGATAAATATAGGTTGGAGAAGAAATCAGGACTGCCTGACCACAGTTACCAAATAAGCAAGCAGTAAGGCAGAAATCTGATCTGTTATATCCACACAAGTTCTATTTTAAATAGCATATTTTTATAAAACTTTACTTGTTTAAATATACAAAGCAAGCTAAATCTCACTGATTTGGCTTCATATTCATCCAAATGTACTGTACATGATATTAGCTATGGGAATGGTTTAGCCGTGATCCAGGTCTTTACATACTACACAAGCTCCTAAAGCATTTTGTCCTGCTTTGAAAAATAGATTGTAGTTGACTTAGATGTCAACAGTTCTGTGCCTTCTGCCTCAGGCCAAATTGCATTTCATCTTATCAAGAAATAAGTTCTCTTTTTAACTCTATTTTGCTTTCCATGAGTGCTTTGATCTTTAATTTAAAAATAAAAAAACAAACGGAAAAGGAACACTAGATATGTATCTGTGGCTTTGTTCATATGCTTCAGCTTGTCTAGGATGTAATGATGAGGTCTATTTGGCAAGCATTGAGATTTGCTAAGAGAGACGCTTGCTGTTTAACCTCCAATACAAAGTTGTTCACAAAGTTAATTGAGCAATAAGATTTTGTCAGGGCCATAGCTAAAATCTGGGAGCTTGTTAAGGGACTGTAAAAGTATATGTGGTGTTTGCAGCTCCTACTTGAGAACCTTTGTAAAAGTCTGGTGCTTCTTCCCTGTGATGAAAATAATAACCAAAAGTATAAGCAGGCTGCCTAGGACCTGTTTGAAATTCTGTGCTCTCATAATATGCCTCTGATAGTTGTATAAACCCCCAAACTGTTCTTCAAAGAGTCCAAAGAAAGTAGTTGATCTAGTGAGGAATTAAAAGGAAAGAGGCAGGTAAAGACACAGCAAGGCATACCATGATCTCCCTGTATATGGGAACATCAGCTCCCTTTCTCTGTGTTCTTCGTGTAGCTCTGTATTCCCTTTGCTTTTATACAGATGTGCTTACATGGGCTAGTTTGAGGTTTGCAGAAGCCCTCCTGTAAAGAGTATCAAAGGGCAAAGTGTCGCTACTGAATTTGTAAAGTGCCTGTGCAGATACAGGGTGTATATGGTACACACAAAAAATACAATATGCTAGCACAAGTTTTGCAGAGCTTGTTACTAAGGGGCATGTGGAGGGCTAGTGAGGGTTGTATATGCAGTTTAAAAAAAAAAAAAAAAAAAAAAAAAGTACCATAATCTCCAGAAATTGAGAGATGCAAAGGTGCAGTTTCCAGTTCAGACAATGTATTTTGTGATATTGGGGAGACACTGAGGTTTGGAATGGTCCTGACACATCATTTATATGCACAATATAATGTTGTTGAAAGTACAGAATAAATGAAAATTATTTGCTAGCTACTGAAATGTATTTCATGGCTTTCACTATCTACATATATGGTATAGTTAGCTGATTACTGGAAACTACTTTTAGAAATAGCTTGCTTCTAGCCTAATTTGTTTAAACTTTTCTCTTTGGATGTATCATTTTCTACCACTGATTCAACTATTTCAGGTTTTTTATGTGCATTTTATGACCATTGATTTATGTTGGTGTTTAATATGCTTTAAATTTCTCAAAAAATTAGGTATTACTACAGAAAGCATGCTTTTAAAAAATAATTATACTGGAGATGAAGGCAGAGATCCTTGACTTTCTTGTGCTTAGTAATTTTTTAAGTACTAATGCATTATTGACCTTTGACGTATTGGTCCCCTCATGCAGGAGCTGTTTATCTAGAAGGGAGCCTAGAAGAAGCAAAGCAATTATTTGGACGTTTACTCTTCAATGACAAGGTATTTATGTATTTATATGATTTGATTTCCATTTTAAAAATAACTGAAGACATGCTTTCTTCTCCGTTGCTTTACTTGAGAATCACAAATGAACAGGAATACACCTTTTGTACTTAGTTCCAGGAAACTGAATGTAGCATGGAGTGTTTAGGACAGCAAGCTGCACTGGTTCAGGCAAAAATATTGCAGTGTTTCCTCAGGTGTGCTGTTTGTTGGTTGGCTTAGGTAGGGAAGGGTGGGTGGTGCGGGAAACCTGCAGACTTCCATTCAAAGTGCTGCTCTAACAGCAGAGATGGGTTATCTCTGCTCATCCCAGCGGCGTGCTTTGGAGAAATGATGCACATGTAAAGTGACTATTCCTGTTTCATCATTTAAATCATCCCACCCCCTAAAAGTTTAAAACATATATTTGAAAAAAATACAGGGGATTTCATCCAGCATTTACACAGTTGCATAATTAAAGTCTGATCCATTCTTGCATACTGTATCTTAGATCACTGTTAGTTGGAATTTATCCCATATAATGGCTAAGGAAAGTAAGCAGTACACACTGCTGGGACAATACACATGGCAGTGGTGAGGCGATGAATTATACAGTATTTTCCTTCTTGAAAGTCTCTGAGTCTGTGAAATGACAAAGCTTATTAGAAATAAAGGTATTTTGAAACCTGTTATAACTCAGTGTTTATTTGCTTCTCAGTGCCTGTAGTGAAGGAAGCCTATATGAAATAGAAAAAAATAAGCATGGGGTTTTTTTTTCTTTTTTAGTCCTTGCCTTTGGTGAAGTCAAACTTGCTACTGAGGAGCACTTGCAAATAAAGTTAGTCCTGAGGCTTAAACAAATCTTTTTCTTCCTTTAACCACTTTTCATTTGGTTCAAGGATTTTTCCACCTCTTTGACACTAGCTAATTAGGAAAACTACAGGCAGTTTGAACAGCAAATACATGATTTTAAAAATTAGTTTGCCAGCACTATTGAATTTGCAATAAGCAGAGTCAGCATCTGAAATAGTTCAGTATTTCAAGTAATGACATTTTATTTAGTACTGTGGAATTTGTTAAATGACTCCCTTGAGCATTAAAGGCATCTCTCAATGTTTGCAGGACCTGCGGGATGTATGGCTTAATTATCCACTACACCCACTCCAAGTAAGTGTATCCCTTTCTGTAATAAATTTCATAGCTCTGTTTTATTTTCAGGGGTGCTTTTCCATAGGTTTCCATTGTAATGACATCTCAGAAATTGTGCTAAAGAGTAGCCAAAGGAGTGTATTGCCAAAAGGTGTATTGCCTTTGTGTTTGGTTTTGGGTTTTGGGGTGGGGTTTTTTTATAAATAATGAGTCTCTGCCTCGGTGAGATTTAATCATTCACCTTTCCTTGTCTCATGTTCGATATATAACTGTGCTTAAATTATATATCTAGTGAGAGGTAACATTTTGGTGGCTTCTTGTTCATCTTCTCGAAGTTAGTTGAAAAAGGGTACAAAAACAATCTATGTACATATTTTGTTAACCTGAAATTAAGACTGAAACCTTAATAGTAGGATGGCACATTAGTTGAATGGAATAAAAGTGTATTCTGGTGTTCAGGTTTTTTTTGGCGGGGGGGTGTGTGTGCACTGATAGCATGGTTGTTTTGGTGATTCCAGTAGCTTTAATACCAAGTGAGCACTGAAATTATGAGGGTGTCTGAAGGCTAATTTATTCTTCATGTATTGAAGGATACAAGTTCACATTTTGTTAGTTTACAAGGCTGAGAGTTGGGAGAATGGTTTCCCAGTTCTTGTTCCCTGACTGAATTCTGACAGAGACCTAGAGCAAGTCACAGCCTCTCTGCACTGTTGCTCCTTGTCTTCTCAGCAAACATGGTAGCATTTTCTAAGTGTGCAGGGGTGCTGCAAGAATAGCTGTATTCGAATTGTTATCCAGTTGTTTAGTAAGGTTTTCAGGGTCATATGAACATCTGAGAGATTTCTTTTGTCCAATCAAATGTCTGATGTTTTGTGCATTCCATTTGTCTCCTTTGAAACTTTTTATGAGTGCAGCCTTCCAGCAGAAGGTCACTTTGAGGCCTCCATCTGAAATGTCTCGTATATTTGTACGGATTTTGCAATGGATACATAGACAAAATCTTCAGCAACAAATCAGTGCACATGAAGTGTTTTTACAACCAACTCTCTGTGAGTGTAAATAGAAGAAGAGTCTTAATGGGAAGATAAACTTTTGAGATTCAACACCAGCTATCCTGCATGGTGGCACAAGCTCTCAAGAAAATTCTTGCTCTGGATTTCTTTCTTTTCTCTTACTTTATTTTAACCTTTTTATCTCTGCTTTCACAAGGAAGTCTTGGACTCTGAATAGAGATTGGAGACAGTCAGTGTATGCAGCTTATTGTTTCTTTCTACTACCTTAACTTGTGTGATGAAAATTTATTTTCTTCCATGTCCCAGAAGCCATCCTAGCTCTCAGCTTGCCATTAGGGGAAACACAGGCTGCTCAGGTTGGCCTTTGGGCACAGACAGCTAGCCTGAAAAATAGCATTTTAAAAATTATTAAAAGTCACGGTAACAATATGACAAATGAGTTGCTAATTAAAAAAAAAAAAAATCAAACTGAAGGCCTGTAACCCTGTTATTTGACACTCATCAAGTCAGTAGAAATAGTGATGAAAAAATAATTAGTGGTCACCTATATAAATGTGGTCTCTTTAGAAAGAGTCAACGTGTAAAGACAAGTCCTGCTCACAAATGAATAGGAGATTTTAGAGGAGACAAAAAAGCACGTGATGATGCAGATGATACTGTCTGCTGGGTTTCCTAAGAGGCTGTTGGAAAGGCACTCAAAGATGTGTTTTAAAAAAGAAAGGAATAAAAAAAAAGCAACCCCAGTGAATGGCTGAAACATAAAAAATGGAGAACAGGAGTGAAATGACCACATCTTACAAGGGATGGAGATCCCTGGCAGATTTCCCTAGGGAGCTTTGCTAAGGTATAGGCTGTTCACATCAACAGCTTAGGAAGGAGGGTGAGCAGTGAGGTGGCAGTTGTTTGACAATACCAAATTATTCAGGGTAGCAGGAACAACAGCAGGCTGAAAAATTGCAGTCTGATTGCAAGAATGCAAGAGTGACTAACTGTGGAGTAAAAAAGCAGATGAAATTCTGTGTCGGTGAACATAAAGGACTGTACATGAGGAATGAAAAAGCAGTCTCAGCTCCACATGCAACTGAACTCCAAACTGACCATTATCACCCAAATGTGAAATTTTGGTGCTGGAATATGTAGTTCAATGAAAATTTCAGATGAAAGCTCAGTAGTGTTTAAGGAAAAAGACAAATTGGATATAATTAATCAATAGAAAAGGGACAGTCAACAAACCAAAAAAGATCTTAATGCCACTTTAAAAAATTGTGGCTATTCTTACTTTTCCTTTAGGCATCCTCATCTGGATGATTCATCCTCTAAAGCATTGCTATAAGTGAGATGCCCAGAGTGGCTGGAGGAAATGCTTAAGCCATATCCCAGCTCCAGAAAGCCATTTAACAGTGTCACCACATCAAGGACATCAGACAAGAAACTGATAAGAAAAGATACTGACCCAAAGTGATAATTTTAATTCTCTTGTGTTATTGTGCCCTTTTGAATTTCATATACTAAGTATTTATTCTTGATTTTTGATACTGATGGAAAGTGGGAGAAATAGATTTGGGTTTTGTCTCATCTTGACATGCTGTCAGTCTGCCAGCCCTATTCTAATAATTTTTCAATCTGTTTCTCAGTTGCAAACAATGTGATACTAGAAAACTCAGACAGGTACAATTGTACATGTTTTGTCAAACTAAGTAGCCCATGCTATCCACATGTAGAGACAAGGCCATATAAGCAATGTGTTATAAATCCCTCAACTATTAAAAAAGCATACATCAGAGCTCATGTCTTTGAGTGGTAGCTGTCCAAGACAAAAAGCCACAAGAAACTCAGTTTTCTCAGTTCAGCTGTCTACAGAATGACTTGTTCACTGTATTCTTTGCCCTTGGTTTACAGAAGGCTTGTTCCTCTCTGAAAAGTTCTGAAACAGTGTTAATTTATCATTATTTGCACTTCATTTTATTTACAGCTGCAGGAGTCCAATACTGACAGGCAACTCATTGAGACCTCTCCAGTTCTTCAGAAGCTTACAGAGTTTGAGGAGGCAATTGGAGTCATCTTTACTCATGTTCGGCTTCTAGCACGTGCTTTCACTCTGAGGACAGTAGGCTTTAACCATCTGACTCTGTGAGTACACAGCAAGAATCCTCATGTAGCTCTGTTGGTCCTTCTGTTAGTATCCCAGATTGCTTTATTCGTAAACAAACTCTAGATGTCATATCTGGTCTCCAGAAGAGAATAGACCAGCTATGTTCACAAGCCTGCCTGGCTCAGTATCCCATCTCTGACAGTAGTCAGTAGTGGATACCTTGTGAAAGGCTATAGAAGCTGTCAGAGAGCTATCATGGTGTTTCTTCTGAGCTTTCTGCATTACTGATATTTGCACATCACTCCTGAGTCAGTAGCAAAACATACTTGGAGGCATGTTTCAGCAGAGGAAAGAAGTAAAATCATACTCTTTGGTCCAAATGCAGCCCTTGTGTTTAGTGGTGTGTAGAGCTGCCAGGCTCTGTTTTAGAGCAAACAATAGAGCCATACCAGTGGTTACCCAGTGTAGGATCTTGCATGAGTTTAAACCCTGATCCTTTTATTTCTTGTGAATGGACATACCTTTTTCTCTGTTGAAGTCGTTGTATTCATTAGTTGACTTACAAGAAGTTGCAGGTAGAGACCTTATCCCATTACAAACTTGATGTCAACTGCTCTTCTCCTTCAATTAGTCCCAGACCTGTGATCTAATAATTGTGTTTATATGTAGCTACCCTGATTTGCTTTCTCCCTGAAAGTTGGTGTTACACAGTAATGACCTGTGTTTTCATCTCACCTGGTTAACACTAGAAAATTGTCTTAAATGTGTTTGGAAGTGAGTGAGGCTCACTTTCAGATCACTCTTTATTTTAATTTGTGTGTGCATGCTGGTTTCTTTTTTCCTCACTGAGTGCTTATTGATTTTGCTGCATTGATGTCTCATTTTTCAGAGGCCACAACCAGAGGATGGAATTCCTGGGTGACTCCATAATGCAGTTGGTAGCCACAGAGTATTTATTCATACATTTCCCCGATCATCATGAAGGGCACTTAACGGTGAGACTGCCATCAATCATGCTTTCCGAAAGAGCAAGAGTGAGGCAGAGGCTGAAATTATGGGAGCAGCTAGTGAATTGTTCTGGATTTGATTAATAAAAGAAGCCTCAGCAACCACTGCTCTTAATAAGGCTTTGTTAATTTTAAGTCATGAGCACTGCAATGAATAGGAAGCGGTGATTTATGAGCCCAGTGCGATAATTTTTGTTACGTCTGTGAAATGGATTGATAATTTTAAGGATGTCAGTGATGAAATTGGGAGATAAGACTAGTTTTTGTTTAAAGATGGGTGTCTTAAACCATTTATTTAAATAGGCACATCACATGACTTTTATTCATGACTTCTAGTCTGTTGAACCTGCAATCAGGCAGGATTATGTTTCCTGGTAAGAAGTTTTTTACAATCTATTTTAGTCTGGTTTTCCTGTTGTCTTCAATCTGGAGCTCCTGTGGTAGCTTTTGAATTTAATTTTACTATTGTTATAGTCATCTGTTGTTGATTAATGTAGCCTTTCAGCCTCTCTTATGTGGGCTCCGAACAACCCAGTTTGTGGATCTTTCAGCAATTTACGGTACTTTAAACATAGGGTGGTAGCATATGTAGGTGTTTCCCTGATTGATTCATTTAGTACTGTAGCTAGACAGCTGTGTCTTTGTTTGTGAGGAAGAAATCTTCATAGGCTTACTAAATTTTTCTTGGTTTTCAAGTCTTGACTAGAATTAAAAAGTGATACATGTATCAGGAAGATGAGTTGAGTCTTCTGGTTAAAATTAGGAAGTAGCACTGTAGGTTTGTTTAGCAACTTGGAGTGGTTTTCTCAAATCAATAAAGGGATGGCGATGCTAAGTCTCTAGCAGGCAATGTGTTTTCAAGAATATGCTTCTTGTGTCTTTTGGGCTAAAGCTGTTTTCGAGAAAAAAAAGTATATGCTCTGACTAAAAGTAATTTTAATCTTTCTTCCCCAGTTCTTAAGTTTCATTTACAGTTGTATAGATTCTTCTACACCATGCGGGAGATAAAGTAGATGAAGGCTGAACTTTTGAGGTAAAAGTTAGAAGGGGAAGAACCTTGTCATATTAATTCTTCAGAGAAACAAAAATATAAGGCAGAAATCCAAGACTGGTGGGGTCTTTTTGCTTTGTATGTGACTTCTAAGAATGTCAGGGATCAGTGTTGTTATAGTAAGATAAATCTTTCAAGAACTATTCAGCAGGAAGGATATGAAGTGTTGCTATTAATGGGTGTAAATACTCAGAACAATGATCAGAATGTCTCCATGTTGCTTAATTTAATTAGTGAGTTGGCAAGTAGAACAAGTTGCACCATCCAAGTACAAAGATAGAGTGGAATGAATGCTGAAAACACATTAATATGAGATGGAGAACTAGGCAATGCCTAGAATAAAATTGCAACTCTGGGGATACGCATGCAGTGAAAAAGAAAATTGTCTTAGAATGTTTTTAAATTTGAGAACAAATGAACTGAGACTTGTGAGAAAGGAGACTGATGATGTGGAATCTGAAGAGAAATGGCAAACACTGAACAGTCTCTCCTGTCATCTGGGAACGTACATTGAAAGTAATAATGGAACATCAGCTGAATGGTGTCTGTAGTGTTGAGGACAATTTTGGTCAAGGATGGGAAGATACCATTTGACAGGCAATGCACTGGATTCCCAGTGTGTAGTGATTATTTGTGGAGAGATGTCTGTAAATTGACTATATTTAAGAAAAAGAAGGCAGGTCTTAGTCTTGTCTACATATTTTGAGATAGCCAAATGATCTGACAAAAAAGAGGATGAAATTTTGTTGACTGTTGGAAAATACAGCTTCTCCAGTACTGGCTTATGAGACAGTCACGGGTAGTAGTAGTATGCTGTGTGAAGATGGAAGAAAAAAAAAAATTGCTTTGTAGAGCATCCGTCACATGTTACAGCATCTGCAATGATGCAGGCTGTGTGTTGCTGGAGTGGAGAATAGCTCTGAAGAAATTGCTGGGAAGGCACAGGTACCGTATCTTCCTCATATCATTAAGAGGAATTGAGTTTCTTGGTAGATCACACTTGCAGAGGAGGCAAATTCTAATACAGACCAAGTTGATAACTACAGTGCTAGAAGGGTAACTGGCGCTTTTTTCCCCCATCTCTAATTCACTGTGTAGAGTATATGTTGCTCTTTGTTTTATGATACTACTAATCATGATTATGGGTCCCATCAAAATAAATACCCTGCAAATACCATGGCAATAGAGATCCTTCTTCTCCTGTTATAAGAAACAGATTTTTGTCATGTGATAGTGCACTTCTATCTTGTAGGTTGCATATTGTACTTAGGGGATTTTGTTGGAGAAAGTATTGTTTATTTATCTTAAGGACATAAAAGGGAAGAATTTTGGAAAGGAACAAGTAGAAGATCAGTGTAAGCAGAGGTTAGGGAGGCAGGTAATAATGCTATCTGCAGTCTGCCTAGTTTATGAAGATCAAGTTGTATCTGCTTCATACATCATTGCCAAACAAATTATGAACATACTGTTCTTTGTTTATCTGTTGTCAGAGATGAAGTATCAAGTGCAGCAAATAAATCTTGATTTTCATAAGCTCAGTTGACATGCTGGAGCCAGGTAGCGTATAACTTGGATCTAATAAGCTGAGCAAATGTGATATGGAAGACAAAGAGAGAAAAAATGTTTATGCAGTTTCTCAACTCTAGATTACACATGAACAGTGGACAAAAGAGACATCCTTTCCCTATCACTCCATCTCTATAATATCCCTAACTTCTTAAATTAATGCTGTTTCATTTAAAGCAAAAAAGCAATCAAACAGGAAAAAAGCTCACTTCAATCAGGGGTTCAGAAAATTGTATGAAACCCTAAAATTCCAAAATACTCCTTTAAGCTGTATGGGATTGTATCTTTGGCAGAGCTCTATGTTGTAGGCAATCTGCCTAGAGACAGGGTTAAGCATTTCAGGGAACTCTGCTGGACAACCAGGTGTCCTGGACATTGTTATACATTGAAAATGTTAGAGCCAGATCTTTGCCAGGGATGCATTGTCTTGGCTGTACTGCCTTGAGCAGAGCAAAAAGTGCTTACAGGCTGTCCAGCTATGCATTTTCTTTTCTGGCCAAATGAATGGAGTGGCTTCCTCATCTGCTTGTTCTGAACCAGTAGACTGTCTTGCTTTAATGTGTATTTGTTTTAATTACTGCCTATTTATTTCTAATTTGGTGGACACTGGGGACTGTTCTATAAACACCAGGATATTGTATGTTTATACTTTTTGTGAAAAAATGTACATAACTGTTTATTACTTAAACTAGAAAAATGCAGATTAGCTGAAAAAGTACAGGACTGATGAAGAGATGGTATATGATTGCAAAGAAGCTCACAAAGAAGCATTTTAAATGCAAGACATATCTACGGAAATAATGTGCCCATAGAATAAATAAAATTTGCTGAGAAGAGTTGAAACAAGGAAAAATCACCAGTAGAAAGCATGTTTGGCTGTGTGTTTGTGTAAATCATTTGAGGTGTGCTGAAACAAAATGTCGATAAACTGAGATAAGTGAGAGGCTACAAGGATAAAAGTAACTTTTTCTCTCCATCTCTCCCTACCTTTCATAGTTTGATATTGCTAATTGTTGCCATTGAGTAGAACTTCTTTCCATTGCAGTTGTTGAGAAGTTCTTTGGTGAACAACAGGACTCAGGCCAAGGTGGCAGAAGAGCTGGGTATGCAAGAATTTGCCATCACTAATGACAAGACGAAAAGGCCCGTAGCTCTTCGAACTAAGACTTTGGCTGATCTCTTGGAATGTGAGTTAATTTGGTTATAACAGCTTAGTACTTATGCAACTTCTTTTTCCTTGGGGTTTATTTAAGAAATCCATTAGAAATCCCCCAAATCACTATTAAAAATGTATGTTCGGGTTTTCAAATGAGTTAAGCCTATACCTCTGAAAGCCAGAGTTTTGAACACTAGCCTAGATTTTTGAAGTCTCTATGAAAGCATGAAGGAGGCATAATTGCAGATATAAAGTTGTAGGCTTAGAAATTGAGGGGTCATGATGACCAGGTCAAAAGCATGTCTAGCAAGATAAAGCTGGTAATTCAAGTTGAGCTGTTTAACAGCAGTTTCAGTGTTTTCTTAATGTGTTCTTATCACTGTTGGAAGATAAAGTAGTTCCTTCAGCAGGTGAATATTTCTGTGGTTCATCTGACTGCATTTTAGGATGTTTCAAAATGGTCATTCCACAAGAGGAAAAGCTACATGGAAATTAAATTATTTTTAGTTCATTTATGGAAGTTTGTGCTACTTTCTTGCCAAAGAAAGTGGAAACAGTGATAAATATTCTGCAAAGAAAGGTAATCTTGTATATTTTGATACATTTTGTGAGCCATTCAGACCCCTTGGCTTTTGCCAAATCCTCTAAGCGAATGGAAATAGCACACAAACAGGAGTGATTTATATCTAAATTTTTTTACAGTACCCAGTAGTGATTTATTTGTAAGTATCCATGGTCTCCTGGTTAAAATGTGAGATTAGGAGCTGAGTGTACTTTCTAGCTCTTTAAATGACTGAGTGGATTTGGGTAAATCACTTAATCTCTTGGTCAACTTTATTTTTTCCTGTGCATGCAGGATAATACCCTCATCAGATCACTGCTGTGAAACATAATTGAATATGGCTTTAGAGTACTCAGAGATACTTGTTTCTAAAAGTGCAAGCCATTAACATTCTCCTTGGATGAGTGACAGTACCTTTTTCTTTTCTCCAGCCTTTATTGCTGCCTTGTACATTGATAAAGATTTGGAATATGTTCACACTTTCATGAACGTATGCTTTTTTCCACGGCTAAAGGTAAGATCAGTCAGGTTCTTACTTTCCCGGCACTATGTTTTAACACATTACTTCCTTTGGGAGTCTTACCACAATCTCTCAATCATAAAAGCATCTTTGTGAACTTCTTACAGGAGTTTATTTTAAATCAAGATTGGAATGATCCTAAATCTCAGCTTCAGCAGTGCTGCTTGACTCTCAGGACAGAAGGAAAAGAGCCAGACATTCCTCTTTACAAGTAAGAATGGGCATCTTACAGAAACAAGCTAATTACCAGTCTTTCTTGTATATAGTGGAAGATGTGATGAGTCACCCTCTGTTTTTCCCATAGTTTGTTTTTACTGTAGTTATCTAAGCCTTCCAGTCCCTTTTTGGCTGACGATGGAAAATGTTGAACCAATGTTTTCCAAGCTTTAGGTGTTTTAAGCCATTACAAGGAAGAAATAGTAAGCATTTTACCTCATACAGTTGAAAGGGAAAATATAATTTTTATGTTCAAATGGAGCACTTCATTGGCATCTTTCTATATTTGTTCTTTTTAATGTAAGGAATGGCAGTATTTTAAATTAAATTAATGGAACAATGGCTGTTTGGGTATGAAGTCAAGATACTGCTGTTCTATTTTCAGTAATAGTATGAAGTTTCTCTATACTCTACATTACTATGCAAACATAATAAATGCCTTGTGTTACACATCCTGATTGTAGGCTCTGTTTCTAATCCACGGAGTCAGTCACTGAAGGGCAGCACAAGTTTTGGACATTTTCACTGTGCAATTCAGCCCATGTATGTCCTCGTGTTTAGTGAGAGAAGAGCTCAGGGCGGTGAACCTCAACTTGTACAGCTCAGTTAAATACCTGAAGGTGGATGGGATGGATCTCCCTTCTCTCTTTCAGTTGTAAAATAGTGTAATAGCTGCTTCAAAGAGGCAATAATACTTAAGATTGTATATTGCATCCATATCCATTCAATTAATGTAGGAAAGGGTGCAATGGTAGCCCCTAAACGAAGAGATAAAGGCTCTGAAAGCTCAAGGTTTGTGTTGTTGGCATTATGATATCAAAAAGCTATGAAGAATGAAAGACTGAGTGCATTTGTCACATTTACTGAACTAAAGTTTTCAATGAAATGTAGCAGTTCATTTATAGTGACAAACAGTCACTTCGGAATATGATTGCTTTAACACTGCAACTGGTGCTCTGCCAGTCTGACTCTCAGTGCCTCTGTATGAGGGCTCACAGCTTTGTCTTGAGTGAGGGAGATGAATACAATAAAAACAGTTCCTGATTCTTGTAAAACCCACTGAGTATCAAGTACCAAATGTTTGTTTTGGTTTTCTGTGATGATAAATTGATTTTTATAGCACAGCTTAGAGCTAGTAATATGCTGTTATCTTCCTATTATCTTGTTAAACTTCTTTTCTTGGGGTTATCTGTTTCACTGCAGTCAGTACTATTGCTTTTATATTCGGGGTGGGTTTTATTTGTTCTTGTCACAGCACATGGAGACAGAGTACTATAGTTAGATACTTTAAAAATTGATGTGAAATGGGTGCTCCTTCCAGAAAGAAACAAGGGAGTAGACAGAACTTGAGCTGACGGTGGGGAGAGATTTGGGACAGCAGGAAGAAACAGCAGAAGCAGCAATTCCTTACAAGTCTAGGGAATTATCTTGTTTCCCCTTTAGGTGATTGCTGATGCATGTCCTCAACTTTAGCTCAAATGGGAAGTTTGTTTTGTGACAAACTGTGCCTTTTCAAAGCTGATGGAAAATTTGTTTGAACTGTGATAATTCAGTATGTAGATAGCTACCATGTCCAATATAAAGCCCTTTTAAAACCTTGCTAACTGCACAACTCTCAAGGACTAAAATTTTAGTGCACACAATAATCATATTGATGTGATTATTTGCAATTGCATGGCTGTGCACAATTTATATGACTTCATTACAAGTGTTTTCACAGTGTTTAAGCACTTCGTGTTATAGTTTGCATTTTTGCTTATAGGTTAAAGTTTTAATTTTCATATGGTGCTCCTGATTGAGCCTGGAGGAATAAATATAACCAATATAAACAAGGTGCATTTTATGTAAATGTCTTCTTTTTATTGCACACCATACTGGTACTCTCTGAGTTAATGTGATTTATACAGGCACCTTTCAACCCTTGCTCTACGCTTTGCACTAAGTCTACTATATATATTGACCAGACTGAAAGCTTGGTGATGTATGTGCCACAAACAGATTCTGGTTTTTAATACTTCCTGCTTGAATAAATCATATCTTTCTTATTTCAGGACTTTGCAGACAGTGGGACCGTCTCATGCCAGGACATACACAGTAGCTGTTTACTTCAAAGGAGAAAGAATAGGATGTGGTAAAGGCCCAAGGTATAGCAAAAAATTAATCACATGGTGTTAAAGTTTGAGTGTGGCAAATGAGTAGCTGTGGAGATAGACGAGTGTGTGGTTGGCCTT
Source organism: Strix aluco (assembly GCF_031877795.1). Lineage (NCBI taxonomy): Eukaryota > Metazoa > Chordata > Aves > Strigiformes > Strigidae > Strix > Strix aluco. The sequence continues at coordinate 90,357,829 of NC_133931.1, read as the reverse complement.
AGAAAAGGAAAGCTATAGAGCCTTCTTTAAGCTGTTCTGAGTTTCTGCCTCAGGAATACCCGAAGGGTTCAATGTCTGTATAATTTTGAGTCTTAAGTTTTTTTGGTGAACTTGCCTACAAGATGGCTAGCAATGCTAACCAATTTGTGGCGCTCAGACTAGAAACTGCAGAATAGCTTTCAGGAAACAGTGACTTTATCTTTGGCTTTGCTACAGGTTTACTGTCCAATTTAAGATGGCAAGTTAAGGGTGCAAGGCGCTCAGGTTTTTTTTTCTGATGTTATTACTTCTAGGCATTTTAGAATGGTTTCTAAAGTTGCAAAGAATTCAACCATGAACCCCAAAGACCTCATCATATTTTCGGCTACCAAATCTGGTGGTGGTTATAAAAATATCATTGATTTTATAGCGTTCACACCTGTGATTTTGTTCCTTTTTTCCTCTCAAGTAAAAGCAAATGCTTCAGTGAAGAATGGACTAGAATATTCTGTTAGTGTTATTGATTCAAGTTTAAAAATACTCTACTGGAGCTGTAGTGCTATTGTTCACATATTTATGGAAAGGCTGATATATCACACACTCTGGGAATTACTAGCTACTGGTTATCCAAAGAGTTTTATTACAAAAGAGTAGCTGGTGTTCCACTTCATCAGAAATTTTAGTTTATTCTGTACAATTTAGATCTCATGTAACACGTTTTTGTTTGGCTTTCACAGTATTCAGCAAGCAGAAATGGGAGCTGCAATGGACGCACTTGAAAAATGTAAGATATTTGGGCAACAAAGAAAATAATTTATAGTTTACATCCTTGGTCTTTAGAGAGCTGAGGTGCAGGTTTTGTGGGGGATAAGGTTTGAACAGAATGCATATGCTGCATGCTGGCAGCTTCTAAGCAGCAGGTTTTCTTTTTAGTACTTTCAAGACAATTTTTTAACAGGTGAAGTTAATATGATATATTTTATAAAGGGAGTTGATCAGCTACAGAGGTTGCAACTTAGAGGGAACCTTGTGCAGTGAAGTCTCATTAAGATTTTCCATGCTTAAGTATGCAGTGGGATAAGACTGCTTAGTCTCTGACAGTGTGATTGTCTCATCCTCTAATTTAGGGAAGGAGGAAAATTACTTTTCAGTTGCCAGTTTAGAAACTAAAATTTGATCTCAGATTATAGTAAACTAGGCTATAATCTAACAGGCAGATCATCAGCCAACGTAAGTCAATATTTATCTGTTAAGAACACCTTATATCAGCTGAGGATCCAGTGACCTGTATATGTGTCTCTCAAAATATGCACAGGTTAGCCAGCATGGGAGCATTGCAATGGAGTCTCAGATATGGAAGGAATGAGTGTATGCAAACTTCTTATATGAAATAACTTGGGTCAGTTGAGTTAAAATGCCTAGGTGTGGATGTACTGTAAGCAAATAGACTACAAGCATTTTGTGCAGCAGAAGCTCTCTATTCAGAACATGGGGAGATACGTTTTTTTGTGTTTGATTCAAAGGAAAAACATGCAGTTCCTCAGATGCCAAAGGTTTTTAATCTGTTATCTCTGCATCTGGAAATCCCAGGGTTAAAAATTTCAGAGGACAATAAATCCATGTAATTCAGAATATTTTATATCCATCTGCTAGGTGTATACTTCTCACCACCAGTAAATTTGACAAGTAGAAAAATGTAACTTCCCTTCTCCACTGAATATCTACAAAACGTTACTGAAGTTTTCTTCGAGTGTTTTTTCTGGTGACAGTATCATCACTCGGAGATCTGTGAGCTTCATCTCCTGTCTGTCCAAGAACTTCATAGCTCTTTTCTGACATACATATTTGTTTGAATACCACAGATCTCTAGAGGTCTCTACTCCAATCACCCCTCAAAACAGAGCCAACTCTCAAGTTAGGTCATGTTTCTCAGTGCCTTGCCAGTCAAGTTTTGACTATCTTTAGGGATGGAACCTCCACAGCCCCTATGGGCACCTGTTTTATTATGTATATGTTTGTGGAGTTTTTTGTTTATTTTTTTTAATGCATAAGTAGTTAACTTCAAGTAAAAGTAATTTTCATGTACCTGTTTATATATATGATAGCCGTGATGTGTTTATTACATAAATTTCCTTCTCAACATCTTAAATGGATTATAAACAAACAGGTGGTTACCAAGCCAAGTTCTTCTGAGTTCTTAAAGAATCACGTTACAGGCGCAGTGCTGAAAATCTGATTTTCATTTTATGGTGCACATGAGCACAAAATATCCCAGAACTCCATTAAACAAAGCACTAGTGTTTTTAAAAACAGCAGCAATTTAAAAACAATTTTCTTTTGTTTAGATTACTTTCTGGTTTAAATAAATATAACCTCCTATGCCTGAGTTGTAAATAACTGATGAATAAACCTTTTATTCCTGCATTATATAATAAAAGGCATGAATTTCACCAGCCAATAAAACAAAGCAGTAGAAAGTCATTCTGCTCTGCCGCAAACTTCTGCAGATTATGTGGCTTCTGCACCATGTTCTTTAGCTGAAGAAATCTGTGTTGCCTGAGACCCAGAAATAGAAGGAAAACGCTTGGTGCCAAGGGACTCCTCCCTGAGGAGCGTCAGATGAATTCTCTCAGTAGCCAGCTAGAGAGAGCAGTCCTTTGCTGAGACATCTCCCAAATTTGTTTATGACTTTAAAGGTCAGTGTAGTAACCTTTTGTGTTCATCTTGGCCACCGATAGGTAGCTGGTGCTGATCCCAGAGCTCTGTGTGATCCCAGCAGGATTTGCCGCCAGCTGCAGGTTGCCATGTGTTCTACCATCTCTTTGTTGGCTGAAGGGTGCAGGTCTCTGCAGCACAGAGACACAGATGAATGCCAGCACCCTGGTCATGCAGAAAACATCATATTCTGTCAGCTGTGCACTAAATTGAGAGCAATTCTTATCAGTTAGGTAAGCTGGTTTTACAGCCTCAGTTCTAACTAGTGTACATACATACCAGCCAATGGACAAATACCTGAAATCAGAACCATCCGTCCCCCTAGACATTTCTCCATCACCTCGGCCTTGTCTAGTCTGTCTTAGCCAGTCTTCACTCATCCATGCCCTTAGACTACGTTAAGGCTGTGTTCTGGTACATAGCCAAGCACTAACTTTTTCAGGAAAAGATTTTACTGCATTCCATTTTGCTATACTATTACTTTACCATTAGGAACCCTGCCATAATGTGGGGCATCTAGTGGATTCTGCATGGTCTAAAAAAAAAAAAAAAAGAAAACATCTGTACAGTGCTTGGAACCAGAGGCTCATACTTTTTGGAGTGAGAACAAGGCAAAAATCCCTGACAGCATTGACAGTAGTCTCACATTTGTTTTTCAGTATCGACCACTTGTTGCTAAGGGAACAGAATGTAAAATCCAGGTAATACCTGGCTGTGTTGCTATACCAGGATTTTATATTTTATTTTTGTGAGTGTATTAGATTTAGTAGTGCTTTGTAGCAGGGGAAACAGATGTGGAAATTGCAAAGAAATCAAAGTCTTATGACACACAGCCCTGGTTTACTAGGGATTATTAGAAATAAATGAGTAAAAATGGTAATAACATTATTTCCCCCTACCCCTAATCTCATCAAAGTTTCTTTAAAAAAAAAAAAAAAAAGAACTGAGGCTTTCTGTGTTACCAGTTTGTTTATTAATGTAAAATATTTCTCCTTGCATCAGATAACTTTCCCCAGATGGCCCATCAGAAACGGTTCATTGAACGGAAGTACAGACAAGAGTTGAAAGAAATGAGGTGGGAAAGAGAGCATCAAGAGAGAGAGCCAGATGAGACTGAAGAAGCAAGGAAATAAAAGGAGGGCACAGAAGCAGTAGCATATTTACTTACTTAGTAACTCGTGGCTGTGCCCTGTGGAGACCTAACCTAGTTTCTTGAAGATGATGAATGAAGAGTGCCTGTTGATATCAAATAGAAAATAATCTTTTCTTTAAAAAGTCTGTGTATGTATAGTATTTCTTTATTTTGGTTTTCAGTGCAAAGTTTGTTTGGCTTTTTAATAAGATTTGGTTTTAAATCCTTTTAAGTTTTACAAAAAGTTGTGGGATTATTTTTATTATTTTTACTGTCTTGTATGAAGTAATAAAGTATTAATTTCAAAAGTCTGTAGGAGGACTAAAGCTGTTTAACAATTGTCTCCTATGTCCAAATGCTATTTTGTCAGTGACCAGCAAAGTTATTGCATGAACTCCGCTGTGGAGGAGGAAAGTGTTATGAGAAATTAATTCAGCAGAGCACTTAATCATGTACCTAACTTAAGTTTTACAGCTAAATGTGCTTCTTGACTCTGCTAAACTAGAGCCATAAACTTCAGGTCCTTTTTGCAGAAACTGATACAGTAATTTAAGCAAAGGAGATACTCAGTTTTGTTTTAAACAGTGGATTCCACATCTGAAATGTGACACAGGTGTGTGTGGAAGGTTGGGGGGTTTTGTCTTTAAATCAGTATTATAAAACTCTAAGAAAAAGAAAAGAAAGGTAATTATGAAGCAAGAGAATGACAACTTTTTTCATAGAGAATGTACTGACTTTACATTTACGAATTTAGTGTCATTCTCAACTTCTCGCTCTAGCAAACCAATGTCTACTCTAATGGGTTTCTTTGTCCAGAAGATACCAGTGTGACCATAATAATCAAATGGTGTATTAGAAACTCCATACAGGTGCTGTTCCAGATAGGTTCATTGAAAACTGTTTGTATACAAAGGAGGACAGAATTTGTCCCCAAGGTGTAGTTCAAAGGTGGCATACAGTTTTAAGTCACCCACTTTCCTTGATTTTTGGTGTCTGTGGCTTGTATTAGACAGACAGATGTTTTTTCTGCAAAAGCTCTGAATGGTACCAAAAATGGAGCATCCACTTTGTCTTGGTTATTTTTCCTACTGACTACCAGCTTCATTGTAGATGTTGGTGCATTGTTCATACATTTAATTTGCCTGCTTCAAGCCATCCATTTCCATTATGCTGAGTTCTCAGTTAAAACAGTCCCTTAGTACATATTGTGTATTCATTTCTCTTTCTTTTTTGATAAGTGAAACAGATACAACTCTTTATTTTCCTTAACTGCACATTTTCTTCCTGCTTCAGATCCTTTTTCGTGAGTCATTGATTTTCTGATGTAAGTAACGTAGATGCATGTGATAAGATACCAGGCAGCTTCATGACTGTGGATGCATGAGTCTGGCCCAAAGAATTCCTACAGACTCCTGAAAGAAAACGTTTACCCAATGGTCACACTACGCTGAGCAACTAATTCAGCAGTTGTCCGAAGAACCTTTCTGTAGGTGTGCGATGGGCATCCATGAAAGCACTTTATTGCAGGTGCCAAAGTAGACACAAGTGTAGCTGAAATGTTCAGACTACCCAGATGTCTTCCCTGAGTTTCACTTCTGAGCTAATCAATACATGTATTTTCCTAAACACGTTTTTGTACACATGCAATGTGAGATACACTTAAATGTTTTTTTGTTTTTAAAACTTGACCCCACAGCACTACCTCACTTCTTCCAGCTTCTATGATTGCCTTTTCTTAATGGAGTGTTGCTTTAAATCCCTTTCAGAGGGTGAGAGAAAAAAAGAAACAAACACATTCTGTAATTTAGAGTGATAATAAACCATTAAAACATAAAGGAGGGGATAAAAACAACAAGATAAAGGCAAGGAGCTGCTTTCTGCTGGATGCTGCTGTTCTTTGACATTTGAGAAGTGATTGTAACTCCTTATAGCTTCAGTCTGTAAATAAAAAGCTGAAATGCCTCTGAACAGCAGGTTTGAAAAGCAAGCAGCAACAACTCCCCTGCCCTCAAGTCTTTTGTAATTCAAAATCTTTTGTATAATTGCCCATCTGCTTCTAGCAGTAAGTTGAAATGGTGCATTGGTAGAGGGTTAAGGGTAACTGTGTACACCTTTCCCTCTTAACTGTGACCAGATTCATGTGTTTTAACAAGTAAAATGTGCAGTGACTTCATTTTCACGTGTATCATTGCTTTACAAACAGTTCTCTCATCGTACCTACTATCACCAGAGTACCCCAGTGAAATTGTTAGCTCATAGTTTAACGTTGCTTTCGTTCTTCCTATACATCATTTAACTTTTCAGCTGTAAGAAGACTGTGAACTTATTCATAAACATTTGCATAAAAAGAGATTGAATTTATCAGATATGCTGTTTGGGGGGAGATATCCAGAACTGTTCTCTTTTCTTCTTTGACCGAGAAATTGCTTGAAAACAAAGAAACTTTTAAAACTATTTCTGCATTCCATTACTACAATTAATGAATTTTAGGTCTTCCTCAGTAACATGTAGATGATAACCATTTTTTCATGAGTGGGCTATTTTCCCTTTTTTCACTGTATAGGCATGGGCTAGGAAGATTTCCTGAAGAAATTTTGTTTTGCTTGTCTTGAGGGAAGAAAACAAAAGGTAAAGAAATTCACATTTCCTTTGTGTCAAAACCACGGTGTCTTTCTGTTTATGCACTGTCTAAAAACAGTGGCTGTGAATGTTTCTGATAATTTAAGGAGATGCATGGATTGTGTAATGGGAGCACAGTCCTTTGTAACACACACTATGAAGAGAAAGTTGTTTCTTTAAGTTGCCTTAAATTTGGGAAGAATGATTACTGAGCTCATGCTAATCAGTGGTAGTTCATAACTAGGCAACTTTGGCTGCTTTTCTGGAAATGTGAAGGTCTCTGGGTTATTGATACTGAAGAACAAGACAGGTCTGTGTGAATCCAGCAGATCCTGTGAAAGCACATCTTTTTTTTTTTTCTTTTTTTTTTTAATGTGCGTATATACAGAGCATTGAATGGAATTGTATTTTATTTGATTATGAATTTTAAATTACATAAAATTCATCACTGATATTTGCAGAACCTAAGTTTGCTTTGTAAGATTTCAGTTTCTGGAAGATTATTTACCAGCGATACTGTGAGCAGAACCTTGGTCTCTAAGGCTGTTGTAAACGTTGTTGCTAATAAAGTTTTCCAGAAAAGACTTCAGGCATAGTTGTTACTTGCTAAAACAATTTGGAAAGATCAAAAGGCAAATCCTGATCATCTGTCTCCCTACTTCAAAGACTCTGATTATACAGGCTACATATTTAAATGAAGTAAGTGATTCACTTGTAAAAAGTTTCTGTTTGGTGGAAGTTTGTAAAGCTGCACAAGGGCTTAGGGCGTTGATCATCTACATTGTACCATTGTGCATTGTCTTTGATAGAATGGTAAAGATATTGTTGTGATAGAAAATTTCTGTGACCCATACATCCCACCCTGCTTCTCCCCCTTCCCACCCCCCCACCCCCACCCTGGTTATATATTTGTCGTTGAGCATTTGAAATATTTTTGCCTGGGAATAATAACCAGAAAGTTGTTCCTGTTTTGTTCCTTGAAGTGTAGTGGAAGCGAGCAGTTGAAGAGTGCTCTGCTGTCTTCTGTTGCCTGCAAACCAAAATGTTTAGCTCTTGGAATGACTGACATCTTACTGTAAATAGGATCTGAAATGAAATGTGACACATCTCATCATTGGTTGCTGGTGATTATTCTTGGCCAGTAAGCCATGGTGTCAGGGGTTGGGCGTTCTGGATTCTGCTGTCTGTTCTTTCATTCATAGTTAAGCAAATATGGTGAATAACCTGGAAAGCAGCTGCAAAATAAGCTGGTGGCTGCATAATGAACTTGTATTTACTTATTAGAGGAAAAAAAAATTGCCATAACAATATGGTAGGCAGAGCAGGGAATCCGATCTCTCATCTGTCATGGACACATCTCAATACCATTTATTATTGCAGAACTGTTCATTAGACCATCTATCAGTGAAAAATAGGTTAACTCCTTGTATTTTGAAGACATAATTTCTCTTTGTAAAATGTATTGCAAATCTTGGAGGTGTACTGGTCACTTCAAGTTATAGGCAAGGTAGAGATTTTTGTTTTAGGAAGAATTTTTTAAAAGTATTTCATGACTTTTTCTTCCCTCGTATTCTGACGTATTTTGTGTTCCCAGCTTGAGTTACAGATGGTGTGTTTCTTAGCAAATTGTTCATGTTTATGGATATACTATGTCTACCTAGCAATGAAACATTAGGTAAGGACATCCATCACATCCCCTTAGTGTTTCTCTGGATTCCTCCTTTAAAGCAATTCTCTGTTTGTAGAAGGAAATAAGGGCCAATGACTTTGCACTGTTTTGTTTTCCATATTTTCTTCTCTTCATGGTAGCCTATCTTACTGCTGTTGCAGTGAGTCACTCAGCTAGAGCAACTCTCTGAAGCTTGCAGCAGAGAAGACCATCCTAGGCTCTTGTGTCTGTGCTTTCTGCTCGTAGGCACATTCTTGACCTTGGAAGGTAATGACCAGAGGGAAAGGAGCATTGCTGATGGGAGTGCACTGGCTGGCATCAGCATGCTGGAAGATCCACCAGGGAGTCACAAAAGCAGTGCAGAGAAGCTGACCCCGCAGCTGCAGCTGAGTGTGTTGGCCAGAACAGGTAGGCTGAGTCTGTGGAGAGAAATTAAAGAAAGTATCTCCCCTGTTTTTAAAAAGTGAAAAGACAAGGACTGCTTAAAGACAAAGAAAAGAGTGGCTGTGTTCTCCAGCTGTCCTGGATTTTTTATTTCCATGTCTGGTTTTTCAAGTACCCTCAAATTTCACGGATTTTTCTGGGGTCCTAAAATGAAATAGTTTACATGCTCCAGCTACTCATATTTCCCTGTCAGGGAGCAGGTTTACCCCAGAGGCCCTTTTCTTCACCTGCTTGCTACAGATAACAAAGGGAGCACCCAATTACACCCAAAACCTTGCTAACTAGGTATATTTCCCTTTGTCTAAATCATGACTGCATTCCTCAGAAGGATTCAAAAATCTTTCATGAATAAGGGTATAAATTATATACGTGTGACTTACAATACAATCATACCTGAATGCCTCAAGTATGTGATTCTGTTGCTCTTCACAGCACCTGTGTGGAGGGAATAAGGGACGATTTATTCTATTGCTGAGATGAAAACAAGGACAAAATGGTCACTTGGGTCCAGGCCTCAGGAGGTCTGTGGTAGGGCAATGATGCCTGATCCAGTGGATGCCTTAGTCTGTGGATTAAGTATCTTCTTTTCTTTGAAAGCTTGCTACATTTCTCTTCCCATGCCTGAGAGTGTCTGAGGGAGAAAAAGAGAACTTGGCCATGCAGGCTGGGCACTGTCACCCTCATGCCTTTTACCTGCAGAGTCTTGGGAAGCAATGATCAAGAAGATCTCTAAAACTGGGGACTCTTACTATGTATGAGAAGCCAGAGCCCAAACAGCGTGCTGCTTGTACACTTTTTAGAAAAAGTAAATAAATAAATAAAAACTTCCCCTTACAGCAGACATTTCAAAAATAATCCATTAGCAAAGGACAGACTCTTGAGCTGACAAGTTGTGAACTTTTAGTGGTGCAGACACTCATCAGTGGTCCAGAAGTGGTGCAGCAGTGACGGGTGAGTGTAACTTGTTACTTTATTTAAAGATGGGGATGGTGGTCATGGGAACCCATGGGACCCCACTGATGAAAGCTGAGCCAACATTTCTAAAAAAAAAAAAAAAATATTACTTCCCTACAGATTTCTTCCTGTCATTACCTCAGCCATTTACTGTCTCAGAACAGTTCTGACATGATGACCAGTTTTTGCTGCCAACTAGAATTATAATTCAAATATTGCAGCTCTGTTTCCAGAGGGTTACTTGAACTGGTAAACAAAAAGCAACCACTTTCCAATCCAGCAGAACTTGAAAATGCTAATGTTATTCAATATCCAATTATAAATTTATTTTTTATAAAAAAAGAAAAAAGTTTATTAAAATTCTCAAAGGTAAGAATTTTTAATGACCTCATTGGACAAGCCATCCAAAATTGCTGCTCTTACCTTCTGTTGTTGTGATGATAAACATTGTCAAATACATGAGAATCTTCTAGCTTTGTCATCATTAAGAAAAATAAATATTATGCCATCCAAATGAAAAAGTAAGAAAGAAACCTGTTTTAATCTTTGATGTTTAAAATTCCTCTCATTCAATACTGTTGTCTTCTTCCTTCTTCCAAAAACCAAACCAAATATTTTAAATATGTTTTCCACCTGTCAGACTGTGTCAGATTTTACAACCAGTATCCTGTCTCAGTCTGTACACTAACAATTGAAAACAATCTATGTGTTATTGCTCACTGTTTTTTGAATCAGGGCTTGACCAGACATCCAAAATGGTGGGACATTGCCAACCTTACAAGCCCTCAAAACTCTCATTGAACTCAATGGCTTTACCCAGCAACTGGTTTTCAAGACTTTCCATTCCTTTTGCTCCCATTGCTTTCAATTTTTTTTTTCATTTTTCAATGTTTTCATTGTTTGTTTATTTGGTTTTTAATGTGGTCCTTAACACTACTGTGCCCTATTTCAAAGTTCCCTGATCCTTACTTTTGGTTACCAGATACGGCATCAATTCCTTGCCCGCTATGAGAAAAGAAAATAAATGACCTTGAACTCTTTGCCATTGCATGTCATACCTCAACATTTATATCAGAAATCAAGTGCCAACAGCACGAACAAAAGTCTCACTGCCCACCCATGCAAAGAAAATACTGAATCTTTACAGTACAATTTTGAGGGGATTCTGTCAGACATTTTAAGAGAGATTGTGAAGTCTTCAGGCATGTAGTGATGTACTTTTTCCAGCTTATGTTGCGAATTTCTGCAATTGGATTAAGTTTGGCATCTGTTTCAGCTGGCAGCGTATAAATGGACATTTATACATGTAAGCAAGAAGAGAGAGTTAAGAAAAGGCAGGTCCCTTACCTAAAACACTAGAGAAAGGCCTATTTCAACACTACAGTGGCGAAGCAGGTTGATTTGGATAGAAAAATACGTTAACCACTTTCAAATACATACTGAAAAATATGGGGTTTCACTGTAATGTAAATACAATTGTGCCATGTGCTTGAGATAATGATAGCTTTAAAAAATGCATTGAGATTTATGCAGAGCCAGAGTATAAAACTTAGAGATATAACAAATCAATACTTTTTATTTGAAGTGAGGCGATAAAACTTTAATATCTTAAGATACAGAGGTGGGAAATAATCTAGCAAAGCTGTAATAGGTATCCTGAGTTTAATTAGGAACATATTTGAATATGTGTGTTTGGGTAAATGCATATATATATATATTTATTTACAAAACATCTGAAGTTTTCACTTATTGCAGCAAGATACTTTTTTACCAAGGAAAAAGTCTCCTCTGTGTTCATTGTTTATCAGGTATTTAAATATTGTTTGTATTGTAGTGATATCCAGAGATCTTCCCTAGCACTGGGGCTTTTCATGCCAGCAACTATGAACACAAAATGACAGGCAGTCCCTGACCCAGAAAGAAAAAGAAAGCAATGACTTACTCAAAGTCAAACAGGTCAAGGGTAGAAATGAGAACAAAACCTGAGTCTGTCAAGTCCCAGCTGAGATTGATTCTCTATTCATACCACATAGCTACTCATTTACAGAATATAGCTTTAGATATAGTAGTTGTTTTATTTCTGCATTAATGCGGACATTTAAAATTTCATGCACAGCAGACTAGAATGTGGTTTACATAATCTCTTTCATACTGAAAGCTTATAAAAGTAATTTAAAAAAGTGAAAGAAAATTCAAGTGGCTGGTGCTGCCTGGTAGGAGTCTCTCTATGCAGGCAGCATGTTCACGTTTGTCTGCCTTTGCTCTTGAGGTCCTGCTGTGGCAGATCAGGCTCATAGCTCCAAGGTCCACCACTCAGCACATTGTGATGGTGTGTGTAACAAGTGTCACTCGGGTAGTAACAAGCAGTGTCACTGTGCTGCAGCAGAGCTGGCATTGGCTCCGTTATACACACACAGGACAAGGCACGTCTCCGTTCTGGATTCACAGCCAGGCGTTAATGGCTGTTGGATTTTTAAGTCTGATCGTATCCTCACCAAACCCATTAGAGGTTAGTATGGCTCTAAGCACATATAATATACTTCCAGCATGGTTATGAAAGAAAATAAGCATGCAAACATCTGTGCTCTTGTTTATGCAAAGTACTTGATTTTGAAGTGCCTAAGCAATTTCCTTGGTTCCTTGAAAATAAATTGTTTGCCTTCCAGTAATGGCCACAGATAGGTAGAGGGGGCCATGGGTTATCATCACTAAAAGAGAAGACCATCCCCTCTTCTTAATCCTGTGCTGCCATGTGTACTTGCTCTTGCAGAAGGATTAGTGGCCACCAACCCCCATGGCAGTAATGGGAGGTGGAGGTGAGAGCAAGACCGCTCACCGCCTGCTTGAGAACGGTCCTCAGGCTGGGAGCGTTGGGCACCAGTGCCAAGGCAGGCTAGTGGGACACATCCAGTGCATCTTCAGCTGGTAAGAAGGCAGGCAGAGGAATAAGCATGGGTTTTGGCCCAGCTTTGACTGGCAGAAGTCGGTGAGATGGGAGTGAGAGCTGAAGGTAGAAGCAGGACCTCTCTTTTTACAAGCTGCTTAATCTCTGATCAAAATAGTAGTACTTGCAAGGCAGTGTGGAGGAAGACTAGAGGTACAGAGAACAGTACACACGCAGAAGAGCTCAGTTTGATCAGCTGTTGCTTCTGTACTGTTTGATAATGGCTTATTTCATGGCTTCCCATCTTTTGAGGAGATTTTTGCCTGATCCCACCTGTGCATACATTGTACAGATGTATGTATGCATTTATGTGTATGGAGTTAAATAGACAAGAATGTGTGTGCATGTATAAAGAAGTTTGGGACTGTGCAAGTGTGGGAGTGAAGGAGGCCCAGAGAGACAGCTGCATGACTCCTTCGCCTCCTAGGCAGACCTGTCATTTCTGGCTATAGGATTGGTTTGTTTATTCTGTTTAATGATACTGACCTTTGTGTTGAATAGGTTGGCTTGTTGCAAAGCTAGGATTTGTGGCCTCTTGGGACTTTAGTTGTTTGGAAGACTGAGGATATTTTCTACTACACTGGGTCCAAAGAGAACGACTTCTGATGACCTTGCTGCCCTTATAACTCATTTGACCTTTACCTTTTGACAGACAAAGTGACTTCAGATTTAGTCATATGTTAAGAGACTGCCTAAGCTTGAAGAACATTCTGGTAATAAATGATGTCTTATGGCAAAGGGAAATTGAAAGTGGTTTTGAAAATCCCTATTTTTATTATGTATTGCACATACTTTCTTGGGGGAAACTAATCCTGAATTTGTAGTGTGAGTTTTAGAAAGACTTATGTTGAAATGTAGAAAAAAAAAAATATTTGGATACACTGGAGGGAGTATTGCCTCAAAATGTATTGTCTTCCACAAGGGATCTTACGCCAATGTTACTTTATCTGTCTCTGAAAGAACAATCAGTTTCTCTCTTAAAATGTAAGAAATTGTCCAGAAATCTTACTTGAGTTGAGGACTCCCAATCTGATTCCATAATCTATTTTAGCTAAGCAAATCCCTCAGGATTTGGTCAGAAATGTTCACACCTGAGATGTTTTACAGCACATCAACAAATAGCCTCATTTGGGTTTTAGTCCCTAGACTTGTAGTGGCCCTGATCCTGCAATGCTTATGCCTAAGATTAATTTTAAGCACGTGACTGTTAAGCACATCAGCTAGGATTGGGAACTTGCGTAGTTTTGACTTGCGTGTCATCAGTGGCAACAACTTCGCAAGCTCTGCTTGTACGTATAGCCTTTCGCTGTCTGCAGCGGTAGTGTCATGGTGGTCACAGTCCAGAGATCTGCAGGCTGCCCAGGTGGCCCTGGAGTTTGGTTAATAGTAAAAAATCCTGTCCTGTTTGCTTTCCCTCAGCTGTATTGGTTCTGCTGGGTGGAAAGCAGGGAAGGGGGAAAAAAGAAGATTCCGGTACTTTTTATGGTAGGTTAAGCAGCACTCTTTCTGACTTCACACAGGAAAGGGATCTGCTGAGTAAGAAAGTGCTAATTTTACATCGTTTTTCACAGTAGAGCTACACTGTAAGTACCAAGCCTGAGAGGAATGAGAGAATAGTCAAATTAATGAAAAATAGGTTATGTTAATAAATCATTAAAGTGGATCAAATTATTTTGGATTTGGAAGACTCTGAAACTTAAGGACCAGGTCCTTTTCAGATTCAGCTTCATCACTCTCAGGGAAACAGTGGGAACTTATATCATTCAGCTGAGAATCTGACTATGATTGGCAGCATAAGCAATCATTTAAAACTTGGTGGCACATATTTAATCTACTTTTGGTGACATCCATAAGGTGAATGTTTTAAATTCTGACATGACATAGTCTTTCTTTTGAGATCTGCGGTGCGATTTTAAAGGAGATGAGATAAAAGCTGTGCCTCTCCAAAGGCTCTCTGATGTTAAAGGAAACAATGTAAAAATATGCCCACTAAATAAATCATCAGGGACTTTCAGAATAGATCACATTCTTCTGTTTTAAAACTTGTAATACAACTCAAGATGTTCACCTTAACTCGGTTCCTTTTGTTCAGCAAATTTTCCGTACAAGGAAGCACATGTAGAGAAACTAAGTCTGGAGGAGACACCCCATCAGAAGAGGTTCCAGTGTACAGAGATAAGAAACTCCTCTTTTTAACTTCTGGCATGGCATTTTCAGGAGTCTAATCCTCATTGATCCCTCTCACATTTCCAAGGGGGGCGATAGTGGAGAAAAGACTGAAGGCTGTTATTTTGCTGAAGGTGAATACCAGTGACCTCTGAATGTACCTGGCTCTGCAGAATAGCCTCTGTTTTTTTAAGTACCTTAGCCAACATGGTGGAGGAAGTGTGCTAGTTTTTCTGCTGCTCTAGGATGAATTTTCAGTAACATTTGTCTTCAGTTTGCATGCTTGTAAGCACACAGAGCGGTGAAGGGAAGCATAGGCTGGCACAACAGGCTTTTCAGGACTGTGTCTGAAGTTAGACCTTGCAGCAAGTTGCATCTATAGAAAAAGAAAATGCCCCAAACTCAAGAACTCCTGGCAAGTTCATCTACTGTACTAAACTCTAAGGTTGAAACACAACCTACCAAATAGTAGACACTGAAGTCATAGCTATGGCCCCCAAGGCCCCTGCTGTGATAAGGGAAGAGACAAAGCACCTCCAGAGACTAGTTCATGGCTTGGGCAGGTTGAATCACCCACTCTTGTCTGAGAACTGAAGGATGACAGCTCTTTTATCTTTCTGATTAGTCCAGTGCTCATAGTTAGATGAGTTGAATCTAGGCTTTAAACATTTGTGGCATGTAGCTGTAATAAGACACAAGTGCTCAAATTGAGCCAGCATGGCATAGCCTCCTTAACACTTTACATAACCATTGCTGTGAGGAGGACACTTCTTTATCCCCAGATGACTCCTTCAACTATCCCCTTATGTGCAGATGTGAGGAGCAGTGACAGTTTCTCCAAAGTGAGAGCATTTTCAAATGTCAAGAAGCTTTACTTTTTAATGTGTTAAACTATATAAAATCCCCAGATAATATACCTCATAAATGAAATGAGCTTAATTAGTAGGAAGGTAATGAGAGAGCATTTACAAAGGTTACATCCCAAGGTCTGGTCACTGCTATGGAAAATGCAGGAGAGGGGTTAAAACTGCAGTCTGCTTTCTTCCTCTAGCACTGGCATGAATAGTTGTTAATTAACCCCAGCAAGGGCAACTTTAGAATGGCAAAATGAGGAGGAAAATGTTAAGGGACTATAAACTTTATCTTTCCTTTCTCTCTTTGCCTCCTGTCAGTGTCCCTGGGCTGGCACAAGCTCCTTACTATTACGCATCCATAGCAGTGCTGTGGCTCCATCCAGCTTTCCCTGAATTACAGCCACACACTGGGAGACTTGGATTGAAGTGATTTTTCCAGGAAAAGCTTAAGGACTACTGGGACACCACAGAAGACCTTTTGGCATAGGTCATCAAGGTTATGTAGATGTCAAACTTCTTTTTAACTGAGAGTCAACTGCTCATCTGCAAAAGCAGAAAATAGCACTTCTTGACCTTATAGTATTGGAAGTGTAAGTAAGTCTGTCATGGGTTTTTGAGCACTTGTATGCAAGGATATGTAGAGTTGCGTGAGGACTTAAACCAGACAATTGAATTAGAATGCTGTCTGTGATAGCAGAAGTGGAAGCTGTTATACTAACTGCACAGTAAAGAATCCAAATGTCAAAATTATGTTCTAGGTTACTTAAGCTTGAATAGAAGTATAAGGTCTCATTCTAAACTCATCTGAATTAATCGGATGCTTCCCTTGACTTTAATAAGCATCTATATCGAGCTGAAAGTTGAACCTTGAAATGAAGCCTTGGCCCACAAGTAGCTGAGACTTTAAAAGCATGAATTTACAGTTTGTCAAAATATCAAGGAGATACTGCTGATTGAAATAACATCTATGCTGTGTACTAAATCATAATGTACTTACTGAAACACAGATGTCTCTTGAAAGAAGAGACACACTGAAAACCAACCCCATGTTGAACAAGGGTCATCCATTTGCACAGCTTTTAACAGTTGCCACTTACACCTGAACAGCTACAGGCTCTCTTGGAACAAGACAGAACTCAAAATGCTTGAGGCAAATGCAACTGAAGGAACATACAGTCAAATCAGTGCTCACTGCAAAAGAAACATCTGTGTCTATATACTGATTGAAGGAGCTGGATGGAGAGGGAGCAAAATGATGAGCTGAGGAGATGCGGTGACTGAAGTATAACTAATGAGAAGTCAAATAAGATAAAAAAGAAGAAAGGAATAGCACTGATGTCAGCTGTCACAAAAGAAAAGAAATTACGAACAAGCAGGTGTAATGAGAAAACCAGTATATCGCAAGTAACAATTTGAACACTGTACCAAGCTGAAGTTGATCAGACAATTGTGGGGAAAAGTCATAGACAGGGTGCCAGGGAAGACTTTCTTCTTTGTTTCCCCTCAAAACTTGAATTTTACAGATCTGCTCTCTTCATCCATTTATTCTTGGTCCAGTGTTCTTAAATATGTGCATTAATTGCACCTCAGCTACCTTTGAATTTTTTGCTAGCCTAATTACTCTTAGATTTTTGCTCATGTCTAATATAAACTTTTCCTTCCTTTGCTTATGGCCATTACTTCTTTTTCTGTTTTGTTTTGTTTTGGGGTTTTTTTTTGTTTTTTCTGAGACTTGGTGTTCCTTCCTTCATTTACATTGTTATCTTGAAGATATTTACAGTCTATGTTCATTTTCCTCCTGATGTCTCTCTTTTCCCCTGTGTTGCTTTTTTCAGTTCCTTTCTTTTTTCATCTCTTTTCCTAATTTGCATGCTCCCCATCTCTTATCTCAGGTACACCTAAGCATTTTGACTAATTTTACATGCGATATTTTTTTCATATGTTTAAGACTAACAGTTAAGTAGTAAAACTGACCTTAAATACTGTGAGGTAATGCATAATATTCTCCCTTCTATCACACTGGTTTGTGGTTTAATGTCCATCAGCGACAAACTTCTTGTTTTGCTATAGCTTTCATTGTTTTCAAGTAGACTTTATATTCCTATTTCTTTAACTTCTCACTAGTCCATATCTTATTTGCAAGCTGTCCAGACTTGCATAGGTTCTGCATAACTTGTGGTATATACATGAGTCTGGTGCGTGCATTTGAACAAGCAGACAAAGTCTGTGCTCTGCAATTAAAATGCAAGAATGGCATTCAGTGTACATGTCCTGATTTGGATGTTTTTCAATTTAAGAAAGGCCAGGCCAGGTCTAAAACTGTATTTAAGCACATTGACCTGCATGTAGACGTCTAACAATATTTTCAGAAGGGACTAGGCAGGCTGAGTTCCTAATCCTTCATTTCCTGATTTTACTGGTTGTCCTGGTTTTGGCTGGGATAGAGCTATAATTTTTTTTCTTCTTAGTAGCTAGAATAGTGCTGTGTTTGGAATCAGTGTGAGATTTGGTATGAGAAGAATGTTGATAATGTACTGATGATTTTAGTTGCTGCTAAGAAATCAAGGACTTTCCAACTCCCCATGTCCTGCCCATGTGCAGACACACAAGAAGCTGGGGGGGAGCAGAGCCAGAGCAATGGACCCAAACTGGCCAATGGAATATTCCATATCATACACCATCATGCTCAGTATATAGATACAGGTTGATCGGGAAGCTCACTCTGGCTTCTGGGATTGTGGTTTTTGCATTCTCTGTTCTCTGGGATCACTAGCCAGGAACGGGCTGGGCATCAGTTGGTGGGTGGTGAGCAATCACATTATGCATTACTCGTTTGTATTTTCTATTATTACTATTATTATTATCATTATTATATTTATTTTATTTTATTTCAATTATTACATTGTTTTCATCTCAATCTATGAGTCTCCTTACCCTTACACCTCCAATTCACTCCCCCATTGCCCAGGGTGGGGGAGGGTGAGTGAGCGGCTGTGTGGTGTTTGGCTGCCAGACAGGTTTAAACCATGACACTGGTTTACACCCGAATTCCTTCAGACATCTGCTACCTGTTCTTGGTAAGTTTGCTGGGGTGGGAACTGCCATTTTCTCCATGCAGTGCTGAGAACAGCAGAGCTCTGCCCTTACCAGTTCCTCAGTAGAACCAACCTGCAGATGCCTAACAGCAGCAAAACAAAACCAGAGCCATGCCAAGGCGCCATGCAGTGGGAATTCATGTAAAGTAGAACGAGCCAAGCAAAAAGACACCATGCAGTCAGTTCATCTGACTACAAGAGAGTGAAGAACTGATGATCAGAAACATCTTGCTTAGCAATTCAAGATGAGGAATACATTTCCATTGTTTGCAAACAGACTGATTAAAAATATCCCCAAATAAAGAAATTGGTTGGATGTATAAAAAGTTCAAGAATACTTTTTCTTGCAATCTCTGGCCTCATATTTGTTTATAAAGATTATCTAATAGAGGGACAGCTGCAATCTGAAAATGTGCCTGCTCTGGCAATATGGTACCAGGGAATGGGAATCTCAAGTCTTTCAGAAAAAGAAATGTGTGTAGCAACCCATGAGCTTGAGAAGATACAACTCCTTTGTCCTGAACCCCCTGTTGTCACTGGCTGCTGTCAACTGGAGGGTTTGGTTTCAATGTTGTGAGAAACCTTAGGCAGTCTCTCACAATGCAAGTGAGAAAATGACAGTCCTCTGATGATGCAGCCAGTTTTACTGATCAGTGTGATTGTATGAGAACGCTGTACTTAGTTATATCGATTTGTCTCTGAGAGCTCTTTCTGCCACATAAATCTCATTGAAAATCTTTAAAGATCTTGCCCCAGAAGGCCACTATGTTTTCTTTCTCAGTAAAAAGAAACAGACCCAGGAATTAATTTCTCAAAGTTTTAACTAGAATGGTCCATTTATGAGGCAGGTCTGAATGCAGTGCTATTTTACATTTTGAAACATTTAAAAACAGTGCTGCACTTTATAATTAACCTTCACATCTAAGCAGTACTACAAAGAGCTGTATCTACCTCTTCTCCCTTTCTTTCTTAGTTCAAGAGGCTTGAATAAAGAAAATCACCTTTCTTTTAGATGGGGGAATTTGAAGGAACATTGTGCTTATTGTAGCTCAAGCCTTAAGTACAATAGGGACCGCATTATAAAGATACTACCACATTATAAAGGTACTATTTGTGCCACTCTAGTTAAAAAGACCAACAGTGCTTCCCTGATGAAATTTTTATTTTAGAGTAACCAAAATGATTTTAAAAATAAATAAATATTTTAAATTAAGAATCAAGTCTTTCAACTCAGCCATAACTAAGGAAGCTCAAAATACAAATTCATACTAATTCTCCATAGAATTATGAACAAGTCTGAGTCATAAAGTGTGTCTTTATGCCTGGCAGACTCATTTCTTCTAGCATATATAAAAGTAAATATGAGAAAACACAAAAACTTTGACCTTTTTTTCCCCTAACAAAAATACTTTTTTGAAAAAAAGTGATTATTGAGTCTGAATTATCTGTAACACAGATAACCTTTTTGTGTAAACACATAGATGTGGGTGAGTTTTAGGCTCTTCAGGTACAGAATAGCTTGTATGATGGGGCTATAAAAGTTTCAGTAACACTAAATGTTTGGTAACATTATTATTTCTTCCTCTTTAATAGCCTGGTAAATTATTCCTTGGCTTGCTCTGTCGCTCTGTACAGATGCAGCGGTCTGTCCACATGCTGTAATAGGAGACTGGGGACTTCTCTTTTTTGCTTCTAATCAAACTAACTCCAAGACCTTTTACAACCAATATTTGCCAAAGTGTTATTTATTCATTTAAACCGTGCGGCCCAGTGCAACTTAAATATAATTACCGCACAGCAGAGCAAAGTTAACTTCATAAAACCAGGACATGGAAAGCAACATCTGATTAGACAAGCATTGTCCTACAGGTGCAGAACCATTGGTGACACAGGAGGGTATTTTATTAATCCAGGACACAATAGGAAATTAAAGAGGCCATCATTTTGTCATTTATTGCAGAGGGATACACCAGTACTTTTGTATGGAGCCACTTTCAAAGAAGTGAGCGCAGTAGTTGTCCCCTCAAATGGGGCAAGTTTGTGAATATGGCATTAATTGCATTAACGAACCCTGGCCTAGATTATATTCACGTGTTTGTGAATTCTCTCCAAAGCTTCTTTGTGCAAGTATTCTTATTCTGACTTTATGGTAAATGACTTGAAGTTGCTGCAGCAAATGGCTGAGAAATCTAATGCAGTAAAGCATCAGGGTTTTTGAGGACTGGAACGGATAGTACCTAACAGTATATGTGATAATTTTGTCAAGAGTATAAATTCTCATACCTGCAGCATATGAGCATGTCTTCACAAGTGTGGAAGTGTTTTCTCAAATAACAGTTCAGACTGATTAGAGTTTGAATCGTTGTCCTAGACTTGAAGAAAATAGGGCACCAATCTTGCTCAGGTTTATGCATAGTTTTTGTTTTGTGCACCAAGACTAGTGCCTTGAGTTTCAATGAACTGACAGACTGAATAATCATAAAATACAAAAAAACTCAAAGGCAGTTTCTGAGCCCAAATCAGGTTCTAGAAACCAACTCCATGTTTTTTGGAGCAGTCTTTGGATTTCAGAGTTCCTCTTGATCAGCTCTTGTGTGCCTGTGATATTAATCGTTCAGGTTTATGGGAGGGATGTAAATATGTCCACTACCCCTTTATGACAGTCCAAGTTATATTTCTGTCAGGAATGTTTCTCCAGCTGACTTTCAGCACTCCTTTACATTTCCTGCGGTGTCAACTCCTTTGTCCTTCTGTGAGACAAACACAGACAGACTCTTGTGTCCCTTTTCCATGGCTGGTACTAAGGGATGGAGGGGTAGGAAGAGAACACTAGCTGGCCACTTTTCACAGGAAAAAAGGCTTCCTAAAGCTACTTTCTGGGCCTTCCTTTCAGTGTTGGAGGAATATTAGTGTCTCCCTTTCCTGTACTCAGCACCCCTCACACCAAATAAAAAGTGTGTCTTATTTTCTAAGGAGCCTAGAAAGAGTTCTGGTGCCCTCTAACTCACTGTTGTCCCATAGAGATTGGGCAGTGGGAAGGCAGTCTAAGTGGAAAGTGTTTTAACTTGAGTCGTCAAAATACCTTTTGGAGTTTGCATGTTCTCACTTCACCACAATACTAGCTCCAGCGATGACAGGAATAACTTGTGTGCTGGCAGTACTGCAGATACAGGAAAGGTCTTTTGGACATTACTAATGATTAAAAGGTACCTAGTGAGTGCCCAGAACTATGTGCATCAGTGAAATGTGACTTGTCCATTCACATTTGTAGGGGTAAACCAGAGCATGGGCTAAGTACTCAACAGGGTTTCAACAGACAAGATGGAGGAAGATAATAGGACTGAGTAATCGTTAGCATAACAGCTTTATATGTGTATAGTTATTATATAACGTGAATGTTTACAAATGTATGTAGGCTATCCAGAGGTTAAAAGAAAGGAAATGCAAGGGCAAGAGCTGAATGAAATAAGTTTGCAGTTCAGCTTTGGTCCAGTTGGTCTATAGACTGGGTATGCAGGAGGGGTGGCCAGAGCTGGCACAAAGCAAGCACTGCCTGAAGCAGGGACATGACCTTCCAGTGGAGAGGGATTGAGAGAGAGAAGAGAGACAGCTGACAGGATTTGATGATGGCTCAGCTGACACACAATGAGGGGTTTTTTTAGGTTTGCAAGGTAATTGTTAACAGGTAATAAAATGAAATGCTGAAGTCTTGGCACAATGTTTTATGTATTATGATCCTTCTGCCAGAGATCATTGTTTGCATGTGGTTCTTTTATTTCATAGTCCTCAGGAACAACATCTATAATCTGAGTCCCTTTGTTCTCTGCTGCACTTCACGCTGGTCATCAAACAGTTAACCTGTATTGTCTTTCAGGAGTCCCATTTCACTCCTGCTAGAATCAATGTTAAAATTCTGATTGCACAAGCGAGTGAGCCCATGGGCCAGATGGATATTTGGTATCAAAACATCTGAAAAGCTCTTTCTGCAATAAAGAGCTATATGAAGTATTTGCTCTAAAGACAAGTACCAATCTCTTGTCTCCACGGCATTTGTAATCAATATTATATTACAGGTTGATTAAATACCAAGATATTAGAACGGGGAATCTCAAAGTGCAGTTTTGACTTTTCTTTGTTGCTCAAAAACAACTGTAGAAATTGTTTAGAGAAATGTTGACAATACCAGAAAACAACAAATTCAAAATAGCATCATAGTTACTATTTCTGAACGTGTGAACTTGGCAGGGGGGAAACACTCATCATTGGATCAGTACTTGGCGTATGCTGTAGGTGGGAAGAATATTATAACCTTGTGGGCCAAATATTTTGCCCATTTATCCTGTGCTCTGTGGAAGTAGATAGTAGAATATGTGGAATAATTTCTACACATAGCTTCTCAGACTAGTATCCAGCCTGTGCATAAAAGGTGGGTGCCTCTCAAAAAGCTGGTCGCATCCATGGGAAGCCAAATAGGAAGGTTGAAGTCTGTTGTCTTCACAGAAGGGGTATGTCTGGTACAGGAAACTAAATTGGATGCATTGGACACTGTGACAAAAAATGGGCAAGCAAGAGAACGAAAGCAATGTGAAGAGGCATGGCTAGCTCAGCTATCATTTGGAGCAGTAACAGGTGGCTCGGTCCCTCTTGTCACTGGATTCCTTTAGTCCCTTTAGGCTTTCTGTCTTTGGCAATAGGTATTGTGTTCATGTCCATCCAAACATGAGTGATGAAGTCTGAGACTGGTGTGAGAAGAAGAACACAGAGAGAACTGGCTCCATACTCTGTAAAAAAGATGGGCCAACAAAATGCTCAGCTGTGGCAATACAAAGGTGCACCTAGCTCTGTTTTTGGTTCTGACACGGATGCCTTGGTACATGGGGGAGAAAAGTAAATGCAATGAGTAACAGGGTGAAGAATGCATCCTCTGTGAGCCAACAATAAGCAGACTTACAGGACTGCTGTGTCAGAGACTGAGCCAGTTGGACCCCACTTTCTCTTTCTGTCCCTACACTGGCTTCCTCACTCTTTCACTTACCAAGGCTCTTTTATTCAGTCCTCTTTTCAATGTCTTGCTACTAAAGTTTAGGTTTGTTCTTTGGGGCATTTTTGGTTTTATTTTATTTTATTAAAGAAGGTTTAAGAGTTTGTTTGTTTGTTCTAATAAGCTGGAGCTATAATTGGTAAATGGGTTAAGCTTGCTTCCTAGTAAGATAACTGATGTGAAATACTCAACTGCATCCTGAGACAGAGAAAAGTAAGTTCGCCAGCTGAATTGTAGAAAAGATAAGCCTTTTTTAACAATATAGGTAGAAACAGATGTTTACAAAAACATGTAAAAGCAATCAGGAGGGGATTTATTCATTTGTTTATTAATTAAGATACATGCATGAGCAGACAGCCAGTAAAGTTCTGAGTTAAGAAAGCCAAAGTTCCAGCAGGGGGATACAAGGAAAGCTGTAAACAGGTGACTCTTGGGTTTGGGTTTTTCTGTTTTGTTTGTTTTAATGACGGAGGAACTAGTCCAAAGCTTTTTGGAAGATTCAGGTCAGTATATACAGTCTTCCTGACTCTGTTCCCCTGATGCTAGTAAGTTTTTCTCTTTTGCTTAATAAAGTAAGACACATGATAAGATCCTATCAGGCCATGAATATCTCTACAGGTAGTAAAAGCATACATGGGTTTGTGTACTCTCTGGTGTGCCAAGGTTAAAAAATGCATAATAATTACTAGAGCGATTCTGAAATAGTGAGTGACTGAGGACCTCTGACAGTGCTTATGTTTGCTTCCTAATTTGTGGGGAATAAGAAAAGTGGAATCAGCTTTTCTGATTAGAGGGGCAAAGATACGTGGGGATCTGATGTGGAGACAGACAGCTGCTGAGAACCTGTTAGTTGGTGCAGTCAGTTTGGAGAAAAGAAAAGGTAGAAGGTGCGTATTCACTAGATAGCTGGCTGTGCTAAAAACAGGGAAAGATGTGTTAGTAAGAAAAAGGAAAGGTTTCAAAGGCTTTGGATAAGAATATGTATTTTTTTTAAATGTCTGTACCTTATGCAGTAAACTTGGATTTTGTTTACAGCATTAAAAGTAATATTATCTGAGATTAAAATTGGAAGGATCAACACTGGATTCACTTGGCTGCTCATGTAAGTGATCATTCCTTCAATTTTTATACAAGTATTAAAGCATCAGTTAAATGTATCGCTCCTTTCTTTGGTTTCCTTGTTTGAGCTGTCCTTGAAATTCAACAAGAACTGGTTAAACTTTTTTAAACTAAGAGACTGTAGGCTTTGATGGCTTGTCTAGCTAACTTGTCTCTGTGATGACTTCAGTAGTATTAATGAAAGATGAATATTGGGAAATTTGTGGTTTGTGTCTTGCTTGTTGGGAGGAGTTATTTTATATAGATAAACCTGGTAAATTAATGTCTGAGAATCAAATATGTTTTCTGGCTGAAATGCTAGTCTTTAGTTGACTTTTCTTTCTGATTGAGGTGCTCTGATATAGTAAATCAAATAAGAAGTATGGCAGATTCTTCTTTTGTGTAAATAAAAGTGGTAGAGTCCTTCTGCTCTGCTTCTGGCACTCAGACCCTCAGTACATGTGGAGGGTAGCAGAACCTGGACCACCTCTCAGCAGCAGGTGAACAACAGGATTCCTGCTGCTGCTACTGTCTTTGTTTGGAAGACAAAAAACTCAAGCTGATGTTCTGTGAAATCTTGTAGGGCTGCTCTAATAACAGAGCCAAGAGATGGGGTAACTGCAACCTCTCTACGCCTCCACCTGCAAGTGTGTGTCCTTACTGAATATTGTGGAGGGGATATAAGATACATCCTTCATGTACAGTGCAGTGCTTAGTTGTGTTCAGATAATTAGATGGTTAAAAATAAATTTTTTTAATTACTTTGTATTTATAACCTTATGATCTACTATTGAATGTCTAAAACTGCTGGTTTCTTGGGGTATTCACAAAGAAGTTTTATTCTGAAGGTCCACCACAGATTACAGATGAATGTTTAGACTAATTCCTCTCAGCGGTTACAAAAGTTACTCTATTCTTTCATAAACCACATATGAGTTTCAGTGTTAAACTGGTTGCTTTTTGTGGTTGTTCTAATGCTTTTGATGAAGTACTGCTTTGCTGTGACCTTTCCCACTCTCTTCTTTGTCCTTGTATTTAGCAAAAAATTTAAACATGATGGAATTTCTGGAGATACAGACAGATCTTTTATCAAGAAAGTCTTAAAATGAATAACTTTCTCTGGAGGTTGTTCTCTTTATGTAGAAAGATATTGCAAATAACATTTGGAGTCTCCATAAGTGACCGAGGCCTTAAGTCTTTTTTGGACCTTATACAATGAAAGTCAAATAACTGACCAATGCTATTATAAATTATATGATCTGTATATGCTTCAAGGAAGGTATTCCGCATGCTTTACTTTGACAAAGCTCTTGCTGGACTTCCTGGGAAACCTTGGCTAGTCAAAATTTGTCTTGTGATGGTAGACTAATATCCTCCTCATAGTAAGCGTTACTAAATGATGCCTTCTGAAATTATATCACTCTCTTGGGAGTCCTCACTGATCACACAATAGTGATCCTACTGCTCCTGCAGCATGTTGCAAGCTAGACACTTAAAAATGGCTGAGTCAATCTACCCCTGTGTCTTAAAGTGATTGCAGCATCTTTCTGAAAGCTTATCTTTATGATAGCATTGTAAATAGAAAACACAGATTGAGAGAATTAGGAAAAAAAACCCCCAAGTTAGAAAAAACAATTTATTAAGTAGTATCATATAAATAACTTGTTACAAAAATCAATTTGCAAAAAGGCAAATTCACTCTGTCTGTGATAAATTGTTGTTCAAATTGGTTTCTCATTAAATCCTTTAAAGTTCATTTCCCCATGCCCCCCACCCCCAAAATAGAAGCCAGTACAGTGAACAGGAAATATAAGGGAGAGAGTGCACACTTGCCATCTGACCATAACAAATTTCCCATCCACGCTGCAGAAGAGATAATCATTCCAGCACGGGTCCCTTTGCAACACAGGGAAGCTTCTAGGTATAAATCTCCTGGGTGACAAAAATCTTACTGCCCACAAATGTCCCTCTGGGCTGAGCAGTGACCACATCCACTCAATGCTGAGGCATCCTTGGCACAACTAGGGGATGACATCGCGAGAGACTGTGTGGCTGGAGAATGCCAGCAAGTAAATCTTCCCAGGTGGTGGCATCAGTTTCAATTTATGCTTGGAAGTATTTTTAATTAAAAAAAATCAATACCGAAAAGCATTTATTTTAAGGGTTTAAAAATCACAAATTGCAATAGGAGTTTGCCAGATTGATTTCGCTCAGTAACACAGTTAAGATGCACATAGCATTTATTATAAGGCCTTTCTTTTAAGTTTAATTTTTCAAAGCAAAGAAAGTAATCACAGAATTAAAACAGTACAGTGATTCTGGAGAGTTATTTATCCAGAACAATTTTTTTTGAAGTGTTGTTTCTTTGTTGTGTTCACCTGAATGCTTAATAATTCTATACATTTGTTTCCTTAATAAACACTAAAGTAATAGATCATAGAAAACTAAAAGCTTATAGAAAGTGTCTTCAGGTATATTTACATAAATAGTGCAGTCTCACAGGAAAGATCAAAAGCTCATGGGAATGGAAAGGATTTCTCTATATGCTGGACTTATGCCTTATTTGTCAAATCAACTTTGTGGAAGGACAAATATAAAGTTAGCAGCTTTTTTTTTTTTTCCTTTAAGGAAAGCAAAAGACACATGCAGAAAAAAAAATAAGAGCAGGTTCTGTAAAAACTCCTTTGAAATCCAGTAACTCTAAGCACAATATGACAGCTTTGTGGCTTTTAAGTGCCATGGGCCTGCCTTGCATATCATTGATTACCTCCCTCCACGCCCTCATGCAGTTCACTTTCTGTTCTTCCTGAAACTCCCAGTTCTGTGACTCTTGTACTCCCTGTAACCTCAGCCATGGCTTTTGGATACTTACTGATGAATTTTATGAACTGTTTGGGAAAGCACTTCGTGTATGACAAATGCAGGTCTGGGCTGAGAAGTGTAATATTGCAAAATGATGGGCAGGATCAAGATTGACATAGCGCTTAGGGATATGGTGTAGTTGGGAACTGTCAGTGCTAGGTTAATGGTTGGACTGGATGATCTACAAGGTCCTTTCCAACCTAGATGATTCTGTGAATAAAATTACTGAGGGGAGAGACTGGCATTAAAACATTGCATTGGCTGCTGTGTTTTTTTCCCTCCTTCTGGAGCAATGCATGAGGCTGTAGACATTAAATATGCTTGTGTTCCTCTTCTTTCTTAAGTACAGAAAAAATCTCTAAGGAAACAAGCCTTTCTGAAGACTAAACTGAAAATAAGAAATGCTGTGGCTTTGACATTTATCGGAGCAGGCTGCTGTTTCACAGGTCTAAAGGGGTTGGACTTAATAGTTTATAATCATTGGAAGTAGTGTAATGAGTGTTAATTTGTCAGCTCTCATTTGACAAGGGAGCTCAGACTGCAGTGTTGATTGAAACACAAATGGGCAGGGGATGGCAGCATCCAGCTGGGACAGTGGTCTTCTGAAACACATCAATACTATTTATAGACAAATGAAACACGGAGAGATTTAAAACAGATGGTGGCAGGAAGAGCTAACATGGTGGTGTTCACAGGGAGTTACCTGCTCAGAATTATTGTCCGTATTTCACTGTGCAGAAGGCCATCGAGATAGATTGGCTGCAAAAATTTAACACATTTTAATAATAATCTTGACAAAGGGACTTTCTTTCCCAGGGATCTGCGTGGAATTATCCTGGATTTAATTTGCTTGGTCTGAAAAAGATGGTGTCTTTCTTCCTATCCATGCAAATCTCCCTCTGGCTGCTGTAGGAAACCTCGAAGTGTTAGAAGTGACTGTGCACTGTAGGCCCTGCTCAACATGGATAAGTCTGGGTTTGAAACATGGCCAGCTTCCAATGTCCATTATTTCCCTTCATTTTATTCATACCATACATGTGTAGACACACATTCCCAAAGCCATTTCTCCCTGCTCTATTTCTTTATGACCAATCTGCTTTTTATGGTACTAGAAAAATTCAGTTAGTTGGGTTTTGTAAGATTTTTCTTGTTTGTTTTGTGACAGAAAAATGGAAATGTTGTGCCTTGTAATGTAGCCTGCTACTTCCAAAACTGGATCATTTGAAGGTTGCCTTTCGCATTCACATTTAACAGAATGAAGTAAGACCTGACAACTAACAAAATAAAAAGTCAGAAAAATAGATCTGTTTCTTAGGATAAATTTAGAAAATACTGGTGTTGGTATAGGTGGAGAGTTTTTCTTCTACTCAGAATCTTTCCAGGCAATTTTTTTACCAGCAATAACTGAAAAACACAGAGAACTTGTTTTTCTCACTGTTAGATGCATCTTCATCCACATCAGGTTTGGGAACACATCCCAGTCCTGCGGTACTGTCAGTAGAGCCCTGTGGAAACCCCCAAATCCCCTTGTCCAGAGCATGCTGCAAGTTTCTGTCTCAGTTCTCTGCCAAGTGCTTGTCTACAGAGAGATGTCCTGGCAAAACTGCCTTGGAGGCATGTGCTGCTGTGTCTCCCCATACTGGTGCTGCTGTGGGATAGCATCAGTTTTAACCTGAAATAATCATTCTTCTGGAGTAAAAAAATCATTTTTCTTGAATAAAGTGGCTGTTTTGTGAGCTGGGATGAAATAGCTATACTAGAAACCTTATTCCATTTCAAGTGTAGAGATGTTGTTGTTCTGCAGTGGCAAGGCTGGAAAAGTCTCCCATATAAACAAGCCCCTGTTTCATCTTAACTCCACTGAATTCCCTGGTATCCCAAGTTGTTAGATCAGATGCTTTTCCAAATTAAAAGCCACCTGCATTGCTCATCTCTCTACCTGGCTTAGCTAAACTTCCTAATATTTCTTCTTCTGAAATAGGTGTGGTTATAAGAAAAGCAGGCTTAAAACAGCCTTGAAACCCACTTCATAGCCCATAGTCTAACACTTGTTTATCTATAAATGACAATTCTAGCACTGTGTGAAAGCATTGTTAAATACTTATTCCTATCACCTAGCACGCTGGCATGCAACAAAGTGCAAAGAAATACTACTGCAAAATTTTGTATTCACTGCAATATGGCACTTTCAATATTTAATATGCAGTACTGATTTTAGAAATTGCACTTTGTGGTACTGCCAAGCAAGAAGAAAAGCCAGAATTGAACTCTTCTTGCTGTGTGAGAGATGCTAACTCTGTCTAATTTGCAGGAAAAAATAGACCTTAAACCCTAGATGCATAAATAATAATTTGGATGCAAGTTTGCTTTGAATTTTCTCAGAAGAATCCATTTCCTATTCAGGCACCATATTTGTGGTGAAATAACATAATTTTATATATAATATATTTACACAACAGGCACGAGTAGCCACTCTCTATTATTTACTGTGTCACTCAATGGACAAGATAAAACCAGCTTTCAATTAAAAGAAGAAAAAGAAAAAAACAAAAACAACAAAAAAACCTTGCGCATGGACTGCTACTGACAATCACTAAATCAGACAAAATCACTGTACAACCATAGGAAAGT
The DNA here is from genome assembly GCF_031877795.1 of Strix aluco. Classification (NCBI taxonomy): domain Eukaryota; kingdom Metazoa; phylum Chordata; class Aves; order Strigiformes; family Strigidae; genus Strix; species Strix aluco. Next base: position 90,327,626 of record NC_133931.1, on the reverse strand, counting down.
AGTTACAAGGAGATCAGTGATCCTCCTGTCTTGTTATTCCACCCCAAAGAGTGACTAATGCGAGCTGCCCTGCAGGGCAGCCCAGCCCTTTCAGGGTGCAAGGTCTGTCTTCAGTCAAGCGACAGTGGCTCCCCCTTCCCTGTGAGCTAGGGGTGGCTCACAGGGCCAAATATCTGTGCGGTTTCACAGCCACCTCTGCCATCCCCTCCACACACAAACCAGTTTTCTTGGGGCCTGAGGAGGGAAAGAGACTGCTCACTGGCTCTCTTTGGGCATCCAGCTGGACTCTGCGCTTGAGGCAATTTGCTCGAGGCAACCCCAGGCAGTGAAGGGTGAGACACAGGCATGTGTTAGGGAGCCATTCGGAATTGCTCCCTGAGGGGTACACTGTCTCCACTGCCTGTATGAGGAGAGCAGCCTGAAGTGAGGGACTTGTGGCAGGTGGTGCTGAGCACCTGCTGCTCCTCCATGTATCTGAAATCCAGATGGTCCCTCCAGTGTGCCAGAGCCAGGTTTCAGACAGGTTGCCTCCTGGATGCTCTGGTTTCAAGGAAGCCATAAAGGGCTAGATTTTCAAAGGCTTTTATCATCTTAAATTAATAAGGGGCCATCAGGAGGACATAATAAAGGCCTAGTCATGCCACTGCTGTTGTGACAGGTGTGACAGGCTCAGCCTCCCTAAGCAATGGAGTTGGGCCCTCACCCTGCTGGACTGAAGCACCGTGAGAGGCCTCCATCGGGGACACCAGTGGTTTAGGGCCCTTTGAAACTCTGGGCTCCTCCACTCTGAAAACCCATCTAGTCTATCATGCTGGGCATCTGCAAGCCACTAGCTGCCTTGCCCTAGACCTATAAAAGTTCAGTGCTCCCCACTGCAAAGAAGTCTTTCCCAGTCCCAGCTGAGCACCGCAGCATGGCTGGCTCATCCTCTTCACTGTGAGCCCATTTGCAAAACCTGAAATTATGTCGTCATGCTTGTAAAAGTCCAATACTCGGAAATCTTACTGCTTTCTTTATTTAACTCTCTATGAGTAATGAATTCCAGGGATTAATTTTTAATCCCTTTTAATTTTCTGTTTATTAACTTTTTTCCCTTCTCTATTTTTAGAGTAAATTGGAGTTGCTGTTTAGTTTTCAAACTGATTCACACCATGACAACGTAGGGAAATAGATCCATGTCTGTAATTCTGGTATTAAATACTGTCTTGAAATAAATGAGTTTAGTTACGTATGAGGTATATTAAAAAATAAAAAATTTAAAAAATTCCTTCTTTCCTTGGCACAGTGCCATGGGCTCTGTCCCTGCTTTGGGACACAGGGCAGCTTTTAGCTCCTGGAATTGGATATGTCCCATGGCAGCCCCTTAGGGTTTTCTCCAGATAGCCTCTCCTAGATGGCTGGATTTGAAGAGCAGCAACTGCATGCATTTGACAAACCAACAGAAATACTGAGTGGTGCACAAGCTGTAAAGAAAATTGTTTTGGCCTGAGACTATGGCATCTTCCCTCACCCCACCCCTGGACAAAAATTACTTAGCTTGGCAAAGCAGATAAACACACAGAGAGACTTGTGATTAAATTTTTACCTTTTGGTGAAGTCTTTAACAACCCTGTCTGAGTAGTTTATTTTAAAAATGAGTTATAGTTATAAACCCTACTTTTTCAGGCCACTGGAATGACAATTGATTCTCACTTACTTGTGCATTCAGGGCTTGAATCTGGGGGGAAAAAAAAGAAAACCACCCAAAAGCATAAGAAATTACTTCCTCTGGCCAAATGCCACTGTTTTCCATCTCTAAAGCATTTTCCAAATGACTTCTATGATTCTTGCAACATCCTGATGAGGTAGGCATTATTTCCCCACTCTACAGATAGCAAAACCGGGCAGAGAGTCAGTCAGGAAGCCACCCTGGGCATCCAGGCAGGGAAGGTCAGGACAAAAAAAGCACTCTCTCCTCCTTTGCAGTTGCTCTTTTTGCCCCATCAGGTGGTAGTCACCTTGAGGCTACTACTCCCCTCCTGCACATGAGAACAGGCAGAAGTAGATGGATATGAAAAGCCTGACTCCCACCTCCCCAGCGCAGTGCCCATCACTGAAGTGATGTGCAGGTGGGGCCTGACCGAAGAAGTATGGAGAAAAGCACAGTTATGATCTGCTCCTTCCTCCAAGTCATGAGCTAATCCGGAGTTGGATTAGATGACTTTCCCTGTATCACAAGGCAAGTCTGGGTTAGAACTGGGAAACCACCTAAGAATTAGATATTGGGCTACTGTCTGCACACACATGCACGCACACACATCTCTCCAGCAATGCTAGGTCAGAAAAATATATACATTGCAGTCAATGAACTATATATATGTATGTGTTAGTATGATTCAGTGCACTGGGGGCAATGGCAGGTTCTAGAAAAACACTTAGATTTGAATGACCATTAGGCCTTTCTACCCTTTTTATGATTAAAATGCATGTTTGATGTTTTTTCTCAGCTTACTCTACTTGTATAATAAACCTTCATTTCATCACCACTACTTTTGACTATAATACATAGGGTAAACTAGGGTACCTCATTACATTGGGATGTGCAATACACAATTGACAGAGCAGTTGTCTGAGCTGAATAGTCTGAATACAAGTAAAAAGAGCAAGTGAGCTTGAACAGTAATATACTCCAATTTACAATATAAGCAGAACAAGTGAAAATATTGCTCCCCATCTGATCCTTTTTTTCCCCTCCACTACTGCCATGCCTGTAAGATTGGCTCGGTAAACTGGATGCAGTAAAAAATAAGAATTTTGCCTCTTGGAAGCTCATAAAATGATACTAGAAAAAATTTTCTGACAGCTGATCCACACAGACTGCAGTCATTAGACAATTTGAATGGGTAGAACAGAGAACCCTTTCACACATCTGTGGAGAAATAGAAAGAAATAGCCACTTCACATATCTCAATGCTGTTTCTGAAAATGAGGAAGGGAAAAAAAAAAAAAGGCAAAATATTAAGAGTCTTTGTCACTGTCCATTGCACCATACATATCTGCCAGCTTTTTAAACCGAGGCCCCCAGTCACTGAGGTAATCATAGTCCTGATCTCCGTCTGTAGTCACCGACTCCAAGGAGCTGAGGGACTCGGCCACAGAACCATTACCTTCATATGCGTAGGTTGCTAACGAGTCATATGGGGGTGCCGTTGGATCTGTATCATTTTCCTTTAACCTTTGGTTAATGAAATCTCTGACATCCGTGTTATCTCGTGCTGTTGCAGTCCGCCGTGGCATAAAAAGTGTTTCCGGCACAATGTCTCTGCGTAATTTGTTATCGTCTATGGCTTCGGGATTCCTCAGCGTGCCGATATCAAATGCCTGGGTGTCTTCCTCTCCACCACCTTCATCATTATAACTGACAATGTTGTCTCTGATGTCTTCTTTGGAAATAATCAAAGGCTCTTTTTTCCGCTGCCGTCTCAGTGCTGCAAACAGCACCACTGTAACTAGAAACAAAAATAACAGGGGAAGAGAAAGGGAAAGGTTAATCCCTAACTCCATTAAAACCCAGAAGAAATGCTGTGCCTCTGCTTGAAGTCAAAGTTTTAAAAGATGTTTTGCAAAACTGCAAATGTGCATGTCGGGTTTTCAGACTGTGCTTGCTCTGCCTGTGAGTACCTTGGGAGATGAAATGGCATGGATATGCACTAGAAGAAAGGAGATGTCAAGCTTGTAAGAAGCCAAGTGGAGTGTCTTTTTGCCAGTAGGCATACTTTTACCCAGAGTCATATAGCAATTTTTTGCCTTGAGAACAGAACTAGTTTCATGAGAGTTGGGAAGGAAAAAATACTTTCTCCAAAATAAGTAACATCAGATGATATTTACCTTGAACCCCTGGGACAAGATGCAACTTGTGCTATAGACAAGACTAGTATCTACTGGGCTATGATAAAAGGTTAGCAAAGCTGCATTTCAAGATAAGTAAATCTATCCTCCTCTGGAAGAAAGCTTGGAATATGGAGTGGATTTTCAGCTAGCACAAAGTCCAAGTTTTATTAACTTCTTTGGCATGTTTTTACAATGTACATCACCTTAAAAAAGTATATGGCTTAAATCTTACACTGATGAGATATGGTAATGATATTTTTTAAGCTGCCAAAGGCATGAGATTTCGTAAACAGATATTTTATGCCTTTCATTCTAAAGTGTGTGTGTATATACATGTATTTTTCATTTATTTGGAGGGCAGGAACTCTTTTCAAGGCCCTGATTCAAATTTAAATATTTTTACTCAATAATGATCCCTGGTACTGCTGGAAAAGCGGGCACGGAGGGTAGAAGGGAATATGTTCAACACTTTATTTCCTTTAGAAGCTAATTTCAGATTTCTTAGCTGGATTCTAACTTAAGATGGTAAATGGCTGAATATTTACAAATGAACAACAGCAAGGAGCAGGGATGTATTACTGCTATGACTGTTGCTTCGGTAGGCTGAGGTCCACAGTGCCCAGTATTTCAGCTCTGCTGTGCAAACTCCAAGAAAAGACATCTTGCTGTCTTCATAGTTCTTTCATAGCAAAGCAAAGCAAATCAGAAAATGCCTAAACTTACTGGTATGAGATGATAAGGTGGATCAAAATTATCTTTCACGTCATCTGTGTTTCTAAAATGGTGTGTGAGTCAAAGCACAGTAACTGTTCAAGACTTTTCTGTCAGTCCCTTCCTCATTTGTAACCCTTTTAAGGGCAATACCAAGGACTAAGGGCATCCCCAAAACAAAATTGTAGTTTCTTAGCTTCCTTCAACAGACAAAAAGATGATTATTTATTTTTAAAAGAAGAACACCCCTGCAGGATTGCTTAGAGCAAGATGGTAACTGTAGGTGTTCTGAAGCACATTATGGAAGAGTCTTGTACTCTTTCTCTCTGTTGACTATGAAGGAATCCCAAGAAGACAGGATAAAGTATAAAAATGCTCTAATTCCTGCTGTGTCTTTACCATAGGTATAGTGTGAGTAAGGTAGAACATCTGTTAATATAAGCTGAAAGGAAATAAGTGAGGTGGTAAAACTGAAGGAAGTAGGAGGGCTAGTTCAGATGGTGAAAGCTTCAGGCTCTCACCGTAGTGATGAGGATTTACTTATGGTGTAATGTAAGGGTCCTAATCTGAGTGATGCTTCTTTGTGCTGCTGTGCAAAAACGCAGTAAGAGAGAATTCTCTTCCTTAAGAACATAAAGGTGTGACACTACGTGGGAAGACTGGGGAAAGGTCTATGTGAGAGAACAGAGATATCTGGAGAAATTTTGGAGAACTTGAAAAACACAGAGTGGATTTTGAATGGGCTTCTGGAATAGCAACCAGTAGAACTGTCTGAGAAAGCACAGGAATTATAGTTTCTACATTGAAGGGTTCCTGAAGTATCTCATTACAAAAAAGGTGTTACACAGAATATTCAAGGATGAGACTTTGATAACACGTCTGATACTTGGACTTTCTTATTTTGTACTGAATTTGTAGGCAAAAAAAACCCATTAGAAATTATATGTTAAAGTACATCACCTTTATTTGCATGTCAGTGTTTAGCAGTACCTGGGGCCTCCTGATAAGCCTCTAGACTTACTCAAAGTGTAAATAAACCTAGCAATTTACAGGCACTTTTGTTGCTGCTGAACTTTAAGCTGTGGTTCAGGTCTGCCCAGAGTATTGTTTTTCACTCAGTAGTGGTTGCACATGAAAACCCTGCAACCAGCCTGAAAATAGAAAATTATATAGCTGAGTTAATTGAAAATCTGCTTATGGTGCATGGTGGTGTGAGCAGTAATTGACATAAAGTGCTGCTTAGCACACAGAATCAATTATTTTCGATTGACATAAAACAGGAAATCATTTAATGTCAGATTGATATTAATGAGCACAGTTGTACTAACGAGTGCAAGACTATCTGCAGCATTAGATTTCTTTTTCTGGTAAGGAACTTGATCCAAAGTGAGCTCAGCCCTTAGAGGCAATGATACCATGTTTTGAAAAATGAATTTAATGGCAAATTAAGGGTAAGACTGTTATTGTGAGAATCTTTTCTGAAAATGGGATTGTGCTTATTTGGGCAAGCCATGGCTATATTGTTAAAGTCTGAGAATCACAACATGGTCTTTGACTCATCACTGGCGAGGGAAATTTTGTTAGTAGTAAAAATCAGAATGATTCTGCAGTGGTGATGAGCATGTCCAAGGAAGATACGAGTATGGTAGAAAGAAGTGGAATCACTGAGGAAACATTTTCTCCCCTGCTTGACTCTACTGCTATAAAATTGGTCTGACTCCCTTCTTTCCTGGACAGATACTAAAGATGACTAATAACGTCTCCCTGAGAACTGTCTTTGTAGTGTTGTACAGTTCTTCCCAGATGAATAGACTGGCTAACGGCCAAGGGACCAATCATCTCTGTTTGCTGTACAAGAAGGGTGGAACCTGAGTGAGAGGAATGTGAGAGATGTTGCAAACTGTCCTTATTTTTATACAAAAATAAATGTTGACCACCTAGAAGTGGTGCAGCCAGAGATCTGTACGCCCTCCACACTCAGCATCCAACCTCTTCATATTCACAGGTGCCTGAAAGAGAGGACCCTGCAGCTTTTGAGAGAGTGCTTTAGTAGCCCACCCCCCCATTTCAGCATCCTTTTCCAGCAGAACAGAAGCACTGATACTTGTTTCTCCTCAATTTAGACATGGGAAGTTAATTGTTTAAAACTAAATTATCTGGCCTCCCTCTACTGTCAACAGAAAGAGATGGACACCTGAAGAGGTTGATTAGTCTGGTCCACCTCAGATATCAGTAAGGGGATAGTATGAATGTCTGTCTACAGGTGTCTGTCTCTTTCCATTCACTAAAGGGTAGAGCCCAGCTGTCTCCTCTTGCTTGGACATTGCTAACTTTTATATAACTAAGATTAGATAGGATGTGTTCTATGCACAATATCTGCAGCAGCTCTCAGAAGAGGAAATACAATAACACAGATGCAGGATAAGACAAGGAAGTCTGCTTTGCTCTTGTCCTAGCCTTGGTATAATCACTTGTAGCAATACAAAATAACCATGAAAGGAACAAAATACCTCTGAGCTACTTACCGAGTAGTATAATGATACAGAGAAGAATGGCAATAAGAGCCCCAGTGCTAAGACCAGTAGGATGAATCAAGGCTTCTGCATTACAGGACAGCATCTTTCCTCGATGGTCGCAAGCACATACTCGAATAGTCACTGTTTCAGTGCTACTCTGGATGGGGTAGTCATTGTCTGATATTACCACTGGCAAGAAGTATGTACTCATTTCATGCCGGTTATATCTGGTTTTTCGGGTAAAAATCCCTGCTGTGTTGTCTGGAAACAAAAAACACGCATTAAATCTTCATCTGAAGACTGAAAGCAAAGATGAGATAATAAAAAAAAGCCTTCCTAGAAATTCACCTCTGTTGTCCTGTAGTGTAAAATTTGAGCTGCTGGCTGCCTCAGGAGCTAAGAAGAATGAAAACTGATGTCCACTGTAAGAGTCATCTTTATCAACAGCACTTAATGTTTGTATCAGCTGAAACAATAAGAACAAAATTATCTTCAAAGTGCAGTGGATCTTACATTTATTTATGTACTCTAGGACTATAAAGCAATCTTACTGTATTCATTTTATCTCCTGCTTTAAGGCAGCTGATGCTGCCATGGCTAGCTTAAGAAAAGAGATCTGTGTGCTGCTGATGCTGTTTAGGATCACCATACTATTGTATCCCATACCATCAGCCAGTAACATAATGAATTTGAAAGTTGGAGGAAAATCATGTTGAATTCAAAAGCAGACTTGGGTTGATGCCACTCCAGATGGGTAGGAAACCTTTGTATGTGAGAGATGAGAGGTGAGGCAGTCCAAGCTGACTATATTTATCTACCCAAATCTCATGTCACAGGAATTTTTTGGCTGAATCTTCCAAATTATCTGCTATTTTGAACCATTTAATAATAGGACTGGTAGAGTGAGAGTTATCTGTCAGGAAATAGTTATATCACAGACAGGACCTGTAACAGTTACAGACCTGAAACTGTTTTTGAAGGAGACAGTGGAGATGCCTGAATAAATCAGAGAATCACATAATGAAAATGAATCAGGGATAACAAGGTGCAGTACAGAAAACAACAGTCTAAAACATACTGTCACATTAGCTGCAAGAATACTAAGTGTAATCAGATACTGTGCAGCCACTGTTGGGTTTAATTTTGCAAAACTGACAGTTTGATACAATGCAAAGTATACCACTTGATGAGGTGATGCAAGAGTAGTAGCAAAACTCAATTAATTTGGAATGTTTTCTTAGTACAAGCAGACAACACACCTGTTCTGCCTTTGCATTTTCACAGACGAAGGTCTCATAAAACATGGCAAACTCTGGAGCATTGTCATTTACATCCAAAACCTTAATGAACACTGGGACACGGCTGCTTTGTTTTGGGTTGTCTGAAATGATAAGACCAGAAAGAATAGAGATTTTATTTAGCCCAGCTACTGACTCAGTGCAGAAGAAGAAAAGGACAGACTTAGGGGCTCATTGCCTTAATTCTTCTCACTCACAACACTCCATTCATATTCTTTCGATTTCTGGGGAATGCATTATGGGGTGAATTCCACAAAATGGTGCTGTGTTATCATTGCTCTGATTCTGTGTAAACTATACAGTTAAGACTCGGTAGGAGTCCAGGATTTACAAATTCCTTTGAACACTCCAAGTATGATTATGAATGTGTGTGTGACATAGATATATATATATAAATATAATACTGTAATTAAATGAAATCTATTTATTAGCCTAACTGATACAGTTTGGTGGCAACAAAGTTTCTAGAACATATTCCCTTCCTTAACTCTGAAACAGGAAGACTGAAGAGTCATGAAGATGGGATTGAGTGGTTTTTTCCTCTACACCTGTTATACATAACATTGTGTCCCCTACAAATCATAGAATAGAATCATAGAATGGTTTGGGTTGGAAGGGACCTTAAAGATCATGTAGTTCCAACCCCCCTGCCATGTGCAGGGACACCTTCCACTAGACCAGGTTGCTCAAAGCCCCGTCCAACCTGACCTTGAACACTTCCAGGGAGGGGGCAGCCACAGCTTCTCTGGGCAACCTGTTCCAGTGCCTCACCATCCTCATAGTAAAGAATTTTTTCCTTACATCTAATCTAAATGGCCCATTTTCCCTAGTCTTCCTTTAGCACCAACATACCTAGAGCAGCCTTCCTTGTTGCCCTTGATGTCCCTGACCAGAGGGACATTTCATGACACAGTTCCTTAAACTACCATGATTACCATTATGTTATTTAAATAGTAACTGTGGCTGTGATCACAGATATTTCCTAATGTGTTGTGAATTGATTTGGCTGATATTCTAGAGTTAACACTAAAATGTATCAGCTGAAGAACATAAGCACTATATAAAATCTGCAGATCCCCATATGTAAACATGTTTTTTTCCCTATAAGGACTGCATAATCCCAAGAGATTGAATTTGATTACTCCTGAGCATAAAATAGTGATGAAAATCGTCATCTTTCTAGATAAAAATGAAAACATTTTGAAATGTACCACATTGTGTAGACCATTAGTTTTCCTGTTGGACTATTGGTCTCGTTGGACCATTCCTTTTCCTGTTGGGGTGAGACAGGCTTTAGTCAGGACGATACAGAAAATAAGGAAGAAGGGTAACAGGCAGCAGCCTTGCCTAGGGGCAAGGTGAAATAGGCAAGATTCCAAGGCAAAAAGTCACATCCTAACAATCATCGACTCCTAAAAGGTACATGATCTGCTCTCAAACCAATTTGTCATTATCAATCAAAAGAAAACCAATAGACATTGCCAGGACTTGATCTGTGTCCTTTGTGCTCCATATCACACAAAAAATGATCTAGGCTCAGGTCACCCAGACACACCCACCTCAGTGCCTGGGTGTATGTGGGTGTGGGAATATGAGAAAGTGAAATCTATAAGGGAATGGTTGTGATTTAAATTAGTTTCATTTAAAATAAATACCTACCCCCTCCCATTCATGAGGGCTTACACTGAGTTTTGCTACATTAACTTCCTACCCATGGTAATATAGTTTATTAATGCATTTTAACCTATGATTCAAGCAAAGAAAATAGAGCAATAAAATGTAGCAGATCTAAGACTCTGTATACTTCTACAAGCATTCATTATAGTAGCTTGTTGAAATAGGCTTTAATAAAAGTCCTATTACTGTGTTTATCATACTTTTATAAATTTGAAAATGCCTTCTCCAAAACTGGCACTGCATATTTGTATTACAGAGCTCAGTCATCTGGACAAAATATTGTGCTTTAAAGCTCCACAGTCCCATTGAAGTTAATATCATTCCAGTAGGCACAAACCACTTTCTAATATGAACCACTGGGCTAAATTCATTCAATGTATAAAATAACAGTTTATGTATAATATAGACTAGGCTGAATTCTATGCTAAAATACATCAATACAAATGTTGAATTTTTATAATAGGCAGAAATCAAAGGTACTCATTTGAAGTCGCAGGACTATTTTATAAAGGCATACCTTTCTAAAAAATACATTCAAATATATTGGCAAATATGTTTCTTCTCCTCTCACAATTACAATTCTTTTCTTTCCTGCTTTTTGAACCATGAACTACATATTTTCATTTTACTTCTAGGTGTTTAAGATTCTCACAATTTAAAATGATACTTAATAAAAAGAAGCTTCAAAAAACCTCTTTGCTCTGTAGACATGGGCCCTTTTTTCTGATTTAATGGAAATTAAACTGAAATCTAGGTATACATCTTTAAGTATTTTTTTGTCATCTTTCAAATTATTTTTGAAAATTAATCGATGTAGGTTAATTATTTTGCATTATCCTTTAATTACTGTAGGGCTCCATCTCCAAAAAAAAGCTCCCCAGACTCAACAAACTGCTTAAATCTATTCATCTCTATAGTGGTATGTTTTTTGTTGAGCCAGCAACCAAAATGTTAAAGTTTTTTTTTTTTTCTGAATACAGCCTTAAAGTCCTGCCAATGTTTGATTTACCCTTAAGTGTTAAGTAAAGTATATTTAAAAATACTCTAGGTATTCTCTTCAGTAAAACAGCTGTAAGTCTGCAGCTGTGAATTGGTAGCCCTGTGTTCTGAATTTTATTGCCAGTTTGCCTTCTGACTATGGCAGATGTACTGACCCAGTGTTTCACCAACTATTAGTTTGCAACATTCACAGCATGATTCTCTGGGCTGCTGAGGAATTACAGCTCATACTGGTGAAAAAGAAGAACATTAAAAAATGGAGCTATCTACACTTACTGACAATTCTAGACAATTAAAGGCAAAACAACTTCCATATTTTTTTTCTACTGTAAAATGAAATCAAGAACAGTCATCACTGAAAGGTGTTTCTCATTATGACTTTTTTTTTTTTTAATCTTTTTTATATCAAAGTGGGCACCCATCCATCTGAATGCACATCCTGTGTATAACTTCACTGGATATTTCTTTTAGATTACTTGGGGAGTAATATGCCTGAAGTTTGATGTGATGGTACGTCACTGAGAGCAATCAGTGATTAGCCAGAATTTAGTGAAATGGGACTTTAGCTAGCCTTGGTAGAAATTACTGGTTTTAGCTAGAAACATTAAGCAGTTGTGCTTTCCAGTCTAGTCTCTGGAGGCTAGAATTAGTGATGTAGCCTGGATCAGACCAAGGCTTGTTTAAATGGTAGTTGCATTTCAACCAAGAAAATTGCCTTTTGAAAGCATCTACGCCAGTTACGCCAAATTTAGCCTAGGCTTAGTGAAGCACAGCCTGGGAAGTAGCTTGTTGCAACCTGGAAGGATTCAGACTGAAGAGGGATGGTAATTAAGACAGAAGCCTGTGTCAGACACAAAAGGTTTATTTGAGAGGGTTTGGGCCAGTAGAAGGTCAGTCCTTAGGGAAGGAGCCAAGGAACTAAACAAGTATTTCATATAGATGCCAGGTTGGTTTTCAGACAGTATACAATTTCAACTCTGCTAGGATCAATGTAAGTGTGCTTCCTAAATGTTTTTGCTATGCTTTCCTTTTGAGGTGTTTACTTTTCCCCTCCTCCTCTACCCAGAAGCTCAGTCTGTAATGTACAGCTTTTGACACTAGATCACTCCTTCAAAGACTTAACAGAAACACAAACACCTAACAGTTAGCCAGACATCAGTGTTTGGTATACTTAGACCACATACCTAGCATTAAAAGGTGCAAACTTTCAAGAGAGGCAGAAAACTATCAAGAAACATCATTCCTGTAGGCTCTAGCCCATCTTTTACATAATCCCATCTGCTTGCCTCAATAGCATTGTTTTGCATCAGTTTTCAGTTTTTAAAAGACCTGCATAATAAACAAAGCTGGAGTCAAGTACTCCTTAGTTACACTCTTCTCACTGTTCAGTAGCTGATTGAGCCATATACACATACACACAACATAAGAAAGTAGAGGTTATATTGTCTCAGAATATGTTTAAAAAACAAAAAAGCCATTTACCCTCTGAGTTGGACAAAGACTTTGTGATGGTCATAGAACTGGTGTTTATATTAGATCTGTCTACCAGATACCATGCTTCACAATCGATAGGCCTTCTGACTTGAAAAGCAAATAGAATCGCATTCCCTAATATTTGAGCATGTCACATGCTTATAGTTAATGTATTAAAATAAAGAGGATTGTTTATTAAGGCCACCTAGCATACACATCCTTATCTAGATCCCTGGCATTTCAGCTCCTAAAATCAACATGACCAGTATTATCACAAGATGAGCAAGCCTAAACGAAGTGACAGACTGATTTGTAACTATGGCTTGTAATTTCAAAGGATGCGAAATAAGTTAAAAACGGAAATCCTTAAAACCGATTAAGATCTGGGCACCTAGCTCAGCCCAGCCACCTTAGTCTTACTTGAAAGCATCCAGCCCGTGCTATACTCAGTCTGAATCAGACTGAATTCAGTCATGGAATGCAGTTTGACTTTAAAACTATCTTGCTTGCTGCATGCCAATTTCAGAATTCAACAATCATGTTCAAAATTAAAAATGGCTATCACTGATTAGCCAACAAAGAATTGTTACCTTTCCTCCCTGCTTGGCTAAGTTACCGCTTTATGAACTGTGTCCCTAGTAAACACAAAACTGCAGACCACCTCTTGCAGAGTTTCTGCTTCTTCATTAGTATTGAGTGGACTATCCACATAACCTGACATCTGTCCAGCTGTGCTTTTCACATGCTCAGCTAGAAGGCTAAATTCATTACATCAGGGACAGCAGTGGTATTTAGATTTGACTTACTGATCTCCGCTGCTATTACTGTAATGTTGTGCCATAGCAGTGTTTCCCGGTCAAGGGGTTTTGAAGTAAATATCGAACCATTTCCTGAATTGATGTTGAATACTCTGTCCATATCAGTGTGTCGATCTACAGAGTACCTGCAAATACAGAGACAAGGGTTAGGAGAATGCTTTCCATTTAATTTCTATGTTCTTAAACCATTTTCTAAGACTAAACATCAAACAGCTAGTAAATGGGGTTGCCTTTTGTTTTCAGCACAGGCTTCAGAGTCTATACACGCAAAGAGCTAGTACTGAGCTATTGGATAATGACACATTGGAGGTTTGATTTAGAAGGTGGAGCATTGTCACTGAATAAATGAATTACTGCAGAATTTACATACCTCTGAGAATCATCAAAGCTTTGTTTTTAGTGAGAAATGTGAAGTCTGTGCCCTGGAAGATATGAAGTTTATTTTAAGGCTGAGTTGGCTTTGCCATTATAAAACCCTCTTTTTATGATTTGATATCTCAACTGTTCCAAATAATTCCTGATATAAAATTTGACAGCTGGGGTGCATTTCTGCCTTTCACTTCCCAGCATTTAAAAAGACTGCCCCCCAAAATAAAGTCAGCACGGAACAGAGATTCATTATTCCATGGTACATATCACATAAGGGTTTGTAGTAATTCATTAAAACTAACATGCTCAGCCCTGCTTGATGGTATCTAGATGTGAAAAAGAATGCTAACAAGCTCTGGAGGAGCTCATAGTCTAAATACAGATTCAAATTTTCAATCTGATCTTTTGCTTTTTCTGCTGAACTGAATCCAATTTCAAAAACAGAACTCTCCACAGGAGAGGGTGCTACCACCCTGATCCAAATGCTGTGACTTGGTTTCACCTCTCATGAAGAGAAAATTCTTGCATAAATTATGGAGGTTTTAAAGGAAATATGTCTCTGATGTTGCTAAAGCAAGAATGCAGTTGCATTATTCTGCTCTTCTTTCAAGCCCAAATGTGTGCTGATGTACAATCCAGGACAGAGCCTTACGAAACCCAGTGTGTGCTCCTTGGTCTCCTTGCAGGCCACATCGATGGAGACAAGGCAGCTACTGCTGTCCCTTGTGTCCAGACAAAGATAAAGATACGGCTGAGCTGGTATGCAGTCAGATGAAAACTGGGCCAGGAGAATGACTGGCAGAGTTTACTGCCACTACAGAATTGAGGGTAATGCAGAGGCTGAAGAAAAATTTCTGTTCCCTGCTCTGTCCTAGGAACAGCTGCGTGATATGTCCATTATTCTGCACAGACTTCCCAGCACCCGTGCGGTCTCTCTTAACTGCTGAGAAAGATCTTGTATGGAAGAAGGAGGGAATAGAAGAGTCCAGTTGAAATACATGATTGTGACAAAGGTTTAAAATAAATTAACTTGCTAATTATCTCATAACTGCATTTTTTTTCTTCTTTGCAAGTGAAAAAAAAAAAAGGATATAATATCCACAGCAAATTAGTATGGTCTTATTCTAAAATAAGAATTTCAGTGTAGCTTACCTTCCTAAACAAAACTATAGCAAGTATTAATTATTTGCACTAAATTGCTTTTCTTTTTCCACATTAAATTCTTTTGGAAACAACCAAATGAGATTCAAAGGTACTTGCACAAAAAGCTAAATTTTTTTGGTAGGATTTGCATAGACATACCTTGCTAGTTTTCAGGACCTGATCTAGTTTTTATTCATTGCTGTCACTTGACTAACAGTACCGCAATTTCAGTTGCATGAAGTCAGCTGTAGTGTCACTAACCTAGTTCCTTTATGCAGCACTGTAATGTTACCATCAGCTTGAAAAGAGTATGTGAGAAGGTATGTAATAGGCAGCACTGACTGATGGGACAGTTCCAGCAAGCTGTGTTGTTTTGTCCAAATCTAAATAGTACATGTGAATTTCTTGACTTAGCTGAAATGTTTGATGGAAACAAGTTTATACAAACTGGTCCAACTCTCTTATATTTTGACAAAGTAAGTATTTGATATGGTAAACATTTCATTTTGACTTTCATTCATTCAGGCTTTTATATGATACTATGTTGGTATTTTGTGAATTCAATTATTTTTCAGATATTCTCTAGCTCATTTCCATATCTTTCAGCTGAAATACTTTGGTATTTCCATTTTGCAGTAAATCTAGATTTGGCATTCCTATTTAAAATGAAATATCAGGATTTTCCATAGATTAGCTGTTCCAGCCAACTGTAACAATATGTTTCAGACTTTTATTCAGCAAGATATTTAAGCAAGCAACTAGCTTTAGGCATGAGTTGTCCGTTCACTGGGGTTTTTTTCTTTAATTATGCTTTCACTTGCGTTTCATATTATGAATGGACTTAAAATATCTTACTGCCTTAGCACATTTTAATGCTTTGGCATATTGTAATCACTATCTTTACTTTGTAAGATTTCCCAAATTCAATCTGTGGTACAGCATCTGGAAGAAATGAAAAAAAAAAAAAATTGTTCTGAATTTTTCTAAGGTTACCAGAGCTGTAACATTGAGGACTTCTTCTACAAGATATGAAGAATTTTAAAATAGAAGTCCTTGTAAAACTGTGTATATTCAGTCATTTGTACAGTGGAAAGTTAAACTCAAAGAAAAACCTCCAACCAGAGAACAACTTCTTAATGAAATGTTAATTTTATTTCTTCATCTCCAAAAGAAAATACATACAAGGTCAATGCCGTTAAAGTATATTCTAATTATACCATTAACCCTGGTCTAGAAGGATGATTTTAATAAGATACACTGTCATTTCTGTTTCTCAGTTTGTATAATCCAGTCTCTTTTGATCAAGGACTGTTAATTATGTTGAATTGGTGGTGAATCTGACTTATGGATCATAACCTAGTAAGAATTAAGCAGACAACATCAAACTCATTTTTACATTTATTTAATGAAATTACTGGAGTGTATTTGTCAGATTTCAGGACTTCATCCCTTTCAAACCTTGAGGAATTGACAAGCTAGAAAGTTAAAAGATATCTACGTAGATTCCAGTCTCTCCTTGTATGTAACAGGAAGAAGGGGAGTGTGAAAGACAGAATCTAATACATGCGAATATGTTGCCAGTAAAATACACAAACAAAATTAAGCCTTACATTTGTTTGCAGATCATTTTCATCTGGGATACCTTAGTAAATCAAATCACAGCAGGGAGACAGTTCCAGTGACTGATAAACTTCATTATGCCTCTGAGGAGTTACTATAGCAAAAAAACTCAACTAGCTATTTAAAAAGATCTGATGTACAATACAGCAGTGCCAGTTGAAGCATTATTTTTTCAGTATGCAGCACTTCATAATATTTCTGTTTAGATCAAACACAAGCAGAATGCAAAACTTTTTTTTATAACACAGCTGGACAGTGGAGTGTTACTCCTAGTGTATTAATGTCGCTATGCATGGATGCATATTCAAATGTAGCCAAACATCTATTGGTGTATTTTTGCATTTTCTTAAAGTCACAGAAAAGCTTATATGTAAGGGCTGGACTGAAGCACTGTAGCTCTACCCATACACAGGTCATGAAAGATTATGAAGTCTTACAACCAGGGCAGATACCCACTTCATATTTTGGTATTGCTTCATTGTCTTCTGATGTTCAGCAGCTTGCTGTCTAATGTAACCGCAAGTCAGGAAGATTTGTGGGTCAGGAAGGGATGTGTGTGTGAATTTTTCATAAAGCATTTTCATAATGATATTGTGAAGGTTTCCTTTAATGGAAGATCAAAGGGGCTTTCATCTAACAGAGTTAGGGCTCAGTTTGTTTAAAAAGAGAAATCTTCACTCGAGTAAAGGAGAAAATGGAAGGTTTTCATTGTAATATCAAGTGTCTAAAGATTTTATTTTTAACCGTCAAGAAAAATTGACAAGCCAGTGACAAGTCATATATATACAGTCTAATTGCATCTTCCCTGAAGCTCGGAGTGAAAATCAGATTTAGCATCTCTATTGCCTGATGGAAAAAAAAAATCACCCTGTCAAAAAGATGCAGACTCAACCTGTGCCCCTAAATTCTAGGAGATACCCAAGATATTAACACCATAAAATTACATTTATTGCAAGCTAACATCTCTGGGGCTACTGCTCTCTGCTGATTTCATTCCCCTCTTACCAATTTTCATGTTTCTTCTTGCTATGTTTCCTTCTATTACTCTAACTTCTTCCTCATTTTTCTTTTTCTTCTCCTTTCACCTTGATTGTTGCATGCTATTAGAGCATAAAGGAGACAAGTTTTCTGCTGCACTGCATCAATTTTGACACCTCTGCTAAATATTGCTCAATAATTATCTGATACTTTAATATGCAAAGTACCTATACTGCATTAAACAACTGCCCTTTGAAAGATAGGTAAGTCTAGCACACGCATTTAATTAATGAAAAGAGCCAGTAGGTAGTACTCAACAATGAACAGCATAATCCCTATCCACTGTAAATCACTTATAATTAGGAGCTGGTGATGGTGCGAAATGCAAATGGTTGTAGTTATCACCACAGGGAAGCAGGGAAGCACTCCCCTTACTCTACAGTGCCATAAGATTAAAAAAACAGGCTCATATGAAGACTGCAAGAGGCCTGGGTGTCACCCCACCCATTTTTTCATCTTCATACTAGCATGCCCATTAAGACATGTCATAGATGGTGTTCATTCTGCTCCTGGGCTTCACCAAAGTCAGCAAAACATTATGTTGCTCTTGAAGTTACTATGCTCTGCTAGTCCAGAACTCCATAGAATTGTTGCATGTCGTGATATAAATGAAAGAAAACCTTAATTAAGATTGGACGGCTTAGTCTTGAACAAGAATTCATGTGCAGGCCATTACATGTAAACTGAAGACAGAGAGGATTTCTGTCAGAAACATTTTAGATTTAATTTCTTCATCTAGGAAATTAAGTTGATAATATTTACCCCTCTCA
Source organism: Strix aluco (assembly GCF_031877795.1). NCBI lineage: Eukaryota > Metazoa > Chordata > Aves > Strigiformes > Strigidae > Strix > Strix aluco. The sequence goes on along the minus strand of NC_133931.1, from coordinate 90,309,324 downwards.
CAAGACAAGCTGAGAGCTTAAAACTTACTCATGCCTCATAAACATTGTAAGATATCTTGCTGAAAGATAACTGTTTGCAGAAGTACAAAGTATTGATGGATTGGATTTTTTATTAAACCTGCATTGTTCTATTTTGATCTTAAGACTACTATTGTATTTCCAAGGTGCCCAACGCAGACATACTGAAAAGTGACCTGGGTTTAATGTCTCTGCATTTTTCATTTCCTCCTCTTACTGCCTTGTCAGTAGCAATGAACTTTAATTAAAGCACACAATTATTTAAAAGTTCTTCTATACTCTATCCAGTATGACTTAAGTACTCCAGTATGTTTGCAAATGTACTGAAACAATGTTCCTGCTAATTTACAAAAAAATGAAGGCTTAGGTTTAGCTACTCCAACCTTAACATTTCCTCTACTTCCTCTAAGACTGGTTTATTGATTCATGGCAAACATAATTTATGAAATTCACGAGACTGATTCTTATCTTACTAATCTTACACTGATACAAGTGAGATCAGATTCTGTGTGTGCACATGAGCTGCTTTTAACGCATTTCTACTTGCGTATGTGACCTCTGTTAAGCAGGTCTGGATGGATGGGAGGAGAAAGGGCTGCTGAATCACCCCCCTGTCATATAGGCAAGAGGATGTACCACACTGCACTGGAAAATGTTAAAGGTGGAAGGAGAACACTAATTTCTTCTTAGTGCTCTTTTTGCAGTAAATTCTTCCATGGTAGAAATAACCACAAACATCAGTTACTGAAGAGGATAGTGTGGTGGTTTAGCCCCTGCCGGGGTCTGAGACCACGCGGCCGCTGCCCCTCCCCCACAAAGGGAGTGAAATACAAAGCCCCAAGACTGAAATAAGGAAAGGTTTAATACAACAGTGCAATAGCAACACAACCAACAACAACAATAACAATAACAGTAATAGTGATAGCAATGAACAGAGCAAAATAGCTACCAAATACAGCAGTTTGAAGCACGATGTACAAAACCACGAGTGCACCGCGCTCCCGCGCCAGGAAAATGTGACCTGCCAGGATGTGACGTCCGCATGGTATCTGAATAACCCGGCTAGAGCTCCCCCCCACTGCTGGGGAAACTTAACCCTATCCTGGTTAAACCAGGACAGATAGGATGTAATTCAAGATGCAAGGGCCATGCAAACACAGTCGCACATACCTAGATATGCTCAAGTGTGCGAGATCATTTACCACCTACAATACTCCATATTTAAGCATACCTGAAAAATTTCATTGTTACAAGTGATTTTTTTGTGTGTGCCAACATGAAAAAAACCAAAATTAAAGCTGTAAAAATTTACACACAAGCTGAAATAGTCTGTGCTTACTTGACAGGGTTCTTGGCAGCATCCGGATCCTGAGCAGTTACTGTTCCTATTACACTGTTTATTGGAACATCTTCTTTTACTTCCATTATGTATGCTGGTCTGCTGAACACAGGGGGCTCATCTACATCCTCCACCTGAATTCTGACTGTAGCTGAGTCCTTGAATGGCCCCAGGTAGAGGAATCGAGGGTCCACATGAGTATTGGTAGCTTCTACTTTCAGAATATACAGGCTTTTATTTTCAAAATCTAATGCCTGGGAAGAGAAAAAAAAAAAAAAAAACAAAAACGTGTCAAAGATCTGTGGGGATAGCTGTAGCTTGCAGCCATATGAGCCAAACAAATGGGGAGATGGCATGGAGACGCCTATGCTAGATAACAGGAGGCTGAACTGGAAGTAAAATGCCTGCAGAAAGTAGAAAGACAGGGCTCTATGCCACTGATGATATGGTATAGAAAAGAAACACTTTTTCAGGGGATTCTATGCCTGGAACTTCTAAACATCAATTAATCTTTCCTTCTCAAATAGTCTTAACTCTTCATGCCTCTTATTCTGTCATTTTTGACATTTTGATGTTTTCTTGTCTATTGCTTCCCCCTAAGCACCACACACTAAAGTGGGGGAAGATTTTCAAGGAGCTGCTTGTTTAAATATTGTCATTCCATCACTGAAAGGAAACACTGTGACATCTAGGACATCCAGGACCACCCATCAAGGAAAACATGATTTTATGATAGGCTATGACTATATCACGCTCTGTTAAAAGTATGAAGAAGCAGAATTTAGTGTCTCTTTGTTAGAGTACTTAGAGAAATATGGGGAGAGAGTAGTCACCCCATTTTTCCATTATGTTTTAGAAGATTCACAACTTCTGTCAGCTGCAGACATAAATGCAAACAGAGTTAGACTGATATCATAATCAGCCCCTGGAAGGCATCTCCTAAAAAACAAGTAATGACAGGTGTCGCACTGATATCAACAAACAAGTGCATGTTCGGAAAATCTACACAATGTCTATCTAGTGATGACTGAACTTGAACTGATGGAGGATGATATCTGTAACCTTATCAAGCTTGCCTGGTAACCCACTGTAAACAATATTTCTCAAACCTTTTCTGACAGCCAATGTGCAACCTAGTAGATGATGTCCATTGTGATCCAGCAAGTGTCTGTGATTTTTTTTTCTAAAACAAAAGCATGCTAATGCATTTACTAATTACATTTTTACAAAATGTGAGTTAAAATAAATTTGTCTATGTACTTTAATACATTATAGCTATACAATTCAACACCACCTGATAGTGCAAAAATAGGCAATGTGATACTGATTATTTCTGTGGTCTTAACACAGCACCTTCTAGTAAGTGAGCAAATCTTGTAAGGATCATAGGGAGAAAATCACAGTTGGATGGTGGTGCCTCCTTGAGTTTTCCAGTGGATATATTCAGACTGCAGAATTTTTTCTCAGTCCTATTCCACTCCCTAGGTTATTTACTCTCTCAGGTTCTTCAAAGTATGTGCATTGGTTTAGCAAAGGAGGGTATAAGAGGAAGGACCCCAATTGCTTGTATAAAAGAAACTTTACATAGGTAATGTAGAGATTCCTAATACATAGCATTCAAATTAATAAACAACACATGTTACACTAAAAATGGGAAACAAATATGTGCTAGATAAAGTTTTGACCAGCATTTCAGAGACTGGGATTAAGAGTGTTAAGATGTGTACCTTTTTGACAGTTATAATTCCTTCCTGTGTGTCCTTGTCTGTGGTAATTCCAAACATGTCATATCCATCCCCCTCAGTAATGCTGTATTCAATCTCTGCATTTTCATCCACATCGGCATCATTAGCTTTTATCCTGCCAACTGGTGAGTCAGGTGGTGTAGACTCAGGAGCTCTGAACTGGTATGTGCCTAGAGCAGACAGAGACGGAAATTTTGTCAGTCAGTCTCATGGTACTTTGGACACCATCTCTAAACCCACTGTCCGTGCTGGCCATGCACAGATAGAATTAGAGCGTCACTGTGTCTTCAGGCCTTCCTGGGGCAACAGCCTTCAGCTTCTACCTTACTTTCATGTGGGTAAAAGTAATTTATTCTTCTATTTTCTAGTATGAAGGATGGACATTTTGTTTTCCTACATATGTGTATCTTTAGCAACATATGTCCCTTTCTAGACATTATCAGGGTCTCTGCTGGCCATATCAAAATTGTATATGAAAAATGCCTTGAGGCCAAAAGACAAATGTGAAGAACCACCAGAGGTCAATGCAGCTTAGTAACACTAAACCCAAATCCAGCCCAAATGCCTATTAATAATGTGCTACATTGAATTCTCCTCAGAAAAAAACTCTACTTGGGGAATGTTGGCATTATGAAGCTGTATCTTTGGCTTTTATATTGAAGACACTTATGTCCAGAGATAATTAACTCATTGGAGGCAGAGTGCTATATTTTCTCTTAAGATGCTCTAATTTAAATGGAAACGCTTTGCCCACAGCTAAGAACAGACTTTGAACTTAAATGACAAGTTGCTTCCAATAACTTTCCTAGTGACTTAACTGCCAAAGCTTGCTGATTTGTCTGATAGTATCTGCAATTATTTTCTCTAACAGCTGCTCTTGACTTTGACACACACTGACATTGTGATACACACACATCACAGAACAGTGGTTAGACAAAGCAAAAAAGAAGAGGGAGAGAAAGAAGGAAGAAAAGAAAGAGAGAAGTAAGGAAAGAGAGGGAAAGAGAAGTGGATGAAAGCTGAATCACTTTGAATCATTTATGGCCATGAACGGTCATTAATAGAAATTACTTTCCAAGAGATCTGGCTCAACTCTTTCTCTTAAATATCACACAGATATCTACCAAATGATCTGAGACAGGGGAAGAAAAATAGGCAGAAATATCTGATACATTTATGATGTGCTTATGTTTCTGTATGCAAAGAATATAGGGAAATCCATTGAGGCACATGCTTCCTGGGTGTAAGTATTCATTTTTATAGAATTGCTCTTGGGATCATTTTATATACTAAAATAAATATGTTTCAAAACCTAAATATGTTATATTAGAACAGATATCTTAAAATGCAGTCAACCACAAGGTCTAATACAAATAATATTGGTCAAGAGATATAGATTATATCAGTCAAAGCTATTTAATGGGTAGGAAAAATAATATTTCTATACATTAATTTACCTTTCAGACTATCTACTGCAACTGGAATAAAAATATTAGAGATATGTTTCCATTTATTGCAATTAACCTTAGCATGATCCTATTTCTTGCTTGTGTGGTCTCTTTTTGTTTCTTAAAGTCTGATACTCAGTAAGTTCACAACAGCAGAAACAATATCTGAGGTGAAAAAAAACAAACCAATTTTTGTCCATTTTAATGTAAAGACATAGTACGTAAATTTTCCATACTCTGGGGGAAGCGAGGTGGATTGTCATTTACGTCAGTCAGCGTGATGTTCACGGTGGTGGTTCCTGATAATCCGCCCATCTGGCCTCCCATGTCCTTAGCCTGGATGACCACTTGGTATTGCTCCCTGTTTTCACGGTCCATGTTTAGCAAAGCAGTTTTAATAATGCCTGAAAACATGAAAATTAAGGAGGGGGAATTTACATGTAAGGTACTGACTTTGATGGAAATTCTTATTAAAAAAAACCCCACAGCCAAAAGAACAAAACAATCTTTGTGTAGTAAATAAACTTTGCCCAGTACAAATATTTACTGTTATTAGATGACACATTAAATTACAGACTTGTCATATCATATCTCAGGCTGCTGCCTATGTGACAGACACAATATTAGTGGCATCCCCAGAAAGATGCTCTACTTATTTGTGAGCAGTGTTATTTTACATAACTATTTACCCACTTTCAGTTCCATGCTAAAGTCTCTCACTGAACTGGAAAAAAGGCTCTTTGTCCATTACAATGTGCTCCATCTTTTCTCTCCTGTTCTGTCAATATTTTTATTTTGAGAGACATGGTAAAAAAAGACAAAACTAACTTAAGCAAGACATCATTAAAAAGGCAGTACAACAACATTAAATGGGAAAAGAGAAATTAATTAAGAAAATTATGAGCATTCAAGCATGCCTAAGTATATATATTTCTATTTATACATTGATTGAAATTATTTTGCCAGTTACTTCCTTCTTCAAAGGCACAAATATCAGTTATGAGGCCAACTCCTATTGAAATTCAATCATTCAGATTTACCGTGAAGCAAAATGTTTGCATTCTCATTGGGTCTTTAAAGGCTAAGAACTGACTCCTTTGTAGGCAAAAGGGGTGAAATTCAAGTACTGAAGTCCACAGCAAAATTCACAGCAGCTTCAACAGAGGCTTATTTCAGTCTAGGAGTTTTGCAATTGATTTCCATGGCAGGAAGATCAAGCCTGTGGTTTACCTTGCTTCCCCTCTGTGCCCCGTACCACGCTTTTGCTAAAAGATTATTACTGGTGAACTCCCAGCTACATTATCCTTATTATAAGTCTAGATAGAAGAGCACATAGTGTACTGTCCAAGTGAGAATGAATGCATCAGTGCAAAAATCCTTGCTTGTATTATCTAATACCTTATACTTGAAGGGAAGTTCCCTTTGATCTTGGCTCTCCCTCTTTTCAGAATTACGTACATTTTTTCACCTCATGTTTTTCTTTGACACATCTAATCTCTCCCTCCTTTCCCTGCCCGAGTCTTTAAGATTTATTTAAGGAACAATGCTAAAACCTGACTAATTGTCTGGGATAATCCATTTCTTTCCTGTAAGAATGCTGAGGAGCCAATTTCTCTATCTTCCAGCAAACTATCACAGTGGGTGTTCCCATATAAGGCATTTCTTGAGATTCTCTGTTGTTGGAGAATTTTGTTATAAATCTTGGGAAGAGACTATCTTTGTAGTTGGATAGTCAATGATACAGCAGATTCAGTCAGCCAAAATTCTATGTTTTACATGTACAGGTTCCAAAGCTGTCTGTTATTCAGACCATAAAAAATTCCAGTCACTGTGTATAATTTAAACATCTTCCAAAAACAGAACTCCGAAGTTTGGGATTCTATTTGCGATCTTCTAGTGCAACGCAACAGCCAATTTTACTTCTTCTATCATTATTCTTAATTAAGATTTCTTTCATAAAATTAACATTAAAGTGATATGTTGCAGATGTACAGAAATTATAATTACTTTAAACAAGTTTTGAAGAAGCAGGAGAAAAAAAAAAAACCACCTGAACAAACCCTCAGTCTTAATTTAGCCATTATGAAGATCTATGAGGATTTTTTCCACACCCACCTGTTTCTCATTTTTGTCTAAAAGCCAACCTATTTGGTTTAATTTAAACATCCATGGCAGTCTCTGTACCCACTGCTTGTTAAAAATGATTGAAAATTGGTTCACATCCAGTACTAATTGTATTTATTAGACTTTGCTGTTAAGATTAAAATAATATAGGTGTCATGTTTACAGATGTATCGCTCTATTAAGTTTGTCAGATTTCACACCGAGTAAGATGCAACCTCTTTGAAGTTTTTGTCTAGTATGTCCTAGCTTGGCTTAGCATGTCATTTTGAATTACAGACATTGTCACAGAATGACAGATAAGGTCCCCTGACCTGTCTCAGATTCGACAGAGAAATATGGTTGTCCCTGGAGAATGCTGTAGACAACTTTAGCACTGTTCCCATATGTAGGATCATCGGCATCAGTTGCAGTGACTTGCACAACAAAGGTACCTGTAATGATGAATTAAAGAAAATAAAAATCCACCATTTTTTTCATGGCAAGACAGTTTATGATGTAGAAAAGGCATACTTAATGTTCAGGTCAAACTTGTGGCAAAAAGATAGAGATGTTCTTATTTCATAGAAGTGTCTCTGTTCATAAAGGACATAGATACAAAACCAAAATTATAGTTGGCTTATTCTCAGTTCATTAAAATACATAGCTATTTATTGGATATTTAGATCCTTCATCATATTTCTTATGAAGAAACCAGAAACTCACCCTTCCCCAGATACTGAAGGCATTAGAATTTGAACCTAGGTCAAGAATATACTTTTGTAAATTTACTCATGCTTGTAATCTGTTTGGCATAGGAATGCAAATCTGTTGTTTCATGTGTCTTCTAGAGAAAGAAATGGTGTTGAATCCTAGGCAAAGTGTTAACAAAAATAAAAAATGAGCTTAGGTTTTGTCATTTAAAACAGATTTGCGAATAAAGTAGTCACTTCACATATTAAAATGTGAATATTAGGTTCTCCCTTCACCAGATGAGGTTTCAAACATATGACAAGTCCCTTGAATGAGAAGAGAGAGTATGCCCCAAAGTCTTTATTTTCATATTGCTTGAGCTTTATTTTAATCTTGTTCTTAATTATGATTAATTAATGCTTCTCTCCCTGGATATCATTTCAGATTAGAAATGTGCTTCTTGCAGTTCAACCATCCATTGCTCTCTGACAAAGAAATCAAAATGACCTCTCTAAGAATCAGAGATAAAGAATCAAAACCTGTCAACTTCTCTGGAGAAGATCCAATATTAAAATCATATTTCAAGGAAGTTATTTTGTTTTCTTTTATTGATTGATTCTTACAGCTTGATATTTTAAAGCAACAGAAAGATTTCACTGGACTTTAGAGCTCTTTTGCATGATAAAGCAGCAAAGGTCATAGGAAGTCAATGGCATATCTCAGAGTCAGTGATGAGTTGACTCAGGTGACAGTTTTTGCTCCTGAAGTGTGTACTACCACTTCTGCACCTGCCCTTTTCCTTTTTTTTTTTTTTTTTTTTTTTTTTTTTTTTTTTTTTTTTTTTTAAAAAAAATCTTCCTGAACTAAAGAAGGGTTGCTGAACAGATCTAGGGGTGGTATGGACACACCTAGGTGACCATAGATTGCCGTATTATTACGCTGCTACTAAATCATGTTAACAAAGCATATCAAACTCTTTACAGGTGTCATGTAGCATAGTTTAGCTCAGCTCACTTTCACTGTGAGCTAAACTAGATTGCATTAACTTTCATTTTTTGTGGTACAACTGAGGGGAGTGGGTTTCACTCATCTGACACATCTGATTCCAGCAAACAGTTGTGACTATTTTCCTGGAATTAGATTTTTTTTTTGTTGAATGGCTGAGGTGCTTTTACTCCAGACTCAAAGAGCAGATGTCTGTATTCAGTGCCCATAAACTTTGGGCCCTTCTTAACTCCACAGGAAGAACCCAGACCAGACACTGAAATCAATTATTAGTTAGCACCTACCAACATCTGACATTTCGGGAATGCTGGCATTGTAAACGTCCTTTGTAAACATTGGTTCATTGTCATTGATATCATGGATCTTAATGATGAACTCAGATTCTGGTTCCACTGGTCTTCCAGTCCTTCTGTTTATAGCCTGGGCACGGAGTATGTACACAGGCTTTTCTTCTCTGTCTAGTCTCTTTGTGGCCTGGATGTCACCAGTATTTTCATTGATAATGAAGAGGTCTCCTGCTCCATCTCCAGAAAGGATGTACTTAAGTGATCCATCTCCTTTATCCTGGTCTGAATGCAGCTAGTGGTGAAATGGGAGTAAAAAAAAGAAAGGAAAATAGATAATTTGGACACAATTCTAGATATTTTAACTGATAACATGATACAGGCTTTACTATTATTAATGACCAGCCAAAAGGCTGTACACTGCTTTTGGGAAATGAGATGAGACCACAGTAGAAGCAGTGAATTGACAGAGTTGTGTCTTGATGTTGGAATTGAAATGGTCTGCAATATTGTAAGAAACTGCCTGAGTAAAACCATGAACTAAAGCCGCAGATCACTTTCCCAAGATAAGCATACATCAATCAGGTCTAGATGTTAGTGGCTTAGGTGGAATCCTAGGAATATGTAGGACAATGAGATCCTACAGTGGAAAACATTAGATTCAGGAATTGCAGTAAGCAAAGAATTAAAAAGTAGTCAGGCCAGCCACTTATTGAGTTTAAATTCTGGCTGCTCTGCTCTTATGCTCCATGGACATTATGAAATATACCACACAGTGCACAACATAATAACATACTAAATACATGAATAGCAGATAAATACACGCATTCACAGATGTGTCAAACAGAGCAGAGGCAGGCATGAATACTAGACCATTACAGCACTGGCAATGAAGAGATCAGTTGCCTTATCCAAAGGGACATGGTCCAAGCTGAAACATGGTGGGGGCAGGGGAAATACAAGAATGATGGTAATCAGCATACAAAGCATAGGCTGTCCAAGCCTTCATTATTTTTTCCCAGGAGATTTCCATGTCTTTCAAAATGCTGCTTAGCACATACACACAAGGTATGACCAATCAAATCATTACTCTCATGGCTGTTCCTTTGATAAAGGCTTATTTATTCCCCACAGCCTTAAAATCAAAGCTAATCAACTACAATTTATTTTATTGTTACATCAGAGAAAATAAAAATTTTTAAGATGAAACATTAAAATGTCTTCTAAAGTCAGGGCATAGGTGAAGGAAAAAAATATATTAGGTAGCAGATTCCTAGAAATTGTACATTTCATAGAAAAGACATGTTTATGAGTCAGGAGAGCTGGACTTTCTCAACCAGTTCTTTACTTCTCTTTTTCTGCATACAAGTTAGAAAAAAAATACCTAGTTGACTATGTGTACTGTATAAGTACTTGGCATTGCTAGATGGTATGCTTTGTAGAAGAGAAAGATTTGCAGATTGAAAGAATATAGAAAATCTTTTCATGGACTTTACCAATGCCTGGCTATGCCCTACCATGCTGGAAGGGCAACCTCCAGCATGACCATATGGTCAAAGTTTTGAGGTTCCTCCAACTTTCTGTCTAGATCAGTACTATACTGGCAGCCTACTGACAACCAACGTAGTGTCACAGTGCCCCACAATGTGCACTTATGTCTATGGTCCCTACAGAAACCATGTTTCATACAATAAGTCTGCCTTTAAGGAAAAAACTCTTTGTAACCACACATACCAAAAGTGTCCAATAATACAAAATATCAGAACTGTAGCATGGTTAATCATCAGCAGACATGCTGAGGCACTCTTCTTATTTCTCTCCTTCAGGGAGAAAATGGGCGTTTCATGTAATTTTGCACAGAGCCCTTTCTCTTGACAATAAGAATACCAATAAGTAGCTTGTATGCAGCATTTTTCATAAGCAGATTTCAAAAGCCTTCACAAAAGCAGTCAATATAATTTGCTTTCTTTTTTTGATAACAAAGCATAGAAACTTGAAGTTTCTCAAAAAGCTAGTCCTGGAACCTAGAATAGAGTTCAGGTCTCCTGAGTCCCATTCCATTGGCCAATACACTTGGCCATAGACCTAAGAGGAATTATGTGATTTACTAGATATAACCTTAGCCTCTGATGAATATCTGTTAGACCTGTTTGTTAAGAAGTCAGACTAGAAGTCTACTGCACGAAGTAATTTCAAAAGTATATTTAATTTTCCTCAAAGGCAACCTGCAACAGAAAAGGCATGAAAATAGTTTTGTTTTTAAAAATGTATTTTTTATGATTGTTGCACATCAAAAATTCAACTTTTGTTTGCCTTGAAAGCCTCTTTAACTTTGTCTGTACCACACTGGAACAAAACCAGCCCTCTGTAACAGACTATCATTAATTCATATGAATCATGAAATAGTGCTGTTGTGAGACTTGTTACAGGCTGAACTCCCAAACTAGTTTTTATCATCTTTTTCATTAAACCTGGTTTGCACGAACAAGATAGCAAAAGAGGTCAAACTAGAAAAGGTGTTGGTACCACTGGGAATTGTCTTCCATAATACTCTTTACCTAGCCCAGACCACCTAAAGAGCTAAAAATGAAAACTTGTGTGATTTTTTTTCAAGTCTATAGTTTATGAAATTTCCCCTCCTCCTGTACAATTAATCCACCTGTGTAAGATTGACTGTGGCTTTGGATATCAAGACAAAGTGTATCTCAGTGTAATGACTCATCAATATTGAGAATGAGGTGATCTTCATCAAAGGTTCAATCTCTAGCCCTTCAGCAAAAGCACTAACTTTTGAAAATAAATGTTCCCTAGGCCTATATCACAACACCAGCATCAACTGCTTAATAGCTGGGCCAAAATAGTGTGGATTTTGTTCCCTTCTTTTTGGGGGGAAAAAAAAAAAAAAAAATATATATATATATACACATAAGGAAACCCAAACAGATCTGTAGAAAAGTGTCTCATAGATGACAAATTTGTAACATTCACTTGTGAGGAAAACATCTGAAAAAATGTTTTATCATTTTACATTACTTTATCTGTCCTTGACTGTTTGCTTGGTAGAAAAGTTTCATCCAGGCAAAGACAATAATCTGTTTTACTTTTTCTTAAGTGTCAAGTTTATCTTGGAAGCAATACTTTGTCTATGTGATTTATATGAAGGGGGAAATTACTACTGTAACTAAGTTAAAAAAATAAATTGGGAATAAAATTAAAGGAGAAATAGATGGTGCAAGTTGAGGTCAAAAGAAGGGCCTGGAGGCAATATCCACCTAAAAATACAGTTGATGGTTTTGTATATAAAACTTTACACCATTGTTAGGTTATGAGGATGAAATGAGTAGTAATAACAACCCCTTCCTTTCCTTTTAAGTTGAAGTTATTTTTCACTACCCAGACACCTCATTGCAAAGGAAGTTTGCTGTGATGAGATATGTGTATAAATTATACTGCAGATGCTTTTAGCAGGACCAGTCCTAGCCAATGCAAGATACTATAGCTTCATTCTGTGTGCTAACCTGTGTTGCAAAAAAGTGTCCATTATCATCTGCATAAAGTTGGTCATGGGACAGATAAAAGGACCATGGCAAATAGTCAGGGGATAGAATAAAACAGCTTGGGACATAGCGCTCATGTCAGCTCAGCCGTATCGTAATATCATTCCTCAGTACAAAGTTACTTCAGCCACAGTTTTTAGGGATCCACTTAAAGATAGATTTTTTTTATTTCCTTAGGAACTCAGTGTTACTCAACAGCATTCATTTCAATTGGTGAATGAACTGAGCAATACCTCAAGGGTAAGTAAAACTGTGAAGAAGTAAGTCTATGCAATAAAAGGTAAATGCATCAGCAATTGCACTGTATTAATATTATAGTACATTGATTCATTCAGAATCTAATCTGGACACTTTGTGAAATCATCCATCAATCACTTGCTAAGGATGAGGATGAATGACAAATTAAAGATTTTACTATGCCCTAGGCATGCTTTTACTCATTTTACTTTAATACCACTGTTAAGTGAACCATCTGGTTCACTTTTAATGACTTACAGTCAGATAAAAACTGTCCAGTCCCAAATGTCCTGGCCCAAAACATTCAAATATAGCTGCCTGAAAACAGGGAAAGCTTCATGCCTCCAGGAAGAGGCATTTAAAGTGCATGCAGGACTGCAGCATTAGCTGCCTATATTTGACATTCTGCTTATTGTCACACATAATTTCTTTAAAAGGAGGTTTCATTGTTTTAAAAAAAGTAGCCACAATCTGGAGTAACCTGCTTCTCTGCAGTGTTGTTGGCAGAGCCCTCTGAAAGTACCAAGGGTGGTGGCTATATGGTATCTTCAGCATGATGAAAAGGAAAAGGCAAGTGAAAGCTGTGCTCAAAATATTTGTACCATGAGCTTTTTCTCTTTTTCTCCCAAGTGAATATATTTACAGCATTTGTGCTCATTTCCAATAGACAGTATTGCTTCCCTTTAAAACAACACTCCAGGAAATTTTTACCAGGGTTTTAAAAATTGAGTTGGACCTATGCTACACAGATAAGAATTGCTTCAGCAAAGTGTGTGGGAAGAATTTAAAGGTGTCTTCCATGTGCTTCTGCAGTAAGATTACAAACTGAAATGACATGAAAACAGTGGATCCAACTGGCATTAAGTTGTACAATTCATTACTGACCATCTCTGATGAAGTCATGAGCTATACTCCAAAATGTTGGCAGCACTTACAAAAGAAGCAGTGTCAGTGTGTTCGAACAGAGGTGACGGATGGCAGCTCCCTAGGTGGGTGATGGCAGGACCTGGCTGCCAGGTTCCATCCCACTGCCCCCAGCCAGGAGCAGGGCAGCTGGCGGGCACCAGGGCAGCCCCAGCCCTGGCATCAGGCACCTCCCAGGGGACGGGCCAAGGCCAGGCCAGGACGTGGATGTGGGCCTGTGGGTGGGCCTGGCACGTCAGGGCCCATGGCCGGGCAGGGCAGGGCTGTGGGGAGCTGGAGCCCAGCCCTGCCGTGGTGTCGCTGGGGCAGGGGTGACAGCCCCGGAGGCTGACATGAGGTCCTGGGCTGTGGGTAGGTGCAGGGGAGCCACAAACACTGACAGGGACAGTCAGGGCTGGTGGTGCCTCAGGGCCCTTTTCTAACAATGATAAATTCATGATATGAAACTGTATGAAACAGCAGTACCAAAACTGCACGATGAAAGTGAGATCCCATATATTTTAATAGGTTAGGGCTAAGCGCTAACTTTTTTGTGTGTTTAAATGGAATACATTAGAGAGAAGTGGCTTTCTAGCACATATATTTGTAACAACGTTGGACTGAAAATGTACTTCTATAGCTGTGGTAATTAAATTCCAAAAAATTGAAAACACAGGCTGTGAATATTCTTCAGAATGAAATAACATCCCTCCTCTACCTTACTCTATAACACTGATTTAAACAGCATAGTTAATATCTCATTTATGAAGTGGCTTTAGGTTATGCAAGACAGCTGTAAGTTGCAGTTTAGCTCCCACTAATGTCATATTGCTGGTTATGATATCTGGCAATTCTGTGGGTAAACTGGCTTTCCATCCACCCTGCAGGCCAAGTTCTGTTTTCTGTTGTGAATATAACACCCTACTTGCTGAATTTCAGAGCGGTTACCAAACGAATCTCTGCAAAGATCAAAGTCAATAGACCTTGGGATGTACACACTGAACCATCAACCTACAATTATCCAGAAATAAGCTGCCTCTTGCATCATATTATTTCTTTGTATTTGTAAGAGGAACTTGCTATTCTGTGGTTGCTGTGGTCAAAATTTTGTCTCCTAACACAGTAATGAAATAGAGACCGATTCTTAAAATAGTAAGTAGCTGTTAGGTAGCTAACAAAGACAATTACGGGTTTATTCTTGGCAGTACTCACAGCACATGATTTCGCTCCAAATTGAATAAATCCAAACAGCAGAGTCCTGTCTAGTAATAAACAAATTCAACCGCATGTATTGCTTGAGGTTACACAGTGCAAGACTACAATATTCAGAAAAACTAAAGCACTTAAAATGAAACTGTTCATACTATAACACTGCACACAGTTTCTATTTCATAATAATAACAACCTTGCACTCCTTCCTGTCTTTACTCATGCTCTGTATCCCTATAGCATCAACCAACCACTTCAGCTTGTAACATAATCAACACCATTAATATCATCAAATAATCAGCACCAAAATTTTTGCTCCACATGGTGACTGTGTTAAAAGGAAAATGGCATTGTTTTTGCACATTAGGTAATAAGTATTTATGTATATTTTGCTGACATTTAAGTATAGACTTCTTCCTAATGCACAAAAAATACCTCCAAAACACTATATATGTGTTCCACATACCTACATATACCTACCATATACCTACATATACCCATACTATATTATGTATCATCATGTACCTACACAAATAATTTATTTCAAGTCATAAAAGATCTTTTCTTCTAAAAAGATATTCCACAAGATCCACAGCAAGGTCCAGCATCACCAGAAATGACAGATTTCCTATGGACGTCTGTGCCATGTTCTTATAGCCTCAATTATACTAAGTTCTGGTTCCTTTCATGGTCCACATAATCTCTATCTATCTTACTCACCTCTAAGGCAAAGCATCCTGCTCTCCCCCCTACCACTTAGCCCACTGCATGGTATTTTACACTTCCTGCTCCAGCCTGTGTCCTCAAAACCTTGTAACTGCAAAATGCTGCTTGTGTTCCTTAAATACTGGCTGGACAACTGACAGCATGGGCTGTGGTTGGTGGTGGCTTATATGTGTATTTATGGAACAGCTATCTGACCAAACAGTCAAGGCACAATGTAGGTTTATTTGCCTTATGCAGCTACTGTTCTTCCAAACTGCATATGAAATTAATGGGTTTGACACCTTTATTCCTCTATAAAATTTAATTGAAAGCAGTTAATGGATTTAAAAATTATTTAGAGGTGGCCAATGGAGAGAGATAGAGGCTAAAGTGCTGGAGCTAGGTATCTGCTCAGGTCAGATATCTGGAAGGTTATGTCAAGACTTAGGTACCTACACTTAGAGACCACTATTTCAAAAATATAGCTTAAATTTCTGTTAAAAATGGGAGGATAGATGTTAAAAAATAATTTGGAAGACAATGGGAGAAAGATGCTACAGTGCTCCCAACTTTTCCTGGTGTTTAGAGAAACTAGAAGAGGTGATTCCTTTCCATTCTTACATAAAGTATTTTGAAGATTATATGAAGATTTAT
The DNA here is from genome assembly GCF_031877795.1 of Strix aluco. Taxonomy (NCBI): domain Eukaryota; kingdom Metazoa; phylum Chordata; class Aves; order Strigiformes; family Strigidae; genus Strix; species Strix aluco. The sequence continues at coordinate 90,293,427 of NC_133931.1, read as the reverse complement.
ACTCTACATCCTCAAAAGAGTTGGAGAACCGGAGTTTGAAGTAGCATTCAAGTACTGCCATTTTCAAAGAAAATAAAGCAACAAAAAAAATATCTGGCAAGATTAAAAGAGAAATGCAAACAGACCCAGCCTTATAGGATCACAGCGCCATGATTCCAGATGTACAGCTATCAGAAACAGCACTTCCACACAGAGGCTGTTAGACTGCTACAACAGGTGCTTCAAGTAGATTCACACATTTTTATGTCTATCTCCTCCCTAACCCAAGATCTGCTGTCATAAGGAATTAGCAATCTTCATTGTTCATCACTTTCTTGAACTTACAGATGTCATGTCTTATAGAATACTTGAATGAGTTAACTATAGAAAGTGATTAGTTTACTATAGTAAATATAGTTACTATACTATAGTTAATACAGTAAACCTGAATATGGCTCAGTGTGACTGTTTCCTGAGTGTTTCAGTTTGTTAATGCAGTTTTAACTTGCTTGCTTCCCACTATGCCTAGAGAAGAAAAAGGTGCAACAGGTACACAGTTCCTATTTGAAGAAATTGCTGCCCTGGTGATTAGAAACAATCTTGTTTTCCAGATTAGATGTGCTGTTCTTGTGCCAGCATTTTTTTTCTCTTTTAAGAACCTCCTTCCACATGCATACATTCTTCCTCATCCAACATTTATAGATAACAATCCCATATGCTCTCATTATTTTATTTTGCTAGGCTACCAGTCTATACACAGTCTTTGCTTGCAAAATAGGCACTTCTGAGTCCTCAGCTGGAATCCTGTTTACAAACCCAGTCTCTCATTTTCAAGCCCTGTGGATTCCAAAAAAAGCCAGTGAAGAAAAGGTCAGATATGAAGGGCTGATAATCCTAGTCATTTTTCTGTAATAATTGATGCATTTCAATTGCCCTTCCTTCTGTATGAATGGACCCAGGCCTTTGAACAATGAAGTTTTCTTATTTCTGTTAGAAATTAGTACAAACATTTGCCATTTTTATTGCCATATCAAACTCGCTTCTTCCTGTCATCCCATGACTAAAACAATTGAGTTTTTCTTCTTCTCTTGCTGTTTCTAATTTATGACTATTCACTGTGTATTGGAATTTTTTTTAGTAACTCTTAGTTCAAGAACATTGCATTTTTATCCTGTTTCTATTCCTTCCATTTTGAAGAACATCCTTTTCTTCCTGTACGATATTCTGGCCAGCAATAAAGGTTAAGATTCAGTACTGAAATCAGGCATGCAGACATTAAATATGTAGTAAATTAATGAAATAGAGCACTGAAGAATTACTGAGGTTCAAGATTTCTGCATTTTGGAGTGTTGGTTGCTTTGGAGCTATTGGAAAATATACTATGTCCTATTTGCATTGTGCTTATTTTTTGAGGTTTTGTCTATAAAAGGTTGTATAGCAGAACTAGAAATACATTAAAACCTGGCTCATTTAGTTGTGGTATCATAATAATATAATAATATATAACAGACTATGTTTTTATATAAAACTCATATCAGCAAGCTACTTTTTTTAATGAAACCATATCAGCCCTGATTGCATGGAATCGGGTATATTAGAAGAAAAACTCAGTAAACAAACAAACAAAAAAGTAAAGGATACAGGGATCCAATACCTGGACTATTAAAATGCAAATGAGATGTTTTACTAAGATAACCACCTCAGAGTCTAACAGGGAAAGGGTAAAAAATAATGTCCCCTAAGGGCACCCTTTAACCTAAGTATTGGTTCTTAGCTCTAACCCTGAGGTTTTTACAAAAAAAAATTCCATGAGATTCAAAAAATTTTAAGAAATGCTAAAATTGCACCTACTGTAAATGGGGAAAAAACCTAGCTGTCAGATAGAAGTGTTCAGTAACAGCAGTATCATCTGCAAAAAAAAATGTCCTGATATCAGGAACTATAGCAGGAATAAAAACACACCTAGAAAAAACCCAACAGGGTGATGCTATCATTCTGTTTCTTGACAGTATCAAAATGTCAGTGATCATTCTCATTCACTCTCAAAAGTAGGAGTGCCAATCTATTCCCTGTAAATGAATAACACTAAAGGAAGCTAAAAACCAGTTTTGTGCTGCTGAACAACTTCAGGAAATGAATAGACCAAAAAGCACTAAGAACATTTCAAGATTCAGAAACAACCAGGTACTCAAAAGGAAACTGAGAATAAAAGATGGTGGCATCTGATTTCAAAACAAACAAACAAAACATAGAAAAGTCACTATAATAAAAGTAAAGGGTGCTAGAGTGAAAAAAAGAATAAGAAATAAAGAGCCCTGGAAGAAGGATTTGTTGTTTGACCAGGGACAAGAGGCAAAGCTCTCCCACTTTGGACCCTACAGGCAGGCTGGAAGGCTCCTTTCATTCTCATTTTGCCAGGGCTTTATGTGAGGCTGCATGGCCTGAGATAGACAGGGACAACAGTTTGGCTGATGTTGTGCACCTTGGTTTATGGAATAGGCTGCCAAACAGTAGTCAGGAACCTACTGTTCTATTTTAAATGTATGAAGCTAAGAACAAACATCCATACTCTGGTGATTCACACCGTTATTATACACCCTTCAAAATCACAAATGAGTTTTCAAACCTGAAGTGGAAACATACAGTCACAGCTAATCAGCTTTGCAAAAAATCAATTGGAAAGTGTCAATCCTTTCAAGATTGCCTAGGGCCTATCAACTCTTTTCCCTCCTGGGTTCTCCCACTGCTGCTGCTCTTCACTGCGGCTAAACAGGGACAATGGCACAAGAGCTTTTCTCCTGCACTGCCGTAGCCCAAACTAGAAAGGTCCCTTGTTCTGTTGGCCCTTCTCAATAGGGACAATTCATTATCAGATCTTAATGAATATTTAGAAAATCTGCAAACTAGGTAAAGGTGTCTCCACATTCTCCTGAGCTGAATGCTGCTCAGCTCTTCTGTGGTAATGCAGTTTTATTTGTTCCTATTATCTCTAAACACAATTATAGCAGGAATTTACAGTTTGCCTTTACAAAGACAAACAGCTCTTTAATTTATAAGGCACAAGAGACTGTGGTGTCAAGTCTGATCTCTATACATATGGGCTCTTGAATTTCTTGTTCTTTTATCAAGCTTCTTGCTTTTCTTTGAACTACTGTAACAGTAAGAAAGATAGCCAATCTTCCTTTTAGACTCTAAGGAACTCAAAACAATTCTGCCTCTGAGTAATAACTCACCTCTCACTTAAAAAAAAATAAAAATCTTTCGTTGTAAACTGAATTTTCCCAGCTTTACTTACAGCAGTTGGGTTTCATTATGGCTTTGTCTGAAAGATTAAAGAGCCCTCTCCAGCTAAACAGTAGTGATGGTAACAAAAGAGCATTGTACAGACTTCTGCAATTACCCTCACAAAAGCATGTAGATCTGGTTGTTCTCTTAAGGAAGGCCAAGACAGTTTAAAAAACCACGTGTTTTATGCTTTTTTGTCCATCTATTTCTGCATCTGGCATTTCTTTGTCATACTGACCATCATCCCTTTTTGCCAATATTTTTAAACTGTGTGGTAGCAACAGTACCTGGTAGACATGAGGAATGGTTTTAGTTGAGGCATCAGCATTCACTTACTAAAAAGCATAAAGGACTTAGCCACCCCCAGACTTGTCATACCTTAGCTCAGGTACTAAGAAATCTCTCTTACATGAATAGCTGAGCAGCAGATTAGGAGAGATTAAAAATTATTTTCTTACCTAGTGTATACATCTCAGTGATCAGGAATGAAAATTCAAGCCTTTGAATTCTTGAAAGCCATAAAGTGCTGTACATGTAATTTTGTTTTAGGAGACAGACTTTCTCATCACTACAAATTTACCAGCATAACTGATTCAAGTGTGAGTCTTAAAGACTAAATGGGAAAATTAGTTCGAGGCATCACTGATGATTTTCTTGGTATAAAAAAAAAAAACCCCCAAAAAAACAAACAAGGAGTGAAGCACATTTAAGTGTGCCTCTTTGACAAAACAGAAGATATGCAAGGGAAAGATAGGCTTATAGGCACAAATACGGGACTGGCAGGTTTTAATCTTGTCTCTGTCACAGTCTTCCTGTCTGATCTTAGACAGATCACTATTTGATGCTTCTACATTCTCCCTGCAGTAAAATGTAGGTTGTTAACAATGTCCAGTTCTGTATGCAATGATTATGACATGATTTGAGAGCATTTGGGTATAATTTGGTCTGTGTTAATTTTGTGGAAACACTGAGGATTGTTTAACTGGAGTAAAGATTAGCAATACTGTAGCTTTGCCACAGCTGGCTGTATTTAGAGAGTGTGGAATGGCCTATTCCTAATCCAGCTGCAGAACTAGAAAATCTAATGACTCTCAGGTGTTTGTTATTATCCACCATCTGAAGGTTATTGTCACCACAGGTTAGCTAAGGGATGGGGTAGATAGGGGAGTTTCTGCACTCTGGGGCTGGCTATATTACCTCAAATAATATTTTGGGGTATCTTAAGACTTTGTGTAAAGTAAAAAGGAATTATGTACTTTCATTTCTATTGAGTGAGCTGTGAGGTTAAGGAAAATTAAGTGCCTAACTTGTAATGACTGTCAATGGGAATAGAAGGAGTCCCTAAAGGGATGCATACCTCCCTGGGAAATCTCTCCCCTAAACTCCTGTTTTTCAATGTGAATTGTGCATACAATTCAAGTGCACCAACATGCATCATAGCTTTTTTCCAAGTCAGAGCAAATTAGTTCCAATATTCTGGTATCCTTGTACATCTAAGAGACAGGTACATGCACACGAAAAGGTACCTACAGCATAGTTAATGTCACTCCACTGTTTAAGCTTGCTAATTAATAAATAAACTATGTCCCATTTTTCTTTTTTGCAAGGAAATATACTCACTGAGCCAAAAGGCCCAGATATATATTTCATCTTTTAAAAATTACACAGGAAAAAAAAATCATATGAGTTTTTTCATGTACCCAGACATTTTATGGCAGAATACTTTCATGGGTTTGATCTAAATATTTTTTAGTTAATTTGAAGGTCTTCAACTGAATGTAATGGGACTTCTGTCCTATACTGCATTACTCAATCAAAAAAAAGAACTCATATAGTAGTAGATGACAGCAGGTATTTTACTGAGATTAGGAGAAAATATTTTTTTCAGAAGAGTGTACATTCAACAAACATACACTTCTATAATTAATAATTTGTTTTAGTATATGTCCCTTAATTTCTAAATTATGTAATGTACATGGTTAGTGAAATCAGTCTGTATTATATGACCAGCCTTGATTGTCTTTGATTTCTCAGGGAATTTACCCAGGGACAGTTGCTTACTCTTTATCAGTGGTCAGAATAATCCATTTCATCACTGAGAAAATGTTTTCTTTGGACTCATGGACTTTCAAAAATGCCTCAAAATTATATGGTAGGCAAATACAGCACCTTAATTAAGGTATATATATTTCTAATTTAGTGAAAACCTCTATTCTCCTGTGGGGGTAGGGGCAAATATATCTTAAAGATTAACTAGGAAAAAACCAAACCAAACCAAAAAAAACCCCTTGGCCTAATATCCAGAAATGTTTTTACTGGGATATAGTTGAATAAAACATCAGGCTTCTTCAGCAAGTAACAGTTCTGACTACTCCCTGATGGACGCGCTTGAAAGCAAATGCTCATCCTTTGCTTACTGACAAAGGTGACCCTTTGATATTCTGAGCACTTGATGCTGACAATCAAATCCTGAAATATGTGTATGAATTTTATATGCTATATAAAAGTGTGTGTGGCAGGGAGGAAAGAAGGGGGATGGAGAAGGGAGGGTATAGACAAACACTAAACCAAATGAGAATCCACACTCAGATTTAAATGAAGACTTAACAAGAAGGAAATTAATTCATATCCACAGGTTTAGTTGAGCCTTTAATCTATTTGCATGCCTGGATCATCTAGTTCTACAGTTCACAGGCTGGGGAAAGGAAAAATATCTCCATGCTGTCATGTTCCCCAACTTTGTTTCTAAACAAAAGTTTGTGTCATGTAAACAGACAATTAAGGATTTGTGTAAGACAGCAGGTACAATCTAAAAGGCTGCACATTTAAATCTCAACAGGACCCTCTTAAGGAAGGCTGCTCAACTAGGAATATGTTTATGGGAAACCTTAACAGAGGCTGCTATTGAGTAGATTCTTCTTTCAAGTGAGTATTCCTCAATGTGCATTAGTCAAGATGTGAAGGGATAGCTCACATGACTTGAATGCTATAACAGAAGGATGAAGACCCTTTAGAAAGGCCAGGTGAGGAAGGCAAGGAGAGGGATTAGCAAAAGATCAGCTAGGTAGATGGAGCTTTGCTTTAGAACAGGTGACAAATCAGTCAAGTGCTTGTAGATAAGAGGACAGACCAACACAAGACATCACAGTAGGCATCTGCTACAGACCGCCTGCTCAAAGAGATGAAGTAGATAAAGATTTCTTTAGACAGATGGAGGAAGCCCTATGATTGCAAGCCATAGTACTCATGGGGGACTTTAATCATTCTGATGTTTGCTGCAAAGGCAATATTTCTGTGTGCAAGAAACCCAAGTTTCTGCAGAATGTCATAAGACAATTTCTTGACCCAGGTGATTGATGAGTTGACCAGACAATGCATTATGTTGGACCCGTTACTCATGAATAAAGAACTGCTCAGAGATGTGACAGTGCAATTTACCCACAGGCCCTGAAGATCCTTGAGCCTAGCAGAAAATTCTGGTGGAGTGACACATTATTCACAGCAGACAAAAACCAATAAATTAAGAGCCTTTTAAGTAAATTGGACAAACTCAGTTCCATAGGACAACATTGAATGCATCTAAGAATTGTGATAAAATGTTTTCTTTCTATAATGTCTGAAAAATCATAGTCATTGGGGGAGGTTCTTAAATTCTGAAAATAGGGAAAGTCACACTTATTCTAAAGAAGGGCAAGAAGAAGGATCTGGGAACTAGAAACTGGATAGGTATACATGAGTTCCAGGGAAGGTTATAAAGCAAATACACTTTGAAGCTAAATCCAGGTACATAAAGAAAAAGAAGGTGATTTGGAACAAACAAATGGATTTAGTAGTGGAAAATCATGCTTAACTAACCTGATTGCCTTCTGTGATGACATGGATGGCACTGTGGACAAGTCAAGAGCAGTGGATTTTGCATGACTTTAGCAAGCCCTTTGACACAGTCTCCCATAGTACTTTGACAGACAAATTAGTGAGATAGGGACTAGAAAAATGTCCAATAAGGTGGATGGAAAATTTGTTGGATAGCCAAGCTCAAAGGGTTGTGATCTGTAGTATGAAGTCTGACTGGTGGCTTATTACTAGTGATGTTCCTCAGGGGTTGATACCGAGGGTCAATAATGCTTAATGTCTTTATTAATGTCTCAGATGATGGAATACATCCTCAGGAGTTTTGCTGATCATAAAAAAATGGAGGTTGGTTGGGTGAAGTGCTTTCAATATTGCAAAGGTAGAGCTGCTATCTGGAGGGACCTCAACAGCCTGGAGAACTGGACTGATGGAAACCTCAGGAAGTTCAGCACAGACAAAAGCAAAGTCTTGCATCTATGCTGGAATAATCCCTTGCAGCAGTACAGGCTGCATAGAAAATAGTTTTGCAGTGAAGTATCTGGGCATTCCAGTAGACAAGAAATTGAACACAAATCAGCAGTGTGTCCTTGGTGAGAAGAAAGCCAAGTGGTTTGTTGTAACAAAAGTATAGCCTGTTGATTGAGGGCATTCTCCTCCATTCAGAATTTTTGAGAATAAAACTGGAGTAATGCATCTAGTTTTGCTGCTCCTCTGTACAAGGAAGACATTGACATATTGCAGTGAGTTTACAGAATGGTCACCAAGAGGGTAGGGAGGCTGGAGCATATGATGTATGAGGAGAGGAAAGGAGAGAGAAATGGTTTTGTTTAGAATTAGGAAGAGAAGGCTTATTGTTGTTTAGAGTTACCTAATGGGAGAGTGTAGAGAAGTCAGATCTAGAGAAGGCAGTGATAGGATGAGAGGCAACAAGTTGCAATGAGGGAAATTCTGATTAGATATTAGGAGGAAAAAACAAAGGAGAGATGGTTAAGCACTGAGAGAAGTGCCCACCCTTGGAAATACACAAAACTTGACCTGTCACTGCTCTGAGCAACCTGCTTTAATTGGATCTGCTTTGAGGAGGGGGTTAGACCAGATAGTCTCTAGGATTTTCTTCCAGCCTTAATTGTTCTGTGATTTCATTTGGCAGGAGTGATATTTGGTCCCAGGCTTCAGGTAATAGTTCAAGATCCACCATTGCCTGTCTAGGAATGTGGGTTGATTTTGACTGGAGATCCTGTAATTCTTTTGGTGAGAATACTTGTGTCTATACTCTCCCAATCGTATCATATCTAGTTTTCATGAAAGAAAATAATTATCTCTGAAGCACATATAGTTGGTGTCATCCCATCAGTCTAAATAATCTAAAAGGAATTTTTCATAAAATGTTTTCTGTAGGTAAAATAATAGATACTTGCATGAGGTGGGTTTAACAGGTGAATGGTGTAGATCCTGACAGGCTTTGTTACTTGAAAGTAGCATGAGGCTCAAGCTCACACTGGTTTACAATTACCACGAATATACATGCAAGAGTTTTCATCCACAGGGCACTAACGCTTTGCCTGCAAACCCCTTGGTGGTTGTTATTCCCTGTGTGTACAGGATATTCTGTGAGGAATTTTAGCAGCTGTAAGCAGCATTAACTCTGCTTTAAGCAACTGACCTGAAATGTGTAAAACCACAGAAAAAACATGGAGTGGAAAAAAACTATGAATGCTCTGACACCTCTGTTTGCATGCCCTTTAAAACCCCTGCTGGTGCCCCTATCAACTTGATTGCAAGGATGCTAGGTAGGAGGAAGAATGTCATAAAGTCAAAGGTACAGTTATACTTTTTGGTCTGTCTTTTAGGGAGAACTTAACCTTCTGTTAATGATAACATGATGTTAAACACAGAAGTTATATAAATGACTTGACTTAACTTGCTGTTGCCTTCCAACATGAAGATATAGTATGGGCAAAGCTGACAAACATGCTAAAGATGACTGAATGATCGTTTTGTGAGCCTGTGTGGGACAGTAAAACCTTCTTTGTTCCAATAGAACATTTCTAATGGTGAAATGCCACTTGATATTTCACAAAGAGACAAAGTAAGAAACAGTGCCAGATAGATGATACTCCCATACAGAGAGGCCATTCCACCTGAGCTCTTCTGGAGCCCTGCTCTGTACAACATGGCATATACAAGCTGGGGATAGAAGGACTGCGATCATCATTGAATGATGTGACTCCAAAATAAACAGCTCTGAAAAGAAAACAGTGGGAATGGCAGTTCTAGCATAAACATTTGCTGATCTGTTTTTCCCTTTCTCTTTCAATGTACGTTTTTAACTTCTAGCTCACTCAGTGTTTCATTTCTTTATAACCTTTGTTCTGGTTTTGAGTGTTGTGGGGTTTTTTTGTTTTGGTTTGGTTTGGTTTTTTTGGGTTTTTTTGGTTTTTTGTTTTGTTTTGTTTTTTTGTTTTGTTTTGGTTTTTGTTTTGTTTTGGTTTTTTTTGATTTTTTGTGTTTTTTTAATTTTGTTTTGTTTTGGTTTTTTTTTTGTGAAATTAGAATAAAAGACAGAAAGGATTGATATTTTTCCTTTCTCCTTTCCTTCCAGAGGGTGATTCTTCCCTTTCCTTCATCTGCCACCTCAGACTTTCATGATAACTACAAGCTTCACTGAATCCTGAAGTACTTGCAAGTGCATGCTGAGGTTGTTTCACCCCATTAATAGTGAAAGCAAACCACAGTCTGCATTAGCGCATATGGATCAACAGTAGGTATTCACATCACAACACATTTTAAGTTTGTGTTTTGAAATGTTACACTGACTGGCCACAGCTCTCAATCTGCTTCTGCTCCACTGTGAACCTATGTTCACCAGTGAGGGAAACGGCAGCAAAAGAAAAGGGAGTCACAGACAATATGAGTTTCATTTAATAAAGAGATTTCTCTAAGCTTTACGGTTTAAAAATTTTTGTGAGCCAACTGTAAACAACAAATGGTGGAGTAACAATGGTCCTTTGTCTTGAGCCTGAAAGGGAGATTTTTTTCTTTATCTGTTGCTAGTCTGCAAATTCTATATTCATGACATTACAGCTTTAGTGCGGACTTTACTGTGCTATACAAACAAATAAGAAAATGGTAATCACAACTCCAAAGACCAGTGATCTAAGTAACCCAAAATAACTTGAAATTCACCTGCAGTCTTTCCTTGGGGACAAAGATTAATGTGTTCAGCTGTTTTTCTATAGCTAGAAGTCTAGGGGCACACAATTCACGAAGACATGCGGATTGTTAACAAGAGTATGACAGGATGATCTGTGTGATCTGTGAAAAGATGTGGCCCAAAATGTAAGCACTGGTATGAGCAGGTCATTAGCACATGGAAAACAAAATTGTTTAGTTTAGGGCACCAAAAATTGAAAACAAGAGTTAACAGAAATATTGGCTTGAGGGTCCCAGGATTTGCTTGCTTCTCTAGGTGGAATAGGAAGAAGGGGAGGAGGTTATGTACCGTTACACTATAAGTACCATCATGTGCCATAATGTAGGAGATGTGGTATGTTTGAAACAGATGGTTGCAAGGCTCTTATATTGTGTAATATATTTGGATACAAGGATGATGCCAAGTAGATTCACAATTATGATGATCGTAAACATTAACCATGCTATATTTCCTGCCTTTTCATTTTCTGAATAACATTCTTGCCCATCCTGCCCATTTCTCATTATCTCCTTTCTTAGCCCCCATATGACAGTTTAAAATCTGCAAGCTGTTTCTGGATTATCATCCTGGGCCTCTAACCTCTCAACTGTCCCTCATTTCAGAGTTATCTCTATTCCACAGAGACCGTCAGTACGGAGAACTTCTATCAGCACCAGTAAATCTTTCAAAAAGGAATATAAGACAAGTGTGTGTATGTGTGTGCAATTCAATATAGGAATGAAGGGCACTTGGGAAAGTCAAGTGGTGGAACATAAAATATGAATGATGGATGAGGAATAAAGAAAGTGCAGATGTGCCACGACATTTGTTCTACCTTTTAAGAGAATGGCAAGTATTCACTCTATTGAAGTGGGAGACTTAATCATTTAAAGGGGTGGGGGGGAGGGGGTGTTAAGAACTCTGATTTTTTTTTTTTTTTTAAAATCTCAGTTTAGAAATTTCTTTCAGTTGTGCATAAGGTCATTTAACCTCCCTGTACATCAGTTTCCTTGTGTGTAAAAGGCTGGTCTTAATGCTTCTTTCACCACAGGGTTAAACATATCATTGTGAATAATTAACATTGGTACATGTGAAAGACCCTGTGACTTTCTTGTCAGGAACAAGGACAGGAGTGCCATAAATGGCCCACAAAAGCCCTATGACCTCCTAAGAGAGAAGTTCCTCTGCATGGAGTGGTGCAGACAGCCATTAGTGCTCCCTGAGGACCACAGCACACTCACACAGATGGTGTGCTGGAGGGAGCCTGAATATGGAAAGGTGCAAAACTTTAGTCCTCCTTCTGCATGGTAAAGGGTGTGGAGGTCCTCCAAGAGGCATAGCGTAAAGTCAAATTTCATGTGCACATTTAGTTGTGGAAGAAGACCATTGAGGACTTGCCAGGGACAGGGGTCCAGCCCAGAGCCTTGTGTACACTGTGGGCAGTGCCACAACCCACAGAGCACCTCAGATTGACTGGTGTGACCTAGGGATGATTGATAGCTGTCTTCAGTTTTGCTGTAAGCCACTTCAAGCCCAGGAATTGTTCAGGACTGAGAGGTCATTCAGAGACTTAAAGCCTGGCTCTTGGGCTGCCAGTTCTCCTGGAAGCAGTGTGCAGAATCTAGACCCGGAGAAAGGATATTCTGAGCATCAAAAAAAATTGAAAACTGTTTTGAGTAGACTCCCTCAATAAATAGAAGTCACAAGTGGAACTTTTCATTTTAGGCCTTGTAAAGATAACAAATAGTCACTGTGTTTGGAACAGGAAACTGAAGGCATCAGGTATATATCATAGTGCAAGTTACAAGGTAAAGAAAACAAATACTGAACCAGTGTTTGCCAATAGAACTACATAAAGAATGTTTAAAAGTGCAAATGGGAAGGGTCATTTTACTTTGACTTTTCACATCTTGCTTTTTTTGGGGAACAAAAGTTTTGATGATAAGAACAGAATGCTAGCATACTAAAGATCTGAGAGAAAGTGAAAGTTTCTCTTGCTAGTTATCACATCATCCAATTAAGATATGATACCTTTTAACCATTGGAGTAATGCGATCCATTACTGCCTCAAATGCTGAAAATGCATGGACTATATTACATGACAACAATTTTCCTTGTTTAAATAGCCCCTTGTGTGTGCTCACAGCTGGATATTTTTGTCTCAGTATGTGACTTAGTCCCACTACTTGCAATGGTTTGGAGAGATTCCACCTTTTGTTTGATTTGCTTCTGGTGAAATACACTGCAAGGAATGGTTCTGCTTGCCTTCAGAATAATTGTAGCCAGAAGTAAAATCAGGTAAAAGAGAAAAAGCATTACTGAAACTATATTGTGATATCATTTAGTTCATCCCCTCCTCCTCCTCCAAAGCAGGATCAACAGTACCTTAAACCATTCCTGACAGAGGGGAATTTATCTTTCCCAGTAGTTCTTTCAACCAAACAAAAGGATTCTGTTTTTTTCCTACAATAATGCAGTATCCTTTCTGCTTTGCCAAACCACATAGCAGCAGGACTTTGACTTTATCTTCCTTGAAAAATGGAGTTGTCAGCAGAGGATGATTGTTTATGATGGGTTGTACAGGTAGTAACATCAGATAGCTTCCAGGTGAGCATACTGCTTGAACTCTATGAACATCAATAAGACACAGCAAAAATGAAAAGTATGTCTGGAAGTTTCCTTTTAGTGTTGGACAGACAGAGTGTGACAAAACCATTCCACAGTTGTGTCTGTTGTTATCAGGAAAACAAGTTGCTCCTTTCCACTGCAGACTTCCAGAAGCTGTTTCTGGGTTAATGAGTAAGATTTAAGACTTGTTCTGATCCTTCTTTAGTCTAAAAGAAAGCGGCATCCTATCCCTTTACGTCACAATGATTTGTAGGTTTGTGCTCTAATAAGACCACTCAGTGATGGATGCCAGTACATGGATTTTATGTAGCCAGTGGGACAGTCATGCAAAGACATCAAATGCATACACATGATAACTATATTTTTCAATATAGTCTTTGAACAGGGCAGATTTTTTTTCACTCTTTTGCCCAGGAATATCTGAAGACCTCTAGGGAATGTAGCATATATTTCTATATACAGCTGCACTACCACTTCTTCATTTACCTGTGATTTAGAGATGCTTTCACCCCATCCCTTTAAAATTGTACTAGGCAGCCACAGGTACAACTAGATCTCTTTTAAAACCCAACTCAGATGTTGCAGATTTTGGCTAGGTAGTAGTACTGGGCACTTCTCTACTTTGATGCTCATATAATCCTTTTATTTTATTTTGGGATTGAGTCCCTGCCAAGTGCCATAATTTCTGAACCAGAAGAAAAGACATCTTCAGGTTAAAATGTCACTGTGCCCATCAATCACACTTCAATGAATAGCTGTAGTTCCCAAGTTATTCAGTAGTGCAATGAATAATTCCAGTCTAGAACTTTTCTGCAAGTTCCTTGTATTATTATGTCTGAGACTAACCAAGACTGGAGGTGTGAATTTCTACTCTTTTTAAAAGGCTTTATTTTATGAATATACATGAATACAAATACTGGATAATAAAATGATGAATCAGAGCCACTGCATACAATCAATGTATATTGATAACACTGGGACCTTCTTGTCGGCAGCTGCATATTCTTGTCCAGTGTGGTACAGCAGCATATCTGGGCTGACAGTAAAATGTGCAGCATACAAAACTGCAGAGCACTTTCCAGTATCTGGCAGTACCCATGGGTACCAAAAAAGGGCTACTTTGTTTCGTATATGCTTAGGCAATTATCTTCTAAAGGATGGAAAGCATTTGGAGTTTGGAGCAGAGTAGTACAGTGGTCCATGACTCGGATGATGCTTTAGTGTTGTCCTCAGTACTGCCTTGAGCTCTATCTTCAGAGACATTACCTTTCTTATTATCTTAAACCTGAATCCATTCCCCTTCACTTTTTTCCCCCTTCTCTCTAAAACTATTATGATATAAACGTGTTTTTTGTAGTATAAACATTTACAGGATTTTACAACTGTGATTTGGGCAGTTTATAGAAATAGAAACAGACTTCCTATATCTCAAATTTTGATGTATATGTTTGAATTAAACAGATGTTAACAAATGAAAAGACAACAGTAAAACCAGCCCGAGTAAAAGATTTTTTTTTTTCTTGTAGCTTGTATGGAATAAATTTTTTTATAATTATGTTAATGCCCATCAGCTTTAACCACTAAACACAAAAAAACCCCGAAGAGCCAGGTTTGACTGCTTATACAGTAAGCCATAAGCACAATTCCCCTTTACATACATATATTGCTATTATTTTGAAAGATTTTTGTCTTCACATTTCTTTAATATAAAAGAATAAAAAGACTATAACCAAATATTCTTACCATATTTGGTTCATATTTAAGGTTATCATTTAGTCCTCTGAGAAAAAATATGCTTCATACACATGTTCACTATCCTCATTTGCCCACACCAATCAAGTTTAATTGCTCAGTTAAATTGCCTGGTTACCTCAATTTGGAGACATTCAGCTGTTTCTATCATTTATTCTCACACCAATACTCAACTTTCTCTAATAATAAATGGCTGCTCTTCCATGCCTCTTGGCTAATTGTTCAATTACAAGGGTGTGAGCAGTTCTGGCATTTGAAAGACATGTGAAAGGCCACTTGTGAACAGCCCGGGAACACAGAATCAATGACATTTATACATTACGTGTTGTTTCTATGCTTTGTAATAGTAAGTGTATTAAAGTACCAATAGGTAGAAGAAAACTTTTAAAAGTAACATCCACATTTTTTTCTCTCTCAATGACTCCAGTTTAAACCTTCTTAGTTTTCTAGTCCAACTAGATCATTTTTTAACTGTCTCTCAGCAAACTCATCCTGCAGTAATATTCGCTCTCCCATCAGTCCCTCTGAAGCCAAAGCTTCTACTCTAATACTGCAGTGGAGAAAATGGGAGACTTGGGGCTGAGCAGGTTTAATGTCAAAATTCATAGTGAAAATGACTGTAGGACTCACCTCAGGACCACATGCTTTATCTTTGGAGAAAGAGATCCCCATTACCTTGATCCCTCTAAGTAGATTGTGAAACAAGAGTGTGTGGAGGACTGTTGTCTTTTTCCTTTTTTTTCCCCTGACACCATATTTTTTACCTTTTTTTTTTTTTTCCTTCAATGTCTCACCTTCTGTTTTCATTTGTGTTCTCTTTAGATAACCTTTTTCTCCCAACTCTTATCCTCTACCCCCATCTGATGTCCCTTTCCCCTCTATCTTGATTCCTTTTTGTAAAGTTTCCTCTCCTTCCACCTCTGTCTTTCTAGTTTTTCCCTCTTTCTACTGGCTTTTTTTTTTTTTTGTACCCTCTTATCTTCCTTCTCTACTTCTCCTCTCTGAGGACTCTCTGCCTTTGGCTTTTTCCTGTAGATTGGGCTCAATGGTACCCTTCATGAATGCTGATTATCCTGGTCAGAGCTCTATGAGTATTACACCAGCTGAGTAGCTCTTCATTTGAATCATGCCTTGCAGGCATTTAGCAGGAAAGGAGTGTCGCATCCAACTTTGACTGACAGCTGACTGGCAGGCAAGAAAAGCAGCCACCATCTCTCATGGGAATGCTCAGAAGCTTGCAGAGGGAGATAAAATGTCAAACCACTGTGATCTGCAGTCTTTGCTAAGAGGCTTGAGAGATCAAACTAGATCAGACACAGTCCCATTTTAGTTTGGAAAACTAAGCTGTATTGTTTCTGTTTTGAATGTCATCAATAGCATAATTTCTGCATTCCGCAAGAGAGACTCCTATATACTACAGCACCTTGGGCAGTATAGACTCTCTCTAGACTTACCACAGGTGCATTAGTTCTACAATTCACGTAAAGATTGTTACCTACATGGAGGTCTGCTGCTCAGGGAGATAGATATTCTCAGAGTTAAGCTGCAATTATTTTTTTATTATTATTTTTACAGATCCTTTTCTAACTGTCAGCACGCTTTGAGCTTAGAAATTTTCAGCTGCCTGTTGCTTCTTAGTGTACAAGCAGAGTGTGCTTCAACTCTTTGTAATAGCACTGCTTGTGGTATTAAGGTCATGCTAGAGAGCCCCCAGTGGCACCACAAAACCCAATCGGAAAATTGCTGCAGCACCGTTGTGTGCAGTGGGGAATAAAAAGGGAAATGGTTGCCTTTTGCTGGGTAGAGAGAATCCTCACCAAAATATGGGTATGCTGAATCCTGAATATCTTGGACCAAAACCTCTCCTGGTTTATATAGTTTGACTAGCAAAATTAATGAGCATGAGGGAAAATGCATACTACATTTTAAAGCTAAATCTGGCCCTGACAACCCTATAATTAAGCTGCATTATTTCCAGACAAAAATAAAAAGAAAAATCTTTAACATAATTGTGCATAATTGGCCATGGGACTTGCTGGTTAAATGAGGAACTTCCTCATTTGTTGTTGATTAAAATTTGAAGCTGAAGTGTACTAATCTTTCTGCTGAACTACTCCTTAGCAGAAGCTGGGCAGACAAGAAGGCAAACTAAAAGTTGTAACAGGCATTGTTCCTACCTACTTGCTATAGCTGGCTTTCCAGCGTTTCCAAAATCAAAACATAGATGCGTATGAAAGAATCTTACCTTGCCAACATATTGGTAGTCGGTTCCTGTGTATTCCTCCAATAAAAAGAACTGATTCCACATCCAGCTCCTTTTGGAACGATGGACTTCTCGCCTGCTGTTTCCAGACAATACCAAAACCTTTTCCTTTTCTGGAAAGCCACTAGTCCTTTTGGATAATGGAGTCAAGAAACTTTGGTGGGGCTGACCAGCCCAAAACAGCAGCCAGAAGCAATGGTAAGTTCTCATCACGGCAACACAAGAAGGTCTAAATAATGACTTTTTGTCTTGTCCTCAAACTAACCTACTTTACTGCACTGAATCCAATCTCATGCTGTCTTCCTTCTTTAAATAGTTTTTGCAGTCTCAAAGGATCTCTGAAAAAAAAAAAAACCAACAACTTTCTGAGAATTTTCAAAGGTACTTAACATTCATCACTTCAGCAAGTAAGTCAAAAAACTAGAAGAGCCATAGTGATTGTTGAAAAGCTGGGCTGTTTCTGGTTCAAAACGTTACAAGTGGTCCTTCAAATAATCTGAGTGAACATATACTGAGTAGGAGGAAGGAGTCCTGATGTTTGGGTTTGTGGGGGGTTTTTTCCCCTTTAACTCCATTTACTTCCGTTCATCGACTAAGACAAATAAGGCATTTCCCTTTTTACTGCCTGAAGTTTGGGATGTAACTGATTAGTTGCTAACTGGGGATCCTGATGAGGTTACCTTATTACATCAAAGAAGGGCTAGCAAGAGTGCATACTGTCTTCCCAGGAGGCATTCTGTTGCCATAGTTATGAGCTGAAGAGCCTGGACTTAGATAACTCCAGGATTTTTCCCTCACATTTAAGGAGTTTTGCCTCTGACTTCATTTAGGAAGGGTCAGGTAAACAGGTTAGTGAAATTAATGTGCATATTTGTCAATGTCTCCCACATACTAGAACTCTTTGATACTCAGTAGGAAGTGGACATTTTAGTTTTCTCAGTTACCTACTGCCAGAGTTTTGTACTGAGTTTTGGATCTTTAAATAGTTATGTACGTAAATGCTTTCATTAATAACTTCTAAAAATAAAAAAAAAAAAATCAGCTAGTTCATTGCTACCTGTGGGTTCTTGCTAGCTACTGCTTCCTACTGTTATTAATACTAAATAGTCAAACTTAGTATTAATATTTTCTTTCCAGGTTGCTTTGTGGGGAGGTTGGGGCCTGCCCAGGTGAGTTAATTAGTGCCCTGAGCAGTGGCAGCCTTGGCGAGCTGCCATGTAACAGCACACCCGTCATGATCTGTGCTTGGAGTGCAGATATGAAAAGACAGATGAGACAGTAGCTCTGGCTGTGCACATGTGGATCACCTTATCGGGGAGGCAAGGTCTGAGGTAGGGAGCACTGCATATGAGCAAACCTATTATTTTGCTATTAGTGCAGTCTGTATGGATTGCTGAGGTGCGAGGGAGCAAAAATCATCACTTGACGGGCTCCCCAGTGCTCGTCTCATTGCCCCTATGGCCAAATCCAACAGTGGGGCTCCATACTTCTGTTCCTTCATGTAATGGTTCCTGAGCAGTGTTGCCTGGAGCAGCATTACCTAGACAGGATTTGTACCAGCCTTTTAAAGGATCAGTCCTTCAAATGCCAATTGCCAGGAAACAATTATTCCTGCGGGGGAATTTTCTGCACTTGAAGTCAGCTATATTTCACAGCTCTGATGTCATGGGAGAGGTTTTATAGTAGCTCATGCTGAAATATAGCTCACAGAAATGATATCATAGCTGTGAAATACAGCCTTTTACTCTTGTCTGCAGAGATATGTCCAAAATGCTGAAATAAGGGCATGATCCTGTAATGTCCTTCTTGACTGGGTAGTCTCCATGAAGCAGCAGAGCAGCTAAGCCCCGGCAGCTTCCCTGTGAGTGGTAAGAGAGGAGTCACACCTTTACAGACCTTGGCTTAAGCATGCAATTGGGGTAAGTACCAACTGAAGTCCAGGGTGTCTTTTGCCCTATAGGTGCTGAAAACTGTTTTCTGGGTCATAGTGATAAATTCACTTGAGTGAATAAAAAGGACAGCTGCACTATACTCTGAGCTGAGCCTTTAGTAAAGAGTGAGCTCCTGTGTCTCTTAAATGCCATTTTGTGCTCCAATCCCAGTGTCTCATGTTCCAGAGATGTCTCTGCAATGTAATAGTTTTTCTCATGCAATCTCCTTCCTCTATTTTGAACACAAGTCATTCACCATGGATATTTTGTGGATGTAGATATGCAAATATAACTGATGGGACCTTGGGATGGGGGCTAAAATCTTTGTTTTCTTCACATTGCACAAAGGCAATAAGACAAAAGGGGTGGTTTAAACATGGCATTTCTCTCAACCGTCAGCTGGTCAGCTGGTTAATCTACTGTCAAGAGTAAAAAACAATTTTACTCTACAACAGCCTCAGAAAACTGGCTTAGCTCTGTCAGCTCAAATATATAGCAAATCCATGCTTTTTATGGGATAAGAAGGTATCTGCACACCCAAGCTTAAAAAAACCTCCCAGTTTAACTTTAGGAATGATGATTGTTAACATAAAAGCAATATCACCTGCAGTCACAGAACTGTCTTCAGTGTGACAAGTCGCAGATTTAAAGTTTATGTTCATGTCTCTTTGAAGGATCAAAACCTCAGACAATTGTTTAATCACTATAAATATCAACTTCAAAATTATTTCCCCTAGGTGATGATATTCATAGTCAACCTTTCTGTTCACCCTTTCCCCCAGTATCTTGTTAACATAGGTAATGTCTTAATGCCACGAATGTGAGAATTCAGTGCAAATTTACACCTTTCCAGAGAAATACTTAATTATTTCAACTATAAATCAAAGAGAAAATATGCCCATTGGAGTCACTCCTACGAAGCAGGGAGCTCTGCCCTGGAGATGCCTTTCTGGAATAGTGACAGGCACCAGGTGCAGGTTCTTGACATGAGGAACCCCAAAGAGGTTCCACCTCTGCTCTCACTAAGCACTGCAGGTTGTGCTGCTCTTCCCAGTTGGTGATTAAATAAACCAGACTAACAAAGGACCTTCCCATGAGAGGCATCAGCAAGGAGAGAGAAAACATTTTTTATTCATTCCTTTCTGTTTCATAATACTCCCCTCTCAATAGACTCTTAAAGGAATATGCTTTATAAAGTGTCCTAGACTCTGGACACAAGCATAATTTATTTTCAGATCCCATGCATTCAATTACGTTTCTGTATGTCTTTATACATCTCGTTATGGGCTGCTGATTATTAGATTTTAAATAGCCTCTAAATATGTAAACAACCATCAGTTTTTCTAAAGTTTCTGACATAACCTTTATTCAAACTGAAGTGCCAGTATAATAGATCTTTTATTCCCTAGTCATCTAGGTACCGTTTCATTGCTTGAGTGTTGGGTGCAAAGCTTCACACATTAGGATTAAGGTCCATTAGGACACTGGAATGAGCATTAATTGTATTTTCAGGAACTAATAATGTATTGTTATTGTCACACTGCGACTGAGTGAGGAGGTGAAAGTTAATAGATGATATAGCATAGTAATTTAGGAAAATGAGCATGGGAAATGATACTGATATACCCTGGGTGAGTGTAATATGGATCTGAAAATCCAGCTAACAGGAATAATTAGGTTTAGTTTTTGTTGGTTTTTTTTCATTTATGTGACACAATAAATTGCATCCATCCTCATGGAGACTGCTTAGGCTCTTGAGGAAAAATACACAGAGAGAGAATAGACCCCGCTCTTTCATTCTAGCAGATTACACTATGAATGCAAAATGTATGTGCTTTTACTGCCCCAAAATCAGGTCTGATTTACGGTTGCTGGTGGAAAGATGCAGACTAGTCCCTGGCTTCATCAACAGCTGTATTATATGAAGTGTCTACCACTGCCTTTGGAAGAAAAGGAGGGTTCTGCCCTGGAAGCTTGAATTTATATTTAATTTTGTAGAAGATGTTGGGGTGCACTAAATATATTCTGATATCATATCTTCTAGATGCTTACCCAGACAGCACCAATTGTATTTGCCAGGCAAATTGACCCTGCCTAAATCCCAAACAATTATACAGAGCACACTGCCAGCCACAGCAACTGGACTGCAGGCTTTAGCTTCACAGTTTCCCTGTGCAGGAGTCAGTTGCTAGTCCCCTGGCAAGACCATGCAGTGAGAGATACTCTCCACACTCGGTGTGGTCCTGCTGGAAGGACCTCCCCTGGCTCAAACATCAGATGAAAGTGTCTAACACATCAAGCCTGAGAGAGGAAGACATCAACAACACTTCATTGTCAAAGGCTGAGGAATGAAAGGTGGGGAAAGCATTAATGAGGGAGGAAGATAATAGTTAAGCAGAGGGTCCTGTGTTTGCTGTGTAAGGTGTGATTGTGCTATGGTGTAAGGCATGCTAGGTAAGGATCTGGTGATTATTTGCTTGGGTTTTACCTTGTTGCAAAGCTGTGCCAAAGAAGCAATGTCTAAGTCCCTAAGAGAACCTGAATGCCCCAGAGGAGCCAGTACCCTAGACTGTCCTTGGGGCTGTCCTCACAAATGTGAAGTATGTGGTTCTGCTACCCTCCAGGCAATACTGCAAGGAGACGATAAAGGCTGTAAGGAAAATCTGCAGGAAGATTATTTTCTCATGACAGGGTGTGTGTGTGTGGAAGGTTAAAATAGCAATAGTTGCACAAAGAAAAGAAAATATTCTAACTAACTTCAACAAATAGAGGCTTCCACATTTATCATATTCACTTATTTTCAGTGTCATATTCATATATTTTAATATATCACATTGATACATTTTGATATATAGTGAAGAATTCCGTGCTAGATGTTTTCAGTAATAGCTAAGTTTCATGTGCTCAGAAGCTGTAACACTGCAGATTTGTCCATAATTAACTTGGACTTAAAAAGCAGTTGTTGAGTTGGAGCTTACTTTGCAGTTATGTCTCTCTTATGACCAGTCAGATCTGAAAGTCTCCATCTAATAATTTTCTCAAGTGTGAATTAGCTTTTACAGTTCTGAAATCCAAATGACCTTTTTTCTTCATTGTCCATGAGGCATTCATTTGTAAATATCAGTCATAAAGAGAAAAAAATGTCAAATTTTCAGTGTAAAGATAGCTGATGAAATTTTAGTCTTCTGATGTTATTTTTTTAATATCTTTGTTATATAAACCCATATGCTATAGCAATCATTCTTGTAAACATACCTGTGAAATAACAAAACAGAACAGAGACAGGAGAGAATTCAAACTGAAAGATTTGTGGTTTTAAACTAGAGGTACTTTCTGAAGACATCAAATACACAATGTAATTGCAGCCAGCAGTGGTTGATTATAGTGTCTTTCAAAGTCATTTTTTTATTCAGCGCTCTCAGCAGGAAAAAAGGTCCAGAACTATAAAAATAACTAAATGCAGTAGAAATGTTAAGATAACTACTACCTCCATCCTGCATTGGGATCTATTAACATGGTGCTTTTGAACAATGCAACTGCTTTATCCCTAGTGAACCTGAATGCACATGAACACCAGCATTCACAAAAGCACACATTGACAAAGGAGGGAAAGCGAGAAGTGTATCTCCTTCTTTAGTTCATGAATGGTGGCAGCAAAAGATGACTATATGACTTTATTCAGTAGCTGGTGAGTGAATTGATGTTGATGTTTGTCTGCTCTCAGATATTTTGATTTTTTTTCACCTGGCATTTGAAAAGAGCCTTAGTGTCATCTTGTTTCAGAGATGCCCACTCTAAGCCTCTGTATTTAGCTACACTGGGAGGATATCTTTTATCCACTGTGTATAAACAGTCTCAACACACATGATAGAGGAATGGTACAGAAAAGAAAATCTTGTTTCCATTGTACAGTTGCGTTAAGTGACTTTTCTGTGGCTGTTCAAGAATATCTGTGGCGGGGCTGGAATGTGGACTTAGATTTTCTGTGTCATACAGCAGCATTTTAATCACAAGGTTATTTTTCTTCCTTTCTGATGGTGTGCCATTCCAAGGGATAATATCTGTGCTTTAACTACCACGTGTACCTTTGCTGCACATACTGGCTGGACATTAGTGTATGCTGGAGGGTGTGTGGACACTGTAGCTGGAGCATCAGAAAAAGGATCTGATGTTCACTGGGTGTTGAGGCAAGAGCATTAACTGCTGCAAGAGCAGCAACCTTACGTAGGTGTCACAGGTTAGTCACCTCCGCAAACAGCTATATGGAGGATGAAGGACAGACCCAGCTCTAGGTGATGTTGTCCTCTTCGTGAGCTACCTCTGCGTGGCATTAACAGGAAGCAGGATCTGGTCTTGCCAAAGGCTTCTAGCCTCTTCTGCCTTTTGCAGATGATGTGGGGTCAGGCTTCCATGGTATTTCATTGTCCCCCTGCAGAGGGAAGCATTGTGCTAATGCTGCGTTATCATCTAAAATGGGGGACATGTATGTGACTAGCAGGTAATACAGAATAATACTGTAAATTATATTAAGATGTTCCTTGATGGATAGAGGACTAAAACAGTTAAGCAATCAACGACATGTAGTAGGATAACAAATCGGTAGCACTCCTACTGCTGTGCATATCCGGTACGTGGGTCTTTTATTCCTGATCAATACCTTAATGGCAGAGAATAGCAGATGTGCATGGAATCATAGCCAAAGGGTCTTCAGCAAAAGTATCCTTGAAGCCATGAAAATGCTGTAGGAAAACCTTATTCATTGTTGCAGTACTTGATGGAAGTCTGCAGTGTTGTCATCCTGTTGTGAAAGCTACTGTTGTTCTCAGACATGCAATAAGCTACTATCAAACTTGCAGTAGCTTTTATAAAGTTGAGGTTTCCTCTAACCCTATTTATTTATTTATTTATTTATTTTAGGATAGGGAACGAGCAGGCTCTTCAAAGCAGGAGTGTCATCAAAAAGAAATTCAGTCTACATTATGCATCGAAATTTTATGTCTGAAAAGAAGCCTAGCCTTCCTACCCAGTTAATAGAAAAAGGTGGACTCTTGGGTGATTTGAAGTGCTAAGTTAAAGCATTGTGTCTCTCCACTGAAAAAGCTACATGGTTTGAATACCTCTACTGTTTGTTTTTAGACTCTGGTACTTGAAAGTCTCCTAGGCAGGCTCTTAGAAGTGATCAGTGACTTTTTAGGCTTTTCACTGTAAAGCAAAAATACAGCTATTTTAAACAAGACCTCATTCTGAGAAAGGTATGACATGCCACCACCCAAGAATCTCTAGTAAGGTAACTTTTCCAAATGTTTAGACACATTAAAGAAAACCTGGTCAGCTTCTCCCTGAAAATTGTTTTTCTTAATGAAGGTGTGACAGCCCGTTTTGCTTTTTCTATACACATTCAACCTACCATTTATTAGGCATGTCCCTCCATGCCATCAGAGGAAAATTATCCACAGGCTCCCATAAACGAGACAGAACCATAGGCAACAGATCCTTTCTATGCTGATCAGCAATTACTCAAAGCCAACGTGTCAGCGATACTCTCGAAGCACAAGAGAAAAATCTGGGCTTGCAGCTGCTTTAGTGGCATTGCAGTTCTCCCTCAAGTACTGCAGTGTGATAATGAAGGCAGAGGCTATACTGCCACATGCATAGCCAGGAATAAAAGAAAGGAGGTGATAAGATTTCTTTTTCAACAGGCACCAGCATATCCTTCTCTCAAAGACTGACTATTTTTGACAGTAGTAATTAGGAAGTACAATAACAGACACAAGTAAAAGAAAATTCTTTGATGGGAATGTTTTGGTTGTGCTTTGGGCAGTATATATTGTTGTCAAACATGACATTAATTGCTAAAATCCTGATTTATTTCCTACAGAAGAAACCTACAAACAGAGATAACAGAATTGTTACAGCAAGTGGTGCAACTGAGGGCAAATGCATAATCACAGTTCATCTGATTCTAATTCAGGCATATTAGAGCTTATGCACTTTTCATATGCACAAAAGAGATTGTTCTTTTTTATTTGCAACTGTCTGTAACTTCAGATTTCTAGGATAGCTACAATCCCACATGTGATTGCTACTTTCTTTTTTTTTTTTTTTTTTAGCGACCCTAATCTCTTCTGCCTACCTTTTGTAGTTCCCCCTTACAGGGACTCTCCTTGCCACCCCCGTTCCCGCGTGCCCCATTTCATCTGTGGTAGAGCAAAGCAGTTGTCTGTCTTAAGCAGTTTTCCATTCACCAGCTGCTGTTTGCTTCTTTCTCCCTGCTAGAAGCTCAGTGCTAACTATATTTTTCTTTACTTCTTGACAGAAGCACATGCTGATTTCCCACTCTGAAGTTAGGCAAAAACTGTTGATAGGTGGGACATAAGGTACTGGACCTGAGGAGGATAGAAACAGCTAAACTTTGGCTTTGTATTTGATTGTCAAGGGCTTTCTTATTTCTCATAGATGTTCATGGTCATTTACCACTGTGAAATGGATGCAGAGTGCTACCAAATCAGAAATGCCTGCAACGCTCGGCTTTCCGTGGGCAAGCTAACTCCATTTGTGCAAATACGCTCCAACAGGAGCAATCAACTGGAAAATGGAGGGATGCCCATTAAGACTCATTTCATTAAGAATGTGCTATTAAAAGAACTGTAGATTAGTAGGTCATGTCTCTTTTCTGATGAAAGAGTGTATTATTTCTTTGATTGTGATAGTAACTGTCTATATTAAAACGCTACAGCTTCTTTAAAAGCCTCTTAATGTTACCCCTATTAACTGCACAGCTTAAGAAGCTGTAGCAAAATAGAGAAGAGCTAATCTGTGGGCCTCCTTCTCAGATCTCTAGATCTTACCTGGGATCCTATTAAGGATCTAGGAGATCTCAAGCAGGGCTAGACTGGACAACAGAGGGTGGAAATACCCATGCCAAGTCCCCCTGGGCTATCCTGATGGCTGGCATTAAAAAAAGCTGCAGCAGTGAGAGGGACTGATCACTTCTGAGTGACTTCAGAGTTACTAGGACTGGATAATGACTATTAAAATGGGAAGAAGGCATGCTTGCAGTTCATCCAGGGTGAATAAATACCATGCCATGATGTCAGGGATGTTCTAGCAGTCTGACTACTAGGACATTCTTGTCCAGGCAGGGTATTTATTCATCATACAACTGCATGCCAGAAGCATCTACACTCTGCCTGGGACTTCAGGTGAGGCAATAAACTACCTCTTCAATGTGTATTTCCAGCCACGATGACTCATTACTTAAGTGAGTTTTTGTGAACAGTGAGTGATGTTTCTGAAACTCTTGAAATTTCTTGAATAGGAAACATGCATACTTGCTTTTCAAATCACTAATCTGAGAGGTGGCTTTCTTCTTTGAAAAGGGCCTTTTAATATGATTTTGCTAGTAATTTTATGTTTCTCAGAATATGAAAATGTATAAAAGAATAATGTTACTTGTGACTGAATAGCTTCTGAAGTATTTAATAATGCTACTTATGTCACTAGTTCTTTGAAAAACCTTAATGAGTTGTTTAATTAGGAATATTGACGAAAATTGAATCATGATTTTTTTTTTTTTTCTCTTAGTTCACACAGCTCTGCATACATACACTGTGAACATCAAAAACTATACAGGTTACTAACCCCTTTGCTTGTATTATTAAAGCATCCTCCTCTGGGCATTGAAGCCAGTAAGAAAGTTCCTTTTAGTGATATGTCATCAGATGCCCGTTTTCTTACTCTTAAGATTGCTTCTTAAGAGTAAGAAAAAAAAAAAACCAAACCAGGAAAGATTCTGATTGACTTAAAACAATTGGTGTTCATAGTATTGTTAAATTCTTTGCAATTATATGTAGAATCTCTTTGGGATATAAATAAAGGTTATATGTTTTGGAAGAGGGGTCTCTAATGGAATTACTGAAATCTTCCTTTTGTGTAATGGAGACTTGAATATGATGCTTTATTTTTAAAATCTGTTCCAGGCAGACTCTTTGCTATTGTTTTCCATGCAAGGGAGTGGGAGCCATGCTGCAACTCTTTAACTATATTGTTAATGCTAAATAACTATGTGATCATCATATGCAGCTAATTGGGTATTAGAAGCTTCTAGGACAGCCCTGTTTGAGACAATTGAAGGAGCTAATTCTAAAAATACAAAATGTGTAATGCAAGTGGTTGTTCTTGGTCCAGGATTCAGCAGAACATTGCTCTGTGCAAGCCACTGAAGATGGCAAAAACAGTCTTCTTTGCTTAGTGGAGTTTTGGTTTTGATTTTGAATTAATTCCACGGTGTTGCCAGGATTTATAGCCAAGATCAAAAACACTGGATAAGTGGTTTGGGAGGAGCACAATTAAACTATTTCTGCATAAAGTGTGCTTTCATGTTTGTAAACAGATGCCTCTGTTTAAGAAAACCAAAGAGATACTAATCTGGACAAGAGAGACTTCTTTCCTATTTCAGAAAATCCTTTTCATCTAAAAGGTATTCGCTGAAGTTAGTGCTCAAGTAAAGTATTTCCAATAAGAAAAGAAACTTGACCAGTTGAGGTGTCAATGCAATCTCTGACACTACTCTTCACATCAGAGAGGGGTAAGTCTTCTATTCTTCCATTAGTGGAAAGACTATTCCATATGTCTTAAGTATTTTCTTGAGCGAAAATGAAACTTCTCTAATGATCTTACAGAAAGCGGTAAACCTAAACAACCAGCCTCAGTCTTGTTGAAACTGATGAGAATTTCATGTCATTAGAGCCAGCACGTCATTCCTAATTTTTTTAAATGCTTTTTAGTTCTACTATTGCTTTTTTTCAATTGTTGCTATTCTTTTTATTGGCAAAATTTCTCTTAGCCTGATTTTAATGACTACAGCTGAAGACAATGGAGCTTAAGTACCACATGAAGTGACAAAATGTTTACTGACTGTATCTAAAGAAATCCATGCTTTTGCAACAAAGGATGCATTTAATTAAATCTCAAACATTCCTAAAAATTGCACTTATTTGCACGCATAATATGTTCCACCCCAGTTTCTTAAATATCACATGCACTTCTAGTGCATTGTGACTGTTGTCAGCTTAGGCTGTTTCCTTCTGGAGAGATAGAAGCCTCCTTCCTGTCAAGGTCACTTAGCTTTGATCCTAAAGTCCTCCCACTTTCTGCTTTCCCGTTTTCTTTTCACCTCTAACTATGAGCAAACTGATGTAAGCTGAAAATTGTCAAATTGCCCCGAAGGCAAACATGAGTGTTTATTCACCTGTCTAAGGTATCCTCATAGTCTCAATTACCAAGGAGTTCGATCACTTAATAATCTTTACTGTATTTATCCTCAGAGTGATTTGTGAGAATTGCAAAGTTACCATTCCTGAAAATGGAAACAGAGTGAATGTAAAAACCAGACCTTCAAAGGCATTTAGAAACCTAACTCTTGCTGCAGTCAGGTCAATGGCATTTAAGACTCTCAGCCCATTATGTTACAGCACTAAATCAAAACCAGAAGACAATATGGAAACCAAAAAATCTGAGGAATCATTGTAAACTTAGCATGGATAAACTCATAAATACATATACATGTATCCTTCTCATTACTCTAAGATTTCATGTATTTCTACTTAAGTCTTGACAACTTTGTTTTTAATGATTTTTTTCTTAAATAAGCTGGAAGACGTTTATGGTTTTATGATATTTCTCACCTGCTAGATGAAGACAAATTTCAAAACAAAATCAAAATTACACCAGCAGTTTATTAGCTTCATCTACACATTATCTGTTTAATTGATTGTCTTGTAATTAAATGTTGCTTCTTCCATTACATAACCAATCCATAATTTATCTGTTTTAAACCAGAAATTAGATTCTTTCTCCTATTTAAAGCCCTTGCAATTTAGCAACAGTGCAGGTGTTAGGTACACACAGGTAATATGAAGGGAAGTCTGCCCTGGAGTTATCTGCCTCTGCTCCCTCCCCATAATCTCTAACCAATACCCCTTTCTTCTGATTTACTGCATGTTATTTTACACCGTAGGTTGTAAGAGGAATTATTTTCAAGCATGGGCACTTACAAAGCAGTAGGGATTATCCAAGATTCAGGCTGTCTATGAAAAAATATGGTATTTCATTAAATGGGCAATCTAAGATTTATGATTTTAGATTTTTATTCCTTTCTTTTTATAAATGCCTGAAGTTTGTCAGAAGTGTGATATATTGTCACTTAGTACCATATTCCAAGTGCTGAGCTTACATGTGTATATATAAATATATGTATGAAAAATATATATTTATGCCTGCACCTGTGTGCTGTACACTACTACCTATACTAGTAATGGCTATAGTAATGCTACTATTGCTGGTGGGAATTGAACTTTGATTTCAGTGCT
This sequence comes from Strix aluco, assembly GCF_031877795.1. Taxonomy (NCBI): domain Eukaryota; kingdom Metazoa; phylum Chordata; class Aves; order Strigiformes; family Strigidae; genus Strix; species Strix aluco. Next base: position 90,264,174 of record NC_133931.1, on the reverse strand, counting down.
GAATGGCTAAAGCATTTACTTGACGTTAGTACACAGAATAGGATGGAGGCTTAAAACCACAAGGCTTTGAAATGAAAGTGTGACTTGAAATGAAAGTGTGACTATCAGATGTAAATAGAGCTGAGCGACTTCAGCTTGAAAGAAAACCTCCGGTGTTTGGTGGAATAACATATAACACTTTGCAGTTCATCTGACTGTAACTGGAAAAAGATCAGGTAACCAGAGTTTACTGACAAAAGCATTGATGTAATTGGTATGTACAAGAGCACCTATACGTCAGCAGTACCAGTGTGAACACAGCTTTTGTAGCCCTGAACCTTAGGAAATAAGATATTGCCATTGCTACTGAAGAATGGCAGATTTTGTTTTACCTTAACACAGGCCACTTCAGGTCTTTTCTGGTCCTAAGCTTATGTTAGCTTGTTTTATCTGAACAAGCAATTGCCCAACAGGTGACTGGTGTCCAACTTATTTTTTGTGTTAGCTTAACTCTGTCAAATTGCATGGTTTGTGAATATTCTGTAACTAAAGATAGGCACCAATTAAAAAAGAGATAGCAACAGACTGTGTGAAAAACCCCAGCAGACCCAGGACCGAAGAGGAAGAAAGTCTTACCATCAACAGCATACTCCTCCCAGGGAGGAACTTAGGGTTATAATTATTTGCTGTTGCTACTCATAAGAAAGGTGAATGTGATGTGACAAAAAGAGGTAGATACCAGGAAGCTGATGACTGAAAAACTGGATTGTACTATTAATTGGAATTAGCAATAATTAGAGAATATGGACTATAAATATATCTTAACTGGACTTAGAATAACTGTTTGATTCATTTTACTGTTGAAACATTAATTAGACTACCAATAAACTCTAATTGTTGGCTCTGCATATAAGGTGTGCTCCCCTGTGCCCATAATGAGATTTTGACTGTAACACTCTTTGTCATATGGGCAATTTTTATGCAGCAGAAGTGTGGAAAAAGGGAAAATAATGAGAAATAGCAGCAATGAGAAAGAGAAGGAGTGGCAGCAAAGAGGCTCCTAGCTTGGCAGTGCTTCAGAGCTGGGACACAGCTGGTTATCCAGCTGTAAGCCTGGGACGCAGCCAGATGAGGAAGACTCAGGGCACACCCCCCAGATGTACCCTTTCACTGCATTTATATTAAGCTCATGCCAGTGGCACTCTGACATATGGTGGACTGGCATCATAGGGGTCAGGTATTTTCTGAGGCTCTAGCCCTGCAAGGAATTTGAGTGGGTGTCCCTCCCCTGTGCTGTCCGCTTGGAGCAGCATCGAAGGCAGGGGACTGTTCTGCAGTCATGAGGGCTGTGATCACCCTCTTGGTCACAGCATCAATTTTGCTCTTGAAGCAGTCCCCTATTCTCAGCAGTTTTGCACCTCAGGGACAAGCCCCATGCCAAAACAGACAGCATCAATTCAATAGTCAGGGCTGACTGAAATTTGGAGCCGCATCACAGAGGTGCAGCCTGTAATTTGGAGGCCTGACGGAAACGTGGATGAGGGTGACTTTAAGCAGTCTTGCTTTCTGGCATGCTCTGGGGACTGAAGTGGCCCCTGACAAAGCCTAGGTAGTCCTGGGAGCTCTGTGGTCACTACAGCAGCCTGTGCTTTGCTGCTTAGTCTCTACCTCCCCAAATCTCTGCATCCAGAAGCTGCAGTCCAAGACCATCCTGGACATGTTTCTTGGGCTGATAATATATGTGAGCAGAGTTGCCGGAATTCAGTTCTTGTGCAAAAGATGAAGTTTGGGAGAATGTGTCCTTCCTGGTGGTGTCTGGGGCTTTTAAGGTTCCTTTAACAGCTTCTTAAACAGACCCTTTAGTAGAAAAAGGGAATCTGAGAGAGTGATGGATGAGTCCCTATTCGCATCCAACTGCAGTGTGACACACGAGTTGGTTTTCTCAATCATAAAAAAAGAAAACAACAACATGCCTCACTGCTCTTGAAAGATAAACAGGGAAAGAGAGCATTTCACTTCAGTGGAGTTGCATACCCATTGGACTGACATGGTGGGGAAAGGGCCAGGATGAAGTTCCTGTGGGGGCTACCATTTAAAAGGCACCTGAGTCATGCATCCTGAATAAGCATATGAAGGAAAATTAGTTGTCTTCAAGGAAAAATAGCAATGTCTTGCCAGCCTTGCCATTCCTTCTCAAATGGGGGAGTACAATTTATCATCCCTGCCTAAACCCTGCATACTGAGTTAAGCCTAACATTTGGATTTATTAATAGTACAACTTCTCTCCTCCATTCCCCCAGGATAAGAATTCAATCTTTTTTCCCAGGAGCTGCATTTTTATGCATACTTATGGGCAGGCAAGGTTTGCAGAAGGTGACTCCCTACAGAAAATGTGTGGCTTCTTAATGTCAATTTGTTCCTGCATTTGCTGGAGGACCCCGTAGTAATCTGCATAAATACTTGCTGTAAATTGATAACAAAATATGATGTCCTAGAAAGTAAACACTAGCGTGAAACACAAGGGAAAAGGGAAAAATAGTCCCCATTCCATTTAAAATTAGCAAAGTTGTTAGAAAATGGAGATATTTCCCTTTGTGTTCTGAAGTAATTTATAACATGGTGGGTTTTTTTATTACAGCTGTTTGGTGAGTGGGATGGGAAAGAGATAATTGATGAATGTGCTTTTTCTTATGTGGGGGGATGTAAGCACAGCTTGTGGCTGGGGGAGAAAGGAAGATTAATTGTCAGTTGGTCTATTGTGCAAAACTTTGACAAACTTCTACAGTGTGGAATCTACACTTCTTAAATGTCTCTTTTTCTTTCCCTGGATATATGTGAATGTACTATTTGTAGTTCTAGGTGAGGCAAGGAAGACTGTTAAAATGCAAAACTGCAGGAAGAAAATCAGAAGTAGAATGGATCACCATTTTACTTCTGAACATTTCAGAGCTTGGGAAGGATGGGAAAGCAAAGGCAGACAACTTTGTCTCAGTCAAACAGAATTTCCCCTTGGGTTTAAAAGGGAGTGCATGCTGCCATCACATCTCTTTCAGCCTCTGTGAGGGGATAGTACCCCATGAGCACTTTGAGTATCTAACCTTATTCCTCATACATTTGACTGGGTAACATCAACCTTGCCGCTGTGGGTCCTCTTCTGCCTTTTGCCTGCAGCTGCACTTGTTTTAGTCATGATTAGCTTTTTTTTTTTTTCCTGAATTGCTTCTAATTGCACTTTAAAGCTGTTGTATCCTACTTTATTTTCATCCTCATAGTAGAAGGGCAAAATCTATAAATTCTATTTTAGACAAGGAAAAAAGCTCTGAACAATTTTTTAAACTGTTTTTCTTACTTGCTGTTGTTTATAGGCTTGATCTCCAACCCCATGCTCCAGCTCACCTCTGTACCAAACCACATTAAATCTTAACGAGAAAATCTTTAGGGTGAGATCATAACAAATAAATACCTATTTACCTATGAGTTCTTTCTATTGTTTCTCTCTTTTTATGTGTGTTGTACTATTTCTGTGGTTTGATAGGATCAAAGCAGTCTGGCTTTTGTATTCCCATAGCTGGTCACAGGCTCTGTGAACATTTTTCAAATTCCACCTTCCACCCAGGACATGTACTAGCTCTCAAGGAGGCATAAAGGAAACATCCCAATCCAATGACTGCTGCAGATGTGTTCAATAAAAGAAGAGCTGTAACTACACAAATTACCTTTGCTAAGCTGCAGGGTGCTGCAGAACTCCTGGAATGAGTTTCTCCCTGCCACACTTTTCATTCTCTCTGCTGGTTGTGAATGAATACAAATTAAGAAGAAATCCCTGAAAGAGGTTATAGGCCTACACAAATATCTTACAAGAGAATTTGGCTGCTCACACAGCTTATTTTTTTACATTGCAGAAAGTTTTAGGAAGAAAGGGATGCTACCTCTTTAGAAGCCTGCATGAGTAGGGCAGGAATGTGGGACAATTAGCACAGCCAACTGGCAATTTCATTAAAAGACTTGCAATAATTGCAATAATTTTTTAATCAAAGCCCCAGCTCCTGGAGATGGGTAATTGCCTCCAGGGAGGGAGACAATTGCTGGGGGAGGGGAAAGCTGAGCTACTCAGTCCATCCCACTCCTACCAGCTAGATGTCAGCGACTGCAATAGATGCCTGGAGCCTGGAGAGGGGTCACAGATCAGCTGAAGAGCAGCACAAAGGAATTCCAGCCCGAAAGTCAGCTTCATTTGGGGCCCAACTTAAGAGCCTCTACGCAAGCACACATAGCATGGGGAATAAACAAGAGGAGTTAGAGATGTGCACAAGCCTGCAGGGCTACGATCTTATTGTCATCACGGAGACGTAGTGGGATGACTCCTATGACTGGAATGCTGGAATGGAAGGATACAGGCTCTTTAAGGAATGACAGGCAGGGGAAATGAAGAGGGGGTGTCACCCTCTATGTCAATGACCATCTGGAGTGCATGGAGCTCTGTCTGGGGATGGACAAGGAGCCAACCGAGAGTTTATGGGTCAGGATTAAAGGGACAGCAGGGACAGGAGACGTTATAGTGGCGTTCTGCTACAGGCCACCTGACCAGGAAGACTGAGTGGATGAGGCCCTCTATAGACAGATAGGAGCAGGGTCACGTTCACAAGCCCTGGTCCTCATGGGGGACTTCAACCACCCCAATATCTGTTGGAGGGACAACACAGCAGGGCATAAGCAATCCAGGAGGTTCCTGGAATTCGTTGATGACAACTTCCTTCTCCAAGTGATAGAGGAGCCAGCGAGGAGGGGTGCTATGCTGGACCTTGTTCTCACCAAAAAGGAGGGGCTGGTGGGGAGTATGAAACTCAAGCACAGCCTTGGCTGCAGTGACCATGAGATGGTGGAGTTCAAGATTCTTAGGGCACTGAGGAGGGCGCACACCAAGCTCATTACCCTGGACTTCAGGAGAGCAGACTTTGGCCTCTTCAGAGATCTGCTTGGCAGAGTAACATGGCATGAAGCCCTGGAGAGAAGAGAGATCCAAGAAAGCTGGTTGATATTCAAGGCCTCCTCCAAGCTCAAGAGTGATGCATCCTGACAAAGACGAAGTCAGGTAATAACAGCAGAAGACCTGCATGGATGAACGAGGAGCTGCTGGACAAGCTTGTACACAAAAAGGAAGCCTACAGAGGGTGGAAGCAAGAACAGGTAGCCTGGGAGGAATACTGAGAAACTGTCCAAGCAGACAGGGATCAGGTTAGGAAGGCCAAAGCCCTGATAGAATTAAATCTGGCCAGGGATGTCAAGAGCAACAAGAAACACTTTTATAGGTACATCAGTGATAAAAGGAAGGTTAGGGAAAATGTGGGCCCTCCCCAGAAGGAAACAGGAGACCTGATTACCTGGCATATGGAGAAACCTGAGGTACTCAATGACTTTTTTGCCTCAGTCTTCACCGGCAAGTGCTCCAGCCACACCGCCCAAGACACAGAAGGCAAAGGCAGGGATTGGGAGAATGAAGAACCACCCACTGTAGGAGAAGATCAGGTTTGTGAACCTCTAAGGAACCTGAAGGTGCATAAGCCCATGGGACCTGATGAGATGCATCCATGGGTCCTGAGAGAACTTGCGGATGAAGTAGCTAAGCCACTGTCATATTTGAGAAGTCATGGAAGTCCAATGAAGTTCTCACTGACTGGAAAAGGGGAAACATAACCCCCATTTTTAAAAAGGAAAAAAAGGGAAGACCTGGGCAACTACAGACCAGTCAGTCTCATCTTTGTTCCTGGCAAGATCATGGAGCTGGAAACTATGCTAGGGCACATGGAAAATAAGGAAGTGATTGGTGACAGTCAACATGGCTTCACTAAGGGCAAATTGTGCCTGACAACTTTGGTGGCCTCCTATGACAGAGTTACAGAGCTGGTGGATAAGGGAAGAGCAACTGATGTCATCTATCTGGACTTTTGACACTGTCCCACATGACATCCTTGTCTCTAAATTGGAGACACATGGATCTGACGGATGGATGGACGACTCAGTGGATAAGAAATTGGCTGGATGATCACAATCAAAGAGTTGTGGTCAATGGCTCGATGTCCAAGTGGAAAATGGTAATGAGTGGCGTTCCTCAGGGGTCAGTATTGCAACCAGTGCTGTTTAGCATCTTTGTAGGTGGTATGGACAGTGGGATTGAGTGCACCCTCAGCAAGTTTGCCAATGACAAGAAGTTTGCCTGTGGAAACCTCATGAAATTCAACAAGGCCAAGTGCAAGGTCCTGCACATGGGTTGAGGCAATCCTAAGCACAAATACAGGCTGGGCAATGAGTGGATTGAGAGTAGTCCTGTGGAGAAGGACTTGGGGGTATTAGTGGATGGAAAACTGACTATGAGCCAGCAATGTGCACTCACAGCCCAGATCCTGGGCTGCATCAAGAGAAGTGTGGCCAGCAAGTCAAGGGAGGTGATTCTCCCCCTCTACTCTGCTCTCTTAAGACCCAACCTGGAGTAATGCATTAAGTTCTGGGGCCCCCAACATAAGAAGGACATAGACCTGTTGGAGTGAGTCCAGAGGAGGGCCATAAAGATGATCAGGGGCTGGAGCACCTCCCTTATGAGGACAGGCTGACAGAGTTGGGGTTGTTCATCCTGGAGAAGAGAAGGCTCTGAGGAGACCGTATAGCGACTTTCCAGTAATTAAAGGAGGCCTACAGGAAAGATGGCAAGGGACTCCTTATCAGGGAGTGTAGGGATAGGATGAGGGGTAGTGGTTTTAAACTGAAAGAGGGTAGATTTAGATTAGATATAAGGAAGAAATTCTTTACTGTGAGGGTGGTGAGACACTGGAACAGGTTGCTCATAGAAGCTGTGGCTGCCCCCTCCCTGGAAGTGTTCAAGGCCAGGTTGGATGGGGCTTTGAGTAACCTGATCTTGTCGAAGATGTCCCTGCCTGTGGCAGGGGGATTGGAACTAAATGACCTTTAAGGTCCCTTCCAACCCCAAACATTTCTATGATTCTATGATTGTCGGAGAATCTCCATTTTAATTTAGGAAAGCATGTTTGCAGTCTGATGTTTGCCAAATAATATTTGGAAATATAACCTGTGTCCTAGCCACTCCAGAGCTGGAATGCAATGAAAACCAATCTGTACTTACAACATGTTTTCAATGTTTAAGACAAAATACCTCCTGAGTGGAAAGCCAAACTAATACATGTTGAGGCTGGGCCCCAGATTTTAAAATGCAGCATGGTTAATTCTGGACATTTAAATTCAAGATCCGAAGCATGCTGAGATTGAGAAATAGCAGATGGTAAGGGTCCGTGGCAGCCTGTCATGGGGAGAAGAGTGGATAAGGGTGCAAAATATCTGTTGGGACCAAGAGGAACAGAATAGTCATAGGAAACTATCTGTTAGCTGCATCCCCAGGAGAAGCAAAAGCATGCTTTCTGCCAGGGAATGAAAAGCTAACAGAGAAAAATTACTGTGTTACTGAGGAAAACAGTTTCTTACAAAGATTGATTTACTTCATCTTTTGGCTCCAAAGTGCTATTAAACAGTGTGCTCAAAACTGTATGATAAAACCTGGACCCGGGTTTTGGTCCACAGACAACCCAGACTCCTTCCAGACCACTATACCTAAGGGTCAGATCAATTCTTTCACCAGCAGCATCCTCAGCTCTTTAGTGTTTTAAGAAATCCACCTTCTTCTCCTTCTCTGGCAGAGGTACAGAGAGGAACTGGTTGTATTTTGGCTTTGTAGGTGTAAAAGCAAGGTTTTAACTGTTCTTCCATACTTACAGGTCTGTTTTATTTCTCCTAGCAACTACTTTGTAGAGTCCCTCCTGCTGTAGAACCCTGGAAATGAGACCAGGAGTTTACCTATCAGAGATATATGCTGCCATAGTTTTTTTGCCATTTATGAATTTGCTATGCACAATCAATTTCAAAATGCTATAAAAAGAGCCAACATGAAAGAAATTCAAAACCCTTAGCTGAGTGTTGCCTTTAAAAATAACAACATTTTGGCTTCAGGCCAACCGTGCTGAGAACAAATGGAAGAAAAATTCTCTTAAAATATTTAACATTACACAGTGGATTACACTGGATTACAAATAATCAAACATGTCTGTTTCTTTTAAAAAAGATATTAATGTCAAGTGCAGTTCTGTAGCTTTCATGTTTGTTACTACTCAATAATCTTTAGTAAAAGCTTCTTACTTACTGGTCAGAAAATAAAACTTTATTCTTTATTGGTTTTTGCCTTTTTCTTATATCTGTTTAAATTCAGAGAAATTCTTGCATGAACTTTGAGAAGAGTAGGGTGGAATCCATTTCCATCTAGCAAGTGGTACCTTCTTCTTCCTTCCTTATCTCACGAAACATGTCATGTTACACATACAAGGATGGTCATGGAGTGACCTAGTTTGTTGCACTGAATTACAAGTGTGAATATAACCAGTTTTACATATAATCTGGTCTGGCATTAGCTGACAGCCTAGGTAATTTGATGCCTTTTTTTCTCCCAAACATAGCTGGTAACAGTCGCCACTTACATAATTGGCAGAGTTCTGGGAACAAGCTTTATTAATTTGTCCTCTTTTAAAAGGATGAGTACATCAGGAAGGAAAAAAATGGGAGAAAAGAATGGAGTAAGAGTGGTTATTATGTGGGATTTTTAATGGATTAGTGACATTTGAGGGACAAAGCGGGTTGAAAACTGCAAAAACAACTTTCAAATTATGGAAGTAGTATTTGTCCAACCATTGAAATAAAATAGTCAATAGGATCAAGCCTCCTGTTCTGTCTCCTGGACAGAGAACTTGTGCCCTGAAGCTCAGTATTTAGAGCCTTTGAACCTTTTCTCAGCTGCCAGATGACCCTGGCGGTGCCAGAATTCCCCAGGCACTCGTGCTTCTGCCATCAAAGCCCTCCAGGTGCATGCACTTCTGCTGTTGAGAAAGGGCAAAATTATGCAAATCTGATGCAGGCAGGCAATGTGGCAGCTAACACTTGGCACGATTCACAAGCTAGACCCTCCTTTTCCTATTTCCCCTCAGGATCCTCAGCTGGGACATCAAAATGTGTCTACCAAATTGGAACAGCATTCAAGCTCATTTCCCACCTCCAGCCACTGCGCTCCGGTGGGGCTCTCTGAGCTGGATTCTTTTCAATTTGTTGAGCTAAGGCTGTGTAACATACTCTAATATTCATAGCACCCAGGCTGTCCATCTGACTGCCCTAACTACCACATCTAAACCTCCTCTCCAGCCTTTCTTTGGCCCCGTAGCAAAGGGAAAGTTTTGGCTCAAGTTCTTTGTCCTGTCTGATTGTTTTCCTTTTCCTTGCTCCTGCCTAAATGGATAGAGCATAAAATGCACCACAGCTCTACCTTACACAACCAAATGGGCTCAGATGAGGGAGCAAGGTCTTGTCCTCATGTTTTCTCTCAGCTGCAGCTGTGTTGGCTTAAGAGCCTTTTTGTCACCAGACACTCAGCTGCACACTCTGCCAGGAGAGGAGGTTGTTAGCTGTACTACGCCTTAATCCATTTCAGTTGAAATAAGCTTATTGTAGCTTGCAGATCTCTAGCAGACCTATACAGTAGTGACACAAAGGAGATGGAGAGGGCTCCCAGGAGTGGGTCTATGTGAACCGCTCTGGGAAGGTGGCCTGCAGGTGGAGGAGTGGTGTCTCCTTCACTAGCACAGCGCAGCCAGAAGAGGATGTAAGAACAAGGCATCAGGCACATCGTAAAATGGAGTCTGATGCAGCTTCTGTGCAGAATAGATGAAGGGACTGAATTGTGTCTGAACCCCTGTGCTTGCTTGTATTTCCTGGCCTGGTCTGCAAGGTGCCAATTTAGCTATTAAGGTCTAATAACAAAATAGAAAGCTCAATTACAAAAGATGAAATGTTGCATTAAAGGTTAATAGAATGGTCTGATAAACAGATCAGTTGTTGTATTTCATCTCCCTGTTACAAATTACTGATTTGTCAGTTGTATGCTTCCACCCTTCCCTACTCTCTATGTGTTTTTTGTTTGTATTGGAGTTGCTTTATATATTAACTCTCTTCTCTTTGAAGATAACAAAGTATAACTAAGACTTAGCTATGTTGCTTTAGCTAAAATACCTCCTGCTCTTTTATCCCTCATACCACATCTCTTGCTTCAGTCATGCAGAAATGGATGAAATGGGAATCAGACTTGGGGGATTTAATTGCAGTGCCAAAAGGCATGGAGAGCCCTGGGGATTCGGCACCCTCTTTTAGCTGTATGATGTTGACACCGGGGAAACTTGAGATGAATGTATCTGATGACAGAACAGAGCTTGCACATCATCTCCATAAAAATCCCCACTCTTTCCAGTTTCACTGAATACTGTACACTTAGGCACTTCTGCTAGAGCTGAAAAGCACTTTATAGGCACTGAGTGGAGCCTTGCAACAGATCTTTATGCTAAGTGCTATCTTTATTTAAAAGATTGAAGGGGGAAGGAGAAGAGGGAAGGGAAGCCAAGAGGGATTAGTGCCAAGAGGGACTTACAAAAATACTTGTGCGAGTTAACTTAATGGCAATTAGGCACCCGTCTGACTTCTGTGCATCCCATGAAGGCATCTAACTCCCATGGATGAACTCCCTCAGGGATTTTTGCAAGTTTCTTTAAATCTTTGTAAATCTCATACAGAAGAGTGTGTCAAGCCTGAGCCAACTGATTAGGGCTGAATGTTTCTACCTCTCTTTGAAGTAAATGGGACTTGAGGCTGTACAAGAGGTCACCCTATACAACTCTAAGGAGATAAGTGAGTCTGAATGATCCAGGAGCCCACCAAACTAGTGCAATAGTCAGACAAGCGTGCTCAGATATGAGAGGCTCCACATGCTCTGACTGTGTGTCCAGGATCAGTATTTACCTAGTACTGAGGGTGGCCCTGGGTAGCCCCCAAAAGGCTAATACCTCTGTGGTGACTTGAACATGCCACTCTGTAATGGAGCAGGAAATAAAATCTAGATCTTACACTAGCCATGGAGACAGTGCTTCTTCTTGGTGTAGTTAGTGGCAAGGTAAGGAAGGAGCTGAGGCAGTAAAGACTACAGGAAAGCAACCTGGTCCCCCTGAAGTATTGAGATATCTGGTGGCTCTTTTGTGGCAGAGAGTTCAGAAATGCTCAATATTTGCAATGTGAAGTTTTTTTTCTACGTGTGATTCTCTGATCTCTATGATTACACACAGCCTCTACAAGCTTTTTGAATTAGAGGATATGTTTTAAAATCTCATTGTCTTTTCAAAAATCAAACAACATCTCAGCAAAGACAACTGACAAATCCACACTTACAGGTAAAAAGTACAAAAACTCCAAAAGTACATGAACAACACAAAATAAGGTAGGAATTCAATGACATGTATCATACTGCACTCCCTGAGCACAACTATAATGCTAGTTCAGTATAGATGAGATGCTGTCAGAGCTTTTGAAACCTCTTCATACATTTTACAGTGTGCTGCAAAACTAGCAGGCTTGGCCCCAGTGCTTCTCTGATCACGAAGCAAAGAGAAAAGCAATAGCAGAAATGAGAGGTATGTCTGCTGCTACAGTGAATGCTATATAACCTGCTGGAGCATTGCTGATACAGAGCTGCATGTAAAAGTGCATGTCTTTGCTCAGGTGTGAATATATGTATTGCCTCCCTTTGTTTACATGGATGCTTTTGTTTCATGTGTTTATACAAGCTCGTTTTAAGGCTGGCACATCTCATCTTTGAAGCTGTGAATCCCTCAAATTCCATCCAAGCACACTGCCAGCAATCCACAGCTGTACACAGCAAGAGCAAGTGAATAAACCAAGTGTGACTGGAAGGAAAGCAATGCAGCTTTGCTCTTGTAGGAGCTTTCTCTTTAGTCCAATGAAGGACCCAATTTAGCAGAGCACTTTACTTTCAAACTGTATGGTTTTACTGAAGGCTGCTAGCAGACCTACAGATAAAGATGTACCTGAATGCTTTGCTGAATCGAGGCCTAAGAAGCAGAGCCTAACAGAGAAAATGTTGATCATTATCTAAGAAATGATGGGCTGGCATCATGCTGATAGAAGTACTTTTTCAGTGCACATAAAAACAGTAGGGATTACAGGTGAGGAATGGATTTCTGCATCTTATCTCTCACTCATTGAAATAAATGGTTTTATGTTTCCAGCAAGTTTATTTAACTTATTCCTTCCAAACAGGCATTTTGTGTTTGAGCCGGGTAGGGAAGAATGTGAATGAACTCTTTTGATTGTTCTGCAAGTTCAGAGTGCCTTAGTTTTAATTCAGTGACACATCTGTAAGTGGTGTAGAAGGCTCCATGTGGGAAGAAGCTACGTACTGAGACCTTCCCTTTGCCAAACATCAAAGAACATTGTGTCTTACAATGGGTTGGCAGACCAGGAGCGAGATGACTCTGTTTATCATCTATGCTGGAGCCCACCGCACCTTGCCATTCACAAAGTACGATAGTATTTCTGAAACTGGGAAAAGCAAACAGTGGTCTGGTAACATAAATGCTTTCTCTGAGTTAACAATTTCCCTTGCAGGGAAAGAGAAGGGAGGGGAGAATTTGAATTTGAATGTGTCCCCCTCCACACACACACACACACACACACATATATACCTCCTGCCAAAAGATGCATCTGGTTCTATAAAAATCCCAGATCCTCTTGTGTGAATGCAATCTGAAGTCATAGGTTTGCATAAGAACCAAATCCTCAGCCAGAGGGCTGTGAAGTATCTGTCAGCTTGTCAGCTGGATACATACAGAGAGCTATTTAGAGCTGATGTTGCTACTTGGAAGACAGGGACTTGGTTATCTTTTTACTTCCGTGCACCTGTGGCCTATCTTGTGTATTTCATAAGGCTTCTACTTGCTTATACCTCACCTTGTTTGAGCTAAGGACAACTGCAAAGTAAGCGGCTAACATTCGGGTGCTCGCACCCTTGCGCATGGCCAACCTTTACCCAGGGACAGTGAGGCAGCACAGCACTGAGGTGCTGCCCGTGAGCTGGGAAGGTAGAGCCCTACATGGAAGGAAAGACCTATGTGGGAGAAGAGCCCAATGAGTGTCAGGGAGAGAGGCAGTCAGCAAAGCCAAGGGGAGAGAGCATCTGACCCATCAGATCTATGGAAAGGTAGCTTGGGAAAGGTCTGCTCTTACGAAGAAAGCAACTGCACCGCACGAGAGCCATATGAAATAATATTAGGTTAGATTCACCAGAACCTCACACCCTTTCCTCAGGTGATGTTCCATGCTCTGCTGTAATTTCTCATTCAAGCAAACTACAGTCTTTGAACAAAAATTCAGCCAAAACAATGCAGGTTAAGCAAATAGGCTTTCAGAAAATCATAGTGTGTGGTTGACCATACCATTCTGCAAATAACCATCGTTGTAACAGAGGGCAATGACACCACCAACTCTCTACCCTTTTAAAAAATAAAAGAAAGAAAATAAACTATGCTTTTGGTCCCATTGTCTCTAGACCAGCTACAGGTTTCTACAAGATACTGCAATGCCTGTAATGCAGGTGCCATCACAGTCTTCCTAGATGCAGGTGCTGGCCAGCAAACTTGAAATTACATCCCACTGTGATGTTCTTTTCCCTATTCCACTGAAACAAATGTGGTAGTGGCTCACTGCTGACTCCTTCTCAAAGTGTGGTTTGTGACAGCAATCTTGGAAATGGGTCTGTGAGGCGAGCTTTCCCATTCCTGCTCTGAAGTGCTCTAGCAGATTAAAAACAGTGGGATGGAGAAGGAGAGGTTGCTGAGCAGTTAATGGGACTAGAATGGGGAGACTGCATGTTGTGATGAACATTGCCATAGTTTGTGACCTTGCCTGGTTCATGCGGTGCCGATTATACCAAAGGATCAAGCAGATGTGAAGGAAAATTGAGTTTCATCTCCTCCCAGCTATCACAGGCCCTCTTTGGTAAGTGGAGAATTATGATACTTTAGGCAAATAATGCATATATCTGTATGTGGCTGCAATAATGATGGATTTTTTCCCCAACCAAAGTAACTATGACTGATGCAGCTGGCTGCAACCTATAACGAACACTAAGGTTAATTGGAGCCAAGGGCACAGCAGTCCTTAAGTAGCATTATTCTGTGGTGCACTCATGTGCTGTCATTAATTTTCCAATTTGTTTGACTTTACAAAAACACATAGAAAAAAAATCTGAAAAGAACTGAGAAAAGAGCTCAATTATACCTCTTACAAGGTAGTACTGAGGATGGGGAGGAGCTGAATCACCTAAGTGCTTGATGACATTATGCTTTTGTACAGCATAACGCTTCCAGGTAAGTGGAGAGGATACTGTGCAGTGGCATTTGCTACATCTGTGCTCTTCTGTCTCTTCTAGCTGGTGCATTAAAAGATTAGGCATCATAACACTTCCAGGCCACAGCTCTTTTATTACAGCAGAGTTCAACACGAGTCAGAATTTGAACTCCTGAAGCACTGAAAAAATATATGGAACATAGGACTAGAGCTATCGTGCTGTGTGAGAATGAGCACATGGCAGATGCAGTATGGTATCTCTTCTCTGAAGGTGGCCAGCATCTGGTGGATGGTCAGCATACAGAGGAATGGTCAAAGATCTCAGCAATAGGCTGATATGGGGGTAATCCACTTTCCATGTGGGGATTGTAATCTGGTAGAGTTAGAGACTGTTTTGAACTCTGAAAATCTGAGGCATTATGCACTTTCCAAAAGCAGTCATGGGCACCCTGGGGCATTCTTATTCACAGTCTACTGTTTGTGTCCACACATGTGTCTCTTTCCCTTTTGGACATTAATGAAGTTGGGTTTAGCAGGACTATGTGTTGCAGTGGTTCCTGCAGTACATATTCCTGTTACATGAAAAATAAAACCCAACACATTTCCTATCTTCTCTATATATTTAGGGATGGGGACACAAAGCTTAGAGTTGGGTGTACTGCAAAGCAGCCATAAGAGTGGAAGGTAGCAGGAATTACAACAATGATGTTAATGAGAACCAATAAAACACAGATATCTGACAAACAATCGTAGTCTCTGCTGATCCCACAGTGTTGCACAAATACGCAAGACAAGTCAAGCCCATACAACATGTGAAACATTATATACTTGTCGGAACACTCCAAACAAAAGCTACCAGCCTACTACTTTCCCTCCCAACAAACAATGCAGTATAAGATCTTTTGCTTTATTATAGAAGTCAACAAGTCAGAAATTATTCATATTCTTATATAAAACAGATTTTTACAAGGTTTTGTTCGAATGAATGGTGACTGTCAGTATATGGCTATATTAGAATGTGTATAAGGAGAGCTTTCAGTGTAATGTAGTATCAAGGACGTAAGCTAAATTCAAATTACAAGGAAAATTAGGTCCCTGTGATCTGCCTGAATTATACCCTAACTTCTAATAGCTTTGCAAGATTTCAGGGCAAACAATAACATGCCAGGTGCAAAACCTACTGCCCAATTCACTCCATGATAATGGCCAAATTATGATGTTTGGCCATCAAAAATAAATATACACACCAAGAAAAATGACAAGCATCTCTGTACTGCCTACGAGTAACTCCGTATGTGTACTTTTTCACACTTGCACCCTTACAACATATTGCAAGTGTGTGAGGGAGAGGAGGAAATGGGAGTGGGGGCAGGATTCCTGCATGTTACACATAACTGCTAACAGCTTTTTTTTTGTCTTTCCCTAAGACCTTCTGGTTGCTGTATTTCATACATGAGAAAATTTCAAGATCCTTCCCTTGTTATCACTTATTCTAACAGCTATCTGTGCCCCGATGAGACTATTTTCTTACACATATTCTTATTAGTGCTCTTAAACATGTATTTTGATATGCCTCTTTTGACACAACTGTAGCACAAAACTGTAGACATACTGGAAAATAAGGACATAAACTTTTCCAGAGTTTTGCAAACAGCAAGACTTCTGAAGAAGAGGAATTATTACTGCTTTTGGACTACTCCTTTCTTGGGAAACATGAAGCCCTGCCACTGTGTCCAGTATTGCATAGAAGTTTATTGGGTGAGCAATAACGTGTCATTGTCAATCTAACTAATAAGCAATGGAAAAGCTGGCAAGTAAAATTCAAGCTCCTGAAAATAATTTTTGAATATATTTCACATTCAAATTTTTAATTATTCATTAAAAGAAACTAGAATGACTGACAAGATCACAATCCTTTTCAGTGGGCCCTAGAAAGTAATCAAGATATTAACTCTGCTCATGTCAGTTTTTTTAGTGGAAATGTAGCAAGAAAGTAGGAAAAGCATAGGTACAATTTGAGGCAATGCATTCCTTAGTCATTACTGTCATGTACTACAAAGACGGTAGGAACAGTGTTCACGTGTCATGCGAGCCTGTACTTCATATGGGGATATACTGACAGGGACATAAGACTTGGGGGAGTACATTACCACAGTGAGCAAGATCTTGCTTTCGGCCAGTATCAGACAAAACTATTTTATCATGCATTTTTCAGCTCATCAGTTTGACGTTATATGATCCAGCAGAAACCATATGGTACAAACTCCTACACAGTTGCAAAGCACTTGGGCTTTAAAATGAGTGCCACAAATCTTTTTGCCAATGCTTTGTGTTTCTAGAAAGGATTACAGAGTTAGCATTGCACAAAAGCAGCACAGGGGAGCCTGACTCATTCCAATCTGTGACTTAAGAGCAGCTTGGGGAGCAAAGGTAAGGTAAGCTGTAAGCCATCCTTATATACTACTAGTCCTCTGTCAGTTTCTGCCAGATCATACCCTTGATCTCTTCCTTTCCTTTATTGCAATGTTTTGCCATTTTTAAGCTTCTTCTGCATCTGGTACTTCAGGTCTCAGGTGGGTCACAGGATGTAGCGAAGGGTGAAGTGTGCTGTGCACTCCTGCAAACTAGATGTCTATTATGTGGAGACTTGTGATTATGGGAGAGCTGGACTCAGTGTCCCACGTGATTCCTTCTACTGCTATGTTCCCAGGAAATTCAGCAATATTTAGAGTAGGCTGGAGGCTATTTTAAGTTGCGCCAGCTGCTAAACACAGCAGAGATTCAACAGGGTGATAAAGGACATTTTAGACCAAGTCCTGACTTATACTCTCTGTAGGGAGTGTAATACAAAAACCGCTAGGAAAGCTCTGCTCAGTCTGAGGATTCACCTATTTTGGGATAAGCCTTCCACTGCTGAGTGAGGGCAGATTTATACTACAGGAATGGTGCCAGTCTGCACTAATGCAAACAGGGTCTGACTGTGGAAAGGGAGTAACAATAGCAGAATTACTTAAGGCCGAAGATTGATATTTGAAACCTAGCTGGCTGGAGGCTGGGCTTTTTGGTATTTGATTTTTCATTCATTAAACTGATAACTTAATCCATTTTCAGTCTCCATTAATGCAACTCAATTGCATGAGTGCTTTACCAAGCCATTAAAAGAAACACCTTATAGAAACAGATGGGCAAAACTGTGTCCATATTACTGCACTGTGACTCTGATCACAGGCATCATGTACTGAACATGATACAGTGCTCCTTCAGTACTCTCACTGGGGCTAGTAAAAAGTAAAGAAATGATGGGATGTTTGAGGGAAAATCTCTAAGCTCTGCACTTTCACATGTGACTCAAAAGCCAGGATTTTACAATTACACTAGCTGGGTGTAAATTGAAGCTGCAAGAAGCAGCAGTGTGTCCAGATAAAAGCACACTGCCTTGTTACATGTGTCAAAAGAAGGATACTGAAAAACCTGAGGAAAGAGTTGATGCTATCAGCCCTTGAGACTTCTTGTGCTTGCCATCCTGGTGACTTTTTGTGCTTGCCAGAAAAAGTATCCATACTTCATGGCCTTCATGTTGCTAATGTAAGTGGTGGAGAGGGGCCAGAAACACCCTCTCGCTCCTTACGGAGGGCACAGGCTGACCCAATACATAGGCTCTGGAGCTCACTGAGGCAAGGGCTGTAGTCAGATGATGCTGGTATCTTTGCAGGGCTCAGACGAAAAGGTCGGTCACAGCACCTCAGCCAGAAGTCTTTGTCCCCACACCTGCACACAGAGAGGTCTACACGGGTGCAGTCCTCAGCCACTCTGGTACAAAGTCTGCAGGCTTAATATATACATCAGTGGAGACTGGTTTGAGTAAGCCCAGGCGATTTTGCACTGAACTTAATATTGCAGTCTATCAATACTAACTGTTGGTAGCAGCATGGCAACATATGGCTGGTGGCAAAATCCTTTTAAACCATTTCCACAGCACTATTCTGTCCCATGGCCGAATGCCTCGCCTGTGAATGCTCAGTGGAGAGATATGGTATTTTTTAGCCCTCTCGCTCCCTGCCTGTGCTTACAGCTTTTGCTGTGTTTACCTCATCTGTCTGGCAGGACAACACAGCCCTCCTTCATGGAGGCGCCTCTTCTTCCGTCAAGGGACATGACCTGGCCTTACAATTACCACGGCATCCAAAGGCACGCTGGGTCACAACAAAGGTCTGGGGCACCCGGAGTCTCCCAGGGTCACTCCGGGATGGAAACGAGCCACAACCCAAGGGGATGACTCAGGCCACCGAAGTCCAACTACATGACTCTGGAGGAATTTGTGCCCCCTTCTTCATTGCTCAAGGAGAAAACCTTGCAAAACGAGACTCAGTAAAAACAGCGAAAAAAAGGTTGTTTGTTTTTGGCATTTTTAATAATTAAAAGCGGTGCTGCAGTGTCAGTTTTAACGGCGCATGTTTGCATTTGGTGGCAGGGCTGAAGTTCTGGTCGACTTGTGCAAAATTCCCAGGTGGGAGGTGCAGGGAAGCCCGCCCCGGCGGCGGGCGCAGACCCCGGCCCGGGCTCGGCCCCGGCCCCGCTCCCCCTGCTCCTCTCTCCCCGCTCCCCTCTCCCCGGTCCCGGCCCCTCTCCTCGCTCCCCGCTCCCCTCTCCCCGGTCCCGGCCGCCACGCGGGGGAGCTCCAGGCTTTGCAGACGGCCGCCGGCCCGGGACTAAACTCCTCCTCACACTCGGTGCGCTGATACATTAAAAAAAAAAATTAAAATCGGCGCTTTGATGGGATATGTAGCTCGGCAAATAATTTAAGGGTAGAAGGCAAAGGACTGCCAGTCTTAAAAAAAAAAAAAAAAGTATCTCCTTCACCGATACACATTTTAAAACACGAACGGCTAATCCTGTCACTGTTTCCTAGTATTTAACTGTGACAAAAAAAAGGGGTTTTTTGAGCACTTTAAAAAGCTCGGCTGGAAGCACAGAAATTAGCACGAAGTGAAATATTTATGGGAGTGTAATACATTTTAAAATCGTTATTTTCTCTTCCATAAGACACCAGGGCCAATTAACCAATTAAGTAGCCTAAACCAAAATAGCATGCAGCAAGAAATAGTGGCCACATAGTTATGACTGGACTGTGGAATGAAGAAAGATTCACTGTGAATGTGAGGTAAATAATTTTCTGATACCAAAACATAGAACTACTATAGCAGGAAAAGGCAACAATTGGATGAAATAATGAAAAGGGAAAATCATGCTCAGAACTGACATTATTAAATACTGTTCTCTTCAAATCCTATCCGTTAAACATGAAGCCTTTTGTTCGTCTAGATGTGCATCATATTGCACCGCATAATTCTGCTACACAAACATCTACTGGAATGCATTCCTTTCTAGTCATCTGCCAAATTCCAAACTTCCGTCATTTTTTGGTGAGATTTCCATGCAAAGCAAAGTTAAACATATACAGTGAGAGAAATGTATGTAGTTTTGTCTTTGAATGGCTCAAAAATTGCATAATCAGGATGTCACCAGGCTGTGATTATGTGTGTTTTATTATTCTGGACATTTTAAAATTATCTTTTATAATGTTTAATGGTTTTGGCATCTAAACAGTTGACATTGGAGTTGGCAGTTTGTATCTCATTGTCTGAATGGGAAAGAGAGTTAAAATTTCTCTGAAACGGATGAGGTAATGTTTACAGATTCATAACCAGGCTGTTGCCTGTGCTGTTGTTTGCTCTTCAAGGTTGGGTTAACAGTCTAACTGCCATAGTGACTCTCTAGAAACCTAGAAATGCAGAACAGCACTTTAGCAATTGAAAAAGATAGAAACCTAATGTTAGATTACAGCATACTTCCTAGCAAGGTGAAAATTTTGGAAGAAATCCTGCAATCCCAGAGACTGCGTTTATTTTCACATTGATTATTTACGATGACAATTTTTTCATGCTTTGTAATGACACCTCAGGTAAACTATCTTGCTCACAACACAGAGCTTGGCCACAGTGGGGAGAAAAAGTGCTCTGCAGCCTCACAGGAAGAACCTGACAAAAATGTTAAGATACTCTGATACTTTTGGGTGCTAAAAAAGCAAGCGCAGAGTGGCTTTCCAAATGACAAATGTTTTCCTATGAGCCCCGGATGAATATATACATCAGCGGTTATTTTTCAACTGCCATTTTTCACAGTTCAGCCAACTTTGAGTTATTTGTGTTGGAACAGTATCTTAAAGAGACCTAAAAAGGTATGGGTTTAAGCTACACTGTAATGATGATCTTCCTTAAAATCATTGAAAGTCATGGTTAGAATGATAAGCAAGTGGCTACATACGTAAGTGCTTGAGACTATTTGTGTCTCTAAAAATATAGCTGTCCATAAGTGTTTGCAAGATGGGGCTCATCTGGTCTAACCTGCGACCACCAGAGTTAATTTTTTAGCTTTTTTTTTTTTGCACTCATTTTGTCCAATACCTGATAGCTTTGTCTTGCTACTACAAAAACAAGCAGCTACTTTAACTGCAATTCAGTGCGAAGAATTTTCTAAACTCCAGAGATGAAGGAGGTATGTGCTGACCTTGCACCCCCATTTCATAGCACCGGAGAGCTCTCTCTCACGCGCTCCCGTTCTGGTCTGAACCTGGGATAACGCGCTGCACAGCGCTTGCTGCCTGCGTTGTATGGAGTCATGCTCTTTGTCTGCAGCGCTTGTAAGGTTATGCCTACAAGGCTGTGCAGTGGAGTGAGACGCAGAGAGCCCCCAGCCCTCCCAGGCGCTGCCAGCAGTCCCGCCGTACCAGCACCGCGCTGCACCCTGCCTCATCCATCCTGCTGACGGGCCGAGTTAACCAGCCCGGATGCGGCACCGGGCTGGTACAGCTTGGCAGCTGAGGTGGGATCTCCGCCTGGCACTGGACTAGACCCTTGAGCGGATACCAGTGAGCTCTGGGACCCGCAGCGCAGCACCAAATGCCTCCACATAAAGACATTCTTATCACCTCGGTATCGAAATCAACAGTACTGCTATCAACACTGCCTGGGAGAGACATCTGCTATTTAAATGTGTTACAGTGGATAAAAGAAATTGGAACACAAAAAACAAACACATCCCTTTTTCCTAATATAATCAGTATTTTTAAGCAGTTTATCTGCTTATTAATAGGAAGGTTTTAAAACATTTTGCTTGAGCTGACATTCTTTAATTATAATATTCACACTGCTGAATATGCAGTCACACCAGCAGAAGCTCCATTGTGAAAGAACGCACAGATTCAATCTGTTTCTTTCTCTGAATTTTTCTGACTTCGTCGTATTTTTCCATTCATCATTATTTTTTTGTTTGCTTCTCACATTTCTTCTTAAATGTGTGGGTTTTCTCTTACTCTGTTGAAAACACCAGGATTAGGATGCAGATGTTTTTTTGATCAGAGATTTTTTTTAATCATTCCCATTTTCCACAGTCCATCTGGGTAGCTGGTTTGTTTGTTTGTTTGTTTGTTTGTTTCCAACCTTGTCTTGGTTTTGATTTTTTAATGATAAATGTATTACCCTAGTCTTCGAGTGTAAATAGCTTCCTTTTGCTATTGTTTTCTTAAAACAGCATTTTAGAAAATTAACTATTTCTTCTAGTTAAATAGATCATGAGCTATGCTAACTATGCCGATAATCTAGTATCTTCCTTGTTTTTAGTGCTTTGCTAACCATGAAAGCTTAGGTCAAAGAGATATTGTTTCAAGTAGGTTTCACAAAAAAAAAAAAAAAAAAAGGGAGAAGTTTTCAGCATGTCTGTTATCTGTTGTAAAACTGTGCTGTAATACCTTTCAAAATTGCTTTTCGTATTCGTCTAAATTATAGGATTTACTGAACACAGAGTAGGTGGAAAAGTAATCATACTTCTTGCCAATAAGAAAGGACCAACTTTTTCTTTTTTATTTTAAAAAATAATGACCTCTTTAAATTAACACCAATTGGAATTTTGGCTGTCTTGTAATCTGCAGGCTAACATTCACAGGAGTTGAATTACACTTAATTTTTAGAAAGCTGAGAGGAGGAAAAGGTGTTCAGCAGCATAGGGAAACTGCCATCAAATGCCACTTAAGCAATGACCAGCAGAAAGAATACAACCCAAGTTGTTACCATCCATGAAACTGGCAACATCCACCTTCATTAAATCAATATTATAAACACTGAAGAGGTTCAGAAATGTCTTCTCTCTTGCATTAGAACAAGTAATCAATGGATTTTACAGGGCTGGTATTTCAATATAAATTTTTAATGTCAAGACACTGAAGTTGGGGGGGGAGGGTGTTCTTCCATAACACTGCCAGGAACTAGGGTATCCACGACTACTATTTAGTGGCTGTATATTTTTTTAAGAACTTCCATTCTTGAAGCACCCATGGAGAGGGAATATCACCTATACAGCATCCCTTACAAGGAAAAGCAAAATTGCCTTCAGTGATGTGTGCTGGGCAAGCTCAGAAATGCCATGAACTTCAGTTGTTTGGGAGCTTTGCCAAGTCAACAGAACATCCTGCTCATTTCCAGAGTTCTAAAACTTTTCTGGTTTACAGTTCCCTCTCATCCAGAATGACCTCATCATTCCCTGGTGGGCAATGGCAATTGCATCACCATGTCTTGGCACCCCCGAGAAGCAGCTCCAGGGCAGCCCCACGGAGCCTGGAGAGAGGTCAGTTCAGCAGACAGAAAGCACAACCCACACAGTTTAGTTGTCTCTTATAGAGCATCTGCCACCACCTCTTCCGTGCAGCAGACTTAGTACCTGAAAAGGGTTATTGGCTGAAGTTAAAAAACAAGATGACATTGAAATGTCAATTATCCCTTGAAAGTTTTTCTACAAATAAATAAATACAAAAATCCATGGATGATGCTTTTTCCATTTCTTTGTTACTAGACACCTCATAAAAAATGGGAAATTTTTTACAGTAAGTTTTTAAAGCAAGCTATCTTTTCTCTCACAAGATAAAGCATAAGATTATCTATTACCTATAGCTATAATCAGGTTAATATTACAAGTCTCTTTTTCCCTGCAATCTTATTTCTTTTTGCTCAAGTAATTATTTTTTTGTGACATCATATACTTCAAGGAAAAAACACAAGATGACTATGCTACAGCAGTACAAGCAGAGCAGCAGAGAGGGGATTTTTTTTCTCTCTTGCTCTGCAGTATGTAACTGAAAATGCTTTAGGGGTTAGTCACCTTTCTTTAAACCTGTGGCAGTTAAAAAATGTTTTCCCAACCCTTCTTCTGTGTCCTATCATGAACAGACAAAGGCAGAAGTTCCTGTAGCCCTGCAGCCCCTTTGCACCGATACAGCTGAAGCAAAGGCAATGCAGGCAAGGTATAAACCTCTCCTGAAAAAAAGAGTAGGCGTTTGTGCAGAAGTGTAGATGTGTGCCATCTCCACAAAGAGGTATCTGGATGCATGAGGTTACAGAGGGATTATCCTAAAACTGCCTCCTCCTATTTTGTAATCTAGCGATTCCCTACCCCAGCACAGCAGTTTATTATAGTAAGGACACAATTTAGCATCTCTCTGAACATACCGT
This sequence comes from Strix aluco, assembly GCF_031877795.1. Taxonomy (NCBI): domain Eukaryota; kingdom Metazoa; phylum Chordata; class Aves; order Strigiformes; family Strigidae; genus Strix; species Strix aluco. Next base: position 90,240,343 of record NC_133931.1, on the reverse strand, counting down.
TATTACTGAACATATTGTAATTAGTTCCTGCTTGCAAAGCACTTGTACAAGGAGGAACATGTAAGTGTTAACTGTAACAGTCATTACTATTCACCTTTACTTGATACATTTTCGTTTTATTTAGTCACTTGTGACCAAGGTATCTGCGTGTCTTTGAGAGACCAAGGCATCTGAGAGCCAGTGAGACCACAAGAACAGAGAGGTGGAGTCCTGAAATTTGCCTTGCTCCAGAAAGCTGAGAGGTCAGTTTGCGGGTAATGTAGTAAGCTACTAGTTAGTAATAAGACACTAGTAATAAATTATTGCAATTAAATTAAATGTATTGCCAACCTAAGTTGGACCGACTTAAAAATAATTTAAGATTGTTCTTGTGTATTTTTTCCACTTGGTAGATTTCATGTTTTCAAGGCTTTCTTTATATGCAAGAACTAGGAACTTTACTTTTTTAGTGATAATTAAAATCCCTGTGTAATAATATCTTTATCTTAACAGGTCAGAGCTTTAAGGAAAATGAATGCGAAGAGTAGACAACAAGGAATAACACATGCAGTTGATTTTGAGGTGAAATAGACACCACCAAAAAACGAATATATAAGGGCCAGATTCATTGCTACTAGTCACATAAGATGAGAATAATTTCACTGCAATCTACAGGTAAAATCTCAATCTCCCAAACTCACAGAATTCCATTGAAAAAGTTGTCAGGATCACCAGGGGAGAGGGAAGACCAATAATTCAATGTAAACAAGAGTGAATGTAGGCCCTGTCATTTGACCAGACAGTCTAAATGACAGAAAACAGGATCATGTCCTCAGCTGTTATAAATTTCGTTTGTTTTCACTTTGCTTCTCACTTAGAAGAATACTGATTTGCCTGTCTGATGAACCAGAATTTAAGGTTGAGCTTTAGGTCTGACTTAGATTTTAAGTGGAAGAAAAAGACGTCTGAATGGGATGAACAGATATGTGCATTTTAGATGCATATACATCTATCCGTGTGCGGGTAAAATCTGTTCTATTTACAAATGCATGTTGTATGGTCTCTTTTTGCGTGTGTGTGCTTCTGTTAAGGTACACATCTACAAAGCATGAGTAGTCAGAGAATCTTCAAACCCCAGTGTCCAGGTCTGTAAACTCCTATTCAAGTGAGTCACCACTGGCTTAATGAAATAATTTTTCCATTGTGAATTTGTAAATGATCTGCTCTGTGGTATAAAGACCTTAAAAGGTAGTGATAAAATGTACTTTATAAAAAAATTTGAACTCGGCATGAGTAAGGATTACTCATGAAAGGAAGGGCACTGACACTTAAACCCTGAGTTATCCAATTCCTTTTTAAAAACTGGTCTCTAATGGTGGTTGTCTTCTGTCCCCCCTTTCCTGTTCCCCCTCCTTCGCAGGAGATATTGCAAGTCAAAGTTTTAAGATTTAAAAATGTGGCCTCAATGTATCAGGTATATTCACTGCAGATCCTTCACTGCATGTCTAGACTGTTAGAAAAGTGAATTCCACCCTGAGATAAGAGACTCCCCTGTCTGTAGTTCTCTGCAGATATGAGAAAACACAGGCTATGGGCTCTTCGAGTAATTCAGGGGCTCAAAAGTTCAGGAATCCTTCCTGTGCCTGCCTCCACAGCAAAGCAGTTACCTTGGAATGAGCTTTTTTTTTTTCCTTTTAAAACTCTCTACTGATGCAATGCTTCTGCAGTGTAGACACTGGCAGCTACAGAGGCTGAAGGCTTTTATTTGTCCATAGAACAGATAATGAATAAACAGCAGCAATGACAGTTTCTTCAGCCCATCTCGCCAAGGTGCCTAGAGCTCGTTTTGCAGTGCAGTCCTCCATGCCACTTCTGCTACTCGTTCATGGGCCAGTGCCACTGAAGTTCTCAACAGATGATGCTATTAATACAGCCCCCTACTATTTATTTTTTTCTGTATGAAAGGGGATGGAAATACTTGTTTTGCTTACACAGTCCTCTGAAGAGCCATTAGATGGTACTAATGGTGCTTTCAACTGCTGGCATCTCTTCTAGCTGGGGTTTGAGTACAGGCCTTGAAGGTAGAGGGCTTTCAAAAACCCATTTGCTTGCCAATCCCCTGAGGAATACCAGCTATGTTGGTATCAACATACTGAAAGATGTGTGGTACCAGCCAGCAATCCAGGTGCTCTTAACGGCAGAATAATAGTTTATTGAAGGAGACAGGCATGTGAGGGTGAGCCATGAAGTAAAGATGCAAAATTTCTCTTGTGAGGCCTTTTAACCACTCTTACTGAACTACCTTGTCCAAGTAGTGTTAGTTAAAAGCTTTTGGAGAGTGTTCTGTTCTGTTCCCAGATATCCCTCCCCCATGGGCATTTACCAATCCACAGTATTGTAGGGAAAAGATAAATGCTAAGAGTCTCTCTTTTTTAAAATAGAGACAATTTTAGAAGTAAAATGTAATCATATTTTTTATAAGTTCTCCCCATTCTACATTTCTTTCCCTGACACTCCTGTATTTTTTTTCCAGTGTCAGTGGTCTGAATAGTAACGGTGTAGCACGAGCCAGGCTGTCACACACTACTCATTCTGAGCAAGAGTCAGGTTAAAATCCTCACTCCTGTGTCCAAAAGAACTGGGGCTGTTATTTTAATCTTTTAAGGTGTTTGGTTTTTTTTTTTTTTTTTTTCTGATAGAGGAAAAATCCCACAGACAAAATATCCCTTCTGGTGTGAGATGGTCCCACATCCTTTTCCCTCTTTGCTTATGCCTTTTAAAGAGATCATTTCTGCAGGAGCTAGAGTTCAGCTTCCTATTTTTGGCACAGTGTCCATGCTTCTGACTTTGCATGGGAACGGTTAGAGCTGAGAAAGCAAAGCTGAGTATTTATATTACAAGGTATGTGAGTTGTGCCTAGAGCCAAGCAGCCAGAAGTGCAGAAGGATTGCAGTGTGTAGGTATACGCCCCATTCTGCACAGCAGACAACAACCAGAAGGCTGCCTCCATGAAAATGTACTCCCGCCCTTTAGCATCCTTTTGGTCAGGCAGAAACAATGCATAGCCCAAATGCTCCAAAGCATCCACTGCTTTGCAGTCACAGAGGCCCGTTCATCAGCTGGTAAAGGCAATGACAGTTACTTAAAATTACTGGAGTTACACATGGATTTATTCCAATTGAGGACTTGTCCCAGATTATTTTTCTTTCCTTTTTTTTTTTTTTTTTTAATGCATTAGCAGATGGCAAATATGCACTGAGCACAGACAAACTACTGGTTTTTGAGGGCAATGGTTGCTTGCAATGCTAATTTGGGGCTTTATGTTTATGCAAGCTAACCTGAAGGGACACATTTCAGAGCTGGGTTGAAGCAGCAAAAAGACTCGAGCCGCAAAGTGCAGAGCTCAGTACCAGTAACCTGTTTAAAGCTGGGGTGTGTGGCTGCAGGGCTGGGTGTCTGCTTGTTCTGAAGAGGTTCAGAAAATAAGGCAGGAACAGATGTTAAGAGATCACAACTTCATGCATTTCCCCCATTCAGTCAAGATGAGGCCACTTGCACAACGTGGACCTCAGTTCAGTCTCCAAACACCTTCATCGTGTGAAGGTATTGGCTTTATGGTTTGGATTCAGGCCAGCTGACACTTCACTGCAAGCTGATATCCACATGTTCTCCTGGAAATGACATGCACATGGGAAAATTTTAGTGCATTGGTGTGTGGTGGAACTGAATTAGAATGAGCATCCAAAAGTAGAGATTGAGAGATGTGTACAAACCAGGTGTTGTCAGATATTTTCTCATCTAGTAGTTCTTCTGACACATACACCATGACTGTATCTGCAAACTGTGGTATGCTGTTGCAGACTCATGTGGAACAAAGCCAACATTTCCCACAAAACTCTCTTATCCTTGCTACAGAAAGCAACCTGGGATAACCATAAAATACCTACTGACCAAGCTTGAACAGCTTATATATAACTAGGCACCAGTTAGTGTCTAGTTCAGACTGTGCAGTCACAGAATAGGAATAAAATGAAAAACAAAGCCAAGAAGAGGCCATTTTCCTGGAAACAGTCCTACCCACAAATACGGTGGAAAGATGTGTGACACTGAGGGCAGAGTTTATCCTGAAGACCACTGAAGGCACATGTTATGGTGTCCACTAACCTCTAGGGGCTCCCAGCGAACATTTTGTACCTCACTTTTTATTTCCTAGTTCTTTCTTTTACTTTCATCAAAGAATTGTGATATCCTTATGTTAGGCCTGATATCATGTTTTTCCTCCACATAAGATATTCTTGTGAGTTATGGCCAGACCTACTTTTTTTTTTTTTTTTTAAATTTTATTTCTGATTCATTTAAAGGAAGCAAGAAGCCATCGTTGTGAGTGAAAATCACATTGACCACACCTGAAAATTCTGTACACAAAGACTTTTAAATCATTCCAGTGGTTATAGAATGAATCATAATATAGTAGGCATTCAGCTATTTTTTTTAATCAGTGTGCTTTAATTGGGCAAAAGCATAGCTGACATGTTTAACTTACACATCTATTACAGGGTAGAACTCACTTAACCACTCTGTTCTAATATGATTTCCTGCGAAGTTAGCTGCATTTTGGCCAAATAATTTTGCAGCCAAGACTGATTTCTCTGAACATATTTGCCAGCTGGGACTCTATTAGGTTAGAGCACCGCTTCACACAATTAGGACCTGCGGGCACTAATGTCATACAAATAAATAATAATATGTTGCTGTAGAATAGTTTCGATAAATAATTCATTACACAGATTAAGTATGAACTAATTGCTCACGATGTTGTTTGCTGTGTCACTGGCCACAGAAGTCCTGGGATGTCGTTCCTGCTCTCTGGCTACACGGCTGAGGATTTTTTAACGGGAGAGTGAGAGGGTGGGGGGAGCTGACTGCTCTCAGTTCCTGGGCATGTCCACAGTTGATAATTTATTCATGCATTTTCTTCTGCTTCCTTGGTCCAGTTTTCCAGCTCATGTTTATCATTATAGCTCCCTGGAAGTCAATGGAATAATATTAATTTGTCCTCTTTTGACTGAGAATGTGACTAGATAAAATTTCAGTCAGAACTGAAGAATAAGATAGAAACCTCAAGTGTTGCTAATCCCGAATCTAAGGGCCTTATTCCTTGCAGGTACTGCTCAGTCCCTGATTCAGCACAATCTTTTGAGCATTTGCTTAAATCCCATTGACAGTAATTGCACACAAGCACATGCCGAACACAAGCACCGCAAGAAAATATTCTGACTGTGGTCCTCGGAGTCCTTCTAACAGCAGGTCCTTGAAATGTGAATGCAGCTCTAAAACTAAAATTCAGTTTATCACACCGTGAAAAGCCAGGAAAATGAGAAATCTTCCTCTCAATGTGTTAATGCTCATTTTTGCTTTGAAGAACCAGCAGTTTTCAGATTATGGTTCTAGCATTTTTAAACTTAAAGCCCTCAAGTTTAAGACAAAAACTAAACTATTGATTAAAAGAAAGACATGGAGATGTTGAGTGTTCAAATAAAGCAATGAAGATGCTTAAATATCAGCATTTCTTTTGAGCCTTTTAGTGTCCTACTGACTAGAGAAGCTCAAGACGACAAAAATAACGTCTCCCTTGCTGTGAGCCAGTGGAGCTCATAGCTCCTAGCTGACAATCTTTTCCCTTAGCTCTATAGGCTACGACCACCACATCCAACCCTTGGTGAAATGAGTGTTAAATCCACTGAAGAGTATCAGAAATTGAAATACACAGGGGAAAGAAAAAAGAATATATGCCATACAGTTTTCTGAAGCAGCTGAACTTGGAGAAGACAAAATCAAGGGGGGGGGCATTAGGTCAGTTTGAAAATAGATAACAAAACAGACCATTGTTATTATTTTCTATTTGATCATTTAAAACACTTTAAAAAAATCAAAACCGGCTTTGTCAGAAGTGGAATAAATTCCACTCTGTTCCACTAAGCTGCACGTCTTTGGCCTGATTTTTATCTTCAGGAGAGTGAGCAAAGTTTGACCAGCCGATTTACTGGTGTCTGCTCCCCACCCCTTCCCACCTGGTATCATGCTCCTTTCTGGGCTGCCTCTGTAATAGCAAAAAGCAACAGCTCCTGCTCTGTTGCTTCCCAGAATATAGCAGCAGGATCACCCCCTCCTCTCCTAGCAGAGGCTGCCCAGCAGTAACCTAATAAGCAGGGCTGGGAGGCTTATAGAAAAACATCACTGAGACGGAGATGCGACTAGTTGCACAAAATAAATGTCAAAAAGGAAAACTCCTCTCTGGGAACGTACATCGGGCAAGTCTTGGTCACGTACATCTGGATTTAATTCTCTAATGTAATGTTAGCTGGACAACGGTCAGCTCCTGGGCTTGCAGATCTCAGTTTCACTCTGTCAAGTGCTGATCACCCAACAGACTTCAGGGACAGTGAAAAGCAACTTAGCCCAGCAAGAGACTAAAGCCGCCATTTTGCAGGATGAGGCCCATGGCATGACGCAAGAGACCAGTTTTCCCTCTGACATGTGTGAGGGGATGAGGTACTAAAAGATCAGTACAACAAACTGGTGCCTGCAACGTTCACATAAGCAATGTTTTGGAGGCAGCAATAGTAATAATAAAAATAATAAATAATGAAAATACAAACCTGGGTATGGTTTCTCTTAGATGCAAATTAAGATTTAAATATAAAAATGATAGCCTTCTGCTAATCCTTCTTAGGAAGTCATAAATTGTTAATCAGACCTTAGGCGGTGTTGTTTAATACCAACTTTAATAAAATAGCTGCCTGAAGCAGAAAGACAGTTGGGATCCTGACTCTAAAACTTTGGTAGCCTCATCCACATTGTTGTAGCCTGAGGCTCTTACACTACCATTGATACCAACTCCTTTGAAATACGCTCATTTTTTAGGCTGCTAAATTATTAAACACCTTATTAGTAGAAAGATTAGATGGAAGAAAAGTCATCTCTGTATGACGGAAAATGGATTGGAAGAGGAAGGAAAAGTTGAGGGAATATTTACATAAAAGATATAGCTCTGTTGTTGATATACAGAGGTAATCCATAATCCATAATTCATTTAAGAAATGAACCCATCAAATTACATCACAATGCATGACAAATTGCTACTGTTGAGCTCTCCTACAATAAATTACATAGAATCATTCCTGTCAAGAGTAAAACTTGTTTGAGACTAAAAAACGAACGTTGTTACAAGGTTATTTTCCCCGTTGTTCCATAGGGTTTGTCTATCACACACAATGTCTCACACTTCCATCATATTCGTTGATGGGGGTAGCAAAAGTTCCCTTACACAGGGTAACCACAAAGTCTGTCAAATTAAAACTGCTTTGAAAATTGCAAGAAAAGGGGAAAGGAAGAGAAAGGAGAAATGCTTCTTCCTTACCATTCCTTAATAATATTTGTCAGTCAGGCAAGCAGATCTTTAGACTAAAAAATATAAGAAGTAGTCATTTCCTTAAGTGCAATGCCTTTTCAATATATGTCCAGAGCAGCTTGTTAGCATGCTAATTGTTTAGTTTAATATGCAATACTAAGCACACTTACTACTTTGAAGTGCTTATTCATGATGTCATGGATATTAGTGTATATTTCTTAATTACACAACAGGACAATCTTTCCTCCCTTCAACCTACACTTTCTGTTGCTCTGATTGGCTTCTCTAACCAGCCAGAATAATCATTTTGCCACACAGAAGCAGATAAGGAAAAAAAAATATAAACACTTTTAAAAGCCATTTTAATTTAATAACAAACTGGAAGCTGTACTTTGTGTTAAATTAGCACTGCAAGCCTCATATCAATTCAAGGCAAGGTTCCTTGTTCGTTACTGCTTAATTAATCAGTCCTGTTTCCATCTAAATGAAAAGTTTTCTCTCTCTCCCCTATCATCTCTAATATCTCATTTCAGGCAGCACATCAAGTTAATCTTGCTTACATTAGCAACTTATTTCTAATGGCTCAGCTCAGTTATTTACAATAATTCATCCTATCCCAGCTTGCAGCTGAATCCTGCTTGATCTCTGTTCTGCTGGGACAGTCGGAGTCAACGGTAAAACAGCAAGTGCAGAGTGAGCTCCTCCAGCCCCATGACACACCATGTGAGGACAACGACCTACTTCCGACACACTGATGTCCATTGAACTTTTGGCTTCCTGGCCATGTCTTGTCTTCCCAGAGGCAACATGGGGCTTAGGGACATGGTTTAGTGGTGGACTTGGCAGTGCTAGGTTACCAGTTGAACTTGATGATCTTAAAGGTCTTTTCCAACCTAAATGATTCTATGATTCTAACAGGCACAGAGCTGGGCAAACGATCATTATCTTATAAAACAACAGATGAGCATGAAACAGTCCAGTGGAATAAGATAAATATGTAAGGTAAAGAGAACATAGGAAGTTGAGTGGTGCCTGAAAGCATGTCCTCATCACCCTTTATACAGCACATCCCGTAAATAAAGCTGGGATAACCATGAGTCCTGCACTACCATCAGTAGTGTATATAAAAAATATCAAACCTTCTACCATGTCACCTTTGAAGGAAGTGAAGAATGGGACTTTAAGCACCAGCTGGCTGAGTATCTTCTCCTTGTGCTCACCGCACCATTCCCAGAGCTGGAAACTGCTGCTGCTGCCGTAATCTGGTACTTTCTATCACCACGGTAGCCAATCACACCCAGTTTGGGACTTAACACAAGACCTCTGGTGTTTTGGATTGCAGCAACCTAGCCCCAGTCAAACACTTACTGAAGCTGGTGTCACTCGTAGCCTATGTGCTCGCTGTTGCTAAATTCAGCCTCCAGAAGTAAGTTTTCTGGCTGCCTTCTGGGGCTGGGATGCCTGGTCATGTCAGGATGCCTGTTGCCAACACCCCGCCCCCCCCCAGGAGGCACCACTGCTCCAGCAGCTCCATCCCACAGTGACCCGCAGCCTCTGAGACGTAATAGATACTTGCTCGGGTCAGGGTTCGAAACTAAATCTGCACCTGAGGTGCCTGCATCACATGAAGGCTGGTTTTAACGCCAGTTTGACCAAGCAGAAATACCTCTGTAATAAGCACAAAATACACTTAATATTAAATGAGCCATTCCAAGAGACAAAACCTGCTCCTGAGTAACCCCAGTATTTACTTTTGCTCATCCAGGATTCAGGATGGTATTGCAACAGGAGACAAGGATGTTTAGTGTATTTTAACCTCCTAGATTTGCGGCAACCAGCTTCTGACCTCACATTTAACAGCCCGGTTGAAATTACAACCTGTTGCTAAGGAAAACTCTGTCATACCTTAAAGTAACTGTGATATCAAGTAGCTTTGAGATATCTGACAAATGAATTACGGTAGATTAATGAGGAGCCACTTCAGAAATCCTGCAAAAAACACCCGAACATGTTACAATATGATAATATAATTCATTTAATAACAATATAAATTCTGTGCTGAGAAAAGTGGGAGCCTATTTTTGTGTTGTTTTGGGGTTTTTTTCCAAGAGGAAAAGAAATCCTTTCTACAAATCAGAGTGCACACTTCTGTTTCTGATGGGAAACACTGCTCTGAAAAGCACTGAATTTCAAAGCTCCTTGAGATTAGATTGTCTGCAGAATTGTGCTGATGGTTGTAAATATTAATAAATAAGATACACTGGGGCAGCTTTTTTCCTTGGATGCTTATGCACTGCTTCCTCTTAAGTGCTGATGACCTGAAGACACAGGCACCAGAAGGAAGAATCTGAGCTAAGAAGTGGCTTTAGAGATGTAACGCACAGAGACACTTGTGCAAAGGAAAGATGTCCCTGCTACCTTCCAGCCAGCAAATGACAATCAGTCCAGTCCTCTGCATCCCCACTGCAACTGCCCCCAGCTGCTGATGGGAGCAGAAGGACAGCAGAGAATCCACCTCCATGCTGTACAAATGAGCCAGGGCTATATTGCTGGACGGGCTTCAATGGGAAATGATGATCATTCCTTACACAGGTTTTTTTCCATCCCCCTTTTTCCAAGTCTACTATTTAGGGAGACCAAGTATACAATTTTTTGGAGGTCATGGTTTGGTCACCGTGGAAATAATTACAAAGTCGTAAACACTTCATTACAAGACCCTCGTATCTTGATCCAGGAAGGCACTTAAGTATTCAAACAGTCTTGTGGACTTCAGTGCAGTTTATTGGTATGTTTAAAAGTAAACTGCTCTGGGACCAGGTATGATAAGGCAGAGAGAGAGAAGAACACTGCTTTGTTTATAGCAGAAATAACTTGCTAATTATCAGCAGTAAGAAGGGAAATAGCATAGCAGGGCATTCATATTATTTAGACTTAAATGGAGTTTAGATAAAATACAGAGTTTTATAAAACTGGTTGGCACAGCATGAATTGCTTAAAGGGATGTGGCTGGTGGACTTAAAAGTTGCTTCTGCATCTTTTTCCCTTTCAGCAGTGACAGCTAAATTGAGCACCAATTTCACAAAAGGAATTTGCTCCCTGAAAGGGATTCTAACTCTATACATTTCTGCTCTGTGCTCTGCCAGAGCACTCTTCGCACTGTGAAAATGAGGAAATAGGCTCTCTTGAATTCTTATAGTGGTTGATGAGTTTGAGAGGCCAGCTCCAAAAGCATGATGGCATAGTAGGTGGCACGCGGCTCAGAACCTGGTACTAGTTGTCTCTTACCCTGCCATGTAACTTGTAAATTTAACGTGTCTTTTTTATGTGTCTTTTTCTATTTCTTCATCTATTTATTTATACTAGGATCAATACCCATGCCAGGGGTACTGGTGTACGCCATGTCCTCATGAATTCATACAGGCATGGACGTGAACAAGAGAGAGTGTGGTGTGACCTCTGTCTGCTCCAAACCACCGGCAGCAGCATGCAGAAAAGGCAGCCTTTTATGAGACTTTTTTATCCCCTTCTCTCCCACAGGCATAAGTAGGTGGGAATGGATGAGTCAGGGAGTGGTAAAGAAACTCTGTGGCCAGTGCAACTGGGCCAGTGCAGAGAGGAAGGTCATCGCCACCTTGCTTGGGGACAGCTTGGATTACTTTCTCCTGGGAATAAGATATTCAGTCTTGTCCTAGACAGCTCTGGAGCTACCCAGCCTCCCCCTTCCCCTCCACGCAGAACACGACTGAACAAACAAGCAAAAAACATCCAGAAAATCCTTTGGGGAGAGAGTGTCAAAGCGGCTGCAAGAAGTCCTTGAGAAAAATAATTGGCTTTCTTTTGGATGAGAAAAAGAGACCCAAGTCTGATTTTTTTTCTCCATCCATTCTTTGATCAGCTCCAACAGCTCAAGTGAGCAGCAGAGAGCCAGGAGGGTTGACTGCAAGCTGTACTTGCTGTAAGATCCTGGTTCAGCATCCCTGCTGTGCTATGGCCTCCTCATGTGACCTTGGGCAAGTCACTCACCTCTGTTGTGATTTGCTTCCCCCTGCTGTAAAACAAGGCCAATTATACAGGTCAGTCTCACAGGGGGGCTGTGTGGTGAAGATGTATTTTTTACAGACTGTGGAATACTTGAACAGCTTTTGAGTGAAGGCCCCATGTCGATCAACTATGCCTTGCCCCTTACTTGAAGCAAGACTCCCAAATGTCCACACGCAATCTCACAATGATAGTGGGCGGGTTTTTTGGCATGATATGATAAGCTATTTCACTTTCTTTTTGTCCATGAAGATGCTTTTGTCAAATAATGATTTCCAGACTAATGACACCCTAAAGTTACAACCCACCAGGCACTCAAAGAGAATCAGTTCAGCAAAGAAACAGATTCCACCTGAATGCTTAGGGCAAAACTAAAAGCAACTGTGCTTTTAATTATTTTTGTTAATGTACTGGAACTGGGGGGGATAGGGGAAGAGGACACATGAATATCTTTGTAAGCAAGAGGGCTTTCCCTCAGGTGACAGTGCCAGTACAGAGGTTGGCCTCTGTGCTGCCTGGTATCAGCACCCCTGTTGGGATCTGCAGGCGCGTGTGGTTCTCCCACCACCCCACACACAGGACAGGTCTGGATCCCCACGACCTTCAAGAACACAAAGTGGAGTTACCGTCAGAGGCAACTATTTTCTTTGAGTTTGGTCTTACCCTTACCACCAAAGCAGAGCTACATGCTAATGATCGTGTTGATTAAGCAGCCTTTGTGCTTATAGAAGCTATTAACTGACAATTGAAATGCAGCAGTTAGGGAGTAGGCGGCTCTGCCTCACACCCAGACAAGCACGCACCTGCAGTACCTGGGGAAACTCAACTAGTGTTTAATTTCTGTGCTAATTTTCAATTCCTGCTGACCCTTCTCCGAGGTGCTCCTGCTCTGGCTCTGTGATTATCTGCAGAAGTGGGAATGCTGGAAAGATACACTACCTATTATCTCACAGGCAGCTGTAAACATTACAGCAAGATAATGGAATTAGTTTAGCTGAGAGGAATTAAGGTACCCAGATCGTACAGGACCGATCTCATTCATAAAGTGCTCTCTTCTGTGCGTTGTGGTGTGTCACTAGGGAAGAGCTGAGGGGGTTATGATGGGTATTTATGTTGCAAATGAAATCTAATAGTCACATTCTGGATAGAACTAAACACTTTCTGGCTATATATAAATACATATGTATATCCTGGCAAGACAAGCGAATTAGTCCATAAAATATTTGCCCACAACACCAGAATAAAGCCATTATTGAACAGGTTACTTAAAACATAGCATGGCTGGCACTGTTCCTGAATGCAACCAGATGGAAATGTATATGCTCTTCTGTCTGTGCGCTTGGCAAAGAGGAGAGTATGGAGAGGGTGTCTTGTGGCTGGGTGTTAAGAAAGGTAATGCAGTATCAGTGTAATCTTGGATGTTTCAGCAGAGTGCTATCAAAAATGCTCTGGCACCATCACAGTTAAGCAATCACTTTGTTTAAAGCTTCTTTTTGGAAGTCCAACACCATAACTCATGAAGGACACCATGCCAGATGTGCCTTTTCCATCCTGGCAGGGCTCACAGGATCCCCTCACCAGAAAGACGCAGTTTTCCTTTTCCATCAGCGCTGCTCCTCACTGCTGCTGAGGGGGTTGCAGCTGCAGCAAAAACTGTCTTTTCTGGTTTATTTTGAAAGAGGAAAACACTTGGAGGAGTGGGCAGCTCTGTGAGACTGGCTGTACCAACCAGTAACATTAATTCACACCACTCTAAATAGACCTGAACTACAGTTACTCTAGTTTCTTCTGGGAGTGCTCCTGTTAACAAACAAACAAAAGCATAAATAAAAATATTCACAGTATTTGTTTGGGCTTTCAGTGCCAAGTGCCCAGCCAGGAAAATAAATAAAGTGGAAGACAACGTTGGCAGCCAGCCACACCTGGAGTAAGTACAGGAGATGGTCACGGGTGCAAGGAGGGATAACGCTGCCCGAAATAGGGAGAGGAAGCCGCTGATGGGTAATCAGGATTAGGACACACAGCAGTGCCCTGGAGAAGCTTAGGAACTCAAGGCTGGATGAACTCCCAACAGACAGTGGCCAGTTATTGGGGAAGGATGAGCGAGAAGCTCTTAGACTAAGATTTACAGCAAGAAAAACCCAAATGTATGTGAAGAGAAGTACTCAAACTTTAAAAATGCTTTTATCCAGCACTTTCTCCACCTAGTTCCACTGCAGCATCACTCACAACACAACCTAGTGAGGATGACTTTTTCTGCTGATGTTTTGCATTAATTATGCATTCTTCAAGGGTGTTTTTAAAACTCAGACAGGGACTAATAACCTGCCCTATACTTTTTGTTAAGCAAGAAAGACAGATAACAGCTGGGCTTAATCACACTAAGCGTTTCCTCTACATCTCTTCTCTCCCATCCCAAATGAAACAAGGCGAGATGTCATAACACCTCTCTCCTCCTCACAGAGTCCAGTTTCTCCAGGCCCCTTGGAAAGGGCTGCCATGACTAAGCAAGCAGCATGAGCAAACCAGCTGCTACTGGATTTTTATCTCAACCAGAACATATTTAAACTTGAGAACAGTGTTTATACTGCAAGTTGAATCCTGCATAGAGTCAGCAGAAGAGATTGGGTTCGGCAGCACACAGCGCCGTTCCCTTCATGTGCAGGATGGGGGACTCACTTTAAAGATTTATGTTGAAAAGGTCCTGAATTTGGCCCCACATGGCAGTCAGGATAATCACAACTAAGTTTATAATGAGCCCTGCTTCTGAGAATTGTGAACCCAAGTAATTATTTAGAAAAAAAGAAAGAGAACAAGAAGCAAACCCCAAATGATGCAAAGCCTTTAAGAAATTGGAAGTTACTGCAGCTAACTAGGTCTTTAAGGGGTTAATGAAGAAGTCTCCCTAACACCCAGCTTCCAAGGCACAGCCCCTCCATGGCATTTCCCGCATGCTTAGGATAATCAAAAGATACTGAAAACCAATTCTACTTTATTCTGGTATAATTGCAACAGAGCCACTAGAGGAATTGCAACCATTATGCAAGATGAGGCACCATCACAGTGGGGCCTGCTGTTTCCAACGGATTCTACCCACTTGTTTTTATAGATTTCAGCTACCTTTCATTTTAGTAATTAGCCACCATTTCCAAGGAGATCCATAAGCAATTTCCTGCCCATCTTGAGTCTTAATGCTACAAGATTGCACTAGCAAGTGAACATAGTTTAAAAGTAGTCAACAAAGAGCAGATGGCACACTAAAAAGTTCAGTTAAGCAAGAGATGGAGACCACCATTCCATTTAACAACAGATAAATGCCAATGCCCTCTAGATCTGCTTGACCACAACAGAGCACACAGCCATCCACTGGAAAATCCAATTGTGATTCCTTCCAAACCCCAAAATATTGCAGAAGTCTGTTAACAAGCAGCAGATCGGTGTGCTGAAATCTTCAGCTGAAACAAAAATGATGTAGCAGATCTGAGGGGATGGTGGACTGGAGGGAAGATCCTGCCCCGAGGAACCCAGTGTGCCCTTGAGTAGAGGATTGCTCCCTGAGAGAAGGTGCTCTGGCAGGATCTCAGCTGGTGAGAGCACAGGCACATTCATAACTTCTATCAAGTTTGCATTAGTTTTGAGATCTTCAGCAGAAAGGAGGAGAAAAAAAATACCACATTTTTTAACGTGTGTGTTTTGCTTTCAAGGAAGTCTCTCAACTAAATATTATTGAAACAGCAGATGGCAAAATGCAAACTTTATGGAAGGGAAGGCTGCCTTCAGCGGCAGGTTACTGTTTGCATGGGAGAGCTGTGCAAGGGAAAGAAGGAGGGAGGGAAGAGTCAGAAGTTAAGATGCATATTTCTAGCTGAACAACCTGGTTAGAAAATGATGACCATGTCTATAAATGTAATCTCTGGAGTGCTGGCATGGAGATATGTAAGAGCTGTGAACTCATGCGAAAACTAAAACACCTAGAGGGACTAATAAGTCCCTACAGAGACCCCAGTTCCTTAAATGGCTGCGAAGGATAATTGCAGAGAACTACAACAGGACTGAATCAATGCCATTTTCCTTAAAAAAAAAAAAAAAAAAAAAGAGGTATTGCTGCCTCCGATTACGTTATTCTGAAATATGTCCAGAAAGATTATGGTGCAGCTGAAAGCCAGAAGCATATGAGACTGTATATTTACCAGTGCTGTGTCAGATAACATCTGAGAGGAGAGGAAAAAGGGATTCAGCCCTGCAGTCTTTATTAGCATGTTTGGGCTGTTTAAAGGAGCTATCCAATTGTGTCATTGCTGCCAGGCCTTTAAAACTGTATATATTGATGATAAAGGAATCTACTTGATCTTGATCACAAGCCTCCAAGCCTTACTGGACTCTCCTGTGACATGCAAACTTATTGCCTTTAAACGGGAATTAGAAAAAAAGAAATGAATAGGGATGCACCATTACCCATAGCATTATATTGCTCAGGAACAGATGTTAATCAATTTTATGGAATGCTTTAAGTAAAATGCAAGCACATTTGCACAGAACTGACTGCATAGAGATTTCAGCCCAGCAAATACATGAGATAAGCCTTTATCTTGACTGGGAGAGTTATGTCTATTTTGATTAAAACCAAAGAGGTCTGCACATTCAAGCGATTTTATTCCCTTGGAATTATGTTATTTCCAGGGTGCTATTACATATGGTCCTGTGACAAAAGGGAATGGAAATAACCTTGCTCTTGATTGTAGTGTTCTCCTTGTGCATATGTTCATGCACATAGCTCATGAAGTACACAAGTAGGATGTATGTACCATCCTCAAAGATTCCTGAATAGACAGGAACAACTGTCCTCTCTATTCCAGATGTGGAGAAAGGACTGACCTGACACTCTGTAATTTTTGCTACACAATCTCTCATGCAGTGCTAAAAGAACTTTAAAATCCCCCACCATACAAAAGTACAAGGAAAAAGGTGCCCCATCTTCTCGATTTGTATAAAAGTAGCAGCTGTGCCATCGTGCCGGGAGTAATTTCGGTCATTAAACTTCTTGATCCTTGAATGTCATCAGGAGTTACTTGGTGACCATCCACTTCCACTTACAAAGTACTGCATTTAACTCTCCGTAAAATATGGATTTTATTGCAGCAGTGACAAGACTTCTTTCCACAGCCACTGACCTCTACTGCTATTGCTTATCTCGACTCAACCTTTTGCATAAGAATACATATATATAGGATACATACTGTGTATTGGTTTCCCTCTGTGTGCATGTAGGAGTTATATACATGTGAATATATAAATAGTTGTATCTATCTGACGTACAAAGTATGTTACCAGCTTTCTTTCTGCAATTATCCAACTTCTCTCCTGTAAAATGCTTGTACGCCTACCCCCTTTCTTCCATCACCTCCATCACTCCCCAACCCGTTCTTTTATCAAATAAAAAGACTTCACATTTGTCAATTCCTGTAACGTCCCCAGATCTGCCCCCTCTGCCCCCTTCTTTTCGCTGAGGGAGTGCCTCATTTCAACTGTGCTCTACATTCAGCTCTGCACTTTCCCTCGGATTTTGCTCATGATCCAAAGGGTTTTGCCCTGTATCCATTTCACAGCAACTAGGCAGTGTCAAGAAACCAAGAGATATTTTTTTTAAATATTATTTTCCAGTTATTCATCACGCTTCTCCTATTGTTGTTATGATGAGGATTATGATTATTATTCCCTTCCAAACACACACGACCCCCCTCCCGTTCTCACCACCTCCCCTCGACCGAAGTGTCTTGCTGGCGACAATTCCCGGGAAAACGCCGCATCCCTCCGCCTGACTTAAAACAACAGCAGCCGCGGTCCCCACACCGCCGCCGAGCCGCCGGGCGCCGCGCAGCCCCGGGGACGGACCCCCCGGCGCGGCGGGGGGGGGGGGGGGGCGGGGGTCAGAGCCCTCCGCAAGACAGCTGATAACTTTGCAAAATAAGTGCTTGCCCCCCCCTCCCCCCGCCCTGCCCCCCCCCCCCCCCAATTAGGACTCCCAATAAGCATGGCAAAAACAAAACAAAAAAAAAAAGAAAAAAAAGGGGGAGGAAGGCAGCCGCCTGGTGACAGTTGAAACTTGCTCCGAAAGAAGTGCAAAGCCGCAGCTCCTTACCGGCAAGCGGGGACGACGGGCCGAGCCTCGCCCGGGGCGGCGGCGGCGGCAGCAGCAGCGCGGCTCCCCGGCCCCTGCTCCCCACCGCTCAGCCTCCCCGCCTCTCACTGGGGCTCCCGCTCGGCCGGCAGCACTTTTTAACTCCAGCATGCAGGCAGCCCAAGCCGAGGGGGCTCTCTATCTGATTGGTTTCCATTCGGTGCTCCTGATTAATAAAAAAAAAAAAAAAAAAAAAAGCGGGGGGGGGGGGAAGGGAAAGGGGGGGGGGGGGAAGCCAAACTCCTCCCTCTCTGCTTGCTTCCCCGGCAGGCGCACACACACGCACACTCTCTCACACACACACTCACACTCTCTCACACACACTCACACACACACACACACTCCCGGCGCCGGCGCTGCGGATGCCGAAGCCGGCGGAGCTGCCGCACTGGGGACGGGGGGGGGGGGGACGCGGAGCGGGCGCGGAGCGGGCTCCTGCGGGCGGGCAGCATTTGCAAGTGAATGCGGTGGGAGGGCAGAGGGGGAGGGCTGTGCTAGGGACCCCCCCTTCCCCCCGAGAGCCTCTCCGTATTTGAGGTGGAGAGCGGCCAGCTTCCTCCTAATCGTTCCGTAGTGATAGTACAAGGAGAATAAAATCGGGGCAGTGGGTGTGGGGAGGGGTGAAAAAGAGGGAGAGGCACTCTCCTCGGTTGTGAACTGTGTGTTTGTGCTGTGCGGCTTTCTCATCCTCGGAGCCCTTTTCAAGTCCTTCTCTTGACAACCAGAGATGCTCGACTGGGCTTTTCCCACACTTCCCGGGAACTTCCTGGACTTGATGAATCGAGAATTTCGGTGAATTATTAATGGTGATGACACTTTGTGGGGGTGATCACATGTGGCGGTTTCTATGTGAATGGGAAGCAGCGGAGGAGGATTTTCCAGGTGCCTGCCCCTGCCAGGCCCCCTCTCCCCAGAGGGCTCCCCACTCACGAGGTTGTGACTAATCTTAGTGCAGAACGAGCTGACATCTCGGCTTTTGCCGTGGGACTCGTGAAGCCCCTCTGCACACATATATATCGTACAGCCTCCCCCCGCCGCCCTCCACCCAATTCTAGCCTGAAATAAGGCCTTAGGTGTTTTAATCTGAGTATTAAATGACAAGACGGAAATTGCCTGCCTGTTTATTATTTACCTGACAAGAGTCCACTCCAATTCAGCTGCACTGTGTCCCCTTTAGATTCATGGCAAATGTTACAAGGAGTGAAGCTTTCTGCCATTTGCCTCTCACATGTCCACAGTCTTAGGTTTGACCTTTATGATGTACTTTTATTCCCCTGCTAGTCAATCTTAAATCATATATTCTTCCCCCCCCCCCCCCCCCTTGTTCTTCCCTTCCTCCTACCCACCTCTCACAATTTCTGCTTGCTGTGTCTTAAGGATGGGTCTGTGCTGGCTCTAAGCCACCTTTGTGTGCTTCTGTTTCTGGACCATTTCAAGGCTTTTAGTATAATTTAAATACTCTGAGCACCAGAAGTTCAGGTAATGATCTTGCTGCTTGTGCTGTAATTGCTACAGTGCTGCAGCACCATCTCCACAGTATAGTTGTTATCCCTGAAACTGTTACTCAGCATAGATGTTATCCCTGAAACTGGTACTGGGGTCCTTAGGGAAGCCTTCAAGCTATTCCCTACAGTCACTGTGTTGTCAGGGTCCTTCTTCAGCACAACACTGGGCTTTTAAGGACTCTGCATGATACCTACAAAAGCCAAAACAGTGTAAAGAGGCTGTATTCTGCTTTCCATATATTTTTGAACTCTAGTTAAACAAATCACCCAGAAAAGCAGTGGCTTTTAGGTACCACTTCCATTATTTAGACATTTTAGTCTTTCCACACAGCTGAGTTTTTCCAGCCTGCAGATCATTCTGATTGTTCTTCTTTGAACTTCCTCTAGTTCCCTCATTATTTTTGATTTTTTTTTTTTTTTTGGCAATGACAGGTCAGGAGCTCAGTGAGTATTTGCAGAGTATTCCCACGGGAGCCTTCTGGACACAGTCTATCTCTCCTTTATGACAGACCACATTTGCAGGCTTTCTTTTCCCCTGCCATATTGCATTGTCAATGCCTGATTCACTGCCCACTCTGACCCTGAGGTCTCCTTGGGCATTATTCATTCCTGGATGTGTCTCATTCTGGTTAGCTTTAATAAGGCTGCTTTTTTTTTTTTTTTTTTTTTTTCATTTTTTCTTCAGAGTTATTTATGTCCAAGATGGGCTTTTGTATTTTTGTCAAAAAGGAAGTTAGTACAGAAACTGCTGTGTTCTCCAGAGCATGTGCATGAGATTTTTATCTTTTCATTAATTATATGAATTTGTGGTTGACAATTTTAAGTCCATAGCTGTGTGAAGAAAACATTTTTTCATTTTTGAGGGACATTGTCAAGATGATGCTGTTCCTCCTCAACCCTCCTCTGTTGACAGCTATAATGGTATTAGAATTCCCAGACTAGGTCAGGTCATTAGCCCATGAAGTGTCCTGTACCTGACACATTAGTTGAGTGAAAGGCTCAGCTAGGGTTGTGAAAATTAATCAAGATCAGCATTGGTTGAAATCCACTTCCCTGTCATGAGGTGGAGAATTTAAGAAGATTCAAAGAAGGACTAAGACTGGAAAGAAGATAAAACTTTTTTTTCAGCTCTTGAACCAATCTAGTATTTGGAAATCAGGATGAGTACTCCCTGTAAAACATACTGTCTCACACCTATCTTGTCTGTGGCTCTTCTCTGAAGCAAGTATTCCTGACCATGGACAGACACAGCACTGAATTAGCCAGAACGAGGATCTAAAGTGGCAACTTCTGCCTCTGCAGTCTCTGTGGAATGCCCAAACCCTGCAGACTGTGACCAAAATGTCCATGAATCTCAGCTACCAACGCAAAAACAAAATACAGCATGAGGTAGGAATATGTACCGGTTTTCTCTAAGCTATTGAGGAGAAATCCTGTTTCCAAACAATGGAAGATGTCTATGTGGGATTTAAGGACTAAGAAGAAAAATCCTGAAGCTGGTGAAAAGCCACCCACGGTTCACTACAAGCTGCAGTATCTATGAAACAATCTGAAGGTCTCACTTTGTAACTCCTCACATGAATCAGGCACTTCAGAGTTTTCCCAGCCCTTCTTATTTTCAAAAAATGTGGAGGGACCTTAGTCTGAATTTATAAAAGGGAAACCTCAGTCTAAGAGAGTTTCTCTTCACTCTTCTACTTTTTTTTTTCTTTTTTTTTTTTTTTTTGGGGGGGGGGGGGGTGTGTGGGGGGGTGCTACAGGGAGACAGAAAACATTCCAAAAAAAGAGTATGACTACAGTTTCACATCACTGTGGCAGAAGGGAAAAATTTTACATTGAATCTGGTGGGCAATTAGATGATGCCAAAATTTTTGAGGTAGAATAAATTATTAACTTGATGTCACTTCATTATGGATGCTATGCATGGTCACTATCCAGATCTTTAAAAATCCACAGTTTAACACTTCTGACCTTCTGTAATAATGAATTCCACCAGTGAACCGCATACAGCATAAATGTGTCTTTGTTTCTTTGTTTGCTTTATATTTACGGCCTTTTAATTTCAGTGTCAGTTTTATATTAAGTATCAAGAATATAATGAGCTCCTGGATAATTTTAACCATATTTTTCATTTATTCTTGGTAATAGATGATTTTTTTTTTAATTTTTGCTTTCTCAAGCTTGAATGCCATGTCTTCTAAGTCTATAAACCCAGTCCTGTAGTTCTATGTGCAGTGATCAAGGATTATCCAGGCAATTGTAAGGAGCTGAGATAACATGTCACAATTTACCATTCCTCAAGGGAGACATGCTTCTCAGAACACTGAAACTAACCCTTTGTGTTTTCCTAGTCCTCATCTGTTGCAAATAAAAAAGAAACAGGTTAGCTTGAAACCCTTTCCTGTCTTCTCCTGTCCATACCCCTGGTCTGCTGGATCACTGGAGGAGTGATAGTTTGACAGATGGATCCCAGTGATTTCATGCAACTCTGCATTGCATATTTGTTCCCCTTCTCTGAATAGTTTTGCTCTTTCTTGATGACCTTCTTCCGGTGAGGCCCCCAAAACTGGAGAAAGAGGTTATTCTGGCAAATACGAATGCCTTATTCTAATTTGAGTTTGTTAAGTGTTTTAGCCCCTTCTAGAAGCAATGAAGAAAAGCAGGTGTTGGCTTGATTGGTTGCTTCATAAGCTACATGAGGAACTACTCCATTTCTGCCTATTCCATAGATATTTTAAGGTGAAAGAGATTTCCATTGCGAGGTATGAAAGAACAAGGAAGTAAAATTTACATCAGAGCTTGCTGATTTCGTGGAAACGTTATGAAACCTGCCTGTTTTTCTTAGCTTTCTATCTGAACCTCTCAGTTGCCTCCCAAGTAGGGAACCTGGAGCTGCAAATTCTTGCAGTTTCATGGCTTCTTGAGTCTTGAGTCTTTGCCCATTGCAGTGGTGAAAGTCAGGAAATTAAGGTAATTAGAAAATACTAGTAACATTTTTTATTTATCCTTGAAATAGTTGTATTTATTCATTAATAGTGTAGCTATGTAACTGGAACTTCCTAACAAACTGGAACGTCTGTCTTCTTGTCCTGGCCGAAGTTGAGAGTTTATTTTAAGAAGTGTTCTGGAAATTCAATTTTCCAGTCAACTACCATGCTAGCTGTTCCTCTGCTGCTCTGTGTCCATCTGAACTGCTCCAAATAGCACCATTTTTCTTTAAGAAATAGCTATTACTTCTGAATTGAATAATCCTGACTATCGTGGTCTTCCCCCAATTTTTCCTCTGGTGTCTAGTCCATGTCTTTTTTGCCTAGGGATGGCAAAACCAATTTCATTTTGAGATAAACTCATACTGAAACAGATATTTACAAAACTGTCATACACCTATGAATTTCTTACCTCTTGTAATTCCAGTGGTATTAAAATATCACAAGAACAGCTGTTGTTATGTTACTTCTGGAGTCAGTAATTACAGAACCGTGTTGTGAAAATAACAATCTGAAGGGTGGCAGGCAAGTTTCACATACATCTAGTTTAGGTACGTTCAGCTGGACTGAACCTTTGCATTCCAGGGTTCACCCCTCCCTCATTGCAAACTACAAGGAAACTCTGCTGTTAAGAATAACAGTAAGGCAGACTTTCACCTCTGCTTTACCAATATGTCTGATTGATCATTCCTGACAGAAGCATAAAAATGTCAGCATAACAAATAAGACTTGTAAATAGCAGCTACTGCCTTGGGAGTTTCATTGCCTCAACAGGTACATGAAGTTATAATTGCTCTAACCAGCGCTCCCACAAGCAGTTAGCACTTCTGCTTGCCATAGAAGAGGCCTGAAAGGACAGAAACATCTTCCATTCAAAACACCACAGAGATCAAATACATCACAACCAGTATGGTCTTTAAAACCAAAAGCTTGCATCATTAGGATAAGTGTGGAGCCAACACACATCTGCATGCATGGAATAACAGCAAAAGGAAAATCAGATTCTATCCCTCTAGCTGAATAATCATTATACAATAAAATCAGTTTTTGGCCAAATTTCACTGTAAGTCAGTTGGCTACAGTCAGAATCTTGATAGCTTCCCTGTAACTGATAAGAAATGTTATCAGTGATCCTCTGATGCTGCTGTTGTAGGAGTTGTTAGTCATGGGCACTAGTCAGAATCTGTAGATGTTGCTCCTTTCCACATGCAATGTTATTGCTGTAAAATTAGAAGGCAATGCCATTTTGCCAGCTCTGTCAAAGTTTTGTGTGCTTTGGGACTATTTTAAAAAACGCACATTAGTATTTTAAAATAAATGCTTCATTTTCTGAAAGAAAACCCTTTAGTTTATTGTGGAACCTGCAGAACTCTTATACAGGGTTGCATTTGCTATCAAAATGCCCCACTTTGGCCATGAAACCTATTATTGATTTGTGTGAAGCTAACGTTCTTACCAGTCCTCTGTCTCTATCCATCAAACTTTCTGTGTAAGTTACCATGGTTTAACCAGTTACTCCTCACTGCCTGAGCCACAGTAACTGTCTGTGTGTACTCTCAGATGGTAGAGAACACCATGTAATTTGACTTTGTCAATCCCTTTTCACTGTGGACTGGGCTAAAAAGAATTATCTTCCATTTGTTCCTGGCTAAGAGTGCCTATATGAACAGTTACTATGCTTGAGCTCATGTAGGCTACTCACTGTGCAGTAATAACTTGCTTGTGAGTCTGTCATGAACATACTTTATATTTTAATAACCTCTGGAGAATTGACTGTCTTTCCTGCCTCTGCTTGCACAGCACCTACTACAATGGGAGAAAAAGCACTAAAAAAGACATGCAAATAATTAGCAAATCAAAATCACAGTGTATTTTTCAGTAGTACACACATGTACACATCCACTTGCAGACTTCCTGGCCCAGAGGGTTTGGCACCTAAATAGAGCTGAAAGGCAAATGCTGAAAAAGGAAAATGAAGAGATGAAGTGAGTTAAGCTTCACGCAGCAGGTCGGTTTAGATCTGGGGATAAAATCCAGACCTGATTCCTACTCCACTTTAGCTCACACCAGTGTCTCATCCTCTTATTCACAGTGCCTGCCAAGGCTGGTTCCTACCAAAGGTTTCAATCCAGGCATATCTTTCTCATTTCTCAGATAAGTATTGCTGAGAACCACAGGTCACTCCTTACCCCCAGCTGATCTGTTCCTCCTTCTCAGGATTATGATTTAGTCCAAATCTTCATCTTTTCTGATAACACGATGCATATACCTGCCTGTGTGTGTTCAGTTAGGTCATCTACACAAGGAATAGTAGATAATTTTTGAGTAGTTTTCTAAAAAGTGGTGCTTTGCTTTCCCCCATCTCCTCCACTTTTTGGTTCATATAGTCCCAAGTATATTTCTTGCATGTCTGCAATGACCAATGGTGTTATACCAGGGTTGAATTCTGCAACACGCACCTTACGCTGAGGTTGCAAATGCACATTGCATTTTTCTTAACAAAGCAGTTGAAGTCATTTTGCCTTCCCTTGTCATCAAAAACCATCTGTGGGATGTGCTGTAACCTGGTCATAGAAATTGATGTGGTTAAAAATGACTGTTGCCAAAGTTCGTTTTGTAACTTAGATCGAGTCACCTCACCTGTTGTAGTCATAAATCTGGGGCAATGGTGAACTACTGCATCTCTGTGTATGTGCAGGAGAGTCATAGTTGGGGGAAACTTCTTAAATGACAATGTCATTGGAAAAAATGTAGTATTGCATTACACATTAAAAGATACATTCCCTTTTTAGGAGAAATCATATAGCAGCATAGTAATAAAAATGATGAAAAGCCCCCAGGACATTTGTGAAAGATACTTCTCTAGTTTTGTGCTAGCATTTACTTGAGCTAATCAGCAGATCTGCTGCTGCCTTTCTACTTGCCAACTGATATTGTCATCCCAGAGAAAAAAAACACCCTTTACACCACAGCTTTGTGGGCTCTCTGTATGCCACTCACTTTATCTAAGCAATATAACTTGACGTTCCTGATGTCTGGCTGAAGGCAAGGACTTAGCAAAATTCTTGATGAAATTTCACGTGGGCTATTTTATTCTTCCCCACAATGTGTCCCATTTTTTTCCTTCCTTCTTCTTTTTGGAATTCCTCTCATCTGCTTTCTCACAAAAGCCTTAATCTGAAGAGTGGAAATCGCAGCTCCTTGTGCCTAGCTTTAAATCTGCCAGGTGGACTAGTCATTAGCGACCTCTTTGTGATCCCAGTTTTTGGAGTCCAGTGACCAGAACATTTTAATAACTTTCTTGTCCCTACCTCTTGTGGATGTAAAAATTGTGTTACTATAGGAGAGTGACACTAATCTAAGTCTGCATCTTAAGAAGGCAGGGGTATTTTGAATTTCAGTGGATGCTGAAATTTCAAACGAAGGTGTGATTGAAGCTGAAAGGGTAAGAATGCCTGTGCAGTGTTTGTTAATATACTTTTCCTAGGAGGTACAGCATTTTTAAAATTTCCAGCTTATCTGCTTCCATTCTGGTTACTTGTAACCCCTCATCCTAATCCTTCAGAGTTACTTACATGATTGCCCAGTCATCCTGCATCCTCTATCCTCCAATATCTGTCCCTTTCAGGGAACTTGTAGAAAACAGGAGCCAAACTCCTGGCAGAATTTTTTTACTCCCTTCATATGAAGTTGCACAAGTACACCTGTGGGTGACAATAGGAGTACAGTCCCTCAGGATGTGGCAGCTCTCTGCAGGTTGCCATGAAGTGCAAAGGAAATATTGAAAATTCATAATGCAGCTGGCTACTCAGCCTGGTGTTAATATAATTTTGGATCTTTTTTCATTAAATGAAGAGAAACATTCTCTCCACTGTAAAGGATTTCCAGTCAGAAGGAGAAGCAGCAACCTTTTATTTTGCATTTAATGAGAATAGCCCCCACTAGAAAAGAGCATATTGTCAGGACTTTTTTTTATTTACTTTCCCAATTAGTAGCAAACTGTGATAGTAATTCACAAGAGAATTAACACACTGGATTTTGCATTTCACTGTCTCCTCTTCCTGTAGCTATTTTAGGAACTGCAATGCTGTGGGATATACCTAGTTCCTGTTAATAGGTACTATACTGAAAAGAAGAGAGCTAAGCATCCTCTACTTGATCCTCTTTCTAATCTCTTATTCAGTGGGACATCTAGCAGGGTGGGAAACATTTTAGCAGGAATTAGAGCGATGCAAGTGGGCTTTTGTAAGAAAAGACCATCTTGTAGTTGAATGAAAATAAGTAGACTAGCAAGCACCCATGATAAAACAGGGGAAGACAGTAGCTGCTCTGGGATTCCTTTGGAAATGTTACTTTATTGACCTGGGTTGTAGTTCTGCAAGTTAATTAGAAACAGACTGAACTTTGGGCACCTGAGGAGTCCCGCTAAGGCTTGAATGACTGTCTTGCATCTTCGCTGAATCAGGGCTTGAGGTGCTGTGGGGATTAGCACTACAGTAAGCCCTTTGTGGACTATGAAGTGTTAAAAAATCCAGTTTATATGTTCTCCTTGAATTGGGTGAAGAAATATTTCCTAAACCCACAGGCTTTGTTTCACACTTGAAATACCCATTTGAATATTTTTGTAGTTCTTAACATTAGCGTCTCTCACACAGTTTACATTACTTTGACTTATGGAGGTCCCACTGTGGAGGATTGGGAAAAACTAAAGTTCTGTATTAGTAAGCCCGTGACAGAAAAAGAGGCAATTATCTCTTACTTTAAAAGCTCCAAAGTGTAATTCTTGCAATTAATTCCTACAAGGTTCAGAGAATCTAGTTGGATTTGGTTTGTGGTAGATATTTACATTCTCTTTGGATCAGCTATATATTTGTATATAGGAACAGTGATTTCATTAACAATCTTCTACTTAAACTTGCAAATCAAATAGACCCAATGGGGCATCTGATGTAAATTAGTGAACTGTTGTTAGTGGTCCAGCTGAGTATCTGATGCTATGGATAAAAATACGTTTCTTGGCATGTCTTTGACTTAAAAAAAAAAAAAAAAGTTTATAAGGCTCTTTCTTGATAGAATTAATTCCCTTTTCTATTTTCTCCCATATGATTAGTTATGTATTAGCTAAACACCACAGCAGGGAAAATACCCAACAACTATTTGGAGACACAAAACCAGCTTAATATAACTCACACCTGATAGGAACATAACCCATAGGAGCTGTTAGGGTGGGGTCTTAGGAAAGAGCCATAATTTATAATTGGCCACTGTTCTGACAAAAAAGAGATACATTCTGAGTTCAAAAAGGACTTCAAAATGTGAGCCTGTCAGAGCGTACGCATTATATTTGCTTTGGATAGTGCATTAACAACTCTAGCAAAGCTTAGGCTGTTTTAAGTGATGGAGGTCCTACTGTGTAGGGCTGGGCAAAAAAAAAAAGTTCTGTATTAGTAAGCATGTGACTGGAAAAAAAGGCAATTATCTCTTTCCTTAAGAGCTACAAAGTACAGTGGTGGTAGCTTCTGACAAGAGTAAACTAGATGTGCGCAGCTTAAAGGCAAACTGAGGACATGCAGATGAAAAGTTCAGCCCTCTCTTCCTTCCCTCCTCCTTTCTTTACCCACCCTTGTGATCTCTTTGCTACAGTTTGAGAGAAAATCTGGGGCACTTGTTTCTTTTATTTCTTCCAGATTGTTATTTTATCTTCATTTTTGGTAGAGCAGTAATGATATCCAGTGGCTGCTTAGATGAATCACTGATAGATATTCCTTAGGGATATTCCAGAAAAATGCATCCCAGCCAGGACTTATTTCCTAAGTCACAGCATGAATTTGAAACCTATACAGCCTGCCAACAGTAATCAGCTCCTGTCACTGGTCAGGTTTCCATTATTTTTCCCTGGCACTCTTCTTCAACCCTTCTATTTTCTCCACCCCCACCAGCAATTAAAGGCTGTAATGAATCTCTTGCGTATGTAAGAAGGCGAGAACACACAGAGGATCCTTTCTTACCTTTGCATTTTATCTCCAGAATATTGCAGGTTTTTTCTCCCTTTGCACTCACTAGCTCATGCTGACTTGGATTGGGATTTACAAGATACTTCCATTTCTTTTCTTGGGTACTTTGCAAGAGAAAAACTGATTAGGCATTTCTCCTCTTTGAAATCTGCAAGGAGTAGAGGCATAGACAACAGAAAAAGAAAGGATTGGAAATATTATAGTGAAAAGACAGGTGAGGTCTATTCAGGGATCCGAAATCTGGAAATGAAAAGTGACATTTACAAAGGCTCCACATCAGTTAAGGAGGTGAATACTGTTGCTGTATTCTCTGGTTGCTTCTGAAACTGCAAACTAATCTCCTCAAACTGCAGGTTGTGTCATGAAATGACCTAAGAGCTATGGAGGGGGTTTGTCCTGTTACTTCTGAACCAGTCATCTGAATTTTGACCATGCTGGTAGTGACCAGGATTCATTTGAAACTGGGAACTGATTGTTGAGGAAGCTGCTCCAGACCTGTTACAACATCTCCCTACAAAATCTCCTAGCTGCAGCGTTACCTTTTATGGAAAAGTTCCCCTCCCAGTACAGCATTTGGAGTGGCAGAGCACATCAGCTCTCCCTCCTCAAGAAGGCCTTTCCAGTTGGCCTTCACTGGTTGTTTCAGCTGCCTGTTAGAAAGCAACCCATCACTTTTCACTCTGTTATGCAGTGGACAAATTTCTAAAGAAAAATGCCTTTAGATCTGGACAAAAATAATTTCCCAAACTTGCACAACAATGTATCTATTACCATAGCAGTACTGAGAGCTCCCACGGCCGAGCTGACGTGACATCAAGCAAATGCTGCTGGCTTCCTCATGTGTGCCAGTCCTGCCGCCGCAGCCACTGCTGGCACAGGGTGCAGGCAAGCCCGGTGCGAGACACCTGGAAGAAGCCAGGCTGCCTTCACACCAGCATTGCTCAATCCTGTAATTCTGCACTTCCGAGCTGCAGATCTCTGCATCTGGATTGCTGCACAACAGGCATCTGGCCTGGATCAAGAACAGGCTCACAGTTGCATCTTTTTTGTTGTTGAACTAGTGCATAGATTCATATTAATGGATGATGGTGTGTTGGTACAGTGCCTGCATATTTGCTATAGGGCAACAGACAACTGCTGATACAGCCAACTGGTAAAAATTCACCTGTCACAACTGGCAGAGTGAGTTAATACCTGATCAGCTCTCTACATCCAAGAGCTATGATGAACTCTGAAGCCAAATGTACTATATTGCCAAAATACAGCCTTATTATTTGTGGGATTCTTAATAAAAGGCATACAGCTTCTAGGGCTGCAGAGGCTGAGGAAGGTGTAATTGTGTGTTACGTTTGGGGAGGATGCTTGGGAAGTGCTGAAGACTGCATTGCAGTTCACTGTCCCAACTCCCCCGGCTGTGCTGACACAGCTCGATGAGAGCTGAACCAGTGAGCTAGGTCACTGAAGGTTTTTTGCTGTTACTTTTCAGGGTTACTTTTAACCCCAAGCATTTGAGTGATCTGGTTTACAGAGCAGTCAGATAAACAGTTGCCATGGCACACTAGGGAGGGTAAGACTGCAGTGTTAGGTGAGAGGCAGAGCGGGTAACTGTGCTGACCCAACCACTCTGTTTTGAGCTCTCTGGCAATCCCTCCATGTCAGAGTTGAAGAATATGGTGTATATTCTGCAGCATTGCTCCCAGAGGTATGAGTATCTTAGGAACAGTGTACTATTAAACTGGCACTTCTCACCGTACAGTCTTAAAATAGACAAAGCAGTCTAAAAGAAGTTTGTTTACAGTAAAACAAAAGCTCTAGATGGACCAGATTAGTCTTGTGGTATTTAATTTGCAATTCAGGCTCATCTATGACTCTTCCCGTTTCTCTGCAATTAAAAGTGCATGTAACTGCACATAAACATTTAGCGTAGTCAGACTTGGGTGCCAAACTTCTCTTGCTTTCAGTGGCATTTGGGTGCTAAACCATTATTTCTTCCTTTAAAATCAACCCCAGGATTCAAGGTGTTTTTTTTTTTTTTTTCCTTTTTTTTGGTGCCTAATTTTATATTATAGGGATCAAGTAAATATTATACAATTCTCCCACTAGTATTTCAATAACAACTCCATATAATATTGGCATTTCTGAAACAAAAAAAGCCACACTCATAGAATTTTTAGCAGATCCTAGCTAACTTGTATATTTGCAGGGTGCCATGTCATGATCAAAAACTTGTATTATTATCTCTGTAGGAAAGCCCCAGTGAGGTCACATTACATTACCCCCTGCTGGGGATTTTCTCTCTCATGTCTCCTGCTTGGGGCTAAAAAGATTGTAAACTGGGTGTTCAGTGTCCCACAGAATTAGTCAAAATGCCAGACTAGAAAGCAGTGATTTCTGCTTATTTTAATCAACGTTGTAACAGATTGGTTCATCACCCTTTCAACAAAAGCATTGTTTATCCCATTTTTGTTATTAGATCTCAAATTAGTATCTTCCAGGAGAGGCACAGAAACTAATTGGAATAATAAATGTACACATATTTGCTGATATAGTTTAGCATACTACAATTCAGATACAATGCATATGAATAGTATTTAATAAAAGTTTGCCTAATGGGACATACAATGATACTTTTTTTTCTTTTGATCTGACTATAGTGATGTGATTTCTCATGTTATGTTTTCCTCTGTCTTTCTAAGCCTTTGTACTACTGATGAGCAGAAGGCAGAGGAAGTAAGGTCACTCTTCTTTTCCTGTATCACTGTCATCAGCAGCAACTGATGTAGTTGCAACAGAAATAATACTATTCTTGTTTCTTCTTTCCTCTGAGACCGTAGAGAAACTCTTCTGAATGTTAACAAAAGGCTTGAAATGTCTGTCTGGTATGTACGGAAAGGCCTCTATCATCCTCTTTCCTCTTCCTTAATATTGAAAGTAGCTGCCAGAATCATAAGCCCAGCATGGTGGCAGTTGCCTCGCACAGCGACTCTTGTTTATTTTGTTTGCATGGATCTTTGAAGTCAGATCCTCATTGTCTTTTAATCAGGAGAAACTCATTGACTTTCCAGACTTCACCTTCAAACACTGAGTTATCCAAGATGTGGGATCAAAGACAAGATGTGGAGCAGGCGGAAGCTGAAAACCACAAATGTGATGTTTCCTAATGGGATGTTTGGATGACTAGAAAGTTGAGAAGTAGACAAACATCCCTTTTCTTTCCTCCTCAGTTCTTTGTCCTCTGCTACTGTGTAGGTGGTAGACACATTGTTAGCTATCCATGCCCTTGATATATTGTGGCCATCTAGAAGGTGTTCTTGGACTGCAAGACACTCTTGCATTACTGGCTTTCAAATCACAGAAAACAAAATTGTCATGACTACTTTGTAGTGGGGAACAAAATCTTTTTCTTCCTGTCTTTCCATATTACCTTACCACAATCTGTTTTCAGAAATATATGCTTTCTTTGGAACAGACTCACTGATGAGAAGCAAATCATTCTCACTGCTTTGAATCTATTAATTCCTATTGATATTTTATAGATACCCTAAAATCTAAAAAAAACCTGAACCCAAATCCTGTCTCACTTTCTAAATATAGTCACCATGCTTCCTTTATTTACAGTTTTTATTGAAAGATTATCCCATCAGCTACCATCAATCCCATTTTGCAGATCAGGACTCTGCCCCCTGAAGGTGTTCATAGGAGACTACCTGTGTACTGTTTTGCTTTCCTTTTTTTCATCTCCACCTACGAATTGAAAAAAAGTTCAAGTATACCAACATATTTTCCTGGTATTAGTATTATGAGTGAAATTAATGGCTGGCCTGTTAGATGAGGGGAGAGCAGCTGATACTTTCTACTTGGTCTTCAGTAAGGCCTTTGACAATGTATCTCATAAGATCCTTGTAAAGAAGCTGTTGATGTACAGGCTTGATGAGCAGTGAGGTAGATTGAAAACTGGATGAATGGACAGGCCCAGAGGGTGATGATCAAGGGAACAAAGTCTAGTTGGAGACTGATAACTAGAGGTGTATCCCGGGGGTCAATACTGGCTTCAGTCCTGTTTAACATCTTCATTTATGATCTGAATGATGAGGCAAAGTATGTCCTCAGCAAGTTTGCTGATGATGCAGAGTTGGGAGGAGTGGCTGATAGGCCAGAGGGTCGTGCTGCCATCCAGAGGGACCTTGACAGGCTGGGGAAATGGGCTGACAGGAATCTCATGAAGTTCAGCAAGGGGAAGTACAAAGTCTAGCACCTGGGGAGGAAAAACTCCATGTACCAATATATGCTGGGGGTCACCCAGCTGGAAAGCAGCTTTGCAGAAAAAGACCTGGGGGTCCTGGTGAGCACCAAGTTGAACACGATCCAGCAGTATGCCCTTGTGGCAAAGACTGCTAATGGTATCCTGGGTTGCATTCAGCAAAGTGTTGCCAGCAGATGGAGGGATGTGATCCTTCCCCTTTATTCAGTGATTGTGAGACCACATCTGGAGTGCTGTGTCCAGTTCTGGGCTTCTCAGTACAAGAGAGGCATAGACACAGGACATATTGGAGACAGTCCAACAAAGGGCCATGAAGATGATTAAGGGACTGGAGCATCTCTCCTATGAGAAAAGACGGAGAGGACTGTTCAGCCTGGAAGGCTCAGGATGGGGTCTTATATTTGTGTATAAATACCTGAAGGGAAAGTGCACAGAAGATGGAGCTAGGCTCTTTCCAGTGGTACCCAGAAACAGGATCAGAGTCAGTGGGCACAAAATAAAACACAGGAGTTTCTGCCTGAGAATCAGGAAACACTTTTTCACTGTGAGGGTGACTGAGCGCTGAAACAGGTTGCCCAGAGAGGTTGTGGAGTCTCCATCCTTGGAGATACTCAAAAGCCATCTGGACATGGTCTTGGGCAACTGGCTCTAGGTGGCCCTGCTTGAGCAGGGGGATGGGACCAGACGACCTCCAGAGGTCCCTTCCAACCTCAACCATTCTGTGATTCTTTTAATTGGTTATTCTCTTAGAAAATCTACATATCTACTATTTAACCAGACATGAACAATCTGTAGTTAAGCAAATTAGCCACTTCCAAAACATTGGTAATGAAAGACCCTCACCTAAGAAACACTTCTGTCATTTGCCAGGACAACTCTGTGTCTTCACATCTGCCCTGCCCTGCCACTGCATGAGAATCAAGGACATTTCAATTTCAAAGTTTTAATGAGTGTCAAGACTCTTCCAGTTCCATGGGCCATTATTAGCTCCAGTTCAGACCATTACTAGTAGCCAAGGTGTATGAACAAAGGGTGAATTTGCACATTAAAACAGCAAACCTTATTGTCGAGAAGATGCAATTCCACACACTCCTGCAGGGTGGTGAAGTGGAGACAAGGTTACCCAGGTCCCTTTTCCACTCACGGTGCTGCAGGAAGAATTGCTCTACAGTAGAAATAGGAACTAGCAGTGCTTCTGTGGCAGGAGTGACATCTGCCCAAAGAGTGAAATGCAAAGTACTCCAGCAGTTGCTATTATTTTTCTGCTGTTGCATATTCATGGGAAATGGAGAAACACTTTCCCTGTTCCCCTGTCCCAGGCTCACTGAGGAATCAGGCTATAGGCTGCCAGTTGGATTACACTGTAGAGTGAGCCTAACAATACAATCTTTTTTTTTTTTTTTTTTTTTTTTTTTTTGTATACAGGTCTATCATTTCCAACCTAAATATACGTGGAAAATTTAAGGATAGGAGACTGCTAAAAGTGAGGTGGTTTGAAAGTTATCGACGGAAGTAAAAGGAATTGTGAGCTAAACAAGGATCTTAATAATGAAAAAGAAAATTAATCTATCTATCTAATTATTTGCATGGGTAATAGTATCATAATATCTGAGCACTTTACAGGTATTATGAATTTTCTCAGTTCACTGTAGCTTCATTAGAAAAAGTTCATGTTCTGTTCCGAAGTGGGAGCAGTATCAAGATCACTAAAGATGTGCAACACTTCCACCACTGAACTACATATGGATTTTGCCATCTGTGGGAACTAGCTGTTGCCCCCAACATTATGAGAGTTTTAGCTGACAGCCACATATGAGTAGGGATGATGGAACAAAGAGTATGAAAATAATCCACCAGCATTTATAATATTTTTCATTCCTCTTCTCAACAGAGTCACTTCAGACTTAGAGCCTTTTTGCCCCATAGGATCATCATCTGGACTACAAAAGTTGGAATGTGGAGCATTTGCTTTATGTTAGGTCACGGTCCTGTATGAAGAGACTTAAGGGCCAGAGGAAAACCCTTGATGGGGTGAGCAGGAGATTGATGCTTTCCTGTGAGCAACTGAGGCTATTCAGGGAGAGGAGACTCTGGAGGATGGGGCAGGTACAAGGAACTGGGACATTCCTGAAGAGGAGCAAGGACAAATGCAATGCCAGGCCTCAGAGGTGGCAGAAAGAAAAATACTTTTCCTGGGGACCAGAGGGCATGGTATAGCGTTTTCTGCATCTCTGAACGATGGACTGAAAGAAAGCCTGGAGTCATGGAGCTCTCTTTAAGGACACAGTCAGTGAGACAGATATTTGACTATATCCCCCTTTTATTTCTCTTCTGTCTCACCAATTGTTTTGGTAACTTCACTTGACAGGTTCAAATTTATACCAGGTTTCCTGTATTTTAGAAAGGTGTTTGTCCCAGTTTATACTCTAATCAAAATTAGGTTTTAAGCTTGCAGGGCATTTTTATTTTGGGGGGAGTTCACCTTAAGTTAAAGGTGTAGGTAGAGCACCTGCAAAGCTCTTGCTGATATGGACTCCCTCCTCTTTTTTCACACCACAGGTATTTAAAACAAACTTTTCCATAAATACAATAGTATGGATAAAAACAGGAGAAAAGAAAAAAATTGAAGGAAGTTGCATAGGTGTGATACACATTTGTGAGCACTTCTATAATGAGAAAAACTGCTTCTAGCTAAATTGTTCTGTGCAAACTCTGCCACTTCTGTACCTGTCTGTCAGTTTGTAGTGATTCACAAACTGCTGAACTTTCAACCAGGAAGCAATTTTCTTTCTGTTTGTGGGCTTTCCCATACATTATGTGTTCAAGTACTTCGAAACAAGCAAATTTTCGGTACCAAAATATTATGCATCAGAAATGAGAAAAAGTGGAAAGTGTTTTTATATAGTGCTTAGATTCTCACTATTCCCAGTGGTTTCGAATGCAGAAACAGCAAACAGTTGAAAGGGAGAGGGAAAAGGCACTGGTGGTGGAGGTGGGAGCATGCAGTGGGTAGTCTGGCAGTGCCACTGGAGGTTAGAAGGCACCACCGGTGTTTCTGTAATGCTGCTGCAGGTGTGCAGGTTTTGAGTGTTTGCAGGTGTGTTTAATATAGTGTTGCCACCTGAGCTGAACTGAGTATCCAGAATCCAGATCAGGTGGGAAGCATACTTTGCTGAAGCATATCCAGTTGTGTTTTCCTAGCTCATCATATGCAGGCTGGCCTATGTGGGGGACATGTGTTGCAGTTGTGCGTACCAGTATCACTAAGCTCTTCAAGGAGGACTGGGATTAGAGAGAATGGCTGAGACATAGAGAGGATGAAAGTATGTGGATTTATATTCAGACTTTATTCAGGACTTCTAGTCTACTAGTACTGTTGCACTGACTACCTCTGATACATTATCATGAAAAGATTTGGGTTGGAGTCAATTCTGTGTGGATGAATAACCTACACTGACCTCCATGATATTGTGTCAAGTTTATTATGTCTGGTATTCAGACTAGTTGGGTGGAAGCTAGAATAAGTATCTTGGTACTGTGCTGAAGCCATGTGTGAAGCTGCAACGTCAAGCCATATCTGAAGCTCCCCTAATGCCAAGGGGAGGGATTTCAGTGGACCAAGTCCTTGTTATTCAGTGAGCAGTGCAGGAGCTCAATTCTAGCCATAATGTTTGGTATCTACAAAATCCAAAAACTTTATAAACACCTTCTAGGATTTTTTTTTTTTTTTTTAAGAGTAGTTCAGAAGACTATGTTTTGAACTAGTTACAAAGGCATCATAATGCTACCTCAGATCTGGGAATCTTGTTTCTCAGCTGGTAGTTATAGTCTCTTTAAAAAAGACATATAGACATTTCACTGTTCTAGAAGGAAGGTGGTCCATGAGCATTGGAAGCAAGCCTTCTTTCCTAGGAGTGGGGGATTTGAGGTTGGAGAACTGTACCTTAGGGTTAGGTTGCAGGCTTTCAGTGATCCTTTCTGGAGTAGGATCTCCTTACCCTGTCATCTGTTTCATCAAGCTCACAGGAATTTAAGACTTTTCCAGCCTCTGTCCTTTTGTCAAGCTTGTCTAAATTTGGCCAATGAGTTCAAAAGTCATGGTGAGGACAAGGTCTTAGATAGATGAATATCCACACAAACAGCAAAATCACTTTGGAAAACAGATCTGTAAACAATACCACACTAAAACAGAAAAGGCTGTCTTGGCTTGTGGACCATAGTAATGGAGTTGCTTGAACATGTGATCTGTCTGGGCAACAGTTTCACTGAAGTAGGATTTTATGAAATTTTGTGGAGAGAGAGTTCATTTGTCTGTGATTGATACCGAGGCATTTGTTTTAAATTTCCAGAAACCATAATTCCTAGATACATAAATTCACCTGGCAGTCAGAATAGCTACTGGAATTCTCACCAAAGACTTTTTCTTTTAAATCCAATATCCAGCCAAGAACCCAAACTGCTCAGTAGTTTGGACACTGAGCTTTGTAAGCTCAAGAACTGAGTCTATGCTGGGTCCAAATAAGCAGTCTGTTGCTGCTGTCATTTTATATGGTCAGCTTTAACTCCATGTTGCACTCCCCAAACTCCATAGCTGCTCATTTTAGTGGTACCAGTGCTGACTCAGCAACAGTGGGGATGAAGCAGTCCTGCCTTCATAACAAGGCAAGTAAGCACGCAGGAAGAGGAGTGGGTGTAAAGTAGCTTAATCCACTCTAATCAACAGTGGCCACCAAACTGTACACTATTGAGAGATGATGGGAACATCCCAGCCAAATCTAAGGAAAGAATCTAGCAAAAAGGCTCCCAAAGGCTCTTGTAAGTGCTGTAAAATTGTACTTGTATCAATGAATGGCCTAGGGTGGTCTGTCCAAAGCTGACATGTAGTGAATCTGACCTGATTTACGTGAATAATTTGAGTCATAACTTCTTCCAGCTGACGACTAAGGCTCTGGCAAGAATGATCATGTCATAATTTATCAATGAAATGGGCTTCCTACATGCGGAGTCAGCAGGATCTTCTTCTTAGCCAGGGTAACAGATATTGTTACCTCTTGGTCGGTCAGAGGTGAGATGCTGCTCTTTTGGCCTCATTAAGTTTATTGGAGAGCCTGTGGGTTATTTAGTTAGACTTTAAATAAAACTCAACTGGAAATCCATGGCTGCTTGGGGACTTACCATTTTTCTCACAGTTAGGTCCATTTCTGTGAAATGCAGTCAGCCTCCCAGGTGTTCTTTCCAGGCTTTTTTATATGAAAAACCATGAAGGAATTAACCAAAACTGACCATAGGTTTTTGTTTCAGTCTATGTACTATAAGTTTATTTATCTGCTTCTCTATGCTTTCTATAATTTTTAGTTAAGGTAAAATAAAACACAGTCTATGCATTTTCTACCATGTTTTCTAAGCTATTACCTTATTTGTTTTAGGATTTTTAGTCTGTAGTGTTTTGGCATGATCTTGATATAAATTTAAATGTTTCAAGTACAGATGCCAATTTTTTATTAGCTTTTATGAAGATTTTTTTTCTGTTACTGAAGAGTATGCTATAATTCTGTCATATAAGTGTTTGCCATATCTTAGCATACTGCAGTTGTCAGGGATGCAAAACTTTAGTTCAGTAGTCTTCCATTCATCAATGCTGAAAGTTGCAAAGGCTACAACCATAAGAATGAACTTAGCTTTCCTGCCTGTCTGGAAAGCTCACCTCCCAAGTAAGAGATGTTCAAATTGCTGTTCCTGCACTCTGATCTTGAAATTATCTTCATTGCTGCATCATTTGCAATTTCAGCTAACTAGTGATATGTTAAAAGATAATCTTTTCTCAGAGGCTTAAATAAGCCCCCAAAGAGAAAAGGTTTTCTTTCTGATAATAGAATACGTAAGTCTCCTTGTGTCTACCTGGTTGCTTGACAGGACTGACTATGGCTTTGACTCATCTAGTCCAATAAATGTTTCAGCTGTTAATTTCTCCCTGACCAAGCAACTGTTTGTGATTCCAAAGATACCTATTTGTACTGCAGTTCCAAAGATGCAGAGTGATTTGGAGTGTTTCTTTTTACTTCAACCTGACATAAGACCCAAAATGAGAATAACATGTAGATATGAGTACTTTCCTATTCAAGGCTTCTATATGCTGGTGGGACAGACTGGTCTCTTTCATATTTTGTATAACTCTGATAATTAGGAGATGGTGGATTGTGCCAGTAAGCACCATATAAAGCCTAACCACTGGCAGTCTTTAGGGACATGCTCAACAGATGCAAGGAAAACAATGGATGAAAAAGACAATGGAAGAGAAACCCAATATTATAGATGGCATTCAGCTATACACTGTGGAGTTTTGCAGGAGTTTTTTTCTTACATTCAGGCTGCAAAATGCACAGCCAGAAGAAACACTTTTATGAGCCATTTGTTCTGACCTCATTAATTATGCAGGCCATAGGACTTTCCTAATTGCCTTAATTATTACCTGAGCTTGCCAAAAGAAACCCCAACAATAAAACCCCACCTGAAGACATCCCATCCTTACTGAAACATTTCCAGTGATGGAGATTTTACCCTGTAATACTTCTAACACTCCAGTGGTTAATTATCTTCACTATTAAAAATGTCTACCTTATGGCTGGCTTGAATTTTGTCTAGATCTGACTTTCAGAATTTAGCTTTTCTTATGCTTTTGTTTGCTAAGTTGAGATAATGAAGACACATTTATAAAGAGTCCTCAGGTAGTGCTGCCCTGCCTTTGATCAAATCATACCTCCATCTCCTTGTCATTAGGCTAAGAAATGTCACCATAGGGCATGTGTTTCAGTGCATTTAATCATCCAAGCAGTTCTCATAACCTTTGTCATCCCCCCTGTAATGCAGACATCTGAACAGGACATTATTCGGGCTGTAGTCTCACACCATGCAAAATACTGATATGCTATGCCTTAATCTCAGTTGGGATTCTTTTGCTTATTTACCCAACAACAGCATGAAGAACTGAATTTATTTAACAAAGGCTTTTGTCAGAGATGGGTCCTGGAAACTGTTAATGTCTATCATGCAGCTTGCACAGAGTAGGTAGACATTTCATGAGGCATTTCATGGTTTGTATTTTGCTGTGGCCAGTGGCATGAATAGTATGTAATTGTTTTTCAACAGTCTTGGAACAATTCTGTACAGAAATATGTCTTCCCTTTCTAGCTTGTCACATGTTCTAGCTCTCCTGAGCAATTCTTGTACAGTTGTACATTTAAATATGTTAGTAATAGTTATCCTAGGTCAATCACCTTGCAGAAGCTCACAGGGGCTCTTCCTGCTTCCCCCTCAGTGTCGTTAATCTGAAGGTCTGAAGGGCTTCAAGCTCAAGATGTCTTCCCCTTTCTACTCTTCAGAAATATCAACAATCCTAATGTTATCTTTTCCTTATTTGTTTTATAACCTTGTCCTACAAGGTCTTCATTTCTTTGGAATTTTCCCCTGTTTTACCTCTGTCTTACCAGCTTTAACCTGAAAGTGAGACATTAATTCCTCTGACTCAGTAATTTACTTTTTAAGTCCAGGTTTGTGTGTTTTGGAACAAGAGATGAAAGTGTAGAAAGATGGCTCTTATGCATTTAAGCTTTGTCTTATCAACAGCCAGTCATCTTATCCACTCTCTAAGTTAGTTGAGCTCCAAGACAAGGTAGTGCTTCTTTTAAAGCAGTGGGATTTTCTAGGGGTGACATCTACTCTGCCCAGGGGCATTTGAGCCCCTTTTCTTTGGGAGGAGGACCATAAGAGAAGTCCTTTCTCTTGTTGTGGTAGGACTGAAGGCTACATGGCATGTGGACCTGGATCTTTCTGCATCTAGAGGGCTCTACATCATCATCTGGGTAGGGACAGTTAATGTCTTGATGAAGAAAGATTATATGTTAGGCTGAGGGAAGTTAGACAGGACAATTTCAATGCTTCAGTAACTTGTCTTTCTTCCTCTGCTTTCCATTACAAGTTTTACAAAGTTTCTTTGAACTATCATGGTGCCCTTGGAGAGTATAAAATTGGTCTGGAAATCTCTATGCCTTTTTATTTTTTTGAGAGAGATTTCTAGTACTTTCTCTTCCAGCTGAGCATAACAGCAGCTTTTGTCTTCGTATTTTGGCATCTTCACTTCTACTCCCAGCTGGAAGTGGGAAATGCAGTAGCAAATGAAATTGAACAATAACAAGGACAAAAAGGGGAAAAAAAATAATAAAATAAAAAGAGTCACAGAGGGTTCATATGTTGTGTTGTGTGTCTTCCTCCTGAGGTGGGTCTTGATCCTGCCAACTGTTTCCCCTGTAAGAAAGTTTATGCCTGTGGGTACTCCTGCTGAGTTCAAAGTTACTCACATGAATAATTGATTGCAGGGTCTGGGACATAGTTTGCAATTCCTTTTTCAAGATAAGTTCATTATCATCAGATCTCATCTTGCTCTGAACATTGCTGGGTTAGGGACAAGTAGGTCAAATGGATACCTGATTTTTTTGTTGCTGGAAGAGCAAGCAACTGGCAACCTGAAATGGTGCTTTAATAATAATAATGAAAAAAAAAAAAAAAAGTCACTGTCACTTTTTTTGTTGGGGTAGGTTTTTATCAGAGTGGTGAGCTTTGAACAGCTTGTTCAACAAGAGTTCAAGTCCCAGGGGAAGGAGAAGAGCTCAGAAAAGCTTTACGTTTTGCAAATGTTTAAGTGGTATTATTCATGGCATAATACACTACCTTGGTGTAGGCTTCAGAGCTCTGCCAGTGCATTTTCTGTCATATAATTTTCCAGAAGTCATACATCTTCAAATTTATATTCAAGGTAATCAGTGTAACATAGAGAAATTAAGTAATAATTGAAGTGGATTCTAGCTACTTCAGCACAAAGAGTCTTATTTGGATATATTTTTAGCAGTTAGTGTACCACATTGATACACCAACTCACTGAAGGGAGGGGGGGGGGAAAGTGCAGAGTTGTAGAGGATGTGAGAAGGAAGAAAAGAACAAAGAGGACTCTTCTCCAATCAAATGCAAATGGAAATGACCCTAAAGATTCTGGGAACACAGACTTTCTCCTGACAATGAACATTTTCATGCAGCGAAATCCATTTTTGAGACTCATTAGCAAATGCTGTGATCTTGCTTATTTTCTATAGCAGTGTGTAGTTATTTCAAATTGATTAGGAAACCTCTGATGTGTGAGAGTGAATCACGAACTATTCCAGGTATTTCTGTAATTGGTTATCATGCTTAATTACAAATGTTTGAGTATAACTAGTTTGTTCTGAACTTTATTTTTCCTGCCTTTCAGTTGCTGCTTAGTGTTTGTGTTAGTTTAAAAAAAAAAAAAAAAAAGATAAATTAAACTTCCAGAATGCTTCTGTTCTAAAAGAGTTCAAGATTTACAGAATGATGGATTTATTTAAGATGTACTATCAATAATGATTTAAAAACAAAAGAACTAAACTATCTGTCTATTGATCACCTATCCGTCTCAAGGCCATCCATCACTGTCAGTGTTACCAGGCTGTTTGGGGTCTAATAGCAGTTCCTTCCACATGGCAACTTCTATTTGCCACTTGCTTATTAAGGTCTTCGTTGCTGAAAAAAGTCTTGAATGTCTTCTCAGTTACACTGACATGTCATTTTTGCTCTGCTCTGCATGCTAAACTACATAATCCAGAAACTGGAAGATGCAGTAACCTACAATGCTTGTGGGAACTTCACAAAGAAAAATGCCTATCAGGATAGTGGTATGACAGGAAAAAAGCCAGTATCTTGAAGGGAAACAGGAGAGGCTTTGAAGAATGGTGTTGTCATTTGATGTGGGCATCTGTTTGTTTTGCAAGACTACAGCAGCCATTGACAGCACTCATAAAAAGAGAAACAAGCAAAGAACCAGGACAATAGAGAACACTTATGGTGACACAAAATCATTGTTTATCATAGGCTGGAGCAAGTTGCTTGATCAAGATGTTTATGTCCTTAACTGGTTGTAGTAACCCTATTAACTGGATACAAAGCCGCATTTGAGCTTTTCCTCCTCTAGACAGGACAACACATCAGGGAACTAGCAGTTACATGTTTTCACCTATATTACTAAAGTTCTGTGCTTTGTGATAAACTTGAAATTCTAAAAAATGAAAAAATATTTATCACTCAGCTCTGTCAGGAGACTAAATATCGCTAATGAGGAGACTGTGTACCAAATGTTGCTTCCAAAACTCAGTTCTGTGTAGCTCAGTCATAGCTTTAGGCATGATCACCTGTTCTGCTGAGCAGGGTAGTGCTGCACCATAAGAGCTTTTCATTTTCATTTCCATAGCAGTGACTGGTAGGCAGAAAGGATCTCTGAAGAATGAATAAGATTTAATGACCC
Organism: Strix aluco; assembly: GCF_031877795.1. Taxonomy (NCBI): domain Eukaryota; kingdom Metazoa; phylum Chordata; class Aves; order Strigiformes; family Strigidae; genus Strix; species Strix aluco. Next base: position 90,197,604 of record NC_133931.1, on the reverse strand, counting down.
AATAGCACAAGTGTAGTTAACTTCATCCAAAATACCTTGTAGCACCTGCATCATCACAAAGACTTCTGTGTGCTTGGATGTCCTCTCATTAAATAAGCCATCTAATCAAACTCTGTGTGTTTGGGTTTTAATTCATTGCTCAAAATGAACTCCGTGGGGCTGTGCTTTGGGAAAGAATGCTCTCCTGCATCTTCTCCTGAAGGCTTGTTTCAAGGGGCCAGACAAATGAGAAGCTGATATTGTCCTGTCAGGTTGCATCTCTGTTGCTTTCAGTAAGCTCCTGGACCTTATTTTCAGTTTCTTATTTTGGGGGAAGGATATACAAGAATAGTGTCCAAAGCCCAGGCTTGTCCATTGTACTATGTTAATCACTAGTCGCTCTGCGGTGCTGAGACTTTCTGGTGTAACCTGACTAATTTCTAAAAAAAGGTAATCTTCCACATTTACACATTTCCCAGGTTTGTAAGTATTCAAATGTCAGCTAAATCTAAGGAGACACTAAATGTTTTTCCATTTGATAGTTGATATTATATGAAAGGAATGTGGGACTTCTGAATTAAAGGAGAAAAAAATCTGTTCTAGTTCATGCAGGCTTTTTTTTCATCATTGTGAGTGTGAAGTAGAGAGAAGAAACTGTTAGCTTTTACATTTGATATTGATGTAGTCACACCAGTGTTACTTGCTTGCAGACTAGAGAGAACCATAAACCTTTTAAAAATCAAAACTTTAATTTAAGTTTTAGCTAAATGAAAATTTTCATGCATGCTTTTGAAGAATAAAAGGCAAGCTCTGAAGGCATTTTCTCTCTGTAGCACAACTATCAGCTCTTGCTGTACAAAGTATTCTCTATCAGCACTTCAGTTAAGCCTCTGTGCTTCTGCTGGCACTAACATTTTTCTTTAGATTCCCAGCATTTGCACAGCACTGATTCACCTCTCTTGGTGATAACAACAGTCAGAGGGGCTAACGGGGACTAGCTGCTGGCATTTTAATCTTGCTCAGAGCAGGCAAGAGTGAAAATCCTGTCACTGCCTATCCTGTGCTTATCCTCCCTGTGGTGAAGCTGTGCTGTTGGTGGCAGCGCTGGGGAAGTTTTGGGAAATTGCTCATGTTGTGAAAGCCTGTTGGCCCTATGACAAAGGGAGAGACCTTCATTTGACAGGTAAAAATGCTTACAAGAGAACACAGGTATATATGGGGGAATAAGCAGACCCTGAAGTAGCCCGAACAGGGACAAAGGAGAGTTTCCTACTTATTCCAGCAAAGAATGCATCTGCAAAGTCTCAACTTTGATATTTGTTTTGAGAGTTGAATAGATATTTAAATGAGATAATTTGGCCCTGTGGATTTACTGGAGCATAAGCTAACTATTTGTCACCTTTCTTATTCAAAAAAATACAATTTCCATGGAGATAAAAAGAAAAAAACCCACTTCAGAAGTCTTGCATGAGGATACTTTGCTGAGATTAGTGAAGACTAAAGCACACAATAGAATTGCTGGAGTCTGCTCTCTTCTCAGTGGGGACCTATTCTCTTCTTTTTCTCAATATGCATACCCCCCATAAATGTTAATGGGAGCTATTCACAGACAAGAAGAGGCCCAGAGACTCCAACATATGCAACTCCCATTCACCATAATAAGCAGGGAGGTTTGATTCTCTTGGTGCCAGCCTCAGGTCTCTCTGAGAACTTGTGCAAATAAGCTGTGGGTAGGGACACCCAAATAAGTTTCTACAGAGGAAGTGAGGCTGTGAATTCGCAGTGTTTCGGCAGCTCCATGGTAACATTTTTTCATGCATACTCTTACCCCATGGTAATTGTAAATTAATCTGAAGTATTTCATCCTTCTGTAAAAGAAGGGAAAGTATAACACACAATGCATTAATCTTAGGTTTAAGAATGTGAAGAAAGGAGGGTGATGTACTGTAAATTTATACTTCATCTTACCCTGCAAAAAGCTCTTTGAGTGTCCAGGGAGTGAGAAGAGGCCTGGGCAGACTTTGGTAAACCACTGAGATGGAAGGAGGGTTTGTTGAGGGGGATGATTATATGATGGGGAGGCCCATTTTTGGAGGGTGTGAAGTTTCAGTCCCTCACAGATATCAAAATGCTGATTACAGATTGGATAATTATTGGAAAATAAGTGTGCCAGCAGTGTGAAGCGTGAAGGTAACTGATTTGAACTCTGCGATTGTGGGGTCCTGGAGAACTGAGGTTTTGAATTCATCTTGCCATGAGAGGTGAGCCAGAGGGCCATGGATGCCATCCAGAAAGGATGCTGACTGATAGAAACCATGGTGAGCATGGGACCGTGGGCAGCAGCATGAGGCATGTCCCTTTGGGTGGCCCTGAATACCAACACACTTAAACTGTTGTTGGAAATTAACAGGAGTCAGTGCAGGGATCAGGTGAAGTGAGGTCCCTCTGCCCGTGTGTGCAGAGTGCTCTGACACTGGATTTCTGGGAGAAGCATGACACATTAAGCATGGCTCTTGTTAGGAGAGAAGATGTCACAGTAGCTACAGCAGCAATTTGAGCAGGAGACCGGGATATACTTCTAGCTCTGCCAAGGTTTTGCTCCATTACCTCAGGCAAGTTGCTGAAAACTGTCATCGATTTTGGGTTCCTGAGCTTTTGGATGCCTAGCTCAAATAATCTGGGGTCTGACTTTCAGAGGTGCTTAGCTACTGCAGTTTTTATTGACCATGACTGATACCTAGGGCTCAGCACATCTGGCATATAAACCTTAGCTGGCTCACCTGAGGTATTCTGAGTCCTCTCTAAAAGTTTTACCATGATCTCACAGTGTCTAAACTTGCAGTACAAAATCAAATGTGATGGTGATATCCACCCAACACAGGTGTCTCAACAGGAAACATAAATAACATTAAACTTTTGTAACGGAGATGCTATATGTGTAAAGTATTAATTTCTTGCTTACAGTCTTTAGGTATTTTTTTCCACAAGAAAGACAGTCTACTTAAAAGCAGAATTTCATTTGGTGAAGTGTCTTGATGATGTCCTGGTACAGTTATTAATAACTTTAAAATGGCACTGGGGGGAGAAAAGGATGGGAAGCCAAATGTCATTAATAATAGCTGCAATATTCTTAGTGTTAACAAATTATCAGCTGTATAAATTTTTAATTAATAGGAGTATGAACAGCAATTTGACTGTCAACAGGCATCAGTATTGATGTGTGCGAGTGAAGCATGGCAAGGCAAAGATCAAGGGGGAAGGATAACTGAAACCATGCAGCTGTGAATGGCAAGACATAGTGCTTAGGGATATGGTGTATTTGGGAACTGTCAGTGTTAGGTTAATGGTTGGACTAGATGATCTTCAAGGTCTTTTCCAACCTTGATGATTCTGTGATTCTGTGATTTTCTGAAAAAATTTCTGAGAGCATCGCAACTTTGGGTGTAGCCCTCTATAATGATAAGAAAAATGAATCTCAGTGAGGGCAAGAGAATCTTTTCATAGCAAAGGTGAATTCATTTTGTTTGGAATTTTCCTGTATGTTAGCTGAACTGGCTGTTAATTGCAACAGCCAAAAGGCATATAAGAAGTTGGATGGGAATATGGAGAAAGAATAGTAGATTGGGTACCTCAGGCTAGAGACCCACGAAGCGGGTAGGTTAGTGTAGCGTAAAGTTGTTTTTCTTTCTGCTCCTTTCACTAAATTTTAGGAGTTTCTAACATGCTGCTTGAAAAAAACCCTAAGCTTGTCGATTAGAACAAAGCCTGGCATAATGACTCAGTCTAGACCAATATTATTTGGCTTAAATAGAATCAGAATATTTTAAATTTATAAAAATTTCAACATCAACTTTAAATCTCCCTCTCCTGCCCAACCTGTCAGCTTCAAATTTTTCTTCTTCTGTAACATTCAAAGTGGCTTTGATTTTAAAGCTTAGATCTCTTCTCTGAAATGTAGTGTGCAGCATTTTCCCCCCCTTTTTTTGCATTCTTATGCTATGAATCCACAGAAACAACTTTTGTCTTTGGGCATCCTAAGGAAAAAGTTGGGGTTTTTTTTTTTTCTCTTTTAAAGAAAAGGATTCAGATGTAGGAATAGGGAGGACAAAACAATTCATGTATCTAAAAGCAATGCTTCCCCCATTTTTTTCAGATTGTAAACTTCGGAAGGCATTTTTGCCTCTATTAGTAGTAGCTATTTATGAATCTATGAAAGATTCATTATCTAAGTGTATGGACAATATAAATGCACCAATTATAGATAAAAATTATTAATACTAGAGTAACTCTTTCTGGTTTAGTAGATTATACCAGTTTTCCTGTTATATCATTAATAATCTAAAGATTAAAGTGTTTTTTCACTTTTCATTTGAGGAGATCAAAATGCTTTAAAGACATTAGCTAATTCTTCTACTAATCCTGGGAGATTGGACAGTGTTATGATAATCCTTTCATGGATGAATAAATGGAGATAAGAGGGAGGCTAAGTGACTTTTCAAAGTCACAGATATAATCAGTGGCAGAGTTGGATATATAACCTTGAGGTTCTGATTACTGTTTTTCTCTTACAAACAATATATATATATATTTATACACACACACTTTTTCTTTCTGCATTACTACCAGTACACAGTGAAAAACTATTACCATTGGTTATGTTTATAATAATAATGATTTTATTTATTTAGTGCCTCCCTGCCAAGACAGTCAGGGTGCTGCTCCAAAGACAATTAAAATGCAATTACTGTAATAAATAAACAACAATAATTAAAACATCATAAAATAAACAATATCAAAAGCAATCAAAACCACTAAGTAGCCAAAGTTAGTGCAATTAATAATGGATCTGAGTGACTCATTTGAAACAAATTGCATATTTAGTGATCCTTTTTGTTTTGTGAAAAGATTTTTTTTACTGCAAGATTATTATTTTTTGGCTGCATTTTCATATCCAGCCCTTGAGTGGAAGTTTGGGTTTTTTTTTTCTTTTTTTAATATACAGCTATTTGCAGTTTTAGGATGATGCTAAATGATGACTGGTCAACTAAATTACATGAATTACATGAATGATATCAACAAAACTATTGCAGTCCACTGAATGGACTAGCTGTACATAAAGTCTGGACTTCAAGCCGGTCAGTAGAAATGACAAAGCACAGAGGTACAGGTGAAATTTAGATCACTTTGATGTGGTCTATTCTCCTTGACCTACATTTGAAATGCATTTAAACTGAAAGGTTACTTGCTTGTTTTTCATATTGACGTCAGTATAGTTTACCTTAACACTCTACCACTCTATCTGCAGCAGCTTTTACTGTATGTGTGTTTGATGGCATTACTCAATTTTAGGCTTGACCAACCCTTTCCCTAGTCTGTCATTTAGCAGCAGTCACTGAACTTTGCAATGATTTCTGTTTATTGTCTTTTAGCAAGAAGTTGAATTTTTGAGGCATTGAGATGGCTCATCTCGTTTGGAGAAAGGATCATGCTAGAAACATTTTGTTTAGACCATGCTAAAGCAGTTTTAGAAGGCTCAAAGACATCAAGCTTTGAAATTCACGGAGGATATAGCCTTTGTGTCAGCCATGACATCTACCGTCTTTTTGGCAGAACATGGAAATCTGTCCTTGTTACGAAGCCGTGAAAACTGTGGTTTGTGTAAACTAGCCTGAGAACTGGAGGTAGGGAGGGGGACCTAGAAGCAAAAGTGAGGTTGAACTGGGTCTGGGAAACTGGTACTGGGGCTGTGGATGGTGAAGAAGGCCTGGGCATGGGGGAGGAAGACAAAGCTGCACAGGTTGGGAGGGTAGGACACAGATCTGGCAGAGCTGAGAGTAGAAGGTGAGGCAGAAGGAAGGACAGATCTGACTGAGAGAGTGAAGGAAACAAGTGAGTCATGAGACCAAAGCAAGGAGGATGGAGGTGGGAGGCCTTGTGGAGAGCACATATGGTGCTGAGTGCTGACTGGGGAGGCTGGGTATGGCACAGGAAGAGCAACAAGGCTCTGGGTCTGGAAATCAGAGGGTACATGAGGCTGTACATCCACTGAGATGAAGAATTGGTGGGCAAGAAGGTTGAGAGAGAAGTGAGAACTCTGTTGAGTATGTGACTGGCTGAGGAGCCAAAGTCAAGGAAGAGGCAAGATCAGGCTTCTGTTGAATGGTTTAATGAGAAAAGAAACCAAGTTTATCAGAGGTAGTAGATGTGTCTGAGCTGCACTGGCATACTCTCTTCCTGAGCCGGATAACTTATGAACAGATCTGAACAGATAACTTGACCCCAAGATCCCTGAATGTCACTGTTCTGCTCTGGAACCATCTGCCAGAACGGGGTGTTGTATCCCCCTTCAGCATCTGTCCACAAGAAGAACAGCAATCTATTAATGCAAACAGCCGCTCCATTAGCTCAGTGGAAAAATCTGTGTGTTGGCAGTAAAGCTTTGAACTCTGCTGATGACCTGCATGTGTTTTAGAAAGATGCCAAATAATGAAATTTGTGTCTGTGTATGTTTTGTTGTCTTTTCTTTCGTTTATTTATTTTTTGATAAATTTGGGAGAATGCATATATAAAATGATACTAAATGTTTTTTTTATTGAACCCATGAAGAATAGTACTCAAGCCAGCATTTAAACCTTTTACATATGGGATAAGCATTTGCATTAGTTCTATGTTTATAAAATGAACATGGTAATATCATGTAAGTTTAGGTGTCTTTTGCACAATTCACTGTAAAGTCCTGCTCCTATTTCATCTCTTCCTAGTGCCTTCTTTCACTTCTATATCCCCTTGCATCTTGCACCAACTCTGTGTCAGGTTTGTCTCCTTTCTCCCCCTTCTCCCCCATCTTCCAGTGGGACAGCTATATTCTCCATGCTGCTTGGATGCCATCAGAAGGGTCACCAACATCATGGGAAAGATAATCCTGTACTCATGTCTGAATCAAAGCAGTCATTACAGCCGAAAACCATACCTATAACCCTTGGCTTGAACACACTCCCTTGTTCTCTGCATAGTAGTACAGGCACCGCTTCCTCAAGCACAGGAGCTGTGAAAATCTCCAGCATATCCTGTGAAGGCTCTTTGGGGAATTCAGCTGCTAAAATCAAAGCAGCCTATCATAGATATGCACAAACAGCAATTATTCAAAGGCTTTTAACTTGGCTACATTTGGATTAATTTTCATATAAGGCTAAAAGCACAACCCTGATTCATTCCTCTCTCTCCCCAGACAAATTTCTGGTCTTTGCCTAATGTTCAGTTGGAGGAGAGCATTCCAAAGAAAGGATTGTCATGAAGAGGATAATGTGTTTTCTCATTAGCCTTTTTCTTGGAAATGACTGAAAAGCATTGCCTGAAATTTTCCAGGAAAAGATATAAATAACTGCACAGATAATGGGGAAGTAAAATTTCTGCCAAACAAGTTAAATTGGGTAAAGTTAGGAAGCAGCTGAGCAGAGGGGCTCATAGGAGGATATGCAACTACACAATATTAATAAGTATAATAAATGGTACCAGCTTGATCACCTGTTAGAGAAGTGCACACATATCTCTATGGATCAGTGGAGCACAATGCAGGGATTTCCAAGCTGGCTCTGGACAAAGCTGGTAATGTCACCCAGTGCTATGTGGATGAATCACTTCTGGTCCTGGGCTCAGTGCTGTATGCACACTGATGGTTTCTGCTACCAGCAGTACTAGCCCAGTTATTGTGTGATGCACATGTGACCTAAGTGATTTGGCTAAAGTCAGATGGGACATGTGCAGCAGAACTGAGAAATGAACCCAGTTCTCCTGAGCCCTAGTTTAGTTCATTAACTATGGAAGGTAAATCAGCTCCCTCCAGAGCAGGGACTAGAACCATGTACTTGACACCAGAGCAGATTAACTTTCTTCTTACAGTCAAATCTGGCCCAGCTGATGTGAACTCTTAACCTCCTTGGTATATATATCTGCTCCTCTTCAGCGGGGCATCACAAAAGGGTTGTGCCAAGGTGGGGGGAATAAAAGGTACCTCATGCACCTTGAACTGCTTTGACATATCTCCCAGACCACCCCGAAGCTCTTTCAGGCAGTCCATGGGGAAATGCTAGCAAAGACTTGATGCCGAATGCTCTGTCTTTGTACTGTGTCCTGGGAGGCAAGTAAGCCAAGCTCTGCAAGCCCATGCTGTAGGATCCCCAGGCTCTTCCTTTAGTGTTACCTTAATCTAATTTTCCTTTGTATTTAATAAAAATCTATGGGTCTTGGGTTTTTTATTTCCTTTCAAGAAGCAACAGAGAAAAGCTCTCCTATTTGATCCTGCTGATGTTCACTTTCTGACACCTGCCACCAGCACTGCTTGGACACGTCCCTTTTATTTCCCATTCTCTTTTAAGTGTCTAGGCGACTTTGATATATTTCTGTCTCTGTCTGTAATGGCAACAGGATAGGGTGTTATTCTCAACCTGGGCTTGGCATGAAGAGACTTTTATTTCATTAAAGTCACATTCCTTTTCAGGAACCATAGCCTGTATTCAAGTTATTTTGCTTGGACTAAGGATGAGTGTACCAAGGACAGCAGTATAAAGTACAAGCATCCATAAATGCAGCTTTGATTGGATTTTACCCAACCTCTTTAAAATTCATATATGATAATCAAAATGGTGAGTGGGTAGGGAGCATTGCATCCTCTTAAGTTTACTGCCCTCATGTAAAATCTCAAAATAAGGACTGTAAGCAGCAGAATTCCAGCATTTATATTTCATGAGAGGATTGTCCTTGTGTAAATATTGGTTTCTTTAATGCATACACTTCCATCTCTTTAAAAACTCCCAACTCAACAGTGTCTGACAGCATTACATGTCTCTTTCTGGAGGCAGCAATGAAAATGTGCTGATAATTTGAGCCCTGGGAAGAAGTCTGTTCCCCCGTGAATTTCACCACAGTCACACTGCTCTGCCATTGTATTAGCTCTCTGCTGCAGTACAAGAATAGCAGCTCTCTCCACATTATAATAGCACCTCTCTCAGATCACATCTTACTGTCAAATAATCACCCATTCCCAAATGGCTGGAAATTAATGATGGCAGAACCCGTCAGTGTTAGGCTTATGCTAGTTACACAGTCCAGATCCTGAAAAGCTTTTTTTGCAGGGAATGGCTTTGGATAAACTCCTGAAAGCTTGCTTGCAGAGTCTGAACCACTCCTTATCCTCTCCCTCTCATCATCACTGGCCACCCATGGTTCAAAGGATTCTTCCAGTTTACCTCAGTCTTTGGAATGAAGTTAGAGATTACAAAGTATATGAGATACCATTTGTGTAGCATCAATCACAAGAGGCAAGATTTTTCTTTCTTGCCCTGGAGACCCCTAAATACTTTCCCTTCTTTCTCCAGATCTTCTAAAAAATGTAGAAGAGTTTCCTATCCCAGGCAGTGCCTCTGAAAAAGTGTTAGAAATAGCTTCCCAGATATCACTCCTTATACTATTGAGGGATTTTGATGACCAGGAGAGCAACATGTGGATACATCTTTTTTCCTCTCTATTAAGGAGTATGGATGGCTGCAGTCAGACCCCAGGACCATCTCCTACTTCAGGAAAATTGAGGTCTGTGTACAATTTTTGTACCTCGGTTCAGAATTTTTTGGCAAAACTGATGATGAGGGAAATCTCATTACTGTTTTTTGTACGGTCCTACTCATCTCTTCCAACAAGTAAGACTTTAGGATCCAGATTCCTGTTCCTCTCCTTCTGGTAGTTCAGTTTTGGGACATGAACTTAGTTAACATCAGACTGAAAAAGCACTTTGATTATTGAATAATTTACTGATTTTATTATTATTTCCACTGAATATTCAGTGAATTATTCCCATTGTCCTCCCATGTTTTAATCACAACTTGGACTTATCTATAAATATGGTTTCAGGTTTGTATGAGTTGTAACACATTGAACACAGACTATGGGAGAGAAGTCATATTGGGATATGCCTTTTTTATTTGATGCGTTGCACTGCAAAACCACGTTTCTGGAGTTACACCCTGAACCATAGTTTTTGCATAGTAATTATATAGTTTGTTTGAGACATAAATATACAGACACATATATAGTATCATTTTATCACTTATTTATCTATTTATCCTGTGCTGCTGTTGAATTATATGATGGCTGAATGCCTTTATTCCAACTGGGGAAAGATGTAGCATATGGTCAGCTCACAAGGCTCTGGAAATGACTCTTTGGCACCTGTCACAAAGTGATCTCAGATCTGTGTAAATGGTTCCTCCTACTCTGGAGATTAAGTGCCAGATGCTGTCCTTTGCAAATAATAACCAAATAACAAGTTAGCTGAACACACTGGCCTATCTGCTGTGAGTGCAAGAGAACTTGAACTCCACTGTGCCTCTTTGACAAGCAGAAATCTCATTGTGTGGACTTTACTGAGAGGAGGAAAAGGTCTGAGAAAGTCTTTTCTGGATTTTCCAAAATGCAGTTTTGTCTGTCTTCAAACAACATCTGAGGTTGTGCTTGAAGGATTCTTTGCAAAAATAGGTATCATTCTTGGTTCAAAACAATGGAATTTCTCCCTTGCATTTCTCTGTTTGAAATTACACTAAGGAAAGCAGATGATTTCAATCTATGGAAATTTTTAGCATCTTAATCTATATGTACTCTAAGCCCTGCAAAACGTATGTTCTGATTGTTATTTTTTCCAGTATAACAAAATGAAGGCTGAAATTCTGAGAGCTTTCACTATGTCTGGTAATAAGTCCAATTATTTGACTGCCTACAGTAACATCCAGACTTCAGATACCCAAGTTAATGCATGTTTGGACTGTTGTTCTAGTGGGACTTGTACTAAGATGTTCTTATGTTGTGGCTCGTGGTCTTAGAAGGACCATTGGGTCTAAACTTGGGTCATATGCTGTGGAAATATGTCCCATGTTGACCTGTGTTAATGAGGAAACTAATGCTTTCTTGGTTGCTCTGTGAACTTGCACCTTGGGCCTTCTGTCATCCTGTCATTCTACTAAGCAGAAATATTCCTCAGATGCAGTGCTGCAAGATTTCCCTGGTAGGTCTATCAGGTGAGACAGTTTTGGGCACTGCCAATGATTACTAATTTTCCTCTTTTTTTGATACTCCCCATATTCATTTGTTCTGTTTGTGCTTTTGAGAGCATCTCAAAGTGAGGAAAGTCCTGCCAGGTAGGAAGAGACATCCAGCCCCTGCTGCCTTGTCACTCATTTGTTTCTCTGTCTTGAGCATCAGCAAAACAGCATCCCAACCCTGTGGAGAAAACATAACAGAAGGTTGATGTGTTTACTCAGTCAGAGAAACAGAACTGCTGAAAACAATACTCTCTGGAAGATCCTAGCTGAGAACTGTGTGGTTGAGGAAGAAAACATCAGAGAAATTTACAACAATTAATAACAATGTAAATGTGGGAAAATTTTACTGGGAAAACAAGAGAAGAGAGGTGATGGGGAAAGGGTGACTGTGAGTAGGATCATGAATGCAAGGTGGGGTGGAAGAAGTGAAGAGTTAAGTCTCAGGACTCGCTGTGGGTCCTGTTGCCTGGTGTACTCATGAGCTATGCTCTGCCACCACAGTCAGAACATCTTTCCTTACGTTGCCTTACTTTACCCCTTAATAATGTAGGGACAGAGGCTATTCCTTTTTTTTCTGCAGGGTAGTGAAGCAGTTCAGATGGAGGATGTTATGTAAGTGTCATGTATAATCACTAATATATTATTACTAGACAAGGAGACAGGTCAAACCAAAAAAGCGCTTGTTCTGCTCACTCTCTAGCATCCTTGAAAAATGTCATTTGAGCTACACATAACTTGGCAGCGGTGCCAGAGAATAACCTATGTGCTGGTTCCCACATGGATTGCCCTAGACAGTATGGCCAAACGTCACACAGCAGGAAGGTGGGCCGAGTATTAACGTAGTAAGGTGTAATGTTTCCTGCCTCAGGCTATTCAAGACTTGGAGAGGTGCTCCCACCATGACCTCTGACTGCAGCTGAGCCAGGAGCTTTCAGGGGTCATAAGATACCCAGTACCAATCACTGAAGAATTTGCCCTGGGCTGTTTTTGAGCTGCCGCTCCACACTGTTCCCTCAAGTTCTGGTTGTGGGGCAGTAGGTAGTGGGTTCAGAGCAGTAATGCTGAGGGAGTGTCACGGTCCACTCGGTGGACTCGTGATAGTTCGTTTGCTACGATCTCGAAAGTGCAAAATTAAGGTGACCAACACCAAAGGGGATAGCAGTAATCAAACAGTGAAACTTTACTGTGTTGCCTGTGAAATGGCACGCGATAGAGATGGGTGAGAGAAAGGAGAAAAGTAAAGTTAAGTTTAGAGAGAGGAGGGAGAGAGGTTATAGCTACCACCGCTGATCTCACAACGTCCTAACGGTCCCGGGTCCAGCTGATGCTGCGTCGTTGATCGTCGTGGTCCTTGGTGGGGAAGCTTCCAATTTTCATTGTCCAGAAGTCATCTTTTATGCTTAGTAACACACCTTGCTCCACCTCTGCCTCAGGGGTCTCCGCCCTTCTCAGAATTCAATTATCATATCTCCGCCCTTCTCGAGTGAGGCCATCGCGTGTGCGCAGGGGGGAGTGTCCGAGGTGTGGTCAGTCTTGGAGGCAGGTAACCTTCAACCAGGAGGTGTGTTTTGGTATTATAATGAAGCAAAGTTCATCTAAGGTTCATGATTTCTTCATCGATGTTATGGCAACAGTTGCGATCCATCTTTTTTGACAGTGGCTATGCAATTATCTCTAACAGCTCCGGCTAGGCCCAGGTACGGAACAATAACACAGCACTCTCTGTACTACACGGCTCAAGCACTGAAGAACAGCACTGCACTGCCTGCACCACACAGTTCAGTACTCAGGAGAACAGCACAGCACTCACTGTGTCACACAGTTCTGCATTCAGGAGCCTTTGCACCACATTCCACTCCAGGGATCGGCAACTGCGTTCCAAACAGGCCATTGTCGGGTACCATACTGTCCATGTCCCTGACGACAATGTTGAGAGAATGCTGATCTTCTGACCGACTCTTACAGGGAGGTCATGCAATACAGCCTCCAGTGAGGCCATGCCTTGCCAGTTGCCCAACTGTTTTATACCAGGAGAAATGCAAGCTCCTGAAATAAGGATTGTGAAAGGGGGATTTCTTAGAAGTTATTCTTCTGTTCATTAATATTATCCTCAATATTTTGACTAACTAACCCTTTGCAAAGGTGGTAAGTTTGATGCCCTGTCTTCCCTGAGGCTCATAACAGACTCTCAGCTTTTATGCACCCAGCACTGTAATACCCTGTTTTCTACCTCAAATCAAAGGAAGGAGGGAAGGTTTCAAAGGCTGGATGTAAATTGTACCAGCAGTGCAGTATACCTAACCTTTTGCACTGTGGTTTTGTACGATTCTAGGTAATGGTTACTGTTGCAAATGTCAGTGTGTCAATGAAGGGGAAGGAATGATCACAGACCAACCTTTTAACATCAGTCAGTCAGTGATTGCTAGCTGGGTTACAGCACTGCAGGTGTGGTTGGGAACTGCCTCGGTAGGAAACATGTGCTGTGCATCATTGGATCCCTCTGTGCAAAAAGATGTGTAAATTGGTACCAATGCGTCTGTGCACCTTGTCAGTCAAGAACAACAAGCTGGAGCATGAGGGCATAAAATCCGTGCATTTTATGTTCCAGCAAAACCCAATACAGACTATAATTTTCTCCTTGTCACTGTGCCCTGCAGGCAGCAAACATACTTTGCTCAAATATCTGGATTTATCTATCTGTCATAGTGCTTTCTTGTATACACAGTTCATGAAAAGCATGCTTTTTCATAGTCCCTAGCTACTGGTAGACAAGGAGGCTGAATAAACTGGCATTTGATAATTAGCTGACTCAATGCTGCAGTACCCAGCTATTTTCTTTCCCATCATCAAGAGATGGAACATCCTGATTTCCATCCTCAGAGTTATACTGTACGCATTGCAATACATGGGGCTCAATACAGTTTTATCTTGCTTGACTTACCCTCTCCAGCCCATTCCTAAGACAGAACTGTGAATTGGCTACTCAGTAGCATTGCTGAGAAAAAAGGAGGAGGTTAGAGCAGTCTGCTAAACGTTGGTCCAATACCAAAACCTTAGGTTTCCATTAGTTGCTTAGATCAAACCTATCTTCCTGTTATCTATCTATACCTGATAGGATTAGTTGCATTGTGTTTAGACTTACTTGAGTTTAGGTTTGAACCAGCTTGTCTCAATACCAGTAGTGGAGCTTGCAGGGTAGCAGAGAACTCAGGTTTGCTCAGATCATGCAGCCAAATCAGCTGAATGGCTCAGCGCTGCCAAGGAGCTCCTTCTTCACCCCTTCCTGCTGTTCTTCCCTTTACCCCTGGGGTCCCATACCCTTCCTGTGCTGGGTCTTCTCCTGCCTCAATTCCCTAGTAAACACAGTTGAAAACTATTCCTCTCCCTTCCTTTTCCTTCCCTACATTTTTTTTTTTTTTTTTTTTTTTTTTGGCCTGGGTTAGTTTAGCATGCTGTCTCAGCACAGGGAGCAGTGAGAAGGATCGTGCTGAATCAGCTGGGAGCAGGGTGTAAGGAGGGAGCCTGAATCTCTGGAGCTGTTAGATCAGCACAAGGGCTGTGTCTGCAGTCCCCAAGCAGGCTGGCCAGGAGCCCCAGGGAGGTGCCCAGGCAAGCAACTCACAGTGAAACCTCTGCTGCAGTGGCTCCAACTCCTCATGGTACCTCAGCTCAGGTCAGTTCCCAGCTGAGGCTTTCATAAAAAAAACCAACCTTGCACTCGACTTCAGCTGCAGTGCAGACAGCCTGAAGCATGGGGTTAGGTTTGTTAACTTCAGTTGTCTGAAAATTAGATGCCTAATCTAAACATCCCATTTAGGGATGCTCTGAAAGTCAGTGGAGTGTGTCAGACAGCCTTTTAGTAGATAAACATTGATGTCCAAAGTAGGTAGGAAGAATCCTCCACTGGAGTTACTGAGCTGTCTCTATTGACTATAGAGGGACCTTAGGTTAGTATCCTGAAGAGCCAAAGTTTGATGGGATTAATCCCACCCTTAGAGATGTGCAATTTCATCAGTGTCAGAGCATTCTGCATCTCACGTTTGGTTGTAAAACTTGTCCTTAATGTGTGCATTGTAACTGCCTCCGTGAGCTGGAAATGCATGGGCATATTTACAGCCACTTCCATGCAGAATTGTGTCCCCAGAATCTGATTAAAGTAGCAAACAGAAGGCAACAAAAACCCCTCCTCCTCTTTACCTCATGGAGCTACAAATTATGTTAGAATCTAGCTATGGAATTTTTTGTTGTATTTGATACAATTTGACTAGCTTGTAAATGATACAGTTCTAGACTGCAAAATACAGGTTGTTTAATTCATCCTAGGCTCCTAAATGTATTATTTGCTACTGGGACATAGAATTATTATTTTTTAAATGTTGTTAGTCCCAAAAGCTACATATTATTCTTTTTTCTAACTTACTTTTTTTTTTTTTTTTTTTGCAAAAAGCTAAAAGAAAATAACTATGGTTCCCTCACTCATACAAGCTTGCATTAAACTTCAAAACTGAGAGGCTATTATAGATCTTGATTGCTTTTCAGAACTAAAGGAGTGTATAAAATGTTGGTTATTTTTTCCCTGAGGACTCTAATTAATTATACAAATGTTAATGAAAACAGAAGAATGAGAATATGTGTAAGTGCTAAGACTTCCTATGCTTTTTTCTGATTTTGAAACAGCCTTCAATTAATGAATGAATATTTCTTATCACTCCTGTATCTTTTCTTTTTTTCCTAGTGCCTCTAAGATTAACATTTTTCTGTATTACAGAATCACAGAATCACAGAATCATTCAGGTTGGAAAAGACCCTTGGGATCATCCAGTCCAACCATCAGCCCCACTCCCCAAGTATTGTAGTGACATATTAAAATGTGAAACTTTCTAATGTATGTATCTGTGTGGCCGGTATGTAAAATTGACGTGGGGATGAGAAGAAATGAAGAAAAGGGGAGAATGGTGACATTTTAGCTTGTCTGAAGAACCTGAGCCAGTTTCTAAGGGTTCTGGGATGAGGATGTAGAGAGTTTAAGAAGTGCTGATCCTTTGTTATAGTTCAGATTAGGAAAAAAAAAGTGATTGATTGTACAAAAGATTTTTAAGCACAGTGACTAGGAGGCTCCATTTCAGTATTACCCTATAAGGGGAAGATGTCTTACAGGCAAACAGTGATGTTTTAAGGTTAAAATCAACTACCTTTTAAGGACTTTAGTGGAATTTAATTAATAGCCAGTTGAAGTTATCCTGCCTTGTGATGATAACTGTTTCATCAAGAAGTGAGAACAGACCTAACTGCCTTTAAACTGTATAACTCCTCTTAATGCTAACTCTAATGATCTTCAAAGGAAGGGCAAAATAAAATGCTAGACAGTGTGTCTTTATGTTAACTCTCCCCACTGCAAATCTAGATGCATTTACAATGAGGCTGCTTCTTAAATGTAGTATTATTACTCTTTTTGTATCTCTGGGGGTAAAGGGATTTGCCTTGAGGCCATGTGCCTTTGTTTGCATAACACATTCCCCGTGTGTTTATTAACATACTGTTAAACTATGTTCTCAGCATGAGCAGGCATCCTCTCAGGCCATCGCCTGGGTCCAGACATGCTCACACAGCAGAGATAATCACTGGAACTGAGCTGACTTCTCACTGGGAATGTGACTCCACTCACAGCAAGAGAGCAAATAGGAAATGACTTGGGGTGAGTCTCACTAAGCCGGAAAAATGAATTAGACACACTCTTCAACAGAATCTGAAAATATTACATTCAGTGAAGAGAGAAAAGGTTAGAGCAAGAGGTTGCTTACAATTCCCACTTTGGAATTGAAATGTGTTTATGGGTACATTATACCTCCTTATTATATGAGGTTTTTCTTTCAGTCGTATTACCCAGAAAAGAACCCATTCATTGAGCAATCCTTCCATTCTTTATATACAGTTCAAGTTTTGAGAGAAGTAGGTTGTGTTAGAGGTAAATCTCAACACTTTCCTGTGAAAATCTTAAAAAAAAAAAAAAGGAAGTAAAATTGTGGAAATTTCTGTGACCTTTGAGATACCATCCTTTACAATATGCAGTAAAAAAATTGGGCTGCTCAGGCTTACATCAAGTTTACAGGAACATAAATTGCCACAATTGAGCTGCAAGCTTTATGTTCTTAAATCACATCATTATTTTTCGGGATATTGGAAGGGAAGGTAGAAAATAGCAGATTTCCATCCATCTCAAGAAATAATAATGGTCTTACTGATTGCTTTCAGTATTTTGCTGCAGTATATTAGGTCATTTTTAACCCCCTCATTTTAAAGAAAGCTTCTTTAGAAAACATCTGCTATTCAGGATAAATCATGACATTGACAATTTATTTGTCTGATAAGGTGAACCTAGTACACAAGTTTATTTTTGTCTGGACTGTAATACACAAAAGCACAGACAGTGGAGGTAAACCTAGAGAAGCCCATAGAGTTACAGAATTACGTCAATTTATACCAGTTGAGGATCTAATCAAAACACTTCAATATCATAAAGATAAAGCTAGCAGTTGGTTTAAAATAAAAGTGAAGAAAACTTTAATAAGGCAAAAAGAAAAGTAGCTGTAGGAGTCAAACAAAAGGAAGGATAAAAATTGTGTCGACATTAAAAAGCTTCAGTAAGAACTACTTTTCCATCTTAATACTGGTTTAAAAACAAACAGACCAACCCCAGGATCACATGAAGGAGCAGTCATTTCCAGTTAATCATTAATGCTGATATACTGTAGATGAATGATTATGAGCATTTTTTACTCTTTTTTTTTTTTTTGGGGGGGGGGGGGGGGCGAGAATGAAAAGAAAAAGGGAACTTTGTATATTTTGTGCTAATAAAAACTTTATCCTTAGCCTATATCTGCTAGGTTACTACAGAACTGAACTAAAAATACCAAAATCAAGTACTGCTAGAAATTCCCCCAATATGTGAGAAATCTCTGCACCCCTTGGGCACTGGATTTAAGTAGGGACTAAGTGGAACCAGCTGGCCATTGTGCCCAAGTGCTTATGGGGATTCATTTCTCAATGAGCCAGAGAGCACAAAGTGTCCTCCTGAGAAGTACAGGCTTGGATTCATTGTGTCTTGTGTGCTACTCATGGTGAGTAACTTCACCTTATTCTGTGAGATGTATTTGCTAATTTAATAAGAGAAAGGTAGTGCAATATCCTAATAAATAATGTGACATAGATAGCAAAAGATAATCCAAACAATAGAAACCATAGAAGGAAAGTATATGTTCCCTAGAGGAGAATTTATTGAAAGCTGAGGTGTAACAATAAGAAGCTACATGCACAAATCTCTAAAGGCAGCTTTGTGCTGCTTCAGCAGTGCAGAGCAACTTAAATCCAGCTTAAATTTCCGGTGGAGTATACTTTTGTGTAACTGATTCCTCTGGCTTCATAAGGCTATCTGTTGTAAGGTACATGACAAGGGAAGAGCTGTGGCCCAGGTTACCTGTTCCTTCATGATTCATGCAGATGTTATTGAAGCCTCCCCTTGAGTTACTGCAAGCATAGTTCGCATGCGGCCCGGGAGTACAGGTCAAAGTTTATTGTCATTGTCTGTGTTTTCTCGATGAGGGAATGGAGAGGAGAGAAACTCCAAATAATCTAGCCATGCATAAAAGCGGTTATGTTACAAACCAAGTTTGTTTCTGGCACTGATTTTGTTTTGACTAAGTGTCTTTTCCTGAATAAATGTCTCTAAAGTGTTGCTCAAAGTACACATGAGTCAGACTGTCCGCACAAATGAACTTTATGCTAGATGAAATCTTGAAGGTGTAGAGTTTGACTTGTTTTCCATTCTCACTCCTCAGGAAGAACTTGAGTGTATCCTGTGTTACTACAGTGTCTAAATACCTCATAGTCTTTAACATGTTTCTGTGCATGGCATTAGTATGACACTAACACAGTAACACATAACAAGTTGTGACACTGTCTATGGGTGTAGGAAAAGGTCAGTAGAGATTAGAACTCTAATCAGAAGCTTTAGAACCAGCAGAATATTTAGGTGCTTTAAAGTAAGATGATGCATTGCCTTGCTTTTAGAGGTTGAGTGTCTACAACAGACAGCAGAAATCTGTTAGGTGTATATAACCTGAATAAGGCACATATTAAATTAGGGGTTTTTGATCCCGTTAAAAAGGCCTAAGTATATGCAGTAGTGAGCTGCTCACAGGTAGCAACAAGAAGCATATGGGCAAGTATCGTGCCTGAAATCTTTGACGGACTCTCAGAGTTGAGATGCTTGCTGCCTAGAGCTTCTTGTCTTCTTCTGCTTGTCCTCTGTCCTTCCTCAGCTGAAGGAGCATGGTTTCTGCTTCTCACTTACATTTCTCCTGGAAGAGGACAAAAAAGAGGGAGGAAGCAGTGGTGGTGAAAGGATCCTCTTCCCCATTCTTACAGTTCAGTGTTTGGAGGTAGCAAGAGAGAGATTTAACTTTGCTGAAGAGGATTCAAAACCTCATCTCCCAGGAGACTGACTTAGCTACAAAAATCCAAATTGTTTGACTTTGGGTAACTATCCATTTCTCCTACTGAAAATATTTTTTGTTGGGGAGGGGAGTGGCAAAAAGGAGTGTGACACTGGCTAATTGATTAGCTGTGGGTTGCAATTTCTCTCTGTTATGGCTAATACAGTATACAGAAACGTTTTTGTGAGTAAGAACTGGACTCCACATCTCATTGTTCCTGGCTGAGCATTCTTACCACTGGATTATGTGGCTGTGGAAGGGAACCACAGAAGGAGAGGAGAGGACTGTTCAGGATGCCATCTGAAGGTTTCAAATGTTTATCTTCACTTAAGACTCTCTTTCATAAGGCTAAGTGATTTGTGTACCATACAGAAGCTTGTGGTGAAGTAGCAGATTGAACCTAGTTTTCCAAGGTCTAGGCTGAGAGTTTAAGCGGAGTGTACCCACCCTTCCTTTTGTCAGTTGTTGGCCTAATTTACAAAGATAAGGTTTCTCTAAACAGTAGCTGGACTGAATGTATGTTACAGCTTTGTACTGCAGTATGTTTCTTTACAGTAATAAAATCTTCTCAGGCAAAGAATCACTGATTTCTTTTTTTGCAAACTAAATCAGACTGATAATGCTAAAGTGAGAACCTATCAAACTTGTGGTATGACTGAACTAAATGTGAACAGCTTTGGATATCTTTACAAGCAGATGTGTTTGCTAAAGACAAATGATAACAAGAGAGTACATAGGGTGTGTACTTCAACACCAGTTTCCACATAGATATCTTTCACAAGAGGACAAGTTGCCTTGAAAAGCTTCAGTAAGGGGTAGCATCTTTTTGTATGTATCATTAACAATAATTATCCTATCTCAGGAGTTACAGAGTATGAAACACAAGAGTCATATTTCTATAGAAAGAATAACTGTAGATAATCTGAGGTTAAAAAAAAAAAGTGAAGTAACATTTTTATGACACACATATACTTCTGGAATCTGCATGCTGGCTGAAACCCAAAACTATTATAAAGGAAAAAATCCCTTTCATTTCTGTTCATTTCCATTTTCAAGGGCCACCAAGATATTCTGTGTTTTGAATGAAGCTGGAATGAACAATATTCATTATTTGTTTAACAACAGCTGTATATGCAGTGTGCCTTGCCTTTTTCCCTTTGTATGGGTGCTACTTACCTGAATTTGCAGAGCTGGCAAAAACTGTTATATTTTGAGAACTGTAGCTAAAGATCAAGAAAGAGGTAGGGGGAGGAAAAGAGTTGTGTGGTTTATTTTTTGTTTAAACTTCTGGTGAAACACTGAAGAATTTTAAACCACAGTTTCGGTATGAGAAGTAGCTGCAAGAAGCCTCATTCTGATGGTTTGTGCATTACCACAATTTCTATATTGACTCTATGTACTACTCAGGCAAAATCGATGTGTACATACAATTTCAAATATTGATTAACCTTTGTTGTGGTTTAACCCCAGCCAGGAACTAAGTACCACACAGCTGCTCACTCACTCCTCCCAGTGGCATGGGGAGGAGAATGGGGGGAAAAAAAAGAGTTAAATTCATGAGTTGAGATAAGAAAGGTTTAATAACTAAAGTATAATAATAACATTAATATAATAATAATGGTAATGAAAAGGAATATAATTAAAAAAAGAGAACAATAAACCCCAAGAAAAGACAAGTGATGCACAAAGCAGTTGCTCACCACCTGCTGACTGATGCCTGAGCAGTGATCCTCCCCCCAGTCAACTTCCACCAGTAATGGTTCTGTAGATTAGTAGTTGATTCAGATTTACCAAATCCAGAACTATCTACAGCTGTATGTGACTAACTGAAATTTAACTCTGTAATATGTGTGACTATTTACAGTTTTAGCTTAATTGTCTCTGCAGCACTAATGGATATTTAAAAAAAATTAAATGGTAGACACACAAATCGGAAATGCCTTCACTGAAAGGCAGTTAGCATCTAAATGCTTAAGTAATTTTGGAAAAGAAGCTGTAGGGTGTTCTGAGTCAATTTTTTCTTTTGAAACCATTTGCTATTAGACTATTTTCAGATTAATTTTCATATGAAGTTCAGGCACCTCAAAGCCAGGTACAATATGTCCGTTTCAATTCAGGATTCAGAATATTTCATCCATCCAGTTCCTGTGTGTCTGAAGGAAATTGCATCTTGTCTACAGCAGCATCTCTTCAATACTGTCAGGAATAATTGTTAATATTTAGCATGTTTTTAGTTTGAGGTATAGTGATCTCTAAAACTTCATTCATCTTCATTTAGTTCCAAAGAATAATTGGTAGAACATTCTGTTACTATGTTAACTTTTGTTTTAAGGGGTTATGCTTGCCTGACAATAAAATTGTCTATGGGGAGACGAGGCCTTTCTCTTGGCACACAAGGAACACAAGAGAATGTGCTCACTTTTTTCTTTTCTTAATCATACTTTGGTTCAAAAAAGCCAGCCTACCCTGTGGGGGAGAACCACAAATGGTATTTTTCGTTAATAGGGTACATACAGAAATAGGAAAACAAAAACATGATTAAAACAACCCATTGTGTGAATAGTGTGATAAATAGCTAACAAATTAATACTGTGTATGTAGGAATACAAAACATTAATATTAAATGATACCCAATTTGAACTTCACTCTCTAGTTGGACAAAGTGATTTTCTTGGGTTTTCAGACTTGGCCTTAAACTGAGAGCTTCAGTATTAAACACAGAACTCAGCCTGCCAGTTATGTGCTGTTGACATTTACTGTACTGGAAGAGTCTGAATTCTCAAGTCCCAATGCATGTAACATTCATATTGATCATGTGCATAGGGTTTGCTTAGCATAGGGTTTTTTGAAGTGTTCTTGAGGAGGAGAGCTCAAGTGTGCTTACCTCAAGGTCTCCTCTAGGTAGACTGGAAAGGTCTGTCAGATGAGCCTGAGAGCAAAACAGCCCAGTCCTCGTCAGCAATTTTCCCTGAACAGGCTCTTCTAACGACTCAGTTGCTCTTAATATTCAGAGGTAGATATGGCTCCTGACTCCCAAAAGACTCCAGTCCTCAGTGCATTCCTGTGTGAGGCTAGGGTGCAGTTTTTCTTCTGTTTTCTTTCTGTTTGAGGGGAACAGTTCAGACAGTCTCTGTAAGCAATGTTTTTCTAACTCCCTTCTTCCATACTGCAAAATCATTGATGTTCCTCCTGAACAACTGGCATGTGACTAGCAGTGTCTTGTAGAATAGCTGTTCTTGATCCTAAACATTTGTTCACGTCCCTTCTCAAAACATCATCGTCTTTGTTGACTGCTTGTCTTTTATTTTTTCAAATAGTGGAAATATCATCTTCATTTCTAGCAGCCTGGTCTACCTGCTCATGTTTTTGACATTCCTCATCGGCATGGCTCTTGGACATGTAAGAATCTCCATGATGTACCTTTACAATAAGGTCCTCTACCTTGGCAGCAATGTCTTGCCACAGTGCAGCAGCCCAGATAGGTTTATCTCTATGCTGTCTGTTGATCTGTTTCTATTGCTTTTCAAATGTCATGTGGGACTCTATAGAGCAATTTTCCACTTCTGATAGTTTTCCAAAATGTGATGGGACACATCAATAAACAGAACATATTGATCCCCATTTTCTGGCAATTTATTATACAGTGGGGCCTTTTTGGCATGAGTCAATTCCTTGGGCAGTGCTCTGAAATATCTGCCTTCTGATCAGTCCATGATCTCTTCTGGGATTTCTGGTGGTTGGGGTTGCCCAGTCAAACACGTTACATGATCAGTGCTATCCACTTACCCCATGTAGCCTCAGTCACACTGCAAAAGCAGACATTAATGAGTCCTGAAATTTGCTGTGGAGCAAGAAAGGGAGCAGGTAAGGGAACAAACAAGCCAGTGTTGAGAAAAAGAATGTCAACACTGTGACCAGCAACAGCAAGTAGCAACTTGCCAGGCAACAGCTAAACAGGTATAACAACTGTAAATTCAGTCTAGCACATTCTAATCAAATCTGTAGTTATCTTGAGCCCCATGTTGGGTGCCAAAAAGGACTGTTCTGGGTTGGCACCAGCTGGCAGGTTAAGTCCCCAACCAGTGTCTTGCCCCCCACAGCTCCCCTGTGGTGGGATGGGAAAGAGAATTGGAAAGACAAAAGTGAGGGAGGAAAGAAACTTCTGGGTCAAGATAAAAGCAGTTTAATAAGTTGGGGGGGAGGGGGAGGGGATAAACAAGTGATGCAAAAGCACTTACCACCAGCAGACCAATACCTAGCTGGTCTCTAAGCAATAGTAACTTGTGAACACAGCTCGGCATGATGTTGTATAGTATGGAATATTCCATTGGACAATCTGGGTCAGCTGTCCTGGCTGCATCCCCTCCAAACCTTTGCCCACCACTAACCTACTTGCTGGGGAGGGCAGAGTGGGAAACAGAAGGTCTTGATGCTGTTCAAGAGCTTTTGAGCAATAGTGAAAGCACTAGTGTATTATCAACTCTGGTTTGGCCACAAATCCAAAACAAGGCACCACACAGGCTGCTATGAGGACGGTTAAGTCCACCCAGCCACACCTGGTAGAGACTAGTCATGTCTTGTAGAATAACTGCTCTTTATCCTAAACACTTGTTCACATCCCTTCTCAAAATACCACCACCTCTCTTTTATTTTTCAAACTGTGTTGTCTATGGAAACACTAAACTCCTGTAGAGATGAACTTTTTCTTGTTTTGCAAGAAACAGACAGCAAATGTGTGATACATGTGGAAGAAATTTAGATAAAACCTATGCATTTATTGTACGACATGTGGTTAGAGACTTCATCTGCAGATCATGATTATTGTGTGAGGTGCTGTACAAACATGGGATTGAAACATGACTTCTGCCATGAGGGGAGTCACCATTTCCATACCAGAGTTGATGACAAAGTCTGAATTCAAGCAAACAGTGAGACAACATGAGTATGATAAGCAGCAACTTCATCTTGGGAGCTGAACTGCTGTAAATAGGCATTCCTCCAAAAACAGGGCGGATTTAGCTACAGAGAGCAGGATTTTGTTCTTTGGATGCATGTTGGAGCAGGGATGGAGGACTCTGC
This sequence comes from Strix aluco, assembly GCF_031877795.1. Lineage (NCBI taxonomy): Eukaryota > Metazoa > Chordata > Aves > Strigiformes > Strigidae > Strix > Strix aluco. The sequence goes on along the minus strand of NC_133931.1, from coordinate 90,172,967 downwards.
TTCACTCAGTGGTCAAGAGATGGCTTGACCCTGAATGTACTTGTGGAGAGGGGAGAGCTGGTCCTTTCATAGACCTAAGGATGTGATTCACTTCTTGTGTGGTACTGAGTGCAACTCAGCTTCCAAGCATTACTCTGTGTGAGTGAGTACATGGGCACTTGGCACCTTTCAGAAAGTCCTTAAATGTGGCAGAATCGGGATCCTTCCAAAAAGTTTAAAGTCTGTGATTGATGTGGTAAAAGTCTGAATTTCCCCTGTAGTCAAATTCTATTTCTAGTTAGCAAAACAAAAAATCCTTCTCTACTGAGGATATGCAAATTACATATATGGTCTACTTTATCTTTAGACTCAATTTGCAAACTGGTATATGGGGTTTTAAGTCCCTAATGATCACTTTGGAGGCAAGTCTCCTAACACAACACTGAAATGGATATCACAACCTTGTGGGGAGGGACTTGTCTTGTACTGGGAGGTGCCTATTTGTTTTTCTGTAGGAGTATCTTTTGCCTTTAAATGGAAACATTTGAAATCCAAGAATAACTTTCAGAAGCAAAAGACTAAAGTGTTGGGAAACGCCATGTCAGCAGATCCAATGCCTCCAAACCAAATAATTGCAAGGTGTTTCTCTGTCTTGAATCTCTCTGATATTTCAGCTGTTTTTTAATATATTTTTAAACTGAGATATAATCTCTCTGAACTTGACTGCAAAGACTTAGTGCCAGCTAAAAAAGAAAGAGATCAGACAAACAAGTGGTTTTTGATGGGCATTAAAAGGTTGGTCGTTCTTTCTCTTCTGAAATATTTTGACATTCTCATAAAACCCCTTTTCCCTTTAATGCCAAAGCAATGCTCCTGTTAATAATGTAGCACTGATGGCACCAGTCACCTCTAATCATGGGAGAAATGAGCTGGCCCAAACAATATTCTACTCGAGGAATTTGTTCAAGTAAATGTGCCCCTCACCCCTCCGCACCAGAAGTTGGTGAAGAAAAGTGATGATACCTTAACATGATGCGCAGTTTGGTTTTTTTTTTTTTTTTTTTCCTCTGTCGGTGAAATAAAGGAATTTGATTTGTAAGTCAGTATAGCACACCTTAAATAGTGCTGTGTAGGAAAAACTACTTTGATGGAAGTGAGCTATTTATTAGAAGGGTTTTTGACACTATTACCTCTTTAAAAAGGGGTGGGGTGTTAGAAGTATGTGCAGCAATAAATATGTGATAGACTCCACTGAAAATTTTGATAGATTAAAGAAACATACTGTCTTGATTTCATTCTTGTGTGTGGGTCTGGATGGGAGGATGTTCTGAGATGCCTTTCCACCCTTTGTTTCTATTCCCTTGTATTAGTGTGAGTGTTCCAGCCTTATTTGACTATGTCAAAAGTAGCTGTTCCTCTTTTACACTTCACATTGAAAATGTGTACCTTGCTTTTAAGTGCTACCTAAACCCCACAGTGAACTATGGAGATGAGGCACCAGTGTTGAATTAGAAAGGATGGGCACTCCAAAGGATTGGTTACTTCTTTTAGTCTAATTTTAAACTTACAGCTGATGTCAAAAAAGAGGGTGCTGCTTAGCATTTGCACTTCACAAACCTCTAATAGAGGGTAAATAGATGATGACCTCTTCTGTGGCTGCACGTAGTTGCTGGGCTAAATTTCTGCTCCACTAGCTGACTTCGGCACTCAGTGCTGCCACATGTCCTACCAGGTGTGTGGAAACAGGGTCCCTGTGCAACAAGAGTGGAGACCAGTTACATAGGCTCTTATTCTGGGAACTGAGGAGAGGTGGATGGGGGTGGACACCACTGACACACAGGGAATTTTACTAGGGCTTTTTAAAGGAAAGGCCTCATGTAAACACAGTGATCCTTAGGGACACTGGCTATTTAACCTCATTTCTGAAGCTTGAAACTGGCTGGTTTTGCTCTCATCTGCACAGATGATTTTCCTGGTTGTTATGAAATAACTTTTGCAAGTGAATGCTGAACTAGCCTGTTGATGCTCCACTGACTGGACACTTTACCCCCTGCCAGAACTAGTAATGACCCAACAGGTTCGCTGCATGAGGTTGTATATTTTTTCCAGGTACTTCTAAATAACAGTGCTTACCAGTGTAACAGCTGCATAGTGCTCTGGTTTTGGAGGCTGAAGAAGCAAGAGAAGCCTTATTCAGGGTAGCTGAATAAGGATTATTCCTTATTCACATGGCTGCAGTGCGAGCTGGAAGCTGAGTAGGTGTGGTGGGACAGGAAGATCAACCGAGAATTTAATTTGTAGGATGTATTCAGGCTCAGGTGAGAAGTGCCTAATCTGCTGTCTGTGCTGAGAGAGGTTGAAGAATGATAGAAGAGCTGGTACAAGTAGGGGACAGGAGGGGCTATGTGTGCCAGTGGGAAACTTTCATAAGGAGGAGAAGTTCTGCGGTGTGATCTTGTTCTTGAATACAAGGAGGGGAAAGAGAAAGCAGAGGAAGGTGCAACTTAATGAGTGAAATACCTGTGTGGAGTGTACTGGGTGGGAAATGTGATGTTCTGTGTGTGGGTCTGCTTGTGTAGTGCTTAGCAGAGGTGTCTTACTAATGTGTCTTGCAGGCTTAGCTAACATACAAATAGTGCTGAAAATTTTTGGCCTACTGAATTGGCAGAAATCCTCTTTCATTTCCATGTCAGCTCCTACTTCTCTGAGGGACCTTTGAAAAAATCTCAACAGCAGGTACTTCAGCTGCTAGATATTCTCCTGTAGTGTGTGGGGGTGCACTGAAACATCTTCATGGGAAAATCTGATTAGGAATGTGGTCACTTAATTAAGGAGTTAATAATCTATTCTTTTTGTGGCTGACTTTTTTTTTTTTCTGAAAAGGGATGACACTACCTTCAGGCCCAGTCTTCAGGTAGTGTGAATTGGCCCACAACAGTCCACAGAGCTGTGTTGGTTAATTTTTACCATCTGAGATTCTGACCTCCTAAGTGTAAGAGCACTGGTGGGGAAGAGGGGAAATACTGCCTGGTATTCTGGGATAATGATTAAGACTTGGTCCTGGATCACTGAGTTTAGAGAGAGTTTTGTCATTTAACTTCAGATCAGGATCAGAAGCCCTTCACCAGAACGTGAGGCTCTGAACAAGGACAACCTGAAAATATAACTTTTGCTCCATGACTGAGGTTGTTGGCATGACAGTCGGGAGAAATAGGAAGAGTTCTTCTGCAGCGTTACATATTGATATCAATAATTTAATAAAAAAAAGATCAGAGATATTTGAAAGGAAGTTCAGACTCCTTGCTTAGAAAATGAGAAAAAGGGAAGTATACATTTTTGTTTGCTAGTATTCAGTGGGATCAGTTGCTGGTAGTTGTCAAATTCAGAAGCAGAAGCCTAGAATAATGATTTGCATATTAATATTTTATTTCTTCAGCACCCAGAGAAACCCATTGCATGGGGCACTGTACAAACACATATCATGGAATATTCCTTTACCCTCACAGTTCTCAACTGAAAAAAAAAAACCCCACCCAAAACAGCTAAGCTAGGAAAACAGAAATCTAAACATACTCAGAGGTTTTCTACTTTTACAATTGTTGTAACAGGATAAAATGAATTTGTGACACAACAGCACTTGGTTTAAATGCTTGGATTGTTAAAGAGCTGCAGTTCTTTCAAAAGAGCTATGTGGTGTGGTGAGGACTGCCCTGTCCATCTGACTCATCCTGCTTTCTTTAGGAAGGAATGGAGGAACAGGAGAGAGAAGGGACAAAGTGCCTATTAGCTTCCAAGGACAGAAATGTTTATCCATTTAAATAAAGGCAAAAACACGTGTTGTGTGCATGAGCACTGCTTGTCGTGTTAGAGTTGCCCATGCTCTCCAGCTGGAAAGCTTGAAGTAATTTTGTATGTGGTCCCCTACGTTACTTTTTAGAGACACTATGTAGTTTCTGATGACTAGATGCAGAGACTTCAGTGGAATTCAAATATTATATGAATGGCTGTATTCGTCAGTGTGGTTGCAGCACAATATCAAGGTGTGAATGTGTCCTCAAGAGTAAGCATTATTCAGCTATCTTGCATTCTTAAAATGGGCGTTGCACCATAGACTTTGGGGGAAGTAGGGCTTGAGGATTATTGGCTGTAGCTAGAATCATTTCAGTGATAACGGTTGTATTACTACTATAATAACAGAGCAAAACTGAGCAAAGAAAATGAGTGGGGATTTAATACTGTATGTAGTGAAGAGCAAGCAGAATCAAGCAGGGATTTGACACTATTGGTGGATGATATTATTAAGTTTCACAGAATCATCTAGGTTGGAAAAGACCTTGAAGATCATCCAGTCCAACCATTAACCTAACGCTGACCGTTTTCAACTACACCATATCCCTAAGCACCATGTCAACTTGACTCTTAAACACCTCCAGGGATGGGGACTCCACCACCTCCCTGGGCAACCCATTCCAATGCCTAACTACCCGTTCTGTAAAGAAATACTTCCTAATATCCAGTCTAAACCTTCCCTGGCACAACTTGAGGCCATTCCCTCTTGTTCTATCGCTTATTACTTGGTTAAAGAGGCTCATCCCCAGCTCTCTGCAACCTCCTTTCAGGTAGTTGTAGAGGGCGATGAGGTCTCCCCTCAGCCTCCTTTTCTCCAGACTAAACAGCCCCAGTTCCCTCAGCCGCTCCTCGTATGACATGTGCTCCAGACCCTTCACCAGCTTTGTTGCCCTCTGGACACGCTCGAGTCATTCAACGTCCTTTTTGCAGTGAGGGGCCCAAAACTGAACACAGTCATCGAGGTGTGGCCTCACCAGTGCTGAGTAGAGGGGTAAGATCACTTCCCTGTCCCTGCTGGCCACGCTATTTCTGATACAAGCCAGGATGCCATTGGCCTTCTTGGCCACCTGGGCACACTGCTGGCTCATGTTCAGCTGGCTGTCAATCAACACCCCCAGGTCCCTCTCTGACTGGCAGCTCTCCAGCCACTCCTCCCCAAGCCTGTAGCACTGCTGGGGGTTGTTGTGGCTGAAGGGCAGCACCTGACATTTGGCCTTATTGAGACCCATACAGTTGGCCTTAGCCCATCACTCCAGCCTGTCCAGGTCTCTCTGCAGAGCCTCCCTACCCTCGAGCAGATCAACACTCCCACCCAACTTGGTGTCATCTGCAAACTTACTGAGGGTGCACTCGATCCCCTCGTCTAGATCATCAATAAAGATGTTAAACAGGAGTGGCCCCAAAACCGAGCCCTGGGGGACACCACTCGTGACCAACCACCAACTGGATTTAACTCCATTCACCACAGCTCTTTGGGCCCAGCCATTCAGTGAAGCGTGTGCCCATCCAAGCCATGAGCAGCCAGTTTTGCCAGGAGAATGTTGTGGGAAATGGTGTCAAAGGCCTTACTAAAGTCAAGGTAAACAACATCCACAGCTTTTCCCTCATCCAATAAGCAGGTCGCCCTGTCGTAGAAGGAGATCAGGTTTGTCAAGCAGGACCTGCCTTTCATAAACCCATGCTGACTGGGTGTGGTGGTTTAGCCCCTGCCGGGGTCTGAGACCACGTGGCCACTGCCCCTCCCCCACAAAGGGAGTGAAATACAAAGCCCCAAGACTGAAATAAGGAAAGGTTTAATACAATAATGCAATAGCAACACAACCAACAACAACAATAACAATAACAGTAATAGTGATAGCAATGAACAGAGCAAAATAGCTACCAAATACAGCAGTTTGAAGCACATGTACAAAACCACGAGTGCATCGAGCTCCCGCGCCAGGAAAAATGTGCCCTGCCAGGATGTGACGTCCGCATGGTATGTCCGCATGGTATCTGAATAACCCGGCTAGAGCTCCCCCCCACTGCTGGGGAAACTTAACCCTATCCTGGTTAAACCAGGACACTGGGCCTGATCATCTGGTTGTCCCACATGTGTTGTATGATGGTACTCCGGATGATCGGCTTCACCAGCTTCCTGGGCACCAAAGTCAAGCTGACAGGCCTGCAATTTCCCAGATCATCCTTCAGACCCTTTTTATAGATGGGTGTCACATTGGCCAGTTTCCAATCTGTCGGGACCTCCCCAGTCAGCCAGGACTGCTGGTAAATGATGGAAAGCGGCTTGGCGAGCACCCCAGCCAGCTCCTTCAGCACCCTCAGGTGTATCCCGTCCGGTCCCATAGACTTGTGTGTGTCTATGGGATGCAGTAGGTCACTGACTATCTCCTCCTGGAATGTGGGGGGGTCGTTCTCCCAGTCTCTGTCTTCTGGCTGAGGAGGCTGGATTCCCTCAATACAACTAGTCTTGTTATTAAAGACTGAGGCAAAGAAGGCATTAAGGACTTCAGCCTTCTCCTCATCACTTGTTACCATGTTTCCTCTTGCATCTAGCAGGGCATAGAGACTGTCCCTGGTCTTTCTTTTGCTGCTGACATAGAAACATTTCCTGTTGTCCTTGATTGCTGAAGCCAGATTAATTTCTAGCTGGGCTTTAGACCTCCTGATTTCCGCCCTGCATAGCCTCACAGCATCTTTGTAATCACTGTGAGTGGCTAGTCCCTTCTTCCAAAGGCCGTAAACTCTCCTTTTCTCCCTGAGTTGCAGCCAAATGTCCCTGTTCAGCCAGAGTGGCCTTCTCTGCTGTTGGCTTCTCTTACAGCACCTGGGGACCGCCTGCTCCTGTGCCATTAAGAATTCCTTCTTAAAGAGTGTCCAGCCTTCCTGGACCCCTATACCCTTCAGGACCGTCTCCCAAGGGATTCTGTCAAGCAGTTGCCTAAACAAGTCAAAGTCAGCCCTTTGGAAGTCCAGGATGGCAGTTCTGCTGCAAATTTGCAATGAGGAGTCTTAGAAAATATATTAGCTGTCATGGCCAAGGACAGTCTCTGAAGAACTTGAAAGCAGAGGAGGGAGCTTCGTGATTCTTGGAATAGCCAACATCATTGTAGAGTTAGAGGACTGGGAAATGCTTTTTTAAATTAGAGAGGCCTGTTGGAAGGCCAGAAAATTGATCAAGCAACATTTTAATTACTGAGATATTGATTAAGATAATAACAATGCACCAATTAAGAAAAGGTGCATAGTGCAGGACTGCTTCCTTAAGCTGTTTGTGAGCTTGCACAGTCACATGGTCTCTTGGATCCAGCCCTGGGGAACTGAGCCAGCTATGACAAATGAGGTGGATAGCATCTATGGAGCACCTTGATGTCAGGCTGGGAAGAATCAGGAGTGCTTAAGGAAAAAACAGAGAGAGTTGGTGTTTTGGGTTTTTTGAGGTTGGTAAAGGCTAATTTTGAGGAAATGTGCCAAACGAATTTCTTCTGATTATGGAAATCTCCATCTGTACAACTGAGAAATAACTGTGATTTCCTCAGAGATACTGTAATTAAAATGTGTCCTGGTTAAGTCTACAGGTTAAAGGCTGATGGGGTAAAGTCAGTATGAAAATAGCATGAAGTATTAATCAGGTACTTTCCTAAACTACAGCATAATTAGCACAGTAAGGAGCAGGATAGGGTGATACACAGAAATGAAAAAAAGACTAAAATTGAATTCCCTTTCAATTTTTCCAAATAATTATTTTCACGTGTTATTTCTCTTTTACCCACTCCCTTTCCTAGATCGTGCTTTTAGAGTTAGGAATATTTTGTCTGTTTCACAAGATAGGTGAAGGTGGTTATAACAGGATATGTTGAGGATACGTAGTGGAATATTACAGGTTGTGCTATGGATGTCTTTTCTCATGAAAAACACTTTGCACTCTGACTTGCAAGGGTCCAGGGTAGAAGTGGTGGAGGAGTGAGGTGAATTATAGAGAAATAAGAAACAGTCTTGGTTTTACCACCCACTAGCAATAATAACTAGTCAGGCTTGAAGTGAGGAAGCAAGCCATGTCCTTTTAGCAGATAAACTATCATACTTCTTAAGGAGCATACAAAGAATTCCTACTTACAACAGCTCCTGAAGGAACGAAGTTGCATTTTCAGGCACAAGGGAACACTCATCTTATTAGAGTCATTTATTTGGGGGGAGAGAAAAAAACCAAAAACATCACCAATTTTATTCTCCCTTACTTTCATGGTGTAGAAAGGGCCAGAGAAAGCAATTCCAGGAAAAATGAAGTGGATTAAAAAAAGAGTTAGGACAGATCTGTTCAGTAATGGTTTTATTATCTATTTTCCATAATGAAAGAATGGAAATAAGCTTTATTCAGAGAATCTTTTTCTTAAGTTGCTGGAATAATCAGACAATTTGCAGTAAAGCATGAAATGGGCTGGCCTGCTTCAAATAAACAAACCACAGCTGTTTGATATAACCAACATATGAACCCGTGTTTAGTAAGAAACAAAGTTAGTTATTGATGTCTTTGTTCTAGATGGTTCTTTTTTATAAATGCATTAGGTCTTCTGACCTAATTATTTATAAATGCATGAGGTCTTCCAGTCCCATGCACCCCCTGCACAGAAAAGGAGAGTAGTGAAGTGTGTTCCTGCAAACCCATCTGCTCTTTCCTTCCAAGACTGAATACCTCGGGCTGGGCCACCACCCGCCTCCCAAAAGCAGAGGTTAAAGAAAGTTGTAGAGGAGCAGGTGAGGATACTATACCCTGATGCTTTTCTCTGCTTTGCTTGATTGGCAGTAGTGATCTGCACCCTGTTGTCCTGAGCTCTTCTTTCGGCCATGACACTTGCTCTCACAGCAACCTGACAAGCTCATGCTCTGGGTGAGGTCAGGCTGGCCAAGCTGAGCACCCTTTCTTTTTGTTGCCCAGGTGATACAAAATAAAACCTTAAAGGGGAGATGTTACCATTTCTTAGTGATCCTTAATTGATCCTTCTTCCTCTGTATGTCTTCTGATTTCATAACTGGGTGGAGTTGCCCCTCTATCTTTCCTAGACTTCTTTCCCTCCACTTGCCAATCTGTTATGTGCTTCCCTGCCTTCCACCTTCTGGTGCAGAGCAGATATTCTGGGACTGCCCATCTGTAATGTGGGGCCACCTTCACTTACAGCTCCAGTACTAGCTCTTCATTTCCCAAATCCGATCTGTTGCTCCTGAGAACTGTATTTCACCTCTCAGCCCCATGATGCCAGGTGTTTTTTTCAGTCTCTCACTCCAGAAAATTGTAAAGGAACAGAAGAAATTGATTTAAGAGAGCAGATAGATGTTTGGGGCAGGAATACTAAAATGAAGTAGAGAAAAATATTTAGTGGATATGATTCATCTTTCTGCTTATATGAGCCTATTCCTATCCATCAGCTATTTCTGTTGCACAGCGAATATAAACCAGAAGTAGTATTTTGAAGTTAGGGTAGGATTGGCAATGTACACCAGCTGAAGATCTGCTCTCTGTTTTATAACCAACAAAATGTTAACTTGGTGCAGACACACTTGCTAAGCTTCTGAGCTTTCAACGTGAAGTTCTTGCTGTGGCAGATAATGGCTGGAAGATTTTGCTCACTGCTGTAAGCGAAGGGGAGTTCTTCTCCTGATCTTTTAAACTTAGTAGAGATTCGCAGAAGCAGCAGGGTTCAAAGTTATGAAACCTTTCTAATATCCAGCAGCCATGAAATTTTTTCCTTATTAAAGATACTTGCCTAATTTTTATGTAAATAGCCACAGCCTGGTGGACACTCTAACAGCATTACTGCTGGGAAACAAGGGATTAAAAAGAAAATGGTGTATTGAAATTAAAGCTGTAGGGCCTGATAGAGCCAGGTTACCACTAAATTCTATACTGTATCCTTCTTGCCAGCTCCATTGTGCTTTAATCCAGTGCTCATGGTTTTCTATAACTAAAAAGTACTACTTTAATCCTTTTTTCACACACTGTAATACAAACCTTGATGCTGAATAGTCCACTGAGGTTTGCACATTTGTTAGATCTCTGCTTCGTTAAATTACCAAATTTTACTGGCAGCAGAGCAGGGTGGCAAAATGTCAACGTGGCTTTGCAAAGCCAGCGGTTGCTCATTTCTAGAGATGAATATTATCTCTATTGATGCCTGTTTACTACATTTTAGCACTAACTTTTATAAAGTGATGGAGAGATGGGAGGAACTCCAGGGCAGCCTTTCTAATTGCAATAACATGTATTTTTCTCAACCAACATTTGATTGCACCAAGAAACCAGGGTATATGGGTTTACGGGGGCATTGAGCTCAACTCCATTGCTCGACATCTTGGGATTTGTTTGGTTTGCACTGTGTTAGTGATATCATATGGTCTTTGAGCATTCATCAGTATTGTGGCATTTGAGACTGCAAGCACAAGCCAAAAGAAACAGAAGCCCAACATGAAACAGTGGAATCAATGTTGCATATGTTTTCTAGTGGCAGATAAAAAGCCTTCCCCAGCCATCTGAGTTCCTGATCTGCAGGCACTAATCTCTGGAATTTGTGGTGATGTTCCTGGTCCCTAATCACTGTTATATTTCATGTACACTGTGCTGGGACTTTCTTGGGTTAAGGAGGAAGGGAACTATTATTCAGGCTAATATAATGTCAGTAGCGGTGTTGAGGATCCTGATATTTATTTAGGTTCAGTCCTGAGAAGCAGTGGTGTAATTCTAACATTGGATGTACATCATTTGAATTCTTGATTCAGAGCTTTTGCCAGGTTTTTTTTTTTAATTATCTGAAATGCCCCACAGTTCATGCCCATTCTTTTGGCGAGATAGTTTCTTGGTCATGTCAACAGGATTTTTGGTTGAGAAAGGAAAATAGACATTTGTCCTTAGGGCAAACAGCCTCAACAATGAATTCTACTAAAAAAACCTACATGCTGGGAAGTACAAAAGAGAAATGTTATTAAGGAATCCATTAAAACCAATAGGGGACTTAACACCCCGTGTTGGGACAAGATTTTTCTGTTGCTAGAATAACTAAAGGAAGTCTAATTTTTAACAGTGCTTGAGAGGTACTGGAGACAAGAATTTAGTCACACTTCACTTGGATTCCTCAGGAATGTCTTTGTTTAATTTAATACAACTGATTTCATTTGTGAAGAGGCAGAACCCATACCTGAATGGGACAAAAGCATTCTCAACAGAAACCTGAAACAAGCTTTACATTTTATGGTTTTTGACTTTATGGCTCCTAGGAGGAATGAATCATGCTCCTGCGAGTAATGACCTAACTTGATCTGTTCTTCGGTTGGAACTGCAGAACTGGAAAGGAATGCAGTGGATGCAAAACATAGGCTTTGCAAGTGTAGTTTGCTGGGTTTTAAAAAAATTATTTGCTCTGTGTGTATATATATATATATATAAAACCTATATTTTTTTTCCTTTGAGTTTTGTTCTTAACAATTTATTTCTATTTACCAGCACTGCAGTGCTATTGCTTGGTGAGAGCTGCTAGACTGACCTACCATTTTCAAATGCCAGTGTATAAGTATAGAGGTGGGGAAATGCACAGAAAACTACTGTGCAAATTTGCATCAGCTGTGCTGAGATATTTAAGACAAGTTCTCTAAACTGTATGTTGGTGAGATAAACACCAGGAATGTGAACAATTAGGGTTAAAAAGGAGTTTGTTAGAAGGAAAATAGGATGAGCAGATGTTCTCAATATTAAGATGATTAATTTTAATAGTGATGTATGATAGACTGTAGATACCTAGTGACTTAGGCTAAGTAAAACATCACATACACATGCAACTATAATAAAGGACAGCACTGCAGAAATGGAGGGATAGATTAGGTGACTTAAATTACGTATAATTAATCTTACCTTGGGAGAAGATATGAACTAGATGACTTTAAGTCCAAACTATTTCTATGTGAGTCTATGAATTTTCATTATTTCCAGTGATTTTTATGAGGAAGGATAGAAAAGTGCTTTAACTGCAAACTTCCCTTTTTGATTGTGCATTTCATGTTACTTTTGTTGAGGAAACCTAATACTTTCACTGGAGACCAAATCTATTGACTGTTCTTTCTAGCACTCTATGAAGATCTGAACATAAACAATGCTAATGAGTTTACATGGGATGTTATCCATTAATAAATTCAGTAATAGAGTGAGTATCACAGCTACAGATATGGAAAATAACGTAACTTGAACAAGGCAAGATAAACGTAGTGGTACTCTATTCAGTTCAGTGCGATTCAAATGCAATGTTTCTATTTGGCACATTGCCCTGGACATACCTTGTTAAATGTGGAAGATTGCTACTCAAGACTATTAGATTATCTGTGCAACTCCCTGTTTCCCCGGGTGGATCCCATGTGAAACCACATGGGATTTTCCTGCTTTCTGTTTTTCATCAAGAGGGTAGTTCATGAGAAAGCCGTACAGTGGTGCGTGTAATAAGGAGGGGAATTTTCTTGAGCAAATTTAATGTTTTGAAATGTCAATACAAACCAGTGTTACTACATTTGACATTGTCTTTCCAAGCAGCATGTGCTTCCTCTCAGCACTGTCCCATTTATACATAAAAGAATGCATGGTCTCTGCACCAGAAAAAGCAGAGTCTGAAGGGCTTTACAGCTGAGACAGTGAATTTAGTATCACAGAAATGAAGACTTAGCCTTGCATGTGACAAATAAAAATACCTGCAGTTTTGTTAGTTGGGGTAAAAGTTCATAAGGGAGATGAGTCTGTATGCTCCAAGGGCGTAAGCTGACTGCGTGAAATTAGCAGGAGTTTGCCCAGAGTGGGATAGTTCTGCCTAATTGTCCACTGAAGGTCTTTTGTCCTTTCTTTCACAGCTCTCAGTCCTGTTTACTCTCTGAGTTGGGATAGAAGATTGTGCTGAACATTGATCTCATCCACCCTGGCAGCTTCTGTGTAGGAGTCATATCTGCTAAAACAATGACACGGTATTTTCAGACCATGTCAGCTTATATATGTTTTGACTGTGGGGGCTGAGAAGTACCTGGAGTGATTCATGCAAGATTGGACTGAGAGGTGTAAAAACAGCCAGGGCTGGGAATAGCCCTAACAAGCAGCAGTTTCTGGGTATGGAGTCACAGGGCACAAACCACAAACTTGTGGTAGGGGAGAAGGAGGTCCAGGACTCTTAGCTCTTCTGTCTCATGTTTTCCTCCCATTTAGTCATGTGTGTATGTAACTCCTACTAATTTAATCAATGGAACGATTGGCCTGAGAGCTGGTGAAGTCTCACTCCTTCAAGGTATTCAGAAGTCATCTGGACATGGTCCTGGGCAACCAGGTCTAGGTGACCCTGCTTGAGCAAGGGGGTAGCCCGACAAGGTGACCTCTGGAGGTCCTTTCCAGCCTCAACCATTTTGTGAGTCTGTGCCTGTATCCAGTCCAGTGCAGCAACAGAAGGTGAAATTTGTCACGTAGAAGAAGTTCAGAACTGGCTTTCATTTACAGCTTCTCAAATTTTAAAATGGTCAGCAGAAATCTCAACATGGTGTGTTCTCATATTAGTATGGGGTCTAGCAGTAAAATGACCCTATTAAGGGGTATTTGCCTAATCACATACTCCTGGGAGTAGAAAGGGGACAAAATCAGGAAACTAGGGTCTCCCTCCCAATTTCGTCATAGTGTGTGGGGAGAGTAATTGTCTTTAGGTCAAAATCATCAGCACGGGGTTTTTCTCTCCATGCTGGCTCAGTTCTAGTGGTTGAACATCAAATGTGCAAAGAGGTGGGATCACATGTGGATTTCCTTATCCTGTGCTTTTGTTTCTCATGGCCTGTGTTGCTTTACAGCTGCTCTCTTTTGGGGGCTGTCCCTGTGATAGGGGAAGACATCTTAAGTCCTCAACCCCCACCCCTGTCTTCCAGCTTGTCCCTGCTTGGCAGAAGGCATGATCCTACTCTAAAGCAGTCTCCTGTCCGGAGATGAATTTAGCTTCAGCCCTTTCATGCACTGCTTATTAAACTCTGTACAGCCTGGTCTTTGTGGATTTGCATCTGTAAAAAACAGTGTGAAGTGATATCAGATCATGACAATCCAGGCTGTACTCTTGGGAGTCATGCAAGGAAGAGACCTTAAAACAAATGGTATCAGGGCAAAGAATGAAACAAAATAAATATGTGCTTGCTCTACTCTTATTTTTTTTGTTGGTTGTGGTGTTTTTCTTTTGGTTTTCACCACCATGAAAAACAAGGTGCTGGGCTGGCTGAATTTTTTGTTCTGATATGATACTGACCACCCTCAGTAATGCTCTTAATGTTCAAAAAATACTAGGATACAAACAAAAACAGTGTTTGGTTCAGCAGTAACACTTCCTAGTTGTGGTGATCAGAGCTAGACAATTCATTTTATGTTAAGATATCTAAAATCTCAGAGGCAATTTCACATTATGTTTGTGGCTGTAGGAGATGCTCTCCCTTTTCAGGGGTAGAGGGGAATACATGGGGCCTGCTCTTGATTTCTCTTCTGCTGATGTGGGCTAGGAAGAAAATTTTGCACATAAATCTTAGGTAAAGCTTTGGTCACTGGAAGGAAATTATGCATGTTTACTGCTGTTCAGGTTTAAACTGATGGGTTTATTTGCATATGTAAGGTTAAATACATGCATTGCTGCCAAGGTCTAAATTTGCTCCACCTAATGTGCATAAATATATACATGTATGGTCTCTCAAATAGCCAAGTGGTATGTGAATATCTATACGGAATAAGTGTGTATATGTGTGTGCATACATTTCTACAATCACATATACACACGCTATGTATGCATGTATGTGCAAAGCAATAATTTGTCATTGCCAACTACATGCAATGCTTAAAAACACATCCATCAATACAAGTATTTGACTCTTTTATCAGCCCTGCCACAGAACCTCTTTCCTGGGTGGGAGGAATAATGAGGGAGAAAGGTGCTATTCATAGAAAATGGATCACCAAAATGAAGTTTCATAAAACATCTTTTCCCACTTTTCATTAAACTTCTACCATTTTAAAATATACATATTTTTTTCCCCAGAAAAAGGTGTATATTTCTAAAAGTCCTTTCCAAGCTTCTTAAATGTTACTCTTTCTTATTCAATTCTTCAAAGAGCAGCAGCCACACTATCCTTCTTTTCAACTTCAAACTGTGCTGCTCTGTTGGTCCAGCACAGCGAGGGTGCTTTGAACCTGAGAAGAGAATCTAGCTCCTGTTTTTTGGAACCTGAGAAGGACTTTTTGAGAGAGCTGCAATTAGCATTTTCCTTTCACCCATATCACCTTTCCTGACTTTTACAAAAGGAAAACAAATAATGATAAACATATATTTACACGTGTGGTTCCCTAGAGTCCAGCAGAGATACCCTTTGTTCATACTTTCCAAGATTTTTTGGATCCTGTTATTCAGACCTTTAGACACACATTGTGATATCTATGAAACTTTGAACAGGCTGCTGACTTTGTGTGGGGCAGATGTGAATTGACTTCGGTTTCCTCTCAGGGGTAACTTTATTCTGCATAGAGTGAAAGGATTCAGTGAATGTCAAAGGAAGGAGCCACAAGTTATATTGATCTTGCTTGCTAGACAAGCAGCCCCTCAGTGGCTTTTATTCTTGGTGGTCCACCTTGGCTGCAGCAATGTGAACTCCTCTGAATGCCAACAAGGCACCATGTGAATTCAGGCAAAGTTGAGCTCCACAGTTGCTTCCTGCTTTATACTTGCACTTTGCTGCGGGTGATTTGATGGCAAGAGATCAATGGCTGTGATCTGGATATGTTCCTAAATGAGGCCTTAAAGAGTGTAAGTGTTGGAGTGGAAAGCAGAGGAAGTGTGCTGCTGCTTTTCCGCTGACTATAAATAGCCAGGTCATCAGTACAAATGTGGCTGTTTGGCATCAGCATTTCTAACTATTTGTGGAACACCACTGACTGCTCTAAGAGCACTTTTTTGATTTTTGTGCTAGAAATTTGCCCATGCCAGCTCCATGGGAAATGTGGGACACACTGCAGGTAACTTCAAAGTCACTGTGTTAGTTTCAGTTACCTGAAGTACTTGGTGGTTGGGGTCTTATCCCACATAAGCCCTTGCGCTGCCTCACTGGGAGGAGAGCCCTGGAGGCTGCAGCAAGTGGGGGGTGGGGGGGGGTGGGGGGGTGGGAAACAACCGCTGCTGAGGTCGCATGTGTGTCATGTAAGGAGACTCAGACCCTGAAACACTGGAACAGCAGAAGAAATGAGGTGCTGCTTTTGGTGTAAGTGTGGATGCCTGAAATCAGCCAGCCGAAACAGGACGAGGATGTGCCATATTATTGTGGTACCTCTGTGACTTGTGAAAATATCTGTGGGAAAGGTGGTACTTAAATTGACATCACCAAGAGAATATCTATAAATGCAAAAACGTTGACAATTGTGAAGTAAACAGCACCTTTGTTTTCCTTGAAACTGTATCTTTTTATTTGTGTTTTTCTTGGCAATTAAATATTTCCTGGTCTATAAACATCTCCATGTTTACACTGTTTTTTAGGCAGTAACTTTTCCAAATATCCTGTGGTAAGTGAAAACCCTTCAAGTGTAAAGGATTTGTTCATGGAAATTTGTTCAATAAAGCTGCTTTTTCCACTCTGGTCCTCCTCCCCTGCATGTGAACAGACTCAGCAGAGGCTTGCTGCTTCTCTGTAGTAAAGTGAATTTTGAGTTGTTCATATATACAAGCAGGTTAACAACTAACATCAGAGGTTTACCAGATTAAAGTCAAAGGAAGATGAGATTTTTCAAGGGCTTGGGTAAACAAAAAGGTTGAGATTCTCAATTATCTTTAAAAGCTCTTTAATACAAGCCCCAATAGGCTTAAATGAACAGAAGAACAAACATGTCTGTTCTGCGTGCTAACTGCAACACTACTGGATTGCTTACTGTAACTCAGTTAAAGGCTACATAAGGAACGAGAGACAAGGTGAATAGGTTTGCGTGTAGAATGAGATCATTAAGAAAAGGTGACTTGTGTTTGATGTAGTAAGAGGTGGAGGGAAAACTCACTGTAGCTTAGTGGGCATAGCAGATTTTGAGACATATATGGCAATTATTAGTCATACTATTTGAATCCAAAAGGGCATCAGTTCAAAGTACTGCTTAGAAAGGCTCAGGCTGGGAAGAGGAAGATATTAAATCAACTGTGCTCCTCTTAATGTTTGTGTGTTTTGGTTTTTTTTTCCTTTCCCAAAGTCTTAGGATACCTCTTGAGAAGAGGAGCATGATGAAATTTCACAAGTGTTGCAAGAAGGATAAGATTTGTATGTATTATTGTTGTAGAGATTTTTAGTCCTCTCTGAAAAAACAATTTTACCTGTTGTTAGTATGCTCAGATTGACAATAGGACAAATATACCACCTGCTTCTATAAGATTAAGATAGTTTAAACAAAACCACACAGAACGTATCATAGGTATTTATGAAGTACATAATTTCTAATCTTCTATCCACTGTTGTGCTATCTCTGAGTAATACAAAGAGGAGTCATATGAAAGATAGATATGAAGGAAAAAAAAAAAAGTCCAAGCCCTGAATTTAACCCATCATCACATATTGCTCATACTTGAGTTGAAAGCACAGAGGAGGAAAATTGTAATTGCATTTGCAATTACATGAAGTGTGAAAGCTATGTATGTACCTTTAAAAAAAAAAAAAAAAGACTTCTTCAGTGCAAGTTCTGAGTCCTTCATCTAAGTTTCTTTGACTGAAAGGGTAACTAGGAATTTCTTTTTTTATGAATCCTTCATACTTCATGCGTTAAGAATACCCAAGGACATCTTTTATTTCTGTGTCAATAGAATAAGTGCATGTTGGGTGCTAGCTTAGTGTGTATACTCATACAAAATTTCAAAAGTGTTTAAAGCCACATACTATTCAAGACATGATGCCCTACTGTTATAGAATAGTTACAGGTAAACAGGTGTGAGTACCTAATGTTGACTGTGTTATCACAGACCATAAAGAAATTATTTTGATAAGATAAAATGGCTTTCACTGCTGCTGTCTTGATTGTATGCGAGGTCAGTGGAATTTGGTATAAATTGAATGTGGAATGATGTAAGTACTAGGTGTAAAACAATTGTCATGAAGTAAAAATCTCAAGTTTTTTCACTTCCAAGCTTCTCGCATGTTACTAAGTTGTTCTTAGTTTGCTCTAAAACATTGAATTTATATTCATTTTTTTTCACTCTCTAAATTTTGAAAGATTTGGTTTGGTCATCATATTGCTGATTGTCTTTCCAGTTAGTTGAATGTGATAAGGGATATCATAACTGTGATGGAAATTATTAGATCTGTTCAGTGACTTGACATATTGTATTAGTTTATGGTACAACTTTATCACTCTTGTGCTTAATGTTATTTTCTTTCAGTGGTTTTAGTGGTTCTGAAAGGATAATTTGGGGCATACAATTTTATAAAAAATAGCACTTGGTTATAGAGGAAAAAAATTTTTTTTTTTTTTTTTTTTTGGTGAGACAGAGATGGTAGAGTATTTTGAGTATTAAATATTTAAGGTGACAGCCTGGTACTGTTCAAGTGTATGGACTTACAACCTGGAATTTCTTCCAGATTTTATATTCACTTTTGTTCAACTGATGTAAACAGGGTTCCATAATTACATCCATGTGAGAGAACAAAACCTCAGAGACAGATGTACACCATACAAAATGGAGAATGCAGCTGAATGTAATGAAGCATACCATCTTCTGAGATATCTCATAGAGGGCTAGATGATCACCAGCTTCTATGGTGTCCTGCTATCCTGCATATTACTATGAAATTAACTTTTCCATAGCTTTAGTTTCATTTTGAAGGCAATACTTTTTGGGGGATTTACCATCTTTGCAGATTCTACCCTGTAGCAACAGTTTACTATGAGCTCTGTTACGTAGGTCTCTGGCTGGTTTTGGAGGCAATAAAATGTATTCATTTATTTTTCTTGATTCCCTATTTTACATCTTAAGAAAATATGGGACTCCACGATTCATTGATCTTATAACAGACTGCAGTATTATTTCTAGTTGGGATGTTGAAATGCTAAATGCTTCACCCAGAGGGCAAATGTAGGGCTCATGAGAGTTGCAAGAATGTGATGTATACTTCTCATAGGTAGTTAGAGGACACTATCGTACACCACCCTTTATTGTCTTATATCTTTTGCTAATCTTGCACTGGCCACTAGAAAAGCTCTGTATGCAACAAATGTAAAATGTAAGCTGTTGTCTGCTTCATCTACCATCCAACACAGTCTGCTTTACCAGGCTGTTCTCACTCCTTGATACCATCATATCGTTGTTGCTATGGTGAATTAGGAAAATGCTGGCTATTAATTTGATGCTGAATGAGACATACTCTTATCTTAATGAGTGGGGTTTTACCCATATAAGTCCTAAAAATGTGGTGGTATAGAGCCTTATTTTCCGTACAGAAAGCTCTGTAGTTTCCAGCAGCCTTTGAAACATCTGTTGAGAAATTCTGTGTCACTGTCATGCCAACCAAATGGAAGGTTTTTTTACTTAATGAGGAGAAATAATTCAGAGATCTGCCCACCTGGAAAAGAAGTGAAAATAGCTCATTCAGTATTCTTGTGGTTATTAGGGTTTCATAAAATTACTAATGAGAAATGAACTAAAATTACAAAATAAGCAGGTAAACTGGGTGCCATTTGGTTTCCATATGAGTCTACTCCCTTCAGATTTCTGTTGCCAAATCAGTAGAATAAGGCTAAAACCCCCACTAGCCTTTTTGCCCTTTCTCATGGGCCAGTCTTGAAAGTACCAAGAGTTTCATGTCAGTCATGTGCTAATGAAGGCAGCACACAAGCAGTGAGCAAATGTGAGGACTGTTTCACAAGATATTCAGAAAAACATGTTATTTTGTGGAAGAGCAGCTCAGTTATTTCTGCAGCTCTGCCCTTTACTTACTGCTGATCACAGGACTCTGGACATGTGGAGGAGGAGAGAACTGGATAGATGGTGAAGGATGAATGCTATGCCCCTTCCTGGGAGAAGGAAATCATGAGGCCATGATGTAGCTCAAGGTCATGTTGTATTTTCAGTGAAGCCCTGCCTACAAGGGGCAGAATATGACTGGGATCCTGGAGCCCAGCTGTGATAAAAATAGATTTTGAGACACTCTTGGGAATCTAGGCTAGGCAGAAGGGACATTTTTTTGTCAACAAAATCTTTGAAGTTTGGGTAATGTAATGGTGGAAGTTGCATTCATCAGCTCTGTCATGTGGCTCAGACATGAGCTCCACTAGATTTCTAAGGATACATCTCCACGGAGGGATAGCAATCCTCTCTTTTTGCAAGAGAAAGGATGACCTATCCTGAAAGAAAGGAAGATTTATATGTTGCAGTGGTTATAATGTGTGTTATGAACTACACGCTTAAATGAGAGCTTTGATAAACTGAGTGTGTTTAACAATAATGACCAATAATATTTATAGGGAAGCTACCAAGAAACAAAGTTAGAACAGAAGAGAAGATGGTGACTGTTTCTACAGAAGTCCAGTGTGTAAACTGTGAGTCTTAATTATCTCTGGCAACATGACTGTTGTCTAAGTTAACAGGAGGTGTAAGGGTTGTCTACTTACCTTGTTCTAACTGACACAGTGGGTATCTTACATTGCAAAAGAGATGGTGCAGATGATTTAAGTTACAGAGCAGAGTATGCCACTCAGATGTCACCCTTCAGGAAAAGAGAAACTTCAGACATGCCTTTTCTTATAATTGAAAAGCATTGTCAGCTTGGCAGCTTCTGGGATACTGTATGTTTAAATGACAAATATTCATACTAGTTGAAAATGAACTGTGCTCAGCAGACACTGCCAATCTTTTGCTATTTCCCTCTCTCTCATTTCTAAAAGGCTAGCAGATCATTTCTGTTCATTAGACTTGATAGGAATTAGGCATGGAAAATAAATTCCCTCAACCTTTTTTCATTTGGGAGCTGTCCCAGGTATTCTGCCTTAGAGGCCTTAGAGCTCCTTAGTAACGCCGACTGTGGTATGCGAATGCAGCATTGAAAGGGGGGGGGGGAAGAGGCAAGCAAATTTTACCCTAGGAATGCAAGTACCATCTTTTGCCCATTACTCCTGCTGACATCTTATTCTTTTTGGTTGTGCTTATCCAGCACGTGGGAGAACTCACAGTAATCCAGACAAAATTAAAGTTGTAGCCCTGAATACTTAGGCTATTTAAACTGTGCTCTTCTAGTAGAATGTACACTACAGAGGAACATGCAGAGAGTCACCTGTCTTTCAAGGGCCAGTAAGCTGAAGTTTTTTTTATCATAAAGCAAAGAAATATTTTCTCCCACTCTGTTTCCACATTTACTTACCTTTCACATCATCAGGTAGATTACTTTTACCATTATGCATGGCTTCATGAATAATGCTTCAGTGCTACAGTCTGCTTGACAAGGAATCAGTGCAAAGCATTATCTTGCTAATACGTATGGTTCAGAAATATGCTTTCATACCGCTATGAAAATTTGTTTCAGTTTTGAGTCCCCTGCTATCTCAAGAGGCAGGATCCTGCAGCATGGCTGTCTGGTGAATGATGCTGTGTGGAAATGCAAAATAAGACAAATATTTTTTTTGTCATATAAAGTTGAATTATTGTGAGTTTCAATTAACAGTATTTTTTTCCTGTTCTGGAATGTGTAGATCTGAAGTTCATGAAGGTGAATTTGAATATTTCAGCATTTGGAAAGCTGAATTGTTTCACTTGCTTTCTAAACATTAAAGATAAAATAATACTGATTTGCTGTCTGTGTTATTAGTTGACAGCACACAGTATAGCAAAGGGGTGAAGTGTGTCTCAATCACTTCAGGATCATTGTGTAAATTTAGTGAAAAGCATTGCGAAGTTAAGCTTCTTGTTTTAGTGGTGTAATTTAATTACTTCAATGACATTAAAGGCCTTTACTGCAAATCCCAAAGACTCTAAAGCCAGAACCCTTGTTCTCTTGCATGTCTATGTATGTCCAGAAGAGATCAAACTTGCAAATATTGATGACATCATCTTAACAAAGCAGTTACTAGGGTATCTTTTTCAGGGCTTATACTTCTCAGATTCTAGAGAATGATGTCTCTTTCACCTCTCAGTTTAGCAACTTTTGGACTGATTTGCACAGGATGTTGTACCCACATCTTATTCCAAAAAAATGCATGAAATATGGAGAAATTGTAGATAGGAAATGTCTTTTATTTTGGTCTTGAGAAAACAGGTGCAGTGAAAAATGTGTGTGATATGGAAAGTCAGGTTTTAACAGCTAGACACTGTTTGTCTCCAGTAACTTGCTGTGTTAAAGGGATCATGCTGTTGTCTAAAGGTGTAGCTGCATTATTACCAATAAATGGAAAGTGGGAGCTGACCGTAGATAAGTGCAGCTACAGTCTGAGAAGAGTGAGCCTTGAAAGAAGACACCCTAAGAATCATCAAGCCTGGAGATAAAGCATTAGGTTTGCCTTTCATGTGGTTGTTTCTAGAAACCATTTTCGTAATAAAATTGGCATCAGGAAAGGTATTTTTCTGTGTCTGTGTTGTTGAGAACAGGATGAGGACAGCAATATTGCCACAAATTATGGCAGCATGAATGTGGGTATTGCCAACCTTAAGCTTCTAAAAGCATGAGCCAAGCATCATAAAATCCTGACACTACTTCAAATATTCTCAGCTTTTTGAAAAATTCACACATGTTCTGTTCTTAACAGTTCCTTTCTACTGAAAGATTTCACTTGACTGTGGGATCTGAGACTTTAGGAAAGATACCAAGAAAGATTACAAATATTCTTGTGGGAACTGGTAGAGTTGCCTGTAATAAAACAGAAATGACTGTAGCTAAATAAATTAGATTATTTTTCCTTTATTTTGCTTTTAACTATTATGTTAAGCCAGAAGCTTGTATAAGGGAAGGTGCTATTGCAGAAGGCTTTTAATTCTGAAAAATTCCTGAAAAATTTCAAAGCTGTGTAGTATTACAAGGTAAAATGTAGAAATAAGAAAGGACTAGAAACCATGTTGTTTCCAGCCTTGGGAAGACAAAAGTCTGGAAAGAAAGTCTGAGATAACACAGTTCTGATTTTTTGCCATTTAGAAATCACAGACTCTACTTGGCACCAGTCCTCAACTTCTACCTGCAGAACTTGATCAAAGGACTCTGCAAAGCACAGTAACTGTTTAATTTCTAAGTCTTATTGAACAATGTTGAGATTGCTTTAAACTCCAGCCTTTGGAAATGATTGTGACAGAGAGAATGACAAAAAACCCCCAAGTTCTTAGTATATGAAAGTATCCTGCTGCCTACTTTTAAATTTTCAGATTCATGGGAGTTTTTGTTAAAGCCATGGCAGATTATTTGGAAGAACATTGACTAAATATGTTGTTTTGTTATATGAGGGTCTCTCTTTGTTTTAGCTAATTTGGTGTCATCATAGTTCCTTTGTAGTAAATAATTGTTCTTAGAAATAATTACAGTTGGCTGAGATACAGTGGCACACAAAGCATTTCCTAGATGAAAACCTTTGCAGTCCAAAAATTGGTATTCAGACATTCCTAGATGAGAGATAAACTTTCAGTGGGGAACTTGTGTGTCACTCGTGTTTATCATAAACACTATTTGTGTTTATATATAATCTAATTCAAAGTGATTCTTCAGCTATAATAAAATTTAAACATGGGACAGGATGTGGCCTTTAGAAATTACACAAATTTCTGAAAATTGTAATATTGACAGGACAGGAAGGGAGAGGGTAAAATCCTGGCTCCAGAAAAGTTCATAAGATTTTTGCTTTTGGCTGTAGTGAAATCAAGTTATTTCTCAAGAATTTCTGAAAAATCTCCACATCCCTTCTCCACCCCTTCCTCCCCAACTAGTTCATAATTGTTAAAAATGTGACATTTGCTTTCTTCTGATTTTTACAGAGAAATAATTTGTAGCTCAAAATATGGAGTGTGGAAAAGGTAGGTTATGCACAGTCATGTGGATCATGTGACTAGTTGCAAGTTTTCCTGCAGACTGAGCTTTAACCAGACACTCATGCTGAGCACATAGGAAGAAGAATGAGGCCCATATTATCCATTACCTAACAATGCTATAAAACTTGCCTTATAAAGGTAGCTGGACAAGGAATTTACATCTTGCTTTATGGCCTGTAGATAAGTGTTATTATCTTGTAGGCCTGTATCCTCTTATTATCCTGTATGGCCTGTAGATAGGTATAATATCTATTACTATTATTATGACGTTCCACAGCAGCCTGGGCTGCAGTGACCACACAATTGTAGGGTTTAAATCTTAAGAGGCAGAGGAAGGTAAGTAGCAGAATAAAGACCCAGAAATTCATAGGAACACATTTCAATTTGACTCATGATGCTGTTAGGAAGGATCCCAGAAGAGTCTGCTTTGGAGGCCAAAGGATTTTGGAAGTGTTAGAAGACTGAGACTGCCTTCAAGAAATGTCTGGAAAACAAGCAAGGCTCCTATAGGCATGTTAGTGGCAACCAGAAGTACCAGGAAAATGCAGGCCTGCTGTTGAATGGGTTTGGCAACTTTGATCAAAAATGGCACAGAAAAGGCTGACATGCTCAATGCCACCTTTGCATTGGTATTAACAGGTGAAGTTAGCCCCAAATCCCTGGGACAGAAAGCAATACCAAAGCAAATGGCAAACCACTAGCAGTACAGCAGGGTCAAATTAGGGACCTTCTGTAAGAACGGGACATGTACAAGTCTATAAAATGTGACAGAATGCACCCAGTGGTGTCAAGTTTGATAATATCTTTGCAAAGCTTTTTTTTTATTATTTTTTCAGAAAGGTTCTGGAGATTGTGGGAGTCACAGGTGACAGGAAAAGAACAAATATTACACCCATCTATAAAATAGGCAAAAAGATGATTTGGGAAAAGACAGACCAGTCATCCTCACTTCAGTTCCTGAAAAAAAGGTACAATGGACCCTCATCAAAGCTTTTTCTGGGCACATGAAAGACAAGAAGGTGACTGGGAAAAGCCAACACAGATTTACCAAGGGTAAACTGTGCCCTATTGTCTTGTATTATGAAACAACTTGGTCAGTGAAGGATGGTAGTATTTTAGACATCATATACCTTAATTTTAGCAAGTCATTTGGCATGGTCTATCACAACATCCTTGTTGACAGCTTGGTGACATAAGGATTAGATAAGGGCCATAAGTTGCACAGAGAACTGGCTAGACTTCTGAACTCAAAGTTGGTGGCTAATGACTCCAAGTCAAATTTGCAACTGCCCACGTATGGAGTTTCTCGGAGATTGACACTGGGTTTGATGTTACTCAATATCTTTATAAACAATCTGGATGAAAGACTTGAATGTATCTGTGCCAAGCTTGCAGATGATGCAAGACTGGGAAGAGAAGTAGAATGTGAGAAGGAAAAGCCACCATACAGAGAGACACTGACAGGCTGAAAGGTATACTGTGTCCAGTTTTGATCCCCCAGTTCAGGAGAGATTGAAAAACTAAAGGGGTTCAGTGAAGATATCACCAAGATGATCAGCACGTTAGAGAACTTGATATATGATGGAAGGATGAAGAAATTGAGTTTATTCAACGTAGAGAAGCAAAGGTTTTGTGGGGCAGTACTCAGTTTTCCAACATCTAAAAGGTAATTACAGATAAGATGGAAGTGCTCTCTTCACAAGTATGTGGTGACAGAATAAAAGCAACAGGCATGAACAGTGTCAGGGAACCTCCATCTGACTACAGGGGGGAAAAAAATATTTGAGCCATGAGAACTATTTGGGATGTGTTGCACAGAGAAGTGGTAGGATCCCATTTACTGGAAATATTTAGAGACTGACTGACAGGTACCTGTATAACCTGATCTAAGGCCCTGATTTCAACAGAAGGCTGTATCAGATGAACTCCAGATGTCTCCCCACCTACACTTCTGTGATTCTGTGACTCTACAAAAAACAAACAAAACACAAACACACCAGTTTAACTCCTGAAAAAATGTTTGTGTACTGAATTTAATTCCAGTATAAGCAGTTTCAGCATCACTCAAACCAGATGAGTTGTGCATACACACACATACTCAAGTAAGCTGAATTTACTCTTAAAACTTTGGGATTACAGTCAAAGTAAATGCATAACACTGGTGTATTATGGTGCGAGCTATGCAAGACTGATATTAAGGCTTCTGAAAAGCTGGCTCAGGCCATTTATAATCTGGGCTGGTAAAGTTATCTGCTTTATAACAGCCACTGGTTTTGTACTATTTCTTATTATTAATGATATTTGTAACTGTAATAAAAAAAAAATTTTAAAAGTCCCTTATATCCAGCATTCTACAGGAAATTGAAAACTCTAGGATTTGAACTTGTTGGATTCCCTTGATCTCATTGTCTGAAAGACCCACCTTGTCATTACTGGAAAAGAAGACACTGGCGAGATAAAAATCTATTATGCTAATACCCACTAATGAAACAGGTTTAGAGATCCAGTATAGAAAAGACTGAGGGACACACAAGTTGTCTTGTCCCAAAGAGGTGAGTGGATCAGTGCCTGCTGGAGATGGCTATGACCTAAAAAGGTGGTCCCCTTTTTCCGACATTGACAGGCACAGTTTTTTGCAGTGGCTTTATCTTGTTCTTTGGGCATTCAGAACCAGTGAAAATAAACGCTTATTGGTTTTGTATAGGAAGGAAACATTTTCTCTGACTCTTTTGCAGACCTCTATAACCTGTGAAGAAAGAAAACACTGTGTGGAAGTTGTTTCACATAGTCTAATAGTTCAGTAGTTGTGTCATGGGAATGTGTGGGGTTTTTTTGTTTGTTTGTTTGGGTTTTTTTTAAGCCTACACTTGAAACATTTATCTCTGCATAAGGGTGCAGAGCATATATCTTTAAATATGGTATTGATATGTCCTGACCCAGATGAAAGCTGCTTAAGTCAGTTTTTTTCCTCAATCCTGTTACTGCACATTAGCTGTGAACAGGATTATTCTTTAGTCTGCCATTCAAGCTGTTCAGAGAAAGAAAAAAAGAAGTGAAGGAGAGGGGAGAGAACAGATTCTGAATTTGTCTGTCTGCCACGGGACCAGCAGGACAATGACCCAAACTTCCCACACCATTAAGAACTACAGCTGCTTCTGATATGTATTGTAGAACAGCCAGCTGACATACTAGAAAACAGCAAAAACACATTTTGGATAATTTTTTTGCCTTTAAGGAGAATTGAAATACTCATTAGGGTGTAATTGCATTATATTTGAAGGCAACTTCTAAAGGAACACTAGCACAGAAGTATCTTACCTTGATCCTGCTTCCTGAGGAGGATGCCTGGTAGGCATGTGTGAAAGGGCTTTCCTAATTCTGCTTGTGAGCACCTAGGCTGTTCCAGTAAGGGAGAATTCAGTGCTGCTGTGAAGTAGAGGATCGATAGCTCTGGACAGCAGAGACAGACTTTGGTTTATCCCCGGGATGTATTTAGTGCTGGCCGTGACAGGCCAGATTTTCCCTGATGTGTCAGTTTGGCTTGGCAGTCATCCTAAGATTTGTTTCCTGAAGGGTGAAGCTAGAGCTTAGTCATGTTTAACTTTGGTCTGTGTGTGTAGACCAGGACATGTAGTGAGTGAGAATTAGAGCCATTTGAGGCAATGGCTTTTCTGCTGGTAATAATAATTTAAGGCTTAGCTCTGGTCTATAGCTGAAGCTCTGAGTTAGGATGAGATGAACTTTTGGGGATATACCGTACCCATTGTACCATGATTCAACTTGCTACACAGTCAGCAGTGAGGAGAGAGGCTACGGCTTGGCCTCTGTTTCCTTGTCGGTGGTTGCATCTGGTTCCTTCTCATGGAAAGACCTTCACAGAAACTTAATGGCAGAGCTATACCCAAAGGTCACCATTAGGTCACTGAGATCACACTAGCCCAAGCCTGGTACAAAGCCAGCCTCTCCTGCCTTGCAGTGATGTCAAATGCATTTCTACTCTGGAAATAAAGTTTATTAATTTCTACTCAGATCTTCAAAATGTGGTCTCACTTCTCTGTCTCCTCTTTCCATACGTCCAGACTGAGGAGCTGTGGCTGTACTGTTTGGTTCAGCAATGAAATGCAAATTGTTGATTCCCAATTCCTCTGTATGGCTTTGTCATTCACTGTAGCTCTAAAGCATTATTCCCAGGCAGAAAAGCTGTCTGAAGTATTTCACAGCACCCTGCTTTGCCTTCAAATGGACAGGAGTCCAGCACATAGCAGAAAGTTTTTACTCATAAAACTCTGTTTATCAAGTAAATATTCTCGGTGTCAAATATATCTCAAACAAAAAGAACAGAACACTGAATTTTCTTTGGCAGACTGTGAAGTTTCCCCATCTCATTTTTTTCACTGCAGAGAGTTTGTTTTATTCCTCCTTTGTCTCCAGCACTGATCTCTTTCATCCTGATATGCAGGATGGAAGTATGCATCCTGATTTGTTCTGCTGAAGTAGCAGGGGAATTCAGCATCCTCATTCTGAAATGTATTATCCCCGACTTTTGGATTTATGGAAGAGGACGTTGTGCAAGGGCCCTCTTCCCACCAGGATACTCCATAAGGGGCTTGGTGTAAGTGCAGCTCTTGTATTTCCCTGAAAACAAAGGCTTTTAACTTCTTCCCCAAATATTCTATGAAAAGATTAATTTAGAGCAAATTTTCTCACTGCACCAATTAAAAGAATTGCTTAGCTGTGGAAACAGCCTTCAACAGCACTCCTCAAGACATGTCTCTTCTTGTTGTACCCCTATTCTGTATAGTTTTGCCTTTGAATTTCTGAGGCAACTGAAGCAATTCTTTGTTATTCCAACTCAGGCCAGAATTTCATGTACTGAATTAATGTCACGTATAGGAAATTCTGAATAATTCTGACAGTATATGAAGTACCAAACCACGGTGATTCAGCTTGGTGTGTCTTCAAAACTTTAATTTCCTACACAGAAGTAACAGTAATGTCAGTCTCTTTTCCCCTCATTTATTTTACGGTATGGAAAAAAGCATTTGTCCTAAAAAAATTCCAATTTTTCATCTCAAAATGCAGAACTAAAACTCTTTCAAATTTTGAAAGGTTTCAGAGATTTAAGTTGAAAAATCACCACCTCAAACAAAATTCTGTGACCTTATATTTTCAGTGAATCTTCTTCCCATGAAAACACTTGTTGAAATATTTATTGTTCTAGAAATGATGTTTCCACGTAACTGATTCTAGAATTCTATGTTATTGCAATAAAAGTAGAATATTCTCTATTATTTCAGCAGAAGAAAAAATAGTTTTGCACTGAAGGTCTATGACTGATTTGAATATAATATAGAAGAATTTATAAATAATATAGGGAATTGAAATCTTATCTCATCCTGGTGTTTAGATTTTCTTTTATTCATCTAATCACAGTCTAATCATTCACAGGCAAAATTTCAAAGCATTTCATGAGCCCTTAGTGGGAATCTTTCAAATTCACTTTCAGCAATTTGGAAGCTTTCCATAATAGGTCAGAAGAATCTTGTCCAACAGCATCAGATCTATTAAAAAAGGTAGAAAGAACGTAATGTCTTTGCGTTCAGTAAGGAAGTTTAATATGGTGGGGAATCAGACTGCAGAGGTGAGCTGGAAAGTTACGTAAAAAGATCAGGCACCAAGATCCTAACGCAATATAAGTAATGTGATTTGGGGCTGATTTTGGAAAATGCTGAGCATCTGCAGAGCTGTTGGATTTCAGTTGGTATTTTGCTTGTTACTTTTGAAAACTGCAGAAAGCCCACTAGGTCACACAAATAGAAAGCAAGGCACTTAAGATCAGTCTGTAAGGTCATGATTTCAGGAGTATTCACTGGTAGATCCTGGTATCCAAATCCTCTCTTTATGCTAATAATCAATAAGTAGGCCTATGTTTTGCATAATGTAACACAATGCCAGAGCATTAGCTCTATAGGTGATAGGAGAACGCAAAATGAACGAACCTTAGTGAGACTTGCCTTAAAGTATGTTACTGTTTCTCCAGCTAAAAAAACCAAACCAAAACCAAACCAAAACCCCACACCCCACAATAAAAGAAATCAGCCAAAGGAAAATAAAAACAAAATTAAAAAAACCCACCCACAACCAAAACCCCAGAGCTGTTTCATGGCATTTATGTTACAGGCATCACAACTCAGTATTAAGTGGTGGTACATTGTCTGACATCCTTCTTTTATTAACATGTTCAGTAGTGTAAACCATCAACTAGAATTTTTTTTTCAAAATATATCAAATTATTTCAGCCCTAGCTCAGTATGAAATGGTACAGTTATCATTGAGATAAAGGACAAAACTCCAGCAAAAATGTTTGTGAAATTACAAAATGACAGAAAATATGTCAATTCTGAGGAAATACGGGAACCTGTCAGAACACACACAATTTTCACTGTTTATATTCCTGTCATGCTGTTTTCTATATTTGCGCCTAAAGAAACTAGTATGTAGCTGTTTCATAAAGTTCCAACACAAGGAAGGGTGAGCGCTGAAATTCAAGTCTTACCTCCAAAATGTCTTGCTTTTCTGCATTTATGTTGGGCTTTTAACTTTATTATGAAGTCATTACAGTTTATCATGCCAATAGGTATATAGGGACTGTTAACCACAGGCCACTGACAGAATAAACCACGCATTCACAGTAACTATGCACACTAAAAAAGTCTATGAAAAACTGAGCACATGCATGAAGTGCTTGTTTCTTTAAACAGCAATTCCTTGGGTTTTTATACCCAAAGGCACATATATGTGTACACACTAGGCTGAATACATCCAAATTACTGTACAACCATGCTGGAGAGAACCATAGAATGCAGTTGCAAACAACTGGGTTCAAAGTGTTTATCTCTCAGCTTTTGACAGATGAGAGTGATCAAAATAGGATTAAATTAAAGAAAGGCTATGTCTATGTTAGCAAGTGAATCTGCAAAGCAAAACCCTGTGGCCACCCTGTAAGCATTTGCAGGGATGTTCCTTTATACTGTCTCTGAAGTGTATCTTCTGGCTTAATTTCATCCAAAAGGGATACAGATCATCTGCTCTGAGACTGTCCTGAAATGCAAACCAAAGTGAGGTAAATAGGAAAGGATTGAGAGGTTCACTTCAAAAGTACACCCTGATCCACACAAGAATCACTGATGTAGACTTACCCAAACTGCACCTGATCCAAAGACCTTCATTCAAAGCAGTGATCCAATGTAGTAATCTATTCATTTTAGAAATTAAGACTCCTTAGAATGACATTGACAAAGTTCAGGTCAGTACGAAAATAACAGCCTTCTGGGGCAGGTTTGCAAGAGAGATGAGTTAAGTTAAAGTGGCTGATACTGTATCTGGTAAATGCAGCGGCCATAGTGGCATGGACATCGCTTTGCTGCAATGTGCTGGTACGTTCCCTGGCAATGTTAAAGTCTTGTCCAGTGAAAAGTGATTTTCCAGGAAATTGCCATACATTTAGCACACAGTTATTACAGTGTCTTGCAAAATGAAATGGAAGAAATTGCCATACATTCAGGACGCAGTTATTATGGTGTCTGGCAAAATGTAATGGAAATGAAGCTAAATAACTGGTCTGTAAAACTACTTCTGAAACATCCAGCTTTTTATAGAGACTGAAATGTTTTCTACAGAAAGATGGGAACTGCCACATTGTATAGGGCAATTAGTATGTCTCCTACAGTCCTTATAACATGTACTTCAGAAGACTAGTTACTATTATAGCTACAGATATTTTCTTTTTCTTTTTTTTGTAACTGTTATACTTCCCTATTAAGTCAGATTTATGCTTGGACTATGATGATTTATATCTTTTTTTTATTGCTCTTGGAACTAGAGCCTTACCTGGTATAACATGATATGATTCTGTTGAAGTCATTGGAGTGCCTTCTACTTAAACATACTGATTATCTTGCTTTTAAACTCACTTTCTGCTTTGTTTGCTGTCTTGAAGAATTGATAAATTACAGGACCATAGGATAATTCAGATTGAGAGCGTGCTCTGGAGGTCCAACCTCCTGCTATGTTAGCAGTAATTTTTGTAGTTTAGTTTAAAAACAAATGTGAAAGTGTGATACTTTTTCTGTGAAACTCTACCTAGCTGTACCATAGTGTTTGAAAGAAGTTCTATCTTCTCTGTTCTGAATAAAACCATGCTCTTCCAATGTGGGAGTTTAAGAAAATCAATCTGCTTAGCTTATCAAAGATGAGGTTAAGAGGTGATTGGGTCATGATATGAAAATACCTACGTGGAGAGAACCATGGTTCTTTAGTCTTAGCGGAGAAAAGGTATAACAAGATCAAGTGTCCAGAAGCTGAAAAAAATTCAGTTTTTTAAAAGGCAAATTTTAATCTTTGATATATTTAATAAAGGATACTTTGAATTATATATCAATTGAAGTTTGTAAATCAAGAATTAATGTCTTTTGAAAACTATGTACTCTAACTTGGAAGTTATGGCCTGATGTACAGATTTCTGCACTAAGAATCTATGGCCTGTGTTAAGAAATCAGCCTGGATAATCAAAATTCTCTTATGTGCATCAGTGTGGCATATGCTCTTATTTTCTGTTTAAATTCCATATTGCTCCCTAACTGCAAGCTCGTTTCAGTATCCTGACAATCATTGTAGAATAATTGCAAACATAGCTGAAATGGTGGGTATGATAAGTAAGGATAAATGAATCACCAGAGACATAAAAGATACTTTGTTTTTTGTGAACTTCAGCAGAGCAGAACTCTGAGCAGAGTCTCAATCATCATGGCCCTGTTTTCAGTGTTAGACTGGGCAGTTTCCTTGCATTTCTACCACTGGAGCTGACAATGTACACCTGGATTAGCAACTACAAGAGAAAACAGTTATTTGACTCAACAAAGCAGATGAGGCTGCATTTCTACAGAGGCTGTGGCAGTACAGAACAGCTGTTTTAAGTAGTGTGGTTTTAGTGAGACATGGGCTTTCCTGATTTTGTCTTTTTGCATTATTAGTGGGTGATAGAAAGCTGCTGAGGAGAGAGTTAAGCTCATGGTGCATCTTGGGACATTTTGGAAATGATGGGAGTACTCAGGGCTCTGCCCAGTCACATATTCTGCTTCATGAAATAAAAGCTGACAGAGCTGGGATAGTAATAACTTATTCAAACTTCTCCATCTGAGTTAAAAATCAAAACTCTGGTCAATTCCATGAATCTGTAAATCAACGTGGGTCAGTTTTTGTGTATATGTTCATCCTGCACTGTAATGGTGCAAGTATTGAGGTGTTTTGGTGATTCATACACCAGACTATTTTCCAAGTCCATTGCACAGAGGAACTTGTGAGTAAGAATGAAGTCTGGTGGTCACAGCCAACCATGCCATGGTGGTTAGTAGTACAAATAAAGATATCCTTAAATCATAAGTCTTCAGATGTTTCTGATATTGACTCGTACCATATTATAGGCTTTGTC
Organism: Strix aluco; assembly: GCF_031877795.1. NCBI lineage: Eukaryota > Metazoa > Chordata > Aves > Strigiformes > Strigidae > Strix > Strix aluco. Next base: position 90,139,607 of record NC_133931.1, on the reverse strand, counting down.
TTGCCAGTATGTGTCACATGCTGTAAAAGCAATGGAGCTGTATGGGAAAATAATGGATTCCTCATTTTAATGCCAATCCCCGTTCCCTGTCAAAATGGGAAAAAAGCCTGACTTTGGGTTATCTGACAAAATGAAAAAATGGAAAAAATCTTATTTTAGCGTAATAAAAATAAGATTAAATTAGACAAACTCTGTGTTTGCATTCACAAGTGGCATGGCCCAGTAGAAATGAATCTGAAGAGTAAAACCCTGTGCCTACCCTGCTAGTGTTTGCAGGAAGGTTCCTTCATATCTTTGTGGGAGTGCATTAGTTGTGCTCCTGAAGTGCATCTTCGGGCTTAATTTCATTCAAAAAGAATTGTTTCTGTTTGGTGTCATCAAATGCTTTCTAAAACCACGTGTACATATTTGAGAAAAACATCAAAAGGAGGAATTTAGAATTAATCTGGTCCCCTCCTGTGTCCTAGCAACGTGGACTATAAGAAAAAGTAAGATGAGCTGGACCAGCAGAAGTTATTCACTGAAATAGGTAGTATTGCTGATGTATTAAATTACTGCTCCGTGTGAGCCTGGATGAGAGCAGCTGGCTGTGGCAGGCTGTTGGGCAAGGGGTAGAGCTTTTTGTGGTGATGTCTGCTAAGCACTTGTGCTCAGTTCTGATTTGAGAAGGGGTCACTCCTGTAGTTCTAGGGACTGGGTTAGAGATGGGATTAGTGCAACAATTTGAAATGCCACGCATGGCTCATGCCAGACCAAGCCTTCAAACTAGATTTTGTGTTGTCCTCAACAGCTGTCATGAATGTTTCCCTAAATCTGTGTTTGGAAGGGGTTTCATGTAGCCTTAGAGGTAGATTCACAATTATGCTTAAAAATTGGGGTCAAGCCAGCATGGACTAGAGTGAGTTTTTAGTGGAAGGGGCCTTAGAACTATGTTTAACTCCATTATTGTAGGAATCGTTTTTATTTTATTTCTGTGCTGAAAAGCTATACTTCAGTGGTTTTAGTGTCTGTTTAATAAATCAAAACAAAGCCAGAGTTATGTCTTTGGAGGGGCAAAAGGAAGGGAGCAAATAAATGGTATTTTTCTCTTGTGGCTGATAATGACTTGTGCCTGTCATTGCTATTCCCTGTTTATCTGACCTATTAATGGAGGGCAAAATTCCAAAGAAATGTTTAATTAACATTTGTAATTAGTATTACAAAAGACACTGCTTTATAGAACAGGCAGCCCAGAGAGAAGGGCCAGGAAAAGACAAGCTCTTCACCCTGTAATTATTGCAGCTCTCCATAGTGCTCTCATTCATCTCATTAACATCACAGTGGGATGGTGCCACTGCAGGCTACTGGCAGGTGTCTAACTGCCTTCCTCCTGGGGAGATTTTTACAAAAGAGGTCCTGATCTGCAAATAAGTTTGAAAGCTTGCCAGTGGAGTACCTCATTCAAACTTTTCAGTCTCCTGCTTCAAAAATACCCTAAAGACTTTCAATCTCAATAGATAGTGATGTTCTGGGGATGTGGTTGCTTTTTAATTGGGAGATGGAGAGGAAGAGAGAGGGGACAAATCAAGGTTTTTCTAACAAAATATGCCACTTGGAACATTAACATGTTCCATTAAAAAAAAAAAAAAAAAAAAAAAGCAGCTATCTAGAAGGGAATTGTAGATGGATAAACAAAAGGGAAACCTGAATAATCATCACTTGAAAAACACTGAAGTGTAATCTACCCATAAAAAAGGTGTGTGTTAATTTTCTGTGTGTGAGTAAAGGTTTTCTTCTGGATTGTCTTTCTTCTTCAAATTAAATTGAAACAACTATCATATCAAATAGTCTAATTCAGAAAATGATAGTAGATCTTTCACAGAAGAAAAAAAGGAATTTGTTTTTGCTTCTTCATAAAATCTATAAAAAACATGGCATTATACACTCCTGTGATATTCAGGTTTTTCTTAAATCCCCAACTCAGGTATTTACATGAGACCTTTGCCTTTAAATGAAAAATAATTAGTGAGTTTCTAGCCATAAAAGCATATAATAAATACCAAGACAACATAAAATAAGAGAAAAAGACTATAAAGTTTTTATGTTAAAGATAATACATGATTTAAAGTCAATCTCATGGTTTTTGAAGATAATTTTTTTTGATATGGTAGAACTGAACTTTTTTATTACTGCTCTAAGTAATGAGGCAATAAACATTTGCGATATATGGCATGAATGGAGTCAGCAAGTACTCAGTGTTTGGAAAAGTCCTATATCAGGTGCACATCCCACTGATTTTACTGGGATTGCTCAGTGTAATAAGGTTTGTCAGCCTCAGTGTATTGTTTACAATGATGATTAGAGGACCATTATAAATATGTGTAAGAGTTAAAGCCCTTACTAAAGGGCTTGTATATAAAAGGATACTGAAGGTGATGTTTGTAACAGCAGTGCAAGAGCCAGAAAATGTTCGTTTGGAAATTGCTGGCTGGATTACCTGTAGTGAATCAGCAAAATCAGATGACCTGTGATTTTAAGAACACATTGTTTAGTAAGTGAAAGGAATCAATGATGAATTTATTTATTGTTGATAGAGCACGTATTGTTGTCTTTTTAAGAGCTCTAATCATAGCCAAGTAGATTTTGCAAGAGTCTGTTTAAATATTTAATAGAAAGGTGGTCTCTATCTCAAAACAGCTAAGACAGGAGTCAGTGGACAGATACAGATGGAAAACAAGGAAACAGTGAGTGGATATAGGTTTGTAAAAAAATAATACATACATATATATTAACTGGTGTTGAGCATTTTAAAGATATCTATGGACTAAAATAATGGGAGAGTTCTGCAGATATTTACTGATATTTGTTTTTAAAGTAAAACTATTGGATGATGAATATTCATATCATGGATTGATTGAAGGCACTTGTCAACTTTCTGGCAGTGAATAAGAGATGATAATGATAACTAGCATAGTAGAGACTGTGATACTCTAATGTACATTTACGAAGACAAAATTTAGTACTTGGACTAGCAATATGAGCCTTTAAAGGCTACTTGATGAAGTCCAAATATTTGCTCTTCAGAGTCTGGATTTCCATCCCTTTAAGTAAAGGAGCTTGAGCTCAGGAACAAACTCTGTAAAAATAAGCATATGCATGAAATTCTGCCCCAGACTGCAAATAATTAAAAGGCCTGATTTGCTAGAGAGACACACACTGAGTACACAGCTCCTAAACTGCCATCTGACCCCTGTCATTTTACAGATCTGCCTCCAGGGAACCGCTCTCCCAGTGTGAAAAATCTGTTACCTGGATTATATAGTTGCAGTCCAATGTTTTCTTCTGAGCAAGAATAGGGAAACTGAGGGGAAGGGTCTCATGTGTTTGTGTGAAACAAACTTTACATTTGTCTAAAGTCCTTAAAAGATCAGGTGCACAGTCCTAACCCTATTTCTCACTGAATAGAGGCCAATATACTTTAAAAGTATGGATCGTAGCATAATATATACTATATAATTTGTGTTAGTTCCAGCTTTTTTGTAAAAATGGGGACAATATTACTTGTTTAGGCTTTTATGAAGTTTAATTTAAAAGTGTAGAGGGCTTTGAGGTTTATCTTTTATGAAGGGAGCTAAATAATATAATCATAGTCTCTATTTGTATTAATTTTGTTTTATTTTTAAAGAAATCATAGTATTTTCCTCAAATGGATCTTAGCTTTTATGTCTAGCTTGGCTTACAGGTTTAATTGGCTTTACCTTCCAATGCTCCCAGCCAAAACAAGGACCCTTTTGGATGTACATATTCTTAGACTTGTTTTTCTACTTTTCCTCCAGCTATTAGATATATATGGCTTGAATTCTGCCAGCCACAGGCAAAGGCTGAGGAGAGGAAAAAGCAAAAATGAAAAGAAAATGCTGTGGTTCTCTACTTTAAAATTCTGGGTGAAGGAGGAAGAAACCCATATTTGTATAATTGGAGAGAATGTGGGAAGGTTCTTCTAACAAGGTGCATTGAAAGCGTTTTGAATAGAGAATGATTTTCAAGAGGGTATACAAGATATTTGTTTGATTTTTGTCTGTATACCAACTATACTTATTCCAGCACTCTTGACTGTAGTAAGATTTGTTGTTGTTTTCTGTGCACATAGATTAATTGCTTCTCCTAAACATCAATCTCAAGCTGTTTTGTTTTTTGGTTTTTTTTTTTTTTTAATTGCTCATCAGGAGTTTGTTGGGTTTTTTTCTGTAGGTCACCAGGGATGCAGCAAAGTGCCCAGGTCACTAGAACCAGTGTTGTAACAGCAAACCTTGTAATTGATTCTGGCAGAATGTAAGGACAAGCCCAAAAGTTCAGAACAAACACTCACAGTGCCTTGGTAATGCCCATGAGCTGAAAGCTGACCTGGAAGTAGTAAGGTATGTGGTATAGCTGTAACAGCTTTTCTACAGCCTACACCTAGAAAGCATTCATACACGTAGGGAGAGAGCAGAATTACAGGTATGTTTAAACAGGAAAAAAAAAAATCATAAAAAGCAATAACAGTGCCAGTAAAGTATGGAATATAGGCTAGAACAGGCTTGGTTTTTTGAACTTTTCACATTGCTTTCCTTTGGTTTATGTGAAAGTATATTTTTCCTTAATATGTATTGTTTTCAGATATGGCAACAATATAGTCCTGAACTCAAGACCAATGCATAGCTGAGTGTAAAAACAAACGCATGCCCCCCCAACCATCTCCACCCCCACAAGAGCAATCAGGCACCTCAGATGACAAATCCATACGATTATTGCACCAGCTTCTTACCTCTGAAGGCTAGAGCTAAATTCTTTGTTATGACCCCAGTAAAAATGAATTTGGTGATCTACTTCATGTTGTAAAAGTACAATATTATCTTAGTTTCTACTGGCTGAAAGCTCCATCAGGGAAAGGTTTTTTTTTCTTTCTATTTTCAATCTGAGAGTCCTTGAACCAAATACAGATAGCGTATAAATAAGTGTAACCCACTGACCCTCTGTCCCACACTGTGTCCTATATATTTGAGCTTTGCTGTGCTGAAAGGAAGGAATTAGGTTCCCAGAGGGATAAGCAGAAAGATTGCTGCTTTTTTAAATTTTTTTTTTTTCTTTTTGTCCTTCATATGATAGTATGGCATTGGCTTTCAAAGGATCCTCCTTCATGTTACTTTTGTGTAATCTCACGCATAGTCTAATTATTAATGACTATCCCCAGTGGTAGTTTGGCTAGTAGCTGAGCTGTCTGTACTGCAGTGCAGCTGGATCTGCATCACAGTTAGGTGTACCTGAACAAGATTTCAAGTGGCTAACATGGGTTTCAGTAGGAGCACAGTCATGAAAGCACAAGATTTACTTCAGTCTTTGTAAGCCATAAGTAATTATTTCAGTAACCGAACTGCACATCAATACCATTGTGCTGCTGCCTAATTCCAATATAATGCTAGTTTGAGTTAACCCAACAAGCTGCAAGCAGATCTCTGGCTTTCAAAGGGGGAACAATGTGAAGTAAGATGTACCTTGTTTTTGTAATATCTAGTGATGAGGGACTTCAAAGGTGAAAAGTTGCTTTAGTTGGGTAAGAGTCACACCGTCCCCAGGCTCAAAGTGATCTCTTCTCCCCACCTTCCCTAAGGGTTAGCAGTTTATAACTGCCAGCCTGGGCAAACTGTGCTATTGATGAGCATATCTCTGGAATCTTAATTTGATGTATGGTATTTGCAAGTTGCAGGTTTTTAATGCCTGTATTTTTCAGACACTTGAAGAATAGAGTGAAAAGCATTCAGTTGAACCCATTGCCAAATGATAGTTGCTCTCAGTTTGGATCAGTGCTCCAGTTTACAGATGTCTTGATCTTCGGGGGAAAGACTGTGGAAATAGACTGACCTTATAGCACATCTGGAAGGCTAAGAGGCTGTCTTTGTGAAGCTATACATAGTCAGGAGGGTTAAGTTATGCAGCCAGGTAAATGGTAATGCTAGCTAGCTGTTGTCATACTTTATTTGGCTAACTGTGGCTGTTAAGGCAGTCCTTTAGGGACATTCCTTTAAAGCTGGCAACCTCTGCATCCTAAAAATAATCAGTGCTGAACAGAGTCTGTGACCAAGGGAAACAGTAATCTCAAGACATTAAAGCCTCATATCTTCAAGATTTAACTTGTGTGGTTAGGGCTAGACATGTCAAAATCTACATGAGGTGGATGCTTGGTGGGTGATCCCTCCTAGAAAGGTGGTATTTCCAAATTGTTTTATTTTTCTCTGATAGGCAGTCACTCAAAATGAAGGACTCTGCATTATAAAGCTGGTGATTCAACAGAAGCAATACAGAAAGTAGTTGCCAATCAGTCATTCCTTACAGACATCCCCTCTAGCATATGCATGCTGGCCTTTTTAAGAGGTAAACGTCATTAACCTTTCTTTTTTTAGTTTGCATTCTAAGGTTTTTTTATTGAAATTCAGTTCACACTTGCAACATGCTCTCCTTTTGGACTGTAAATGCTGTGCAGTATGCAGATCACTTCATCTTCTTCTGCTTCTTGTTGCTCTCTGCTGCAGAGCCAGAACTTTCCAGCCAGCAGCTACTGCAGTGATTTGCGTCCAAGGGATCTGATGGAAAAAAGCCATCAGTGAGGATGGTTCTTGCTGGAGAGCAGCATGAATGTGTCATTCAAGGAGAAATGCCTGGTGATCCTCTTGAGCACAATATCAAGGCAAAATGCCTCTCTGCCTACTGCTCCTGAAGTGGGAAATATGTGGTGGGCTTTAGACTGAGGCCAGGGTTTAAATGTAATTAGAGTCCCTGTCTTTTCTACTTATTTTAATAGTACAGAGAAAACTACCATTTGGCCCTTTAGGTGTGCTCTCTTCCCAGCAGTGAATTATGTGACACTGTGCTTCTGTTTTAAATGCTGTGGGAAGGTTTAACCCCCTATCTCCCGAGTCACCGCTTCCAGTTCACTGGTTAAAGGACTGGGAGTAAAAAGGAAAAAAAATAAGAGTGACCACAGATAAATCAGGGATTATGGGTAAGAAGGAGGGTTTGATAGAAATTTGAACCTTATTTGAACCTCTGTAAGCAGTTTGCAAAAATTCTATTGTGGAAGGGGAGAAGTATTATGCAAAAAAAAAACCCCAACAACCTAAAATTGCTCATGTGTCTACAGACGTGAGGTGACTCTCCAACTTAGTCAGATTTAATAGAAGTCAACTTCAATGTCTTGGTGATTTGGTATTCAGTCTTTCCTTTGCTGCATTCAGTCCTAAAGCTCCCATGGCCATCAGGGTGGACACGGCTGAGCTCAAGGGTTAAAAATCACACTCCCAAACATACAGAAATAACACTGTGTATGAAGCATATGAAGTATATGAAACTGAAATGAATTCAGTGGAATCTCAGTGAGGTTATTGACAACTTTTGTACGAGGAACTATTCTCTCTGTCTAATATTTGTAGTTGTTACTTTTCAGATTGCTGTTTCCTCGCATAGTAGTAATCTCCCCACAGTAAACACTAGCATCCATTACTTCATTAGGTAGATAATTGGCGTTTACCAGTCACAAGGGAAACATTGAAGCTTTTCTTGGTTCTATTTCCTGCAATGAGCAGGAGAACATCTGAGAGGTTCTTTTTGCAGTTTTTCACCTAAATTTCTTCTCTGTGAGAGCAGAGACTGGAGTTCACTACCCTAGAGACTTTTTTCCGAATCCCTTGCTCCATCAAGGATTCCTTATGTCCTGACATTCAGTGTAAGAGAGCGCCATTCCTGAAGGGATTTCAAGCTATGTCTTTGTCAAATAAAATCAGGCTTTCAAGCTCTTTGGGTAACTTGACAACCCACCTTTCTTCAAAGTACAGTTTCTCCCAGGTATTGATTCCATAAATCAGAAGCAAAGCCTCATGCTGTATAGATGAATTATGTTAATAGATAGAACATCACTTCCCCCATGAAATTATGTGACCTTCTGCTGGAAAATCTTGTCGATTTGGACTGCGTGGGTGAGAATAAAGTGATAATAATTTTCTTAAGATTCTCTACAAAATTCTCTGCCCCTGAGTTCTCTTAGTTCCTCGAATCCTGTTCCCTAAAGGAATGTGAAGTTGTATTCTCTGTTTTGATTGTATCTATTTTTATGTCTCTTCTGCAATTTTCCTCTAGTCCCTTCTCTGCCTACTACACTTAACTACTTATATATATTGATATAAAAGCAACTACCTCCACATCTTCAGTTAGCTAGCTATGGGCAATTCTTTAGATAACAGACTTGTTGCTTGCCCTCAAGATATTTTTTCCCAAGTGGGATTGGAGCATCACTGAAGTTTTGATATAATCTGAAAAAGACCCAGTGTAGTTGGGTGACACCAAAGAGGAATGTCTCAAGTGTGAGAGGTCCAAGTACCTATTGATCAGCTGCTACACTGACGTCACTACAATTCAGGACCGTGATGGCCTGATATTCATTCTCTGGCTTCTCTGTCCTGGAAGAGAGCTAAAGGTCATGATAACTTCTCATTTCTTTTGAAAAGATCTTTGTACCAACAACAAGAGAGAATGATGATTCTCTAAACCGTGAGTGGTCATTGGTTTTGTAACTTGTCAGAGCCAGTTTCTTGTCAATCTGCCAGAGGTTTCTTTCTCCTCATTGAGCCTTGAATTGTTCTACAATGTTGATGTGACTTGCAAGGTCTGGGTTCTGAGTGTATTCACAGAAATTGCTTGTAAATACATACTGATCACTGAATTTTGTATTAATAATAAATAATAACACTGAAATTATAATAATTATGAGTGAACCTGACTTATGACTTGATTGCTTCCACTTTTCTTTGGGAACATTAAGAATGGGAGTTAATTTAAATTGTATGTATTATTCAAGGCATGTCTTTTAAGCATCTGATGGCATCATTAATATACATGTAGAGGGCAATTTTGGAGACGCATATTTGATATAGAAGGATTTGGAATGTGTAACAAGTAATGATTCTTTCTTTTGTGAAGTTGTAATTATGTTATTAAAAATTCATCCTTCAAAATATGAAAATACATTTTTTTATGCATCATTTTGTTTTAAATACAATGCATATAAATTTACATAAAAGATCCTACCAGTCACTGTGTTGATATGGTGGAGAGTCATGTTCTGATTTTCAGGAACTAACCAAATTTATGAAGAGCTAGATACCATTGCCACGGATTGTTTGATGCTCTGCCTCACTGACTCTGGAAATGCTGTGGCTGAGCTCACATATTTAATAAAATAATATGGGTATATCAGCCCCCAGAAAAGGTGTAGACCCTGATGTCTCTGGTACTTGTCACTGAACTGCTAACTACTGAAGAGGATGGGGCTGATCTGAACAAAGGAGCCCTAATCAATTAATGGGAAGAGACTTTTGTTGAGTGTGCCATGTAAAGATGTAATATATGTTGTCTTTCCAGCAAGTTCAGACCCCTGGAGGGCTTTTAGCATTAGACTTAGAGCATAAGGGAAAGATAAAATGGAGCCAATTCACATGATGTAGACTGTGGTTCTTCTTATTGCCACCTGGGATTTCCTAGACTGGGAACTAGTCATTTATGTTGAGCAAGGTCCCTGCATTAACAGAGCTTTGTTTCCTAGGGATTCATGGGTATAGTTTTGGTTGAGTGGTTTGATTTCCATGGGTTCACACTTGTAGAGTTTTGTTTTGAATTCTGGACTTGAGTTTATTTAAATTCTCCAAAGTGACATTCATTGCAGTTGCCAAGTTTTACTTGGTTTTGTGTTGAAAGTGACGGTATTCTGGCAATTTTTCCGGATTAGTAGAAGGATTAAGGTCTGATAACTCATCAGTATTAGAGGCAGGCGCTTCATACTGTTAGAAAGCTGCAAAGACTACTTTTCCCTCTGTCCAATAAGAGGAGGCTTCTGTTTCTAGAGATGATAGGTCCTATGACATCAAGTGTTAATCCTGGAATATTATTCAATATGGAGAAGTTATTTTTGGTAGTCTTTAGACCTTTCCAAACTGCATAAGCTTTTATCTCTCCTTCTGAGGTTTTTAAAATGGGACTTAGAGTGTTAAGGAAACCCTGTTTCTTTTTGAGCAATATATGACACGCAACACCAATGAAATTTCTCAGCTTTGAAATGCTGCTAAAAGAATGTGTCTATGACATGTGTGGTCTTTCACTGCACAGAAATATACTCTGTCATGACATAAAGCTTCTACCTAAACTGTATGAAATAATTTGCCTAATGCGATTGTGGTTTTTGCTACTTATGGGTAATACAGCTATCCTAAACTCAAGTTTGTGAAAGACTGACTTATTTTCCATTTCTGAAGTGGGGCAGCTGAACAGTGGGAACCCCTGCAGAGGTTCTTCCTGACTCAGCCATTTCCAGTGGAGATTTCTGCTGGAGAAGCTTCCTGCATGATCCTTATTGAATAGGATGGAGCTGGGAAGCAAATTTTCTGGGCAATGAAAACAAAAAGAGCTTTGCAGTGAGTATTACTGTTTAGAAAATACATCTGCTGGAATCTTGTTACTGAACAAACAATGAATAATAGTAGCATGACAGTTGCAACAAATTTGTTTAAAATTGCAAATAAATTTGCATGGGGAGGGAAATATTTACCTCCTGTCTTTCTCACTTCTCCATTTCTACCAGGACTTCATCTGATGTCACTGGTCCTTGAGCATCAATGGTGAATGCCTTTAATAAAAGTAAGTCACCACCTACAAATATTTTGCATTTATCCTCTTAAGTGGGAAGCTCCCTCATAAAATTGCCTATTAGTCTGCTGCTTAGCACTGAAGCAGATGTAATGTCCAATAGTCTGTGAAAGCATTGGAGTTAGAGATGCTTGTTTTGAAAGCAGAAATTCCACATGCTTTCTGTTGGTCCCATTATGTTGTAAGACCATGGGTTATAAGAAAGAACTCACTTTTTTTAAAAAAAAGGTGTTTGCTCAACTCATTTTCCATTAAATACAATCATTTCCTAGAAAATAATTTATTGGAGCATTTTACACTTTTATAAAATGTGGCATTTATAATTTTCCTACCTCAAAGAAATGAGACCTGTAAGACCTTGACTTTAGAAATGGAGAGATGAGTGATTGCCATGTTGGAAACAACACAGACAAAAGAAATAATTCACACGGCATAAGTGAATTATCACACGTCATAAGTGGATTATCAATGCATTTCATTGCATTGATAATCTCTGAAAGTGTTATTGGTTTGGTTGAGATCATCTCTACAACATGCACACACAAAAAAAAGATTTGTCACCAATGAGTAGCCCATTGAAAACCATGTTTGTAACACATACCCTTTTCATACCATGTCAGAATACATTCTTCCTACTTTCTAGATCTCTTATCCCTTAGAGACAGCACAGTTAGCTGTTCCAGGTCAGCTTCTGATGGCCTTTCTCAATTAAGCAGCATGTGTGTGAATATGTTCAGGGCTGCAGAACTCTTACGGAAAATTTCTGTTTAATATAATTTCAAGTAGAAAATATATTTAAGATTTGATTTTTTAAAAATACAAATTCAGAGGTGTTTTGGGTGTTCATAACAAGGAGTCTTTGTTTAACAACAGTTTATACTGAATGTTGCTTGGAACACAGTATTATGAACATTTCAGTGAGGTCTGCAGTCAGATATCCTAAAACATGTTCCATGACCCAATATGCAAATCAGCTGTGGGTTGTGAGAGGGCTGTTGGGACATACTCTACATAGATTTAAACTGTTTTAACAAAGGTTATTTATTAAATGTTATCGACATTGTTTTTTTCACCACTTTCAAAATTCAGGAGGGTATTTTATTTTCTTTCGGGAAACCACTAAGAATTAGGTCGGGAACCATGACTGCAAAGAGGCCACTCTGGGGAAGGGAAAGGTTAAGTTCAGTTCTAATAAGTAAAATAAAAAGGTTGGGAGGCTGCTGCCATTTGTGAAAGAACCTCTTCTGATTTACTGTTATACATTGAAGCATTTAACATGTCTCAGTTGTTGTTCTTTGACAATATTAAGGTTAACATCCTACCACTACAAGATTCAGGGAGTTAAATTGGAGGAAATTGGGGGAATTATAAATTATATTACGTAGACAAAGTCCAGAAGCATATTCCATGGATAAAAAATGTCATGTAACAGAATCAATATTACTAAAATTGTATGATGCAAATTTGGTGACTTTGTGAAATCACAAAATCCACATAATACATAAGGTAATTCTGGCAATTGTCACAATACTGGACCATATTCTATCCTGGTTTGTACTTTGTGAAATTCCTGCTGAAAATAAGAAATATATTAGATTAAAATTGAACTAAACCATACTGCACACCTAAACAGAATTTAAATGTTTAGGCTTCTCCAGGCAGCAACCCATATGCACAAAAAGTAAGGTTGTGTATGCAAACAGGTGCAAACTTGTCAGGTGAGAAGACCAGAGTCTGGGGAATTTTTAACATTCTCCCTCAAACATCATTGAACTCCCACAGAAATAGGGAAATTCCTGTTGAATTTAATTTGACCATTGCACTATTTTAGTAACTGTGAACACACACACACAAAGTAGTGATGTTGTTTATCCAAGTCTTTAGCCAGCAGGCTCTCTGAGAACCCAGGAGCTGCTGCTCCCTGTTACAGAAGATACAGACCACAAATTACTACAGTTGTAGCATGTTGTTTCACACAGTTTGGTGTCTGTGGGAGGAGGATAGCTTGAAAAACCTCTCTTTTTGCAAAGGGAAGAGGGACTAGTGAAGCCAGAGTGTTCCCTCCATCTTAAGGGCTGTCTCTGCTCTACAGGGCCATGAGCTGTGGCTGTGTGCATGAAGGGAATATACTCTTACGGGAGTGCAGGAGTCAGCATGTTTCCTCTTCAAAAGCTGGAGAATTGCAGCGGAAAGGTTTGGGCCAATGAAGCAGTGTCATTTTACATTGGTAGAAAATTGGCACCTCTCTCTCTCTCTCTGAAATATAGCACTTTAGTGCTGACCTCTGCTTAAAATGAAGCATGGTGAACCTATAATTAGGAGAAGTTCAAGTGACTTGCACGACAGAAAAATTAGAGTTGTAGGGTTCACTTACACAGTATTCTCTTAGGCTGCAGTTGAAGCCTCCTGGCATTTCTGTCCCTTCTGTCTTCCTGCTTGCCTCCTCATCTTTTGCCCTTAAAGTCCTGGAGCTCAAAGTCATAGGTTTATTTTGACCTTCAGGTTTTACCAAGAAAAAAAGAGTGAGTTCCTAGTTCTAAAAGCTGCAGAGATAAGCTTGCAAGTGTGCTCTTTGAAACCTCAGGAATAAGAAAACTCATGATTTTAAAATATTTGGGAATAGCAGTGCTACTCCAAACAAGAAGCCACCAGATGCCTGTATCATCATGCTCTGAATTAGGCAGTAAACCTGTACTCAAAATATAACTATTTCATAATAGTGTTAAATATGCTTCCTCCTGTTGGTACCTTATTCTTTTCTGTGTAAACATCTGCTAACAGCTTCTTTTCCATCCTTATTCAAACAAACACTAGCTTTTGTAGCCAAAAAGAAAATGAGTAGCAGGTGAAGACTCATTTTTAATGATGCTGAGAACAAATGATTATTTAACTAAAGACCTCAGCAATTGTTTTCTACTAATCCCTGTACTTCCTCACAAATATTAATAATAGGTTATGAAGTCTAGAACTTGGAAATACTCATGTTTCTGAAAAAGTGACCCTTTGTCATCTTTATTAATAACATCTTTGTACATGTGAATCTGGGAAACACATGCGTATAAGTACAGGTGCAAGTATGCCTGCATGTATTAATTACCTAATCATACTTGTTATCCATTTAAGATATTTTATGCAATACATATAGCATGCAAATTAATGCTTGAATATATATTAAGTCTACGAGGGACAGTCTGGCTAGCCAGATGAGACAGCATAATTCATACAATTTTCTCAGAAAACTCTACAGTTGAGCCTTGTAATATCTATTTCAACTGAAGCGTCTCTTTCACAGAGATCCAGATAATTCTCAAGCACAGAGTAGTGCACCAAGTTTGGGTTTTTCAAGCTATACCTATTAATTTCCTTTAAGAAGCACTGTGACGTGATGTGTTGTGAAAGAGGTGGTGTGAACATGGGCTACTGCAAACCATAGCCTGGGGGAAAGAGAGAGCTCCAGAAGGCCTGTGTACTTTTTGGTGAGCAGGTAATGGCACGGTCAGAGCACAGAGGTGGAGAAGCTCTGTCTCACAACACTGCTGACCTGACTGGAGGAATGAGCCAGTATGGGTAAGAAGCTAATTCTGAATGGATTTAAGGAAGGAAAAGGTAATGATTCTGGAGCACAGAGAAATTATAATGCTGAGGCAAGTAATGCTATCCTATCAGTAGTTCTTGGAATGAGATCCTGGTTTGGGATAGATGTTAAATTTGCAAGAAAGTCTTTGTTCTGTGTTTATTGTTGTTCAGTTATTTATTTCTGTAGATGCCTTATTGCTTCTTCAGTTGTGTGCAAGCTTTTTCCTATATAATGTTTTAGCTGTAACACCAAGTACATTCAAACACAAATCATTCAGTAATGTGGCTTCCAGTCCATTTCCTGGAAGCCACTGCAAACAATATGGCACTGAACATTTTTGCAAACAGTTTTGTTATTCTTGTCTGGTTTCACAAGTAAATCAGACTGACAGAATCAAGAATACCCACAATACAAGCCACTCTCTGTAATAAGTAGGTGCTCTTGGAAATCTGAAAGTCTAGTGAATGCCAAGAAGAGAGTATGCCAATGGGTTTAACTCTCTGTTCAGCTACATGGCCGATCACTGTGGTGATACCAGAGTGGGGTGAGGTGTGACTTAAAGTACGGCAGTTACGCATGTTACACCTCTCTGCCTTGACTGCCTTGCAGCTTTGTAAAACTTCAGCTTTGTGGAGTACCCAAAGACAAACATCAATACTTGTTGGGCTTGGAGCTGTGGGGGATGCTTCAGTCATGGAAGGATGTGGGAGGTGGGGACAGGGGAAGGAGGTACTTTAACAGGTAAACCACGTTTATTTTTCCTAGGAGTTGGAACTAAGGCTTACCTGTAGGGTTTTTTTCCCTCCCTAGTTGAATAAATTTGAGGAAAAAATTAATTTTCAGAAATTCTTCAGGGACAAACTTTTTGACAGTTTATTTATCATTACTTTTTTTGTGTAATAAAACCTAATTTCAAAAGAGATATTAGGTGTTAGTTTATAAAAAAAATAATTTTAATTATTTTTTATCACTTGCCATGTAATTTTATACCTTAATTTTGATATTAGGAGAAGCAGAGGATTATTTCCAACTCATCTTCTCTATATCTTTCCTCATTTTCTAGTTCTCCAGTATGCAACCTTTTCCTCAGTCTATTCTGTTATCTGTTGTTTGGTGGGATTTTTTTTCCTCTATCAGTTTGTCCTGAATGAAAGCCAAAACTGGATCCTCGTGAGATTTACATAACCAGATGGTATCATGTTTGGTGTCTTTCATTCCTCTGATACCAAGGCTGATCACACGCTCCTCTTAGTAGTTCATCAATTTCATATCTGAAAAGTGTTCTTTAGAAATCCTGAGTGAATATTGCTCTGTCCTTGTAATTTGTTATTGTTCATTTATTAATATATTCTAAAAGCTTTCCTACCAACACTTCACTTAGAGGCACTTCCAGGATTTTCCTCTGTAAATAAGGACTCTGGTATGAAAACATCCTTTCCTCCAATGTTAGCTTTATGTAAAAAATGTGTTTAGTTCTTCTGCAATTACCACTCCAAAGGAGATCCCTGTCTTTTTCCTCTCTCATTTGGGAGCATGTTAGCTCTGCATTCAAGTCTCTCAAAAAATTTCACGTGCTCTGGTTCTTGAATAGACACAAATGAATGCTTAATGTAACACACTAGTGTATAAAAGATGGTCCAGTGTACAGACTGCTTTTACTGAGCTGTCCATATGGGAAATACCGCATTTAATACAGAAATGTTAATTTATATCACAAAACTCCATACCGTTTCCCTGTGTGCAATATGGAGTACTTGTTAATGGTACCTTTATGTGGCATGGTTAACTCTGCTTTAAGTGAGTCTTCTCTGAAAATACTTGCAGTACATGAGGCCTTTTGTATAACGTTCACAGATTAATGAAAGACTGTGTTTATTTCAAACAGAACTTGGAGTAGGCTGGGTTACAAATATCCCCTTTCAGTATATTGTAAATACTATCCATGAGGAAGCTTGGGGTATAGTAACTCATGAGCTATGAACTGCTTTGCTAGTTTGAAGTGTATTGACTTCTCTGGGTACACAAGCCTGGAACAGGCTGGAGCTGATAGAAAGTTTGAAATTAGTAACATTTTTTAAAAACTTGTGGTATGAGTGAAAGTGTTGGAAAACGCCTTGTAGGAGGCAAGTAATATAAACATGGGGAGAGGGGGGAACTAGCCGTCAGCCTCATAAGCTTTTGTGAAAAGGCCATTTAGATATCTCTCAGTAATGCTGGTGCTGAGACGTCATTTCACCATTTTTCTGCTGGCTGCATCAGCAAGACCTTGGGATACTTACAATGAAGTGTTTCAGCATATTTCTTCAGCTAGAATCTCCTTTTTATTCCAGTCAGAACAGAAAAAAACTCATCTGAAAAATCCAAGAGTGGGACAGAAATGCTGACACTTCAAATGCCCAGTTCAAAAAATCTGATGCCCACGCTAGTTTTCACTCCCATAACTCCTGAATACATTAAGTATGTTCCCTTTAAGGACAGCTTGTGTCATTGCAAACAACGTTCTTGATGTCTAGTTGCACTGTGCCTGTGTTTGTGTAGGGTTTTAATCATCAGTAGTATACTTGAGCATTCATTGCTTTCTTGTTATTTCTCATGGTTACTTTTTTTTCTGTTGCTATTGGTAAAAATGTTTTAAATGGTTTCTGCTGTGCCCATATTTGCTCTTGAATCAAAAGGGAGTAGTTGGTGAAAATATAATTCAGGGAATGTGTTTAATTTTTTTTCAGTCAAGCTCAACACTTTTTGCAGGATTTTTATCCAGTAGAGAAGGGTTACCGCTGAGTATATTATTACATTCCATTGTTAGCCTGGAAACAGAAAACACAGTCTATGAATAAAGGAATAAATTAATTTAAGTGCTGCAAAGTGCAATAAATTTTATTTTAATTCTAAATGGAACTGTTGTCATTTAACTCTGTGTATGATTTGTATTCAGAAGTGGTACCACTGTCCTGGTATGTCTATTAACACTGTAGCAGTATGGTTTTCTTTCCTTCCTTCTTTCATCTCTCTGTTTTATCAATAATTAATTTTATTTTTTCATTCTTTCTTCTCTCTACTTCTTTTCCGCCCTCCCTCTTCTTTTCCGCCCTCCCTCTTCCCTTCTCTTTTTCCACTTTTTCCTTGGGATACGAACAGCAACAGATTCTTTTCCTCTTCTAGTTACTGATCTTTTCCTTATTTCGAAACTACCTTCCTGCAATGTATGACTCTGAAATTACCATGTTTTGAAGCAAATAATGCAATCCCTTGCAGAAATTTGAGTCTCCCTTTCCTAGTGCTATAAAACCCCCTTTTCTCCTGGCTAGAAAATGAGAAACCAGCCTGTGAAACCTGATCTGTTTTCTTTCCTGAGCCTTCTGCTAATTTACTAGCAAGTTGCATGTTCAGGACAAAATAAATATTTATTTGGAAAGCTGTACAGAGACTGATGGTTATTCAGAGCTGCTCAGAATTATAGAACATTAGAAAATACCCCGTCTGGTGCAAAGTTAGTGGGCAAAGCTTTAGATAAGGCAACTTATCATTTTACTATCCAGCTGTACTGTGTGTGTTAATATTTCAAATGATCTTGCAAGACAAGGTGTACATCTGGTTGTCTATCAGAGTACACTAAATAAATATTCATAATGTAAATATTAAGCATTTAAGAATTTCATTGTTCCAAAATATATATGCCTGTCTCATATAATTAATTCAGATAGGCAGCTACTTGCAGAAGACTTTTATAAAACATCAGCTAGACTTCTAGAAGGGTTAACTTTCAACCAATTTAATTTCTGTTTTGATGAAAAAAAATTCTTTTCAACTAATAACTCTGAAAGAAAACAAAAAAAAGTGCAGATGGAAACAGTAGAAATGGGCTGACAAGCACTGAAAAGATTGTCACCAGCAGTATTCAGCAAGAGTCAAGTGAAGAGTAGCTTTTCTCTGGTCTAAAGTACCAGATATTTGGTACCTTTCCCTTTATTTCTTAATGTTAATCCTGGGAAGTAAATGGTTGCTACTCATGGCAACACATAAAGAGCTAAGAGCTCAGCTGGATGCAAAATGACAAAAAGCTGGTGGAGTCAGTAAAGCAGTACTGATTTAGACCAGTGGAGGATATATAGCTAAACTAAATCATCTAAATGAAATCAGCTGCTTACAAAATCTTGCAACTACAAGTGAATAATTTTCAGAGATGATGGTAGTCATAGGTTCTTGTGCTATCTAAAGCTGGTTTCTTTTTTCAGATTTGAGGATTCAAGACCTAACTGATTAACTTTCTCTCAAAGGAAGTGTCAGTGGCTGATGTGTGGAGGGGAAGATTGTGGTGGCATAAGAAGAGGCCAAGCAGGTCTACAAAAGGAATTTTAAGTGCTGTTATTGAACAGGATTCATTTTTTTACCATTTTTTCATTAAAAATCATGTGTTACAAGAGAAGAAAGAGACAGAGCCACTGTCTAACTAGGCTGCTTTCACAAGTGGGACTTGTGAAAGGGTCAGACCTCTACAGTGTGTTGTGTCTTACACAAGCATCGCCGTCAGAGGCTGGAGTATCACTTTCCATTGAAGCGACTGTGGCAGGCAGGATGGTGCATCTTTTGTGAAATGTTTTTATTGCCTCTTTTTCCTACATTTTTTAAAATGGAAGTTTAGAACATCTCACGTCCTTTTCCATATTAACAGAATGTAACTCCAGGAGAGCACATAGATCCAAACCCATTTATTCCTGTCTCAAAACTCTTCTCATTTCCCTCCGTTTTTTTTCCTAAGCAAGACATAAAACAATCTCAGAAACACATCACTAAAATAGCCTGTTAAATTCTGATATATCCCAGCACGTGTCATTTCCTCCTCCTTCACTTTAAAGATAATTTTGGAGGTTAATGAACTTAAACGTAATACTTTAAAATAATCACTAGAGATAACAGAAAAAAATCAAGCAACTCCCCAGACTAGAAGGAAATGTTTGATCCTAGACTCACAGGCTCATTTAAATTCACTACTGTAAGTCCATCACTTTCAACTATTGATCTATGATAAGACATTTTTATTAATTTTTCCCTAGAAAAATTCACTAGCATTGAAGAAGATTCAGCATGCAGGGGTGAAGAGCTCCTTAATTTGACTGATTAGGCCAATTTATTTAGTCTTTTCTAAAAAATAAAAGGATACACTGTAAATCTTGGACTTCATCTCTGAAATGTTTGGTCAATCCCCGGCAATTAATCCATACCTTGCTTTCTCAGAGTGACATATATCATGCAGGGCTCTTTACAAGAACTCCTTGTATCAGTGCGTTTTGTTTTCTCATCCAGCTGTGATAAATTCAATTAGCTAATGTCTCCCTTATTCCCTTGCCCAGCTACACATACCATGATCATGGATTGCTAGAAAGAGCCATTCCTACGTAACTCTTATTCCTCTGGCACATGGGTAAGATGGGACAAGGTCTGGGTGAAGCTTGGTCTGAGGAGGTCTCCTGTCATTTTGTGTCCTCCTCTGCAGTCTATTAGGATGGCAGTACATACACAGTGCCTGACATCTAAGAAATATATTCTAGAGCAGTAAGGGTTGAGGAGACAAACTGTTGCTGCATGAGGAAAGACCTGTATTCTGGTTTGTTATTTTAGCTGAATATACAGGGGACATATGGCAAAGCTAAGATTTAGCTTTTTTTATGCCATCTTTGCAACCACAGCTTGTAAAAAAGATTTTTTTCTATCCTTTCTCAATTACATTAGGCTGCAGAGAAAGTCTTGCTTGAAACAGTGTTGCAAAATCAGACAGGCTGAAGTTGATGCACAAATACAGGCTGGACAATAAGTGGATGGAAAGCAGCCCTGTGGAGAAGGACTTGAGGGTAGTAGTGGATGGAAAACTGACTATGAGCCAGCAATATGTGCTCGCAGCCCAGAAAGCCAACTGTATCCTGGGCTGCATCAAGAGAAGTGTGGTCAGCAGGTCGAGGGAGGGGATTCTCCCCCTCTACTCTGCTCTCATGAGACCCCACCTGGAGTACTGCCCTCAGCTCTGGAGCCCCCAGCCTAAGAAGGACATGGACCTGCTTGAGTGAGTCCAGAGGATGACCATGAAGATGATCAGGGGGCTGGAGCACCTCCCTTATGAGGACAGGCTGAGAGAGTTGGGGTTGTTCAGCCTGGAGAAGAGAAGGTTCCGGGGAGACCTTATAGTGGCCTTCCAGTACTTAAAGGGGGCCTACAGGAAAGATGGGGAGGGATTCTTTATCAGGGAGTGTAGGGATAGGACAAGGCATAACAGTTTTAAACTGAAAGAAGGTAGATTTAGATTGGCTATAAGGAAGAAATTTTATACTGTGAGGGTGGTGAGACACTGGAACAGGTTGCCCAGAGAAGTTGTGGATGCCCCCTCCCTGGAAGTGTTCAAGGCCAGGTTGGACGGGACTTTGAGCAACCTGATCTAGTGGAAGGTGGCCCTGCCTGTGACAGGGGGGTTGGAACTAGGTGATCTTTAAGGTCCCTTCTAACCAAAACCATTCTATAATTCTATTATTTTATGATTCTATTATTCTATGATTATGACTGTCAAGACATTAGGATACAGGGGTACACCAGTTTTTCCCCTCTCCTGTAGTTTCAGGAGAAAATTGAACACATTCTGTGGTTTTAATTCATTAATTAATTCAATTTTTGAGATTTTTGCTCATTAGGGTTCCAATTTTTGAACTCTGGGATTCCCTCAGGTCCCAGAACACCAAATAACATTCCTGAAGTTCTTGAAATTTGCTTGAGATGGGTGGGTCATGCCACATATGCATTCTCTTTTCTTTGCTTTTATTAACTATTTTGATTACTTTGGTACAAGGATGGTATTACATGAAATGCTTGCAGTCCTTTGTTCCTTGAACAGCAGGACCAAATACCCATTCTTGCAGGTAGGCAAGCAGGACAAGATGTTTCAATGGAGTTTCTACTTTTTCTCTCTGTTTCCGCTCATGACCCAAATGTAGCAAGTTTCAAGGTATAATGCACGCTTATTATGGGAGGTTTTTTTAACCACTTCTTAATTTTGTTAGACAGAAGGGAAGGAAATAATTTGTTTGGATTTGAAGATTCGGTTGTTGTGTCCTGAATATTACTGCAGAGCTTTAGTAGTGTTTTATTGTAATTTTGCTTATTGATGTTTATTTGCTGCAGTAACTGCGATGCAGATGAAATGCAGATGGATTTCGGTATACCTGAATTCTGCTTTTCTTGCTGTGAATCTTTAGTAATCAAACTTTGTGTGTCACTGCAGTCACTGCTGTCAGCCCCCGACCTTGTCCTTGTGATTCAAACCTTTGACTTTTATGCGTATAAGAGATGTCTACAAATCTTACAGGTTTCCCACTATTGAAATATAAGATAGTCTCCACCAGTGACTAAAGCTGGGAAAAAATAAGGGGTTAGGAAGATGTTAGTTGCACTTGTATTTTATTTGGATTTTTAATCTTTTCAGAACATACCTAGTAGTCTGTTGAATGACTGTGCTTCACAAATTGCTTGCCCAGCTGTATAAATTGTGGAGAAAATAATAAGAATTAAGAACATTGAATAATTTATCATAAAAAGTGAAATTTGTCAAATAAATTATTCAGTGATATTATCTGACAGCTGTAACTGTGGGGTTTAATTAATTAATGTATGCAAAGCACTTTAATCTTCAGTTTATGAAAGGGATTAGTTGATAAAGATGCACTCAGGAACAGGGGCCTGAATCTAAGGGGTCTAAGAAATCTAAGAGATCCCTTCTAGTAGAGTCATGTAAAAAGTTGTCATCTACAATACATTGTAGGAAGTGTCAGCTCTTAACAGCACATTGGATGTGATGATCTTTTATTTGTATTACAAAGAAAAATCCTAAAGCTATTAGATACCACTGACTGTATCGTTCTTTGCAGACATGAGCTTTTGGTCATGTCTACCAAATAGACATAATCTAGTCAGAAAGGCTTTGGATATTGCTTGAGTGTTTAAGGAGGAGTTTCCTTTATCCCTCAGCCCTGTTTTTGTGCACACTTCTCACATCCTTGAAAAGATTACAATTAACTGTATTTCTTCACTTTCACCTTCCCTCTAGCTAGTGCAGATACCTCACAATTACATCCTTTTCAAAACAAATCCTGTAGCTGCTACTCACTTGAAGAAGCACAAGAGAAATTATCTGCAGAAACCTTTGAATTCAACTGAAAGTCTCTCAAAATCTTTATGGTGTTTTTAGACCAAACTCTAAAATAGTTTTCCCTTTGCATAGAATTCTGCTCCTTGTCCACTCTGGCATTAATTTGGTTTTATCCACCTTTTGGTGGAGGCCCCAGTGGAGAGGTCAAAGGCTGTAGTATGAATTTTTATTTTTCCAACTTGTATTCAGCACAAAAGTCTCACCAGTTCAGAATCAGTACTCAATCCTAGGCCTAGGCCATTTACCAGTGCATAGTCAGATTGCTTGGAATCTTTGATCCTAATTCTTGTGGCTCTGTTCACCGAGAAACTCTAAAATAATTTATGTTTCTATGAATTTACTGTCAAGATTTTTGGTTTTTATTTTTCTTTCCAAAATGTGTCACTTGCTCCTGAAGCTGCATATATATGCAATGCAAAAATTACTCTGGCAATTAACAGAAGAATAAGCAGGTGCATAAGAACTCTGAAACATCTTCATCCATTAGCAGCTATTGTTCTGATCACATCAATAACTTACACACTCTTTTGAAAGTCTGGAGCACTTTTTTGCTAAAGTTACTTTCTTTTCTTACCGCATTCATTATGACAACTTATCTTAGCAGTGCCAGAGAAATAATCACCTTTTTACCTTTTCATTTACTCCAAGCTGCTTCCTTGAACTACGTTCCTCAGGGAACAGTGAGGTTGTAGTAATATCAATTGCACAGAAGACTGCTTTATACAGAAACTTTACCCTTGCTAAACAAGTAAATGTTTACACTGAAATTGTTCCCAGTTAATTATGAATATGTATGACCCCCAAATGGTCATCTGACTTAACTGTAAAAAAAAAAAACCAAACATATTCCTATGGTCTAGAAAAAAAGCCTGGTAACTGTTTTTCTTATAAAGTATAGGGTCATAGTTTTTGGAAATTACTAGAGCCCATATATCTGTCCAAAATAGTATGAACACAGTTTTGTGTGTGTTTTCAACTTATGGCAATCAGATAAGTATATAAAGCAGCACTTGTTCTCCTTATCAAGTTGATCTCAATTTTGAACTTTATTTGAAGAATCTGAAAGCTCCTGGGACAGACCTCTTCCCCCCTCTTCCTTTCCCCTTCCTCTCCAAAGACAATAAAAGTGCAGCCTGAGGTCAGGAAATATTTGGTTCTCAGTGGCCATGTGCAGTCAAGATATTCTGACACAAACGACTTGCTGCATAAAAAAAGGCACTGGAGCAGCCTGCAGCTTCTGGTATTCAGTAGTGTTCAACCAGTAATATAGCCTTGGGAGAGTCTATTCACTTTACTGGGGAAATAGCACAGTGATGTTTTCTGCAGTGCAATAGAAAAAGAAATAATAGAAGGCTTATGTAGAGTGATTAAAAAACACTCCCCACCACCAAAACAGCCCCCCCCCCCCAATCTATTAACAACAGGAAACATGACAAATCAGAAACAAACATATGTATTAATTTTATTAAGGAGAAGCAGACTGCTTGAAGCCCCCTTCCTTCTCATTTCTTCTTTGCTCTACTTTATCCTTGTCCTTTTCATTGATTTCCTTGAGCTTTTTTCTGCATCTGGAGTAGTTTTCGAAGACTTGGCAGCACAGAGGCTTTATCCTTTCGAAGTCGTGTGCAACTTTATCTGTAATAATATATGATAGATGAAGTGATAATGTACAATATGTCTTAAGTATCGCAAAATGAGAGCTGTGAAAAATTTGAAAACTTAGCAAGATAGATGACCTTTCTTGAATTACACAGAATAACCGGTTCATTCTTAATTTAAAACTTGGTGGCTGATGCATTAAAATTTAAAGTGTTTTAAACCCATATGTTTTTAACAAGAGAGAGACTGCTCTATCACCAAAGAATGATATTCAAGTCCCTTTTAGTGCTCAGTTACCTACGGTGAGGTTTATTCTAAGGAGAAATATATATTTTACTGTTATATCAAGTCCATTTATCATAATTAATAGTGTTGTGTTTATTGGTTTCATTTTTTTCCACATATAGAATGCAACATAAGACATTAAGACCAGACCTCACTGATTTCTTAAGTATTTATGTGAGGCAGAGAGTAAGGTTAGGTATTTTGAAGGTATTCTATAAATGTAAATTGTAACTGACACAAATCAACGGAACTAGATTATCTAATCAGTTCTCAGCTCATAACCTCCCTCTAAATTTAACTGAAGTGGTAGGGACTATTTTTTTCTGGAGTCTGAACGAGGTGTCATTTTCAATCCACACTTCTTTTTGTTTATGTATTTTTGAATGTCTGATATCATATCTTCTTCTGTCAGTGCTGAACTCTAAGTTGGTGTTAAAAGTCTAGCAAACTGTTCTGGGTAATCTAATCATTGCCCAGTATGATAACAGGGCCATGGCTTATCCATTTTGATGGTCATCTTCAATTGGAGGTCTGTGTGCAATAGGAAATAGAGAGAGACACATGATATATTTTATACCATCTGTGAAAGAATGAAGACCTTCTAGCTTCAGTTTAGGAAAGAATTTTAGCAACTGCATATTAATGAAGCCATAGAACATAATCATGTGCTTAGTCTTATGCCAGACATGGTGAATTGGTAAATTGAGGCCTCAGTCTCCTTGACCTTCACAGGAAATAATCTGGTCAACCAGAGGTGAAAGTGTCCATAATCTAATCACAAAAACCTTCATAATTCCAATCCCCTTTTAGATGCTTCTCTTGTTTCAATTAGCAATCCATCAAAACTGAAAGTAAGGCAGGGCAAGAGATGTGTTTAGCTCCTTCCTGGCCTGGGAAGCTAGCTGCTTGAATATGTTACATTAATAAAACCCATGGGAAACTTGAAAGGCTCGGATTTGTTCTGTTGTTATTAAAAGAATGTTTTAGTAGAGTGTATAATTTGATTTTGTTCTGCTTGCCATTTGATCAAGTAAACTTTGTTTCCACATACTCAATTGCCTTTGCCTGCAAAGCTGCTTCAGTCCTTTAAATAATAATTTCATTTTGGTTCAGCTTTTACAGAGAACGTTGGATTCCTTTTTGAATTTGAAATCGCGTACTAAGCAAAATGTAGGGCTTAGATTGCTGGGCCTAGCTTCCATTGACATTATGGCCTATTGATGTTAATCAAATTTTGTAACAGGACCATGTAGTTGATGTGAATGAAGTTAAGGTCCAGTCTTGGGCTCCTTTGCTCTCCAGAGCACAGTAGAAGGTCATGGTGCAAACTAGAATCAGGTCCTCTGAAGTAACAACACTAGAAACAGCTGAAGGAAGTAGTTTGACATAGCATCAGCATGCAAGGGAAATGATGCCAAACATCTGGATAATCCCAAAAGTTTTCTAAATCAAAGACGTTTTATAGTGAAGGATTAGGGCAAAGTGACTATTTGCTATATATTTAGGCACTAACTGTCCAGGTCACTACATGGGCTATTTTGCTCCTATTTACTGAAAGCAATATAAGAATGAAAAATATTTGAGAATGAGTTAATCTAGGAGTCATCCATCACTGCATATTTTACATGTTTGGTACTGTGAACACATCAAAATGAGGTACACCCAATGCATTTATTCACTAGGCTGCTAACAAAATACAATACTTGACCTTTAGGTTTACTGCCTCTCCTAAAAGCAGCAGGCAGAGGCTGCTAGTCAGCACTCTTGAGTGCCAGCCCAGCTCTGCTCCTATTAGTGTGTCTTGGGGCATGGTGATTGGGAAAATCCCACAAGAAGATGATCTCTATTGTGTTTTCCTGTTGAGATATCAAAATTTACATCACACATGCAAAAAGTCCCAGGGTTAATGACTACCTCTAGGGAGCACTGAGGTTCATAAGAACTTGCAGGTTTTTTTAATGTGTATCCCTGTGGGTTTTGGTCCTGCTGCATTGCAGTGTCCATTGCAGTTGTTCTCCCAGGATTCCCTGTCTTGGCTAGCTCTATTGTCAATTCCTACACCTTCCGAGCATTTGTTTTTTTGAAGACAGATAGCTCTTTCCAGGTGACTCTCAGTTTTACAACACTCATCCCAAACAGCTCCTGTCTGACTTTATTTCCCTTTCTCTGTGTTTCTTTTTGAGCAGGCTTTGTCCATTCTTACAACTTCTGTTGCACTGTTGGTCTGGCATCAGTGCTACCAATGGAGCAAATGCTTGGGTAAATCTAGCACACATATTTCCACTTTCATCCTCTAAGTCTATATATTGTAGTAAAGTTAATAGACAAACTATGGAAAGAGGTAATGAAAATGCATGTCATGAAAACAAAGCCTTTCCAAGGGCAGTCTAATTGAAAGAAATATCCACATTTACAACTTGATCTTTAAACTTCCCAATTTTAGGTACACAAAAAATAATGCATGAAGTTTATATTTTTTTAAACTACAAAAGAGCCAGGCATCCAAATTTGCTTGGGAAATACAGGCTCTTTTGTTTTGAAAACAAATGCTCATATGTGGTAAAATATGGGGACAAATTAAAAGTATGTCTTTTAAAAACTGGAATCCAGAATGTTTTGTTTTCACACGGGAAGCATAGAAAATAATCTTGTGAACTGACATTGAAAAGACTAGTAATAAGAGAGAACACTGATAGTGATACATAAAATAATGACTAATTTTAACACATGCTGTGTCACTGTATCAGGGAAGAACAAAAGGAGATTCATTGAATTTAGAAGGAAACAAATTCAAAACCAATAAAATTAATTTCCCTTTAGTACAATGACTAACTGGCATACTTAAGTCATTACCACAAGATGCAGTATCAGAAATAAATATTTCTGTGAATAAGGAGAACAGTTATATTAGGCTGCATAGAAAATTTATGTGGGATATAAACCTTCATGATTCAGGACATAAACCAGCTACTAAATAATAGGGGTTGGCAAGACATGTTCCCTAAGGGCAGAGTAATCTTATATGGTGATTCTCATACTTTGCTGTGACACATTTTGAGGTACTAGTAAGTCTTGAAGAAAAGGTACCAAATTAGGTGGAACATTGATATAATTAAACATGGCATTTCTTTTGCTCAAACATACTGTTTCTGAGGATGATCTTTCACAGAAAGTATCACAGATCTCTAATCTTTAGATTATGCTGAACATAAAAGAAACTTTAAAACTTTTACCTTAATGTTCTTTTTTTTAAAAAAAGATAAAATATAGTTTGATACTCAGCCCTCTACCCCAATGGTCCTAGTTTCCTATCTGATGAATTGACTCACTTCAGATAGCCTTGATAATTTCGAACATTAAACCACGTCTCTCTTTGCACTTCCTTTTCCTTACTTAACTTCACACCCTGAATATAAAGTAGTGCTCAAGGCAACTGCTTGTGGTTTGTCCTGTCAGTTCCTAAATGGGAAAACATGTGATGTGGCAAACTTCTTGTCCTACTTATCTTAATTCAAAACGTTTTACCCTTTTAATCCTACAGGGACATTTTGCAGAAATATCACACCTTCATGTCACTTTCTGTTTAGTTTCAAGGTTGCCTGAATTGCAATTAATCGACATCTGGACTTTCATTTGAGACAATGTCACTTCCTGAGAACATTTCCAGATGACACAAAGTTATCTCTTAGGCTCTGCTGTTTAATTAGAGATTCCAATTAATTATTCCTCATGTCCCTTCATATTTCTTGTGCTCTGCAGAGGAAAATTCTCCTTACCCTAAGGGTTCAGAGGAGAATTTTGTCAGGATTTGCTGCCTTCTTCCAACTATGTGGAAAACTGGACTAGATTAAGTAAAGAGCTATCAATTTCATCTGTTTGTTTCCTTTCATATTATGAAAGGATTTAATTACAGAAATTGGTGTAGAAGATTTGGATTGTCTTACTTTATATGCATCAGTGAACGAAGGTTTTAGAAATATCTAGCTGAAGGAAAAGATGTGGTCTTGAAACTGGACCAAAAGCTAGAATCAGGAATCTCCTATGCTATTATGCTTTCTACTGCAATAAAGGCTCTTGTTTTGCAAGGACTTTTGACTTATGCGGTGATCCCCTGCAGCCCCTGATTTCTTATCGGAAGTAACACTTCCCAGCTAGTTCTTCACCACCTTGTATTTCTGTGGTGGTTCCCCCATTTATTTTTATCTTTTTTTTTTTTTTTTCCCCCAGACCATTTCTCCAGTTTGGCAGATTCATTTAGAATTATAATCCTGGTCTCTGCTATACTCACTGTTCCTGCTAGCTTTGTGTCATCTGTAAGTGAAACAGGAATGCTCTCTATTCCTCCAGCCTGGATGTTAATAAAAATGTTTCATAGAACCAGAATAAGGGCAGAACCCTTCTGCACCCTGCCTGATGTATCCTTGCATTTTGACAATTTCATAGCAATTAAGGTTCTCTTACAGCTGTTCAACTAGGCTTTTTCTATTAAGTCTCCCATATTTTCCTAGCTTGGCTCTGGGGATGTCATGTAAGACTATGTCAAAAGCCTAAATGACATCAAGATATGACACCTACTGCTTCTCCTTTATTTACAAACCTAATTACCTGTTGTATAACAAACTAAGACTTGTTTGACATGATACGTTCTTGACAAATCTGTGTTGGCTATCACCTGTTCCTTGTTATCTTTCAGCAGTTTTGGGACTCATCTCATGCATCTGTGTGGGGTGCAGGTGCCCAGGTGCGGGCAGCAGTGAGGGCTCTGCCGGGTGGGCCCCTGCGGGGAGCGGCCGGGGCTGCCCCGCGCCGGACACAGCCGGTTCCAGGCGGCTCCAACGGCCCCAGCGCAGGGCACAGCTGAGCCCCTCAGCCCCGGGCGGGCGCCTCGGGGAAAGCCTGGGTAAGGAAGGGCAAAGCGCTGCCCGGCAGCCAGGGCTGAGGGAAACAGGGGGAGAAACAGCCCTGCGAGCCCCGAGGGGAGAGCGGCAGGAGGGCAGGAGGGGCTCCAGGCAGAGCCCCGGCAGAGAGGCCCCTGCAGCCCTGGGAGAGATGCTGATCAGGAATGAAGGGGTGAAGCTGAGCATGGGAAAAGGGAAGAAGTGGTGGGAAGATCTGCTCAGTTTGTCTTTGTTCCTCAATGTTCAAATATATTTTAATTGGCAAAAATTTAAATTAATTTTTCCAAGTTAGTCAGTTTTGCCCATGGTGGTAACTGATAACTGATCTCCTTGTATTTATCTTCACTCATGAGACTTGCCATCTTATTTTCTCCTGCTGTCCTGTTGAAGAGGGGGAGTGAGAGAGTGGCTGGGTTGGCATCTGGCAAATGGCCAAGGTCAACCTACGGCAGCAATCTACAAATATTTTGATTATTTGTTTTTAGATTTTTTTCAAGAATTGCAGTTTATGTGACTAGTCCATAGTTTCCTTGTTCCTTTTCCCTCATCTTCACTTTTCTGTAAAGATATCCACCATGTTTACTTTTTTTTTTCTGTCTTCTGGTAGGCTACCAATACTCCACACATTCTTAGAAATAAGTATTGTGTCCTGAAATTATTATTCTCAAAGTATTCTAGGACAGACTTCAGTTTACTTGAAAATATCTGATTTACACAAAGACTCTTAATCTTAGTTTCTCCCTTAGTCTAAACTAAATTTGACCAATTTTGTTAATGATACTAACTGTGATAGATATCTTAAATGTCCTTCTGGACACTGCGACCTTCATTCAATGCTTTTACTAAAAACCAGTTCAGAACAGTGGGATGTAGATGGGCAGACTACTCTTGTTTAATTTTAAACACACTTGATTTATCAAGGCTGAATATCTGATGCTCACTTTCTCCACAGTTGATACAAAAAATCCTTTCATGAGGGTTTGAAATTTCAGTTCTAAATTGCTTCTTGGGATTGCATGTTATTTAAGAATCTGAGCTAAAGGGGTAGAATCTGATATTTATAATTTTTTGTCATCAGTAAGCCTCTTGTCATTGACTGCACAAATAGCTAGTCAAAGGGTGAGGGAGAAGCCAATATGCTGTGTTAGTGCTACTGAGGGATTTCCGTGTGCATGGAGAATGCCACCTTTTACCTGCAAAGCAACACAAAACAGCTGTAAATGAATGGCAGGACTTAGATGTTTGTATAAGTTAGAAGAACATTATCTCTTCCTTTCTTAAGATACTTTGATCCATGAAGACCAAGAAAGAGTATAGCTGCAGGCTGTAAGAATATCCTGATACCTCTAAACTGTGCAAAATAAAAGGCCTTTGCTAGAGAAATTATCATGTATTCCATGTGTATACAGCATAAGTTATTGTCTATGGCATTGTTGGAGATTGCAAAATAGCACCTCCTGATTGAAACTGTGCAGCCTGATAACTCCATTCCATTTGGACTAAACAAGATCAAGTTCTCTGCTTCATGTAAGCCTTAAAAAAAACCATCTTGCAAATCAGACCTTTGTGTCTCAAGGGACTGGATCTCCAGCACTCATCTGACAGGCACTGGAAGATCAATTTCATTTTAGCTTTGGGTCAAGCCCTGCGTAGAAGGTTTGGAACTAAGCAATGAAACTATTTGGGGAGAAGGAAGTTTTTTACATGTTAATTATCAGTAAGCAGTACTTGTGACAAAGGAATACCTGACCCCATTATTCTTAGGAAAGACCACTCCCAAGACTGAATTTGGGCTGTCTGATTTTGCCCCAGTAGGTAACTGTGTGTATGGGTGTGTATAAATCAGCACAGAATCTACAGAAATATATAAAATATACAGTAAAAACATTAGTCAGATAGAAACAGCAGATGAGCCAGAGCAAGCACAGTGTGAAACTATTTCAGCAAGGCAAATTCAAAGCAAACACTGAAACAAATGAGGTGGCAGACAACAGTATGAATGTTAATGAACCAAAAGCAATACAGTGGAAAACTATTAAATGCAGTTGTGGTGCATGAACAATATATTGCTTTAAAAGGTGCTTTCCTCTATTGGTGGAATGTAAAGATGTAAAATTTCATGCAATATTTATGAAAAGTTCATTCCAAATGTCTCATTGTTCATCAGTGCTCTAGGACTGTGTTTGGAAATCTGTAAATCTTTAGCTAGAATGTCAGGAATCATTCAGATGAATTTAGAAAAAAAGTATCTGGAAACATCAGTAGTGATTGTGAATTCTCCATAGGTTTTGCACCATTATTATTTCAGTACCCTGGTAATAACATCTATCAAGATTTTTCTTAAACTGGAAGAGTAAACCACTGTTAATTTCATAGGATATGGCAGTCACAACGTGTCTTCAACTTGAGTAGTTTGTTTGCTGAAGTGGCAGATTTTCAAGCCATCAGCAGAATCTTAGAGTCCACAGAGCTCCCAGTGCTTCCTCTATGACTCCTATATGACATCCTATACTGATGAAAACTGGTGCTTTGCTTTGAAAAGCACTTTCATAGCGCTGAGGGATATGATGTAGTTGGGAACTGTCAGTGCTAGGTTAACGGTTGGACTAGATGATCTTCAAGGTCCTTTCCAACCTAGATGATTCTGTGAAATATTACCCAGAAGCTCTGTTTCTGCATCTGTTTTTTCTCATTAGTTATTCGGACTCAGCTTTTAGCTGGCATCTATTTCTAGTTGTCTATACATACCTCACTGACCAGCCTTCAGCAGACTGTTGCCATAGACAGGCTTTGGGCCATCAGAATTTTGCTTGTCCAAGCCCAACTTACAGCAGCCTTCCCCAGTGCAAAGTACTTGTGCACTTGATCAGCTCCTTTGGGAAGGGTCAGGTGGATCTCACAACTTTGGCTCTTCTGAACCTCCTCCCTTCCTGCCTGGATTTGGCTCACAGGTAAAATGCCTGGAAATAAGCCACTTCACAGGGTAAAAACCTCAATATGAGCACTCTGTGTTTAGCTGAGCAAAGTAAAAAACGTGGACAGCTTCATTCCTGGTGACGCAGTACATTTGTGAAGCATTTACAGCAGTCTAATTCTATGTCACCACTTGCACATTTTACTAGACACCCAATTTGCTTTGAAAACAGCACCGTTGTGCCATAAAAGTGATATATGCACCTCTTTTGGACATCTTCCTATTTTTATGTTCATGAAACTTGAAAGAAGTTGAAGCGCTTGCACTTCTAGCATTCAGTTACCCCTGTTAAATGTGTTAACCAGAAGCTAAATAAAACAAGCTGTCTCTCAGAGTGCTAAAACCAATTCAGACATGTAGAGCACAAATTATGGATTGGCAGTATATGGATCAGGTTTGCAGAACTTCTGCATTACATAATTGCTTTATCTCAGCAAATTTCAGTGGAATAGGTGCTATTCTCTTAATAAAATTAAACTAGTGACATCTGGGGAAGAAATACTGTCCAAAATGATACAATTCCAGCATAAAATCATGAAGTAAAAGCAAACCCTTTTATTATTACTTCTTGTAAGCTAGCCAGCACTATTGCTCAGGAAAACAGAAGCTACCATCCATCTGAGATGCTGTGATTAGGACTTTGGCATATGCAAGGGCTACTGCACCTTCCCCTGTGTTGCTTCATTACAGGTGTGCAGTGCATATCTATTCAAAGCAGTTTGTTATGGTGCTAAGCAATATTTCTAAGGTGGCCATCGTCAACCCCAGCCTTGAGGGGGGTTTCCAGAACTGGTGGCACTTTGCATCACATTTGCACTCACTGTGGACATCTTTTAATAGTAGCACAATACATCAGGCAGTAAAGAGTCAGGATTCATCCTCAGAGCTCTTTCATGTCATCCAGGAAGGCTCTTCTGTCACAACAGCTGAGCATCTCTCAGTCCTACAGCAGCAGAGTTTCTTGCTGTTTGCTTATGACAGGCTGTCTCTGATGGCTGCTTCTTGTCTTGCTTTGGTGAAAATCCATCTGTCACCTACTTGGAAGATGAAGCCAGAGAGGAAAGAGTGGCAGAAACACAGGAAAACAGAGCTAAGCTAGGAAATAAAACTCATTATAGCAATAAACTGTGAAGACAACAATGGGTTATTTGATAACAATAAAAATATATTGTAAACCCATAGACCAGAAGTTGTCCATATTTCAAAATGGGGAATGCTTAAATGTAGCCATTGTTAAAAATAAGTAAGTATAAAAATTAATTCTTGTCACTTTGTCTTTTATGTTGTTTTTTCATACAGTCAAAACTGATAATTGCTTCAAGAAAGATTTGGGTTTAAAAGCATGGGTTAGAAAATGTATTTGAAAACCTCTCTCTTAGAATGTATCATGATCTACAATCTGAAAAAGCATTCAGGAATAGTTGGACTCCACAGGAATTACGTAAAACCAAATGCTAGGTTTTTTTCAGCCACTGACTACAGGGAAAACCATTTGTTATTATGCAAACAAATATACGCAGGTGTAAGTGCACTCCTTGGTTTAAAGCTGCTATGAATTCTGTTGCATTTCTTTTGCTGAGATTAGAAATTGCTGGTGTAATCTTTTTAACCCTTATTCAACCAAAACTCCCAGGGATTTTTATAGAATTAAAAGACAAACTGAGATCGACCCCAATCATTTTCTCACAAAAAGCTTCTTCAGGGTTCTTCTTAGTCACAAAACTGTCATTACAAAGTTGCCCCGTCTGAGTGTCCCTCCTGGAGGCTGATATTTTGAAGGTTTTTGGCCTGTAACTCCTCTGCTTCTAATGACTTTACTCTCAATACTTTAATTGACTCAGACTCAGGGCATGACAATGACAAGGTGGAAATAGGGCCAAATGCTCAGCAACTTTTCCAGGCTTTCAAAAGAGAAATGGTTCTGTTCATTCTGAGCATAAGGTACTTTAAAGATGAAAAATCCTAAGAAATCAAAGGACTTTCTCTTACTTTCTTTCATGCAGGTTTAATATCTATTCTTAACTGGTAGTTGTTGGTTGTGTTGTTTTTTTGTTTTGTTTTGTTTAAAATTAAAGCCACATAGCTTGAAATCACCTACATTAATCACAGTGTCCAGAAAATGTAATTGTTTGAATAAAACAAGGGTTGTTTTATGATACCACTAGAAACTTACATGACTTTATTTGCATGTTATTCTCTGAATCTAATTTGCTGTAGGTTTTAAACATGGATTCAGTTCTTTGTTTTTTCAGACAATTTAATAGCCAACATCTACCATACAATAGGAATTCTCAAAGCTCTGTTATAATAGTAAAACAGGCCAAACCCGAAAACTTGCATCAAAGCCAGAATAAACAATTTTGCCAAGAGAAGGCTGCAGAAATTGTATTAACCTCAGCTGCAGTTTATGGCCAGGCTTTAGGATGGGAGAGGAATAAATTGGTGGCAGATTGATCCCAGTCTGTTCTGGACAGCGAGGAATATTGAGGGCTGCATTTGTATTGACCTGTTATACGTGGGACATCACTATGGTTTTTGTAGGGCTATAGACATGTAGGAAAAGGAGGGACTAGTCTGTTTCATCAGTCTTGCTGCCATCTTACGGCTCTGCTTTAGAGCAGATAACGTGTTCTAGTCCTCCTCTGTGGGTACATAAACATAGCATTTTAACATAGTTTAGTGGATACTGTACAGAAGAAAATACCTAATTTAATGAAAACAAACAGGAAACATTACTGGAATTTAACAGGCAGAATGAGAATCTAATTAAGTAACAACAACAACAGGCTCTAGTGTAACTATTCTCGTCTCAGTGGCATTTCTTGCCACAGATATCAGTTCCAGAAATGATAAAAGGATGTGGCAGGATAAGGAACCATCCCCCCTCTACAAGAGCAGTGATCAGTCCTTTTTCATTTGCAAAGGAAAACTTTCTGCCAGCAAGCTGGTTAAATACAATGTGTGGGACCCAGCAGTTTGTCCTGTGCATCTGTCAAGTGCTAGTGTGGTTCTGGTGCTTTTATGCTTCCTCGGGTTATCAAACAAGGACTGTTTAGTCTGGCACGAGGGAGTCTGTGCACTTTGCAAGTATGAAGCACTAAGACAATGAACAAAGGTGTTGGACCTGATAATGTAAAGATCCTCCTGACAGATCACAGGCCAGGAATAAGGCGGATGTGACAGCTGTAGCATAGGCTTTTTTATATGCTATCTTCATTAACACCTATAAAAAATGTTAATGCAAAAGCCTATGGGAAAAAAATATTGTTCCACAACAGAGGGACATTCTTCCCAAATAGAATTCTAGCAAAAGGCTGCCACATTATTCAAATCCACATAAGCTCAGATTTTAGCATCAGTGCTAGATATAAGTGATCTGCAGATACAGTTGTACAATCTCTGCAAAGGACCACATTTAATCCACAAAAAAGCAAAACAATGACAAACTGCTCTTTCTGCCTGCAGGGGAATGTTACTAATGCCCGGATGCTCTGGCAGGCAGAAATTCTGTGCTTATCCTTTGTGTTAATGAGCATCTTTTTTGCTGTAACTCAAGAGCTACATTTCCAGGGAGACCATCTCAGGTGAACCCATAGAGCATTTGCCCTAACCTACCAATGCACAGGCAAAGTAGCTCTCAAGAGGCTGCTTATCTGGTCACACCCATTTCACTCTCTATGTTGGTAAATCTCCAGGTCATCCTATGAGCATCATCTGGTTATTGTCTATTAGGAATATGTACACGCACAGTTGTATGGATATTAATTTGTATGTAAAGTACATATATCTGAGTAACTACTGTCCATTCTATAACATAACAAAAAGACCTTCGTAACATCAGGAATATCACAATGTAATAAAAGCCTATGCTCTTCAAGTAAAACAAAAAAAGTTCCAAGTACTTGCAAAGGCTTCCATAGCAATGACTTGATACGTGTTTCAGCCACTATATTGTACATATCAGGCTTGATCGGTAGTCGTTGCTGTCACAGCTGAGGAATTGGGAAGGGTGAAATCTGACAGCAAAGGAGTCAGAATGGAGCAATTACAGAAAATTTTCAAAATATATGCAAAAAATAGATTAAGAGCTACCACAGATGTGTGACATGCTGAAATGAATGAAAGATCACCACAGTGACCTAAAAAGGATATATAATCCTATTTTACTATTCTAAATGCCTTTGTGAAGCAATGCCCAAAATTTCAGTGTAACATGGTCACAAACATCATTGATTTCAAAACTTGAAAAATGAGATCATTAGTCCTCTGGAAGCTGTGGAGGAAATGTACGACAGGGTTGGAGACCTTTATGCAAATGTTTCTGAATGCCTGTTCTATCCTATATTTGGGGGTGTGGGGTTTAATTATGAGCAGGATCAAAGACATCTTGAAAAGAGCTATTCCTGTTTTATGTCTATGCAACTCCATCTACATTAATTATATCTCAAGATCACAGAAGTTAGTTATGAGCAGTAATGATAGTGATGCAAATTATATTGTGGCATTGGTAGGACATTTCACCTCCAGCAGAGGCAGGATGGATTACCTTTCTCTGTGGCCTTTAACTGGGGTATATAGCTTTCTAGAGACCCTTTCACTGTGGCATAAGTGCAAAACTCTCTCAATTAAAAAAAGCTTGTTGTCAAAATATTGC
This sequence comes from Strix aluco, assembly GCF_031877795.1. Lineage (NCBI taxonomy): Eukaryota > Metazoa > Chordata > Aves > Strigiformes > Strigidae > Strix > Strix aluco. The sequence continues at coordinate 90,102,725 of NC_133931.1, read as the reverse complement.
TTTCATATTTGTGATGGGACTCTAATGTAAATATATTTGGGGTTAAATTCTCCATGTTTAAAACATCAGCATTGTTCTGTCAACTTCAGTGAAGGATGTGTACCAGAGAATTTGATCTTCATAGGAGAGCCATTTTAAGTGTTGTCAGATTTCCAAAGGATTTCACTGGGTTTTTTTGTAGGTAATGGAACTGGTTATTTCTCTTCTGGGTGACATTCCATTCTGCCTGAAGCTTTCTTTTATTCTAGATTGGTCAAAAGCAACATTTCCAAAAGTTTCTGGGAAAATATTCTCTCAATTTTTCAGTCTTTTGGCCACTTTTTTTTCAAGTATTTCCAATAGATTTTGTGAGTCCTGTTCCATTTTTCTAATTTCCTTTTTACTGAAGTTACATTATTTTTGAAAATTGTTAAATATTGCTGTAATATTTCCTGCATTTATTACAGTCCTGATAAGAAGCGTGCATTTACCTTAGCTGTAAAGAACAATACATTTTCTTAAGGGAAGTTAATTTTGGTATGAAAAAGAAGTTTGCTGAGTTGAACTCTCGCTTTGTATTTTCCAAGCTTACTCCTTTCATGTATGCTTTTCCAAAGGTGGATAAAGAATATCTTGTGAAAAGGAAAAGTGCGCAGATACTTAGACAGAAGGAACTTTGAATGTGAGGGAAGGTAAAAATCTCAGTAGGTAGGAGACCTATAGAGCAAAAGGATAACTATGGGGAAAAGGAGCAAATGGTCATCTTTCCCTATACCTTCGTCTAATCCCTGAGGCAGAAGGATCTACCTGCCTTTGTTACACAGTAGGACTGATAACGCAAAGGACAAATATTCTTTTCTGCTGTTACGTCTTTATAGGTCTCTTCCTGCTGTGCTTAAGTGGCACAAGCTTCCACAGTTTTCTTTTGTAAGGATGAAATAATCAGTCCCTGACAGGGTAGAATCAAGAGACAGGGCAGGTAAGGTAGCATTTACCTCACACCTCCCAAAATACATATGGATCTTCTTCCAGGCAAAAAAGTAAAAGTCCATTTCTTAAATCTGTAGCAGGTTACTGCTGGTTTATATAAAGGTAGTCAAAGGGTTAGTAGATGATACCTGGTGCAAATCTGATGAGAATAACTCCACTTAGAAGATGCCTCCTGTCTTGCAATGATTGTGTAGACAAACTGAAGGGAATCACAGGAAATGCATGTAGAGCTGCAACTTTGGTAATTGTTTAGAGGGGGGAAAAATACCAAATATATGCAAGAGTGTCAGAGTGTTCTTGAATACAGTGCAGTCTGCCAAGAAAGAAAGTAAGATATATGACCTTGGTTGCAGGGCAAGAGAAATCAGAAACTTGCAATGAAAACAGAATATTGAATTAGAATGCTAGGTTAATGGTGGTAAGAATTATTATAAAAGGATGTGATAAGCCAGAACAGCCATGGGCCAAATCAGTCATTTTCCATCCATGTACAGCTTGTTTGAATGTAGTAGGGTTACATATCCACATTTCCAGGCTGAACTTAATCTAATATCCTTCAGAGTTGATGATGAGTAGGAGGTTGAAGAAAGAAAAGAAGTGAGAGCCCATCTGCAGTTATGTAATAACACATGAACATGATCTCACATCTGTCCAGTGGTATACTGAGGAAATGTGTTTGCGTGTACTCAGATGACTTTTTGAAGGGGACTCAAATTCTGAATTAACACGAAGCTACTCTGATTTGCCTTCTCATTTGTCTCACAGAAATTATCTGAAGAAGTGATAAAGCATCAAATCAAGAGTCACTTGATCATCAATATTGAAAAATAATTAATTGCTAGTGCAACAATACTTAATACTAGTGAAGAAACCTTCATACTAGTTGTATCTTGGGAGGACAGAACTAAACCAACTGTTTTTTAAATTGTGTATCATGGTCTTAAAATGCATTTGATGAACTCAGGTGAAGAAATATTCTATTTCTCTTTTGCTTTAACCTCACTAGCCTTTTATTTGTATTAGACTTTTTTTTTTTTTTTCTGAAAATATTTGGTTTTCTTCCTAATTTTATCCGTATTTTAAAAAACCCCAAAGTTGGTAGTTTCAAATACACATGTACAGTGTATCCATACTAATATTTTCAAATATGGTAAATCATGGAAAACTGCTAACTCAAGAGGCAAAACTTTAGCACTAAATATCTACAGGTTTTAATTAAGAAATTCCGAAACCTGATAAGCAGATAGCAAGAATTAAACGTAACCCTGTCAGAAGCCAGATGAACTTGGAAACTGGAAATTCATATATTACCTTTAAAAAGATCTACCTAGGACTGGCACTACTGCATTGAAAATGGTGCTTGTTGAGTCTCCAGTATTTAGAGTTTTGATATTACTTTGTCAAAACTGATTGACTGAGACTTGGATTGCCTTCAACCCTGGCTCCTTGCCTTCTTTACATGAGTTTCAAATAGGTTTGTTAGCTGGACCTCATATTACAGGTGAAATTCATTCAGGCTTCTCTTTTTAGTCTCTTTTGTAAAAAGCTTAATATTTTGTATTTTGTTTGGGCTTTCTTAAGACTAATGTGAAAGGGAGGCTTCTGCTGACCCTTTGTGCAGATCTGAACTTTGTCCTAGAGACAGACATAGAAAAATTCTGATTTCTGGAACACATTTGTCTTTCTGGTCTGTGAGGACTGCCAAGGTGCTGAACCTTCAGATGATCTGCTCCCAGGCCTTCCCTTGGAACAGTTTGAGAAGGATGTGTATTAGAAGAAAAGGACTTCACAGCACTATTTTTTTCTTTTATGGATGTTAATATGACTGAAGACGTTTTTGTGAGGTAGTTACATTTTAAGGTGCATTAGGTGCTTTGTTGCCCCTTTTTATGTATCCACTGCTCATTTTAATATTTTCTAAGAGCATCTGTAGTATGTGATAGGTGTTAATGTCACTTATAAAATTAAATTAACTAGGATGTTCTGAAATTGTCTTTAAAGGTCAAATTGTAATCATCTTACCCAAAGTAGTACTTTTACTCAGGGCTAGGTCTAGGTAAATCGATAGCACTATAGAAGAAATAAGGTTAGATACATAAAAGGACTTTGGCACCACATACCCTCAAAAATGTACTTATTGGTGCCTAAATTCACAAGTTTAGATTCTCAGAATTCTTGTTTGTTTCCTGACGAACTTGGAGACATAAAAAATTTTACTCCTGTACTATCTAAAATTTTCCACCAGTATGATTTCACAGAAACATAGAGATCTGCTTCTGAGTGGTCAGAATACTTGATAATATGGAACATACAGGTGTATGTATGTTTCTTTCTTGTATTTCCCCAGCTAAATAAACTACATGATCCTCTACTTAAGTCACAAAACTGAATCCCAAAGATATTCCTAAAATATCTGGAGCAGAGGCAAGTGCTCCAGTCATCATCCCTGTGAGTACTCTGAAGTATAGCTTGCAAAGTTTTTCCTATCAACTGTTATGTTTGATATAAACCCTCAAAGTTGCTCAAAGCAAGGACTGAAACCTCTCCAGAGATAATAACCATAATCCATGGTGCCACATTACACTGACCTAATGTTTGTGTACCTCCTTTTTAAGCAAAGTAGAAAGCAATCAGTAGAAGGCTTGAGAAAGACCCACACCAATGCATCTGAGAGTTCAGACCACTCATCTGAAAGATACGTACATATGAGGAAGGATCAGAATGGAAATTTGGAACTTGTTCCTTCTTTACTCCAAGCAATTGCTATAACCATTAACTACTGGGTGTCATGGGGCTGCTGTAGGAATGGAGTGATCCACCATACAAACCACTTGTGACTGAAAGTCACAAATATGGAGTTGGGCAGCTCCAAGCAATCTAACATTAGATGTTTACTTTTGATAAATCTTAACAGTGATTCTCTGATCACTACTGGTTTCTGTTGCTCTCCTCAGGGTTTAATTCCTCCCAAGAACTGTGTTGGAAGAGATCTGGTTTATGGGTAGGAAACCTCTAGGCAGCAGTGGTCCTTAGAGTTTGGCTGATTGTTCAGAGAAGTTCTTGGAACAGCATAGATAGCATCAGTAAAGTAATGTCCGAACTAGGTATGAATGGGCTAGCACACCTCCTGGAAGCCATGAAGGTGCACTGTTGACTTTAATATGCTCTAGTAAAAAGCAATACATGTAGGGCTTAGGTGGGAAAGAGGGAAGGGTGCCAAGCTAAGAGGGTTACCCTGAGTTTAGTTCAGGAGTTTAGCTGTCCGATTGACTTCTGAAGGTGAGTCTGAGGTTTTTACATCACCTGTTGCTTGAGTTTTTTAAGTCATCTGCTGCTTTTGGAAATCCTGCTGGGAATGCCTCTCTTTTTGTGTACACCTCAACACACCATGATTTTGATCGAAACAGCCTCCAGTACATCTTCTAACATAGTGGTGAATTTTGCTGCACTGCCTTGTGCATTGTGCACACATGCTGGCCCAGAGCCTCTGTCTTGGCAGCTCATCCCAAGAGTGGTACAGGGAACCGACAGGCATATAGTGTGGATGATCACAGCTAGGGATATCCTAGCAGCCTTTTTCGTTCCTTTCTAGTGCAGAAATAACATTGTGGAAACGAACTGGAAGGCTTTCCAGTAAAACAGCAGGCAGGTTTTAAATCATGCATTTGAGCATGCGTTGCCACTCAGCTATGACTGAACCTATCAGGATACCACTCCTTGATCTTGTGTGGCTTCCACTCTTAGTTGTTTGTTTCAGTAGATTTTTTAAGTCTAGAGAGAGACAAAGACAAGTACTTGCTTGTGAGGACACAATGTATTAAGGCAGTCATTTTTCATTTTTAATAACTACCCTTCAGCTGCTGGGTGCATCATTTAGCTCTTTGTTCTCAATGTCATTCACTGAACTGTCAGCATTTGTCATTTGCTGTGCACACAACCCTGTTGCAGATGTTAGTGTTTCTCTTAATGCCCAGCTTTGATACTTGAAAAGGATGTCTTCTTCCCTGCTTTCTCATGCCTTTGCATGATCAGAGAGGTAAACCCTGAAGTCACCAAGTGTATACAAAGTTCCTGCTTCAGCATCTCTTTTTGAGACCATAGATGTAACTGAATAAAACCTCTGCTACAAATATTTCCAAGATTGGGAAGAGTCTAGACCAAGACCCCTTCTCAGCCTTCCTTGTGCAAATGTCCAGAGCCAATCTGTTTTCTCTCAATGCACTGAAGCTTTAAACCATCTCTCTGTGAGCCCAGTTGGGGTTTCCAAGCACAATTTTCTTATCCTTTCCATGTCTAAATACTAGTCTGATCTATGGGCTTGATATGACAGCAGTATTTGGCCCTCACAAGGAAATTTAGGACATAAGCAAGCTGTTTTGCACAGTCTTACCCACATTTCTCAAAAGGAGAGAAATCTGGCTGGACCCCTGTATGTCTGTAGCACTGCTGTGTGGAAGGCATGTCTTCTGTGTGCTTATTTGCATTCCAGAGCCCTTTCTGCAGCAGAGCAGGGGATAGGATCTACTGTCCTTTGGTCTGCTCCTCAAAGTAAAGAGGTAAAATAATAATTTCTCATTTATTAAAAAATCCCCAAACCACCCCCCCAAAAACAAACAAAAGGAAAAGCAATATGAAGGATACTTGGTGCAATATGCAATGTTCCTGACTCTGCCACCATGTCACTGTGAGTCCTCAGACAAGCTACATACTTTCTTTTCCCAACATACAAAAACATGGCAATGATGTCTGTAAATCTCCTTGAGACCCGTGAGTGAAAAATGCTAACTGTACGCTGACTATTCTTTTTTTGCTACTGTGAGAGATAGAAAGGAACAATGTGCCAAGAAAACTTTGACAAACCATTTGTTGCCTGCTGTGTTCTCTATCTCTGCTTGTCCTCACTATATAATTACTTTCTAAGTCTTAAGTCTCTGGATATACTTTGCTGCTTGTTGCTGTGTATCGTATTCATTGTATATCAAGCCCAGTGGAGCTCTCATCCCTAATAGGTGTTCTAGTGAGCCAAATGAGATGGAGAACAAGACACCTTCTGGAGAAAAGGCTATGGGAAGAAAAAAAAAATGTTAACACACTGCAGCTTCTGGTGTGTATCTAATCTAAAATTTCTGGGACACTTCATCTAGTCAATTTCTTCTGCCCTGCTATTAGCCGGTGACATTATAAACCCTTCTGCTGTCACCAGATTGGCCTGAAAAGTGCTCTCTGTCATTTATGGGAGAGGTTTTATGGAGAAAGAAGAGAGGACTGGTTAGTTAGGTAATAGTTCAGGGCCGTCTAAATAGGCAAGGAGAATGACAACTGCTACTTACTATCTAATACAGATTGTTCTGTTTGCGTCTGCTGTTGCTCCTGCAACTGCTGGTTATTTCTTTGCATTCTTCATGGATGGTTTAAATAGGGGGAAATAATTCTAATCAGCACATGAATGACAGCACAGGGAAACTGTTTGCATTTTGTAGATTCGTATCTATATGCCAATATACGGTGCATTTCCTGATATTCAGAAACTTCACTGCAGATTATTACTGGCTGAAAATGGGAAAAGTGTTTTCCAGAAAATTTCTGAATATAGTAGTAATTTTAATCAAATTTCATCTTAACCACAAGGATTTGTTTTGTTTGATTTTTTTTAAAGATGTTGATCAGAAAGCTACTGTAACAAACAGTCAGTAAATCATGAAATATTAACTTTTTTTGACATGTTCTACCCAGGCCTAGAACGCACTGACTTCTGGTTGCATTTCCCAAAGCTAGTACTGAACCTAGAACCCAACTATTAAGTTATCTGACTGGTGTGTTTGGAGTATAATATGAACAACAGCAGGCACTGAAGGAGGAAACTAATTACTCATTTCAATAAAGAACAGTTTTGCAGATTCCAGTAGAAGAAAGAATGGCAGTAACCCTCACTAGTGTAAAACAGTGGCCAGTGTCAACAAAATGAGTGGGATTCTGTCTTTTCCCTCTGCTGCCTTTTGTCCCCAGAAGGGTTTCTTGTCATTTCAGCAGTGGCTGACAGGAGTCAGTTGAGTGCTGACACATATTGTGGCACCTGTAAGCATTTTTGACATAATTGACATAGTCCTGCAGGGTTTTGACAAGTTTGTCAATCTAATGCATGGGCAACTGAGCTTTAAAACCTATACTAAAGGTCATGTAAGTTGTGCAATGGAGGATAAAAAATTGTAGTAACCAAATAATAGTTTCTGACTTACTCTGCTTGCCTGAGAAACATCAAGGGTGGGGAGCACTTTACAACCTCTCCCCTCCAATATCACTTATGGCACTTAATGGGAAGGGGGAACCTCTGAAGAATTTTTTTTTTCTGTTTTTTTTTTTTAATAGGCAAAATTTGAGAAACCTTTAGCAGGGAATGGCCCTGCTTAGTTTAGTGCAACTGCAAGTGTCTTCTTATAAAAACAGTTTATGAAAGAAAATTACTTGCCATAGCAATAAAACATCTGTAGTTTGCTATAGCCACATATATAACCTCGAGGTTATAAACGAATAAAAATACTTGGTTTTAAAAATTCATGTACCTTTAACCAAAATAGTTTTACTTTGCAGACAATGTATAGAGCAAGCCAAATGGCTTGTACTAACAGTTAAGTTATAGCAAGCAGACAAGGTATCCACAGATCAGCTGAGCTTTTGTAGCTGTGTAAACAACTAAATTTCATCTCAGAGATTGAGCAGACTGAAAACTTACCCACTGAAGAGTCACCACTGCTCAGCTGACAAGCAGTACTCTCTTAGATTGCTGCAACTCAATCATGGTTCACATCATGGTGGAGCAGTAAGACCTATCAGAACACTCAGGATTTTTTTTTTTTTAAGTCCTGTCCCATAAGTAGATCTTACAATATTTGAAATTTGTCTTACATAAGAACTCCATAACTGCACCTTTAACAGTGCCTTCCAAAGGTCAGAGGCATACTGGCTAGGGACAGCATATATTAATCCTACTTTAGGGAAATGCTAGCATTTCTTCGATTGCAGTTCCACACTCGTGTTTAAGTGGTCCAAAACACAGAGGACTGCATTTAACTCCTTGACAAGACAATGAGTCTATGGACTGACCTCATTGAGACTGGGATATTGACTGTGGTGGGGTTTTGTACTCAAATGGCAAAATAAACATCCAATCAATAATATGTTTTCAGAGCAAACCGCAAAGTGTTACACTAATTTTATCAGAGTCATCAGATCAGTAGCAATAACAACCTGAATAATTTTTACAGAATTAGAATTGCTTAATTGCAGTTAATGACCATTTGCCAAGCACATATTATTATGGACTATACCAAAAAAGCTTTAGCAATGGAGAGGGGAGAGGGACTAGAAGAGGAGAACCTAAAACTAATATTCTGTGACTAGACTCCTGGGCTTACTTAACTGCTTTTCCAGTTGCATAAAACTGATGTATTTTCCTTTCAGGGAAAGGTAATATTTGTGATGCAGAAGGCAATTTTCAAGCTGTCTGTGAGGAACTCTGGCCTCCTATTAAGATATCTAAGCAAAACCTCTTGCTTTGTACACACTGCCCTGTACTGCACTTCCCTCTGGCTCCATGGTCATCTGGGGGTCATCGCACAGGTGGTTTACTTGACCGCATTCCTGAAGCCTGGATTCTGCTTTAAACTAAGATGTTAATGAGCTGTTATTGACTCTTCACCAATAGGAGATAGCAAGAGGATTTTTTTCTCTGTTTCTGCATAGAACTGGCAAATAAGAGATTTTGTAAGATTCAGTTGCTGAAAGAAGGAAGGGCTGAGATATATGTAGTGTATTTTTATGTAAAATGCCACTATTGATAGAAGAAAATCAGATAGCCTTGATGATATTTGCAATTAAACAAACAGCTAAATTGACCCATTGAGAGTTTTTCTGTCCATTTGGAAATTCAAACCTGTATCTACATTCCCAAGAAAGATTGCACTTTTGTAATGTATCAGACCAGAACCCTTGATCCACACAAGGCTGAACTCACTGGTATCTAAAAAACAGATCACATCAGAATTTCTGGGGGCCTTAGATTGTTCTCTGTAAAAATGAGAAAACACCACACAAACCTACAACTTTCATATTTATTTGTTGAAGTATATAAGTACCAAGTTTTAAAATATCTGTTCTCTCAGGTATTATGAAAATTTTCTCTTGCTTTTCAGTTTGAGGTGGAAATATTATGTATGTGTCTTTATATACAATATTGAGTTTATTGCTGTTTGAGGGCTTTAGAATCTCAGAGGCACAAACCAGACCTTCTGAAGTGCAGTAACTCTAGTAATTTTCATGCACTTTAATAGCTGTAAACTAGAAACTATTTTTGCTGTTCTCTTTCCCTTTCACTTTTATGTTTTTAATCGCATTTTCCATTCATGCCACTCCAGGCGATATGACTCATGTTTCATCTGTTAGATTTGAACAAAATATTTGCTTTTTTATTGTTATGCAGATCATTGATATAATTCTGTCATATCTCCACTGATAATTCAAAAGACATTAGGGGACTGAATGTAAGGATAAACTAACATTTACTTTACATCAGCTCCCCATGAAGACAATCAATTGGGCAGCAAATGAGAAATTGTTTGTTAGTCTGCAGCAGTCTTAGAAGTAAATATACTGATTCTTTTAAAATGTTATAAACGTTGCATGTATAACCTCCTAGGGCAAAAACCTTTAAATAATTGACAACTGCAATGATGTTTTTTCTTTCCACCTCTTGTAAATATTCAGGTCGTCTGGAACATTAAGATATTATTAGGGAATTTCACCTGAATATCATTGAACTTCAACTTGCCACTTTTAAAATTGAATGCTGTGGAAACAAAATAAAAATGGTGAATAATTTCAGTTTTTTCAAATACTACTGTGCAGACATCTATGAAACCTCTATATGGAACTAGAATATTGTCTATTCATTCTTGTGTTTGTAAAGTGTATTGGGAGCATAAATGGTTGGGATAAAACCACAGATTAAATAGCTGCATATTTAGTAAGCACCTTCCACTTTACAGGCTGAATTAGGGAGGGGTTTGCTTGGAAAAAACACTATGTTATCGTGTAATTAGAGATATTGAATATGAGCAATAGGGAACATAGTATGGGGACACTGGAGGGGCTTTTCACGAGGCCAGCCTGGAGCTAATAAGCATTTTGCGACCAAGCTGATTCTTGCAGAACTTCTCTTATGCCCATTTACCTCAGCTGAGCAGTTTTGTGCAATGAGCTTTCTCAGGTCTCTGAGGATGGAGGAACATGACATGAAGATAGTGGAGTAGCCAATTTCAAGACTTTGGTTGGCTTTATGAGCCCAGCTTCTGTTCTAGCCACAGCTGGTGATAAGCAGAGTTGGTTGCTTTCTGTGGATCCCACCTCCTCTGCTCTGGGATAGAGCAGGTTGATGCTGAAGCATCCAGGCTAGCTCCGAATGCCCTTTCGCTCATACAGCTCTCTGCTTCAGCTAGTACTCCTAGGTATTATTAATTCCTGGAGATGGCCATTGTAATTATCTGGGAACCTGTAGTACATCTGAACACATGCTGTATGTGACATCCACAGATAACTGACACTTGTCTCCAGTTTTCCAGCTTGTACCTGAATGCCCATGAATTCCTGCTATGAGTGAATGGAAATGCAACTGGAAAGCAATTAGGTCCCCTGTCACGGTAAACTATGTTAAAAAACACCACCCTATGATGCAAAAATACATCCAGTGAATTTCATGTATGTCTTTTCCTGGACTGGTGGTATTCGAACCCATGTGGAAAGGAAAACGGGGAATCACTAAGTATGGACGTGCATCTGGACAGGTCTGTGGACTGGCTGCCTTTTTACACTGTTCATTGACCTGCTTTCTCTTCCCCTGTTCCTCCTCACACAAAAGACCCAGCGTAGGATAACTTTTATCTGTGCAGATAAACTGCAACGCTAAGAAGTTAAGTGATCCACCAACTATAGTGGCAGCAAGCCTTATTTTCTTATCCTTTAACTTAGCTATGCTCTTCCCTGTCCTACTTTTTTTCTCATGGTGGGAGGAGCCTACTCTTATTCCCACTTATCCTTAGAACAATAAAATCCAATGTCCCCTATGTATCTGCAACATCCTAAGCTCATTTGACGTGATGTAGCTACCACAGGATATTCATAAGCCCCCCATTGTGTTGCAAAGGGCAGAACACAGTACAGGGCAAATATATATCCTTCCAAAAACTTCTGTCACAAGGAGAGGGTTGTTTGTTCAATCAAAATCTAGGAAGTAATGTGCTGTCTTAGTCTCTCATTTCTGCTTCTGCATCTTTGAAAGCTTTTCCTCTCCACTTTTTTTCCCATGAAACTACCTTCCTCTATAGACATGACAACTAAAGGAAAAGCTATGTTTAAAACAAACAAACAATTAATATTAATCAAATATTTATGAGCATGCATGATGAATATTTATGAAAAATATCAGTGTCTGCTGAAGGTGTAAGATAATCAGTTGTAAACTCTTTGAAAATAAAAATATACAGTAACTGTTAATTTTGTGGCTAGTATTATTAAGTACCATTAAGTACCAGCTGTGTGAACATTTCAAATTATTTTTTCACTTGCAGATAGGTGGACTGAAATGATTTGTACGTTTTGCAAATTGTGTTGGCTGTAATGGTTTAGCCCCTGCCGGGGTCTGAGACCACGCGGCTGCTGCCTCTCCCCCACAAAGGGAGTGAAATACAAAGCCCCAAGACTGAAATAAGGAAAGGTTTAATACAACAGTGCAATAGCAACACAACCAACAACAACAATAACAATAACAGTAATAGTGATAGCAATGAACAGAGCAAAATATCTACCAAATACAGCAGTGAGAGGAGCAGATGTACAAAACCACGTGCACCGCGCTCCCGCGCCAGGAAATGTGACGCGCCAGGATGTGATGTCAGCATGGTATCTGAATAACCCGGCTAGAGCTCCCCCCCACTGCTGGGGAAACTTAACCCTATCCTGGTTAAACCAGGACAGTTGGCCAAGAGCAAACAGATTTTATTCCAAAATTTTCAGAAAAGTGTCTTTTTTTTTAAATTTTCAAAGCAGTTTTTTACATCAGATGTGCCAAAGTATAATTAAAATATATATATATTTGACTCAGTTTCTTTTTAGAGACACACCAAAACTAATTTCTGGTTAATACAAAATGCATATTCCCGATATATTTTTGTTTGCTTATCAAACTGAAAAATTATTACTGGAACTGAACATAGTTCACCAAATTGTAATCTTTTAGGTAAAGCTCTATTGGTGGTATTAGGATGACTCTAGTATTTCTGTGGGAAAAGGGACATTTCTTTTTCTCTTGTGTTTCTCTGCACTTCAAGATGTATCAAGAGCTCTCGAATACTGCAGATCAACTTTTAATGACAGTAGGCTAACCTAGTTAAATGCAGACTTGAATTCAAGAGCATATTTTTGATAGTGAAGGTAATTAACTTTGAAACAATTTACCTAAGCATGAAACAGATTCTTCCTATCTTGAATATACTAAGATGGGATGTCTTTCTAAAAACGTGGTTAGGGTTACCCAGAGGTTATGTGTGGAATACAAAATTCTTTTGCCCATGGAGGGAGGTCAGGCTAGATGAATTTCTGTGACTTCTTTTTTTTTCCGCTGACATTAAAATCTAGGAATCTATGAATAGGAACTATTTAATCTTTGATCTAAACACTCCTCTTTTGATTTTTTCCTTGGCTAGATAGTAAAGCTGTCAATCAAGGACAGCCTATTTTATAATTTATCACTAAACTGACATACAATCAGCTTGGGAAGATGATCCTCCACACACTGATATCAGTGTTTGGTCACAAGTTTAAGTGCCCAGTTCTGGAACATTTTCTGAGGTGGATATTGTCATGTGCCAAGTAACTTCAATGCAATCGATGGTGCTATTTATGAACCTGAAGCAAAAATCCTTGACAGCTACAGAAAGACAATGTCTGAATTTATGGAGTTTCAGGTCATACCACAAATGCATTATGATCAGACCTTAGAAACCTGGACTCAGGTGGGTTACTCTAGCATCTGTTATCTCCTGTGGTAATGTGCTAGTGTACACCAGCACTGCTGGGGTGGTTAATGCTGCATGTGCAGTCTGAACCTGGCAGTGGACAAAACCTGCTGGACTTCTGAGACCTGCTGCCCTTGTGGGTCACCTGGGCCAGCAGGAACCTGTCTTTGCACTGGGACATGCCACAGCATTCAGGAGGGACATGAGTTGTCTAGTCTAACCATCCCTTTCCCTGGGATAGAGCTGGGAGGACAGAGACAGGGACACATGCTGGGCCAGGCATGGAGCCTAGGCACAGTCAGAGCAGAGGGAGCTCTGTGCTCCGCATGGAAAATCCTTGTTGGTGTGCTGCTGGGAGCGAAGAGTGAGACCTCATCTCCAGCCTAACATTGAGGAGGCACTTGAAATGCCAATGGACTTCTGTGTCCTCTGAGTTCCCACACACTGCATGGGTGAGGTGACTTGCCAGCTGCTCTGAGCAGTTAATGAATGAGGAAAGACAGCAGAGCCAAGGTTGCACCCACCTCCCACCCCTCCCCATCCCTCCTTGCTCTGATATTTGCAGGGGGCTGCCCAGGCTTACCTCTGTGAGCTAGGGAGCTTCTACTGAGCCACATAATGGTGTGGTCTACTTGGAAAGTCAGGTACTTGTAACCATAAATGCACTATTTGGATAAGCAACGCAAGAATAGTTAATGGGTTTGGAGCTGAGTAGTATTAACAACTGATTAATTTTGTTAGTATCCTCTATATTGGCTTTTTTTAAATTTCACTAATTGCTAGGGAGCTACCATTCATCAGCTGTCTCATAGCCTGCACAGTTTACCACTTAATTGGAAAGTTGATTCACTCGTATGGTCCATACTGAGATGAAGAAAAGTATCTTGGTAGATGTATACTCATTATATAGTGTATAAGCACTATTTGTATATGTCAAAAACAGCTCTTTGGTGTCTCAAAAAATGGTCTCAAACACTAATAAAAAGTTTTCATGTTACCTTTCAACATCAGTTCAAAGAAGTCGTTGGTGTCTGCATAAAAATAAGTTTCATTGAAGAGTGACTGAATTTTAATAATCTCTTAGAGTTTAGGACTTCAGTTCCAGTTTATTCCTGTTTTATTTTCTTTCTTTCCCTCCCTCTTTAAGCACTTTCCCCCTTAATCTCTCTCTCAGTAGGAGAAAACCTGCCTCTAGGGTACAAGTAGGAGGAGCAGAGCATGAAGGATAAAGCTAAATTAGGATGTCTTGAAACACAGGAGGTCATAACCCCACATTTTTCTGAGAGCAAATTTCCTGCTATTGACTCTGTAACACTAAGGAGGATTCAAACTGATTTAATTTTCAACCCCCCCTGCCCACTCCCCCCCCTACATTTTTCTTTTTCTCTCTAGACAACAGATGTCAATGTCTTTTTAAGTTGTTGATGATTAACTGTGAACACTGTACTGTTAAAAACTCCCAGTCACATTTTTCAAAACCTTCAGAAGTGTAACTGATAAAGTGCACACCACAGCAACGAACATGATCTTACTGCAGGTTTTTTGAAGTGAGAAACTTAGTCTTCCTCTTTCCCTTCCTGCCTCATTTCAAATACATTTAAATTCCTCCTAACATGCATGCATCCATGTATTAGAGTAGCATATGTAAGGATTTATCAAATGACTGGGGTTTTTGTTTGTTTGTTTGTTTTCTAGGGCGAAAAGGGTTTGCCTGTGAATTTGCAGCACAACAATCTTCGAAGCAATAGCTTGTTGTGAAGCTGAGATCTCGCCTTGTTACTAACTTAACTTACTCAGAGCAAAGGCATAAATTCTTCGGAGTAAATCTGCACAAGCATTGCCAAGGTGGATATCCTCATATAGTTGTAAAGGCTAATAGAAATGTGAAAGAATAGTTAACCCTACATTCTTCTCATTCTGAGCTTTTCTGAATATTTCCCTCTATTAAATCTTTTTCTATTGTTGGAGTTTTATTTATTTATTTAAGGGGGAAACAAAAGTAAAGTCCTCAAAGGAAGGATAATAATTTATTTCCTTGCAATGCACATGCATCATGGAATATAGGGACTATGCATGGGGATATTCCTATGTAAAGTCATAAAATCTTATTTTTGTACCTTTTTTTCAGTATTAGTATGAAGACTGCAGTTTTGGGGTGTGTGTGTGATTTTATTTTTCCTGATTCTAGTGTGTCAATAACCTCCTCTCCTTTGTTTTTCTGGTTAAGATAGAGTTTTTTTGTTTGTTTGTCTTTTTTTTTAATTGCTCTCTTGTGTTTTTTAACCTTCCTTCACAGCAGACAAAGAAGGATTGCTGCTACCTGCTAAGGTAACAGCAATTATATTTCCTCCCCTGTTTGATTCAGAAATAATCTAGATGTTGGAGCTGTCAGAAATCTCCTGACAAGGCTGTCATTGGGCCTGTGGCAGATCAGTTAGAGCTAATGAAAAGAATTACAGGTGTGGTAATCTGTCACGAGAGCTGAGGGACTATGGTTAATGCTACTGTAAAAGGCTGGGAAAACTAGCTGGAATGTGGTCTGTCTAAACTGAGATCTTAATCTGGCAAATTCTTAAAACCTAAGTTTAACTTCATGCACCCGTGCAGGTCAGTAGGCGTGCTTGCACAGCGTGCAGAGATAAGTATTTGCATACATCTTTGCAGCTTGGTGTTGTTACAGTGTAAAGTCTTCAAAGCTGTTTGGCTTTGGGTTTTTTCCTCTCCTGTCTGCAATGCTAGTAAGCTTTGACTGGCGTAAGTTCCTTAAAAAGCTGGAAATAGTCACCATTATTGTCTAGGTAAGAATATTGACTTTTCAAAACTACAGCTGGACTGATAGTTGGGCCTTCTTTGTGGGCAGGTCAACTTAATTTCCACTCCTAGTACTGTACCCTGGTACCTTGCAGCTCACTAATGGTCTGAGAAATTCCCATGCCCATTGCTGGGTATTTTTGAGGAGAATATAGAAAATGATGGATCATGTGTGCCAGTGAATCATTTCTTCTACAGCCAGAAGCATTTCATCTAAAAGGATCCATGAGGATACCTGCAGGGCTTGCTGCTTCTCCAGTCCACCCTTGCTCCCCAGCATTCCCTTACACAGCTCAGGACACAAATAAGTATCAGTGGGATGAGAAAATTAATGTGGTAGAATACTAAACAAGTAGCCAAGAGAAGGCAGAGCTTTGCATAGGACAGAGAAAATGACAGCCCTTTAGAGTGCTCTGCTGCTATTTCAGCAGCAGGCTCTGAGTTTTCAGCTACTTCTAGGGTTTTTGTGGGTTTTTGGTGGTTTTTTTTTTTTTGTGTCTAACACAAGAAGTGGCTCAGTAATAAAAGTTTAGTCTAAGTTTTACAAAGGAAAATACATTAAAACTTACTGTTGAGGCCAGTAACTCTGGCTAAAAAGGCTACTAGCTTCATGGAAATAGAGAAGAGAGAGTAAGAATTTTAGGAAATTTTAAGCAAACAAATTAGCAAATGTTTATTTGAAATAACAGAGGAGATATGTATAATCTGTCCATACTTATTTTCTTGACATCTTTTTGCTGAGACCCACTTTTTAAAATGTAAAGGCACTCTGGGAAAAAAAAAAGCCATACAAAGCTGTTTTTAAAGAGAGTTCAAAATGAACAAAATTAATAGTTTGTTGGAGTTTTTTTGGATAAAAAAAAATTCCCACTGTACCAGTAATTAGTCTCCTCAGGATGTGTGTTATTAAGCTGGCTGCATGCTTCTTAGGTGGCCAAAAGGGAAGGCACCGTACTTTCATCCTCTTACCTAATGCAACAGATCCAAGGTATTCACCAGTCACTTATTAATGTACACCATGTTGAGGCTTAATGCTATTGTACTTGTTCTTTTTCAAGCTTCAGGCTGGTTGTACAAGAAAATACTGCAGAACAGCCTTGGGAGCAAAAGTCATAGTTAGGGATTATGTTCAAGCATTAAAGAAATTCTAAAAACTCTTTTGTTGTTTTCAAGTTTTTTTGTTAATAAAGGACTGTTTTATTGGTTATACACTTGCAAGTAAATTTCTCAGTCATCTTTAGAAAAGCTGGTTTCAGCCACCTACACATCTCAGAAGAAAAAGTAAACTAGGCTGAATTTTACCTGCTTTTCATATATCACTGTGATGTCAAAGCAGCTGTTTATTCCTTAATGTGCCCTTCATTTTCCTACTGAAACAGCTTAAAACAATCTAAATTATTTTTCTTAGTTGGGAGGTGCCTAACACAGCAAATAGTCCACTCCTGAATAAAGCCTAGAAAGGCATCTCTGATTTTTTCATGATCTTGTACATCAAGAATGGCTATTAAACACAGTCAGTTCTTCCAAAATGGAGGGAGGAGGGGAGGAAACCTCTCTGTGTAAAGGTTAGAGAGGGACAGAAGATATATTTTCCATGATGTCAGTGGACAGAAATGAAAAAGCAAAGAGTGAGAAATAAGAGCTCACTAAAAAAAATGGAAAATATCAAAACAATATTTTTTCCATTACAAAATGTTTCTGTTTTGGAAAAATGCTGCATTTGTTAAAGACCATTTTGCTCTACTCTTTCAGCCAGCTCTGGAAAAGATGCACTTCTCCAGTCTGGTGCGTGTGTGAAAATGCAAAGGCTTCTGGTTTGAACGTTTAGTATTCATTTGGGCAGAGAAGAGGCTGGATAAGGAACAGGGTATTTGTTGTTCCTGACACAGTGGTTGGTCCATCTCCTGTTTGGCACAGAAATAGTCCTTGGCTGAGAGAATGCACAAAAGCACATTACTGGGCACCTCTGTGGTGGCTGGCCAGGAGCCCGTTCACCATCCATACGCAAGGACTGCCACTGAATAAAAATGGGAAAGTGGGGAGGCTCCTCCACTGGGCAGAGAGCTCCATGGTGCTGACCCTTCCTCTTCCTCAGCTTGCACCAGGCTGAAGGTATGACAGTTCCATCATGCCTGGCAGCTTCTCTTCATTGTTTTTAACCAGCTGTGTCTGTCCTGCCAAAAACTGGAGGTAGAGCGATTAGGAGAATCAAAATGGATGGTTTGTAACATAGAGAGCTTGGACTGTTATGTCTGTACAGCTCTGGGTAATTCTGGATGTATCTTTGGAGGGTGGCGTAATAAACAAACCTGGTGTGGTATTAGGCACATTTTCACACCAATCCTTATGACTATTATTATTATTATCATGCTATTGATATATTATAAAAGTAAGTACATTTAATCAGCTCAAAAATACCTGTTATCTTAACTAAAATCACACTGCAAACATACTTTAAAGGTGTACCCCTGTAAATGTTTTTGTCTGATCATTACCTCACAAGACCCCATGAGAAAAATTTGCAGGATTATACTCTAAAAGATTATAAATAAACAGTGGCCCCAATGATGTATTTATAATCTGCACAATATATTTTTAATATATTAAACATTAAATGAAATAGGTTAGAAGCCTATGTTGATAGATTGATTCACTTGGGTGGTTTTGAAGAAGTGTGCATTAGCTTGCCTTTTGAGACTTAGATAGCTGTCTTTTCCCCAACTCTATTCATTCCTGTAGAAGCACAATATTCCAATTACAGGAAGGCCTTAGGACAGGGGGCTGTGCGTGTGTGTGGCTAATTTTTGTGGACACATAGAATTGATGAGTACTTGTGCTTGCCTGAATGAAACCAGATTCAGGGAACAAATATCTGCTACACATGTATCTTCCATGGGACGAATAACTTGTATCAGCATTCCTATATAAATGTTAATAATGTGTCTGATGTGATTGCTATCAAGCAGTTTTTGTGCTGTGCCACAACCTCAACCACAAGAGTCTGCTAAATGAAGTCTAAACTGTCTTCTTTTTTTCCAGGTTGAAGTTATTACTATTTACTTTTTTTGGCTATGAAGTGACAAAAAAGTTGAGACTTTTTGAACTATGGTGAACATCTCTATTTCATAGACTCATAATTCATGAACTCCTTGTCTGATTTACTGCAAATTTTGTAGAAAAATCCTACCTCAGCTTGAGACCTAGACTACAAATCTTGAGGCCAATATGATTTGTGAATCTGGAATTTAGAACTGGGGATAGGAGCCAAATTTTGTCTTATAATAAAAATCCATGTTGTAGCCTTAATTAGGGGACTTTTCCTGTTCCTTAATATATCTTTCCCAGCCCTTCATGCCTCAAAATACAGACATATGAGTAATGAATAATCCTTTTTGTATCTGGTGCCCATTTAAAGATCGTCAAGTGAAGCAAAGTGATGGAGCTCCACAGAGATCAGCACACCTGATTTACATGATCTTCACTGTCAACTCAGTATTGAGGAATAATGTATAGTCATAATGTGCTCCATGTTTTGCAGAATTCTCATCTTTACAGCAAACAGAATACCTTTTAAAAGGGGAAACTATCAATATACTCCAAATTGTTGTTTGCATAAAGCCATGTGAAAGACCTCAGTGGAAATACATTTCTTGCACTTTCTCTTGAAGCAGAACTGTAGGGGGGAAGATGATATGGAGAGATGCATCATGAATCTTTCCGCTGTTTCATAGGAAATGTTTTCTTCCTTGCTGAGTTACAGCCATTTTGTTCAAATCTTGTAGTTTGTGTTCCGTCGTTTTATCAGCTTTCTTGAGTATGTTAGCTTCCACTTTAACACAGTGGCTTTTATAAGTGAGATGAATAGCTCACTGCTTCGTTGTTGTGTCCTGGGGCATCTTCCAAATATAATTATCAAATGTGAATGTAATGGCTTTTTATTTTTCCTGCACCAGGTCCAAAGAATGATTATTTCAGCATAGGGTACTGTATCAGTTTATTACAATGTCAGATGCCAGTCTTTTGTTTGAGACCTGGAACCACTTATTTTTCTAATAAAATATTGTACACTATTTGCAACTTCAATATTCTCAGCTTTAGTAATGAATGAAAAACACAATCAAAGCAAGAGTGTTTCAATATATCAAACTCATTCCCGTCATTATCAGAATATGGTAAGATGGAGAAGACAATTTCACCCCGGAGAAATCACTGTAACCTATACACAGCATAGAATTAAGTAATAAAGAGCAAGTGGATGTACATGATATTTGATTTCTAGATAGATGGTGAATGTGTTCAGCTCTCCCATCTGCCCAGAAATGAAATGCTTTACCAATGAGTGGTGTTTTACTGCTATTCCAATACGGCTTTTCTGCATGATTCTTTCTTCACATGAAATAAATGTCCTTTATGGAATTTAAAACTTTCCCCCCAGACTTATTTGGATCTTACTTTTTTTTTGTTTGGTTGTTTTTGTTGGGTTTTTTTTTTTTTTTTTTGGTAAGTCTGCTGATTATTCACCATAGGAGACTTCTTCCAGAAGTGTCAGAGGAGTCCAAGGGAATTAGGTACCTCAATCCTACCAATTTTCAGTAAGAATGTGGTGTATGATCAAAGGAATTGATCTCTGTAATCCGCTTTGAAAGTAGGAGTTTCTCTCATTATTTAATTCAAAATGAGAATTATAATATCAAGAATATGCAAGCATTGCTCACAAAATAATCCTTTCAGAGAGGAACTCATATGAAGGGAGCTAGTCATGGTAGGAATGGTATTTCATCCATCCCAGTTTGGTGTTCAGACCAGCATATGGTTAATCAGCTAATCCACCTAATGGACAATCATAGTCTTGGAATTAAACCAACCATTAAAGGATGTATGGAGCAGAAGAAAGTTAAAATTGCTTCATCTTTCCTCCCACTTATAAAACACCTGCTTAGTTTGTTTTCCCTGTTCAAGAGATGAAGAGAATGGTTTGGTTTCTATGCTGCAAAGAACCACTTTCACAGGAACTGCCTACATCTAAGATGCTTTATTTTCAAAGGCTTATTTAAGTTTCCGTATGGTTCATTTTTCAGGAATGTGCTTAGTTCCTTAAATGGCACAGTAAAAGCTTCTGTGTTGACAGGAAGCCTTTTCCAAAGGTTAATTATTTTATGAGAAAAGAAATTACTCCTATATTGCCTGTTAACCTTTGTTTTTTTCTTTTTTTTTTTTTTTTTTTTTAATTATTTCCTTCAGTTATGTGACTTCTTGGGAGTCACAAGATCTTTTTTCACTCTCTAATTTAGCTTATCTCTTAAATATTTTTCTCAAATCTGAACCTTATCTTGTTAATCTTGTTTGTTCTAGAGAGAATAGATTAAATTCCTTTAACTGTCCACTTTATTAAATTCTTGGTATAATTTATTAGGCTAACAAAATCAGACAAGTAGGAAATTTAATTGCTTAAAAGTACATAAGCCATTGCTACTGCAGAATTTCTCATAAATGTGTTACAGTTATGAAAGATAATTAAAATGAAAATTGTTTTCTTTTAATTAGATTTTCATAATGAGCATTTTTCACTACTAAAATAATTACATTTTCAAATTATACACTTTTATTTATAGATATTAACTGTATAAGGTCCTTACCTTCTCCCCAGAAAAGGAATATCTGATTTTGTTTCAATGTAATGTGCCTCCATTTTCACCAGCCTCGGTAAGGTAGAAAAGTATGCTGATTCCCATTCCACAGGTGAGAGATGGAGGCAAGGTGCATTAAAGAAGGTGTTTGCTCTACCTCCTTGGTGCTATTGCAGGTGTTTTGCTGGGATCCAAACTGCCTGAAAATAGGAGGTAGATTCTTTCAGTAGCTGCTGAAATAGGATCTTGGGGCTCTTGTAGCGTCCAAAATGGGGGTCCCAGTTACCCTGGATTAGATCCCTAAGCAGAATGAATATCCTTATTGTCCAAGATAGCACACAAAGTCTTTAGCTGATCAAAAAAAATACTTCCTCGGATTTGGTGAACAGGCTTTTTGTGGTACTCTAGTCTGGTACAATGTTGGCAGTTCTCAGTGGTTTGTCTACAAGGCTACAATCATGGGCTTTTAAGAGTGTTAGTCACACCCAGTTACAAAGAGCTGGAAAGAACCTCCAGGTGCCTGACTCGCATTTTGAAGGCAGCCATTGTACCAATTTCAAAGACATATTCTCCCCCTTGTTTTACACGAAGCCAAGTACATGCCGGGATATGACTTTAGGGAGTGGAGTTGGCAGATATGATTAAGAAAACTGACAACGTATACCTCAGTACTGAATCTCTGTATTTGACTCAAGGAGAACCCAATAATTGGAAACACTCATCTTGTCATCAGCTTTATAAATTCAAGTGTTTAGTGTTTCACGCTTCACCATCTTCTCCAGCACTATCAGGCACAGGTTATTTTTATAGTTGTTGTCCATCACAATAAGACAGCAGCAGAATTCCTGGTGAGCATACTGTACAATCAAGAGCTAATCTTCAGTCATTTACAAAAGCTGGAGGTCATTGAAAAACAGGCCTTGTTGCAGATGATTTAGGTTAGAGGGATCCTAATATGCCTTGCATTTTCTGTTCTTTATGACATATTGTGGTGGTGGTGTTTTATTGGCTTTTATTCTACCGTTCCAGGCCCAGGTGTATTTTCAGTTGCAATTTTTTTCTTTCTTTTTTTTTTTTTTTTGTTATTTTTATACTCTTCCTATTCCCTGAATATTAAAAGGTGTGTTTTGACTTTGCCTACCTCTTGTTACTAATGATGAGAGAAACTTTCTGAATAGTTTCACAGAATTTTCATAAATGAGGATAGCTCCAGAAAGCAGAGATGTAGATGAACATTGACCAAAAGAAACAAAAAAATGTAACAGAGCACATAAACACAGCCCTGAAACTGTTTATGTGCTGGTTATGAGTTAAATGCTATTATAATTAGCTTGCTGTTATTAATAACTAAGCAATGTTTAGCTCTTGGTTTTATAAAGGATGAGGCTGAAGGGTGAATGACTTTAAACACCAAACAAGCATTTTAACTGAATTTTCTAAGAGAAAAATTTGTATGATTCTAAGGTAAAATTCACAATATAATATATGGTTTACACTGTCTAAACCTCAAATTAAGAGAATCAGTACAATTCACTTAGTAATGAATGAGTTCAATAAAATGCATACAGTGTGCCTGACTTTCAGTATTTAACCTTTGAATCTAATCAAATGAGATATATAGGACTTTTAATTGGCTTTTGACACTGGAGTATTTTTACATAGTGATGGGCTGCAAAACTTGTAGGCAGGGTAATCATGGATGTGTTCATATGCTCAAGATTAAATTTACCTGGGTTTTCATGAACTCCTATAAGAACAGATAATGCTTTGAGAGTTTTCTTTCTTATTTTTGGTACTTCCAAGTTACAGTGGAGTTGTGATAGTGTTACATGTTCTTAGAACAAAAAGAATAACAATTTAAGGAGGTGAAGAGTCTAACAACTTTCTTCAGTCTTACATTTTAAAAAATCTTCTCATCTTGAGCCCAAAAATAGGGATTCTTCCTCCTACATGCCTCATTTTTCTGCATGTGCAGATTCATTGCAAATCGTGTCTGTTCACCCCAAGTTTGGGTACAACTGTTGTCTATTTTCTTTCTCTGCTCTAGAAAATTATTCTTAAGATCTGTACTGTCACCCTCTTTTTCAACAACCGAGTGTTTGTGTGACTACACTTGCCAAAATCCTTATGATTAGGATTCCCACTCCCTGCATTGTGTCATTGTCTGGTTTTGTCTTCCAGCTGATATGCTTATTGTTCCTGTTTGCTTTTGTAATCTTCCCTTAAACACAATACAAAAGCACTTCACAAAACTCACCCCCATCAAGAAAGGACAGAGCAGATCTTTATTCTGTGGGACCATATGCCTCTTGGAGAAACGATAACTGTTGAGAATGGTTTTTGCAAGACCTGCTGATTTTGGAAGCCTATTAGAGAAGAACCCAAATGCCTGACCCATTCCTCTGTTTCAGATTTTGTTCTCAGAGAAAAAGGTTTTAATATAACTGTCTGAGACAGCACAGTATCTTCTAAAGAATCAAGGTCTCATAAAAGTACAGTAACAGCTGTCAGAAAACTGAGTTTTTTACTCAGTAGAATGCTGTGCAGTCCAGTACATAATTAGCAATATATTCCCCATCTGAGAAAGAGAGATGAATAAAACAGGTTGCCACATTTTCAAAAGAGCTTCAACACAGCTTGTGATGTTCTGCTTACAGTTTTACACAAGCAGTCATTCTGGCCAGGACTTTTCTCCTTGCCAGAATTTGTGCCTGGGAATTGCAGCTATCAGAGTTGCTTATTAAGAATCCTCTTTGTATGGTCTAGTTTGTGCTTTCTACAAATGAAATCAGCCTTGTGTGACCAAGAGCATTTTTTCTTTCTAACCCTCAGGCTAATGTGGTGTACTTGAGGGACATGTGGAATGGCTCAGCAACTCTTAACTCTGGTTAGAGAGTTGATGAACACCCAGGATACTCTGACTATGGACATCGGCTGCAAATGCTCACAAAGTTTTCAAAATCCAGCTTCTTATCTGTGAAACTCCTTGGTTAAAAGTGTTCTTATGATAACGCTGCTTAGTAGGAAGTCAGAGGAAAACAGTTGGTTTTAATATTCCTGCAAGGGAAAGTAGCTTTCAAGGCACTGTGCCTATCAACTATTCCATCCAATACATTGTGAAAATGTCATGGTTTTCCCTGCCTATCTCACTCCAGTCTAAGCAAGCTCTTGGGTTACATGTTTCAATGGATGGGTGACACAATGTGGATGCAGGGTCTTTTTGAGCCACAGATTCCATGGACACTTCCCATGGTGCAGCAATATTAAAGCTTGTTGCCTCATAGGCAAGGTCTGTGGACGGTATTTGCTTGTTTTCCACAAATGCCACCAGAACTGCCTGTTTTTCATTAACTTTTTCACAACGTGTGAATAAAGAAAGATCAATAGTTTAAAAAAGAGAGTGTGCTTCTCACAGATCCAGCCACTGGCCTAACAGACTTCCTCAAAAGTGGAAACTACAGTGATTTTCCCTCTTGTTTTAACCGAGTGTAACAAATGGATTATCTGTAAATTGTAATATTTGATTTTTCTCTTTTTTGTACTTGGATTTTATTTTACTTCATTTCTTTTTCTTTTCTGTTGGGGTAGATTTTCTCTTCCAGCTCTACGAACACAGACAGGCAGGAGTCCTGAAGGATGTAACAAAGAGTTCAAGGGAGGTACTGGGGACCAAATTCTCCCCTGACTTGAGCTATGCCTGACTCCATTGAACTCCATCAAATGGCACGAGGAATCAAGCAGGCTAGAAGATGTCTCTTAGTAATGCTATTGACTCCTACCAACTCTTATCTTTGCTAAATCTTTATGGCACTGTAGGAAAGGTCATTTCATCCTCTTTTTAACTGAGCCTCTAATGTACCATTTTTCAATGGCGCTTACACACCTATGGGTGTGTTGTGTAGGTCTGCAGGGCTTTTTGGCTGTTGAAAAGGGATTTCCACAGGGATAGAACCTTGCCTTGGGGAGACCAGCAGTCTTTCCTTAGTGCCAACACTAAACTGGAGTTGTTCAGGGAATTTTGGAAAGTGCTTTCTGGACATTCTTGCTTTAAAATAACTCCGTCTTTCTGACTGTGGCCTTCTTTGATTTCTGGGCAATGACCCCTTTTATTTGCTGAATGGCAGGCTCCCCACCATTCTTCTTCTCCCCAGTCAGAGACTCCTGTATGCTTTCCATTGTCCATGGTTTGCTCTGAGCATTTGCCATTTCTGTTTGATCACTCAGGTTGTTCCAAAGTTACCGGAGCTCTAGAGAATACACATACAACTGCATCAAAAAGCTCTTTGAGGAGAGTGAGTCCATCGGTGGATGCACAACTGTAACAGCTGGAAAAGGGTTCTTGCTGTCATTCTTCTATATTGTCTCATTTTGCCTCTGTCTGACCTTGTGATAATGAATCATGTTCTGTTACTGTACCTGTCTCTTAACCTGGGGACCTATCCCTTCAACCTTACTTAGAATCTTGACTGAGTTTGGAAAGGAAATTGGAAGATGTGTTTTTAACATTTCCTGTTGCTTACATCTGCTATGCTGACATAATGTCATATTACATCATTGTACAACTTGTTATCCCCTCTCTACGGTTAAGGAGTGGAAAGTTAAATAAAGCTTGGGGTGGTAGGGGGAACACAGGGAATTTAAATTGATTATGTAGTGTATTGGGCTTGTGTGTGGCAGGGTTTTGGTAGTGGGGAAGGGGTTATGGGGTGGCTTCTCTGAGAAGCTTCTAGAAGCTCCCCTGACTCAAAGTCAGACCCACCTCTGGCAAAGGCCGAGCCAATTAGCAACAGTGGTTGCTCTTCTGTGATGACATATTTAAGAAAGGGAACCTGAGAGGAGGAGGAGGAGGAGGAGTGAGGGAAATACCTATGCAAACACCTAGGTCAGTGGAAGAAAGGAGGAGGAGAAGGGAGAGAGTTTCACCAGAGTAGAGACTCCCCTGGAGCCCATGAAGGTCACTGGTGGAGCAGATGCCCACAGATGCATGGCCTGTGGAGGACACCAAGACAGAGCAGGTGGCTGTACCTGAGGAAGGCCGTGACTCTGAAGGAAGCCCGCACTGGAGCAGTTTGTTGCTGGGAGGACTGCAGCCCATGAAGGACACACGCTGGAGCAGTTCATGCAGGAATGTTTCCTGTGAGAGGGACCCCACATTGGAACAGGGAAAGAGTGTGAGGAGTCCTTCACCGGAGGAGGAAGGAGTGGCAGAAACAATGGGTGATGAACTGACCACAACCCCCATCCTCTACCCCCCTGAGCCTCTGGAGGGGAAGAGGTAGAGAAATTAGGAGCAAAGCTGAGCCAGGGAAGATGGAAGGGGTGGGGGGAAGGTGGGTTTTTTTAAGATGTGGTTGTATTTCTCACTATGCTACTCTGATTTGATTGGTACATTAGTGGTGGTGGTGTTCAAATTAAAATGATGTTTTTTCTTTTTTCACAAATAAAGTCTGTCTTTTGCCCATGACCATAATTGGTGAATGATCCCTCCCTGCCCTTGTCTCAAACCCCGAGATTTTTTTTGTATATTCTCCTCCCCATCCCACTGCGGGGAGGACTGAGCAAGCAGCTGCGTGGTGCTCAGTTGCCTTCTGAGCTTAAATGATGACATGTAGTCACTTATGCAATGTTAGAATATTGCCACATTTCAGAGAAGGGGCCTCAGGCCTAAATATGGTGTCCAGTTTTAGATACTGTATTTACAGTATTTACAATAAGGCCGCACCTCGATTACTGTGTTCAGTTTTGGGCCCCTCACTACAAAGAGGACATTGAATTGCTTGAGTGTGTCCAGAGAAGGGCAACAAAGCTGGTGAAGGATCTGGAGCACATGTCGTATGAGGAGCGGCTGAGGGAACTGGGGTTGTTTAGTCTGGAGAAGAGGAGGCTGAGGGGAGACCTCATCGCCCTCTACAGCTCCCTGAAAGGAGGTTGCAGAGAGCTGGGGATGAGTCTCTTTAATCAAGTAATAAGCGATAGGACAAGAGGTAATGGCCTCAAGATGCACCAGGGAAGGTTTAGACAAGATATTAGGAAGTATTTCTTTACAGAATGGGTTGTTAGGCGTTGGAATGGGCTGCCCAGGGAGGTGGTGGAGTCCCCATCCCTGGAGGTGTTCAAGAGGCGGGTTGACATAGCACTTAGGGATATGGTGTAGTTGGGATCTGTCAGTGCTAGGTTAACGGTTGGACTAGATGATCTTCAAGGTCCCTTCCAACCTAGATGATTCTGTGATTCTGTGATACAGAAAGAGGTGGTCCAATGTGAGAGACACCAGAGACTGAAGGACATGTTGTGTGATTGAGGACAGAACGTGTGGGAGTAGTTCAGTCAAGAGAAGGAAGGGCTGTGATGGATAGCACCTGCTTATATGACACAAAACATGAAAAAAAGGATTGATATAAACAGGAAGGGAATAAACTGTTCTCTGTGCCCAGTGTGTTAGAAATAAGACATTAGTTTTCAGCAAGGGCAATTATGTATCAATCAAATCTTGTAAATGGTCAGGATAGTTTAGCATCAGAATAAATTTTCTGGAAATGGGCAAATCTTCCCTGATGGTCTTTAAGAGCATGTTAGACAAACACTTGGTGGTAAAGAAATAGTTTATAACTGATTTTGTCTTGGGGTAGGAGAGTGGGGTAAAGGACTCCTTGAGATGTATTTCAGCCTATTTTATATCGTTTTTCATGCTCAGACCAGAAGGTGGTGGAGAGACAGGCTGTGTGTATTCAGGGAAAGTATTTTCTCTCCAAGACCTGTGAAGTGTTAGCTATCCCTCAGTCTCTCCACATGCAAATAATGAAATTTACTTTACAGGTACCACATATGCAGTGTGTTATGTAGTGGACAGTGTTTCAGAATAAGGCAATGAAAGATGAAGACTTTTCCATGTCAATAAGCTTCAGACACTGCTTGTTGCACTGCTTGCAGCACATTCCAACTTTGAACTGCTGAGGTCTACATAAATTCAGGTTATCCATACAGCTGTGCAGAAAATCTTCCAGAATGAGTTCTATATTAATAGCAAGAAAGGGTGAGTCAGTCAGCTAACTTAATGATCTGGCCCATAATTTGAATCCATTGAAAGTTATCTGTAAGCAGCTCTGGGAACAGAGATCAAACATGACCTTGACTTACAGTAGTATGAATTAAATCATCTTGTAATATTTCTGACACTCACTGTTGTCACACAAACAGTTCAGATTAGCAGAACAGTACCGTCGTCATCTTGTGGCACACTCAAGGTTCCTTTCAGTGTAGTCTTTCATTTCTTTCAAAGGATGCTCTTACCACTGTTTTTGATTTCCTACATTAAAGAACTTTGAGGACCCTCTTAACAATTTTAAAGCTCACACAAGGACAACGCATTTCAGATGTATTATTGTACTTTCATGAGGACTTTCTTTTTATATTATTACATGAAGATAATTTCTGGCTATAATGGATAACACGTAGCCTTGACACTAAGGGGGTAAGCAGTACCCCGTCCAGTATTCAAATACAGTCAGTTCTCCAGTCCTGTATTCAAATACAAAGAAAAAGACTTGTCTCTTTCTCCACATCATAGCATTTGTTATTTATCCTCTGAACCCTGAACACTGTGGACTTTTATCTATGTGATATGTTGTTCCTGTGGCTAGTTAGGTTAAATCCAATCTCCCTGCTTCCCACTACCAGTTCTTTGATGTAACTTATTTTTGTCAATACAGTAATATTTATTTCTCTATATTTTTCTTGGGTTTCTTTGTTGTTTGATTTTTGGTTTTGAGTTTGTTTTTTTTTTTTTTTTTTTTTTTTCTGTTAGGTTGGAAAGTAGCTTTCAATGCTCTTTGCTCTTCTTTATTGACAGTCTTTTATCCATTCACTTGCAGAGCAAAGAAGTGAAAACAAATAGAAATAAGAAGCAGAGCTTACTCCTCCCTTTAGAAGTTAGGGATATTTCATCTTTGTGAAACAAAAGGGCAGAGAATTAAAAAAGATAAAGTTTATAGACACTGAATGCATCCCACTGTTTGAGAATTGTGTTCCGTTTTGCCTTTTTTGAGTTGTTTCTTTGCCATCTTGCTTGAAATGGTAAAGCTCAATAAAAGGGGATGAATCACTGTTTTTTAGAGCTATGACATCATCATAGTATATTGTACCAGAAGCCAGCATAACCTAATGAGTCACAAATGAAAGAGGTTTAGCCAATCAATTAAAAAAACCCCACCTTCTTCATAAGCTGCTTGAGATAGTCAGGAGAACAGTATATAGGGTGTAAGCAGGTAATTTCAGTCGATGTAGCGTGTAATTTAAATTAATTACGATTTCTTTCTGTCTGCAAACACCTCATAACCTACACATTTCAACCAATACTTTCACTTGGCTCCACACAGCACAGAGTGATTTAATTTTATTGTAGAGTCTCTCTTTTTATAGATGCTTAAGAATGGAAGCGGTATGAGTTTTGAAGGTTACATAATACAGAATGATATTAAAATATTTGACTGTTTCTTAACTGTAGGAAATTTTCAGTCTTCCAAACTAAAATTACTGTGCTTAGGAATTTAAAAGACTTCCTAATTTTTAACATTTTCTTCAAGTCAAATGTTCAGGACCATGATTTCGAGAAATATATTCCCTCCTTTCATTTTGATGAGTTAGTAAATAATGTCTCAAATTGCTGAGTAGCAATGTTGTACAGTATTGTCACCCTTGGCACACAGTCATTTGCAAAGTATATGTCTTTCATTTGCAAAGAGAATGGAGAAAAACTAAAACCACAGTGCCTGTGTTTCAACAGGCTTCAGGGAACATCAGGCCAAATCTCACAATAAGTTGACTTCAACTCAGTGAAGAAATCTAGCTTCATGTTACTGTCAGTAGAGATTGTAACATTCTTGGTGTCAGCTTCTTCATGGAACAAAGGATTTTACTTGCCTCTTTCTCCCCATTGTAGCATTTATTATTTATTCCCTGCACCCTGGCTGCTATGGACATTTATCTACATGATATGCTGTTTCTGTGGCTTGTTAGGTTAAACCCATCCTGTTGTATTTTAGCATACTTGTTGTCAGGCTCCTAGCACAATAGGAGACTTTGCTTGTATGAGTTTTTATGTGCATGCATGCACAGACAAGCACAAGTGAGTAATACAGCAAAGGATACGTATAGTGCACCTGTCAAATGTATAAACACAGAGTGGATACAGCTATCTGAAAGAGATAGTGTCAATCAGATCTATGAGAAGGGGGGGAGCATTGTAGTAGATGGCATATCTGCTGAAAGCAGGTAATTTTAATTATCTAAGATAGTTTGAAGCTATGAATAATTTATTACCCATAGAAGTCTTTTTTAAGGCTTCTAATTCTGGTGAGCCTCTGATATTCAGATCACAGTCCCTGATGCTTCCCTATTTGAACTGTTACTCTGGAGGCACTGGATGGAAGCTGTATGTTTCTCTGTAGCTAGTCAGCATAGATTGAGTTGTTTTGACAGCCCAGCATGAGATTGTAATAGTCCAGCTAAAGATCTGAAAAATACAACACACAGTGGAAAATAAAACATTTCCTTGGACAGTGATAACCACACTGAACAATACAACGCTCTCCAGCACAAATAAAAGAGAGTTTAGAGGTTGGCTTTGGTTGGTTGAGGCAGCCTTTCTCACAGCATTGTTTTCCTATATGTTGATAGCAATTAAGAGGAAAAATACTATTAGGGTACATTAGTTAAGAGTTCAGTCACACCATTGCTCCGTTTGAACTCTTCCGAAGCCTGCAGTTTGTGCGTTTCCTGCAGATTTGCTAGAATTTAGCAGCTAATTTCCCCCCCAAAAAGACGGGTTTTTTTTAAGCCACCAGTGCTGAGTGGGACAGGGTTACAGCGTTGGCACAGGGACAGACCAAAGGCTTGAAAACAGAGACATCCACTCTCCCATGCACTTAATATTTTGTTTTTTTAATTTTACAAATGCCTAAGCAGCAAAGAAGGTGGGGAGAATAAATAAGAATGAGGAGCGGGTTCCTGGAGGAAGAAGTGGGAAGTGAAAGTCAGGAGAGCATCCAAGAAGTGGGAAATGTTCGTGTATGTGGAGCACGTGTGTGTCATGAGATAGGCAGGATGGATGGGTATAAAGAGTAAATGAGGGAGCAGAGAAGAGGCTGGTTACCATCGGGGTGGTTAAAAATAGGGCAGGCCTCCCTAGAGCTGCTGAGATGTCTTTTACACTCAAATCTTAAGTTCACAATGAAGGGCCAGGGGCTCCATTAAGCAAAAGCCTAAAACTGGTGACATACCTAGGGATCATAGTGAACCATGGCTGAGGGTAAACCATGGCTGAAGGTAAACCATGGCTTAAGTTCACCTGTACACCTATGCTACATTTTGAGAGGCTGATGCATATGACAGAGCAGGATTTTCTGTCTCTGTGTGCCCTTTTGAGGTGATGGATCTGGAGGCCTGGAAAAAGGTCTTCAGACATGGGTTTCGAGAGCTTAGAGGAGACCAGCATTGCATGGAAGGGGACTGAGGAAACCCTGAAGTTTTTGTCAGATTCCCTTCTCTGCCCCAAACCCCCAGCTCAGTCACAAACAGACTCAGGAAACGGGGAAGGTTTTAAATCAAATGAGCAGTTCCTAGGTCAAACGAAAGCACAAGCTAATGCTAGCCCATAAAAGGTGGAGGATGATAATACATGGAGAAGCTAAAGGAAATCTGTCCTATGTAATGCAACACAATCTGTTGCTACTTTCCTTGAAAGATATATTCCATCCCTTGTTAACTGTATTACTTTATTGTCCAACACATATTGTAAAATGTGCAGGATTTGCAAAGTGACTGAGGTAGTTTTGCTGTAGGAATTCTAATTGCTGAATTGTTTTACTTTTGCATGCTATATTTTTCTAAAGCAGTAACGCAGTGTTGCTGAATTGTACAGGCAACATGTATGTAAAAAAGACACAGAAGAATGTGTCATCTACATAAACACCCCTCCCTGCACAAACCTGGTGAGGATTTTGCTGAGTTTTGTTTATAATCTGACTTCAGTGCCAGCCTTGCCACCAAATTATTTTAAAATAAGTTGTAGAGAAAAGCCTCTTGAGGCAGTGAAACAGCAGGTGGCCTGCTTAGTTTGTTGTGGTGGCACCTTATGAATAACTCAATTGATCTCCATATGCTTCCATTCACTCTTGCTCACAGCAATACTACCTTAAACACTGAGCACTCCAGCATCTGATAGCAAAGGTTTTATTCACACAAAAAATGACATACTGGAAGGAAAACATGTTTCACTGCAGACATTGCTTTGTCATCCAAACCCATTTTCAGTGCCAAAAGCTGATGCAAAGCTCAGGTAGTGGAGCAGTGAAGAATGAAAATGGTATGACTTGCTTTGCAATGATATATTAAAATAGGCTCTAAGATCACATAAGAGGTGTCTGGTAGAAAAATTTGAAATTCACCTATACAGAATGTTTTGCTCCAGTTAGTGGTTTGTGAAGTTTCTGAGGCTAATCTTTTAGCCTTGGAAAATAAGCCTGGGAGTTTTTATGTGGCGGATGCCTGAGGAGTGTCCCTGTCTACCCATATGCAGCAGAGTGTTAGTTACGTATTAGGACAGTAGGATCTTGTATTACCTGTGCACTGGAGTGTGATCTAGGTTTCAAAGCTAATGCTGATACGAACCAGCATGTTCACATGTCATGGTGATAATAATGTGGTTCTAGTCTCAGTGTCCAATACCAGCACAGTAACAGCCTGTCCTGAGTGATATGCCTTCCTCTTAGCAGGGTATGTTTCCTTCAGTGCAGTGCCAAACTAGTGCACCCCTACCTCTTCCAGTTCAGAGATAATATGACCATCACTCATTAAGTGTAGACCTGGTGTACTGAGGTAGCTGTGTGTCAAGCAAAAAGTATAAATGGAAGAATTAAACAAAGCAAGCTATACATCCTGCTATGAGAGGCAAGAACCCAAGGGCAGCATATAATGCTATATGTCTTACTAAGTTTTAGTCATCACCTGTCTATGGAATAGAATCATAATAAAAACTTGATGATATACCAAAAGGGGAGGGTGGGGATTTATATTTACTAAGTTTGAGATACTTAGATACTTAACATAGATGGTTAGTTGTCTTAATCTCCCTAATTAGTTAGATGAGAAAGAAACTTCCTCAAGAACTGTAGCTTAAGTTTCTGTCTGAAATCATAGAATCATAGAATCATTTAGGTTGAAACAGACCCTTGGGATCATCAAGTCCAACCATCAGCCCTACTCTAGAAAGTTCTCCCCTACACCATATCCCCCAGCATCTCCTCTAAACAACCCTTAAACACATCCAGGGATGGTGACTCCACCACCTCCCTGGGCAGCCTATTCCACTGTCTGACTACTCTTTCTGTGAAAATTTTTTTCCTAATGTCCAGTCTAAACCTCCCCTGTTGGAGTTTAAAGCCATTCCCTCTTGTTCTGTCACTAATTACCTGTGAGAAGAGACCAGCACCAACCTCTCCACAATGTCCTTTCAGGTAGCTGTAGAGAGTGATGAGGTCTCCCCTCAGCCTTCTCTTCCTCAAACTGAACAGTCCCAGCTCCTTCAATCACTCCTCATAGGATTTGTTCTCCAGGCCCTTCACCAGCTTCATTGCCCTCCTCTGCACTCGCTCCAGCACCTCGATATCTCTCTTGTATTGAGGTGCCCAAAACTGGACACAATACTCCAGGTGTGGCCTCACCAGTGCGGAGTACAGGGGGACTATCACCTCCCTGCTTCTGCTGGTCACACTATTTCTAATACAAGCCAGGATGCTGTTGGCTTTCTTGGCCACCTGGGCACACTGCCGGCTCATGTTCAGCTGTTTGTCAATTAGAACCCCCAGATCCTTCTCTTCCAGACAGCTCTCCAGCCACACCTCCCCAAGCCTGTAGCGATGCGTGGAGTTGTTGTGGCCCAAGTGCAGGACCTGGCATTTGGCCTTGTTGAAGCTCATCCCGTTAATGTTGGCCCACCGATCCAACCTATCCAAGTCTCTCTGTAGAGCCTCCCTATCTTCATGCAGATCGACATTCCTGCTTAACTTGGTGTCATCTGCAAATTTACCGATAATACACTCTATGTCCTTATCAAGATCATCAATAAAGATGTTGAACAGAAATGGTCCCAACACCGAGCCCTGAGGAACACCACTTCTGACCGGCCACCAGCTGGATTTAGCTCCACTGACCACCACTCTCTGGGACCGTCCATCCAGCCAGTGCTTGATCCAGCAGATCCAGCTCATCCATGCCATGGGCAGCCAGTTTGTCTATGAGAATCCTATGGGGAACTGTGTCAAATGCTTTTTGAAAATCCAGGTAATAATTATGTGTAGGAGCCTTTCTCTTTCACTGCTGTTAAAGTTGTCTGAATACCCTCCACTCTCATAGGATGATCCCTCCAGACTGTATCCAGCAGTGGCTGCAAGCAACAGGGTAGTCCAAAAAGTAGCAAGAGACTCTCAAGAGGCATGCATAGGAAGTAACTGTACATCAGGAGGTAAGGACATAGCATGGTGGAATTGTGATCATGCTTTTTTAATTCATAGCATTGTTCACATGTGGTCAACCCCAACCCAACACCCAAGCAAACTAAAAATGTGTGCACACTGCTTTTGTACCAACGAGATAAACCTGAACAAAGCCACATGGTGCTGTAAGTGGGATGCTTCTATATCAGGGATGATTCTGGGCTGTCAGTGAAGGGTAGAGGAAGATACCTGCTGGCTCCACAGAATAGGGCATTAGGCCTTGGAAACAGGTGCTATTAAAGGTGTTCCCAATGTTTCCCTGTTGGCTGGTTTGAACAAGAGTCTTGTCTAACATTTAATTTACATACAATCTTTTTCTTCTCACAAGCTTGGCATTAACAATGCAGGATATAAGTGTGCTGGCACAATGGATATAAGAATAAATGAGTCTCTGCCAAGTCCAGTAATCAAATTTCTTGAATAACTCAGTTTAGATCACTGCATGTCTATACTTTTTGTTTTATGCTATGGTTTATTATTGAGAAACCCTCTCCAGTGCAGCCTCCTTTAGTGAATATAGTCACAGGATTATTGCGTTGCTGTCTTTCATATGTACCCTGTTGACTCAAATTAATTTCAGATACATTTAGAACAGTGAATTAAGTATGAAAATGTGGTTTTAAGATGAACAGTCATCACTGGTTCATTTTAATGGTCTGTTTATGCTTTAAAATAATCTACTTATGTTATTTTTGTCTAGTTATGAAGTGGCTGAGTGATGCACTGAGTCAAGACTGGCCAGTTATTGCTACATATTGCATCTCAGGCTGATTTGTTGATGGATATGAGAGATGGCAGTTTTTAAAAGGAATGTAATATATATATTTAATGGGTTTATATATTTTAACTTCAGTACATACTTTGGTTTCATGGCATTTCTATATTTATGAAGCGATTTTTTGTTTCATCTAAAACACTGATATTGGCCTGCAGCTCAGCTATGATTCATGGTAGAAAAAGTATCTATTTTCAGAAACAAATGTTCTCTAGTACTAGTAGGATGTCCTATGGACTATATAATAACATTATGACATAAATTCTGAATATGTATTTAATTGTTCAGTTGAGGTTACTCAGTATGAATGCTCTTTTTTTTTAATACTGTGCTATATTTTTCTTATATTATCCCCAAACTCCTTCCAATCCAGCGTTCCTTAATGAATCAAGCTTTAGGAGTATTGTACTGTATTCTCTGGGGAGACATCTTTCCACTTTGAATACATGCAAGATTACACTTAGAAAACTGTGCTAGGTTTGGAAATGTCTTTAAGAGATCTCATTGATTTTATACCTGTATCTATCTATACCTATACCTCTCCTAGAAAACAATTAATTTCTTCAGTGTCCCTTACAGAATAAGCACTATGAAAATACTGAAAATAACAAACACTATCGCTAATATATAATAACTAATGAAGGATAGAATATTAAAATAATGAGTCAATTCACTAAAAATAATTCAGTGCTTGGCTCCTGGATTCAGAAAAGACATATCAAGGACAACCACTCTGTCCTGATGTAATTGTCTTTTACACAACCAATGTACATGGGCAGCAGTAATTTCACTTCCACCCTTAAGCTGGGTGATGAGGCCCAGTTGTTAAGAGCAAGTAATGTTGCTACTGCTTCCCTTCAGGTTCTGCAATGAAAGCCACTTTAAACTTGTCTAAGGCATTTTTGCAGCCCATCTTACAAATACCACTAGCAGTTGTGCTGAATTGCTGCGATGGTTCAGAGCACATACTTTCCTGGCCTATCTCAGCAGTTTGCTTTCTTAACCACTTTAGCTATCTAAGGTTAATTTATGTTTTGCTTTTACGCACGATTCAGTTGACAAAATTTAGTTGTATCAATGCAGGGAGTTTGCATGGGGTTTTTTATTTTCCCTGTAGCCTGAATGAGTAAGTTTTAGGACTATATGTTAATGGTGTGTGTACATGAATCACTGACTGTGTCTGCATGTCAGAGAGGAGAAATTTCTGAGTCCCAACACTTCTGGAGACACATCAATTAGAAGTCTGCATTATGTCACCTTGATTCCCTAGTACACTCAGTCACAGCTTCAGTCAGTTATTGCATTTAACAATAAAGTCTGGGAAAAATCCCACAAAAATGATAAGACACGTTAACAATTTTATGAACAAAGAAGAACTTTAGATTCTAAGTATTTTGTCTTTTCTGTGTATTTGGGTGGAGGAGGGGGAGGAGGAAGAGAATTTAAAAAATCTTAAAATTTCCAGATCATCTAATACCTGTTGATCCTTTATTTTGCCAAAACTCAGAAGTTTTGTGAATCTTCCCATGGGAATATATTACTCCATTTTATTGGAGGTATTTCAAAGTCCCAATGAAACACAAAACGGACGCGTTGAGCTCTTTCCAGACATCACTCTCTCCTGCTTGTCCCACTGCCACAACCCTACATCTTTTCCAAAGGTAGTCAGAGCAACAACAGCCACTGAGAGCCTGCAGCTATTTTCCCCACATAATGCCTATCTTGTCCTGGGCTTGAGCCAAATCCAAAGAAACGTCTAGTGTTATTTTCTTTCTTGCTTTAACCTCAGATTCAGTCAAGGTGGCTGTAAGACCAGTATTAGTGCTCCCATCACCTCTTCAGTCAGCTAAAACACCCAGCTCTTGTAATTTCTGTGAGCTGGGACCACAGTTCAGAGGCTCATTGTCCCTTTCCCCCTCAGTGCCCAACTAATGAGCTGTGCACCTTTATGTTTGCATATAATTTTGCAGAGGTTGATTGTCTATATGCACTTAGCCTTGCAAGCAGCTTCCATTCTAACACACTATTTTATCTCTACCTATAGCTTTGTCTTGGAAAATTAGACAGTGAAAGCACTGAAGCACAAGCTTAAATCTGTCTCTATGGAGGAAAGCACTCAGACATGTGCTTAAATGTAAATATGTGCTTAGATCCTATCATTAAGTCAAAGAGACTCAAGTGCATGCTTCAAGTTAAGCATATGCTTACATCCTTTTTGAATAGTGATGCTTTCCTGAATTGGCACCTTAACTTGGCCAGAAAATTGACACATTTTGTATGAAAGAAAGGAAATATTTCTGCAAAATTCAAAGGCACGTTGTCAGACTTTTTGAGTTATAGGTCATTTAAAAATATGCTGATTTGAAATTTGAATTTCTGTCTTAGTTTTTCTTTTCATCTGTCTAGCATAAAAATGATTTGTTAGCACTCAAGCTTTCGAGACTGGTCATTTACAAAGCTACAGTTAATACCTTGAACTGTTATAAAGAATGATAAGTAAGTTTCTGGAAAAGCTCTAAAATCTGATTTTCATGTTTGATACCAATTGCTGACTCTTAAAGATCATGTATGAACTCAATGTGGAGGCACAGTTTATCTGACATTTGGCTGCCAGGAGATACTCATGCATTTAACTGGTGTTCTTTGATGGAGGCATAGGACTGGACTAGACACAGCTTTTAGCAGATCAGATATTCATATTCTTGGTTCCCAGTCAGTTATAACTCCTGCAAAATAAATTAATTACCTATATTTGGAGGAAGTAGATGGTGATGAGATTGCGATCACATTAGTATAGATACCTGGGAACAGATCCAATTCATAGGGCTGTATGCTGTTCATATTCATGTTGTTTAATTACCCCTACCAACCTGTAACTGTGTCAAAAGAGTATTTTTTCATTAGCACTGAGTTTGATGAGGATCAAAATCATGTGCTGTAAGTGTGAATATTTTGACTTCTGCTAATGGTTAGTATTAGAAGTAGTAGAATGATACTTTTATAGTTAAGAGCAAAGAAAGCTTAGTTCAGGTTGAGCAGGCTAGAGCAAGGTGAGCATGACACATACATAAGGACCTGTTTTAGTTTTGAGGCATCTCTTGCAAGAAGTAGTCAATGATGTATGTAACCTTCATCGCTACATCTTCGCTAGTGAATTTAATGATTCTGAGAAACTTCTGGACTAAGAGCCCAACCAGTACAGAAAGCTTGCTTCCCCATAAGGAAACTCTCTTAAGTGCCCAAATCAGGTAGATACATGTAAACCTCATCTTATGAATGGTCCTTATCTGTGTTTAACTCCTGAACTGTAACTGAGAATCGTTTAGGAAAGTATTAGTTAACATAGGCCAGATGTGTGCCAGGCAGTTTAACAGCACAGACAATCGTGTGTCAGTGACTGGGAGTACTACCTAGCAAGGTTTAGTTTACTAGCATGTCTGTAGCCAGTAGGGCCAATTTTGTTTTCATAGCATGCAGGAGATAATCCTTGCACTTTTCCAGATAAAACTGAGTGAATGTTAGACTCTTGGAATGAAAACATGGAGATAAAATTTATTTGAAGTCTTATAGACTCCAAATGCTCAGGGCTCTTCCTCCGTGGAGGGAAGGAAGTCATGTTCCTCTTCCAGAGTAGCATTTTTTCTCTTTGCCAAGGGGAAAAAATGCAAAAGTTTTGAGTGTTAGAGCTCGGGATCTTCTGTAGGTTGTTCAGGTATGGCAGACTTCCTGCAGTCTACCTTTTGGTTTGGTGTAGTAGCTGAAAAACAAGGGCAAGTGAAGGTGATTTGCATAGTCAGCGGGCCTTCTCTCTTTTTAACATTGCAAAGTATCTTGCCTGGCTAACTTTGCAATCCCCTATGCTCAGACTGCAGCGACTAACTTTCGGTCCTCTCAGTCCCATATGATTGGGCTTCAGAGAACTTCTCTCATATTCCCTTAACTTCCCTTACTCTGCATCTCCAGAATTTTCCCTGCAATTGAAGCTCCAAGAGGGAATCAGGGTAAGGCAGCTTCCCCTTACATTAAAAGTATTCAGTGCTGAGGAGTGCGTCCCTGACACAGGAAGAACCACAAAAGGACAGAGGTTTGTATCACAGGTGGTGGAATAAGATGGTAATTCAGTTGCTGAGCTGAGCTGAAGAGTTAGAAATTGCTCCTGAACTCTCTCAGTGAATCAGGAATACTGCTGCTTTGCTAATTCAGAGACTTTATATGAGATGAAGTTCATTAATGCATGAGAGGTGTTTGGACAAAACTGTGGTGACTAGCAATGGGAAGTCAATGCCTCTATCAGCTGTAGCTTGTGAACTGTTTTACAGTCTCTCCTATAGCATTTTCTCTGTCTCAACTGATATAATTTTTTTCTTCTAGAGAGATACCATCAGCAGGAGGCTCAGAAATGTCAACTGTAATTAAAAATGTAATTTTCAAAGGCATTTTTCAGTTTATTCACATGGTAAATGGTTTCCTACCCTCTGAACTTTCAGCCTGCTGAGCTGAGCTGAAGAGTTAGACATTTTCTTAAAATCCTTACATTCTCTCACTAGCGTAACAAGGCACTTGTCAGCTGAACAAGTTGGCAACGAAGAGTTCAGCTAATGGTGTAGAGCTTAAAAACATAAAAAAGGGGTTTGTTTGTTCAGGGTTTTCATCCCTGTCAAATTACTTACTGAAACTTCAGTGCTGCTCTATTTTACTATTTAGTCCTTTGTTTCTTCTCTCCTTTTCTATGGCAGATGTGACTTTCTTGTTTCTCTATCAAAATGAAAATACAATCCTATTAACCTCTAGTCCTATCTAAATCTGTCTTTTCTCTGGTCTCTGATGCCCTAGGTCTGCTGGATAGCTGATTATACTTTAGGTGGTTTCTTTTGTCTGATATCTGAGCACCTAACACTCTAAACTATTTTTTTCCCTTGTGACACCTCTGTGAGGAAAGGAAGTACTACTATTAATTATTAAACAAGAGAAAGGCTGATTCCATAGCCCAGTGATTAGGGCAGTCACCAGATTCATGGTAGCCTCGAGTCACTTGTCTATCATTGCTCATGCAATGTAATTGAGCAGTTGGGGGAACTGCCTTACTCAAAGAGAATAGCTTGTTTTGAGCTCTTCTGTGGGATTTGGAAGGTCTCAGGTCCAGTTTTTGACCCACACTGGGATCTGGATCTTTATTTAGGACCTCTCATTTAGGGCTAACTCCATCCCTACCTATTTTCCCTGTACTTCCAGCTGCCTGCTTGTAGGTTCAGTAAGGCTCTGCTCTCTGTTGCCAGCCTATCCCAGCTCTGCTGCCTGCATGGACAGTTCACAAGTTTTAGAATATTCTCCTGACCGTTGTGAGAATTTCTTTGTGAAGTTTTAGGCTGAGCCAGAACCCTGAGCAGCTTAGTTGTTGTTGGGTGGTGTCAGTGGTGAGGTGGATTTGGTGATGCAGACTGGCAGCAATGCAGAGGTTGATGACATTAGGTGGGAGCTAAACAATGGTTTTGAGACCTACCAGGGATTTACATGATAGATAGAGTTGCCTGTTACCTTGGAAGAGTAAGGTAAGTCTATCAGGCTAAATCTCTTACCTCTCCTGGGGATTCATCTCATGGATGATTGTACAGAGAGAGTTGAATGCTGGGGGAAGAAAGACAGAAATGCAGTGCATTGTAACTTGGAGGAGATGTTGAAGACAGCCAATTTAGTGCATTAACTGAATTAACAAATTAAAAAAAAAAAAAAAGAAGGTGAT
The DNA here is from genome assembly GCF_031877795.1 of Strix aluco. Lineage (NCBI taxonomy): Eukaryota > Metazoa > Chordata > Aves > Strigiformes > Strigidae > Strix > Strix aluco. The sequence goes on along the minus strand of NC_133931.1, from coordinate 90,061,188 downwards.
AGGACAAAGTCTGTAATTAACAAGAGCTATTGGCGATTACCATTAAGATTTGTTTATTGTTTCTCTTTTCCGGACTGTAATTTATCTTTGTCTTTTTAGACTTTACACTCTAGAGCAGAGATTTTCTTCCTGGGCTTAGAAAGTATGCCACTCTAATGTAAATGGGTTTCTGTAAAACACAGACCATGCGACTCCTATCCTTAGCTTTTACTGTGCAAAGATAACTAATACTCAAACCGCAGATATATAGTTGAGCATTCTCTTATTTATAAAATTGTTACCAGAATTGTGTCAAACTATTCTCACATCTAGGAGAAAGTTTGGTGCTTCTTATGTGTAAAGCTCAGACTTTATGTGGGAAGACAACCCTAAGACTCTGACCCTGCAGTGTGCTGCAGGTATATAGAGTTTATTACCTGAAGTCATTGGCACTGCCCACACATATTGGAATGTGCACTGAAAGACTACAGCATCACGTGGAGCCTAAAAGACAAGTTCCTTCAGAAATTTAGTATTCTGATTTTTCATATATGTGTGCTCGATTGTCCTCTGGAAGGGTGCAGTGCTTGGGGTTCACATCAATCACAGACTTTGCAGAGTGATTCAGATTTGCTCTGTGTCTATCAATCACTGTGGAGGTACCACTGGACAGGAGTGGTGCAACCCATCGGTCAATGAGCAGCTTCAGTTCATTAACACACTATGTTAGTCTACTAAGAATAAATACTGGCTACTATATTGTCTACTACCTCAAAAGGTCTAAAATTAGCAGGTCAGCTAATTTTACTTGCTCTTTTTCTCTGGCAGACTTCTTTCTATCCTCCAGAGTAGTTCTGCACCAGAATGCACTCTTGAGTATTTCACTCAGGAGCAAACAATGTATCAGCCTGATTTCATGACAGTGCATGTTCTAGATGTTCCACTTTCACTTGCAGTAGCAATAAGCTAGGTTGAAGAAAAAGTTGACAGACCATTTTGCCTTGGAAAATACCTTTCTTTCAAATTAATGTATCGAATTATGTTTATTTTCCAAAAGATTAGAGAAAAAAAATAAGGGGGGAAGTGAGTATCCATAATATTGCACTGTTTTCTTTTAATTACAACATTTTAATTTTTCTTTTTGAAATGACTTCTGATTTTAAATGAGAATATAGAATGGAGAAAAAACAAATTCCTGTCAGAATTTTCTTTGAGAGAGAATTCTGAAATGTTTGCAGCTTTTTTCCTAGTCGGGATGAATCTAACTCTTAAAATCTTGAAATCCTCCCCAAATTGAATTTGAATTCTCTGTGCAGTTCTCATTAGCAATAGATAATTGCCTAAAACCACAAAAGGCACAAAAGAAATCACAGTATTTACTAATTGCATCTCAGACACTTTTCCCCTCCCCAGTTGACAATGGCAGAGCTCTGCTTCCCCTTCATCTGTAATTTTTTTCCTCCTCTGCCCAACTCCTTTACCTGCTGTCTCTATTCATGCTTTATAAACTGTTCTTGTAAATTGCTGAGACCATGACAACAAAGCTGAAAAAATGATGCAGTAAATATAGGAACTGGCTACAAAAAGGGAACATAAAGGAAAATGTTGCCATATATTTAACAATTGCCAATGCAGTTTTAAAGAGCACTGCGACTGATTTAGATTTTGCATTGGTTTTGCACTTTAGTGTTTTATTCTTTATTTACATCCATGTACCAGAGAGAAGAATCCATTCCAGTCTTTCTCCTAATCTATCTCCTAATAATGACTAGCTAAGAGAGCCTTTGAGAGCTTATCTTATCTCCTGCAATACCTTATATTTGATGCTTCAGAGATCATGAAATTATTAAAAATTCAGCTAAGTCTGTTGATTCAATGACACCCTCTGGCAAGCTGACTAAAGTGCTAGGGAAATATTTTATTAATTTTAAGTGAACCAGCAATTAATTTAATGTGTAGAACCCTTTTAGTACTGTGTGATAACCCAGAGGCTGGACCAGATAGTTTTCCCATAGACCTTCCTAATTTGAGGTATTTTATTTGAGTCTCTGTAACACCTCTTGTCAGGAGAAACAGTGCTCTGTCTCCTAGTAGCCTTGACTCTACGTATCCATAGCTATCCTCATTTGGACACACCAGGAAAGAATTTGGAAGTTTCCCATCAAGCACAGGAATCATTCATGATGACTAGGCTTACTACCTGGGTTGAACTGCTTGATCTGTTTCATGATATTCAGTCTCAATGCATTTACTGCTCAGCAGGAGTCTTCTAATGCCAGTGTAGATAGACTGCAATAAACTTCCAGAGGAGAAAGTAACATACTGACTTTTAAAAACAGTATTGATATTTAAAATCTCATAACTGCAAGGCATTTAGCAGTGTTTGAACAATGAGATTGCTTAATCGACAGATCGTACTGAAATGTGTATTTCTATAGATCTCTCATTCACATTTTAGCTTTAGCAGCAGTAAAGTCAGTTGACTTTCACTCATGCAAAGCTCATTTAAGAGTCTAATCTAATGACCACTGCATTCCACTGGGAAGTTGTTTCCAGATCTGTTTTTTTCAGTAAAATAAAATACCCCACCAACCACAAAAAAATATATGCTAGAGGATGACAGTCTGATTGGATTTACAAATTGCGCACACTTACTTTATCAAATCCTGTGTAAAGAGACATTTCCTCTGTAGATCTGAAGAGTCTGGCCCAACACACAGCATATAAATGACAGAATCTGTCCTGTATTTTTTCACATTGGTGAGCTCTCTGAATGGCTCAAAATTTTCCTGAGAGGGTAAGAAAATCAAAATAAAGCTAAATATATTTGCATAATTTCTGTTAGTTTGTCAACTCTGCAATTGGAAACACATTTATAGCATGCTCCAAGGGAACTTTGCTTTGTAATGAGTGTCCTTCTTCATAGTCTATGCTGATTTTTTTTTTTTAATTTTTTATTTTTTTAATGTGAGCCTCTTGCCCAAACAGCTCTTGAGTCCCTGTTTAATTAAAAGAGAGACACCCTTAGGACATCATACAAATTTGTCAGCAATGTACTGTCACTAAAATGCTTCAGCGTTAATCATGCAGTCTTTGTCTTGGGTTCGTTTGAATCTAAAAATAATGAGAAGAAAGGTGAGAGTTGTGCTTTTAGTGGCCCTTCAGTACTGTAGCAAATTGCAGTCTGGCATGTTTCCCCTCACAGGTCACATCCCTCCTTTAAAAATGTCCTCATCACTGCCATTTTGGGAAATCTTTGAACATCTCTGCACAGCGTGCCTGTCACTGCAGTGCTTTGCTGGAAGCATTAATTCCCTGAAGAACAGTCAATGATAAATTTGTGCATTTGATGTGGGAAAGGATGAGTGAGAGGGAAGGAGCAGAGGAAAGGGGGGAGGCTGTTTTGGTCTGAGAAAACATAGAAATTATGCCTGGGTATTGGCTCATATCCTTTACATCTTGAGGATGTCATCCTACATCAACACAATGGTTTGTTTACAGTGATTTTCAGTAGAGCATGGCTGTCTTTAAACAGATTCCTGAGGCTGAGAAGTAGTTTGGAAACTGGAATAGGACCAATGCAAGGAAAGAACCAGTTAGGGGTACTGGTAGGGGTTCTTGCATCATGGTCATGACAAAATAGCCATGTTAGTGGCCCACAGTGGAGCTCTCTGACCTCAGCTTGACAATTTACTGGAGGAGGACCTGAATGGGCAGTCCTTAATAGAAGACTGAGTGACTGTCAGTGGCACAACATCTCCTCCCCAAGACCCCATGAGCTAATGTACCAAATTCCTGAGGCTGTGGCTGTCCTGGGAAGAAGAGCACAGCCCTTCCAGCACAGTTAGACTTGTACAGCTGGTGCTGAGGTAGCAACCTATGCCTTACACAGAAATGGATTAGTGAGAGGCAGTGTCTAGGGACACTATGTAAGTGTAAAACTGTGAATGCTCTAGCTCATTAATCTGTCTTTACAACAACAATTAGCAATGTCTTTGGAGCTCAGCTTCACTTGAAAAATTGGTAATATTGCATGTCTTCTAAGTTCATCAGCAGCTGAAAACTGCGTCTGCCCTGACCTTCCTGTTAGCCTTTGCTTCATCCAGCACCCTTTGGATATCTCATCGTTTCATTCTGCAGCGCCCCAAGTGCCTGGCACATGGTGCAGGGAGCAGTGAGCTCGCTGGGCACAGAGCAAGCCCAGGGACAGAAGAGCTGATTCATGTAGGTCCCGCATGGTCCTTTAATCCCATACAGAACTCACTTATCCTTCATGAGTAACTCATTTGATGTAATGGCCTTCAAATGCAGTATTTGTAGGTATCATTCCTGCCTACTTGTTGCAACAGTCTCTATTTCTGTCCAGGTGCCCTTGCAAAGCTGGAAGTGGGAGTTAACTGCTGTAGTTTCTCATGGTGTACTTTTCCCAGGAGACCAGTTGAATGCGCAAGGGCTCTTTCATGAAAAGTTGCTTGTCCTTCTTTTGCCATAGAAATGTTGAACTGTAAATTCTTGTATCTCTGTTGATTGTAAGTGCAGAGAGATGGTTGAGTATGAAGTACTGGGTCTGCTAAAACACAACTAAAAATATGCTTTCCCGTGAGAGGAATATCTGGCAGGTAACTGTCATTATCTGACTAGGAGCTGAAGGGCAAGTGATCCTTGGGGAGAACAGGGGGCACTTTTCTGAAATGGACAGACTGACAAGATATGTTTCACCCTAAGAAAAAAAAGTTTATGTCCAGTTTTATATGGATATGTGGGGTTTTTTTTAATATCCTGCCTATGAATATGGACTGTATACTTCCTTGCCTGCATTTCCTTCTCTGCATTGTTTTTGCATTAGAAATATTCTTGTAGTTGAAACTTGAATCTCTGACTTGAATAAACAAGAGTCACTAAATCATGTTGCCTTCACTCTAAAATTCTGCTTCAAAAAATAAGAGGCATCTCTCTCTACAGCTTGCTATTGTAATCTGGACATCAAAACCTGTCTGAAATTGTTGTCTAAGATTTGCTACAAAACTGCAATTCTAAACAGAGCTTAGGATTTCTGTCACTCATCTGAACAGAAAGCCTTGTCCCAGATGCAGTACATATCCATCTCACTGTGTATAGAGAAGTGATGTGTGTTTATCCTAGACAGAGAAAAAGAAAGAAAGTGCAAGGGAGTTGTAGATCTTCCGTAATAAAAGTTTTAAAATATATCCATATTTTTTCACATATCATATTTACTACTTTAAACTGCTCCACTGCATATCAGCACTATGTTTTACACCTGAATTTCAAATATGCCCACATATTCAGCCAGTAAATGACGTAGCTTTTTGATTTCAAAGGAATGATACTGATAAATACAGAGGATTGCCTGCATAGTATAATATAAAGCCTCTCATATGCAATGTGTATCACTTTACACAGAAAATGTGCTGAACCATTAAGAGAAGTAGAGTCAAAAACCTGGAAAACAGTAGAAATTGGGGGTAGGTAAGGGGGTGGGGAGGGCTGTGGAGTACTTAAGCAATCATCCTCTGTCTGTGTAACTGTGTGTGTGTACCTGTATATGTATGTAGGCATTGGCTCTATCATTCTCCATTATTTTGCCCTATAAGGAGAAGGAGCCTTCCAGAGTGCCTCCCTTGTTAGGTAGAGCTATTTCGGCCATGTCAGCCCAAGGGCTGAGGCTCTGTGCAAGTACTGGGGACTGAGAGAAAACTACCTTACATTTTAGGGATGAGATACAGTATTATCTTGTAACTTCACTTTCTAGAGGCACTAATGTTTAGAATTACTCCAGTGAACTATACAGGCTTTTGGGGGTCCTGGCTCTTTACAAGCCAGATCTCTTTCTACAAGCATGGCTTTTGCTATGTTTTCTGGGTCAGTTTTAGGTGTTGAGCCACTGGTGCATTCTCAGGAGTTCTCCCATAAAAGCCAAGAAATTTCATAGCCTCTGGGTCAGCCCTTCTGAGCCTCAAATTAATTCATGCAATGGAGGAAGGTAGGAGAAATAATAAGGTAGAAGAGAGTGATGTGGGCACTGCCTTTGGCAAAAAACATCTCCAGTAGTTTCGATGGGCATTTTCTTCAACAGTTTTTTCTCTTGCTGAATTTATTCTATTGTTGTAACTCTTTCAAATTAAAAGAAAAAAGAAAAAAATGAAGCTTTTGATTAATATCTGATTTGATTTGAGCTTTGTCAGTGATGGATGCATTTAAATATTCCTGTCAGGGTGAGCACAAGTGAGGTATTTCTATTAGGAGCACAGCATGCAGCCTTCTATGGAAACACAGACCTTGCATCTTGAGTTTAGAAGCTGCTGAACCAACAGTAAGACTGGACATGAAAGTTTCCATCAGCTGGGAACTGTAAAATGAAGTAAAAAAGCAGGAAGAAAATGTTCAGCCTCTAACAAACCATGATTGTATACATTTGGGATATTACAATAATCTTTCCCTACTTAATGTTGCTATTTTTTTTCTTTCACGATAGAAGAAAATGATCAAAACTAAACCACAAACACAACACTGCAGAGGTAGATTCCTGGATATGGCTCTTTAAAACATATGTACTGTAAACAGGACCCCAGATCTACAGGTAGGGAAAACTGAAACAATTCCTCTGAAGGCAAAATCTCTGATAAAAACTGAAGTCAGCTGAGTTACACCAGTGAACTCAACCTGAAGACCTGGCCTAAGGCTTCATTGGACATTTTAAAACCTTTCTTATTAAAGTAGGTTTTCTTTTTCTTTGTTTTTTTTTTCCTACTCATAATACATTTTTTTAGGCTTCACGAGAGTTGCTCAACATAAATACAAATCAACCATTTCTCCGTTCCCAATTTACTCATCCTCACACCAGGACAGCAAGTTAATTGCAAGAGTTCCCCATGGGGAATGGTGAACTTAAATATGCCTGGTGTATATTGTAAACAATATGCAGCAGCAGAGTAAAGAAAGGCCCAAGAACTGAAAAAGGCACAAGAGTGGAGCTGGGAATGAAAAAGGATATAAAAAAAAATCCTCACTGTCACAGGCCAATTGACTTTGTAAATAATTGCTTTGTCCTCCTGGGAGGCTCAGGGGTAGGAAGGAATTTGAAGACTGCTTATTGTTTTAGGGCAGGATCCACAGAGGGACTCTAGTATTCTAGTGCTTTTTAGTGGAATTCACAGTCACTTAGGGGTGACTCATAAATGGTCTTTATCTCCTAAAATGCCATACTAGGCTCCCAGATCCAAAATCTATATTCTCATAAATGATTGCAGCTGCTCCAGCCTTGGAGGTATCTAAAGAACATAGAAACCAAAATTTCTGCCAGTAAAATTCACATTTGCTCTGCAGCCTCTTCATAAGTGCTTTGGTCTTGACATCACTGAGTGGCCTGGCACTTTTCTCAGGCCTGTTTACCTGGTTTGTGTCTTGTCATCTACAAAGCACATGGCTTTGATTTCACAGATGCTCTCAAAAACAGGCTGTGCGTAAAATATGGCTAACAGAACAGGAGCAGCATGTCCTTTTGAGCTGATGGCATGCCAAATCGCATAGTCTCTTTAAGTGCAAAGACCAAAGTTTAGCTTCTCCTATTGCCTGAAGGGATTTGAACCTAGCAGGATAATCCTAGTAGCAACATGATGCTATAGAAGCAAAACTCTCAATCTGTCGTACCAATGCACTTCAGTGTGGTATGGAGCAATAACTTTTGTCTGTGACCTAGACAGTACCAACCCTAGTGACAGGGGCACTCAACGAAAGACAGAAGCTTTTTTCCAGTTTCTGCTCTGGGGACTTTTATATTAAGCACTCAGTGCAGCAAGGCCTGGAGATTCATGGCTTCTCTTGCTTTCCCCCTTCCTTTCTGTTAAATACCCTGTTATCTCATGCAAGGGACAAGTCTCTCTTTTATGTTCGTGTACACGTGGAATGGTCTATGTACTAGCAGCTAGGGCACTGTGGAGGAGACAGGTGGTCAAACCTCTTTGGCCAGAGGGTGGACGTCAGCTCTGTCCTTCACCTTCTGGACACCAGTTGTGGAGCAGTTGGGATGAAGTAATCATATCTGGATCCTAAATTAGGCTTAACATAAGATAGGCAAATCTTGCTGTATATGTGAGTAGCATAGGCTGAGTGTTGGGATGCTTTTGATGTATTCAAGATGTGTGTTGCTGCAGACACCTATGGGTCTGTATCAATAATAAATTAGATAGTTTTGAACTGTAGCTAGTTCTAGGGATAGCTGGAAAATAAATAAGTATTTTCAAGATTCCTGTTCTGACTTTGAAAGACTAGAGTGATCCTTGGCAGAAGGTGTCATTTCATACATCTCTACTATATATCAGCTCTTGAGCTGTACCCAAATTATTGGCCCGAACAGGAGATACAACTTCTTTATACAGTGCTGAGATTTGAAGTAATGATCATTTGTTGTCGTATTGGTATAAAAGCAGTGGGAGCTGGGGCCTCATTTGGTTAGACAACAGTCAGTAAGGGAATGGCCACCTATGCTGATTGTCAGTAGAGGAGAGTTTGTTAGCTGTTATCAAAGCCCTTATGGCACAACCTGTCAATAGAAAGGATACTAGGAGGTAGTGATGAAACTAACCAGTTTCTAAACAAGTCAAGGGTTCACTTTAACAGCCAGCTGTATAAAGGTCTGTATCTGTTTAAAAAAACTTTTGGAATCTGTCTTTGTGTGATTACCTCTGCAACCACGGGGGTGCAACACCAGAGATATTACATAAGAAAGCTTCATCATGTACCCAGAAGTCTGTAACATCAATTATCAGGAGGCTTTCAGTAAAACTACTGAAGCTGATAACATGCAAGGCCAACAACCCTTCTCCTTCTTGTGCACTCAGTGGTTTCCTATCTGCTGCCCTTTGCATTGCATCAGAATCAGGGCATCACAGCATTAGCTTACTCCCTGCCTTGGGCTACTGAGATCCTGAGTTACAGAGCCAACAGGGAGTAATTTTTACCTCCTCTGTGCAGGGCAGCCCACAATGAAGGGATGGTCCCCTGTTTTCAGCCCTGTGCCACAGCTGAGTTGCTCCGGGGGTCACTGCTTGGACTGTCTGTGCTGAGAGCAGGAACTCTGCCTGCCCAGGGTGCATCTTCCAGGAATGGGAATAACAGTGGTAGGAGGACTTTTATGATAGGGTGGAAATCAAGTGGGCACTGTGGGGTAGTGGAGAGATTTGACTGCTGAAATTATTACAGGATCTCATCCTGTATATCTTAGTTTCTTGTCTGTAAACCATGGAAGGTGTCACTTCTGTAGCTCATCAGGGCTCCATGAGGATAGACAGACTCAATGGCTGTGCTCAGTGAGACTGATAATAAAACAGATGCACCTAAGATATATGAAGTGTTGCGTCACTGAGTACATTTGGCCTCTTTTATTAATCATGATCTAATCTGGCATTTTTAACTTGTCTTCGTAAGTTATGCAAGGAGCACTTTTTTAAAAGGAAACTGTATTGGCCAGCTACAGATTTTCTTGGTGTTTTCCTCTGTTCAGGATTTGAGTAGATTAGACATTATCAAGGAGGGTCAATGCTGTTCTGCAACAGCTATGACTGCCCATACATAGTACCCTTTTTTCCCCCCACACTTTTATTCTATGTCTAAATATGGATTTACATGACAAATTGTAATGGTTCACTGCAAGCTGTTATAGCCTGTTGGGTAAATGATTAACATTTCAAATATATTTATAATTTAATTTCTAAATACTTATTCAAAGGACTATAATGGGTCTATTCTAATTTATCTTATATTCAATCCAATTTTTGTAACATTTATTAATTCCTTTTATTCCTGATTCAAAAGTGACATGCCAATTAGAAACAGATTAAAAAGCCTATTTACTCCAAACCATTGCATGCCATCAAGTAAATAAAACATTGTAAAAAAAAATCCCTAATTATGCATAGTGTAATAGGCATGCTTACCATTACGTATTTCTGTAGTAGACCATAATATTTAGTGCATTCTCAACCAGATTCATCACTCATTGGCTTCAACTGTGTACTTACATTCTTTTATGCAACTCAAAAACTTTCTCAGGTGTTTCTACCTTAGTTTCCCATAGGCTTTCTAGCAACATAGGGCAGCTATAATTTGTGCTACCAGACTCCTGATAAGAAAATGTGTTGAACAGCAGTTTATGGCTGCTCTGGCAAGAAATTTGTTCACTGTAGTTGCATGGATTTTTTCACATATTCCATTCAGATCAAGAGCTCTCAGCATGTTAAAGGATGTAGATTTTTTATTTTTGGTAACATCCATAAACCCTACCACCAGTCAGATTTCCATATCTTTCTTTGTTGGGTTTTTTTGTTGGTTTTTTTTTGTTCTTTTTTTCCTTACAATACAAGATAGGGATAAATAATTCTTCAATTTCACCAGAGAACAATACCAGAAGATAGAGGCCTTTAAATCACCCTTGTATTCTGCTAAGCCAAAAGCTGGAAAAGGATGACTCCTGTTCTATTGGTTAATTTAAGTAGGCCCATTGATGATCCAGTGAATTTGACATGGCTGAAAATGGTCCTATTCTAACTTGCAGAAGTAAAATTCCAACAATAAGTTCCAGGCATCTCTATTTCAACACCCAGGAGTGGATGCTCTGCTAGCATCTAGGGAGCTTGGGGTAATTCTGCTTATCATGACTCCAGGATTATGACTTCATTTTTACTAAAGTCAGGAGAATAAATAGCTACATCCTTTCCTTACCAATAGTGCAGCAGTTGTTGAGATATGCTGCCTTTGCCATTGGAGCTGAGGCATGGAAACTAAGATCTGACGTAGGATTATATTGCATATCATTCTCAAAGCTTACATTGAGAAAGTAAGAATGTGCACACTTGTAGAACAGGCATGATCCTCTCCAGAGAAAGGAAGGAGCATGCTTAGATAAACAGTTCTGACTGTGAGCTGTAGTAACCAAGAATGAGAATAAAAATCTCTGTGGTTTTGACCTGATGTGTCAGAGGCTTCTCTCATGACTCTTCACAATCATCTAGCCAGCCCACATCTTCTGCTATGACATGCCATAGGATAGCAGCCCAGTGGAAGTATGCATTGTTATGACAATACAGGAATATGAAATAATGTTGTCTGCCAGAAGCATTGGGCAACCCTGTGACCTAAATCAACTCAACCAGAATCCATTAAATGATTTAATTTTTGTCCATCCAGCTATTGATTGTACTTACAGTGCAAGAACAGCAGTGCCAGCAGCAGTGCTGAGAGTCTGAAGAGAATTATTAAAAGATACTCCTTGGCAAAGTGAATGGATGTCTGATAGGAAGGACTTAAAACAATAAATCTTTGACAGTGTTGATTCAGTCTTTGTGAAATGACTAACTGATTGCTAGAGACTTTTAATGTCAAAACATCAGATTGTGCAGGTGCCTGAAAATAAGCATGCATTGTAATACTGGTGTCTTTTATTTTTTCCCGGCAGTAAAGAAAGGCTTTCAGGTGTTACAAAAGAGAATGTGTGATATGAAAAATGGGGATAACACAGACTACTGCTCAAAGGGGAATGCTAATGTGTTATTATGGGAATGATGATATACTCACTGTGCATTTGTGGTGCAGTGGGTTTCTATATCCAGGTAGATGGTTAATTTATCTCTCTAACACATGACCTATATCGATGGCACAACAGCCTACTAACCACTGAGGTTGCTTCGTAAAGGGACACAAATCTCTTTTCAGGAGTCTGGGGCCTATAAGGTGCATATATTTAGCTGTGGATGCCTTCACTTTTGTCTTGCAGACTTTCTGGAGCATGAGGTCATGAAAGAGTGAGTTTGCCCCCTCCTGGTTTGCCAATGGCATCATAGGGTTTGCAGATATGGTTCAACTACCTGTAAGTAAAGCTTTGCTGGTAGGCAGAAGTAATGAGGTGAATAAAGCACTTACTTGTGCCTAATTTCAGTCTAGACATGTAGATAAGTAGGTTCATGAGGCTGCCTTCTTGATTCAGAGCGTAGGTAAAGAGCAAAGAGGAATAGATGGAAAATTTAAACTGATCAGGGTTTCTGTGTGGCCAGCATAGCTCAACTGGCACAAAGCAAAGCTGAAATCCACTGGTGAAAGATAGCTTTGTTCTGCAGGCAGGGAAGGGGCTAGCAGGAGTGACCCACAGAAAAGCAGAACACTTTGTCATGGCCCTGAGGGCACTGCCACCCTGGCTGCTGGTATTGACCTGCCTGCATGGTGCCTCCCCCAGCCCCGCCCGTGGCCCAGGAGCCCCAGTTCTGCCCAGCCCAGGGTCACTTGTCCTGGTCACTATCCCCAGGTGGTCAGGCAATGCAGGAGGGTGCCCTGGCAGGAACGGCACTGCCTGTGCTGACGTCACTCTCAGCTCCTCGCTCGTCCTTCCCTGCGGAGCAGCACTGTTCCTGCTCCTCTCTGGCACATTTGTTGAAGCAGTCTCATCCTCGAGCAGCAGCAGGACTTGCACATGGGTGATACATCAAATCTGGCTGGTGCAGGCTGTGGGGAAGAGGAGCTTAGGGGTGTGTGCACCTGACTTTCTAAGCATGCAGTATACTGTGTGCCAAAAGTTGCGCAGCACTAATAATATTAGATCTCAAGAGCTCAGGTGCCTGTAAGGTGTTCAAGAGTCCTCTAGAAATATTGCAAAGCAAGCTTGCAAAAGTCAGAGAAGAAACAAGCTGAAAGCTAATTTCTAGTTTTCGTTAGGATATAAACAGGGGAATAAAAACAATCATATTACTGTACAATGTGCTTTTGTCCTTAATGCTCTGTACCAATGCATAAGAAACATGTACTGCAGTGTCTTTGAGATAGGTTCTTTGTACTAGACATTAATGAAGTTCAGTACAGGCTTACATGAAGAACAGTGCTAGAGGCAGCCTGAGAGTTAGAAGTGGGAGCGAGAAAGCCCAAGAAGGCATGGGACAAGAGAGGGAAGTAATTTGAGAAAGGGCAAGGAGGTAACTAGTTTTCCAAAGAGGCTCTTCATCAAGCTGAGGAAGACAGAATAGTAAGGGTTAAGTATAGTGAACACCAGTAGTAAAACTAACATGATTCTTTATGAGCATACTTGGAGTTTCCCCTGTGCCAGCTTTTACTGTTCCTTAGTAGACAGACTGAAGAACACAAGCCTGTCTGTGTCTGTGGGACCATGGAGGAACTGCTTGCATCCTGATTTACTGCAAACATGTTGGGGAAAATTGCCAGCTGCATTCCTCAGAGTCAGACGAGGAAGCAGAGCAAAGAGACAAAAGCAAGTTCACAGTTGACAGAGTGTCTCTCTGGACATCAGTTAGTAGCAATGCCGATGCAGTCTTTATTGGGCTTTAATTGTCAGTCTTGAAAGGACTCTTTTGTGGTAGTGGGAAAACCACAAGACAGACCTCTTTCTCTTCCCTTACATGCTGTAGTAACAGAGGTGGAGGAAGGAGCATTTCTTCCTTTTTTGAATCCCTTTTACCACATTCCAGAAACCATTAACAGATGAGATGTAGAACCTTCCCTTCTCGATACCAGCCTTGCTGCATCAGATCCTGCTGCAGTAAGGACCATCTCTCTTGATCTTTGCTAGGTTCAAAGGCTGTAAATAAAAGTTGATATTTCTTTTCTACCAAAAGGAATTCCCATGTGGTTAGAGTACATCTCAGCATACAAACCATAGTTACAGCACTGATGACTGCCTCTTTACAGCAACGTTGTTTTTTCAAGAGGTTTGAAAGGTTTTGCACTGTATTTAGCATGCACAGTTGCCATGTAAAATGTTGCTAGTGCTATTTTTATTCTTCTCCTTTGGAAGTGTGGCTTTACAATTTTCAATGTGGAAAGAAAATAAATGCTTCACCACAAGTTGTGGTTTACATTTTGCCTAACATTTTCTTGACAAATTTCATAAGACATGTTTGTAAAAAAAAAATAAAATTAAATGTCATGATCACTCCAAGTAAAATGCACAGTACTTATACATTACCTTAATATCAGTTTATTTAAGGAAATATACAGGAAACAAATTTCCGTCCCTTGGAATAAATTATTTGCTCAGATGTTTCATTATCCATGCCCTCCGCTGTGCATAAATAAGCCTTGCTGAATAGCCACATCTGGCTCTTGTTGCATTTGCACAGTTATAGCAGTGTGTAAGGCTGGACCCAGACATCACAGATTCTGCTGAAATCCAGGTAGTTAGACTAAGAGGAAGAAACCTTTTTTTTTTTTTTCATGTTGCAAAACATAGAAGAAAAATCTGTGTTAGAGAAGAAAACAAATATGAAAATGAGAATTAAGACTGTGTTTAAAATGCAGGATTTAATGTGTCTAAGTGTTATTACTGAAACTCCTGCTGAAATCAATAGCAAGATTTAGCCCTAACTATCTGCAGCATTCATGTTTGTTCAGATGCTGAAGTGGAGCTGTGCCTATTGCAAATTGTTCTTTTTATGCTCTGAAATCCAAGAAGATACATTCTGTGACACAGAATAATATATGAATATATGTTGGGCTTCAAAGCAGCACAATACTGCACTGTCTAATCTTGAAATCCTTGTTTTAATGAAAGATGTTCTGCCCTCTCAAAGATGTGCTCTTGTTAAAAGCACAGAAGAGAATCACAGTTATGAGCTTATACATATATATACACGCACATACATATACATGTACACACATATATACGTATGTATATGGTTATCTGGATGGGGAGCATTGGCTGTAATGGCAATCATACAATTTTAATCTTTTTCAACTTAGTTTTCATTTTATAAAAATTCCAATAACATGATAATGAGTGCTATCTCTGTTCTTTACCATGTAAAATCTCACCATTTTACAGTGTTGAGTTCCTTGATGGCAAGTGCCTGTGATTTAGAGGAAATGAGCAATTCTACCAATGTTTAAAATGTTATAGCTAGTGTGCAGTCCCTGTCTCAGATGGGGTAAGAATGATGAATAAGCTGTGATACATTATGTGGAAAGGTTGATGGAGGAAAGGTGAAGTCATCTTGGTCCCTAGCTGCAAAAAATGAACCATTGCATCTTGATAGAATGATCTTGCAGGTATACTGTCAACCCACGGAGAAAAGCCTGCCACACTCTTGTAGCACATTCACACTTAGGAGGACTTTAGAGAACACAAGCTAATAAATGGAATAATTTAATAGAGGAAGTATAGAATGTTTTTCTGTTAAATGTCACTTTAGCATTTAGAAACACAGGGATGGCAATCCCAGGTCAGATGGACAGTGCATCTGGTCTGGTTACTCAGAGAAGGCTCAAAAAGTCAGTGAAGCAAAATTACCTGCTGGTGGAGAAGTTTCTCCTTAATCCCTTACCACCTCTTGCCCTTATGTGTATTTGCTCCTATTCCTTCAAAAATCCTCTGTGTGTGCTTGCTCCAGATGCTTCCTGAAGGTAGACCCAAGTACACCGTGCATGAGACTGACAGGTGACAGCCTGAGCTGGCACACGTCCTGGGGACAAAGGTGCTGGGGGTCTCCTTCAGCATGACAGGTTCTAGGAGCCCAAGTACAGCCAGCAGGTTTGATGCCAATTGACATTTTCAAACAGACTGTTGAAAAGCAATGCAGTCAGTCATCTGCGAAGCAAGCATGTGCATGGGCCATGGCTGGAAAGGAGGATGTGGTAGGCTCACAGATCATTCAGGCTCTCCTGTTTTACCTTATTGGAACCGCAAGCATTGCCATTATCTGTGGGAAAGTATAATGCCTCCCTGAATCTCAATTTATACTTGGTCTCCACTTACCTTCTTTAGCAATAAGTTCCACAGGTTATTTATGTACTTTGATATTTGTTACATATTCATGGTGTATTTCTGAACCTGACATTGAATATCCCTTGGTTCCTCTTTTAAGGAGGATAAATAAAAACTCTTCTTTTCTCACCCTTACTATTATTTTTTTACACACTTATCTAGTCCCTTCTGTGAGACTATTCCAGTCTGTTGAATTCAGTGCCAGACTCCCAACAATGCAAATGATATGAACTTTAAGGGAAGATTGATTAAGGGATATTGTGAATAAAGACTGCACATCAACCTAAGAGACCCACGACAGTTTTTGTAAAGTTAAGCAGGAACACTAATGATGTGTAATACAGTCCTCCTCCTTTTTCCTCCTCCACCTCCACTAAGAAGAATGTTGGGAGGAACAAGAATCATTGAACAGCCAAAATCACCAAACACTGTTGCAGCTCAGGATATCACCTTCTGCCTGTGAAATTCTCTCTGAATCACCAGTTGGGAAGAAGCCAAAGTGATAGAATTTAGCACTAATGTTTAACTAAAAGATGTCTCCATGCTCAGATAATGAGAAGCAGCAGTATTTATGTCCTTAATGTATCAGTATGAATTGAGTATAAGTGAAAAAAAAAAAAAAAAAAAGTAGTTTTCTCAAAAAAAAAAAAAAAAGAAAAAAGAAAAGAAAGAAAAAAAGTCTGCATGTTCTCAGGATGGACTTTGGTTTCAAAATCAGAATTGAGCTTTATGCCTCACTTTGCCCCTGCTCTGCCTAGCTTCTTAGGCTCAGTCATTTCACATCTCTGTGTCTCAGTTCCTCAGCCTACCCTTCTCATGTTGGCAGTGTGTGCTATGGCAAGCTGAGGTAGCTTTCATGTGTGTATATAAAATCAGAGCTTGACACTGGGCAACAGTGTAAAACTGTGTAGATATTGTATGAATGTTCTGAACAATCCCATATCTTCAGGTGTTGAGTTTGATGCTAGAAAAGTACAAAGTTTTCTGTGGACTACTTAAATATTTTGAGGTTCTTTTTTCTTCTGGTTTCTGAGACTTTAGGTTGTGTTTGCTTCTTCTTTCTTGTCCTCCCCTCCTGAATGATGAAGATTGGAAAAAAGCTTAAGAAAATCTGGTATACCCACAGATTTAGTTGTTAAGCATGTAACATAAACCCCAAATATCGCAATAAAATTTTGAGAGTTGCAAACACTGCATACAATTAAAATCATACTGAACAGTAGGAATTCAAAGAGTCATGGCATTAAGGGAACAATCATGAACAAACCGACACTTGCTTTCCAGATGGTTCATCAACACTTAAACATATCACAATGGAGAGGATGAGGATTACCTAGTTAAAGTTTTCACAGTGGTTTGAAGAAAAATGCTAAATAACTTTTAATCTTTATTATTTTATTATGGAGTCCTCCAAATCTCATCTAGTTTGGGACTTCATTACAAACTCTAAATTCAGCCCAGTTTCAGTGAAAGGTTTATGTAACTTTCAAATGCTGTTAGGTAATTTGCAGTTAGCAAATAATAGAAACTTTGTTAAGAATTTGCTGTGAATCCAATTAGGACTAAATCACAGGAATTGTGATTTGCAAGATATTTAGGTTGGTTTTTTGTGTGTGTGTCTGTTGATTGCACTCAACTAAAGTAAATCTTTCTTTCATATTTCTCATTACATGGAAATTTCAGCAAACATTTTTTTGAAACAGAAAAAAAAAAAATTAAAATAAAATATGCTCCCTGGCACCTTGAAGTTGCCGAGTAAAACAGAGGCATTCTTGTCAGTTCTGCCTCTGATGGCAAGTTATTCCAGCAGCCTTGCTGAGGGCACTGTCCCAAGCTAGGGACTCAGATCCTCCACACTGCTCTTGACTCAGTCCTTGTCAGGACTAATGTTATTTCTTTTAATTTATTTTTTTAAGAATTCATGGATGCCTCTTCCCTCATCCCATTGCAAAAAGGAAAAGAAGATGAAGAGGGAGGAAAAGCCTCTGTCAGCTAAAATATCTGAATTTTTAGTCTCTGAGGCCAGAAGAGACTATTCGGAGGAGCTAGTCTGACCTCTTGCATAACATAGGGCAAAAAACCTCCACAAGTAATTTCTGCATTAAGCCTATTATTTTTGCTGAAACTGCAGCACGCTCTCATTAGTGGTGTCTCTTCCAATTTATTATAACAAATGCTTTTATACTAATAATGTTATTTATATAGTTTGTAAATATTTAGTATTTAGCGGGGTACAAAATATGATGCCAGCTTTGAACAATTTATAGTCTAACATTTCTTTGCTATGTTTTCTGACATTCTCTGGACTCTTTTCTGCAGTGTAATACTTTTTATTTAATGAATAACATTTGGCAACAGATTGTCTCTCTTTTTCCTCATTTTTATAGCTTTTCTTTCCTTTTTCCAAGCTGTCTGGAGTCATCTAGTGCAGTTTTTTTATTTGGGCTTTTTTGGGGGGGGTTGTTTGGTTGTTTTGTTTGTTTGTTTGTTTGTTTGTTTTTTAAAATATATCTATATATTTGTATTATTTATAAGCTGTTTATCTCTTTCTTATCTTTTAAAATGATCCTTTGCCTTATAATAAAACTCATCTGGGACAGCAAGCCAAACAACTCAGAGCTCTTTCACTTAAAAAGAGAAGAAAAGCTCAGCATTTACTCTCTAGGCAGATTTCCTGGAGCTTGTCCAGCTCTAGCTTAAATTATCTTCATAAGGCTGTTGTTAGCAGTTGCACTGTTGCATTATGCATGATTCCTGACTGCTCCTAGTATGAACAAACCACACAGTGTTTGGTTAGTGGTTTTCAATTTTATGCTAAGCTCTACAATTTGTTGGTGTTATTTAGGTTAATATGCTATTATTTTGCATATTTATAACTCTCCTATTACATTTTTATTAATAATGATGTCATGTTTGGTAGCAAGGATCAATAAGACTTCTAGTGTGTAATGTTTACATATTTATATTATTACAGTAAAATAAGTCTCTTAGGCAGCTGTCTGCATTGGAATCACTTTGTAGATGTGTCTTTCAGGTAATTTCATGCCTACAGTTGCTGCTTGAATAGCAGTGATACACTGTGCTGAGATGAAATCTAGCCTACAACTAGTGTATAGGTATTAGAACGGCCAATCTATCTTCAATGTCTGCATCAGAAAATAAATGGTGATGCATTACATCCATTTCTACTTCCACTGGATGGATTCTCTTTTACCTATTGTGTTGCTTTTGCCCTTCCACAAGAGGTATTTTCTTTAGCATAACTCTGAAGAGCACTTCTGCACTCTCTCCCGCAGTCACCCCTTCTAGAGAGATATTTTGAGCTTGTGGATGTGTATGGCACTTCTTGGAGGAAAAACTTCAGGTTCTTCCTTATAAAATTTCCCTTTCTACTCCCCAGATGCTTTGTTTACCCCCCTTTGCACTGGCAGAAGCTTTCTTTAGTTGGTGCTATACCCTGCAAAACAGCAGCAATGCCATGAAGAAAATAAATGTTGCCCCTGCTAGCAAGTAAACTGCTTGCCTGATCCTTTCACACACACCAGTGACCCTGAACCAGTGGTTGCAGTAAGGGGTTGCACACCAGCAGCTGGCTGTTATGACCGAGACCCTTTGGGCAAAAAGGTTTGCTTGCTGATCTCCCACTATGCTGCTTTTTCTTGCTAATAATAGTGATCACTGTAGTGTGAATGAGTATCGCTGACTAATTATATAGAGCTAGATTACATCCTGTTAATTCCTTAATGGGTGCAAGAAGCACTCCCTTACGCCTATTCATCCGCCTGTGTGTTTGTGCAGGAGCATGCAAAAGTGCAGTGGTGCATTGGACTGTTCAGAGACTTTTCCCGAGGTGCTGGCTAGCTGAAGGTGGCCAGGAAAAGCTGGAGTCACTTCTTCAATGGTTCTTTACCCTGCCCCTTCCCCACAGGCACATCTTGACCCCCTGACCCAAACCAGAGCTTCCTGAATGAGAGTCCAGCAGGTATGCTCTTTCAGGTTGTGGAGAGGATACACACTGGCACACTGTGAAGTCTGCAACAGTGTCAAAAGATCACTCAATATAGATGGCTGGCATTACCAAATCAAGTGTCAGAAAGTGGTAGAATATCACAGGAAGCAGAGAAAGGTTGTAAAAAAAAAAAAAAACCAAACCACTCGAATCTCGAATGTGATTGAAAAAAGCAAAATGGAAATAAGTTTTTTATTTAATATTGCAGAATAAGAAACAAATCAATAAGGATAGCATTTCACAAAATTTCGCTCTTGTATTCCCTCCAAAGGCATCTTGCTGACTTACAACAGACTCCTGTTCCACTATGAAAATGGTCCTGCTTTATAATGTTTTACCTCAAGGGAAGAAATGTTATACAGGATGTTCTTACTGAGACCCCAGAGTAGGGGTGAAAAGCTGGAGAATGGACAATTCATCTAACCAGATAGACTCTCCTCTTTTCACTCATCATTCTTTAAGTACTTCCCTTTATTGCACTTAAATTAAAGATCTCATGGCTTGAAAGTTATGAGAATAAAAAATAATTATTTTTTCCCCTTTATGATTTTAAGCACTTAGTAGTAGCAGTTTCTAGGCTTTTCCCTGTTACTTCTTCCTTTCTTTCATAAAGATAGAAATTATTCCTCGTTCAAGAATGACATGTCATAGCACAAGACTTACAACACAACTCTGAGCAGAGCTGAACTTGGTTTGGTTATCTGGCCCATGGCAAACAGCCTGAGCCACGTCCAACAAAAATGCAGATCAAAAAGCCTCCACCACCAGCAAAACTCTATTAGGAATTGTACCTATGAATATATCAATGCCTCCTGGAGCAATAACCTAAGCATACACATGCATCTTCTCTCTCTTTTCCACCATTCTTCCTCTCAAAAGTCATCCTCCAATCAGAGCCGTGCCCTCTTGCAGGAAGCCAGTGGTACAGAAAGTATCTGAAATGCCTGGGTGTACATCCATTCACATGCACAAACTCTGAGTTTGGGTCTAAATTTCATTTCTCCCTTTCATTCCTGAACAAGCCAATGCTGGTTGTAGTCAGCTGATTTACTTCTTTCAAAGTGTGTTGACATCTGCAGGTCCCCAGGCTTTAGGCTGGGCCTTTGACTCTTTCCCATGGCAGTTCACAATGACATGGTTCCTTTGGTTTGGTGTGGACACTCACATTTCCATTATGTATTATTAAAAAAAGTGCTTTGAGCTTATGGCATTATGCTAAGGTCTGGCTGCCATTCCCACAGATGTAATTTCAGGGTGTTGTACACATATTGCTTATAAAATGCTGTGGTATCCTTCAGGCTAGAAATACATAAAAACAGGCTACAAATTTTTAGCTCCGTTTGGTGCTGCTGAAGAGTAAAGTAGTTTATAATTTGTCTCTGCACCTTTCTGCTTTTAATTATTGTACTATTGGTTTATTTTTCTGCTGTTAGTGTGATTTAGGTAGAACAACACCTAGTATTTATACCAGTATCCTAAATATAAGGGTCTTTACAGAGCAGTAGGTCACATTTGAATCTGGTGTGTGAATTTGGTCCTGAGTTTTAGCTTCATTAGAACCAACAAAGCTGCAAATATTTGCACCTTTACTGAAGTTACCAGTTCCATAAATCATGTGAACTGATTGTTATAACGCTAAAGTCATATGAAGAACTTGAATAAAGTGTGTTCTTCCAACATCTAAATAAGTGTATGTCTGAAGTCTATGTGTAAGCATTTTCAGTGCTGTATTTCTGTTGTGGCTTGTATGCCCCACTCACAGAAGAATACCTACGCATAAGCAGCCATGACATACTTTAGTGGATAAAAATAATACATATTGTTTTGGATTCAGATGGTCAAAGAGAAAGCAAAAAGCCTTAGATTGTGCATAAAGATGAAAAACCTTGCTCTCTGTATTCTCTACAGTTCAGAAGTGCACTTGCAATGCTCAGGAGACATGTACAAGTGAGCACAGGCACCAGAGGCACATATAGAGCCAGTTTCTTATTCTGATGAGGCCAAATGTCATTCCTTCTGTATTGAGCCTCTGAGACTGGCTATAAAAACAGCAGACATTGATTCTGTTCTTACTTTGTTTACAGACCATAAGAGAAGCTTATGAAAATGTCAAGTTCAGATCACTGAAAAAATGAAATCCTCTGTTTATTCTAATTTTGGCCTCATCCACACACTTTTATTCTGCCTATATCTCCATCTATATGGAAATTTTGTTCCTCATATTGTCATAGAGTGGAATTCAAAAGGAAAAAGATGTCTAGAATACTCTTTAAAAACTCATGCACAAAAACATACATACAAAAACTCATACCTGTTTTAGCATCCTTATTCTCAAAAATCAGTTTACACATCTGATTCTCCTGTCTTTTACACCAGATCTATTTTCCTTTATCATCTCAGTTGTCTTGACTAGGGTATGACTGATAAAAAGTGAAATCCAGTCAGTCAAACACATAAATACCCACTTTGGAAAGCCATTGTAGCAGCTGTGTGTTAAAATTAGGAACATAAGTACTGTGACATTTTTTGTGTGAGCAATTGGATGACTGACCTTTTAAAAATGTGAGGCTCAGGTTAGCCCATCACCTTCATCCTGCTTGTAAGACAGAGGTTACTGCTTAAAGTGTATTTATGAATGTCTTGGAATACTCACTTTTCTTATCCCTCTTACTGTTGCCAAATCCTGCTGTACTTGGCTGTCCATCACAATCAGTTCAAGCTGGTATCACAGTGCAACTTTGGGGCTTGTGTTCCCAAAGACTCATTCTCTGAGGCTTCCTCTATACTGGAAAGGATACTCTGCAGTCTGGGCCACAGTGTTTGGACAGCTTACTGGTGTCTCGTTTATCCTAATTAAGGCTCCCATAGTAATTACTGGGACATTTGGATAAAATTACACATTTGTTTTTAGAGACAAGTCCTGCTTTAGTCTACTTCCTCCAAGTCTTGCTTTTAAGCTGGGCTTCTTCACAACTTTACTTTGGAACCTATAAAAATACTACAAATAGTTGTTTATATTTTAATACAATACACACACACAAATATCTATATTACATATATGTATACACATCTATATATTCACAGTATCTATTACACATAAAACATATGTAGTTGTTGGTTCAGGTTCTTATTTGCTGCATGGTCAAGAATCTGGTTAGCAACACAAAATCTAGAGTGATATAATTTCAGTCTGCTATTTCAGAAACACTTCAAACCCATAATTTCTAATCTTCTTTTTTCTTTTTGGGGGATGGGGTCGCATGAAATGAAGAAGAAGATATTTTAACAAATATTATTGGACATAACAGGAGAAGAAGAAGAATCAAAGTTAATCCCATGAAGTTCAGAGGTTCTTACTTTTTTTTTTTTTTTTTTAACAGGACCTATTTTTATTAAAATACCTTGTTGGTTTTAGAGGGACAGAGACAATTTCTGATGGATGGCACAGTGGTACTTGACAGAAGAATCCTGCATGGGTGCTGAACTCTTCCCTCACTTTTCTCAGTCACCAGAACACAAATTGGAAAAGTGGAAATAGCAAGGTCAGGTCAGGTCAGTGCATACTTAAACATTTCATAGGGTGCAGAGCAGTGATCTGCTCTCACGTTCCATTAATTCAGAGACAGCTGTCATTTATCTTTTGATGGAAGCTAGAGGTTGAAATGCTTGACACAACATATCAGGCCTAATATGGAAAGATAAGAGCAATGTGGGCTCAGTTCTGTAAAAGTGAGTTACTGTGCACAGAGGTTTCATAATTCCCCTACTGACGTTTAACAGAGAACTTTGGCCACATTTCAGCAAATACAAATTGCCCAGCTATAGTTAAAAAAAAAAGAAAAAAAGTCAAAGGATTGCATGGGGAATTAACCACATAATTTCTGTTAGACACTATATGAATTGCATGGCTAAATCCTTGTGAAGCTTCTTAAATGCTTAAGAGCTCTATGTTCATAAAAGAGTCTTAAAGATAGCTTTTGAAGTGCAGGTAGGTAGGCAAAAAGTTAAATAAATTGGTGGGGAAGCATTTCTTTTTGCCTCTGGAAAAACTTGACTACAAGTTGACAACTCAGACATACCTGCTTCTTTAGTTGTCAAATTATTAGCATGTGCACATCAGTTTAGTGGGAAATACCATTAAAAATATAAAAGAGAGCAAAACCAAAACCAATTTCAGTAAAGACACTCAATAGTGGTGTAGATTCAAGAGAATAAAAGTGCTTTCTATAAAAAACAAAGTGTGTGTGTGGGGGTGACTCTAAGATGCAAAAGCAAACCTCTAAAAATCATATTTGATACAAGAAACTGCACTATATGCACTAGAAATAGCAGAGAGAATCAGCACAGCATGTTGCTGACTCAAGAAGAAATCTTATATGTGGCAAGGGGTTTAGGAGCTAATGAGCTATGCTTGTACAACCGTCTATCTTACCCCTCCCTTGTTTTAAGAATGAAAACATCTTTCCACCACCTCTCGCAATTCAGATAGAACTATTAAGGGTACTGGGACTAGGCAGGTTCTTTGTGCTTCTGGATACTCAAACTTCACAGGTCACAGCTCTCTGAAGATGTTATCTCACTGACACCTTCTATTTACAGTTGTGTGCACCTTACCTTTCCTTGTGTGTATGAACAGATAATATTAACAACTTGGAAGAGTCTTACTGATCCAATTTTGGAACCACAACTTTAAATTTACAGGGTGACACTTTGTTCTCGGTAATCTGTAGTGATAAAGAGAATAGGTGAGTCGAGATTTTCAGTGGTCAGATATAGGTTATGAATTCCTGGTCCTAACCTCCCACTGCTCATGACTCACACTTGCAGTGTGTCCAGCTTGATGTGGGGTCTCTATTCTAGTCATGTCATCTTGATGAAGGTCTGAATTTGGATTCGTGATTGCTGCCTTATGAACTGAAAAGCTCTCAAGGTCTAAATATTTTCATCTTCTCCTCTCTCTGGCAGGAGAGCAGGAGCAGCAGAAATTGCTGACAGACTTTCTGTTCAGCTTCTCATGACTTTTAGAAACTTACTCTGTTGTAACAGAAAAAGTTCTGTGCTTGCCATTGCCTAAATGTTGTGTGATTTTTTTTTTTAACTTTGCTTGAATGTAACCATTTTTGAGTCTGAAGAAAATAGAGGTAAAACATTTTTCCCTTGATAAAGAAAAATTGCTTAAAATATTTTTTTCTGCCAAAGTAAGAAAGAAATGAGAGTTGAAAACAAAAGAAAAGCTCTGGATCAAGAATTGGCTTTGACTGCAATAGAGAAAAGTGATTTTAATTGGCTCAAGATGCCTATCTTTTTTCTTTTTTCTTTTTCTTTTTTAAATCACATACTGAGAATTAAGTTTGGTCGGCTTTCTGAGAAATTCTTCCCCTTTGGCTTTTTTTTCAAAATACATTATTTCAAAATACCAGGGACATCCAGTGCTGTAGGAGAATCTCCTGTGACTCTTGAAAGATGTCAAGGAGGTGTAAGAGAGTTTTGGTACACTCGTAGGAAAAAAACTCCCTTATGATTCAATATTGCATTATTTGAGGAATGTGTCTTACTGGGCTATTTTGATGCTACTCGATGAAATACAATGTTACTTGGACTAAGCAAGAAAACTAAATCTGTCCATAACAGCTATTTCCCTTCAGCTGCAAAAAATCCTGGGTGTGGGATTCAGATTTTATGAGCCCTTTTCAGGTAGAAAAGTAATGGAAGGTGCTGAGAGGGAGGTGAGAGGCAAGAAGCCTCCTTTTCCCTGGTTTCAGCACCTCATGTGTAAATGCTGTTATTCTACTCACACAAAAGAAAGGAATATGCATTTACATATTTCAAAGACACGGACAGCACCCTAAAACAATGAAGAAGGGAGAAACAAGAGAGGTTCTTTGTGTTCACTGCCACGGCTCAGTCACGCTGAGCTGCAGCACAAGGTCCTGGTGTGTTTGAGAACGTCGCAGTCAGCGCGGCATTAGGTTCCTGGAAAGGGCTGGACAGACTGCTGATGGGTATCCCTCCAGGAGGTCTGTTCCTCTACGCAACAGCGATGCCTTAGTAGTGTCACTGAATCTCTCTGTGTCTCGAAGTGTCAGCCTGGTGCCCCCCAAGCAGCTGCTGCCAGAGGTGTGCGGCGTTTTGTGACATGGTCTGCTCACTGACTCTGCATTCTCTTGTAACATGCCTCCGCAAAACAAATGTGGCTCTTCTTTAGACATTGCTCCAGTTATGGAGTCAGTGCTGCAGTTTGAAGTGCTGAGCCAACCTGGTGTTTTAATTCAAATTTAATTTGAGATTTCTTTGATCCTTCTGTTCTTAATGGAAACATCTTTAGGGTTCCTTTACACTTCTTGAGAATATAGATCAAGACTAGGGAGGCAACAGCTTTTTTGAATAAAAATTAAAGTTAAAAGGTGAAAAATGTAAATTTTCTTGGAATAATCTTAAGCCCTTTATTTAGGTCAAGGTCATGATGTCTAAATAAATGGGATACAATGTTCCCCGTGCTGTTGTATGCCTCCTTAGATCTTTCTTAGATTCACTCTGTAGAAGAAATACCCAACCCCGCTGTGAGCAGGAAGGGACTGCAATGAGTAGGAAGTTACAAAGTGTTAACAACTGAGATGATGCAGAGGAGGTGGTTTGTAAGGCTGGAGCAGATTGTGGCCTTCCTTTTCTATGGGAGAAGTAATTCCTTCACAACAATATTTGTTGGATAGTAGCAAGACCTTTATGTAGAGGCATAATCTGTTCCTTAGGGCTTCTACTGAATTAAATTGGAGATGCGTTGTTGTTGTTTTCTGTCTGTTTTTCTAACACAAGCACTAAATAATGAACTGAGATTACTTCTAGACTGGGGACTTGACAACATTCCCCTACTCCAGTTTGGTAAAATAGGACTGGCACCTATCACAGGATATATACAATAGCTTTGAAATGTTTATAGTCTTATTAGATTGGGTGGAGTGATATGACCTTGCCCTCCCCTTCCCCATATTTCTCTATTTTTCTCACTGCAAAAATGGTTATTTTTGTTTCAGACTGTTCAGGTTTAAGGAAACCACTAATTTATATAGGGCATGCTCAGAGGCTTAGCATAATCATTCCCAGAGTAACATGACTGTTTCCATTAGCATAATTATGCCCATACTCATTACATGATTCATATTCTTATAATTTTTTTTTAGGAGTCACAATTCCCCACTTTATTAGATTTGTCTTTTCTGAAGAATTATTCTAATTTTTTTTAATCATCCCTTATTTTTCAATTTAACTTTCAGAGGTGAAATGGGAAATTTGGTTTCTTTCTGAATAACTTCCCCTAGCTGAGACTGTGACCTGAGTCACTGTAAGTTATGCAAGGAGAAACTAAACCTGAAGCCTATGGCTCTCAAAAGCTGTGCCCACCTGATTTTTATATAACATTTGCCTTTCATTTTTGGTTCCTAAGAGATAGGGCTAGAGTTGCATGCTGATCTGTACTCTCTGCACTCTCACTGTTTCCTTCTAGTTGTTAAAGGATCATATTACCCCTACACCTTCCTAACTGAATCAGGAAATACATATTGTTCCAGTTTCAAATGCTGCAGTGTGGGTGAGTGCATATAGACTTAAACAGAAGCTGAATGGACCGTTTAGCAGACAGCAGTTCCCTGTATCCAACTGCTTACATACAGAAGTCCAATAGGGTTTAGCTGACACAAACTGTGGTAGGTTTCTTCAGGCTTAAAGAGATTGACATATTCTATTTTAGAACAGCTGCTGCATAACTCTTGATCATATGGTAGCCTTTAGGAAACTGTCCTGTAAGGGAAAAAAACCCCATATTTTAGAAGTCTCATATATATTTTTTTTTTTTTTAAATCTTTTGAGCTTTCAGGATGATTTCTCCAAATAAAGTGTCTTGATCTGCATACCATTGAAAATTCTCTGTCCCAAGAAACAAAGTTAAACAATATCATTATGTTTCCTACACCCAGGACTGGATTTTTGAGGGGGAGAGATGAAATGCAAAACTGCAGTATTTCTTTAATTACTTCTTACTTGTGGGGAACTGATCCCAGGAAAACAATGTCCCACCTTATATATTCCATGTGCCAAATACTATTATGTTTGCAGCTTTGTGTCAGTCAAATATGATTGATCTTTTCCCCAGTGCTAGCACATTTCTGTGTGTTGCTCTCATTTTTACATGGACAGAGACATGACAGTTTTCACCTTCCCAGTGAGAATACTGCATGTTTTCTGTCATTTTCCTGGTTAGAAGAAGTGGCTGGAAGCTGGATTCCTCTTCTCAGTGTGACTCTTGAAAGGTGTTTCTTTGTCAGAATCACCAGCTGATTTGAACATGGTCTGGAGGACTGGCCTCTTCCTGACCTCAGGAAGTCCTCATTAATACCGACTGCTGCTGAACGACTGCCAACACTCAATTACAAGGAGAGAATGAAGATTCATGGTGACTAACTTCAGACATCTAAATTAGGTTGGAAATCTATACTTCATATAAAGGAATTCCTTCATCTGGAACTCTGAATTAACTAACTAAAAGGAGTAGACTTAGGTGGAGTGACTACTCTCCTTTGCCAAAACAATCAGTACCTCTGCTTTAGCTGGTAAAAGTCTATGTAGATCCACAGAAACCAATGGATCCTCACTCCATCTTCACCATTGCACAACTCCTTGTATCCCTTTTTCCAACATGTTCAAAAAGCAGATATATATACCTATGAGGGCAAGAAGTGGCTTTTATCAGAAAGGTTGCTGTTTATTCCAGCTCAGCGTGGCAAATTGTTGTGCAGATGTCTTTGAAGAGCTGGGCTTGGAGCTTCAAAATGTTTCATCATCCAGCCATTTACTTATTTTCTTCTCAGAATTTTTTGAAGTCTGTAAATGTATAATTTATGATGCTTCCCTCTGTCTTGTGACAGTGAATGTCAATGGGCTTCTTGAAGCAGAAGCTTAGCCTTTAAGAAGCACCTAACTGAAGAGCTCACTTAAACTGCAGTCAACCTCCATTCTACCTTCAGGATCCACAAACTTGATGGCTTCAAGCACTGGCAAAAATTTCACTCATAGTGAAATTTTGGTGAAATTCAATCCTAGTGAAGCTGCTGATCTCTCTTTGAGTCCTTAAACTTTCTTACTATATATAAACTTTCTTACTTCCTCCTGGCAATACCATTTTGCTGATGTTATCTTTTTCTTTGACATTCATGCTGGCTACTGTTCTTATTCAGTATATTATACTACACGGCAGCTGAGGTGGTAATGCTTGGTTTTGTTCTTTGTTTCATTTCTTTCTGCCACCAGCACAGGTATCATTCTGTAGGATCTTTCTAGTCTCATCAGAAGGCCCTTCTCATGTAAAAAATGGGGGTGAGAATGTCCCTGTATTGGGACATTCATGGCTTTAAAAAAACATTGAGTTGAGAATGAGGTGACTACTAGTCCATGAGAAATTGCTCAAAGGTATGGTCTTGTTAAGTCCTTTGTATTACCTAAGCTTAACCAAGGTTAGGAATGTAGTCCTTCTTAGACGCATTCTACTGTCAGTTGAACAGAAACCCACAGTTACATAATCATGTACTAGGAGTTACATCTCTGTCCCTCTATTGATGATAACAGAGAATACAGTTGCAATTACATGAGACAACTCCAGGTCTGCATATTGAGAACAGAATAAAAATTTGCTGAAGAATTAATACCTGTCACTGCTTCTCAGAAAGGACATTCAAAGTCTGTAGGATTGCTCTTCTCTTTTTTTTTTTTTTTCATTCATTAGTTTTTTCAAAAAAACCCAAGAGTGCGATGGATTATGCATTATTATCCCTTTGGAAAAAGAAATAATTACTGCTTTATTTATCTTCATTTACTGTTATATGGATGTTCAGGACCAGATATGGTTTGATTTTTAAATGTTCTTTATGTTGAGGAGAATATTAAGAGTGGAGCTCCTCACAGAATCAAAGAATAACTTGCGTTGGACTAGAGGTCACCTATCCCAAAGGCTTGCTCAAAGCAGTTCCAGTCAGATCAGGTGCTCAGGGCCATGCCTAATCAGGTTTTGAACATCTCCAAGGATGGAAATTCCACAACCTCTCTGTGCAACCTGTTCCAGTGTTTGACCACCCTCTTGGCAGTTTGTTTATTTTTTCCCCCTTATACCAAATTGGAATTTCCCATGTTCCAAATTAGGTCTGTTGCCTTTCATCCTGTTCAGAGAAGTTGTGGATGCCCCATCATTGGGAAGTGTTCAAGGTGAGGTTGGACGGCGTTTTGAGCAACCTGATCTAGTCAAAGATGTCCCTGCCCATGGCAGGGGGTGGCTGGACTAGATGGTCTTTAAAGGACCCTTCCAACCCTTCCATCTGATTCTATGATTCTATGATCCAATCCTTCCTCTATGTACCTTTGAGAAGAGCCTGCTTTAGTCTTCTCTACCCTAACTGGTAACATTTTCTTAAATAGCAATATAAGGCACCACCCCAGCCTTCCCTTCTTCAGGCTGGACAAACCCAGCTCTCCTAGCCTCTCTTTGCACACTGTGGGCTCCGGCCTCCAACCATCTTGGTGATTGTCTGATGGACTTGCTCCAAGTCTATGGACAAGTGTCTTGTGTCATACTGTAGAGCTCAAAACTGGACACAGCAACCCAGTACCCCGAGGTCCTTTTTTGCAAGCTGCTTTCCAGCTGGTTGGACCTCTGCCTGTACTGATGCATGGTGTTGTATCTCCCCAACACAAGGACTTGGCATTTACTTTTGGTCATCTTCATGAGGTTCCCATTAGCCCCTTTTTCCAGCCTGCCCTTTGAATAGCAACCCTCTCCTTCAGGGACTGACCAGTTTGATATTGTCCAGAAACTTGCTGATAGTGTACTTTGTCCCATCATCCAATGTCATTAATAAAGACACTGAACAATACTGAGGTTTGTATTAATCCCAGAAGAACACCACCAGTAACTGACTGCCAGCTGGACTTTGTACTGCTTTGTACTGCTTTGTACCATACCTTGAGCCCAATGATCCAGCCAACTTTCCATCTATGTTTTTGTCCACTTTGTCAGACAATTCTTAGCCCCATCTACCTGGAAAAAATATTTTCACTGGGAAGGGAAAGTCTCTGCTTTGGTCATTCAAAAACTTTATGTACAGTCAAAAATTTTATTTTGCTACTATTTCATGCAAAGGTTTCTTAATTAAATAAAAATCATCATCTGAAACGTTTTTCTTTTGGATTATTAGTATCCTTGATGCAAAGTGCCCATTCTAATATAGATATGGTTTAACATTTCATGGAAACTCAAAAAGCTAGGTGGATAAAGTTGAAAACTACATGGATTAAGCTTATTTTATTTTAAGTTTGGGGTTTTTTTTCATTAATTTCTTGTAATAACATGTGCCATCTCCAGGGTGAAATGCATTTGAGATCATTGGATGAAAAGCACTCAGTAGCAGCAATGACCTGTTGCCAGCATGATGAAGAAAATATGGGTTTTTTTCCTATATTATTCTAATATTTCTTTAACAGAGAAAAAAAAATAAAATAACTGGACTCCTGAAAAGTTGCCTCTACTCTCATAAACTGAAAATCTTACTTTTTTTCTGTGACAAGGACACTTTAAAGAAACAAGAGAACATAAACTACTTTCCCATCTATTTACCTGTGAATGAGTCCCATGACAAATGAGTACCCTAGGGACACTCTGGAGTTAGTCACCAGAGCCCCCTCTGTGACTTCTCTGATGACTTCACTTTTATTATTGCATAGCAGGACTATAATGCCAGAGTGACTGAGTAAAGCACACAATAAATTCTTTACTCCCCCTACATACTGAGACAAGGTGTGATATAAGTCTGTTATGTATAAGACATTGCTTGCTTGTGGCAATGCTGAGCTACCTCCCTGGACTCCAGGCCTCTTAACCTTACAGTGCAAGTAACCCATTTTTGGTCATTGAAATGAATGAGTAAAAATCAACGTACATATAAGCGCTTGCAGCAGTGGGGCCTGACTCTGTGGTATTTGCAAGGAATCACTTGTTGATAAAGGTACAGTCCATCTGATACCTGGCTAGGTCAAGGGTAAGCAATGCTGTTATTTGAGTACATTTAGATCACTGCTACGTGCACAGGAAAATATGCATTGTTGTTGTATGTATGTTTATCATAACCCAACAAACAGAGAGTCACCCATTAATCAGCAAAATAGAGATTGCCATACTGAAACAGTTCAGATGTCCTTGTTCTGTGTCCATCTCTTGTGTACACTAATACCACTTGTTTTGGAGGAAAGCAAAAGTAACCTTTCAGAACAATTATGCCATACATTGGCCCAGGACATGTTCCCTCTTAGTGACCACTATATAGCTAGGTTATGCCCTGAAACACGGGGAATTAAATCCTAGAAAGCTGAATTTAATGTTAAAAATGTGGATTTGAGTACTGAGCATCTCTGCTGCCTACACATTTGTTGTCCTGGTTTTGGCTGGAATAGAATTAATTTTCTTCCTAGTAGCTGGTACAGTGTTGTGTTTTGGATTCAGTGTGAGGCTAATGCTGATAACACACTGATGTTTTAGTTGTTGCTAAGTAGCATTTATCCTAAGTTAAGGATTTTTCAGTTTCCCATGCTCTGCCAGTGAGCAGGTGCACAAGAAGTTGGGAGGGAGCAGGAAAGGACAGCTGACCTGAACAGCCAAAGGGATATTCTGTACCATAGGACATCATGCTCGGTATATAAACTTGGGGGAATTGGCCTGGAGGGTGGATCACTGCTTGGGCATCAATCAATGGGTGGTAAGCAATTGCATTGTGCATCATTTGTCTTTTCATGGGTTTTATTTATCTCTTTTTGTTATATGCATTTTCATTATAATAATTATTATTACTATATTTTAGTATTATTATTGTTATTATTATCTTTTAGCTTAGTGTCGTTATTAACTGTTCTTATCTCAACCCATGAGTTTTACTTTTTTTTTTATTCTCCTCCCTGTCCCAGTGGGAGGGGGGAGGAGTGAGCGAGCAGTTACGTGGTGCTTAGTTGCTGTCTGGGGTTAAACCATGACACTTGTGTAGCTTTTTCTGAGTCCTGTAACATGCCTTGATGTTGCAACACGCTGATAATGAAAAATGTAGAGGGAGCAGAAGGAGGAGAGAGAGGGTATACTCATATCACTTACCTTCTAACTAGGTAATGGAGCTGTATCAGTTAAAAGGTTTGTTTCCCCGGACTCCCTGTACTGCTAATGGAGACAAATGGATTCCTCCAGAGAGGGGCTCGGGGCAGAAGTACCGCTTTGGTGCTCTGACTCCTTCCAGGGTGAAGTTGTCCTTTCTACTGATTGCACAGCCAGCACAGAAACATTAATGTGCTGTCTAAAGCTCTCGCTCCCACAGGTGGCAACAGCTTCCCCTGTGCAATATCCTTTTCCAGTTCCTTATGTGCATTCATAAGAACCTCAGCTATGGTCTGAATGTTTTTGTTATCCACAAAGGGCCTTTGGACAATGAGGAGTGAGGGTAGCAAGGTGAAGGGTAAATGTTAAAAAACAACATCTGGAAATGCAGCCAAGTTGTACTTATTTGACTTGACTGCTTACATTGCTTATATTGCTTACATTGCAACAAAACTGTTTTCCAGGTTTCAATAACAATCCCATATGACTGTGGCTGAACCATTTCATGCTACTTTTACTGACTTTTTAATATCTAACAAAATGCTTTGAATCAATATATCCAATAAGGTGTCTTGGTGATGTATAAAGTAATGAATGATTAAATAAACCTACACCTAAAAATGGATTTTTAAAAGATTTTTAATCTTATCCCTGTTCCGTTGTTAGATATGTGCTATTAGAGCAGCCAGTGGCTGTTTAGAAGTATGGTGCATACAAGCCCACATTACAGTGATAGCTGGGACCATATATGCTTGGCTTTGTGTGTGGTCTAAGTATGATTAATTATAGCACAGCTGGAATTCTATGGAGACACCTGACTAGTTGTACACCTGCCTTAACCTGTTGAAAATGACTGCAGAAAACGATAGGTAATGGGCTCATGAGTCCATAGTGTTTTGAGTCATTTTAATAGTCAGATGTAGAGGGATTGCTAAAGATGAGCTAAGTAGAGAAGTAAGGTTAGCGAGTCTGAGACAGAGCTGGCATTTAATGGTCCTTATCTGTATGACCGCATAATCATTGGTGCTAATCCCAGTTTCTGCCTTAAGTAAAAGTGAGCTGTCAGTATTTTTCCAGGGGAAGTAGCTCTTGAAGTATTTATTCATTGCTAGGGGTGAAACTGTTACAGGTTCATCAATGGTGTGCTCATAGCTGCTTGTATTAAGGCCGGTGAAATGTGAAAACCCTGGCAGAAGCTTCTGTGAGAATTGGAGGCAGACAGGGGACCTCAAGGAACCTAAAATGATGTGTGGTTCCTAACAGCTTTTCCCATCACACTTGTTTTCATGTTTACTCCTTCAACAGATTTGCATCCTCTTTGCCCATTCAGGGAAATTTGCCTGTTCTAGAGAAGGTAAAACCAACCTTAATTAGTCATTTGGAAAAGTGCCATTTTGATGGGAAAGTGCAGCCCACCAGCTAAATCAGAATCCCCATATTAATCTCTGTCTTTCTGGATAGCCTTCTGCTCAGTTTCAACCAATGCCAACCTGGTTATACTAAACTCCTGACTGAACCCAGTGCTTGATCATTTTGTTTTCTATTTCTACACATGTCATATTGAAGCAGTGGGTGTAGAGAAATCCAGAGAGCGAAGAAAAATACATATTTCTCTGAATGTTTGCTCTTACAGCACATGGTGGCCTCTGCTCCTTTTTCTGAGCTCCAGATCCCTCAGCTTTTATCATCTTTCCCACTCCTGCTGCCCTTTTGGAGCGGCTTGCTTAAGCAGCCAGATTCCTTGCCCTTTCTATAGCACCAGAATCCCCAGGGCTATCTGTGTCATTAGAAAGAAAGCTTTCTCAACTTTTTGTCAGCATAAAAGGGGAACCTCTCCATAGCCAAGCTTATCTTAGGGTCCAAAGGCACCCCATAAAAGCAGAGCCATAGAGGGGTTCAATGCCTATGGTGCCTTATGTCTGCAGCCACTGAATTCCAACCTCCCTTTCACTCTGTATCTCTGGATCAGATCTCAAATCTCTGTAAGTTAGCTTGGACGCCATTGTCTGTGAATACGACTACAAATGGCAGCATATATGCATTTCTGATTGAACCGTAAGTATATTAGGCTGAATCAGAAACATCCTGAGAAAAATGGAGACATATTCATTTTCAGAAATGAAACACATGAAAGTTATGCTCTGTAGAGAATTTTATGACTCATTCAAAGAGATGTTTTTTTCCTCACACATCACCTCATTCTCTAGTTTCCCAAGTTGTTTGTCACCTTCTTGTTTTTCAGATTTTCCTCTCTGAATTGCCATCAGGTTCCTCATCATCATCCAGTAATGGTGATGGAATTTTACACAATGACACATTTCTGCCCGAACCTTCACATTGTCTATGTTGTGTTCAGTTTTTTGAATTCAGTAAGTAAAAAGAACCAGTAGTAAAGGATTTTCTTAAAAGCTGTTTTGGCTTTACAGTTGGGAACCTTACCAACATTACTGTTGCCTGTTATACCAGAAAGAGTAGTCTTGGGCAAAGACCTCTAAAGAAAGTTGCTCCAGTAACTGATGATTTCTTCTCTACAAATTGCCTTGCATTGTATTATGGTGATTGTTCCTACAAATACAAATTCAAAGCTGTATGACTACTTTTAAATATAATACTCTGGCACAGTGTTTTCTAGAAACTTTCTACTGGGGAAATGAGGTGAAGAATGAATACCATTTGCCAAAAGTCAGCAGAGAGGTATGGTGGTGGAGCAAAGTTCAGAAATTTGCAACTTCTAACTTGGATGACTGTGCTCACACCACACCAGTGTCTTAAGTTATAATAATGCTTTTTTTTTTTTTTTTCCCCCACCATTTTTGCATTTGAGTAATTGCCAGGAATCTCACTCTGCAGTCTGGAGACAGCAGAGACTGTGTTCTGCAATTAAAAGTTAGGGAGTTTTTAATGAGAGCTCCAAGGCTGATTCATAGCTTAAAGTTATGCAGAAGGTTTCTTTTCCTTTTTCTTTCTTTTTTTTTTAATCAAAAGCAGATCATTCATTTTTATCTCAGACAAAAATATGATAATGGCTAATTCATTGGGTGGGGAGAAGGAATGTAGGGAGTTACTGATAGAATTTAAATAAAAAAAATTTAGAGGTCTAATATTTCAGAGGTTTAATATTTCATTTCAGAAATGTAATAAATCTTATAAAAGGCCTTACACAATTTCTCATTGAAGATATTGCAATGTGATAATGACGCCATGCCCTTGCCAGCCAATTTCATGATTTGTTCAGGTTATTCCAATAATATCTACATTTCACGGGAGAGTATTTACATTCAAATCTTCCCTGAGATTTGTCATGCCCTGTTGTCATCATGTTTTCTCCTGTGTCACCTTCAAGGACTGATAGGGCATGAAAATCCGTAGGAATAAACAGGACTTGAAATCCCCAGTGAAAGAATCTGTGCCTCAGCCCTGTGGGGGGAACTGGGCTTCTTCACTCCCACTGGTGTCATTAGCGCTCCAGGAGACTCGGCATTTTGGGGAAGATGCTCAGTGCCTAGAAGAATTAGGATGTAATTGCCAATTTCAAGCCTATGTACAGAACCATGTCTCAGACCAGGAGATGGGAAGGAAGTAGCAAGCTGTTTACAGAAAGTCATTCGTAAACATCACTGGTTGCTTTTGTAGAAGTAGTTGTCCCTTTGGAGAGAAACTTTTCGTTTCTGAAGATACCTACCTTGTAGTAATATACTGAAGGTTACTGAAAAAGAAGCACCGCTACGCTCCCAGAAACGTGTATTCTCTCTAGCCAGAGTGTTTGATTCCAGTAAAGGGAAAGAAGTGCACAGAATAAAAATGGCTGTGTTTAATCAGATTAAATGGTTATCTTATTAGTTATTCCACATAACTGGAATCTTTCACAAACTGAAATAATTGACCTCTAGTTTATCATGGAGAAAACTGGGAGTTTATTGCTGAGATTGGGACTAATGGGGAAATTTTAGAGGATAAAGACAGGTCTGGGACAGGTATGAGAGACTAAGATGACAGTGTAATGGATCCTCTAACAAGGGATAAATAGAATAATAGAATCATAGAATACCAGCTTGGAAGGGACTTCAAGAATAATCTGGTCCAACTTTTCTTGGCAAAAGCACAGGCTAGACAAGATGGTCAAATACCCAGTCCAGCTGAATCTTAAATGTCCAATGTTGGGGAAGCCACCACTTCCCTTGGGAGATCATTCCAGTGGCTGATTTTTCTCATTGTGTAACATTTTCCTCTTGTGTCCAATCAGAAATTCCCCAGGAGTAACTTCTCCCCATTATCCCTCCTCTTTTCCATGTGACTTCTTGTAAAAAGGGAGTCTCCATATTCTTTGTAGCCACCCTTTAAATACTGGAACATGGTGGTAAGGTGTGCCCTAGTCTTTCTCTTCTCAAGGCTGGACAAACCCAGTTCTCTCAGCCTTTCCTCACAGGGCAGGCTTCCCAGTCCTTTGATCATCTTTATGGCCCTTCTCTGGACCCTCCCCAGCCTGTCAATATCTTTTTTCTACAGCGGGGATGAAAACTGAACACATTATTCCAGGTAATAATTTAAGGTCTGTATTTATAGTCAGGGACAGTTACTTGCAGGACAGTTTTTGTTTGCCCATTAACCAACCAGATTAGACCGTGGACTGGCAAGATGCTTGAAATATCCTCTAAAGGTACTTTAAACTTTAAGGAAATTTATTTTACAACCTAAATACTTGATTTGTGGGGGTGGGGCATAGGTGTGTAGGTGTCATAGACTATGGAAGTGGAGAAGCAGATCCTTAAAGTGTTGGGTTTTTTTCTGAGTTGGGGCTTTTTGTTTCACAATCTTTAAAAATACTTTACATTTGAAAGCAAAACCATTTCTGGTCAAAGCAAAACAAGTGGAGATGTGTAGGATTTCCTCATTCCCTCAAATAACGTCATAAACTTATCATGCTTTCAAGATAGCAATAGTATACAGAAGGATGGGGTATGTGCCTGGTTTGTGATTAACTGACATTTTCCATTTGTAATTGCATAATGAATGTGCTATCTTTCTTTATATTTAATGCACAATAAATCACTCCCCCACCTATCAATGAATGAGGGTTGAAACAACTGTTAAAACATACAGTGTTTTAGACACCTAAGAAGTTCTGTCTTCAACAGCAGTCCTCATTAGAGCTGTGCTATGCCCACATAACGCTGACCTCCGTCCAAAGCCATAACTCTCACTGACATCACTCTGAGCATCACTGCATATTTGAGCATAACCTTACACTATGCGTGCCTGGAGACTGTAAGTGTATGTTTATGAATGCCAGAGTCCATCAGGAAATAACTATGCGGTCTTATATGAAATTGTGACAGATGTAACTACAGGCAAGGAAAGGTTTTGAGTAGATCTCTGTAATTTTTTCAGTTCTTAGTTTGCCAGACTGATTTCACTGCTGCTCTTCATAAACTGTTGCTCAGTGCGAAGTTGCCACTATGAGAAAGGAGGACCGATACCCTACAGACAACATCCACCCCTTCCCAGTTGGCCCCCATCCCAGAAGGAAAAGAGGTTGCCATAGTAATGCCTTCATGGCAATAACAAACCTTGTGAGTTCAAGTACAGCTATAGGGCTGTTCAAGCTGCCTGCAGCTGTCTGAGCAGATGTTTGGGCACTAAGGCTCGCCTGTACTACTAAGTGATGTGTGAGTCCTGGAGCAGACCTACAAATATCGAGCCCCTTGATGTGCACATCTTTTCCTCTTTCTAGACAGCTGGATAGATGCAGTGTCCAGAAGGATGCCAGAGGTCCTTGCAAAGTGGGGTCCTAAAACATGAGCTTTCTCCTGCAGGAGTGCTCGAGGACAGGGCCCCCCAGCTGTTTCTGAGCGGGCACCCAGACACCAAGACTGAGGATGGGTGGGAGGCTGAGTCACTGCACATACCTGAACCATGCTCACTTCTTGATACAGGCACCGTACAAGATGGTGTTTAAAAGTAAGTAATGGTCAGAATTAGCAAATGCAATTTACATAGCCCCAGCACTTGACTGCTCGTCAAAAATTCCCTCCGGTGGGCATTCCTTGCTGAATTTGTTCAAAGGGACAGAGCCAGTCTTTGCCAACTAGGCGGTGTTACACATCCCAACATTAGCATATTTCTATTAAAACATATGTTATTTTTTTCAATTATGACATGTTTCTTCATTCTTAGCCTGAAGCAATATTTGAGATATCACCCCAATACTCTGTAATTATAAAGATATATCCTATACATTGCACTGAAAAATTGTAAGACTTGAAGAGCATAGACTACTCAGGCATTCTATTCTTTGAGTACAGTATAGAGAATAATTATGGTTTCTCATATTCTCTGAGTAATTAATTTGAAGAATTTAATTATATTTTTCATATTAATTATTAATGTATTATTCACCGAGCATAGTCAGTTCATAATTCATAGATGTATTAGTCAAGTAATTTAGTTGATGAATTTCATAGTTTTGAATAAGTTATTCAATTTTTTTTAATTATTCACTCAGCTCTAGGAGTATCTGTTGACTCTTGAATATTAGCTGTTGTATGGCAACTTCTTTTTTTGCAGGGTCTTGTGAACACCTGATATTAAATCCCAAAGCTAGTGTGAATACTGTCCAGCCCTAAAATGTGTATTTATGTAAGGTTACTTTACAAATAAATGGCAGTTAATCTGATTAGCATATTTGGATTTTAGATATTTATGCCTATTTAAATTTAAACTTCAGTTTTCTTAGAGTATGTTCTCATAAACTAAAGGGGGGGGGGGGGTTGCTACATTTTCCCCTCATTTAAACTTATATAGGAAACTATGGCAAACCCCAGTCCTCATATAACCTTTCACTAATGCTAGAATTTCACCCATGATGACATACACATTCAATTACTCTATGAGTTTTGTCATCAGTTTTATACTCAGATAATTCTGTTAATATCAGGAAACCTCTAATCAGGGTAAAAGAAAATAGAAATAAGGTTTCTACATTATTCTGCAGGATACTTTAGCTTATCCTAAACAGTAAGTATATAAGTGGCCTAGACAATTTCCAGGGAAAATAATCTCATCACATTGGGAGCAGCACCTCTGGATGTGTATCTGGTAACAATTTTGTTGTGGCAGAGAAATAACACACAGGATGAATTATCAAATCTTTCCATATCTAGATTTAGTGATTGTATCGCATAACAGGGGTCCATAATGCTGAAATGGAAAACCAGAGGAGAATGCATATACATATGTGTGGTTTTATGTGGTTTTTTTAGACAGAGAGTGTCTTGTGTGTGAATGTTTAACATAATAGTCAACACTGGGAAATAACAGAGCAAGTGAAAAGCTCTGAGTGAAGTATACTTTATTCATAATGCTTCTGGGTCACTTATTCTGCTAAACAAAGTGATTTCCATTAATTAATTTTTTTTACAGTCACATCTTTTTGTCTAAAAAGGGTTTGTCCTGTAGTCTAAAAAAATTTGTAATAATTTTAGTTGTATTCAAATGATGCTTGGGAAGGTTTTAATGGTAAGCATAGCACTGTGACACTGATCTTTGGAATGCAATGCATAGTTTGAGATTTTCTTCCCTGTAAGGACCTGAGTGAGGTTTCTTTTTAACAGCTCTAAAAATAATAAAGCCATTGTTTCAAAAGAACCCTGTATTTAGAATACACTGGTTCCAAGTTATCTGCATATTAATTTTATCACATTTAACATTTGTGTATTGCTGTTTCATACAACCTCAGTGTCTATGTTAAATCCAAAGCACAGAGGTATATGCCAAATCTTTCATGATTTCCAAATCCATGATTACAAAATAATATTCTGAAAGAAAAGTCTCCAGCTACAGGTTGCTTCTTTCACTGAGGAATGTGTATGTGTTTTGGGCTGTTACCTCACTAGCAGGCAGTCCATATGGTGCTAAATCCTGTAAACTAACTATAACTAGGTATAAAATTCACAGGGAAAAATGTAATTTATCACAAGTGCACAGCTGGTGTCTGCTTCTAAGTGGTTGTTTCCTAATCTGATACGAACCTGTTCACAGCCCTAGTATGTTATTGAGCTATAAAATCAATAACGAATAGCATGCATGATCCCCTGAGAGATTAACCATTTATTCCAGCTGTGAAGAACAATGAAGGTTAAAGCAAAGGAACTGCTTTAAGAAAGGTGTGTGCATGTTTATAGATGTGTGTGCACATGACATTAAACAAAGTAAGCCTCTTTTAGATTAATTGCTAATAACTGCAGTAACAACACAGGGTGGTTTGTTTGGTTTTAATTATGGTTATTTTTTTAAGCAGCTGATTTTCAAGCTCAGATTTACATG
Organism: Strix aluco; assembly: GCF_031877795.1. Lineage (NCBI taxonomy): Eukaryota > Metazoa > Chordata > Aves > Strigiformes > Strigidae > Strix > Strix aluco. Next base: position 90,019,932 of record NC_133931.1, on the reverse strand, counting down.
CAGTTTGCTTTCTGTGTGCTCCCAAAAGTGCTTGATATGTGATTTATATTTGTTCTTTTCCTCAAATGTTTCAGTATTTGCTCTTTTCTTTAATCACAACTAATATCTCAGGGAGTACTGCCTGGGGCAGGCAGAGCATAAGCACTGAAAGATGCAACACTAAAAAATATAGTGGACGAAATTGTCATGCCCTTTCTTCTGGCTTACAGCTATAAAAGCTGTGGATGTTTTAATGTGTGCATGTGCAATGGGAAGTGAGAGATTGGAGTCATGGTAAGCAGCAACAAGGGTGAGAAATGTGTGGAAGGAGAGAAAAGGGGGAGCGGACTGGCTCCGGGTGGGCAGAGGGGTACGGAGGGTGACCAAGGGACCTGGCAGGGTGTCGGGCTAGAGATGAAGGCAGTGTGTGTGCCATGCTGGCCTGTGAAAAGGGGACCAGGGATCAGTGGAACTGCCACAGAATTTTGCAGTATTCCTAGGGATTGATTGTGCTGGCAGCATTTCAAAAACTCATTTTTTTGAGCAAAATACAGGTCTTAGCCTTAGATGTGGCAGAACCAGACTGAAAGCAGTGGTCCCAAAGGGAAAAAACCCTCCTTCTGAGTCAAATTCCTTGCTTTTTGATGTGCAAAGATATCCGATATAATCTTAACACCAAGACTCTGTCTCCCTGCACAGTAGTTAGGAGATGTTATTACCATTTTAATCAAATTAAGCATTCTTCCCATGATTCTTGGATTTTTTCTGCCCTCTGCATAACAGTGCTTAGCCCCTTGTACCAGTTGGGCTGCCTCCTTTATCTCTGAGTTGGTTGCAATTCATTGTTTTGCATTGTATGTAGTTTGTAAAGCACTCTACAATGAAAGACACTTGCAGTGACTTTACTTTAGCCTAATTCCATCAACCGTGGAAGTGCTGTTCCTAGTTTTGCCAGAATAAGATCAGAATTTGACCTCAAAACATCCCAGTGAGAACAGTATTATTTATACTTATTTTGTAGAAGGATGAACTGAAACACCGGGTTGAAGTGACTTGCCTGAAGGCATGAAGCTTCTCAGTGCCATAGCAGAGACTGGAACACATGAATCCAGATGCCAATGTCCTTGCTTTAAATGACAGATGAACTCTTCAATCAGGATTGTGTTCAGATGGAAAAACCTACTAATATCCCTGGATTTATAAAACCAATTTAAGCCAGGGAAGAGTCAGGCCTCTGCCTACTTTCCAGGAGCAGAAAAGCTGCGCTGAATTGCTGCTTTTCTTGCAAGTGTGACAGCTGCCTATGGGATAGGGAAAATCCTCAATCCTCTTTGAAAAGGTGAGTTCTGCAGGTTTGGATTCTGTCCTGTAACAGAAAGCCAATTCTTTCCTTCTCACCTCTGTGGAAAGTACAGTTTAAAAAAAAGAAACAAACCAAGAGAATTCCCAAAGAAAAACATATGCCAAGTTTAATTTAATAATTTTATTTTTTTCTCAATTTGTAATTTAATGTTTTAGTTATAAAGGTTTATTATAACATTGTAATTGTTTATTCATCGATCTGAGAGACTCAGTGGAATTCCTTCACTGGGAGCATTGCAGGAAAATTACAACACACAGGAGACTGATCAAGCTTGTAACACTGGCAGTCTTGTGGGTACTAAATATCTTCAAAGTCAACACATTTGCTGATGGGCAGAGAAAAGTAACTTCTCCTCCAGTCCTCCACTATTTTTAGTGCTTCTGTGGCTGTCTATATACTTCTTTTTGTGTAGTCTGCTCTATCAGTCATGAAGCTAACTCCAGCTCAGCTCCAGCCTTGGTGGCATTATCTCAGGCTGTCATATGGATACACTGTACTCAGAAATGCTGCATAACCATTGTGAATGATGGGCAACAGAGCCAGAGCAATGGGGGTAATGTCTGAGTTTTATACTGCTTATTCCATTTACAGATGTAACGTCAGAAGTTTGATGCACTTTAAAGATTATGCTGGATTTTGTGAACAGTTTTGGAGAAAGAAATTTGATGCAGTGGATACTGAGAAGAGCTGACAAAGAAATTATTTGATGTTCCTTTTAAGGCTGTGGAAAGCCTGCTTTCAGACTGTAATTTCCTGGAATTTATTATTCACAATTAGTCACTGTATTTTGTTTTGGCAAATCTTTTTAACTCTGTTTTGATCATGCACAGTCTTCCATGAATAATCATCATTTCAGACTGGAGCTGTTGTGATAGGTCAAAAGAGAGATATGGCACTGTCATGTTTGTGACTGGAAATGGAAGAAACCACTTCTAGTGCAGCATTTGCAAATGTGGATATAAAATTTGGCACCTGTAAATATTCATGTACATACACTTGCAACTATGCTCTGGGCTTGATCCAAAGCCACTAGAGGTAACAGAAAGAATGAATATTCATGTTAGCAAAGTTTAATTCCTAGATGGTTCACTGAAAGCAAATGTAAAGAGGAAGCAATATAGGCAAAAATGCATTAATGACACTAAGGATTCACAGGAAAAAAGTTCCTACTTACTACATTCAGATATTGGTGGGGGTTTTTTGCATATATGTTAATGAAATAACACACATGCACACAAATATGATTACAGTCTCCCTTTTAGCACTATCTTTCCAAACCACAGAAGCTCTGCTGCTTAACAAAGAAAAGCTAGGAAAAGTCTAGAAGTTCAAAATAGGTGAAACTGGTCCGGCAGAAAGGAAGTGCATCTTTTTTTTTTTTTCCTGTATATAGCAGGAAACTGAAACAGTTGGAAAGCTTTATTTAATTTAGTATACTTTCCCACAGAGCTTAGTACATAATATAAGCAGGAGCTAGAAGTTTCACTGTGGATTTACGACGCTTTCATTTTCTCTTAGGACATGCACCTAACCTCTCACATATGTGAAATTACCTACATTTCAATCCCCCAAATTGAGCAACACAACCAAAGAAGAGTGCATCTGATAGGTTTGAATCAGCTGTTAATATTTTGTTTATTTTTTAATTATTTTTTTATCTAACAGAAAGGTAGAAAAAATATTTTAAGAGAGGAATTATCTTGAATGAGTCTGAAGAGTCAAATGCGCACCTAGAATGCAGATATTTCCCAGTCAGGCAGAGGTTGAATTTGAGGGACACAGTCCCTTGAAGCTGACATTGGTTTTGCTTGAATTGTTTTCTTTTGATGGCATGTAGTCAACTTCATGCAACATTGCTATGGAGCAGCCTTCAGGTGACAGCCTCTCAAACTCTACCTGTAAGTCAGGCTTGGTTCATTCATGAGAAAATGAGGTGTTACTAGACCATAGATCTTTATTCTGTAGAAAAATCTATCATCCCTGTGATTAGATAATTAACAAAATTGGTACTTATAGTGCTATACATCCTCATAATTTGCACAATATCAAGCTGAATGGAGGGGTTCATGTGTTTGCATTTGCCTGTCTAGCAAAACATCTCTGTGTACAGTCAGGACAACACATTTTTAATGCAGAATAATCTGTCATTCTGTTGTCCAAACATATGTCTATTGTCAGCTGGTATAACTGTCTCACTGCCACTTGAAAAGAGCTGTGTTGCCTTGAACTGGGTGCTCATTTCTTTACAGACTGCTTAGAGCATAAGAATAACCAGTAAGGTAAGTAACAGGGCACCATTTCATGTACTTTACTTTCAAAGTCCAAAAGTACTTAATGGTATGCTTGTAGGTACAGGGAGGGTTTGCCTGATGTTATAAATGAAGAGACTGAATATCAACTACACCAAAAAATACTATCACAAAAATGAACAACCTCCTGCTGTAAGGAAAGCAATCACCCAAGAATGAAGGAAAAAATTATATATAAAATTAATTCTTCTGCCAATGGGATAGTTTGTACTCAACACAGAGTATTCAGTCTATAAGTCAGTCTCCACAAGACTGAGCTTTGCACCTGAGTCACCCTGTTTCAACTTCCAGATATGAAGAATAATGACCAAATGTTGCCACAGAATTAGATGGTTGAGATTAGACAGTGACAGTAGCTCTGCAAGTTTGGAGGAACAGTTTCCTCATTTTCACCTCCATCTGTAGGGCTCTGGAAGTGTTTAGGGAAGAAAGATATTTTTCCATGTCACTACCTCCATCACTAGCTTTATAAATTGGGTGACAGCATTTTTTTACAGACTATTTTGGTAGCTTCTCTTCAAACAGGTGTTGTTTCGCCTTGGCAAATCTGAAAGTCAGCACTGGGCAGCTGTGAAGCTGCAAGGGGAATAACTGCTGTAACTAGCAGCAAGGAAAGCAGCTCTTCAGTACGGATCCTGGTTAGAAAGAAACATCTGGTATAAACCATGGACAAATACATTTCACTCTAAATAATATGAAAGGAATTTTTGGTTCTCGTGAAGTCCTTGGAGTTTGAGGTGAGAAGAGCTACCTGGAATTCCTAGTCTTCATTCTAGTTCAGAAACACCTTTCATCTCAAATTGGGACAAAAAGATGCAATTTCTTGCAAAATGCCATTTCCAAGTCATTTCACTTCAGAAATGTCTAAGTAGTCTCATGGCTCCCTTCATTTTATTAAGAGTAAAGCATTTCTTTTTGACTTGTTTTCTGAGTTTTCTATTATTAGCTATGAGATAATAAGGATGTGATAAATGTTCATAAAATCACAAATCAAAACAGTCACTGAAACAAGGTTCTTTGACCTTGTCAAAATTGTTTCAAAAAACTTGTGTAAAAAATTTTTGTTTATCTGTACATACCAGCAAATGTTTGATGTAATTGAATCAGCTTTCTCCAACAGAAAACTCTTCTATCTGTAAAAATAGTGGATCAGCTTTAATCACAAGGCAAAAGCAAACAAATAAGGAGATGGTGAAAAATACCTTAAGCGAAATACAGTGGTAGTGCAAGATTTTCAGAAGGTGTGAGAGATACAGGAGGTCAAACTATAATATCACTGACTCTGGTGGGAATTTTGTCAATTACTTTAACGTGACTAGTCTTCTACCCTGTATCTTATGAAAATTCAACATTATCTATTTGAAGACCCAGAGAACGGCAGAGGTTTCTTGAGACTATAAGTGACAGAATGCAGTCCTTCTGATTTCTTTGGTGAATAAATAGGGGGGGTGGGGGGTGTGTATATACAAATATATATGTATGTGTGTATATATAAATGTATGTAGTCAACTGGGGATGCTGTACACCAAAGTGCAGCAGCTGAGATTGTGGATATTGGAGTCCAAATGCATAATGAAGCTCCAGTATTTGTATTTGAAGCCCATCATGATAAACTATAAATTAAGTCTGATGGGCAATGCCACTTTATGGATACTTGGGATGTACAGTGGGTAGATCAGAATGAGATGATGATTTTGTTTGGAATTCTGCCCTTATGTCCATAGGACTGCAGTTTTGGCTTTGTCTGCCTTTTCTGCAAAGTTCATTTCTGTTTCAGCATCTGTTCATGGACAGGAATCTGCTTCTGCTTATTTTATGGTACATCTATTGCTGTTTCACCCCTATACATTGCTTGCTTTCTGCAGCAGCTATGGTCTTTCTTCTCATGTCTGCTGTGCCAAGCACATACCTAGATGTAGCCAGGCCTCTGACTCAAGCATCTGATTTGTCCTAGCAAGGGATGGTCTTCATTTCAGTTCTAAATTAATATCCTCCTCACACAGATTTGTTGTGATAATCCTACAGTTTCTGATGTAATGTATTTAAATCACAAACGCAAAACCAGGAAAATAATGTAAAATGAAAGGTTACATACAATAAAATAAATTTATTTCTTAGTATTTCAAGATTTCATTCTTTTTTGATTTTTTTTTTTTTTAAATCTACTTCTGGGGAGAGGTAGGTTTAGGGGGGAAGTTTCTTGTTTCCTACTGAATGTCCAGTCATTCGGCTTTTGCAAGTATTTATAAAACTTTTCACAAGGATTTATCTGCATATCATAAATCCTACTGATACTAATAGGAATTATATTTGATTATATAATAAATTGTTATTTATAATATATAAATATGTAATATATACTTTTATATGTATATGCTATAAGGATATTTATACAATATTAAAAATCTAATATAAAATATTTATATTATATATGAACATACTATCCAGTATTAGATTATTTATAATATATAAATATATGATTATATAATATATAATATGTATACTTGCACAAATATTTGAAATATAAGTGTCATTTTTCCTATTTTTCCTCTTTTTTACTCTTTTGTTTGATTTTTTTTTACTTATTTTGTGATTAGAAATTATCTCCTACCGATTCCAGATCAATATCACAGAATTAAGAGTCTTTCTACAGCAAACTTTCTTTAAACTGCTCAAAGACAACTTTTCAGTCTTTCCAGAATACATTCTCCAGTGTTTTGTTGCTAGAGAAGCTGTTTGTTACTGCAAGGTGCTATGGTGTTTAACAGGTAGGCTTTCATCCAGTATCAGATGCTTCAAGCGCACCTGCGGCTCCAAGTGCATCTGAGGTTAGCTCCAAGAGATGATAGAATTGCACCAACTGTGATCACCTCTTTCAGCAGCTCCTCCTCACAAAGGAAACTGAAATAACAAATCAGTGTCAGAGATGACACTGTAAACCAAAGAAATAGTCTCTTGGGTTGAAAGATTCTTAGTCATGCGAAGGATGATGTTCAGATAAATTCCCAAGTCATCTGCTGACCTTATTTGTGCTAAAAAAAATACTGGGATGTTGTGGCTACATCTATGCTAGTAAACTGAACAGTACTAGGGCTTGCTTTCTTGTTCTCAGGTTAGCTGGCACAGTCTGGACCCCTTCCTATTGCTACGTTCTCTTGATTTCAAGGCAGGCTGCTAACAACTAAGCTACTGACTGGGGACAAGTGGAGAACAGTCCTTGCTTTGTGTTGACTCCAAATTTGTGACCTAGAAGTGTTTAGGAAAGGCCTCATTCGCTGAGCCAAAATTATGCTAATAACTATTCAATTATAAACAGAATATGAACAATGGAATTCCTAAGAGCCCCGTTTAGTTTACTAGTACATATGTTCCCTATGGTTATATCCTAAAATAAAAGGTATGTTTTCAGGGCAGAAGGTGTTACTTAGCATAAGCACTCCATTCCTAAAGTCACCTTTTACAGTAGCATTTTCCCTTTATATGGTGTCTGTGGAGAGCAAACAGCAATAAGTTCACTGTGAAGAACAATGTACTTAGTATTCCCTATAATATGCTATATGAAATGTGTAATTCTATCTATGCATTTTCAGAGGCTTCTGAAAAAGAAAAGCAGCCTGAAGTCTATACTGGGAATATGCTAACGAAGAGATGTGATTGAAATGTTAATCAAGATATTCTAAGGCTGACGAAGGAGATGTCTTAATCCTCCACATTAACAAGAGGTCTTCCATTGCCTAGTCATAGCAGAGAGAAAGCAAAAGAAATTGAGATGGAGTGAGACCCCGCCCATCACGGGCTAAGAGTCTGTTCTGTGTCTCTAATATTTGCAATCAACAATGGCAGAAAGCTAAAACAGAGCTCTGAGACTTCTCTTGAGCATGCCAGATCAGGGACAGACTTTCACGGCTAATTAGTGAACCTCAAACACTTGCAAGCATGAATTGTTAGCAACAGCCTTAGCAATTTATTTTTCATTTAAGCTGTTCGTAGCTTTGTTCTGTTATTGCAGATCTCTGTTTTAAGTAAACATGCCATTTAAATCTTGTCTGGTAGTAAAGCAGGTGCTGAATAACCTGATAATACATTGAACTTTTAAAAATATGTTGAACTCAAAGTTGTCTGAAAGGATTGGGTCTCTTTTGTGGTGTCCAGTACCTGAATGCATTTATGCACAGCACTCCGATGGCAAAAAAGATGCACCTCCACTGAGTTACGAGTTTAAGAGCTGGTAATGCAGTTTTGCGGTAGAGGATCTGCTTGAAATAAGTGCTAGCCAGGCAAGTTTCTTTGGCAACAGGATCTTAGTGAGACCATTTTCAGATGTACTGGTGGCTTAAAAAATGCACTTAAGTTAATTTGTCTGTGCAGCAGCTGTTCTTGCAAATATTATGCATTGTGTTACTATGTGGCTTTGCGAGGACTTGCCATTTTGTGTTCATGAAATCTGAGGAAGACAAATTTTTTTTTTGCTGCTGGTTAGCTCCTAAAGTTGTTCCAAAGATCCCTTTTTTTCCTTTGCTCTTTTTTCCTCTGAGCCATGTCAACAAATACTTTCCTGTCCTAGCAGTCTTGAACTGCATCTTTATGGATTGGATCTCTGAAGTGAACCTGCTATTGTGGAGGAATCAAGGTCCATACTACACAAGTTTCTTAGGGAAGGAATGTTACTTCAGACTACACCTAGCATGATCCCATGGACTAAAAACCCACTAGCATTTGGAGCAGGTTAGTTGTGTTCTTGGTGTACATCTTCCAGTTTAATTTCATCCAAAAAGGATATTGTTCATGCACTCTTAGACTTCTACATGGTATGAAACAAATTATGTGGTATGTGGGAATGACTGAGCTATTTGCTTCAAAAGCACACTCATCTGGACTAAAACACCAATATGAATACACTCTGTCTTGAAGTGTTGTGAAAATACAGATTCAAAATTTATCAGAGATGTTAGGGTGATTTTGATGGCACTATTCATTGAAATGAACAGGAAGAGGGCATCTAAATTCTTTAGAAAATCATTCTGAACCATAATATCCTTTGTAGTTTTAAATCTCTCTCCAAATACACTCTAAATATCAAGTATAGGAACAGAAAAAAAAAATTCAATGATGCAGTACTACAATTACAGAAAAAATATTAAAATCAAATATAGTCAAACTAACATGCTTATACCTGTCTTTTAAAATTAGTTTGGAGTATTGGGATTTTAGGTTGGTTCATTGAGTTGAGTGTAAATTTTTGTTGCTCTTCTTTGCTTTTAATTCTTTATGTAGTTGACCTTTCTGGCACAGCAGTTTGGGACCACCACTGATGAACTGTTATTAATATCTTAGCACAGCTACATTAATAATCCAAAGGAAACACAGCTAAACATGCTCTTTCCAACTTGCTCAGTGACTTAGCACCAATGGTGTGCACAGCTGGTGTAGGTGACCTGTTTTCAGCAGGAGCCCTGGATACCTCATTCCCTGTGGTGAAGAGAAGGTGATCCTGTTGGCTGCATCATCTTGTACTGACATCACATTCAAGGCAGAAGCTGTTTCTCAGTACAACTTCTGTAAGCTCAGGGTAGCTGACTTTGCTGGAACATCGGTTGCAGTGGATGCTCAGTGCCTCTGAAAACTCAGTGTAAGATTTATTTGGACCCCAGAAACAAAACAAACATCTGAATGACTGGGCAGTTTAGAAGATGCAATGAAAGAGATCTACTGAAAACTGCATGCAGATTCTCTGGCAAGGCCAGGGAGAGAGCACTGAGCTTTCTGCCTTCCAGTCCTCATTCCAGATCACAGGATGGATTGGTCCAGCTTAATAGCTCATATGAACTGTTAATACTATTAACATTTATTAACCCCTCCTGCAGACTGTTAATTAAATAATGCAGAGTCAAACCTTAATTCCTTTGGTGCTGACTAGATACCTCTTCCACTTCACACAGTTTCATTTATCATTACCCTGTGTCCCTTGTGTTTAATTTTCAGATGAACTAAATGCCTGCATTTGGTATTTAAGATATGACGTTAAAAGTGGCTGCAAACATAACAGACATAAACTGTGTTACCAGAAGTTGGCACGGTGAAGCCAATAAACAAGCCTGACTGTAGGAAATTGGATCCTGGAAAGTGTGAGGAAAGAACCTTGAGTAAGTCTGTCTCTTAATTTAAACTTATAAAGAATAGTAGTTAATAAGCCTTTGCTAAAATGTGGCAATGTTCTCTGCATGTGACAGGTTTAAGTTTACACATAAATGCTGGAGAGAATGGATGAGCTGATTGCCCAAAATGTGATCCTAAGTTATGGTAACCCTTTACCCCAGCTTGACTTTTTATTATATCATGCGGCTGTGAGCCATACCAGAGCTAAAGCAATGACTTGATGAATGTGCTTTTAAAGCAGCTAAGCTAAGGCCCCCATAAAACTTGGGGAAGTATGCAAATTAGTGTCCTTTTCTGGATGTTGATAAAAGGCACTATTTATAAATACAAAATGATTGTTTGGCAAGCAAGATAACTTTTTTCATGGTTAGTGTTATAAAATAAACAATATCTGAGGTTTCAAACTCCTGGTAATAAGAGCACTGGGAGAGCGGTAGTTCTCCCACTGGAATTTTGTATTGATTTCCAGAGCTGACTTTAAAGATAGGCTGTAGTTAAGAAATAGAAGACTTGTTCCAGGATAAATAAAATTTGCATCCTAGCTGATCACCCTCACAGCTATCCTTTGGTAAGTCTGCCTTTTTCATATCCATTTTGCCCCAGCAGTGGTACCTGGGGCCATGATTTTCTGTAGCAAGGGTAGAAGTGGGGAGCAAACAGACAGCAGGTAGTGCTCATCCAACAGAGCAGAAGGCTGTCACAAAGCAAACATTTACCAAATTTATTCTTTTCTTTAGCAAACATTACAGAGAAAGCCTTTCCCACCCCAAAAGTAAGAATACATGTGGTAAAATACTGAGAAAGGTGCTGCACAAGAGCAGAGCTTGTGTTGGTGTATCTCACAATTCAAGATGGAAAAGGGCAGAGCAGACTTTCTTCATCTCTATAAATAACACGCTGCTTTTTATCTGTGTTAAAAGATTTACAGAATCCTTTCTTTTGGCACTTGATCACTCTAGCTGGCAGTATAAACATAGGAACTCCATGAACACAGAAAATCAGAGGAGAAGAAAAATGACTGTGCAGTCCTACTGGGATTCCTCAAACCATGGCAGTTAGGCCTCTCACACATTAGATATTGTTTCTTGGTTTTTTCCGCCATTACTGCCAACGCCAGCACAGTGAGCATAGAGTGCAGGAAAGGCAACCAAGTCTTCAGAAATTAAGGGGAAATGGAGTTTTGACCCATTAGTTGTCTAGATCTTACCTTAGCAGTTCTAGTCAATCCCAAAGTGCTCCAGTTGTCTACAGTAAAGCTCTTACAATTGCTGAAATGGTGGCAAAACAAAACACATCCTGTGGGCAGAACAGTGCATTGCTACATGAATTGCCATATTTATTACCAAAGACACAGATTTGATATTAGAACTGATAGCAGCATTTTAAAATAGCTTTCCAATAAAATTTCAGAATTAATTTAAAATGAAAAAATACCTTTCAGAAAAATGCAACAATAAAACCCAAAACATTTTTTAATTTTGCCTTTCATTTTTTAAATTTTCACTCCTTCCTTCCCTTTACTGACTCCCACACCCTTTTCATTAGCAGAACTTAATAAGGTATACAATATCATGGGAAGGGAAGGGAAGGGAAGGGAAGGGAAGGGAAGGGAAGGGAAGGGAAGGGAAGGGAAGGGAAGGGAAGGGAAGGGAAGGGAAGGGAAGGGAAGGGAAGGGAAGGGAAGGGAAGGGAAGGGAAGGGAAGGGAAGGGAAGGGAAGGGAAGGGAAGGGAAGGGAAGGGAAGGGAAGGGATATTCAAAGCAAGAGTTTCAGCCATCATAACAGCTGCAAAAATGCCTATTATTTAAAAAAAGTTTTTTGAAGAGAAGTCATGTAAACTTTTTTCAGTTATAGTGATCGTAGAGTTTTATGAACTCCACTTTGTTCTGTGATCTAAGCTGGCTATCCTGATTTTCCCAGGCTATATCTTAACCAGATGTGATACTATTAACAAATTAGAATTTTAATGTTCCTTTACTCTCTACCATAGCTGTTTTCTAACAAATTTTCTTGGAAGTCATATTAGCAGATATCCTTTTCTGCTATAATTTATTAAATTTAAATATTATATGACAAACATGCTGGTTCATATGATTACATACACAGGAAAAGATATGAAAATGAATGAGACCATGTCTTTATCAATAACTGTAAAATATTATTCTCTTACCCAGAATTGATACATGTTATATATTACTCACATATTCTATAATTCACTCTGTTCAACTTCAATGTTTTCTTACCAAAATCCAGTTGTGAAGGCTGTCCACAGAGTATGTGACTGATCCATGCTGACCAGACGTGCCTGCAAATCTGATGATATATGGAAGAAACATGTACCCTAATTAAAACTGTCAGCGAAATAGTCTCTTTACCTATAGTGAATACAATCATGAGGTCTCCCTCTCCATTTCTCTTCCTCAGAAGAGAACTTCACATTTTCTATAGATTTTTGGTTTTTTATAAAATAAACTTTATCTAAGGTGCTGTCCTGGTTTAACCAGGATAGGGTTAAGTTTCCCCAGCAGTGGGGGAGGAAGCTCTAGCCGGGTTATTCATATGCCATGCTGACATCATGTCCAGGCACCAGAGCGTGGGAAGAATCGGTGATCGCGTGGGGTTGGCGCAGCCGGGTTTTCTCTCACTGCTGTATTGGTAGATATCTTGCTCTGTTCATTGTTATTACTGTTACTGTTATTGTTATTGTTGTTGTTTGTTGTGTTGCTGTTGCACTGTTGTATTAAACCTTTCCTTATCTCAGTCTCGGGGCTTTGTATTTCACTCCCTTTGTGGGGGAGGGGCAGCGGCCGCATGGTCTCAGACCCCGGCAGGGATTAAACCATCACAACTTTGGCGCTCCAACGTGGGGCTGGAGAAGACTGAGATAAGGACAAAAGGAGAAGGTGTGTTAGAGCAAACTGTTAGGTGTAATTTTTCTGTTTTTATTTGCATTTGTTTGATAAGAAATGTTTGCAATGCTGACCAATTTGCTTGTGTGCTGGGGCTGGATTAATCCTTATATCCCCTGTGTGTTCCCAGTGCTGGTGTTTGTTCTCGGTGGAAAATGTATCAAGGGTCTTGTTCTGCTCTATTGGTTACTGTCTGCTTATAATGGGCTCATTTCGCTGCTTGTGGGGGTGAACCGGTACCTGTTTGCTGCCTGGGCTTTTGTTTGGGGTCTCACCCCCTCTATGGGTGAGCCAGGGGAAGAGATTCTCTCGGTTTTTGAGAGTTTCAGCTATCCCTGGAGCACCCAGGCCAGTGTGCTTGCGGCACTGTGCTTTCTAAATGTCTGCCAGATCTTGTTTTGGGCCATGTGGTACTTCTCCAACAATAGCACCACCCGGAAACCTGCCCTGAGGTAGGTATAATAGCTATACCTATTATAGCTATTATATAGCTATATAATGGCTAGGTATGTGGGAGAAGATGGGCAAGTACCTGAGTCAGTGGTCACCCCCAATGTTCTGGGATTTCACTCCCAAACAAGTGCAGAGTCCTGATAAACTGGTGGAGTGTTTGGAAAAGGTGTGCTGCCAATCTGACAAACCCTGGGAGATGCAGCTCGCTGCGATGTGCTGGGGGCTTGCCCACGCTTACCGCATCGCTCTTAACACTGATCACTGCCCTCAAGGGGGAGAAAGAGCTGCAGGATCTGAAAGTGAACCTGGTGGTACAGCAGCTGGGCCAGGGGGACAGGCAGTGCCAGTACCAGTCGCCTCCACCAGCACAGCAGCTGAGCCAGAGGGACAAGCAGTACCAGTATCGGCCGCCCCGATACGGAAAACCAAATATACCAAAAAATCCCCTCGCAGTGCACAGGATGATAATGAACCAAGCCCATCATGAGAGCAGGAGGAAGAGCCGGAGGTAATCATCCGATCTCTATCCCTCAGTGAGTTGCGAGATATGCAGAAGGATTTTGGCCACAGTCCAGGAGAGCAAATTTGCACCTGGTTGCTCCGGTGCTGGGATAGTGGAGCTGCTGGTTTGGAACTGGAGGGGAGAGAGGCCAAGCAGGTGGGACCTTTAGCCAAGCAGGCTGGTATTGACATGGCAATAGGGAAACAGGCTCAAATCCTCAGCCTTTGGAAGCGACTCCTGCTCGCTGTGAGGGAGAGGTACCCCTACAAGGATGATGCTCTATGTCGGTTAGGCAAGTGGACCGACATGGAGAAAGGCATTCAAAACCTCAGGGAAATGGCTGTGTTTGACATGATCTATGGTGATCTGAATGATGAGCAGTCACCAATGGATCCAGATCAGGCCCCTTGCACACAGTTGATGTGGCGGAAGTTCCTGCAAAGTGGACCAGAGGGACATTCCAAAGCATTAGCAGTAGTGTCCTGGTGGCGAGACACCCAGACTCAGACAGTAGATGAAGTGATTATCCAGCTCTGGCAATATGAGGGAAGTCTCCCTTCCTCCCAACATGCTTTGGTTTCAGCTGTAGAGGAACTGTCTCAGAGGCTCCAGAAAGTGGAACAGGACATGTCCTATGTTCCACCTGCACAAGCCAATGTCTCAGCTATTAGAAGCAGGCACTTCCCCAACCAAGAGAAGGGCAGTGGAAGACACACACCACGGGGCACCCTGTGGTTTTTCCTCCACGACCATGGGGAAAACATGACAAGGTGGCATGGACAGCCCACTTCCGCCCTAGCTGCACAAGTACAGCAACTGAAAGGGAAGACCACCATGAAAGGGGAGTCTTCCAAGAGAGATGTAGCTCCACTGTCTAGTCGGAAATCCCCCAGACAGAATAGAATGGCCAACAGTATGCTTGACCCTCTTGAGGGGACAAGTGAGTCATTCTTGCAGGAGTCACTCTTAGATCAAGTGAGTGATGGTGAGCAGGATTAGAGGGGCCCTGCCTCCAGCCAGGTGGAGGAAAGGGATAATCGGTTTTACTGGAAGGTGTGGATCCGATGGCCTGGCACATCAGAACCACAAGAATATAAAGCCTTGGTAGACACTGGCGCACAGTGCACCCTGATGCCATCAAGCCACAGTGGGGTTGAACCCATTTGCATCTCCGGAGTGACAGGGGGATCCCAACAGCTGACCCTATTGGAAGCTGAAGAAAGCTTAACTGGGAAGGACTGGCATAAGCACCCCATTGTGACTGGCCCAGATGCCCCGTGCATCCTAGGTATAGATTACCTCAGGAGAGGGTACTTTAAAGACCCAAAAGGGTACCGGTGGGCCTTTGGTATAGCTGCCCTGGAGGAGGTTGAGCAATTGTCCACCTTACCTGGCCTCTCAGAGGACCCCTCGGTGGTGAGGTCGCTTAAGGTTGAAGAGCAGCGAGTGCCAATTGCTACCAAGACGGTGCACCGGCGGCAGTACCGCACTAACCGAGATTCCCTGGTCCCCATCCATCAGCTGATCCGTCGACTAGAAAGCTAGAAGGTGATCAGCAAGACTCATTCACCTTTCAACAGCCCTATATGGCCAGTGAGAAAACCTAATGGTGAATGGAGACTGACCGTGGACTACCGTGGCCTGAATGAAGTTACGCCAGCAATGATTGCTGCAGTGCCGGACATGCTAGAGCTCCAGTATGAGCTGGAGTCGAAGGCAGCCAAGTGGTACGCCACGATTGACATCGCTAACGCGTTTTTCTCCATCCCAATAGTGCCAGAGTGCAGGCCACAGTTTGTGTTCACTTGGAGGGGTATCCAGTACACCTGGAATCGATTGCCCTAGGGGTGGAAACACAGCTCCACCATTTGCCATAGACTGGTCCATACTGCACTGGAGAAAGGTGGGGCTCCGGAACACCTGCAGTTCATTGATGATATCATTGTATGGGGGGACACAGCTGAGGAAGTCTTTGAGAAAGGAAAGAAGATAATTGAAATCCTTCTGAAGGCTGGTTTTGCCATCAAGCGACAGAAAGTTAAGGGGCCTGGAAGGGAGATTCAGTTCCTAGGAATAAAATGTCAAGATGGGCGTCGCCACATCCCAATGGAGGTGATAAACAAGATAACAGCCATGGCCCCACCAACCACTAAAAAGGAGACTCAGTCTTTCCTGGGCGCTGTGGGGTTCTGGAGGATGCACATCCCAAACTACAGCCTGATTGTGAGCCCTCTCTACCACGTAACCTGCAAGAAGAACGATTTTAAATGGGGCCCAGAGCAACAACAAGCCTTTGAACAAATTAAGCAGGAGATTACCCAGGCAGTGGCTCTCGGGCCAGTCCGGACAGGGCAGGAGATTAAGAACATGCTCTACACTGCAGCCAAGGAGAATGGTCCTTCCTGGAGCCCTTGGCAGAGAGCAGATGGGGAATCCCGAGGCCGACCTCTAGGCTTTTGGAGCCGGGGATACAAAGGCTCTGAAGCTAACTACACTCTGACTGAGAAGGAGATACTGGCAGCGTACGAAGCAATTCGAGCTGCCTCAGAAGTGGTCGGCACTGAGACACAGCTCCTCCTGGCACCTCGACTGCTGGTGCTGGGATGGATGTTCAAAGGAAAGGCTCCCTCCACACATCATGCAACAGATGCCACGTGGAGTAAATGGGTTGCGTTGATAACACAACGGGCTCGAATAGGGAACCTCGACCCCCCAGGATTAGTGGAAATGATCATGAACTGGCCAGAGAGCAAAGATGCTGGTATGTCACCAGAACAAGAGGTGAAACGTGCTGAGGAGGCCCCACCATATAACGAGGTGCCAGAGGAAGAAAAACAATATGCCCTGTTCACTGATGGGTCTTGCCGCATTGTGGGAAAACATCGACAATGGAAGGCTGCGGTGTGGCATTCCACACGAGAAACCACTGAAACTGTTGAGGGACAAGGTGAATCGAGCCAGTGTGCAGAGGTGAAAGCCATCCAATTGGCTTTGGAGACTGCTGAGCGAGACACTGACTCGTGGGTGGTGGCAAGTGCCCTGTGGATGTGGTTGCAGCAAAGGAAACAGAACAACTGGCAATACAAGGGCAGACCCATCTGGGCCGCTGAAGTATGGCAGGACATTGCAGCCCGGGTGGAGAACCTCGTTGTGAAGGTGCGCCATGTGGACGCCCATATACCCAAGAGTCGGGCCACTGATGAACATCAACATAACCAGCAGGCAGATCAGGCTGCTAAGATCGAAGTGGCTCAGGTGGACTTGGACTGGCAGCATAAAGGTGAACTGTTCATAGCCCGGTGGGCCCATGAGACCTCGGGCCACCAAGGCAGAGATGCAATATACAGGTGGGCTCGAGATCGAGGGGTGGACCTCACCATTGACACCATCGCAGAGATCATCCACGGATGTGAGACGTGTGCTGCGATCAAACAAGCCAAACGGGTGAAGCCCCAGCAGAATGAAGATCGATGGATGAAATATAAATATGGAGAGGCCTGGCAGATCGACTACATCACACTGCCACAGACCCACCAAGGCAAGCGCCACGTGCTCACAATGGTGGAAGCAACCACTGGGTGGCTCGAAACTTATCCAGTGTCCCACGCCACTGCCCAGAATACCATCCTGGGCCTTGAAGAGTGAGTCCTGTGGCGACACGGCACCCCAGAGAGGATTGAGTCGGACAATGGGACTCACTTCCGAAATAACCTCATAAATGCCTAGGCAGAAGAACATGGCATCGAGTGGGTCTACCACATCCCCTACCACGCACCAGCCTCTGGGAAGATCGAGCGCTACAATGGACTGTTAAAAACTACATTGAGAGCAATGGGGGGTGGAACCTTCAAACTCTGGGACACACATCTGACAAAGGCCACTTGGTTAGTGAACACAAGAGGACCTGCCAATCGAGCTGGCCTGGCTCAGTCAAAACTTCCACGTGTTGTAGACGGGGATAAAGTCCCTGTGGTGCGCATGAGGGATCTGCTGGGAAAAATGGTCTGGGTTAGTCCTGCGCCGGGCAAAGGCAAACCCATCCACGGGACTGTTTTTGCTCAAGGACCTGGGTGCACCTGGTGGGTGATGCAGAAGGAAGGAGAGGTCCGATGCGTACCACAAGGGGACTTGATTGTGGGTGAAAACACACCGTGAGTTATACCGTGCTTTTGTCAATCTTCCTTTGTTAATGCTAATTGCTAAATGGCAGCTGGATGTGACGCGCATGGGATAGAATAAAGGGGTGGATTATGTCCTGGTTTAACCAGGATAGGGTTAAGTTTCCCCAGCAGTGGGGGAGGAAGCTCTAGCCGGGTTATTCATATGCCATGCTGACGTCAGGTCCAGGCGCCAGAGTGTGGGAAGAATCGGTGATCGTGTGGGGTTGGCGCAGCCGGGTTTTCTCTCACTGCTGTATTGGTAGATATCTTGCTCTGTTCATTGTTATTACTGTTACTGTTATTGTTATTGTTGTTGTTTGTTGTGTTGCTGTTGCACTGTTGTATTAAACCTTTCCTTATCTCAGTCTCGGGGCTTTGTATTTCACTCCCTTTGTGGGGGAGGGGCAGCGGCCGCATGGTCTCAGACCCTGGCAGGGATTAAACCATCACAGGTGCACATCAATTTATTGTACAATTTGTTTTTCAGTCATTGTATCCAAACACCCCATGTTAGATATGAAAATAAGAAAATCCTGTTGTTCTGTCAATGCATTTTCTAGGAATTCAGTAGGCACTGAATGGTCTCACTGATACTCCACATGAGCTGCACAGCTCTTCACACCAGACGACAAGTGTGTTCCTGCCGGTAAATAACAACAGGGGACTTTGGTGGCTGCAGAAAGGGGACTCTCATTGTCACTGTGGACATAGTACTGCATCTTTCTCTGTTCCCTTAAACAGTGCTAACCTGGCAGCAGGGAACATGAGTTCAGCAGGGATAACATGGGAAACAAGGCTAAAACAGAACAGGAGGTATCAGCCAGCATAACATGCCTGGGAAGGGAGTGAGTGGCATTGGGAGTGCTGGGAAATGGGACTGCTGCTTGTCACAGTTTCTGTGTCAGCAAATGAAATTATTTCACCTCTATTTGGGCTGAAAGACTTAGTCACCTCTTTTGGAGAAAATGTGGTTATCTTAGTGGTTCCATGAAATCTCACTGTTTCTAGCACAACAAGGTACTATTTCAGTATTGCACAGCTATGAATATATGTTTCTGAGAAATCATACATTTTTGGACATGAAGTCTTGCTAAGACTGTCTGGTACAAATGTTGGAGCTATGTTCATTTACACCAGCTGAGCTGTACTAGTAGTAGTAGTAATAGTAGTAGTAGCATTTTTCAAATTATCAGCACATTTAATTCAAGTGTCCTGAGAAGAAAACTGAAATTTATACATACAATTCTAAATTTTGTAGCCACTGTTATTTCTTGGCTCTCTCTGCACTTGAAGACACAATAATAAGGTTTACATCACCAAAAATATGTTTTTATGCTTACTTTGCCAAGACTAGTTAGTTTTATTATAAACTTTTAAAATTAAATAACCTGGATTTCTTATTTAAAAATGTACATTGTTTAATATAAGCAAATGACAAAACTTCAAAAGACTATTGTTAGTAAAAGGAGTAAACAGAATATTTAAAATTACTAGAAAAATGGCCTTACAAATGTTCTTTTCAAGTATTGTTAATATACTAATGTCACTGGATACATTCCACTGTCTGGAACAATTTCCATGTAAGTCAATGAAGTATATACAAGTTTTCCTCAATAAAAGTTAAAAGAATCTTACAGCTTGTTCAGGTCTTTCTGGTATGATTACAGACTTTTACTGGGTGTCTTGTTTAAGCACCTGCTGGTGTGATGACTATCTCACTGCCTACCTGCTGAAGTGATTTTTAATATTACTGACTTACATTCTGTAGGATCAAGTCTAATTTTAGATATTAATTTTTGTTAACTTTGTCTCACTGCTTACATTATAGATAAGTAGAGTATGAAAACTGCCCATTCCAGTTTATACAAAAAAAACTTAGATGGTTGATCATGACAGTCTAAAAAAAATCGCAAACAAAAAACCCCACCCAAATCTGGGAGAAAAAGAAAAATAATTAAAAAAATAATTTCACAAATTTAGTCATAAATGCTGTTTCAGAATAAGTTATGGATGAAACTTCCACAGTTCAAAGAAACCAGAATGTTGACACATTACTGTACTAGTAACTGTATGCAACTGTATGGGAGTATGCAATACCCCCAACAATTACAACAGAAATTTACACCATGGAATTAGAATAAGTGTGGAGTGTACAGTGATGAATCAAATCCCACAAAATGCTTATCTGGAGTCATCCCTGTGCTTATCAGGATTTTGGCAAAATGCTTCTCCATGGTTTCAAGCAGGCTAGTGCTATTGTGAAAATCATCTTCCTTTTGCTATTTCAGGATTTCTGTTCTTACAACTGGTAATGAAAATTTGCCAGAAATTAGAAAAAAAGAAGTAATTAAAAGCTTCCTCATCTTTCCTCCTTGATTCTGAAAATTGGAAGAAATAACAAATATTTGGAGATAACTTTATTTCTGCCTGTTTTCTATCAGTCACCAAAATGCTTCTGAAAACATGAGGGAGAAGACTGTAGAAAATGTTAGTTTTGATCTATAAGACTGTGATGGTTTTGTGGCATGTTTATTTAGGGAATAAAGACAAGGTAATTCTAAGTATTTTGGCTGTATTTTTAAAACAGTATTTTGTGCTTTGTTTTTTTGAGTTTTTTGAGATAATTAGGTCAGAAAATATATCACTATGATCAAGACCTCCATTTGGATGCAGTTAGAGTCTGGTGTAAAGTCTTGTAAAAATACAGAAGATATGCTTTCCAGAACACAAGTTTATACAAATAGCACTGTACACATTAATTTTTTAATAATAAGGCAGTAGGTCTGTAATTTTAGCAGCAGAAATGAGAACTGTACATCTAATGCTAAAAATGCTACCTTTCAAAGATGGTTTCCTTTGGTCCTGAACTCTGAGCCTGAAATTGTGCATGTCAAGAATTTAATATTTAAGTTGTTGTTTTGGGTTTTTTTTTTATTTTTAAATTTTCTGGACAGTGTATCTCAGGAACATGTAACTTTGAAATGTTACATAAATTGATTAGCATCAACACAGGTAGAAATACTTAACCATGACATTTAGAAATATAAACAGAAATCTAGATTCCACTTTGCTTCTTCTAGCTGGTATCTGAGGGATAAAACACACTATACAATCAGGTCTCAATGACAGCACTAGAAAGAAATCCCCAAAACAGTTGTTGGGTTTTGGTTGGGTTTTTTTGGGGGGGGGAACTACTTTCAGCAAAAGTGAAACTTTCCATGTTAAAATGCTGATAACATTTTTCCTTAGCATCTACAATTTTCCATCACAAAAGCCAAAACAAAATGTTTTAAGAAACCTAACATTAAGTGCCCGTGTGATTTTGCAGCATCTTACAGGTGCTACATTTTTGTATTTAATGCTCCTGTTTTCCTCTCTGACTCATGCTTGTGTGTAAGTCCATTTCGTCTTGTACAGCTCAGCCTCCTCCCAGGCTGAATGCAGAGCTGATGGTGGTGCAGACATCAGCAGCCTTGTGACAGTCAGTGGCACCGTGCACACCGTAACACACTGGCAGCAAGTATTAGCTACATCCAAGCCAGTAAGGCAAAGCTGAGTTGCTCTTAGATCCAGAGCCCATGGAGTCACCAAGGTGTGGTTCATGTGCATCTCAAATCACTCCTGTCTGTGAGAGTTCAGGTTAAGGAAAAAAAAAAATTACTGAAATTTTTAGAAATAAAACAGAGAAAATTTTAAGCACTGGTTTTGACTTTTTTCTTGTTTATGTGCACATGTGGCTAGCTGAATTTCTCATCAAAATGTAAGATGCAGATAAAGGTACTTACAGTTTTCAATGCAATGGACTTTGGGAATTTTGAAGACCTCTAGAATGACATACTGGAGCTACCACACCTTGCAAACTAGAGATGAGCAGGACAAGCACACACGCTGCCTTACAGACAGTGTAGGAACTCCTGTGGGGCTAAACCACAAGTCATAGAGATTTAGGGCACAGGTTTAAAAATCTGGAGTCTTTTTCCTTTGTGCTATTTTGGAGAAGGTCTAAATCATTTACCTCAGATATATAAGGCCTATTTTTACATAGACTAAGGGCATTTTTAGTACTTTCACATAGAGTAAATAAGCTTTAAAAGAAATGTAAATATAATTTGTTTTGTCATTAAAGACCTTTAATACTGCCACAGTGAGAAAACAGGAGTCTGAATCCAAACATTACTCATGTCAATAGTTTTGCCTTTTCTTCTGCAAATTTTACCCCAAGTCCTTAGCTCCTGAGTCTTCAATAATCTTCTGATTGCTTTTTGTTGCTCTGTGACAAAAAGTGTCTTTCAGGCTGAATATCCTTTGCTCTGGTAGTTTGTGCATGTTTTTTCTTTTGAGATATCAATAAAATATATCTGTGTACATTCTATTCAGCTTGCTTGGGTATCACACTGAAAACTAAACTTTTTTACCTGTACAAAATTTCTAGATATGGATTTCAAGATAATTTTTGAATATTTTTTCAGAATTTTGTCCCTGCCAGGGAGACCAGGAGTTTATATTCATTTATACTCTATTCTTCTGATATATTGATATGTTGATGTATGTAGAGGTGACCAACATTTACTGAGCAAAAACTGTTTAGTAGAGGAAAAACTCATTTTAATTGTTTTAATAATTTTGCCCATATTCAGGCTCTTTTTATTTTTTTTTAATTTTATTTTCTTGATAGTGGTAAATGGGAAAAAAAAAAAGGAGAAAAAAATAAGGAGCGAGGAAAACTGCAAAACCAGGACATAAATTTTATTGGTAGGATTTTCAGTGAAAGAAAACAGAACTTCAAAATTTGCAGATTGAGACCAGCCTCCTACAATGCATGTTCCTTTTAAGCATCTCATTTGTAATTGCTCACTGTTATGAGCATGTTTCTTCTGTATGTGATAATACAGAAGATAAAATGGGAGGTGCACTGTTTGTTGCAGTGAGGTACCAGGATTTCCTCCCTCTCCTTGCCAAGCAGAAGTTAGCTGGTTATGGAGACTGTAACTGCATTCCTCACTGTTTTGACTTTGTCTTCTCTGAGTGACTATAACAGTCTTCCTCCTCTCTCAGTTGGGACTTAATGATTTTCTCAGTTGAAGCAGACAAAAATGGGCATCTGTTCTACTGTGGGTGTTTAAACACAGTGGGTGTGTGTGTATGTGGATACAGGGCATAAGGACTTCTTTTCTGGGTTTGCAAGAGATGCCACCTGAAAGAGCTTAGAAAAAAGACAACAGTTTAAATTTCACATCAGGTTTCTGAGTATAACTTTCCAATGTCTCTTTGCTGGTCTTCTGTTATCTCCCATCAGCCTATTTTCTTATTTTCTCATCTGACAGCCTTTTCACATGCATGTGAATGACAATTCAAATGCTTCAGAAGCTGTTGTTTTCAACTTTTATTAATGTTTCCCAACTCATTCTCTTATTTTCCTGTTGACAGGCTGCCAAAATCACCCTCTGGTGAATTCTAAAAGGGTCTGGGTAGCAGAAACTGGACCCAAAATTTGTTGCAAATAATCACTCAATCAGATCTTTGTCACAGAAAATATTTGATAGCCCACACATCTCTATTTTTAAGCAGTCCATAACATAAAACTATCAGAACTTTTATTTCTTTAAGCGTAAGAAGCACATCATTAGTTCAAAGATACCTGATTTGACTGGGTAGCATACTTGATTCTGCATAATTTTTTGTTGATTCTGTTGATTTTGTTGATTTTGTAGATTCAGCTTAGACTGGGATTTTGACCATGTTCAAAAATGTATACCATTCCCTGCTGCTTCTGGGAATAATACACCGTAGTGGTAATCGAATCCAAGTTGTTTCATCCTAGATGTCATTCAACATAGCATTACCAGTAATAGCCTGCCAAGGAATATTTCTGCCAATTTTCAAATCTGAATCTTGAATGAAGCAAAGGAAAAAAATTTATTCTAAGAAACCAATCTAGAGATTGTGGTCTGATTACAATCTATTTTGGGATAGGATTTCAGGAATTTAATAACTGCTGTGTGAATACTCATACATATAGACATGATCAATAAAGTTTACACTTTATGTTTCCCACTTGTGAAGCTTGGTTGAATTTGATTTATGATTTTTTCCTAGCAGCTTGGGACAGAATATTACAGATTTACAATGGACAGTCAATTTATAGTATTTAATTTAAACACTGCTGGGACATTGTACAAAAGTTTGAGGCCACTAAAACAAATCTTAAGTCAGTGACAGAAAAAAAAAAAAAAAAGTCCTTTCTTAAAAAAAATTACATAAGAAGAAAATAAAAACCATAAAAAATAGGAGAAAAATGAATAAATAATTTTAAAACTGTAAAAATGAAATGATCATCATTGCAAAGCCCATCTTATAGGAGCTGGATAAGAAAGGGAACTCACTGGTGCCTTGTAGAGAAGCATAAGGGATAAGGAAAGAAGAGGGGGGATGAATATCTGACTGATAACTTTATAAGTAACACCTTACCAAGATACTCTGATGTTCTTAGAGTACAGGGATTTCACTTGGCTGTGGGATTTTGGTTGTTCAGTTAAAACTAGAAGCAAGAAGAAAAAAAAAAAAAGGAGAAATGAGAAGGGAAGAGAAAGAGGGCAGAGAAAGGGAGGGAAGACACAGACAGAGTGAGATTCTGCAGTACTCACTGAAATACTATCATTTCTTTTGGTACTTCTTGACAATGTTACAGCTGTGCACTGATCCACCTGTTCGGCAGGTCTTTACTCTTCACCTTGCTTGCTAATCCATGTCATTCATTAATTGCTGTTTCTCAGAAAGGAAGTTGGTTTCAGCAATTTGAAATAATTAATAATCTAATTTGTTTGCAAATTTACTGACCACAACTGTTTGGGTAAGTGAAGTTCAGCTACAGGTTGCAATAGTTTCACTGATATGCAGATTGACATCTATTACATGTTTGAACTCATAAATTTTCTTGTACAAACACCAAATCACTACTTACAAGCCTGTCTGTCCTAATCTAGTACCCCCTGAAGTCTTTAATTAGGCCTTACACACGTACCATTATTTGGGTATTATTTTAAACCTCCTTTGCACCTAAAGACCTATGAACCAGTTAAGACTCAGTGTTTGAGGGCAGGTTAAAGTGTACACTGTGTGATTATTTTCAGCAGCAACACTAGAGGTCTTGCTGTGCAGGTGAAGAAATTGTGGGTGATTAAGTAGTATCATGTACTCCAGAGGGCATGCATTTGCTGGAGAATGTCTTGTGTGAGATATCCCTTCTGTTAGTTATTCCACTGGTAGGAAATGCAGCCGTAAAACCTAAACTCCAAAGTCACACATTCTTATAGGTTAATGCTAAATCATCAGCATGTCTTCGAACATTAACTGATGAATCATCACAGCAGCCCTGTTTGTGAAGTACTTATTATCCTTGTTTTATTGGCTGGGAAGACAGAAAGGCTTAAACCAGTCATTTAGGACTCAGACACTGTTGGACTCCCCAGATAGAAGGATTTCTGACCAAACAGCAAACCCGTGGGTTAATCTCAAAATAAGCCTTATAGAAGGAAAAATAATACTTAATGGTGGGGTAAACACAGTCAAAGTGAATAAATAAATAATAACTTCAATGGAAGGCAGTAGAAAAATGATTTGTAAAAAGATAAACAAAATAAAGAAACACTTTGTTTAGTTTATTAAGCAAACAAAGCCTTATATGTACATAAAATTATTGTAACCCTGGGTTTAGAAATTAACCCCTGTATAGGTTTATACACTGTATGGTTCTTTGAAAAGAAGGAAGTCAAAGGTATTTGCAAGCCTGTTTGTCTTCTAATAAGTAGTTGTGTTTGAGAAAGACCTTGGTCCTAAACTTTAATATTGCATTTTAGGTCAAATTGTCTTCAATTACACTGAAATTTAGTATTGATTGGTTGGTACTACACTGAATTCAAGGTGGAATTTTGTGTTCATAATATGCCAGAACAGAAAAATAGAAGAGTATGAAGTTATTCAACTAAACTGCTTATAAACTATGGAAAATAAGGCAGATGAATCAAGTAGAAAAATAAAAAGAAAATTCAAAAGATGTCTCTCACACTACCCCAGTCTTGGAGCTTGCAGCAACCCTATTGATACAACAGGATATCTTAATTTTTCTAGGCTCTTGCAGTGATTTGTTACTGTGTATGCTGGTGGGGATGCTCAGTCTACAAACAATTGACACTACACCATCCACAGATAGGGAGAGTTGAAGCCTTCATCTTGTTATTGAGAAAAAAAAAGTCATGTAGTTAGAGAACCATACTGTGTGTACACAATAAGCCTCTGATTGTGTTTTGGAAAACTCTTTACCAGGCCTTCAGCAACAGCTTGTTTTTAATCTTTGTTATTTTCAGCCCTTTATTTATTTTAAAAGGCACAGTGGAAATTGGCTACATCTGGGCTCAAGGTTGCCAAAACATGTCACATAGAAATTATAGTCATTTGTTTTTTAAAAAATCCCCCAAAACCTCCACAAAATGTTCAGGCTTACATTTCTGACATTTAGGATGAGTTAAAACTATTTAGAAATCCATGTGTGAAAGGTAGAAAGAGGGAGAAATAAATCACTGGTCCTCAAACGCCATGTTTCAATCAGACCAATTCCTGTTTTCATATTAGGCTGAAATGATAGAACAGGGGAGCACAACACAACAGAACGATACATCCAAGCACACTTCTTTGCCTGGCTTAGGTTTTCATGGTCTTTGTGTCAGCTCAAATTATATAAGGTTCTTAATTTGTAGAACCACAGTCTCCAGCCATCCCAAATAACTTTTTTATTTGTGTATCCTTAGCTTATAAGTCATAAGAAGGCCTGAGCATTAATAATACAAATCCACCTGGGTAATAAAACAGGAAATAAAATGTAAACCAAAATAATAACTGGTCATTTTTTCATCTAAGAAAAGTGGTGAATTCTTAAAAAAAATACTTGTTGTTACTTTTGCTTCTCACTTTTTGTTAGCTCTAGCTTATAAATATGGCCAGAAGGCTAAAACTTGACTTATCACTGTGAGCTTTATAGACCATAAAATAGTGGGTTTGTTACCAGTGGCAACATCCACAAAGACCTGGACTATTAATGGTGATAGTTCCTGAAAAGCTGATGCAATGGCTCTCTTAAGGTAGGCCAAGAAGCTTTAGTATGAGTGGGAGAGGATTACCAGAAATATGGTACTATCAAAGATGTGAGGAAAGTTTGCAATTGAGCAAGGATTGTCAAAGGCTGTGCATGCAAAACCCACTTTATTATGGCAGAATTATAATTGCAGTGATTTTTCAAATGTGAATAGCAAAACAACCACCTGTTAAATCATATTGATTTAAATCACAAAAGCAATTGAATTTTCCATAAGCAGCTGGATGTTCTGCTGTCATGTATTTTCTAAAAGAGAAAGTAAAATAAAACTGTAAGAGACAGACTGAGAGAGAAACAGTGGGGAAAGAAAGGTCTGGAGTTCCTATTATCTCTTGGGTAGATATGCCTTTGTTGGATAATTGCACTTTGGATTGATTTGCTTCCCCTGGCACTTTATTTGGAAGACGACTTTTATTTGTCCCTTCTCCCCAGTCTCTTCGACCCTGTTATTTAAAACCTAATTGTCTTATGAAATGCTAATTACCAAGCTGGGCAACTTAATTTTCCAAGCTGCAAAGTCTCCATTATTTCACTTGCCATTTTTGATGCAGGAACACTTGCAGGGAACAGTTTTACTTTTATGACTACTTCTCCAACCCACCATAGGCAGGAGCTCAGGCATGTCATAAGATCCCACATTTTTGCCTGAAGCAGATACTGACATTCTGCATCCCTTTTTTTTCTTCTCCCAGGCTTTGATAGAACAAGGAACCTGACACCAAATGATGGTGGGGACTGGGAAAAATGAGACAGCTCTAAAATCAGCGTGTGAAGTTTCTAGGCCTTGTCTGAATACAGCAGATGGAGATGCCTGCCCTGATGGTAAATAGCAACTGCCTGGAACCAAGCAAGTACAACAGATCATGCATCTCTTTAATTTCCAAATTTGTGGGACTACATGATGCACAACCCGTGAAACACGAAATGAAACTGTGAGATTTTAATATCCTAGAGAAGTCAAAGATAGTTTGCTTGTAGGTTGTTTTTCCCCAAGACGTTTTGTCATCTTTTTTTCTTCTTTTCTTTGCTGCTTCTTCAGTGGAACAAACTGTAACCTTCTGAAGGCAGATAGCCCTGTGTCCTTTTTGCCTTTTAAATACCAGTGATATAGCCCACATCCTGCACACTTCCAAGATAAGGTTAGCAAGGTAAGACCTAAAAGAACTGCTATATTTTTAGCTTACATCTGCTTTGTTGTTAATATTTTGGTGCTGCTATGGAGTAATGGAAAAGAACCCAGAATAAAACCCCAGTGTGTGGCATGGTTCCCAAGTCTATTTATATTACAGGTGGACCTAGAAACAAAGATCAGACCAACACAAACATATTTTTCTATCTATTCATAAATCTAGGCAGCTAAAGATTATTAAGAGGCATTAATATTGAATTTCCAAACACTACCCTGGATGTAGTATATATGAATGTTTTGTATATGTCTCTGCCAATATTTTGTGCTTGTTTGTTTTTAAACAGCTCCACAGTAAATGCCTTTCCAGTTCAAAGAAAATAACTTTTATCGGAGAAAAAATAAGCCAGACTACCTAAGATTACTGAAACTCTAACACTGAGAAATCAAGAGCCAGCAGCTTGGTAGGGTCAATGTTTTGATGCTGTGTTACTGTGCTTATGGGTGAAGGGTGAAATACCGTCTCTTTTGAAAACCTTATCCAGCACCAGTTATTCATACTCATCTTTGCAGAGTGTATTCTCAAACAGAAAATAGAAGGACTGAAAGGCAGAATGGAGGATGAATAATTCAAAAAGGAGACCATGCACTCATCGGGTAATTTTAAGGAGAGTTTTACCAGACCACACATGTTTAAGTTTTCCTCTGGAATATTATGTTAAATTTTGTTATATAATATTGTATTACCTTGGGCAGTTTTTCACAGGCTATGGGGTTCTTCTTATTTACCTTTGGTTTAGATCTATGTAGCTCTGTAAATTTCATTGCCATTGTTTTACATTGTGTAAATTAAGTTAGCATCCAGTGTTTGCTTTCTCTGACCTGATCAGTTATACTTCCTCCTTTATGAATCTCTGACTAATGTATTTACAGCAACAGTACTCACACCACCACATGCCTGGTGGTACAGTGTGGTATTGGGTTAATCTGAGGGAGAAGGGGAATTGACAGCACTGCAAAATGCAGCAGCAAAAGAGGTTTATTAAAACAAAAAAGCTCATAACTTCTGGGGATGCTTCAGAATAATGGAGCAAAAGCTTTCACATTCATAATGTAAGGAAAGAAACTAAAAACCAGGCAACCCAGAGTTACTCATGTATCTCCTCTGCCTGACTCTATACCAGATTTACCAATTGCAAGATAATCTTCTTAATGGACCTGCTTAAAAGCTCAGCTGGAAGTAAGAAATCCAAACTACTCTAATGAGAATCAGTAAGAAATACTGCTGCTGGAACTTCTCCTTTTCCAGTGGAACATGGCAGTTTGTCACAAGTAAAATATTTCTCAGGAACATTACAGTTTTAACCAATTTTCTAAGCAGATTTATTGTTTGTCTTGAAAGTAATTTCCATTGACCAGAAGCTCTGGCTCAAGCCCTCTGCTGTCAGGACCCCCAGTTTCCCAGGGGCTCCCCATAGATATCTTTGAGAGAACAGGTGAGTTAGTGCATCTAAGTTTTTACTTATTTATTGCTTGCCAAGCGAGCAGACAAATTTTGGTGCTGGTTGGGGAACCATGTTACACTGCTTAGGGAAAACTGAGACATTTAATGTCAGTATTTGGACTTTTAGAATAATGTAAAAAAACCCCAAAAATGTAAGATTTTTAAAATTTTATATTAAACAAATATAATTTATTAAATTATTGTGATGATTTCTATTTTCTTGGCAAATTTTCATTTTGTGTTTCATTTACTCTGAGACTTAATTAGTACTGACTAATAGTCAATCAGAATTTAACCAGCAAGGTGACAATTCACATGAAAGTCTATAATTCCTTAGAGTTCTCCTCCTTCCCCCCAGATTTTTATCATTGTGCTTGATGCTTCCATACTTTGCAGTTAGCCCTGATGAGACATGAAGCAGCAGTGGATGTAGTCTGGTTTTGGATCTCTGCTGCATTGTGTTTCTAGTAATTTGTTGGGGTTTTTTAACAATTAGTTCTGTTTTGAAGATAAAACAATCTGTCTTTGAATTACTTAATCCTTGGCTAAATTCTGGTGACCTACCACTTATTTTGCAAGCAACTGAGGTACCTTTTACTCCTTCCCTATTTCTGTCACTTGAAAATAATGTCACTGGCTTTAAGTAGATACCTTGGACTTTCAGTAACATGCCAGGTGCCATACTCCAAAGTGAAAGAAACTTCTGATACAATTTTAACTATGGGAGGCTTCTTTGACTCCTTGCATAATTTTGTGAGCTTTGCTATAGGAAAGTTTTAGCTTGGAAATAATCTGTGGACTTGGTTATATGAAGGTTTTAGCTTGGAAATACCCTAGAGTCTGTATTTTTCTGGATTAATAAATTTACTCAAACCTGTAGAGATGTAATTCTATTATGCTGTGCCCCTCTGGTGAAGAAATCTAGATCCTTCATAGGTGTGATCTTGGTGCTTCTCTTTTGATCTCCTGTCTGCCTGAGCACAATGCTTTTATTCCTGGACTCTGCTTCCCACAGTCTCCATCACTTGCCCACATCAGCAATTTTATGAGCACTTTTGCCATGTTAGACTTGATGAGATAGATAAAGAACAAATCCTTCCAAACAGGGAAACTCCTTATTTTCCTCATTTATTCTTTGCTAAGTAAAAGTTTACTGAAATTTCTTTTATTCAAATGATGTCACAATAAAAAAAATAAAAAGATCAAAATGAATTGAAGCTTCACATAATTGCATGGTATTTTTCAATGTCAGAGGCAAGCCTTCAGTTTGGGATCAATGTATTGATTTATAGCTACTGAAGAGCTGGCCTGAAAAAATTAATATGTAAATATGTCTGTCAAGAAGTGGTGATCTCATAAGGAAATATTCTCTGCTGTTTATCAAGGCTGTAACTGTAGTAGATTCTTAATGTTGCACTTACGAATCTTGTATTTAACATTTACTTTAATACTTAGGCGCCTTCTGTGCAATAAACCAGCTTGACAAGGGGAAAAAATGATCTGTTTACCATACTGGTGATATAATCCTTGTAAAGCTAACTTCTGTTAGGCAGAGGCTGCTAAGCACACAACAGGCAAGAAAGAAGGTGAAGAAAAAAGTTGGAAAATGTTGCCAAAATGACAGTAAATGTTAATGATCCGATCACAAAAATTGTCCTTCAAACTGGATTGTGTAGTAAATAGTAATGAATAAATGTACTTGTCAGGAAGATTTGATTTGTCTAGCAAATCCTTACTGACATATACACTCATTTAGTACTATATAGCCTTTTGAAAATGCCATTCCAGCGGAGCATAAAAAAGGTTATTTAGATTAAGTGTAGTAACAAGATGAGCAGCGTACTGAGTTCATTGGACTACAGGCACACTCATTTAATACCCAATGCTCCATTACTCTGAATGAAGCTGTCCCTGAAAAAAAAACAACAGGAAAGAAACAGCATATGAAAACAAGCATAATGGTTTAAAAAGAAAAATATGAGCTTCAGTGCAATGCTGTGTACCATCAGTATTTACATTCAGTCTGTGAATGATAATGCTGGAAATGGCATAAAGATATTAGATGGTGCAGACACCATCACCACTACCCCCACCTCCGCTTCCTGACAGCAAAATTGTGAAAGCTAAAAATTTGCCTTCATGAGCGACACTTGAAGTCAGAAACTCATATTAAAAGGAAAAAAAAAGTCAACACCAATTTTACATGCACTCTTAGGTCTACCTTCCTTGTTTGGGGGCATTACATGAGATGGCCTCATTCTGCACTCAGCTGCACTTTGTCTTTCTTGAAAGAATCCTTAGCTGCTAAAGAAGCAGTCTCACTTTGGGGTTCATTAAAGCAATGCAGAGATCTCATGATGATTGGCTTCAGGTTTAATGCCTGCATACTAGCTACTATGTTTTCCATGCCTTCTCTTAATTTTATTGCCATCTCAAGCCAGCTTAGGTCTTTCTATATACAGTTTCTTCTGTGATAGGTTAACAGCTTCACATTCTCTTCCTTCAACCCAGCCTTTTGTCAGGAGCAGTTCAAGCATGACTGACAGGTCAATCATTATTATGATTGCTTCCTTGCACACAGACAGTGCAGGTCTGACACAGGAAGAAATAAGGAACGTCAAACTAAATCCAAATATAGAGCTGGAGGAATGCATGTGCATGTAGACGCCTACACACACACTCGCATGTGCACGCGCAGACACGCACACACATATAGCTATGATATAAAGTATCAGCCCTTTCATATTTGTGAGCGGTACAATTGTATATTGTGATAAAATATATGTGCAGAATTCTCAGATGGCAGCATATAGACAATATATGGCTATGCCAGGGGTTTTCACTATTATTCTTTATACCAAGGCATAATATATAGTGTAAGTATGCTTTATTGTGTTCCTTTCCTGGAAGCGTGTATTACAGTCTTCATTTCTCCAGTGTATGTAGAACAGAGAGAAATCCGAAAGGGTATTACACTGAACGGTATTAGCTGACAAGTAATATATCATGATGTTACTCAGGTCCCTTGGTCAGATGCCAAAACAAAATTTCTTCTCCTATCCACAAGGCTGGGGGAAAAACTTTTGAAGCTGCTTAGCTTGTGTGGTCCTTAATATGTTTTCTGCCCCACTCTGCCCAGCAGAATTCACAGGTGCTTACTGAGGGCCAGACTTTTTGCCTAGGAAAACTAATCAGTTTATGCTCACCTAGATCATTGCAGCTGCATATTCTGCTTGTGTCTAGGAGAAATGTGTAATTGTTTGAGCAGAGTATGTTGTCCAACTGGCTCATCACTATTTCTTGCCTGAACAGGGGAAAACAGAGAACAACTTTCCACTTCCACCTTCACAAAAGGCAATTACTGGAATTATTTCAGGAGGTTAAGAAGGATTCCTTCATGGGCTCATTAGCCTCACTCTCCTTTTTCTTCTTTTGCTTTCCCCTGAGGTTTTTCCATTTTTAAAATCCAGGCCTGCCTTTTCTCTTTTCTGTAGAAGAAACAGTGCTGGCATGCTTGTGGCAGAGCAGAATAATCAGATCAGTTGAAAGGGCAGGAGATGTAGAGGGGGGAGGAGGAACAGAGGGATATGCTCTTTCTTCCTTGAGATTTCTTTCCCCAGATCCTGCTCTGCCGTCATTACAAGAATGAGGACCAAATAAATTGGTTTATGCTCCTATGAAGCCTTGAATTGGTACCATGCAGTGGCAGCCGGACAACATGCATATAATCTTCAAACTATTTTAAAGAGTTTAGTGTGTCTGTAGTTTACCTGCTCACACATTCCCTGTACAATTTATTGAAAAATAGAGATTGGTTTTCTGTAAGACTTCCTTTTTTTTGTTTGTTTTGTTTTTTGATTTTTGTTTTTTTAAACTGACTGTGGAATCAGTTATTTAACAAAAAGCTGAAACTGAATAAAATTATGAAGCCCAAAATTGGTTAGTTGTTGGGGTTTTTTTGGAGGGACTAACAAAACTTATTCATTGAAACATTCTTTTTATTTAAAAACATATTTCTATGAAAAAGGAAAAAAAATTCAAATAAAAGTACTTTGACTATTTACAATCATAAGCAAAGACTCACAGAAGGCTATTGTATCTTCTGCATCTTTAAAAGTTAACCTGGGTAGGCTCAGATAAAGCCTCTCGGGTACCTGGATATGTCTGCAGGGGCTGATAGATGTCTCCACACATACTAAATGATCCACAGCATTGCCTCTGTCTCTGTGTTGGGTTTGTGTGTGGCGGGATTTTGGTAGCAGGGGAGGGGCTACAGATGTGGCTCCTGTGAGACGCTGCTAGAACCTCCCCTGGCTCCAAGTCGGATCTGCCTCTGAGCCAATTAACAATGGTGGCTGTGCCTCTGTGATAATGTATTTAAGAAGGGGAACCTGGGAGAAGGAGGAGTTGTGAAGGAGACACCTTGGGGTCAGTGGAAGAAAGGAGGAGGAGGTGGGGAGGTGCGCTGGAGAAGACACTCCCATGCAGCCCATGGTGAGAGGGCAGGCTGTGCCCCTGCAGCCCACAGAGGTCCACGGTGGAGCAAACGCCCACCTGCAGCCCGTGGACGACCCCACACTGGAGCAGGTGGCTGTGCCTAAAGAAGGCCGGGACTCTGAGGGAAGCCTGCGCTGGAGCAGTCTGTTGCTGGGAGGACTGCAGCCCGTGGGAAGGACACACCTTGGAGAAGTTTGTGGAGGACTGTCTTCTGTGAGAGAGACCCCACGCTGGAGCAGGGCGAGAGTGTGAGGAGTCCTCCCCATGAGGAAGGAGTGGCAGAAACTACAGGTGATGAACTGACTACAACCCCCACCCCCTGCCCCTGCACCACTGGGGGAAAGAAGGTAGAGAAATCAGGAGCAAAGCTGAGTCCAGGAAGAAGAGAGGGGTGGGGGGAAGGTGTTTTTAAGATGTGGTTGTATTTTTCACTGACCTACTGTGTTTAATTGGTGGTGGTGTTCAAACTAAATTGGTGGTCCTTTTCTTCCTCAATGAAGTCTCTCTTTTGCCCATGACCATAATTGGTGAGTCATCCCTCCCTGTCCTTGTCTCAATCCCTGAGCCTTTTATTATATTTTCTCCTCCCCATCCCTGAGGGGGAATAAGTGAGCAAGTGGGTGAGTGGTGCTCAGTTGATAACTGGGCTTAAACCATGACAGTGTGTCTCTCCTTTTTTCTTTCCCTCTCTATTCATGGCAGCACGTTTCCTTGGGTTCTTCACTGTAAAGCTGAATTATATGCTTATGCGCAGCAAAGCATTTTAAGTTCACAGTCTGAGCTTAATTGAAGGAATGGATGTTGGCTGAGCACTCCTAATATGAAACTTCCTGAAGATCCAAATACAATTTATTTCGGACTAACAAGGTTACACAGCATTCTTCCTTTCCAATGCCAGAAATGTCAGATGACACCTTTAACATCTAGTCACTTCTAGCCTGAGCAAGAGAGGTGCAGTTAGCAATCAGATCCAAAGCCCACTGAGATAAATAAGAGCTTTTGCACTATCCAGAGCCAGTAGGATTGGGGCAATAACTGAAGGACTGCATTTGGGCTCCCTCCTTATCATCTTTATGCAGGACTATGAATCACCCTTTCAGAGCCTTCTCTTCAAACCAAAATAGTTGCCATTGGAAAACTACATATAGTTTTATGTAATAACTCACTTCTAATTGAAATTATAGAAAAAGTTTTGCTCTTCAACTGCCCATCGTGAGAATACAAAACACAAAATCTTGTTAAATTATTAAGCAGAAACAGATCTTTTTAAATTCCCTGTTTAGTACTCATGGTATGATGCAAAAGCCTTATTTCCCTTTAATTGGCTCATCGATAAAAATGATAATTTTCAGACAGTTGGTAGTAAAATCCCTCAGGACTTCAGGAAGCATAATTCGCCTTTTAAAATTCTCTACATTTATTAATGAACTTGAAAAATAACACTTAAAATTTTTCAGTAGGTTTTCCCTCCTGTGCATTGTACTCTCTACAGAGTTTTGTGGTGAACTTGTGGCAGTTCTTCCTAATTTTTACCTTCAGGCTATGTTTCCCAAGTGCTAACCTGGATAATCGCTGTTAAATCCTGCCCGTTAAATATTTGTGAGAAGATGGAAGGTTGCAGATCACATGTAGTTCATCAAGGGGAATACACGGGAGGGGAGTGATATGCTGAGGGGGAAAAGACATTCTCACCCTGTCTTTCATCACCATGCTTTTCAAGTTCGTACTTACTTATTTTCATACTAAAAGAGAACAACTGTATTAATTTCAGTCTTGCCAACCCAGTTTACAATAAGAGGAAAGGAAAGGTGCAAAAGGAGATTCTCAGTCAACTCTTATCTACTAGGCCCACTTTGTTGTTCTGTCATCTCTATAGTATCCAGCAAAGTAGGGTCTAGGCCATCACTGGACTCTTCAGTATTAGCACAATGCAAATAAAAGATGTTAACAGTAACTTGGAAGGCACAAGCTGGTCACATATTCTATAAATTATTTAATATTCTGTAGAAAGTCAGCTGGAACTGCATGCTTTTCTTTGCAAGCTGATGGATCACTGTATCTTGTTCTAGTGCAAGAAAGAAAAAAGTAGTTTTTGCACACATGGACTAAGCTTAAACCCAAGAAATTTAGACTCACTTCTCCTCAACAGAGGGTGTTATTCAGAATTCATTTAATACTTAGGTTATAGAATGGAACACAGGGCATTACAGGACCCAGCTGTCTGATAACAGAAACTCCTGACACATAAATGCAAGTCTTTTTGTTTTATCCTTAAGTTTGACCACCAGAGGAAGCCATCCTAAAGGTTTAGAATAAGCAGCAGGCTACCATTTCAATCTTTGCTTTCTAATTGAAGACTGTAACAGGGACATCAACTCAACTGAGACACTTATCCTTTGAAAAGTGATCTAAGACTTCATGTAGGTCCTAAATCTGAAGTGAAGTTATAGCTTATTTGTTCCTCTACCTACTTAGGTCATTTTTTATTTAGTAACCTCAAATCAAAATCTATATGGTTATTAATAATTCCTTACTAAGTTTGGCAGACAATGAGTGTATGGTGACTCGGAGGGCAAGCACCCTCAATCGTGGGCAAATGAGATCAGAAAATTTTGCCCAAGTGTTATCACAGGAATTCTTATCTTCTCAGACATCCTTTTCAGGAGAAGGCAGAACACTAAATGTGTACGTGCTTCATAGGAAATTTTCCATTACAGTAAGGCATGATTTGTAACATTGACTGGGATGAATGGCATCCAGGGAGGATTTGTCTGCTGCATGGGGAGGAGAATTGGACCTGTGAAGATTGTGGTGAAGAGCTGAAAATGCTGGCAGGTGCCAAGGGGATGTGGTAGGCTGGGGTAGGAGAACACCAGCATGAAGAGAAGAGTGCCTACAGAAATTTTGCAGTTAGGCTGTGGTTTTTTGGAACATAGTTTTGCAAAGATGGTTTTAAGGGATGCAGTAGCACTAGTTAGGGAATCACTCCAATGTGCTATGTTCAGATGAAATGGTGTTTACAGTTTTCAGCCTGGGTGAGAGTCCTCCTGCCCTATCAGGTCTTGTGAAAAGAAACCCTGTCCCAAGCTGTGGACAGTCCAAATAGGTAAAGTGGAAAGAGGGAGAAGGAAGAGAACTGCAAGATGCTCATGCAGTGACCAGAATGCGAGCCCTTCATCTCAGTCAGGTAAATTTTTTAACATTAGTTTTACAGATTTGTTCTTACTTTCCTTAGAAGAATACTCATTCACTTTGCCATGTAGCATGCTGAGTTTCATTTCTAATTGAATTGAGCTCACTTGGTAAAAGCCAAGGCCGCAGCCATATCTGTGTTTGAGGGAGAGGTGAAACACGATAGAGGTGTAATTCAGCGTAACTGGCTTAACTAGCCAATTGTTTGAAAAAAAATAAGAAAAAAGTAAAGGGGAAAAACAAAAAAGATTTTTACTTGCAATTAACTTCTGCCAAGATAAATCAAGAGCAAAATCACTGCAACAAATAGAATTATAATGCTGTAAAACCAGGAAATGCAAAATGAGAATAACTCTCAAGTTGTGTTAACAGCCTGGATCTATGGTTTGTGGCTGTAGAAAGAATGCAAATTTGTGATTTTTCTCTAACGAATCAAAGTACAGATATATATAAAAACATCAGGGATTTAAAATTGAATGAGATTCTTTCTTTCTTTTTTCTTTTTTTTTCCCTCCTTTTTCTTTTTTCTCTTTTCTTTTCTCCTTTTTCTCTTTCTCCTTTTTCTCCTTTTTCTCTTTTTCTCCTTTTTCTCTTTTTCTCTTTTTCTCCTTTTTCTTTTTTCTTTTTTCTTTTTTCTCTTTTTCTTTTTTCCTCTTTTTTCTCTTTTTTCTTTTTTCCTCTTTTTTCTCTTTTTTCTTTTCTCTCTTTTTTCTCTCTTTTTTCTCTCTTTTTTCTCTCTTTTTTCTCTCTTTTTTCTCTCTTTTTTCTCTCTTTTTTTCTCTCTTTTCTCTCTCTTTTCTCTCTCTTTTCTTTTTCCCTTTTCTTTTTCCCTTTTTTTAAAGAAGTCTATAAAATAATTTTTATTCTTCATGTCATATAATCCTTAAGCATGTTATGAAAGGCTGGTGTGGACCTGACCAAGCAGGTGGAAGCTGCAGAAGACTGAAATCTCAAAGTAAAATACGATAATTTTTTTTGTGTGTGTGTATAGGCAGATACTTCTAGATTGCAAAGAGATGTATAGCAAAACAAAAAATGTGCTCATTTTTTAGATGGGAACATTGAAGCAAGATACAAACCAGTAATGTTACAGTAAACAAAGCATCTGGTTTCCTAAGTTCAAATACTTTTCCTACTGAATTATACTGAGAAATAAATTAGGGTTGATTACAGTCTTTGCATCATTACCACCCTTGTATGATCATCTGTTCTGTGAATTCCATTAAGCAACATTTAACACAGAGGAAAACCAAAATCCCTCAGGTCTGTCTCTAGCAAGGATCCAGCATGGAGTTTGAACTCTTACCAGTGGCACTGTTAGCACATCATCTATGCCAACGGATCTAGGCAGTTAGGTGTATCATGACATTTTTTGTTTTCTCACTGACTGAATGATCATGTTAGTATTGCAAGCATAAATACTGTAATTCATTTTTGCCAATATACTGCCAATGCTCATCAAGCTTGAATATAAAATAAGGTGCAAACAAAGAAAAACTGACTTTATTTAAAATGTGGGCAAATATTTGCAGAAACTATTTTGTATTATTTTTCTCCTCTGTTCAGCATTCTTAATTCCCGGGAGTATGATGAGAGTTTGAAACACAGAATGTCTCCCAGAGGTGCTCAGCAATTTGCAAGAACAGCCCCACAGCTCATATCTCTTTGGTTCAATGGCTTCAAAATAAATTAAAATACTTCTGGTTTCTACTGGCACTGATAGACATTGAATAGGCAGCAGCTACTTGAGCAACTAATTAGGAGGGCCCGTCTTTGCTGATTTTTGTTGCTTTCAGGTGAACAAGTTCATCAATGCATTATTTTAATGCTTGGTATAACTGTCTTTTAATGGTTAAAAAATAAGAAAGGATACTCTAAATAATCTCTTTGTAGCCTGATTAACTGTAAAAATTTTCTGTATAAACTGCGGCTTGTCTATCTTTAGTATACAGGCTGTCAACTTTGTACAGTGAATAATACTTGTTGCAGAAAAGTGGTGTATATTCCAAGGTATCAGCCACCATTGATTATGCT
Source organism: Strix aluco (assembly GCF_031877795.1). Lineage (NCBI taxonomy): Eukaryota > Metazoa > Chordata > Aves > Strigiformes > Strigidae > Strix > Strix aluco. Next base: position 89,980,600 of record NC_133931.1, on the reverse strand, counting down.
GGTGGACTAAGTATCTAATCCAAGATATTACAGGGAAAAGAAACTTTATTTTATCAATTGTTTCAGAAAAGTCATGGGGACAAGTTAAATACAGGCCTGTCAGTATGATTTCTTATACTTAATGTGCAGAGGATTACAGGCTATGACTACAAAGAATTAGAAGATATTCCACAAAGAATTATGCACTACGATTCATAGCTATCAGAATGAAGGCATCATGGTGATGCAAGTGGTGAGAAAACAAGCTATAGACACATGCTAAGAGAAAAATTTTCAAGTGTCATAAAAGTGTGATTACTGATTTAAAACAAAAAAATCGATACCAAATCTTAGTGTTCCAGAGCTTTGTGCATTCCATACAGTCTATTTCCCCTTTCATTTTTTATAAACCTGTAGGGATAAGATAACAGAGGTCACAATTTTTGAGATTTCTTTAGAAAACAGTTAATTTCTGCATTAAATCAAATGTCAGTGTAATGTTTCTCTAAACATGCTCCAAATTTCTTGTGGTTGAGCAGGTCTTCATATATTTCATTTGAAAGCTGAAGTAAAATATACTGTGAATAGAATGGGCTAAATACTTTAGACAACAATTCTATCTGCTGGTTTTACTTACTGCATGCACATAGCAACTCAAAGTGTCCTTGTGTTTGTTATCAGAATTTGTCCAACATATTTCTTCCTGTTTCTCTTTGTTTGTCTCCAATGGATTTTTGGTAAAAAGATTTATGTTGGTATTAGTCCACAGTATTCAACATTTAGACGTTGGTTAGTTATGACTGATCAGATAAATTACATATTTTTCAATTTCTCTGGTGTGATGAGTCATTTTTTATAAATACTAATAATCAAATTTATTAGTATTTATACAAATAAATACTTGGCAAATAAACTATAAGCATATGAAATTGTTTATTTTTTTTATGATGAAGATCTAGCTCTAATTGCAGGCCCACAAGTACTAAAAACACTCTATTCTTTTTGCAGAATGGGATGCTCTGTAATATCAATGCTTTTTTCCTTCCTGTAAATTCTCAAGTCCAGGTACAGAGGCCTGAGTTATTGCAATAATATTTTTATTCACAACCCTTGCAATAAGATCTTCAAAACATCTTTTCCAAAGCCTATTAAAAGAGGCCCTAATTTTGACCTACTCAAGAATTAATCCAGCTATTAAAATTACTAAAATATTTGCCTGTTTAATAAAGCACTCTTGAGGTTAATAACCTGCAAATCTGACCTACTCATCATTACTATCACTGCTATTCTTTTTAATAAGTTTGCAGAGTCTACTTTTTAGTTTCAGAGGAAGAATTTGGTAGCATTTTGTTTGCAATACAGGTGCTTAAATGAGCTTCTCTGCAGAAATGCATCTTATATCTATTTAAGGATAATGTTCTGAGTATTGTGATACGTGTAAACTTTGATAGAATATCATATGAGGTATAAAAAACAGATTATCTGCAGAAAAATGGCTCCCAGAGGGAAGTAGAAATAGCACAGCTTGAAATGTCTTGTGCTTTGTAATGTCCTTAGCCACCAGCAAGGCAAGTGTCCTGTGGAAAAGACAAATGCCTGACTTCACAGTATATACAAGGATGTAGCGCAGGAGGGTTTGCTGGATAAATATGAAAACACAAGTGGGAATTAGTTCTTCTCTCACAGCACTCCTATTGGCACAGGACTTCAGGGGAATAATCCTAACTGGGATTTGGATAAATAAGAGCAATGATTTATGTTTTTCCTTAAACTCATAACTTGAGGGTAGGAGGATAGAGGGAAAGGAAGACCGCACTTTACTCCAGATGAAATCAGTACAAATTTTGCCTAAAAAGTTGGGAAAACAGGATTTCACTCTCTATTTTCTAGAACTGAGGCCAATAGGGAACTCTACAAGAGGCATTATACAGCTTCCCCCTAAGGGTGATCCCTTTAAATTTCGCCTTTTTTCCCCTCCTTTTCTCTCTCCTCAATTTATTCTGGTGGGATTAGCCATAAACAGTAACACTAGCTACCTTCTCATTTATACTGAAGACATTAAAGAAAAATATTCAGTTATTATTGATAGCTGTTGACCCAAGTTTTCTAAATGACTTGCCAGCAAAGCTTTAACTTGACACACTTATAAGCTACAGACTGTCTACAGAAGCTAAGTTAGATGAGAACTAACTTAACTTTAAACCTTCATTTGCTTGCAACAGTGAAAACTAGCAATTTCAAAAAGCAGCATGCTTTTCACGGATGTAAATCATCACAAATGTTTCAGGTCAAAACAGGATAAGGGCTTTCTCACATGGTAGCATCCTACTTTATCCTCTATCACATCCAAAATATGTACTTATTGTAGTAGGATTGGATCAAATTCTTCATCATTAAAAATTTGCTACTTGCTTAAAATTCTGATCCAGATAAGTATGTGTTATACCAATATGAGAAGTATCTAAGGTATACAGTATCTTGGGAATCCACTGAGGGTAAATACTGGTAGATTAAGTTAAAACACATCAGTTTTTAAGAGAACTTGCTCTGTGTGCATGAGAGAGAGAGAGAATGTGTGTTTTGCACAACTATATCTATCCAGAGATGTAGAACTTTGTTTGTTACTGCTTTTTAGTTTATGTAGTATTTTATTATGGCAGGCTAAATAAGATTTAAATTCTACCAAATGCTACTGATTCGAAAAAGCAGTGTTTTATATACTCACTAGTATACATGTTCTTATGAGCTACAGAGCAGTTGTGATTCTAGTCCATTAAATGCATGCCATTAGCTTCACTGTCACAAACCATGCTGAAGAGCGATGAAGCATTATGAATACCTATGATGAAGGAGATAACAAACACAAATTCCCACTATTATTACAAGAAAAGCAGGAGAAAAACTATTGCTAACAAAATGCAAACAAGCAAACCCAATCATATCTTTTATAGTTGAAACAAAAATAAAGCTTTAAGAATTTCTTCCAGGGCAATTGAAATACATGCAACCCAATAACAAGCTGATGAAATTCTCATACAACAGAAGAAGATTCTCTGTAATGACTCTAGCCCAACCTCCTAAGCAGGATCTTCAGCTTCGCCAGTTTCAAGTCTAAATGTCTCCAGTAATTACACAAAATTAGGATCAAATTAATAATTTTAATGTTCAAAGGATAGATTACTAGTAGGCTGAGCAAGAAAGAACACAACAGGCTGTTTGTTTACATTGTTTCAACATTTTATAGAGCAATTCCAACTGTGTGTGTGGAAAGATTTCAACATAAAAAAAAGAAATCACAGCATGTTGCATGGCTGTTACTAGTTGAGTAAGATGAAGAAACCTAATAGGAGCAAATCTTCATGATGTGACTAAATAAAGTTGCAAAACTTAAGGCATTTCAGTCTCTAGATGGAGGAAATCTCTGGTTTCCATGAAGGGAGCTAACATTAGTTCTGAAAGGTCCTTTTTATAGCTCCTGCTTGGTTCAGTAATAAGAGGGATGGACCTACAAACTGACATTTAGATTTAATTTTGTAAGTTCATCTCTGCAGCTTTTATTTAAAATTTATAACATTATGTAATTAAGACATTTGGGGGTGTAAAGAACATATCTGTGATGTCCAGCAATGTAAACTTTTTCCATTGCATTATGAATATAGAATCAAGAAAAGAATTTGTAAATCCTAAGTTTATTTAACATGTCTATACTCTGTGGCATTTGATAGGTTAGATTTTATTGTTTCCTCCTTTAAAGGCAACATTGCCAGTTTAGGTAATGTTCAATGGGTTTGTGTAAGGAAAAGTCAGAGATTAAGATGTCTCAAAGTCAAAAGTTTGCAGAGATAAAGGCAGAAGGAAATAAAAAGAAAACATAAACATAGACCCAACAAAAAAAAACATAAAAAAATGAAGGGTGGGTGGCTGGAAGAGAGAAGGCTGACAAAGAAGCTAATTTTGGAAAGGAAAGGACTTTGTTTAACCTTAGTGTAAATCTCAGTGTCCAGCTGAATAATATCACAGATATTAAGCACACAAAGGAACTGTGGTAAATCTGAAGTTCATTCACAATATAAACTTTGAGTCATTTTTTTTGCTTTGTTAATGTAATGGGTGAATGGAGCAGACATCTCCACTCCTCTGAGATTTATTCTCCTTCTGTTTGTGCTGAACTTAATCTATACAGGTTACAAAAGTCTGGCCCATACCATAGATCTGGGAGGTTTACACTGATGGCTTTGAGTGGACCTAGGACAAAGAATATTAATAGCTATTTAGTTTCTCATATAGGTTCCAGGGGTTCGATTTTTGTCTAAAATGTACCTTAAATATTTGGGAATTAGATAATTTCAGATCTGTCTTTTCAATTCTATTTAGGCTGTCTCCAAATCTTGAGGAAATCAGTAGAGGGCCAAACAGTTTTCACTGTGCTCAGGGATGGCTGAAGATTATAATGGAAGTTACCAAATTATTGGCAGTTATCCCTATTATTATTCTTATAGTCAGTATGAATATTTTAAGATTCTAGTTTTAGGCTTGAACTCTCCTATATGTCAAAATTTAATGGTGCACTTAATTTTTCTCATATTGATTTATATACTTTACATTATTTCTTTAAGCTCTCTAGGGAGATTTGGAATTGAACTCAGTTAAGAATAAAACAAAACCATACTTACACTTCTTGAAAACAAATCTGTATTAAAAATTAAGAGTAAGAATTTTCAGAAGTCCTTACAGGCTTCAGTTATATATTATAAATTTAAAAGAAGATGAGTGCCAGAGACTCTCAGACTCTGTTGAAGAACTCACCTTTTAAAATCCTCTTGAAGGCAAGAAATATGTCAGAAAAAAAGTTCAATTCCTTTGCCACAGATCTAAACAGATCTGATTGTTAACTTCATGCCCATCACATGCAATACTTTTCACTGCTTTATGCAAGAAACACTGGAGAAAAAGAAAGATGATATAGGGCTTTTTGGAGAAAACTTCTCCAAAAAAGGTGTGAACTGGGGACTGTTTAATCATGAATACATACAGCATATTTTAAATATTTGTGAAGTGTGATAAAATATTTCCTAAGTTTTTACAATAGTTAGGAATATTTTTGACCTTCTAGGGCTTTGGCAACTTGAGAAAATACCTATGTTCTTCTGAGTTCCATCTATTGGAACGGACCTACCATTTGCTCTTCTTCATTGCCTTCAGAACATTTACCTTCCTAGAATGACCCAACCAACCCTCTAACTACCATGAAAGGATGCATGTTCAGATTTGGGCTAGATACCATTCCTTAGTAAAAAGCTCCAAAATGTCAAAAATGGCATATAGAATCTTTAGCTGAGGGAGGGACTTTAGCATGGCCTGAGGTGTCAGGCAAAATGACCACATCAGCTTCTGAATCTGATTTGGCAGGTGTACTGATGTCAGGGGAAGGCTGAAGTGTTTTGTGATTGCGCTTAGTTGGGAATGAAGTCCTCTAACAGAGGGAATGTGTCCTTTTTGTTCCTTCCAGTACCAAAGCATTTCCATTCTACCAACCATTACATATTTAAATAGCTTAAAATCACATCTCCTTTGCATGGTAGATAAAGGGTCATTACTCAAGACTTGATTCCAGTAGTAGCACAAGGATATATGCAAGAAAAGATTCAGACTACAATAACTAAAGGACTTGTCTGTCTCATTTCTCTTTCAGCTGGACTGCAGCAAGGTGAGAAATTACATTGCCTAGAAGGTCTTCTCATGAGGATCCTAATGCATTGGCAGTCAACAAAAAAAGGAAAAAAAAGTCATTTCTTCTTAGTGATCACAGTGATTATAATCTATAATGACACTAAAATGGGGAGCAGGAAATGGAATGAGCAGAAGTATCTGTTCAATGGGGCAGAGAGTGAAACACTTCCATGTGTTTCCACCTTACTCTATCCAAGGCATATTATTATTTCCCAGATTACATACTTGGCTGGACTGTGTAGCTAAAGAGTTTTTATGATATGCAAAACTGACAACCCCAATACATTGACTGACCCATTTTACAGAAATATCTTGCTGCTTTTTTACCAAAACTTGCATAGACAATTTACTTGAATACATGTACTCCTTCTTATTTTCAAAGGTACATGCTTAAGACTTTAAAGAATGACCCAAATCCTACTGTAATCAATGGGACTCTTTTCTTTCACTTAATAGACTTAAGATCAGTGTCTCACATCTTTTGAAGGTGGGGGAAAAAAAAAAAAAAAAAAAAGGAAAGCAGAGTTTCTTCCCCTTAAGCCCCAAAGGTCTGTTGTGTTAAAAATGGGATTAAGTCAGCTTCCTTGAGTTTAGGAATATACTTGTGTGTTTTCTATTCCATCACACACTTCAAGGTTACCATGAGACTTGTTAGAGTATACAAGGATACAAAATCACCATTGTTTGTGGTAGAAAAAAAGTGTATTGTGGCTTTTTTTAGCATTGGTTTATGGATACAGGTGAAAACTGGGCACAGATTTACCATCAAATGAGCTTCCCAGAAGACGTATTAATTGGAACTGCAAATTTAAGTGAGCAATATAAAATATATGTTCTGAGCCAAACTTGAATTCATAATAGGAACTATTTCACTGCAGAAACTGGAATCTAAGAGTGAAGCCAGTTCTGTTAGAGAAGTTAAATTTATGTTATAGCTTACAGTTATCAAGCTCTCAGTTCATGTAAAGCATTGCAATTTCATAGATTTTAGTGGAGCTATGCAGATTATGTTACCCAAAGATCTCACTTAGAATTGTATCCTGTAAAAAACAGCACAGATTTCAAGAGCTGAGTACTCTGATAAATAACTCCAAGAAAGTTTTTAGTAATTCATTCAGAATACTGAATGCACCTAAACACCATATTTTCCTAGAAAATTAGGAAATTTTCCTTTTGCCTATTGCCTGTATTTATATGGATACGGGCTTGTTGTGATTAATTTCTGAAGGAGATTCAACCCGTGTCTTAGAGGTGTATCTTAGGTGATCTGCTGTCAGGGTTATGCTTGTATCCCTTCAAAGGAGATGATTTTCTGTAAATATTATGTCTTTGGTAGCCATTGTTGTTGTTGCTGTTGTCAAGACTGCTAATTAAACTAGCAAGTAGGCAGAGCTCAGCCTCTCTGAGCTATTGACAGTTGAGCACTCACATATCACCCATATCACCTGCAGTCGAATGGTGAGATGGAGCAGGTGAACTAGATCCTGTAGCAGTATCTACTGATTTACTTGCCACCAGAATGACTGGATGTCTTTGTTATCATTGGCAGAATTTGTCTATAACAGCAGTGTCCACCCTTCCCCACAGCAGACCTCTGTTTACACGCAGTATGCTTTTCATCCCCGTGACCACCCATCTACTCTGTCAGCTGTCCAGGGGTCTTCCCCTGAGGATTGCTTTGAGTGGTTGCAACATTTACATTTGTTTTGTCAAGAGCACCTGGAAAAAGCAGAGGCTGATTACAAAGATAGACGTTGGCAACCAGCACAGGACTTTGTGGCTGGGGAATATGTTCAGTTGTCTGGTGAACATGTTCATTCAGTGCATCCTTCTAAATTGGACCACCATTACCTGGACCCATACAAAATAATGGCCCAGGTTAGTCTGGGTACATTTCATTTGTAGCTTCCATGTGCTCTCCAGACTTACACCGTTGCTCATTGCTCACTTCTCCCTGTTAAACCTGTACAACTGGATCCCTTCCAGCCACAACCTCAACCTCTGCCTCCACTTATGGCCTAAGGCCAGAGGGATTATTGTGTCTGGGTTATTTTGGATTCTGGGATATCCCCAGATACCCTGCAGTATTTGATTGATTGGGCAGGGTATGGCCTGGAGGAACATGCCTGTGTTGGAGGTACGTGGCCTCCCAAAGGTTTGAGCGTTCCACGCTTGTTATCCTGGTAAATCAGGTCCACTGGAAGGTGTGGGGGCACACCCTGAGTGAGGGGGGTTATGCTTGCATCCCTTCAAAGGAGATGGTGTTCTGTAAATATTATGTCTTTGGAAGTCATTGCTATTGCTGTTATCAGGAGAGCTAATAAAACTGGCAAGTAGGCAGAACTCAGCCTCTTCAAACTACTGACTGTTAGAGCCTTCATGTACTAGGTTCCTGCCCTTTGTCTTGGGATTGCCCTGACTCCTGTCTACTAGGCATGACCATCCCTTAGACTATATGATTAGTCTGTAGGCAGCTAAGTAATGCAGTATCAGTTCTACCCCTGATATGTAGAAACAAACAAACCAACCAACCAACCAACCAAGGGTTTTTTTTAGTATTCAGTAACATAGAACACAATAGAATCCCAATCTGGCCTAGAAGATATGTAGAGAGGCAGCAATAACTATGCCCTTTTCCCATTAAAATCTATGTAGAATAAGGAAAACCATTCTGAATGGAAGATTAGGAAAGTTGTCTGAATTTTTCCTTACTGGCCTGCTCAGGAAAGAAGTGAGGCATGCTCAGTAAGCCTTACAATGTATCACTGAATGAGGCCCCATCTGGTTGTTCAAGTGAAGTGTTAGTATTCATCCCAGACAAATTCCCCAGTGTCGCTGTACCACAAGCCATGCTTCTAAGAGAAGCAACAGCAACAGAATGTGTATGTTAATAATAATAATGTGAAGAAAATGTATCTCATGAGGGAATTGGCTGAACGTATAAGCAATGAAGACTCAGTAGACATTCACAGTGTACTGCAGCTTTGCCCTGTGAGGATTTTAGCCACACTTAAAGAGTCAGGGCTATGGTATTACTGCTATACCTCAAGACTTTATAGTTGGAAAAACAGGTTTTTGTGCTTTATAATTTTAACTACAGTTTGCTTGGGGGCTGGCAAGAAAGGAGTAAGTTATTTTGCTGTATTAAGGATCAATATTTGGATCAATAAAATTCCTTTAAAAAATCACTCGTTCATATGAAAACAATTTATTGTTGACTTTGTTTGTTACCTCACCACGCTTACAATCACCCCGAACAGAGAAATTAGTGGCTAGGATCTCTTCCTGTTTAGTGTCTTTTTAACTGACAGTGCAATGCTGCCCCATTCAGTTTTAAAAACACCTGTCACTTTTCTTTAATTTTTTTTTTCTTGTACAACATTTGTTTTATAGCTAAAGGTTTTGACTACAAGTCTGCACCACTGAGAGCTTTAATACTGACTTCAGTGGGAGCCTGACTGGGATCTGCACAGGTCTTTCTGTTGGCTTGAATAGACATTAGATGATGGTTCTTGCTTTCAGGTTATACTCAGCTATCAGTCTTGAGTTAAAATGAAGTAACGTGACTCCCTCAGGTGAGAAAGAACAGAATCCTGTTTTTCTTGCATCTGCACTATACCCAGTGACAATGCCTAGTTGATACATCTTTTTAGTATTTCTTGTAAAAGAAAGCCATAGCTTTTCAAAGGCAGCCCTTCCATAACCTTGAACTTTTGGTATATCACTTACCCTGTATCAAAACTATTGTATCTTAAATTATGAAGAGCTGTAGAACATCACAGAGTTGTGTTTTGCATGTCTTGGTGAAGTATAAAGAAAATTAGCTGAGTGCTTTCTTTGTAGAAGGTTCGTTAGTTGCACATCACTTCCCATTCTATAATTCTATTTCTCCTCTTCTTTGGAGAGGAAAGGCATATTTTGCAATTATCACAGGGGCATCACAAATGGTCTAATCTACCTGAGTATTCTACCTCTTGAGATCAACAATAAACTTGAAGTATAACTCACATGAAGAATTTCAGCATTTCATAACCAAATGTTTTTACATTTCTGGTTGAAAAATAAAACAAATCTGTTTCTTACATAGTCAACTCTTCCTGCAGAAAGCAGATCATTTTCCCACATACATGCCATATATAAATTAAAAAAAAAAAAAAAAATCCAAACTTTCATGGAGAAATGGTTTTTACAAATTAAGTTCAGTTAAAATTAATGAAGGTAAGTAAACAATAAAGAGCTCTGAGTTTCATTAATAAAAGTTCAGCTAACTTCCTAAGAGTAGCGGCATTATAGGTAGTCAGCTCTTGAGGATTTTCTCTGTTTTTCTCTCAGGATAGAGAATACCTGAACATAATCAACAGGGACAATAGATCTGATTTTAATTGTCTTAAAAGACCAAAAGTTGGAGATAGTCATACACAACTCTCTAGTATAGTATTAGACAATTTAAGTCAGTCTTTACAGTTATTGAGATATATACAATTTGTTTATTGGGCTTTCTTATTTTAATATTTCTAGAGAGATTACGGCTTCTTACATTTGTAATTTACAACCTGACCACCCAGGTTTGTTTGACTCATCGGCCGAATCATGTTTCAGGAAACTCTTAATATTTCTAGTAAGCTGGAGCTTGATAGAGTTAAAAACAAAATAACAAACTTGAAAAATTAGTTCTTGGCTGCAACAATCCAGTTCAATTTGCAGCATCTGGAAAGAAAATCAAAACCTTCCTGGGAAGAATTAGCACAGCAATAATGACTGTAGCATTAAAGCATAATATATAATAAGATATGTTCTGGTCTTGTGTCATTGAGCATTATCTTCACATCAAAGATAATGTGTAAGTAACAGTATCTTTTTCCACATACCACTAACCTTTAAAAAGTGTACATGCAACTTCAGATTTTCCCTGACCATCTGGCTACTGAAATTTCTAGTAATAGAGACAATGAAATCCAAGCCATGGCAAGTTTCCATCTAAAATCTAGTGGGACCAAAACTTAAAAGTTGCTTCATAAATGCTGCTGCTGTTCATATCTGTTTCTTTCAGTGACAGCAATGCAGGGCTCAACATTAACCTCTTATTCTTTTTCATTAGTATTCATCAGCTAAAGGACATTCTGACTGGATTGTTGCTGGTGTTTGATATATGACCAAGATGCCATCTTTTTGGGGAGGGAAAACTTGGTTCAGCTTTTAAAACCACCACGGCTTCCTTAAAGTGAACCTCACATTCATGTTATTTTTCTATTTTTAATTAGATGATCCCAGATGCTGTGAATTGCTTCCTATTGTTATGCATAATTTTAACGTCCAAATTTGTGTGCCATAAAACTTCAAATCCATGCCTTCCATCTCAAGATATCACAGCAAAAAGTTAATATCAAGATCTGGCCTAGTCCCTCTAAATTAGTTAGATTAATTAGGACAATCTGTCCAATCTCCAGAGGTATGCTACAGGCAAAATGTCCAGGTGGACGTCAAATAGTAGACAAAAGTCACTGGCTTATGAATAGTTCCTTTCATTCATGAAGTCTACAAGAACCTTAAAAAGAATAATAAGGGCAAACGTAATTTTTACAGCTGGAGAAACTAAAGTCTGAAGGTAAGTGCCCTATTCACTGTTACCCTATAGGAGAGGTGCAGGCCTGGAAACAGAAACCAGAGCTGGAGTTAGGTAATTTCTTGGGTCTGAAGTAGAAAACATCACAGCAAGTACTAAATGAAAAAAGCTGTAAGATCTTTACTTAGTTTACTGGCATTTGCTTAAATTATATGGCAGGAGAGATCATTTCAGTCAGTCTTATTTAGTCTACAGTTTTTTGTAAAAGAATTTTGAGTTACCATGGTCTCTCATCGTAGTTTGTACATTTTGTAATCTACTGCAGCTTTTTAGATTTGCTTTTGTTACACTCACTACAGAGTATGCAGTGCAGGGACAAATCAGAGCCTCACAGATCACTCTTCAGAAACTCCCCTCATGCCCTACTGTTTGACAGTCAGCACAGTCCATTACTAAGAGGACAGACCTATAAATCCACTGTGAAGCAAAATAGGAGCCTCAATACTAGGTACCAGGTTAATGAAATAATGAGAAACACAAGAAACTGAGGTGAACTGAAATAAGTTTCTTCAGCTGATAACTAGACTTGACCAGCAAAAATGAGCTCAGAGAAAAAGATTCAAGTCTATGGCTTAATTACTGTTGTGTTTTTATGTTAGAGTAGATCAAATATCTATATGGTGTTATATGTTGTATTATCAGAAAAGATCAACAGCAACCTGTTTCGAGTAGTGCTGACTGCAGAGAAGTGACCTTGGCTGTGGCAACTGATACACAGATCAAGTTAGACTGCATTAGAAGCTCTCCTGAGGATTCAGATCTTCCAGATTGTCTTCAGTTTATTTCAGATTTCTTTGTAATATGACTTAGTCTAAAAGTTATTTTAAAATGGGTTAATAATTTTGCAATAATTTTGCTTTCAATAGTTCAGAATGTTGTTTCATAGAAGTCCCTGCACAATTATTATTTATATAAATATTCAAAAGTTGGTTTAGAAAAGTAGAAGGTTGGGAAGAGATTTACTATGATATTAGCTCTGAAAAGACTTTCAGAAATCTATTTTCTTTGATTCAAACCATAGTCATTTGTTCATTGCACTTTCTATGTAAGGTGAGCTCAGGTACTGAAAAGAAGGATCACAATCCAGTAAAGAAACAATGCCAAATGCTAAAAGTCATCTTATGAGTTAATTTGCATTCCCTAATGACAATTGAAATTGTATTGTCAGGAACCTGAATGAAAGAAACACTTCTAGTTGATAACACAAACACCAAAATTAAATAAATGCCTGCACAGAGAATGGTATGTCAGCTTTGGAATGATTGTATTTATCAGGATTTATTTTTTTATGGCAAATATTGTATTTAATATGTAGGTCCCCATCATCAAGGTGTAGCTCCAGATTGCTGGTCTAGAGTGTGTTGCAGGATGAAGCTATAAATGTATTAAACAAAATGTGTTTTGTGACAAAGTAGATCATCCAATCATGGAAAAGAAACAAGTACTTGGCTTTAGGCAACCAAACGTCAATCCTCAAAGGAATACTTGCAAGCAGTCAGTTTGCAATAACACAGGCTACAAGCTGCTTGTGCAGAATAATCAGCAAGCAGTTGGGAGGAACAAACAAACGGTAGCAATCATTGTCCGCTCATAGGTAATTACCATAAGAAGAAAAAGAGCTAAAGTAATTGAATAAAATGTACATAGATTGTTTGCTCAGCTCTATTAGCAGCAAGCAGCGTGCTCTCATTAAAACTAAAAGACGAGAAATAAAACATTGCTTAGAGCTTCAGTGAAACAGTGATATTAGTTTCCACAACATTACCTGGCATTTTAGAGAATAGTAACAGAAAACAAGAATTCAAAAGGACCCTATAAATACATTTGCAAGTTAACCTGTTCTGTATAGATCATGTATTGAGTTGAACGCAGTTCCCACTGCCAAAGACTTCACTGGAAGTCAGGCAACAATTTGGGAGTTGGTTTTCATGCCTTCTGAAGTCAAGAGCAGTCTGATTTTGTCTTTTATAAACCTTAGCAAATGGTACTGGGAAAAGAGATAAAAATACTAAAGTCTAGTCAGAGCTGCAAGCAACTTTCAATGGTCACTTTTTAGGAGAAAGTCCTTTTGCAGTCATGCTTATTTTTTGAATGTGCTTCTGCTTCTGTATTTTTTTAAGACTTTTCTGGTGTTGATGATTTCTTTTTGTGGTAGGGGAAGTTAATTTTTACCTTCTTTAAAGCAATATTTCTTAGGCCATATGAATCTTCCCTTTCTTGTTTAAAGCAATTTTTCTTGCCCCAAATGAATCTTCCCATTCACCCTCCTACACTTTATCAAGAAGCTCAAGGAATGTCTTCCACAAAAAAAGATAGAACTGGGCAAGTCAATTTCTATTTACTCATATAGAAAGACTGTAAAGATTTCACTTCCTTCAGGGCTTTAAGTAAGTAGGCATCAGAGAAGTGATGGGAGAGCTATAAGAAGTTTTATTGCTACACGATTCATTCTACTGGACAGACTGCCCTTAACAGAAGTCTTACAGGCCAAGTTTACAAATTGTAGTATAGTTACACAGATACTACCTATAGTTTATACACACATGTATAAATATGTATGTGTATACATACACACATACACACATATTTGTACTGATATCTACTTATGTCTACTTATTCTAGTCTGTCTTATCTCTGATGCAATTCTTCCTTTGTTTGAGCATTTTAAAGATACTTGTTAACTTGATGACAGAGCTAAACCCAGGTCCAAAATTAAAATATTTCAAATATTGGCTAAGACTAAATTTGAATTGGAACTTTGCTTTTCAAGACAGTCTTTAAATATACGTCACCTACCTTTCTTAATTTTTAAACAACATACGCAATGAAGGCATCCTTAAAACCCCTTTTACATTAGTAGATCATACAACTGAGTTCACAAGGAGAGAACCTTATTTATTATTTATATTTCAGTAGCACACACTGTGTAAGGCTCTGTCCATAGAGACAGACAAACAGGCAGTTCCATTGATTTCCCGCAGCATTTCCAAGTACAGGTTTTCAAACCCCCCCCCAAAAACTGCATGTTGATATTCAAAATAAAAGAGCAAGGAGATGGTATCTGGCCATATATCTTGGTATTACAAGCACTATGTAAACTATGCAATGTACCATGGGGCAGAATTCTCCAAACTGGCTTGAAAAGTTAGGTCTAGAATTGGAAATAGTTTAGGCATATCAATTTAGTGTCCAGGCCAATTAGACCAAATGAGAGGCAAAGATAAAAGCTTTAATATGTCTGGCATTTTTGGGGTTCTTCTATAAATATGTTTTGTGAATTCAGAAATCCTGTCTTATCTTTCTCTGCTTGGTCTTGCCACTCAGAATTAATATGAGAGACACAATTAATTCATAATTCCAAAAGTGATAGGAGGTTAGAGGAAGAAAAGTGCTATATGGATGTGAAAGTATGCTTTCTTTAAGAGTTAAGTAGGTTTCAAACTCTTCATGAAGAAAAAGAACAAACAGCTTATTTTTTCCTGTCCTACCTCTAAGAACAGAAACATGGGATATGCCTGAAAAGAACACAGATAAGCACTTAAACGTTAGGCACAATAATCAGAATTGCTATTTGTGCTCAAGTGTTGCACTACTTACGCTAATTTGACAGCACAGTGAAGTATAAGGCAAAACAAAGCATAAAAGAAGTCTCATGACAGACATGAAGGAAAGGACAAGAAAGGGTTTTGCCTACTCCAGGGCTTAGGAAAAACTGATTCCACTAGTGAAGCAGCACTGCACTCAGCAGAGCTAGGCTGATTCATGTCAGCTTAGGATGTGTTTTTCCAAGGCTAGGACTCCTGTGTTTTTTTCAGTAGAGGAGAAAGACAAAAAGGTATGCTCTCCCTCTTCATTGGAATTTTTCTTTTTTTCTTCAAAGTTAATTTCTTAAAATTCAGAGTTATTTAACAGCAGCCTCACCTCCACCCTTCTCGGAATCCTCTCTGCTATTCCATAGCCCTCAGAAGGAGAAAGAGTAAAATGGGAGACAAAGAGTAAGATTAAAAAGGCTTCTGGGGATCAATTCCATAACTAGTAAGGGAGGAGAGAACATGGGTTTATGGTCTGAAGGTCAGTTCAATGTATTCTCCAGAGGGGCCATTTCTTGAAACATAAATATGTAATTTAAAGTATATTGTGTCAGCAGCATTTTTGGGGCCTGATCCAGCAGCAATAATTGCAGCTTTCCAGGCAAGGTAGCCTTTGGGTTCTCATTAGTACTATAGGGTTGTAATTCAGCACTCATTTGCATTTCTGCTCTGTGTGATCAATCTTTGGCAGCTCACCTATCCAGCAAGAGGCCAGCATGCTGCAAAAAGACACATGTCCCCTCCTTGCCTCCTGCTGTAACTGTATGCCAAGTTGCTGTCACACTGTTTGAGGAAGAAAACCTTACATGAAAATGCGGTTTCTCCTTTCAGTCTTCTGATATTATTTCTGATGAGCTCTCTATTTGTCCTTTACCCTGTATGAGACTGTTGAAGAAAATTCTGTGGTCAAAGGAGAGAAAGCATTTGCTTTGTAGTCTTATCCAATGTATGAGACTAGGGGTGAGAGGTGGAAAGAGAAATTAATGCCATGAAGCCCACAAACAGATAATTGCTAGATAGGATGAAAAGGCTATAGCCCTTCCCATGTTACCATTTTCCTCTGTGGGATGCATGTTTTCTGCCACGTGGCTTGGAATTACATTCAGCTGCACAATTTCCTTATTCACAGCATAACTGCATTCATTTAACAGACCCTATTCTTTGCTATAAAAAAATTGAAAAAAATCCATCCTCCCTCTCCAAATGAAATTTACATCTACGTTATTTCTGTGCTTAGTCATGTTATTTCAAAGCTTAAAGTATCTGCTGAACCCTCATGTCCTCAGCTGTGTATATAGAGTGCATGCACATGCATTTACACAAACACATACATATGAAAGTACATATTTACACATTCAGATATATCTTTATGCATTAAAATACGTATTTTACACACGTGTGTATAAACACAGAATTTATTGTGCCTATATATTTAATTCTAATAAATGACATAAAATATTTGCCAAACTTTGGACCTGTTATCAAACCAGTGTCCAAGAAATATATACTGATATAGTGTATGTGTATATATGTATGTGCATGTGTGCATGCACATGTTTATATGAGCACGTGTGTGTGTGTACAAACACACATACAGAGTCTTCATACTCTTCTTAATTTTTGAAGCATGCTTTCCTGTTAAGGCACTGTGAACAACAAATGAAGCAGAAAGCACCCAGTACTCCACAAGTCAGATGTTGTCTTGAGGCTCCAAGGATTTCTTAATTGACTAGGGTGAGGTCAGGAGCTAAAATGACTGAGCAGTAATGATGTGTGCAAAAGCATTTTTTGTTGCTTCAATTTCATTTCCTGATGTCCAGGAAACATCTCTCAAAGAATGAAGAAAACCTTTAAAGAGTCACCAGTGCAAGAGGACAGGATTTTATGTTGAACATTTGAAAGAATAAAGAATATGCCTGATGCTAAGATTTATGCAAGAGGACATGGGCAGCATTAGTTTGCAATGGTGAATTCAGGATACTGGACTTTATTTCAACTTCTTTCCCAAATGTGCGGTGTGATCACTTCATCTTTCTTTATCCCTGTATCCTCCTGTGAAACTGGAAAAGCTTTGTTGCAGGCATTGAACTCTATACAGCTCCAAACAAAATCAAGACTCAAGCCAGTAAAGGACCAACTCAATTGTTCCTGTTTTAGGTAAATATAATAGGTATGTAAAAGTACAGTCAATGCATTTTATTTTAAGCCTCATATGGTTTTTAATTTAAAACAGGAAGCAATGCTAATTAATTAAGCCTAATTTTACATATCAGTGACAGCAGTATTCCCCTAGGTTCACATCAGAAAACAAGTGTTGTACTTTGTGTATTCATGTTGATTTTTATTTGACTACTTGTGTATAAACTATTACATGGATATGTACACGAACAGACATACACCATGAGCCATCCTCATGACCTTACTCCTTACTCCGGTTTCCTACTACCAGCTGTTTAAATGGTCTTCCTTTCCTCAGCCTTCAGGACCTGCTGTGGCTGCCCTTTGGACCTGACAGCTCAGAAACTGAGTTAGAATTCTGCTTTTAGTTTAAATCTAGGAGTGCATGCATTTGAAATTACATTTTCCCTGAGTTTTGCAAATATTACACTTCCATGATGGATAATGCAGTCAATGAATGAAAAATATTTATTTGATTACTCCTTACAACTGTAAATATCTTGAGGACAAAACAACATTAACAGGTACCTTGTAAGAATTTAATAGTTAATTTGCCTCACAAAATGTGTTCCAGGAGACAATACAGGGTTACTATTGTTTGCATGGCTCTGCTCTGTCCTTTTTTCCCTGCTTGTACCAGAACTTTCTCTATTGCTCCCTCTATGTATTTTTTTCATCAGCAATTGCCTTTTGTATATTTTATTTCTCCCTCCTTTTCATTGCATGACTGGTTCTTTACTTTCCTACTGCCTTTCCTATTCCACAGTGTCTAGGTCCACATCTACTTCTTCTCTTATCTGCTTTTATTCCCCAAGTCCAAGATCTATATATCTCCATGTCCTTATTATACTATCAATTCAACCTTGATTTTGCTGATACCTCACAATATCTAATTCCTACTTCACTGCTTGGCCACCAACTGAAATTTGATTGACTGGCTGGGGACAAATAGAACTGAATAACCTGCTATTTAAATATTTTCATGGCCAGGTTTTTAAAATGCACCAAAAAAATGGAGACCATCAAACTTCAGCACTTGTCAGCAAATTTCAAATTCATGTTTAATTGGGTTTGGAAAAATAATCCCACAAATCTTGCCTTCTCTATATACTGAGACAATATGTCCACAGTCTTACTCCAATCTATTCTGGAGCCCTGAACCCTGGCAGTGAATTTTGAATGCCCCTCTATCTCTCTGAAATCTTTCCTGCTGCAGCAAATTTTCAGTACCATTGAAGTCCTGGCATGCCAGTTTATTTATAATTAATATAAACCACTTAAGTTTTCATTGCAGAACACCAAAGAGCCACGGTTTTGTTATTTGGACACTACCTTGCCAAGAAAGATTAGGAGTTGAGGTTCTGTCAAGCATTGAACTTCTTTTATGGGACCTGAGTAACCAGATGATGAAAAGCAGATCTTTCCTCCCAGAGAATAAATCTTCAGTGGATTCTTCAGGCTCTTTGAACACAGAAAAAAATAAAATAAAATCAAGACTTGTACCACACACTATGTTTTCCCTGAATTAATACAAAGTAGACAGAAGTTAAATATTTAAGATATGACCCATCCAGTGGGGAAAGCAATTTTACTTTTCATAAACACTGTCAGATTTCAAAGAAGTGTTTTCTCAAGAAGGCTTAAAATTAATATCTGAGAATATTTCTCTGATGAAACTCCCCTCCTAAATGGGATCTCATCCATCTGAATTTTTGTTTGAAAATTCCATCATAAATTAGGCTCTACAAACCTTTTTAATTTTTTTAAGAAAGAATTAATGACTTGTCCTTTATGAGAGGCCTAGGGCAAACAAAGCAGTATGGATAAAACACAAATGAGTGAACGTTTTTCTCTTCTGTCAAAGCAAACATGACCTAAACTCCTTTTGAGAAATAGACAGAATAAATAACTGGATTAATTTCATGTAACTTTCTAGTGGGATCAGGAAGAAACATAAGCAGAAAGGTAAAATTAGTAATAGAAAATGGTCTTCAACAACACCATGACTTTTCTCCAGCTCTGGGTCCAATGGAGTCCAGACAGCACTTTGAGAAAGAATGAAAAGATGCTGTTAGAAAATGTGAACTTGATATTTGGGTCCAAAGAAAGAGTATGTTTCCCTCATTCTCACAGAGATTTTACTTCTCCATTTCCCAGTTTTTCTGTCAGCAGAGGGTTGAGTCCATTATTCATCTCAGAAAAGGAAGAAAACTCCAGTCCTCTAGTCAGATGGATTCCCATGGTCTGGCATGCTCTCAGGCACTATCCCTCATTGACCATGTGAGTTGATTAAAATACCAGCTGATTATTTTGCATAGCATCCCACTGCAACAAAACAGAGTTTTTCACAGCTTCAGGCACATCAGAAAACACATGTGGCTACTCCTACAAGTGTAAAAATGAACACACAGTGTTCAAGTACCCCTTCTTTAAATTGAATTTGAATTTGGCTCATTTCTGTATTGTAACTAACTTCTGATGTCACGTGGTGTTTCCAATGGCTAGTATTTCACGTATTATACAAGCTGTCAGAAGAAAGCTGAGGATTTTGGCTGAGGACATTTGGAAGTCAGCAAGACATGAGAGGCAGCTTGGATTTTTGGTATAAAATTATTAAAGTCATATATCTTAGCAATCATCACAGAGATTGCTATGGACAATGAGGAAAACGTGCATTCTCAGGCAAGAAAGTTAACACCTCATTAGAAGGAAGAGATTACTTGCTTTTCAGGGGGAGATAACATTATTGACCAATGAAAGTGGGAATGATGGAAGATCTGATTTATGAGGGGTTTTATTTCACTAAAAAAGCATTAACTGTGATCAGATAGGGTAAGAACTCATTCACAGTGGGATAAAAACTCAGTTCAATATAGAACTGCTTAGATACTCCTTGTAAAAGTTTTGCTGAAACTAAATTGAACAAAGAAAAATTTAGTCTAGAATACCTAAGGAGTGTCTGAAATATTCTCGAACAGTATTGGGATTATCTAATGAGAACTTGTAGCGAACAGGTACATTTTCAGGAGACTCCAAAAAGGCAAAGAGTATTAGTCTGTAAAGGAGAAGCAGGAGAAAGCACGAACCAGAAGATTATAGATCAGATTTTCAGAGTTCCTAGAAAGATTTAGATATAGACATAGACATATATATAGATAGATATAGATAAAGATACCATAATAATGATATTAAAAAAACCCCTACCACCACCAAAACAAAAAAATCCATTTTAAGGTCTCTAAAGAATAATAGGATGGGAAGTAACAGCCAGGACAGATCTATCAAGAATAAATTATATCAGACCAGCCTGATTAGGGCTTCTGAGAAAATGTAGTTGGTAACTTGTATGTGGGAGAAGCAGAAGGCGTCATAACTGGACAGATTAAGAGGTATGCTGTTCATAAAACTGGAGAGTACAAGACAGAGTAAAACTATAATTCTCAAAACCCAAAAATATTTGATTGGGATAAACTGTTCTACTTATTTCTTGCAGATAGGACAGGAAGCAATGGGCTTAAATGACAGCAAGAAATATTTGGGTTGGCAACTGGGAGAAATCTTTCCAACTGTAGGCATAGCAGAGCACTAATGTACACTGCCAAGGGAGAACGTGCAAACTTCTGCCACTGGAAGTTTTCAAGAACTGGTGAGAAAAAAATCTGTCAGCGGATCTTGCCTTTGGGCAACTAGATGGACTATATGACCTCTTGGGAACCTATTTACTATGATTTCTATGATTCCCATGTAAACATAACGCTATTGACTCAAATTCAATTAATGTCTAGAAATTTATAGAAACTACTTTAGGAAAAAAGGAAGAATAAATTTCGCACTTAATGCAAAGAAATGTTACATGTGGAAGTTAGACAGTTTTGATTGTTTTACAAAAATCAGAAGGATGGGTAATGCCCGAATGAAGACACAGCTGCATGATGAACTTCTGCCTCCATGCTGTCAGCTGGCTGTGGTTGTGTTTCACGGCACATTTAGGTACTTGCCTTTTGCACTCCCCACCATTTATATTGGGGACAAAATGTAACGTCCTAGTTGTAGCAGACCTTTCAGCTCAAACAGTTTAGTATCTGGAAAACTGCCCAGAACTGAAGACTCAAGCTAAATCATTTGTGTACTGCCAGTCCTCCAGAATACATCCCTCCTACTTGCTGTGTCCAGAAATACCATCAGGTTTGCTCATAGGATACGAGAAGACACCCAGAAGGCCTATCTAGGGTGCAGCACTGGCAAGTGTGACAAAGGTACGGCTTCCAATACAGGTTTGTTCAAGCCAGGGGCTCAGGCTTCAGAATTGAGGTTGCTTTAGGAAAGGTGTTGTTAAGAACACAAGAAGTCTGAAGAAAGCCTGCAAAAGCATTGTATTCTACAAAACAGAGGTTGTTAACTGACACTGGACACTGAATAGTGAGGATCTCCTCCATAACTGCTGTGCTCCAAAGCTTTGATTTAATCCTCCTTACTTAAAGCATTTGCCTGAGGCACATAAAATAAAGCTTAGCTATCCTAATCTCCCTCTTTTTCAACTCAATAGAGTGAAGGATTCAGAAAATTTAAGTTACATCCCCTTTTGACTACAGAGGGAGACTAGGAAGGCCAAGCCCTTCATTTAAGCACATCAGTTAAGTCTTTCAAAGTAGGAGTGATGAAGGTAAAGTTCTGGGCCCAGGTTATCTGCTTAAGTCAAGACAGATGAATCTGGGCTAACTCCTCAACACTTTACTCATCACCCAGGATAACTTTGCCCTGTGTAGATCAATTGGAGATTCAACAGAATAGTACAAAGTCTCTCATAACAATATATCCTCAAAACCACTCTCCTGTTTCCCTGCTCTTAGAAATGTGTGAAAGGAGGTCTCTGGCAGCAAGCATATGGCTTTCAAAAATATTAAGAGCTCTATATAGTCACAATGAGCTTTGAGGGTGCAGGGAGAGGGGAAAGTTACAGGCATCACCCTGATGTCTACTATTGTTGGATTGTTTTTCTGAACATGTACCTTTCCACTCAAGAGCACTGCATCCCTAAGGTTGATCCTATTGTTTCCTTCCTTGCAGAAGAAAGAATTGTGTGCAGCGGGTCAGTTCTTTTTCATGTACAGTTCTCAGGAGGGAATCAGGCCCTATTGCAGGAAGTACTGAACATCTTGCAAGGGATCTTGAGAAAGATGCAGCTGCCTTTTTCAGACACCAGAGGCATGGAAAGTTCAGACTGTGCTTGTGTATTCAGTAAACTGAACACTTAGCTGAACTGAAACAAACTTCAAAACATTGGGGATGAGGGATCATTATGGCAGACGCCTGAAAAAGAGAGATTATCATAAATTAACTTGTGTGTGTGCATGTATGCACATCTTTGTGCAAATAAACAAACATACAGTTATTTGCTAGAGCATGTGGTATTAGCTAACTGAAATACAGCCAGGTGAATTCAATTTTAGTAGAGGACAAAAATGTTCCATGTCTTCTCCATCCTAGAGCAATTCAATTGCTGCTGGTGACAGCTACAGACCACTTCAGATTAACTGTGCACAGTAGCATATGGCTGCTCCGTGTCTACTTTAAAAGATGATCTCATAACTGAAAAAAACTCGGGCAAAGTTAATAAAAGCCAGTGAAGTGTTTGGGTGGTTGAGTTTCTCACAGTGAACACATTACAGTCTGGTAATTTCCTAATATTGCACCCTTAAACTATGGAGGTAAAATGTGATAATCCCAGTGAGATCTGAAATCTAATTATTTCATTCAAGGAACGCAAAATAAAACAAAAGCAACCAGCTCCTCATCGGAGTGAACAAGGATGGTGCAACATCAGGTTCACATCAACACAGGGACTTGAAGGGCTAGAAAAGAGCTTTTAATGATGTCTACTATGTAAATTAGTTTAACACAGTGCTTGTTAGGCCGCACCTGGAGTACGGCATCCAGTTCTGGTCCCCACACTTTAAAAAAGATGCGGACAGACTGGAAAGGATCCAAAGGATGGCCATGAAGATGATCAAAGAGCTGGAGAACCTTCCCTGTGAGGAAAGACTGAAGGAATTAGGTCTCTTCTCCCTGAAAAGGAGAAAGGTCAGTAGGGACCTCATCACAGTATTCCAGTACTTGAAGAGTGACTACAAAGAGGACAAAGTCTCTCTCTTCGCAAGGAGCCACATAAAGAAGAAAAGGGGCAATGGGTAAGAGTTGCACAGGGATAGGTTTCATCTGGACAAGATAAAGAAATTTTTACAGTGAGCAAAATCATTCACTGGAGCAACTCTCCCAGTGACATGGTAGAGTCCCCATCGTAAAAGGTTTTCAAGATGCGATTGGACAAGGTGCTAGATATTCTCATCTAGGCTCCCTTTCACACAAAAGGTTTGACCAGCTGATCTTTCAAGGTCCCTTCCAACCTGGCCTGTTCTATGATTGATTCTAGAAACACAATGAAAACACAGATCTCTTTCTTCTCTTTTATTGTCTTCATATATTATTTTTCTTCTTAATAGCAAATAATTCACAGATTTCTATCAGAAGAAAATAGACTTTTCCCTCAAAAGAATATGCATGACAAATCCTTTTTGGCAGGAGTGAGGTTCACATGTGTGCTGGGTATTCCAGCTTCAACTGCAGGATCTTGTGTCTATCTTTTTACTACTTATTTGTAAGACATTGTGTTAGGCTACAGTGGTTTCCTGTGTACTGTGGATTATGTACAGATTACTTACTCTGATGGACAGGCTCAAAATTTACTCATACTGCTCAGACCTGCCTGTTTGAGTTCTCAACTCTGCTTTGTTGTTGCAGTTGCATCTGTAGTTGTAGTTGTAGTCCAGGTAATTACCTGTTTTTGAATGCAGTGTTCTCTAGTTATTTAAGAATAGACTAATCCCAGAAATGAGCTGCTAAGCATCCTACTGATGAGAAGGTAAATAACTAAAATCCACTTTGAGTCCCATGGCTCACTCTATTTAGTATGTACTTTAGTGTCTGAATTCAGCTCAAAGAAACATTTTTTCCACCCCACATTTTTGCATAATGGCTCCCAGGTGGCAGCAATTGCCAGGGAACATAGGTTCTCCTTACACAAAATGGATTAATGCTTCATAGCCCACTGCTAAGGAACAGGCTCTTAAGAAGCAAATTGAGGTTTTGGTTTTTGTTTCAAAAACTATGAATGCATTTGATGTTAAACGTGGAAGATGCTGAAATGGTGCTGGGAGGAGAGAACATTCTGGACTGGTGCCTGGACTTTATTCCCTGTCTCTTATGGAAACATAGACACCCAAGGAGAGAGTTAGATGTGGTTTTGGCATATAAGATTTTTAAAAGTTCAGTTCTCAAAGCTCCTCTGCAGCTGAAGTCCAACCTTGGCAGTGCTTGCTTGCTGCTGCTTACTGCGTGCTCATGAGGAGCTTGGTTTAGATAGGGTCGGCAGTTAGGCTCCCAGAAAATCCATGCCTAAATTCCTTTGAGGTGTGCATGCTAAATTTTCCTTTTGCTCTCAGTGCAATGGGCGTTCATAAAGTGAGTTTGACTACTTACAAAAAACTACTGAGGAAAGCAAAGAAACAAAGAAGTTTCCTTAATTTCCTCTGGTAGCTCAGGTTTATGAAATCTAACACAGATTGCAAGTATTTTTTTTCACACATGCCCTGTTGAATAGAGGTGCTTTTGACAACTGAAGCCTTTCCTAGATCTATGTAATTTCAAAAAACAAAGGCTTTGAGATAATCGAATAATATACTTTCTCTCTAGATATCATCACAGAGCATAAATATATACAATGTGCATCCCAGTTTACATCTTCCCTTTTAAGAATTTTAATGGCAGGTGATATTTTAAAATTACTCTGATCATTCTAAATAGACTGAACAAATGAACAGGACTATGAGGA
Organism: Strix aluco; assembly: GCF_031877795.1. Classification (NCBI taxonomy): domain Eukaryota; kingdom Metazoa; phylum Chordata; class Aves; order Strigiformes; family Strigidae; genus Strix; species Strix aluco. The sequence continues at coordinate 89,955,612 of NC_133931.1, read as the reverse complement.
AGTTGTAAAATATTTTGTATTATCCCCATAAAACTGAGGGATCACTGTTATATTCAAAGGTAATAACAATCTGAAGACTCCACTTTTGCCTTTTATATATTTTTGGTCAGTGTATCCAACATTATCTTCTAGTTATTCTACGTTATTAGGAAATTATGAAAAAAGAGTTCAAACCCATTATAACATATTGATACTGAAGTAACAGTTCAGTATACAGTACATTATGCAAGGGAGAAGAAATGTAAGGATATTTATTACAAAAATTACCATATAGCTAGTTAATAGAAGATTCTAGGGGAAAAACTCTGAAAATTACACTTACTAATTTTTAATGAGCTATTAGAGAAATAATTTAGGAGGATATGTAAGTGAATTTTATACACAAAAACCAGTGAGGCAAGCAAGTCCATCACTTAATGCCCTCTGCTCATTTTAAATGGAAACACTTTGTTTTGATTCTTTTACCACACCTGAACTAATTCACTTTCCTGTTTTACCTCCCAGTACTTTTTTTTTTTTTTTTATTTGCACAGCAGGTGGATATTCCCTGAGGGAAGCTGTAGCCCATAGAAAGCCCACAGAAAACCCACACTGGGAGAGCTTAATCCTGAAGGACTGTAGCCTGTGGGAAGGTTCCATGCTGGAGCAGGGAAAATTGTGAGGAGGAAGGAGTGGCAGAGAGGAGCTGCTGTGGACTGACCGCAGTCACCCCCATTCTCCATCCCCCTGTGCTGCTCCAGGGAGAGGAGGTAGAGGAGTCAGGGATGGAGGAGTGAAGTTGAGCCTGGGAAGAGCTGACAGCAGGCCTTTAGTTCTTGTCTGGCCTTTAGTTCTTGTCTGTTCTTTAGTCTTGTCTGTTCCTGTCTGTTCTTTAGTCTTGTCTGTTCTTGTCCGTTTCTCACCATCCAACACCATTTTAATTGTCAATGAATTAAATTAATTTTCCCTGGATTGAATATGCTTTGCCCATGACAATAACTGATAAGGGATCTCCCTGTCTTTTTCTCGACCCATGAGTTTTTCCATCTTATTTTCTCCCACTGTCCTGTTGAGGAGGGAGAGTGAGACAGCAGCTGGGTGGGCGTGTGGCAACTGGCCGAGGTCAACCCACCAGATTCTCTCATTCTCTGGAGCATACAGCAAAACTTGAAAACTAACAGATTTTATCTAACAGTCAAATAATATTCTGTGCTTGAAATGCTTCTATTTCAGTGTGAAACTTAATGCATGTTTCTCTCCTTCAGGCGGAAAGACAGGGTCTGTAGGAAAATACTTAAACAAAACTAGCCTGCCATTTTCTCTAACATAAGGGAAGTCAAAGTGTATCCATAGTCCAATGTCATACATATACACTCTCTTAAAAATATACATGTTAACATGTGTGGTTACATTCCTAAAAATAAAAATTTCTCCCAGTTTTGATAAGAGAGGGCATTTTAGCCCACAGAGCTCAGCCCCTAATGTGTACATGTCATTGAAGCAGAATATAAAGCCAGCTTGAAAGACAATAATAAAAAAAAAATTCCGGTAAGAATGAAAAATACAGATCTAATTTTGGAAACAATGAATAACTGACATCTGGGCCAAATGTTTCATAGGAAACAAAAGTACTCCTTTTAAAATACAGTGACAAAGTAATTGCTTCTAATAAGGTAATACTTTGGTCAAGACAAAAGTCACATGTTCTTCTCTTCTCCAAATAGTGACACATAACAAAAATTAAGAAAACTCTCCTAAAACAGTCATATTTGTATATGAACATGACTGTTCAAAATGTTTAAGATTAACACACAAAAGTGATGACTTTCTGGCAAAACAAAACCAATTAGTTAGCATACTGCTGCCAGAATGACTTGGGCTTTGGCCCCATTTCTCTTTCATTTTAGTTTCTCACTTTTCTGTTTGGAAATATTTAATAGTCTGGATTCATTAACCAAGGGTGACATCTCCATAGGCAGCCAACCAAACCATCTAAAGACTCTTATTTGTTCATTTATTAATTTATTTATTTTACTGAGTGCATTATATAGCTCAGCTATGGAATGCATAGGTTTCAAGAATATAAGTTCAAAGTAAGTGAATGGTTTGTTTGTGTGCGTGTCTGAGAGAATTACATATCTATTTGTTATTCAGAGGCTTCTCTGAGGATTAACAACTCTGCATTGGCTCCAGTTCACAATCTTCTGCAGGAATATTTCCTGTCCATTTAGCTTTGGGGAATATTTTCTATCACTGTTTTGGCCATTGTGTAATAGAGAAATCTTCACACTTCTGCAGGCCAGATTCAGACACACAAAGCTGTAGCACCTTTTTCCCCAGTATAACATGACTGATGGGAAAGATGATTCTAAGTAAATCCACCACTATCTAACACTGGTTTACAAAATTTTAAAAACGCTTTATATTTAGAAAGCAATGTACTGCATGAATGCTAATTGTTAGAAAAACAGTAGTGATCAAATATTTTATGCAAAAGTACCACAAATGAGAAAATTGTTTAGCTCTGAAGACTTACGTATCTTTGTGACTAGTAATGCCAGAAACAGACAGGTGTAAGCATTATATAATTAAAAAAATACAGAGACACAATTATATCTGACACTTTTTTTTATTTTCCAGAGGCAATTATTGTAAGGGCCAAATTCCTAAGGAAGTTACCCAGTAGCTGTTAAACATTCATGGCCAAGTTATAAACACCAAGACAGCCAGTGTCTTGACAGAAGGATCTATATTGCCAAACATGAGGTAGACAGTTAGTGTTTGACTGTTTATGTTACCTGTGCAAGCAAATGACCATTTAGGTAGAAAATATAAGTATAAGCAAAAATATTTGTAAATTTTGGTACCACTGGGGTATCGCCATTGCAAATATATGGACCAAATTATAAAGTGAAAAAATATTTTTCAAGCTGAGGAAATTGAAAAGATCGGAAGTTATCTTGTTGTTCCAAAAAAGCTTATCAACAGCACTGCAAATTAGGAAAAGGCATTCATTATACCAAAATGAGTACTTGTGATGCTGCATGGCAAAATGTATGAAACAAGACTCAAGAGACACTGAATCTCAGATGTAGAGTACATCTGTTTACGAGTTAGACATGTATTTATGAGAAATTTTGTTATTAGTATACATCTAGTATTATTATTTATTTGCATGTCTATGAGAGGCATAGATCCTGCTGCTGCTATTCACTAGAGCCATTGGTCTTGTTCAGTCTCTGAATCAACACTCTTCAAGAAAATTAAGAATCATGATTTCTTAGAGAGGTAAATGAATGTGTTCATGCTATAAAGAGAATCTAGAGACAAAGGCTGTACCAAATATTCTGTTTCAGGTAATTGAACTTTCCCTACATTCAGAAAAAGAATTTGGGGTTGGTATACTGTACTGTAAGAATTCCATGCTCACTGGTCTTTTCCAAATAAAGGCTTCTCAGATAAAATAAATATTTAGGTTTTATCCTTTACACAATATGAAATTTTTATTTGCTTTCCTATTGCCCTGTTTGATAGATGAAGATGAGATTACTCAGTTTTCTTGCAAAGAAATGAAACAATATGATAGTATTACAAAGACTGAGTACTCCATTGCAGTGCTTTATAGACAAGTAGAGAAATACATTAGGTATTAATATCATGGATATTAATTATTATGTCAGTGACACATAGCACAGATCACCTTGTACTTACATATATTGATCAAAGGTTTTGGATCATTTGTTTATAGAAGTATCCTAAGACATCAGTAACTGCAAGGTTCCGTCATCTTTATTTATGTTATTCCATAGTTCTGTGAGTATAAATACCTGAAGATTGTTAATATAATAAATATATGTAAGGAATATGATTTCATGAACCACTGAGATTCACTTGCCTTCTTGTCACAAAACCAGGATAAAAGAACTTATCGACACCAATTTGATGTAAATAAGCAGACACTCCTTTATTAATGGCCAGGTGCGTAGGGGAGTCTTCTCACCAACAACGCACACCTAACTCGTGTAGCATGCTGATTATATAGGATACAGTAATACATACTAATCAAGTTCTCATACATAAACATGTTAACTCCCATAACTCATTTTCTTATTCCCACCTCTTTCCGGCCATGCGCACTTGAGTCCTGAAATGAGTTGGGGGGCTGCTTTTCCAACCACCATGGACTACTGACCTAAAAGAAAGACCCTCCAATGCCCTTGACCCAAGGATTTTTGGCTCACATTACAATTTTAACATGCTTCGAGGCCATTTCACAATGTAACTTTTACAGCACCTGGTCTATAGGTCAATTAATCGCCCTTACCAGACAGTCTAACAATGGTACCTCATCACAAGTCTTATTCTTTGTATAGAAATCTAGTTAATGATTATCACTAGTCTACATGGCCTCAGCCTGGGACTTCAAAAAAAAAGAACTTTTTAGCAGTAGCAGCATAACTGGTTGTACAGTTACTCGAAATCATTCCTTATTTAAATCCAAATCATCAAAAATCATTAAAATCAGATCAAAGTAATAACAAATCAGTAACATTCTATAGACCTCTAGATATGGCGGAAGTCTAAAGCTGAAGTCTAGACTTGGATATGGTTATAATATTTGAAATAAACACTTTGATATTGTGTCTTCATTGGAAACTCTACGTTTCCTTAGAGGGATTTGAGAATGAATGCATCTAGTTTAGCACCGCTGGAAATGAGAACCAAACATTTATTCATCTGATTGTCTCTCTGTTACTAACAAGGGGCAGAGATATAAACATGATTTCCAAAAAGTAAGGAAGATGCCATGGAAAACTGAACTTGGGTTATGTGTTGATTAAATTAAATTAAAAAGAAACATATAAAGTTGTAGAAAACTCATATTTGAACAAGCCTTGAAAGAATAATAGAATTTATTGCTATTGTTCTCCAAACATCTGCCAATTTTACTCCAAGTAAGGCAGAAAAGCATTGAGGAAAGAATTCTAGACCTAACCAGACAAATAACTCCTTCAGAAAGACAGTAAGAATAAATAGGGAGTCTACAAGGAATGTAAAAAGAGGGATCAGCAAAGCAAACTCCATCAGGGAGGTGTTAGATCTTGCAAAGGATGTTTTAACAAGTAAAAGCTTCTTCAGCTATATAAAGAGGAAAAAAGCAAGGAAAGCAAAAGTGGGGTCAGTATACAGTGGGGATATGTTGGAGACTGAAAGCGACCTGGGAATTGCCCTCAAATAAATAAGCATTTTTGTTTCAGTTTTCAGTAGAATAATGGTGTTTGTCCATGTCTGTCCCACAGAGATCGTTCCCACTGACACAAAAGACTTTCTTTCCTCCACTAAGTAAGAAAAATGAGTGTGGTAATTATATCACAGTTGCTTATTCAAATTTATACCTATTTATGGCAACACATTAAGCTACTTTACATTCAATTTCACCCATTGTTAATAGCCTGGGATTACTGTAACTGTTGAGAATTCAGATCTCCCCTGGTTCTTTTTCTGGTGGTAAGAATCTCCAAATTCACCCGAGTTGAGTTTCTTTTGAGTGGATTATTCCTCACTTCTAAATCAGTAAAAGTATTAATCAGCTTTTCCAGCTGAATGAGTTTGAATTCCTTTGTTTCCTGGCCCCTTAAAAGTCAAGTTAAAAAAAGACCAAGCAGGCTGCTAGATTGGTGATTTGAAACTTTTCTCTTTTCCCTATAGGGGAGTGAAAAGGTATATGGGAGGACAGATCCTTGTCTTGGTGCTCTGTATGTTCAGCAATACAAAAGCAAAGCCTCCTGAGAGCTGGAGCCTACTCTCTCAAGCGTAAACCTCCTTTTGCCAAAAATACTAGCTCATGTTGTTAACAGAGGTCATTATTTATTTTTTTAACTGTTACAGAGTCTTCAGAAAAAAAACCCAAACCTAACACAGAGACGTGATAATAGCACAGCAGACAATATGCTAAACAAAAGCACAACCTTCCATACAGACAGTGTATGTGTATGCATATACGTTACATGTTCTAGAAGCATCTGGATTTAAAAGATTACAGTAGGTCCTTGCTGCTTTATTTCAGGTTTCATTCAAAAGGGGCAGTTTGTGTAATAAGAATTTGGATATGGAAATTCCCAATCTAACTTCAAAGCAGAAGCCAAAGAGCGTTTTGACTTTCTGAGTATTTTTTGAACCTTTAAGAAGGAACTAGTTTTCTCCACTTTTAAACTGAGGAAAAAATGACATATGAATCACATGTCAAAGAAGAAAAGCTTTTTTTCCCCCCATCTATCATTGGAGAAAAATGGACTACAGCATTTTTAGCCTACATTTAATAATAAACAAACTCTGAAGGAAACCGTAACTAGAGATGAAAGTAGTGAAAAATGCATAAAACCAGGAAAAGTTTTTAGTGGTATATTTTACTAAACCTTTCCTGACAGCTTTTTTCATTATTCTTTTTCTTAATTAGCATTCATATGGTGAAAGAGGGACTACTTGCAAGGAAGGACAATATAATAAAAAGAGCAAAAGGTATAAACTGAAGAAATTTGGGATGGGAAATAGAAAGGGGATTTCTATTGCAAGTAGCACTTTCTGAAATACTCCCACCCCCACCCCCACCCCTCCCCCCCCCCCCCAAAAAAAATCAACAAAGAAACTTTAATTCATTTTAAGATAGACTTTACTTGGTCTATGAAAGGAATTAGACAGTGTTCATCTGTGATTGCAGACAATTGCCCTTGATAACCCAGACAAGACTTTCCAGTTCTATTTGACTAAGACATGACATACTTTGGGTGGATTACTGAAGAAACTACTTCCCACAACTTCCCATGGGGATTATTTCACTCTCTTTACTCCAGCAGCTCCTCAGTACTTCTGCATCCCTCAGGAGCTGTGGAGAAAGGCTCGGCAAGGAAGCGATGAAATCCACCATAAAATCTGGCATCAAGTGAGATCCCTGACTGAGTCAGGTAAACCGCTGTCTCATTTGGTCCACTTTTTGGTTTGTTAAAGACCCAGTCTCTCACAGAGTTCACTTCTCATGAACTGCTGAGTTCTCTGATAACTCACTGATTCAGTGCAAGTTGAAGACAATCTTTTAAGGGCCATACAAGAGCAATCCTAGACCACAGTGCATCATTTAGTGACATAAATGCATGCTTTGTTGAAATGGCCAGACTTTCTAACACCCCATGTCCAGATCCCTGTAAATTCCATCCAGCCATTACATCTTTCTGAGCTCTACTAAATTTCCAGAATGCTTTTAAGGTGAAAACTTTCTACTAGAACAAACAAATGTAATGACTCTTTTTGTAGAAACTGCAGTTTATCCCAGTTTTCTCAGACCAAATTTGTTCTTCCTCTGCAAGACTCTTCTGTTTACTGCTGAGTTGCTGCTTTCGAGCCCAAAAGAAAATACATTTTTATAGAGCTGTCTATATGCAGTATTGTTTCTGAAAGTTCTTTGGAAACTAGGTACTTGTTGTTGTTGTTAGTAGTAGTAGAAGTAGTAGTTGTATTAGTATTATAATACTTGGGTATGTGGGACAGGTTAAGGAAAAAAAATAAAATCACATCTAGCATATCCAGCATTGGTTTCTCTGCTAAGGAAATCAGATAAATAGTGATATGATCTTGCCCTAACAGAGAACAATAAAGAAGAAGGTCTGGTAAAATCTACCCACAAAGAAGATGACGTTTACTGGTTGGTTCCCACTGTGCAGAAGGAAGCAGTGAGGTTGGGTAGTGCCTGCACAGCAGGGATGGAAAGATGTTGAGGCTCTTTCTGTTCCCAGAGTCTTAGATCCCACCTAACATTTTGACTCCAGTGTAATTCTTGTATTCCCCAGAATTTTGGAGTCCCTCAGAAGTAGACTGGAACAAGTGTCTGAGGCCTCATTTCCTACCAAGTGGAAAGTGGAGCTTGCTGCCTACTGAGCAGTGGGATTAGGAGAAAGGGGAGTCCCTTGGCTCCCTCCATGGGGAGCTGTTGCCCTGTTTTCACTCCACTGCTGAGACAGGGACAGTGTCTACAGCTCCCTCTGAATTGCAATTCCTGGAGTTAAGTGATCATCTATTTTAAAAGAAGAAAACATCAGTAAGGTTCCAGAGTGCCTGGTATCGAGAAAAATTGGAAGACATAAGCCCTGAGGGTTCAGTAAGTAAGGCAATTTTTAAAAAGAAAAACAGCACTAATTTTAAATGTCATGGGCTTTTTGGGGGGGACATGAGGGAAGAGGGCATAACTGAGGACAAGAAAGATCAATTTTGGGTTTTTTGAAACAATCTGGGATTGGTACTCCTGCACTTTGATCCAGAAAGCCAAGGTATATTCAAGAATCTTCCCCTTGCATGTTGTGGCTTTGTATGTATAGGATGGAACTATAAATGAAAAATTATTTTCCTATTGTTAACACTCTGTATAACACAAAATAGGGGAATCGCTTTTCCTCATATCTTGTGTGCAGAATCAGAGCCAGCTGATTTTTCCCTTCTGTATCTAGAAAAACTTCTCTAAAAGACAAGTCAAAAAACATCATTTTAGCTGTCCCTAATGTGCATTTAATAATTATCTGATAAGGGTTTTTTTTCAGTGCTATTAGGTTGTTTGAACACAGTATTTTGAGAGCCCCAGACATCCTTCTCTTTGTTGACTGATTAGCAGCAAAATGCCATTTCTAAAAGGCCTTTTACAAAAGCCCAAGAAAAACAGAATTAGTTATCTGCAGACAGTGAAAGCAGATAATTAAGAGTGAATATGTATTTGTCAAAGCACATATTTGGTGGCTATGATAGATCTTAAAAAAACAATTAGGAATATGGCTAGAGAGGAGAAAATTATTTTGTGATAAGAGAGAAAGAAAACCCTGGCAATATCAAAAACTGTTAAGTTCATCTTTTCTTGAATATAAGATGAAAATTGACATGATTTGTTTATTTGTATTTCTTTTAAAAATTTCCTTAAGGTTTCATTTAGTCCTTGCACTTGAAATTCACTAAAAACAATCTTGAATGCCATCAGATTTTAAACAAATAAGATAGAGAAAAGAATTCCAGACTTTAGGATCTCACCCTCTGTAATGCACAAGAAATCTTGTAGGATTGCTGAATCCATGGTTTCCTTGATCATATAGGTTGACAGGAGAAAAATAAATAAAGCTTTCTAACATCTCTGAAGTCCTGTGTGCAATCTGTTTCCAGACAGAGGAACTTACTGCAGTGGAATGACTTTTATTTTAGTTATCCAATATCCTCCCTAAAACCATCCCATACTTGACAATAGTTCACATTTGTGTATCTTTGAGACATTTCTACCAGGACTGACAATACCAATACTTTTAAGGCCAAGGCTTCTGAAAAAAAGAAAAAAAGAGACAGCAAAGATGTCAGAAGCCTGTTCAGACACCTGATAGGCTTACTGGGGCAAATACAAACATTTTAGGACAACAGCGACCCATTTAGTGTCTGTGATATATCACTATTCACAGTTCTGAAATTACAGATTAGTATAAAATCTGATCAGTTCTTCAGATAAGCTTTATAAAATAAACTATTACTTGCAGAGCAAGTCTCACATTGCATATTGAAGTGCCTTCTTCCATTTGTTACCTCTCCATGTTTATACACTGTAGAAGTCAAGGTAAAACAGAATATAACAATAAATACCTTTTCTTAAAACAAGATGATTTGACTGTTTCCTTTTCCATTCTTGTGTGGTTAAAGATAGGCTGGGAAGAGACAATTTAAAAAAAAAAAAAAAAAGACATTTCATTTGCAATGAATCTTGACAATGCAATATACTTGACTGTAAAAAGTCTGTGCAGTCCTTGGAGCTTTGAGAGCTTTGGATAACTCTGTATAGTTACGACAGCACATATGAGTGAGTTTTAATTAAATTAGCAACAGCACTATCTGTGATGGCATCAAACAAAACAGAACATTTAAGCCACAATTTTTACCTAAAAGTATGATTGCATTCAGCCTTCAGAGGGCAAAGAAAATAAACACCTCCTTAACCCTAAACAAAACATAAGATCGCTCCAACACTTTGGCTTTTTTGGGGGAGAAAAAGCAAGATTTTTCTACTACAATGTAGCTGTGCAAACATGTCAGAAAGTAGGTTTTCTACAAGGTAGCTTGCCTTTGACACCAAATAATTGATCTACCTGTCAAAGTATAGCAGTAGGTATGATCTGTATGCCAAGCTATTGGGAAATGCATGTCTAATTTTATATCTATCCTGTACCAGGTAAAATATGGCAGGTACAGTACATATGACCTAAAAGAATATTCACACAGACCCATATCTGTGTAGTACACAGGTGGTCATGAAAACTGTTACTATCTGTGCAACCATTCTACGGGCACTTGTTCTTTTAAATGAAAGTACGGCACAGAATGGCCATTTTATCTCTTGCACTCCTAATGTTTATAACAAGGCTGTTCTACAGGGTGATGGAGAAAGAAGCTGTGAACAGATACGCTGCAACAGAACCTGAGCCAACAGCATTCAACTTTTTTCAGTATTAAGTTTCCAACAGAAAGGGAGACTTCTTTAGAAATTTAGGATATCCATCACAATTGCACTCAAACTTAGATCTCTGAAATTGCTTTTTTAGTTTCCTTTCTTGGGTGTGCATGAACCCTGCACATCATAGGCTAAAAACTTCTCTTCATATTAAATTCATTAAAGAATATACATCTTTTGGTTTGGACATTAACTGGACCATGGAATTTAGTTGAGAAACAGAAATAAGAAAAAGAAATAGTTCCTTCACTCAGTTCTACATAACTACTCAACTATTAAAGTCCATTTGATGTAAGATTAATAGAAATTTTGAATTTAGATAAAAACCCTCAAAGGTTCACCTGTGTTTGCTGCTATTGCACTATTTGTATGAAATAACACCCGTAGTAAAACATTAATGTCCAGATGCGAAGTCTATTTGCAAAAATTATTTTTGTTCCTAGCAGAAATGGCAATTTGTTCATGTTAGCAGTGCTTGTCAGAAAACAGACATACATTAATATTTTAGAGACCAGCCTGCTCCAGAACATGCCCTATTCCTCTTATTCCAACTAGAAAAAAATGTTGGCTTATATGATGTGATTTTATTGCCTTTCTTCTTAAAGTAAAAAACATATTGTAAAAGGAGCACTTTATTCTTCCTTAACTTTGCTGGAAATAATGGACTTCCTTCCTAACCTGCACTGGTCAGAAAAAGAGAATTTGAGACTTTAGGCATTTGTCATTGATGGGATATCATCTAACAGTAATTCCTGCAAGAGGTACAATTCTCAACTGTTCTTATGTGCTTAAGTTATTGTTGCAAATGGTGATGTAAAATTGTAAGTCTTTTAAAGTAAAAGTGTACTTTTCCAGCAACTTTGCACACAGAAGACTCCTAATGTAGCATTGTGTGAGGTAGATGAACTATTATATATAAACTATTCATAGCCCAGAAAGCCAACCGTGTCCTGAGCTGCATCAAGAGAAGTGTGGTCAGCAGGTCGAGGGCAGTGATTCTGCCCCTCCACTTCGCTCTCATGAGACCCAACCTGGAGTACTGCATCTAGCTCTGGGGCCCCCAGCCTAAGAAAGACATGGACCTGCTCGAGTGAGTCCAGAGGAGGGCCACAAAGATGATCAGGGGGCTGGAGCACCTTTCCTGTGAGGACAGGCTGAGAGAGTTGGGGTTGTTCAGCCTGGAGAACAGAAGGCTCTGAGGAGACCTTATAGCAGCCTTCCAGTACTTATAGGGGGCCTACAGGAAAGATGGGGACCAACTCTTTATCAGGGAGTGTAGTGATAGGATGAGGGGCAATGGTTTTAAACTGAAATAGTGTAGATTTAGATTAGATGTAAGGAAGAAATTACTTCCTGTGAGGGTGGTGAGACACTGGAACAGGTTGCCCAGAGAAGTTGTTCATGCACACCCCCCCTCCAGAAGTGTTCAAGGCCAGGTTGGACGGGGCTCTGAAATAGGGTAGCATTAGATTAGATGTGAGGAAGAAATTCTTTCCTGCGAGGGTGGTGAGACACTGGAACAGGCTGCCCAGAGAAGTTGTGGGTGCGCCCTCCCTGGAAGTGTTCAAGGCCAGGTTGGACGGGGCTTTGAGCAACCTGGTCTAGTGGAAGGTGTCCCTGCCCATGGCAGGGGGGTTGGAACTTTATGATGTTTAAGGTCCCTTCCAACCCATTCTATTCTTTTCTATTCTATGATTCTACTAAAAGTCAAAATTATGCTATAATGTAGTTATTTTGCTTTCTAACCTGTTTTCCACAGTTACATTGTAGCAGACACACTGTATTTCTTTTCCTAGAAGTTAGGCAGTGTTGGGGCTGTTTGAATCTAAATCTCAGAGTATAAATGCCTTGATTCTTGAATATTTGAGTTGTTAGTCATTTCAAAGTTTGCTACAATGTTGTATTTGGTTTTAGTGTGTCATGGTTAATTTTGCATCTAACAGTTATTATTTCCTGAGATCAGATGATCACTGAAGATGGATCGAACCCAGGCTTTAATAGTAACCAACTGTCAAGTCCCCCAGATTGTCTCATTAGAAGATCTTTTCTCTCCTTTAGTTCATTGTAATGAGCAACATTTAGAACTATAGAAACAATGTTGGGTTAAAGTATAAGAAGAGACCTGATGTTCCCCTTTTAAACAAAACACATCACTTGGACAAAATTCACACATTATATTCTTGTAATATTTTACAGACTTAGAGATTTTACTAATGAAAAAATGAAGTATATGAACAGAGAAAATAGTTATTTGGGTTGAAATACATACAATAAGCTAAATACACTGTGGCTAGGTGTAGATTTATGCATAAATACTGACCAGTTAAGGACCTAGCATGTTTGGATGCTGGTCTGGACATTAATAGCTGCTGCTACTCCATAATGTGTTTGCATTTAAGAAGTCATGCAGGTGTGTGATAACCAGCTTGAAAACAGAAACAGGATTTCAGCTCTACACACACATCATAATCCTTGTTCCTTTTCCTTTGTTCTGCCATTCCCCTCTTTCTCTTCTTTTTAAATGCATAAACATATCTTTTTATTTCTTTTATTTTTGTTGCGGTTATGAAGAGGTTTAGGGAAACATTGACTGCATGAAAACACCAGGAAACTACTCTATAGTTTCTTTCCTTCCATCACTGTGCTGAAGAAACTTGGTTATTTCACATGACAGTTTTCATTAGTGCTTCCACTTCTGTGTCCCTTTCCTTAGTTGCTGGAAAAACTCCTTACAGGTAACTGCAGTTGTGCTTGTGATACTACTGAGCACATAGCTCCTGTTACAGACCATAGCTCCTGTTACAGCAGAAGCAAGCTAAAATACTGACATCTTTGACTTTCAGGTTTAATTGGCTTAAGATCATGTTCTAAACATTTTCATATCCATTTATAAGGGAATCACAGGAACAGTGGTTCATGGAAAAATCTAGGTTGGAAGGAACCTCTGGAGATCATCTGTCACAACCTTCTGTTGAAAGCAAGATCTTATTCAGGGTCTTATCAAACTGAGTTTTGAATATTTGCAACAGGGAGATTTCTTTGGGTAACCTATCCCAATTCTCAGTTGTTCTCATTGTGAAGAACTTTCACTTACATACAAACTGAATTTTCCCTGAAGTAATTTCTGCCCATTTTCTCCTGTTGCCATGCATCCTCATGAAGAGAGTATCTCCATCTTCTCTATAACTACCTTCTAGATATTGGAAAACTGTGATGAGCTCCACCTGAGCCTTCTCTTCACAAACTCAAATTCTTCAACCTTTCTTCATATGTCAAGTTTCTAATCCTCTCAGCACCTTGCTGGTCCTCTGATGGACCCTCTCCAATTTTTCAGTGTCTCTTTTGAACTGGGGGATCAAAACTGGGCACAGTATTCCAGGTGTGGCCTAACAAGTACCCATATGGTCAGCAAATTAAAATTGCTATTAATTCTATCTCCAGGAACAAAAGTATCTTAACAAGAATTAATGCTTGGGTTTTTTTTACTTTTAAATATTATACTATTTTTTAAATCCTGAGGATTAGAGTAACAATTTATCAGAAAGAGCAGATCCCTCTGCAAACAGCAGTCAGTAAAAATTATAATTTATATAATAACTTTAGTACAGTTTTTGTTCTTTTTAGTTATAAGTAGCTAAAAAGAGAAAAGTTCTAAGAGAAAAAAGGAGAAAGTTCTATTTCCAGTTAATGCAATAACTCTTGGCTGGTAAATATTTATTCATATCTTCCATTTAAAGTGAAGCTCCAATAGGCTGTTCACCATCTTTACTCAAATCTGGAGAATAACAGTTTGGTCACAAAAAGAAACCTCTAATACAGTCTCTGAAATATATGGCTAGAATATAGCATGTAAAATATATAGTGTGGAACAGTTTAGCAATTATGTGAGTGTGATTGTGTACAGACATTTGTGTCTTCACAGAATACACATATAAATGAGGATATAAATAAATTTGCAGATTGAAAATTTCAGGTAGCTGTTTAGCTACTTCTGTGCCTGCAGAAATGGTTAACTGACATGAACATAATAAATATACATCTAATAAGGTACTCACTGACCAGATCACTGCTTCCTCTTATGCCTTCTTAATTTTTTCTGGTTTTGTCTTTCTTTTGTTGGTGGCGTCTATCTTCCGTAGCCTACAGAACTGAGGAGAGCTTGCCGTAGAGAAAACAGAAGAACAGCAGGGTATTCTGTTTTCCAGGGCAGATATATAAAAAGGCCTTTGCTTCAGGAAGTTTAACATAATGTTAATTTGAAGGAGTAGGGAGGTGAAATTTGTACTGTTTATTTAGTTAGGTGTACCCTTTTCCTAAGCTGAACTACTTTTTAATTTGGATAAAGAGAATAAAGGAAGCTGAAAAACTAAGTCCATGTGAAGTTCCTCTTCTTGCTATATTTTGACTGTTCAGTTAGCAGAGTGCTTTGTTATTTTCTTTTCTTCAAGAGATAAGCTACCTTGTTAGAGATATCTCTGTCCAAGTTGCAGTGAGAGGGTTAATGTGCATGTTCCTATGCTCTTCTCTCCTATGTTCATTGATCTTTCAGCTGCTAGGGTCCATTAAACCATTGGTATGGGTTCTTAGCAATATTTTTTGTAAAATAGTCTGGTCTAGAGAAGTCTTATCTAGTGGAAGACTACATTGATGATTGTCTTCTATAATGACCTCCAAGAATTTCCTTCAGCCTTTCTGTTTGCAAAGCTGGTATGTTATGTCAAAAGTCCCATTGTTTGTCCTAACACGAACATTTTAGAAAGATATTTTCTACTGAATGTTTCTGTGTTGGATATTCAGTTTTGCTTGCAGAACTGTATAAGGCAATGAGATCACATTTATACCAGAGACCAGTATTTCCAATTTGAGGAGTTCTCATCTTTCTAGTACATGAGTTTGCATATACTGGAATTTAATCTGGGAAGCACTGTGTGGAAAACATGCAATGAGGACTGATACCTGCCTGACCTGTAAATGAATAACTTGTATGAATTAAAACAAGTGCTGTAAGTTTTGCAAAACGCTATTACACAATTTCCTGATAAAGGAGTACATTTGCTGAGTACCAAAGCTTTCTGCTTAAGAGGTCTCTTCTGTAATTTCCCCTATCTGTTACCTAACTGAGAAGACAGAAAACAGAAAACAACATTCACTGTTAGTTTATTGCTTTGGCTCAGGGATTCTTGTATTAGTGTTAACCGCCACTGAGAACAGCAGGTGTTAATTTCCAATGGAAATGAGCAGCTACTAGACCAGACAACCGTCATTTACTTACACCCTGTGCAATGCTTCTCAGGAATATTATAAACTGTGGGCTCTTTCTCATTTGTCCTTGTTTTAGCTGACATTGTCATTCATGACTATACTGCGAGTGTAAATGATGATCTAATGTCACTTCTATAATTACCTGGCAACCTGAATAAACTGTAATCCCCCTGGGTCAATAACTGCTCTCAGTTTGACATTCAATAAACAAGTTTTTGAGAATTGCTGTAGTTTCACATTTCTAGTTTTTTGCTTGTTTGTTGTTTTGTTTTTTTTTTCTTCCTGGTGCTTTCAGTGAATGCTATTCAGGAGTGGTTCAGGACCATTAGGATAAGAAGAGAAACAACTACACAGTGCGAGACTGCTGAAACGATGCATCTGAATTTCAACATTTACTTACAAAGGCCTCTCTGCTGTAGGGCTCAATTCAGCTCCAATGGAACTTCTGAGAATAGCTTCAAGGTGAGTGAGACCCCCAACCTGGGAGGCTGCTTTGTGTACAGTCATGAACTACAGTTTTAAGGGCACATATTACAGGTCTGTTGCAGACCTGCCTTATGACTCAAGATTTTTGACAGAACTTGACCTTTGTTGCTGTACCCTTAAATGTGGCTTCACATAATACAATCCATCTAGGTGCAACTGAGCCTTTCTGTCACAAAATAAAACCACCTCTGTTATGCACAAGGGTGACATCCAACAAAGGCAAATCGAGCATTGTTACAACATTGCCTGTGTTCGTTTCTGCTGTTCTTACAATCACAAAACAATTGATGCTCAATGACTATTCAGAGTCTCCTTCTGCACTTACTGCCTAAAGGTCACAGCAACCATGAGTTTCATTCTCAGTTTTATATTTCCTTCATCTTCAATATTATGGAAACACCACCTTCTTTACTTGCACAGTGTCATGTCCTAACTAAGTGCATGTACCATTGTCTAAGAAAAAGAAATCAACTAGTCCTTCTATTTCTGCCAAACCCAAGAAAGACTTTATTGGCTGGTGGGATTAATCACAGGGCCACTGCAGACACAGCAGTCACTGCAAAAAATGGTATAAATTAGGATTATGATGAGACTGAGAAGCAAATTATTAATAAATGGCAAAAGTAAAGAAATATATCAAACCTTCTATAAGGTGAGGGCTGAGAAAAGAAAATCTGGAACTGTTTCAGGGACTTAACCTTTCAAAAGAAACTTGCATGACACAGAAGGTCAGAGTCACCTTGACTTCTGATCTGTATGTCTTGTTCTGAACAAAGAAGAGGAGCTGTATCACTGTACGTGAAGGAGAAGGGAAAGGGAAAAAAGCTGAAGTGGTCCAGCCATTGTGTACAGAGTCAAAAGAAATGGCAAAAAAGTGATCATAGGAAAGATGGAGAAAAATGTTCTGGTGGATGTAGTAGGCTATGCATTTTCATGTCAGAGACTTTTCGTTCAGTCTGAGACCAATATTCCACCATTTCTTAAGGGCAGAAAGACTTCTTAAGGGACTCTTAAAAAAAACAATTTTCTTTTACAAATCTCTCTTCTTTATAGTATTCATATTTACTATTTATTATTTTATTTTATTTTTTATTTAGAGGTATGTTTTGCATATATCTCCAGACAACTTTGGAGTCACTGTTGAATGTTTGTACTATAAACAGTAATACGCCAGCTGCATCCTTGCCAGCAAAGCTGTGCCTCACCACTATGAACTAAAGCACAAGAGCAAATTCATGCTTGCTTAATTGAAAATCGGTGCTGTGATGTAAAAAGAAATACACGGGTATACTACATTAAAATACAGTATACTTGGTCCCAGATAAACCATTCATGAATATGCTGAGAAAGAGTTAAAGCTAACACAGTTGGCATAGAGGCAAGGACAGGGAAAGGGAGTTGCTTTTTTGGCTTGTGTTGCTAAGCAGCAGAAACATCCCCAAGTCATACATCAAGGAGCCTGTTGGTCTACAGACAAACGTCCTGGACAGTCTAGCAGATACTCTCAGGATTTTTAGAAAAAATGCATGCGGTTCTTTTGCCCGAGATACTTTTGAATGTAACATGCAGTGAAACCCATGGAGATCATTTCTGTGCGCAGTTAGGTAGCAGAAGGGCCATAAAAACTTTTAACGCTCTCAGGAGTAAAAATTGCAACCTTAACCACATCATCTGTAATAAGTTCTTTAAACTGTTCCCTATGAAAATACCCATAGTTTTGGACTCCCCTTACACGCATCTCTCCCTGTGGCTGGGAAGTAAAGTCACCACACAGGCTACAATTCCTGCACCTTCACAATACTTCCAAAGAAAAAGGAAGAAAAAAACTTTTATCTTCTACATGTTAGTAAAAGAACCTTTACAGGGGACCAAGTATGGAAGTGAAACAGAAATGTAGATGGCTTTCATCATTACTTTGTCCACTCAAACAATCCCGTTACCTTTCTTGATTAGTGACTTTGTCAGGAACCTTTCACAAGAAAAGACTGACTCAGATCACAAACACAAAAAGAAAATGGACTGAGCAATGAGGAACTGAGAGGATCCAACACTGGAGAGGAAACAGATGACCTGTGGCAGAAGGAGCAGAGGACTGAAACAACCAGAGGGAACAGTGCTCTAGGACACCATGCATCTGAAAAATGGTGCAGATAATTGCACAAATAGGCCCCAAATTCTTTCTCTCACTTCCAATGAACAACTGGTAATTTTCACTCTTTGTGCTGCCATACATTTTTTCTAGGACAGTAAAGAATACAACCCATGTCTTTAACAATTGCATGCTGAACTGCATGGAGAATAAAATGAAGTATGGCAAATGTTTGAGGACTCAAGGATCCATAAACAGCTTGCACTCTCCTCACACTGATTTTTAAATTTTTTTTCTTTTAAATTTCAAGAAAATATTCTTCAGTGTTTTTCATAATTTTTAACTTATCAACAAAACTTTTTTAGCACAATGATAAATCTCTTTTTCTTTTCGAAGATCTTTTATTATATAAAACATTTTTCCAATATTTTTGTCATCATACCAATAGGTTGCATGGTTCTATATTTGCTTTTCATGGAATGATTGAGTTTAATTCTTTTACTTGCCTTTTTGCATGCAATAAAAATGTTAAAGATACAAAATACATGCAAAGTGTAATGGTATGTCTTAAAATATTATCCAGGTTTTCCTCCCAAAGAACTGTCAACAGTACTGCGTATATGACTAATATTTATCATTCAGGCTGTGCGAACAATAAAATATTTTTTTTTCCATTTTTTTAAAGCATATCTTAGTCTAACAGCTTGACAGCTGACTCAAATAAATGCCCTTATTGAAGATCACTCTGTCTATGTCTGTCATCTCCCTGACAAGGCACCCCTCTAAAGACACTGAAGCATGCATAAATGCCAAAAGTATTGGCCTTCATGAGATCTAGAGTACTACAAGGTCTTTGCCAAAGAGAGATCTTTCTGCACTAGAGTCACACAAAAGCTATACTGGGAAAAACTGTTAGGGACTGTGGACTTAAAACCCCACAAAACCTCAGGACACAGAAAATACTTTTTTTCTGGAAGCAAGCAAGCAAGAATATGAGATTAATAGCCAGATTTTCTCTATGCAGCATGTAGAGATATATAAATTAGGAAGTGCAAGGTGGCAAAACTTGCTGGTGGAGATATAGGCTTAAACAGTGAACACAGCCTAGGTGTTATCCTTTGGGACATCTGAAAATGCAACAGGTTTTTTGGACTGGAGAGAATGGTGTTAATATTCCTTCTGACAATGGCTTTACATGTGATCTACAGCATTGTGTTAGAAGATACAAAGCAATTCTCCACAAATGTGTTCTCAAGTTGAGGTAGTTCAGCAGTGTCCAGAGACACAGAGTCTAATTTTTCATTCTTGGCCCTACATCTATTCCCTATAGTGTGATCATGACATACTGCAGGTCTGTATTAGATATCACTGTCTTTATATCTCTGGAATACTCTGGATGACTTTAGCAATTAAAATTCCTTCTGAGTTTTACAGTGGCTGTCAGTTAGGGATGGGAGGACAGATGACTGGCCAACATCCTTTGAAAGTGAACAGTGAGAGAGCTTGCTTCCTACATTACCCTGAAGGACCCTTGCTCCTATCATATGTTGCAATTTTGATATGCTTAATCCCTGTATGTTAATTGCCCTCCTTTCTTAGTGTTTTTTTCTAGGAAGATTATGGCTTTCAGAACATTAAAAAAAACCCCAAAAAAACCACAAAGCAAACCAAACCAAAATAAAATTAAACCATTTATACATGACATTGATCCTTTTTTCTCAAATTGCATGGCCATTTCATATCTTCCTCTGATTCCTCTGTCATTTTTTGGCACAATCAACTAGGTAGTTAAAAGGTTGTTAACTAAGAGCCTGTGTTTCATAGTCCCTAGTGTGCAATCAAAGCTGGAAACCAGGTCTGTGTTGCCAGCTGCACCACTCATTTCTTGCTGTATGCCTTAAGCCAAGGCTGCTCTGAATGTCTGTGGTAACCACTGAAGTAGCAGTGAGGAGAGGCAGAAACCAGAGATAGAGAAGTGTGTTTCTTTAGTCAGGAAAAGACAGCACTTTTCAGGTTTCATATAATTCACACTGAATATTAAGCTGGATATCACTGGATATTAAGCATATTTCCACTGGACTGAAATACTCAGACCTAGGTCAGGTCAAAATCTGTCATTGTTTAGTTCGGTGCTCTGTGTAAAGTGAGTTGGTAGGTTCATGTAGCTTTTGGAGAAAAGTGACCTGTTTGTTTAAAGTACTGTTAAAGAAGAACTTTCTCTGGTAGTCTAAGGAGAGAGACCAAAGCATAAGATAAACAGGGCCGCATTGTTTATTTTTTTTTAAAGAAATTGGAAATTGGAAGTGCGTCTTTATTTTTTTATGTATCAATTTCAGACTATCATTCTCAATGAAATTATTAGTACTTCTCTGTATTTAGTAAATTGTCTGATTTGGATTCAAAATCTTCCTTGAATATTGAAAATGAATATATTTTTTTTCTTTGTTTTCTCTTCCCATCGTTTTTATAGATAGTTAGTTTTGGGTTACATATTGTTCTCTAACAAAGGAAGCCCAGTGCAAATATAGCCAGAATAGGAAACTGGGGTGCCTGAGACTGGAGATTCTGAGACTTTGGACAGGATTACATATAGTTTTGTTTCCTTTCTTTTTCTTTCCTTTCCAATTTTCCATTTTATGTTGCAGAAAATAAAAAGCTCGTATAACATTCTTGAGCGAAAGGCAGTGCATACCTACCTTCTTTCACTGGAAGTCTTGTGCCACAGGTTCTTTATCTGGGTACCAACAGCCTGATCATAGACACACTGACAGATCTCTGTTCAATGAAGGAACTGGTTCAGAAAATAAAATTCAAAGGAGAAAGGCTTATATTTTCCCAGGTATCAGTCAAGAAAAGTGACTCTCTTAATCTTTTTTACTGTAAGTTCTATTATATTTTAAAATTTAAGTCTCTGTCCACTTTCTCTTCCTTTTCTTCCCCATTTTTTACTGGAGGTAACCATCAAATTTGGCTCCAACTTACAAATAGCTTTTCACCTTTGATAAATTACAGCATTTGTCAAAAAACTGTCATTCCTTTAAAGAACTAGCACCCCTGTCTTGACATACTTCTCTTCTGTTTTGCTTATCTAGAGAAGGCTTATACTATGTGCTTGGAAGCACAATACCCTTTTACCTTTCTTTACCTCATGTAAATCTAACTAAACACTTCTAATTACAGTAATTTCAAGTTCCTCTGTTCGGGCCATATGGAACCAGAGTATTGTGTCTTTGTAGGAGCACATTGTTAATTCTTACTTGAGTACCTTTCCTGTTTTCCAGCAAGGTAAATACTGCAATTTCCTCACACCAGGTTGCTTGTATGACTAAAATCCTTAATATTTCTTTAAGAAAATAACACCATCAGAGATATAGCCTTATATAGGAAGAACATCCACAGTTTTTGAAGAATACTATGCCATGGCTGACAATATGTATATTTTTTTAAGAGCTTATGGCTGGTTTTGGTCAGCAAAAAAAAGAGGAAGCTAGCCATCTGCAATAGCACCATCATCTGGTCCTTATAATTTGGTAAAAATTGACAGCCTCTGGCCAAAAACCGTACTGCTCATCATGGACACTGTTTACATACACTTACTTGTAGAGAATTGCCAGTATGAATGGAAAATTTTGCAGTAAAAAGCAGCTCATTCTAGTCCATAATGATTTGCTTTCTGTAGGGTGGCCAAGAGTTGGCAGGAGTTCAAGGTTTTTTTAATACTTGGCTGTGAGCTTTAAAATAGGAATGACTGTCTCCTGATTGCATTTTACCTTACCTTAAGATTAAAAATAAGAAGTGTAAGGTAGTGTGATACATGCAATTTGTCTGGAAGGGTATTTGTACCATATATCTTCTTTCCAGAATGTTTTCCCTTAATATGGAAGATACATATTATGAAAATAGAGATTAATTCACATTTTGGATTTCATTTCCATTGATTAAACTCAAAGGATATTTTCAAGACTGAGTAAGCAAAGACAGAATCAGACTAATGGAGCAAAAAGCATGATAGAAAAGATAATTTTACAAATGGAAAGAAAAAGAATGAGGTGACATCTTAGTGTTACCAACCTCCTTATCAGCATCCTTTAAAAAAAACAGAGAAGAGTGCTGGGTTATCTTCAGACCAATTGCATAGCTTCTCAGCTGCTGCTAAATTTAAATGAGGGTACCAAACACAGAATTTCTACATTTCAAATAATGAAAGATAGTATATAAAGAATTTTCCAATACTCAGACTGTTTGCTTCTAGATTTTTTTTTTAAGTATCACAAAAAGAGTTTTCCCACAAGACTTGCAATATTTCCCAACTTGTGTCAGCTAACACCTAGAAAAGTCCCGTGTTCCATTATTGGATTTTGGATTCTTGCACAGAAGCAAATCCAAATGGAGGTGAATTATGTGTTTCAGACAATTATTTATTCACTAGAAATGTGTCAGCCAAAATGGAGGGCTTCAAGAAGTCCTGTGTGTGTATTTGAATTATCCAGCAAGGTTTAGCAAAAATGAACAAAATGCGTCAGAAATGGTGAAATTTTGTTTCAGTACTTCTGAAACATTTGTTTTTCACACACTAGTAATAAAAGCCAAGGAAATGATTAGCTACATAAAATTAGTACCACTGATGACAAAGGGCAAGGAACCAACCTGCAGAATGTCTCCAAGGAGAGCACTGGCAGAACCAGAAACTGAGGCCAACCCATAGTGTCATACTCCAGTTGCTATTAGTTAGAGTATGGAAAAGGTCACTGAATTTCTTCAAGGCTGAAATGTTTCTTTAATGTAGTCTGTAAGAAAAATATGCTTGATTCTTATTAGTAGATGACAGGGTTGTAATAAAACCGTAGCAAGAACCACAGATATATACTGATCCATATGCCAAACAGGAACCAGATATTATAGATTTTCCTTTTTATTAAAAAATAATTGAACTCAGACTGCATTTGCCCAGAACTTAGGACACTCAAATCCATGGAGAGATTTTGCATTCATGAAGTCCTGCAACTTTTGACATATTTTCATTTGTTAGGAACCCACCTTTATTTGCTATTAAAATATGTAGAACACTTCTAGCACTTCAGCAAATTTCTTTAAAAACCACTAACACAGAAGGAATGTTTCATATATCTTGTCAAAACAACTTAAAAATAATTTGTTCTGTTAAAAATTGTCATACTGGAACTGCAGCTTTTCCCAGAAACTTGCAGTTTTGAACAAAATTTCAAAAGGAATTTACCTTCTTTTTAAACATATTCAGGCAGAATTTTTAGTGAAAACACAAGAAAGACAAGTGTGAGCAGTCAGTATCGTTGTCATCAAGATTGTAACTTGTGAGATCCACGCTCAAGTTAATGCCATTATTATTATTATTATTATTATTATTATTATTTTTCCAGTGTAAACAGAGCAGAAGGCCATGTAAACATACCGTTTCATTTGCATCCTATTCTTAACCACCAAATAATAGAGCTCAATACACTACATGATCATACAAAGTGGAACAGCTGTAGTAGTACAAGTTGAAGAGAGAAGCTCAAGTCTCATTCTGTAGCCAAGCAGGATGCTCAAGTGAGTCAAGTAAATCTGAAGCATCCTTCTTATTCCTCATATTTCTTTCCACAAAGACATAAGTGAAGTTAATTTAAATGAAAATCAGATGAAAGCCAATGTTACAAACAAAGCATAATTTAGTGCACAATTATTTTCCCTTATCCTCTTGATTTTATACAGTAGTTATAGTAAAATAGTGCATTCATAAAACAGAGGTATGCACATGTAAATTTCCTAACACTTTTTGTACAGTTTTCTCCATTTCTCCCAACAGTCCAAAAAGATCTCTCCTCTCCTAAGTTCTCTACATAGAATGAACCTACTGACATCCCTAGTCATTGAACACCAAAAATCCTGACTTTCCTGAAATAGTGAAGTGACCACTGCTTTAAACAGAAAGATTCATCAAAAATTGAGGTTAACGTGTTTCTCTGTGATTCATGCTAGGTATATTTCTTAGTTTCTGTGCCATAGCTGGATCATTTCTTGAGAAAATTATTGAAATAAGTGATGATGTGTATAAGTAGGAATATTTGTGTATCATGTCAGAAAGTTACATAGACATAGAAATTTACAAGTTCTGACATGATACATATGTGAATTTGCTGACACTTTTTGCTCAGTTTTCTCATTTATCTCAACAGTTCAACAAGATTTCTTGGTCCATGTAGCTCTTCTTACAATGCAAAGCATCTTCTAGAAGAAAATAAAGAATAGCTATACCTAAATGACTCACAGCATAGCTATATTTTGCAATATGTTTAGATTAGTTTAGAATAAGCCTTAATCATTTAAACCATTTAGCTGTAACACAAATACTATTTACATTGCCAGCCAAACAGCCAAGAATGTGTTAAACAACAGATTAGAAAACATTCTTGTGATATTTCTGTCCTTCTCAAAAAAAGTCTTGCCGTTAGTATAAAGAAACTCTTTGCTCCTTTATTCAGTGCCACTGTGTGGTTTATTTTTTGTGACACACATTTCATTTTACGTAAACTAGTTACAGCACTGCCTGTAAAAGGAATCAATCTCATCTACTCAGAGGGGGCAATTTTTTCATCTCCAGTTTGACAGGAAAGGGTACTGCAAAATGAATTACTGGAGGAAAGATGTGAGGATTACTTCTAAGTACTTGCTGACATGTTCCTCCCAGATATCTTTTGGCACAGTTTCACTAGGAACAGACTCAAGCTTTACAAAAAAGGTGTTTACAGAGGACCAATAGTTAGTGTAAAAGATTTATCAGGGCAACCTGAACCAAACCTATTGTATTGTTGGTCCTACCATACGTAATAGTTTACTCTGCCTGTACATGCTTCATGACTAATGGGGTTAGGAGAGTATAATGCTTTCACTAATTTGAATACATTTGTTTGAAGCAAAGAAAGTTCAGGACTGTTTTTAGATGATTATGATGTTCAGATGAGGATTGGGGGGGATAACTGCAAATGTCAATAAGCAATCTTCCATGTGAAGAGAACTAAAGTTCCATACTCGTCATGTAAACTACGTACTACTTCCTATGATATGATCGGCTTCTTTGCACATGCTGCTGTTAGAGAATAGGGTCTTTGGTAATTCTCAACTGCTATTTTGTATATGATTGCTTCCTCAATATGTGGAATCTTTCTCTGACTGTGTTAGAGAAAAGCAGCTTCCTTCTTTCATGTATGCATGTACATACATGCAAATATATACACATATAATTTTTTATACTATTCAGCAAAACCTCTGCATCCTTTGGGTATCTGAAGTGCTCTAGTATAATGGATAAGGGCATTTAGGGAAAGTCTTTAAGCTTGGTATCATTTAATAGAAATCTTTATATGTTCCATTTACATTGTTTCATCTAGTCTATTTCACTAATTCATGAGGGAGAGTCCTGTTGTTAGGGTTGCTAACACAGAGAATGAGAGAGAAGAAGTACCCCTGAGTAAAAACCTTATTAACAGCTATTCAGTGAATTTAATTCTTTCTGGAATACTGCCACCAATTACTTTTTGGCATGCTGATTTACACAGTATTTCATACCAGCAGTTGCCATGTGTACACACCACCAGCTTTACCCTAATTGGCTGAGCATTTTGAAAGTTTCAGCCTGGCCTGGTCTGAGCTCACACAGACTAGAGAAATGAGAAGGAAAAAAAAAAAAAAAAAAAAAATTTGATGTCAATGTTATTGATAAGAAGAGACACATGGTCTGCCCACCCTCCCTGAACTGTGAAGATTTTGTTTCCTTCTCTCTCTGCCATGTTTTAAATCTAGAGATTCCTGTTTAATGTAAATAAGTTTTAACTTCAAAGAAAATAAAAGGCTTATCAGGGAATGGTCTCAATGGTCTTGTAGTGGATGATCCAGCAAAGGCAATGTGTGTAGAAGGACTGAGAGGCATTTGTGAAGTAGTCATTTTACATATGAAACACCCAAGAACAGATATTTTCATGACTCCAGTGAGACTAGTGAAGCTAAGACCATTTTCATTCAGGAGAGGTCACTTCTACAGTAATTCTTTGTCCAGGCCAGCAGGGAAACTGTTGAGTCCAGTCACCTGTTTCTCTGACAATAACCAATACCATATAGGGAAGAAACAATAATGTATGATTGTGGACTAAGACAGTGAGGAAGCTTTTCTTTATCCTAAATGTCTAATGACTGGAGTGTGGCCTAGTGTTTATAGCCTTAATTGCCCTTGATTTTGTGACTTTTCTCTTGTAAGCATAGATGTACTTGTTGTCCATGAATATATTAGGGTGTTTTGAATCCTCCTGAGCCCTGACCTAAAAGATAACTTGTGGAACAAATTATTTCAAGCTAATGATGAACTGTGTATAAATTTATTTCCTTTCTATTCATTTGAAGAGGGTTACTTTTCGGTCTTATAAACCGCCACATCAAGTTATTAGAGGAGGTGATTTTGTTTGCTGTCCCTACATCATAACTTATTTTAAACACTTCTGTACTTTCCTTTTTATTGTCTTTTCTCTGATTCTATAAATTTAAAACTTTCTTCTCTTTAAATGCTGCTTGATTTTGTTGTGTATATATAGATATATAAAAGAATGCATAATGTTCACATTCAAGAGTAGATGAAACAGTGAGATCCATGTCAGTTGCATAACATTACAAAACAAAAGGAATTTGCGCTATTTAATTAAAGAGAAAACATTTTTTTTCCTCATTAAGATCACTGTCAATTACTTTAATAAAATGTCATCGTTAGCCTTAATGTCTAGTTTCCTAAAAAATGTTTATGCAAATCTTAGGCCAAAGCGTGTCCAATTATGATTACAAACAAAAATATGTATCAAAATTTCTCACTCAGTTTTCGTGATCCATTGTTTCTGATGTGAATTGATTTTAACAATAAAATTGAATGTGTGCTTCTTGTTTTCCAGTGTTAAATTTAGCTACCTTTCCTAGGTATGAAAGCCATTACAGAAACTAAGACTACAGAGGATTTTATGAAGACATAAATTAACTGTAAGTGTTCAATGGTCAGTAACCATAAATGAGAAGTTTGTGCCTTCTTTACGCTGGGTATCACAGAGTGCAGTGAAGGCTTCCAAATGAATTGGAAACAGGTACCCAGTTCTTACCCAAGCCATATATTCTTTATAAATTTTTGGCCTATTACTTAACATTTAGAATATCATGCGTCTAAGAAACAATACTCTCCTGAGCACTGAATTAATAGTAAAAAACATTGTTTGCTCACAAAGGGCTCACGATCAAAAAGCTTTTGTTGAGAAACTGAAGTAAAGATACTGAAGTGTTAACAGAAAATCACCTCATTCAATCAGCTGAAAGAATTTGAAAAACAGTTCAGTGGAAAAAAATGCTACAAAATAATATTGTCTAGTAGAAATTTTAAATTCAGACATGCATAGGCTACACTCACTATTCTCAGTGAGAATTGTCTGCCTATTGCAGAGAACAGTGTTCATCTTTGGCAACTTAAGCAAGCTCCTAAGTGATGCTTTGTATGTTGTACAAAGCCTACATTATTCCTAGGCTGACAAAAATAACAGACAAGATTTTCCCCTGCCCTCCTTGGCTTTTTGCCATTATACTCATTACTGAAACAAATTGTCCAATCTTCATTATAAGGATGAGGTCATGTCTCGTGATGGAGTTTTGGGGCTAATTTGCTGAGTGAATCAGGAATGTATAGCTCACTCAAGGCATGATCCAAAATTCAGTGAAATCAGAAGGATTATGTAATGAATGTTGGATTAAGCCTTGTATCTCTTACCAGTTAAGAAGAAGAACTTTTAGCCCCATAGTTGAAAGCAGCCACAAATGACTTACCCATTGAGTTATTGCAAGTAGAGAATATAAGATAAAATATAAGGAGAACAGAAAATATTTGCTAATTTTATGATAGAGATAACAGTATTAAGTTTTGCCCTCTATGAGGCCTTTTATACTTGTTAACATTCAAAATAATGAAGCATTTTCAAATTAAAGATCAATTAAAAATAAAGCCTTCAGGAACCAAAGTGTCAAATACATATGAAGAGTTGAAAACCCTATTAAAATCCCCACACTCAGCTAATACGTTCTTTGCTTTCAGTTTCAGCAAGAGGAAAAGCTTTCTTTCCTACAGACAATACTAAAATAAACAGACATCAAATAAGATGTAACATTTTATATAACAGTGAATTCAGTGAAATGTGTTAAGATTCAGGAATTTACCTTATGTTGCTAACAAAGGAACAAATACTGGTAACAAAAACTCAAAGAAGTGCTCTGGAAGTGGGCTATTAAAAAGTTTCTCAGAAAAACTTGGGAGGTGGTTATTTGAATTGAGTGAGAACTTGAGAACCAAGTCAGAAACTCAAAGAAATATTTGTATTCCACTTCTGATGTTTTCTATGTGTGTTTGCACTGACAAAGATAAAGTTCTCAGTGGAAAAAACATGGCTGGTTTGTTGAGTCTGTGTATTTTCTATTTTGAAAAATCCTACCCACAAGACATCAAATAAACAATATACGACACCTATCTTCAGTGTAGATGTAAGTCCAGCGTTTCATATCAAGAACAAATTTAGCTGGAAACAATGTCAGATACTTTGGTAAGGACTAAAGATGACTGAAAGCTGCAAATACATTTTTAAGGGAAAAGAAAGGAAACTTAAAGGTGACTTCACTTTAAATAGATAGAAATCAGCGCGGTTTTTTTGTCGTTTTTGCAAATGGTATACCATATCATAAAAAGATTAACTTAAAATACATTAAATATTTACAGCTAAAGTATTCATGTTCATACACAGGTGCATCCATATACATATCCATGAATATATATATATATGCACCTACAGAAATTTATTCTCATTTTCATACTCACATTCAAAATGGTAGTGAGATAAATGGTCCTGAGTATAAATGCGAATTAAACCTTATGCTTTCCAGTTGCAGAGAGTGGATCACTACCTTAATGTAACATTTGATGTACTGGACAAACTGAAATGCACAAGAGCACACAGTTAAATTATTCTTTTAGGAAAGAGGAGGCACAAGGATCAGATCTCAGGGAAGCGCTTCAGGTGAAAATCCTTAGTCTATATGGAGAGTGTAAAGCTCTGCTGTTTCCGTAATGCTGCTTTACACCTGAACTCAGGGCAGGATTTATGAGAAAATGACAGTCCTTCAAAGGTTCTGGCGTGCTTTTTAGGTTTCTTTCCTTTGGCATTCTCTGTAAAAAACATAAAGCTGAAAAGACTCTCCTTTCTGCCTAAACAGATTAAAGGCTCTTTTGGTGGAATGGTTGATTTAAAAGCAAAATAAAATCAATTTTATCTAGAAAGAACAAGTAAAAAGGCTTGAATTCTGGGGGCCTTAATCTCCATTTCATCATTTTGTCTGTAAATATTTACTTACAAACTTTTGCCACGGACAGTGGCATTTGGGTAAAGATCAATACTGACTTCTGGTCTATAAACCGCTCTCCACTCCAAAGTCTTGTGAGATCTTCTACATTGTCACATTGTGAATATAAATCTGACTGGGTACTTTCAATTTATAGTCAAAGCCTCAGGTACACTCAATTTATGCTCAGCACAGCCAAAAAAAAAATGAAAGAGAATGAAATCTTTAAGTCATGTGTCTGCTTCTCTCACCTTGTGATGTCCAAGACTTGTAAATGCTTTCCTGTACAATCCAGGGCAGCCTAAAGTCTCACCTACTTTCAATTACACAAGCTTCAGGGACTGCCTAGAAGCTGCACAGTATCAAAAATCCTGACCTGTTTCTTCTTGCCAAGATAGTTGATAGAAGGGTTGGGAACCACATAAGAAATTCCATACAGGAAAAAAGACACAGATGAGTTAAATCTTTGAGTAAAGACTTGCAGGTTCAAGGGTTAGAAATGTACAGTAAGGTTAAGTAGTATGCCTACATCTCATATTTCACTTGATAAACACTAAGATACTACTAAGAATAAAGATTCATAAAGCAGATTTGATGGCTTATTGATATAAGCAATCATCAGGACTGAGACTTTGAAAAACATCAGTTAAAATATTACCCTTTCCCTTCTTCAAGCCAACCAGACTCAATCAGTCTGTCTCTTAGACAAAATGAAAAATATTAATGGATGAGAATACTCCACAATATTGAACTATACAATTGATCTCCCTGATACAAATGTGATTCCTTAGAATAAGGGAGCATTTATATAGCATAGTACTCATATGAAAAGAAGAATTTTACAAAGAAAATTTTGTGAAAAATTTGTGTGAACCAGAGCCTAAAAGTGAAAAAGCGTAGAGAGGCAGCATGCAACTTTCATGAAACCTTTCTCACCTTGCTGCATCTATTACTTGTAGCAGTAATCGTATAGAAATTGAATGATCTTTTTGCCTCATATTAACCATTTTGCAAAGTAATACCCAGTGGTCCTTTGTGTAATTTTCATTGCGAATGTGCAAGTCTTCAAAGCCTTCTGCTCTGTTCATTCATAGCTGTGATTCTTTCCACTCTAGGCAAGCTGAACTGATAGCCTCCTGAACTTTAGCGATTTTTCTTTTTTTGGGGGGTTTGGATTGTTGGTGGCTTTTTTGACTCTGTATGTTTGTTGTCAGCTCATTGTCCTGCAGTGAACCTGTCAATAAATCATCCATTCGTTGTTAGCTCTCATGTGGCTCATTATTATATATTATTTATGATGTAATAGTGCATAATTTTTATGACAAGGGTACAGAGCATTGTACTATTATTACCACAAATGCCATGATAACAAGCAGATTTTATTAAAAGTACAGAAAATAAAAGCAAATTTCAAATTTTCTAATCTCCAGGGTTTGCATCTATTTAAAAACAGATGAAGCAAAAAATGGATTTTGTCTGAAAATTTTGTCAATTGTCTGGAATCTTAATGAAAGCCTGGAACTGAAATTAGGTTAATCTACAATAAAGGTTTTGTCTAATGTTCAAGGGAAAAAATGTGAATCTTTCTATTGCCAGGAGAGGCTGCCTTGAGAAAAAAATTTGATGTCACATAAATAATTTCAGACAAAGTAGAAAAGACTAGGGAAACCAACTGCTATTGCTTTTGCTTCTACAGTCCACCACTACAGTTGCGCTCCATCTCACCAATAAAATAGGAAGGTGAAAGATGCAGTTTATTTAACTGAATAACTCGTTTCTTAGGACGAGTTAATGGTTCTCTTCTGAACTGGAATACACATGACACAGTGATCTATTTTGTGCAGTTTCACCCACATTACAATGACATCTGAATTTCTCCATGGTCTCACTTCTGATGTTAAACGAGAAAATTCCCAGTACCACCTTTAATATCCAGAATTCATTCCAGATAAAGTCCGCCTAACTGTCTACCCAAGTATAATGGAAAAATGATGTCATTTTCTCCCAGAAGTTTTCATGTCAATCTATCAGAGTTCAATACATTTCAAGGAGTCTGCGGTCACAGCCATCAGTAACGATACTAAAAATTATTAAATCATTCAATAGCAACTCTCCCACATGGGTATCCAGGAGCAATCTTCTGTAGTCTCAGCTTCCAGTCACAAAGTTCAAAGTAGCACTAGAAATTGCTCTCCTAGCTTGAATGGTAAATTGTTACACCTTTTCTCTGAAGAAACTGAAGAACAGTTTATGCTGTTATATGTAATTGTTTGTGATCAATTCAAAGACTAATCGTCTCCTGCCTTGCTAGCAAACAAGCTTGTGTCCAATGAGTAAAATTTTATCTTTATATATAAAACAACACCTTCTAAGTGTGTCATCTAATATAAATATACATAAATTTTTCTAATTCCAAAGTTTCTGTCAAATTCACTTGATGATTAAGCCATCAACATTCTCAGGCAAATTTCATGTTTCTACAGTATGAACAAGTTTAAGAACTAAGATTTTTTTTAATTCAAAACTTCTTTTTTATATAACTTACTTTCAAGGTTTAGGAAGAGTCATCATTTCAGACTACATTTTTTATTCTGAATAATTCAGCCATGGTCCTTTGTGTTTATCAGTATCTGACTTCAAGTGAACATGTAAAGTGTAGATACTCAAATGTGTGTACATGTATAGGATATGTTTATTATGAATCAATATTAGAAAATATAAATACATTCAATTATGTTCTTGATCAATAATAATTTCATTTATAACATTAGGTACTTTTTTTTTTTTCTTTCCATACACAAATGTACATTTTCTCATCAAGTACTTGATGTCATAATTCTGACTAGGAGTAGTAACTGTCAGAGAATTATTTTCAAATTCTTTTTCAGATGAATCCAGAAGGACTAATTTCTGCTGTGAAATTGTTTGTTCATGCACATTTTGGACATACATGTGTTTCAGCTTCATACCTCCAGACTGTCAGGAAAGCATGACATCACAGAAAGTGTAATACAGAATTTATTTAAGAAGGTGATTTCATGGTTCTTTTTTTATAGGTTAGGTCTGAAGAGACTTGGAAGTATCACTAAGGTAATATTTCACAGTGGAAAGAAAACGAGAAACAATTTAAAGTTTTCTGAAGTTAAACCCATATTGGCATATCTAATTATTGGCATACCAATACTAGTTGTCTCTCTTCAATGAAAGGGCAAATGAGACTGCCAAGGGTAGCTTTAAAATATGATCTGGTCATCTGTGCAGGTTTCACCTGAATATGCCATATTAATTCTGCTGTTCAATTAAAAAATGAGCATAATTACTATAGCAACCACAGGAGTATGTGTGGTATACAGTATGCTGCCTGCAAGATACAGAAGAGTTCCTTGCAGAAATTATGTACTCTCAGTTGGATTTGAGTTGATGTACAATCTTAAATACTATAAGAAACCCCACATATTTTATTTTTTTCTCAGCACATACTGATTATGATTTCTAACTATACTTAAATATTAACTGAGATGGCTCCATTCTACTTGTGACTACTACATTTTATTGATGAGGATTTTGATAGAGATTTTAGGCTTACCCCTAAATAAAGAAAAACAAAGATTAATTCATCCTCAAACTAATACAAGAGAGAGAAGGAAACTCCATCATGAAGTTATGTGACTCCTTATTAAAAAAAAATATTTAAATATTTTCCTAATTTCTGATTCTTAAAGTCTTTCTTATACTCTGAAGCAAGAAGATTTTCTATCCTTTCCAAAATATTCTCTTTTCTAGTCTGGATCTGACACCGTTGAAGTGACAGGAATCCCATTCAATTCAACTGGTGCAAGGTCAAACACTTAATCCTCACTTTTATATATTTGTATATTCTTGTAATCCGTGTAAATGTTAAATCCTGTTTTCAATCCTGATAATCTCTTGGCCTCAGAGATACCTTAAGGAAAGGTGTTCCCAAAGCTACTTGTGTGAGAATGTACTTCCTTTTACCAGTCAAAAGTTGTTGCATTTCAATTTCCCTGGATGTCGAGTATTATAAGTGAATGTGAAGGGACATACCTGTTTTATTTTTCTCTGCACTACAATAATTTGTCCACTTCTACCTTTTTTCAGTACTATTTGCCCTCTTTCTTAAGTAAACAGTTCAACCCTTTTCAGTCATATGGAGACAGAATTTTGAGTGCTTTTCTTTCTACTGAAAGTAATGATGAGTGAGTTGGTTTAACTGAATGTGAGGCAGCAAGACTTCTACTTCCACATTCTGATCTAGTAATATAGCTTTTCTTGATGTTACATTTAATTTGATTTTAAAATAAGTGTTATTTTAACTATTTTGGGAAAGATGAAATTACTCTGACATACAGGAAATGTTTTTCACCAGCTAAACTTCCTTAAATATAAGTGAGAAAAATTTATGTAGAAAAAAGACTTCTGAGTATAGAAGCAGACAAATAAATCAGAAGGCGTTGTGGACAGACTTATACATTTTATGTATTTTAATTGCACTGGCACTTTCATTTTTCTGTAATTGCTCTTTAATTGCATATATTTTTCTAAATTTAAAAAACTAGTTAAAATGGCATTGTACTAGATGAAATAATTCCAGGCACTTGCTGCAGATGTTTTAAACAATTCATGTGTAGAACAATTTCATAATGCTATTACATAAGGCATTTAGAAATTCCACTTGAGTAATTCTGCCTGCAATCAGCAAAGATCTCATAATATTGTTTTTTAGTCCTCAAAGTAAGCAAAGCTAAAACCTGTGAACTAAAAGAGCTTATTCCTTTTGCCTTCTGGGGAGGTGTCTTGTGGCTCTGAAGTTTTGAACTTAGATGCCTCCTTCTCAATTTAGGAGACTAACTCACAGAAATTTTCTTTCAGATATGGCTCCTACTGTTTGTTACTATCTTATCCATTTTCATACGGTACCTCTCTGAATTTTAAGCCCTTGAAACCAGAATTTCTGTCAGACTTCTATATGTGGCTAGTGATTTGGATTCACTTATGAGAAATACCTTACAACACATTATTTCTTGAAAATGTTGGATTTTCTTTGAGTACCACTCCCATATGTAATGTGTGTGGCAGTGACTACAGTTAATTTGTGGAACCCAAGATCACATATCATTTTAGAAAATTTCAGCCTTTGAATTCTACATAATTGCAATTATCTAGCAGGCTGCTAACACTACAGCAATTAATATTACAATTATTATTTTAGTGGCCAGAAACCATATCGACAGTAAAGACTCATTTTGTATAAAGTATTAACATATTCTACAATAATCCTTGAAGGATTTGTTACTGAATTTAAAACTAGAGGTAAATGTGGCCATGACAGACAAACTAAAAAAAGATAGTGGAGATGAAACAGCAAATAGCATCTCTGCCTGAAATCTACTCCTGTATATCTATGGGTTTCATTGTCCCATCAATGTTTAAGCTAAATGTCTCAGTTAATTCTTTAGGACTTCTGCTTAAAACCAAGAAATTACAGTATAGCACCCCATATTAAATCTTTGCTTTTTTGCTGACATGCATCTTGCTTTTCATAGTCCAGGGTGCGTTTATTAGTGTGTAGGCTATTGCCTCTGGTCCTGCAAACAGATGAATTATTATTTATACAGATTTGGTACTGGTGAACCAATAAACTCTTTATAGGCCATTTCTAATGAGAATTATTTGCAATTTTAGATTTTGAGATGTTTATAGAGACAGCTCAGTGTAATAAAGTATATTAAACTCTTAAGTTTCTCACAGCCCAGTGATGTGCACCATTAGTGACTGGCACAAAGGCAGTGCAAAACAATATCAGACAATTACAGCTGGATAAGTATGAAAACTAGAAAGTAAACTCAGAAACATCGCTGATTCAATATATAAAACAGTGAAATGAATTTGCAATCTTCATTCTGTTGCTGCCCATGTAAAACTCTCCCTTGGCTTTAATAATGGAAATAGATGGTAGGCCACAGAGCAAATGTTCCAAATAACTACATTTTTAAATATGAGTTATCTATACATTACCCTTTCCAAGCATAAACATAAAAAAATAATGTGCAGTTTACTCTAGCTTAATATATAATAAATAATAACAGCAATACCATTTAGAACTTTTATAACACTTTTGATCTGGAAATCGCAAAGCAGCTTACACAAGGGGGCTAGTAGAGTAGCTCTGGCATCAAAGAGCCTTTCAAACTCACACATCATCCATTTGATGAGTGTAAGGAACACAAAGTCTGAGTAACATGTTCATCCCATAGGCAAACTTACAGCTAAATCTTGCATTAGTGCAAGTATTTGAGTTTATTTTAGCAAAAGTCCAGAAGAAGGAGAATTGCAGCACTGAAGCTATGAAAACATGTGAAACTGAAAGCATAAAGGTAAGCATTCAGACTTTCACCAAAAAGCAGAAACTGAATTCATGCGTCACAATGCTTTGAATATTGGTCACATAGGTATCTCCACACCTTCACTGTAGGATGAAGAATGGCACTAGGACTTAAATTTTACCAGTTCTGACTGTACCTTGTGAAAGAATCAGTCAAGGAATAAATCAACAAAATTTTTATCTTTACAAATACCAAATGAAGAAGAAAGAAAGTTCAAAAAAAAGTTCAGCAGAAGTTTTTGCAATAGAAAGTCTTAACAAAACCCCACACTTTTCACAAAAATGTATTATTTCAATCAACTTTTACTTGGGGAGGCAGTGTTGTTAAAAAGCAGTCCTCACCTCCACAGTTCTTTTTCTCCAATTTTTCATTTTTCATCTTTTTCTCAGCCTTTTGCACTAGAAAAATTGGACAGTATGAGGTAAAAAGGAAAAGATAGGAGGGAAAGAAAAGAAAATAAAAATATTTCATATTAATTTTTTTCCTTTTTTGATCTAAAATGGAATCTGAAAATTAAAGTTTTTCACTGATCTAAGTAAAAGTTTTCAGGAATAAGGACATACAGACCAGGTACAGAACCTAGTATACTGTTGTGGATGCTAGTGGAGACAAATAATCAGTTAATGTTTCTGTCACAAATGCTTTCGGAACAATTGCATTTCTGGTAGTTTTGCCTCATGTCATTTAATACTCCATCTTATGCCTACCTAATTGTCTGATAACAGAAGATAGACAGGAAAGATCACCTGCAATTTCACTCTTGTTTCTCTTAAAAAGTAAAAAAAAAAAAAAAAAAAAAAAAAGCTACATTCTAGCAATTTATGGCACATTTTTCTATAATTTTCAGTTGATCTCTCTTTTGAAATACTGCTAGACAGACAGCAGGTTATATACCAATGTTTCTTTGATCTCCCTCATTTAATTGGGACACCAACAAGATCTTTCATGTTTAGAGGGCAGTAATGAGTAAAAAACGTTTCATGTAAGGACTAACAAATTATCTTTTCTTCTTTTTGTTTTTTTTCTTTTTCTTTTTCTTCCCTATAGATGGAAAACCAGGCTGTCTCTGTTGTGTTAACACTGCTAACTTCTGCCTCAGAGATTTAAAAAATCGATATTAATATGAAAAGGAGAACCTTCATTGCTATAGTAGAGTGACTAGCCTGAATCTCTGGTGCTTTTTCTAGTGGAAGATGGCAGATGTGCTAGTCTGTATATGCACTGAACCCACTCCAGCCAATATAAGAGTAAGTAATATATTTTGCAGTTAAGGTAAAATTAAATTAATTCATATTCCAGAATGCTACCTCCTTATATAATGAAATACATTTTATGAAAACCCAGGCATTGAAAGGCAAGGTTCAGTACACTGGAGATTTCCAAAGAGCCAACGAAATGGAAAGGAAGGCTTTTCCTCTACTAATGACCTGTAGGCAACCCTGTAGGCAACTCTGTACTTTAACATCCTTCTTTGTGTTTCAGTTAAAAATTAAATCAGAAGAGGCCTTCTGAGATGAAAAAAAAAATTATGCATTTAATTCCATCTGATAAGATGTTCCCAAACATTTTAGGACTAGACTGTCTTACATCCTTCAGACTTGTACAAAGGCATAAGAGAAATTCAATAACTACTTTTTGTTATCTCTACTTAGATCCTGGCACTGGATCTCTATGATGTTTTATACGGTGTTACAACCCAACGCTAAGTGAGTGAAGGAGATGGTGTATACAAAAACTAAATAATCCTTATTTGCACCAGATGGAACCTTGCCAGATACAGAAGTACTGGGGAAAAAAACCAAAAAAACAAAAAAACAAAATATACTGTACAGTTGCCTTTTTATTGTGACCTTTTTACACTTCTGCAACAATTCTCAGCATTTTGCTCTTATTTTAGAGCTATTTTAAATGATTGCTAAAGTGAATGACATGTTTAAAGTGAGTGACTGGTTGACTAGGTAATTAGCAATGTCTACTTCCCTTCAAACTCTGAGATATTGCTATGCAGTCATTCTGGCTGCATTGGATTGCTCTTCTAGCATGTAAACACAAACTACAGAATTCATTTTTTAGAATACTTCTTTAAAACAAGTTAAAGGAACACCAGAAGTCTATCTGCAATCTCCTCCTTCAGTATGAACTTTTGTTGAACAAGCAAGATGGCCACACTCCGCTAAAACAGAATTTAACTCTTGAAGCTGAGTGTTGTTTATAAAGCAATAGTTCCTACTACAGCAAAAGGTCTTAGTGGTTACATAGGCTATTTGGAAATTGACCTTTTTTTATCTAGTAATCATCAAACCTGATTGATGTGCTGTATTTTTATTTTACCTATTGCTAATAATCTTCTTTGTATCTGTCTATTTAGAATGATTACATTTTTAAAGCAGATTAATTTAAAAGGTCACCTTATCAAACGTTTTGCTATTGACTAAAATCTGTAGTCAGCCAATTATGCTTCATTTATGTGGCTGCCTACCTGCTGCCCTGTCATTGCCTGTAAGCTTTTGTCTGAAACATCGTATTTGGAAACGTGGCGATATTTAAATATACACAGTCCTGAATATCTTTACTCCTAACTTAGGCCTTAGGCCTTACTTCAGGCCATAGGAAGCTGGTGGGGTTTGATTTGATATCAAATGTAACGGGTGAGATTCTAGACTGACTAAAGTAAAAAAAAAATGGATTGAATTCAATGAGGTCAAGTGTTTACTCACATTTTCAATTCCTAGTAAGAAAACAAACAAACCACCACTTACAGCTATTTGATCTAGCATCAATGAAGTCAACTAGAAAAACCACCACTGACTTCAAAAAGGTAATGGATTAGTTCCAAAAGGATTTCCTTTAACTCTCTGAAGACTCCACAGCCTTTCAAACTACTTCAGGTGGAATGTAGGCCAAATCCAAATGACTCAAGAAAATAATAAATTGGTATAAAAGCAATGAACTTCACCTCTTTTCTGTTTTGTGGCAGGATGGAGATCACTGGATGAGCAGGAAAATGAGTGATTTCATGTTACCATGCCCACACTGCAAGCTCTTCCTATCACTTAAGTAATTCATGTGCATTAGATTATCAGAAGTGAAAATTGACTTGCATTTCAGGCTTAAACTGAAAAGCCATTGGGCAACATAATAACCTGTTCACTTGTGGTTTCTAAGGTTGGAAAACAAACTGTGAATACTGACATAAAGATGAAGTACAGTTATTATATTACTGGCATGCAAAGATCATCACCTTACATATGACAGTGGTTTTTCATAATCTACGGTAATAACAGGAGACAAGAAAAAAATTTTGTGAGTGTATTGCAAATGAAAGAGTTGCTCATGATGGATGAACAGCAAAGAAGCATTAGTTTATACTTGTTTAAAGCATTTGATAGAGTCAAAGTTCTTAAAAGAAAGAGATCGCTGTCTGTCTTCCTGTGTATCACAGCATACAGGACCTTCTTGTACTTCATCTCAGCCTGTCTATAGCAATTTACTAATGCTAAGTTTCAACAGCATATTCATGGACAAAATGTGAGATACAGCTAGATGTATTATAATTGCTAAGGCAAGCATGGAAAGAAAAAAAGTCTGAGAAAGCAGAGTAACCACGTAAAAAATTAGCATGGGGATGAAGTAATGTAAAACTTCATCAGCAATCTAAATATGTAAATTTAGTCACCTGAGTTGGATTTTTTTGTGTGTTTCGTAACAGAACTGAAATCAGATTTCTTGGGATACTGGCTCTGAAAATATTTCAAAACTCTGAAAGCAGTTCATCAGGCAGCAGTTTTGGGGAACACAGTCCAGCATGTTCAACGATAGAAAGCACAGATGATGTGCCAAAATATTCTCCCTCATATACACTACCCACATCATTCCGTTTATCACCCTGAATGAAATTACAAGTTTTCAATGTATTTTAATGCTACCAAATCAAGAATAAAATCCACAGTGTGAAACTAAATTGCAATATTAAACTTCTTTTTTTCCTTTGAGTTTTGCATTGTTAAAAAGGTGAACTTCTTTTATTATTATCATTTAAAATATACAGCAAGCTAAATTTTGGGAAAAAAAGCCAGCACAATCTCCTTGGACAGATTTTTCTTGGGTACTGAAGAGCTCTGGTGCTAATTTACTATAGATTTTATTGTAGTTCCAAAAGATGGAAAGCTTTCAATATCATTAGGTCTTAGAGTCAATTTAAGGAAAGACTGAAATCTGCAATGGTACAGGAAAAAGCCCAAGCCTCCCCTCCATTCTGATTTCAACAGAAATGCCACAGTTTTATCAGTATCGATGTCTATTAGTGTCTTGACCATCTTTCTAAGAAGAGCACATGTAAAATAAATTAACGTGGATGAAAATTTATTCTGATTACTCACTGTACTGCAACACAAAAGTAATTGTCAAAATAGTTTTACATACTTTTATAAGAGAAGATTTTTATTTTAAAATAATTTGTGTCATTTATCAGTTCCTAATACCACTGCTATGATCAAACCATTAATTACCTCTGAAGGAAAAACAAATCATAAATTAATTAATCAAACACTAGGTGTTGACCAGAATTCTTGTTGTGATGATAAAAAAGACATGACTTCATTTAACAAAACTAATAAATAAAAATTAGAAAGAGTTCTCTTATACCTCAAAACAGCAATGTACAAATGGATTTGAAAAATTCAAATTTCTAATGGATTGTAAATATAATAAAGAAGGAATCCCATTATTTCCTTCTGGAGGGATATTAACACTATGTAGTTCACAGGATGAATTTAAAAACACTTTTCTCAATTGCTACCTTCATGGCACAATTTCTAATTATAAGTAAAAGTTATAGAATTTTAACTGCTGTTAGTGCTGCTAAGAAACACTTCCCAGCAATTTAAACAATTCAGAGGGCAGAGAAAGAGTCCAAGGAAGTATATTATAGCATTTTGTCACAGAAATTGGACAGAGACAGAAACTGTGCCTGGACAGATCAGTAACTGGATAGTAATTGATAGAGAGGCAACTGAGAAAAAATTAGATTGTCTGATAAATTCCTTTTCTATTCCCTGTGTTTACATAAAAAGATAAATAAACCCCAAACCCTGAAAGACTAAAATCACTTGCTCTGAACACTTACAGAATAAAATCTTTTCATATGTCTTTCTGCTTCAAAGAAACATGACTGAAACAATTATTCCATTTAATGAGTTGTCTCAAACTGACACAAATTAGCCAAAAAACTATTTCACTAACTGTCCTGGTTCAGCTAGGATAGGGTTAAGTTTCCCCAGCAGTGGGGAGGGAGCTCTAGCTGGGTTATTCGATACCATGCTGGCGTCAGATCAGGGCGCCCAAGCGAGGGAAGAGCAGGGATGGCTTTTGTCCGGGTTGGTACCCTCACTGCTGTATCCATGCGGTATATCTCTTGTTCTGTTCATTGTTATTACTGTTATTGTTGTTGTTCAGTTTGTTGTTGTTACACTGTTGTATTAAATTTTTCCTTATCTCAACCCCGGGATTTCTATTTCACTCCCTGCCCCGTCCGGTCCGAGGGTGGGGGAGGGGCAGCGGCAACGTGGTCTCAGGTCCCAGCAAGGCCTAAACCACCACACTAACATTTGAGCTAAAAAAGAGAGCTCTAAATGACCTGAAACAATGATACAGCACCACAAAAATTATGGTAGACTTCTACTGTATCCCATTTTAGATGCTGCAGGTTTTGTTGGTGACGATGTCATCTTCTTAAATGAAAGCTTCATATAACTTGAGAATAACTCTGGAAAAAAACCTGGGTCACATTATGCTCCAGCCTGTTCTCAGTTTGAAAAATGGACACCTATTGAATAAATTTTGAATGCAATTTCAAAGGCTAGGAACAAACAGAGCTTTTATAGTTCTTCTTGATTTTTGTTTGTATGTTTTCTCTCCCCCACCTAGTAGATTTGTTATCTGTGGCAATGATAGGTGCAATAATGAAGGAGAAAATACCAGTTAAAGGTGGACTCAAGTAGGCCAGTTCAGGCACATTGCTGGTCTGTTCCAGGAGGGAAGCTCTTACACTGCAGAGAATCAGAACTCCTAGTGTGGTTAGGCTTTTGAGCTCTCATATTAAATAACACATATTATTAGATCAGCCATCCTTTCTGGAGTATGCAGCAGACAGAAATCACTGAGTATATTTAGTACAAAGAACGAGCTTGAGAGCCATCTCAATGGCAGTATCTTCATGACCCTTTTACAAGAACTTTAAAAATAAAAATCTTTATCAGATGTTCCTTGATTCTTAATTTATGTCTCAAACAGCAGGCCATGACACAGTCATTATTTTAGGAATTTTGCAGGTGGAGTAGTTTCAGTTACAGATACTAATATATACATAAATATATATGCATGCATATATTTACATACTAATCAATACTGTTACTACATTTTATTCTAGTATAGTGATAGTTAGCTAGAAAGAAAGGATTCCGAGCTGTTAGCATTTGGGTGCTTTTTTTAACCTTCCTGATATTTGAGAGAAATATGGACAAGAAAACTTTTCTCTTTGCTTCCTCCTCATGTTCACAACACACATCAGCTGATCAATGATTCAGCTCTCAGTTGGGATGGGTAATAGAGATCTGAATTAGGACATCCAGCCCTTATTACACTAATTCATGTGACTGTGACACCAAACATTTGAAGGTGTTTCATCTTCTTTCTAGAAAGTCTCTCAAGGTCTTGAGAAATGTTCATCAAAACAAACACTTGAGCCTGCCACTCATACTATGCTAACCTTTCATATTTAACATCATGGGGGTACAATTACAGGAAGAAATTTTAAAATAGCTAACCACATACGTAGCTACATACAAATTTGGACCTAATGCACCTTCTGTATGTGCTTCCAATAAAAAACTGATATGGCCTGGGAACAGCTTAGCAGGTGGTCTAGCTGGATGCCCTTCTGAAAGATAAACAATAATTCGATCAGAAGCTATGGGTTTCATGAGGAAAATAGTGTGACATTTTATGATCTGAATTATGCAGGAGATCATACTGAATTGTTTGATTTCATTGTATGATGTATTGTATTAAATATTTGTATGGTTTAAAATGTACTGTTCAAATATCCACCCACTAGAAAAGTCTGTCATAATGGAAAAATAATGCAAGTTGCATACTTCCATGGAGTGAAACTATCGCAAAGCTTAATTATACATTTGAGTTGGTGATACTACCATCTTTATGACCTCAGGCAACAAAAGTAGCAACATTTAGGGTTTTGTCATAATGATGTTCACTACAGGGGTGCTTCCCTCTTGGTTAGTCTTAA
The DNA here is from genome assembly GCF_031877795.1 of Strix aluco. NCBI lineage: Eukaryota > Metazoa > Chordata > Aves > Strigiformes > Strigidae > Strix > Strix aluco. Next base: position 89,912,146 of record NC_133931.1, on the reverse strand, counting down.
CACCTAGATCACATTAATTCTTCTCTCCACTGAAGTCAAATATTGACATGTTTAGTAGCTAGATGATACAAGATGATATGATGAAGAAGATTTCACATCAATTTTTCTCACTACCTTGCTCACCTGGTTGGTAGTCTTTTGTGTTGGGTGAAGTTTGAGTCCATTTCTGCTTCTGTCAAGCGTGATTGTTTATTGCATTATGTTAAATTCACTGTGGATGGCTGTGTAACAAATACACAAGCTATAAACTGGGGCCATAGGGGCTGGCAGTTGTCAACACTGTGGTAAGCTAGTGCTTTATCATCAAAAACCAAAGAGTACTTAAACAATACTGGCTATACTTATGGTCATAATTTATTGGACTCAAGTGACTACTTGCTGTATGGTGCCCTGTCTTTTCTCAATTTCTGTTTTGCTGTAGTTGGCATTATAAAATCTCTGTTCTCTTGTACAAAATCTTTATCTCTGTAATATAAGAGAAGGCAAGAAAGGGATATGGAGGTGAGAGCTAGAGAGGCTAGTAATACATTGTGAAGTTTTATGCAAGGCTTTTATGGAAAAAACCACCAATGTTTTCAGTCAAAACTGAATGAACATGACCATCTTCCCTGACATCACTTCGCTCTTAATGTTTTTTTAAAAGGTTTTAGTTAAACAAGCTGTTTTATTGCATTTGCATTTCAATTCTACACTTAGAAAGATAATGACACGCTCAGTCCTTTGCAAACATTCGACAGGAAGCAAATGAACCTTCTATGTGCTTTTTAGATCGCTTGCAAGATGGGGCAAATAAGCAAGTGGACAATCCTGTGGCCAGAGAGGTTTTGTTTAAACAACTAGCTATTGAGAATGCAAATGCAGATTGTCAAAAAGTATTGAGGCAAATGCAAAACAAAAATCCCACAGTAACAGAAATGTTAAAAGCATGTCAGAATATCGGTTTGCAATCTCATAATACCGCATTGTTAGCACAGGCATTTGCTACTATAAACACCTCCCCAGGCTCGGGTCGCTGTTTTAACTGCGGAAAAGAAGGGCATTTTAAGAAAGATTGTCTGAGAAAGGCCAATCAAGCTCCTGGCCTATGCCCCCGCTGTAAGAAAGGGTGACATTACGCTCACCAGTGACGATTGAAACTTGATATAAATGGGCAGACTTTTTCCTAAGCACTCCTAAAACTGGTCAAGAAATCATTATTTTGACAAAGACAAAATTGTCTTATTTTCACTTCACCATTTTTTTTTCTGTGAAAAAACAGCAATATTTACAGTTTTAGAATTTTCTTTCCCCAAAAGGTATATTTTTTCAAAAATTAACTGTTCTCAGGGCTCAAGTCAATGCCTAGGGATTAAATAAGCAAAGAGATCCATAGAGTTAGGCATTATAAATATGATATGAACTACACAGTTCTGACTCCAAAAAGATTAGCTTCTAAGAGTAAAGGCAGGATAACGGTTGTCACAAATATGTTCTATTTCTGCTGAACTGTTTTCAGTTGCTTTGTCTTGGTCTACTCTTGACAACATAGACAAACACCAAAATTTTGCATCCATGACACTATTCAAATATCAACTTTACCAACTGGTGAGATCAAGGGACATCTTGGTACTTCACCTTTCATCATCGCCTTCATAGTTGTTCAAGAGAAGCAAGAAGTACAACATAATGAAAAGGAGGTGATGAAACACAGACCTCTCCCATCTCCATTTAAACTAATATATCATGCATCTTGGAATTTAGTGTAGAAATAGTGCTTTTCAAAGCCCAGTAGACAAGGTCTGAACAGCTTGTTCAGGCTAGTTAATGAGTTCTTATCAGTTCTTTATTCTTAAGTCATACCATATTGGTCATGAAGTGGACTTTTGTTATGTATCCTGACATGTATTCCATGGATCCCCACAGTATTTTGGTGAAGTAAGTTATCCCATTCCCTCTGAGAGGATCCTCAGTATTCTTTGTGTCATAGCTAAACTGAGACCCATATCACACAGCTCATGGCATATGAGGGCCTGAATGCGGACCTCTCAGCACCAGGGTGTCTGTCTGCAGATAGGCAGGGAAAAACAGTGCTTAATTCACCCACATATCTATGTCTAGCTTATCACTTACCTTGGTACTCCGCTTAGGTTATTATGTCCTAAGAATAAAATAATTCAGTTACTATTGCTTTTATAAGTTTCTCACATCTATTTATATTTTGGTATTGCATTATTCAGCACAGGAAATTACCTCTTTTGCCCCTCTTTTTCCTTCTGCTGGTCCTTTCTGTCAGCGTTGTCCAACAGTGGTCTGTGGTCTAGAAAAGCAAAGAGAAAAATGATATTTGCTTTGTTTAGTTTTCTGAATAATGGTGTTTTGTCCTCAAAATTTAAGAATCACTGACATACTCCATGTCAGTATTTATTTTTAAATTTTCCTGTCAGCTCCATTATCTTTCCAGATATTACTGATTCTTAATTTTTTCTCATCCACAGAATCACCAAATCATTCAGGTTGAAAAAGACCCTTGGGATCATCAAGTCCAACCATCAGCCCTACTCTACAAAGTTCTCCCCTACACCACATCCCCCAACATCTCATCTAAACGACCCTTAAACACATCCAGGGATGGTGACTCCACCACCTCCCTGGGCAGCCTATTCCACTGTCTGACCACTCTTTCTGTGAAAATTTTTTCCTAATGTCCAGTCTGAACCTCCCCTGTTGGAGTTTAAAGCCATTCCCTCTTGTTCTGTCACTAATCACCTGTGAGAAGAGACCAGCACCAACCTCTCTACAATGTCCTTTCAGGTAACTGTAGAGAGTGATGAGGTCTCCCCTCAGCCTTCTCTTCCTCAAACTGAACAGTCCCAGCTCCTTCAATCGCTCCTCATAGGATTTGTTCTCCAGGCCCTTCACCAGTTTCACTGCCCTCCTCTGCACTCGCTCCAGTTGCTTTTATTCCCACACTCGTGTACAGCTTTGTCTACTGTAGCTATCGTTTAACTACAGAACAGAGGTGATCGTAGTTTACTTGGTCCCACAACTGCATACTAATATGTTGTCTTGATCAGGGATTGCCTATCACCTTTTTTTTCCTCATGTTAGTCTTTCCTGGAATCAGAGTTTTCAGGTTCCCAGTTTCCTGGTAGAGGGAATCAAGAGCCTTTGCAGATAGATTGACACAACACCAAATTTTCCAGGGTGTCCAGATAGAGAAGATACATATATCCTATATATGTATCTGAAAATAAATTCGATAGCTATTTGCATTTACCAGAAAATTTGAAAGGAGTTCTTGTAGGTAAAGAAAAACAGTACTTGAATATGTCCTGAGGCTGCAAGATCTAGACCTTAGTTTTAACATTCTATTTTGCATATTTAGCATAAATTGCATACTTGATGAGTCTTACCATTTTGCAAGCTTTCTATGGAAAAGACACATTTAAAATTTTGCATGAAATTCTAGCCTTACCACAGAGTCAATAGCAGTATTCCATTAGTGATGGCAGGGAAAGATTCTAGCCATACCTACAGATTAAGGCTTTCTGTCACATAATTTCTCTTATTTTTCTCAGCTCTCTGGCAGAATTTTACAACAAACACAGAATCCCTGAGAAAATTCTGTCAGAAAATGTTAAAGTAATGTATTAAGAATCTAGAAACGGTCCATAGCTGTGTCACAGATATAATATGTGATGTTAGAAAGGGCACGTAAATTCTACACACTTTTTTTTTTTTTTTTTCTCAAATATAAAGTGTGGATTGATTCTAATACTTGATGTTAATGGAACACCACTGTTCCTTTAGAGTTTGCGTCCCCTGGAACAGAACCTCTTTACTGCTGTATGCATTCAGTTGGTTGTTGTTTTAATACCAATAAACAGTAAAATCCCATAGGCTTTTTCAAGAAACCAAATAAAGTTTATATTTTCTTATTTAGATAATTCTATAGAATGAGAGCTGAGCAAAAATCTGTTTCCCTATCACCCACAATGTTCCATGAAGAACAAAAATATTAATTCTACAACTAAAACCATTACAAATATTTCATAAAAGATTACAGGGAACACTACACAATTGATTAATGCAAAAGTGTTAAACATCTATTCAAAATCCTCTTTTGCCACTTTCTTCCAAGCAAGAACAGTGTGCTAAGTGCTTAAAAACTATTTGAAGGTCTTCTGCTCTGTTATTGTGGCTGTTCCACTTTAAGTGAACAAATCAGATTAAGGCTTTAAACCTAAATTTCTGAAAACTGACCCAAACTGCTACTGTGCTTTATCAGCCAAATGTCCACACTTTGACCAATTGATTATTTGCATTAGTACATTCCTTTAAAAAAACTTTGTCTTAGATACATATACATTGTGTGAGGAAAAAAAAAAAAATTCAGATTCTACAAAGAAAGTGTTAGGAGACAATCTGTTAACCAGTTGTATTTGTTTGGAATATCATTAAGGATCTTTGTCATTCCAACATATCATATAAATTTGTATGCAAAAAGACAATAAACTGCTTCTGCAGAGAATGGGGTTTATGACTGTAAACATCAAATGTAAAAAGTTCACATAGTGTTCTTATGACAACATTTTAATTTAGAGAAGCAGATGGACCTGAAAAATCATGGCGCGCTCTAGAAGAAAGAAAAGTAGGAAGAGGTGTTCTTGAGAAGACCAGCTACCAAAGACAGTATGTCATTATTCTTTAATGCAATTAAAGATAAATAGATAAAATTCAGAGTTTCTCTTCTTTTGTAAAGTGTCAAGGCTATCTCATATTTGAACAAACATGAAATTAAAGTAATTCTGAAAGTAGCTTCTAGACAAATGAAGAAGAGCTGAATATTCCCACTTCTAGGACTTCATTAATTTTGTTCTTCAGCCTTCCTTACCCAGTTGGTTGCCTGACAGCTTGCCTACTAAAACTTCCTTTTAATATCTTGGAAGTTTTATAAAGCATAGACTACATTATCTGCTAAAGTTCTCCTAGAAAGTTATATGAGAATATAATATATCAAGGCATTACAAGGAGAATGCAGTTCACTGGACTGCAATTAAATGGACATAAAGTCTAATCCAAGTTACCTCTGCAAGGTGATTTGGGTAGATCATTTCTTCACTGCAGTGCTCATCCACAAACTGGGCTTTGGTGTTTACTAATGAAAAGGACTATATAAAATTTGTCTAGCTGTTACAAAGGAGACAATTACCTGATACTTACTAATAGATCTTTTTCTAATTATGTGTTTAAATTAAATGTTGATATTAACTCTCTTACCCCGAAGTCTAAGCTAGTAGAAAGAGAGGACATATTATTTCACTTTCTATTTATACAGTCCATACATAGACGTGGCGTTTTTTTACAGTACGTCTTTGGCTCAACAATAAATACTTTATTAAGGTGGTATGTCCATGTAATCTTTCTTAAAATATTATAATTAACACTTAAGCTCTGACCTGGACATACCTACTGTATTTCCTTTTTGCATCAAGTAGGTTTCACATCCAGCTAATGGAAATTTATTCACTTGAAAGCCAAATCATGCCCGATTACCCCTAATCTGTTCTTCATCCTACAGTGACCTTAAATAGGCAAACATTCCTAATAAGTTCAGTATGGGACCAGGCTTACCACAGGCAAAGACGGAAAAAAGGAAAAGCATTCCTGGCTCACCAGCTCTTTTCTGTCTACTAAGCTAGCTAAGATACATTTTAAATTTTACATATACAATTTCTAGTGAGAATAGTTTTTTGATTTACTGCACATTTTGTGCATCTGTCCAACATACCCAGATTTCTTCGGAATCCAGGAGGCTGAGAAGGGAAATAACAGCAAGAAAATTCATGCCAGCCTTTTCTTGTCCTAGAGCTCAAGCACAGGATGTATATCCTGGTGTGTTCTGCTTGAAGGCTGGTGATTACATGTCCAAGATGAAAAGCTCTTCTGCATTATGAACCTTTTAGTTACAAATGAGCGTTTCTTGATGCATATTAAACTTGACACATTAACTCCTGGATGAATTGCTTACAAAGGGAGCTGCTTAAGACTATTAAGATATATACGGTGAAATCCTAGGTGCTAAGTAGAGTTAACATTATTCCAAAGTGTATTGGTTTTTAAAGTGTCTAGTTTAGCTTAAGTTTCTCTCTTTAATCATGCATACTGCCCCAGGCTCCCAAAAAGGCAGCCATCAGCATTGCTTAGTGAAGGCAGCTTAGTGCTGTCAGCCATCTTATCTCCCCTGCTGCATGGGCGATAGCTTTTATCTGTGAGTATAAACATTAAAATGGAACTATAATCCTACCTTAGTCCTACAGAAGATTTCCAGCTGTTTCTCAGACATGAAGAAACTCCTCCCATTACAGAAAGGCATATGCGTCTGTTTGTGTGCTTATTTATGTGTACATGTGTTTGGACAGTAAAAATCATGATGAGCAGGAATTTACCTGGAAAAAGAAACTCTACTTTAGGAACTTTTTGGAACTAGCTAGCTAAGCCAGGGAGCCAGTTTTATATAACAATCCCAATCTAATATACAGAATGCGATTTAAAATATCTAAGCATATTAATAACGTGGCACCACAGCATAATGTGCTTTAAGACCTTTTTCTCTAATGCACCATTCAATTTTTATTTCAGGGCTTTTCATACACAGCACCTCAAAGCATCAGCTTCAATAAGGAAATAAAAGAGAGCAATGGAGCTAATATATGAAATCCTAAAAGCAAGTTTGTTTCAGCATTATTTATGAAACAAAGAAACCATTTGTAACAAATGCAGGAATATAATTTCACCACTTCTGCATGGGAACTGAAAGTTCTTTACTTCTAGGTAATCAGTTCAATACAATAAGATTTTCCAAAGCATATTAAGTATGCAAATCTAGAAAATATTATTGTTCTAAAATCAGGAAAACCATGCAAGATAGTTTAAAGAGATACTGTCTCATCATTCCTTTAACAGCTCCCTCTGCCCTCTTGTCACTGGTCCTGCCTGCAGCTGTATCATTATTGGATCCTTTGTCCTACAGAACTACCATTTGAAACAACCTCCCTACACCTTTTTACTGCAACAATACTTCTTTTTTCTGATCTTAAATTATCAGTTTCTTACTCTTAGTTGCATTCCTTTCCTATTAATGTTGTATGCAACTTAACTTTGGGAATACAAGGAATGCTGTTTGTTGAACTGGGGTTGGCAGAAAAGAAGAAAAGGTGGATGGTATTGGGCTGTCTCACTTTTACCCTGTTTCCTCAAAATGGGAGTGTGGATCAGGCCAGGGAATAGAAAAGGTGAAGATCTCATCCATCAAGACACAGAATTCCCATTTTCGCAGTTGACCACTGACTTCCACTGAAGCTTTTGAAAAATTCCTACTTCATTCAGAGATTCTGAATTAAACCCCAAATTGGATGCAAATGAAGAAAAATGTAGTTATATGTTTAACTCAAGGAGCGTAAGTAGTTGCCTTAATGTCAACTCAAATGCTTGAAGTAGAGTTCTTCGCTAAACATTTATAGGTGTCCTTAAAGTATTTCTGTAAAGCCATACAAAGGGTTTGGATTCCCAATTATCATTAGAAATTAATTGAAACAGGGTATTGAAATCCCTTATGTACAGTTCTGTATATGCAGTTCACATAATGTGGATAAGCAGAAATTAATAAGAAATAGCTGCCCCAATGCACTGAAAGCCTTGGCTTTCCGTTATGTTGAAAATAAAGTTATTATTGAAGACTCTAACAAATCTAATGTTATTCCCTACTTTAAAAAGACAGTGAAGAGCTTAGCAACAAATAATAGAAATTTAAATTGTCACATTTTTAAGTGTCAAATGTATATTTACATAGCAGATAAAGATGATTATAATGGGGATAACCTCTGTTAATTTAACAAGACAGGAGCACATTTCTAATAAAAAAGCACTCAGAAATACATTATTATGTTTAATAGAATTTCTTTGCTTTTTCTTTCTTCTCAATACCATCCATGGAGCTCTGATTGTAGCAGCTTTTAAGTTTCTGTAGAGGAATTTGATATTCTTACCCTAGGATTTGATCCAGAAATGTGCCCTCAAATCAAGACACGTCTCATCAGACTGGGATAGTTACTGTCCTCCCTCACTAAAATCAATAGTTTATACCAACTAGATTAGATCAGGCTAAATATATGGACTGTTCTTGCATAAAAGTAAAATGCATTAAAATAAATAAATAAATAAATAAATAACTGACCATTTCCATTTGGAATATACTCTCTTGATGAAAAAAACCCAACCCACTCTATTTTAACTGAATACTTTATATATATGAAAACAAACACAGAATTATGGAATTATTCTAGCCCCTATTAAAATCAGAAGAAAAATATCCCTTTCTCTTTCTGTAGACATTGGATCAGGCCCCTTACAAGCAGTTCTAGAGAAAACAATGGAATTGCTCGTGACAGAATTTGGCCAGAACTTTTAATAATTATTTTGATAATGTCTGAAGCAAAAATAATGTGGTACAAATTAAAAAAAAGGTGCTATTTTAAATCAAACTCAGGGGTTTTTAATGTAAATTTTTGTCTTGTATAAAGATGATTAAAATGGAACAAATTGTTAAAATAGTTTCCAAGTTCCTAGTGATATTGAATGAGGGGGAAATTTTACACTGAGGAGATAATTGGCATATTTAGCTAATCTTTTATTAATGTAGCACAATTGTAACATACATCTTGTCTCAGAAAAGTCAGCATGGAAGTTTTTATGTCATTATGTTGTGACTCTACTTTTTAATAATTCTCTGTAGCTTCAGTTTTTTGTAACAAAAATGAGATTTTTCATTTTTATGTGTGCTGTATACTACATAGTTCTATTCAGTGAAGAGCAGGTTCCTTTCAGTACTAAATCTTTATTCACACACTCCTATTGTGGGAACTAGGCAAAGGTGATACATTTTAATCTAAAGAATAATAATTATAATTGCACCTTATGCTTCTGGTATATAACATTTTATACAAAATCATGTTTTATGGAATGTGTACAATAATACATTCTCAATCACAAAAAGCCACTAGATTACCAAGAGGTTTGTGGTATCTCAAAAAAGCTGTACAGAAAGGTAATCAATTATAATTATCTGGTACATTAATATGAAAAATTCGACTCCTAATTTTGTAATCAGTATTGGAGAATAACAGGTCTCTCCAAGATTGCAGCAGTGCATGCTATAAATTAATGATAGCCTCATAACTGACAACCTGTCACTGGACATAAAGAATAGGCAAGTATTCCTTATTTATGGAAACACAAAGTAAAATTCCTCTCTCACCCAAGTTTAAAGAGGGAAAGAGCATCTAATGCCCTTGAGTGTCCATTCCAATGGCTTAGCAGGATTGCAAACAACCAGGAGTGAAATAGTGTTTAGAGAACCCATTCTGTATTTTAAATTTAGCCACCTAGGACAGGATTTGGAGAATCTGGTTAGTGCTACATGAGCACTCACACTAGAAAGGTATGATCAATAACACCAATACCATTGCTCTTCTGCACTAAATTTTACTATCTGGATTGTAGTACTCTCATGAAATGGGAATCCAGTTCTTCAAATCTCTGAGCATCCAGAAAGGACACATCACCTAGGAACCTGAAAACATCATGTAGCATATCACTGGTCTTCATAATTAGGTATTATGTGTATGAAATTATGTTTTTAAAATCACAGAATGCTTAAGGTTGAAGGACACACCCTGAGGTCATCTAGTCCCAACCCCTGTTCAAAGCAGTGTCATGATACTCCAGATGCAGTTGCACAAATGCTGAGTAGAGGAAAAGGATCACGTCCCAATGGCCTGCTTGCTACACTCTTTCTAATGCAGCCCAGGATGCTCTTAGCCTTCTTTTCTGCAAGGCACATTGCCGACTCTTCAATTTGCTGTTCACCATGCCCCTTCAGTTCTCCTCTGCAAAGCTGTTTGTCTTTTTCCAATTACCAGCAAGTTCCCTGATTGGTGTGACCTTTCAAATAAGGCAAAGGTCTTTCAGTGACACCTGTCAGCTCCCTCAGTACCCCTGGATGCATCCCATCTCAGCCCATTGACTTCGGTATGTCTAGATGGCTCAGGTGCTCTGTAATCGTATCTTTCTCTACTGTGGTTTCTGTTTCACTCCCAAATATTCTGCTAGCAGTCTCAAGGAGCTGAGACATCTAAGGGCAGATGTTACCAGGTTTTTTTAAAAAAAAAAATAATCAAAACCGCATATTTTGGCTTTTTCTGTCTCCTGTGTCACTAGGTTTGCCACCCGACTAAATAGTGCATCCACCTTTTTCTGCTGCTGTTGTCTTTATAAAGAAAGTATCCACTAAAAGTAAGTGAAAAGAAGAAATAATTTTCTTGTTTTTCTTTCTTTACAAGATAGACGGAAAAAAAGTTTCAGCCAACTAACTGTCATCAGAAACTAGAAGTGAGGGAGAACCATGCAAAAATTATATTTTTCTAGATCACTGACATTAAAAAAATAGCAAATACTCAACCAGCTCAATGTTCATTAATCTGAAGCCCACATTCCAAAATAATTTTGTTCCAGAAAATATTACTTATCTAATATTCATAAATTTTAAAAAGTTACAAAAGATATGTTAACACGAGGGCTGAAGCACCTCCCCTAGGAGACAGTTCGGCTTGTTCAGCCTAGAGAAGAGAAGGGTCCAGAGAGACCTTATAGCATGCTTCCAATACATAAAGGGGGCCTACAGGAAAGATGACGAAGGACTCTATCAGGAAGTGTAGTGATAGGAGGAGGACTAATGGTTTTAAACTGAAAGAGGGAAGATTTAGATTAGCTATAAGGAAGAAATTCTTTCCTGTGAGGGTGGTGAGGCACTGGAACAGGTTTCCCAGAGAAGTGGTGGATGCTCCCTCCCTGGCAGTGTTCAAGGCCAGGGTGGACAAGGCTTTGAGCAACCTGGTCTAGTTGGAAGGTGTCCCTGCACATGGCAGGGGGTTTGGAGCTAGATGATGTTTAAGGTCCCTTCCAACCAAACCATTCCATGATTCTATGGCTGACATGCATTTTTCATTAAGCGTTCTTAACTGTTTACTTTTCTTGGTGAATCAGAAATAATTCTAGCACAGTATAAACTGATTTAAATTTGGCTACAACAGTTCCCCACTTCCTCCCTCTTCCTTTGTAGCAGCTCCAGCATTCATTTGGTCTTCCAGTAAATCAATTCAACAAACTGAGCTTGCAGGAAACTCTTCTATTTCTTTCTTGGCTTAGTTTTCTTCTAACATTGCAAGTGAACTGACATATCAGAGAGCCAAGATAAGAAAATCTTCCAGAGCAAAGGATGCACTGACATTTAGGCTTACTTAATCTCACATGAAGCTGCATCCTGAATTAGTATCCAAAATATAATGCTAGTCTAGATATTTGAAATGCTATTGTATATACATTTTGTTTATTCTTTCTGTTTATTATTACTGTAGCAGCTAGAAGTCAGTCAGAACTGTGAGGCATTGTTAAAATACAGAGGAAGAAAAAGTCACCATCCAAATGGACATGGCAAAGGAGACAGAAAAGCAGACATACAGAATCTTCCCCAAAAAGTGTCGATGTCTGAACCAAAAGCAGAGCTCAGGTCTTGTTCATTGTTTGATGCCCGTCTGCTAGAGAGAAAACAGGATTACAAGTGAACTTTCCATCCAGAAACAGTCAGCTCCCCACATATGAATACTGGACTTGTTCTTCTCCCTGACTAGGAAGTATCTTCTATATAGTGACAAGGTTTGATGGTGAAATCTTAGTCCTCAACAAAGTCAATAGCAAAACGCATAATTCACTTGCAGCTCAGATTTAATAAAATAATATCTACTGCAGCTTGAAGTGCAAATACATTCTGAGGTAGGTCTCCCTGTGCATGCTATGAATCTAAGGCTAAGGAACAAAGAAAGACCCACCATTTTATACACAATTCAACTTAAAGAGATATCTGATGAATAACGTTTATTTAATCAGAAACAGTAAATATTTTTTCTTCTTTAGCCTATTTTGTTGACTAAGCTACTAAACTTAAGGAAATGCTGTTTGGTTTTTAAAACCCTGGCTACATAAACCCCCCATATCAAGAGAAGAATGCACCAGGAAGGCTACAGGTAGTTAACTTTAACACTGGAACAATATTTTACTATGTTTCCTGGAGAAAAGCTAAGTAAAAGCATTGAAATCTATGGTATGCTCTTGATGTGGTAAAGTGTTGGAGCTGCCGGGTGGGCCCCTGTGGGGAGCGGCCGGGGCTGCCCCGCGCCGGACACAGCCGGTTCCAGGCGGCTCCAACGGCCCCAGCGCAGGGCACAGCTGAGCCCCTCAGCCCCGGGCGGGCGCCTCGGGGAAAGCCTGGGTAAGGAAGGGCAAAGCGCTGCCCGGCAGCCAGGGCTGAGGGAAACAGGGGGAGAAACAGCCCTGCGAGCCCCGAGGGGAGAGCGGCAGGAGGGCAGGAGGGGCTCCAGGCAGAGCCCCGGCAGAGAGGCCCCTGCGGCCCCGGCAGAGACCCCGCTGGGGCGGGTGTTTCCCTGCAGCCCCTGGAGAGGCCCCGGGCTGGAGCAGGGAGAAGCGTGAGGAGGAAGGAGCGGCAGGGAGGAGCTGGGGGGGACTGACTGCAGCCCCCCATTCCCCATCGCCCTGCACTCCTTCGGATGGGGAGGAGGTAGAGGAATTGGGAGTGAAGTGGTGAAACTGAGCCTGGAAAAAAAAATGGGAACAGAAGAAAGGTGGTTTTAGTTTTTGTCTTTTTTTTTCTCACTGTCCAACTCTATGTTAATTGGCAATGAGTTAAATTAATATCAAGCTGAGTCTATTTTTGCCTATGATGGTAATTAGTAAGGGATCTCCGTGTCTTTTTCTCAACTCACAAGCTTTTCCATCTTATTTTCCCCTGTCCTGTTGAGGAGGGGGAGTGAGAGACTCTGGGTGGGCATCTGGCAGCCAGCCAAGGTCAGCCCCCCATATCCATCTAATTCAGGAAAGTATAGTTGAGTTTTTCCTTGTAGAACATAAGTAAAATGTAATCCAGAGTAAGGTTGCTAATTATCTCCTTTTTTAGACTATCCTAAAAATAAACATACTTACTAAACTATATTATTTAAGGTCTGTTTCTGCACCTCTCCCATTCAATTAACTCCCAAGAAAATATACTGCTATTCTGTATGTTTAAGTGAAACAGTATGAGAAAAGGATGTCTTCTTCACTTGTCTACAGTTTCTCATTCCAATCCAGTTTATCTAAAAAATAATAATGTAATGAAAATTCATAGAATTATTCTACTACAGCAAAGCTAAAATATGTGTCTCTTTCCCATCTCCCACACATTAAGTAACTTGCACGACCACTGAACTGTTGGACTGAATGTTCTTCCTTCACCTTACTGACCTTTATGTTCTCCTGAGTGAAGCATATGGTTGTGTAGAGCAGAGTGGAGTGGACTCATTGAGCACCCAGCAAAAGGGTTATAGGAAGTGAAAGGAAGGCCAGTTTCTGTGGCCATGCTGGAAGACTGCCCAAACTGTTGATCCTCAAGGAAAAGGAGGAAAGAATGGGTAACTTTAGAGACACCAGGTGCTCAATCAGGCAGTCTGAATCTAAGGAAATATATGCCATGTGGTCATAAGATACCTGGATGGCAAGTGTAGCTATAGAGTGGTGAGGGAAGCTACGAACAGGTTGTTGAGATGGACACTCATCTGTGTTCACATTGCTGTCACAGAAGATAATTTTGGCAAGTATCGTTTGAAAAATGGTGCAAATTAATTATGAAATATCCAGATACTATGAAACATTTAAGTACTCCAGCAGGAGCTATAGCCTATAGTTTTTCCTCATTCTTTGTAAGGTAGAAGGTGATTTGAGAAGCAGAAATTAGAAATTACATTAGAAATTTAGAGTTCCAAGAACTAAGTTCTGTTTTGTGTTTATTTTACCATTCAAAACTGAATGATACAGGCTATAAAGTCAATAGGACATAAACCCACTTCTAATTCTTTGATTGATAGCAATGCATTTTAAGTTTATATTTAAGAGATTAAGTTTATATTTAAGAGATTAAGCCTTCACTGCTGAGTTACAGTCCTGTTGGGGCTTTATGGCAGTAGTAGCATCATAGATCTTTGACAGTGATATACTTAATTAATGGCTTAAAGGAGCATCATACTAGAGCTCATACTTAAAAGCTCATCATACTAGATCACGTTTGTTAATTATTTACATATGAAATGAAAATGCATTGTATTAGATGAATTCTCTGGGGTGTATATCTGTAAGGATGGGCCAATCTAGCCAGGTGAGCATTAAGATTAGTTCTCCTTAACAATACCCCTTTGCTTTTCCAAATGTCATCTTACTAGTGATCTTGAAGGACGTAGAACTACATCAGTTATGCAAGAGAAAGACAGTGTCCTCTTACAAACTTCTAGAGTCTTTTTCAGAAATACACCCCTGGGCTGTCAAGCCAATGGCAGCATGTACATTAATTTCAAAGGGGCTTAGGCTTCACACTGTGCATCTAGAAAACATTGTCGTATATAGAAAAGTTCCATCTGAAAGAGGAAGATTTTGCTTTTGAAGATTGTCTTCTTCTTAGGAAGGATGGCTTTTCAGGGAAAGAAATATAGAGACCAGTCCTAGAGAGTCCAGGATCATAGCTGTTGACTGAAGCTTATTTGACCACTACAGTAATGCAGAGATAAACAACAATTAATAAATAAATAGCAAATACTACCTGAACTTTAAAATCAAGGTTGGATGTCTCTCTCAAGCATATGTTGTAATACCACAGGTTATTTGTTTTGGTGCAGGAATTAGGAGATATAGCTCTTGAGGCTGAACAATGTCAGAAGGTCAGACTAGTTCATTGCATTGTTCTTACAGCACATAAAATCTATGAGAGTATGAGCTTTGGAGGTGAACTTTGCAAACCAAAATATTTGTTCTCCTACATTTAAAAAAAAAGCTCCTTTATGTAAGGGGTTTGACATACCAGAATGAAGTGCATCTGCCTGCTTTCTGTAATAGTATCTATCAGATCCACTGTGAGAAAATTACCCTTTACATATCTGGCTGTAGACACATTGCATAAATTGCCAGGTTTTGCAAAAACTTCTCTACTGTTTTTTACTCTGATGTAGGCTGCTGTTTTATAAAGATACTGTGCTATTTCATCTGTGAAGCATTGAATTTTAATGTGTATTGATAAGATTTGGGCTGAAATAACGTTTAACACTTTTGTATTTTACAATTATTGCTTCTGAATTTGTACTTGCATGTTTTATTAGTTACTGGTTTTGTTGTTGTTTGGTACTTGCAAGCTGCTAGCAACAGACAGTTTATACTGTATTTGATTACACAGACAAAACAGTTTAGCACAACACAGTGTAATCAGAACTACTCAAAAAATCAGCTTAGCCTTGATCTTGTAAAATCATGAGTAGTCTAGATGTACGATTTACCCGTTTCAAGAAGACATTGTGTAGCAGGAATGTGCAGGAATAGGGCTTTTATTTTATTTTTTCCTTCTGTAAAGAGTGAGTAAACTGAAGTGGTGAGATCAATCCTGTATGAATGTTCCTGTGGGACTTTTGAGAAAAGCAGAAAGAAACCTGATTCATTTCTGGTCCATAGTATAAAAAGTGCTAGCAAGTTTCAGTGCAAAGTTAGAGATGCAGGACAGGAGACAACTAGATCAGTAGAACTGAAAAGGTCCAAGTAGATACCTGTGATTTTTTTCAAAAGATTTTTCCATCATCAGAAGTCATCGGTTCCATGATGGCCAAAACTGTCCATGAAGATATGTCAGGGACGTATATCAATATCATGTGTGTTCTTTGGGACTAGGGTAACACTGCTTGGCTTCTCAGTCCTTACATACAGCTAAAGGATCAGAGCATCTGACTATATTTCAATGACTGTAAAAATCATCTGGGATGGAAAAAAAAAAAATTAACAATGGTGAATACTTGATTATTTTAAAGAGGTAGCAAAAGGTCCGAACAAGCCTGGCCCATAATAATATGTCACCAGGTGGCCACGGTACTTATGGGGAAATAACCAAGTCTGAGTCTCCCACCTCTTAAATCAAGAGCCTCCTTATCAGGATTTTGGTATTTTCAATTCTGCGTAGTGAATCTCTAAATCCCTGCAAAATGGATCACTCTCCTGAAGAACTGGAAAAGCTTTCTAAGCTTGAAAATGTATACAGCAACAGGAACCATTTCCAGCGCAGCTCTAAGGACCCAGGTAATAGTGAAAAGAAGTCATGTAGTGTTGGACCTGAATCCCTGAAGCTAACATCACGTAAGTCCTGACAAAATTCAGTCACATTGCTTTGCATTATCAATAATTTTTGCACTGGTAGACTAAAGCAGCATCTAAAACTTTGCTTTCTTTTTCAAAGTTTATCTGAGCCTCTTTAATCTGGCTATGCATTTTTCAAACCAGATTTTTTAATCTTATTGTAATTTCAATATTTCCTGTTTTAAAATAGATAAAAAATATAAGAAAGTCAGAGTTTTCAAACACTCTATTTTCAGATTTTTGCTCCTGATCTCAGGAAATAAAGAAAACTAAATGTAAGATTAAACTTTATCTGCATTCGAAGATCCAACACAATTTCAACCTTAGAATATTTATTTGCTCCTTTTACAAATTCTTCGACATGTGTCTTCACAATTTGCAGGCGAGTATCAGGGCTGCCTGCCTACTAACTGTGTTACTAACACCAAGTAAAACACTTGGTTATTAACACCCAGTAAAACAAATGGTTACATTAAAACCCTTTTACTCTTTCCTTCTCTTGCATGAGAGAGATACATTATGGAAAAAAAGCTGACTGTTTTGAAAGATACAGCTTAAACCAACTCTTACATCTGATGCCACTAATGTCAATTTGTGCTCCTGTTACTCAAGGTCAGAAAATCGCTAAAGTAAGTAGGTGACAATCCTCAAACTTGTCCCAAATGCAAATGTTACATAAAATACATATTGTTTGAATTTTAACTGGTCTGTGTTTTACTAACTGGAAATATAAAATCAGAGAAAGGAAAGTCTTACATGAAGTTGCATTCATGAGTTTCACCAGTGTCCTCACAGTAAGTGTTTCTTACCATTTTAGAAGCGGAAATTACACAGAACGGTACATTTTACATACAAGTGTTAATGGCCTTTTCAATCTCTCTCTAACCTAGAGCTATAAATACACAGTAATGTGAGAAGCTGCCACCTTTTTCTCTAGAGTTACATTGGTGTAACTATGCCAGCAGTGCCTCAGAGCACAGACAGTGTGTACACTAGCAGAAGGAATTTCTCCCTCAGTAGTTTTGCTACCTCTCTGCAAAATATGCTATAAGCTGGCAAACCCTCTTCTGCTAGGAAAGCTGCATTCATATAAGGGTTTTCCCCACAGCAGAATGATTTCAGCTGGGGTATGGCTTTGTTACATTTTATGTTGACAAAACTTGTGAATCAAGCTTAGGTGTCTGCCCTTGCTCTCTTGGTCCATTTCCATCCATCTACAATCTTCCTGGCAGACAACTCTGTCTAGCAAATCTCAGTAGAAGGAGCCTGATTTGAAGAAAATGAAGAACAGAAAAAAATGATTCATAGACATGGTTAGCCTTTAAGGTATCTGAATGCTATGAATTTCCTAATTTGTATCTCTAGCAAAATGATTTATCTTTTTCACGTAAACTAAGCCATGTATATCAATGTTTCCAGATATGCTTCCTAAACAGTACATAATCAAAGCAGTATCCTTCTCAAACTTTAGTTCCTAAACCAATACAGGCTACAACTCATGTTTAAAAAAAAAAGGTAAAAGAGGGGGGATCATATCTTTGCATTTCTTGCAGCTTCTTAGAACTTCGTCTTCAGTATAAAGTTATGTATCAACAGTAAAAACAAACCACATACAATAGCATGATTGGTGAATGGAGCTAATGTGATCCTTAACTGGGTTACTCCAGCAAAGAGCACTGAAATACAGTCTCTGCTGTTTTCTTGACATCGGTATAAAGAGGAACAGGATTTCACTCAACGTAATCATAGAAAATCTTCATGCCTTTAAAGTGCCTCTCCTTCTTTATGTATTTAGATATATTTTAATCATAAAATTAAATGTGGCTAGTTTGTGCAGCAGACTGGTATTAGTATTGTGTGATTTTCTCTGTTTATTGCAGTGTTCTACTACGGTATGTTGACATTTTTGTTGATGTACCCACATTTCCAGGCAGCTAACTCTGGTATAACACTTCTCAAAATGGCCTGCTGCATCAAGTGTGAGAAGTTTGTGCAGTTTCAACTTCAAGTGTCTCTCAACTGTCTTGTATTTTGTCTTTGTTACATTATTGGAGCTCTCTCATTTGATGATATTAAGCTGTTTCCTCAAGCACAGGATGCCTTTTTTCCATACTTGTTCCTCTGAGATCTGGGCAGCAAATTTGTGTTTAATCCACTTCCATCTTCATTGTAGTTTTACTGGAAACAGCTGTTACCCCTTCTTCAACAGGGCAGCCTGAGGGACCCACCATATGACATCCGTCCTTGATTCTAAATATACACCTGCACAACGTGTTTTCTTGGGGCAAGAGTAGAGCAAGGGGACTCTTGCTTCCTTTTGCACAACTGTATTTTCATCTCTTGACTGGAAAACTTTATTTATTCCCTGTAGTTATACTTAGCAACTTTTCATCTTTTGAATAGAAGGGCTAATTCTACTTTTAGTACAATATGGAACACTATTAATCACCTCATCCTACCACTACAACTATAAGGCAGTCATCTGACATAGTCCAGGGAAAGGAGATCTGAAGGTAGAAACCAGCAGATTCATGAAATGAAGATGTCATTCTGGGTCTGCTAGAGTAAGATTTTTGTATTTCCTCATGAGGATAGTTTCATGTCGTGCTCTGAAATCATGTTTTAAGACTACCACGTAATCCTCCATGCCTGAATAAATTCCAAAATATTTTATTTTGTTCAACAAAGGTACATTCCTTCAAAACTATCTTCAAAAGACAGGCTACATGTTTCATAAAAATATCAGATATACTATTTCAAGACACAGAGCTGTTCTGCTTGATATTTATAGACATACAGGATAAATCAGATGTTATGTATCCCACTACATTTCTTTTACAAAGTATAAACAAAAAACATTTTCAAAAATATGAAACGTCATAGCATTATATGAAGAGAATTTATAGCATGCCTTGAAAAGAAGTAGAAACACATTAAAAATCCTTGCTTGTTTTGTTTGAAGAAAACAAATACCTCCAATCAACTAGAAAACATAGGAGCTCCAGCTCATAGCTGAAAAAAAACTGTTCCACTGAGCGAGATGCTTTCAACAATACTGAGGAATTCTCAGTCCTTAGCACCCGTTTCCCTAAAGAGTATGTGATTTGTAGAAGATTTGAAACCTCTAACTTCCTCTACAAAATTGGATCCATTTAAGATAAATTAAAGTGGGTAACAAAAAAAAAAAAAGAAGCAGCATCAGTTTATCTGTAGTCATTCTTAAAACGGAGGCCAAAGCAGAAAGAAAGCATCTATCTTACATAACTTATGGTCTGGTTACCTATTGAAAGTACAAGTGCAAGTTGTTGAACTACTTCAGGCTCAGAGTCAGATTCCAGGATGAACAAATCAAAGGAGTAGACCTCAGAGCAGCTGGAGTCGCACTTCTAATTTGGATTTGTGAACCTAGATGGCTGGGCTGAGGCTGTCGGCTGGAATTTTTCCACAGTTAGTTCATCTTTTCATTTGGGCTGACTGCTAGCAGAAATAGGAATGCACACAATTGGCTAAATTAATTATAATTTTCTTATTTGCCAATACTGCTAGTTTTAATCCAGTTTATTTTCAAGACCTACCAGCAGTATATTCATGTACTTTATATCTCTTTACATTAGTCTAAGACTTTCAGTCAATTTGCCTTACCATACGTCAGATATGTAGCTGCACTATTTATTGACTCCTCACTTCCACCCACAAATGGCCTATAAAACCTCTCAAAACAAAGTGTATGATTTACAAGGTAATCTCAGCAAGAAGCAGCAAATGGTCTCATACATTCAAATGCCCCTGCAAGATCAAGTAAATACACTGGGCGAAATATAAGTTGTTCTGTACGATGCTGAAGTGTGCCTCAAGCATTTTTTATATATAGAGATCATCGGGTGACCTAGTCTCAGATTTAAAACTGTTTATAGCCAGGGAGCAAATGCTTCATCAGGGTAATGAGTGTTTCTTGAACAAAAAAGCTAAAGGTATTTTGGTGTTGTTTTTTATTTCCCCACAAAAATAATGTAAGGGCAATATGTGATTGAGAAGTTTACCCTTGTCTCAGGTAGGGGCCACTTCCTTCAAGTTGTCCAAGTCATTGCAACACCATACTCCACTGCATGTGGCATAGAATAGAAATGTTTACATAGTGCTGTTTTGAACAGTGATATCAGTCCCTCTACAGTTTGAGATGTACATCAGAGGAGTCACAAGTTGGCATGTAATATGAGTTTTCTGTTGAGACCATGGATAGGTGGCAACAATGAGTATGAAGTGAGAAATCCTCAGGAACTCATCAGTAGTGCTCTCAAGGAAAATTTTGCACTGTGATACTCTACTTGGCCTGATAGTATTGCTTTATGGCCAACCTGTCTCCATCTGAAAATGGGAAAATTAGCCTAAAGACTATGTTTATTTTTTACTCATTGTCAAAATTAATCTTACCACATATTTTCCCATAAAAAGAAAAAATAAGTGAGGCCACCTGCATTGTATTCAATATGCAGTATGTCCTGCATAATCACATCGGGCATTTGAGTTTTATGAGAAGTTGCTCAATAGTGCTGGTGACCAGGAAGTAAAAGTTTTAAAGAGTAAGAGTCTGAATTCAAGTTTCTAAATATATGTTTAGGCATCTAATAAAGGCCTGTTGTTGAAGGATGATACGATGTGTAGCTTTCTGTCAACGGACCGGGCTTGTGGGTTTTTTTCTAAAAAATGTTGTCTAAAAAAGTATTTCAGTGTTTCACTTTCTGTAAAATTTTCAGTGGCAAACTTAAAAAAACCAGCATATTTCATTTCGCTTCTGTTCAGAGTAACTCCAAGCTTATAAATTAAGATTTTTTTTTGGCACAATATTCATAAGGTTTTCAAATCAACTCTTTGCTAATTGGATTCTGGAGAAGGTTTAAAAAACATATTAGTTTTCCCAATTCATAGTAAGTGTACGTTTGTATAAGTCAGAATTTCTTCAGGAATTACAGGGTTTTTTGTTTTTAAATTTCTGTTCAGTTGTAGTGTAAAGCTGCAGTAGAATTCTAATTAACACAATGAAGCTTATTACTGCTCCTAAGAATCAGAATATTAAATAAAAGTCAGGCTAGGTGTGTAAATAATGCACTTGCTAACAATAAGTTTAGTTAGTCCTAAGAATAATTGGTTTAAAATAGTGGAATGATGCCAAAAGGGTGAAGACATAATGCAGAGGAAGCATAATGAAAAAGAATGTGAAAAATATGAAGAAAAATAGACATATTAATGTATCGTTAAAATTTTCATTGCAGTTCGTAAAGCATGTTAAACATCAGGTTATAAATATGTAAAGTTATATAGCTTAATTTTACACAAGGGACTGGAGAATATTTTCAGATTTTAATTCCTAAACAACAGATTTTTTTTTTTTTTTTTAATGTCAGGTTTAATCCTGAATGATACCATTTAGGAATCTGTAGCAAATAAAGCAAGATATATTCAGTGATACCTACTATACCCCAGTGATTAAATGTGCTGTACGGACAAATGCATTCTGTATTCATTTATTATATCCCGTGGACAGAAGTTAATACTTCTTCTCTTTAACTTTCAACACTAAGTGCAGAATAAATTTACAGAAAGAAACCAGCTGTATATAGGGTTACATGTGAATGAAGAGAGTTACAATTCCATTTACTTTCTTATCTTGGAGGTTATAAAGGGATAAAAGTCAAAGGAAACCTCTCAACACTAGTATTATCAGACGATGAAGCTTTTTTGAGAGAGATTACAAGTGATTTATAGAAGTTGGCACCAAGTAAAATTTCAAGGAGGATTCAACATTAATCAGCTGTCTAAAAACTTTGTTGAAGTACAAAAAATATATGATTTTAACCATCCAGTCCCCCTTGCTTAGTCCATCGTTTACTCACTGTTCTATATGATTGCCACTTTGAATTAAACACCTTTTCACACCATTTGCTGTGCAGATGGCAAAGTGCTCTGCGAATGACAGAGCTGAAACCCCAGGAGCTCTGAGAAGTGCACTGGAAAGACATCACAATAAGCAGATACCTATTATCTACTCTTGACTTGGCTGTAATCTCCTCCTCCAAATCCTTGACTGTCTGCTCTTCCCTTTGGTTTTTTTCTCAGAATACACTACCTTTGCACCTTTTTTAGAGAGCTCTGGAGAGGACATCTCTGTCAATGTCTAGACCACCCTCTGTAAAGTTCAACACTTTGACAATTTGCACCTCTCACTGCCTGGCAGCCAGCAGTGGGTATCATCTTTTCTGTGTTCTCAACTGTGAACGTGTTTGGCAGTGGTGTGAGAGAAAGAGCTGCTTAAAGCAGCTGTAGAGCACATCCTGTGATGCTCCCCATGCCCCTGGGCCATCCAGATTGTGCCAATTGCTGCTCTGGAAGGTGGGCACAGGAGCAGGGACATGGCACCACCTCTCCTCCATGTGTCCTCCTGACCCTGTGGCATTCACACCTTCTCCACACCTGCACTCATTGCTTTCTCAGCTTTCACATCTTGTTCTCAGCTTAAACACCTGTCACCAGATTTTCAAATGGTCATTTCCTAGCCAAATCTCAAGAATTGCACCCTATCTACCCTGCTCGTTCTCCCTGTCAAGCATCTTTGATGGTTAACCATATTCTTCTCCATGAGATATTTTCCTCTGTGTTACATTGCTTTCCAAGTCTGAGCCCTTCCCTGCGTCTCCTCCTAGCTTTTTAGTCAATTGTTACTTAGTGCGCCCTTTAAAGGACTTTTTCTTCTTAAAATTCCTATGTGTTTTCTAGGGTTCACTCAGAACTCTTCATTCTCTATACCTTCTTAGGTTAACTTCAATCATAGATGTAGATTTAACTCTGAACTTTTTGCAGGCAATGTACTGTTTTAATTGCATATTCCAAAAGTATATCCTAATTTCTCAGCTTGTCTTTCTAATATAAATAACTAGCACTTCAGCTTTCCTTCTTTCTCCCAACCCATTTACCATCCCTCACCTCACTTCACACTTCAATGCTTACTTTGGCATCATCAGATTTTGACAAACCAAGGTTATGTTAATACTTGCAGATTTTCTGTATACTGTTTTCAACTTCAGCATTTGATAAGATGGCAGCTTGCCATCTCCTCACAACACCTTTCTCAGGTTTAAGAATAGAATAATTTTCATCCATCCTCCTTCAGAATGCTGCTTAAGGAATTTCATCCTGGCTTCCCTTTTGTCCATTTCTCTACTGGTTATGTCTTCTGCATTATATCAAACATACATTACTTGTTTTCATTCCCAGGCTTCTCCAAGTACCTCTCTATTGTCATATTTAAAAGGAAAATTTTGGCTCCTCCTTCTAAAGTTAAATTTTCTATTACCTCTTATTTTTATTGGAATAGTTGATAAACATCTGGCTTTATCATCCTTTAAATGCATTTTAGAAATCCTTCGTTTTAGAGACATCTTTAGTGAACAAGGGGCTTACAGGAAAGATGGAGACAGACATTTTAGTAGGGCCTGTAACGATAGGACAAGGGGTAATGGTTTTAAACTAAAAGAGGGTAGATTTAGACTAGATATAAGGAAGAAATTTTTTATGATGAGGGTGGTGAAACACTGGATCAGGTTGCCCAGAGAGGTGGTAGATGCTCCATCCTTGGAAGCATTCAAGGTCAGCTTGGACGGGTCTCTGAGCAACCTGATCTAGTTGAAGATGTCCCTGTTCATTCTAGGGGGATTGGACTAGATGACCTTTAAAGGTCCCTTCCAATCCAAACCATTCTATGGTTCTATAACATGAAAATTTTATACTTCTGCTGTACCAAGATCACTATCTCTCATTTTCGTGTGCTCTTCCAATTGAGTGTCTCCAGTTGTTACTTCTTATATTCTATAAGCTGTTTGAAGCTTGGATGGTATTTCCATTTTCTTTTGGATCAGTATGTTCCTGGTCCATGACAATATTCTTTCCCCTTCATGAATTACCTCTGAAAATTGATCCTTTTACTGGGCCATTGTTCCAGAGCCATAAAATGATTTTAAAATGATTTAGTTTACTCCTTAGCAATTTTTTTTTCAACAGAATACCATAATTTAATATAGATTTCTAAAAGTAATTGCAAGTCTTCTGATTTATTACGTGGGCGAGTTATTATTGTGTTATCACAAGGAACTGGAGGCACAAAAGTGAAATGCATAACAGACACTCTTATGTCTGGATTTCAGAACAGGACTGGAAGCTGATCTTGGCTTACTGGGGAATTCTCAGAGACAATTCATATAAGCAAGTGACTGCTTATGGGCATGTGACTGTTTACAGGCCCTTCATGTGGGAGTGGAGTCCTCTTCTGTATCCTACAGAAGGGAATGATCTCAAACAAAATGCTAAGGGAGGGGGAGAACTGTATGAAAAGCTAAAACTACCATGACACCTTTCTTGCTATGAGGGAAAAAAAGACCAATCAACAACACTGAAGAAAGAAAGACAAGACCTTATATAAGGATTTTAAGTAATGGAATAGACCTGAGTTCAACTAAATCTACAGATAGAAGCAGTAAGTCAAACCTGTTATTAGGGAAAAATTGTATAAACTTATGCAATTGAAAAAATGCTTGCAAAAGTATTTCCATCACATCTAGAAAAATTGACACAAAAAGACCACCTTCAAAAACACTCTTGTTTGTAAGGATTTACAGTTAATAATGCATTATACCTTTCCAAGAAATCTTTTTGACAAAAGTGGTGTGTGATATGGGCATATTGTAATTCACTCCCCTCCTCCAGTATAAACACAGATTCTGAGAAAAGGAATCATTAAAAAGTCATTTAAAATGTGGGGTTTTGGTTCATTTTTCAGATCTGAGAGAAAATTATTGACTTCATGCTGAAGCAAAAAAAGGAGAAAGAAGTGCAACTAACATTTATATTAAATACTAATATCTGTAGTAAATAGTCTGGAAAAGAAATTTAGAAATGCAACTACAGTAATTGGCAGTGACTTAATTTACAGTTACTGCAGCAAAGAGTTAGTGAAATACTTGGGAGGTTATTTTTATCAGACTCCTATGTCAGTGAGACTGGTTTCCTCTTCCTTTGTATGCCATCCATGGATCCCTGTTAGAAAGAGAGAACTGCATAAAACTATGCAAATGGTATCTACTTTCCTCATAGGAGTATCTGTGTTCTTCTCTGCTGTATTCTACCAACAGGATTCTTTTCCTAAAAAAAGTCTGAGCAGATTCAATCTGAGGTCTTCTTATGCTTAATGAAACAGTCTGCATCTTCTTTTCAGGAAGTACTGTCTCCTGGTGCCTCACGTTGTATAAGGATATAATTGTCAGAATCGGTTTTGCTGTTTGTCTGTTTTGAAGAAACTAGCAGTAGGGAAATCTGATATCTTGTTGGTTTCAAGGCTCGCTGTCAGCTTTGTTCAAGTCTATAAATTAATCTGAAGTATTATGCACCATTACTTGCTATCCTAACAGGAAGAAAACTCTCTTTTTCTGAGAGCGCACATCTGCCCATTCACACACTAGGCAAGACTGATTCGTATCACATACTTCTTTCCAAGACCAGGACATAGATGTTTTCAGACATGATCTACCAGCCAGTTACAGCTGAGGCCCAAGGACAGGCATCTTTATACTGAAACAGGGCAAGTGCCACCGAGCATGTCTTCATCCACAAAGAGAATCTAATGGGAGAGCAGATTCCCCAGGAACAGCAGCAGGCTATAGCACCCCCATGACCCACGCCTGGCACCTCGGGCCCTGGGAGACACCAGCTCTCTTCTTCTGCCTGCCAAACAGGTAAGCCTCCCCATGAGCCTCTCAGATTCTGCAACTAGAGTAGCACAGGTCAAGTAATTTATGCAGTGTGGGTATGAAATTACACAGTGGTTTTAAACTATTTATTTTAGAATGTTAGCAATAATCTGAAAAATAGTGTAAGTTTTCATGTGAGATGTGCTATTATTTTCACTGAAATAAAGCCATTTTGATGTCAACTAAGAGCAATAGTATGATTTATCTGTACCTAGATATCTGCTATAGCATGAAATTAATTATTTCCAGGAAGCATTTATTTCTCTTCACTGACTATAGAAAAGGAGCCTAGACTGATTCCAATGTAGAAGTGCAGGCAACAAATATTATACTTGGATAAATGAATCTCAGATCTGTGTGGCAGTCAGTTTTGTGTGTTTAGCTACAACTCACCTGAGACAAGCCCCTTAGTCCAGTTAACCATAACTCACAAACTGGTTTAGCAGTGCTTTACTTCTACTCATTCAGCTCAGACATTTGTGGCAGTGTCAATAAGAAGGTAAAGTACAAAGAAATGCTCCTTGCTCAGCCCAAGACTCCTAGCTGTATCAAGAGGATCTGTGCACTCTAACAGGACGCAGCCAAATCTCTTATCTGGACTCTGCACCAGACAGGAATTACTGTTCAGTCATGCCCAGCTCTGGAGTCGGAGGCCCTCCAGTATTTGTGGCCAGATATGCAGAAAATCCACCTCTTTCCTCTCTTTGGGATGAGCCAGTAAAAGGATGTAGGCATCATAGATCCTACTACATAAGACCTAGGTATCTAGCTGTGGAGTAGAAGGGTCTTACCAGTCATTTGATCATGAATGACAATAAGTTTATCAGCAATGTTTAACAGCATGAACTCAAGAGCAGAACCCCCATCTGTCAGTACCTTGTATTACTGAGGTGAAACAGATGGCAAAGCTAATGGAATTGAAATTAAACTTCTCAGCCTAGGCTTACACCTAACTGCATCCCTTTTACTGCCTTGCGATTGGCTGCAGAGGGGAAAAAGCTTGATATTCTGTAGCTGTAAAACACCTAAATATGAGGAATGGGAAGGAATGCTACTGCATTCCTCGGGCCACAGGAGAGGAGCTGTGCACCTGAGAAGATGGCTGACATCACTGATGAGTTCTCAGCTTTTAGTGAAGCATGAGCCTTTTTTTTTTTCTCTCTCTGTGTCTATGCTGAAACAGAAAATTATGTTTCTAACTCAGATAAGCCAGACTCAGCTGCAAAATGGATAGGCACTTTCACCCATTCCTACAGTCTCAGCCATACCATTTTAAAATGATTGATTTTTCATCAGAGCTCAACATTAAACTTGATCGCAGGCAACTTTAAAATAAAATAGATTTCTTTCTAAAGGGAACAAAGTTATATAAAACAAAAACAAAGCCTCTTCCTTCCATCAATGTAATGAGTTGTTTAATGTGTTTTACTCTGAAAAAGAACCTGGCATATACATTATATTTACAACTCAGAAGTCTGAACAGGTAAAATTAAGTTAATAATTCCTATCGACATGAAAACTTGTTATTTGCAAAGAGTCCTTATCTTTCTAATTCTTAGAAATTTATATAGAAGAAAAATTAATTTTTGCCATAGAGATAAATTATGTAAATTTGGAGACTGTGATATTTCTTACCTTCCAGTGGGAATTAGATATTTCTTTAAAGAAACTGAACTCAGCATTAATTTCAACTAATTAGTAAAAGCTCTGTATTGAAGTTCAATGTTTGTAAAGATCTGGGATATTTTTCCTGCAGTACAATCAGATCTTCAACATTATTAGCACCACATAAAACTTGAGCATAGTAACATAACATTTGTAACATATCATTTCTCAATTTGTAATGAATTTTGTAAGTCACAACAGAACATGAGGGGTTTTTTTTATAGGTGTGGTCTAGTGTAAGGTAGTCTTGATTGTCAGAAATGTCACTGAATCCAGTAATGATAAAATGTGTGTGATCTTTCTTGAAAATCTGTTTTATGGAAATTAGTTAATGCAAATCTGTGTTTTGTTTTGTTTTTTAATAGTGGGGTTTTTTTGCTTTTCTTCCTTGATGAGAAAGAATTGACTGTAGAATTTTACACTGGCTTGAAAGTACTAGAAATAGATGGATTTTATTACTCCTGACACTCTTTAAAGTGAGAAATTACAGTTCCTTCTTTACCATCTCTTCAACAGAGTACAGCAGCATTGGGAAAAATATCTGCAGCATGGCCTTTTTTTTAGGTTTCTGGTGGCTAATTCTTTGGTACATCATTGTATCATTCATCTGTGTCATTTTATCATTTCTGTAATTATTGGAATAGCCTCTGAAATCAAAGACTACACCCCATAAAAAACCACAAATATTTTGGTCTCATATTTCTTCATGGAAAAAGATCCAGTTTCATTTCACTGACTTTAGCTGCTTAAAAGGTAGGTTTCTTGCCTGAGTTGCTGATATTCCCTCACTGGTGAAGTCTCAAGATGCCTGTCTTCAGTGTAGAGGAAGCTTAGAAAACTAAAATGGTGTAACCTCCTCATTTTGTAATGGCTAAATTTAGGGGACAACAATCCCATCTGGAGTCATAATTCTTAAAAATCATAATATTATTATGATTTGGAGTATAATGTTTTCCTAGTGCAGCATCCAAATACACTCTGGAGACCACAGAAGGGTTCTGCAGTATAGTGGATTTAATGAAGACATATGATTTCTTAAATCTCATCAAGAATATGCAAAGGTAAGTATCCAAAATGAATAAAACATCTTTCCATATTAATGTCCTGGCCTCCTACTCTCTTCTTGGGCATTTTTTTGTTTCATTTAATTTCTGAATGAAACACAAACTATATTTCACAAAAATGGTAGAAAAATTCTGATGCGAGGTTAAAATGTTTTTTAAGGCTGCAAGTATTTTTGGGCTGAAAAGATTTTGTTTTATTTTATTTTATTTTATTTTATTGTATTGTATTTTATTTTATTTTATTTTATTTTATTTTATTTTATTTTATTTTATTTTATTTTATATTTTATATTTATTTTATTTTATTGTATTTTATTTTATTTTATTCTGTTTTAATCATCTGCTGTGATACATCGCAGAAAAAGAGGGCTTTTAATCTTTCCAGAGTAGTCATATCTCAGGATTTCTGTGTTAAAACTCATAGGGAAACCTGTTCAAAATTGCAGTGAGAGGATACCTATGGTTCTCCCTGACTCCTGGCCTGGAGGTCAAGACATGAGGAAGTTTCTGATAGCACTTACCTTAACTCACACTGAATCACAGGACAACTTTTGGCTGCCCATATTCCTTTCTCCTTAACTTCTGTAAAATCACATCCCCATCCCCCCCGATAATGTTTATCTTGAGTTTGTGTTTAAGTTTGGAGTGAGCTGTTGGTATGTTACCACCTTTTTATAACTTATCTCTACTTCTTCACATTTTTTTTTTAATCAGTGCAATCCCTCTGATGCTACAGAAAGGAAAGACTGACAGATTTTTTTTCTTCCGTCTTTCTGTCCTCACCTCAGTCTTTTCTGCATATGGAAAAGAGTAAGTTCCCTAGAGAGGCCTCTGTTCTCTCAAGCATCAGGGTGACTCTGCTGTCTCCCAGGAGTGCAACCTGATCAAGTACTAGAGCCCTGGGTTTTATGCTGGATGTGAAGTCATTGGCAAAGACCACAGCAGACTGAACTGAGTACCACCTTGGGGGAAAAAAAACCAACCAAGAACACAAAAAAATCCCCCACAAGTACAGCAGTGACTTTACATGAAAGTAAACATCAGACTTTCTGGTTGACTGTTCATGATTTAACTTAAATGGAAGAGGACTGAATTTTCACAGTATTAGCATGCTAAGAACTACCTTATTGAAAAGGAAAATAGACATCATACTTTTAACAATATAGAAAAGTATTCTTATGTTTTTATTATCTAATAACATTAAAATGTGTACCTGTCTTTGATATTTATAGTGGCCATAGGACTAAATATTTGCCATATGCCTTTCCTGGAGGCTATGGTTATTCTGATAGTTTGGGGTTTGCTGAATATTCAGGTGTTCATTGTACAGTGTCTGAACAGACACTACAAGTTCACATTGTTAAGCTCTTTGCCACACGAGGGCTAGGAACTTCCATTGAAATACAAGCTGAGATTTTGATGTAATCTCATGATCTCAAAAAACAAGTGGGACTCCAGGGTCAGGCCCTTGCTTTAATCCTGTCTTCAGCTGGAGGGTGGAAAACTGCATTGCTACAACTGAGAATTACCATTTCTATTGCTTTGCTCCTATGAAACTGTCTTAGTCAAAGTAATAAACATTATTTTGGGTGGGGTTTCTGAATTATTTCTCCTCCTCTTTAGATGAAATTTTAAACATTATCATCCTTCATTTTGTGTGCACTTCTGTCTTGTTATCCATATGTACAGAGAAAATGCACAGCAACATATCCTGTGTAGTAAGTACAAAGAAAGTTCTAAACGGTGTAGTGCAATAATTGAGCAGAGGACAAAAGAGCCATCCTGAATCCTATTAACAATAATACAGTTTATGCTATACAGAAATACCAGCACCAAACACACACAACTGTAATATCTGAGCATTTGTTAGAGCAGATTAATTGAGAAAACACATATTTGATTCTGTGTATTGTTACTTAATGTTTTAACATCTTTCCCATAAAGAATCATCCATTCATTGGAAATATATGGTTCATACCCCACTTCTCGTGTATGCAGATAAGAAGGAGGTACTGCAAAGATGAATTCCAATGGATAAATCATCTCAGCATATCAAAAAAAAAAAACAAAACAAAACCCTATCATTGCCTTTTTTTCCCCCCACAGCATTCAGACAGAACACCATTAGCAAGAATGAATTCAAACATTATTTCATGATGGCATTATTTCATACTAGATCTGGGGTTGCTGTACCAATGAAGTTCTCCAATGAGTGATGTAAATGGAAGCTGAGTCCTCTGTTTATCCCCAGGGGTCTAATTCCCATTTTATAAGAGAACTTATGGCAAGATATTGTTCCAAGGGACATGGTAACACAAGATAATGTGATTTATGCTCCGTATCTATCATACTGGCAGACCTTGGACAGATGTCACTGTTTATTAAAACCACAGAGTAAACCAGAGCAGAACATTTTAGTCTGATAAGGGTATTTATACTTTATTTCAAGAGAGATACCATGTACCAGTCTCTAACACAGCTTAGCATGGAGACAGAAGAACAAAGACTGAGAATCACTGCTACTTCAGAGACATCTCAGAAGAACTTGTGTCATATAAAATATTCCAAGTGCTAGGACTAAGAGGAACATAGATAGCAAGATAGACCTTAGAATCTTCCTACACGACAGAAATATAGGAGCATCCACTAGCTCTCCATACACCCTGTATATGTGTCCCTCCCTGGATGTCATCTGGTGTCTCACATCTGCTGACTGGCTTGGCTCTCTCTTGCCTACCAGGAACCTAGAAAAAGCTTCCGTGGTTTGAGCCGAGAAGGCAACTGAGCACCGCGCAGCTGCTCACTCATGCCCTCCCCCTCAGGGAGGGGGAGGAGAAAATACAACAAAAGGCTTGGGAATGAGACAAAAACAGGGAGGGAAGATTCAGCAATTATGGTCACGGGCAAAAGACAGACTCGACTGGGGAAGAAAAAGACCATCAATTTCATTTGACCACTACCACCACTTAATTTACCAAACAGAATAGTACAGTGAAAAATACATCTTAAAAACACCTTCCCCTCACCCCTCCCTTCTTCCTGGGCTCAGCTTTGCTCCTGATTTCTCTATCTCCTGCTCCCCTGTGGTGCAGAGGGGCAAGGTATGGGGGTTGTGGTCAGTTCATCACCCGTTGTTTCTACCACTCCTTTCTTATCAAGGGGAGGACTCCATACTCTTCCCTTACTCCAGTGTGGGGCCCCTCTCATGGGAGACAGTCCTCCACAAAGTTCTTCGATGTGAGTCCTTCCCATGGGCTGCAGCTCTTCCTGAACTTCTCCAGCATGGGTCCTTCCCATGGGCTGCAGTCTTCCCATCAACAGACTGTTCTAGCACAGGCTTCCTCAAAGTCCCGGCCTTTTTCAGGTGCAGCCACCAGCTCTGGCATGGGGTCCTCCACAGACTGCAGGTGGGCATCTGATCCACCTGTGACCTCCAGGGGCTGCAGGGGGACAGCCTGCCCTCTCACCATGGGGTACAGGGGGGGTCTCTGCTCCTGTGCACAGCCCCCCCCCCCCAATTCCTTCTCCTTTTTTCCACTGACCTTGGTGTTTGCATATGTGTCTCCCTCACAACTCCCACTTCTCCTCCCAGGTTCCCCTTCTTAAATATGCTATTGCAGAGGTGCAGCCACCATCACTAACTGACTCGGCCTTTGCCAGAGGCAGGTCTAACGTGGAGCCAGGGGAGCTTTGAGAAGCTTCTCACAGGGGTCACCGCTGTAGCCCCCTCCCCTGCTACCAAAACCCGACCACACACACAAAGCCAACCCAGATCTAAAGCTGCTTTAATTCTTAAACAGATTTCTTGAAGGAAAAATACAAAATTCATCCAAGAATGTTGGCTCCCTTCATTTCCCTCTCACTATCTGTCTAATAACTTTTTTGCATACAGTAATATTCTGTTGTTACAAGGAACTTGGCTTAGAAACTTTCCAGGGATAGATAATAGTCAAGAAGCTGTAAAAATTCCAACACTTTATTTTGACACTCCTGAGGAGACTTTAGTATGTTCTCTTCATTGAATAAAACCTGAAATGATCAATTAAAATGAAAAAAGTTTCCATGTCTGATATGTAGGGGGGGGTATTTTTTTTCAGACACTGAAACTTGTTATATGTATTTGAAGAAAGAAATTTGACTTTAATATATGATCTATATTTTAAAATTTATGTAAGCATGACATCCTTGTTTCTAAATTGGAGACATGGATTTGACAGATGGACCACCTGGTGGATAAGGGGTTGGCTGGATGGTCACACTTGAAGAGTTGAAGTCAATGGCTAGACGTCCAAGTGGTGAGCAGTGACGAGTGGCATTCCTCAGGGGTTGGTATTGAGACCAGTGCTGTTTAACATCTTTGTCAGTGACACAGACAGTGGGATTAAGTGCACCTTCAGCAAGTTTGCCAATGACACCACGCTGTATGGTGCTGTCAGCACACTGGAGGGAAGGGATGTCATCCAGAGGGACCTTGACAGGCTTGAGAGGTGGGGCTGTACAAAACTCATGAAGTTCAACAAGGCCAAGTGCAAGGTCCTGAACATGGGTAGAGGCAATCCCATACACAAATACAGGCTGGGCAATGAGTGGATTGAGAGCAGCCCTGCAGAGAAGGACTTGGGGGTGTTGGTGGATGGAAAACTGACTATGAGCCAGCAATGTTCTCTCGCAGCCCAGCAAGCCAACCGTATCCTGGGCTGCATCAAGAGAAGTGTGGCCAGCAGGTTGAGGGAGGTGATTCTCACCCTTTACTCCACTCTCGTGAGACCCCACCTGGAGTACAGTGTCCAGCTTTGGGACCCCAACATAAGAAAGACATGGACCTGCTTGAGAGAGTCTAGAGGAGGGACACAAAGATGATCAGGGGGCTGGAGCACCTCCCCTATGATGGACAGGCTGAGAGAGTTGGGGTTGTTCAGCCTGGAGAAGAGAAGGCTCTGGGGAGACCTTATAGTGGCCTTCCAGTGCTTAATGGGGGCCTACAGGAAAGATGGGGAGGGACTCCTTATGAGGGAGTGTGGGGATAGGATGAGGGCTAATGGTTTTAAACTGAAAGAGTGTAGATTTAGATTAGATATAAGGAAGAAGTTCTTTACTGTGAGGGTGATGAGACACTGGAACAGGTTGATCCAGTGGATGCCCCCTCCCTGGCAGTGTTCAAGGCCAGGTTGGACAGGACTTTGAGCAACCTGGTCTAGTGGAAGGTGTCCCTGCCCATGGCAGGGGGGGCGGAACTAGATTAAGATCCCTTCCAATCTATTCTATTCTATTCTATTCTATTTTATTCTATTCTATTCTATTCTATTCTATTCTATTCTATTCTATTCTATTCTATTCTATTCTATTCTATGCTATGCTATGCTATGCTATGCTATGCTATTCTATTCTATGCTATTCTATGCTATTCTATTCTATGCTATTCTATTCTATTCTTTGCAGTAATTGCACAGTGGAGTTACAGGTGTAAGAATAGTGTGAGCTCAATCCTAAAGCTTGACAAGATTTTTTTTCCCCTCCTTTACTAGGATATCAGTTAGGTAGACTTGTTTCTGTATGCGTATCTGACAAATATTTTAATGTTCTGTGGAACTGCTGCTTCCATTTTTTACTTAACGTTAGGTCTTTTCTTCAAAAGATATCTTCCTTTCTGATCTGCAGTGCTACCTCTTTGATAGTATTATTCCACAGAGGTATCCAGATTCCTAGGAGTTTATTCTACTAATTTTGTGAATGGTTCTGCATTTCCCTAAAAAGGAACAGGCCCCACCCCCCACCCCCACCCCCCCCAAAAAAAAAAAAAAAATCCAAGAAACCGAAAGAACTCAACAAATATTTTCCACTATTTCTGAGTTTTACTGAGGTGAAACATGGAAAATTTTTCAAAAGGGTTTGGGAATCAAAATTTTAACATTGGATAAGAGAAAACAATCTTAGTAATGTAAAGTATCATTTTTGCAAATGGGTAAGATATTTCATTGCTATATAAATCCTCTTATTCAAAGCATTGCACCTTTCAACTCTTATAATTAAAATCCTCTTGAATTTCAGAAGTGTGTAGTGCTGAAAATCTCATTGACTTCCTCACCAGTAAGAAGAGTATTGGTGCTTGTGAAAAACTGGGGTTCCCTTTTTCAAAAGGTCATTCTTTAGTACCGATCTTTGAAAGCAGTGTGGTTTTCCTGACTTAAAAAAAAAAAATCAAAAATTTTTTGCAGTGATAGTCTGATATATAAAGAGCACATATATGTTTTTGAACTCTACTTTTTCATACCTGCCTTGCAATTTAAGTATACTTTATTATTCTAGGGAAAACTCAGAGGAGGATGAAAAAGCTATCACAAAACTAAGTAGTTCCTTGAATGTGCATTCTGATATTGCTATGAATCCTGAACTAAACATATTTGTTTCTTTTAACTACTGCTATTTAGTGGGAAGGAGGGCATCATATATTTATTTTAACAACTGTCTAAAAGTCAGATCAAGCAAACTTGACTGCCTCGGTACACATACATAAACAACTGGAAACAATCCACTTGGAGGAGGAAAACAGAAATGAAAAAGAAAAAAGACTGTAATGGTCTTACATTGAGTTAACAATTCTATGCAGCTTATAGATCTGAGCTACCTTTCTGGAAACAGGGTAAGTCCTAAGGCTTGAATTTTACAGTTGGGTGGGGTTTCTTCCAGTCTTAGATAATCTTATTTCATCTCCCGATGTTGTTTGGCTGGTTTTGTATTCAATAAAGCTAATGTTTTTTGATAAAATTCATGATGGGTCAGAAAATGAAAAAAAGGCTTTGGGGCTGGAATGTTTCATATGTCAGAAAGAGCACAATCCATTTCCAGAGCAAGTTCTTTACTTCATGTTTCATGGAAGATGTACTTGCTTTTTTTTTTTTTTTTTTATTCTATGCTTTGCAAAATACAAAATAGTTACAGTTAAGTCCTTCCCTGTATAGTTTCTAGCTACATATGAGGGATAAATCTGCCCATAGCTATGAAAAAAGGGAAGAGGGGAGTACAGTACAAAATAATTAAAAGGGTTAATTTATCTCTTATCAGGATTTGAAAGTAGAAATGCCAGATGCTGCTGTTAATGACTAGTCTTAGCTTTTGTATCTGTCCATTAGCTCCATGAAGATATGAGTAACTCATGACCTATTTTAGTAGAAAATTGAGGTTAAAGGCCTTATTTCTCCTCTCAATCCCCCTCCCACAAAGTTAAACTTATCTTGTCTTGCTAATGCCTTGCTATTGGAGTTCCTTATGCTCTATTCATCACTTCGGAGCCTAGCTCAAGGCAATAACTGGTGTTCAGTAAGCAAGGTGGTAGAGAAGCATCTGTTATTGCAGTCTGCTGTCCTGATAAACAGAACACATGGTTGCTTTACTTATCTAAAGGGGGACCTGGGTTACTTGAAACATATATTTTTCCTTCTCTCTGATGATGATTCAATCATTCAGGAAATTTTGCCAAGGAACTGACTTATCGAAATACAGAAAGTTGCTAACACAAGCTGGGAGTCAGCCAACTGGTTGACACCCAGCTATGACAAAAAGTAAAAGCAACATGTAATTCAAATACCAGAAAAGGGCAGAGAAATTTGTTCTATCAGTGCTGGTTGTTCTTCAAGGAGCACTTGTCATCAAAGTTTTCATCTTCTTGTCGTGAGCAATCTTAATCTTGAACATCAGTACAGTTAGAAAGTTAAAGTTTATGATGGTTTTCAGACATGTCAGTCTCTTAAAAAATGCTACAGGCCACTAAATATTCATGTAACTAGAGAACTGAATGATTAATGGAAATGCTTAAGAGTAAGAAAAAAGTAGTGCTCATTTGTGATATCCTCTATTATTACCACAGTGGAAAAAGAACTCTAGAAAGATCCAAATCCAAGTAGAATTAAATATTCAAATGAGGTTGAGGAAACTGGACATGGTTCTTCAGTTAGCTATCTATTCACAGTTAAAAATTTATACCTAGAAACATTTTTACAATCTTTTAACATTAAAACTAAATTTTACTTTTTCATTCTGACCTATTAATAAAATGTCAATAGCACTGACAGATGGCAAGATGGTAAGTGGCAGAACTCAGTAGGTATAGTTTTCACTAGGTAGATGGTCTCACTAAGAAGAAATTCACCTCCAGCATTGTTTGAAACTATGTGCCCACTGTGGAACCATGTGGAACTGTGATTTCTGAGGTGCAGGGTTTGGACATTTTACTGGATCCTGGGCCACAGGGTTTATACACAAACTGTGGAACCACAGAGTGTGTCCTGCCTGACTCCATGTCAGGGCAATGTCTGGATGTGCCCCAAACGTATGTCTCCTCCCTTCCATGACTGAGTTCCCATCAAAAGGCAGCCTAGAGGCACAGGCTAGTAGGAAGCTGGACTTGCTCTGGACAGGTCTAGAAGAGTCCATCAGCATACCAGGGCACCCATATGACCTACAAGCTAGATACAGTATAAAAGTCTACCTTCATGTGATCAAGAAGCATTGCACTTAACAGATATCAAGGCTATTAACAAAGCAAGGAAGCCATATTCTATACAGCAGGCTACTCCTCTCCTTTCTAATTTGGAATTAATACGAGCAAGCTGGATGGCTGTTCTAAATTATATTGTCAGGGCTGCCTGAACCAAAGTATACATTACCGTTCTTCCTAGTCTTTCTCCTAACTCAGGTGTTATACTTGTATCAGCACTGTTGAACTATCTATAATTTCCCAAAATACTTCATTTGCAAATGGAACTATGACTTGCAACTTGGAGATAGCTCATGGCTACTATTCTCTGTTTATGTGAGACTGGAGAAGCAGAATCCCCAAGTGTATTTTCCACCCCACAAGCAAAGCACAGATTGCTTGTCCAAATATAACAGTGACAACCAAAGTAGTCACATGAAACCAACTCAGCTGGTTGTGTTCTCACACGCTTATTCCAAAGTGTATAGAAGTGCAGATACAGTGAGGCACAGAACATTTGGGATTACAACAAAATGGTGTTAGATTGAAAGCAAAAAAGTAGTAAAGACAGGAAAGTGAGAAAGCTGGATAACTTTTTGATTGATATGGGGGTTTTTTTTGTTAAGGGCCAGGTCTATATTTGTTTCCACGCTTATAAAATTCTTAGAGTTGAGTACAACTTTTTTTAACCAAAATAGTGCAATTAGTACAGATAGTGGAGTGGATGCTGCTGTATTACCGTAACAGTTCTTCTACCACAATAGTCAAACGTGAATAAGCTATTCCAGTAGAAATGTTTTTATACCAGTTCACCTATATCCACTCCAGAGCTTGTACCTTTTTTAACCTTACCAAGTTCAACCTGATATAAAGTGGTGCAAACATCACATGTAAACAAACCTCTTAAATTCCGTAGGTGAAATTGTAATTCACGAACTTCAGTCTGACCAGGAATACCCACCTGTGCTGTTTTCCCATTCATCAGGTAGGATTAACAGTGTTTACTTACCTCATAACAGTGTAGGGAAGATCAATTTTTGTCTGTATGTTTTCAATCTTTTGAGGATGAAAAATGCTACAGATATAACCACCTCAAAAGAAGCTGTAATGACCTACAGAATAAGGTACTGCTTAGCTATGTGATGCTTTCCACTGGAACTGGCCGGTCACAGGCATTAATCCCTTCCTGAAATCTAGAAAGTGAATACTTTGCAGAGTTTAGAGGATTTTTAGGTCTGAGCAAAAGCAACTGCAATGTTACTCAGTGTGCTGTGGGTGAAACAAATACTTATAAAATCATTAATTGTGTTTCTTCCAAGGTACAGCGGTAATTTTGTGAAAAGACAAGTTGCACTGTTGTGATCTCTCCCAAAGGAACTACAGAGGCTGCCCCATGTTATACATTTGTTACTGCACATTGGGCAGGACTATGTCTTCCCACTGAGAAGCAATGAACGCTTCCCTTGTGACTTACAGCAATGATTATTAAGAGCACAAATGTCACTGTTGAGAAATCTGATCCCCTATGTCAGTATACAACCTTGGGCAAATTTTTATTTTTTATCACTGCAGTTGACATATCTTTATTTTCCGTTTATCAGGATTTGCCTGTCACATGTATGTTTTCAAATATTTTTACATGACTTAGAAGTAAGGATCCTATTGATACATCATGGGTTTTATACAGCAGTGCCACTAAAATAACTTAGGAATTATACTCCAAATCATCAGTTTCATTTTCCCAGAAGTTTTACAATAAACAGGCCTAAGAACAAAAATTGCATATGCTCCAGATCTAGCCTTGCAAATGCCATTATATATGAACACCCTTCATGTCAATAATAAAGTACAAAGGATGCAGGTAGAAAACCAGCAAATTAGCAACCTGTGTCAGAAGAAAAACAAAGGGTTTACAATTGTAATTCTTAATTTTCTTCTTATTTTTGAAAAGTGAAGGGAGAAGCAAAGGTGAAAGGATGTGAGTTTTCCTACGAAACTACAATAGATCACCAAAGCAACTCTTACATAAAGGGAAAAAATGTTGCTAAAGAACAGTCTACAGAAGGAGAAGTTGTGACTTCAAGAGTCTATTGCTACTTGGATACTGCTCCCTTTGAAAGGAAAAACATTGTTTCAAATTATTATTATTTTATTGTCTTACTAAATGTGTGAAAAAATATACAGATATTTTTCTCAACATGCTTATAATAACAATCCCGTGCAGGACTAATTTCCTTCTAGTTTTCATTTAAAACTTCTTTTATTAGTTAAGCTCTGCTGCCATTACTTTCTTAGGGATTTATTCACTATTCTTAGTGTACACAATTTCTATTAATGTCAATTAATAAACACTGATTTAAAAAAAAAATATTTTTTTCTAATTTTCATTTTTCACAGAAATTATTTTCATGGAGTATTTGGTACTTTTACAAAGACAGAAATAAATTTCTGTTAAAACTATGTCAACACCAGAATTTTCCTTTTTCTTCCCATATTAAGTATATAAAACCTATTAAAAATGGAAATGGACAAAAATCAATGAGGTTGGATTGACCATGACTTTCCCTGGCATCAGCTGATATATGAATTGTGTCTATTAGAT
The DNA here is from genome assembly GCF_031877795.1 of Strix aluco. Classification (NCBI taxonomy): domain Eukaryota; kingdom Metazoa; phylum Chordata; class Aves; order Strigiformes; family Strigidae; genus Strix; species Strix aluco. The sequence continues at coordinate 89,872,240 of NC_133931.1, read as the reverse complement.
CTGAAGATATAATGAAACATGTAATATTCATAGTTTTGGCATGTTCTTAAAGAAGCAAGACCAAAGTCCTAGTGAAATTTGAATTCCCTTGAATTCTGAGGCAAAATTCAACCAAGACAGGCCTGGATTTCAGCACGCTTCTTTGGAAGCTTACATGAAAAAAGGACTGTCCTGATTTGAACTCAGCCAGTGGCCAATCACCACACAGCCAGTCGCTTACTCCCCCGCCCCACTGTGAGAGACTGAAAAGTCCTATGACTGTCTCAAAGCTTGCTTGTGTCTGTGCAAACCTCCAAGACAAACTGCTGCGGCCTGTGAATTGGTCTGGAGAGTGTCTCCCAGGGAAGCGGGAGTGTATTGAAGGATGCACCCCCCCACTTCTTTGTGGTTGCATTGTCCGGACTCTTTAGACAAGCCTCAAAGGGGCAGAGGGGTACTGAGCTGGCCCCATCCTGTAGCCATTTGTGGCTCTATTGTGTAGGCCAAACTCCATGCTCAAACGTTGCTGCCCTGAAGCCAGACGCAACAAAGCCTGTGGGACCAGAGAAAAAAAAAAAACTAAAGGTGAGCAGATATGCTAATCAGCGCATACGATGAACTTAAAAAGGCAGCAGAAAATTTTGCTCAGTGTGCATCCACCATCGAAGCCAGATCCGTGTGCACCCACCACCGAAGAACTGAAGACTGAGGACCAACAGGACACCGCTGGATCCATGGTGGTGACTATTCACAGAATCACAGAATCACAGAATTCTTGCAGCCCTATCCCACATCCTTGCTTTATTTCTGTCTTTTCCTTCCATTCTGTCCTATCGCTACCCCTCTTCACTTTTTTAATAATAAAAACCTGTTTTGGGTATATGGCATTTGACCTTGTTTGTGTCTTAATCCCACTCTTGGGATCATATCAAAACCTCCCCCAACATTGGATCGGGACACCCACCCCCCAGTGAAATAGGGGAGAGACACAAAAAAAATAATTTGTAAGTTGGAAAAAAAAAAATCAGTTTAGTAATAGTAACAAAACAACAGTAACAGTAGTTAGTCCAAACGGGTAATACACAATGCGTTTGCTCACCACCCAGCGACCGGTACACAGTCTGCCCCCAGCAGTGATCCCGACCCCACCAAAGATCCTGCTGCACCAAATGGAAAATGGAAATGAGAGAGCACAGCGCCTCCTTTATATACTGAGCATGGCGTCACATGATATGGAATACTCCAATGACCAATCCGGGCCCGGCCCTCTAGCTGTGCTCCTTCTCAGCCCAAGGAAAGTTAACTCTATCCTGGCTGAAACCAGGACAAGGATGCATTCTGCTTACATGTGATACCACTCCAAATGAAAATCTGAGTCCAACAAAAAAGACATCTAGAAACTGACAAAATGTCCAGCTCTGGTATCTGATATTCAATAGCTTTATAGACAGATTTAATTGCTGATTCCACTTAGTTCTGCAAAACTAGCCTGTGTTTGGACTCATCTGAGCAGTAGAGAGCAGGTGTTGCTTGTACAAAGAACTTCCTCTAGTGCTCTTCTGTATGCGCGGTTAAACATATTTATAAATAAGTGCACTGAAATGTAATAAAAATTTCAGATGCTTCTAACAGTTTCACCTTCATATTACTACACAGTTTTAATTTTCTCATATCTCTGAAATAAAAAAGATTGTAAGACATTCAGATTTTATCAGATTTTTTTTTTATGTTCTAACCTCTTACACTATATATATTTTTCATATATCTATATTTCATGTAGATAATAAAAATGTATTTCATAACACAGATGTTTTATTTTATGCTGCGTCCAGTAGGGGAACAAGTTAAAGATCATGTGCAACTTAATTTTTAGTGTATGCCTTAGGTTTTATTTTTCACCTTTAGGTGTCATAAAAGACCACTGATATTTATTTTTTTTTCTGAAAGAACTTACTATGGTCTTTTAAACAAATGGAAACAATACTATATTCTGAATATATATATATATATATATCTTACAATACTTTACTGACATGTGTATGTATTCACCTTAAAATATCACATATGACTGGACATATATGCACATATATTCTGGACATGTCTTGAATGTTTCTCCCTCACACAAATTCAAAACAGTGAGGGACAAATTTTTAAATTTAGGAAATAATCATTGGACTTCATTTGCAGGATCTCCACACACTTGCAATTGCTAATAAAAGGTGGAAATCATGTGGGCAGATGACTTCAGAGATATAACTATAGAAATGGCTGAAGAAGGACATGCTTAAAACTGGAAAGAAAGCTATCTTCAGAGATAACTATAGAACTTAGAAACTCCTCATTATAGGCTAAACACTTATGTCTCTCACTTTTAATTTTACTGCTGTTCCTCTATAATGTTCCCCAGACAGCCAGATTCCTTTCAACTACATAAGATTTTAAACAGCTAAAAGAGGGAAAGCAGAGAAAGAAAAATAATTTATGTTTTCAAGATTTAAATGCAGTATTTTAGCTCCAAACTTAAATTAGTTATAGTTTTCCTTCTGCACAATTATTTTAAAAATAACAAAATCAACCACAAAAAAACCCCACCACCAAACCTTTAGTCGTGCCCAGCTGAGGACATTAACTTTCAGAACCTTTTTAAAGCTGTTCTGCTGGCTTCATAGAAAAGTGCATGGCATGCACTGCATAGTCCTGGTCTAATCAAAAATAATTTAATTAAAAAATTGCTGCATAGGTGTTTTTTTCCACTAGACTACACACAGCATTTTAAGTTATCTTTCACTTTTTCCCTTTGGACTTTAACACTTACAAATGGAGTTTCATGCTTCATGAAACAAAGACTCCCAGGCTGCTTAGGCAACCACAAGCAAGAGGACAGGAGGATGCCAATCTGAAATCCCAGGCAAAACCACATCAGGCTGGGAGTCTGCTCACTATACCACCAGTCCCTACCCAACTGGGGAGAGGAATAGTAACTTTTATGATTTCACTGTTAGATTCTTTACAGTTATTCAAGTCACTGGCTCTGTACATCAGACCCAGCTCCTGGAGTCATGATACTATAGAAAAGATTGGTTCTTTCACACTCTTTTCAGGTATCCTATTACTTTTACAACAAGTTTTGCTATTTGGTGTGTTGGGCAAAACAGTACTCATCCTGGCTGCATAGTCCCATCCCCAATGACTAAAAGTTTAGCCCAGAGATGACTCTCTTTGAGAGGATAACAAAAAGAACTCCTGAGAATAACATGAATGAAAAAAATTATTTCTGCCCCACTGAGCACACCATTGCAGACCCTGAGGGCAGTGCACAATCCCTATGTTGACTCACTGAAAAGCAAGTGAATTCATATTGTATTGACCAAATGAACCTCTAGTCTCCCAACATGCATATAACACATGCTTGTCCCCCTCTTATTCAATCCAGTTCACGGCATCATTTTTTCCTGGAATGAATATTGAGTAGCAACTTGACTTGCATGTTTTGTTTCCTATTAAACTAAAATTAAAAAAAATTCCTCTGAACTTATTCAGATAGAGGAAAAATACAACTTTCTCACTCAGCAACAAAAAGTCTTGAATTAGTATTATTCTTTAAATATGCACTCTGTTCTATAGTCAAGCACAGCCTGTATTACTGAATTGCTTGATATGGCTTTACATTAGTGACGCTATTGAGATAGTTGAACCCTTGCACTTCTAAGCTCATGAGGGACCACCCTGGAGCAAAGCTAACTGGATAAATCAGAAATTACTTCAAGACAAGGAGTAATTAAATTCACAGTGCTGGATAATGTAAGAGAAAGAACTGAGCAATTATGCAGCCAGAGCAAAAATAATTGTTCACAGAGATGAAGAGCACAGAAAAGAATTCACCTGAAGGTACACAAAAAACATTAAGATACCCAGAATATATAGATGTATGTTTGGTATAACATGGAGGTGTTGTATACATTGCTGTGAAGGATTTTTTGTGAACTATATACTATGGGTGTACTGTGGGTTGCTCATTTTACAAAAAGTCTGTCAATGAGTTGTCTCGACAGTGTTAGTTCTTATCTGAGGACTGGCCTAATGCCTGGTCTCTGGAAAACAGTTCATAGCTTAGCAATGCTGAGGATAAAACATGAATTGGGCACTGTTTCTCCACAGTATTTCTCCTGGCTGCACCCTATCAGCATAACCATAATCATGTAACTATTATCTCTCATAAGGGAAGATACTTGATATTTTTATTTATAGAGATAGCAGTGTGACAGGAATCAGACTAAACTCTTTTTCATAGTGACACCTTATGTCGATCTTCCTGTAGGAGTTATTTCTGCTCTTAGAGGTCTCACACTGTTGAATTCATATGATTGAAATCGCTCTCTCCACAAAAGTCTCATAACCCTCTGTATCAATAGTATTTCCTACCCTTCTGCCACAGTTTTATGGGTGGCTTAAACAAACCTGTGGACAGCTTCCCCACGACCCTGTATCCTCTTCTGTGTGGACACCTGAGAGCACCATGCCAATAGTGGTCACAGTGTCTGGACTATGTGGCCCAGAGGCCCAATGGCACAGGACTTACAGCAGGACTAACCTCAGGTAACATAATTGAGCCCATCCATAACTGTCACATTTGGGCACATCACTGGTGATAAAGTTTAAAACATTTTGTTAAGGAAATAAATGATTTAATCAATCATTTGATTGTCAATCACCGTGTCTATAACAGTGCAGTGCAAACCATGGGTATTAGGATTTTCATCTACTTCATTTCTGAGAAAACAGGGATTCTTTCCTGTTCCCAGCACCAAAAAAAACCCCAATTAATCAGGCTTTCACAAACCACAGGGCAAATCTTGCATTAAACGTGACAGATTTTCCGTCTGTCTTCAGTGGTAGAGATTTCTGGAGATTTCAGTAGGAGTCTGCAGCACACATCAGAACATACATATCTGCTTGTTTGGATTCCCACAGCCTTGCTTAATTCCCATGGAGTGACTAGAAACATTCTGGTTGACTTAAATAGCTTTTTGATCCATACCAGTCTCCTTTGGAGCAGCCAAATTCTGTTGAATGAGTCCTATCCCCCTAAGAGTTATCACTGCATGCAACTATTTCCTTGCTTCAGGAAACATTTTTTCCCTGCCAACACCATTAACTTTTTAAAATTGTACTAAGAGCTCTTTTGCTAATCATAAACTTAAATTTTAAAATCTCTCTACGGCCATGCAATTCCAAATAGATTTTGATTAAAATTATAAGAGACACTTTGTACAAGAAGATCCATTAAAGAAATACTACACATTTACAAATTCCTCTGTATCTTCTAGTTAACATTTTTCTCCTTGAAGTTGTTTTGTTTTTCCCCTGCCTTTTGTAGCGATTGACTTTACCTACATATTCCTGTCAAACAGAACAAAATTTTAGATTACTAAGAGTAGTGACCATCTGCCTACTGCTTCCAAGTGCAAATGCAAGAGAGTCTGTACACTGTGCTGTGCCTGTGAAATGAAAATCTACTTTATAAAAATTGGACCTTTTCTATTTTAAAGAAGAACTCAAAGAAATCTATTAACATCACTTGGCTGTTACAAAGCATTACAATCAAGAAATAGAGAGGCAAGAAAATTAGTTCCTAGACTGAACACGGATCAACCTTTGTGCTTAGTTTAGTTTGCTTTCTCTGAAAAGAAGTCTGCCACATTTTGGGGCATTTCACAGTCTTTCATGATATGGAAAGTGACTGATAATTTTATTCTATCAGATGCTAGCAAAAGAAACAGTTCTAAAGTATTATCATTAATGTTGTAATCCTTAAACCAATCCTTCACTTTTCAAACATTAAAATAATCATATTCAATAATGTGTTAATATTTTAGTATTAGAAATTTTATCTATTCAGGATTATCTCCCCTTCTAACAGCAGATTTTATAAGTCTATTCCAGTCTTTCTCTTCCTGAGGTCTTTGACACTAGAATCCTTTAAATAACAAGATTAATACTTTTTAATTAAAAACCTGCAGGAGATTACAGCATCCCATAATTGTTGATGATCGACTCTGTTAAGGCCAAGGTGATGTCGCAATTGTGTCATATTGGATGATATTGCTGGTTTTCATGCAGAATATTGCATCTCCTCCAAAGATGGACCTTTCATATAATGAAAACATGAACTTTGTTACCAGTTCAATTATAGTAATTTTATTTTTTTTTTCTTTTGTAAATTCTCTGTGATCTTGTAGTTTACTGCAAGTAGACTGATTTATTTTTTAAACACTTCTTCCTCTGAGGCAAACATGGTTAAATTGTGTCATCTAGTACTTGTTCATAACTGCATTGCAGTTGGAACTGCAAGGCCATGTTGACAAAATAGTTGTAAATGGGAGGGGAGGAGTTTTTCACTCCTGCAAGCATGCAGATGCACTTGATGTTCCACACACAGAGAAAACATCAGCTTCCACTCAAGGAAAAGAATCCTTTAATGAATTCTCTAGCAGATCCAGATACCCAGCCACATCCAGACTAAAGGCTTAAATGCTAATCCTTAATATTCAGTGAAGTTTCCCATGTAGAAAAGTCATTTATGAAATTTTATACATTTCTATTTAGACTGTTTGAAATTAACATTTCATTTTGAAATAATATTTTTAAAATGTAAGACAATTCTTTTAAATTGCAAGTGAAAAAATCCCTCTATTTTGTATTTTTAGAGTTTCGTTTTACACTTTACCTTCTTTTTCATCATTTGACTGGGGAAAAAAAGAAAAATAATGGTGAAAAAAATAGCTTTGTCATACAATCTTTTAATATTTTTTTAAAAAACTGTTTTCTGGGTTATTCTAGCTAGAAGCCAAAAAGTAGCTCTTTAATGTTTTTCTCTTTGCCTTGCTCCCTTCAATTCTCTTGATTGATTACAACTGACTTTTCCAAAAAAATTAAAGCAGCTGGGTGATATCCGTAGTGTGTATAGTCGTAACATGGCCTGGAAATCCTATGACAATATTTTAAAATGGGAAAGAACAGGAAACATGACAATGCTCAGTACTCATTGCCATTCCTGGGCAGAATATCTTCCTGAAAGCTAAAGTATGTGTGGCAAATAGTAGCTGGTAGGAATTATTGTAAGCTTCTTTGAAGTCATCTGTAGCCAAGCATATGACTATGATCTTCTGCTAAATTATACTTATGTGTACAGAACTATATATAAAAATACTATTGTTATGAATACACAAGGCAGCTGTAGAAGTAGTGTTATCTTGTACGTAGAAGAATATAATGGACACTTTATGAAAATTTGGTCCACCAATTGAGAAAGCTTAAGCTTAGGCACTGTTTTCACCTCACAATTGTAAAAAAGTGTCATGTTAAATACCAGGTTTTATTTATGTTACAAAATGTTAGTCAAGAATAAGGCAAGGCAAACAATAGCTGGTTTTAGAGCTGTGTGATGTTCTTCCACACATAAAATTGTTGCTTATTTGCATATATATTGTATAATGTAGAGCACAGTTGCTTCTAGTGAATCTCAGATGTGTGTCTCAGTATGCCAAAGTATGATGAGCCATGTTTTCAGAATAAAATGCATAATTACAAACAATTGCAACCTGTGGTATACAGATCAATGCATCGCAGTTGAGCTACATCCTGCACCCACTGGAAAATATGTATCAGTGCCCTGTGCCCTTCCAGAGCATAGAAGAGAAAGCCAAAACCCTGAAGTCCATTAGCAATACAAATTCAATATATTTTCCCTAATTACTTTTTAATTTCCATCTCATTTATGTATAGTAGCTGCAAAAGGAAAAAAGAGTTCTATTCCTTATTCTGCCACTGTCTTGCTTATTTGACCTTAGTCATATTACAATTTCTCTGTTCCTTAATTGATTCCTCTGCATCATATGCATAATTAAAACTACTTGCCATTTAGGTGTTAAGTGGACTTGAGCTTAACTTTTACACTCTGTGAGAATTTTTTTTAAAGAAGAAGCTCAAATTAATATTATTTTTAAGATTTCATATTGTTACTTTACAGTTCTGGACTCATAATTAAATCACTGGATTATGTAGTTGTATCCACTAGCTACAAATTGCTTTAAAATTTTCAATTCTAATGTAAGTTAGCTTAAACTTTATTTTTAATACAAGAAATATTTTCTCCTTTTGTTCAGCCAATGAAAAGAAGGACCCCACAGTCTGAAGAAGAATTTCTTTTCTTTCTTTCTTAATATTACACTATAGGACCTTGCCCTAACTATTGAAAAAAGAGCCTCATTCAGAAGTTTTATATAAGATCAGAATATAGATCAAAGTGTACAGAATTTTCCTGGAAATTAAGACAATGGAAATCACTGATCATTATAGGTGTAATTTATATAAAGAAATAATCTTTTTACCCGTAGATTGAACCTTACTTTATTAAATAAACCTGTTGACTTATGTATGATGACCTATAGACTAAGGAAATAGTGCTGTGGGGATTTTATTGTATCTTATTGTGCAATCTCACTCCAAATATAGACAAGATATCCAAAACTGCCTGTGATTTGAAAAAAAAATAGGTAAATACAAAAGGCAAGGAGACAGAATATAATATGTAGAGACTAGATACTAAGTATAGAATATATAAATTTAGGTGGAGTGTGTGTGCTGTACTGAATGGTAAGACAAATGAGTGACTAGCAGTTATTACTTACACTTAACACTTACACTAAATTTCACTTTGAAATGCTGAGCCTGCCATTTCTCTTCTGGATAAATTATACCTCATTGTCACTTCTGTGCTTGTGGCAGTGTAGAAGCAGCATTCAGAAGAAAATATAATTTCAGATGCACTGTATGTACAACAAAACGTAAATCAAATCTTCTCTCTTGATTCTCTTGTTTTTCCTCCTTATGGTCCTCGGCAAAGCAGTGGTATCTCTTGTCAAGGTGAGTCACCTCTCTCGCTCAGCCTTCATCTTTGTAAAAGCAGTCAAAGAATATCCAAGAGTGAACTCCAGAAAACTGTTCTGCAGACAGGAATACAATATTGGTGCTGTCTGTTCATGTGCTTACTTATCAGCTGACAGAAGATTTACTAAATACAGACAGACTATGTTGTGTAATAAATATAAAGTTGTGCACAAAAATAACATCTGTTAACTGGTCAAAAAGGAGAATTAACACAAGTGTTAATAGTAGTTTCCCAGATATATGCTCCAACTTATTCAGAAATAGTAGGATATATATTTTCAATAACTGTTGAAAAGTCTGTGATGGGATATTGCTGAAAACTTTCCTATGAAGAATGGACACTGCTCACATGACTTAAAGCTTTTCTCTGGGCTGTGCTGGAATGTCCATCAGGAATCAGAGGCAATACCTTGCACCTTCATCACTTTTAATGTATGACAAAAGGAACACATTCGGCAAATAAGCCACAAACTGAAAATATCCCTTTGAGTTTATTAACAAAAAAGCCCCCAACAGATAAATTTGCACAAATTTAATCTGATTTTGAAATAGTTATCCTCACTATTGAAAGAGTACTTAAGCTACTTATAATGTATGTCAGTTATCAAAACAATATCTTTCAGGGTACAGTACTAGTTTTACGTGCCATAATGATATATATTGTGGTTCCTTTAAGCTTCAGAGCATTGCATAGAGTAGAACCTCATGCAACAACCTTGATGGATCTCTCAAATTGTCAAAGTAAAAAAGATTTCTTTGCGCTATTGACACAGAGATTATAGTTACAGTTCAGTAGCTCTGATTCTATCTTGTAGAAGTGAATGAAATATATCAGTACAAAACAGGGTGGTTTTGTTGCTATACCACAGGCAGATTACTAACAGCAAACAGTGAGGTGACAAGAATTCTGGGGGCTTGATTTAAACATGTATTATTTAACATTACAAGCCTTAAACTGGCATTGCTCAGGACTTTATGGTAAAATGCATGTCCAATCTGATTTGAGCTGCTTTAACATGGTGAGAGTCATAAAGTTGATCTTGCTTACAAATGAAATTTTTAATGCTGGTAGATTAGTGCAACTGTAGGCTTAATCCATATAAAGTGCTGAAACTTTCTAGATTCACTTGGGATTAGAAGTCAAATCCCAAGTAAAACTTTTCTGCAACTGATATAGTCATTGAAAACCCAGTTAGGCAGTGCTGATGGAAGGTGTGCCTTCTATTACCAGCATTACCTCTAAATCTATCAGATAAATTACTTAACCTCTGTATGTGTCATTTCCCTATTCCTTAGAAAAAGGATATCATAATCTCCCATCCTGTTGAAAGGCTTTCAGATTTGGGAATGAAAGATTCTATGTAGACAAAAAACAACTGTTAATCATGGTTCTCAATTTAAGAGCTTAATTTAACCAAAGTGGAATATCACCATGTCTGTGTTTCATAGTATAATTGCATGCCTGTTAAAACTGTTATATGACCTGTTATTGTGATAATTTGAGATCTGTCTTGTGACACAAGTTGAAAACATAAAGGAACTCATGTTACAATGTGTACCATGGAATTAATTTTCTCAACACCTTTATCTAAAGTGGCCTCATCAAATAGCCTTTATTTAAAATAGCATATAGCTTCAAGAGTATATTCAAGCCTGGATATAGACAAATCTATTAGGTTTCACTGGTTTTGGAAAACAAGGGGAGTTATGGCAAGAGTGAGTGAAGAGGATATTAAAAAAAAACAGCCACCATCCTTGAATGGTCAGTTCTTCATGTGTTTGGCTACTTGCTGAATTCATGTCCATGCAGTGGCTGTTGTGCACCCCTGAGGTTATAAGGTAAATTTTCTAAAACTTATTACTCTCCCTATCTACAAAGAAGACTGCAACTTAAGGCCAGTATTTTCCAAGAACTTTTAGAAGCTGTTTGAAAATTCAAAGGGGAGCCTAGCTTGCAAATACTGTACCTAGGTTTTGGTACGCTGCAGAGGTTGGTGTGCCTGTATGGAGATTTGAGCCATGACACATGACTGTCTCATATCACTTCTGATTTCTGCTAAAAGCAGTGTGGTGCCTTCCCAGACAACTACTCCTAGACCAATCACATATTCCCTGTCTTCAGCATAACTAAGTCAGCTGTTCTACCAGAAGACTGGGATGGACCACATCACAGTGTGACTGACATGCTTTCAGTCATGTCAACAGTTGCCTCCTAGACAATGATTGATCTACAATAACAGCAATAGTATAACTGCCCTTGTCAAAAGATTGGGTCACTAATTGATAACAGTCAAATATGGCCAGTTGATGCCCCCAGATTCTTTTCTCTACCAGGATGGGTATTCTGTTAGATGCATGTTACTGATATACTTTAGAGACATAAATTGTCTCTAAATTTATGACATGGCCGTAAATTGTCATGCATGTACATTCTCTTTTTCTTGTTAACTGTCCACAGCTCTTTTATCTGTCATCTAAAGACTTACATGATCCCACAATTAAGAGTTGTGGATTCTTGACATGAAGCTGTCTTACTTTAGGGAGAGGCTGTTTTCATCCATATCAAACAGTAGTGACTGTGTCGTGCTGACAGTGTAATAACGACCAGGAGAATTAGCTGGGTTGTGTCAGTCACATTGCCATGGTCCTAGTCAAGAACTCACAGATGCCTTGTGGGCATGAGGAAATCACGAGTGGTCCCACCAACTGTGGCTCCCACACTGGGGAATCTGTCAAATCCTTGTGTCAGCTTCATGAGCCTTCTTTTCACTTACCTTGTATCAAAAAAAAGGAAGCTAAGTGAACAAGACAGCGAAATTGGTGAGAATGCTGAAGGGTTGAGCCATGATGCTGACACAGGCTGCTGGGGGAGGTCATAGGGTTACTGTGTTGTAGCATGAATATGAGAAGAGACTGCTTTGTCCCACAGCAGAGAAAGGTGGGATCCTGGCCATCTATAGCATTATCTTAGCTGTTAGGCAGCGTGAATGCAACAGATTTTACAGGTAAAAAACAGGACTGTGGCATGGCAATGTATGGGTCAGTCAACCTTGGATTGCTGTCGTGAAGACTTGTCTCAAGGGCAGCCTGTAGCTATTACACCTCTATAATAGCCTGTATGAATACCCACAGAAGGCCTGTTGGCACAATATAAATCTAAATTAATTTATTATTTGCTTTCGTACCAAAGTCAAGTTGTATCATACCGTCAAACTGTTTGGCATGTGTTACAGAAAAGATGGTGAAGGGTAATTTTTATGCTTACCTGAATTTCTCTCCTTCTTGTATCCATCTTTAGCAGGTCCCACTGGGACCTCAGAAATGGACCTTAGGCCTGGAGGTAGTAGAAACATCATCAGAAGATAATAAGAAGGGCTGCACCTTTGCTGCTGTTTTGTGTGTACAATGTACAACATTTGCTCTTGTAACAGCTGGAAGGAAATAATTAGCATACCAAAGAGACATATTATAGTGTCAAATGACAAAGTCTTGAGCAACTGAGACCTTAGGCTTCAAATATGCAAACAACTAAATATATTTAAAGAGATACCATCAAGTTGAAACCTAGACAGTTTAAAAAATTAGTTAAATTTAATTTCAGCTAATCTGTAAGACCCTGAGTCCTCCAGCATTTTTCTTTTTTCATGCTAGTCATCACCTCACTTATTTTTTGGCCAGCAAAGACTGGGAAAATTGAAGAAACAGGGCAAAACACAGGACACAAAGAAGATGAAGTTTACTGTTTTCCTGATTTAGCTGATGATATTCTATGGTTTTTGATCAGTTTGAGGTACAAGAAAAGGAAGCAGCAAAAAAAAAAAAAAAAAACAAACAACCAACACCCAGATATATGAAATTTAGTAAATAAAAAAATTACTTTTAATTTATTGGACGTTGTGCTAGATCTTTTATGCTCAATATTTTTAAGCCTCTGTCTTTCCCATTAGCACACATCATCAATATAGGATTCTCCTGTTTACTTAATTATAAAGCTAGAAAAAACTAGAGACTTTTTCCTTTTTCCTTGTCATAACTGTGAATTTCTCAAAGTAATCTAAAAACCGTAACCTCACCAATAGAGTGGTGCTCATTTCATAAGCACCACGTTTGACATCCTCTTTGTATTCATAGAATCATAGAATTGTTTAGTTTGGAAAAGACCTTTAAGATCATCAAGTCCAAACATTAACCTACACTGCCAAGTCCACCACTAAACCATGTCCCCAAGCACCACATCTATACGTCTTTTAAATACTTCCAAGGATGGTGACTCCACCACTTCCATGGGCATCCTGTTCCAATGTTTGACAACTCTTTCGGTGAAGAAATTTTTGCTAATATCCAATCTAAACCTCCCCTGGGGCAACTTGAGGCCATTTCCTCTTGTCCTATCACTTGTTACTTAGGAGAAGAAGCTACACCCAGCTTGCTACAACCTCCTTTCAGGTAGTTGTAGAGAAGAGGTTGTCAAAGAAACTAGTCAAAGAAAGTAGTTGGAGGCTTAACATTTATTTACTCCCTAAACCACATTTATAATTAGAATTATTAATGATAGCTTTATTAATGATAACTAGAGCATGAAAAAAACTCTTACAAATATGAAAACAAATAGATAGAAGTAGTAAAGAGTATCTTTTCTTACAGACACTGTATTTCCACTTGATTTCTGGCTTTAAATTACTCTGAGTTCAACTAGGACCAGCAAAAACATCTTTCAAAACCTGAGCTTAAAAATTCCATGTACAACAACTGCCCACTCTCAGAATGACTGGAAAGATGCCAAAGAGAATTAAGTACTTAAGGAGGGCAGGTAATTTGAGATGTCCGTTTCAGTGACGTAAGCCATCTTCTGTTGCTAAAAGCTTTTGGATACTCAGATCAGTAGTACTGTGGTGGTACAATTCTTACACCTCCTCCCACCTCCCCCCCTCCCCGCCCCTCTTTGTTGGGCTGCTTGGTGCTACGTGCGATTCCACCCACATCCCCCGAGCTACATTAAGGCGCCCCCTTAACGAGCCTGGCTCCTGCCCCTCCCAATTGCTTGGAAAGGGTTAAATCAGCCCATCATCTCCTAAGGGCCTGGCACACCTGTGCCTGGGATGTGGTCAAATGGGAACAATAACAGAGTTGCACATTCATCAATTTCTTGTGTAACTGCTGGAAGGCACCAGAAGGTATTTGACAAAAGTCAATTATCTTGGACCCTATAAACTGCGACCACCAGGGAGACCCTTTGAGCTCTCCTGGATCGCAGCGGGCCTGTGACCAGCATCTCCCCTGACCTGGGATGCCTCTCAGGTACCAAACCCTTAAGGTGTCGTCTGCTCCAGACGGAAGGCCAGGGCGAAGTCCACGTGCTCGAGTCTCAATTATCGCCCGTTGAGGAATGCCAAGGCATTGTGAGTATTTGCTCTAAACTCGAGAGGGAAATTTTCTTTGAGCTAGCTTCTCTTTCACCTGTTCTTTCTCTGTTTATTGGGGGGGGGGTGGGGGTGGGGTGTACGTACCCTTGTTTCTGTGTGTGTTTGTCCATTTTGTGTTTATTCTACTGAATCCAAACACCTTTGTTTCTGTGTGTTTGTCCGTTTTGTGTATGTGCATATATATATATAAATTAAGGTACCGTTAAGTAAGTTAGTGTGAATCTTGTCATTTTAGAATCTCTGAATAAGTCGCTTTTCTTTCTTTCAGTATTTCTGAATTATTTTGTAATAATAAATTGCTGTTAGTTATTAATAAACCTAGATTTCTTACTAAATCATTACCATGTCAATACTTTCATCCGTCACAAGTACCAAGCAAAGAAATTTTTTATTTGTTCTTTTCTCAAAGATAGAATGATAGTGCCATCCAGACTAGAGTCCAGGATGGTTGAACAGGATGAGAAAGAGATGATAAAATGTGGGTGACAGAAGTTGATGTCACAGCAATGTGGCCCCTTGAGGTCTCTCAACCTCAGTGGAGGGGTGTAGGATACAGCACCTCTTCATTACTGTGGCATGGGCTCCAGCACACATGGAGCAGTCAAGCTGAGCACATGGAGCAGGACAACAGTGCTGTAGCCATGCTGGAGTTTCTGCACTTGCCACCCAGTGCCTCCTCACCAGCACCTCGAGATGAGTGGGCAGACGTAGCTGGACAAATGCCACTGGAATAATTCTTACATCTTCCTCCTGACTGCCACTTCCCTGTTTTGCATCCTTGAGCCCCTTCCTATGGAACAATAACCACTTCCAGAACAATTAATTCAACTTGCTGCTTACTAGCTGTGCAGTCCCTAGCTGGCTTCTTTCCTCAGGGCAAAAGGGGTCCCACAAGCAGCCACAGTTACTGAATGGACTGACACTAATGATCCCAGGAACCTTTGTCAGTGTTTTCTGTCACATCTTCTTTTCTCCGTGCTTTAGCCAAACTTTACAAAATTATCAAAAACTCTCCCTCAGGCTAATGCCAAAGCAAAAGTAATAGTTGGTAGTCTTATGTATACGTTTTTTCTCAATGTGAATAATTACATTTAAAAAGCAGAATTCTACATTTTTGCTCTGAAATTAACAATGATCCAGAACACAGACCATATATATTATTGATGGATTGTCATGTACACTGACCATGATTTAAAGTTTATTGGGGAAAAAAATCCCTAAGCTGAAAAAGAAGAGGCTTCTGAAAAAGATGACAAATCAGAATAGCGTAAGAAATAAGCAGATAGATAGAAAAAAAGAAGGAAAAACTGGCAGACAGACAGATAATTTCACACAAAGGAAGAGCTAGTTATTGTCTTTTAGCAAATCTGATTTTATCTCCACCCCAAAGATATCACTGCTCTGGAGAATATGTAAGAGAAAGGAGTCAAAGAAGGGTTTGGGTTTTCATAGTATTTGTTCTTAAGAGGGGGGGGGGGGGGGGGGGGGGAAGGAAGAAGAAAAAGAAAAGCTTAAATTTATTCTTTGGAAAAGCGAAGACTTTGAGGTGACCTACTTAGCTTCAGTGGTCTTTGTTACTTGGCAACATATGAAATAAGATGGCAAGCAGAATAAATGTGTTTAAGAGCCAGCAAAGACATTTTTATAGACAAAAGGGTTAAATGATATAGTTACAAAGCAGAGAGGTGAGGTTAAAATAAATCTAAAGGACACAATCTTACTGAGGCATGTGGCCTTTTCCTGACCAGCAATATTTTATGTCCTTATGATAGGTTTATTAATTGAAATAAAAGAGAAAGTTTTACATGTGCTGGCTCCAGTAAGTGTGCAGTAAATGAGATGATAGGTTTAAGAAAGAAAAATATTAATTTTACAAAGCATTTTTTTCATTAATTCCTACATTTTGTTTTCAGAAGTAACCATGTAGTTTCCACTGATCAGAGGTGAGGAGAGAGGCATCTTTAAATGTATTAGAGCTGACAAGTCCTTGACTATTTCAGACCCTGTGTGCTTCCCATCCCAGTTCTCTGCTATCCATGAATGTCACTATTCTAATCTAAGGCTCCATGAATGTCACTATTCTAATCTAAGGCCTTGTGGGTACTACTCTTCAGTAACCGCTAATGGCATCTAGACACAGAACTATGCTTTGGACCCTTAAAACCTCTCAAAATTATGTCAAAAGGCTTTACATCCTTTGATAAAAACTAAGGAAGACTGAAAGATTAAAAAACAACAAGAAAAGACTTAATGTAGAAGAGCAGAGATGACCGCTCCAATCCTGCTTGACATCTGTCTTCTACATTTTGATGTGGTTCACAACATTTAATTCGACTAATTGTCATCTGGGATTACTCTGCAAAGCATCATTTTAGAAGACCAAGTGAAGATCAACCTCAGTACATTTTAAGAAAACAATTATTTTAAAATATTTCCTGTGGGAAGCTGAAGATGAGAAGAAAGGAGGTAATTCTGGAGGCAGGACCTGGTAGTGACTGGAGACAATGCAATAAAAACCTTTTTCTGCATACAGGAACCAGGAGGATGCTGCCCTCAGCAAGGTCAGAAGGGCTTTTGGGTGCTTTCTCTGGGAATTTACAGCAGAAGGTGACATTGGAGAGCAGATGGTGTAACCCAGAAAGTCATGGTTTTTGCCTGTGATTTAGGCACCTCTGACAAGCATTTGGCTGCTGGCCAATCTGCCTCATTTCCTCATACCTGCTCTGAAAATAGTTACCATGTGTCCCCACTGGCACAGCTACTAGGGAAGGCAGGAAGGGTGAGGACAAGATCCATATAGATGAGATTGGTTCATTGTGAGTTTGAAAGGTGCAGACTCAGATGTGAGAATGACAAGAATTGCATCTAGCGAAGATCCTTCTCTTCATGTCTATAAAGGTACATATATATGTATATACTCAGAGCTGAAACAGCTTTTACATTTCTCAGAACTAGTGAAAATGATTTATTGTTACCTGTAAGGAAGCTTCACCACCTATTTGTAATACTAAACAAATGTGACTAGTTTTCCACAAAATATATTCTTATATTGTAACTTCCTAGTAGAAGGATAGACAATTGAAACTACAATTCAGTGAACACTCAGGTTTTTAGGTGAAATTTGATCAAAATAAGGAAATTAAAAACTATTGCAACATTTAAATTTAGCAGAAAATTACTTAAAAACTTGCAGTTGTACACATTTTTTTTAAGTTCTAACTGTTGAGAAGAACAGCTACCTTGGAAAAACTACTACCAGAGTATGATATGGCATAAGATGGAGACATGCTACATCATTGATACAAAAAATGCCAGCAGAAAAATTAAATCATCAAATTCTATCCTTCACTCCCTTTTACCTCCAAATCATACCAGATTGGTCTGTGATTTTTTGACTGTTTAAAGCGGATTGCTAGTGGAGGAAATGTAGTGAGGAGGATGCAATTCTCTGTTGTTCTGTCACAAGGCAACAGAGAACTGGCAAATCATGACTGCTGTCTTATTGATAAACAATCCAAAAAATGAGAGAAATAATGTAGTGCAATGCTTTTAAGACAAACAAACAAGCAAACAGACCAAACACAACTAGGAGATACATGCTAATCTCAATTATTTTAGCTTCAATTATCCAAAAGTCAGATTGCTCAAAATTTGGACCTATTGTTCCTCTCCCATTTCAAAATTCAAATAGAAACATATTTTGCTTACAATGAACTGTAATTGCCTGAATTTTTCAAAGGACCCTTGAGTCAGCTAGATAATAGGGGTTTAGCTCTATTCAGCAAACATAAGCAGAAAATACACATCCATAGAGAAGCATAATGCAGCTCTCACTGGCTTAGACAACAGCAATGCATCTTTGCTAGATGTCCAAGCTTTTATTCCATGAGGGTCTTGCTTTAAATCTCTCCAGAGTAATGGAAGAGATTAGATACTCAGCTGAAGAAAATCATAGCTTCATGGATTTAAATGAAGATGATATACACTAGTTAAGAATCCGTAACCCTTATGTTAGCTATAACCCGTGATCCAAGGAAATCTCCTTTCTCCATCAAAGTCCGTTTCAATGGTTGATTACCAGTCTGAAATATGGTACGTATGTGTAGCTTGAATGTCATCTTTTCACTGTAATTCAGGTTAATTTTTAGCCACCATTTGTCATAAAAATCTTAACTTTTATCCACTTCAGGAGAATTGTGTTTGATCCCTGAGCATGATGGTATTTATGATAAAAATGTAAAAAAGAAAAAATGCTGAGATGGATCTTAATTCCCCTGAAGGGTGAATTTGTAGATCAGTAGCAGAAAGCTATGGCAAGAATTGATACAGCTACACTGAAAAATCTGACAGATATGATTCCTGCTGTCTACCTACTAACACATCCAAACTTAAATGTCAAGAGCATTTTATAATATGTTTAGATGATATGTTTTCATGTTAAAACACTAGAAATGTATCTTCTAGCTCACAGAACTTACAGTTAGAAGTGAGCATACCTTATGCCCCTCCTCTCATGCATGTACTGGCTACTAGGAATGACATTTTTTTGTGCATTGTCAGTTTATGTCTATTTATGTATAGGTACATACCTTTTGCCAAAAACAGAACAACCAAATAAAAAACTCCCCAACTTTCTAGGAATACTTACCTGTACCTAATCTTTTCTTGGAAAAAGGGCAGAGAAAACATTAGTGCAAAGATTTCCAACCTAAACAAAAAACATTTCACACCATTACTTTCCCTTTCTCCTTTTCCTCCCAACACCTGGCACTGCTTCTTCACATCACTTCATTGCTAATAGTTCATCCTCAGTGCTATACTGCCCAGTACTTCAGAGCTATATCAGCCTTTACTCCAGAGCTCAAGCTCAAGCTAAGAAACATGGCAGAATTAATTGGCTTGTTTCCCATCCTGCCTACTGTACATCCTCTTTTTTTGAGCAATTCCAATGGCAAACATACAACATCAAAATAAATTTTATGAAAATATGAGTCTAATGTGTCAGGAAAAAAATCTGTTCTAGTAGGAACTTTCTATTCTCAATCAACATCACTTCTCTACAGGGGCTGAGGGAGAGAGGAAAGGAGAGGAACTGTTGGTTTTTAAACTGTGGTGCCATCAACCAAGTCTTTGAGGATGCATGGGCCTCTCTTTCTGGATACAGAGATATGTATTAGTGATGCCTACAAGGAATTGCAGGTCATTTTCCTTATAGATATGTACAATTGAAGATATACAAATATATATCTAATAATTTTATCACTGACTGCAAACAGCAAGTATTTTGGGGAAAAGACCTTTAAAAAAACCCATGTACATAAAAGCTCACAAATGTGTATGTACTGGAGACATAAGCTATTATCTTAATGTAATCTTTTCACTACTTTTTTCTTTTTAATAAGAAAGTATCATTCAATAAAATGTGTCTTGAGAATAAACATATCCCCTGCAGGACAGAAAAACTTAAGGCTCAAGAACCATAATAGCTGTGAATATTAAAACCTTCAACAATCACATGGAGGAAAACAGAATCCAGTGATTTTTAGTGGGAAATGAAAAGTGAATTGTCATCTGAAAGGATTAAGTTAAATCTTTAATCTCCCCATTTCTCCATATGGAAAATGCTACCCAAACAATTTCTCTCAAAAATGATGAAAAACCATTGCAACATTTTTCACAGAGGTTACTCTTTTTTATGAGCAGATTTTTTTATGGTTCCATCATCTTTATCCTACATGCAGTGCTTCTTTAACTGTTGGGACATGGTGGGGAAATGAACAGACTTTCAAAAATCTTGGTGTTTTAGTACATTCTTGGCTCTTGCTATGCTTTCACAGTACCAAGAGTAAATAAATCACAAATGATCAGAGCCCTGTACCCCCATCCTCCAGAAGGAACTTGGAGCTGTATTCATTAATAATATATTGAAATTCTGCTGCAGGTAGTGTCTGACAGGTGCATACCAGCACAGCAAAACATTTGGCCAAGAAGTTACACTGTAAAATTAGAAGATTTTTAGTCCTATGTTTCTCTAGACCTTTTAGGCCTCTGATGTCAAAAATAAATAAAAGTCTGTTACAAGTTAACAGGAAAAAGAAGGATATTCCTCCTGACAGAAATTACTTCCATGAGCACTTGTTGCTCTCCATCTTCTCTCATCCAAGAAAAAGTAGAAGCCAGGGCCAGAAAATAGGGAGTCAGAGAAAAATGTTCTTTGTAGAATCATTTCTTCCACACAGAGTAGCTACCAGAAATTGCTCCACATGTACTCTGTGTGCTAGAAAATTTTCATGGAGGAAAAGTTTCAACCATTGGCCAAGCTCTATATAGAATACATGGCTGGATGGAAACTTGTGAAATTCGTATTTCATCTGTTTGTCCCTACATATTCTAAACAATTCCAAATAATTCTTGTCTGGTCTTAAAAATGTCCAAATCTTGACATGCTTCAGTGCTCAGATATTTCTTCCATCTTTGTACAATCCCTTGCATATTGAGAATTACTGTGCTGACCTCTCTTTTGCCCAATTTCCTAAGTGCTCACTGCTTTGTTTTTTCCAGGTCTGTGACATGTCTAGTTTGTTCATGCATTTCTTCCACATCTGCAATGACCTCATTCAGATCAATAGCCATAATCAAAATTATTAATAGACAGTTAATGCACATATTAAATTGATGCAAAGAGGTCACAAACAAATTCAAGAACTCTGCTTTGCTATGGTTTGCACAAATGCTCAGCAACAGTTGTCAGTACTTCCAGCTGCTTAATATTCAGCAGGTTAGGTGAGATGTTATAGCTAGATCATTAGACTAAGAATCAGGGCACCTACTTCTATCTCTACCATCAAACTTCCAGTAGATATGTTATGTCAGGACTGCACTTTCACAAATATGTATCTAGATATTTTCTACTCTCTTTTTAAAAATGGTTTTAGAGCTATAGCTGAAAATGTGTAATTTTCCTATCCAAAAGTTGAGGCTATTTTATATATAAGGTTGTTATTAGGAGGAATCTATGTGATTACTTGCTCCACTGAGATTGTGACTGTATTATCCTTGGCAGCTTTACTGGGTTTGAGGCTTGAGTTCCTAGAGCCAAGTGCTTAAGGATTTTGTATCTACAATGCTTGTAGAGCATAGTTTGAGTGTGAGGCTGTCCTCTTCTGAGCCTGCAGAGCTTGCTTCTGGTAGAGTATGGGTATGTATTCAGTGGTATATGTTACATGAATAATTAAGGACTATGAACTGATAACCCATCATAAAATGTATTTATGACATTTGGAAAGAGGAACCTGTTCAGAGTAGTGCTGACTTAGACTAACATGCTCACTAAATAACTAAATCTTGTGGCAGTCATTCCTTCCCCCTCCTCCCACCACTAGTTATTTATCCAGCAGAAGACCTTGACAGGTCAAAAGTCATCTCAGCAGTGGGTGAATGAAAGAAAAAGGGGAAGTACCTATTTCAATAAAACTACGTCATGCAGTCCAGGTATTAGGTAAATCTCATGTAATGGTACTAGGAAAGATGAAACATTGTTTCTTTTCATATGTGGAGAGTCAGGATGAACCAAAAATCTTCATGCACTTGCTTTACTGAGGAATTCCTGATACTTCCATTCCAACTAAATCCTTCATCTCCCTTTCCTTCAAGGACATTTGAGCACCTCAGTGACTCCAGTATCCCATAAACCTGTGAGAATTCTTGCCTATTTTCCAGACAACACTGGTTCTTAGCAGTATATATAAAGCTTAAGGTAGACATCTGACTTCTAAGAACATATCTGAAGCCTTCAAATATCCTGAAGTACTTAAGCACTACATGTGATAATGTTAGGAGTAGCCATTGTTAACAGTTACAGAAAATCTACTGCTGATGAGGATTTGTGATGTTCCTTATACCATACAACACTGATAGATGTGACATTCACATCCCAAATCATGCAAGACAAATCATATCATTTACTTTTGAATAAACTTTACTATTTGTACTTAAAACATTTTCTATTTGCAGAGTTAGGAAGATGAAGAGGGAGAAGTCTAAAAAAAAAATCCCAAAACATGCAATCTACACCTGTTGTGTAAGGGAAAAAATATTAAACTAAATTGTAAGACTACATCAACAACTGTAGTCCAAGTAATATGTCAGTGTTACATGAAGACCCCACAATCTTTTCTTCAAAAATGCAACCATAAAAAGGAGGGAAAATGAAGTGGTCTCTGAGTCCTGAAGTGAGCAGTCTCAAGTAAACCAACAGCTTTTTTCTTTTTTCTTTTTTTATTTCTACCACATCCCTGTAAATCTAGAGTAATCTGCTGGGGGAAAACAAAAAAGGTAGTGTAATTTTACATTGGATATGTTTCTTGTGCAGTAAGCTGTCATTACAGTTAATTTCAAGCACTAAATGGAAGACAAGACTGAGTCTGTTTTGCAATTTTGACTACTGCATTAGCATTTATATTTGATTGAATGTAAATTATTTTTCATTTTCAGTATATGCTCTTCACTTTGAAGCTTTATCCACATGCGTGTTGCCAATGAATCAAGTTGTGAACTAAGTAGCAATGGTAAACTGCAATAGATCAAGAGGTTATATCCTATTGTCATCTCAAAGTAGTTGCTGATCAGAAGGTTGAGTACCTCGTTCACATAATGAGCTTTTCTTTTACTCTTGTTCAGAAAATCCTGGCCTAACTGGGAAAATTCATGTTTAAGTCTCCACTTTAAAGACAGCAAGCTGAGAACTGAAATCTTGCTTTACCAGGAGTACAAAACCTTTGGTGATTGCCTGAGCTGCTAAGCAAGTCTTCTACTTCATCTTTCCTGTCAGAGTGGTTTCACTTTTTATAATCATTGGAGGAGAGAAGCAGAAGTAACTAGTGGCTCTCCCGAGCAGAATTTTTTCTTTCTTATCTCCAGCTACATCCCTTCTTTGCTTCAGACCTCTGACCTCTCTGGTGTTATATATGACCAGTGTTTATAGACATATCTATGGAAACAATTAAATCTCAGGACTCTTGAATAGTGGAAGTGTATCACAGTAGCTATAGTAAGAAGATGCTGGATGTCTTCGATGTATATTTATAATGCTGACAGTTGTAGTGTGTACTACTTATCTCAAGACAGCATAAATGACTCAGGGAGGGAAAATGTATTTTCATAGTCATTTGCAGATGGGCCTTACCCAAAACTCAGAATATGAATTCCCCCGATGTTTGGAATATGCAGAATCTGACTTTAGATCTTTATTTTGCTCAGTGGTTTGCAAGCATCACTGATTTTAAGTTTGGGTTCTGAATAACAGTTTTTAACTGTAAAGCCATCCTTTCTCCCTTCAGCGTCCATATCAGTTCTTAGCAAAGTCTGCAGGTCTAAGTATATGCAACTGTGCTTTGCATGTAGAAGTTATCTTTGATTTTAAAGAATAGTAGATGAGGAGGGCAAACAAGATCCCAGTCCTCTCAGGTTCTGCTGAATCTAGATATCCTTGGTAATAGCATATCTAATTATGTGTTACTACCTAATCCAACAAGCTGCCCTCATAAGCACTTCTGGCAGTAGCTTTGTTATTAATTTATATGTTAATTTTCCACTGTGTTGAAAATTGTAGCCAAAATTTTCTTACAGTACTTTTCCTTGAGCAATCTTCTAATTTTAGATTCCGTGACTTCATTAAACTTGCAGTTTACTGTAATTCTATGTAAAGCTTAATCCAAAATCATCAAATTCAATGCATACCTTCATTTTGACATACACAAGCACACACATATATTCATGCAAGAATTTTGCTATTAGTATTGACTTACTGAAAGAGAGATAAATATGATAGGAAGTTTTTGTAAAAGCTAGTACTTTATCTTTCACTGACATTTGTTTCAAATTTGAGATTCCCAAACAATTTTTTTTCTGATTCCTAACATGTCAAAGCCATTTGGAAAAACATCTAATAAGAACCAAACAGAAAAAAAAAAAAAAAAAAAATCATGTGTAGAAGTTCAATACTGCCAGCCTTACTATTCAGTCAAATACTGAAGTCTATATTTTGAAGCTTTATCTGTAACTCAACATTGCATTCTAACTTTGGCATCTTTTCTTAATTAAAATCTAAGGGCTCATACATGAGTTTAGAAAGAAAATGAAAGACAGGCGATCAAATATAAACACATTAATTATGACAATGATGTCATATATAAAAGTTGGGGTTGAGTAGAGAATTCCAGTGCTAATTTAGACTGACTTTGGACTACTTTCTAGTTCATATGAAATACTAAGCAAGGATTCATTTTTTAGTCTCAGTTGTTTTCTACAGGAAGTTCATTGATATTATAGGGCCAGACATTGACAGACCTTTCTCCTCCCACATTTATTCTGTGTGTGCTTAGTGCAGCATTTTCATTATTTCACTTAAAATATCATTTCTCTATGTTAGGTGACAGCATTTTATTATGAACTCTGATTTTTGAAGGTTTATAATTATAAGTTTAATATCTATTTTACATGTAGGGTTGAAATATAATGTATGGAATTTAGTCACAAAAATATTTTCTTGTGAAATTTCAAAACATCTCTCTAGCCATTGCACTTAAAAGTCCATACGCTGATATCAAGTGGGCAGAAAAAACCTCCAAGTGTCAAGTACAAGTATATATTCCTGAGCAGGTATATATTAGTACAATAAAACTTACCCTGTGAAATTATGTAGTGTTTTTTTAATACTAATATACAATACAAACTTGGCTTCAATGTGATGTCAGAAAATGTAGTGCTGGCATCCAACTTTTAACTAGAAGCTCTGTCATTTAAACCCAGAGGTCCTTACTTCAACCAATACAGAAGTCAACCACAAACACTTTGAGAAAATGTGATGGTGAACCAATGATCTACCTGAGCCTGTGTGAGAGATGACTTGTAAAACTAGGTCCTGAAAGAAACAGGCCTGCAAGAAACAAAGATTGAGAAAAACAGCCTGAGAAAGAGATAAAGTATAGCAGGGGGAGTGAAGGCCTTCTGAGCTAAGGAATATCTCAAACACTCGCAAGTAATGAAGCTGTAGTCATGGGGTGGATAGTGTGGAGGTCAAAGCTGATAAGACTGCCCGAATAACACAGAATGCAGCTGGAGGGGGGAGCCCTGTGGAGAAAAGATGGTTCTGCTCTGGTGCACCTGGTCACATTTCAAGGACCATCTGTCCGGTGAATGACCTTTGCTTCATTATCCACAAAATGCATATTAAAGTTAACACCCCTGAATATGCTAACAAAGACTAACAAGATCATGCTAATTACATCATCCCATGAAACACCTTGCCCCTCCCCATACATGGGATATGTAGGTATGTGGGTCAACCTAGGGGACGAATCCAAGGAAAGCATGTATAAATCGAGGCGGGCAAGGGGGGGGAGGGTATCCAGAGAGTGAAGTGAAGCGAAGATGGATGCCTCCTTGAACCCTCGCTGGTGGGATCGACGCAGGAACCCAGACTGGTGATCTCTATTTCTCTATTCTCTTCATCTCTGTCCTTTCCTTTTTCCCCTTTTCCTTCACTATCATTAGGCAATGCAAGGCATACTGTATTGCTTGCCACAACTCGTTATATACTTAGCCAATTATTGTGTATCTAATTAGTACATTGTGGGAAGTTAATAAGTGTCTGGACTTTGAGACTTGTCTCACCATTGTCCACTCTGTTGGGGATTTACGAATCTGAGTCAGTTGTCTCCTTTGTCTGAGCAGGACATGACAGCCTGCAATATCTCTGAAAATCTCCCCAGAAGGGAAAAAAATATACAAATAAGTCATTCTCATATTCAGATTCAACCCAATGAAAGCTTGACAGTCTAGAGAGCCTAAAAACCACTTGTGTTTTCACTTCCTCTAACAGCAACCTTCTCTGACCTACCTGCTAAAAGGTGCCTTCATGTTAGAACCTGACCATGTGACGGCCTTCCCCACAGATACTGCTCTTCTGCTCTGTCTCCTATTCCAACTGTCAGCACACTTAACTCTCTACAGAAAGACAAATAATAAACTTAAGCAATCTTTCATCCTAAATTCTGAGGAGGTCACTTTTAAATGCTTTGAGCGTGTGTCCATAGCTAGAGAATAATGAAACCCTAACCAGAAAATAAAAAGTGGCTGTGTCTTACAGGACTCTTACCTCAAATTTCAGTCTATATTTTTGCATAATAGAATAAATTAAAGAAAAGAAGAAAAAACCCACAGAAAAATAGATACTTGAAAGAATGTGATGCTTTGCAATTTAATATGTGATCCTGTCTCCATCATTTTGTCTGGCTGTCACATTTGAGACTTCTTTTTTTCTTTTTAAAAATGTTTTTTCTTTCCCTATATTTGAGTATTTAGCAGTAAAGTGCGTAGCCAACCATGGATCAATGTCACCAGGCAAAAGCTTATTATATTAAATATTACAAACTGTGCAGAAGAGACAGTTAATAAGCAATATCTTGCATATAATCATTACAAAACAGACGCATGAAAGAACAATACCAAAGTGGTCAGAGAAAAATGGACATTTTTCTGTAAATGAGGTAGTATCTTCTTTCATGTGACGCCTTCTTCTGTCACTCAGTACAGCCTACTGCTCAGTATTGACAACAGGTTTCCATTAAGGAACTAATATCTGCTGTCAAAGCTGTAGTTATAGCAGTCCCTTCCCACCTCCACAGAGCCTCCTGCTACAGATTTCTGATGGCAGGTGAGACAAGGAGAGGAAATAGTAATGTCTCAAAAACCAAAATGGTGAGTGGGAAATGACAACAGAAGGCTTAGGGGAAACCTGAAGCCTCTCCAAACTCCTTTTACTGTGGCTCCCAAAACAATAGTTTGTGGGTTGCATCGAACCAAGAACAGAACATCAGAAAGAAACATCAGTTCAAATTTGGTCTCCTAAAATGCACCTAGGCCTAAGCTGAGAAAAGGCAGTAACAGGAAAAATTGCTCTAATGTCAAGAGCCTAATTTAGACCACGACCCCTTGCCTTCTAAATAATCTTCAGCCTGTTCCTAGACTGTGCATCATTTTCTTTTTTATTATTATACACTTACTGTGCCGACAGTAACTGTTTCCCCTGCTTGAGTTTGAAAAAACAAGAACTTAAGGCTTTTTTAGTTTTGTTTTTTGTTTTTTACTTGAGTGCACGTTTTTACTTAATACCCTGTCATTGCGGATGACCAAAAAGCTAGGCCGAGTAAGGGTTATTAGGACACTGCTTTAGACCATGGCTATTTGCATTTTATATGTCTTGTACTCACCTCTTGTCTGCTGACATCACCAGGAGAGACCTGCACTTACATAAAACAATAAATATGAAATACAGAGTATCAGGGTTTTTAAAATCACTGTCATTGCTGTATTCTAGTAAGCAGTGAGTAGTGAATGAGCAGCAGTGAGTAGTGGATAAGCTGTGGAATAGTTCAGTTGGCTGCTTGTTTCTTGTGAAGTATTCACCAGTCTCTGTCTCTGCACTGCTGTAGCAGTTGTTGGGCTGGCAGGCAGCAAGAAAACTGATAAAGCAGTGGGAATCCTCTCTGCTGTTTACCCTGAGGATGTCCGCAGCAAAAGAAAAATGAGGGGTTTGACCTTACTGTTTGACTTGCTTGCTCTGAGCAGGTTGCAATTACAGGCCACCTATCATTTTTCTATACACAAAAACACAGAGAAGTGCAAATGCAGTTAATGAGAGTTTACAAGCAGATGTTGCCTTTTCCCCGCTAACACAGTGGTAGAGGTAATACCAAGGGCTCTTTATTTTCATGCTAGAGCTGCACAGCATATTCTTTACTAATTTGTGCTTGTGTTGGAGGTATGCATGTCAGGAAAATTAAAGTATTACCAAGGATAATTTCTAATAAGAAGTAGAGGCATCTTGCCTCTCAGGTAAGGCCCACAAAAAGTAGATTCTGATACAGACTATGGTGACTTATGTTGGGTCAAGTTTTCACCCTAGACCTTACTAAAGGAGTTAGAGGAGTCCTTCTCAGATATGAGTGTCTTGGATGTTACCACTTCAGAATATAGGAAGTCAAGCTTGGGATTCTGTACTGCTAATAAAGACAGGGCTATGAAGTATCTGAATTTCAACTCCCTTGTCCTGTTGCAGTATTATATCCAAGCCAAAATATGTACAGTTTTAACCAAACATTTAAGATATTTTTTTCTATTCAGAAAAGGAAAATAGATTAATTTCCCAAAAGAAAGGACAAACAGCTTCAACAGTAATATTTTGATCAAAACTTGCATTCAGAGACACAGGCTCATGATAGAGCATTGTCTTTTTCAATTGGTCTTTAAAGAATGAATGAAGATATTCTATGTCTGGCTTGAGACAGATATTCTAGGACTTCTACTGAATCAATTTTTCTAATGCGTTTGGGGTTTTTTTTATACTTCTTTCCATTTTTATCATAAAAAAGTATCAAAAACATATTTTAAAAATAGTAAAGTAACAAAGTCCTCAAATTGCAGGAAATGACAACAGTGAAGTGATCTATGCAATTATGACATTTTCTATACTCCACATGGCAATCTCTAATTACATGTTATTATTTCCACAGGACATAATGCCTCTGTGAGAGAACTGAATGAATGGAGACAAATTGCATAATTATAGAATTCTGAATTTCAAATAAATTTTGAAGAACGTGGGCTACATCTCATTATCACTATAAGGAAACAATAGAATTAGAGACCAGACGGTTTCATAAATCTCCCTTGTGGAGAGCACATATGTAACACATTTGATCTTTACATGTAATCCTTTCTTAAATGAGAGCACATTCTGCAACTATTGAGAATAACATCGGTGTTTACACAAATGACATAGATATTCGTATAAGATTAGATCACCAACAGAGTAAAAATACGTACAAGCAAAATCCAGTCAGGTTGTGGTCCTGGGTACAGTAGAGAGACAGTGGGGGGAATACAAGAAAGAAAAAAAAAAAAGAAATACCATTAACAATTGTATTCTTCTCACTGAGCTGCAATACATAATAATCTTTGCCTATTTTCTACACTGCAGAAATGATGTTCAATATCCCTCCCTTTATGAATATATTTTTGTGAATAATAAATGTATAACTAATTTATCTACTTCAGAATGTTCTACAAAATTCAATTCTATAAAAATAATATCAGCTTAGTCAACAGAATTGTATTTGTTGCATTTTTCTGGATGAAAAAATTTAGCTAACTGGAATCTTCCTGCATATCCCATCTCTGCTATGACCACTTATCAGCATTTAGAGTTTGATTGCAAGAAAAAGATGTAAAGCAGAAGGAACATTGCTATCATGGTCCACTCAGAAGGAGCTCCAGTGCCTGAAGAGGAAGTAGACAATGAGTGACAAATAATATACTCTTAATGTGCTACTGCTGAGACACTGCAACACCAAGGTA
Source organism: Strix aluco (assembly GCF_031877795.1). NCBI lineage: Eukaryota > Metazoa > Chordata > Aves > Strigiformes > Strigidae > Strix > Strix aluco. The sequence continues at coordinate 89,842,472 of NC_133931.1, read as the reverse complement.
CTCTACTGAAGGTGTTAGAAAGCCAAGAAAAAAAGCAGAAGTGTAACCCATACATGCACACCAGGCGTGAACTATAAGCATCAGCCCAAGGCAGTTTCAGGTCTGTAATATCCTCACTAACTGGGATGCAAGACTGAATTCCTTGGCCCTCACAGCACCTGCTGAAGACGGCTCTATGCACTGTGCATAGCACAAGGTTGCACAGGGGGGCTCAGTTATGTCTGGCTCCCTCTCCAGAGCATGCAAGACTGTGTACCTATGTGTGCCAGGTGGACTCACATGCCATGGTACAGGCTGGGCTGCCTGCAGGCATGCACTGAGGGGGCAGTCCAGCAGCGATCTGCAAGGCAGTCATGCAGAAAAATGACAGACAGGAGGCAGAGCATGCTGTGCTCATGCTGTGGGGACTGCTGTTTCAGAACCGTGTACACATGGCCCTGGTAGACCTAGCCTTATGCATGCAATCACCATCTCACAATGCTAATATCTTTCCTTTTATTTCTCTCTTCTTATCCCCAAACCCTTGACTCTCTTCCTTAATTTCTCTATCTCCCTACTTGATTTTGTTCTGAAATTGTCTTCCTCTTTCTGATGTTTCCCTTTCTTAGTGTGTAAATACAATATAATCATGCACAAGTAAAGCAACAAAAAAGCTAAGGAAGCAAACACTATTGTAATTATTTAATGTTTCCAATTAGTTGAAATGGCAAATTTATTGGAAATCAAAACAGTCTATTGGAAGTAAACCATTCAAAAAACATGGCAAGCTAGGGAAAATAACCCTCTTGGTAACTGAAAACTAACTGAGCAGGACTGATCACATAGGTAGATTAAAGAACAGATTTATTCTATTCTGCTGTCTGTAGACTATTTTTTTTTTTCCCATCTGGGGGCCACTGGAAGCATTGGAAATGAGTTGCTATGTATATTTACAATTTTCATTGACAAGATACTGTAAAAAATGTTATATTATCAAAGATTTTTCAGAGTTTATTTCAATTCTTCTTCAGTCTCTTCTTTATGCAATAGTTCACATACAATGCATGTAACTTCTTTATTACTATGGCTAGTCTGATCTACCCTCACCTAGGCTGTCAAAACTTACTTAGGTCTACTTAGCAAATGTAAATAAAAATAAAACTGCCAAATAAAAATTGCTGTGGTACACCCTGCTGGACATGGACGTGAAGATCTCTGTTTTCTGTAACCTTTCCTATTCACTCTGGCCAGATTTCCATTTTCCTCTGCAATAATGCTTCAGTGGATTGCAGCCTTGTTCATCTTTCTGACCAACCTTCTCCTACAATCCCTTCTTGCTTTGAAACATCATCCATGGGTCACCCCTCGTGCCAGATAGGAGGATTAGCATTTCTTTAATCCTATTAACTTTAATATCAGTAGGTTATTTTCACAGAGGCATCTTTTGCTAAATCCTTTCCTGTACGGTGTTTAAAGTTATTCCTTGGCTGTTTGCTTACTGTGTTGCCTGGGGGGTGGGCACTCTCCTCAGGAGAAGACTGATCAGATACACTTTCAGCCTGATTTGGAACAGTCACGGGAACCAAAATCTCTGACCTTCCAGAAAGGTACTCTCTGCATCCAATTGCAGAAGCCAGTCTCTTTTAAAGAAGTTGTTCAGCTTTTAAATACTCCTAATCAAATAGAGGTACATTGGTAGAACTGAGACCAACCTCTGCTCAGGTCAGCTAATAGTCTGGCAATTCAGGCAGGAGGAGTGGAAAGGTTAAAGACGAGTGTGGAGAGTTTGTGTCCTCTCAGGCAGAGGAGAAAACTTCACTGACTGTTATATCCTCAGTGACTGCTTTAATCAGCCCATGGATAGATTCCTCCTCTTCCTGAAATTTTGCTCACTTTGTTTCATTGGCCTTTGTTACAAGTGGCCAACTTTCCTGCTTGAACATTAGAAAAATTATTTCCCTAAAATAAACTAAATTTTTAATTGTCATTAAAATAAAATACTATATTTTGACTTGATTTAAATTGGTTTTTATTAATATAATGGCTACTGAATAAATATATTCACCAGTCTTTCCTGCACTATTTTATACCCATATAGCAAAAACCCACAGTACACACAAGTTTATAGTACCCATAGACAAGTACCACCTTCTCACGAGCAGCTTCAGTATGAACTCATTGCAGACCTGTGTATGACTTACACCTGGAGCAGATGGGGGTCATTCTTTCAATACTTCTTTCTTTTGATTTCATTTCAGATATAATGCAGTTAATTTCTTTCTCAAACCTGAAAACAACCTGCAGCCGTTATATCATTTTCTTTGGCATCCAGTCTAATCTGACTAATGACTGAGATGTTCAGACCACAGACTTTTGCTTGGCTTATGTAACACCTCACATATCCAATATCCTGGAGTTTTGCTTGTTTCTTGAAACCATTTTATCAGTCAGTAAACATATTGATTGTAAAACAAGCAAGATATCAGTCAATATGAACTTTTTTGCATTTCTCTATCAGTACAACCAACACAATTGTAAGTCCCTTTATTTTCCTACACCCCTGCTAATATGTGACAAGATATGATGATAGGATGTGTTCTAAAATCAGAATTTTAATTCAGAATTGAGGTGGTCCACTCCTAACTCTAATTTAGCATGCTAAAATATTCTGATAACTGGCAATCTGTTGCAAGTATAGAGAGAGTGTGAGAAAAAAATACAGAGAGAAAAGAAAAAAAAAGCCCCTCTTTCACCCACAACTATATGAGATTATAGGAGCTGAGGGAAGAGTTTGCCATTGATGGGAAAATGAAGTATTACCAGTTTCTAAAATTTAAAGAAATGGAGGAGGAATATGAAACATCAAATTGTGAAAAGACTCTTTCAGCAGGTTTGGGGTCAGGAATTGTATTCAATTTTGTATGTCTCATTTGTTTCTTAGTTTTCTATTCACTTCTCTTTCTGGCTCAGATCTTCTCTTTCTGGCTCAGGACATTAATCATTATAGTTCTCAAACAAAGATTTTAGCTAGATCTGCAGAAAACTTTTGTGATGAAACAGAAGAAATTCAGACTAACAAGTTTTGGGGTTTACTCCTGCAAGCAGGAATGAGAAATTCAAAAGTAAGAGAAAAAGATTGGAAAAAGTGAGCTATAAGCTTCATTTCTGAGTTTAATAAAAAATTTTCAAGGGTTCAGATATGTGTTCATTTAGTAAATGGCTAAGATTCTTTCTGATGCTACTTTTTCATACTGTTTGTTAACACTTTCTACTGGAAATTACTGCCCTTATGGTAATAGAGAGCAAAGCCTGGAACACAGGAGCATGTCATTTCCTAGTCAGTGCACAGCCAGCCAGTTTGATCTGCAGCCACCAGTAAATTGCCATATGAACCAGATGAAACAGAGTTGTCTTAACCTCCAGTTGTGGGGTCATAACCTCCCATTCTTAGGCAGTGTCGTTTTAACCTCTCCAGAAAAAGACATTTGCTCATGTCCTTATTCACACCAATTTCATAACAGCTAATGTGGAAAGGCATGATTGAGTGATAGACTTGATGACATGTGCAGATATTGCATGGAGCTATCACACTGCAAGAAGCCAAACTTCAGAAAATAAAACCCTAAACAGTGATAAAATGACGAACAGCTCTGTTGCAAACAGTTACTAAATGACAAGTGACAGGTTTTGGCAGAGTTCTGGCTTTCTGCAGCTGGTCCACATTGTTCCTAATCAGAACCATGTTCTTGGAAATTATTTGACATTACAATTACAATGAAGTTTTCACGGACAACATCGTAAAATATAATTGGAGTGCAAGCTTCTTCATTCCACATTTGTATTGTAAAGGAACATCATGAAAGAAAAAATTAATTCTGATTCAGATTGTCCTGATAGTCTTTTAGATAGACTAGGTCATGGAGCATATAAACTCCCAGGTAAGAGAACAACTCTGCATTTTTTTAACTTTACATCTCTTATAGTACAAATAGCATTGGTAGTGATTAGTGAACTTTGGAAAAAATACTAAGTTCAAATAAAATAAAGGTTTTGTCTTGCCAGGTATGGGAAAATGTCTGATGGGCTCAGCTGTTCTCTGTGGTGGGACTATTGTGCAGTTGACTGGCTCTCCTGGTCTCACTTGTCACAGCCTCCCCACCTCCATCCGCCCCACCACTGCCAACATCCTGGACACCTACCCCAATACAAGTCAATGGAAGAAAGCAGATACGTTTTAAGGTGAAGTTCATTTAACATGTTCAGTAACAAGCCTGTATTTGGGTGAAATGAACTGCACTGAAGAGGAACATCTCTCTTCCCTGCCTTTACAGGAAGACCAGACAATTTGATCAAATGTAGATTTTCATGTAGTGGTTGTTTGAAACTAGGTGAGAAGAATGTCAACAAATAAGATCAAAATAAATTGAACATCTCCATACAAACATTCTAGAAGATGAATATCAACCAAAATCACACTCCTGGGAGCTGATGATAATGCTTGTAAACTTTATTTGAAAAAGAAAATTGAAATAATTGGTACCGGTAGTTGACTCATGTTCCAAGAAAAAGACTAAAATGGCTTTTTTTCTTTTTTTGTGATACTATATTTCATTCAGATGCTAATTTTGTATGTTAAAGATTATGATGCATTTTAATATTTCTTGTAATATTCTGACAAACGAAAATATACTTTGTTATTAAGACATAAAATCTGATTGTTTCAAATAACTTATTGGTGAAAATTCCCACTTCAAGAGAAATTTCAGAAAACTTGGTATTCTATTCTGATACAGGCTGTTCCCCACACACCCCCATAAAAGCAGGCATACCCAGCTGGCTTAACTCAAGATACAAAGTATAACATATGAAAAGAAGCAGCCTGAAGCGACGACAACAAAAAATGTTTGACAGATCTGAAAACTCATTAACTGTTGTTCCCAAGCATACTTAAACACATTCTCTATTCCTTAATCTGTATACATGAGAAGATACTTGAATGTACATACAAATTTATTTAATCATACTTAAAAAGAAAAGAATATTGTATCACACATAATCTATGCACTGCTGTTTTTCAAACAATATTTAAAATGTTTTTACATACAGATTGCCTCTCTTATATAATTTCACATTCCTCTCTTTATATTACTATTTATTAATGTTTGTTAATGGAACCAGCATTCCTACATGCAATAGTTTGACTGAACCCTCAGCTGATGTCAGCCAATTTGATCTACACAGTGGACAAATCTTAAATAAATAAATACCTTGATGTATGAAAAAATAATGAATTTGAATGATTACCCTAACAAAACTATGTACAGCATGTTGACTTAATATATCTGAATTCTAAACCAGTTATAGAGTTTGAGGGATCTAATATGACTAAGGAAAAAAAGCAAAACAAACAGCAATGGGGGATAATCCCTTTGAACAATCTATCCTCAGAAATACTTTCAAGTTATATCTTTGTGTAATTCTGGTGTTGAAAATCTCCACATTCTGACATTAACACTTTCTAACAAGTATCCTGGGAATAGGATAATATTCCTCAGCAGTCATATACGCATGTTCTTTCTCAGTATACCAGCCTTCGTACACTTTCAAAGCTGATCTAGCATTAAGTAATTTTGATGTCAGCTATGTCAAAGTGCTCTGCTTTAACTGCAAGTGACATTGTCATTCAAGCCCAAAGGTTAAGAGGAAAAAGGAAAAAGAAAAAAAAGAAAGCTCAGTGACAAAACAGCAAAATATTAGTATTCTCCATTGTAAATCATTTCAGATTTCATCCTGTTCCAACAGCATTGATTAGAAGTATTCTGAACGTATAGATGTGACCGTTGTCATGTAAGACTAGAACAAAAGTCCTAAGACAACACTAAGGGCTTTAGCGTTTATGTGGGCAGCACTGAGCTTTAAGTGGAAGTCAGTATGGCACGATTAGCCTCCCTTCCATCTGGTATTTCCTGGAAGAAGAAAAGGGAGAGACTGGAGTGTCACCAAAGGTTCTAGATTCAATTAAACAAAACTCTTCCTTTTAATGAATATGCTCAAGAATGAATGATACTTTCCATCTTTTCTCTCTCTCTCTTTTTTTTTTTTTTTTTTAATAACCAAAGATACAACATTTTGCAAAGCATGTCTACTATCTAGATGTGTAAAATATTAAAATGTTGGTCCTCACCTTCAACTTCTCTCCTTTTCATGATTTGGGCTTATTTCATTCTCTGTTCAACTTCAGATACCCAAAGATTTTCATTAAGCAGAAGGGCTTAAAAATTGCAGTCCAGTGTGCCAACTACAGTGTAGGTCTGTAGCTTTAGAGGATGCTTACATAAAAGTATGTTTGCTGTCACCTTAACTCTGTCCACCCTGTCCCTACTGTTAAAATCTTATCTGCATGCATTGCTGGTGCATTTATTGTTTTCCATATGCATACCTCTCCAGAGCAGATACTGTTTTCATTTTGTGTCTTCTTCAGTGTTACAACACTTTTTATCTTTTAAAAAATAATGTCATTAAGGATTAATTCTATGGCACTGAAAACCAAGTAACTTGATGAAATAATTGTGAAAAAACTCTTTAGCCCAAAATTGTTAACTATAGACTATGCAGATAGCAGTATGTTTATGTTGTTAAACCCAGCAACTAATACTTGCTGTTACTGTTTTCTAATGTAAAACCGGGTGCTATTCGTACTCATACAAATATGAAAAGCTTGACAAAACCAAATTATTTCAATAACAGTGCTAACAGCAGTGAATTTTTGTTGTTAATTATTTGTTGTATACATAACCGTACCTTTCCTTTTTACATTCATAGCCTGTCAATTTTCAACAAAAACTTTTTATAAATTGATTATTTCATCCTCTCACTTCTGTAAATATTTTTTTTTTATAACTGAACATAATTTGTATGGTTAATCAAAATACATATTGATAGGAGTGGAAAAAATCTAATACGTTTATAAAACAAACATGTGTCTGTGGTGTGTATGGTTTTGCACTATCTGCATGAAAGAGCCTGACCTGACATAAACGCTGTGCACATCCATTCCCTCAACATACCTAATCTCTGAATCAGATTGATGAAATTTCTCTTAGTTACAGGTATGATGCAAAAGAATCACTTCTTGCAGTCATTTAAACAACTGTTAGGTAAACTAAATGTTCTCTCTATTTTTGTATTTCAGACACAACTAGTTGCAGTGTTTAATCACTTGTAACAGGTTAACTTATTTTATTTGGTTAAATCTTCATGGTAATGAGTTTACTTGTGAGCAAATGGTAAAGTATCAAGACAACCATTACAGAAACACCTTCATTTTAATATTTGACCTGAATAGGATACTTAAGTTGTTCCTACTGCAGGTAAGTGACACTTTATTCAAACACAGACATGCATGCCAACCACTCTGTTGTTTGCTTGCTGATGCACAAGGATAACTGCTTGCTTGCATTTTCCTGTGTGGTAGTTTGTTTAATGCTGGGATTCCTCTTTTTAGGCCCTCTCATTAAATCTTTTCTAAGGAAAATTTTCTCTTCATGTGTGGCTCTGGAGTGCTATGAAGACGTTGGTATAAGAACTCCTGTGCCTTTTGGTCAGATGAAGTATATTGCAGTTGACTTCAGTTTAGTAAAACTTCCATCTAACTTCAGGCATGTAAGTAGCTTCTTACGGACCTGCAGTATACAAAATACCCCTTTTCATCCTTTATTAACAATATAACTAAGAGCGTGGTGAATCAATCTGAGTTGGTTATATCATATCAGAAACATAAAGATTAAGATTTTTTTTTTTCTTTTCCCAAATGTGTCCATGTGCAAATGTTGGAGTTCTTAAAAAAAAGTTAAAAAAAAAAGAAATTCAAAGGTATGTGAAGTTAAGGATCTCATTGTTTGAGCTACTAAAAGAGCACACAGGACTGGAAATGGAACATGAGAGGGAAAAAGCTTGCAATTAAATAAAGAACAAGAGAAAGGACATTTGGGAATGAGAGAAGAAATAAGAGGTGGAACAACAAAGACACCTTCATGAACTTGGTCCTTGGGCAGTAGTTTCAATCAGAAAATAGTTAAGAAAAATGTGAGATATATAGAGACACTAACTTGATTTAATAAGAAAAGAGTCACAAAAATGTTATTTTCCTGATTACAGTACTGTATCACGTTATTACATTTTTAACAACAGGCAATTAAGTCAGGATGAGAGGATGATGTATGAAAAAGTAATGAAAGAGTTTGAGGAAAGCTGTAATTTCATGAAGAGTGGAGCTTCTAGAAGTTTTAGATGGCACTGCAAAAATAGAATCCTTTAACCTTTTTTCGTAACTGATTTGAAATTCAAAAGTCAGAAGTATAACTGTACTATTTTGACATCAGAGATCAGACGGTGATCCAAGAATCCATGGTGACAGAGGAGACTGATGAAACACAGGGGCTTAAAATTAAAACTATCAGCCTGTGTAAAGTTATAAAAAAATACAGCAGAAAGCTGGAAAGGCAAATCAGAGGTAGCTATAGGTAAGCTGCTGATCAGTGGGAGAAGAAACAGTAAATACTTAGAGGAGACTTCAGGAAAAGCTGCAAAAGGATGAAAAGAAAAGAAAAGAAAAGAGAAAAGAAAAGAGAGAAGAAAAGAAAAGAAAAGAGAGAGAGAAGAAAAGAGAAAAGAAAAGAAAAGAAAAGAAAAGAAAAGAAAAGAAAAGAAAAGAAAAGAAAAGAAAAGAAAAGAAAAGAAAAGAAAAGAAAAGAAAAGAAAAGAAAAGAAAAGAAAAGAAAAGAAAAGAAAAGAAAAGAAAAGAAAAGAAAAGAGAAAAGAAAAGAAAAAAAGAAAAGAAAAGAAAAGAAAAGAAAAGAAAAGAAAAGAAAAGAAAAGAAAAGAAAAGAAAAGAAAAGAAAAGAAAAGAAAAGAAAAGAAAAGAAAAGAAAAGAAAAAAGAAAAGAAAAAAGAAAAGAAAAAAGAAAAGAAAAGGAAGAAAAGAGAAAAGAAAAGAAAAGAAAAGAAAAGAAAAGAAAAGAAAAGAAAAGAAAAGAAAAGAAAAGAAAAGAAAAGAAAAGAAAAGAAAAGAAAAGAAAAGAAAAGAAAAGAGGAGAAAGGAAAGGAAAGGAAAGGAAAGGAAAGGAAAGGAAAGGAAAGGAAAGGAAAGGAAAGGAAAGGAAAGGAAAGGAAAGGAAAGGAAAGGAAAGGAAAGGAAAGGAAAGGAAAGGAAAGGAGAAAGAAAAGAGAAAGAAAAGAAAAGAAAAAAGAAAAAAGGAAGAAAAAAGAAAAAAGAAAAGAAAAGAAAAGAAAAGAAAAGAAAAGAGAAAAGAAAAGAAAAGAAAAGAAAAGAAAAGAGAAAAGAAGAGAAGAAAAAAGAAAAGAAAAGGAAGAAAAGAAAAGAAAAGAAAAGAAAAGAAAAGAAAAGAAAAGAAAAGAAAAGAAAAGAAAAGAAAAGAAAAGAAAAGAAAAGAGGAGAAAGGAAAGGAAAGGAAAGGAAAGGAAAGGAAAGGAAAGGAAAGGAAAGGAAAGGAAAGGAAAGGAAAGGAAAGGAAAGGAAAGGAAAGGAAAGGAAAGGAAAGGAAAGGAAAGGAAAGGAAAGGAAAGGAAAGGAAAGGAAAGGAGAAAGAAAAGAGAAAGAAAAGAAAAGAAAAAAAGAAAAAAGGAAGAAAAAAGAAAAAAGAAAAGAAAAGAAAAGAAAAGAAAAAAGAAAAGAAAAGAAAAGAAAAGAAAAGAAAAGAAAAGAAAAGAAAAGAAAAGAAAAGAGAAAAGAAGGAAGAAAAAAGAAAAGAAAAGGAAGAAAAGAAAAGAAAAGAAAAGAAAAGAAAAGAAAAGAAAGAAAAGAAAAGAAAAGAGGAGAAAGGAAAGGAAAGGAAAGGAAAGGAAAGGAAAGGAAAGGAAAGGAAAGGAAAGGAAAGGAAAGGAAAGGAAAGGAAAGGAAAGGAAAGGAAAGGAAAGGAAAGGAAAGGAAAGGAAAGGAAAGGAAAGGAAAGGAAAGGAAAAGAGAAAGAAAAGAGAAAGAAAAGAAAAGAAAAAAGAAAAAAGGAAGAAAAAAGAAAAGAAAAGAAAAGAAAAGAAAAGAAAAGAAAAGAAAAGAAAAGAAAAGAAAAGAGAAAAGAAAAGAAAAGAAAAGAAAAGAAAAGAAAAGAAAAGAAAGGAAAGAAAAGAAAAGGAAGAAAAGAAAAGAAAAGAAAAGAAAAGAAAAGAAAAGAAAAGAAAAGAAAAGAATAAAGAAAAGAAAAAAGAGCATGAACTCTGGCAATTTACGTGGACCCAGGCAAAGCCCAGAGTCTGGAAACATCAACATGCACAAGACATGAAAACATTTTACAATGAGCTACAATCAAGAAAAGTATAAGCAAAACAGTGGAGCTGCACAGATAGCAAGCATGAAGTTTTACACAGGTATAATATCTGAAAAACTGAAAATAGGGAATGGATACTTTCATATGTCATTGGTGAAGGTCTAATGAATTATACACTGAACTCTTGTGGTTAGTCATCACAGTTGCAAAACAGAAAGAATCCATAACACTAAGGGGAAGCTATCAATGGGAGAACCAACATTTACCTAGGAATGTTAACTTGCTTAAACGGATAAATAAGATTAGTCAGGTTTATTTAGGTTTATTACAGTTGACAAAAAAATAAAAATCCAAAACTGCATTTAAAATATGTTAGGACTTATCTTTAAGCGTTACTATAAAAAAAGAAATGCACATGGAGACACAAATTAGTCACTAGTTTCTAATTAAAAAATGAACATTAAAAAAAAACCCTCAAGAAATTTCGTAGACCCTTTAATACCCTATGGTGATTTGCCAGAATGTTCTGAACCAATTTAAGCAAATATTTTTAAATATAAATATATTCATATTTAATGATCAAAGACATATTGCCCCAAAATTGCATTGTATCAGAAATAGAATAGGTATTCTTCTATTTAAAATTATGTATAGATATATATGAAGAATTTTCAAGATATGGCCTAACTCTATATCATTATTCTTTGAAAGTGGGCTTTCTAATTTCCCTCTGTGTAAAAGTCTACTGTGTAAGTAAGATAGGCAAAACACAAATTACACCACAAATTACAAACAAGGAAATTTCTCCATGCATACCTCATAAATTTAAAAGAATAATGTGAGACATCAGTACCAACTATGATTTAATAAATTTGAAATAGCTTTGTGAAGGCTTTTTAAGGATGCAAACAGTTGAGAGACATGAGGGGTTAATCAGAGATTCAAGATAGTATAGAAAGAAAAATATTAATGGGAAAAAAAGACAGGCTACCGCTATGCAGCAATAATGGTCTAAAAGTGCTAGCCAATGTATAACAAAGAAATGCATTAATCATATGTGACTAGACAGAAGCACCAAATATCTTTGACAACGTTAACTTTCACATCTTATATTGGAGAAATGCTGAAGTTCTGCAATGTTTCAACCAGATTTAGAGCACTGCCATCATCAAAGGTCACAAATTAAAACTATTTTACAGCATGGAACCATACACTTCTGCAGTTCATAGCTCTGCTGGGTATCCAATCCTAACTCTAACACATAGACAATTTTTTCTTTTCTGTAGTTTTATTTGTTCATCTCTTTGCAAAGTCATAGTTTCAAGGCTTCACTGTTACTGAAATTTCAGGAGAATGTGAATAAACCTCTTGTGAATTTAAGTTTCCTTGCTCTGCTATATAAATTGTAGTGGTCATGAAAATGTGACAAATAAGGGTAGCTAAACCAAAATGTTATATGATTGTCCTTTACAGTTCTACCAAAATGCTTCAGTGCTGGTCAATAACACTCTTTTCTCTAGTGTAATAATTAATGTAATACTCCCTGTGGAGCTACTCATACAGTACATCATTTTTTTCTAAGCACAAAAGGAAGTTACTTGGAGACATTTAATCTTATTTCATGAAAGAACTAACTACGTATTGAGTCCTGATGATGATCAGAAGTGAAAGCTAATGTATTGAGCCAATACAGCATTCCAATATGCAGAGTACCAGTTTATGATAATTACTTTTGCATCTGCATTTTGAGTACCACATGTAATTACTGAAGTGTATACTTTTCGCTCAGCATTGGCATGCAATTTCCATTAGTGGTCTTGGCAGTCATACACATGCATTACAAGACCTCTAAGTAATCTGTAGCCCCTTATAATTAAATGCAAAAAGAAATACAGCCAGGAGAACATAGTGAATCATTCACAACCAATAACTTGCTTGATGATTTAACGTATTTTTATGTACCAAAACACAACCAGGTATTCTATCTTGTCTTATATATTGTTACTCATTTATTACTTCATTCATCTGCAGTCCTTTTACAACTTTTTTCAAAATATTTCCAAATTCTTACTGGAACAATACTGATTGTTTACGTAATTTCTCACCAAAATTTTACATTAGGGATTTGAAAAAAAGATGGTGAAACTTTGAAATTTGAGGCTTTTCTCTATACAAAGCCACCTGTTTGAAAAATTCTTTCTACAGTTAAAGAAGAAACCATTTCATTCATAAACTCTGTATCTTAAAGCAGTTTTCACTAGAATTACTTGAAAAGCATAACTTCCATCAAGCAGAAAAGTCACGTAGTTTGAAATTCAAATGGTGTACAAGTGGAAGGAGCCTCCTAGGTCTCTAAATCACTTCTCTCTTATTGAGGATTACCATATTATCTCTTTAATAACTTACCTAGTACTTTCTTAAACATCAGCTACATGACTTTCCTTACTACAATTTCCTCACAAATATTTTTCCACAGGTTCAGTATGCAAACATATTTGCTCTTCTGTCAATCATTATTTTACTCAAATAGCTCTTTGATGATCATACACTTGAGGCATTTGGAGTCAGTGGCCATTTTTCTTTCAGAATTTATTTTTGTTAGGCTTAAATTTGTTATTTCCCTGTGTGTATGATATCCCTTTTCTGCACTTCTTTTACTCAGTGTTCATTTTTTTCTTAAATATGAGTGACTGGAATCTTACACAGTATTATAAATGATGTTCCATGTGTGTCCAAAACAGAAACAAACTGTCAACTATAAAACACCATGGAAGAAAATATTTCCTAAAATTTATTTTGGAGTAGTTACAACAGTACATCATCATAACTCCTCTACAGGAGGAAACACACACCATGATACTGAACTCTATCACGAAATTTCATCATCAGAATGGAACAGGGGATGGGAATAACCTGAATTACAGCTCCAGTGAAATGTTGCCACTGCATAAGAAATATCAGAGACCAAAAAATTCTCAGTCCTTCAATAGACTACAAGGCATTTTACAGAGTTGAACAATGTAATTACCCCCATTTAAACCAGGTGTGGTGAAGTGAGATGGCATAAGAGAGATAAAAGAAGAGCCAGGAACACATATTTTTAAGGCCAGCATTGTGTTTTATGTACCATACATTTAATCTGATCTTCTAGAGGAAATTTCAGTCACTGGTTTTCACAGAAAATTTCAATTTTTAAGTCCACTTTTCTAGCATGACATTACCACTAATAAATACATTTTAAAGTGTATTAAATCTAGATTACACATATTTAGAATTTTGCAATATTCTTGTGTCATAAAATTATTAAAATAATTTCTGAAATTCAATAAAAACACTCCTTTTGTTAGAGGATATTGTAAAATTACTATCCATATTTATTAAGATCAATAATAACTAACCTGACATTCACAGATTATCAACTGCTATTAATAAATTTGTTTCAACTCCATTATCCCTGTTGTACAAACAATGACTCAAAAATAATGAAAATACACATTAGTAAAACAATGAAAGTTTGCTGAGTAATTTTTAATTTTCTTTTAAAAGAAAATATGAATATGTACCTGTCTAAAGACTGTGCTGATTTTTTTTTTTTTTTTTTTTTTAATTTGAAGCTGTTTGTTCTAGGAAATTTTCAGCTTAAAAAGAATCTGGAGTCTTTTCTAGAAAAAATCTCTTGATTTGTCTAATGATGATCAAATGGGAATTTTAAATTCAAGATTCATCTCATATTTTTTAATGTGAATAAGTCATGATATATGGCATCACATTGGTGAAAAAAAATCTGTGTTTCTTAGACAAAAATTAAAAATATTGCTATTTTTAAACATCAGAACATTCTTTTATCTGTCACTGTTTTATAAGAAACATTTGTTTAATAGGAATTTGGCTGAATTTTTCTTCAATTATTCCAAATTCTCTCATGAAAAATGTATTTGTTATGTAATTCAGAAAAAAATATTTAATTTGGGGGTTTTTGTGAACATTTTAATCCAGATGCTTACTAACTGAAATATTACTCAACTGGCCATTTAAATTACTTGATGTTGCTTGTGTTGTGATGCATAAAAATGAAATTCTGTAATCCATGATATAATAGCCCATCAGTAATGTGTCATATGTTCATGGTCCTTCATAATAACTTTGTTTTCATAAGACATCAAAAAATCACAAGCCATAAAGTTAAGGAGTTCTTTTCCATCAGCCAAGATATTTTTATATGTCTAGTGCAATTGCTAAATTAATTAAACAGAACTCACAGTTTGGGTGTATGATTGCACACTAGCCCAATGAAACAGAAGACATGCTTACCCTTAAGTATGAGTAATTCCTTTAAAAATCTTATTTTAATTCAAGTGAAAAGAAATCACAAGTGCTTTGTTAGAGCAAGATTTTATCATCTACCCAGAAGGGAGCCACAAGTGCAAACCCTCCATTAGTATTTAAAGTTACACACAGAGATGGAGGTTATTAATTTCAAGGTCTTATTTCATTTTCCCCTTTTTCCTTTTTCTTTTGTTCATTCAGTATGTCTGAAACAAGGCTTGGGAGTATTTCTTATTTGTAATTAATTTCTATTATTAGCAAGTCATTTCAACTTGTCTGAAAATTGGAATTTGATTCTACACTCTCTGAACCAAACTCCTGGGGTAAGGACTCTCTTCTCGTGTCCCCCAAACATCACAGGCAAGGTAACATCAAAAGAACCATTTTTTCCATCATTTACCTCATTTTAGGAGTCCTTTTCCATCATTTTAGGAGGCCACAGACAGTCAGACAAGGAAGACAGGAGTCAAAAAAGGAAGGCAGAAATTATAGAGACAAGGATTGTATTGCTTTAAGACATAGACATAAAGCATTAAGATAAAATCCTAGAAAAGTCTACTGCTTGTTGCAATGACAAAAGAGCAAATTGATTTTAAACCTTTTTCTTATTCCAAAGAACATATAAAGAGCCCATATAGTGAAATATCATTTAAATTATCCTATTCCTTTATACCTCCACCTATTTTTTCATTTTCTGTACCATTTGTACATACACAAATGCATAATTAAAGATCAAATGTAGTTGTACGCAATTATGTACAAGAATGTTTGAGGTACCCACATTAAAATATGTAAACACTGCTAAAATAAACATGTTGACATATCCATAAAAAAATTCAGAGTTCCCAGGGTGTCTTCTACTTGCTTATATTCTTTTCTGGAGAATATGATGAAGCATGCAGGGTAGGTATTATTATCGCACACCACAGTATCCCAGACCATTTCAGCCACTGAATACATCTAAATGAACTGAATTATGGCTTCACTTTAATTGCTTTCAGAACACAAATGAAAATGGTATGTAAATTTTATATGCACTGAATACATAAATATACATGTGTATTACACACATTCTATCTGTTATGCATGATATTTACTTAGGTCAAGGACACAATGAACATGGTCCCTTTCATTTTAAGTCACCAAAATACTGACATATATATTTGGTAACACCAAAACACCCAAGTACATGGTTAAAGCATATGGTTAATTGCTCTGATAAAGTATAAAAAAATAGTAAAAAGATTATATACACTACTTTGTTTCTTTTGACACAAGTCGAAGTAATTATACTATTGCTTTTGCACCTCTGTAGGGTTCAAATTTTCCCACTGGCTGTGCATTGGATTAGTATTTAGAAAATAATCTCATCAATGTTATTGTAAAGTATATAGAATAAGTTTAAAATAAGCATATTCTCTAATTGCTTTGAATACCTGTCACAAACTCTGTTTTCAATAAACTTAGTAACTGATACATAGAAATGTCATCATTTTCAAGAAACTTCTTGGTAAAATAACAGTGGAAAGCAATTATTTTCAAGAATCTATAAAGAAATAAATCTATAATTATTATCTTTGGGGAAAAAAGATGTAATGATTAATTGATTATTTGATTATGAGACAGACTAATTACATTACTAAGATATCTAGCGAAAACCCATTAGTAACTGAATAAATCTATTGTCATTGGGGAATTTATCAATTGCAACTACATATATATATATCAAATTTTCTTTATTTTTGGCAAGATGGTTAAAGTAAGTAATTAGGATTATGAAGAAGATGAATATTTTAGATTTTCTAAATGACAAATTGGATGCCAAAGAGATTACCTGCAACAAATAAAGATTGTAATATATACGAAATTGCAAGACAAATGTTGCCAGTCCATATTTAATATATGATAACAGAAGGCAGACTGTGTTCTCAGCAATGCATGTGGAAACAACAGTAAGGTATATTGCACAGCACTTTCCCAAAGTATTCTTTCTACCATGGCCATCACCATTTATGCATTATAACTTGTTTGATTTGAGATATATTTGTGATAAGACTTAGCTGTAATTACTAAATTACAAATACAAAGTCATCACAGAGGTCATAGAGTCATTCTGTAAACTTGTCTGAATGAAAAAAGTATTTATCTTGTATTGTTGCTTGAAGATAGACCATGGTGAATACCCTGCAAGCTCAAAAAGTCTGGATTAGAAATAATGTTTCTCTAAACCTCTTTTTCAGCTCTGTTCAAAGGTGGAAGTATAAAAACATGGAGAGGATTGCCCTAAAATCGTTTCAAATCTATGTGACTTGGTACTATTCCCACTATAACACAAATAATAAGTGTGATAAAATTAGTGTAATAATTAACTCTATTGGGACATCCCAAATCCTTACAAAAGCTTTATCTGCTCTGGGACCATGTGTGTATCATAATATTTCAATGGTGTAAAAGAGGGGCTTAAAATTGATCATGTAAAAGGCCTGAAGGAGTTTTAAGATTAACCATAGACTATTAAAAAGTGTCTAAATATAATTTCTATATGCTACAGTGCAAAATTACATTTAACATCATGCTAATTCACTTGCAATTCTAACATTATGTATTTTCATGTATTACAGTGAAATGTAATGCATGCATTGTGAAATTTTCAGAAGTGCCTCTGCTTTAGGACTTATCAAACACTTACCTTACTATGCTCCTAAAGTCCAGATCTGTTAAGATATATGATTATCTATCATTAGTAAAGCACAGAATTAAGAGTTAATAGTGTATTATTTTTATGGATTTAAGCTCAAATAATTTGAGCTTAATAAACCTAAAAAAAGTTGCTCATTAAAGTTATTAATCTCCTGAGGTGATGACGAGAAATATTTGTCATTTTATTTCTTATTCCTTTTCTGAAGGGGTTAAAATATATCTGAGTCATGTGTTCTTATGAATCCTTATTGTGTAAAAATGAAGTTTATTTCAGCTGGCAATCTGGAAAGGTTGATTTTAATGTCTGATACAAAGTATTTGATAGCCAGACTATTTAAATATTTAAGTGGACTGTTAAATAGTGCATGGTAAAATGCAAAAATACATCTAATCTTATTTGTTTGCCACACTTAAGAAATACTTGACACTACTGCTTTTAGATTTCCAATTAAAAATTGCTTATTAGAATCACAATGGCATTTGATAGGATACATGAAGAACCAGAACCTGATTAGGAATTTATTGTAGTCCCCTTACCCTAGTATGTACGTCAGAAGAAAAATTAATTTCATGTTTCAATCATTTTAATTTTTTCAAATACTGTAGACTTACATAAGATACATTCTTAGGTATCATTATTCTCCATAGGTATCAGTGTCTTTTCTGCTTCACTTCACAAGAATCAGTGTCGCTAATTTTACTGAGTAATTCACCCACATGTCTTCTTTCTCAGGTAAGCTTAGTCTGTAGCTGGAGATCAAACTAAATTTATAGAATATGTTAAATTCATGGTCACTGAGGTATTTCTGAAAAGAGTCGTATTGTCATACGAATATCTAAAAATATACTTTTAAGTGCCACATTTATATAAGTTTCTTCTTACAAGAATCAAGCTATTATGGAGAGCTGTGAAAACGGTCAATAGATTTCCTTACAATGGAAAAGTTAGTAAATTTAAGTAATTCTGATCATCCTTAAATTTAACAAACTTTGGTATCTCAGCAGAATTTTTAGTTAGCAATGTTTAATATCAGGTCTGCTAAACACTGGACTGAGAAGTCTGCAGCTTTTAAAAGCTTTTGGAATGCAAGAAAGGAAAAAGTAAGAACTCTGCATGTAAGCAGGGAAATTTTCAAAAAGGTACATTTTGCAGAGTTTTGGCATGCAGATTTCCTGCTGTTCTTAGTAACATTTCTGTCCATAAATCCCCATTCCCTTCTTGGGAGTGTACTGCTATAGGGAGCATTCACCTGAAGGCAGTTTGGATTCTTCTGAAAAGTGACTCTCTTCAGGCAGCAGACAATGTGAAACTATCAGCATGCAAGCCTCTGTTTCCTTTTCTCTGAAATAAATAAGTAAATGCCACAGAAAACCAGAAATAATATTGTCACATGAGATTACTGCTCATCATTAAAGCCATGAATTCCACTCTGTAAATCTGACCATCAATTAGAGCAACAGCTCTAGGACATTTTTATTTCACACCCATGTGGTACTTCTCAGGACCTCAACAAGCCTTCCTGAGCTGATTAATACTTTGGTGTTGAGAGTGAATTTATTTTCCTGGACTTAACTACTCCAGCTGTCTGCCAGTGGCGATAGATATGGATGACCGTCATTCAACTAATTAACCAAATGCAAACTTGTTTCTATGTCATTAATGAATCTTGTATTCTAAGATGAAAGTAAAATTAATCTTCTTGCATTAACTGATTGGATGCTTTTACTAAGGAGTCTAACTAGCAGATGGGGACATGTTGCAGGTTGCATCATGATTTACTGCAAAATCTCAAAGACCTGTAGGAAACATCTAGACTTATTCATGAAATATGGCAGATGTGAAATGATGATAAAGAAAAGTTAAAAATCCTTTGCATCATAGTAAAGTATGAACAGAACCATAGCTGAGCAGGAAGGACAGACTACTTACAGGTTTTTTGTGCAATCTTTCCTAAGATCCCAAGTTAGCAGGACCATTCAAGTACATGCTTAACTCTTCATGTGTGACTAAATAGCACAGATTTATGTAGACCTGAGAGTTCTGCTTAACTGCTTTTCCAAAAGGAACGGGCTTAAGCTAATGCTTAAAGGTTGAACTCATCTCGAAGTGCTTTGCTTAATGCAAGCCTAGGCCAGGATTTGACAGAAAACTATCAACCATGATGATGCTCTTTGATCAGTGTTTCAAAACCCTTGTCCTGTAGCTTTAGCTTACAAATAATGCAATGCCCTGTTTCTGAATTAATTTTCTGTGTACTAATACAGGCAGTCAGTAAGTGGTGTTTATATATGGATGTAAACAATTACAATGAGATGGTGTCTAGAAAAATCTCTGTGTGTAGCACATGTATACCTTGCACATACCTTTATTGATTTACAAATTTTATATCTCTAGCCTTCTGGGAATAGCAGTAATGAAATAATAGACTTAAAAGTAGCTAGAATTAGTGCAATAATTTGATTGCCTTCAAGATGTGAATTAGTCCAGGGATGGATTTTTTCATGTTAATAAATTGACCGCTGCTCTTTAGGCTCACTATCTTCCTTTTTTTAATTACAATTCTATATAAAGAAGAAAAACCCATGGAAAAATATTCAAACTTCACTGGTCATTCTTACGTATTAGTTAATTTCCAAAGTAAATGGAACGCACTTCAGACTTCAGAGTCCATCAGGGCTATATAGATCTTATCAGCTTTCTAGAAATTGAAAGAAGTTCCTGCTAGCGGTAGTGATTTGATAGGTAGACAATTTAAAATTGAACTGATCAAAGCTGAAATAAGAAATGGGAAGAAAAATGGGCTTATATGTGTGGCCAAAATGTTTAAAAAAAAACCCAGTTCCTCTCTAAAAGACACGGCATTTGGTCAGTTTCTAGGGTCTGCACTTATATTTTTTTAAATTAAATTTAAAAGTCTAACATAGCTTCAGATTGCTAAGTAGATTTCAAAGAACTTCATACAATTTGATTTTTTCCTTTATGAAAGTAAATTCCTTTAAGAATAAATGCATAACACCTATTTCTGTTCCATTATGCAATTTGTGTGGATTTAATAAGCCAACTGGCTTCTGGATGCCAACACCTCTAGGTTTTTGTATTGCAAAATAGCACATGCTTTGTCATATCCAGCTCATTAAATAATCACCTTGTAGTAGAGTTTGTGATTATAGTTTCATTAAGTGAGTCCTGTGATACTTCAAAGAAATGCCTCTTATTTGTTTTGTGGGAAACAACTGCTTTCTCAAGAAGTAAAATCAGTGCTATGTAGTGCTGCAGTTACAATTTAAATAGCACTCGGGTTTATTGTACAACTTCATAAACAGGATCATTTTTCAAGGTATATGCCAATTCAAGTAAAATCTGTGGACATACAATATAAAAAAATGGCTCTTCAAGAATAAACAAAATCTCTTAATAGTAAAGAATGTGTATGTTTCTTCTGCTCTGAATAATATTCTTAACATTGTCCACATCGCTGGTGAGTTATGAGCCTTTTATACACATGGGGAAAAAAAGGGAGGTAATAGGTACAATAATCCTCTTAATAATACCACAAGTTTAATTTCAACTTTCAAGCCTTCGAAGTTAAAAGTTAGCTTCCAAAGCTTTTTAAGAGTCTGCTGCCCTTTTCAAACCACATTTCAGGTGCATCATTCTTGCTGATTTATACATACTAAATGCTATGTGCCCTATTCCTTCTGTGTAAAGCTGGAGAAGGCTGTGTAATTTCATTCTGCACCCTGGCAACTCATTCAGCTCAGACTGGTCGAAAAGTCTTAAGGCTAATTGTGAGAATATTGCTTATGGACTGCGGTGGGAATAGATAGGACCTATAGCTATTGCCTGATACAGACACACTAGGTACAGGCAGACCAGTTCTTTCACTACAAAATGGTTGAGACTCCCTCACCTTCATTTAGAACTATTGAGATAACACAGCAGCAAGAGGGCCTGGCAAGGAGAATAATGGTAAAAATCCAGGGCATCAGTTCAGACAGTTTGAAGTATCACAAGCAGTAGTACCTTTCTCGGGTTTCTTTTTTTAATAGAGCATATTAAAACTGCTTGGGGGTTAGATGGCTCTGAATTACACACTGTTCATTCTAGATCAAAGTAATTGTCACTTTACAGAAATATGCATGAAGCTATGTATGTTACCGATACATGCACACCACAATACAAGCTATAGCTAACAGAAATAAGAAATAGCTTATATAATAACAAGAACCTCTGGAAAAAAGGACTAATAAAACAGTTGACTCTTCAGTGGACAATACCGTGGTTATATATCCATTACCTTACGTTCCTTACACTATTTACACAGTGGAATCTGTTACCACATCTGACAGTGTTGTGATAGATTCAGGTTAAACACCAATTGAAGATCAAATTGAAAGGAAATAGCCCTAGTCCTTTGTGGTCACAGTTGAAATACATTAATGTGACAATATTGAGAATCTTGCTTCTGTGGTATTATTGAAAAAAATGCAGATTAAATTGTCAAGAGACTGCACATCCAGTTCACCAATGTATGTAATTAGAAATGAAACCAATAACTGTTTTAAGTTTATAAGGCAGAGATGTGTGACTGTTTGTTTTCCTGATTCAACTGACTTTCAGTCTCAGGCTTACTAGGACTTTTCATACAGCTGTTCTGAAAAAAAAAATGCTAAAGCTACAAAATATATTGTATTCCTATCATTTTCAAAAGAATAACCAGTCATGTTATCACATAAGAATTAATAAGGAGGAGAACAGTAGAACATTGTAGCTACTGCTGGTCTTTTTACTCAGGAAATACATGATTTCTTGAGTTACATGACAATTTTTTAAATCTAACTCCCAATATGTAGTTGGCTATGCTGGTCTAGAAGAAAGTGTTTGGAGGCATGAAGCTAGATGCTATGGCCAGTTCCGCTACCAGTCTGCTATATGATCTTGGACAAGTCTTTAAATCTCTCTGTATCTTTGTTTTCTCTTTGACTTTCTGATTCTCTTAGGTTTCTTTATCACCAGTTCTTCTCTGGTTTTGACCTGATAAAACCAGGAAATGCCTACCCAAAGGAATGACTGCGTACTTTTGGGTTTTAGTTGAGGATTTTTTCTGGTTTTTTTGTTTGGTTGTTGTTTTGGGGTTTGGTTTTGTTTTTAAATATAATGTAAGGATTTGTTGATTTGATATTACACTGCCTGCGAACATTTTGATGACTAGAAGGAGGCTGGGCACTTGGAAGCAACTGCAGTCATTACTTGCAGTGTCCTAACAGACCTTTTGTTTTTGATATGAGACTGAAAAAGTGATAGCAGTGACTTCAACAAGACATTAATAGTGCTGCCTAAAGAAAGTATTACTGGTTGTATGGATGAAAGAAGAATCTGAAAGCACTTGATAGACTTTGAATCTTTGCTCTGTGTGACTAAGCAGAGGATGCCTGGTTCCTGTAGGTATTTTTGAGTAAAGATGTTTAACTGCAGAACCATCAGCTTCTCAGTGCAGAACATTGTTCTTACAGACAATAATGAAAACCATAATGGAAGTTAAGCTTATGGAGAAGGGACCCTGTGAAAACAAAGGAAAAGCAAGCTAAGGAGGCAACCACAAAATGGAAATTTCTGCATAGTAATTTCTGTATATTCAATGCAAATGTCCCTATGTGACACTAGCCAGGAGATGGTTTGAATGAAATAGGACATGTTTTACGCTCTGCAGTCAGCTTCCAGCCCCCTTTCATCTTCAGGCAGGGAGAGTTGACAAATGCCAATATTTAAGTGCTCAAAAAATAGTGCTGAGAATTTTTGCATAAAAGAAAACATCTAATGTCAACTCTAATTTGAGTCTCTACTCATTTCTAGAAGGACTATCAGTTCTATTTTGTTCAGCTTGATTGTAATTTGAAGGCTTAAAGAAAGCAAGACTAGAAGAGGAAGAGACTATTTTGGCCTTTTTCTAGTGTTAAACTTTTACCAAAAAGCTTCCCCATAGAAATGATCTGGCTGTTATTTAAACATCTCTTGGAATTCTGATAAACTTGCTCTCAAGTATCAATTTAAGTGGCCCACACTCTAAGTAAAATTAATTAGACATAGGAAAGAGAGGGAGAGTTTTTAATGAACACACTGCTGCTCCATCAGAGAAGGGGTTGGCACATTTCATCCCTGTACTGTGCAGCACTAAGTATTTGGAGAAAGGATGGAATGATCTTAACTTGATATACATCCTTAGGTACAAAATAAAGTGTTGGTAGCATGGATTTTTCTACTTCAGTGGGCTTTGGGTCAGGACATAGATTTGCACAACACAAGCAATGAACTTTGGAGAAAAGGCTGTGAGTGCCGACCTAAAGCACAAGAGGAGAGAAAGTGAAAGATCCCCCCCTTCCATGCAAGCCCTGTGCAATTTTCTTTCATGTATAAATAATAGCTATACTGCATAAAAGGTGCAAGATAGATCATCTCTAATGGCTTAAAATAGCAGCCAAAAATAGAATCTTGGGATTTTTTTTTAAGTCCTTTTAACACATTCTAGGACAAAACCCTTGTCAAGAGGAATACACATTTTTGGACGAGCCAGCACATTTGTTCCCATAACCTCAAATGGAAAATCCCAACCATCCGTGAAATCAAAGAGAAGACAGGTTCCTCCTACAAGAAGACATTTGTAATTATACTGCTTGGAATCAGCATTCTCTCTCTCTCTCTTTTATACTCCTACTCCTCCTATTCTTTCTTGTGATCTCTCACCAGATCACATTAGAGGAGAAAATCAGAAGGGAGAAGATATTCATCAAAAATGCAACACTTAAGATGACTTACTTACAATATAAGAAGTATTTTAGTTGCACAGACAAAAGAGTTCATCTGCAGTTACTGAATAAGTAACAAAATAACATTTCCAATAAAGTAAATATTAAAAACCAATTACTGTATACACCAATTAATATAGTAGTAGTCAGCAACCTTGTAACCTGAAGCAATACACAGGTCCCACATTCTCTAGACAGTTGTAGCCTGTACATACTCTATGATAATTTAAGCAGATTTCTTCTTTACTGTAATTTCAGATGAAATTAAAAAATAGGCAGGGCTCTTCCCTGCAGTTGAAATACTGTATTTACTAAATGCTGACAAAACTGCTACTGTTGACCATGAGCCTTTCACCTTACAAATCAAATTAATTACATTGCACGTATGCACACTGAAGGGGCTTCAATGCTGTGTTTCACACCACATGGGTAGTTCAAGGGAACATGTACCTATGTCTGGTCAGTGACACATGAAAGTCATGGCTTCCCTGCATTCACTGAGGACAAAGGAGAAGTAGTGCATTGTGCTGCTGCCTACCTCAGTTACAGGAAGAAAAACAAACATAATCTGAGTAAGTCTGGTCAAAATTCAGAAGTGAAAAACCCCACAAGATTTTAAAAAGAAATTAAACTACCTGTGCATGAGAACTAAGTCAGCAGTATGGGAAGGAAGAAGCATTGGGAGAACTCAGACTGGGGTAATGACATAGGTAGATTATGGGTAGAAAAGTAGCTATTACCATGTATTTGCCTTTCCTCATGTGGGTGTATGGAGTTATGCATGGCACCTTTTGTATGCCAGGATCCATGTTGTACGTGTTGTAACAGGTTTCTGAAACACTATAAACTCTACTTCAAGTTTGCAATCCAGTATATGGTAAGGGCAAGGTAGCTCTTCTGTTAGTGGGACCTGAGTGCCTTTCAAACCCCTGGGTATGTGATAAGATTTGGAGGGTATGTATTGTACTTTTTACGTGGAAAGTTATGCAGCATTCTCCCCACATTCTGTATGAATCAGACTCCAGAATTTTCAGAAAGTAACCTAAATTAACAGCTCTGAAAAAAGGAAATGCAGACTTAAGGTGACTGTCATCCTGTGAATTACAGGTAAACAACTTCAGACAGTTCCCAACACAAAAACTTTCTTACCTCTTTACTGCTACAACCTATTCAACAGAGCATGAAATAAGGCCTATCAGGTATTACAGAGAGCATACATGCTCCTTTCCCTTTTCTCTTCACCTTCCTTCTTGCAGTCCTCCCAGGTTCTTTTTTATCACAAGCACAGCTCTATCAATCTGTTCCAACTAATCCCTGGATCAGTTCAATACAGCTATATCTAAAAAGGTGTTTGCCTTTGGAGCATTTGCAGATAATTCCCATTGGTTATGGACTGCCCCAGGAAAGGCTGACAACCTGTATTTCCTGGCTTTCAGAAATCAACTCTCTGAAAAACAGAAAATACACCAGGAAACCTTCCATCTGCTAAAGTTTTTGGCTTTTTGTCATTGAATATGTAAGATGACTAAACAGGCTTAACATGGAATCAAGTTGCAATACTAACATCAAACACAGAAGAGGCGGTCACATGTCCAAATGGGCAAAACAGACACCAGAAGGTATGTACAGAGCCAATAGTAACTGCACTGTTTAGCAAAGATAGGCATTCACAACAGGGCAAACAATGCCAGCTCATCTGTTTGGAAATTGTTTTCCTCTCGACAAATAAATGGGGGCACAACAATATTTTTAATATTTTTATTACAAGAATACTAAAAGGCTCCAGGTGAGATAAGAACCTTGCTGTGTTTCCTTATACCTGTGTAGCCCAATTAGAAAATAAATGGGCAATCATTCTTATTTTACAGAAGCAGAACTGAAATCCAGTGACAAAATCACTTAATTTTTCTGAAAGTCTGCAGCACAGCTAAGACTAAGAACTGAGATATCTTGAATCCTGGAACTTAATGCATTTCCATCTTCCCCTGTTCTTACAGCAAAAGGAGTAGGCGATTCAATTTGATGTTTCATCTTTCTGTTTCTTCATAAAATACAATTAATTCCCATGATGAATTTCTATGTTGATACTCCTACTCCAGGTTTGATACATCTTCCGCTTAATAATTTTTCCTCTATGTGTGTTTTACTAGCTGAAAGTGTTTGTGAAATCTCATCTTATTTTCTTGTGCAACATGAAATGTGTTCAGGAATCAAAGACCATCCCTTTGTCTTCCCTTTGCCTTTGTGTGATCAATGAACTTCAGGATATGATTTTAAAAATTGATGCTGTAATTCATTTTCACAGTATGACAGAGGGGTAAGTTTTCTAAAGTGTTAAGTGACTCCTTAGTGAGGCCCATGTACTTTAAATCTTTCACTGCATTATGAAAACATATACCCCTTTGACAGAAAGATTTGTTTAATATATACAAAAGCTTATGTAATCCTGAAGATTTGAATTCTTATAGCTGTACAAGTTATCAAGCAGGCTTTGTGTGATGATAAATAAAAGTATTTGTGAGAGACAGATTTTTTCAGGTATTCTTATGCTTTCCATTATTTTTGTGCACTGGTGGAAAAATCAAAGAATAAAGTTCAATGAGATCACAGTACATGGATTTACTTTCTCTTTCTCAAAGGCAGAAGATCTCTAGTTCTGGAGCTATTCATCCCCTGGATCAGCTTTCTTTGTATACTCTCCATGGATACCAAGATTAGATCATCTATCATGAAGATGGTCCACTTATGTCCAGGTTGCTTTGTAAAGCATGGAAAGAATTAGCTTATTTAGGGAAAATCTGGAATAATTCCACAGAAGTCAATGAGATTTCTCTGATCTTTTCCTTTCTGATATGAACAAGAGCAGAGAATATATCTCAGTTAAGTAAATTATGACATCCCTGCATTCCAAGCCTAAGAAGAGCTGAAATGCAAAATTTAAAGGTGAGATCCTTAATGAATCCATGCCTAATGGTCTGTAATACAGATGAGAAACCCCAATAATGCTCTTCTGTGCCTGTTCTCATAGCTATTTGTATCAATTTTATACTGGCTTCTTTCATTTCTATCACTCATTATGATATAATCCACTCAACAAGCAGCTGAGCTGAAACCTGAGAGGCAACAAAAATTATTTAAAGCAGAACACTCTTTTGCTCTATGAACAGAAGTCCTCTGTTTTTCCACACTGGAGTATGTTAATGCATGTTAAGGACAGATCTGTCTCCCTTGTTAACACTGCAGAGCAGGGCTTGGGAAGAAATCATGGCAAGTTTGAGTTTTGCAGCCCTTATGTGGGAGAGCACTTACCTAAGTAATTCCATTTATTTCATTGTGCTGCTGTGCATAATCTGTCAACCTCTTAAAAGGGGTAGGCTGGGTATTGGTATTAATCAGATCAGTTGTATTGCCTTGCACCTGGACAGGAAAACATATACCTTTGTGCCCAGCTTCAAATTTTAAGAAGATTGTATAGCATTTATGTAATAAAGTGTGTGAATTTCTGCACAGGGGCACATGCCTCCCCAGAATGCAAGTGTATAAGCCTGTGAGAGGATCTGGCTTTTAGTCCGTTTCATCTGCAGAGAAATGACTGATTCTTCTAACCCAGAGATAAAGATCGTTACATGAGCTATTCCCAGTCCTTCTAGGAATATTACCAAGAAACATGATAAAGCATTATAGAGCATTATTTTTTTTTATTATTTTATATTTTTTCTCTCTCTTGGATCTATTTCTCTTCTAACATTATTATAATTTCTAGGTTGTTTTTTCTATGGTTGACATTCTGGTATTCTGAAAACAAACATCTCATATTCACATAGCAAAAGAACATCCCACTCCTGCAAACCCTTCACCATTCAAGAAACTCACAGACATTAGTAGTCACCTTGATTTCAGTGGGATGATGTACATCAGGAAGGTAACAAACATCTCCACCTGACTGTGACCAAATTCTTGCTGAGCTATACTTTAACAAATAAATAGTCCCACTGAAGTCGAGAGGAATAATTCTAGTGTAAAGAGTTCCTCATAAGCATAAGTATCAGAGCTGGCCTTACCCAAATAAGCCACAGCCCTTTAATGAATTTTATGCAGTTGCCACCCTGATACCCACCACATACAACCTCATTAGCTTCAACTAGGATCCATCAGGGACTCATTGCAAGAGTGGAGCTTAAAGGCAGGCTGCCCAGAATGAATGGTTTAACTAAAGGCATGATGTTAAAATGATTTAGATTGACAGTTAAATTAAGTGAAACTACCTGTGTAGACACACACCAGTTTAGTATGCCCCTGTAATTTACAGTTTAAAACCCCAGGAGCACCCACACACCACCTCACATGGGCTTAATACTGTAACCTAACAGCCTTTGTTTGCTAACAACACTCAAGAGACACATTCTACCTGACAATTTCCCCTGCTTTGTGAGTTAAGAAGTCTGCAGCATGACCCATGCCTAATGATGAGTATCTTTCCTTTGCCAGGATGCTACACCCACCTGTCCTGTACTGTCTGCCCCCTGCACTCCCTGATCACCTTGCATAGCTGTGCAGGATGGCCCGTTCATTTCCAACCACGTTTATTGTTTCCATGATTCCATTTGATCCATAAGAAATAACTGAATTTGTGAGTACCGGGTTTTGAAATCTCATCAGAGGTATTTCCAACAGAAAATAGACTTTTTAAATCTTACAGAAATAAAATAAAAAATCTTTTTCTGGCATCTCAATCTTTTACTGTATTCAGTGAACTGTCTTCCATCTCTTGATACAGTGTATTCTGAAAACTACTTGGAGAGACTAACATTGACTTCAAGCACTGTGCCAGTCATTTTACGGAGCTGTGGAATAAGATGGAATAGCAGATAATTTGTTGCAGATATTACAAAATGAACTATTTTTCAAATATCCCTGTTCTCTGGTTTGCTCTTCTGGATTTGGCAAGAAATTGTTAGCCCTTGATATTGTGGTCCTTAATCTGTCAGAAACCTGTGCCAGCTACACACAATATCCATAAATCCAGACTATGGTCTGGTAGGTAGCTCTGTAATATCTGTAATTTGTAGATAACCTAACGGGGGGTGTGGGGGGGTGTGGGGGGGTGGGTGTTGTTTGTTTTTTTGGTTTTTTTTTCCCCACTGTAGAAAAGGTTGGGCACTGTTGTGTAGTGTTCTCAGAATGAATAGGAGAAAATGGCATGAAATAGACAAGAGGTTTTGTTTGCTTTCTTTTCCCTAACCTCCTCTCACCCCCCAAAAAACCCACCGATGTTTAATGATATATTTCATGTTGATTATAATAAAGATACAGAAAGATTTCAAAGAGTGAAGATAGGACATAGCAAAAATTCAGTGGAAGAAACTCAATTCTGTTCTCCCCTTCAGGGATGAGTATCTAAATCATTTAGTCTCATAGTAAGAGTTCAGACTAACTAGAAGTGTCAGCAAATGGGATTTTTAAAACAAACAACAAACAAACAAACAGATAAACCTCTAAACATAGAGAAATAGATGGATATGCTTTTCTTTCAACTTTTAAAATCTCTCATTTCTGCTCATCCATTTTTTTCTTTCATCTGTATTTCCATGTGTGTATTACCTCCCCTTACTGCTGGGGCACAACACAAAAATTCTCGGGTAAAACTCTGTGCTATACAGGATGCCATAAAATGTCCATTACCTCCTAATTATATACATCCTTCAGAGAAAACCATATTGTGAAATAATGGCTGGAATCCATAGCTAAAGATAAGTTGAGTTGTTCTCAGAACCAGAGTAAGTACAATTCCTTTCAGAACTACAACTGGCCCTAACAACTACATAATAGAAGAACAAGAATAAGCTGAATGAAAATTGTGTTAATGAAACTGTGTTAGTATTCAGTAATCGTCATCCATTTATTTTTCTTAGGAATAGAAATCTATGTTCTTTACATTTGCCATAAACACTTTCCAAAGTTTTTTTCTCATTAGCTGCTCTTCAAAGCCCCAACTCAAAAGACTATTTACATGTCTGCTGAGCTATATATTAGTAGACTTAATATCTCCAATCTGGTACAAAATTAAGCACATGTTTAAGAACTTCCCAGAAAGAGAGCCAAAGACCCAGAAACTGTCAGCAGTTTTCAAGCCAACAGCAATTTAACACTATGGAGTCCATGAAAGTCCATGAAGAAACTGATATATAAGAAAAAGAAGAAAACATATATAATATGAAGGAGAAACAACACATAAGAGAAAAATATACGTACAGATATATATAAAGTCTTCTATACTCCCTATAGGAGAAAAGACTTTTTGGGGTACTAAAATCTGTGCAATCAGATAAAAAAAGAGAAGCTGATTTTAATCCACTTGCTTTATGCAGTGTTAGTATTTATTGAATCAGCCTAGAAAAGCCCAGCAGATAACTCATGGTGTACTATTTATAGTTAGGGATCAAACATCTTATGTTCTAAGCCTGTCTAATTTCAAATTTTTATTGACAGGAAAAGTACACAATGTTTATAGTGCTACATTCTTTCAGAGAAAAAAAAAGAAAAACATCTCTCTAAACCCACTCACATCTCATCAGTCATAACCTACATGAATGATAATAGGTTCTCAAAGGTCTCTAGTTCTCTGTGACAGTTCTAATAATGCTGTGCCAGATGTTTAAAATGTCTGCAATACCCAGAGGTTGCAGTGCAGTGACCTCCATGGTCTCCCATTCAATGGAATGGTTGGTAAATGTAAATATAATTACAGCGAAATCCATTTATAATAGGCATGATTATAATATAGCAAATAAAAGCACTTACAAACCTAAATATGTTAAATTAAATGTATTGTTTTCTGATTATAATAGACAGTCTCTGAGTGTCTATTATTAATGCCTCCTAAGAAGAGAACAGGGAAGGAGCTTTGAGCATGTTTGAGAGATGGAAGAACATCAGGGAATGTAACCTCTGTGCTTTCATTCCCACAAGCTGTGTAAACTGTTAAAACAAATATTTCTAAAAGCAAAACTGTTCTTTTTTTTGCTAAGCCTCTGCCATACCACATCGGGCATGTTCTTACTGTCCAGAGTCCTTGACAGATAACTGGAAGAGCAGCATTCCTCTTATCACATTTCACCAGCAAACTTGCTGTAATTATACTACATTCTGTCTTTCAAAATTAATTTAGTAAGCATGCAGAATTAACACATAACCCTTTTCCAGCCCCCAAGCCTAACCCAAACCAAAGGAAAAAAATTCATTTTTTTCTGAATGACAATAATTCCTATAAAATAAAGAAATACACCATGTATTGGCCTGTATAAGTAGATGTTAAGTACATATGCAAATATGTATGTTAAGTTATGCAACACCACTTGTGTTACTGAAATGACAATACTAGAGTTGTCTGTTGCAAATTGGTGTGGTTTGTAATGATCATTAGATTAGTTAGTTGCGTCTCTGAAAGTAGTAAACACTATGCCTGTTGTTATCATATTGTTGTTATTGGGTTATTAAAAGATAATACAGAGAAGAACTGAAGAGGCATTCTTTTTATTCAGTACTTCAACATACAGAAAAGCAAATGATAGTGCATGATATGGATTGCATTTCAGGCCTACCGCAGTCATCCCTATAGTCTGACCACAGCAGAGTTTAGGGGCAGCTCAGACGAAGTGATGTTGGTGGTGTAAAACAGAGGAAGCTGGTAGAGTAGGTGGTCGGGGCAGGAATTCCCTAAACTGATTGTTCTTGTCCTCCCTTTTCCCTTTATGCCTCATGAAATTCCTATGAAGGCACAAGTCCAGGTGATTTCGCAGAGCAGCTTGGCGGATGATTAGCTGTTGAGACATAGCCTGCCCCCCCCCACCCCCCCACCCCCACCCCCCCCCCCCCGTGGAATGCAAGGAGTTAATTTAATATAGTGAAGTTTCTCTTATGTCCTAGAGGCAAAGTTCCTATGACCACACTTCTGAAACATCACCTTTTAATTTTTCAAGGGCTCATATTGTCTTTCATTGTGGGAGTCTTTTTGTTTCTTTACAGTCCCAGCCAGTCCCAGTGTTCAGACCTTTCTCTTCCTCCCCAATTTAGTTATATTCCTAATATCATGACTCTGAGAGGCTCAGGAGAGCCCCCTCCCACCTCCACTGTCTACCTCACTGCACAGAGCAATCGCAGCTGACCTGGTAACCTCTATCTTCCAGAATGTGACTGGCTCTCACTTGGCTCTCACTCGGGCTGCCTTCTGCAACTCACCATCTTCTCTTAGTTAAAGCCAAGCCAGCCTGAGTGAACTCTCAGAGCTGCCTTCACACATACACTGACATAGCTGAGAGCAGCATTTTGCCTGTTTCTGCTGTTCAGAGGCATCTAAAGTGCCTATTGTATTACATGCAGAAATGGTAACTCATCCTTTCTCACTGTAATTTGATATCAAGACACTTCTTGGGGCACAAATTTCTGCTATTTTCACCAAGAAACAGGTACAGCAGCAGCCTTTATTGAGCCTCCTTACCTCAGAAGGAAATTAAAGCCCTATTCTGTAGAAACTTTCCAAACAGCACCAAAATACTTCAGGCCCCTCAACCATCCCTTGTATGATCAGGGCCTCATTGATCAGGGTCTGCTATCTCCAGAGATGACCATAATATTTTTTTTATGGGTAGCTGCCCACTTGAGTTCAGGGACAATTTTACTGTACCCAAAACCTCATTTATCTCTCACTACCCCTTAGGAGGAGAGACAGGTTTTCGGATACCTGCAGTATAGATAAGATATTGTGAACAAAATATGTGGATCACTCTAAAGACAAATAACTTTTACTCTGTTTGTAGAGTTACAAACAGCCACACTGTCATAAATCTGGGGCTATAGAAAATGAAACAATGTTGGTTTTGCATCACTGAACTATTTTGGAAAGCTGGTTTGAGGGGAAAAAAGTGTTGGGTTTTTTTTCAAATGCATCAATAATCTTCCATTTAATTTATATACCCACAGCTGTCAGCTACCTCCAAACCCTCTTAGTGCAGTGATATGGAAACATTTTTACTAAAAACTTCTTAGGAATACCTCAGAGAGTTCACATTCATATCTGTTTAAGCAAGCAGATGAATAGAATCTACCTAACCTAATTGGGGGAGAGGAAAAAAAAAAATCAATAAAGCAAGCTTTCTGCTTATCAACTATATCCTATTTCTTTGGTTATTGCTTGCACTCTGTGGCTTATTTGGAGGAAACCTTTATTCAGATTTTAATTTGTTCTGCTCCTTCCATGGTCATATCCCCTGGTTATAAGGTTATATATATATATATATATATAAAAAATAAGTAAGGCATACCATATAGGAATAAAACATTATGGAAGACGTATGTTGCTGATGCAGTACATTCACCTGGCAAACACAGTTTAATTTTATTGCTGCAAATTCAGAAGTGTTTTGTCATAATGGGAAAAATGTTAACTCTTTTAATTAATGAATGCACATCAGAAGAAATATTACTTTATGTCATACAATAGTTTATTTTTTTTCCAGTATTGTTACTAAATATGTTTTCCTTTTTCTTTTAAGATCCTGCCTTGTGCACCATACCTGCCTATTGAAATTCAGAGTCAATGAAGCCTCACACAAACAAATGGGATCCATCATCACTGGAGCCCACATTTTCCATAAGGATACATGAGAGGAGGAAGTGTCTTAGCTTTGGTTTTGGCAAAACCTGGTTCTCTGTGTTATAAAGGTTCTGGAATAATAGAATATCTGGAATATTCTATTCTGGAATATCTTCTGGAATATAAATTACCCGACCCTGTACCAAAAGGCAGGGATTCAGTTCCCTGAAGTCAAAGTTTCCATATGATCTGAAGGAGACCATCACGTTCTGTGTTACCACCTGCCTTCCCTAGATTTCTCCTGACATTGCTACTCTGAATGCTGTGCAAATCATACTACTACAGCACCTTCTTTTAAGGCATTGCCTTTGTGAGGCTCCCTGAATAGAGGTGGAAGTCATATAAATGGTGGTAACAACTCTGTATGAAGTATCCTAGTTTTGAATCATCCTGCCACTTTTGAGTATGCAACAACTAGCTCATCAGCTTCTACTATAACAAAGGAAAGGAATACACTGCACTTTAACCTATAGATCAAATTCTAGGATAATGACAGACAAAGGAGAACAAACAGTATTCACCGTCCCCTGCTTCCCCAGGCTAGATTCATGATTCGGGGGGAAAAAAAGAAGAAAAAAATTAAAAAAAAAAAGTAAGGGGCTCAAAGAACCTGTTACAATCCTTGATTATCACAGTCACAGGTGTGGCAATGTGAAATGCAATATAATGCTGTAATAGAGATAGTGTTTCAAGGAAATCTCTGTTAGACTCAGGAACGTAGTGTGTAAGTGGTGAGAGGAAAAAGTGTCCACTTTTTTTATTCTGAACTAGAAGCAGGCTGGTATTCCAAGACTGGTGATATGCTTGTTATTGTAGGTACCCAGGAAAACAAGGACTTTCACTGTGGATGAAACACAGCAGATCGTTCCCTAAATGCTCCCAGTTTCCTCTCTTGCAGTAGAGTGCATAAGCTTTAGTGTATTTATATTGTCTGGGAAAATAAAATAAAATAGTGTAAAAAAAAAAAAGTAAAACAAAAACTCTCTCTCCGTGTGCATTGCTGAGGGAGAAAATTTGGTTAAATGACTTTGAATTGTGGTGTTATTAATTTTATGAATGGTGTTGAAAAATCCCATTTCTTAGGCACATATTACACATTTAATTACAAAGACACTTATTTGTAGGGTTTTTTTTCTCTTCAACAAAGATACTCTTACATCCATTTAAAGGTTTTTTCCAAAAAGAAATAAGCCATAAAGCCATATAATAATAATCCCTTGTGTTCTTATTAGGGGAAAGTGTGATGAGTAATGGTGTCTACTTTATCCCCTAATGTGTTGCCATGATACAACTGTCCTTATCTCCAACTTTTTTTAACTTTTAATGCAGAAGAAATTCTCTGGTATGAGTTACAATTTACTTCTTGCAGTGATATTTCCTACACTTGGAGAAATGACCCGCTCTGCCTGATTT
The DNA here is from genome assembly GCF_031877795.1 of Strix aluco. Taxonomy (NCBI): domain Eukaryota; kingdom Metazoa; phylum Chordata; class Aves; order Strigiformes; family Strigidae; genus Strix; species Strix aluco. The sequence continues at coordinate 89,807,315 of NC_133931.1, read as the reverse complement.
CTACACAATGTTTTTTCCATCACTTGTCGCTATGCAAAGTCATATAGGCACTTCGGAAAGAAAATGGAAGAATAAAATACCCAACACTGCAAATCTTACAGACTTTCTCCCTAATTGAGGAAATGGGGTATATTGCAAACTGTAATTTAATTCTGTGCTTATTGTTAAGAAGGATGCTTGTAGCTTATTATAATTTCTAACGTAGTGTAGCTAAAAGGACCCAAAGAGATTCTGACACATATTTCTTGTATACCTGCATTGTGAATTCACATGGGACATTGCTTAGAAGTTATCTGAAATGATCTGGTTTTATACTAATTTAATTGGTTTTATGCCAGTCTGAATTCTGCGTCAGAAACACACTTCATGGTACTGTTACTACTGCTAATTCTTCTAAAGATTTGGCTGTTTGAAGTTACTTGTTCATGCTATCTACATAATGAATTGTCCTCTTCAAGGTGGTAAATTATTTATTAGAGTAATGAACAAATCAATCAGGAGAGCTGGATAACTGAAACACACAGCTTTTGGCAAAGTAAGGTCTGAATGTTTACATTTATCACAGAAAAGCCTTGACTTTGATGCAGACCTTTCAGAGGTGTTTATTAATCATGATCTCATTACAGTTTTGGTGGACTAATAGCTTTTTATTTGTCAGAATTGTTTTTAATGATGTAGTGCTGATGTCCTAAAAATACAGATCTATTTATACTATTTAACCTTCTACAAAATTGTTCAAAGGTCGATTATTTGTAACATTGTACTTTTTATTAAAACAAATCAAGATTAATAACTTAAGTCAGAGTGATTTCAGAGCTGGTGTCTGTGAAATGTTGTGGCGCTCAGGTACAAACTTGAAAGGACCTCATGGGTTAGCTGCAGCACATAGCAGTGATTCACTGCAGAATTGAGAGTATTACTCTGGGAACAGGTCCAATACTTTTAGAATATGGCAGGGAGCCTCTAACTGCAGAAAGATACATATTAGGTACATTAAGCATATTTTAGTGTTTATTAGTGAGAGATTTGGGATTTAGACTAGAATGTGCTCTGAAACTAATCTAAATACACATCTGCTGAAGGGTGAAATGGCATATACTATAACTCATGAAAATAATGAGTGTGAATTAGTTTCAGAACCATAGCTCTACAATTTATTCACATCAGATTTGGCAGGAACTTGTTAAAAGGGCGTAAAATGAAGTGAGTGCATTCAGGCCTGTGTAAGATTTTAGCCACACAATTGCCATTAAACCATGGAGTGTTGTCTGATGAAAAAACCTTTAACTGTTTTGGAAGTTTGCAACCAATGAGTTCCATGTTTCTTTTTTGTTGTTGTTGTGGGGTTTTTTGGTGTGGGTTTTTTTAAGTAAATTGGACTGGAGCACTGTGTTGAAAAAATTTACTGGAAAATGCCTTTTTTTATTGCTATGACAGAAGAAGATTGGTAAAGTGAAATATGTAGTGAGGGGGGAACCTTCTAATATCAAAACTTTAATCTGTCTTATATCAAATATTCAATGTAAAGCAGTTGTACCATGAAATTAAATTATCAGACTGGTTAACTATGAGACCATATATTAGACATGTGAAACTAGCCATGTTAATCGGCATAACTTTTCCAGTGTCTATGTTTAACACTAAAATTGCTTGGTTTAGCAAAATTGCCTTTTCAAATAAACTCAGATACACTTAGCTGTACATATAATTAGTTGCAAACATACCAAGTGATTAGAAATTACATCCCTCAACATCACTTCATCTTGGTGGCACACATTATTGATGATGAAATACTGTTGATATATCCTAGCTTTGACCTGTATTTCAGTGAATATATAGAACAATCTGTTTCCTTCATGACATCTCACTGCTGGAGTTGAAATCAAATTTAAGTTTTAAGTTGGAATCAGGACATCTAATGAGAGTTCATGGGCAAAGCTCTATCAAAATGAGAAATGTTGGCATAAAGCATTGATCAATGAACTGTTCCCTCTTGAAAAACTAAATGCTTTAATCCTGAGGCAGAATATGCACTTTGTGTTGGTCTCATGCATATAAATAGCCACTTTTGAGTCCCAGTTTAATCTGAGTGAAAATGTCTCCACATAACACTGAATGTAAAAGTTTCCCACTGCTCCCTTCCCCACTTTAGTGTGATCAATGGGGAATTGACTTGAGTGGAAAAAGGGTCTGACCTACAAATTCAATTAAGCAAATTCTTGCTTATTTGGTATCAAGTGCAAGATACCATTTTTAATTTATTTTATTTATTTTAACCCAGAGGTCTAAGTGAACATGTAAACATATTTCTACAACCTTTGAGAACTAAAGCAAAAGAAGAATGAATCTTTATGTCCATTGGTAATTTAGGGATAAGGTATAAGCAATCTTTTACTTCTGATACTTCTGGCTAAATGTATATCCTTGTCTGACTTCTAACAAATGCTTCATTTTGGTGCAGCTTTCCTCAGAATTACAAAGTATACAACACATATCATCACTGCTGTCTTACAAGTGCTGGTACAGGGAATAATGAGTTGTGGTCTTCCTTGATTAATGTGTAAAGTTGCTTTAAGAAAAAGAAAGAACTCATTTATAGCACTTTGAATGGCCCCAGGAGATAGTCTTGGACTGGAAGAGCTCACATACATGTGGACAAATAGTGGAAGAGAAACAACAGGGGAAACTATATCTCTCTCTCTCTATTTTTTTTTTTAAAGCGAAATCTATGTTAAAGAACTTGCCTGACCCACACAGAGAGTGTGGCAGACATGACACAGTAAACACCTTTACTTGACTCTCTGTCCTACTTTTAAACAACATGATTTTGTGTCATTTGGGTTTTCAGATACATGTAACATCCATTCTCTCTAGATGAAATCAGCTGGTATTGCAATGTCTTCCGAGAATCAAACTCCACCAAAAATCAGGTTGACAATGTAGAACTGCAGACTGCAGCGTTAGCATTTTATTTTCCAATACGTCTGTGCCATAGTCTCACAAATTCGTTTTGGATAGTAGACAGCCCCTCTGAAAGCCTCATACAAGGCACCATATTTTTCAGCCTTTTATTATCTCATGCTGTAGTCACTTTATGCAATTAACACACCTCTTCTTTGCAGACTACTACATGGGTACAAAAACAATTGAATAAGAGGATAGAGGATGGGAGGGAAAAGAACCAGTCATATTCTCCTGCCATCCAGATTGTGGGCTTCACAATTCTTGCTTCCAAATACTACAGATGTAATAAATACTAGTTCTCTTATTAGGATAAACTTTCCCTGATATTTATTCTGCCTTTTTTTTTTTTTTTTTGTCCTTTCTATTGTTTTAGTAAAACACTTTGAGTCAGGACAAAATACTGATTTACATACTGCCCAGACTCTAAATCTGTTTATCCAGGAGAACTGAAAAAAAAACGGACTTAAAAGGATTTGCTTCTTCGCCTCTCAGCCTCCACCATCTTTGCAGTATCAGTGGTTTTATTTTCCTCAGTAATGAGTAGTTTCTTTTTCTCTGGTAGTGATATCTCTCTTAGCAATTGTCTCATGATCAAACTAGATGCCTGTGGAAACACATTCCTCTGTTCTTTTCCTGAAGCATTTTGGAATATAGACTATTACCTGGTCTGGAGTAGGAGAACAGCTACTGGAGTATAACTCAGAATACTGAATACTGAAGTATTCTGAGTTAATAGTTAACTTGAATTTTGTTAATGGACATATTACATTACTCCATTAGTATCGAAGCCTATTTTGGAGAAAGGCAAGTATGTAGTATTCATTTTACAAATGGAACACCTGAGACACTAACATCCCTTTTTCAAGGTACAACAGAAAACACAGTGCCTTAGTTTCTCCATTCCTGCCTTAGTGTCCTGCTCACAGGAACCACAGTGACAACTCAGTTCACTACAGTTTTAGCTGTACCACATCGTGAAGACTTTACACAGACAAAATTATTCATGTTCGCCCTGGGAACCTCATCTACATAGTGACTTAGCTAATATTAAATATATTAGCAACAACACATCCAATAGTGAAATCCAACCACTTTTTCAGTGAACATGACCTCCCTTTAACCATACAGCAAAAATATTTTGGAGTGAGGTTGCAAGGATGGACATCCAATTAGCTGACAAGGCAAGACATGGTGTTGTGCTGCTGCTTTTCAGAGAAGGAAGGGGAAGGGAGAGGAGAGTGCAGAAAAAAACCCCAGTCTTTTAAGTGATTCCACTGCATTGGTTACAATGTTGCTTAGAAATGTTGAGGCCATAGAGGTATGTTCATGACACCAATGAAAATGTGTATGAGGTGCCTATAATTAAATCAGTCATCTGTTGAGCAACGGTATTGAACTACACATAAGCCAACATATGGTTTGCCATAATTCTGTTTAAGTACTGTCTTGATGAAAATACTTAGCAATTAAGAAACTACTAACTTCAGACCATATTTTTGGAAGGTTATTATTAAAGTGGTAAACTGGAAGCCTGCTAATTACACAAGTGCATAAATATTTGCAGGCTCAAGTTTTAATATATAATGATTTAAATATAATACTCTGTGTTGCAATGGAATAAGATATCACAGATGCTTACATTCATGCACATATTATTATCCATATTTTGCTAAAAATTGCATACTGCTAGGATAGTCAAAATGAAGGTGTCTGTGTTTCAAATTAACCAGCATAAAAAAATCTGTCAAAGAAGGTTATGATTCTAGCTCACTTGAGTGAGATATCAGTTATTAGAAAATATAAATCTGTCCATAGCCTTTAGTAAGACATACCTTATGCAAACATATAGGTTGGAAGAGATCACTAGAGATTATTTGGTCCAATCCCTATTGTTCTGATTAGGTCCAGTCAGAGGAGTTGCTCAAGGCCATGCTCAATAAAGTCTAATTATCTCCAAGCATGACAATACCACTGCCTCTCTGGGCACCTCTTGCATAGTGAAGATAATTTTTTTGTACTTATTCAGAATTTACCATGTTCCAAACTGTGTCTGTTGCCTCTCATCATTCTATCGTGCACCTCTGAGAAGATACTGTCCTGGTTTCCTCTGCATCCTTCTATTACATAGTAGTCAGCATTAAGGTCCTGCCCAGTTTTCTCTACCTCAAGCTGGATAAACCCAGATCTCTCAGCATCTCCTCATATGCTGTGTGTTTCAGCCTGTCCCCTGACCACCTTTGTGGTCATCCTCTAGTATGTCCATGTCTCTTTTTTACTGGGTGTCGTGGTTTGAACTCAGCCGGTATCCAATCACCACGTGGCCAGTCATTTACTTTCCCCCCTCCCCTCCCCAGTGAAATAGGGAAGGAACAAAAATAAGAAATGTGTAGGTTGAATAATAATAATAAAAAAATAGTAATAGTAACAAAACAACAGTAACAATAGTAAGTCCAAACGGGTAAAATGCAGCAGTGGCTTACCAAGCAGGGACCGGTATGCAGCCCGCACCTCCAGCAGCGATCCAACCGCACCAGAAATCCCACCGCACCGACCTGGAAACCAAAACCGAAAACGGGCTGTGAGAGAACACGCGTCCACCTATATACTGAGCATGACCTCACATGATATGGTATACTCCAATGATTGATCTGGGCCTGGCCCTCTAGCTGTGCTCCCTTTCAGTCCAAGGAAAGTTAACTCTATCCTGGCCGAAACCAGGACACTGGGTATCCCAGAAATGGACACAGCACTTCAGATGTGTCTCACCAGAAAATGGGAAGGATCACTTCCCTTGACCTGATGGAAATATTTTTCCTAATACAGACCACAGTGCTGTTGGCCTGCTTTGCTGTAAAAGTGTATTGCTGGCTTATGGACAACTTAGGTTTATGGAACCCCCAGGCCCTTTTCTACAAAACTGCTTTCCATCTACTTGGCCCCTAGTCTCTGATGGTGCATGGGGTTGTTCCTCTCCAAGTGGAGATCTTGGCATTTCCCTTTGAAATTCATTAGGTTCCCGTCAGCCCATTTTCCCACCTTATTTAGATCCCTCTGGTGATTAGTCAATTTGATATTGTCTGGAAATATGTGGAGTGAACTATATCCCATCATTCAGTCATTAAAAAAACATACAGAAGTGGCCTCTATTTACTGGAGAGAGCACAACCAAGTAACCAGCTGCCAGTAGAATTTTCTACTGCTGATCACCACAGTTTGAGCCCAGAGATACAGCCAATTTTCAACCCATCTTACATCTCACAAATATGACTCTAAGTGCACTGTGGAAGGCTATGTTGAAAACCTTTCTTATACAAGTTATTAAAGTATACAGGCAGAGGGCCAACTCCAGTCCCAAATCAAAAATGTGTGATAGCAATGTGAGAAACTGCTGGGCACTGCAAAACCCCAAAACGGGAAAGGGATTGGCATACCCCAACTTGATGCTAAACAAGCAAGAATGAATGTAAGAAACTATAACGTATTACAAAAGGTGAAAGTAGAATACCAGGACTGCTTCTGGGTGAAATATGTAAAAAGGCAGGGAAGCACAGGTTTACTGGGGTCAACGTCTAAGACCGAAATTACCCTATAAGGGTAGAAAATCTGCAAAACCAGTTGAGCAAAGAAAGAGGAAACAGGGCATGTTGTTCACTGAGAAACAGGAGGAAAAAAGAAATATAGGAAAGGCAAATAATTTGTTTGGTCTGTCTGAGAGTGCTGTTAAGGAGAAGCAAGGGTGGTACTGCTGCATAAGGCAAGGGGAACTGGGAGTTGAGACAACAAAGGCTGGCAAGGCCATGCCCTTACCAACAAGGGCAGTCCCACAGCACCTGAACAAGAAGAGCAAAGCAGGATTGGGGATAGTAACCAGAGACAGCCGAGGGTCCAGATCACCAGACATGTCTATAGTGGCAAGGCAGGTCCAAGGTCAAGTCTGTGGGTCAGGTTCAGGATCAACAAGGTACATGACCAGGCACAGACATAGCAATATAGCTTCAATGTTGCTCCCAAACAAAGGGAGACCAAGACCTTGCTTCTCCCAAATCTCTGTCATCCAGCTCTTTCCCAGCAGTCTGATCCAGGATTCCATAGCCACGTTAAATCAGAGTTGGCCTTCAGCACTGGCAGCCAAAACCCTGGGAAGGAGAGGGGAAGGAAAAGGTTGCAGAGCCCATTGGTGCACTCAGGGCCCTGATGAACCATTGAAGAGCCCTGCACCTGATCAGTGTGGCCTGCAGTAGGGTAATAAACCAGTTCTGACTATACCCCATGTGCCCGATTTTCTTCCGCAGTTGTGGGACCTAGTGCAGTGCCAGAAGGGACAGACCGGATGCCCCTAACAAGGTAAAAATTATCCAGTGCTCTTTCTTCATCCACATAGTCGATCACCTTATCAAAGATAATAATCAGATTGTCAAAGCACCATTTACCCTTGGTTAATCCTTGCTAGCTGTTCCAAATCACTAACATATCTTTCATAGACCTAGACATGGCTTCTGAGACAATTTGCTCCAGAATCTCACTAGGAACTATGCTGACTAGCCTCCAGTTCTCTGGATTCTTAATCTGGCTTTTTTTGAAGATGGGAAGTTATTAGCAAGATTTATTGAATCATGTTATATATTATAATCCCCCTAATTCAGAAGCAGTATGCATTATATATATTTTAAAACACCTATAGAAAATGAAAATGTATTTGAAATTTCTCCTCATCAAATAGTCCTCTTAAATTTGTTTTCCCCTTACATTTGTCCTCTCTTCCAACAGTCTCATAGATATCCATAGACTTCTCCCTTTACAACAAGGAACCTGGTATTCCTGACTCTTTGCAGGTATGTGAGAATACCTGTTATCCAAGGACTTGTTTCAAGTACTGCTTTTTTGAAGGGTTAATTTTTATATACCTTTTTTTTTTTCTTTTTTGAGGATTTATGTATAAAAGGTATGGTAATTTCATTCTTAACTCACAGGAAGTGTATTATAATTTTAGTATATTGACCTGAGAATGTCAATGTTGGGAATGTCAATACTACAGATAAGCTGTGAGACTTTGATAGTATTTGCATTATAACCTCATCAGAACAGATAATGATATTAGAAGTGAACAGAAAGTGTTTCTTTTCATATCAATCCAGTCTACCTAGCATTTTTGGGTATAAATACTGTTCTACAATTAAGCTCCACAACATGTCCTTCACACCTGCTGATCTAAAAGAGGGGTTTTAGGTGTTCTGAGACTTCCTGAGGTGACTGAAGAATCTATACTTTGGTTTACTTTTTCTCTTCCTTTAGTATGAAGAAAAGCATGGCTGCTAAATTTGAATGTCAATATTCTCCAAAAGTATAATTCCTAGGACAAGCACAAATTTATATAGGCTCCCTAAATGTGCAGATGGCTGGCTCAGATTCACCATTCCCCATCAAAATATTGATTGTTGAATGGTACAAAGAACTAAGTGCAGTGTTTGCTACATAACTTCTTATTTATGGGATTTTGTGTCTCACAAGCACCTTTCTGGAACTTATACCATCAATGTATATGCCAACATCTACGTAGGTCTGTGTATATGTAGGTGTATATCTTTGATATTAGAAATTCTTAAAATTTAAAGATCACAGGTGCGTGTGTTATACAAATCAATACAAAATGACAGTACTTCCAAACTCTGCTATTACATTACAAACTTTACCCCATCTGTCACCACTACTCTTCCTACACCAAAAATATCTAACACAGGGCTGTGAGATACAAAGTATCCACAGCAACTCAAGAGAGGAGAATCTCTTATGACAGCCGAAGAGAGGAGAGAAGTATGGGATATGCATACCCCTGTTGACATTAATGTTTTTCCAGTGAACCCTAGAAAACCATGAAAAACTAGATCTGTTTGTTGTGTACTAGTCTCCTTGACAACAAGGTTATTGGAGCTGCACTGTTACATCCATACCTCAAGTTGTCATTTGTTCACTTGCAGATACATAAGCTTTTCTGCAAGATCACAAACATGGGCCAGTTTGAACAGATTTGTCTCTCTCTCACCTAATTTCTGCAGGGACAAGTACTATATTTTATGCAAATGTCAGACCAGTCTCATTCAAGATTATTCCTACACAGGTCCTGAGCTTCACAAATCAAATAAACTCATAGAATCAGAGAATGGTTTTGATCAGAAGGGACCTTTAAAGATCATGTAGTCCAACCCATCTACCATAAGTAGGGACATCTTCCACTAGATCATGTTGCTCAAAGCCCCATCCAACCTGAAGCATGAACACTTCCAGGGGTGGAGCATCCACAACTTCTGTTGCAACTGTCTCACAATCTTCATAGTAAAATATCTCTTCCTTATATCTAATAGCCTATGTTGTAGAGGTGAATAAACACTGTTGCAAAGGTCTCTGATGAGATCACTTCCATGCTGTTTGAGACGGGATTGCTTGTGGATAGGGAATACAAAGAGTGCAGAAAGAAGAAACAGGGAGGTGAGTGACACAAACTGGTCTAACAAGCCCTATTCATGTAAGCAGCTCTTAATTGGTCAAGTAATCTTAATGGGGACACTGGAAGTGGTGGCATGAATAAAGACCATCTACATCAGGACTACACACTTGGGTGATGACAAGTTATGAAAGTAATGATTCAGAGCATCAGGCCTTTAAAACATGTAGAGATGGCAAATTAAAAGAGACCTTAACCTGCCATAAACTGACTCTTAATTACTTACAATTTTGAAGAATTGTATTGCCTGATTTAAAAGTCTCCGGACTCAGCCCTAATTTAGATAAAATGGGAAAGTATTTGGGAAATGGGGAACATAAATTAAATGAACTATGCAGTATTATTTATCTTTTAATTCAGCCAGGGAGTGCCATCCCTAGAGAAATTATGTCCTGCTAACTACCTGATTCATTTTAACCTGCAATCCACAGAAAGCAAACAACACTACCCTTCATCAAAGGTTTGAACCAGTATTTGAAGAGCAGACAGCTGTGGTCTTGTAAGCCTCTGGATTTTTTCTTGTCTCAGTGTGCTTAAGTAAACAGAAGCAAACTGTTTGCTTTGTGTAAAAAATAGAAGGATTGTAAAAAATGCCTTAGCTCTGCTTGGAATTCATCCAAACTAAAGAAATTAAGCTTTTGTTTGTAGCAAAACTGACATTCCTCCTTCTTCTACCCATCATCCACCTGCCGTGAAATCTTAAAATGTCAGCTTGAGCTGCCCACCTCTTCGGAATTTTATTAGGTTAGTTATTAAAATTGCCTTCATTAGTTTGTGCTTGATAATTCCTATGAAGTAAGAGAGGAACATATGAAGTCTCCTGAGCTGCCATTCACACGAGATGATGTGCAGTTTATATAAGAAACTATTTTCCTTCCACTCCCACAACCTTTTTATGGTCCTTTTTAATTTTTTTATTACCAACATGTTGCTTCTTTTTTCCAAGCTTTTTCTCCCCATGGGAACACGATTTTTTTTTTTTTTTTTTTTTTTTTTTTGCTACAGGGAATTAAAGTAGAAGATCAAACAGAAGCAGCATGAATAGACACTCCTTCTTTTAAACCCTTAATTTTGAAATACAAAGCCCAAAACCAAACCAAAAAAACCCAGTTTCTTATATTTTCAAGAATATATTTTAAAGTAAGTAAATAAAATTAATCACAAAAGCAAATTCAGCTTTCTAAATTTCTTTAACTGCAATTCCATTGTGTTTGAAAGGAGCTCACTATAAACCCCAACAGTTTTCAGATTCTCTGAAAATGAACCAAGTTAAATTCCTCTTTAAAATGTATAAGAAAATACCAACGATCTGTAGAAACAATGCCACTGTTCTTCCCTAATTATCCCTTCATTTGACAAAGCTGATCTTGGAGGAACCCTGCCATGGCACAGTCACAGAGGTAAAATCTGGTCTGTACAAGCATGTGAGTGTTAACATAAGTATCCAGTTACCATGCAAAAGTGTAAGGGGTTGTCAGTGCATAATGCTTTACCTGTACCACCTGGAACAGATGAAGTAATAAAATGGAAAAGAGAACTTTTTCTCTCACGTTAGATCTTTGTTTGGCATAAGAGATGTGAGTGTGGAAAGAAACCAGAAGGGGGTGATAGATATACTACTTCAGCCTTAGCTCTTAGGAAGCTTAGGGTAGCAGTCAGGCTACTGTGCACTTTGACATCACAGAATCACAGAATCGTCTAGATGCTTCTGAGATGGTTTTGTGCTGCATCAACAGTACAGGAAGAGTAAGGCACTGCACTGTGTAAAAAAAAAAAAAAAAAAGCAATCATGTTAAATAATACCCATTAAAAAACACTTTCCACCTTTTCAGTTTCCTCTGTTTTGGTTTAAAAGGTCTTTGAATGGTCTCAATTTTCCCTACCTTTATTTGTATCATCATTCATATGCTCTCTGCAGCAAACGCTATACTAGCTCTGTCATTTTAAACTACTGCTTATCTTTAGTCAGCCTTGAAAATTCATTTCAGGCAAGGGCTTTGCATAAAGGATCTTAGCTTAGAAGATTAAAATGAGTTGCCTAATTGTCGCATCCTCTTTCCCCCCAAGATAAGCAGTCACACACACTTTGCTGATTCAAAGGATTAGGTTTACCATTTTTTCTTATTTTACAGATATAAGAGGGGAAAAATTAAAAACAATGTTGGATATATGAACCGCAAAGCTTCCTTCCAACTTTTACACTTAGCTGTTTCTAATTTTTTCAGTCAAAATATAGGGACTATAACTTTGCTTTTTTCTTAGCAGAATGACTGTTTAAAATATCTAATAAACCTCAATCATTTAGCTGAGTATCTGATAATCACTATTCTTGCCCCACAGCACTGGCATCTGTGCTTCTCCAGAATTTTTGCGCTATTTTATATTCTGCAGTATATCTTGGCAGTTAAATAATTTCTTGCCAGTGAAACAAATAAACCAGCAAACAGAACTTCCCCCAAATAGTATTGTGACTACTTCAGTGCTTGTGCAAACTTCTTGTTTAAAAGAAAGAAAAAGATACCTGAAGGGAACTATTAGTATATTTGCTCCTTAAGCTGAATGTTGCTACAAAACCAGAGTTCTTCCTCACCTAATACATAGCATAAACAGCAGTGACAAAAGTATTTTCTTCATTATATTCACTAAGCATGTTCTGCAGAATGGGAAGTTAACTTTTTCTCAACTTGCTAAAGAAGACTACCCACAAGGGACAGTTTATTTGACTTTGGGTTTCACATGACTTTAAGAAAGGATTGCCTCTCTAGGAAAAGTTAAACACATTACTTCATTCTGCTGAGTTTGTGTTTCAGAAGAAAGTAAGGAAATAAGTTTCTAAATATGTTCATGTCTACAGTGGAATGTATTAGTGGATTTATTTCTTTATTCGCAGTTTGTTCTTAACAGAATATTGGTAGATGCCCCTGGAGGGAAGCGGTGATGCTGCTGAAGATGTGAGAGTAGGGAGAAGACCTTCCAGCTTTGAGGGGCGTTGAATAGAAAAAAAACACAGTCTCATGTAGGACCTAGGAACCTGGTGCCCATAGACAAGGAGCTTGGCAAGGGGATCACAGCTGCATCTCAGAGGGGATGAAAAGAGCTTTTTGCTGGGGATAGAGAGTGCTGGGAAGGTTTGCTGCAATATGGAAATTCTTGTGTATTAAGTCTGAAAGTAAGAACAATTGGACCAGTTCTGTGTGAACACCTCTACAGGTCTCATTCTGGAAAGAAAGTCTTAAAATTTTCCATTGTAAACATTTGTTTTCTGTATTTTAGATGTTCCCTTGAACACATTTGCTCACATTGCACATTTTTACACTGAATGTAACTAGTTCCAAATTTGGACTCCTACATGCTATTTATATTCCGAAGTAACAATAATTGTTCCGCTGAAGTTAAAAAAAAGTTTTAAAAAATATTCATAATAAATAAATATTCATAATATTTTTGTTGATGAAAAATCACTTTTCTGCCATATTTGTAAATTAAAAAAAGTCATCACAAGGTCTCTCACTGGGACTACTCAGCATTTCAGATTTTTTCCAAAACAATACGATAGGGCACTTGTCATAATGATGTGATCAGAAAGGTCATTCATTACTTCCAACGTTACCATAAGACAAAGTCTAGCCGTATTAAAAATGGTTTCCTTCCTCCACTCACAAATTCTTTGAGCAGTGCTCTATGACAAAAAGGTATAAAACCATGAATGAAATGTTGAAGAATAGCAAATCGCTGTAGTTTAGCTTATGAATATCTAGTCAAGGTTACACTCGTATTTGCTGGATATGAACTAGATTGTCCATAAAAGTCACTGTGAAAAGGCTGTGGCTACATCTAACCTAGACATGTAAAGTAGTGTATTCTTTTTCACAAAAGCATGGAGTAGACATAATCATTCACTTAAATTTTCTCTTATTTGACCACTTTGGTATTATTCATAGAACTGTAGAAATGTCTGTGAGGTCAGGAAATCAGCCAGATTTCCCACATTGCAAAAATATATAAGAATCTGCCTCGTTTCTATGAGCAAAATGTTTCAGGCTCACAGCTTCAGTGAATTCATCCTGAGTTTGGTATCAGCTTCTGCTTCAAATTCTCCAACAACATTGTTTAGCAAACTTTTCACTAATCTGAAATATCTAACCAAAATGAGTAAGGAGCCAAAGAAAATCTCTTTTTCTTTGCCACTCTTTTCTGAATGCAGCCTTTTGCTATGTGATAGAAAATGTATAGGTTAATTTTGGCTCAGTCTTTTTGAAGAAGCTACAAGTCTAAAAATACTGTATTTAGAATTATTGTGGCAGGTGAAGAAAATTGCAACAACCATCTTTTCAATTCACCTCTGTCCTTTCCCATATTCAAGAACACAAGTAAAGGTTAGGTTGGATAAAGGAAAAGAGAGCAGGGAGGAAAAATCCACATACTGTAAATAGAAATAATCACAGATTAAAAGAAAAAAAAAGAGTCAGCTGTAACTATTCTATGGCTTTGGATGGCTTTGCACCAAGTTAATTCCTTTATTTATACAAGGATGTGAGTTGAATCCAACCAGTTGAATTGAACAGTGTGTAATTCAAACATTTCAAATATCTCAGGTGTTCTTTCCTATCCCACAATGATTCTAGAAATTCCCTTTCTGCTCCGACAGTTTCCAGGAGGAGAGGAATCTTTTTCTCCTTATTTAGCTGGTATCTTACCTTCTCTCTGTTCCTGACCTTTCTGTGTGTGATGATTTATGGAGCAGACAGAGGGAAAGAAGAGAATGCCAAGTACTTCTCAAACAACAGAAGCAAACTTCAGCTGACCTTTCCTGTAACTGGGCAATGTGAGGATAGCTTCTTGCTTTCAGTTCACATACAAAAAGATTGGTAAAATCTAATTATTTAATAAACTGTCCTCTCCACCATGAAAAAAACAAAGTTTGGGTATCACTTTAAGACAGTACAAATAGCATGTATCTCTGCAGGTGATAGGATTTCATAGCTACAGAAAATGTAGTTTTAGTTAGATAATGGAAGTTCCTTACTTCGTTAAATCCAAAAGGCTAACATACTCTTCACTGTCTCAGCCCAGCATATCACCTGAAATAAAAAGCATTGTTAACTTTCTTGCCCAGCTATAGTTCTCCTATCTGCTGAGGTCTTACCTTTGTATGTGAAAGCTGAAGTCATCAGCATCTGTTACTATAGTGGATGATATTGAATGAGATGATATTTGGCTCCACCAAAACTTTGGGGTTTTAAACCATGGAACAGCCTTTGAGAGACAAGATATGCTGGGGCCTGATGGGATTCACCTGTCCTGATGGGGAAAACAGGTCTTTGGGTGTAAACTGACAGGACTAATCAAAAGAGATTTAAACTGGAATTGGTGCAGAAAGAGGATACCAACAGGATTGCAGTAAATAAGCCAAGGGTTGACATGGCATTGCCTGAGAGTGGCAAGCCTAGTAGGAACATTTACACTTTCAGGAGCATATCTGAAATGCTTGTACACCAACATATGAAGTATGAGAAACAAACAGGATGAGCTGGAAGTGTTGGTCAGCTCCCAGAGCTATAATATCATTAGTATTAGTGAAACTTGATGGAATGAGTCTCATGGTTGGAGTGCTGGGATGGAAGGCTGCAGACTGTTCAGGATGGATAGGTAGGGAAAGCGAGGCAGTGGTGTTGTGCTGTACGTAAGGGAGAGGTTTGATTGTACAGCCCTTACAGTTAGTGATGGTATAGCTGAGATGCTCTGGGTGAGCATTACAGGGATGAAAAACAAAGGACATGTTGTAGTGGGTGTCTATTACTGATTGCGCAGCCATGATGTAAGAACAGATGAGTTATTCCACAGGAAATTAGGAGAAATTTTGGGATCGGTAATCCTTGTTCTTATGGGAGGTTTCAACTTCCTAGACATCAACTGGGAATATCATACTGCTGTGATGAGCAGGTCTTGGAAATTCTTGAAGTTTATAGGAGATAATTTCTTGTCACTGGTACTCAGTAAGCCAACTAGGAAAGATGCCCTCCTAGACTTGTTACTTGTGACTAGAGAAAGACTAGGGGGGATATGATAGTAGGTGGCTGTCTTGGCCACAGTGACTGTGAAATGGTTGAGTTTAAATTTTTCAGTGTAATGAGAAAAAAGGACAACAATGTTGCTACCCTGGACATCAGGAGAGCAAAATTTAATCTGTTTAGGGAACTATTTAGCAGAGTACACTGGGAATCTGCTTTTGAGGGCTTAGAAATCCATGAGTGCAGGTCAGTCTTTAAGAACCACCTTTTAGAAGCACAGAGGCAGTCATTTCCACTGTGTCATAAGTCAAAGAAGTGGGGCAGAAGACTAGCTTGGCTGAACAGGGAACTCCTCATGGAGCTCGAGAGGAAAAAGAAACTGTATGATCTCTGGAAGTGAGGTCAAACTTTGCAGGAAGAGTACAGAGCCATAGTTCCTTTATGTAGGGAGAAGACATGAAAGGCTGAAGAGCAATTATAGTTGAAATTGGCCAACATTGTTTCAGACAACAAGAAGGACTTTTTAGATTACATTAATAATAAGAGAAGGTCTAAAAAAAACCATTGGACTAATACTTCTTGAAGATGGTCACCGGACTTATATGAATGAAGAAAAAGCGAAGGCAGTCAATGCATTTTTGCCTCAGTCTTCTGTAGTACTAATAGACCTTGGGCTGCCCAGTCCCCTAAGTTGGAGGACCATGAGTGTGGGAACAGTGACTTTCCATTGTGGACACTGAAATTGTAAGGGACTAGATGTATCAGCTGAATGTTCACAAGTCCATGGGGCCTGATGGGATTCATCCCAGAGTACTGAAGGAGCTAGCGAATGTTATGGCAGGACCCCTCTTGATCACCTACGAAAGGTCTTGGGAGTCTGGGGAGGTCCCTTCTGAATGGAAGTTAGCCAATGTTATTCCAGTCTACAAAAAGGGTGTGAGAGAAGAACCAGGGAACTACAGACCTGTCCATCCAACCTCAGCTCCTGGAAAAATTACAGAGAAGATTATACTGGGTACTACTGAAACATTTAAGGAATAATGCAGTCATCACAGAATCATAGAATCATCAAGGTTGGAAAAGACCTTGAAGATCATCTAGTCCAACCATTAACCTAACATTGACCGTTCATAACTACACCATATCCCTAAGCGCTATGTCAACGCAACTCTTAAACACCTCCAGGGATGGGGACTCCATCACTGCCCTGGGCAGCCTATTCCAACACCTAACAACCCGTTCTGTAAAGAAATACTTCCTAATATCCAGTCTAAACCTTCCCTGGCTCAACTTGAGGACATTACCTCTTGTCCTTTCTCTTGTTACTTCATTAAAGAGACTTATCCCCATCTCTCTGTAACCTCCTTTCAGGTAGTTGTAGACTAGGGCGATGAGGTCTCCCCTCAGCCTCCTCTTCTCCAGACTAAACAACCCAGTTCCCTCAGCCGCTCCTCATAAGACCTGTTCTCCAGACTCAGTCACAGTCAACAGGGGTTCACAAAAGAAAAGTCCTGTTTCACTAATTTGATATCCTTCTATGATAAGGTCACCCACCTGGTGGATGAAGGGAAGGCAGTGGATGTAGTTTTTCTGGATTTTAGTAAGGCTTTTGATACTGTCCCTCACAGCATCCTTCTAGACAAGTTGTCCAGCTGTGGGATGAGCGGGTTCACGGTGCGCTGGGTGAAGAACTGGCTGAAGGGCAGAGCTCAAAGGGCTGTAGAGAATGGGGCTACATCTTGCTGGTAACCAGTCACCAGGGGTGTTCCTCAGGTTTCAGTTCTAGGGCCAGTCCTGTTCAATGTATTTATCAACAATCTGGATGCAGGAGTTGAATACACCATCAACAAGTTTGCTGATGACACCAAACTGGGAGGTGCTGTTGACTGTCTTGAGGAACACCTTGCAGAGGGATCTAGACAGATTGAAGCATTGGGCTGTGAGTAATGTGGTGACATTTAAAAAGTTGAAATGTCAGATTTTGCATATAGGAGGGAGTAACATCGGAAACTAGTATAAATTGGGAGAGGAGCGTCTGGAGAGCAGCCCTGCAGAAAGGCATCTGGGGGTGCTGGTCGACATCAGGCTCAATATGAGTCAGCAGTGTGCCCTGGCAGCCAAGAGGGTGAACCACACCCTGGGGTGCATCAAACACGGTATAACCAGCTGGTCAAAAGAGGTGATTATTCCACTGTATTCAGTGTTGGTGAGGCCTCACCTTGAGTACTGTGTGCAGTTCTGGGCCCCACAATTTAAGAAGGATGTGAAGATCCTTGAATGCATCCAGAGGAGGACAACAAAGATGGTGGAAGGGATGGAAGGAATGTCCTATGAGGAGGTGTTAAGGACTTTGGACTTGTCTAGTTTGGAGAAAAGGAGACTAAGGGGCAACATCATTGCTCTCTACAGCTTCCTGAGGAGGGGCAGTGGAGAGGGAAGTGTTGATCGCTTCTCCCTGGTATCCAGTGATAGAACATGTGGAATGGTTCAAAGCTGAACTAGGGGAGGTTTAGGCTGGACATTAAGAAGCATTTCTTTACTGAGGGGGTGGTCAAACACTGGAACAGGCTTCCTAGAGAGGTGGTCAATGCTCCAAGCCTGTCAGTTCTTAAGAGGCATTTGGACAAAGCCCCTTAACAACATTCTTTAACTTTTGCTCAGCCCTGAATTGGTCAGGCAGTTCAACTAGATAATCGTTGTAGGTCCCTCGCAACTGAAATAGTGTATTCTATTCTAACTTTTCTGTTGATATTTAAGTAAAAATATTTTGTCTGGAGTAGCTTATTCCTTACCCCTTCTTTCTAATCCAGTATCTCCCTAACTACATTTCCCTGAGTTCTTTTAGTGGGGCAGATGCCCACACATGTAGAGTAGGATGAGAACATAATTGCCAAGAACATATTAAAGCAATTCATGCTCATGCCTTTCCTCTCTTTTACCTCCCCTGCAATAAAGATGGGCTTAATTGCCTCAGTTTATATTGTCACCATTTTTGGTCTCCTAAACACAGAAATTCTAGGAAAACTACCTCAGCAAATAAGCAATTTTCCAGCAAGTATTAAAGGAAAACCAAGCAGGAGAGTGGAAAAATGGAATGAAGTGAAGACATTGAAAGTTCTCAGAAAAACTTGCCTTTGGTGATTTGTGTTCACTGTAACACAAGGCTAGGGAAATAGCTGTGGAAGCAGACGGACTGGCTTTGGTCTGTATTCCACTGTTACAAAGTAGGAGCAGTGTGGGTGGTCACAAGTTTGCAGAAGAGAGTTCACAGTGGTTCCAGAATTCATTGATATCTACCAAGATGTAGTAGAACATCCAGTCTTTTTCATTTGATTGACACTAATAAGAGCTGTGGATTTTCCTTCATTTTCAGTTCTCAGGTACATGAACAAATACACATACCACATATATTAGGTCATTTTTCTGTTGTTTATTTTCTAATGGGGAAACAACAGAAAAGGCAGAATAATTTGCTCAGATCTATTTTTCTTGATTCTCATGCCTTAACCAATGTATCATTTTGGATCCACATTCAATTACCTAGCATTCTCAAACTGAATGTTACTGTTAGGTCCCCAAAGTTTCATAAATTTCATGCCAGAAAAATACAATCTGCTACTCAACACTGCTATTTCTTATTCCACTGCTAATGTTCTAATTCTATAAAAAAACAACAAAACCCAGCCAAAAGTGACTTGGAATGGCATGATAGTATACAGTGCAAGAAATAATAAACATTATTCTGGAAAGAAAATCTGGTGATTTGTGTCATTTGTGAGCTAAAAGAGAAACACAAATGTGAAAACCTGATTTTGATCAATAACCATACTTATATTAAACATCAACTTTGTCTCTGAATTTGCTGAGCGGAATCTCAGAAGACTAATTTCCTTGACTCATATAAATTCTAATGAATTTGTTCTGACGGAAAATTGCTAACTTAATACCTTAAGCAAAGGCTGATTCTTTCTTTTCCAGCTGCAGTGGAAAGTTTTACACAGTGCTTAAAAATTTATAAAGTATACTTAAAAACTTCTGGCAGATTTTGGAAAGCACTAAACATTGAAAAAGAATACCCAATTTTAAATTTGTAAATCAGTCAGACTATGACTATGAAACTGCTTGGCACTTCTTACTCTCCCTGACTTCTCTCTGGGGGCAGGTGCAAGATATCATGGCTCCATCATGGGTCTGAGAATCTTTCCCAATGTATAAAATCTCACCCCTCCCCAGGCCTATCAGGATTTAGGGTTGGTAACCTGACCCTTCTCTCTGATATGACACCATGTTGCATAAAATGTCTTTTCTACTTCTTCCCCCCCCCCCCCCCCCCCCCCCCCTCCACAGGATTGTTCCTGTTTAACCTGTCAGCTTTTAAGAAGGACTCAATGAATCAGCTCAGAAAGCATGGAGGAGTAGGAAATTCTTTCTTAAAGTTGTCATATTATCTTTTTGGCCACCTGGCCTAAAATTCAGACACAACAGAGAACATTTGAGTTTGGTATTTTAAAGCTAACCCCATTGCTGCTTCAAGATAATATAAGACCTTTTCTGACTTTTGGGGGGAGATGGAAAGAAGGGGTAAATTCATCATAGTTAAAACTCGAAAGACAACATTACTCTGACCTTGACTACACATTTCATTAACCATGGACTATTTTCAGTTCAGATGCCTTTTCATATCAAAGCAGTAGTTAATGAATATGTTTATTCTTCCCTCCTTTTCCTTGGAAAAAAATGATAGACTTGCTATTTCTTACTAAATGTGACTTTAGGGAATCAGTTTTTACATGGAAGTAGATTTAAAGTAAACATTTAGTATTCTTAATATCAGCGTATGAGGAGAAGAAAAAGGACTTAAACCTCTCCAAATTCTTACTTTGATAAATTGTAGTTTTGCTATGAGAAATATGACTCTACGCTTGTTTAATTACACATTACATGGTGTTACTCCTGCTTTGGTTTGGCTGAAAAAGCTTCAGCAGTATTAATACTGATTTCCCCACTGTACAAAAAGGGAGAATAGCTCTATTAGAGGAGGGGGTTAATTTCTTCTAAATTCATATTGAGGAAGAATTGTATTTCCTTCCTCTCTGCCTAGGTGAGTAAAATATTATACTTAAATAAGTCATATAAGAGTCCAAACTGACATCTTTTGTGGTGTATGAACTGGAAATTAAAGAACATAAAAAAAATATTGACTTTGATGGATTTTTAAAGAAGTCCTCATCCAAATGAGGTCATTAGAAATACATAGGGTTCATGGCAGACTACAAACCTGCCTTATTTTCCAAGAAACCTAATTTCTCATATTTTCTGGCTTTTGTCACTAAGACTAAAAGTGAGCAAGCAAGGAATATAATTATCATGTCAATTCCTTATGACTTATATATATATGTATATATATATAAAACTTAATGCTGACCTAAGAAAATCTGAGTGTTTTTTTAATGAAATCATGTGTTAAAAAAGAAAAAAAAAAAGGAAAGTAGAATTACAATTGACAGTAAAAAGTGTATGGTCATAAAAAAATGATTCAATACTGCTGTCACTGCACACACAACTTACTGGAACAGAAATATTCAAAACACTGATGGGGTTTATAATGAAGTCTGATAGAAATTGTGTGATGTTGGAGTGTGATAAACTTTTAAGTTATCTGGCAAAATCGGGCAGATTATTCATTGAAATAATTGTGTAAAAATTATCATATCACTAAAATGTTACAGTATCAATTTGCCAAATGGTCTCAGGTAAAACTATAAACTTCCTCAATAATTGGTTTCTTCAATTTTGATACATATTTATGCACAAGATATCCCACAGCCTCTCTGGGCACTTGCTACACCTGTTTGACTACTGTTACAATGAAAACATTTTTCTTGTAGCTCACATGTTAATTGCTAAGAGACAGAAAAGTGGAGTGGAGAATCTGCTTGTTTGCTTCTTGTAGTTTCAAATGCTGTTGCTAGTATTTGTGAAACAACAGCGCTGAGCTATTACATCTTTTACCAGTCAGAAACACAAGAAAACACATAGGGATGTGAATCCAACTGGAACTTTTCATTTTGCACCATGAAAAATAAGAAGAAGAAAAAGAAAAAAAGTGTAGGCTTAAGAATACCTCTTTTGCAAGATGTGCATTTCATCAATGATTCTGTACTTTGCTGTACTTTGATTTTAGTATGCATGATTTGATTTTATTTTTAGGACACTAGAGGAGGCTCAGGAGTCAGGATTTTTTTTTAACAGGCTGAACAACTGGATGGTGTGCTGTAAGAATGTACCCATTGCTCCTTGATGCAACTTTAGGGCCTTCAGCTGAGCCACATCAAGATTAATTCTGATCTTAGAAGACTAAGTGTATGTATGTAAACTTTTAAGGGTTTGAATAAATGCTCTGTAATAATTCTCATTCCCATGAAAAATACAGTCCTTGTCTTTTTCTCTTCCTGCCCCAAGGCCTAGGAAGGTGTTTGTCATTGGTTTAGGTTTGCCTTTTTTTTTTTTTTTTTTAGCTACTTTTGGCTATGGCTGTATTTTAGACTTCACTTATCACCCTACTTCTTTGATATGGCTGCTGCTTGTAAATGCTTTCAGTAAAACATCATTTAAGACTAGATATCTTTTTTTTTTTTCCCTTCTAATTTTAAATGTCTTAATTTTTTGTTTATAGTCTACTTGGTAAAACCTTATTAAAAAAAATCACATAGGATACTTGAACAAATATATTCTATATGTAAACTAGCTTCTAGATGGTCAGCATTCTGGAGAGCTTAGCAGACCTTAATGTTATAAAGGTTTTATACTATCTAGGAATTAAAGTGACACATTCCTCTCAAGACAATTATGGTATATTTTCTACTAACTGTAAAATATCGAGTAGAGAAATTTTACAACAGAATTAAAGTAAATCTGCATCCTTGTCACTGTGAGCACAATTCCCCCGACCATTGTTTTCCATAGAATACAAAGTTTGTCTTCAGCAAATCATAGAAAAACATAGGTTGGAATGGACCTTGAGAGACAATCCAGTCCAATTTCCTACTCAAGGCTGGTTACACCACCACACTCTGATCTGGTTGCTGAGGATAGTGTCCAGATGAGTTTAAGTATCTCCAAGAGCAGATATCCCACAGCCTCTCTGGGCACTTGCTACACCTGTTTGACTACTGTTACAATGAAAACATTTTTCTTCTGGCTAATCAGGATTTACCCATGTTCCAGCTTACATCCATTGCCTCTCCTGCTACCACTGTGCACCTCTAAGAACAGCCTGGCTATTTCTTTCTATATTGTCCCAATGGTATGTCAATGTTATATTGGAGAACCCCAAACTAGATACATTACTTCATATTCAATCTCACAAGAGTTGAGTAGGGCACAGGATTCACTTTGTTCAGCTGCTGGCTGTTTTATCTCTAATCCAGCCAAGTATGCAAATGGCCTTCACTACTGCAAGGGTGCACTGCTGACTCCTCAAGTTCAAGTGGTTTTCCACTGGAAAGCCAGGTCCTGCATTCTACAAAGGTGCAGTCTAGCCAGCTGGCACCAAGGCTGCAGTCCTGCATGAGTTTATTCCATCCCAGATGCAGAAGTCTATACTTATCAAAACTGAACTTAATTCAGTTCTTGTAATCCCTTTTCTCTGGCTTGTGTGGTCTTTTGAACAGCACACCCACCCTCCAGCCTTTTTTCAGGTTGCTATTGTCCAGAAATGTATAGAAAGTGCACTCTGTATAAGCCTCCAATATGTTAGTGAAGACTTCTCAGGACACAAGGTAAAGCTGACCAGCCTGTAGTTCTTTGGATCTTTCTTCTTCTGCATCTTCAAGATGGAGGTATCATTCCCCTTTTTCAAATTATCAGCAACCTCACAAACACAGCGGCTAACTCCCACAGCACCCTTGTGTGCATTCTGTCTGGCCCCTTGACCTTGTATGTTCGTATGGCTTAAATGTGCCCTCACTTGATCTTGACTCTATAGTTGGTAATGGTTTTCTCCCACAGACTCTGCTAACAGACTTGAGGACCTAGGAGGCATGTGGGCAAACCTAAGCAGTGAAAAAAATGAGGTAAAACAATATTTGGTACCTTGACTTTCTCCATGTCATTTGTGACTAGCTTTCCAGCCTCACTGAGAAGTGGTCCCACATTTCTTTTGACTTTCTTTGGTGCCAATGTGCTTATAGAAGCTCTTCTGGATGCCCTTCACATCCCTCACTAGTTCCAACTCCATTGAGCTTTGGCTTTCCTAGCTCCATCCCTGCATGCTTGGTCAATGCTTCTGCATTCCTATCAGCTACCCCATCCCTGTTTCCAACTTCTGCGTTCTTCCTTTATCTAGTTGAGCTCAATCAGGAGTTCCTTGCTGATCCATGCTGGCCTTCAGCCATGCTTGCTGTGCTAGTCCTTGAAATATCAGCTCTCACATTGAACCAGATTCTCTGCAATTCTTTGAAATTTTAGCTCTTGACAGTATGCTTCAATTTCCTTTTTTCCTTTTTTTTTTTTTTTAAATTTTTCTTCATTTTAATTTGAACTAATTTAATTTAGCTACTGTGATAGCTACAGGGAAATCAATAAAGTTACACAACTGTGAAACAGGAATGACACAGCAACAAATCAGCTTAACACCACCTCTTATAATTGCCTGACACTTCTCATGGCTAACTGCTCAGTAAAACAGAACTTTATCAAACCTCCAACATTTCAAGTTCAATTCTGGTGAAAGTTTTGGGGATGCTTCAGTTTGACTGTTTCTAAAAATAAGGCTAAGAGAAAAGAAAAAGCAAAAAAGAAAAAAACACCTCAACCCCCCCAAACACATTTTTTTCCTAAGAAAGAAATTCATGCAAACATCTCTTTGAAAAGCTTAGTACCACTGTGGTTAGAGATACAATTGGTTTATCAGATGTGAGTTATTCCTCTCCCTCCAAACTCCATTCAGATACTGTAAAGAGTGACAAAAACCAGTTGTCAGTTACTGAATGGTACATATTGGAACTCATAATTCAGGCTGTCCCTTCCAGTGTCAATATCAAGCAAAAGCTACATAACTGAGATAAGGGAAAACTTGAGGTACAAATATTTCCAAACACATGGGTGCTAGAATCTAGCACATTACACAGAAACAAGGTATAGCTGACCAGCGTCATATTCTGCAAAGTAAGGACCTACCGAAGAACATAGTTCCCTGTCGCTGATTTCCCCTGTGGGTGAGACATGAGCTACCAGCTCTAGTAATAGCGCATCAGGGCCCTGTTTGTCACAGATCTTCCCTGCCAGCTGAACTGGCTACTCCACAGTGCCTGGTGGATCTCAGGAGGAGCACTTGTTTTCCCCTTTGCAAAGCTGAGGCTCTGACTGAAATCTTGCTGGCATTTCAAATATAAATATTTCATAGTAGAAATGGAAAGACCCTTAAGTGACACATAGCCATCATAGGCACCTCTGGTCTCAGCATTGCTGGTACTTTTATAATCCATAAGGATAAACATGTCAAAAATTTTATTTTTTTAGACAATTAAAGACATCTCAGTGTTTCATGATACAATATTTCTTGAATGTGATAAAATTTGTTTGACTTCTTAAAGTTCACAGTCAGGAGAACTGGAAACATCCCTCTAAAAGAAAAAGTCTCATCTAGTAGCTCCTAGGTTCTGGGCCTTTAAAAGAACAAATATTTGGAAATATTATTTTAATATAACAAACCTGAGGAATTTCATTGTAACATGCTTGAACCATGGCTCAGCATAAATGCACACAGATACCTGACTTTGAAACAACACAGCTTATTACTGACATTAGGGAGATATTGCTAAACTACTTCACTACACAGGTGGAGGGTGTAATTTTGAAGGCTACTGAACACTGTGAATCTCCCAATATATCACAATTATAGAAACACCTGTGTTAAATGACTGCGCTGATTCACTATGAAAATGCACGGTGTTCAATAGTCCTCAGAATTAAATGCCTTGCCAACAAGCCACAGGTGTACACCACAGGAGCACATGATAATGTAATTGTAAAGGATGTGATGACAGCTCTCCATCCATAATACCACTTTCCCAAGATGCACTCATGCATCTATTTTATATTTAGGTATTTTCTAACTGTAGTTTTAGAGTAATCTAAGCAAGCAGTATCACTTCTAAAAGGTGCACTAAACAGGAAAGAAAAAAAACCAACCAAACCAACCGATGTAATTCAGGTTTAAAACTGCTTGAATCCAGTCCAGGAAGGGACAAAATAAAACCACCACCTCCCTCACCACCCAAACAAACCCACAAAACCCACACCCTAATACTTTAAATGGATAGGATAACTTCAGTCTTTAATAATTTGTAAATTGAGGGCCTCTCAAATGCTTTCACAGAATCACAGAATCACCTAGGTTGAAAAGGACCTCGAAGATCACCTAGTCCAAACATTAACTTAACACTGACAGTTCCCAACTACACCATATCCCCAATCTCTTAAACACCTCCAGGGATGGGGACTCCACCACCTCCCTGGGCAGCCCATTCCAATGCCTAACTACCCGTTCTGTAAAGAAATACTTCCTAATATCCAGTCTAAACCTTCACTGGCACAACTTGAGGCCATTCCCTCTTGTACTATTGCTTGTTATTTGGTTAAAGAGACTCATCCCCAGCTCTCTGCAACCTCCTTTCAGGTAGTTGTAGAGGGAGATGAGGTCTCCCCTCAGCCTCCTCTTCTCCAGACTAAACAACCCCAGTTCCCTCAGCCCCTCCTCATATGACATGTGCTCCAGACCCTTCACCAGCTTCGTTGCCCTTCTCTGGACACGCTCAAGTAATTCAATGTCCTTTTTGTAGTGAGGGGCCCAAAACTGAACACAGTAATCAAGGTGCGGCCTCACTAGTGCGGAGTACAGGGGTAAGATCACTTCCTTGTCCCTGCTGGCCACGGTATTTCTGATACAAGCCAGGATGCCATTGGCCTTCTTGGCCACCTGGGCACACTGCTGGCTCATGTTCAGCCGGCTGTCAATCAACACCCCCAGGTCCCACTTTGACTGGCAGCTCTCCAGCCACTCCTCCCCAAGCCTGTAGCGCTGCTGGGGGTTGTTGTGACCCAAGTGCAGCACCCGGCATTTGGCCTTATTGAAACTCCTACAGTTGGCCTTAGCCCATCGCTCCAGCCTGTCCAGGTCTCTCTGCAGAGCCTCCCTACCCTCGAGCAGATCAACACTCCCACCCAACTTGGTGTCATCTGCAAACTTACTGAGGGTGCACTCGATCCCCTCGTGGAGATCATCAATAAAGATGTTAAACAGGAGTGGCCCCAAAACCGAGCCCTGGGGGACACCACTCGTGACCGGCCGCCAACTGGATTTAACTCCATTCACCACAACTCTTTGGGCACGGCCATCCAGCCATTTTTTTACCCAGTAAAACGTGTGCCCATCCAAGCCTCAAGCAGCCAGTTTTGCCAGGAGAATGCTATGGGAAATGGTGTCAAAGGCCTTACTGAAGTCAAGGTAAAGAAAATCCACGGCCTTTCCCTCATCCAATAAGCAGGTTGCCCTGTCGTAGGAGGAGATCAGGTTTGTCAAGCAGGACCTGCCTTTCATAAACCCATGCTGACTGGGCCTGATCATCTGGTTGTCCCACATGTGTTATATGATGGCCCTCAGGATGAGCTGCTCCATCAGCTTCCCAGGCACTGAAGTCAAGTTGACAGGCCTGTAATTTCCCGGATCATCCTTCCAACCCTTCTTATATATGGGTATCGCATTGGCCAATTTCCAATCTGCCGGGACCTCCCCGGTCAGCCAGGACTGCTGGTAAATGATGGAAAGCAGCTTGGCGAGCACCCCAGCCAGCTCCTTCAGCACCCTCGGGTATAGCCCGTCCAGTCCCATAGACTTGTGTGTGTCTATGTGATGCAGTAGGTCACTGACTATCTCCTCCTGGAATGCAGGGGGGTCGTTCTCCCAGTCTCTGTCTTCTGGCTGAGGAGGCTGGATTCCCTCAATACAACTAGTCTTGTTATTAAAGACCGAGGCAAAGAAGGCATTAAGCACCTCAGCCTTTTCCTCATTACTTGTTACCATGTTTCTTCCTGCATCCAGCAGGGGGATGGATACTCTCCCTGGTCTTTCTTTTGCTGCTGACATAGAAACATTTCCTGTTGTCCTTGATTGCTGAAGCCAGAGTAATTTCCAGCTGGGCTTCAGACCTCCTGATTTCTGCCCTGCATAGCCTCACAGCCTCTTTGTAATCACTGTGAGTGGCTAGCCCCTTCCTCCAAAGGCTGTAAACTTCCCTTTTCTCCTTGAGTTGCAGCCAAAGCTCCCTGTTCAGCCAGGGTGGTCTTCCCTGTCGCCGGCTTCTCTTACAGCACCTGGGGACAGCCTGCTCCTGAGCCATTAACACTTCCTTCTTAAAGAGTGCCCAGCATTCCTGGACCCCTATACCCTTCAGGACCTTCATTTCCTTACAGAAAATGCTATTACAGAAAGTACTTTCAAGATAAATAATTTGAACTTGTTGAAGACTAAAGCCAAATATTATTAATCCATTAAGATCTACAGGTTATTTTAAAAATTCTATGACTATCATGCATTTCTATTGTAGAAAGAAATTGAGAGTGATTTTTGAAGAATTTTTTGGGGGTTCTGTAGACACTGACAAAGTTAGTCCTATTCTTTGAAACAGAATTTTTGCAAGGAATAACTACCACTTAAAAAATTTGGAGGAATTACATGATGTGAAAATTCTAGAAGCTTTCTGGAGCTTTTAATCAGAAGTTTGTGAGCAGTCTGAAGAAAAGCAGAGCTAGCAGATAACTTTTTTCTGGACTGTTTCACAGTCTAGCTACATCTTCCATACATATTTCACTAATGACTACATACTGAGTTAGCAGCTTCGGCTCAGGGCCTGTTGTTCAGGCGTCAATACTTCCAATGTAACAGAATAGGTGGTTTGTTATAACTTAGTATAATACCTATTAGCACAATGGTTATCAGTTATAAAATATACAGGATTCATCTATAGGTCAACTCTGGCTTGGGACTGTTGTCCAAGCCTTAGCACTTCAATTATATATGAAGTTTTTTGATCAATAAACAGAAAATTACAATATCCTAGAAGATTCAGTAGAATGATAAAGCTGTCAGTAGCAATTGTCAAGTCACACATCTATCCATACCCACAAACTTGTACTGCCCTTTTTTTATTGATTTTTACGGAGCACATAGCCTAAAGGTTCAGTCAGGAAGACTTAATTTTCTCATGATTACAATTATGACATCCTGCACTGCTAGAGCGGATGACTGGATGAAGGCAAACTCCATAACTATATATGACTCAGGAATAGATGTGAGTTTGCCTAGCACTAGTAAGGGGGAGAGGGAAGTCAGATGGACTGATTTTCCTTTTGTTCCTCTCTGCTTTTTGTATAGCTTTTGATCTGAATCTTTTCTACAAATTTGGATCAGTTCATGGCTACATGTACAGGTACAGAAATTTGCATAGCAGCTAAACTGTAAAACATTTTTATTAATTCATGTGGTTTTACTTTGTTTTAATTACAAAAATTGAGGGTAGCATCACCCCAAGTAGCTACAAATTTGTGACAAGTTCAGTCCAAGTTCCTTGTATTATTGTTGAAACATTGTCTTTAGTTCCCTCCCTTGTGTTTGCCTATTTGCAGTAATGATGACATTCACTCACCTTTTACCCACAGCTTAATTATTAAAATGTTGAATACAAATTCTGTGGGGATAAGAATGAAGAAATCTGTCATCCCCCAATCTGCAAATATACTAAAAGAGTGAAGGAAGGGGATCATAGAAGAAATTCTTCCCATCCTCAATAGCCACTGTCTGTCAGATTCGTGTCATTTAATTACCATAAATGTGAGTCAGTAACTTCTTCCATTAATTTGTATCTAATTCCCCATTTAAATCTGGTGCAAACTCTCTCCTCAAAGTGCTGAATATTAAGTCATGTTGAGATTTTCCCTCACACTACTGCTTCATTATTGCCTCCCTTTCTGCTCTTCTGGCTCTCATGCATAAAGAACAGCTAGAGGCTCAGCCATTTTTAACTCCTCTGTGCATATATGCACATACACACCCCCCCACACACACACAAACTCCCGCAAAACACACACACACACACACACACACACACACACTGGGTCTTCTCAACAACAGAATCCAGAGTGTGTTTTAGAAACAAGCATCTACCCGGTCATAGTTTTTAAGGTACTATGCTTTTAATAGCTATCAACTTGATTAATACCAAGACTTAACAATAGAAAACTTCAAGGGATGAAACTATGAGACTGAAGCTAAAAAGCAAGGGTTGCTGGTATGACTGTAATAAGAGTCACACTAATGGGCACAGTGGTGGCAGAGGCTCCTGATCTCTGTAGATTTATTCAGAAAACTCAAAAAACACAAAATACATTTCCCCTTATATTCAGCTCAACATACTGTGGATATATATTCTCTTCACTCTTCACTGGGTAAAAAACTGGCTGGATGGCCGGGCCCAAAGAGTTGTGGTGAATGGAGTTAAATCCAGTTGGCGGCCGGTCACAAGTGGTGTTCTCCAGGGCTCAGTACTGGGGACAGTTCTGTTTAATATCTTTACCAATGATCTGGACAAAGGGGTCAAATGCACCCTCAGTAACTTTGCAAAGACACCAAGTTGGGTGCAAATGTTGATCTGCTTGAGGGTAGAAAAGTTCTACAAAGGGATCTGAACAGGCTGCATTGATGGGCTGAGGCCAGCTGTATGAGGTTCAACAAGGCTGAGTGCCAGGTCCTGCACATGGGTCACAACAACCCCCATGCAACATTACAGGCTTGGGGAAGAGTGGCTGGAAAGCTGCCTAGTGGAAAAGGGTTTGGGGGTGTTGGTTGACAGTCAGCCGAATAGGAGCCAGCAGTGTGCCCAGGTGACCATGAAGGCCAATGGCATCCTGGCTTGTATCATAAATAGTGTGGCCAGCAGGGACAGGGAGTGATCATTCCCCTGTACTCGGCACTGGTGAGGTCGCACCTCGATGACTGTGTTCAGTTTTGGGCCCCTCACTACAAAAAGGACATTGAATTACTTGAGCGTGTCCAAAGAAGGGCAATGAAGCTGGTGAAGGGTCTGGAGCACAGGTCTTATGAGGAGTGGTTGAGGGATCTGGGGTTGTTGAGCCTGGAGAAAAGGAGGCTCAGGTGAGATCTTATCACTCTCTACACCTATATGAAAGGAGGTGGTATCAAGGTGGGTGTTGATCTCTTCTCCCAAGTAATAAGACATGAAGTAATGGCCTCAAGTTGTGCCAGGGGAGGTTTGGATTGGATATTAGTAAAAATTTCTTCACTGAAAGGGTTGTCAGGCATTGAAACAGGCTGCCCAGGGAAGTGGTTGAGTCACCATCCCTGGAGGTATTTAAATTATGTGTAGATGTGGCACTTAAGGACATGGTACAGTGGTGGATTTGACAGTGTTAGGTTAATGGTTGGACTGTTATCTTAAGGGTCTTTTCCAACCTAAATGATTCTATGATTCTATGATTCTATGATTCTGTGATTCTATGATTCTCTGCTCTTTGCTTTTGCAGTATTGATATTTTCATGTAATGCATTATGTTTCTCAGCCCAACTTCTCTTCCTGCTCAATCTTGTAGTAAAACCCTAATCTTGCTCTTTTGAACGTCACAACCTAAAGTAATACAATATTATGCATTCCTTTTCAAGTCATAGAATAGGATGAGACAGGTCATGAGGAAACAAATCTTTGCTGACAAGTAAATAGCTTTGATAACCTAACTGCCAAACATGACAAAAATCAAGAGACACACAGAAATTGATTTAACTAAGCAATATTTCTTTCTTTGCTTGTGTGCTTCTGATCAGTGTTTTCATCAGGATATAAAATAATAGACCAAAGTTTCTGTCCTGGATCAGATGAAGAACAAGGCCTAACTACAGAGACAAAAATTTCCATATTTAAATGTATTTACGTTGTCCGACATACTTGAAAGTGCGTGGCCATAAAGGAGAAAGTTAAGCACATACGTAAGTCCTCTGAGAATAAGGGAATCTTAAAAAAAATTAATGGTACTTTGAAGTGAGTGCAGCTGCATCAGTTTCTATCCGTATTGTCTATAACATGGCAGTAAGATATTCTCAAAGAGCAGTAAAGATTTTTAGAGGAATAATGTACAACATACTATTAAAATTTCAATGGTTACCACCTATCCTGAAGAAACCAACTGTTTTGGGATCTAGTTAAAACACATTGAAGAATATAACATATATTCAAGAATACAGCTGTCATGGAATTAAGTGTATACTTTGCACACTTTATAAATTTACAAAAACTCCCCTGCTGGTTAAATTATTGAGGTGGTTTAATTTGAGATGTATGGAAGCTAACAGGAAAAACCTCAATGGTGGTGAGGTAAGCCAGCCTTCAAACAAATTGATTTATTCAAACAAAACAGATTTCTTAGATTTCATAATTTTAAGTTGCCCCCATCCATCCATCCATCCATCCATCCATCCATCCATCCATCCATCCATCCATCCACTTACCTGTTGTCCCACTATTGTCCCAGAACAGTGGAAACAAAAGCAATGTTGAAATTTAAAGGTGTCTCCCTTTTTCACAAGCAGATGATTAATATACAGAAATACAGGGACCCACTCACAAAGGTTTTTAAACTTTTTTTAAAATTCTGATCCATACCAGGTCATTAAAAAAGAATCAACAATTTAAAGAGTCTTGTGCACTGCCTTCTTCTTTAAAGTCATTTTTATCTTCATTATTTCTTCACTTAAACAAATACTATTTGGATACAAATAGTTGACTGATCACTGTACTCATTGTTGCTCACAGATCTCTGCATATGAGTAAGTACAGTAGATATGCATGCACTGTGTTTAAGATAATTTCTGGTTCAGTGGATGCACTTACACAGACTAAAAGAACAGCAGCTGTGCAGCTAGACCTGTAATCATGACAACAGTTAAAAATGAATTCATTCTATCTACATGATTGAAATTAATTTTGTGTCCAGGGACAACAGTGGTAAATGAGTTTCATAAGATGGTTATATATTGCATTGTTGAATCATTTTAGTAAGAGACTTATCTTAAAGTAGCCGGATAGTTTTGGTAATTTCTCCTGTGTATAGAAAGATAAAAATAACTTCGATTATACTCTGTAGTTCATTAGATACTACATCAGCTGCTTTGATATTTTCTGAAATATTAGCTGCATAAAATTAAAAGTTGTTTTTTTGACATTCCCATTAAACTAAGGCTACATGCAGCTGTTTCTTGGAGGAAGAAAAAATAAGCATTGCACTGGTGCACTGGCTCTAAATACCTTTACACTGGCAGCACGCCCAATTTCTATCACTAACACCCAAAGCATTGCTTATCATGATCTTCCTTCTTATCTACTTTCCAGAGAAGTTTATGAATCCTGATATCTAAAAAGAAAGATACATAAATACAAGAGTACACACACACCCTCTGGATGATGTTAAACAGAAGATTAACACATTAGCTGTTATATTCCAGATATCTATGTTCAATTTCTGCTACTGAAAATTAGTTTGATGGTTTCATTTTAGTCTTTATTTGTAGCTGTCATAAAATATTGATGCTATTGGCTGATTCCCAACAGATGACCAAGAATATCTTGTGCAGATAAGGACTGAAATATGCATGCAGAACTGTGCTAGAAACTTTTAAACACTGCTCTTTCTTCTATTTCATGAACACTAACCCATGTGAAAATATCTTAAAAAGTCAAATCTCAGTGAAGAAAAAAAATTTCTTGCTGCTGCACCTATGGGCAGCTCCACATTCCTGTTCTCATAACAAACTGGTAAATTGACAAGAAAGGTGTTTCTTCTATAGGAAATTCTTTGCACTTTAACTTAAAATTATAATGTAGCAGAAAAAATTGAGTCTATTCCATTCATGAGTGTATCTTAACATTAAACTATTTTCTGTTATTAGAACATTACATAGAATGACACCAGAGATTTAGGAAGGCAGGCTGTGTAAGAGACCCATCAAATTTCCCACCAGACTCAACATATCTTGAGTCATCTGATTTGAATCCCTAAGATTATACCTAAGTTTATATCTAAAGTGGAAGTCCAAAGCAGGAGCAGAGACATGCAATTCCCCACCCCTTTCCCTCCTCTGTATCCCTATACCTTGGTTTTAAAACTGGAAAGGAAAGCCTATCTGTCAAGACTGGAAGGGAACTGCAGCATGCTCTGACAACTTCCCAGTATGGATCCTGCAGGAACCAAAGCTCTTGCATGGGCCATGACACACACCTGATACTCAGCATAAACCTAAACTTAATTTTTCTGTAACTAGGCAACCATCTGCAGATGGTTGAAGACAGATTTGTCTTGCTGAAGACAGATAAATCAATTTCTGTGAAGTGTTCCAGCACCACAACAGCACAATATTTGAGCAATCTGGCTCTTACTGTCATACAATTTTGTTTTGAAATGTGGCATCCAAAGTTAGGTAATCTAGCTCAGTGTGCAGCCCAGTTGCTATTTTGTGATGGCAGGTAATGCAGAAAGTTACAGGTTGTGATGTAGAAGGAGATTTTCCTTTTCTCTCCTTTTTGCTTAGTGCAGAAGAAAAGACCTTCAGAACAAATGTATATATCTGCCTCTGTGTGTTTGTGTGTGTGTGTGTGTGTGTGTGTTCATAGAAAATGATAATATGCACTTCAATAACCTTCATATAATCTTTACGTGCTGTGAGATTTAATAGAATTTTCATGCTGATCTTGTAATGGTATGCTTTTAAGTCTTGCTGGTTTTCTTTTGAAACAAACAGCCTGTGGCTGCAAGAACCCAAAGTTAATGGCACTAGGTTCTCTCTTGACCATCCTCCAGGTTAACCTGGGGCCAGTTATCTGTGCATACCAAAGTAATTCCTAGAACACCACAGCTAAACACTGTGAATTCTTTTGTTATGTACAGAATCCTTGAGTTACAGGTCTGTAACACTCATTCAAATGGTTCAGTAGATACTGAAAGACAAAGTAACTATTGCAGACTGGAAAAAGTCCCTCAGGTTAAGGGTACAGCTCAAGTTTTCATTGGAAATCAGGTTAGACTAAACAGAAGACATAAGAATGTTTTACTACAAACTAGATTGCAATGGGAATAGACAAGCTAATTCGCTTTCATAGCTAATAGTTACAGTGCTGTCTGATGCATTATCACAGAGCCAAAATCCTATTTATTTTGGTAAGACAAGAAGGAATTTGTTCTTAATATTTCTGTTTCTGGATACCTCCTTTTCATTGGATTACTAAAAAAGGATGCTGTCTATTATGTCTAGTAACAGTTTGAGGAAATGATTTAGTAGTGAGTGGAAGTAGCAGGACTTTTAAATCACTTACAGAATTATTTGAAAAATTCAGTGTTCCAAAGACATTTTGCTCCTGAGACCTGATGTAACCACTGAGACAGAAAGGACACAAAACTAGCAGTAGAAGCAGATGGGAGAGAGGTCATAGCAAAATATATATATAAAAAAAAAAAAAATCTGTGAAGAAGGGCCGACATGGGAGGGAAGTATACTCTTTTGTAAAGGGTGAAAAAATACTGAATGACATGTTTGGAAGTCTGAAAGTTAGCTGAAGAGCCTGGGAAGTGACAAAGAAAAAAGGCAGGAAAAATGTTTGATAAGAAAGAAGAAGAGAAAATATGAAAAAAAAAAATACAATTAGGAAAAAGGATTTCTTTATTATTATTTCCTAGCTGCTGGTTGCTGAAATTTCCCTGCTTTAAACAAGTTGGAAGTAGACATTTTCTTCACAGACAAAGTAGTTCAGGTTTTTGTAACTCACACTTGCTTTCATTTTTTACTGTTGAAAAGGACTAGATAATATTTATCAGCTCTCTGAGAGCTTGATCCAGCACCACTTGAGACAATAAAGTTTTTCTAGTGTCCTCAATAGGCTGAAGACCAAGCAATGAATGGAATGTCTTCTGTACATGTGCCAATAATAACAAATTCACCCCATACCCTGGGAGTGCATCTGATCCAATATCCCTCCCCTCCCCAAAACACAAAGTGAGGTGAAAGAGATTATAAGCATGCAGCTGCAGTGGTGACATCTTAATGGATCTCATGTCAGAAGGTAATACAAAGCTATTAAAATGTCCCAGCATAAGTCATTTGTTACTAAAGGAAAGAGAACATCACTGCTTATGCTTTCACAAAATCCTGTAAACAATAACGTTGACTCTGAGACACATGCCTGTCCATTTTAGGGTATTAGAATTACCATCTTCCTTAGGAGCAAGAGAAAGAAAACATAATGGACAGGTAAATGCTTATTAAGTGGAAAATGGCAGCCAACTGCAAAAGGCACTTCTGAGGTAACTGCTGTGTGGCTCTGCCAAATCTAAAGGAGACAGTTAGAAAGCTGCATAAATAATGGTTAGTTGCTTAAAATGGTAACTCTGTGTTTGTTGGTGCAAACCAGCATGGTAAATGATTCTGTTCTTCAGTTTTGCACATGATAATTGTATTGCAGAGGGAAAACAACATTTTGCCCTTTGAATTTTAGAATATGCCTGTAAACAGATAAAGAATTGTTCTTATTCTTTACTCATACAATTTTAATTATATCTTACTTTGGCCATGGCTATAATATTTGCATTTGACTTAGTTTTTATATTTAAATTTAACACATATATAGAGTTAGGGCATCCACCCTGATGTTATTTAATTTTGAGAATTAAAGTCTCAATTTAAACCAAAATATTTTCTATCAAATGTATCCCATTGTGATAACTTGTGTGGACTTAGATGCAAGCTGTGTGTTAAGTTTTTCCCAAATATATTTACCCACATAAATTATCCAATGAGTGTCTATGATGCTAATAATATTTTAATAGATACTAATGCATTGCACAATGTCTTTCTTCAGTGACCAAGCATAAGGTTATAAAAACCTACTACTTATTTCAGAGATGAGAGCCATGTTTTAGCTAAAGAAGAATAAGCTGCCAATGCTGAAGGCCTTAGATCATCATTAACTATTTAATAGATTATCCTAGGATTTAATCTAAGGCTTTATCTTGAACTCCTTTCTAGTCTTAGTGTAATTTAAATATGTATAATACTGTTTGAAGTCTATTTGTGAACTTCATATTGACCACATCAAATGCTAGATAATGCAGGTGAAAAACTGCCAATGTATCATGACTGTGTTCTTCCTAGATGGTACATTTTTTACAGATTTTAGGAAGACTTTCAACTTTGCACTTCCTCAGTAGCTCCAGGCAGAGGAACAGGGGTGGGTGTGGAGGGGTGAATATCACTCACTCCTTTCTCTTAATTAGACTGAAAAGTTCTCATCCTTTCTCTATTTACTGTTAACTTTCTACACAGAAGCTTTCATTCAGGTGTCAGGGTAGTAACATGCATAAACTGTATAAAAATGATAAATCGATAGTGGTGAAATCTAGAGTTCATGCACCAGTCTTGAGCTGCTCTAAAAGTTCATACATAATTTTAGAAACTCAGTGAAAAATCTGAGAGGGGCAATGGGTCACCTAAGGGGACTTGACTTCATAGATAGTAATCCAAAACATATGAGCTGGTTTTAAGGTGAGAAACAAAAGAAAAATAAAAGATACTGGAATTATAAAGACAACATGTACATATGCACCCATATGCTCATCTACACATAAGCACACATATTTAGAGACAAAATAGACATTGTTTTGTTAGAGCACTACAAGCAAGTGGTTTCACTTCTGCCCTAACCAGTTGTGTGTACAGCAGTCAGATCAAAACATCAAAATATCACACACTTCATGCATGAAGTCTCCAACATGTTTTTCTCTGCTGAGGGTAAACAGGCCAAGGAAGATGATATGCCAGTTAGCTTGGGAAAGAATAAAAAAAAAAAAAAGCTTTTTTATTCACAGAACCGTTGAACTGATACAGCAGTAATTAAAGAAGACAGGGCTATAAAACATATCCTTGGACTGTATCAGTTTACCTCATGACTCAGCCTGAGTCCTTGTATGTTAGGGAGGTTTTGTATGAAAGGTCAGAGTTTAGCTTGCTTTTTGTTATTCATTTACTTTAATCTGTCATTTATGACTGTCTCTCCATGATTAATTTGGAAGCTCAAAAAGTATAGGGGTTTTCATCCCCCTTGCTTTGCTGTACTTTTTCCACCACACTGATCATACACAAAGAGGAGTTATTTCTCGCTATCACTTCTTAACCAAGACAGAAATCCTTATTTAGATTTCTCTGTATTATTAAAACATCACCGAGGGGGGAAATATGTGAAGATCCATCTACATTTCAGTAAAAGTTAATGCAAGAAAATATAGTCCCTGCACAGTTGCCACAGCAGGAACACAAGACTGCATGAGCTCCAAACCACTCATATCAAGGAATCTGTGTTTTGCTTCAGTTTCTATCATGTCTGTGATTGTATTCACAGTAGAGATAGATGTCTCTAGGACTGTAAACAAATCTTTACTGCTTGCTAACACCACCCTGCACAGAATAAAGAAAGGGGTCTGATACTAAAATTAACAAGTTGGAAAAACTCCCCAAATAATCAAAGTCCTGCTGGAAGAAGTGGTTATAACTCCAGAAATAAGCAGAGGACATGATCCCTGGTCTTTCATGAAAATAAATATATTTACTTTTACTATAGTAAATCATTTGCGATACAGATGTGAGTTGAGCTATCTTGTTGGATGAAGTTTTAAGCTTTCAATAGAGAAGAATCCAGTCCAATTTTTGACATCTTAAAAATCCTTAAAGCAATTGAATTTTGCAGTTTTTATCCATGCTCCCTAGTGGATAGAATTCTATATGTCAAAACTTCATACATAATCGACAAAAAAATTTCTGTCAAGCTCAATTCTGCAGACTGAATTATCTCTCACTCAGAAAGAAAAGACAATCCCTATAGATCAGGTTTGAATCATGGGTAGGATAGAGATGTTCTGAACCTCCCTGCCATCTCCAGTAAGCCCAAGGATAAGTATAAGAGTTCAATGTCCAGTGCTTTTATAATACCAAAAATTTAGCTCTATTCTTTAAGGAGTAGTCAATCACACTTTAAAATAATGATGGGAAAACGTGCTGCAAGGCCTTGGGTGCATAAATGGAGTATGCTAGGGAATGAAACAGTTTGCATAAGCGATAAAAATACTTTTGATAGTGTAATAATGCTACTTAAACTGGAATAAATATTCCTGAATCTGAAAGAAACTAGTTCACTCTAGTGCAAGGTAATTTGTATCCCAGGCAAAGGCACAGGACAGCTTCTTGTTCCTGCATAGTTTCCTCTTTGTCACAGCAGTTTCATTCACACTGCTGTATATGGTCCTTACCTGATGTAGACAGCCAGCACATTTTATTTTGTAGCTAACATCAAAGGGAAGATTGCATTCCACGCATGATTCCATCCCATGATTTACTGAGGCCATGCAGTGTTTTCTGACAGAGAGGAGGACACTGTACTGGCCAAGACAAATTGCTGGCATGCTCTTCTCTCAGGTTGCAGGATGCCTGTGCCATCATTAGGGCACAGTGGATAATCAGATTGGCATACTACGGATCCAGGAACCAAAAAAGTCTGGGGAGCATTGTTTACTCTGCCTCACAGTTTTTTGTTCTGGGTGGGGTTTTTTTTCTATTTATACTTTTGTTTAGAAAAAGAGGACAGGGAAAAAATCTACACAAAAGAAACAGTTAATTTTCATCAGATGAAAATCTGCTTTGCCATAACTTTATGCGGAAAGGTAAACTCATTTGTTCAAATATGAAAATACATTGCAACCATACCGATATACCTCTTCCTGTATATACACACATGAGCACAAATGTTCCTACCTAGTCTCCCAAACCTCTACAAGAAGTTATTAGGAAAATCATTACATACATACAAACACATCATCTATTGTCAAACATTATTTTACTATGGTACTAAGTTTCTATCTAGCACAGCAGTTTTTCATCCTTTGCCCTTAATACATGATAATTTCAAATCATTTAATATTTTTATCCAAGGCAGTGAAATTACAGAATGATATTTTTAGAATTCAATATAATGGAAGAAAAGTTCAGAATTAATGAGAATAGCTAAGTGAGATATGGGAAGAAACTGGAAACTATGTAGTGAGGTCAAAAAAAAATATGAATTTAACAAAATGAGTGGGGATCCAGAAACAGGAGGACAGCTGCTAATGGGAGCATGGCAAAAAGAGATCTGAAAAAACTGCAACCCCCTCCTAGAAATCTCAAAGTTAAAGGAATTGCAGCATCAGTATAAGCTTAAAGAATGTTGCAGATGATCATTTTTCCAGAGCACTAAAAACGTATACATATAAAGAGGACTGAAAGACAACAAAGAAAATAGAAAGAACAGCAAAGGTACCACGCAGAACAAATGTCAGAAATAAATGAACAGAAGACAAAACAAAATCTTGAATGACAGTGAAGGTCAAACAGGTAATATATTTCTTTATGGAGAAAAACTTGAGGGAGAAATAAATACTGAGACACAGATGAGCACAACCTTGCATCAAATTAAAAAAATAATTCTGTCCCCACTAGACTAACAGGAAGTAAGACATATGATGTGAGTCACCTGATTACAGAATGGGCATAGCTAGAAGAAAAGAAATTCAATATGTCTGTTGCCCATAAACACATGCATTCCTATGTTCAGCTTCAAAATAATTAAAAAATCACATGAAAATGACATGGCTTTTCAAACATTTCTTTGTGGGAGTGAAATGCTGTTGCTAATGATAAAGGCATAGCCAGATAATCTAATGGCATAGAAATATGGTGCTTGGTTATGTAAATTTATTATTTTAAATTAAATTAGAGAACATTATCATGCCTAAAATTTCATGACCATCATTAGCAGAACTGAGAAAAACTTGAAACACCTTTTTAGGTGTTCAGTTTTTTGACAGAACAGTTGTTTTTTTCATTGTGGTACCTCAAACAGTTGAAGATCACGCAGAGCAGTGGTAACGGTGTCTATCTTATTCTACCCCTTTCAGAACGACAGAAGCACTGCCTGGGGAAAGGAAATCAAACATGGCTTTCAACTGCCTTTGTGTGGGCTCTTTTTTCTGCTGGCATGATTTCAATATACAGATAACTTCGTCTATGTGGAGGGGCTTGACATTATAGCTGTAAATAACAGCACAACATAATGCTTCTGTGCAGACTCTGACTACTAGGAGCCATTGGAGGTGAGGAAGGTACCCCTGCTGCTTAATGTTGTAATCATCTAAGAAGAAAACAAACATCGCATTCCTCAATTCGCATCTACTTAACATCTCATGAGAGAATTGATTTCATGCACAAACCGAGACGGCTACAAATCTTAGGCCTTTTCCCAAATGATGAAAACTAGCATTGTTCCTTAAAGCTAAGTGGTTTAAACTTGTTACACCTTATGGCTATAGGCACCTCTAGGTAGCATTTTTTCAAAGTCCACATCTGTCTGTTAAAATCTCCAAAACAGTCCAATATGGGCTAGATTTAGAGTCACAGTCTGTTTAAGGGCAGGATACAGCTGTCTTGCCTCTGCTGGAGCCATTAGGAAAGAACAATTTCCTTCAGGCTGTTCCAAGCACATGGGAAGCAGGGGAAAAGCAGTGAGTGATTTTCCCTCTTCTTGGATACTCCTCTAAGAGACACAGTCAGTCTTAAGAAAGATACAAAAGAGCAAAGAAGAGTTGGAGTGCTCTGATTTATCTCCCCCTTCCCTAATCATCCCCATGTCCTGCTCACAGAAAAGACAGAGGGAGTT
This sequence comes from Strix aluco, assembly GCF_031877795.1. Lineage (NCBI taxonomy): Eukaryota > Metazoa > Chordata > Aves > Strigiformes > Strigidae > Strix > Strix aluco. The sequence continues at coordinate 89,765,988 of NC_133931.1, read as the reverse complement.
ACCTATAGACTCCATAAGCACAAGGCGTCTGGGGAGAAACAGCCTGGCTACCCAGGTTGCATCTTTCTATCGATGGCTTATGGCTTTGGATTTTGAGTTGGTACACATTCATCTGCTTTAGAAAGCACTAGACTATGTGTATCAGCATGAAAAGAACTGTGCAGATATACCTTTCTTTCTCATTGTTTGATGGCTTATAACAACCATTCATGACTAGGATGACTTCAATGTTTTTAAGTCCATACAGCACTAAAAAAGAAAGCCTTAAAGAATGTAATTTACTAAATTCACTGAGTATTCCTGAATAATAGATTTACTGGTTGGGTACTCCTAAACATGGAATATTGTTAGTTGGTTATTGACAGCAGAATAAACCTTACCCTCTCCTAAATGACCCTGTGACAGTAACATTTCCTTTCAGTTTTCTCTAGTTCCTTTCTTGAACATCGGTGAAGTTAACTCAGTTTTACTCCATCTGGAAGATAGGTTTTTCCTAATGGATATGGGTTTTCCTAATAGAGTTGAACTGTTGTAATTATAATATCAGGCTCAGATAGTGTAATTAGAGTTTACTTTAAAAAAAAAAAGTCCATTTCAGTATTGGTAGATTTCAGACATGTTGGCTTCAGCACAGAGGTTGAAGCGCGTCATAACACAAAAGTGCAATCAATATGATACATGGCATATAGTCTGTTCCCCCTTCTACTTCATTTAGAGCGCATATCGCTGACTGGGTTACTGCTGAGAGAGACATTAATTTTCCACTGATGCTTCAATAACATGAGACAAGGTGTTTCCCACAGGCCAAACCATTTTCATCCTGAAGTGCTGTTTGTATGCTTCTGCAACTTGAAATATTCTTGAAGGAACAGTTGAACAGTGCAGTTTTATCACATCGAAATATTTCTTGGATCATCATCTTGATGAAATCTTTTGTGGGAAAGACTCCAAGTGAATAATTATGACTTTTTACTTGATTAGTTCCAAATCTGTTGTGTTAATACTACAGTTTAGATTACTTACATTTTAACTTTTATTCTAATAAAAATAATGCAATATACAATGATATATAAATAAATAAGAAGGTTTAAGCATTACACAAGTGAAAATTCTTCATACCTTCAGCAAATGTTTTTCTGAATTTTTAACAGATTTTTCCAAATCCTGTCTTTTTATTCCAGTTTATAATGAAAATGCATTTTGAAATGCTGAAATAGGAGCTATGAAAAGACTGAACAACAACAACAGCTAAATGGCTGTACTGTGTTGACAGTTACTTTTTGCTACTTCTGGTTTTCTTGAACATTTATCAAGTGTCTAATCAGCTCTAATAAGAAGTGGCAGAAAAATCTCTAAATGCTCAGAAGTTCAATGGTATTTCCATGAGGAACAAAAGTCAGATTTTTTTTTCTTTCCAGATATCCCATTTCTGCAAAGAAATATTACAAGAGCAAGCATATTTTCTTAAAGTCTGGGTTGGCTTGTTTGTTTCAATTAGTCTATAAATAATATAAATATTAGGATATCTCTTTGGATATGGGGGTATAAAATGATCATATTTTTATTAACTGCTGGGGGACATTTTATCTATTTTACCTAAACCAGTTTTTCTGCTTTTTCTCCTGGTCTGACTTTTAGTGAACTCAGAACTTTCAGTAAACTTAGAAGCTTTCTTCACAATGCAATTTAACAAAATTTTGAAGAAAAAGAATGGTGAGTGATGCTAACCATTTCCCCAGTCTAAAATAACATGAATTAAGTGCTAAAGTGCTAAATTAACACAAGCCTTAATGATCTCTGACTTCTATTACCCATAGCATCTGCTAGAGAAAAGTACTACAAGGTAAAAGTACAGTATTTAGGTTTATTGTTTTGCTCTCCTTTGTCTCTGTTTTCAAAAATTCTCAGGCAGAGGAGAACTCTAGATGCTTATTTAGAGACCTAGTTTCTTTGAGCTCCTGGAAATTAAACCCACAGTGCAACAGTGTAAATTATTGCCCAGAAATATGGCACAATGGGGAATCAGGCTCTACATTTGCAGTTTTTTTGTGGGTTTTTGTTTTTGGGTTTGTTTTCATTTTTTGTTTTGCTTATATGTTACACTTCTGAGGAAAACACAAACAGCCACCTCAGAATTCCTTCTGACAGAACAGGACAAGTTTAATAACTAAACAAAATACACACATTTGTTCAAGGTAGTAACTGGGTCTCCAACTACACTACTGCAGTGCCAACAAGGCATGCAGGCAGCTCCCCGATGGTATATTCCCTGGCTGCACAAGCTCAGCTCACACGAAAACACAGACTTTTACTTTGTCCCTTCAGATGGAGCTCAAGAAGCAAAGACAGGGTTATCTCCCAAATGGCACAGTCCCTGATAGCAGAGCCTCCACTCAAAAAAAAAAAATACATACTTTTTCAAGTTGCCCTTTCCTTGGGTTGAGATAAAAAGACTTTCCCAATGTTAAAACCTTTCACAGAGTAATATCAAATGAAAAACAGGGAAAAGGAAAAGGGAAAAGGAAAAGGAAAAGGAAAAGGAAAAGGAAAAGGAAAAGGAAAAGGAAAAGGAAAAGGAAAAGGAAAAGGAAAAGGAAAAGGAAAAGGAAAAGGAAAAGGAAAAGGAAAGGAAAATTACTTGCATTTTAATAATAGCCCCCAGGAAAAGAAAGAAAAAAAGACACAATGCACAGGTCTCCAAAATCACAATGTGTTTTGTTATAATCTGGAATTTGAGGTGCTTATCCAAAGTAGTGAGGTTTCTCACTATCCAAACTATTTTAACTGGCAAAAATTAAATTAGTTTTCTACAAGTCAAGACCTGAAGGATCAGATAGGTGGCCTGATTCAGACATCCACATTCTCTCTTTGTTCCACTGTTTCCTAGCCATTGGATTTACTGCTAAGTTTAGGCAAAAAGAAGTATTAGAGACATGTATTTAGGCTGTCTGAATATAGAAAGAATAGTTCATCTCTTCAAAGTACAAAACTAAGAGTCACTTTCATGTTCTGTGACAATTTTATTCAATTTATACTGCATTACGAACTCCTACAGGAATTAAGAATTCCTCGGATGACATTTTACCAGCTAGAGTACAGTTCATACTGCCCTAGTTTTTGCTGATGTCAATCTATTTCCTTTGCTGATGTGCACAAGGTCATTTAGTTCTGGAAAGATTAAATCAAATGATAATATGAACTAGTCAAAGGGCTGGTAGAGCTGTAAGTAAGTTTGTATGGCCTGCCTACAGGGATCTCAGGATCCAGTTAAAGTTAGGATAAATTTTAGTTCTAAAGAATCAGGAATCAGGCACAGTTCATGAACCAGGGTTACTTATTATTAATTATTGATATTACAGCTCCATATACAGGTCCTACCTAATAAGAGGGTTTCATTGGGCAGTGTAACTACACATACCATGAGACACTCCTTCTATGTCTTACAGTTCAAATGGAAAGAGAGATAAAGGCTAAAAAAAATAGAAGGGGAAAAAAAAACACTCAGAGATGCAAGTACTTACACAATACCATACTCCAAGGCCAATGGCAGAAACAGGGAGAGAACCAGCTTTTTTAAGTCTTAGCCATTTGAGAGTCACAACAAACCCCAATTATTTTTGCTGAACGTGAACATAAGCAGGAACAGACATCCACTCCTGCCTCAACCATCAATTTTATTCCGATCCTGAAATCCCAACTGCCTCCAAATGTACCCACAGCCTCTTCCTCTGCTAACTCCAAATTAGTATGCTGCTGTTGGCTTCTTCCAGTAAGAGTTATCTTTCCTCTAAAACAAGACAGACAAAACAAACTCATTACAGCATAAATGGGAAATAATGCAAGCACTTTAGCTCCTCCCCTTTCTGTCTCTGTTTGTCTGCTCTGGATAGGGGGAAAAGCAGGTGTGTCCTGTATATACTCTTGGTACAGAATGGTGAGAGATTGGCTCAGAGGACAACAGGTGTATCTGTATATGTCACATTCCTCTTTTTAACTTGTAGATCCATCTAGCCAGATCTAAAACAAGCCCAGCCACATAATTTTATCCCATTGAGGAAACTACTGTGAAGTCATACATTCGATCTGTTACCTTCTAGAGTCAGAGTTTTGCCACTGACTTTTGTAGAAACTGGATCATGTGGAAAAGGATGATTTAGCACATAACATAGTGAGTAGCTTTTAACCAGATACTTTGTAATTTAATAAAGTGTCTGTGCAATATTTCTAAGTTGACGAGGGCAAACCCTGTTAGGATTGAATTTTTAATTAAAGTTGTTACTGCCTCTTTCCCCTTTTGGTGTCAAATAGATCATTTACATTTTCAACATAATTTATTTTATATCTAAATAAACGTTCCAGTTAATGAAAGCATTTAAGTAACTTTCTAATGAAAAAGTGAAACATAATATATAGGGCTGAGACTAACTTTCTTGAATTTTAACACACATGTGGAACATGTTATGAACTAAGGACAATATTTTGAACCTGATAGGTTGTAAATTACAACCCTTGGTGTATATTCAATTTTTAATTAATTTTCCTAGTCATTCTCCATAATCCTAATAGCTGCCTGAAAAAAAATGTAGATGCCTTGGGGTAGGCAGGGGGTGGAGCGGGGATCATACATTTACATTTCTGAGATGTTTAACAAAAGCTTCATAACCAACAGTAATAAATAAAGAACATAAAATATTTCAAAGGTGCTCAGTAGAAAGCCTGTTTAGACTATACTTTTATCTAAAGCAAGTGCCTTTTTTTCATTAATATAGTTATTTATTCTTTCTTAACATCCTAAAATAAAACAGTAAATAAATATGAACTCTTCCATAGCATTTCATATCTTAAAAACTCATGTTTAAGAAATATCACTGCAGTGATTAGAGAAATAATATTTTATCTACCAAACCAGGCATATTAAACCACAAGAGTGGCTTAAATGTTTAAATGACTTACATACCAAAGGATATATAGCATACAAACATTTCTAATAAGTGGCATAATAAGTTCTTGTATAGTATAACTTAATGTGATACATGCCTTCAACGGATGTTAGTTTAGTGATCCAGAGCTTGCTAGCTAGAGTTCACAACCTGTACATTTCACCTAGCTTCTCAGGTTCACTTCACACAAATATCATGATTCCAGATGAACTGCAGTGCAAACAAGTTCCACCTCACCTTGAACAGTGCAATATCATCTGGGGACCAATTAAATTGACCTCTATGTGGTGAGGCTAAGACCAGAGTTTCCCTGTCCTTTGTAAGATAAAGATGTGAGTGGTCAAGAATCTTGTTGCCATAAAGACATATCCTTTGGGCATACATAGGAACTGTATGCATAATGAATGCAGTTATCAAGAACATCCAAGTCACTTAAAAGAGCTGAACGTTTTCTTGAATTTTAATAAGTCTTCATGTTGTGACTGAAAAATTGTTTTTACACCTGGGGGTTCCTAAACATCCTAAGCAAAGGGAGATATTCAGTTACGTGCCCCAAGGTAAGCAGTTTGCTTAGCCCACCTCCAAATGCTCACAAAGTGCCACAGCTGCCTGAGCAAAGTTGTGTCTTACCTTAAAAGCAGTTACCAGCACTGGGCCAGTCTGACTTCTGCACAAAAGTAACCTTTGATGCAAACAATCTGCAGGATGGTTTGGGTCCCTCTGTTTCTCAACTCCCAACTGTGCAAAACTGACTAGTGAGGATTTTTAGATAACAGATCACACTGTGGATGATATCTTACATTCTGAGAAAAAAATCTTTTAGAAAGGGTAGAGAAATGATCTTGGATATTATGAACTTCTTTATTGAGTATCCAGAACTACAGAACAAATGTTGAAAGGAAGAATCAGTAAATGACAAGTGGAACAAAAAGCAAACATGGTTTTAGCACATGTAGGCTGTGACATTTATCAGATATCTTTCTTTGAAAAAAATCAAGGACATTTCTTTGATAAGGATTTGCTAGACTAGGAAAATCTATTTAACTTAACAAGGGAACAAACTAAATGAAACAATAGCTCACATTAAAAATGGCATATCAGGCTCAAAGGCAGTTACAAACAAAGATTCTGAAGGGTTGGTCTTAGGTTCTGACTAAAATATTCTCATTCAGGAACCTGGTACTAAATTCAGCCTGCTAATTCTGTTGATTATGTAAAGTAGAGATACTGTCAATATAGGAAAAGATCAGAATCTTACTCTAAAAAAAAAGACCTTGAGGAATGGAACAAGGAAATGTCATGAGATTTCATAGCAAAGTGCAAGGTCATGCATTTCGGGATTAATAACAAGAATTTCCTCTTTCACATGGGAAGTCATTAGTTGGAAATGTCAGAGGAAGAGCAAGATCTAGGTGTATTAGTCAATTACAAGATTACTATGAACCATCTCTGTGAAGTAGCCATGAAAATGTCAAAAGCAATCCTAGGATTTTTCAGGCAAGGTATTTCACAAAGAAATATGGAAGTATTAATGTCATTGGAGCAGGCACTCCTAATATATCATCTGGAATGCTGCATATAATACAGGTCCATCATGTTCGAGGAAGATGTATTGAGTGTCAGGTATATTTCTGCTGAATGTTAAACCTGAGCTCACTGCTAGCAAGCCTACTTAGTACTGCTTGTGAAGACCCCAGTCAGGCATTGGTATCAGCTGTGAGGTTGAATTAGTTATTCCCAGCATTCTCTTCCTATTTTCCCTTTATGGGTATGATCTGATTGGATTGTTGTTAACTGGAGTCACTGTTCAGATAACGCTGCATAAACACAACCTGGAATGGGAGCAGGGAAGAGCCACAATGATGATCATCGAGTAGAGAGTTTCTCTTGCAAGAGAAGCCTAAAAGATCCTGGGTCAATTAACCTAGAAAACCTGGTGCTGTGATGGAATATGTTAAATCAGTTCATTCATTCACTCAAAAGAATGATATTAATATATTTAGGGCAGAAAATAGAATACATTCCAATATCACTAGAGGAGGGAAGGAAGCATGTTGTAAATCTGAAAGTGGTTTTCCTTAAAGAATTAGACCTTTCTGTTTTCAAACCCCTCTTTCCACATATATTGACCCTCTTTTCCACCCCTCCACACACACAGCCTCAGTGTACAGACACCAGGCTGCCTTTTAATTTTGAATTTTAAATTATGACATTTATAAAAATTTCAGTTACACAGTTGACTCAATGAAATATGGTAAGAGCTGCGTTTTCCAATTGGAGTTAGCTATATCACACTGCATAACAGCTGGAATTAAAATGTCACCATTGTTTTCTTTATTTAGTGTTTTCTTCCAGCCTTAAGTCTACTCAAACACCCCCACAGAGTAGGTAGATGAGACTGTAAAATATGAAACTTGTTTTAGGTTTTATCTTTGCACATATCATTATTCAAAGCCTCCCCATGGAAGGAATTTACAGTAAGTATAGCATTACATTAACTTAAAATCATAGAATCATAGAATGGTTTGGGTTTGGGCTGGAAGGGACCTTAAAGGTCATCTAGTTCCAACGCCCCTGCCATGGGCAGGGACACCTTCCACTGATCAGGTTGCTCAAAGCCCCGTCCAACCTGGCCTTGAACTCTTCCAGGGAGGGGGCAGCCACAACTTTTCCGGGCAACTTGTTCCAGTGCCTCACCACCCTCACAGGAAAGAATTTCTTCCTTACATCTAATCTAAATCTACACTCTTTCAGTTTAAAACCATTACCCCTCATTCTGTCACTATGCTCCCTGATAAAAAGTCCCTCCCCATCTTTCCTGTAGGGCCCCTTTAAGTACTGAAAGGCCACTATAAGGTCTCCTCAGAGTTTTCTCTTCTCCAAGCTGAACAACCACAACTCTCTCAGCCTGTCCTCATAGGGGAGGTGCTCTAGCCCCCTGATCATCTTTATAGTCGTTCTCTGGACTCACTCAAGCAAGTCTATGTCCTTCGTAGGCTGGGGTTCCCGGAGCTGAACACAGTACTCCAGGTGGGTCCTCACAGGAGTGGAGTAGAGGGGGAGAATCACCTCCTTCGACCTGCTGGCTACACTTCTCTTGATGCAGCCCAGGATACCGTCAGGTTTCTGGGCTATGAGCGCACATTGCTGGCTCATAGTCAGTTTTCCATCCACCAACACCCCCAAGTCCTTTTCGGCAGGGCTGCTCTGAATCCACTCATCCCCCAGCCTATATTTGTGCATGGGATTGCCCTGACTCATTGTGGCAGGTGCACCCACCCAATGAAAACAGAGCTTCTTGGTTGCTGAAGGGTAGCAGCTACCGATTGCCTTTGTTCTCAGGGCTTCGCGGTAATTGGGGCCTTTGGCCAATGGGAGCCGCTATTGACTACAGGTCAGATTCGGCCTGGGTATAAATGGAGTCCCCTGGGGGAGCCGTTTTGATCTCATCCCCAGGAGCAGTACACTGCAGTCGAGGACTCTCCCCTTGGGTCGGGACGCTGCCCAAGGAAACTCCTCGAGGGGCCTTGGGTTGGGACGCTGCCCTGAGCAGGTCCTTGAGGTTGAGAGTCCTCGCTTGTCAGGTGAGTGACAGAGTGTTTTGGGTTGCTGTTAAACCCTAGGGAGTGGTGCTTTGTTCTGTGTTTCGGGTTGCCGTTAAACCCTATAGAGTTCTTTGTTATGTGTTTTGGGTTGTCATTAAACCCTAGGAAGTTGTTCTGTTCTCCTCTCACAGACATTCAAACCTGTAATTTACAGAGAGATAGTTAATTTTGTTAATAATAAATTTTAAATTTTTGGTGGTTATTGGTTTATTTGAGAGCCTCCGTAACACCCATGTGCGGGACCTTGCATTTGGTCTTGTTGAACTTCATGAGATTTGCACAGGCCCACGTCTCAAGCCTGTCAAGGTCCCTCTGGATGACATCCCTTCCCTCCAGCATGCTGACTGCACCACACAGCTTGGTGTCGTTGGCAAACTTGTTGAGGGTGCACTCAATCCCACTGTCCACGTCACCAACAAAGGTGTTAAACAGCACTGATCCCAATACCAGCCCCTGAGGAACACCACTCGTCACAGTTCTCCACTTGAGCATCGAGCCGTTGACCGCAACTCTTCAAGTGCGACCATTCAGACAATTCCTTATCTCTCGAGTGGTCCATACATCAAATCCACATCTCTCCAATTTAGAGACAAGGATGTCATGTGGAACAATGTCAAATCCTTTGCACAAGTCCATCTAAATTATATCTGTTGCTTTTCCCTTATCTACCAATGCTGTAACCCCATCACAGAAGGCTACCAAATTTGTCAGGCATGATTTGCCCTTGGTGAAGCCATGTTGGCTGTCACCAATCACCCCCTTATTTTCCATATGCCCTAGCATAGTTTCCAGGAGGGTCCACTCCATGATCTTGCAGGGCACAGAGGTGAGACTGAGTGGCCTGTAGTTCCCTGGGTCTTCCTTTTTTCCCTTTTAAAAAATGGGGGTTATGTTTCCCTTTCCAGTTAGCAGGAACTTCACCAGACTTCTCCAGTATGATGGATAGTGGCTTAGCCACTTCATCTGCCAGTGCCTTCAGGACCCATGGATGCATCTCATCAGGTCCCATGGATTTGTATACATTCAGGTTCCTCAGGTGGTCTTGAACCTGATCTTGTCCTATGGTGGGCAGTTCTTCCTTCTCCCAATCCCTGTCTGTGCCTTCTGCGTTATGGGCGGTGTGGCTGGAGCACTTGCTGGTGAAGGCTGAGGCAAAGAAGTCATTGAGTACCTCAGATTTCTCCATGTCCCAGGTAACCAGGTCTCCTGTTTCCTTCTGGAGAGGGTCCACATTTTCCCTAGTTTTCCTTTTATCACTGACATACCTGTAGAAGCTTTTCTTGTTGCCCTTGACATGCCTGGCCAGATTTAATTCTATCAGGGTTTTGGCCTTCCTAACCTGATGCCTGGCTGCTCAGACAGTTTCTCTGTATTCCTCCCAGGCTACCTGTTCTCGCTTCCACCCTCTGTAGGCTTCCTTTTTGTGTTTGAGCTTTTCCAGGAGCTCCTTATTCATCCATGCAGGCCTCCTGGCGTTTTTACCTGAGTTCCTCTTTGTTGGGGTGGATCACTATTGAGCTTGGAGGAGGTGATCCTTGAATATTAACCATCTTTCTTGGGCCCCTCTTCCCTCCAGGTTTTTGCCCCATGCTACTCTGCCAAGCAGATCCCTGAAGAGGCCAAAGTCTGCTCTAATGAAGTCCAGGATAGTGAGCTTGCTGTGGGCCCTCCTTGTTTCCCTAAGGATCTTGAACTCCACCACTTCATGGTCACTGCAGCCAAGGCTGCCCTTGAACTTCACACTCCCCACCAGCCCCTCCTCGTTGGTGAGAACAAGGCCCAGCATAGCACCTCTCCTCATTGGCTCCTCTATCACTTGGAGAAGGAAGTTGTCATCAATGCATTTCAGGAACCTCCTGGATTGCTTATGCCCTGCTGTGTTGTCCCTCCAACAGATATTGGGGTGGTTGAATTTCCCCATGAGGACCAGGACTTGTGAAAGTGAGGCTGCTCCTATCTGTCTATAAAGGCCCTCATCTGCTCAGTTTTCCTGGTCAGGTGGCCTGTAGCAGACCCCCCACTATAACATCTCCTGTCCCTGCCTTCCCTTTAATCCTGTCCCATAAACTCTTGGTTGGCTCCTCATCCATCCTCAAGCAGAGCTCCATGTGCTCAAGATGGTCACTGACATAGAGGGTAGCCCCCACTCCTTGTCTCCCCTGCCTGTTCTTCCTAAAGAACCTGTGTCCTATGTTTGACTTCTGGAAAAATACCCACCAGCCAAAACATTTGACAGAGCTGGAGAGGTGGATAATGTCTGAGACACTAAGCTAGCAGGCTAACCTTCACCACACCATAGGCACAGCCCAAATAAAATAGTCAGGACTTGTGCCAATGTATTTCAGGAAGAATGTAAGTCAAATTTTTTAGTATTTACTAACAGCAGTTGTTAAATTTGAATAATTTGCAGTACCTTAAGTGAAAGTTACAAGGTTTCAAGTGAGATACTTGTGAACTGTGCTGCTTTAGTATACACGTGGCACTAATTAATCTCTCAAGACTTTGTTCTTGAATCTGTACAAGGCGTGAAAAAATCTCAGATGAACTGTTTCAGAAGCACTTTTTTATTGCCTTCAAAGTCCTGAGCAGGAATTTGGAAGAAACTTCTTCAGACCTGCTGGCAGCACTGATAGAGGCCAATGCACTAATTGATATTTGCAGGTCCTTATGGCTCTACACCTGAAGGTGTAGTAGAACAATTTTTCAAAATAAGAAAATAGCCACACTCCCCATATGCTTCACTTTGAGAAGGGACCGGAAAAACAAGATAATGCTGAATTGGAAGTTCATGTTTTCCATGTGGGCTCTAGACTTTCTGAGGAAAATGAAGGTCACTCCTTTCTATTACAGGCCCCCAAATACTTCTGTTCTCAGGCATGGTTGCTGTTATAGAAATTACAGCACAAGAGCTTCAAGAAGTAGCAATCGCAACTGTAATTTGCAATATATTCTCATGGTAGATAGACAAAGTAGCCAGAAGAACAGAGTTTCACAGAAGTTAATGGAAGAATAAGTTGAAAAGGAAAGAAGATCCTCTGAAACAGGAGGGTTCTGCAGACAAACTTACCCTGTAGTCCCATTAAGCTTGGTGCATACACTCACAGTTCCTTAAGTCAGACACATGCGCAGGGCATAAGTGCCCACACAAGCACAGGTTGCCTCACCGCTAGACTTGTGTGATGGTTTAGCCCCTGCCGGGGTCTGAGACCACGCGGCCGCTTCCCCTCCCCCACAAAGGGAGTGAAATACAAAGCCCCAAGACTGAAATAAGGAAAGGTTTAATACAACAGTGCAATAGCAACACAACAAACCACAACAATAACAATAACAGTAATAGTGATAGCAATGAACAGAGCAAAATAGCTACCAAATACAGCAGTGAGAAGCACGATGTACAAAACCACGAGTGCACCGCGCTCCGCGCCAGGAAAATGTGACCTGCCAGGATGTGAGGTCCGCATGGTATCTGAATAACCCGGCTAGAGCTCCCCCCCCACTGCTGGGGAAACTTAACCCTATCCTGGTTAAACCAGGACAACTTGGAAACCTAGCTGGGTCAGCTGTCACTAACATTGCTATCAACAGGACAAAGAAAAAAAAAAAAAAAAGTGATTATGCACGTAAGAACTATTTTAATTGCACAATTGTACTATTCACTAGAGCAGATACATAATTACCAAAAATCCCTTCATTAATGACTCACATCAAAGCATTTAGCAATAGTATTTTCCATATTCCATTCCTAGTCATTATTTCATAAAATCTACTCTGATTTTCCTCAGTAAACCATTCTGTGAACCTTCAAACCTCTTCCACTATTAATACTCTTACATTTTCCAGATGCTGACATTAACTTTACTGCTGATATTAGACAAAGGTAATGAGCTTTCTAATAGAAGAGTGAAGTTAGATTATTTAACTTTCTCATTGATTTTTTTTTTTTTTTTTACTGTTCAAATTCAGGAAGGATGGAGGGCTGTAATAAACAATTTACACTGTGTAATTAGGTTTAGAATTTGCTATGGGAATATTAGATGAAAGGGGGTAGGAATGCTTTCAATAGTTTAGCTTGTTCTATTGTAACTGAACAGAAGGTTATGCAGAATCCTCAATGTACTCCATGCAGGCTAATGCTTTCTTGTACATAATCTCTGCTTCAAACTGATTAAACAATCATATCAGTAAAAAGTTCTCAACTATTTATGTTTTTGGCATTTTTGTTTAAATTTATGTAGCATCTTTGTGTCATTAAATGACAGGCCCTGTCTCAGGCCAAATGATTTCTTTTTATGATAAAGACAGCTCTGTTTTAAAATACCTAGTGGGATTTTTGCTGAAAAAAAATGTGCATGAAGCAGTAGTGTTCTGATTCTGTTACCTAATCATACTGAATGTAAAACCTATTTCTGTAGACTCTAATTCTGGTCCATTGTCATTCAGACACCAAACTAATAAAGACTGAGAAAAGTAGCTCCTTTTTAAAAAAAAAAAAAAATGCAATCCAATCAATGTGTTTTAATGTATCAAAGGCTTGGAAAGGAAAGCATTAATAGAACAGCATCAAAACACAGAGTACCTGCATCAAAGAGTAAGATTTTAGCAGGGCAAAAAGAGGATAAAAATATAGAACAAAACCAAACTTCCAAATACCTAATTAAAAAATAGCTTCTATTTCAGAGCTTATTTTAGTTACAGTTTGATTGTCTTTGCCAAAATTACTGTTGTAATATCAGATGTGCAAAACAAGGAGGCTTTCTTTTTGAAGTGCACTCTTAACAGTTAATTTCACTTGAGCTCAGATAAGCTTCAGCTAGCCACTTTGGAAGATTTCTATTAAATGTCATGCATAATTACATAAAACTTGTAAAAATTTATAATCATCATACTTTTGGATGTTTTCAAGATTCTGGAGAACCTCTCAAGCAGTACTAGTCTGCTACTCAGCTTTCCTGTTAAGCAGCCAGCTGCCTTGAAATTCAATTAAAAAAATGTTTTTCATTCATTTTCCAAGTAATCAATTTAAACTTGAACGAAAATATTGAATTGACTATGAAGAAATGTGGCTGCTACATTCCATAATAAAATATGGTAATTTGGCATGGCCTGTAATTGAGGTTGGTTTTCTTAAATAATATACTGCAGAATTTTCATTTGAGAACAGGTTGTTTGGTTTTACTTTCCTTATGTAGGACTAAGAAAACCGCTGTATCTGATTATGAAAAAAATACTCTTTTCAGAAAAATGATGAACACTGTGAGCAATGTCATCATAGTGGTATCTCTCAATGGTTGTTTTACAAACCAGTTATCCCAAATTTCTCATCTGTCCAAACTCATCAATGGCTAGTTCCTCTGGTCTCAGCTGACATGTAGTTAATAAGCTGTGTGTGTATGAATCCCATTTACATGGCTGAATAAAGGGTGATCAGGTTGCATTTTAATAGAAGTATATGGCTCAATGTCAGAAAGAGCTGTACAAAAGCTTAAGCATTGCTCTAGAAGGCAAAAAATACTATTTTGTCTTAAAATAGCTCATCAGGTTCCAATAGATTAATTATTTACTGAAGTGTTAATATACTATTTGGAGAACGGGTATTACAAAGTCTTGATGAAATTAAGAATAAAAAAGAAGTTCTAACAGGTGAAGAGGAGGTTTTAACCTCAGTAAAAACTCAGGTTGTGTTCAGTATAAGTGATCATATGTATGCTTAAACCAATGATCTCTTCAGTGACAGAAATTTGTGATGCTTACATAAAAAGTAAATCACTAGTGCTGTAGATATACTAAAAACCACAGAGAGAATGTCTTTTGGATAGTACACAGGGTGAACACTGTCCCAATATTTGAGAGAAGGAACAATAGACAAGTGTCCTTTTCTTTATTTCTGTGTATCTGTCTCTATAGTATTTTCCATATTTAAATATATTTATTTTAGAAATAAACACTTGTAAGTGTACAAGTGTTTGTACACTTACTTTTTACGTTATGCTACCCTTAATTACCATGGCCTTCAAGGTGACAAAAAATTGTTCTGAGAGAACATACTTACACTAGGCAACACAGCTGGGAGTACTTTGTCTTCAACCTTCCTCCTTCTCAATTTTTTTCTTGGTGGTCTGGTACATACTTTGTTGGTACCCTGCCTTTATCATGAGTTAGAGAGCATGAGAATGTATACTACTCCCATACGTAGATTTTCACACTACCTAACATACTATGAAAAAAAATATTTTAAAAGTCAGATCTGGAAGGGAAAACAATATAACAGGTGAATTTTCAAGTAGTGGCAGTGGTAAACAAAGCTTTATTTTACATGGAGAAGACTTTTAACTGAAGCGTGTCACAGTTTCACTCCATTCACAAAAAGCCTTGGATTTCATTAATTGGCTACACAAGAAATTTTAGTTCTCACTAAGGGTTTTTTTAATTGAAACAGTCTTGATAGCAACACAATGAAGATCCTCAGGGTCAGGACTAGACCCAGTTTGGGAGATTACTGGGGAAAAGGGTAATTTCTGGTTTTACAGCACAGGGCCCTATCCTAACTGCAAGCCAGGAATTTCTTCAGATATTCAGTACTCAAAGCCACCGTGTGATGGGGGCTGCACCACAACCTGCTGAGTGCCCAAAGAGAAGGGCATGTAACTGGAGGTGAGACTGAGCTCAGAAGCAGATCAGACATTTCAGCCCCTCATTTGAGTAATCTGATTGGGTTTTCTGCTGCTGCCACCTGAAATGATCCCGAAGTATGTATCAAAACGTTTTGCCGTGTTTTCACTTCTCTTGGGCTCCATGTGCAATATTGTTTAAGCCATCCCCCATGGTTGCTTGCCTCGATCATTGTCATGCCAAGCTGCTGTGCAGTGATGCATGCAGCAGGAGTGTGCTAAGCACTTCAGGTTGAATTCCAGGGGGTTGTCAACTTCCAAATAGTTAAAATACTGGGTCAGAATCAGTTCCAACTCCTGTTTCACCAGAATGCCTTCCTTGACTTCAGGAATACAAAGAAGTACAGAAATGGATCCTATGTTTGATTATAATGCATTATCTGGTATATAACACAAACCAGTGCAAATGAAAACCACAGCAAAAATATGAGGTTAGGGTGATCTGAGCTGGGTTAGATTGTACTCACAGACTGTACTATGCTTTTGCTGTCCCAAGGACTGGTTTTCCCTGCTCACTGCTCTTCTTTTTCACTCTCAGATATAAGATGCAGCTATTCCATAAATTTATCTTAGAATTAGAGTAATCTATTGTCCAATTCTCATTATGGAAAGTGCCACAACATGTGAGCAGCTGTTACACAAGGAAACAGCATTCCAGCTGGCAATGCATTTTTCAGAAGAAAAGTTAGCTTTAGAAAATGTTTGACTAACAAAAGACTTGTACTGAAAAGAATAAATGCCCTGCTAGCTCTAGGATATCTGAACACCTCCCTGCATACTTTTGTTTTGTGCCCTAGGATATAGCAGGCATCCTTCTTCCCATACTTTATCAGTTTGTTTAGAGAGGTATATTATATCAGCAAGCAAATGCAGCATCTTCCAAAGCCTAATGTTGTGCAATGATAGGCAACTTTCAATCACACTATGTCACTTTCTTGTATGATGTTATTCTACATAACTATGAACATACTCCCTGATGTCAGCTACAATGTACAGGGATCTGCACTTCCCTTTGAACATCTGCTGACATCTAAAATATTGAATGGAAGCACAAAGCACTTATTATTGTGGGTTGGAGCTAGTCAAACAAGTTAAATGCAAATTGAATATTTCTTGTAGTTATCCCTCCTTTCAATGTTCAAATGGGGAGGGGTACAGGAGGGATTAATTTAGATTAATGCATTTCCTTTTTTTTCAGAAACAAAATATTCTTCCTGAAATGGTCTCCCAAGTCACTTAAGTGTTGTTGAAATAGAGATGTTAAAAACTTCTGACAATTTCATTTCCAATAAATATTTCACCCTCTCCCTGAACCTAATTATGGAAAAGATGGTTGCTTTGTTTTGTTCTGTGTTAGAGGCAGCTCAGCAGCACTGCAAGAGGAATAAAGCTTTCTACAAATCATAATACCTAAAACTGACTCCTGATTCATTCTGAAGAACCCAGGAAAAAAAAAGGACTAGTTGCTGCATTCTCCTTTCAACATAATGAGACAGTCCTCTGCCATGATTTGACTTTGGACATTTTGCTTATCAAAAGAATCATTCATACCTGGTGCGTTATTTCAACACTATTTCCAGCGTAGAGAGATCAGAAAGGAATGGTGGGCAGAAGGTACAGACAAAAGGATAAAAACTGAGAGACTTTGCTTGAAAAACCTAGGACTGAAGGTACTTAGATAACTTAGATAACAAGCTACAAGCTATAAACAGACAAATCTTTCAACTGCATTGACAATAAGAGTGTTGCTGAAATATTGTATTTTGTCAAAATGTGGTAATTCTAAAGAAAAAACAGCCATGAGAAAAATCTAACATCTCTCATTTTATATAAGTATTACAACATTTCCTTTTCATAAGATTGAAATATTTAATTGTACTTGTAACAGTTTGGTGTTTTGCATTTTACTGTAGTTTAAATTTAATGTCGTATTTTAGCGTATTGGAGGAGGTGTGAAGAATTGAAAGGATTTTGTTGGCACAAAATTCTGTGATACCTTTACAAAATATCAACATCAATGTTATTTCACTATTAGTGTTTTCAAATCATGCATGCAAACTCCCTTCTAATAGATGCAACCTAGAAGACTGAATACTGCTATTTGCAAATTTAGCAAGTAAAAGTAGTAATTACCTTGAATTTTGCTTAGCGACAACAGCTTCAACAGAAATAGAACTCAAATCTCCACAAAATGTTGCATTTGATACTCTTGAAATTTATCTGTCTGACCTATGTTTCTAGCGTATGTGAGGATACAATTCAGCTTTATATGAAATGGCACATGATTTAAATTTGCTTAAGAAATCTGAGAACTATCAATGTTACACAATCACAGAAATTGTAACTAGAGATGTACAGTACCTCATTTCCAAAATTTCAACTTAAAAAAAAAAAGGGCTCTGAAATATTTGGCATCACAGATTCCTAGAGCTAACTCTTTCAGGTTACATTCTTCTTCTTTTCCATCTGCTTCATCGTGACTGTTAATTATTACATCAGACTTCGTACATAAAAAATATGGTGTTTAATACTTTTAGTCATTGAAACATGTAAGAAATAATAATAATTAAAAAACTCCAAACACCAATGAAAACAGTATTAAAGCTGAAGGTTATCTTACAATTTCAGAATTGCAATCATGGGGACAGTATTCAAGTATGAGTATATTTAAATATGACCAATGACCTGTAACGTGCATAAACCCTTGAGCGTACCCATGTTTCTTAAACCTTTTGTGCCATTTAATCTGCTTGAGCTCTTCTGCAAAGATTTCCCCTGACAGACTGGCAACAAAAGAAACAATGGCCTTTCCCTAAATAAAAAAGATGCAGCTTTGGGCAGTCTGCCTTTACAAGCGCCAACAACATTTCTTTCAAAGGCACCTGCTGTTACACATCAACCCTAGCCTGCAAAGGACAGCAACAATGACAGCATCTTTTTTTTCCACTGTGTGAAACCACAGTCATGAATTGTATACTGATGGCTTTAATTTATGTCATGCAAAAAAGCCTGGGTTTTCTTAACCTTCAAAATCATGAATTGTAAACATTACCAAAGAGGGTAAGGGGAAACAAACCATTTCAGTAGAAATTAACTCACAAAACATTTGTTTTAGAAACATTCACTGCTTTTCCTGTGTATATAATGGAACTTGAACTGCAGGTTAGACTCCTACATACAGAATGCACAGATTAGCAACCATTAGCATCTTTGTTGCTTTAGTGTTTGTCCAGGACCATTGAGTTTGTTTTTACATAGTGATAAACCTAATGTGACGGTAAGAGGAGAAAAGTCCCATCACAACACCTGCATTCTAACAATGCCAATGTTTGAAAAGACACTCTTTGGTGAGAACATAAGGATTCATCACCACTATGCTGGCAGATTTAGGATTATTACTGAGCTGTCAGAGAAACTTTCAAGACTGTCTTTCTTTAAAAAGCCTGTCATAATGGAGTCCTCCCTCCTTTTTTTCTTCTTCTTCTTTTTTTTTTTTTTTTAAAAAAAGCCTTTTTTTTAAAAAAAAAAAAGCCTTTTTTTTTTTTTCCTCTAGAATTGTCTTAATAAATCTATTTTCAAATTATAAGAGAGTAGTGATTTTAAATTTTGATTGGGACTGAGATTCTCATCAGTTTTGTCTTGTGTTAGAAATGACCAGAAACCTATACCCCAGACTGATGTATGAGTATCCTGTTAACCACGATCTGCCTTTACATGGTTACTGGTTGCAGAGTTGCAGAGGCTTAACAAAAACTAACAAAAAACGTGGAGTAACCGAGACCAGAAGAGTAAAGTTTTCAAAAAACGAAAGCCTGCCATTTAAAGGTCTAATTTTTTTGTTTTCCTAGTGTCTTAGTGCCTGCATCTTGAGAATAAACTGAAGGACACTGAGGAGCTGCAGTTGTTTAGGGGATGACGGTTTTGATGCCCAAGACTTCAGCAAGGTCCAGATGTTTGGAGACTGTAGTTTGGATGCCTGATTTTCTAGATAGAAATTTTTCTCTTATTCCTTTGTTGATTCCAAGAGCTATATATATATTAGCCTGTTTTTCAATGGACACCTCTTCTAAATTCTCATAGGAGATATTTCTTAGGTTCCCTTTTTAATTGCAACATGACTGGTCTAAATTTTTTCCCCCTCTTTCATACTGACATCACTTACAGAGAAAGTATATGCAGCAATTTCTTAAGAGTTCAAAGATTTTTTGTCCTTTGTGTTTGTGAAAGACAGGGAAGTTCTCTTCTAAAGCAAGAATGTCTTTCAGTGCAGACCTTAGAAGACACTTTACTTGCCATGAAACAACTTCAGTGAAAGAGAAAAAAAAGAAAATCAGTAGGCATGGATACCCAAGCAAAATATTAGGCAACTGTTCTCAGAGCTGAACAAGTCACCGGTTAGATTACTGCATTAAGGAGTTTCTTTAAGGGTCACAATACTTTTCCACAGTTTAGATGGCAGAGGGCAGAGTAGAAAAGAGAGAGCAAGGAAGCCATTATTAGACTTTTTCTAATAGTGCTGTTAAGCGTCGTAGCTGAGGTAAGCATTACAATACAGTGGTCCATCTAATCCAGTATAGAATGTCTGGTAGTACGTTACTCTGTGAAGCACAACTTCCACATACTGCTTTTAAGTGTGGTATTCCATGGACAGTAATTTCATCTTGATCTCAGCTCCCAATGAATTTATTCTCTGAAGCAGTAAAATTTGCTGCTATGAATTAGGTAGTGCAGCCACAGGTGTTAACTGGCCTTTATTTTCTTAATTTAGATGTGTTTTGTGTTCATTTGCACTCTTATAGTATGCAAAGAGAAGATGACGTATTCACTGCTAACTCATTTGTAGTTTCAAATATATTAATCTATCTTGAGATTTTTAGAAGATTCTAATCTTTCATTACATTTAAAGTCCTGTACACTTCAAAGTTATTTCTTTAGCCTTTCTGAGCTAATTCCTTTTTAGCAATAGGAACAATGGTAATAGTAAAAGAATATGTATATACAAACCACATTCATGTGCACAAATGTCCATTTTAAAATGGTTCACATATTCTTTCAAAAGAAGTAATGTTTTTGAGAATTCCCTCCTATGTCATCAGAAGACAAAAAATAGACTACCTGCACAGTTTTTTTCTCTGTTACTAGTAAATATTATCACTGTTCCTAAAAATCAGTGGACTTTTTGTATGTGTTTTCTTTCACTTTCTAGTTAGTGTGTCTGTGTTTTCTAGAGAAAAGCACACATATAAAAATATAAGTTTTGCTTGTACAACTGCAAACTTTCAAGAAAACTAGCTTGCAGGCTGATGTTTCAGTGTGATTATAAATAAATACAGAAATACATATGCTGTACTACAGGGTTGTTTTCTTTTTCCTTCTAGAGCTAGTGCTGAAATCTGTAAATCTTAATCCATAAGAGCAAGCATCTCAATAAAAATGTTTCATTGACCTGATAATTTTAAAAGCACTCTGGACTTTAAAGGGATTCTTTTTGTTTTCTTTGATGAAAGAGAAGAGGAAGTTCAAATTATGTAATTTAACTTGATGTGGATATATATGTACTGGCTCACAATAACACATCAGCAATATTCAAATACATCTGTTGGTTTTAATGTTTGAAATTCAGATTGTGTGCCTGCATATGTATGTCGTCTTCATAGCTTTGAGCATAACATAAAACAACTTTTGCTCAGATATGTCTTCATTTTCAAGAGATGAAAGTATGAATTTTGCCTATATTTCATTGTCCTCTGAAAAAAAGAAATTATAATTTTATTCCTTTTATTTATGAATGATTTGATAGGAAGATCATTCTTGCATTGTATCTCTTTTTTTCCCAAATCAACAGAAATAATTTCTAGTAATAAAAGGGAAAATTATGTATAAACCACATTCAGTGTTTAGAATGCTCTGGTGTTATGAAAGGCTGAAATATAAATCTTCAAAGTACTCAAGGGATGAGTTTCTGTAATGGATCATTTTGCAGTATCAAAGAACAATTAACTTATTCATTAAAAATTTAGAAACATGTCTAATTGTATTCATGAACATATCTAACACTTATAAATTAAATTTCTCACTTGAGAAAAAAATGTTCAAGTATGAGCTTAAGTGTTTTCTTACATACTTACATCTCTCTGAAGTCATTGAAATGTAAGCAGGTGCTGTCATAATCAGAAATATTATCTTGGGTAGTGATAATTATTTTTCAAAAGAATGACATAAATAACTAGCATATTCAGCATTAAGTAGCTCTAAAAATATGAAAAATTTAACAAGAAAAAAAGGTCTGTGCAGTTTATTTTGACTTGTATGTCATGACTATTCCCTAGACTAAAACATTCATTTGCTTAGCGTGTTCAGGTTGGAATCTGAACTTCATGACTCAAGTTTATTTGAGCAAGTCAGAAACATTACTTTTCCTTGATAACATAGCCTCACAGTTCAGCATTAGCACAAGGTCATACTTGCCACCAGAGACAGCAAACAGTGGAAAAATAAGCTGTTACATACTGGAGATTTGTTAGAGTTTCCGTTTGGTCCCTAATACTTTCACAGTCACTTCAACTTCAGTCAGATCTTCTCTTTGAATAATCCCTATCCCCACCACTGCCCAACTTTTCTATAAGTATTTTCTTCCCAGGGTTTCAGTCAAACGCAATTTATAAGCCTGTTATTTAATTGACACTGACTCCATTTTTTAATCTGCTATGGTTTGCATGTCAAATATTCTGCTAGTGCAAAAATTTATATTTGAATGAATTTATTTTTTTTACACAATGGGAAAAATTAGCTAAACATTCCATTAAAGAAAAGAAAAGTTGTTGTGCTAGTAATATACAGCTCTGGACATATGATGTAACATCAGTACCGCTTTTTGCCTCTGTTTGTTACTTGGTCTTAGCTGTGCCACCACGGCTTCTGGGGATCTACACAATAAACATGAACTGATCTTCATTAACAATTCGGGGGGTTTTGGTTCATTGATCCAGTCTGCTGCCTATCCATAAGGGGTAACATTCACAAAACAGAAGAGACAGGAACTCTTTAACCTACCTTGCTACTTTTAACCTACCTTGTCTGTGAGACATTTCTGTCTCTCATGCCTGAAGGATGCATGCACTGTTCAGTCTGTCACCATTTTACTTTAGTGTATTTCACAGTATTTATTAAGAGACATATAGTTGAGGATTAAATGGTCAAAAGGTGAATTTCCCTGTATGTTATGGCCACAATATGTCTTGACCTGTGGTTGTGAGTTGATTTCAGTTGAATTAGGAAAGATACAAGCTGCAGCAGAATTTGCTCTCATGCCATAGAGCAAACCTCCCAAGTTCTGACTTCTTCCCCTTTCATGTGATAGCTCTGCATCCCTTCACTTTTGGTTTTGTCTGTGGGCTATAAACATTTGGTCATTTGTACCAAGCCTCAGGGGGACACTGATCAGAGCGTAGCATGAATTTTATCCTGCACAAAACAAAGAATCCTTCCAGGAAGCATAGATGTGGAAAAAAAAAAAAAAAAAGAGAGAGAGAGGAAAGGAGAAACAAACAAAGCAAAATAACTGAAATATGTTTGGGAAGGACTTCAAAACATAATAAACTAATGACATTTCTGTCATGCTCTGGCAATCTAATTTGACCAAAATAGCATTCACAATCAGGATGCTTGAACAGACTCGAAGCTTTTCTTTTACTAGATGGATTCCATGTGTAAAAGTATTTGGCTAAGCCTTGAGGATGAAATAGAAGTGGAAATATGATTAATGACAAAAATCATAAAGCCTACCATCTTTTCTAGCATTTAATATTGACAGTATGGGTTTCGAACCAAATTTGTAATACTTAAGAATGATCCAACAGTTTTTTTGTATTTACTTGATGAGAACTGAGAAAAAAAACAACAACTAGAGGACAGCTGAATTCAGTCCTTTCCTTTAAAACATGTTCCTGTTTGATACAGAACATACTTACAGCATTTTAAAGTGTTTTGGCAAAACTTTGTAATAGGCAGACTCTCAGTGTGCATCTGAGCTGACAGAAGTACATCATTTATAAAACCCAATAGAGCAATGTCAGTTGCGTGACAGGATATGTTAGTAGTATCTTAGGAACTCGACTATATTTTACCTCTGGCATTGCAAGTTTTTCATTTGGACAACCAACTGCTATGATGGAAATTATATCTTGTGCATTTGTTCTTCACTTACTCACAAATTGTTTTTCAGTGCTTACCAGAAGACCACAGGAACAGCTGATCCAGTACATCCTCTGTCACAAACCCACTTCCTTCTTCCCTGCAAAGACTGTACGGTGGTCAGAAGACTACAAGGTCATTGCTGAGAAGTCTACTTGCATATAATGAGGCTCTTATGTACCATGTGTGGAGGGAAGTGTTTCTGGTCTGTTTCTCTATCTATGGATTTACTGAATCAATTCAGAATGAGACTTTTTTTTTTTTTTGTTTCATACAGAATTTACACAGGGTTTTTTTGTTTGTTTGCTTGTTTTTCTTAAAATTGCTGCCATCTATACATGCCTTGGACATGATGTTTAAGATTTTGGAAACAGCAGTGTTCAAGAATGTCTACAGTCTATGAATGTAAACTCTAAGAACTTTCTGACATTTTGTCTTTTGGCTACACTTATACCAACTTGAGTAGCTACTGCTATACAGTCCCTTGCACTTCACTGTACTGATGCTAGATGTTACCTCCTCAGAACTTGAAAGCATGTTTATTAACTCATTCCAGTGAAAATGAGTTGAGCTAGTTTACAGTGCTTAAACTGTAGTTCTTTCCATCTGAAACAAGTTAACAAGTGATCACAAGAGCATCTCAGCTGAAAGATATGAATGAACTGTCACAAGGAGCAGGATGAAGTTAGGTCTGCTTGGATGCAGAGATCAGTCCAGAAAGCACAGGTAGAAAAAACACTCCATAAAGCCCCTTAGCCAAAATGAATTCTTAATTTTGACTAGTTCTCCTTTATTCAAAAAAACAAAAAAAGAGGAGAATCAGCAGAATGCAGAAAAATGTGAGGTGGTGCACAAGTGGTTCTATTCCTACATGTATGTTTGAACCAATAACATGTTAAAGAACAGATTTAAAGATAATTTGGAATTCTTCCTTGCAATATTGAAAATGGGGAATTAAAAAAGATCCATAAGAAATTCCTGTTTAATTATGATGATCAGTTATTTATTTAAGGCCTACAGAATGCAACTGTTCATTTTAGTTTAACCAGGTACAAGGCATCGCTTTTATGAAAGAAAGAAGGCTTAAAACCACAAAAAGTACTAGAATGAAATGCAAGGAAACATGACCAGATAAATATACCTCTCTGGAAAGAATACTATTGATTTTTATAGTCTTTGTTCTGCAGGGATTTTTTATTCAGTCCTGGAAGCCATTCAAAATCTGCATTTAAACAAAATTTTTTAAACTGATGATCCTGATCCATTTACTCAATGTCAGGAAATAAAAGCATATTCTTAATGAAAAAGGCACTCTAGATATCAAATATTTAAAAGCTTCATGCTAGAATACTTACTGGTTAAAAAAAATGGGGTGGGGGTGCAGAAGACACATTTTTTTTTTTTTTTTTTTATAGCAGCGCCAACAAGCCATCCAGCCAAGAGGAGACTAAAAAACAGCACTCCATCACCATCCATCAGGCCCACATCTTTTATTAAGGATGATGTTTGAAAATTATTGATGACTCAAGGTGCAAAGACTCTTACAAGCTTCCAGTTTCAAGTTCATGTGATGAGTATGTCACCTCAAAGATGTCCGTTCATTGATTTCCCCTTGCTTCTTCTTGCTTCCCCCCATTTCCCCAGGAGCTGTTTACCTGTTAGTGGGTCTTGCTGTACATCATGTACTTAACAAGTAATGATGCCAGGTGGTTATAACTGTAGAACCTTATTGTTAAAGATAATTATTCCACCCCTCACCAAATTTTTACACATTGCAAAGACTTTTCCAAATTCTTCAGTGTTGAGTTTTATGCTAAAAAAGAAAAAAGGACAACAAAACAAAATCTTTCTACCTCTCATGCCTCCCTTCTTTCTACATATACTCTGCAAGTGTTTGGTGGGAAAGCTACAGTAGGGAGATTTCCCTCTTGTTGTTTGGTTGTTTACCAATTTAACAAGAGTTTTGAAGCTCAGAATCACATAACATTTATCCAGATGTTTCAAACAGGTACAGTTACTGCCCCAAACCACACTATAGCAATTATAAACCCTTGAATTAAATTTAGATACACCAAGAACACTTGCATGGTGGTGGAGTTAACACGTGGGTACAGATGCCATCATAGGAGAGGCAACAAGGACAGCTGCTGGGAGTGTGGTGAAAGAGAGAAGGAACCTTTTCCCAAGAGCAGCAGTCACTACACTGCCACATTTATAGCCTCTCACACATACACCCCCTTCCCCTTTCTTGTCTTCATTGTTGGCCACCCCTTCCTTCCTTCCTTCCTTCCTTCCTTCCTTCCTTCCTTCCTTCCTTCCTTCCTTCCTTCCTTCCTTCCTTCCTTCCTTCCTTCCTTCCTTCCTTCCTTCCTTCCTTCCTTCCTTCCTTCCTTCCTTCCTTCCTTCCTTCCTTCCTTCCTTCCTTCCTTCCTTCCTTCCTTCCTTCCTCTCACACACAGGGAGCATGGGAGCTTCAGGTACCTGAACAGAAACAGTCAGGAACAGAAGGAAAAAGAGGACAACCCTGAAGTCCACATTCAAATTACCTCTTCAAAATCAGATCAGTGAAGGGGTTGCAAGCTACATTAGGAAGTGTAACAAAAAAAGACTTCTCACGCTTCCACATTCGCCATAAATCCCCTGATTCTCATCCCTTCCTCACAGCCTCTGCCGATGCCTCTTTCTCCATTTTTCTCAGCTACTCACTCCCTTGTCCTACTAGCCTAAAAACCTCCACCCTTTCCCTTGCCACTATACAGCACTGTTGTTAAATTGATTTTATACACATTGAGCTGCCTCTTTAGGGATCTACCATGGAGAGAGGACTTTAAATCCTGCGTTTAATGTAGAAACAGTTTTGCTGCTGCCACCGTCTATCCTCAATACAAGAGGGATCACATTATAATTTTCCTCCTTTCCTGCCCTACCACTCCCTTAACTAGGAGCTTACATTTTATCTCACTAATCTTAATGTTAGAGTGCTGTACAAACATCTCTGTGTATGTGTAAAAGGGAGTATGAATTATGCCATGCTGAAAAAGCAAGAAAACAGCCATAACTAATACTGTATCAAAACCAAAACTGCTTCCATGCAAACCAGTCCTACTATTAAGGAACTGAATGCTCCAGGAGTTTTTTGCCTGTTAGGAATCTGTAGATGCAGAGACAGTTGTACTCTTTGAGCTGAATTCTACTGAAATTGGGAGATGGGAAAGTGACACAACATGGAGGAAAGAAGAAAAAGAATTCCAACAAGATAGCAGTGTCATGCTTCCAACTGCTGTATCAAATCTACCTTGCAATGACACTCGCCCCTTGAAAAAATTCTCTCAGGAATTTAAATGCATTCATCCCACTGTAAAAAGCTTCAGCATGAAGTACACTATGACATTCAATCCAAGTACATTAAAAGACGATCCATACTGTAAAAATGTTATGAACAACAGCAGCAACTAGAAAATGAAAACTAAAGATTGTACCTTCCTTACAGGTAGGTACCTGTAAATATACATAGGTATGTATATTTAAAAATAGTTTGAAATATAATTTTCATTACATTATTACTTAATGTGATATCAGAAATCTCACTAGTGATTGAGCTCTTGCTGTATGCATAAGATTAAATGCATGTGTAGATTTTTTGCAAGATTAGCATCTTTATCATGTCCAAATACAGGTCTATGCTGTTTCAACTCTATGAAGTTAGAAAACAAATTCAGTTGCAAATAGTGGTGGGTAGGGAGATGTTATGTACAGGCAAGACCTTGGTCTTCATTAACTTATTTTTTCCCTTATTAGGGACTCAGAGTTTTTCTATACTTACTTAAAAAAGGGATGCATTAACAGATATTCATGCACACAATCTGACAATAGAGCTAAAATTCTTATTTCACAATAGCAAAATACTGTCAAATTATACACATCTTTCCCCAGGAGATGCAGAGTTGTAAAGAAATGGTGAAGAAGAGAATTATTCACGGCATACTTTACAGAACACATTCTTAAGCCTGACAGCAAGCTGTGGTCGTTTTATTTTCCTTGAATGCCTTCCTGGAGTACAGCACAGTGGGAGATAGGACCTAAATTGTTTGGTGTCGTTTTGGCAGACAGTGCTGACAATGTGATCTTCCTCAGCGGACAGTGATTTTTATGCTATGTAATCTAATAGCGACAGCAGGCACAGTGACAGCAGGTTTTCTGTCTGGCATGGGGCAATACCAGACTGTACTGGGAATGTCTGAAGTAGTCCATTAGGTCATTAAAAGGAAATAGTAAAAACATATGCAGAAAACATTCCAGACATCAAATAATGAAATAGTCTTTAAACTGGTTGGTGGAGATGGAAGCAACAGGTAACATTTTGGATGAGTATTAATAGAATGATTCCTAAGAGACATGGACACGAGATCATTGTACTTGCCCATGTAAATATAATAAAAGGATGGTTCATTGTTGCAGGCAGTTTGAAGATTAAAGTCTACGTCAATAATAGTGCTTTCTGAGGAAGACCTTTGAAAGCATATGTGCTAATCAGTAAGCTTAAATCAAACCTGGAATTCAGGATCTATGTTTTTAAAATAATTCAGGAATTGCTTGAGTTATTCCCTGAGTTACTCCCTGAAAAAATGTTATGAATATAAAATCACTCATATCAAGAATGTAAACCTGATAGTATAAAAAATGTGGAGTGTAGGATATAGAAGTAGCAGCAATGCAGTATGAAAATTTCAAGATGAAGTGATATCAAAGGATACTAAACCTGGCTTGGATCTTATTTAGCACCTACTTCTTTCCTTGTTAACAGGATCTTTGATGAATGCACTCACTGTGTTATTTCACTGATGCTGTGGACTACACATCCAGGGTAGGAGGTTTGGCCAGACTTACCCGGTGGTACATCATTGGGGTTGCCTAATTAATTAAATCACAGGGATGCACTACCTCAAGGATTAAAGTGCCTGGGTGCCTTTGTAAAATACAAAGTCAAGAAACATTCCTTTTATTCTAAATAACAGTAATAAGATCCGAAAAGCCTTTTTTAGTCTCCCAGATGGAAGTTCCTCCTTGAGCTGAAACTTTGGAAGCAGCTGATTCTAGATAAACTCCAGATCTTAAAGACAGTTTGGTTCCACTCATGAGAGGGGAAAATGGGGGCTTCTGAAGGCACTGGAGCAGCCCTTTTCATGCTTCTTCTTTGAAGGTTAAGATGTGTTAAGGGAATCATAGAATGGTTTGCATTGGAAGGGACTTTAAAGATCACCTAGTTCCAACCCCCTTGCCATGGGCAGGGACACCTTCCACTAGATCAGGTTGCTCAAAGCCCCGTCCAACCTGGCCTTGAACACTTCCAGGGAGGGAGCATCCACCACTTATCTGGGCAACCTGTTCCAGTGCCTAAACCACCCTCACAGGAAAGAATTTCTTCCTTAAATTTAATCTAAACCTACTCTTTCAGTTTAAAACCATTACCCCTTGTCTTATCCCTACACTCCCTGATAAAGAGTCCCTCCCCATCTTTCCTGTAGCCCCCTTTAATTACTGGAAGGCTGCTATAAGGTCTCCCCAGAGCCTTCTCTTCTCCAGGCTGAACAACCCCAGCTCTCTCAGCCTGTCCTCATAAGGGAGGTGATAATATAGCTGATGACTTTGCTGTCTGTATTCTTTTGGCTAACAAAAACATTGTAAACAGATAAGAAATTCCTGAACTATTTTTTCAGTTAGTACTTACTATTGCTTAACTTGATTTGTCTGCCTGTGTGACTATAGCATTCTTAAGCTATTTAATAGTTATATAGCACTACGGAACAAACAGAAATAAGATTAAAAGCTTGGGTTTTGGCTCACATTTTAATGAGAAACAGTCTACACTGGGAAATCACCTACTTCACAATAGAGAGAATTTAGATCTTATTGACGGGGGGGGAAATCATATAAAAACATATACCCTTATCAGAAGACTGAAAGCAAACACATAAAAAAATACTAATTTAGGTTATTAAGAAATCATACTTCATTTTAGTCTTTCAATGATAATAGTCTAGATTTCCACTGAGTAACTTTCCTCTGAATAAGAGAAGTCTCCTATTAACCTTACATTTATTTTAGGTCAGCTAATCTGAAAGGACTGGAATAATACCATGGAAAAAAGGCTAAGAATGCTACATTTGCACACCTAACTTTAAGTTAATTATTCTGTTGTTGATAGTCCAAAGGGTAAAAATAATTTTGTGGGACACAGTATGATAGTTAATGGGCAGGCAAAAGTTACAAACATGTTGTTTTGCTCTGGCAGCATTAAACAGGCAGAAAAGTGTCCAGGAAGTACACTTTGATACTTGCATTAAAGACTCACCAAAACAGTGCTTACTAGGAAATGAATCTTTATGCTTTTTAATCTGTTAGTCTTAAATAAGCATAATTGAAATCTTCTGTCTGGAATACAAACAGAGCCTGTTTTACCTCAGTAAGCAGACATGATTACTGCTGCTCTGTCGAAGCCCTGTTGCTGAACTGTCTTAGACTTTCAAATCAAATTATACATCCTCTCTCTCCAGTGCACTGAAAGATGATAAAATAAACAAGGCAGTCACAAAACACACTCTCATTTTTTTTCCCCATTGGTCTGGCAGAATCCAAAGGAGGATGAGGTTGAAAAAGAGAGTGGAGAAATCCCCTCTGGACCCCCTGTATTAGATAAAGCAACCTAACAGAGAGAGAAGTGATCGTTTTACAGCAGAGATTAACTTCTCGCAGGAAGTTTGATAAATTGACATCATTCCAGGCAATTTGAGGTAATACAATCTTCATGTCTGAACAGTGTAATTACTAGATACGTTTCCAGCATTCAGAAACACACTGTATCAATCACCATGAACAGTTTTAGCAACCATTTCCTTCAAGAAAAAAAAAAAAAAAAGAAAAAAAAAAAAAGGGAAAAAAAAAAGGAAAAAAAAAAAAGGAAAAAAAAAGGAAAAAAAAAAGGAAAAAGGAAAAAAAAAAAGGAGAGAGCAAAAGATGGGGGGAAATGCTAAACAGTAATTTATGGGGGTTTTAATGGTAAACAAAATAACACAGCTGGAGGAAACATATGCCACCTCAGTTTGAGGCAATGAAGAGAAGACCTGATGCAAGTGAGATAGTCTCAGCAGGGAGAAAGTCTAACTGGTACCAGGTAGGTGGCTGTGCTCTAGCATAATCTAACTTCATTTCCTCAGTGAATCTGCAGCACTTTTGATGTTGTCAGTATGATCCTAGATTATTTCTCCTATCAATCTCTGCAACTCTCAGGCTTGACACATGGGCATTTTGCCCAGTGACATGTGGTTTAACAATAGTGTCCCATTTTTGAGGGAGGTGTGTTGGCATGAAAAGAGCAGAACAACATAGAAGCACTAGCTGAAATAAATCCATTGTGTGTATACACCATAATCTGAGTGTGAGATGGTAATTTCTGACATATACTCCAAAGAGAGAGGTAAGGCTGCCTGTCAGGTGGAACTGTAATAAATGAAAGCATCTTAGCTATTGGGCTCTTTTCACTTCATTCATAGAGGAAATGTTTGCCCCATTGATGTGCTAGATTAATTCCCAGCAGCATCTTTTCAAGTAAGTTTTCTTTATTCAGTTCCATGTGGGGGTCATGAGGTTAATTTTTCAAGCTACATGTAAGGCTGCAATTCGCCATTTTTCATTTATAATGACATTTATCAAAGTGGCAAGAACCACCACTAAAACATGTACTAATTGACTTTCTTTTATTTATAATGTCAGATAAGAGGCAAGCAACAAAAAATGAGTGACTGTTTCATATGGTCCATGCAGAATATATTTGCAGGAAGACAAATCATTGGAATTGCTCTGAACATTACACTGGTTAGCTGTGAATAGGTTCTGGACAGCTGTTCATAAACATTGTCTGGACTGAGCTCCAGCTGTTTTAATTTCTTAACAAATGGAACTGGTCTAAGGTTCTTGGTTCTTCCCATTGTACATTCACAATGCTCCCTTTTATTCGGCCTTCTACTTTGCATACTGTATGCTGAGGCTAGAATTTGGCTTGACCACATCTGTAATTTACAAAAAAAAATGATATTCAAAATTAATCATTTTTGCAGATAAAGGTACTCCATGTGAGAGCCACTGTTTGTTACATTGACAGGTATTTTTCCCTTGCTCTAAAAAGAAAGTTATTTAGCTCATAAACAAACCAGGAATCTATGTTTTGAAAAGTATGTCTTGTCCCTCTGTTAAATACAAAAGTGTATCTAAGATAAGCATCTCAGTTCTGGGTGTAGTTTTAAATTCCAAGGTTTACACATAAACAGGTATGGATCATATTCTTCAGGTCAGGATATTATAAAACTGAGATCTAATGCTTGAATTAGGAATTTTTTTCAGACATATCAAATAATTATGCAAACTTTAGGTCCCAAACAATAAAGTGAATAGCATTACTGAATTCAGGGTAGCTAACATTAATCTTACACAAAATAATATGTAAGCATCTACAACCAAGAAGAACAAGTGGAAGGGATGCCCTTTTTTACTGTTACTTTTTGTAATGAGCCTTACTGTGTCACAAGGAATCAGATAGGGAACACTTTGATTTCTACAGACTCCTTCCTAAGGGAAAGCAAGGAGGCTTTCTATTGTATAAAGGATATTCCTTTGGTGCAAACTAATCTAAAGGAACTTTTACTCAATAAAGTGATTGTGTAAGTATTTTTATACGTAAAAGGATTGGGGAAAAAAAAGACTCATCCTTTATTCCAGTCTTAAATTTCCTATCCAAATGGAATATATTTGTGCTGGTTACACAAAGACAGTAATGAAGAAGCATAAATCTGTGGGCAAGTTTAAAAGAAGGTGACAGGGGCTGCTACTATAGACAGCAGAATTTTGGCTACCTGATGGGAGATGAAACATTGCTTCATTTAATCATCCAACGAGGAATTAAAAAAAAAAAAAATTAAAAGAAAAAAGCAAAAGCAGAGACATAGAATATTCCAGGAAGGAAAAAGTGTCTATGGCTTCAAATACTCACTGTGCTGCATGTTAGTCTACTGCTGGGCTCATGCAGACAAACTATTTTAAAAATCTTTGATAAAAATATTTTCTGTGGGAATTCATGTAGCTGCTTAGGGTGTAATTTCAAAATGGCTAATAGGAATACCAACAAAATCAATAAGAATTTTTCTGCACAAAGTAAAAATATGCTCTAGAAGGTTCAACAGATTTATCTCATGACTCATGTACATATAAATTATAACAATATATAGGAGAAGGTGTGGTCACAGCGAAAACTTTTCTTCACGTTTATCCACATCATGCCAGCTGTACCCCTACCTTTATTCTGACACATACACAGAGTTTAATCTTTTTAAAGCTAACCAACAAATAAGTTTTAATACAATCTCTGTCTATAAATGCTATATATATTCCTAGAGAAACTGAGACACTTTGAATCGATATTGTCCTTGATAAGAAAGGATCTTTCAGTAACTCTAGTGTTTTCTAGCTTCTCAGTTAATCTTTGTATTTTAGGCTGTCACATAGACTATCTTGTACTTATTGCTCCCTTAAAGTTGTCAGAAAATGAGTTGTTTAGCAGCAGGGACAAAGCTTTAGCATAAAACACAGAGACAGCAGATGAAATTACATTGAACTAAGAATTACACAGAGCACTTTGTATTAGTGCCCAGTAGATATAACGGGCATTGAAGACACAAAATCATGACCAATGTAACTTACTTCACAATCTCCATTATGTATTCACATACAGATATATTTATACATACACATAATTCTGTGCTCACATTCATCTGAGTACATTAATATATTCAAGCTCTCCAATAGTTCTAAACAATGTACAGAAATGCATGATAATTCATGAACTACTAATATATGTTACTTAACAATATATAAATTACAAATATTAAAACATTTTTGTTTAAATTTTTAATTTTACCATTAAAAATCAGTTTGCCTTTTGTTATATAAAGACATTAACTGGTGAAAATATCTGTTCCAATTTTATCAGAAAACAAGCAAAAAAACCCCCTACTTTACAGTAAAATCAATAATAATGTATCAACAGAACTCACAAACTGAGATTTTCAAAGCCATGTCAAAAATTAGGGTGACCAAATGCTTTAAGAATCTTTCTCCAGTATCATCTTTTTAAGATGAGATGAGAGATATTTACTGAGATTATCTTTTTACTTTAATATGCGACTCTCTTTTTACTGAGAAAGATCCAACTGCCCCTGTAAAACAAATTTACATCAAAACGATGGCTAGGTAGAAATTAACAGTGTAAACTTTAAGTGATTGGTGAGCCAGAAATAAGGAAGTTTTTCTCTTACTGGTTAAGGATTGTCTTTCCAATATTAAACTGCTTTTGACTTTTGTCTATTTTCAATAAATCTCTATGCATTTTTGTTGAGACAAAACTTCACAAAGATTGTTATATGACAGACTAATTTTCAGAATAAAATTGTTCATTTTGAATTTCATATTTCTTATCTCTTCTAAGCATCAATTCTATATTTTTTTTAATTCACCTCAACAATATCTTTACTTTCTGAAAAGGCTGAATAAAATTCTGGATAGTCTATAGCATAAGTTGCATGTGATTATACTATGCATTCTGTAGAAATGCCAGAAATATTTTCTATTGTATGAATAATATGTAATGTCCTGAGATATCTTTCTTATGAAAGAGTTGCATTTCAAGAAAAATAAATTGAGGGAGAGAAATATTAGTGTATAAGAAAAAAAGGATTTAAAAAAAAAAGTCTACAGCATTATAATGCATAGCATCATATATAATTCTATGTATCTTTAATATACATGATATAAATGTATATTTTGTAAATGTGCATTTACATATATGTGTGCATGCACATATATACACATGTATACACATATGTATATTTTTATAGGCACATATGTATGTAAATACACATATATAATGTTTGCATACAAGCCCATATATACTTATATTTTGTCTTTGTATATGTGTCTTGATATACATGCATGTGCACTTTAGTGAAATAGTTTTATCAAAACAGAAAAAGCCATGTCAAAAAAAGCAATAGAAACTTCAAGTAATGGTAACAAACAATAATTGAACACATGGGGTCACTCCAGCAGAGTGAAGGACTGGAAAGATTGCAGAAGAAGCACAAATGGAAGATGACAGACAAGAGTATACAATAATAAATGATATTAAAAGCTAAATAATGATCAACTGTTCCCTTTTCTTGTTATTCCAGCACAAGGAGCTACTAAATAAATCCAAAGAACCAGATTTAAAATTAGTGAAAGAAATCTTTTTGACATCACAAACAAACAGTAATAATCCTTGCCTTATATATCACTTAGATCAAGTGATTGGCCAAATAAATTAAAAATAAGAAAAGATGAGGCATTTATATGGTTAGAATAACCACAATTATGGTATATAAACTATGAGGGCAAGATTCATGTAAGGGTTTAAAAACCCATATGCTATGGGCAAACTCTTCTATAATAGGTTATTACATTTTATAATTCTGATTTTCAAAAGTACATTGAAAGCTGTACATTTTTTTCAGAAATAAAAACCCCACATTCACTTACATGGAGGTAATTTTAACAGTAAGGACACTAACACGTTAGTATAGTGACTAATAACAAATTGAACAAATATGACCATGAGAGTGTCTACACAAAGATGATTAAATGAGGCAAACATTGTTCAGAATAATCTCACAATAAAAGCACAGCATAAAAGATTAAGCAACTAATCTAACCTGTTCATATCATTGCAAGCTAGGGGATGCAAGTATTTCCCCACTTTTGTTCTGAATTTCAAAATAGGCATATGAAAAGATCTCCATCTAATTTTTAAAAGACCTATGAACTGGATATAATTATCTGGTGAAACACCTTGAGAATGCAAATTAACTTCCACACCTTTGTTTCTCATCTTCAGTGTTCACCTAGGAGACTAACAACTAAATGCTATCAGGGCAATGGAGTTATTATTCCTCCCCATTTCTCTAAAGCCGTGCTTAAGCTATGACACAGCATAGATCTACTAGTAGCACTGTTAGGTTCTGTGATTTGCTTACAGTTCGCACCATCCTAATAACTGAACGTGCATCCTGTGTGACCAAGGAGTGACAGTCACATACACAATCCATCAAGCTGCAGACACCCTCAAGATTTATCCAAGCATGGTTTGCTTCTTGCACTCTGATCAAAAGATGAGCATACCAAAGCACAATTAAAGCACACAGCAATTAACTGGAAGCCTTTAGAAATAAAACTTCAGAAATAAATCATCTGAAGTTGGAAAGAACCTTGAGTGTAGCAGCTGTTATGATATACATTATTATTAAACCCTTTAGCACTGGAGTTTATCAAGATGGCAATGAGATACGCAAGATTTACTACTGAGCTTTAATAAACATTTTAAAGATCCAAGGAGTTAAGAATGGGACATTTTCAGATCTACCAGCATGCACAGGAATTGAGGAAAATATTGCATTTCATATAATTCTTTAAAGTCAGTTAAAACAGTATATTTTGATTACTGAAAATGTAATTTATTTTTTCTGCACTTTTTTTATATTATTACATTTTTTTACATTTTTTTTGCATTAGTACATTATTATTTTACATTATTACATTAGGCTCATTATTATGTTGTGGGACCATCCTTCCTTCCTTTTCCTTTGCTAACCTGCACCATAATATGCTTCTCCCAATATTTAGATACTAACAGAACCACACTTGATATCTGCTTCTTATCCCATGCTCCTGAGGAAGAACTGAACCATCAATAATGTAGATCAAACAGTAAAAAAAAACCTTTCACAAACATAGGCTATTAATATCAAACGTTTTCAAAGCTTTCCATGAACACTTGTGATTTCATAGAAAATATATAAATAGAAGTTTGATTCACACCAAACCCTGAAGAATTATTTACACAAATATCCATATTTGAATGCTAAATGAAATAATTTAATAATTTTTTAAATTAAATACTCTCCACAATGTCATGACAAAGAAAACCAGACAAAGGCAGTTAAAAAACCAAACCAAAACAAACATCATCCAATGCAGGTACTACAGTTACACTTCCATACTTAAAATCTGCCCAACCAATTCTGTTCTTCAGAAAGAATCTCTGCATGGTAATTAGTTTGACTTTCTGTGGATGCAAAGGGAACATTTCTTCTCATAACAGCTCTAAACCCAGCAGGTCTATAGAACATCAGTGCACCGTGGTTTTCAGTTTGATTAAACTTTTAAGCCCATACTGAGTGGGACTCACTAACGATAAGACTTGTAAAATGTCTATGCATGGAAAATGAAAGCAATGTGATTTGTTTGGAGGCAAACCAGTTTTCAAATGTAAAATTATGGAAGAGCAGTTTTACTTCTTGAAAAGATCATATGTGGTTTTTTTAATGTACACATACATCCTTAAATCAATTGCTAAAATACTCAAAAATATATAATTATGTCGTTCAGAGTGTTGAGCAATTATTGCCAGTTTCAAGGCTTTGCTACTATGACATGCCTAAGTCAAATACTCTCTGCATTCATGAATACTAGAAAGAGTAAATCATAAATCTGTAATCTGAATATAAATGTCTTTCAAGCTGCCTGTAGTTTAGGGGTTTTTACTAGTAGTAACATATATTTCATTCAAAGACTGCTGATTTTATTTGCCTCCCTCCAATTTCATAGTCTGTAAAGTATTTCTACCTGAAATCATCCAGTCACCCAATACTTTCCAAGTTAATAGAGGCTACCAAGGAATGGAGAATGACAGTGTGTGTCCAGTTCACCCTCAGTGATGTAACTGAAATGGAAATTTTGTCTTGTCCTTCAAAAGTGCACATGATACAAACCATACTTTTGGCTGCATCAAGCAACAAATTACCAGGAGAAGAATGAATTATTCTATACCATTAGATCTAGGAACAAATTGTAGAGCTCTAGTTTAGAGATGGCTGTATTATACCCTTTCAGAGGAAGTTAGCGCTGGTCTTTTCTCATGTAAATTAGCTCTTACAGATGCTCCCTCTTAGCACCAGTCTTCAGAACATACTGTATGGACCGTCCATCTTGCTTACAGCTTAGGGTTGAAACCAAACATATTTTCTTTTCTCCTTCTTGAAGAACTAATATTCAGTATTAACAGTTGATGGAAAAGGAAGAGGGAATGAAGGCTGGAAGAAAGGAGGGAACAAACAAACCAGACAGCACTAACCACTTAACCTTTCCTTCCTTCTGTCACTGGATATCCTTTGCCCCAGAGATAAAAAAGCCCAGAAAAGGAAGCTAACAGCAACAGGGGGAGGAATCCACAATGCTTCCAAGAGGAAGCCACTGTTAAGACAGCATGCCTCATGTGCCTTAGGTTGCTAAGTGATATAGTTATGTAGACAGCAATTGCAATCTTTTTCTTATGCTTCTCTCCAAATGGTGACACCAAGAACAGAGAGGTTCTCCTGAAGTTTTCTTGTGCTCCAAAATCACTCAATTCAAGGAAAACTCAAAAAGCCAAGTCCATGTCCTGCCTCAGCTTGAATGTAGAGAAACGGGTATAGGAATTTTCCATGAATATTGTGAATAAGGATGTTAAGGTTTTGGTAAACAGAGTTTTGTCAAAACAAACAGCTGTGTGCTGTCATCTATGTAATCTTCAGAGAACCTAGGAACTGCTTTATATTACCCATTCTGTCACTATATTATTCATGAGGGACTTTCTTCAATCTAGCCCTGAATGAAATTCTTTAAATATAAAGAACAGTTATGCCTGAAGGACTTATCTCTGGTAAACCAAGGATCAGACACAGTACAAAACACCTAGAGGTTTATGGGGACCCCAATGATTTATAATAATGTCATAATTATATTTCATACTGCACACATGTAAACCCTCCCTGAACTTGGATAAGCTCAAGTTTAACCCAGCCAACGACGATGATACAATGGATCTTAGTATTTTTATCCATCACTGTAAAACAAGCAAACAAACAAACAAGCAAATCCAAAAGCCCAACTCAGAGCTAAATTTGCTATGCCACATATATCTTATGGTGCAGTCTACTGTCATTTGCAGCTTGAATGGTTGCTATAGACAGTAAGCCAAAGCATAATCTGAAGTAAAAATATCTAACTCATTGAGAGCAGGAATGGTTTCATCACCTCTGCTACTTTATGAACATCATGACCTGAGTGAATTAGATTGCATTTCGGATTCAAAGCAAGAATAAACTACAAATAGAAATAAAAGAACTGCAGACAAATAAAAAGCATATAGCAGTTCTCTTCTGTGACAGGAGTAGTTTTCCTCTGTGTGTTAAACCTGCTCTGCTACACATTGTTTCAGCTGTCTCTCTAGGCCACATGTGAATAAATACCTTAAGTTGCAATATAAACTAGCTACATATTTCACCCAGTATGTGAAAAGAAAAATAAACTGGACAAGAAGAATTTCCTAACTCCATCTCTTCCATTTACTGATTGCTTTCAAGTGAACAGTAAGTACTTTCAAAATAGTATACTTGGATCCTTATGATTTTTATAAATTTCTTATGTACCTACCATTCTCACTATAATGAAGAGTAATTACAGTATACCTAGAAGGTGAATATCTACTTATCAAATGGTGTAATACAAAGTAATTCTCAGGCTTCAAAATTCAGAAAGAAATAGCAGTTCTGAAAACCTGATTTTGACCATTAGTGGTAATCAGGTCTGTCACATCCCAATTTGTTGGGACGATGACTCAGATTCACTGATTCCCAGATCAGGATTGAGGTGAAATGACACCAAAGATTCTTCAATTCACAAAACTTAATTTTTATTTGCTCACAACAGATATTTGGCATGAAACTTTGTCAGTAATCTTTGCGACCTCTGCAACAGGCATTAAACTTACACTGACTAGAGGCAGTTCTTGTAACATGCCCAGATAAGCCTTAAACATGCCCAAACAAGCTTTGCCTTATATGTAGGCATACAGAATAAAAATGGGAGAGAAAAGGGGAGAAAGTGAGAGAGAATGACAAAAAGGAAGATTTCACCAGTCCTGGTTCCATCATTGGTCCAGCCAACCCAGGGGTCTGGTTCCGGAGGGGTGCAGTCACCCAGGGCTTTGACTTGCGTCCTTTTATAATTCCCTGCCCCTCCTCTGGGTAGACACTTGAACTTATTAGGCTAATTAGGCATCACGTGCATTTTATGCTTCTAGAATTCTCCTTGCTTTTGGTACATGCGCAGTTTGTACCTTCAGATTTTTCTGGAAATGAGTCAGTGGGCTTGGGGGTTGTTGTAGAGTTATTTCCCCCTCCCTGCAGGTGCAACCGTTGTTTGAGCTTTACTTTTGGTGCATGCATCATAAAATAGCTTCTCTATTGGCTCTTCACAGAGTCACTCAAGATAGGGAAGTTCAGCCTCTGAAAAGTGTGGTCCCACCTCCGCAGGACCCCCTCCTCCTGCCGCTCCTTCTTGCCATTACCTGCACAGCCCTGGCGTTTCCACAGAAACCGTTTCCTTTGCCAAAGTTCTTTATCGGATGTTTGAGACATTAACTATGGTTTCAGCAGACTGACACAAGGTCCAAGAATATTAAATAAATAAATAAATAAAATGCACAGGGGTTGAGGGAAAGATGATTTTTAAAAATCTGAACAAATCAGGTTAAGAATTTTGGCTTGGGCTCCTCACAACAGAATGTGCTGGTCCTCTGGGATAAATTACTCATGGCTCACTCCTGTTTGTAGATCTGCAAAATTTCAGAATGTCCCAGAGGGGATGTGCACTTACAGGCTACAGCAAGAAGTACTAGAAAATGGGGGATGAGTTAGTAATAAATTGTCATTCAAGTTGGACAGAAGGTAAGCATGGAAGAAAACAAAGAATGAACATGTGTCCTTGGGGCTTTTGTTAAAAAAAGAAAAAGTATGTGACAGAAAACAGAGAAGCTGAGCACATGTGAGAGATGAAGAACTCAGAAGTCTGATAAGTGGCATTTTTTATGAAACTGAAGGTTTCAGAAATGAAGAACTATTCAGGATTCAGTTCTTACTTAATCTAGTATTAGACAAGGACTAATTTCACTAAATGTTAATAGAGATCCTCAATAATAAAGATGAGGGGATGGAAAGGAAGAGTAATTCTTTATTTCTACATCCATTTTTTATGAGTAAAACCTTTCATTAGAATGACAGCCTAGTACAAGAATAATAAAGATGCATACTTTGTGTATCACAGGGTCAAAATCTGTAAATCAGGTTGTTGGTTTGTTGGTTTGTTGGTTTTGGTTTTTTTTCTGGATAGCATACATTTTTTTAGCTAATACTATTCTATACTGCTTTTACCGTGCTCATTTTGAACTAAGAAAAGTTGGTCCTAGTATATACTTTCAGGTTTAATGCTTTTTTTTTTTTCTTGTCAACCTATCGTGGTTTTCTTCTATGGGCATACATTGGTTAGAGAACACAATATAGTGTCACTAAAAAGACTGAGAAATCAGAAAGCAATAAATCATGGAATTACTCAAAGCAAAAGGCAAAATAACCACAAATTTTATCTCCAGTATTGTTTAAAAGAAATAATATTTTTGAAGCCTGATTTCAGTTGTTCTGGAACACTGATTCTATGATGAATTCTTATGATTAAAAGTTGTATTAGGTCAAATCATTAAACGTGCAACATTCTACCTAAACACAACAAGGTGTCTTTCAAAACTGGCCTCCATAAGTTAGCACAAAGAGTTATGGCCACATATTGGAAGACAAACACACATGACCAACCGGTAGAACAAGCATTGAAAACAAAGCTGTAAAACCAGAAATATATCTAATATATCTAAAAGGCTTCTTTTTCCTTATCAGAATTTTCTGTTTAGTCAAGCTTATTTCTTGCCCAATACTTCTAGCTCATTCTCTCTTCTCATTACTGTTTCAATAGCTCCCAACATACTTTCTCAATACCTTATTAAATAAATGTTTATGGAATTTACAATGTAGTGATCCAAGAGTTACATTATACGTACTGCATACCTCCACATAAAACCTCTGAAAGCTTAGGCTAACAAGAACATCTATTAATTTGACTTCCACTGTTAACTGTTCTGACAGTCTTCCTTACATTATTTTTAACACAACCAACTTACTTTCTGAGCTTGCTGGAATATATACACATACTGTCCCATGCACAAGTGAACTACTGGAGAGGAAAATTAAATATTTCTCCATTCTTTCCAAAACAAAAATCAGGGAGAAAAGTAAATATGACCTTCTTTGAGACCACATCTGCTGATATTCAGCTGCTTATTCTCTCATGCACAACTATTTTCAGAGGCAGGGGTTGAATCTCACATTCATCATAATAGCCAAATTTCTTCCTCAGTAACTGTCTACAACTCCTGTTACAGCATCGCAGAGTTACACTTGTATATCTGCAGGAAAATGGGGCAAAACAAGGGTCCAACCTATAGTAATTTATTTTTAAATGTATTTGCTCTCCTACTCTTCAGCTGTAAGTAGCCACTGAGGGACAAGAGTCACTGCAAAATTTGTAACATTTGTTGTGAAATCAAGGGCCAGGGAAATGTAAGAAAAAGCAGAAGCAGACATGGGATGAGAAGTACAGTTTAAACTGAGAAATAATACAACACATTCATGAGGCAGCCCGGAATGCCGTAGCTTTAATATCAGCACGAAGTATGTATCCAAAGAAGGCGGGGCATTATCAGAAATTAAATTAATATGTGTGACATTAAAGAACTGGTTTTACAAAGTTCAAAGAGAAAGCAATGTAATTTCAATAGGATTTGGAAAAAAAGTCTTAGGTAGTAGATGAAATTACTG
This sequence comes from Strix aluco, assembly GCF_031877795.1. Lineage (NCBI taxonomy): Eukaryota > Metazoa > Chordata > Aves > Strigiformes > Strigidae > Strix > Strix aluco. The sequence goes on along the minus strand of NC_133931.1, from coordinate 89,723,698 downwards.
AATCTATTTTATAGATAACTACAGTTAATTGGTGGATGTTTTCAAAGGATTTGCTATTGCTGCATCTTTCAGCTGTAGAGGGATCACACAAGAGGAGGAAAATAAAGTTCTGAGAACATGCTAGGATGAAGGCAACAGGGGTGTATGGTTTGAAAGAAGACTAATATTTAGAAACTGGTGAAAAATATAAAGTGACTTAAAAGACAATGTAATCAGATTGGAATGTTAATAGAATAAAAATTGTGGGGGGTAATATCTGCTTTCAAAATAAAGACAAATGCTTATTGAAGACAAATAAATAAAAACGCCTGTTGAAGAGCTGCATTCTCAAATAAAGGAGCTTGAATTTCCTTGAGAATGGAATTAAAAGCTGGCAACATCTGTTACTATAATTATTGCTTATTACCTGTATTACAATAGTGCCTCAGGCTCCAATTAATGTTCATCCTCCATTATTCCAAATACTTATAAATACATGATAAAAATCACAGTCCAAAGATCAGTGAAGGAAGCAGATAAACAGAGAAAGAATAGTGATCTCTCTCGTATGCTTAGGGAATGAAGAGACAGAGGTTAACTACTTACTCTATGTTGAAAAGTGGGATTTAGATGCCTAAATTACTGTGGTGCTTAAGAAAATTTTGCAACACAATACAGGGGAAAAATTACTTTTTGATTTCCCAGCTGTTGAGATTGCATTAACACAGTAGCTGGATTTTTCTATTTCACTTCTGAAAGCAGGATTACTAAGTATTTCCATGATGGTCATGAACTGGGTCACAGGAGGAAGAACGGGTCAGGTTTAAAATATTCCTGTGTACGGGGGAATAAAATCAGGATATTACCCTTGTGTTTGACAAGCATTCTAGGCTCAGAAGAATCAAGTTTACATGACTTTCAGGTAGCCTCCAAAATTTCAGGAAAACTTTCATTTATTAACCAAGTATAGTGATACAAAGAGGCCTTTATGAAAGCCAACTTAGATAAATGTCAGAAGCCAAGAGAATGAAATTAGTCTTCACTTACTCCCTATCACAACAGATCATTATGCAGTGTATCAGGTAATGTAGAAGAGCTCCATCAAGCCAGATAGCAAATAGAAATTATCTAGAAATTATCCACAAATACTCTTTATTACTTGGAGGCAGTTGTCGAAACACAAATTTTTGAGGAAGTATCCCATCAGTTCCTAAAAAGGGAGAATTCTTTAGAAGTAGAAAGTAGGAAAAACTAATTTAGGAGAAAAACAAAATATATGTTTTCTAAAGCAACTAATTTTAGTTTCATTTTGGAAGTGTCTACATGTTTTTAAAATGCCTGTGCTCATTATGCAAAAACACATTGGTAACTAGAAATCTAAAATCTCTTTTAAATGAGGACTGATCTCTTAACACATGGACTCCTGAAGGTGATTGGGCACTAACTGATATTTTCAATGTACTAAACCTCCTAATTTCATCACGGACAGTTAGATCCTACTAAGTCTTGTCTGCACTTCTGACAAGCCAAGTCAAATATCTCAGATCCCCAAAATGAACTATATGTATTGATGATGGGCCAAACATATTGTTTTTCCTTCCAGACCTGTGAAGGGAGTTCATGAACCAGAGCTGGATGCCTTGGTACAATGTAAAATGAACAGAGATGGATGCCAGGGGTAGGATTCACAGTAATCAGTTTCCTAAACAGGGACATGCATAGGACAGCCAACAAAAAATTTCAAAGATAGAGATGATCTGCAATGTTGCCTCCCTCTTTTAAGTGCCTAAGTGCAGCCCAAATTATGTGCTTATGTGAAAATGGGATTCACAGCCTGGAATCCCATCTGCACTTAAACTCCTTTGATTATGGAAAATTGGTTCACTCTTTTCACTTAAAACCTGTCTATCAAAGGAGGAAGAGGAGAAATGAATGTTAAAATAGACTAGAGATTACAGCAGTTTCTAAGGAAACCAAAGTCAATGCCCTACTCACGCAAAATGAGCTGAAATTCATACCTCTCAGCTCCCACAGGAGTGCCCCCTCCATTACTAACCTAAGGCTAGGGCTAGGCCTAGGGCTAAGACACACATCAAATATAGCAAGTACAAAGCAGATGCTGTATGGTAACTGTCCAGGTACATGCCCTCTAATCCCATTATAAAATCCTTTGAGGCTATAATCCTATCATTTAGAGGTAATCATTTGAGAAAAAGTTATATCTGCTACTGTTGTAACACTCAAATTTCAAATAAAAGCAAAGATTAAGGAAAGGTTAACAACACACAGAAATGGATCAAAGAGTGGGGAAATAATGGGAATGCTGCATACACCCAATAAAATCACTTCAGTAGCATGAGAGCTGTAACTGAAATATTCTTAAAAGATCACACAGGTTAAAACTGATTTAAAAAAAAAAAAAAAACACACAAAAAAAACAACCCGGAAGAAAATTTTTTTTAAAAAATAGAACCATGACAAATAAAAATAAGACATTTTTGCCAGAAACAGAAGTGCTCAAAGCACTGGGACAACAAATATTTGTGACACTCTATTAGAAAAAGAATATATGCTGAAAGAGTTATTTACTGTTTAATTAATAACTGAGAAACTGAAGCTGGAACAAAGCTGAAAAACCTTACATTCTACTGTAGACACATTAAACATTCCCTTATAAAAAACTAAATTGCATATTTAATATGGAAAACCAGTTTTAAAAATAGCTGAAAGGAACAGGTCTACTTTGAAAGAAATGCTTCTGTTACAATTGCACATACTCTGTGTAGGGTTGTGATCAAAACATTAATTTCTAGAGCAGCAACAGCAGAAATACACATGCTGAAGTTAAATGAGGTAAAACAAGAACAGATGTTTCAAGATGGCGGGCATACAAAGAAATATGAAGCTAAGAGGGGGACCATGAGGACGTGGAAAGTACCAGAAGCTAGGAAAGAAATAAAATAAAGCAAGATATGAGAGCAGTACAGAGTATGGAAAAAAAAAAAATTGGAAATAAGAACCTTAAAAGTTAAGTGCGATGATACCTAACAGGCCTCTGTGGGTTGATGGTATATGTCATATCCCTACAAGTATCATTAGCTATGCATTAATAATTGCTGGTCCCAAAAAGCAGGCAAATGCTAATCCACTTACACCCAAAACAAACACATGAAAACTGAAATGTTTCAGCCTGAATGAAACTCAGAGCAGATGATTTGCAGCAGCTTCAGGGAAGACATGGGGACTGGAGTCTGAGGAAGGCACTCAGTCTCCATGCATTGGCCCAGAATGATGGCTGCACATCTTTGAGTGACTGCAGTAAGTGCTAGCTTTGTTTCCCGAGCATGGAGTGCTTGTGTGTCAAACCTGGAGCCCAATAACTGAAACAGAATTTGCTGCAAGACAATGAGTGCGAAATGTCACAGCATTGCTTAGATATAAGTAGTATTACTACTTATGTAGTAGTCACTAAATTTAGACTAGGACCTACTGAAATTCACTGGACTTCTCCTCACCTTTATATGTCTTTTATCCTAATTTCTACTCTATGTTATCCCCAGGTCTATTCTTTTACTGCCTCTGAAAGTTTCTTACATTCATTGGAAAGCAACCTACTTTCTTTAGAAAGCCAGTTTACTGGTACATATCTCTTTAAAGACTAGGCTTTTAAATACAAAACTAGCAGGGACTGTGAATAGCATCTGCCAGTCATTGAGTGATAAGATGCTGCACATAAAGCAAAGGAAAGTTCAATGAGAATATCTTCTGAGAGTCAGAAAATACATTTTTTAGCAAGAGAGAAGCATCATTTTCTATTCTCCTAGTATTTGGTGTAAGATCTGGAATTTGCTTAGAATGTATTGAAGTATGACAAACTGCCTTACGGAAACAGCCACACATACAAGACCTTCAGTAATTACAACACGTGAAGTGTGCCTAGAAATTTCTGATTAATAATCACATTAGTGTGCTACATTTTATTTTCAAAGCTAATTTGCCAGTATTGTTACAGCACTTCTTGTACATTGTTGAATGCTGATTGCTGAGTTAATCCATATCACAGTAACCTAACATCTGAAACACCCTGACAATGGCTGCACCAATACCCATTAACTAGCTTGCATGTGCAGTTTTCTGTAATAACCAGGAAGACACAATTCAAGGTCATTATTATTACAGTTACTGAAACCATCAAGAAGAAATAAAAAATAATGTTTCAAAAGCAATGAAGAGAAATAATATACCTAAATGTAAACAAAGGTTTTACTTCACTCTAAACGTACATGAAGATAGTTCGTATTGTTAAATATTATACTTAGTCTAATGTATGAGTAAATATCTCTCTTATTATCAAGTGTGGGTGTCTGAGTTACTGAGAATGTTTAATTTGGCATTTTAACCTTAAAGAAGCTTAGAGGTGGCAGCTGATACTTCTACAAGAGAAGCAAGTAGGTGTACAAGATCCACATGAACATATTTGCCCATACAAATGTAGGAAAGTTTAAGCTAGCTCCATCTCCATCAACAGCGAGATGGACAGGAGGCATATCCAGACTGTACCAAGCAGTATCAGGTACCCTGCCAGTTTGAAGCAACATTTCAAAGAGTCAGGATGGAAAGTGGACTACGACCCTCTTTTCTTCTAGCAGAACATGCATACCCCTGGGGACACCGAGAGCCTTTCTCACCTGACCTGAAATGAAAGGTCATTTTCTGGTTTGGTTAGAAAAAAAGAATCGGTAACCTAAATGTTATACAGTGTTGTTTACAGCAAGAAACTACAAGAAACTACACATTAAATATGAATGTTCATTGAAACCAAGCAGATCTCTCCACCTCTTTATCCCATTATCTCTGTCCTCATTTATTTTACATGCTCTAAATTTATTTAATAATAACAATAGATAAGAAATCATTAAACCAGAATAAAGATCTTATATTTGAATATGTATATTTATAAGCTTCTTGCAGAGATGTTAATGCCATAATACTTTGAATATGGATGCTATTCAGTTTCAGGGCATTTTGCAGTTTTTCCTCACCTTCACCAATTTAATTTCATTTATAATTAATGTAATTTCTGTGAACTATTTAGATAAGAAAGTAATTGTTTTGCCCTTTTTAGATCTTATTAAGAAATAACATTGCTGAAGAACAAATAATGATGGGTCTACAAAAAGATCAAAATAAAGCAGCAAATCAGACACTGAATCCTTAAGTTTAAAGTCATCATTTGTTATAAATGTTAGTGCTGCTGCTGAAGCTTCTAAGATCACAACAATAAATACACATTAAGAAACTCCATCTATTTCAAAATGTTATATATTATTGTGCAGTATGAAGACCAAAATCTAATTAAATAACTACCAGAAAAAAGGGAGAATTTGTTAAAAAAAATGTAAAAATTAAAAAGTGCAAAATCCTTGGGAAAAAATAAGACATTAAACAGAAGTATTTAGTTTCTAGCAAGAAACCCAAAAATTACTTAACATATTGCAGTGAAAGCTGGCTAAGATATTGTCATCAAAGCTCTCTTTTGTGAATTACTAATCATTCTTAGCAAAAACTTTTTTAAGAATATTTTTTTAACAAAACATTTATCAAGAAAAATTTTTCAAGTTTGCAATGGAGGATTTTCCACAAAAAAGCTCAACAATTCAAAATCTGAATTACCTATCAAGCTCTTCAACTGGAATATTTGGGACCTAGTATGCATGGAACCTAAAAAGTATTTGCAGCTCCCCCTACCACTCACAGGTAAATGATTTGAAACCAGAATAGTTATTTTTCTGATGAAATATTTCTAAGGATTTCTCCAAGTAAGGACAACAAGAAAAAAAAAATCTCAAAGTTTTGATTGATGTGGAAACCAGCTTTTATCCAATACTAACTGCAACAATAAACATTTTCATTTGGCTTCTTGAAGTTTATTTTTTTCCCAGATTGTTAACAGTTACATCTGTTCTGTTGAACGGAAACATACTTAATTATTTTTTAATCTCATTTCCCTTAGATGGAATTAAATTAAAAAAAACAAAAACAAAAACAAAAAACAACCCCTGTTATATTGCCCAGTTTTTACTTGATGCATCATTTTCTGGATAAAACATTTTTAATAAAAAAAATTACAAAAATGTCTGGAGTGATGCTTGTGAAATGATAATACTACCACCCTCTCTACTCTTCCAACTTTTCATCCTGTGAAATTATTTTATCCACATTGCACATTATTATCAGTTCTATAGAGTAGAGCTTTGCATTGTGAAGAGGAATATCCAGAGGTACTGTGTTGAGAAAACAGAGTTGAAAAATCAGCATTCTGAGAGTACACACCAGACCTTACATGCTGCTTCTATAGCACACACATGTTCTCTCTGTGCCTTTTTTTCTTCCCTAGTGTTTGATAGATAAGGAGTCCTGTAAAATTTATGGCTTAGTCTGTCTCTGAAAGCTGTTGCAGTGGTACCTTACAGATTTATGACCTGAAAGATCTACATAGCTGCTTCCCATCCCACTTTGAGAGGACAAAGTCTAGTAAGTTTTCTGCAGCTTCTCTGACCTTCTCTGTCCATTCCTTCTGTGCAGACAATTCATCTTCTTTGGTGCAGTCTGCAAGCAGAACTCTATTGAGCCAGTCGACTGGTGTCAGGGATTTCCCTAGCTGGCTACCCCTTTGCTCTTTCTTCCATGCTGTCACAGCAGAGAAATGACTGTGTGGCAGGCTAAAGCTGATATTTTGTGATGAAGGGTACAAATTGAGTGGGAAAGAAATAAAAGATAGTGTGTTTGTGTGTAGGTTTTGGGGAGGGGAAACCCCTGACTGTTTGTAACATATAAAAGGCCAATATAAGCTCTCATTTCTGTGTTGTGCAAATGAAATGTTTTGCTATACCCAAAATTACACTATGGAATGAATTATTACAATCTTTGAAATAATTTTATATCTTTGTGGGTCTTGTCAGGTTTTAAAAGGATTAGAAAAGTGTTTTTTCAACAAAACTAGATTACCTTGTTTGCATAGCATGGTTTTATAGCTGTTGGTGAAATATGCTGCACATTACAAAGACAGAAAATCTATAGAGAAAGTATATTAGTTACATCAGATATAAAAGCTGTTTGAATCTGGGACCAAATCAACTCTCAGGTTAAAGAACAACAGACTGAAAGGGTCATGCCACTACAGTTAGGGCTCTATTTTAATAAACTGAAAAGATTAGATATATTTAAGGTATATACGGTCACTTTTTTGCATGTATGGCAAATTATGGAAAACTTGGAATTATCTGTACATTGTTATAAAAACAAAACCAAAAAACCCTCCCCAAAAAAGATGTCGTACAAGATGGTTAATGCAAAGAACTAATAAATCACCAGTAACAGCAACACAAAATCTGTAGGTCTTTAGGATTACTAAAGGTTAAAGGTTCCAAAGACCCTTATAGATCAAGAAATCAGATCATGCTTATAATATTATATTGCTCTCTGGAATTAAGTAAGTCGACGGTGCAACTACAAAACTGCAGTTATGAAGTTTTAAGAATCAAAACCCTATTCAGATATTCCTAACAACCCTCTTCTCTCCAGACCTTCTATACTGTTCCCCATAACTCCCTGCTATATCTTTTTCTGATATTAAAATTCATGTGCATATACCTGCTATTGATATGTATATTAATACACATATAACTACTATCCAAAGTTTAACTCAGAGTAAATATTATCTAATAAAAATAGACACTGCCTTCTAATGATTTAGACCAGGTCAGAACAGAGCAGTAATAATGCAGGTGTACAGTGTATGTGCTATTGTTTTGACTCAATATGCTGGAGCTGTATCACTCTTCATCTCTCCTGTATGTGGGATGACAAGTATAGGCGGCAAGAAGTGCAGGAGCTGAGGAGGGTCAGGATGGCAGAGCCGCAGTCAGCAGCATGGATCAAAAGGACAGTGTCGCACAGTAACAGAACGGTAGCAGTCAGATGCAATAGCCCATCAGTCAGCATCAGACAGGATGAAGCATCACCATAGCAAGGTCCCACACAATACAAGACAGGAAGAACTAGCTGTCAGCACTTGCTAAGTTCAGAAACCATGTGCTAATTAAAATGACTAAGGAATGAATCACTATCCATTAAATCCTCCTGGTGATACTTAAGATTGGATAAGCACAACAACAACAAGAATGAGCACCCACATGAATTCAGTATCTTAACCATTGACATTTTGCAGAGAAATCAAATCAGTTTTCAAGCTGATGCAAAATGTATATAACTTTTCCCAATGTAATTCACTTTTATATGGGGATTTATAAGATCATATCTATTCTTTTAATGATATGTCCAAATCAGACAAAGTCTAGAAAAAAATTTTGTCAAAGTGAGCATCAAAAAACTGAAAATGCTAGAGAGTCGAAGATGTAAACATACAGCTAATGTGGCTGGAAACTAAGGGTAAATTCTAAGAGATGTATTTCAAAAACATTTTTAGCATGAGTAGAATTGCAAATAAAATATGAGGGACAGACACCAGCGAGTCCTGATTCCATATTTTCTTCAGTGGAACTGCATTTAAGGTGTCTTTGCCAGCAGTCCTTCACTCCCACTTCTCTCTGCATTTCAGAGTGCCACCCACACGGTTTTCCCAGCACAATAGCTTGTAGGGCACTCTTCAAACACAGTCACTAAAATAATTTTGTTGAACTCACACACACATACACATGTACAAGTATACTACCAAAAACATGTGGTAGATTTACTTTTAACTTGGTTCATTTCAGTGATCTGCTTTGCACCAGTCCCACAAACAACTACATGGGGAAAACCAGAAGGATGGTGAACTGTAAATGTGTAAAGAAAGAGTAGTCCTGAGTCAGAGTCAGTGTAAGGATTCTTTTTTTTTAAAAGAATTTTTTAACCCAGGTTTATCACCAAAGAACATATAGTGTGTAACTACATTTTGGGAATACATGTTTGCAATCATGTAACACTTAATCAGATATAGTAGGGGAAAAGTCATCCCACTCTATTGGCCTAGGAAGTGAAACAGCAGGTGCTTGAAGTGAGAGTAATGGACTCAACTTCTTTCCCCTCCCCTATCTCACACTTTGTTTACCAACTTCTGCAGTATTTTATATAGAAAGTGTATTATTATTATCTTTTGTAGTATTTTCAACACTAAATCTTTAAAAGCTTATACATTTGTTTAACATTTATGTGCTGTGAAAAAAACCCAGTTAACATCCATGTCATTGCATAGAGCCTAAAATGGAACTGAAAGAAAATCTCTTCAGTAAAGCATTTACAAATGCATGTTCAGTCTGTGGGATGAGACCTCAATCCCTGGACAGTTAACCTTGAAGAAAGGACCAGAGCAATGTGCATTTGTGCACTGTAAATTACAGAAGACTCCCTGATAAAGGAATTGTGTATGCAGCTGGAAGGGCTCCTCTAGAAATCCTTGTGTAGCATATGTACCATGGGTGGTGCCATGTCATATAACACTAAAAAGTTACTAGGTTGTGTCAATTTACCAGGTCAGCCTAAAGGGAATGCTACAGCTCAGACTGGCTTTCTGGACCATTTATGTTATACTTCTGCCCCCAAGATGCAGGCTCCAATTCACTAGTGTTAAAAGTGAACCAAATTGTATTAGTTTTGATATCTTTGAACCATTTCAGCAGAAGATGGGAAATAAAGAGAAGCTGAAAGAGTAAATTACGTTTAAAGTAGCACCATCAATTAGATCTTCAAACACATGTATTTACATAACAGACAGATTCTTATTACCAGCTGCTTGGCCTTGTCCTGGCAATCACAGGATTACAGAAATAGCACGTCTCATATCATTTCATCCACCAGATACAAACAACGTAACACTGTTCATGAGCTGGATCTACAGCTGTGCTAAGAATTGTGGCCAAGCTGAAATGGAAAGCATAAACAGAAACACAAGTTTATAAATAACTAAAACTTAACAATTACAGAACTTTATAGATATATCCACTGAATCCTAGTAGTGTTAACAATAATCTGTTATGCACCACTATTTTCTTAAACATAATGCCATGTAGCAATGACAAACACTTTCAAAAACATTTTATATAGAAATACACGAAATTTACTTTCAATCCTGATTTTTTTTGCCAGCTATATATTACTGTTACAGTTTAGTCTATTAAAGAAACGTATGTGGACCACCATTATCTTGGATCTCTGATACCATTAAGTATTTTAAATTGATCAAACATCTTTATCCTTCATATGTGCTGTTACAAGTGTTTTATGTGGTTTACTACAGCAATCCATTTGAAGTAAGATATTCCATAAATGATTATAATTACGTCTCTTTCTTGAAAGGTATTTGTTCTCTTTGTGTAAATATTAGCATGACATGTCTGTTATATCATGATCCTCAACTACAACAGAAATTATTTGAGTTGTAAGTTATGTGAAAGAAAACTAGCTACCTAGTGTGTTTTAGCAAGAATTTGAAAATGCATGTCTGTTTCTTAAAGGGCAGTTGGATAATTTATAGACAATTAATTAGAAAATAGACAGCAAGGAAAAGAGTATGAAATAGCACAAGAAAGAACTGATAAAATGTCTTTTAATGATAGGAAATTCTTAACATAACCAGTTTTCCTTATAAGGTTGAACAACTTTTCTTGGTACTTTCTCAACATATTCACTTTTAACATTTTTGATCTTTAATCTAAAGATTAGAGGACAGCCTAAATGTTTTTTCCTAACAGATAAATGAATACACATACTGTATTTCATAATGTGTGTTATTTTAAAGAACATTTACATGTTAAAGTACATTTAAAACAATACAAATCAGAGTTTCACATGTAGATTCAGCTGTTTAAGATATATTATTAATCAATGAGAAAAATAAACACATTGCAGTTTCATGGGGGTTTTTTTTAGGTACTTGGATGAAATTTTTCCTTGTTAGACACACAATACATTTGTAAGTAGTTGGTGTGTAACTACAACTATTTTTAGTGTCTCTCTCTCTCTCCACTCTCTCTCTATCTTCAGAACTAGATCTAAGAACACAGTCTTGATGCAGTGATGACATTTGACTCTGCATATTTTGAATACAAAGCAGACAAATCACCAAGTCCTTAAGTATGCAGTTAGGCACCTTCCCTCATCCCACTGCTTGCCAGTTAAGTGTGTGATTAAGTAGTTCCCTAACTATAGCCAAGAGTAACAGCTGGAAGGTTGCAAATAACTAACAGTTGCAAATGAAACCAAGTATTTTCCAGAGATAAAGCTAGTCCATTTCTGCTTCTGACTGCTTCATCAGTTATTATAAGTTCAGTTTCTTTACAATATATAGGACACATCAGTTTGGCTTTTATTCACTGAATGAAAACACTTTATATAGAGTATAGCAGGAAATGCCATGAAAATAAAGATGTCATTTTAAGTTAACAACCTTATCTTCAAAATCTTGTTCGGGTTCATTACAACTTTTACCAGTCTTCATCTGAAAGCTCAAATCTAATTCAAAAGGTATTTGCATCACTGAATTTTCTCTATGTTAGAATAAGTAAGTTTAAGATATCAGAAGAGTCATATTCAGTCATATCAGAAAAGGTATGACAGAAAAGACAACCAATTTTCATCCAAAACTTCAGTTCTATCAGTATTAAAATATATTGGTACATTTGTCTCGCTAACAGTTTTTTGGACACAAGGAAGATTCTGAAAACATGGAAACAAATCAGTGATGCTTTTGGAGCTAAAAAAGTTACTTTTTTATATTGCGTTTGCTTTAGATTCGTAGCAAACCATTTAAAAATAATAATAAAGATTAAGATAAGAAAAACAATACATTGTGAATGATCTAATATCCCTTTTGCACATGACAGGAAATACAGACACATTAAAGTTTTTGCTCTTACTTAAAACAAAGACAAGTTTTGAAATCTCAAAATCTCTGCCTTTTTAAAATGTTATTAAACTGCTTTTCACAGGTGCCAAATTAAGTTTTCCAGGATGCTTAATCGCTCTTTTTTTATGGGGGACTTTTTTGTAAATTTCTGCAAGTTGTGGAAATTTTTCATGTAGCATACTTTTAATTTCTTCTTTTTCAAGGCATCTCATTACCTGAAGATTTTCTGATATTACAAGAGATGGCTTGCCAGGCAACTTCTCTGTAAACATTTTTCAAGCTTCCTGGTCTAATTTTTTCACAGCTCCTAAAACATCTGTCATAGGTGATTAAAAAGTGTAAAAATTCATAATGCTCTATTTGAGAAAAAATAATTAAACCAGCTCCAATAAAATGAGAATTACCTGAACTTGATGAGAGTTTCTTTGATGCTTAAAAGTTAGGGTCATTTTTTGCTTCTTCCTTTTACATAAGATTTCATTTGTATTTTCCACTATAATTTCAGATCCAAGTGGAAGAGAAATATCAAATATAATGATAAAATGTTACTATGGTATCTCTGACCTCTGAGAAAGCAAGCCCCAGAAATTTCATTAACCTCCCTGTTCTTGTGAGATTTAAATTCCACATCAAGAGATGTAGATAGTTTGGATAATCATTATGTTCTCAAGGTGATATTTGAACTGAAATTCCAACCATTTTGAAGATTACTTTTCAGCAAAAATATTTTCCATGCTGCAAGGTAAATCCAAGTTAGAGATAATTTAAAATCTGAGTGGCTGAATATGCAAGCTCTTCGTTATTTACACATTATTCTACAGTACTTTATCCTTTGAGGAAGCAATATATATATATATATGGCACTGCAAAAACAGGTTCATGAACAAACCCATGTTCAAAAGTTAGAAGAAAAGGCTATGTGATATCTGACCAAAGCTGTTCTGGAGGTATGCACTGGCCCCATATCTTGTCACATCTCTACTTATCAATCACAGGGTTTCTCTGAAGTTTTTGTACGTGGGATCTTTGTTGTTGTTTCCCAGCAAGTCTGTTTTGGTCTTTTGGGAAAAAAAAAAAATAAAAAAAGCAAAAAAAAAGTCCCAGTTCTTCTCAAAAAGCTGGGGTTTTCAAAATCAATTTTACTTCTAAATTGACCCCTAGATTATATTTTAACATGCATAACCCTTTTATTTTACAAGTGAAACCAGCAGTCTGTCCTTCAGAGTATTTCCCATATTCAAATCCAATTCTTTCACTTATTTATATATTTACAGAGGAAACAATCTAAATTGTAAGGATAATGTTTTTATTACCTCTATGCATTATTTGATTCAGTATTCTTCAAGAAGTGCTATGTGGATATTGGAGCTTACTGGAATAGAGCTGTAAACTGGATCAGGCCCCTAACTTACAATATTCATCCAAATGTACTACTTTCAAGAACAGGAGGCAGCACAAGCTATATTCTCAAAAAAGCATACCATATAAAATATCACCTCACATTAATGTGGTAATATGCATGCTGCGAAGACAAGGGAGTTTCCTTGTTTTGTTCTATTTTCTAACACATGGAATACCAGCTTTGCAAGAGACACAGTAAATACAGTGTCTTTACCAAAAGCAAGGCATATCCAGTATTTGATTGTCAAGTTGGACATATTCTCTCTCAAGAAAACTGTCCTGTTTTTTATATCAGAAAAGTAGGGAATAAGGATGACAAAATTTTTTGTGGGTTCCTGTAATGCTTTATGTCCGATTCAGCTCACAGCTGCACAAGTTTGATTTGCATTAGATTACAATCATATGAATTTTTAAGTTGCTATGACATTTGTTTAAAACTCATGAAACCTGTATGAGATCCCTATTACCTTTCTCTATCTTCTTTAATTTCCCTTTTTTTTTATTTTTTTTTTTTATTTTTCTTTTCTATCCCTACCCACCCAAACTTCAGAAGGCTAGATTTTCACTTCCTAGCTTCAGTGCTCTGGAGACCAATAGACCTTTCCATCTTCAGTACAGACCAAACTGACTGAATTTCTAATTTATTTCCCAGGAAATTCAAAACCATCGTTTCACTTCTGATAAATCTTCATTACTGAATCCCAAGGAGTGTAAATTCCTAATGCTGTGCTAGTCTTGTACCAGCAAGGAGAATTTTAACTATCTGCTCCAGTGAAATCTCACACACTTTAGAGTTCACCTTAAGTAGAATAACCTTGCTCTTTCTTGGACTGGTGGGAACTGATCTGAAACTGTTTCCAGGATATGTCAAGGGCCTGAAGTTACACTTAATGATATTAGGATGTCTGATAGGAAACAAAGGGCTACTCATGTAGGAATTTATTTTCCAAATATCTGGGTATTGAAGGAAAAGACTCTACTTGGTAACCTACTGAAAGTACAGTTGATTACTTTTATACATATTTCTGCCCATTAATTTATTTTTTTAAGATGCAACAGATGTTTAAACTGAATGTTAAATCTTACAGTGGAAAAAGTGGAAAGCAAAGCAACTGGTACTCTAGAGACAGCTTCAGAGAAGAGCCAAGGTAGTAGTAGCCATCCAAGTAGAGACTGTCTACCTAGTAGAACACTGACTAGAGAGATGTTTTCCAGTCTAGGTCATCTTGCAGCAAGAAAATAGGATAGTTTATTCCCTTCTCTGTCCCTACACTGCATTCAGTAGTTTACAATTCTTCCTCATATCTAAAGGTACCTTCTCTTTGATACTGTGCAAAACCTGAGTTTAAAAGATACTTGCTGCATTTAAACTATTGATTCATGCTTCCTGGCTGCATGAATGCTACTGCCCTCATCACACTCCCCTATTCTATAAACTGCAGGTAAATATGCAATACCAAAGTCACTAGCAGCTAAGGTATGACAATGCCATGCTACTTTTAGCACATATATTAAGTCAGCTTAGACCTATAACTATGAAGTACACAGAACTGTTAAAGGAATACAAACAAATATGAGCCTAGTTCAGACTATTTTATGCACTACTTATGAATTTGGTCCAGCCTGCTCAGTCTCATTTACATTAACAAGATATATACTGAGGTTTTCTTATGTAGTGTGTAATATCTCTTTGTTTCGAGCATACAAAGAGCGGGAGGAAAATCTTGTAATTCCAGGGGTTTGCTCTGTATGAGTCTTGACTAGTCTATAATTAATCCTCTAGGTAGACATAAAATCAGAGAATAGCAGTTCTTCAGTATAGAACAAAAAAATAATCTATTGTATTTTATGAAAACTTGTCAAACAATATATCTGAGAGTTAATGGGGCTTCTATTTGCCCTTTAGGCAACTTTTTTAAGGCAATTATTAAGAGCCAGAGCCTGTTAGAGAAAGGTGATGGAACTTTTCAGAGGGATGAGAAAGGTAAACAAACAGTGGGGGATAACAGAAAAAGATGTTCATTTTTGAAAACTTGCAGATGAGACTTTTTGGATATCTGGAATGATGGACTTAAAAGATCAAAAATAATCGGTAAACCAAACCTCCAACACAGTTGAAAGACACTTGGGACAGAGCTGCTAGAAACAGCTATAACACTGCTATTTAGCAATAGAGCAGAACATCTGAATGAATGACACCCATGCTGTGTGATACAGAAGTCTCTCCTGGAGCTGAAATGAAAAATAAACCAAGACACACAGAAAGAAAAAAAAAAAAAAACAAAACCAAACAAAACAGAGAAGCAGATAGCAAGAATAAGCTGCTGTTCATTGACTTGAATTATTATTTTAATATTCTTGTGCACTGGGGAATTAAATTATTATCAAAATAAGTAAAAAGAAGCAATCTCAATCTACCCAAACTTGGAAATGGTCAGATTTACTACTGACATTTGCTAAATGATGGCTTTAAACCCTGTAATTCAGTGCTAGAAGTAACTACCTGTAATAATAATAATTTTACCTAAACACAATTGTACTTTAATGCTTGTTTAGTTGAGAATGAAATTAAAAACACTGCATCACCAAAATGAAAAGAAACTAGAAAAACCAGTCTAATTGTTATTTACTTAGAACCAACTGTTCAGAACAGATGGAAGTAAGCCTTGTAAAGGGGATGTTCTGAAATGGGGAATGAGGGAAAAAGCTTAAAAGTTTTTCTATAGCAAAATATTCTATCTAGAATTAACCAAGTATTTCATAGATAAAAAGTACACAACATTTTTATTAATGATGATTACATATCTGGCCAAACCAAAACAGCATTGTTAATTCCCATAAATGTGGCAATCGGAGTAAATGACTTGCAGGACTGTAACTGAAACAATTTCTTTAGGATCCCAAACAAGTCTTCAGGCTTCTATTTTTTCATGACTATCTTCCTGGAACATCATTGTTTTCCTGCATAACTCTTTCTCAGGCCATGTCGCTCATTCTTTATCCAAGGTGGGCAAGAAAGTCTCCAGTCACTCATATGACTTGGTGAAGAAGCACAGCCATTCTCATTGTGTTTATCTGATGCTATGGATGTCATCCTGGTTTTGCAACGTTTGAGTCCCTGTGAATAAAAATAATAACAACCCATTCCCCTTATCTTAAAACAAAATTGAATACATCTTGGAGAGATTCTTCTCTAGTGCAAGTCCTGTCCTCCTGCTGACCTCATCTACAACAGCCTAATTCCCTTCTTACGCTGACAGATAAAAACGAATGGAAAAAGATGATAGCTGATCTTTTTTTTTTCACCAGACTTTGCTTAGTACCTTCTCAGTGTTTAAGCCATATACTCTGACACATCTCTTTGCCGTAGAAATAATATGTAATACTGTTTGGAAGCAAAAAAAATTATTTCATAGGAAATTTTGTAAGTCTGATACTGGAAGTACGATGAAGATGGTTTTTCCCCTAGTTCAGACAAAACATAAAAAGTCAAAGCAATATTGTATACAAATTTATAATTCAGGGAAGAAAAATCCCACCAGTCAAAAATATCTTTGAAGTCCTTTCACACAGGTCCTGAACTTAATATATTAAATAATAAAGAATTTTCATTCAAAATTTTATTTTGATGAAAATATCAACAATTGAAAATGCTGTTTTAGGAAAGTATTGACTTTGACCAACCACCTTTTTTGTAACGCATCAAATGTTTCTGACTTTCATCTACCACCCACAGTAGTCAAAGAGCCAATTACAGCACAGTCATTTACTACTGCATTTTAATTGCCCTTTCCTTGTTGTTTTTTTTTTTCATTGTCACAAATCTCCTTTGTGTTTCACTGAGTTTCCAGCCATATCATCTGCACTGCAGCATCACTCTCCTTGGTCATTACAGGTTCCTAATAATAAAAAAGATTCAAGTGGAACCTTTCATATCATGGAGGGTTTAAAAGCTGAAAAGGATTATGGGCATGATCATTCCAAATTATTTGTAAACTGTCAAGAAGCATGTTTATGCAGTGTATTTTGATTTATTTATTGGTCAACTCATTTGAAAGCGAAGTCAGTCTTGGTTAGTTTGATAATTATTTAGCTTTAACATCAGTATGCCTTTTATAAATACTATATAATCTTATCAGTACATTACTTCTTTTTCTGCTGACACCATTACTTTAAACACAGCTTACAACATCCATAAGCTTCTATTTTGGTTCATCTGAAAAACATAAACTCTCAGTTGTTTTTATTTTCCACCTGCAGTGCTCTCAAAGCAATTTACTTGCAATTTAACAAGTTTTAAAAAGTAACTACTTACCTACTCAGGAATAGGCATCAATAGCCAAGCATTAAGTATGAGCTACCCTACTGTCTATAGCAACAAAAATCTACTAACACCTTAAAGTATAGGAAAGCTATGGCATGATAATAGTTTTGTGTTCTTTCTCTAAACTATTATTGATTTTTACTACTATATATTTATTTCTATTTTCAAAAAGGGACCGATACCAAACTATCTGTTTATCTCTGCCTGGTAATGTATCAATTAATAAAGTATTAAGATCTACACATGGATACACTCAAAGGCACAGTTCATGCGTGAAATCACTGGTGAAACTGTTGATTAAAAAAAAAAAAAAAAAAGTAACAGCCCAGAAAGTTTTCTAAAGTGATCAAGTAGTATCAGTTTTTCATTTATCACTACCAATAAAACTTACTGAAATTTAATATATTGTAGCCATTCAAGATTGCTTTCAATTGTTCTATAGTGGAGATAACAGTTTGCACAGTTAAAAATACAGAATTATATCATTAAATACTCCATCCCCCTTTTTGCTCTGCTGAATAAATTACATAACTATTAGAAAAGGTGCAAGTTTCACATGTAATAGTTTTGTCAAATTCATATAAATTGCCAATGTGCTTCCAATAACAACTAATTCACAACACATTTCATTCTTAATATATACCATTTTTTTTCACAAATATTAATATGCACATAGTAGCAATATAATCTACAAGCAATATAATCTACAAAGTGTATCAGTATGGGTAGTCATATACATTTGAAAATCTCTGGCCAATTTATGCTGTGCTACTTCTGAAATCTGGCCCTAAATTAGCCAGTTTAATAAGGGCAGCGATCCAACATCAAGACAATGATACCTTCTCTTGCCCGTCCCTGACTTCCACTACTAACTGGCTATAGACAGCAGACCTCTCTTCATAAAACTATTTTGGCGCATACATAAAATTTTCTTGATGGCTTATTACCTGTATCCCACTGGAATACACACACAAAGCTCTGGTACTACCCTTTCATACATAATGGACACAAAAAATAGAAACTATAGTTAAGACTAAATTTTAGATTTTATTTCTTTCCCGTTACTTTTAATCTTCAGAACAAATTGGGAAAACAAACTTGTTTAGAATTTACTGTTAGGCTTTAAATTTGGCTTTCAATTTTTTATGCAAATTGACTCATTTTTATGTATATGGACAAAATCATTATCAAAAAAAATATATATCTTTCTATCTGAAATCTCCTGCAGAAACACTTGGTGTGACTAAAATTACTCAGTTAGTGTCTAGTTCTTAAACAATTCTAAGGAATTCCACCATTTCTAAGAAAACTAAATCAGTATTTCTAAATTTAGAGGCATTTACAGAGGAAAAAAGTATTTTTTTATCCATTTCTCACTGTCAATTAATCCATTTCAGTCAGTGCTGGACTTTGTCAACTAAATTTATTATGTTAATTTGTCAATCTCAGAAAGATTTTTAAAAAAGCATGTATCAAAAAACACTGAGTAAATTGCATTCTGCCCCTTATAGTCACACTTATTTTTATCACATATGTTTGAGTTCACAAAGTATTACAGCAAATTTAGGGCTTAATAAGAGTATCACTCACGATATGTTTCAAACACTTAAAAAGTTATTGCTCTTACACTACTGGTTTCCAGTATTTACTGTGAGAGCACTTCCAATTTGCTTCAAAGCACGTGAAACAGGTAAGACTAAAACTATCCTAAATCATGTCTCCCAGACAGAAGACATTCACAATAAAAAACAAGACAATGGCGAAGATTGAATGTACAGAGGCTAAATTAGATTGATAAACAGACTGAATCTTTCTCTTAGCGCTATATAATCAACCTGCTGGTGATGGGAGACACACGGAAATATCTCAAATATTCGCCCAATGAAAAAGGGTGAAATACATTTATGTGATGCACGGAAACAGACTCTACAACTCGGCAAGAGTTATAAAGCAGGAATGTTTATTCCGGCGCCGGGGTGCAAGGGGATTTTTCCACAAAGCTTGCACACCACCAGCACATTTTACCAAAAACTTACAGAGTGTGGATATACATATTCATTGGATTACATAATACAAATATGCATAAGTAAGGCTGGGTTAGTTCAAAATGCTGGTGTCAGCAGTTTATGTTATCTTTGCACCTGTGCATTGCCTCCTGGTGGTCGTCTTCGGGGGTCTTTTGGAGGAAGGCTCACAGTCGTCTTCATCTTGTACTTTTTCTTGGAGCATGCGCAGATTCTTTTAGCCAATTTCTTGAACAACAAGAGTGGTTCCAGCCGCTTTACCCTTCTGTTTTATCTAAAAGCACTAGCATACTAATTTCTACTGCCCATATATGGCTATCTATGCTCTACAAAGACTCAACTTGTTAGAACACATCTGCTTTCCAAAGACATGTCTCTTATTTTTGCCAAACATAGTAGTTCTTGGTAAGTTTCCACAGAAAACTGCTTTGTTTTGATGAACACAGTAGTCCTTGGTAAATTTTCCCAGAACAGTCAGGGCAAGCAGGATTCTTAAGCAATGTTCAGAAATCATTTTAAGTTGCTCTAAATTGCTATAATAAGTTGCAAAGCAGGTGATCATTTCTCTGTATCATATGAAAAGAGAATGTAAATTTATATACTACTTTTTTTGTCATCAGGACTGCATAGGAAAGCTAGACAAAGTCAAAAGAATGTATTCTCTCTTATGGATGCCCAACTCAAAAGGAGAAGCTCAAGTGGAGCCAAAGGCAATATCTTTAAATAAATAGATTAAAAAACCCTAAGTGACTTACTGTAGCCCACACTAACCCAGGAGAATTTCTAAAATGTGATGATTGTACAGAGATCATTAACTTCTCTAGCAACTGTCAGACATCTACTGGATAAAACTAACCATAAATTTGAGTTACATTTTTGTCAAACATTCGTATTCTCAAATCATAGCCAGAAATTGCCCAGAAACTTATCTTTCTCTTTCTTTTATTCCCCATTTCTACAAAACCAGAATATTAATTAATAGTAAGCTATTTTCTGCCAACACCTGCATACATAATATGTACAAATTATGGATTCATGTATACCTTTTATGAATTAACACATGATCAAAAAGAAGGAAACAAAAATACATATATATAGTTTTCATAAATAAAACCAGAGAGTAGTGGGATGCCAGTTGTTTAATGATTTCATAAAAGATACAGAAACAAGGATAAAAATAAAATGGTGAAGTCTCCTTTGCACAATTCTACGTCATCAGTAATCAAAGCTGACTATCAAGAACTGTGAAGGTTCTCTATCCTGAATGACTGAGAAATAAACCAGCATATAAAATTCAGGGATGATAGGTTTTAATACATAAGAAAAAATCTCGGTTATTGTGTGACTAGTTAGTATGCCCTGACAAAAGGTCATAGATAGATCTCTGGAAACATGTTCAAAAAGTTAAGTAAGGTGTAAGGACTTAACAGGAAAGATCAGGAAAATATTGGATACCATTACATAGAGCACTAATATGCCCTTGTCTTGCATACTACATGTAGTTATGATCTCTACACGAAAATGAAACAAACAGAAATAGAGAGAGGCAAAAAAGACTGTCAGAAATGTGGAACAATTCCATAGAAGGAAAGAGTAAATAAACAGATATTTTGGAAAAGAGATGGGAAAGGGAATGACATCGGTCTCCCAAATGATTCCTGAGAATGTACATAGGAGATGATGTTTCCTTTGATCTTCCACTGATCACCTGATGTCACCTAAGTCACTGTATTAGAAGAGATAGTAATACAAACACAATCCCTGCTTACCACCACATTAACACTTATTTTCACAGTTATCTACCATATGGCTTCTCTTCAAGAAAACCAGACTGGAATGTCTTCTATCTACTTTGTCATGAGTCATTTGGAAGATAATCCTTATGTTCAAGTATCTCCTTATCAGAGCTCTGAATCTTCCAGTTTTAAAATGTTTTGTTGTTGTTGTTGTTGTTGTTGTTCTGTTCTTACAGTTTGTTTTATTTTTCTGAGGTTTGTTGGTTGTGTGCTTGTTTGGGACTTTTTTCCAGATAGGAAAGAAATCAGAATTACCAAAAATATTCAAAATATGAACAAATAGTGCTGTCTTCCATTTTGTTTTCTGTTCGTTCATTAATAATTCCTAAAATGCTCTCTGTTTTCACTTGCTTGTGTTCTTTTCTCCTGCATCTGCCAGTGAGCAGAGAAGCACTTCATCTTACTGATGGAGAGAGGGTACAGGGCTGGATAAGCCTTTCATCTGGCTCAGCATATTACGTACATTCAGACATTGAAAATGTAATTTATTATGACCTATTTAGAATAGCTGAGATCACTGAGAAAGAGTGGCACAAATAAATCCCATGAGATTTTAAGAAAACCTTCACTGATTACAGCATTGACAAAGGAGAGGTAAACACCTACATGGAGTAATTTTCCTCCAGAAAAACTGTTTATCATGCTGAATATTTAAAAATTTGTGCAGTAAATTTCTAAGTAGGGAAAATTTTCATACTGTTTTATAGTTTTATCCATGAAAACATGGGTCAACAGTAGAATGGCTGAAACAAGACAAGGCTTCTCTGCTGTATTTATTAAGTCTGTCATTCCCCAAGATAGGACCTTATAAATTGATGCAAGAAGTAAACAGCAAAAATTCGGGGAGTTAAAGGAATCAACTATCTTTTGTGCATCTTATTTCTGCTATGCAAATAACAGTGTTACCTCTATTCCTTCTTACAGTTACAGGAAGGAGTTTGAAGCAGAAGGTAGGTGAAGAATAATAAGTGAAACCTTAAATATGTGAAATAGATTTTCTTTTTAAATTGCCACTAAGAGATAGAGTGAAGAAGTTGTTTAGTCTTTTTTGAGATGATCAGAAAGTCAGGATACACAGAATTCATACGTTCATAGCAATAATGGACAAATATCCATTTGGCATAGGATGTGTAGATGTGAGAATCATATTTTATAACAGAAAGCAACATTTTCATATCAATAGCTGAGTTACCGTGAGGTGGAACACCACTGCACTATATCGGAATTACATTGTCCAGATTTAGTATGTCAGTTATGTGTGAATTATCTTCTATTGTTATAACTTGCTTTTTCAAAATGTATAACTTCGGTTTTGGATAATACTTAATTCTGCACTGCCTCAAAGGAAATAATATTTTAGGCTCTACTACCAAGTTACCAAAAAAGAGGCAGTAATACTGGCCTGTTAAGATGCCACATCCAGGTTAAGAAAACTTTCCATGACCAGGCACCCTGAGACATAGCAATCCAGGTTGCATAAAAACATGCAAGCTTCATCTATGAAATGATTTTCAGATTTTTTCCCAGATCTTAACTACTGTGTATTTGGCTCATTGTCCATCTTGCAAACAGGCTTGTTGAGGTCATATACCCTAGAAAGCTAAGGTCCTCAATCCCCTTCTGTGCTATGAATTCAAACAAAGAAATTTTCAGGAAAAACTAATGTAAAATTAGGCTACTCTTAGAACTTGGTTTGCATGATAAAGTGGAGCTGATTTACAAAATCAATAAATACATATTAGTTCCTAACTTGGCTGTTGTATTTGTTTTTCTTAATTTTTACCTCTACCAAATATTTAGAGACCATTATTAGATGTTTGAAATGAGCTGCAAAAAACCCAACATATTTCAAGGCTTCTACTACTGTATAATCTTCATTTGTGATTCCAGAAGGTGCATAAGAAATCAGATTTTACAGACCAAAAAATATCATATTTATGTATTTATTAATGTTGCGAACAACTGTTATTTGTCAAGCATCTTCTTTAGAACATGGACAATAAAACTGAACTTCCTATTGTAAAAATTTTCATTGTAATCATAGAATCATAGAAGTATTTAGGTTGTCAAAGATCCTTAAGATCATTGAGTCCAACCATTAAATCAGCACTGCCAAGTCTACCACTAAACCATGTCCCTAAGCACCCCATCTACACCTCTTTTAAATACCTCCAGGGATGGTGACTGAACCACTTCCCTGGGCAGCCTGTTCCAATGTTTCAGAACCCTTTCAGTGAAGAAATTTATCCAATCTAAACCTTCCCTAGCACAACTTGAGGATGTTTCCTCTTGTCCTGTCACTTGTTACTTGGGAGAAGAGATTGACACCCACCTTGCTACCACCTCCTTTCAGGTAGTTGTAGAAAGCAGTAAGGTCTCCTCTGAGCCTCCTTTTCTCCAGGCTAAACAATCCCAGTTCCCTCAGCCAGTCCTCATAAGACTTGTTCTCTAGACCCTTTCACCAACTTCATTGCCCTTCTTTGGACACGCTCCAGCACCTCAATGTCTTTCTTGTAGTGAGGGGCCCAAAAGTGAACACAGTATTCAAGTTGTGGCCTCACCAGTGCTGAGTACAGGGGGACGATCACTTCCCTAGTCCGGCTGGCCAACCTATTTCTGACACAAGCCAGGATACCATTGGCCTTCTTGGCCACCTGGGCACACAGCTGGCTCCTATTCAGCCGGCACTGAAGTTGTAATACCCTTGTCACCTTCTATTTTGTGTTTACATCAAGGAGCACATTTATTCCTTTTCTAGCAAGTTATCTAGCATAATAGATTAAAGGACAGCACATCCCTTTTAAAGCTATAATTTTCCTCTCCTTCATCCTATAGCCCTTTTCCTATGCATGACACCTGCAACAGTATATGAATTTTCGCTGGTTTTCCATAAACTCTAAAAAATAATCTTCAATTTATGAAGATAAAATAGATTAGTTTTTTAAGCAAGATTTCTCTGAAGATTTAGAATCCTACCAATTTCTGTCATCTGTAATTTTTACTTCCAAACTTTTAACAAAAATAACAAGCTGAAAATGGATTTCTGATTAGCCTGCCAGGATGCTCTGGCTGAATGATGCTTCTATTTCCATATCTACATGCTTTTATTTTCATATCTATTTATTAGATTAAAAGATAACTATTAAACATATATATCATTTAATGGTGATTATAGTAATTGTTTTTAAACAGAATGCTGCATAATACTTAACTAAATATTTCATAAACCGAGAAAAGTACACATAAACAGAAACACTGCTGAAAAGAAATTGTAATTCAGTGAAGTAAAACACCATATTTGTTCATTATCCTTAAAAATGTGGTGATAACATTGTGGGATATTATTTTTTAGTTCCCTCTGAAAATCAATTTATATTTGTTTTTCATTGGCTCAATATCATGTATATAGACACCAGTTAAATTAAATTATACTGTTAATTGTTTCCGTAGCATTTTTCAGCTCATCAGATTCGTATCTCAATCCCTACATTTGTAAAAAAACTATCTTTACCTGATTTTCCTAACTGTGGATGAGGAGTAATTATTTTAATTATTATAATAAAAGTCCATTAAAAGGTAGATGAGCAATAGCTTTTGATGTCTAGAGGAAAGATTTAATATTTACTGCACTACACATTTATTATTACTGTGTACACATAATTATTTTTACAAGTCTTTTCTGGAGGTTGCTGAGTATGGAGTAAATTAATCTGATTTGCTGTTCACCAACATTCCTGTGGAAACACAGGTACTTATTGTTCAACATACATTCCAGCAGCTGGATGCAGGGCTCTGCTAAACCTCTAGAAATCAGCTGTCTACCCCCTTCTAAGAAAATCCCTATTCCAGCAGGCTGATCACCTGCTCCTTGACAGAAGCTGTGCGCTAATCAGCTTGTCATTACAAAGGCAGGCAGAGGTTACAGTGCAGTTCTCTGCCATTGTTAACATGAGGATTTGCTGCTGGGAAAGGCAGTTGTCCCAGGTAGCCACAGTGAAGTGCTGGTTAGGAAGAGGTCCAGAAGTTTAAGATACTGGCCAGAAGATTACCATGCTGATAAAGATGTTTAATATAGAAAGAGACCTGGGTGAAAAATGACTGACTGGATAAACTCCTTTTCAGATGAAAAACAGAGTATGTGTCATATGTCTCACCAACAACACTGAAAGTCATGTAAGGGTGCTTCTGGTAAGCTGCTGGCACAATGACTAAATTTGGAATGATCGCTACAAATTTTTATCAACGAGCAGTTAGAGATGTGTATGGATGCTACAAACTAGCTGAGCACACAGAATCATGTACAGTTCCTTTAATCCCTTTTCAGAAATTAGGCAAAACGTAGGAATGTATCAGAAAATATGTTAACTACTACCTCTGAACTGCATACATTTTTTTCTAATCCTTGGCCTTTAAATGCTAATAAATATTGTTATATATTGTTACTAAACCTTCATGTTGGTAACATTTTGGGATTGGCTGAAGGGTTAAGACCATAATGTTTTACTTTGTGTTACTTCATCAGTCACCAGGAGTCAAGGCCAAGAAGACAGTGTCCTAACACAGGAACTGAACTCCGATGATACATGGCTACTGCTCCTTATGCGCTGGGTCCTTGCAGGCTTTTCACATGAAGCGCACACTGTATAAAATGCTAGACAGGCTGGCTGTATGCATCAGAATATAGAAGCCAACAGGTCAGGGCATCCCCTAGTTGGATCAACCACTTAAGCATCAATTCAGCACTGTGACTCTCAAACCAGCTCTGTCTTGTGTTCTTCAGAATATTGCAAAATCTATGAAATTCAGAATATTGGAAAAATCTAACTTCTGGATGAAACCCACTGCAAAGCATGTGTGTGGGTAATGCTTACAGCTTCTGCTTATGGACTGCAAAAAATAAGTTTGGATGTGGAGCAATCTGGTTTTGCAAAGTTTATCTCCCTTCCTCCTCATGACTAGACTGATCCAGGTTGATGCAGGTGGGACTAGCCATACCACTGGACAAGGTTTCACTGTGAAAAAAGCAGAAGTCAGTATCACCTAAATTCACGTGTTACTGGGAACTGTTAGCAGAAAAATATAAAAATTGTTTTTCTGCTAGTGTGTGTTTGTATGTGCTTATGCAATATTTGGAGAAGTATACATTTACTTGTAGAATCTGTGTACATTGAAAATAAATTGGTGTGTACAGTAAGTGACAACAGAAAGGGGTGTAATTATTTATAATATGGATTATTCAAATGATTTAATTAGTTAACTAAGTATTATGATGCTTTCCTTTAGTGAAGAGGAAGACATATTTTCAGTTTCCTTCTATTGCATTACTACTTAAGTAATGCTGGGAATTAAGTGTGCAGAGGGAGTGATCGGGATGGGGACAGGCTTTCCCTCCATTGCCTCTCTGAGAGAGAGAAGACAGAGACAACCACTCTTTTAATATTGTTTTTTGCTTTCTTTACGTATTGTAGAAGCAAAACCCATAACTCTTAGATGTTAAGCACCAAATTTGAAATCACAAAAAAATTTACTGTTTAGGACTCCACAAAACCGAGTGAATGTATTGCTGCAAGCATAACTATGAATGAACAATTATATGTGTGTTACTATTCTTTCCATTTGGCATTTCGTGTGCCACTCTGAGAAATGATCAGCAACAAAGAGAAAAGCAGACACTACTTGGCATATAAACCATAAATGTATACTAAAATATACCACTTCATTTCCTGGGCCAAAGGAAAAATGAAAATTATTCTTGTTTTGTACATTACACACATTATTGATAGCAATAATGCTGATAAAATATTCCAGCTTTAGCAACAGCAGACAAACACAAACACTGTCATCCCAAGGCTGGAAGTGCTTTAGAAAGACAGGGAAACATTTATTTCCATTTTGAACATGAATGAGCAAAGACCAAATGTATTAAGCAGTCTGTGTAATGTCACATGAATCAGTCACAGAATTGGGGCTTGTGACTCCTAAACATACACTTACTCATTAGCTCATGGATTTCTTGTCAGTGTCCTGAGCTTCTAAAGTATTCATCCTTTCCCTACCACTCTACGCCTCCATCTTTTATGCTGTAAATCTATCAATTTTCATTATCTTACAGTGTGACCATGTCAACTTTCTAAATACAGGATTATTAAGTAGTTTTTGCTGATGTAGCTCTTTGTTTTCCTGGTCTTTTCAGACTAAACTTTTTTATAAATATATGTTTGCAATATATCTTTCTTCTCATAGATGTGGGTGTTCTTTACATTTGTCCTATTCTCTTCTAGTATGCCATTGAGGTACCTTCTTCCAGAGGTGGCTGTTTCTCAGACGATGACTCCACATTTAGAAAAAGTTTAGAAACCTTTCAGTATGGAACTTATACTAAGTTACATCTGAAAGGGGTATTATTTTTCACAGGTAGAGTAATTACAGTAAAGAATTTTAAAAACTCAAGTATAATTTGATATTAATTCTTTATTTTATACTTTATTCTTCTAAACAAGCCTATAACAAATTATACCCCTCTCACATGTGTCCAAAGACAAACAAATTATACCACTCTCACATCTGTCCAAAGACAACCAAAAACTTGGAAGACGACAAAGTTCAAAATTATCATTTTCTCAAATATTAGATGTGAAAGAGGGTGGCTATTAATAAATTGTCTATTTGTGATGCTGTACATGTTTTTAGAAGAGCAAAAAGAGGTAGCAGTTAGCAGGAAGTGTTTTTAAACAAAAAACAAATGTAGAACACAGAAAAGCAAAGAAAACAAAAATAAAATAAATACATTTTTAAATAGATAAAATAAATTTTAAATTAAAAAACAATTAATTGCATTAAATGTAACTAAATTTCTCTTTTTAAGTTAAATTTTTGATAATTATTTTCATCAAGAGAAAAACATTTGTATAATGAAATAGATTTTCCATTTCATTTTCAAAAAGAAATCTCAATATTATGAGTCAGTATATTAATTATAATTGGAACAGATAAAATTTTCAAAATACAGATCTCAGCACTCAGTATAAGAAGATTCACTACATTTAAAAAAAAAAAAATAGGAAATATATGACATTGCCTGCCCATTAGGCTTCTAATGAAATGCTTGGCTTACCCTTAGATGTTATGGACATGTATATCAGAAGCAACAATATTTGTAAGATGGTGGCAGTTGTATGACTTCTTATGCTGACAACTATTAATTATGATAACTTTTGCACATTCAGAACAATTTAGAAATAAATGGAAATGTAGTCAGTAAACTAGCACAGTACTGGAAAGACTGATGTTCTTTCAGAGAATTACTAAGTCATCGACAGCTTCTATAACAATTCTAATGTGAAGCAGCACCTGAACAGGAAACAAACTCTTTACAATTTCTATGGGATACATCCATTAAGAAGTGGTTTTCAATTCCATAGTAATTATCAATAAAGAGTACAAGTGTTCAGTAACTTACTCTGCTGTCTTTTTATATTAATATAGCCATCTCTACCGACCTCTTTGCTTTGCTGCATGGAAAATTTAAGATTTTTTATAAAAGCCTTTTATGTATTTACAATTAAACTCTGAAAAAAAAGAAAGAGTTATACACTGACAGGTACAAATCAATGTTGTAAACTAGGCTGTAGATATGGTTATTATTCTTACTAGTGGAAGAAGGATGCAGAAAAAAGACCATTTTCAATAAAATCATGACCTAATTGAGAGAAATGTTGAGCTTTTATGGTAACTTTACCAGGGACAGATTCACTTTAGTAATTTGCTTTTGTTAAGGTGTATTCCTTAATGCTTATCGCTTATATGCCATATTCCTTGTGGAAACAGTCTTAGCTATGAATCTTCAAAGCACTGAAATGCTTTCTATGATCAAATTTTCAAAGTGCCCTGTAGGTAGTGGAATTTAATATAAATGCACCCTAGAAGAGGACAATAATTGAAGTGAAATTTTCAGGAAGAGTCTGGATATACACCTGGATTGTTATGAAAAAGCAGATCTCAAAATCAAGGTTCATGACTAAAGCAAAATGTTGAAGATAAAAGCAAGCCAATCCTGGTTACTACATTTCTTTGCATAATACAAAATCATTAATTAGTATAAACTCAAGGAATTATTAGCTGTTGATATTACTGACCAATGCATCTTGCCATAATGTATAATGAAGATCCGTTAGGGGTTAATGATCTCTACAGAGCTCACATATTGGAGTTTATAGAAATTTTTCTTAGAAATCATTACCTATTGACAATCATAGAGTCACACTGGAATACTGAAAAACAAAGACAAGGAGATACCCATCTTATGTGCCTCCATTGGTCTTTCCTGTTTGACATCTCCCCCAAGGAGGTTTCATTATCTGTTGTCTTCTCCTGAATGGGTTCTAACTAGCCTATGATTTCTGCAAGAATGAGAGGTAGGGTCACTGAGCAGAGAGTGAGCCTAGGGAATACCATGTGAGAAAGCAGGAACAGAAAATAGAAACCGGTATAGTATGCAGTAAAGAAAATGGTGCCACATGCCTTAACATATTGAAGGAAAATGCTCAGTTTTGTTTTCAACCTTTTATAGAGAACATTTTTCTTTTGTCACCAAGTATTCAATTAAGTACTAGGTAATAGTTCACAGTGTCAAATATACCTACAAGCATCTACAATGAATTTTAACAGAAATCTATTACCATTTGGCTTGGTTTCAGATTTCTTTACACTATGGATTGATATAAAACATTCAAACACATTTCTTGAACTATCTGCAAGCTCCCAATTTCACTGTTGAGAATGCCACCTTGCTTTTACCACGCACCTTCAGAAAATTACACCTTTGGATATAAACTGCACCCTTAAAGAAATGCACCAAATAGTGAATTTCTATTCCAAATGCACTGCTAAGGTGTATAGATTTATCTTATTAAGCAACATAAATTATTTAAATTAATTGATTATAAAGCTGTTGCCCATTCTCAGGTTTCAAATGCTTGTAATAAATAGGTTCAAGTTTTCTCTGACTTAAAAACTGCTGATGAAGAACACTCTTGACAACTTCACCCAGAAGATAACTCGGAACTTTAAACGTAAGAGAGTGGACTCAGGGGAAAAACAAAGTTTTGGTGGGGTGACTTATTTTCTACAGGGTCAATCACTCATATTTCAGCATTACTTATTATTTTATTATTACAATTATTATTTATTACTAAATCTTTGTCCCAAAATAACACGTTACTATAGACAGCACAGGACAATTTTAAAAATATGGCTTGATGAACGGGTACCAAGTCTGTCTGTGATGTGCACTTCAAGAAGTCCCTGTTTCCAAGAGCAGTGATAGAAAAGATCGTTTCTATAAGCTAAAGCAGTGATGTATATTCTTTTCTTTTACAAAAATGGGAAAACCTTCCTATTTAACTTTATGCTTTCCCCAAGAAATAAAACAACAGTCCCAACCTCCTTTGCAGTACATAAACTTCTATTCTCAAATATACTTAATGAATTTAGGGGAGCAAATCCTGAAGCACTTCAGCAGAACTTATACTGTTGAGTTAGATGTCACTGGAAATCCAATCTCAGCCCATTATTAGGAAAGAGAGTGCAAATTGACCTCTTGAAATTGCTATGAACTTCCAGGACCAAACATGAAGAGAACTGGTCTGATGACAGCAAAAAAATATACCTATGGGTGGTTTTAAAATAGTAAGAAACAGATGCCTAATTGTCTTGCACTGAAGACAAACAAAAGCATTCAAAGTTAATGACTTCCTAATTTCAAAGGATATGGAGAAACCTAAGGTCTAGAGCACCATCATGCATTTAACGGCCTTAAAGGAAATAGACTGAAAATGGCTCTGTCCAAAAAGAGAAATAATTACCTTAGTATAATAGTAGAGCCATTTATCTCCTTTGTCATTCTACCCAATTTTATGATCTCTAAAAAACCCAAAACACCCCCCTCCCCCAAAATCCTACCAACAACAACGGAAAAAATTAATTAAATGGGAACTGTGTCTGTTTTAGTGTTAAAGTCATACCTAGAAAATTAAGTATTTTTTCCAGTATTAAATACTAAGAACTCTCAGTCACTACATTAAATACAAATTTAGTGCTTTCCAATGGTGAATCCAGAGGAGGAAAAAGGAAGGCCACCAATGGCAAACTCCAACCACCCATCTCCTCCAGAAAATAAAACCATAACTTCCAAATAAAAAGCAAATACACATCAAACACTGACATTGTAATTCTATAGGGATTCAGGACTATATCCTTAACATCATTACGTTGAAGGCATATTCCTAAATTTTGCAATAATTGCAGGCTTGAAATGCATTTTACAATACAAAAGAAGAATGAGGATGAAGTAATGCTAGTGACAATGTCCCTGTCTTGATTACAATTTAGTTGAGAATACAGATTCTAGTATATTAAAAAAAAAATGTCAACACATCAATCAATGTGGGAGACAAAATAAGGAGATTGCTTTGTGCTACTACTGGGTAATATTCAGCTAGTCACTAAATGCAAAATCTAAAAGGTCTTACAGTAAATTTTTCTGTGGGGTACTCTCCCTCTTATTACACAACTCAGTGGGCAGTGGGTGCATGTCATGACAACAGGAAGTTAATATATCTTTTATTTCTGTTTGGTAAATTCATTCAGCCTGGAAAGACAATAAAATGTTCAATCCACTCCCCATGTGTCACTGCCAGTGTCATGTGCCATTGTCACTGCCATGTGTCACCAGTTTAACTTACACACTAGTAACTAGGACACTTTGTTATATAGGATGACGTATATATGCCACCTGACATAAAAAACATTTACATTAGGGTTGACTAAGGTTCCTTACCATGAATTTAAGGCCCTGCTCCATAGCAGTATCTGAATCCCTCACATTCTCCTTTAGGAACTATCTTATGTTGCTCAAACCAGAAAAATCAAGTAGCTACTGCTGATAGAAAATGTGGGTTCATATTTTACCTTAAAGAGGGATGCAATTACCTGGTGAGCTATAGATACCATTTCTGTTACTTTCTGACTGTGAGTCAGTAAATTATTCATACTCAGTCAAGCAGTTCCAACGAGAAAGCTTAGTCCTGTACATGTACCAGTTAAGAAATCAGGTCCTCACCTGGGGTAAGGATTCAACATTCTTTCAAAATTTGGCAGTTGTGTTCTATATCTCAGGCAAATAGTAACCACTTGGCAACAAGCAATTTGCAGTTCTAGTCTACCATGCTTCCTCTTATCTAGATCACCTCAGCAGTTTCTCTCAGAGAAGGTTCAAAACTCAAAAAAAGAAAAAAAAAAAAAAAAAAGAGAAAAAAAGAGTTTGTCTTTAAGAAAAAAGATTTAAAAAAAAAAAAAAAATGTGCTGCCTGAATCACCTTTTGCTATTAAGGAGACTAAGCAAATAAGACAAGCTATAAAATGTCTTGAATAGCTGAATTTCTTATAGTGACCTCTTTCCCTTTCCTGAGAGAAATACCTGTCCTTGAAGTCAAAACTATCTTAGAAACTTTTATTAGAAACCTACCTGTCTTGTTTAAGTACATCTACATCGAAGAGGTCAGTCAACTAGGTCTAAATTATCACTTTTAAAAATTAAATACATCATTCATACATATAATATACACAGATGAATGGGTGAATGGAATAAATACGTTAGCTATCTAGAACTCTTTTTAAAGCCCTGATGCCCCATGGATTCGATCCCAGGACAGACCCTTTTTATCCTGTATAACACACAAAGTCCATCAGCACTCATAATTTTCATCAGAGACAATCAGCTTAATTTGATCTCTGCTACAATGTCATTTTTGAACAATGAGGGCCAGCAGCAGTTTTAAGCATTTAATATAAAGTTGAACTGAGCAGAACACAAATACCTAGTGGAAAAAAATATTTTAAACTCTTAAACAGATAAGCAGTTATTCTCACGAACCATAGATGACACACCTAGAACGCTTCAAACAGATTTCCTACTAAAATTTTGTGTGCCTTTCAATTGGCTTTCTCCTGTTTTCTATGTACAAGTTAGTGTAGCAAAAGAAAACAAATTACAGACTATTGATCAATTGACAAAATCTACTGGAGTAATTGCCTTCAAAATGTTCATCACTGCCCCCTTCATTTCCACAGTGATAATTTTATAATACAGTAATTACAAACAACATTGAGAGAAGCGGCCATTAATTTTGGAGTCAATATTTTATCCTAAAATTGTTATATATACATAGCACACACCTATAATATACACTCATGTATAAATAAACATACATAAAACATTTAAGAAAACCTCTCCTTTGCATTTGACAAAGTTCAGCCATTTCTATTTTGCTAGGTCTCTCTACCTCTCTCTAAAAAGTTACTTCTTCAACAAGCCATAACGCTGCTAAAAAGGTGGATGAGAGGAAAGGTTGTTTTGGAAAAATCATTAAAGCAGAGTCCCTTGAACAAGTACCAGACAGTAAAGAGATAATTCAAGACTTTGGAAACACATGGCAGTACCTAACATTTGAAAGAAAATAAAAATTGAATTTCACCATATTTGGTGGTACTGAGGTTTTGAAAATATTTCATTCCTCAATTGCTATAAAAGTTATTCAATCTCAGTGAAGTATCAAAGAAGAAATCAACATAACGATTTTGTGGCAAATTGCCATAATAATTTGATTTAACTTCTTTGCACCTGGTTATTTGTCCTTTTTTGGTTGATCATTTTTATAATGCTTAGCCAGCCAGCTCTGGAGCTACAGGTATTTCAGTAACAACATACTTTGATTAAAGTAATTTTCATGCTTTGCTGGTACAAAAACAAAAAGGAAAAAAAATTTAAAAATAAAACAAAAAAACCCTCCACTGGTGGAGAACTCAGTGAGAGTAATAAAACTTCCCAGACTGACTTTTCAGATGTGCCAAATTCACAACCCCATGTCAGATGATAGCCTCAGAAAAATTAATCCAGCTGTGATAGACAAGTTTGTTCCATAATGAAGTTTTCAAACTGAAAGATATATGCATTAGATTACTTATAAAACCTGACTAACTCTAGTACAACTGAGTTCGGTTGTTTTATTTCACAGACCCTTGAAGAGGTAAGAAATGCAAGAAAAGTTGCACTTTAGAAAGTCCAACTTTAATATATCTTAGATATAAGACCTAAAAAACAGACTTGGAGATTAAATTTAGCCTTGTAGGTCAGTGTGGGGAGAATATTACCTAAGCACATTAGTTGCGTACATTATAAACCCACTTCAATATGCCACACCAAAGGAACACTTTAGTTCATCTCATACTGGACGTATCAGTAGTATCAGAAGTATCCATGTTCTAAAATCATGTGAGCTCTCTCTTTTTTTTTTTTTTTTTTTATAATGCAGTAACTATATCTATCCTTATTTCCTTCTTTGCTGAGAAAAAATGGAAAAAGATCTATATAAAAGATATATTAATACAAGCTTAACATAATTAAGCACATAGTTTTTATAGAGGGTAATTTTTGAAAGACTGCCAGGAATAACATAATTTATGCTATCCTTGCACAATTAACATGCTTTGTGAGTTTATAGAACTTTCCACTTTTAAAAAGCAGATGATGTGCTAATTCTACTGATTTAAAGTCTAGCGGCTGCCCTGTTTAAACTATGTAAATTACCAACCTAAAGCAATTACTCCATCTTATTGTCATCACATCATTAATTCTCTACAGGTTAAACAAATTTGGATTCATATTTGCAACTTCCACATTGCATCAGCAGATCTTCCAGCATATTATTTTAAGATGAATTAATTAAGACTAACTGGTATTATAATTTGACCAAAATATGAACTTTTGAGAAGAAAAAGAGATTCTGATATTGCTACTAAGTTATAAGATACTGCCAAAGATACTAATGTACATCTCAAATATTTCATTTTTAAATCATTACATTCAAGCTGGTATCATCCTTATCAAAAATTCAGATTGCAAAACATCCAAAGCCATATGATTGCATCAACAATATCTCCTAGTCTTCATGCTCCTAGCCTTTACATACTTATTTAGGATTTTCTGTCCAAATATTACCTAATATTTAAATACATGGACATGCACCATGTTTGCTACAATCCAATTTGCTTGCTTGAAATGCTGACCGTTTGTATCACGAGAAAAAATTACACAGGTAGAAACGAGATCTAAAAGGTTGGAACAAGAGAATTGGCTATGGATTATAAGGCTGTGGTGAGAAGTAGATACTGAACTAAGACTTGTTCATGTATCTTCTTTTGGCTAAAGACCTGACAGAATATTTCTCCCCTCAGTCCACTCTTAGCAGCTACATGCCACTTGATTTATCCATATTATCTTCACCTCCTCGGATCTACCTTCCAAACTACTTGTCTGAACACTCTTTAGCTTGTTTTTAACAAAATAAAATAAGAAAAGATTACACCGTCTTTTCTAGTTCAGTTTATTTTGACTAAACAGGATTAGAGAGAGCTATAAATTTTGGCAGCAAAACAGTGACAAGCTGTGCCATGTGGGCTGAAGTCCATAATCTTTTCAGCTGATACAATGGCTGCCTGAGGAAGACATTGAACCAAAGTTTAAGAACAAATATACTTCAGAGCAGAAGGAAATATCTGCAGTAACTGCTGGAGAAGTGGAAAATGTCATAGCCTTGCCTTACTCTCTAGCACTGCAGTGCAGCCCAAGCATGAGCACCATTCAAGTAGAACACACTGAAGAGCAACATACTGAAGGATGCGAGCTTATCTCCTAACCTACTCATTCTCTTCATAAAATGTGAATAAAGTAACTGTACCATATGGCTACTTGGAAAACTTGTACCACACACAGTAATATCTATCTGTATTCTTTCTTTCTTGTTTTCTCTCTTGAAATATAGAGCATATATTTTAATTGTTAAACTGTAATTGAAAAAAAAAAAAAAAACACCCACAACCAAAAAACAACTTAAAAGACTGCTTTCGACCTTTGTGGCTTTTTATTTTTCTCAGGCACACCATCCTCACCCATTCTAGCTGCAACAGTACTTCTAAGATTTCATTTAAAATCTTATTTTATACTAACATTTTCACAGATAAAGACCTTTCCAAATTTCTAATAATAAGCAAAGTTTACTTTGCTAAACTGAGTTAATGAAAATATAATTTCTCAGTATAATGAGAAGACTCCTTTTGTTATTATTCAGCTTTAGAGCAAAGACATTACATTTCAAAAGACAGGTCTTCTACAGAATGTATTTGTACTAGAGACACCACTTTTGGGTACTGTAATCACAGCTGGTCTGTTTTAGGATCCTGTGTTTTCTCTAATAGAAGTTTTTGATCCTTGTGTCAAGCAAAACAGTAGTTCCAGAGACAGAAGACAGTTCATTTCCTATATCCTGTCTGCCTACATATGACATATTTTTCAGGTTACTAAATGGAAGTAGAAAATATATCTTTTATGAGAAAGTGTGATAATAAACTAAAATAGATGGTGGGAATTCTCAGAAGTCCACCTAATTCCTAGACGGATGAAAGAAAGTGCCATGTTGAGCTATATGCTGCTTCTGAGATGAGAAAATTAAGGAATCTTGTAGTTATCTGAGGGAATTACCAAACCAAAACATAATATTTATTCCTGGTGCTAGTCTGAAATGCCACTGAATGCTCACTTCATCTTGGTAACATGGCATTTTATATTCATTTTTTGTCCTCCTTCAAACACAGTTTATAACATTTCACATTGGGAATAAAATTAAAAGGTGCAGCAGCAATTTAACACAAAAAAAATCCACTTCCTTAACCTCTGGGTCACTTTGCATGGTTAAGCCTTTGGCCATCATAGATAATAAGGTTCATCTAGACACACTGATTCACTGAATAACTAATGCCAAAATAGAACAACCGAAAACCTTCATGGCTTTGTAGTCCCATAATATTAGATTGCCCCCACAAAAACAAAAAAAGGTTGAAATATTTAAACATAACTAAACCAGAAGATGACCTTGTTCCCTCACTCCCTTTCTTTTTTAATCCTATTTTTTTAATTTTATAGGCTGCAAGGCTGGAGACAGAAAGACAAGAAATTTGGCACGCATTCTTCTGATGAAAATGAGGAGCATTATAAAATTTTATTCAGCCATTCATTCAAGGTGACAAGGCAGTAGACACAGGACAATAAGAATGTCAATTTAAAATCTTCAGATGATATAAGGACAACTATTTGGTCACTCTGCCACATCAGCCCTTTTATAACTACTCACATCACATGTCCCAGTGTGATGCAAGTAAGAAATTGGGGTTTGTGAGACATATAGACCTTCAAATACCCATATATTTGAGCCAACAAAGATTCATTTCAGGAGGAGAACTTATTTGAGCCTCCTTTAAGGCTTTTTTTCATCACAGATTTTTGGAAAATCCTAGACTGAAGTCTGATCTTGGTTAGAGCAGTGCAAATTTAGTAGCTCAAATGACACTAACTAAAAAAATATGTGTAAGAAAGCTTTAAAACAACTGATTTCAATTGTTGTAACAAAGTTGAAACATTTTATTTAATTAACTTTTAAATCAGGTTTTGAGATTTAAGATGAATCCTTTGGAATTGAAATTTGGCCACTTATATCCCCATAAAAGGATATCAGTATTTGCAAGATCAACATTCCCTTCTAGTAACTCCCTGCATTTAATTTCAAAGTTCTCACAGGACTGTAAGATGGAAATATTTCTTATTTGTGTTTCCAGTTCAAAACCCAAAATTATCGCAGGGCAATAAGCAAATTTTGTATAAGTTCTTAAGATAAAGTTAACATTACATGGCACATAGAAGTAAATGTACATAATGACAAAGTTTCTGATCTTTTGAGATTTTTGGCAGACAGAATAGTATATGCTATGCCATGGGGTCTTAAACAGAACCCTTATTGGATGAGGTATGAATTTCAGGTAATAAATTAGCAACAAAATATGGTTCTAACAATCTCTTTAGAAATATTTTCATAGTTTCTTGGCATAACAAGCTAATAACACTATAAATACATTGTTGTTCACCACATAGCTGTAGATTTTTCTCAAAATTTTACCCTAACAATGAAGCAAACAAACCTACCTATTTCTCCTTCTACCTTCAGTTAATATAATTCCACAATTAGCAAAAAGAGAAATATTTATTTTATTTGGGAAGCTAATGTCAAAGTTGCAATCAAATTAAAAAGTAGAATGCAGGTGAAAGATAAAAACTCTCTTCAACCACCCACTGATCAAATAATTATTACGCAAGTGATGTTATTATTGTTGTTGGGTGGGTGGGGTTTAATAAAATAGAAAGCCTTAAACTTCAGGTGATTATTAAAATCTTACCTCTACAAGCCCTGTAACAGAGAAAAGACAGATGTTGTATTTCAGATCATCCTTTTGTTACTCTTTAAATTACAAATTTCTCTCAGTCTATACAACTTTATAAATTGCAGAGGAGGTGGGGGTCTAAGATATTTAATACTTCCTCGGGAAGGGAAATTATTTCAAAGAAAAGAATCTATTGTATTTCAATAGAAGTATATGTTTCAAAATGTTGGAATGAAAGAATTAATTAAGGAAACACAATAAATATCAAACCAGGTTCTTTTCCCATTCACATTATTTTCATAGCAGTATAATCCTATCATCTTTTATAGAATTTTTCCCAATTTACCACTGTCATAAGAAGTGTGGTGAATATCAGCAAGGTACCCCAGGAAGCATTATAATATCAAAAGAATGAGATACTGAATGAAACTGAAAGGATTCACAAAACTATCACCAGTGGAGGAAAACTCCTCTTACTATGTTCTCTGGAAACTCCCACTATCAAATAACATTGCAGTTAAGAGACAGATACATTTTAAAAAAATCACAGCATCACTAGCTAAAAATATTCAAAGATTTAATATCAACCCAAAACTAAAGGTCTGGGTTTTTTTATTTAGACATTGTTGATATCTATAAGCTGAAGAATTGTAATCATTCAAGATTTTAATTTCCATATTTCCACAGGCATGATACCGTCAATAATAACCATATTATATGGTGTAGTCTATTCTATATATAATAACAGTCCTTAATAACAACAGAACATGTTCTAATGCTGCTTTAGTTGACCAGAAAGGGATAAAGGAACTGAGTCTAAGCAGAAGTAGTCCACTGAAGTCATGACTGTGAGGAAGGAGAAGTAGATCCTACAGGCTATACCTGAGAAGCATTACTTCTGAAAAACAGATAGTTTTGGGTTAATCAAGTAAACTATGAACAGAGAAATTCCTAGTTGTTAGCTATTTAACAAAAGAGTTTCTGTTTTCTCAGAACTGAAAATGGTTTGGAGTAGATGGCAAAAAGCAATTCAAAGGCAGTTTATGTGTGCCTTTCTAACCTACGTAAGTTGTCAGGACTAAGTCATTAGCAAATTTTTCCACTCCAGTCCAGAGTCCTCTTGTCCAGCATATAAACAAAAACATTAAACTACAGCAGAACCTGACACTTGGGAGTGTAAGACCTCTACAGCAACTTCTTAGAACTAACCCTACAGAGACAAATCTCCATTTTCAATGCATACGGTTTCTATACGAGCAAAAGTGCAAATAAAAAAATAATATGAAGAGCTGTGAACAATACAGTGATTTTATGGCTTATTTATGTTTTGACTTTAAAGGCTACAGAGGACACAAAGCTCCATGGGCTTATTTGTAGGTACTTTAGAGCTGGTTATTGTAAAAATATAAGATGTACAACTCTTCCAAGTTATGGTGAGGGCTATCATGAAGGTCATTGCATACTTTCTTAAACAGTGTCCTGCAGATTACAAGATCCTTGCTCAGAACCTATTGCTAAAAAACTAGTTCAAAAATGGGAAGGAAAGCTTCCATAAATTAAAGGTAAAGAATTTCTACTCTCTTTTCATGCAAAATCCCACTGTGAGATGTCTCATTTATTCTGGCTTGTCTGTCTTCGTTTCCTTACATGCAAAACAGAGATAACACTAGCCTCCCCAGGTGCATGAGGGAAGAATATGGTGATAGATAGGCAGTTAGTTAACATTCCTGAAACACTATCTATGTGTTAAAATATTCTAAGATAAATGGAAATAAATGGAATAAACTGTCAATTGTCATCACAGAAAAATCTCATGGTTTTTAACCCACAGTTGAATGTATTTGTTTACACTCTGGACAGTAGGATATACAGCAATGTTGCAAAATTTTATGACAACAGTCTTTTAAATTAGTGAAGTCCAGAGGGACCAAACAATATTATGCAATTCGTCAGCACAATGGCAGATTAAAATTGTGAAAGTCAAGTCACGCTGTGAAAATTTACATGAGTCATATACATTGTTGAGTTTTAAATTAACTGTGTCTACTCAAGCAAAAAGTCTTGACATGTTACTGCAAGTGAGCACACTGAAAACATTAATAGTGCTGAAATAGCTATAATAAAATATCATCAAAATAGTAAGGTGGGTGAAGAGATGGACAGAAAATAATGGAAAATATTTTACTGGAGGAATATTAAGTATATTCTCCCAGATATTACTGTGTTCCATTCTATATACTCCACCTCAAAGTGAAATTCTGCAGAAGTTTGGAGGGCTGCAGATGGATTTGGAAATATCTCCAGAGGTAGGTAAAGAATAATTTAGAAACGAAACAAATTAGAAGGAGCATTATATCCTGACTCTGTGCAGAGCCATCTGAAAAGATTAAATGCATTTAATGAGTGTCAAAGAAGACAGAGCCAGGGCAACTCAACAATCTTTAGTAAAGACTCAGTAAAGACTGAGTAGAAAAAAATTTAAAATTTATTAATGTAAATAGTTTACAAAATGCCATTATTAAAGACAGAGGCCAGAGACTCAGCAGAATTCAGAAATGAATGAGCATGTAGATAAAGGGATCCATCATAGACACAGGTAATTGTGCATTACAGTAGGGGATACAGGTCCTTTCTTCCTTCAAGTTTAAATGTTTGCCAATTTCTAATTATTAGCAGTAAAAAAAAAAAAAAAAAAAAAAAAAAACAACCCACAACATAATTTAGTGTTTTTTATTGTGCAATTGTTCATTATGGGTTTTAAGAAGCTTTGAAAATACCTTCTCATCCTCACAACCACAGTGACTTTTCATAGTTCTTAATATTTTTAGTTATCCAATTAATTTCTGCAAAATGTAAAGCACTATGTCCTGTCTGAATCTAGATACTGATTCAAATAAAATTTAATCACTTCAGAGTCTCTCTTTTCAAAATAGGAAGAAAATCACTTGAGGTTTAAGAAAAAGGTGGGGGGAAAAAAAGAAGGTAACAAAGCAGTCCGTATTGTCAGGAAATCAAGTCTTCTCTCAGTGTTAAGATGACAGTGACTTTGTGTATGATTGCGTTGTAAGAGCCAGTCAAGACAATTACTTCATCATTTACCTCTACCAGCTATGCACAGGTGTAATAAACTCACCTCTTCAGTGCCTTAGACTAATTGATCTTGCCATCTCCTAAAACCAAGCAAAATAATGTTACCATGTGTTGCCACTCTTGCCTCTGAACACAGTATCAAGATTAGCTTCAGTCTTTCTAGCCACATGGCTCAGGGCAGGCAGCAGCCAGGACCACCTTTCCCTCCGCCTACAATTTATTCCTGGTCTTTAGAAGCCAATCCTTTCTTGTCTTTCACTGATGATATTGATTGCTTGACTTCACAAAAGCGATCCTGTTCTTTGGGAAAATGTGACGAGAGAAAGAAATTAAGTGCTGTCAGGTTTTGGAATTCAGAGTTGGCTGGAATATAACACACAAATGTAGT
The DNA here is from genome assembly GCF_031877795.1 of Strix aluco. NCBI lineage: Eukaryota > Metazoa > Chordata > Aves > Strigiformes > Strigidae > Strix > Strix aluco. The sequence continues at coordinate 89,681,466 of NC_133931.1, read as the reverse complement.
GGCAGAGGTTCTTACACAAAGGAAAGTTTAAGAAACCCATATTGTACTTTGGAAGTGGCAAGGACAGACTGTTATGTCTGTAAGGCTGGTACAAATGGACACTTTTCTCCTTTATTCTTTCCACATTCTGACACCTGCAACTTGTTTGATCATACCACTTAGTGTAAATGTCCCCAGAACTCCTGCTGTTTTATTTTGTTTTCCTGCATCCTGCTTATAAGTGGTTGTTTCCCAGAAGATATGCCATTTTTTGTGTTCCTCATAGCTGGGAAAATAAATAGCATCATGACTCTCTCAAAACAGGATTTCCCCTTCTTTCATTTTTCATGACATTTTTTGAACTTTCCTAGTTAATAAAACTATGCTCAGAATATTTGGCAAGAGCATATACCTCATCAAAATAGGCTCTCCCCTCTTTGCAGGGAGAAATCAATTGCTTGGGCAGCTTTGAAGTTGCTTGCTGTTTAGAGGAGAAACCAAAAATCCTTATAGCAGTTGATACTTTGAAAAAATAAAATTCTGTGTATAAAGCACTAGGCTCAGAGAACATTGTGCTTTCCTTGGTTTGAATCACAAAAGGCTTTTAGCCGTTCTGTTAAAAAGAATAAAATGTTAACCTTAAATAGCATATGCAAATCTCATACACATCTAGAGAAGAAAAAAGACCAGAAGCTGGAGGGAAAGGTTAAATCTAAATATCCTGCATCTCCTTCAAGTGAACTATGTCTCTGAGCGATATTTGTCCATCATCTTAAAATGCTTTGAGATTTTCCCCTAAGATGCTTTGTATAAAATGTGAAATTCTGTTAGCAGGCTGCCTCTCCAAAATGCAAGATGACTTCCTGGTCATAAAGAGAGACTATCCACTTCTGCAGTCATCAAGGTCGCTAATCCCTTAATGAGAGAGAAAGTTCACTACAAAGCAGAAATCCAAGAGAACCTTCTCTGACAGATACTGAATCCAAAGAAGAGTATTTATCCTGAATTCATGGTTTCAGCTCACAATGACTGAAAAATACACAGCTAACAGTGTTTATTAACAAACTGTTTAAGCACTTAACAATAGAAAAAATTGGCTTATGTTTTATGTTGGGATGCATGTTGAAATAAAATGGGAAGAGGTGTAGTACTGAGTGAAAGAGACAATTTCTGTAGTAACCACATAATAAAGCAACAGTTTTCATGGAAAAAAAGGAGATTAACAAGACTTGGAAAAAATAGGAATATCTAGAAAAAAAAACCCCTACTTTTAGCATTAGGATGAACGTATTTTAGTGTTTGTAAACAGTACAGAAACACATAGATATCTAATTTAGTTCATGATTTTTCCTAATGTAAACCTACCAACTACATTAAAGTAAACCAGATAAATCAGCCATTGCTTAAGGATCAAACTTAGAGCAGAAAGATATCAACAAATTATTTGGGAAAAGATTTACTGCTGTCAGCATTAGTGAACCCATGATGGTTTTACCACTAGCAGTATCAGAAATCTCATTTAATACAGAGATAATCTTTCCAAACTCTTGAATCCCAAGGCTTCAAAGCACAGTGGTAATAACCACATTCAAAACTTCCTTGCTATTTTAAAACAGTGAGTCCATCTTGAACTTGTGTGAGGAAAACGGTGAAAACAGCTTCAATCAGCAGCGATGGGTTCGGAGCAGATTTCACTCCATGTTTGTGCCAACTTCTCTTGGTCCTAATCTCCAAAACACTTGGCTGCCAAAAAGCGAAGGCTGGCAGCCACCTCTTTGGTGACATATGTTTGGTTTTCTGTGTGTTCAGGCAGGGAAGACGATGAGAATACTAAGCATATCATTTGAGCCATTTGGTGCAAAGTTTAATTGCCGAGTTAGGGACTGGAAGAGGGAAGGGAGTAAAAAACCAGTATTTCGCCATTTCATTGAAAGTATTTAGTGGCAGTGAAACCCACACTAGTACACATTTTCAAAGCGGAAGCAGTAATACATCTTTGTTTGAATTGTACATTTGTGAAAATGGCTACTGAGCGAAACAAAGACCATATAAAGACCAGGGAGAGCCTCCATCCCCTGCTAGATGCAGGAGGAAACATGGCAACAAGTGATGAGGAAAAGGCCGAGGTGCTTAATGACTTCTTTGCCTCAGTCTTTAATAAGAAGTCTAGTTGCACTGAAGGAATCCAGCCTCCTCAGCAAGAAGACAGAGACTGGGAGAACGACCCCCCTGCATTCCAGGACGAGATAGTCAGTGACCTACTGCATCCCACAGACACACACAAGTCTATGGAACTGGATGGGATACACCAGAGGATGCTGAAGGAGCTGGCTGGGGTTCTTGCCAAGCTGTTTTCCATCATTTACCAGAAGTCCTGGCTGACCGGGGAGGTCCCGACAGATTGGGAATTGGCCAATGTGACGCCCATATATAAGAAGGATCGGAAGGATGATCCGGGAAATTACAGGCCTGTCAGCTTGACATGGGTGCCTGGGAAGCTGATGGAGCAGCTCATCCTGAGTGCCATCACACAATATATGAGGGACAACCAGATGATCAGGCCCAGTCAGCATGGGTTTATGAAAGGCAGGTCCTGCTTGACAAACCTGATCTCCTCCTACGACAGGGCAACCTGCTTACTGGATGAGGGAAAGGCTGTGGATTTTCTTTACCTTGACTTTAGGAAGGCCTTTGACACCGTTTCCCACAGCATTCTCCTGGCAAAACTGGCTGCTCGCAGCTTGGATGGGCACAGGCTTTGCTGGGTAAAAAACAGGCTGGATGGCCGGGCCCAAAGAGTTGTGGTGAACGGAGTTAAATCCAGTTGGAGGCCGGTCACGAGTGGTGTCCCCCAGGGCTCGGTTTTGGGGCCTCTCCTGTTTAACATCTTTATCGATGATCTAGACGAGGGGATCGAGTGCACCCTCAGTAAGTTTGCAGATGACACCAAGTTGGGTGGGAGTGTTGATCTGCTCGAGGGTAGGGAGGCTCTGCAGAGAGACCTGGACAGGCTGGAGCGATGGGCTAAGGCCAACTGCATGAGTTTCAATAAGGCCAAATGCCGGGTGCTGCACTTGGGCCACAACAACCCCCAGCACGCTACAGGCTTGGGGAGGAGTGGCTGGAGAGCTGCCAGTCAGAGAGGGACCTGGGGGTGTTGATCGACAGCCAGCTGAACATGAGCCAGCAGTGTGCCCAGGTGGCCAAGAAGGCCAATGGCATCCTGGCCTGTATCAGAAATAGCGTGGCCAGCAGGGACAGGGAAGTGATCTTACCCCTGTACTCTGCACTGGTGAGGCTGCACCTCGATTACTGTGTTCAGTTTTGGGCCCGTCACTACAAAAAGGACATGAAATTACTCGAGCGTGTCCAAAGAAGGGCAACGAAGCTGGTGAAGGGTCTGGAGCACATGTCGTATGAGGAGCGGCTGAGGGAACTGGGGTTGTTTAGTCTGGAGAAGAGGAGGCTGAGGGGAGACCTCATCGCCCTCTACAACTACCTGAAAGGAGGTTGCAGAGAGCTGGGGATGAGTCTCTTTAACCAAGTAATAAGCGATAGGACAAGAGGTAATGACCTCATGTTGCGCCAGGGAAGGTTTAGACTAGATATCAGGAAGCATTTCTTTACAGAACGGGTTGTTAGCCATTGGAATGGGCTGCCCAGGGAGGTGGTGGAGTCCCCATCCCTGGAGGTGTCTAAGAGTAGAGCTGACATAGCGCTGAGGGATATGGTGTATTTGGGAACTGTCAGTGTTAGGTTAATGGTTGGACTAGATGCTCTTCAAGGTCTTTTCCAACCTAGATAATTCTGCAATTCTATAAAGGTCACATTTTTTTCATCTTTCCCTTTCCTTGTAGAGATTATAATTTAATCTATGGTTTTCACACATTTATATCATAAAAACTAAGCATGAATATTATGTCAGGTTTAGAATTAAATTTAGTTTTTCTGTATTCATTTGAACTTAGTGTCCACATATTGCCAAAGAAATCTCTTAAATTGCATTTATTCTCAGTAATTTTACCATGATTTTTTTTCCATGTTAGATATTAATCTATAGCCATTATAATTATTCTGCTTTTGATTCTGATTTTTTAATACCATTTACTGAAAAAGGAATCTGTCATCTCAACTTCATGAGAAAGGTCAAGACTTAAAAAAAAAAAACCAACAGAGGCTTGGAAAAAAAGATGTTTCTAACTTCTTGAGCAGTTTTCAACTTGCACATACTCCTCCTTCTTATAGATTTTTTCATTTTTCTACATACATGTGATAATTGCATACACTATGAAACCATCCAGAAGTTAATTGTGATGGGAAGAAACAGCCTGACAGGGAAAGCACAAAAACATCTTGTGCAGAGCAATGAGGTGTTTTGCTTGTTTTTAAACACAGAAGTTAGTGTTCAGATAGCATAAAGTTACCTGAACTCCCTCACAGGTAACAATACATACATGGGTGAAAAAAAATTGAAAATCCTTCTTCATCTGCTCTGACCACAAATGACAAGTTACTGTAAATATTTGCCTCGTGGTCCTATTACAACCTCCTTTTCTCTCTCACTCTTTCAGAAGAAGAAAGGAAAAAATGATTATAAATTATATTATCCACAGTTATATTTTTTTCCCCATCCTGTCTTCTGATGCTTTCTGAAGACCAAACCTGTAAGCACCATGCTCTGAGGTGCACTGCTTACATCTCCATCCTAGCCCCACCTGTAAGGGGGACTGGATTGGGAGGGAGAGCTGAGAGGGGCACAGAGGGGAAAGCCCCACATTCACCCCACATCTCTGGGGTGAACAGGCCCACTTCCCAGTGGTTTCCATATGCTCATTCCCACAGAGAGTGATTACAGGGAGTACCTGCCTGGTGATACCAAAAGAAGTCTGTGCAGAGCCACTATTTATGTACATGTGAGGCTTATGGCCAAACCCCACATGAGGCAGCAACTTGGCTCCCTTGTCCCCAGGAAGTTCTGTGGGGAAGTACTGTTGATATCTGGTAAATGGGAACAGCTATGACTTAACAGCACCATGGGGAAGATTGAAACCATGACAAATTATGTGTGGGGTTTTACCATGTTTGTAAACACGTCACAAAGTAACATAAAGTTTATGTGGAAAAGGCTGTGTTGCCACAAAAAGCAACAGGACTAAGTGAATCCAGGGTAAACAGTCACCTAAAGCAAAAGAAATAGATTGCAGTTCCATGGTTTGAGATTTACATACTTACATTTTTTTCTCCTCAAAGAAAGAAGACTGTGTAGCACATGAAAAATCTGTAATCAAAATCTATGCAAAGCCTGCATACTACACATAACATGGCTAGGAATGGAAAAAGCAAATGGAGCAAGGCTTTCACAAAGGCCCTATAGTCATCTACAGCACTGTCAAAGGACATATAGAGACAGAATAGGCAAGCAAAACCTCTAACAGACAGCACAGAGCAAGAGCAGCTCACATCACAAGATCAACAATCCAACAGAACACATGACAAAACTAGGGGAACTGGCAACCACAACCTATATTTGAGGTGCAAGAGATGTCTGACATCTTCCTTAGCAAAATACAGGAGAAGGAAACTAAAGGAACATATGCCATGCGGGAGTCACAGGATGTGTGTTGTGAGTGCCAAAAAGTTTAGTGTGCTTTTCCTTTCCTTTAATTGAGCAGAGGAGGTGAGGGTTATGAATACCAGTGCTGAAGAGGATGGTCTGGAGCAGGCCCAAAGAAACTTCTCCTGACTGGACTTGAAGGTCCCCAGCAGGTCTGCTCTTCCTCCAGATCAAGGGTTTCCATTCCCAGTCAAGCTGCAACCAGGGAGTTCTACTCTTCCCACACCGATCTATGAGCAAACACAGGAACTTGGCCAGTTTGGGGAGTGCGGCTGCCCGCTCATTTTGGCTCTGTGATAGAAAGCTATGGTAAAGGAATTTAGTGGGGATGCCATATCATTTCACAGTCAAAGAATGGGCTTTTTTTTTTTTTTGCCACCATAAGCAATGCCATTCTTGCAGAGTTGTGACTTTACTAACCAGGTTCAAGTTAAGCCATAGAACCACTTTGATGAGTTACTAATTTGTATTTTAAGGAGCTGTTTTAAAAACCTCACACTTCTGCATGAGGAACACAGAAACTTAAATTATAAGAAAAAGTCTGCAGTAAGATGGAAAGAAAAAAAAAATAGAGCAACTAACCTGAACATGAGGAAAGAATTTCACCTGAGGTGAACTTCTGGAAGAAACTGAGAAAGAAAAGTGCTTATTCTCTCCTCTATTTCTCTATATAAAGCCTTTAAGAGGGGAAAGCCTTTGTCTTTAAGGCAAATATTCTTATTCTCGACAATGCTGGCACAAAGGGATGTATAGCTAGCTACTCAAGAAAGAAACATGCTCTGGGGAAAAGAAGAAATGGTTTTTTGCTTATTGTGGGTTTTTTTCTCCCTCTCTAACTTTACTTCCAGACTGACAACCTCTCTGCAAAAGAGAAGCACATCGCTGAACTAAATAAATTATTTAAAATTCCTTTTGATAATACAGACTAAATTTTCAGCTGAGTTAAATAAACACAATAGATCTTCTTCAAATAACCTATTTCTCTTTAAGAAGATTTATATATGGAATAGCAACTATCATTTAAAAATTTATACTCTAACCTAAGAGAGTCCAGTTTCCCTAAAGAGCCAATATAGTTTCATAAAATCTGTGGTCAAATTATCTGCTCCTGTCAGTGAACTAAATTGTGATTATAATTATTATTACATTATATTTTTATTTAAATTATGCAGTTGCAAGTACTAAGTTGTAGAGTTTTGCTTCAGTCTTGCATCTGTCATGATTGCTCAAGTGAAACAAGAATGTTTGTTCCTTTGAAAGATAAACCTCAGTTTAGACCACAAAATAGAACAGTTTTGACTTAAATTAGACAATTTAAACAACACAGAATATAGGACATATCCTCCATGTTTGGGAAATAAAGCCAGAAAAAATCACCATTATGATCTGCTATTCATTCTTTTGTGCTTTTAGCATTACAACTCTTTTAGTGATAATTTCTGTACTCCCCTCTCTAAGGCTTTCATGTAAAAAATAAAAATAAGGAGCTTGTACTTTAATGTCTTGGCAATATGCTTGTCACACTGCTAAAGAAAGATCTAAGTGAATGGTTTCCTTTGATATCTGCCTCTCAGAGTATTGTGCCACATCTAGCAGTGTGAAAAGCAAAATAAATAAAAAGCTCTCTGTTAAGAAAAAAAAAAAAAAAAAAAGACTGACTGTGGCATAGAATAAAAGAAAAGGTGACATGCTTGCCCAATATTTTGAGATAACAAATTTTCAACATTAGATTCCAAATTGACTTCCATAAATGAATTAATCCTGTTAGGTGAGGAAACATTTTTTTTCCCCTAGGGAAACTAAAACAGTGATATGACAAATGAAACTGAAATCAGTAAGTCAACAATGAAAACAACACCATTAACAAAACCTACATCTGGACATAGTTACTTTGGCATGACTATGTCCAGAGTGCCTGATTTTAATCTCCTGACACAAGAAGTAAACTGACTGTTAAAAAATAATTTTCTTCTAAAGTTGCAGGCATCCTAAGATCATGCAGGAGAAGTTATCTTTCTTTCTCTTTTTTTTTTTTTTTTCTTTTTCAAACAGCTATACTCACATTATTATTAAAAAAAAGAAACCAAAACCCACAACTCTTCCATAAACATGCACCTGTTGTATTAAAGCACTGTTTTAATTGTATGTTATGAAAAAAAGACCTCCAAATTCTTGAAGAAGCAACATAAAATGGCATTTTCCCACTCAAGTAAAACTCTTATTAAGATTGATTTAATCTGAATAGAAACATTGCTCTAACGCTTATGCAACATTTTAATGCTGTTAGAATTTAGGATTAAACATCTTGAACTGAATCACTTTTTCCCTATGAGTAGAGCCCCTGTCATTAAAAAAAAAAAAAAAAAAAAAAAAAAAGAAAACAACCCAAAGAAACAATCAATCCCAACTTATTTAGAAGTACATAAAATTGTTCAGGTGTTAGGAATTACTCCAGGGTTAAGGTTGTATCCATGCTTCTATTATTAGCATACATTATTACCTACATCATTAATTTTTTTGTTAAAGAATTCATCTGAAGAGGAGTAAGATAATTTCTTTGCCTCATTCACTTCCATAATCACAATCTTGTCAAACAATTAACTTTCAAATTAGAACTTGATAATGCAACTTTTTTAGAATTGCCATACAGAGCAGCTGTGGTTCTGTCCAGCCTAGAACCTCTAATGGTAACCGTTACATTAAAGATAAAGATATTTGAGAAGAACACAGAAAAGATGCAGTTAGAGAATATTCCACAGTGGAACTACCTTCATAAAGTCTATAGAATTAGAAAAGAGAGCAAAATGAAACTATTAATTGGCAATTACCCTTCTTTCAGGAAAAGTTTTTGTAAAATTTAGTCCAATCCCATCAAAATATTTGAACTGTTGACACAAAAGTAAGAAGGATTTAAAAAAAATCAGAAAGTATTCTTTGACCTGAAAAATGACAGTCTGCTGCCAATGCCACTCATAATAACACAATGATAATGCTAAATTTATTGGGTTTTGATGCAGGTAACTAAAGCTTATTTAATTTCTGATTTAACAGTGATAAGAGCATGACAAGAAAAAAGAGAGGCTAAAAAAAATCACACCAAAAAAATTTGAATCTGTTTAAGAATCCAGTTAAGTACATTGATATTTTTAAAACTTTTTTTTCACAGCTCTAAACTATTAATCAGGAATAAAGCATAGTGGAGACAAATTCCACTATGATCAGGATAAACAGAATTTATTTTTTAAATGAAATATTAAATGGTCAAAGGCATTATCAGGATTTCTAATTCTAATTCAACACAGATCTGGCATATCAACATGACAAGTAGTCTGGTGGAGGAATAATATGAATAAAATATATTATTCTACTGTTGTGTGCCACTGGGACTTGTTCAAAGGAAAGGCAATTTCTTCATGGAAAACTTGTCTATTAGGGCAGAATCTAAAGACAACAGTGCATATTACACATACTTGTTAATACAAAGAATATATGCCCCAGATCGAATGCATCAGGCAAATTATGAATGCATATGAATCAAGAAAAACAGCAATGTAGGTAAGAGTGATTGTGAAATAGTTGTCTTCAGCCTGTCCTTGTTGTCTTCATCATACCAATAAGCATTTGAGCCACTTCTACTTAAAGACCTGAACAGATAAATTATAAGAAATATGACTTATTTCACTTTCTTTTGGTCATAATTATTTTTACCACAGAGTTCAGATCTAAAACTAATCAGGAAACTCCTTTTATACCATTCATTCCCACCACCCACTGAAATTTTTGAGATAATACTCTTCTTAGACTAGATCACGAAGATCTGAAAAACATTTGGAAATAACACACACACAATTTAAAACCATGTCAGCTTTTCAGAAACGCATGCTTTAATAATATAGAAACCTTTTATTTTGAAAGTTAAACCCTGTGCAAACTTGTTTAATAAAGACACATAACATTTTATTTAAAAGCCTTCTAAAATTTTGTTATGAAACCACTTCTGAACCAGTAAATGAACTGAGTACTGTGAAATATGTAATTTCGATTAGCTGAAAGATTTGGTCATTACTTTGGGTGGAAAAAATTGAATGGAAAAATCTGACAAAAATTACAAGTTCATTTCTGATTAATAAGTGTCCTGGAAAACAAAAAAACGACCACGTCCTTAGCAGGCCTTATTTGGAACACTGTTATGTTATTTGTGTAAACACAAGAAATGACTTCACTAAAGTGGTAGTGTCATCTCTGATAAAGAAAAAAATTAGAAATAGAAATGGAAGACGAAGGTAGGAATATTACTTTTACTAATCATAATGTAACAAACAGCAGTTTACCTTGTGAAGAGGGGGGGAGAGAGAGAGAGAGAGGAAATGAACAGTTAGTAACTCTTAACGACCCAACTTCAGCTATTATACTATTACAGCTAATTTGTTCCAAACTATTCTTCACACCAAGTAACATTCTCTGGAGCAGATATGACTTTTCCTATATCTGAAAGAGTTTATTTAATACAGGAGTTCAAAAAAGATGGGATTGCAGTGCAGCCTCCTAATTCTGTACAGTACAGCACTGTGTTGCAGTGTGATAGAAGTCAGCCTGGAAACCAGATTGAAGCATACGGAAAGAGCTCAGTGAAATAACTTGGACACAGTGACCAAACAAGATAGAAGGTGACCTGGCAAAGAGCCACAACTCAAAAGTGTGTGTAAGGAAGTTTTCTCCCATCTTCTTTTCCTTTCTCCAACAGTTTGTAAAGAAATTCTGGACCATCTAGTATAACAGATGCCAGGAAAGTATATAATTAATTCCAATTAATGAAATTAAGCATATTTAGGTTTAGATACAGGAACCTATTCACATCAAAATCCTGAATTTTTAGTGTTAAAATCTAAGATCATCTAATCTATTATTTTTTATGAAAATCAAATGAACAAAGGAATTTAAGAACAAACGGATTCAAGATAATAAGCATTTTTTGCTTGATATCTTGAATTCCAGACTATTAAGAGAACCTGAAATTCAAGCTAGGAACTTTAATTGACCAGTCACAGCAGGACAGAAACCAAACATCAGCCTCTTCAAATAACTTCCAGCATTGTATTTATCAGTTGTGTAATATCAGGCATCAACTGCTCCTTATGATGTAGAGGATACACAGGACAAACAGAAAACAAAATCACTCACTGCCTCCTCTTCCTCCTCCAACAAGAGCTTTCAAGCTTTCTGCATATTATTTGGTTCCTGAAATTCTCACAGCTTTCCTGAATAATGAGCTACAGAACAGGGGCAAAGCAATGCCAGTGATCTCATTAAATCCTCCTTTACCCAAGTCATGACAGATCAGCACAATATCTAAATCACTTTAATTCTCCCTACTGAGATTCTGATAATAGAAAACTATGCTCATCTTAAAATTTCCTATTCAGATGTAGATACACTGTAATTGACCAGGTGACCTCTGAAAAATTATGCTATTTCCACCTCTTTCTTGTGACCCTCCCAAGTATCTATAATTCTACAAAGATTGTGCTAGCTTTAAATGCAAACTATATTTTAAATCAGAGACAACTTTCAGCTTTTCTTATGTGATCTATAGCATATTTTTAAGACGAGAATGTACACATGTAAAGACCTACTTATACACACAAACATTTGCATATATGCATATATAAGTACATACACACACCCATACAACATACCAAATTACTTTCCTGGGAACAACGAATTTGGCCCTGTAAAAATGTTTCCACCTGAGAAGTTCCAATCACCTCAAAGTATTTGAAGGTATTTCAGGACTTGATCTGAAGGATCAAGTTCCTAGATAATGGCCAACAACTCAGATTCACTATCCATTTAATACTAGTACCCAAAGCAAGTTGTGCAACTGAGTTGGCCAGTGCTGCTCTGGAAAGCTGTTAGAAAGTGAAGAAGGAAGAATAAAAATAACTTTTACCTTGAAAATAAAAATGAAAAACCTTTAGAAAATGACAAATCTGTGTCTTATTCTATCCAAATAAAAAGCAGAATAAATTGTTTCAGTTAAGTCTATTTAGGTTTAGAAATCTACCTCTGCATTGCTGTGTCCCTGATGTACTCCTCATTCAAGGATTTTCCCTGATCACCTGCAACATCATAGGAGTTGAGGGGACAAAACATTTTTAACAGACAGCCTCACAACCTGTCCAGAAGATACTAGTGCCCATCAGCACAATTCTCAGATCAGAAACTGTTACTGCACAGTGCTGGACAATTATTTTTTGTTGCTGAGCTTGAAATTTTTTTGTGAGGCTACTTAGGCCTTTATGCTGAACAAGGCAAACTACTAATTTAGCAATTATTTATGTAATGAGATTGGAATGACTCACAAAAACCAGGCCTAGCTACCAATCTTGGGTGTTATCTTACATTTAACTTACCAAGCAGTAATGTCATCTATTAAGATTTTAATGAGAAATTGAAAAAAGGTTTTTAACCCTTTACTGGATGACAGGAAAAGAGTCCTGAGTGAGCCTATATATCATGTTATGTCTTTGATAAAAAAAAAAATAGCTATTTGCATCTTCTTATATTTGCTTCAACTTTGGGTCTGCATATTTTTTTAAACTGATCTATAAAATGGGTTGTACTGAAAAGGTAGAATTTAATTCAAAAGAAGCTGACATTCATGGAATTCATCACACTCACAAAAATACGATTTTGTACAAGCACTGTTCAGTTCAACCAGAACCAACCTACTCACTGGGATGTAAAGAACTAGGTTTGCCTACTTTAAATGTAGTACTAAGAGGAGCAGACAGTGCACAGAAGATGGAGAAAAAAAATAAAGGGAAAAAACTGTCCCACTAAACAGACAAAAGTAAAGAAGGAATTGAAAAGGGCTATAACCCATAATTCTTTGAGTTACCAGCATTTGGTGCAAACAAAAACAATTGTCTTTCCAGTTTAACAATAATTGTGTTCCCAATAATAGCTTAAACATAGCTATACAGCAGATACACCCTCAACAATTAAAGCCACAACTATTATAGTTATCTGCTACAAGAGTCTTAGAAGACAAATACTTTATAACTGGAAGCTATAAAAGTATTGAAAAAAAATTAGAACTGTCTTTCATCCCTAATTTTCCCTGAAGACTCTGACATCTACTCCGGTAATAGGAAATATCTAATAAAGATATATGACTCATGATTTCTTATACATTTGAATATTTTTTAAGTTTAAGAACTAAAATCCCCTATGTTCTTTAATAATACATTTCAAAATAACACAAAATTGAAGTACATTTTTATACATGTTTTCTTAGTAAGAAGTTCTTAGACTCTCTCCAAGGGCATACCTGGATGTGACTATAGGATGACTGAACACTGCATTTTCTGGACATGTTGTGTGTCAAACTGTTGAACATTTCCTTCTGAAGATCAGTCCAGCACAAACTTTGAACCTTAGGTAACCTGAAAACTTCTGAATCCAAGTCCTTGAATGACTTAAATTATATACCATTTTTCATGCCACGTGAAGGCCATTTATGTGCATCCCTTTAGACCAGAGCAGCACTTACCTTCCCATTATCACTTTAAGCTGTACTTTCCAAACTGGGATGATCACTTCCTTTCTAGAGCGTTCCCACTTTATTTGAGGAGGGGAGGGGGGGTGTTTCCCCTCAATTCCCTTATGTAAAGAAGGTTTAACCACAACCCAGAAAAGATCACAACCATTTACATTCTGAAATCATTAGGCTGTTTCATCACTGAATTTCAAGATCTATAACTAATAATTATTTATTATAGTGTGCAGAATGTTTGCCAGAATTTCGAATTGTGATAAATAAAGCTCTAAAGGTCAGAAGATTAATGATGCCTGCCTACGCAGCTCACTTTTTGTCATGAACTTGAAAGCCCCCAATAGTTTTCTGATGAATAGGAAGCTAGGCAAAACCAGCTGAGGGACAAAAAACCAAAAGGTGACAAACAAACTGCAAGCCTTAGATATGATCAGAGCTGACTCAGAATGAATTTCAAGAGCTACTGAAACACGAGTTAATAAAAGCAACAGGACTAATGCACTTCGTGATGTACACAGGCTGAAACTGAGACAGGAATGGAAGGAAGGGAATTGACTGAGCTGAAATGCAACACTCTTTCCCTTTGGGAAAAATATAATTTGAAAGATTAGAATAGGAAGAGAGATGAAGAAGGAGGAAAGCAGTAAAAAAAGATATTTTTGCCAAAAGAGTGACAAGTATGTTCCCCCTCAATAAGAATCAGGACTAACAACAAAAAAACCCTATTCTTTCTAGTTTAGTGCCAAAATGATGATAAAGACAGCAACGAATTATGAATAAAGGCCCTCAATAGCACGAAAGTGGATTTTCTTGCCAGCACAAAATCTTCTGTAATATTGCCCCAAATAGCAATGTAACTTGTGAACTCAGCAAATATGCACAGCTTGACCAGGCATGTGATACTTCTGGAAAAAGCAGTCAAAACAATGGAGAAAAAGAAAAGAGCTATAGGAATACATACAGACAGGCAACCTGTAAGGACATCAAGCAGCCTAAGAAAAGACTTGCAACACAGACAATGAAAAATTAAGAAACTTCAAGCTCAAAACATCTTCTGTAGTGAAGCACTACATTTTTTTTCTAATTTTCAGTTGAATTAAAAAAAAAAAAAAGAAAATCTATGTTGCCCTCTACTACCATGATTAAAATCGAGTCATATCAAATTAGCAATCAGTCATTACAAGTTCCTAAAGGCAGAATAATTTTCAGTATCTTTTTCTTTCAAGAAAAAATAAAGAGATTTGGATCACACTAATCAGGTAAAGTTGAGTGTTCTGAGATTATAACTACTTGGACCTCTGAACTGAAGTTTATTGCCAAAGTGAATCTTTAAGTAAAAACATGGAAGGAGAAAGAATGCAGGGGAGAAGAACTGTGAATATCTCAATAAAGCTGCTAGCATTGACTAATGACAGATCTGAGGCAGAGCTGCCCAAGCCATGTACAAGACCAGACACATAAGGAGCGTTCACACCACCTCTGGGGCTAGATACCTACTTCAGCTTGTGAATAGAGTTGGAGAAGTCCATTTGTAGCTGGTGAAGCACTGGGCTGGACCAGAACTGGAGATATTAGGCCCTCAAGGGCTCTCTTGATATGTTACGCAGTCTTGAGCAAAGGATTTAATTCCCTTATGAATTTCATTCCCTGTTTATGCTGCCTCAAATACACAGACTAAACGCTTCCAGGGCCACTGTTTTGTTCTATATTATGACACTACCACATGAGCACAATCTTGATTAAAAAGTTCCCATCTAGAGAACAATATGTGAAGGAGGTCGGAGTCCTGCTGAGTTTAGGCTCAGAGAGATGCAGGAGCAAAGAAGGAAAAGGATCCACAGAAGAAAAAAAAACCCTTATCAGGAACTTCTTGTCTTTTTTAGGGGTTACATTTCCACCTCCCAGAGAATTTCAAGTAGCATGCTAACCCCAACTTTGGGAAAGGAAAATACAAGCCAGCACACAACCCCTGAAAGATTTCCAGTGTCTGCTTGAAGTGGTTTTCATAATGCAAATCAATAATACTCTTTCCCTGTTTCTTTTGTTTCCAGGTTCTTTTTATTCCCCTTAAAACAGATCATGAATTTGATTATTTTAATAAATTACAACAGCAATTTTTATGCAGTTCCCTTCCATCTCCAGTGAAGCATACCATGTCCAAGATTAACACGGCCTGATGCACAATAGAACATTACAAAAATTATGTATCTTTTTTCCCTTAGTAAGACTGCTGCCACCAATAGCAGACTTGAAGTTGCCAATTGTAATTACAACTCTAGGATTTTATTGTCAAATACATTTCCCAGATAAATGGTTCTTGCCTTTTCAATGATTTTGACTGATGGGCTATGTGTGGAGTTATCTTTTTTTAAAAGCTGGAACGTATGGGGTAATGTAAATTCTCTCGCCTTTTTACAGGCTGTACAAATTCTTTTTACAAATGTATTTTTATTTTTAGTGTTTGTCTCTTATCAGTATGGTTTGTTTTACATGAATCTGCACTGCTTTGCAGCAAATCAGATTCAAGTGTATCATTTGTGAGCTACATACAAAGACAGCGGCAAGAGCATTAATCTGTTCTTTTCAGCACACTAGGTCTCAAGAAGCTCCCACAATCCAGCATTAACAAGCTACTTACTTCATTTACCATCTTAATGACTGAAGAAAAAAAAAAAATGAAAATGATGATTGCTTGTTTGTTAATGAAAGGGTGCTGTGGTTAACCACCGGAAAGACTATTAAGCATCATAAAATTGTCCTTGAAATTTGACACTATATTTCATCTGATGTGCCATACTAGCAATGCAAAAGAAATAAAAAGATCAATAAAAGTTTCACCTAACTCCCAATTAGATAATTTCATGGATTTGGGGAAGAAAATAAAAATAAACTAGAAAGGATAAAATAGAAATATTAAAGCAGATTAGATTACTGAACAGCGAAAGACAACTTGGATTGAGTTTTCACTCTTTTATGATGCTAAATTATCTGCCTTATAAAAATGTGGACCTATTATTTTTTGTATGTATTGCCTGTATTTTTGTCTACCTATCAGCAAATTTGCAGGTCCTTGATAGATTAACTTAATTATCTTAATGAAAATGGAAAGCAAAAGAAAAATAATATATGAGGTTAACTTGCCACTCTTGATATTTTCCTTGCTCTCTGTATTGGGAGCCTTACAGAAGACATTGTATTACAGAGCCTGTGACCTTGAACAGGCCGTGTCTGCTCTACTGGGCCTCGTACCATGGGCTTGAGCAGTCCATGTGGCAGCACAAGCAGCCACAATAGGGAACCTGCTGGTGTGCCCCGTGCCAGCTCGCGCTGCACAGGTGGGTGTTATGACAGAGATAACATCCCAGACTGTCAGCAAAGTTTCTGTTAGCTGAACATCTTACTCATATAATCTGTAACTTGAAATACATTTGGGAACAGTAAAGTCTACGTGGATCAAGGGGTACAACATGGTGATTCTGACCAGGAGGCAATTGTACCTCAAGGAGTCAGTGATCCACATCACAGTTAACCTGAGTACAGTAAGACCTGTGCTGTGCTGTGCTCCCTGTCCAGCGTGGCTTCAGACTGTGCTGCACAAATCCCTTGGCTGCAGGACAAACTCAGCCAGCTTGTCTTAACAGAGGGGCCTGCAGGTAGCTCCCACTTGGTACAGGCAATTACTACACCGCATGGCCTCACCTTTACCAAGTGCAGCAAGAAGTACTCATGAATAGAGTTGTTTTCATGTAAGAAAGTTATATATAACAGCTCAAAGGGTCAAAAAGGAGAAACCTCTCTCCTTGGACAGGATCTCTGCAGCCTGACATGGGAAATCTATCCATGGTCTGTGTGATGACACATGAACACAAGGTGCCCAGCATCTGAAGGAACATAAGATTTATTCCTTATATATAGTCTTCTTTTGTTTCTATCTTATTAAAAAGGCTATTTTATTAATTATATTTGGTGTTGGCCCATCTCTCTCACACCACACCTCATCCCCTGACACAGAATAGTCTGAGGTTAAAAACTTCCTTTGCCAGCAGATCACTAGTAGATTACATTTCTGACTGTAGATGTCGCTATATTCCCCACCGATTTCATCCTGTCCCAAAATCTTGGTTAACTTTTAACTACTCAACTCTCAACTGGTGAACTCTACAATTAGCATTAGAAACTTAGTCCTGCAAAGGAAGAGTGGTAAAGCTATAGTATAAACTTACTGTCACAGCAATCTGGAACAACTGACATTAAGGCATTGGGGACTAAAGTGGGACTCCCAGGTAAGGCTTGGGGTTATGAAATCAGAAGAGCACCAACTCCGGTAGCTGGCCGGGTGTAACCTAATCTATCTATAATGCTCAGAAAAGAGAGATCTTAAGTCACATCCCTTTCCCAGACTTGGTCCCCATGCTTTGTAGTACCTATAGACACTTCCAGTATCAGTGCTGAACTTGCTTTCTTGCAGGTATAAGACTACAGGCTGCCTTTCTGCACAGCAGAGAATTAGTTTCTTCCTTTGTAGATAAAGCCATAGGAGGCTGGAGAGCAAGTGGAAAAAATTATTTCCCCTCAATCTAGTGTTTGTGCATGAAACTGGAGATGAGCTGCTTGACAGCATCAAGGCTAAGATGATTCTAGAGCTACAGAGAAAGAAAACTTTAATTATAGAAATTACTACGGATGTAAGAATTCTCACAGGTTTTCAGTAGTTAGTAAAATTCTGAATATCCAAGTTCTGGACTTAAATAAAATGAGGGCACCTAAAACTCAGTTCAGACACCCAAGTCCTTTCACAGATTTAGACATATACATATAGAAAGGAAATACCAGATACGTTGAAGGCACTTTAGTAGTTTATCAGTAAATATCAATGTATCCCTATATGGATTACAGATCCTGAGAAGCTCCTCTTCACCCGTCTTTTATGTGTTGATCACACTAAAATTATAAATCCTACAAATTTTACATGCACAGCTTCCTCGTATTATAAGCTCTGTAAACAGTAAAATCTATGAATATGCTCACTGATTTCTCTAAGGAGGCTGAGACTTTAAGTACTGTGAAAGCCCATTTATGACAATAAATATTACAATTTACACATGAAACATCCATATAAATTAGAATATAGCCTGATTGGAGGAGTTTATGAAGTTTATAAACTCTACCAATTTATTGGAAGAGTTTATGTTCTCTGTAAGCACTTCATTTCATGGCTCACAGTTTCTAAAGGGTGATCTGAAAAAAAAATGTCAGTATTTATATCTCAGGAACATTATGAATGGTATATAACAGATTAAGATGTAACCATAACAATAGTTTTGGCATTATCCAGACTGTCACCCTGGCCTCCCTCTTTGGGTTTGTTTGGGGTTTTTTTTCCCACCTATGAGATATGAGCTTATTTATATAAGGCATACAAAAAGAAGCAGATGCCAAATCTTCACTTCTCTGCAAAACTCAGGTCTATGATTGAGTAACATTCAAGCCATTGAAAAAGAATTGATGTTTCTGCTATGGAAGATGCTACAGAAGTGAAAACCGCTTCTTAAAGGGATTTAAGAGTCATTTAGGAACCTTGTTACAATTTCAAATCCAGAAACCATTGTAAAACATCATCCATTCTTCTGATTTTCAACATATTTGCAGTACATACATCAACTTTATTCCACTGTAAGACTAGCTTTTACAAGAGAGAGGAAAACCCCACTCGTTGGAGAAAATTAAGATCATCTTTTATTTACTTAAAATATTTCAGATGAAAGTTGGTTTCTAGACAGTTGCCTGGTCCAGCAAACATATCAGCCTGTACACCTTTGCTCACATGTACAGTTCTAATACTGATTTTATTACCAGAAGCAAAAGACTGTGGAATACTTGGATGATTGTGGAAGGAGAGGGACTGAACAGAAGAAAGTTTAGATATTCCTCAAAGTCCTTCCTTAATACAGCAGCCAGACACAAAACCAGGTTAAGACTGAAAATTATAATGCAATATATAACCTTCCTGTCTCTGACTAGATCAGGATTTAAACCAATCTTTATTGATATAAAGAAAATAAATATGTACTATTAGCAAGACAAAATATAATGGTCAGGTTTCCATTCAGTTAAAGAAAAATAAGAAACCTGAATTAAAAAATGCACTGTGGATATACGCATACAATACATGATAATAATAGAATAACAATAGAAAGTAAATGAATACTCAAATAATTTGAGTTTAAAATTACTTTGATAAAATAAGCAAATAAACCAATGAGTACATTTCTAGCCTCCAGTAAAAACAAAGCAAAATATGTGACAATATTTTTATTCTTTGTCATTCTTGTGTATGACCTTCCTTTACAAAACGGGACTTAAGTCACAAAGCACAATGAGAAAAGTGAAACTCACTGGTAAAGTTAACTGGGGCAGAATGTGAAACAAGTGAAAAAACCCGATCATCACAAAATTCAAGATATTTTAATTTTATTATCTGATTATTTTATTTGAGGCCACTGACCCCATCAATGCATTTCTTAGAGGACAGGC
Source organism: Strix aluco (assembly GCF_031877795.1). Taxonomy (NCBI): domain Eukaryota; kingdom Metazoa; phylum Chordata; class Aves; order Strigiformes; family Strigidae; genus Strix; species Strix aluco. The sequence goes on along the minus strand of NC_133931.1, from coordinate 89,661,781 downwards.
AATGAACAGAAAACATGAAGGAATCTTTTTTTTTTTCTTCATTGTTCTTTACAACAATACAAACTAGAATATACAAAATGAGATTATAGGGTAATTAAAAATTTACACACACTCCAGAATTAAACCTAGATTTATTTATTTTTTTTTTTATTAACATGCTGGAATAACTGATCTATCATGGACTATACTGCAAAGGAATATACAACTTTGGATTTAGAAAATTCCCAAGGGCAGAGTGCTGAAAGTTGAACTATCAGTGTGTATACATCTCCTTTTTTTGTCTTTTATATTTTCTTGTAGTCCCTGGTGACAGCAATTTTCACACACAGAAGAGTGGGCTGGGTGACTCATTTAATACCAACTTGGCCATTTGTTTTTCTACAAATGTGAAAGTTCTAGCCACATTTTTCTTATTTATAAGATTTAAAAGCAAGTGTCTTCAATAATGATTGAAAGAAATATGTTATTTATAATTTCTACAGGAGTAATCATGCTGGTCTTAAAGAAGTTTATAGGGATAAACACCCACAAAGTGAATTAAACCAATTTTGATGAACAAGCATTCTCATTAGTTTTATTAACTAAATATATATTTACTTTTATGAATAGGTGGGATTTTTTTATTTCTTTGAATGAGCTTTGATATCATTCAGCAATTAATTCTTTCATGGAAGCCATGAGTGAAAGATTTAAAAAAAAAAAAAAAAAAAAATCAGTGGAATGAATATTTTCTTCCTGCTAGATAGCTCAATACAGAAACTTATTACTTTAGTATGGAAGGTTCTAGCAGTCATGGGAACATCTCTCCCATGCAAGCTTTTAAATTTAATCAGAGCATAACATGACCATTACTAATCTGGTGAAAACTTATGAAAAATATTGCACTTTGCTTCTTATAAAAAACCCCCCAATAGTAGAAGAATAGAGACAATATTTATATTTGCTGTCACTGCAAATGAGATATTTCCTTACAATATGATTTATGATCTCAGATTCACTGAGAGATGAATAAATAGTACTTCCATGTCCTAGGAAATTCCTTTAAGTGTAATGAGACATCATCATATCTGAAAAGTCCTTGCTCTACCTGTAGAGATGAGTGTCAGTACGGGGAAATGGATGACAGTAGATACGAAAGTTCCATCCTCACCACTGAAAGAGTGAGATACTGGAGAGCATGATCTCATAATTATCTCATCTTAGATTTTCCTCATTAGTACATTAATTAAACCATAGGCAAAATTTTTGGTTTTCTCTTCCCTTTACACATTGCCAGAGTGGATTAATATTAATCAGGTGACGATAGCATTCCTTATTTCAATTTTTTTTTTATTAATCACGTTAATACTCATACAAAGAAGATTGCAGGTTTGCTTAATCAGAAATCTGGAGATAGAGCTAACATTCATTTCTTGTCCAAATCAAAACAAGTGTAGAGTTGAATACCGCATGGCAGAAGGAGGGTTGTATGATATCCAGAAAGGTAACTAAGGAAAGTACCTTTTTAACAAGTCTTTATGACTTATTTTATCAATTGCACATATTGATTGTAAAGCATCACTTAACCATATTCATTACCATAGCTAGGTATGATTGCTATTGGTCTCAATTCACTTTGTTGGAATTGCATCAGAAAATTCCATTACTTGTTATAACATTTATTGTTACCAATCTGTCTTTAGCTTACTCTTCATTACTAACAAAAAGTACTTGTAGCTTACGACTCTATATTAACAGAAATGTCCCATCTGTAATTTAATTTCTACACAACAAGGTCAGTATAACCTTTCACATTTAGTTTCTGTGTTGTCAACAATGCAATATGCTTATGCCAAGCAAGCTGCTTAAGTTTTTCCTACTTACGTTTCTGCACAGTTAAAACACTTGAATAGCCCTCCCTTATTCTGAGCTTCAATGGATCCTAATGCTTTAAAGTAGCCTTCTAAAGAGTACAAATATTTCACCATTTATTTGTATCAGTGCCAAAGTTACAGGTTACAGTACATTTCAAACAAGTAAGAGGGTCCTTCATCCAAAGACCTCATGGTAGGAGATCAAATACTAAGATAAAAGAAAAACAACAACAGCAGTGGAGCTGATAAAGAGCGCAGCTCCATTCATTTCAGCTATCTTGGGGATTTAAAGTAAACCCACAATCTTCAGTTGAGTATTAATGAAAGACAAGATCAGGGAAACAAGACAGCTTTGCTAATGGGACTTTTATATTGTGACAGAATTTACAGTGATACAGGTAGGAAAGTCACAGGCAGAGTCCATGAGGCATTGAACAGAGAGGAGTCATCATCTGGAGGCACAATGATGAAGTCCAACTCAAAAGAACAAGAGGAATAAGATACTGTAACAGGAAGAACTGAAGTAGGAGGAAAAGTTGAACACCTTCAACAGTCTGTCAAAGACTCCATAGCCTATTTTCAATTAAAATTTATCTTCATGAGGTATAGAGACAAAGCTTGACAAAGTTTGTCAAAACATAATTTCTTAAAATTTATTTTTAATAATTCTATTAATTGCTCACCTTAAAAACTGAGAATTGTACCAATAGCACAATAATGAAACTAGGACATCACTAGAGTGAAAAAAAAAAAAAAAAGCGTGACATGGAAAAAGCCAATCCCATTTAACTACTGAAGTCTGAAAAAACACTTTTTTAAAGATTAAATACTTGGTCTCACTTCATGTCTCCAGCCCTTCATTTTGGAGACACTCTACTTTTACCCGAAAAGTTTTACAAAAGTCAGGGATCGGTATCAGGGTTTCTAAATGCACAAACAGCAAGTAAACTATGAAAACTGTTTTTGAAGGGAAGAAAGCCAACAGCAAGCACTGCAATAAGACACTGGTTCAGCTCTACACTTCAGAGACTTACATCATGCTAATAGTTCCTCAATCCCATTTGAATCCAGATACCTTTCTGAAATGCCTTAACATTAGTCATACAAAGCAACAAGGAATGGCTATTTCTACCCTTTTACAGATGCATGTAGGATTTCAACATTTCTGTGAAGAAAAAATTTCTTAGTAATGGCAATCATTGACTAAACTATTCTAAATAATTTTTTGACAACAGTTTACAGCATATATCAAATTAGATACATTTAACTAACTCTTCTGTGCTGCCTTTATTTCTCAAGTAATGCCATAATACAGCCTCCTGTCTAAAATCAGGAAAGCAGTAATTCCTTCTGCAGAACATTACAGAAAGCTGAATCTTCCTACACAGATCTCAGCAAGAATTTGAAATTGAAACTTTAGTGGAATAAGAATAGTATTCTGATGCTGAGCGAAATACTTGTTAACAAACAAAATTTGAGAGAACAAAAAGGGAAACAAATGCAAATAGTGCAGTATCATGATAAACAAAAATTATAAAATCCTATCAACAACTATAGCAAAGATAAAAATGTGAAAGTAACAGACTTTTTTTTTCTTTTCTATTAAGTACACAGTAGATATTAAACCAATACTTCACAATAAACCTAATAGCTAGTCTCAGGAAAGTGGGAAAATAAAACAGCAGGAAATCTGAAATTATGCATGAAATAATATTATATAAGCGTCCCAGTGCATCTGGATTTTATACTTAGATTGTATGGTATGCTGTAGTAGATATTGTGGGCCCTTGGGCAATTTGCACTGGACCTAACTATGCCTCATCAACTACCATAAGGATATAAACTTTACCCATATTTATTTTTTCCTACTACTTAGCAAGGAAATAGCATTAAAAATGAATGTGGTGTTGCAACAGTGTTGCAACACACCCCTGAAATATTTTTGTTTCTAAAACAACCAGGCTACCTTCCAGCTTCACTGTCACTGCTCCTGTTGTATATGTGAATCCAAGCACTATACCACACTATATCACAACGCGCCTCATTTGCAGAATGAGGGCTGCATGTAGAATGCAGGATTACCTCACTATTGTCTGGACTGAAGTGTGGTGTTGATGGATAAATAGATCAAGTACTTAGATGACCACAGATGTTAGGATATGAAGAAAATGAGGTCATATCTCAAACTATGATAGAAAGTGGCTTAATTTTTAAAGGGCAAAACCCAGCTTCTTCAGTTTCACGAACAGATACATGCAAATGAACAGCACTGAGCTACTTATTGTCAAAAATATTATGCAGCTGGTTTAAAGCCATTCCAACTTCAATGTGACAAAAGTGTGCCAGAGGAAGAAATAAGTCTTGCCACACAAACTGACAGAAAGTACCTTGACAATGTTGCTAGCAAACCATTATGATCTTTTCTTCTTTCACAAAAATGAGCCTTACTTTGAAGTATGATAAATTATCTTTCTTCGGGGGAGGGGAGGGCAGGAAGAGGGAAGTTTAACTACCATCTCCCCGACTACAATATGTAGAGCATACTCAGTCAAAATACAGAAAAAATTACATATATATATTTATGAATACTGCCTTTCATATTTCTCTGAGTAAGGACTGGTCAGATACATGAGACTAAACACAAACATTAGCAAAGAGATGTTTCCTCTACTTCATCAAAGATTCTTTGACAGCTTCCACAGGACAACTGCACAGAAAATGCTTTTGGTTCAAGGAATACTATGTGTTATTTTATTGTCTGTATCTTTGAAAGGGTAAGTAGTTGGAGCTAAATACATGGGGTAGGGTGGCGGGGGCTGTTGTGTTAAAAAAACCCCAGCATTATTCCTAGGTTTTGAAAAATCAAGAAAATTTTTCATGAAAAATCATGAAAATTTTTCCCTCTAGCACTTCTTAAAGCGTCGGCTACAGCATTTCTGACTGTTGGGTTTGTTCTGATCTATTCCCAGATTGAGCAAAGTTGTCATTTATCAGTTTTCAATTAATTCCCATTCTGATCACCAATATATGTGTTTAGCTTTAAATGTTATTTAGACTTCCAAAAGAAATAGCCACCTAGAGGGGAAAAAGCTGATTTGGACAGATGGAAAAGTGAACATTGTATTGTAGGCATATGCTGATGGATCAGAGGTCCATTGGCAAATAAGTTAAAGATGACAGACAGCCTTCTCCAGCAAGGATATGATACCATGACTGCCAGTGTATCAGAAACAAGTAGGAAGCTGAAGAGAGAACAAATTAAAAGAAAAGAGAAAAAAAGAAAATCAACCTGTGAAAATTGTTTCAGCAGAAATACCTCCAAATGAAAAATTCTGCAAAAACCTGAACTAATCCTATCTTCCTGTTACCTCTAATGTCAGCATTTGAATTAAATAAGATGAGCCAAAAAAAATTGTTTACAGAAACAGCATTATGGAAAGGATTTTAAAGAATCTTATTATTACTGCCCACATACAGACCTTCACTAGAGATATTACAGCACGAAGAATATGATGTTCAGATGCTGAACCCCACTGACTTTAAATCAGCCTAGTATATGGTCCAGTATCTTTAGCTAATGATTAAAAACATGACCCCTTCCTGTTTAACTGTAACTAAAAAAAAATTAAATCTCCTTTTAAAAAGTATATGTAAAATCTCTCTCAACCAGTCATTTTCTTTTTGAATATGTAAAAAGATTGGACAAAGAAATTTAGCATGTGGACTGTGCCAAGAAGAAAATCTATTTTTATATCTTCTCACATTGCAGTACTGCTGCAGCTGGGATCACAGCAAGACAGAGAAATTGTAGGGGACAAAAGAAATATATAAATAATGTAAATAGCATGCACAAGTTTTGCAAAGGTTAAACTAAGTTTCATCTATGGATAGAACTTAAAACTTCAACTTCAAACCTGTTCCAAAGCAGTTCCACTTGTGTATTTGTTGCATTCACTTAGGATCACCCGGGGACACCTTTTCTCTGAAATGATTTATATATATTGAGAGAGATATATAATTTATAGATACATCTATAGATAATAAAAAAAACCCAACACAACCACTGCATGAAATAAATGTAAACAACTGGCTTCTACAATTTTCTGTAGTCACAGATTCTCCCTTCAGGTACTAGTATCTTTGGTCCTCCTACACATACATATTTCCAAAATCTCCAGAACAAATTTTTAAGTGTCTGTTAATGAAAGAACAAGAATTTCAAAGAGATTCAATAGTTGGTCAGTTCAGTAGAGCAATAATAAAATTTTAAATACTCTATATGAACAACTTGTACTTTACTCTCTCCCTCCCCCATCTGATTTCTTAACCAAACATTTGTGAAAAATCAGTATATAAAAATGCTCTGATGTCTGCTAATTAGTCACAGCTAGTTTTTACATCCTGGTAGTACCGTTACCTTTGTTTAAGACTAAAGCATACGTTAACTTGTGTTATGCACTCACTGAATTTTGCCCTCTCTAGTTAACAAACGTAAGTCACGCAGGATGCAGTTTTAAGAGTAGTTCTGCTCAGGCCGTCTGTACAAATAGCAACTCCACATTTAGAGACACAGTTATTAGCAATTTTACCCAACTTCCTCCTAAGCTATAGTTAGGTAAAATGAATGAATTCTTCCTTGGACAAATTAGTTCTTTAAGACTTGGGGGAAAAGCTAAGGTTAAGGGCAACACACATTTCACTTTGTTATACATAGAACAAGCAGCTTTCCTACTGCTGTCTTTGATGCTTTGGGCAAGATTCACCACATTCCACATCAAACAAAACAATGGATTGCAGTTCATGTCCTTGTGATTTCCTGTTGCTAATTAGGGTTTTAAAAAACCTAAAAGCATAAATGGATCAAATTTATAACAAAGCATCCTGGAGGCACAAGTAGATTTCATTCCTTTCCTGCTGGTAATCTCTCTCGGTCCTACACATCCTGTAGAATAACTCACTTCATTCTGATGGCTGCTTCACCTCAAAGGTCTGACCCTCACGGAGATGCCACTGGGCTAGACATTTACTTACAGCACCACTAAGTTCCCTGCAGTTTTTGACTTATACATTTTTGTCTTCCAGCCATGAATTTCTTCCTCCTACTTCTGTATTGCAGGAAACAGTCATTTAGCAGTGTCCAAATACAAATAATATATATATCTATAAAATACAAGTGTCATACAAAACAACGCCATTGTATTTTCCCCTGGAAATATCACATTTTCTAGTAACTTTTTAATCTCTCCTCCACTCTTACACCAACATCTGAGTGTAATTGGGATGACATGACCTGGTTTATTGGCATTTTCCTTCAGCAATCAGTTGCAAAGTGAAACAGTATAATTTCACCAGATGCTAAAACAGGGGAATATAAGACCTCAGTATAATATTCCGTGTAAGGAAAGAATATATTAATTCAACACTTGGTAATTTATTGGAAAATTATTTTATGTGGGAGAGATACCCTTGCACATTACCAAACAACACTTACAGCCACTTATGTTTTCAAAAGAAGCTCAGAACGCTAAAATATATCATTACTCATTTAGTACACTCTGAGAGTACATCTAGTTTGCCACTAACCCAACTTACAAGAACAAAGAATCCCCCTATATCCCAATCACCCAATGACCTCCCTTTGTGTTTCTATATAAATGCAGGAATTTATTGACACAGATTTAAAACATTTGTCTGCATCACTGAGCTCTACTTTATGTTCCAAACAGAAGACTCTTGTGAAAGCCAAAACCGAGATACAGCTTCTGAGTATAACTACTTAAAGTTCAAAATCAGAAAGGAAATAAACACTGATAACCAGGTTGCTTAAAAGCAGATATTCACAAAAAAACCCATAGATTTGAAGATACTTATATAAATGTTCTCCTAAGACATTTCCAAATGTCTACCGCCCCCCTCCATTTTTTATTTTTTTTTTTCCAGAAAAGCGTGCAGGGGAAAGCCAACTACATGACTTATGCAACTTGGGCTGATCTCTTTCCCAGGAAGGCAGGCACCAAAACCTCACATTTATGGAGTACTGGACATCTACTACCTGAGAATTTGCTTTCCGCTATATATTCTAGGAAGGTTACACAGAAAGTGTTGTTAGATGCAGCACTCTCTCACCTCTTTAAGGAGTTGTGCTTCGTGCTGGTTTAAGAGAACAAGTATTGTGACTTCAGGTCTTTTGGGTGACACCAGACATGAGTTGTGGTCTCCTCAGGCAGATAATGACCCTCACTAGGTAACAGCCTTCACCCATTTGGCCAAAAGTACAATTCAAAAGTTACTTCACCTTTATTTAAAAAAAAAAAAAAAGGTACAGCTATTATGGATATACACACCAAAACAATTTTAAGACAAAAAAATCTCCTTATTCAGCTTAAAAGCATGTCTTTCAGTTAAAAAATAGACAATACAGCTTTAAATATCATAGAATCATAAAATGTTTTGGATTGGAAGGGACGTTAAAGATTCAACCCCCTTGCCATGGGCAGGGACACCTTCCACTAGATCAGCTTGCTCAAAGCCCCGTCCAACCTGGCCTTGAACATTTCCAGGGAGGGGGCAGCCACAATCTCTCCGGGCAACCTATTCCAGTGTCTCACCACCCTCACATTAAAGAATTTCTTCCTTACATCTAATTTAAATCCACCCTCTCTCAGTTTAACGCCATTATCCTTTTTCCTATCACTACATGCCCTTGTAAAAATTTTCGCATAACCAATCTTCCTTGCTTCCCACCAGGCCTCATTAAATATTAATTCCAGTGCAGTTTTACCTTCCTAAAAAAAATATTTCATAATCCTCCGCTTACATATTTTGCTTGATCTGTTCACTTTTGTCCTGTTTGAGATGAAATGGCAGTACTTTCTCTCTTGGTATTCATATTCTCCCACTAAGTGAGAGAATACATCTGGTTCATTGCCTGCAGCTGGGGGAGATTGGACTCCATAACCAACCAGATCCCTGTAGTCTAATGTTCTGTCTTCTTGCCACTGAGCATATCATCAACTCAATTGCAAGGAAAGTTTACAAACGAATGTTGGTAAATCTGTTGCTTGTTGGACAAAAAAAACCCTGAAGGCTACAATATATTCCACCAGGACAAGGATTTTTGCCTTGAAATCCAAGAGTAATAACATTATTTTACTTGATTCTTTTCAACTTGTATCTTAATAACATATATACATTTTGACAAAGTTCCTAAAGGATAGGGAGATGTGGGGTTGCTTACTTTCAGGTCTGCTTTACTATAAAATGGGTCTATCACTAATATAGTCTGAAAGGAAGATTACCACATCAAGCCATTATATTAAATAATGTTCAGAAAAGACTACCAAGCGACAAGAAATCCATGAAGCTCATTGTTACCATTCCCTTGCCCATTATAAACACTTAAGGCTTGGAAGTTAATATGGTAACAGATTTTCACTCATCATAAGCAGGTTTCCTTAAAAATTAGGATCACATAGTCTTGCTGCATGAGTATGGTAAACACACACAAGGTAAATGCATTGGTCATCTCAATTTTTTTTTTTTTTTTTTTTTTTTACCAATTTTATTTAAGATATACATGTTTTTAGATTTACGCCTTTATCTCCTGTTTCAGCTCTCCAAAATCTCATAACGTTAGTGTCTGGTAATATAAAATGTTTTGCACAGGCACCAGGGATACCTTGCATAATGAGGCAGTGATTTAAAATAAAGTCTGCCAAAATAGCTACAAAAATTGCAGAAAATCTCAAAATAAGCATTCTCAGGAGAGCAGGAGAGCAATGAGCTCTGTGAGTTGAAGTTTAAATCTGACAGAGGTCAGAAATAAAACAATTTAGTTATGCCTGATTATCATAGGCCCCTTATTACAGGCTACCATATAAAACATGTCTAATCTTGGCTGTGATCAGGCATGCTATTGAATCCAGAGAGACAGAGCTCTAGAATAATCTGGGGTTTTTTGCTGTTATGAGTCTCACATTTACAACTGTTCAAAATGCCCTAAATTCACCTTAGAAAAAGCACCATCTGGCTATTACTGGCTGCAAATTACCAGCTGTGAAATATTACTATATTAAGAATGTCAGCCAAAACAACAGCTGACCTTTTGTGCAATAAAAATGCAGTGTATAAACCTAGCAAGACTTTTATCCATATTTCCATTTACAGACAAACTTACAATAATTTTTTTTTTTTCTCAGATGGGTGTGCTTTCTTCAATACTTTAAGGATGAAATATCAAAAGATTGATTTTTGAAAGCTATTTTATTTTCATTTTAAAATAAGGCTTAAAAGATGGGTAAGTCTTTTGCCAGTTCCTTGCACAGGAAGAGATTTCTCCTTAAATAGCACAGCACCAGTTATTTTCTGAGGAGGTTTAACACCCATGTTTTCTCATTATCACTGAAATTTAGCTGGGGATTTTTCTTACACCACAGATTTGAAGATAGATACTGTATTGTAACTTCGGGCATTTTCTCAATATTCTTTCCTCTATATCATTTTCCTTTCCAGATAACTTTACTGATTCATCCTTCAACAAGAAATGTAAATGCTCCAATTTAACTTTGTGTTTGTTTGTTTCTTTAATGAAACTAATTTTCTTATGAGGGTGTGCTGGATTTGGCTGGGATAGAGTTAATTTTATTCATAGGAGCTGATATGGGGCTATGTTTTGGATTTGTGCTGAAAACAGTGTTGATAAAACAGAGTTCATTTCGTTACTGCCAAGTAATGCTTACACAGACTCAAGGCCTTTTCTGCTTCTCACCCCACCCCACCAGCAAGTAGGCTGGGGGTGCACAAGAAGCTGGGAGGGGACACAGCTGGGACAGCTGACCCCAACTGACCAAAGGGATATCCCATACCATGTGATGTCATGCTCAGCATATAAAGCTGGGGGGGACACTCAGAGTGATGGCATTTGTCTTCCCAAGTAACCATTATGCGTGCTGGAGCCCTGCTTTCCTGGAGATGGCTGAGCACCTGCCTGCCAATGGGAAGATAAACTTTTGGGGAAAAAGTGTTGTAAATATTGATATGATTTCCTATAGCAAAAAACTGGTATATGTGAAAGCTTGCTTTTCTTCTGATTATATTAGCTGGTCCGATAAGATAAAAATCTTTCCCTTCAAACTTTACCACAATATATCACTTAGACTTTGACAAACACAGCAACATTAAAATGACACAAATGCAAGAAGAAAAGTGATACTGTGCAACAGCTTAGCAGAATAGCAGACAGGGAAACTCTTAAAGATTTGTCATGATGGAGAGGATATGAACAGTTGTTTAGGATGTTTTGACCAAACTTTTAGTTTTTTCAGGCTGTTTATCAACTATGAGATTAATTCTCCCAAGTATTGTTCTTCATAGGGAGAGTATATTATGAAAATAGTTAAAAAAATATGAATTAATGAAGCTTGAATGATGAAGAAACCCATGCTAGACTGCACATTTCTTTCTCTGTTCCATAAGTGTTAATTAATAAATATTAATGAAATATCAGAAAGATTATTAATCCAGAGAAGCAGCTTGGTACTGAGGGTTTAGTACACAACCAAGTAGCCACTCATTAAATCAACTGCAATAACTGGAAAATATGCATGCTCTTTGCCCAAGGAAGTGTACAAATGATCTTTTATTCAGATTTAAATTAGTACATTCAGAATCCACTAGGAACATTTGGCTAATCATTATGGTTCAGATAACAAATGGGAACTCATTTTACGCTGTGATAAAGAATTGTCAATTGCCCACATTTCTTGCTGATTTTTCTAAACCTGAAAGTGTCATACTATACGCATGGCTTTTAGTTCAGATGTAACAACTGTGTTCCACCACCTCTTCATCCAAGATATGAAGGAACAACATTGCAAGATTTGGACTTCTGTCACTGCATAAGGAGACTACCATCAGTATTCAGTTACTGCCCAATACTGCACACTATCTGAATGTAATCAAAAACATCGTAAACAAGGGCACATCTTAGTAGGCATCTAGCCTGGCTTGTTTCCAAATTAGACACACTATTTAGGAAGACCAATCAGGACTGGCTACTTTGCCATCCTTTCCATTCCCTCAAACCATGCCAATATTGAGCACTATTGTAGGGGTAGCATATGATACTCTGAACCAAACATTTCAAGAACTGTCAATCCAAAATCTCCTTGCCATCTTATAACTTTCAGTTTTGAGCCTGGTGTCATTTAGACATGGTTTAGATTCTTCTCCCCTGGGGTTTAGTCAGTCACACCATGGTGATTGACTTTCTTCTTTATATCCACTGGATTCTCTTTATCCACATTCTACCACATTCACAGAAGTCTTACATGGCTCATTAATGAGGCAGGCCTTCCCTCTACAAAAACCACGCTGACCCCCAGGCAGCATTTATCCATGTGTTTATATTTGTTATTACAGATTCTGCCATCTTACCAGAGGTATACACCACCTTCATCGCTTTTTAGTTGACAGGACGTCCTCTAGAGCCCTTTCGCAGATAGGATTGCAGTGGCAATATTCCATTCCTCTGGTATAGAAGTTATTTGTAATGTTGGGCTGCAGACCAAGGTCACTAATTTCACATCTGAATTCCTTCAGAGTCCTCTAGTGAATACCATCCTAGCCTTACTTGCTGCAACTTGTCTATCAGATCTAATATAACCCATATATTTACTTCAAATTGAGCTAGCTTCTCTGCTCTGTCTGTTAAAAAGGATGGGTCACTGCAAATCTCTCCAATACCTACAGGAGTAAAGTCCAATGTAAGGAATTCACCTTATTTTTCTGCTGCACCTGAGGCTCCTTTGCCATCAAGCAATACCACCAACTACCTACCTGGTTTCCTGGTTTTGAAGCATGTAAAAAAACTTCATATGAACTCAAGCATGGCACCTGCCATATTTTGTGGGCTTTCCTGTTCTTCTCACTTGGAGATTTGATTCCTGCTTTTTTTTTTTTAAATGTTGACTTTTCAGTTTTATTTATTTTCTGTTTGAACTGTGACTTACTTGGCCTTCTAATAACAGGGATTTTTAACAGCCTCCAGACTGTGCATTTTCTTTCACTGCTTCTTTTAGTGAAAGTTGTTTGGTTTTGACAATTTTTCTCATTTACATATAGCTCCAACTGTTAAAACTGAATATTAACACACTGGATTTGTTTTCACTGTTGCCTCCTGCTACAACAATGAACTTAATTGTATTATGGTAACTACCACAGAGCAGCTCAGAACTGGGTGTTGAGCAATACTCAGCCTAAACCAGAACAGCGTATTTTCCAAGTAGTTTGCCTCAAACAGCTGATTATTGCATCTAAAAATGGAATTGACCTGTATGTTGTAGCTGAAAATTCCCACTATTGCTACCTGTCTTAAAGTCTTAATTTGACTGATTTTGTTTAATGCTGTGTTCATTACCTTTCCTAACTGTAGTGTGAACAGTACAATCAATACAATCTTATTATTAGAATCTGGGAATTCTACCCACAAGGATTCCATAGTACTTCTCTCCTCCTTTAAAACTTGTCCCATTACACTTCACATGATTTTACACACAGAGCCTTTCACCCTCCTGTCAGTGTAAACTACTTTGATTTCTGTAAAGTTGGTAGCCTGGTAGCATCACATCCCATTTCATTTACTCCTTCTGAAATGCCTGCTTGCAGGTATCACTCAGTGTCATATATTCTAATTCTCTTATCTTACTTTTCAGAATTTAGACTGGTGTAAAAATACTTCAAAGCTTCTACACTTACTCCATCGCTTAACACTGTACACAGGAATCAACTGGCATTATAAGTCAACTAATTTACCTCCTTTATTTTTTTATGTCCTGTTTATTTCTCTCAGGCTCTTCAGGAGTGCATTGGACATTCTTCACATCAGTTTAAACCAGGTGATCTTCTGTGCCTATAAGGTTTCCCCTAATTTCTAAGGTTTATTCTAAGGAATATTGAAAATATTCCTCTGTAACCTTTCAAATTCAGTACCATCAGCCTTGATTTCATTATGATTAAGATGTAGCCCATTCTACCTATGCAGTTTCACCTTGTTCAGAAAGTTTCCTCAGTTCCCAGTATAACTAAATCTTACCTTTATATCATGTGCTCATCTTTATATCATTTGCCTCATCCACACATCGAGACTTCAAATCTCTGCCTAGCACTTGCGATAAAAACATGGATGCTCCTGTGGAGCTCTTGGATCCTGGTCTCTGATAAGCAGCCAAGTTAGACTCCTAGACACCCTTCCTACACCTTTGTGGTGCCTGTGTTGCTGGTACCAGCACAGACTATGATTATTGTCTGTTCCCTCACATTCCTGAATAGACATCTTCTCACATCCATTACTTTTGTGCCTAACAGAGAATTTACCATTGCAGTCCTACTGGATGTCCAAAAAGCCCACGTATTTATGTATCATTGAATGTCCCCTTACCACTACCTGCTTCTTCCTACTTGTGACCATCCCTCTGCTGTATCTTCAGTACAAGAGTACACTGATCCCAGCTGGAGCGTGGATCTCATCCAAAAGAGTCCTTGTTAATAGAATGTTCTCCATCTTGGGAGACATGATCCTTTTCTGTAGCACAGGGACTGCTGTAACAGAGGTAAGGCTATCCTGCAGCTTTCCTGTCAGCCACCTGAAAGAGCCTCTCTTTCCCTAATTTACTTAAATTCAGCAAATCCTAACTAAAGAGCACAAGCCTGTTGGTTTGGTACTGGGGGATCCTTGCATTGTGTTGACAAATACAAATCTGTCCCTTGGATCAGTCATTATACATGCTGCACTTTGTAGCAACCTGCAAAAACCCTGCTCTGCTGGGAGTCTCCTGCCTGCATCTTGAGATTTGTTTTAATTATTTTAAAAAATCTTTATGGACTAATAGTTTTTAGTTTCTCTTCTGATGGGGTGATTATGATTATTCCCTTAAGATAACCACCAAAAGGTGAGAGAGATGCAAGAGCATAAAAAAAAGGTTAGAGTCATCAACTATGTTTCTCCCTGGACAATGTCAAGGCTTCCATGTTAAAAAACTGCAGACTTCATTCTCTTCCTTACATCTTAGGAAGCTGGCTTTATGGACTTTAACAAACTTTAGCTGGGTATCCAGACAGAAGAAATTTCACATTAAGACTTGAGCAGCAACCTGCACCTTGTATTGAATATTTATGAGGAAACTGCTGACCAAGATAGCCATAGCATCTGTCGTGTCCCGCTCAGACTTGGGAGATAAGTGACTTAGATTCATAAATCCCCAGTGGAGTGGAAAACAGCAAGACAAGTCTCAAAGTCCAGACACAGACATTTATTAATTTCCCACAATGTACTAATTGGATACATTATAATTGACTAAGTATATAACAAGTTATGGCAAGAGATATAGCATGCCCTGCATTACTTAATGGTATTAAGGGAAAAGGGGGAAAAGAAAAGAAGAGATAGAGGTAGAAATAGAGATCACCGGTCTGGGTTCCTGCGTCAATCCTGCCAACAAGGGTTCAAGGATGCACCCATCTTCTTTGCTTCACTTCACTCTCCCTTCCCTTCTTGCCCCCTCCTCAATTTTTAAATACTTTCCTTGGGTCCGTCCCCTAGGCCGACCCACATACCTATGCATCCCATGTATGGGGAGGGGTAAGGTGTTTCATGAGATGATGTCATTAGCATGATCTTATTAATCTTCATTAGCATATTCAGGGATGTCAACTTTAATGCATTTCATGGATAATGAAGCAAAGGTCATTCACCAGACAGATGACCCTTGAAACTTTACAAGATGCACCAAAGCAGAACTGGCCTGCTCCTGCCTCCACAGGGCTTCCCCCTCCAGCTGCATCCCGCATTATTCGGGCAGCCTTATCAGCGTCAAACTCCAACTATCCACCCTGTGACTATAGTTTCATTACTTGTGAGTGTTTGAGACATTCCTTGGCTCAGAAGGCCTCCACTCCTACCCTCTATCCTTTATCTCTTTCTCAGGCTGTTTTTCCCAGTCTTTGTTTCTCGCAGGCCAGTTTCTTTCAGGCCCTGTTTCAAGAAGTTACAAGTCACCTCTCACAGCATCCTCTACCTCATGATGCTCACATTGATTTTCTGTATTTAGAGATACTGGAGAAGAATGGAAGTCAGCTTAAGAGCCCTGGTTATTAGGTCATATCAACTTAGGTACATACATGCACACAGTTGGTTACTGAAGCAGGTCTAGCTATCTCAGTAATCAGATCACACAGAATGTGCCTCCAACACCTTTGTCCTGGGTCTGATCTAGAGCTTCAACTTGTAAGCATCCCTACCTGCTGTTGTAGTGTGAAAATTATCAAGTGGCCATGAACAGCATCTCAGCTGGAGATGGCAACTGACAACACAGCAGCAATAAGAAACAGCTTGTTCAGTCATCCATCAGTTGTATCTGACTGGGTCAACACTTGTCTACTCCAGCAGCCATTTACTTACAATTGATTGAAAGCACCTGTAGCACTGATTTTTATGAAAAAGGACTAGATGCCAATTATAGCAGAGAGAATATTCAAGAAGCTATTCTTGCTCAGATGTTTCTTATTGTACTCAGGAATCTATTTCTGCCTCCCAGTCCAATGTTTTACATGGCACACCGTGCTGAATAAGAAAGAGACCTCAAGCACATTACAGAGGACAGGCTTTTCTCAGGTTTAAGAGTTTTCCGAAGAATGAAATTTAACACAGCCTAGGCTTGTTGGCTTAACAGTACAGCTAGGCAGTGATTTAACCATACAGACGTGCCTACAGAAAATTTAATAATTAGTACAAGTTGGTCCCTGCAGCTTTCTTTCAATAAAAAGACAAATAGTTTTTAGCCTCCAGAACTCCACAGATTAAGTTATCCCATTATTTCCACAAGGTGGCTTTAAGTAGAATACTTCAGTAGTCTAGAAGAAAGTTTATAATGTCTGGGGCAGATATGATGAAGTCTGTGTTTTGATTCTCACAGAAAGCTTGTGAGGGAGTTGGCTAAAATAGGAGTAGAGTAGGGAGAGAAAGGGAATTAATATGTAAGACTTCAAAGGCAATTCATGAGTTTGAAACTAATATAATTTCCACTATTCTTCTGTTCTTCATTTTATTTCATTGCTTTGATTACTTTAAAAAGTAAAAGAAAACACACACAAGTTATTAAAATTATCTGAACTAACTTTGTTAATGCTATCCTCCACTAAAAGCCTGGCTTCAGTACTAAAAAGTTTTTATCAAGTCAACACATTTGATGGGTCTTCTATTAATCTACCTTAAATCTTTACAAAAAAAAAAAATCAATAAATTAAAAGGGTTTATTTTGAGAAAAAAAAAAACCTTTGAAGAGGTATATTTAAACAATGAAGCAAGAAGTACTGATCAGTGTAGTTTTGTCACTGCTTACAAGAGAATGAGAAGCTTGATTGTAGAAGAATCAGTAAGAAATGGTCAATATAAACCCAGTAATTTTAAATAAGCAAGTAGTACACAGATACTTATAAATGTCCTCTCTTTTGTGCGTCAGTTTCATGATCTCTACCTGTTGTGAGTAGCCATTGCTGGAACAGATATGATGCCTGCTAGCTGATGCCTGTGAGCAGTTGGTACCTGCACGTTGAGGCCTGTAACAATTAGTGAGAAGAGTTCCCATTATACCTTAAATATTAAGAAATTCTTTTACCAAACAATGTTTAACTTTGTATTTAACAAGGCCTGAGTGATTAAAATGTACAGACAAAATATCCTAACCTTGAGAATAGATACATCCTGGCAAAAATACTCAAACACCACAGATTAGAAAGAACAGCTTGGCTGGTCAACAGGGTTGGGAAACATCCAAGGAGAAGAAATTGTCCTCAAAAGACTTGTGACCATAAAAGGGGAAAAGGAGTAGTGGGCTAACTCCCCAAATGACCACCGATGACCACCTGAGACCCCTGTGGATGCATAGTGTAATTTTGCAATGCCAGCATTATGTAAATATAATAGATAGGCAGAAAGGTGGAGACTTCTTCAAAAAATGCATGAATATTCATATCTTTAAGGTATATAGAGGATGAACTTTTGTTTTAGTGTATTCATGTTAGGTGGAGTGATCCCCCATGCATCCAGCGCTGCAATAAAGAATGCCCGCTTTCTAAAACTTCAAACTAAGTCTTAGGGGATTTTGAGACCGAATTTACGGTAGCAAATATAGAAGGAGATAATTTTTGGACAGCCTAAGCGTTCTACATCTCCCAAAAATCAAAACCAAACCAATTGGTTATGTACTCCCTTTTCTGTTTTGTTATCATTGTATCCTGACTTAAAGAGAATGGACACTAAGTTTTGCTTCAATAAATAGATTCTATAGCAGAGGTGCTTATAAGGTAAATGAGGACTTTGCATAACTGTGGGGCTCGTAACTGCAGAATATCAGGAATAACCTACACAGCACCTGCATTCTAAAGCCCTAGAAAAACAACTTTGTAGCACTAAAAATTAAGCACTGTAACAGATAATAAGCCAGGAATCTTCTGCACGAAGTAACAAATGCATGCAAACAATCTGATCTTTTTTTCATGTTCTCTTTTCTCATTATCACCTCTCCACTGGCTACCCCTGCTCAATGTTTCTTTCTATTTGAAGATTACTAGCAAAGCCAGGGTAGCAAAGGACAGTAAAGTCCCCTTTCTTCCACTCTACCACAGTCCTAGTTCTTGCCCCATTCATTGTAGCTTGGTTTTCTGAGAACAGCTCACTCCAAATACTGACCGATTCAGTCATTTGATTTTCTCAGTTTCCAGGATCCAGAAACTACTGTACACCCACAGGTTTTATCTTCTTTCTCCATTCCATATTTTCTCCACCCCCTCACCCCCCCTGTTGTTATAGCTTGCTACGATTTCTATTATACCTCTCCCTTTGCCTATTTCTTCACTATGCCTTTCTGTTCTAAGCTAATGTCTCCAACAGTTTTTCCACTGGAAGAGAAAACTGCAGAATCAAACAAAACAGCAGTTGCTGTGTGTGTTAAAGACATCAAACAGCAGCCGTGAATTCCATCTTTTACCTCATTTAAGTTTTGTAAGTAGAAACAGAAAAATGTCAGTGTGGTTATGGAAAACTGCTATACTATTGGCAGAAACACACCTCTGATATGAGTCAACATACTCATCTTGTTTCTATATGAATTTTTTCAGTTAAAGTATAATTAGGACAATTATCTGTTTTCTAATGTAAAGAAATAGAATTTTGTTAAATTAAGACATCCCTATGAAAATTGTCTGTAACATCAAAACCTCTTTCAGGAGTCAAAAAATAAGATCAGAACATCTTGCAAACTAAGTATCTCCTTTAATATGTTTCTAAAACAGAGATAAGAGTTGAAACAAAACTTTTGAAAGAGAACAAAGCAGTAACTGCTCTGAGTCTTCAACATTTTACCTGCAGACTGAAAGCCTGCAGGAAGGAACGAGCTTAGAAGTGACACTAGGAATGCAGTTTCCTCTAGACAGGAAGAGGAAGCCACTAATAGGAATGGGATTTGCCAGTGATACATGAGTTCCTATTAGATTCTCCTATTAGGAGATAACTAATCCGAAGCTCATCTTAAAATTAAGAGCCATATCTGAATTGGGAAGAGGGTAAAGGACTAAAGCACACAATCCGAGGTAACAAAATTAGTGGGATGACTATCTAGTGGCTAGAGCTAGGTTGTTTGGTTGGGGGTTTTTTGGGTTTTGTTTTTTGTTGTTTGTTTGCTGTTTTTTTTGTTGTTTTTTTGTTTGTTTTTTTTTTTTTTTAATTATTTTAAAGCAACAAGTAGTGTGCTTGAGTCAGCTGGAAGCCAAAACATTCAAGTCAAGACTCCTTGTTCCCTTTCTGGCCAGCAGACATTGCATCCTCATTAAGGCATAACACACACCAATGCTATAAGCCATAGTCTATTGAGATAAAATAGTAAATTAAAAACGGACAGTATTTTTCTCTTTTTGATCATGCCTGCAAACAAATTCAAGCCAACACAGCATGTATGTGTTGAGAGAGTATTACATCCTAAGTAAATTCTTGCAAAGATGTAATTACGTAAAAAGCCTCAATGCGTTTCATGCTATTATTTTATCTTAAGCTTAAGTACTACTACAGTTAAATTTCCATTACTAGCTATCAATTGACCCATCCTGAACATTTTGTAATAATTAAAGAATATCACCCCTCCTCCGATTTGCCCTCTTCTCTTGAGTTGCATAAATATGCTATGTGCCTTTTTAAAACTGAAATACCTAATGGGAGCAATTAAAACTTTAACAAAGCAAACATTTAGCAAAAAATCCAAAACAGCAATCAAAAAGAAACCAACGAACTTTCTCCCTACCCCTTTTTATATAGTTTCCTTCTAAATTCAATAGCAAAGCCTGGGACACATGGCAGGAAATCAATTAATTTGCTACTGCCTCCTTGCAGGGATTCATTAGCAGGCAAAGGAAAAATAGCAGCAGGTATGGGACGTACAATTGCTGTCTGAATCTGTAACCAGAGGAATTTGAGCTGACAAAGAAAAATCGACTTCTAGCTGGGTTTTCCTATTGGTTTTCTATTCTTGCCTAGTTAACTTTAATAATAGCTAACCAATAGGAAAATAAAACAGCAGGAGAGGGTATTCCTGTGAGTCAAATCAATCTCCACTGAAGTGGTAGTCACTGCCTGCCCCAATCCCAGGCACCAGAATGGTCAGGGATTTAAAAATAAAACATCAAAGTTAAAAATCCAATCCAAGCTTTATGACATATCCAAAAGGTTAGTCATGTCTAATCTCTTCTGTTGCTGAAACATAAGTAATATCCTGATATCAAAGTAACTTTCATAAACATGAGTTCTGACTATTTTAAGTTTCATCCTCTAAAGGTAGTCTTCAACCTAGCCTCAGGTTCTTACAGCTCTTAAAATAACTGAAGAATCCTGGAAAACTTTCTAATAAAGGAATCTGAGTGCCCTTCACAATTTAATCAGCTCCCTCAATGACTCCTGTATAGCTGAAGTCTCCTGCAGCTTTTGTTTGAAATCTGGTATAACAAGTACCCATTTCAGAATACGAGATTGGTGTTCAAAGCTGAGATTTTATCAAGAAGAGAAAGAAAGAACAAACAAAAAGAAAAAACTAAACCCCCTCAGAATTATCTTCTTAACATACAGAATAGTTTATCATTTTACCTTTGGACTAACAGTAACAGAAAAAACCCTGTTTTCTTAACAGAAGGAAAAATCTGAGTGGGTGCATAAAAGGAAGGGGGGAAAAAAAAAAAATCAGAATTAAGAATGATTCAAAACCAGCAGAGGCTGTCTCAAAATCATATCCTACCAAAACTGCTCCAAAAACATACAGTTACATTGACAGAAGGGATATTCATGCTGCTGGTGAGGGAGGGACTTTTGAGATGCTATAAGGATATCTTCCCTGCTCCAGGAAAGGGAAAGGTCTTGACTAGGAGAAACGGAGACAATGTATGCCAAATATCCTTCTTTGCTATCCAGCAAGCAGCAGCTGACAGTGTCTGTTCCAAGCTCTCCTCTTTCTTTCATGTACAGAAATACCAACAGTGATGGATTACATGGTATTTAGAATTAAACTCTGCATCTGGATTCAGATTAAGCTTCTTTTCCTCCTTGCCTCTAAGCATATTTAATATTGTGAGTGGTATGGAACCAAGTGACCAATATTAGTCAACCTATAGTGACGGTTTATTTCTTTGATACAGTATCTTCCGGCAGCTCCCTATTTCAACTTCGTATTTCAGTTGCTTGGTTGTTTTCACATGAAAGAAGTTGCTTCACTAATCTAGTTTCCTTGGATGTCCAGGAAGGATATTTCAGCTAAAGGTGCTATTGGTTTGAATGTAAGTTTAGAAAACTGCAGATAACTAATAGAAAGGAGTGCAGCTTCTTAGATGAGAACACCTGAAGAAGAAACCAGTAATTATCTATATATCCATCACTAGGATGTTGTTGTACTTGGTCTGTAGCAAGGACTGTAGTAAGGACTTGGTAACAGGATAGGTAGCATCAATTAAAATCCTCACTGAAACAATCTGCTTGTTATTTCTGCTTGGTTTAATGCAGTTAGAAACTACTTGCTGCATTACCTTTGGCTTCTACAGTTAGTTTCGTTACAATGCCTATATCTGCATTTCTCTGTTTCCAATAAATACAGCTAGCATGCTATCTCTCCTCTTTATGAGGTTCAGTAGACAATATTTAATCCTATTTTCAGTTGTTTAACTGTGTTAATGTTTCCATTGTTCTGGTGAAATTTTCCATGTTGGCAATGTGCCTCAGAAAAGGTTATTTTAGGAAGCTTAAGCCCAAAATCAGTCAGTCATATCCAAGAATGAAAATGGGTGCAACTATTTATTTTTGTCATTTAGAAAAAAGTCTGTTCAAGTCTGCAGCTGATAGTCTTTAACATCTCTGCACATCTGTGCAGAAAATAAAAATTTATCCAATGGAAAAGTAAAGAGAGCACAACAACACTAGCTCTGATATTATGATAGATTGTATCATAGTGTATACACATAACAGGAGAGAATTATAATTATTTGCATAATGCAACATCACTTCTTAGATTTTTCTGGCCTTTTACTGCTTGTCTTAGCAACTTTACTGTTCTTTTGCACACTGTTTATTTCTTATAATTACCCCTTGATACAAAAATGTTGAGCTTGTGGATTGGTTCAATTTGGATTGGAAATTGTGGAAAAAATTAACAAGGTTATTTTCAGAGTAAATTAATTTATTTACAGATACATACTTGAAGTCCCATTTTGCTCAACAGCAGTATAAATATGTGGAATAAATGCATTCACAAGGGTCCAATGATAACTTTTTTCTCCTTCATCTAGGTACACAGTTTTCAGCCTCTTCATCTCCGTTTCTTTAAAAACAAAAATTCATAATCCTCCAATTTTCTTCACCTTCCATATAGTTTATTATGCTGAAAATCATTCTCTGGTCACTTTATGCTATGGTATACAATCAGTTCCTGAAACTGGGAGCTCACCATTTTGTAGAAAATTTTATGTAAGCAATTTAAAAAACAGCTGGTAATTCTAAGGTATTTAGCTGAAAATGCATAAATTTTCACTGGACACACAAGAAGTCCCCTTTGAAAATGGGGTCTTTTAAGATGCCTCAGGCTAAGCCTTGAAATGAACCTGTTGTTTTGAAAAAACTTGCCTCCATATAGTAACCTTCAAAGTCTTTGTTACGGTACTAATGCCAACACGGTTTTGGAAATTTAGAATGCAGTGAGTTGGAGCAGTGGAAGACCCAGAAAGACTCATTATAAATCTAGAAAGGTTTCTCAGGCATCATGTGCCCTCACATTTTTAGGAGGCATACGTGAAGATTAACAAGAAAATATGTTCTGCCATTTCAGACAGTAGCAGGGAGCCGAATAATGGTTAAAATGAGCATCAAATGTATTTTTGAAAGGGAAGATGAGAACTGAATAGTACTTCAGGAAGCAGAAGCAAGAGATTTAGTGACAAGTTAGAGTCTGCCAAATTCAGTTCATTCTCCTGCCCAAAGAATAAAATGGGAAATAACACTTAAGCACTTGAAAAATTTAGTTTCCCTGATAAATCACACATGTAGACAACTACCCAATTAAACAATTCATTGAAATAAAATATATCTCCCTCTTTTTTTTTCTATTGCTCTAATATTTAATTTTATAGTCTCGGTAACATTTTCAGGTGTATAGGTACTGCAGAAAAATTACACATTTAATCTAAAGTCATAACTGAAAATTCATCACTGGGAACCAAGGCCAGAAATACTTCTGACTGCCAGAAAGCAGGACAGAGCTTGGATTCTTGAGAGCCTCTATCAGTACGCATAGGCATCACTTTTCTATACAAATGGAATATAGTGAACAAAGGTTCGCAGTTAGAGCCACCTTGGTAACAAGCTTTTTATTTCCTAACCCTCTCATCACCTACCCATCCAGATTATAAACACATAACCACTTCTCCATATTATTTTTCCCTGTTTGTTCCTACTGGCAATGCCTGTACAGTTTGGTAGAGTATAGGCATAGAAGAAGGCTCAAGAACAGTATTTGGTAGGTCCCACTCCACATATATATTTCTGCCCATCAATCATCTGTGCTTCATTGCTGCATAACCACCTGATCTCAAGGCAGCTGGAACGTATGCACCATGGGCACCCTTGCTGTTGTTGCACACAACAAACCCCTTAAAAAGGATCATTCAGCCAACATATCTCTACACGTCCAACGTAACATCTCTGCAAAACACTGTACCTGGTGGCAAACTCAGCAGAGCATCTGTACCTAACCCACCTACAAAGTGATCCAAAGCTGTGTCATGGAATGGAACCAGCTCATGCTTTCTTCCCGACACAGCCCATTTCTTGCTTTGAAGACTGTGGGTGCAGATAAGCAGGCTGAACGTTGCATAAGGTTCAGCCATAATGCAAGTTCTGGAAACTTAAACTATAACACAGAGAGTGAAAAAGTACAGAACCAGCACAGTGAAAATAAGAGAAGAGAAAAAACAGCAGGGAGAGAAAGAGGGATGGAAATATACATATCATCAGACATGTAGGAACAGAATAGAAGAATGAAGAGGCATTCAAAATAGATCTCTGAATTATAATTAGACTAAGGAGAGTAATAATACCTGTAGAACTTGAAGTCATGATTTGCACAGATCTGGAGAGGCAAACATCTATAGTTAGATTTCAGCTCCATGAATTTCCTATTATAAGGTCAATTATAGCAACCAAGTAAATTACTTAGTATGTATTTATGGGAGCATTTGACAAGAGAAAAAGAACATTAAGTCCACACTGAAATGCACATGTATATAAATCTATCTCAAATATTTGAAAGGCTGTTACAACACTATTACAAAGAAGGCTTGCCAAGGAACCACTACCCTAGCTAGAGCTGAACAGCTGTGTTTTTGTTGCCACAGACAGACGTGAGTGAACTCCTAACAGCAGATTACCCATGTTACCTATCAATCAGTCACTTTCCATGAGTTTGAACAAAGGCACCTGATCTTCTTGTTGTCACAGCATTGTTCCACTCTGTCAAACTATGCTTTCCTGACTGCTTTCGGATCCAAGAGCTATGCAACAGGGCAATATGGAACTGCAGCAATGAGGGTATTCTTTGCAAAAATTATTTGCTTGATGTAAACAGATCTGTACTTCAAGCCACGTGCAGTATCTGTCCCTCCTGTCCCCAGAGGATTTAATTTTTTGTTTGTTTTTCCCACTGCAGTACATTACTGAAATGCAGAAGTCAATTAGTATACCTAATCCCACACACTCTCCATACAGGACATAGGATCACAAAAAGAAGGGTTCAGAACTTCAAAAATGCCAGATACCTTTTAATCCTTATTTCCTTTCTGTATGTATGACTCCATTTTTAATCACAAAGTATCTATTTTCCACAAAATCCCTCCTTAAATCGGAAGCTCAGAGATAGCAAATACTTCCTGGTTGACTGGTCAATATTTTACTTCCTGTTCATCACTCATCTTGTGAACTCAAACTTTATTTACTACCTGCTGTTCAGGCTCTGCTATGAAGACAGAATTGTTAATTCCCTTAATAGATTTTTCTGTAGCTCTCATTATTCTGGCATCCAAGTACTTCACAAAAAAATAATAGTGGCTACAAAAACTCATGAGATGAAAAAATATTTATCCCATTTTATAGACATAGAACTGAGGAAAAGAAAAACTAAGATGTATAGGACTTCAGACACTTCAAAACATATTTTTTTCAGGGTAACTGATTTCAGGTAAGTACTCATATTTTTATAGAACACTGCACCTTGTCTCTCTATACAGTTGCTTTGAACAGTCTTATCTCCAGCCCTTGCAACTGCTCTACCGTTACACGAAGGCCAGCTTTATTATTCCAACAGACTTTCTGTACAGGAAAGTAATTGTACCAGATCACCTCTGATTCTTATGGTTATTTTCTCTGTAGGTTCTTGAATGATTAATAAAATACCTGACCTTATGGTATAGCCTCTCACTGGAAGCACTGATTTATGATTCCCATCCTAAACTGTACCAGCCACCTAACTCCACAGACCCTGTAAGCCCTAAAAGTCCATCCTGCCAGCAAGTTTTACTGATGTTAACCTTTTTCCTGAATGTTTTAGGAAGCTACATTTTAAAAGTTTAAGAAGTACCCTGAGCAAGAAAAAGCAAGCAACTTTATTAATTTGAAGTATTCCCCCTTCTCTCAGTCCCTTGAAGAAAAGGGGGCATAAAAGAGAGAAGCTAGATATAGCATAACAATTCAGAAGAAACTAAGCACTGCTGCTAAGTGACAGGCAGAAGTAACACATAAAACCACCGTTTCTTAATATTACTAAAGGATTCCTTCTATTCCCCAAAGAAATAGCTAAGAACAGTTTTATATCAAGATATTCTTACTTCCCCCCCTTGCCCACCATACTCCTAAAAGGAAGCACATTTGAGAAGAGGTGAGGTACATCAAGCATACTGCTACCTCAGTGAATAGACAGAGGTCAGAGATGTCACCTGCTAGATTCTTTCACCAACTTCTCCTCCCCCTTCCTTTTACAACTAATTTTAGTTCTTCAGTTGCAGTTAGTATGTAGATGCCTTACACTGTGTTCAACAGACCTCACTATCTAAAATAAGGTATCTCACTTAAGTTAACTGTCTAAACCATACATAATCAAGAGCTGCCAGACTCAAACACCTTCTTCAGTTGAGTATAAACCAACATCTAGAACTACATACTCATTGACCACACAATCTAGATATCTAGGCTTCACACTTAGAACACAGAAGAGGTAAACATGCCAACATACTTTCAAAGCATAACCAATCAGACCTTAGGCAAAACTAAATTATTAGCAACTGTATTTCAAGCCAAAAAGCCCAGCTAAAAAAATGCATACATACTCAGAACTATAAAATAAAGCAGCTCTCTTTAATCCAGGCAACTTACAAAAAAATGAACAGCCCATAGCTAAATTTTCACAGAGCTTTCATAGGAGATGCCCATCTTAAAAGAACAGCTGTTCCTGAGCATTAACCTAGTCACAAACAATTCATTTTCCCTACCTTTTAGGTTAACAAACCTTTTCTTCTGCTCATCAAGTCAGTCCCCTCCAGCCTCTTTAAACTAAAGGAGAGAAATACCAATAACAGTAGATAAATCCTCTAGTCCCTACAGCAACAGCAAATATAATGATTTCTAGGAACCTGGTCTGAGCAAAAGCCTGTTAAAAACAGGAGAACAGCACAGGTGTGCCAGTAGCAAAGCTAATGAGCAGCACATGTTTTCAGTTAAAACCCTTAATTTAAAGCCTCTTCTGAGCCAGGAAAGTCTTGGGAAAGAAGATAACAGGCAATCAGTGACCCTGTCAGCCTAAAAAAATCAAGATTTAATGTCAGTTTTATTGCCAGTATACTGCTAGGACAGTACTTATGGGTGTTTTTTATTTATTCCATGTAGGAAAAAGTGATGCTTTTATAGTCATATCATCTAGGAAGAATTTTGGAGAGTAACAACAGATTGAAGAAAGGTTTTGAATTGTGCGCAATTGTACTGCTTTACCTTATACCATATCTCATTAACTTGCTTTAACTAGAGGCTGAGAACAGAATTCAGGTAACAGTTAAAGGCTGAATAAAGTTTATCTTTATTTATTTGATTAATTGACCATCCTGGGCTTAACTCATGCCACTTAGTTCTACACCAAAGTGATTACAAGCTTATTCAGGTGATCAGAAGAGATTTGGTCGAGTTCCACTGGTGCATAAACAGCTAAAGGTCTAGCAGCTTTCTGCCCTCTAGCTCCTTGCTTTTTGCTCTTACTCTACAGTAGATAATGAAAGGAAAGCATGTTGGCAACCCACTGTGACAAAGAACCTTAAACAGTAATTAACAGGTGCCTGCTTCCAGCCCTTTCTGCTTTGTTCTTTTAGAGATGGGGAGGAAAGGATGGAGCACAGACTGATGAAGAAACAGGAAAACATGGAGACAAGACAGAAAACCAAGGACAAATAAAATCTGAGAGCACTCCCACAGGAGAAGCATCCACATGTACGATATTTTGCCTTGTCTAAAGTATTTCTGACCCTCCTTAAGGGCTTTGACAGGACAGAATTAAAACCATTTTCTAAAGAAATCAGATTTGTTTCTACAAAGAAAAAAGGAGATTTTTGGAAGAGGCCCTCCACGTGATGGAAGGAACATTTTATGTCTGGGAACATCTCTCTACCTTCCTACTCTTTGCTTCCCTCACTACTGCCAAATGGAAAGAACCGCAAAAGTCCTATGGCAACAAGAAGAGCCTCTTGGGCGCACATGAAACCTCCTGATTTGAAGAAGGCCACCAGGAAAACTCTGCTCAGACACCCTTGGCTGGGCTGGCCTGCTCTGCAGGCGCTTGCTACCTCCTGCTGCCTGGCGTTTGGGATGGCTGTCTAATTAATGGAAGGGTGGCTAATTTCCAAGGCACGAGGGGATAAATTTATCATCTTGTGTTAAAGAGGCCCACAAATTACAGGGATTAACACCCAAATCGTGCACACGATGTGCTCAGATATTGAATATGACAGTTGAAGAGGTCACATTGCTGCTTGAATGAGTTTCTGCAACTTGGATTCTGCTAAAATGGAGGCTACAAATACAGTTTATGTGAAAGGGATTACCTTTCCAGCTCCTAGTTGCTTGATGCTCAGGAGATCCCATGACATGCCATGGTGTTTCCCTGACTGTATTAAGTTTATTAGGAACTAGAAAAAGCATGGTGCTCTAACTAGGCAGAGATGTTGGCAGAGCTGAACTTTGTTTCATCAGAATTCCCCTTCTTCCTTGCTTAAAGGCAGCAGTTAAAACATACCAAAATTAGTTGCATTTCTGGGTCAGAGAAATGCATGTGACAAGATGATGATAAGCTTATGACTCATAAGTATCTACACACTGTTTTGAAAAGTCTAGCAGATTTTAAAGGTCCTGGTTAAGCAAAGATTGCATTCTCATCAATAGTTGCTCTGTTGATAAATAGGTAGTTGTTCCTTGATTGTTGTCTGAATTATTTTTCTCTTTTGCTAATATTTTTAATAGAAATGGATTTTGGAGAATCCCCTGAGGTTGGTTGTTTTGGTCCATAGAAATAGATTGTTTTTGTGAAGTGGGGCAGGGATGACTCTATTGAAAGTGTGGCAAATTCTTTATCTAGCTTTAATTTTGACGTAAACATGTTTTTAGAAAGATGAATTGCTTTTTATTGGCTAGCTTTAAAATATATTAAATGCCATAAATCTTTGTCTGGAGAGATCATATTCAGAAGAGATAGATTCTAAATGAACTGATTTTATTAATATGGAGAAGTTTAATCAGTTATGACAAAAAGTATTTTAGAAGTTGCTGCAAATGAAATGTTTATGCCCAACTTTTCTTCTGACCTCCCTACCACACACCCAATCCTTATTCAACCCCACATACTAGAAATTGAAAGTATGCTTTATCCAAACCAGAGGATTTTCAGATATTTAACTTTCTTGGGGAGTATTAGATTTTTGGTTACCTCATCTGATCATTTGCCAGAATGCTTGGTGCACCTGTTGCTCTAGCTAGATAAATGGATAATGACCAATGACTTTAGCTATCAGCCTGAAGATCAATGCTTTTAAAAAGCCATCAGGTAAACAATGAAACACATTGTTAGACAACACAAACAAATGTCTACAGAAAGTGGGACTAGTGCGTAAATCATGCATGCAACTAAATAACAAATCAGATGTTTATGCATTCTAATAAACAAAAACAGTGGCAACTATAAGACTTAATAATTTGTCTCTGATAGTTATTTGATTCTCCCAGTGCTCACCTAACTCAGACCATCTTCTTCACCCCTATTGCTTGAGGGAATGATAGAGTGTAATAACATGTAATTCTGTCTATTATAGCACCAGCCTCACAATGAAGCTTGGTGATGCTGATGACCTAAAAAGTAACTAGTGTGTGAGACAAGTGTTCCCTTGATTTTCTGCCATAGTAGTGTTAGATATATACACATAAAATTCTTCTATTGTAAATAATAAGGTATTGGTTCCTTGGCTGAAGATAAGTCATAAGTCCTGCAAAGACTTCTCTGAGCAGAAGCTGTTAACCGCTGTGAGACTAGGTACAAAGACCAAGGTAAGCTTCTATAGAGTCAAAGATAGCAATGACTTTTCCTGATTACAATAAAATTAATTAACTTTGCTAGCAACTACAAAAAAAGGGTATAAAGGTTTCTTGCACTTCTAATAACTTCTCCAGTGCCTCCTTTTTTTTTCCTAATTTGCTTCTTTGTTCTATATTTAGTGTGTTTTCTACTACAGTATTTTATTTTTTCTGATGTTTTGTTTGTTTACTAATGGCTACTTTTTTTTTATGCACTTTTGATTGAAAACATTTAAAGCAACATTATTGGTTTGCTGTGACAGGATGAACTGCTCTATTTCTCCTAATTATTACCTGGTATGCTGTGCAAATGTGTGCATTTCAGAATAAATTTTGCTTCCGCTAAGCATATCTTCAATATTATCTTGGATTTAGGGTGTGATTTTAACATCAGCTCAGTATCCGAAATAAATATGATTTTTGCTGTTACTGCTAGAAGTACACAGGCTTTATATTAATCCGACAGTGCAGGGTATTGAGACTTATCTGCGCTTGTCCTGCCGTGAGTTGGTGCTAGCTGCAGTAACAACCATCTAAGGGTCAAGGCACTGCTGCCTAACCTTCACTCTGTGAATTTCATAGATGATTAAGATCTAAGAAACTTAATGAGTCACTGTGTAACAAACAGTAGTCTGTTCTGTGAATGTGGGCTGGAGAAGGCTGCGGTGTAGCTCTCAAACCTTAGCTGGGAACTAATGAACAGAAAACAGACTTTGGTACAAAAAGTATAAAAATAACCCCAGACTGGCACCACCAGCAATGACCTTCTCTTGCTGAAGAGCCTGAAAGGTTGATGACTTGCTGCATCAGCTCCACCTTTCTGCTTGAGGAGGAAAGACACTGTGGACCTTTGGACACAAAAGGAGTTAGCATACCACCAGAGAAAAGGGGTAGATACTAGGAAGATTTTTGGTACAACAGTGTTAGCTGGTATGAGGCCTTTAAACTTATACAAGTGTTAACAATTATTGTAACTGGACTAACAATAATAAATCTGCTGTATTTTTTATTAGGGTATTAAAAATAATTAGATAAACACTAAACCCTTAGCTCTACATAAAGAACATGTTCCCTTTTGCCCTTAAGAAGATTTTTGAGTGTAACAGTTTGAGCTGACCTAAATCCATGCTGCTGCTGAAAGATTCACTACCTTACCCTTGAAAAAATAAATACTCATGCTGCTACTACTACTAATTTTTCCAATCAGATTGGGTCTATGACTGAGCAGCCATACTCACTATCGCTAGAGAAAGGAAGAGAGATAGAGATCAGGGAGAGACGGTGCAGGACCATTCCTTGCAAAGTAAAACAGGTTTGGGATGAGTTTAAGCCCATGTCTGAAACCTCAGTGTTTGTGGCTTCTCTGAGTGCTTTTCTGTAAACAGCATATTTTCATGAAAATTCATAAAAACTCAAGACTTATTTCCAGAAGATAAAATAAAGGCACTTATCCACAGCTGAATGGAGTTGGAGGGGGGCTTTAGTAGTACATTTTTGTGTTGGTATTTCACCCTCGCTTCTAATTTCTGTTCCATTTACCATGGCTACGTAGTAAGAATCTTAGAAAACAGAGAGGCATACACAATAAAAAAGCCCAAGTTAAACACATTGCATAGTCCTTCATTAAAACCAAAACCTTTATTCCAAACTATTTCATAGTTTTCTATGACTGTCTTGTGAATCAAATACTATACAGTAAATAGAAAGCCACTGAGAGTCCAATACCAATTATGGTATAAGTTTTATGCATAAAAAGTGTTGTCAGTAATTACTATTACTATTCAGTGAGTTAATCATAGCAAAACATAAATCCTTCACTTACAAACACTCCTGCCTCAAAAGTAAAGGAAATGGAGACAAAGGGGTTTAATTTAATGTTGATATTAAAAATGCTAGTTAAGTATCTGTTGTGTTCTTCAAATAATCCACACAGAGGTAGTGCTAATGGGTACTAAAGTTACTCTTCTCATATAATAGATGGTGATGCTTTGGGATCAGAACTTCAGGCAGTGATCATTTTTCAGTCTTTATACTTACTGAAAATCAGAGATTGAGTTTGTTCTCCCAGTCCCAGTGCAGCACAAGACTCTAGCTGCATGGAAATGAAACCACCTGCTGACATGCACGTGTGGATTTACTTCTCAGACAAGCCATAGCAAACAAAGAGAGAAGAAACAGTGTAAGTCTGATGTTCTCCTCTGTTTTACCCTGACATAAATCCAGGATATGGCCAGGAAACCTATCTGAGCCTGCTTGTTTGGAAAAGTTCTCTGTGTCTTCAGTTCAGATAGAGCTTTAAGCTAGCTGTTTCTACTTGATTTCCCTAGCTCAGGCCTTGCTTTGGAAAGGAAGCAGCATGAATATTTGTAGGTTATAGAAACCTATAGAAATGGACAGGCCAGTTGTAGAGTGGAAGTGTGGAGTTGTGCTAGAGATGTACAGAAGCACATGGTATTTTGCATAGATCTTATGAAGTGCTGACATGGGCTTCTGTAACACACATGGACTGATTTTGAAATTAATTTATAATGTGATTAGGCCCAATTTATACCTCACTTTAAAGAAGTTTCAGCATCTCTCAAAGATGAGCTTACCAGTTCTTACCTCAGGTTAGAGGAGCTGGTCATTAGAAATGTTAAAAGCTTTGTTAGTGGCAAGAAATAGCATTTGAGGACAGGAAAAAAAACATTAGAAATGTCTCCCACCCAACTACCCAAGCCACTGCTGCTGTGCTACATAAAGGGTAAATTAATATTACAGAGGCTATTCACTAGCATACTTAGATTCCAGAAAAACAGGTGTGGGTGTTTCAGTCCTTATGCCAGTTACTGGCAAAGTTCACAGAGTGGCTTGGAAATCTTTAGAAATGCATGCCACAGGAAGAGCAACATTATTACTACTCTTATGCTTTGTTTGGGAGGTTTGAGTTCTTTTTGTTTGTTCTGTTACTTGATTATTAAAAACCTCAGTTGCACGTATACCAAGCACTGAAAATATGCCAAACAATGTGTTTATTATTGTGAGAGTCTAAAATGTCAAATGACTGTCTCAAAGCTTGCTTGTGTCTGTTCAAACCTCAAGGACAAGCTGCAGCCTTTGGATTAGTCTAAGGAATGTCACCCAAGGAAGCAGGAGTGTATGGAAGGATGCACCCCCAACTCCCTTGCAGTTGCATTGTCAAACTCATTAGATAAGCTTCAAAGGGGGAGACATGGACTGAGCGAAACCAAATGTTTATCACTGGCTCCATCCTGTAGCCATTTGTGGCTCTATTGTGTAGGCCAGACACCATGCCTGCATTGCTAATGAACTGATAAAGAGGCAAGCTTCTGCCCCAGAAGCCGGATGCAGCAAAAACCTGTGGGACCAGAGAAAAAAACCTGAAGGTGGGCAGATATGCTAATCAGCGGATACGATGAACTTAAAAGGCAACAGAAAACTTTTCTTGGTGTGCACCCACCACCGAAGAACTGGAGATTGAGGACCAACAGGACGCCGCTGGATCCATGGTGGTGACTATTCTTGTGACTCTATTCCGCATGCTTGCTTGATTTCTGTCTTTTCCTTCCATTCTGTCCTATCACTATTCCTCCTCACTTTTAATAATAAAAACTGTTTTGGTTGTACAGCATTTTACCTTGTTTGTGTTTTAATCTTCCTCTTGGGATCATATCGAAACCTCCTCCGATATTGGATCGGGACAATTATTTATTATCACTGTCCAAAGAGACAGATACTGCCTTTTCAAGAAAATTACTTGCCTTAAATAACAGTACGACTAACATTTATTCATAAGAGCCATGAAGAACATGAAGCTTCTGAATTATTTTTCTTTTAAATACAGAACAGAATTAAGTCTTTGTACTGTACACAAAAGTGCGTTCATTACCTGACCACCTAAGTGGCAAGTCTTCCTCGTTATACCATAATTATGATTCTGGGATGCAAGTGACATTCAATATTGCAAATTTTAGTGTTTCTGCTACTGACATTGTTAATGCAGAATAAGAAAGATATCTTTCATAATAAAGGTAATTGTAAAACATTTACAATCAGTTAATAATTTAGAAAAGGTTATTCAATAAGTATACAAAAAATGCATAGCATGGGCTATGCCAAGAAAAAAAAAAATTGCTGAACTAAAAAAAAAAAAAAAAAAAAAGATAGCGGATACTTAGATTCAAACTCATATCAATGCAGATACACCACTTTAATGTGAGATAATGGTTGAGAGACTGAGAAATGGAAGTTTCACTGAGATGAGAATGTTTTACTTCCAATGTAATATTTTCCAGTGCTTCTCTGAAACAGTCTCACTGAGAGTTTGGTTACTTTGGTCCTAGGCATGCCCACAATGAAATCAGGGTAAAAAATTTCTACATATAAGATCACAGTGGGTTTTTTTTAATTTACTTGCTGACATCAGTGGCAAAACAAATGAAATTTCTCCAAACCTACATATAGGTACCAGTTGCAATTTTACACCTTTTGAAATGCAGAAGCTAAATGAATAAGCCACTCAATTCAGCATATAGTTTAAATGCTTCAAGTTGAGCCCAGTTCAACAAAGCAATTTGGTATATGCTAAAATCGATATACAGCAAAGCATTTAAATACACATTAATCACCAAAGATGTAAATAAATTGGAACATAAATTTCTAAGCATGTGTCTGAGCAGTGCCTTTGCAAAGATGCCAAAATATGAATATAAACACCTGAGATTTTCAGAAATGGCTAAGTTGGAGAATTAATTCCCAATTAAATTCCAGAAGTAATTTGCACCTGAGTCATAACTAAGTTAATTACTAGACATCTTGCACTTTACAAAGCTAAGCCAAAGGATCAAAATATAGACCCCTGACCTTCTTTTTTGGTACCAGTGAAAGTCAAATAGATAATCATTATTCTCCCTGTAAATATCTGAGCATTTGGTGTAAAGAATGGTGTGCTGTGTACAACAAATATATTGCTGTGATGCTATGTATCTCAGTTCCTGAGGAAGACTTTATTGTTTGGCTGTACTTGATGGTATTCTTTCTAATGTTTATGTAGAAGGGAGTCGTAGAGCTCAGATTTTTACTCTGTAGACTCAGCAATATCTAGAAAGTTAAAAGTTAATTATTTCCTGGGTGAAAGTTTAAGAAAAGAGCATGGATAGTGAACTAGTAAGTGACATCTTTGGTAGGTTTAAATACTTTCCACCAGTAGAATATAAACTGCACATAATTTAGGTAGGTTTTCCTTTGGTGTAACTTCTGTAATGAAACACAAAGTGTTCCATATCTTGCCATATCCAAAAAGATTCAATCTTCAAGATGCTTGGGTCAAAAAAGCAGTAGTACAGTATAGAACAGCCATGTGGACATAGTAGGAATCTAGATGTTATTTTAAAGAACATGGCTTGTCAAAATATCTTCTAAGGAACCAACTTTTCTGAAAATTGTAGAAAGTAACAATAGTCATAGGAAAATTTGTTGCAAAAAATACTATTTTTTTCAATCAAAAAGAACCAGAAGGGGGAGGGGAAGTAAGAAAATTCAATATACAATTAAAAATTAGTCACTGCATGTGTATTCCTATAGTGTTTGTTATAGAATGATGATTTTACAGTAAGTAAATTTCCTACCTCCTTTCATCATAACTGTCTTTTCTACTTAATTATCTTATTTTTCTGACTACTGAGATACATCAAGTAGTAGAAAGGATAAAGCTTCTCCCAACTACACAGATGCAACATATATATTTCAATATTACTTTGAAGAAAAATATTTCAAGAAAACTTTGGAGAAAACATCTTGAAAAGAAAGAATGTAGCAATATTTAAAAGTGAAGGACAGTAAATAACAGCAACAGAAAAATAATGACAGGATTTCAAAAAGGAAATACTAGTTAATAGATTAAGAATGCAGAAACCTGAACAAAAAGGAGACAGAGATATCCATTAGGAATAATAGGAATGGTTAGAAAACAGTGATAACCAAAAAAGAATGTTTGCTGGGAGATAAATTGAGAAAAGTTGGAGTCAAAGAAGATAAAAAACAAACCCACAAACAACCTAAACCCCATGTGAGAGACTGAAATGTCAAATGATTGTCTCAAAGCTTGCTTGTGTGTGTGCTTTGAGTCACGGGATGGTGTAAGTAATGCCTGGAACATTCATTAAGGACCAGCTGTGGCCTATGTAATTAGTCTAAGGAATGTCACCCAAGGAAGCAGGAGTGTATCGAAGGATGCAACCTCCCACTCCCTTGCAGTTGTATTGACAAACTCCTGAGATAAGCCTCAAAGAGGGGGAAACATGAACTGAGTGAAACCAGGTGCTTCTCATCAAGCACAAGGACCGCTGATCACTGGCTCCATCCATTGTGTAAGCCCGATACTCTATTGTGTATGCCAGATGCCATGCACACCTTGCAAACAACTTTGCCACTTCACCAGTGAGGAGGTGACAAGAACTGATAAGAGCTGATTATTTTTGCTCCAGAAGCCAGATGACCTTTGGAAGAGGGGGCAGGTCTCTCATGAAGACTATAAAGATGTAGTGAAGCTATGCAGGGAGAATATTAGGAGAGCCAAAGCACAGCTAGAGCTCAACTTGGCTACAGCTGTTAAGGATAACAAAAAATGTTTCTATAAATTCATTAACAGCAAAAGGAGGATTAGGGAAAATCTTCCTCCTTTATTGGATGCAGAGGGAAACATGGTAACTGAGGATGAGGAAAAGGCTGAGGTGCTCAATGCCTACTTTGCCTCAGTCTTTAGCAGTGGAACTGGCTGTTCCCTGGACACCCAGCCTCATGATCTGGGAGACAGGGAGGGGAAGCAGAATGAGGTCAGCACAGTTGAAGAGGAGATGGTCAGAGACCTGCTACACCACTTGGATGCACACAGGTCTGTGGGAGCGGATGAGTTACACCCAAGGGTGCTGAAAGAGTTGGCAGATGTGCTCGCCAAGCCGCTTTCCATGATTTACCTGAAATCATGGCTAACTGGGGAGGTCCCATTGGACTAGAGGGTGGCAAATGTGACACCCATCTACAAGAGAGGCAGAAAGGAGGATCCAGGAAAACTGTCAGTCTGACCTCGGTGCCAGGGAAGGTCATGGAGCAGGTCATCTCGAGTGCCATTAAAAGTCATATAATGGACAACCAGGGGATCAGGCCTAGTCAGCATGGGGTTATGAAAGGCAGGTCCTGCCTGACAAACCGGATCTCCTTCTATGACAAGATGACCCGAGTATTGGACAAGGGAAAATCTGTGGATGTTATCTACCTGGATTTTCGAAAAGCATTCGACAGAGTTTCCCATAGAATTCTCATGGAAAAATTGGCTGCCCATGGCCTGGATGAGCGAACGGTCTGCTGGATCAAGCACTGACTGGATGGACAGTCCCAGAGAGTGGTGGTCAGTGGAGCTAAATCCAGCTGGCGGCTGGTCACAAGTGGTGTTCCTCAGGGCTCGGTGTGGGGACCATTTCTGTTCAACACCTTTATTGATGATCTTGATAAGGACATAGAGTGTATTATCAGTAAGTTCGCAGATGACACCAAGTTAAGCGGGAGTGTCGATTTGCATGAGGATAGGGAGGGTCTACAGAGAGACTTGGATAGATTGGATCGGTGGGCCAACATTAACGGGATGAGCTTCAACAAGGCCAAGTGCCAGGTCCTGCACTTGGGCCACAACAACCCCATGCATCGCTACAGCTTGGGGAGGTGTGGCTGGAGAGCTGTCTGGAAGAGAAGGATCTGGGGGTTCTAATTGACAAGCAACTGAACATGAGCTGGCAGTGTGCCCAGGTGGCCAAGAAAGCCAACGGCATCCTGGCTTGTATTAGAAATAGTGTGACCAGCAGAAGCAGGGAGGTGATAGTCTCCCTGTACTCTGCACTGGTGAGGCCACACCTGGAGTATTGTGTCCAGTTTTGGGCACCTCAATACGAGAGAGATATCGAGGTGCTGGAGTGAGTGCAGAGGAGGGCAAGGAAGCTGGTGAAGGGCCTGGAGAACAAATCCTATGAGGAGAGCTTGAAGGGACTGTTTAGTTTGAGGAGGAGAAGGCTAAGGGGAGACCTCATCATCACTCTCTACAGCTACCTGAAAGGACATTGTAGAGAGGTTGGTGCTGGTCTCTTCTCCCAGGTGATTAGTGACAGAACAAGAGGGAATGGCTTTAAACTGCAACAGGGGAGGTTCAGACTGGACATTAGGAAAAAAATTTTCACAGAAAGAGTGGTCAGACAGTGGAATAGGCTGCCCAGGGAGGTGGTGGAGTCACCATCCCTGGATGTGTTTAAGGGTCGTTTAGATGAGATGTTGGGGGATATGGTGTAGGGGAGAACATTGTAGAGTAGGGCTGATGGTTGGACTCGATGATCCCAAGGGTCTTTTCCAACCTGAATGATTCTGTGATTCTGTGACTGCTCAAGAAGCATGAAGTCAGCAGATCTGTGGGAACTGAGGCAAAACCAAAGGTGGGCAGGGTGAGCCGACCACGACTCAATTGGACAATGGGTGGTGCACCCCATTCCCCCTCAACGTATGGGCAGAACCCATGCTCCACCTTTTTCCTTGTCTCTCATGGAATAGAGTTCGTGGAATACCTGCCTCTCTTTGTCTAGTATGCAAATCAGGTGACAAAATGAGCTTAAAAGGTGACAGGTAACTTTGCTGTGTGTGCACCCACCACTGAAGAACTGAAGACTGAGGACCAACAGGACGCTGATGTATCCATGGTGGTGACTATTCTTGCGACTCTATTCTGCATGCTTGCTTGATTTCTTTTCCTTCCATTCTGTCCTATCACTACCCCTCTTCACTTTTAATAATAAAAACTGGTTTGGGTGCATGGCATTTGACCTCATTTGTGTCTTAATCTCGCTCTTAGGATCATAGTGAAACGTCCCCTGACATTGGATTGGGGCACCCCAGAAGCAAAGCACACAAAAAAAAAAAAAAAATGGAGAAAAGAGATGAAACTGCAGAATGTTTAATAGAGTGAATGGCTGTCTAATAGGAAAATGAAAGTAAATCTTAAAGAAACCTGGGAACAATTTGTCATTCTGCTTCCCATTTTGTTCAAAACTTTTTAGTTTAAACTTGAATCCCTTCTCAGAAGCCAAGGTAACAATCTGTTTCATGCAAGTGAAATAAATCTTCACTATTCCCTACATAAGTACCAAAACACACATACAAGGTAGTGTGTGCAGTGGTTTTTGAAAATCAGTTCTAGAGAATGATTCCGTGCAAAGATGTACCTCTCTTTTTGACATTTTCTGCTTTTTAAAACCCACTTGATAATACAAGCAGATTCCTATAGAAGCTCAGAAGCCCATTATACCAACAAGAACACAAGCATAAATTGAAGAAGCCACACCAACAAAATCAGAATCCAGCTTTTTTGTACATCTTCATGTTGCTCTTCTGTTCATGCTGTTGTTCAACAAGAAAAGATAATGCTTGCATTATGGCTTAGGAGTATTTACCTCATAGCATGATGTGTCTGTTACAGAAATTGTGCATGAAAATGACAGAGGAGGAGGTTTGAGAGAACGGTGGTTTATTCCTATTATGCCCAGCAAGCACAGCTGCCTTAGCACATCAGGAAAGATTATTTATATATTTATATCAGGAAAGGTTATTTTAGCTTCTACTGTATTGGCCTCAAGGTGTGGATTACAAGAGTTGTCTACAATATGTGAAAATTAAGCCATCAAACTAATGAATTTAAGAGGAATTAGGTACCTGTTCTTTTAAAAGTCTCAGTCTGAGAATCAAACCATATTTAACTCTTACAAATAGATGAACTTGTGAGGTACCACTATGGATGAACATAATAATAATTGCCTAAAATAATAGTAATGTTGATTTGTTTCTTTTGCATTTCAATATCTCATTCATTTTTTGTTTTCAATTCTAGTATCTTTTGTTCTTTTTTCTCCCCCCCCTTTTTTTTTTTTTTTGTGTGCATAGACTCCCAAGCACGAAGAATCATTGATAAAACCTACTGACTGTGACTGAGACACTTTTACAGATGGCCACATTCCACTAGGCACTGAATATGCATATAATAAATGGCTATTTCTACGTTAAGTAACTCAATGTTCAACATCTACTGAAATTCTATTTGCAATAAAATGTTCAGAAATCAACTTGGACTACATATTTCAAACAGTGAAGTTACCAAACATATTGTGTTTTGTTTAAAAGATAATTAATGCTCTTCCTTTGCACATCTATTTGCTACACCTAGGAAGGTATATGTCCATTGGCTATCAATTCCTATGCTGTTTCCTCTAATACAGTGCTTTAAAATAATGGTCACCTACTATGTTTTGTATTTGATATTAGATCTGTTTTATTTTTCTAGTTGGACACAAAGGTTAAATGGCATGTTTCTCTTTGGATTAGTACATCTTTCAAAATGTGCATGACTGGAATTATCAGAGATAACTATCTCTGTCTGTAGACCTTTACTCTGCAAAATAATCCATATGTTGCAATCACTGGGTGAATCATTGCAGCTATTCTGGAAACTACCTGCACAGAATAGCTTACACTTCTAGGGCCTCACTTTTAATCAGGCTCTACAACATTTTCTTGAAGTATCCTTCTTTTCAAAGCACTTTTCTTCCTTTAAGACCACTTGCAGTAACACTGATTAAGAATAAGCCCAATTAAGCAACATTAGCCAAAAAAAATAGACTAAAATGTGAAACAGATCACTTTCTTTTTTGTATTTTATAATATTCATCCAGATTTCTATAGTAGTGGAAGTGAGAGTTCCTATCAGAAAACATGTGTAGTCACAGAAATTATTAGCAGGCAGTTAATTAGCACATCAACATTAAAGTTGATTTATTATGTAAGGATGTTTCCATTTTGAGATTCTCAAAATGGAAACATCCTTATAGAATAAATCAGTTCCCTGACAGTTCCCCTACTGTGACAACAGTGTTGTGTAGATGAAAATAGGTTATCACTCAACTAGTTAGCTAAAGCGCTTTTTGGCAGAGAACTTGCTAAGAGCTGTTTAAGTTGCTAGTCTAACTTCACATTCTCATAACCTTGCTGCTAGCAATATCTGAACTTGTCCAAGTTTGTCTCACATCAGCTATACAGTAACATCTGTGTAGGCGTACTTACCTGAAGAAGTTATTTTTGCTTGTATAATTAAGTCAACATCTTTTGAACAAAACATGTATGCTAAATAAATGAAGCAATGGCAAATAATAGGTATTTTTGTTTTGTGATTCTATTCATACTTCCTACAAATGTAATTTAAGAAAAAATATTTTCCAACATAAGTTTGAGACTTAAAGCATAGCTGTACAGCCAAAAGGACTAATAAACAACCTTCAGATTTTAGACAATCTGTAAATTAACAACAGAACAGTAACGTTAGGAGAAAGAACAGAAAGCACATTGGTTATTTAGACTCTTAGCCATCAGCATATCATTATTCCAAGCACCAGACATCATAGTGATTTTGTCATCAAAAATTCCATAGTTTGGGATAACAAACGAAAACATTAGCCTGGGCTTTGCATTCAGTATTGTCAACTTCTTTAAAGGGGATCTGTGGATGTTGTTTACCTTGACTTCAGTAAGGCCTTTGACACCGTTTCCCACAGCATTCTCCTGGCAAAACTGGGGCCACAACAACCCCCAGCAGCGCTACAGGGTGGGGAGGAGTGGCTGGAGAGCTGCCTGTCAGAGAGGGACCTGGGGGTGTTGATTGACAGCCAGCTGAACATGAGCCAGCAGTGTGCCCAGGTGGCCAAGAAGGCCAATGGCATCCTGGCTTGTATCAGAAATAGCGTGGCCAGCAGGGACAGGGAAGTGATCTTACCCCTGTACTCTGCACTGGTGAGGCCGCACCTCAATTACTGTGTTCAGTTTTTGGCCCCTCAGTACAAAAAGGACATTGAATTACTTGAGCGTGTCCAGAGAAGGGCAATGAAGCTGGTGAAGGGTCTGGAGCACATGTCGTATGAGGAGCGGCTGAGGGAACTGGGGTTGTTTAGTCTGGAGAAGAGGAGGCTGAGGGGAGACCTCATCGCCCTCTACAGCTACCTGAAAGGAGGTTGCAGAGAGCTGGGGATGAGTCTCTTTAATGAAGTAACAAGCGATAGGACAAGAGGAAATGGCCTCAAGTTGCGCCAGGGAAGGTTTAGACTGGATATTAGGAAGCATTTCTTTCCAGAAGGGGTTGTTAGGCATTGGAATGGGCTGCCCAGGGAGGTGGTGGGGTCCCCATCCCTGGAGGTGTTTAAGAGTAGAGTTGACATAGCGCTTAGGGATATGGTGTAGTTGGAAACTGTCAGTGCTAGGTTAACGGTTGGACTAGATGATCTTCAAGGTCTTTTCCAACCTAGACGATTCTGTGATTATGTGAATTCTGTGAAGTGCTTAATGGCATCTCTTCTTAGTGCTCCTGCAGGTGCCTCTCTAGGCACACTGAAGCTACTTGCAGGACATAGTCCAACCATGTGCTGCCTGAGTTTGCTTTCAGAATAAGATGTCATTAAAGGATTTTTGTGTTTGTATACTGTTTTCAAGGGCCAGGAAACTGATTTTTGATAGTTTAAAGAAATAATACTAGTGGCGACTAATACTGTTCTAAACTTTAGCCTCAGGAACAGGGAACGCCTTCCTTATGAGAACAGGCTGAGAGAGCTGAGGTTGTTCAGCCTGAAGAGAAGGTGCCAGGGAGACCTTATAGCAGCCTTCCAGTACTTAAAGAGAGCCTACAGGAAAGATGGGAGGGACTCTTTATCAGGGAGTGTAGTGATAGGACGAGGGGCAGTGGTTTTAAACTGAAAGAGGGTAGATTTAGATTAGATATAAGGAAGAAATTCTTTACTGTGAGGGTGGTGAGAAACTGGAACAGGTTGCCCAGAGAAGCTGTGGATGCCCCCTCCCTGCAAGTGTTCAAAGTCAGGTTGGACGGGGCTTTGAGCAACCTGATCTAGTGGAAGGTGTCCCTGCACATGGCACGGGGGTTGGAACTAGATGATCTTTAAGGTCCCTTCCAACCCAAACCATTCTATGAGTCTATGATTCCATGACTTGACAATTAATGACCTATGATACTAGGATGAGAGGTGAAGCAAGAGCTTTCTCAGTAGGTGGCACAAGCCTTTTATCAGATTGGTAGAAAAATATTTCCATGCAGGACTGAAAGAGACCTGAAGTTTGGAGAAAATTTCCTTGTAAAATACTGAGGAACACAATCAAATGATATTTGGTACAAAATAGCATCCTCAAAAAGTGTCAGCAATTAGAGCTAATAAAAGGCTTAGGCACTTGCAAGCGTCTTACTCTCTGACTGGTCCATAAAGAAAATGCAAAACCTGAAGCTACATGCTTGGATTTACTGCACAGTGTCTGTAAAGAATCAGTGTGTGCAGAACAGTCTCAAAACCACGTTCACACTGGGTATAAAGCAGACAGATGTCTAACAGGAAATTTTCTGAGTGTTTAGGCACCTAATTCAGGATTGCAGAGACAGTTTTTTCAGTTTAGGATTTCAAGGAATGGAACATAGATTGAGTTTGTTTTTAATCTGTTCCAAAATATGGCTGCTGAAAGAATCATTATGTCAATGTTCATGGCAAAACATACTTTTTATGTAACAGTTCATGGTTTTTGAACCCACTCAGAAAGTTGGAAGTATAAGATCTAGGCTGAGAAGATTCAAAGCCATATTTCCTGTTTTTCAGTTTAGCTTCTATTAAGGAAGTGAGAAACACAGGACTACTTTCAGGATAATTTCTGTCTTTTGGTTTATAAAATTCATAAACTATGATGGAAACATGATTCTTGATGTGTCCCACTTTTTTCTTTACCCGCATTTTAAAAATAAAGACACT
This sequence comes from Strix aluco, assembly GCF_031877795.1. Taxonomy (NCBI): domain Eukaryota; kingdom Metazoa; phylum Chordata; class Aves; order Strigiformes; family Strigidae; genus Strix; species Strix aluco. The sequence continues at coordinate 89,617,826 of NC_133931.1, read as the reverse complement.
ATGACTTTTTTGGGTGGTATGTCAATTTTAAAGGAACTTTCTTATCTTTGTCCTTTTTGCTTTGCAGCATTAGTGGCTTTCCTGGGAAAATACAAACAGTCAAGCCTCAGATACTTTCTGCTATATCCATCTAAGGCATATCTGTATAGCCCTATACCTTTATACAAAAGCAGTAGAGAAGAAAATCAATCTAAAGGCTATGAATGAACAAGTTTATTAGCTTCTATAAGTGCAACAACAGATAGAAATCTCTGTTGCAAGATAAAGTGAATGAAAATGAAAAACAAAAATGCAAGCGAGTTGTAATGGAAAGATCTTCATTAAAATAATTAGAGCATGAAGAATCTGTGTTTCTTGTAAAAAAAAAAAAAAAACAAAAAAAAAAGTATGCATTTAATTTCTAAGTTGTACTCTTAATAAAAGGAAGCTTCGGAAGAAATTTCACTGCCTGCTTTATAGCTACCTATTTAAAAACAAACGATTATTTTGTAAACTCCATATCAAGATATTTGCAAGAAGAATAAAAAAAAAAAAAGAGGAAAATAAGATGAAAGATGATATACTTTTCTTCCTTTCATGAAATATTTTGTGGAAAAGGATTTCCAAACTGTCATATTTTTTGCACTTATTCAGAATGTTTTATTAAGAAAATTAATTTGGATTATACTTCTTTTTATTAAAAGTAGTTCTCTACCAGTCCCACAAATTATCTGTTTGCACACTGTATTTACTTATAAACTTTATATTAGAAAAAACGATATATCACAGTGCCAGGAAGACTGATGGGTTTGGTAGTTCATGAGAAAATAGAATACATTTTAGGGTGTTCAGTTTTGAAAGGGCTGTAATTCTAGGGGAAAAAAATATTTAAAACTTCCTAATTTGATACAAAAGAAGGGTAAGATTAAAGTCTTACTTGAGTTCTAAAGTCTTACTTGAGTATTATTTTTAAAGAAAAAATAGAGAGATGGATTTGATTCAACAAAAATATACATAAACCTGTGTTTAAATTTCAGTCATATGATTCTGCAATCATTAAACTACAGTAGAACTAATCATGAGCTGAAATTTATGCAAGGAATTAAGCACCTCACTGAATCTGTCTTTAGGAAAGAGATCTCTCTCTTTTTAAAAATATTACTTTACTTTTAATCTTCAAATCAATTTCCCTACAGTTTATTTTTGAGAAACAGTACAGATACTACTTTTTTCTTTTCAGAAGTGAACCAAATATTTTAATGAATTCATTATTTTAATGAATTATTCTTGTTAACACTTAGATCTAACATTTTTTTCATTTTCACACATTTTACTTTGAAATAGCATTGAAATGGTGAACTATGCTTATGTGCCCAAAAATTCTTACTAGTCTTGCTATTTATGTTGATTTATATCTCCTTTTTTTTTTTTTTAATTCAGAAAGTGCAGTCTTCTAAAATGTAGTTTGACTACATGACTAAAAAAGACAAGATCTAAAATGAAAGTCACACCTGAACAAATTCCTCCAGATCACAGCAGTGAATTAGTGAATCTAATGAAGCTTCAAAGTAATGATTAGTAAACATTTGCTTTGTACTAGACACCCCTCTAAGTATCAAAGCATCAAATCATTAGAACCACTTATAAATGGAATTCAAATCTTATTAACTCCTTGGCAGACACAACAACTACTGTTTCTACTCCTGCCAGGACATGCACAGAAAACAGGTTGATTTGGAACATAAAAGGCATAAAATAATACACTTAATCTGAGGTTGTTGCTGTTAATGCAAAAATTAAATAAATCAAGATGCATAGTAGGTGGCTTTCGAAAAACTAGTGGTGATACCCATTTGGCAGAAACAAAGTAGAGATTTTGGGGAAAAGGAAAGGATGACATCTTCAAAGAAAACCAGTATTAAAGCATTTACATTTTACACTCTAAAAAAACCTCCGACATCAGGAAATACCAGAAATGCTAGAAGAATCAGCAGGAAATAACAATTTGTTTTAACAAATATGATGACAAGTAACTTCTTTTTTTCCATGATACTTAAGTTATTCATCCTTAAGTCTTAGGGAATGAAGCTAAAACTTCAGGTGTATCACATTTTGTATGGTCATAGGTTGTGTTGCTTTTCTGTAGATTTTCATAGGTTAACAGTATTATGACCAGCATTTTAGCTGATTTATGATGAGTATTTTAGCTGATTTTTTAAAGATGTTTTGAACTGTACCACCTTAAGAGGAGATCAATCAAACTGCATATTTATATGTTTTGTTTGCTTAAGTCACTGCAGAAAACAGAGTCAACAGCAATATCTCAGCTGTCATCCATGACAGCTTGGGCCTTCCTATAAAGCAGCTACTGTTTGAGATTTTATGATTCTTCATATAACTTCATGGTATAGCCCTGTTCCACAACATTATTCCCTAATACAAAATTGACCCATTTATCTCTTTATAAAATCTGATCACATTAGAGATATTTTCTTAGAAATGTCTAAATGGCTACTGGGCCCTGTAAGACACAGCCACATTGTGTAGAGCAGAGCTATACATTCAGCATGAAAGCCTTCCTGCCAGTATGAAAATTTTGGTATGAGAGAAGATGTGAGAGATTATATTTCTAAGGAAGAATATGTTTATGAACTCACCAAAGGAAGGAAGAGGAGGAAGAGGCTGGGAAAGAAAAGATAGATGCACTTTTTGTGTGTATTTGAAGGAAGGACAGACTCTTCAAAGACATGACAACTCTATGTAGATTTTTGTTACTAGTTCAAAATAGTTTGCCAAAGTTTTACAAGTATTAGATGTCCTAGGTTAGCACTGGGTGACCATAGTTTTTCATCTTACACCAGTGATCATTTTCAGATTGATCTAGTGCACTACCAGTAAGGCCTGTGGAGTTTCTTGCTCTTGGAAAATTAAATACAGAAGTGCCAAAGCAGTACTGTTTCACAGTCAGTTGAAGAACAAACCCGGCAATAAAACTCTGTAAAGTTTTAATTGCTAATCTCAAATGTGGGCTAGATTTAGCCAAAAATATGCCTAGATAACTGATTTATAGTTTAGGGATAAAATCGTGGGACATTCATAGGCCTTTTTCTTGTTCTTTTTTTAAAAAAAAATTATTGTTATTAACATTAAATCAGGAATTTAAAATACTAAGAAAATCTCACGATTATGTGTTTAACTATATAAAAGATTTGGCACTAGTGTCTGAATAAAAAGTGCTGAGTTTCACACAGCTCTAACCAGTTGTGGGAAATAAAATTTTCTTTTACTGTAAAGGTATTGGAGTTCTATGGAAAATTGTGTACACTGTAATAATAAAACTGCTGAAGTCAATACATGCCGCTAATGAAAAATGCTGTGTGGTGCCACCTACAGTGAAAAAAAAAGAATGTTCATAGGAAAAGCTAATTTCTTCTCTGTCACCGCAAACATGACATCACATATTATAGACCAAGTACCTCAAAAGAATCTAATTCAAAAACTTTAGTAATCCTTCTGCTGATTGTACTGGATTTTGGATTGGGCCCCTAGAGAGATCCAGCCTGGTGTGGATGCTCTGCTGTGGTCTATGTATCACACTGACAGATTTACTCATGCAATTTCAAGTTACTCAGTGGCAGTGCAGGTGAAAGCACTTCAGAATAGAAATAGAACGCAATCCTGTAATTGATTGAATACATTACGTAGGTGACAGGCCCAAGCCACAGTGATTTTGTTTATGACTTTGTATATCCTATTCACCGGTCTTCACATTGTCATTTACACTGGAGGTTTTTTTCATATATATAACAATATATATAGTATATAATATAATAAATTTAATATAATTATAAATATCACATTACATATTCTATATTCTATTAGATATTATATATTATATATAAAAATGGAAGTAAACTTGAAATTTTAATGAAGTAGATATTATTACATACTTTCTCTGCTTTAATAGTGTTTATATGAACTGCTACAGTGCCTTGAGCTTTGCAGTAAGGAGGTACTTTGTATATAAGATCATCACTTTTATTTAACTGATATAACTGCCAGTTGAATTCATTTTGGTTTCAGTGTCACATGGACAAAACCTTGAAGGTTCCAGATTAATAACTTTGGAGTAATATTGTAAAACCAAGACTTTTACTCATCCCTCATGTCAATTCCATTCAACCCCAGCTTCATCACTAGGAATCCTAAATGTCACTTCTCTACAGTAAAAGGCTGGGGACTAACCTGTCACCGTCTCTCATAACATCCTCATTAACAACTTGATAAAGCATAGATTAGATAAGTGGACAATGAGGTGGTATGAAATCTGGCTCAACTGCCAACCTCAAACAGTTGTGAGCAGTGGCAAAAGGTCCAGCTTGAGGCTAGTCATTAGTGATGTGCTCCAGGGGTTAATATTTGGGCCTGTACTGTTTAACATCTAAGTAAAATTTGGTAGGCAAAGCTAGTAAGATGTTATCTTCTATGGGGAAAAAAAAAAAAAAAAAGTGTTTTATATGAGTGCTTGCCATGGTTTGAACCCAGCTGGTGGCCGAACACCATGCAGCAACTCGCTCCCCCTCCCCTGCCTGGGATGTGGGATGGAGAAGTCCTTTGGAGGGTAAAGGGGGACTCGTGGGTTGAGATAAGAATAGTTTAATAATTTAAATAAAACAATAATAGAAAACACAAAAGGATAATGCACAATGGGATTGCTCACCATCCACCGACCAATACCCAGCCTGTTCCTGGCTAGTGATCCTGAAAAAAACAACGTCCCGAAAGCGCAATCCTGGAAGCAAGAGAGAACCCCCTCCTTCCTGGCCAACACTCTTTTATGTAGTGAGCATGACGTTACATAATATGGAATATTTCAGTGGCTAATCTGGGTCTGGTGCTCTGGCTCTGCTCCGTCCCAGTTTCTTGTGTACCTGCACATGGGGAGTTGGAAAGTCCTTGATCTCTTAGCAACAACTGAAAACATCAGTGTATTATCAGCATTCTTCTCATACCAAATCCCATACTGAATCCAAAATAGCACTATTCTACCTACTAAGAAGAAAAATTAACTCTATCCCAGATGAAACCAGGACAGTGTTTTTTAAGGGTGATTTAGTGTGAGCATTGAGGATGAGAACAAATACAGAATTTAGGTCCTACTACAGACACAGGGAACTGAGGCACACAAGTCCTAATTTCTGGCCCAGCAGCCTTTCCTCAGTGAGTACCAAGCTCTGGAAAAGCGTGAACTCCTGCAAAGCTCAGGCAGCATCTGTAGTGCTTGGCATGCCCATAACCACCACATATAGTGCTGCCTAGAGCCCCCTTCCCATATTTGCTCTAGCCAGAAACCCTGAGAAACCAGAGGTATCCCCACCTCACTCCCTACAGAGGCCCCATTTTGCAGTATATTTTCTGAAGCAGCCCAGGATGAGGTGCCATGTGGGGCTTCCCACACCATGCACTTCTTCCCAGATGAGGCCACTTATGATTCTACTCCTGCCACTGCTGAGGTTTTTGCTAATTATTTAGTGATCAGAACACTTGCTGCCAAAGTGGTAAACTTGCTTGCCAGCCTTGCTGAGACTGTAAAGTTCAAAACAGAATTTAGCTTTCCAAGCCACTGTTAGCAAGACAGAGGACAACTGAAGGAAAATGGATGCATATTTTATTCCTGTAGAGAAAGCTGCTCTATTCTGCAAAAATCTATTGCTTAGGGACATGGTTTAGTGGTGGACTTGGCAGTGTTAGGTTTATGGTTGGACTCGATGATTTTAAAGGTCTTTTCCATTCTAAATGATTATAAGATTCTGTAATCTTCATTAACAACCAGGATGATGGGATAGCGCGCCCTCAGCAAGTCTGCAGACAAAACTGGGAGGAGTGATTGATAATGCCACATGGTTATGCTGCTATTCAGAACATCGACAGGCTGAAGACATGGGCAGACAGGAGCCTTATCAAGTTCAGCAAAGGGAAATGCAAAGTCCTGCACCAAGGAGGAATAACCCAATGTCTGGAAAGCAGCTCTGAAGAGAAAGACTTGGGGTCACAGTGGACACCAACATGACCGTGCACTAGAAATGTGTCCTTGCATTAAAGAAGGCCAACAGCATCCTGAGCTGTATTAGGAAAAGTAGTCGCAAGCAGGTGGAGGGAGGTGATCCTTCCTGTTTATTCAGCACTGGTGAGACGAGCGGTGTGTCCAATTCTGGGTTCTTCAGTGCAAGAAAGACAAGGTCATACTCAAGGAAGTCCAGGGAAGGTCCATGAAGATGGTTAAGGGTTTGAAGTATCTGTCATCTGAGGAGTGGCTGAAAAGGTTGGAACTTTTTAACCTGAAGAAGAGAAGACTGGGGGATCTCATCAATATGTATAAATATATTAGATGGGAGCATGTCAAACACTGGAACACGTAGCCCGGAGAGGCTAGCTGTCTCTGTCCTTGGAGATACTAAAAAAACCAACTAGAGCAACCTGCTCTAGTTCATTCTGCTTTGGGCAGGAGAGTTGCACTAAATGATCTCCAGAGAAGCCTTCCAACTTCAACCATCCTGTGATCCTGTGGAGTTGCAAAGATCAGATATAGATTGAAGCTTCAGGACTGCAGGTATTGGTGATTTGTGTCTGGGTTCATGAACTAAAAGATGGTTGGAATAATTAATTTTATTCTTATATTGTATACTCTTTATCTTATCATTTCATGGGTTCAACATCGAAACTGAGTCAACAACAACTCTCTTTATAGTTATTTGAAAAAAGTGACAGAGGAGGAAGGGATAAAATATTTTGAGAACTACCATTTTGAATGTAGCACTGTTCTTAAAGATCTTGATCAAAATCTGGTACTAAGGTAATTCTAGGTATGTCTGTAATCCTGAAAATGACATTATAATCCTCAGGAAGTGTCAGATGAAGGCTTGTTTTCTCTTTAACCAACTCTTTGTATGATATAGACAGCACAAACTAAACATTACCGTGTTTGAGGTTTTTTTCCCCTTCTGTTTTCTCACGGAATTTAATTATTTAGATACTGACCATTATTTACTTAAGACATACTTGGATTGTAGCCGTAACACTGTATTTGGTGTATGTGTCAAGGGGCTGGTGGGGGGGTGCTGCCGGGTGGGCCCCTGCGGGGAGCGGCCGGGGCTGCCCCGCGCCGGACACAGCCGGTTCCAGGCGGCTCCAACGGCCCCAGCGCAGGGCACAGCTGAGCCCCTCAGCCCCGGGCGGGCGCCTCGGGGAAAGCCTGGGTAAGGAAGGGCAAAGCGCTGCCCGGCAGCCAGGGCTGAGGGAAACAGGGGGAGAAACAGCCCTGCGAGCCCCGAGGGGAGAGCGGCAGGAGGGCAGGAGGGGCTCCAGGCAGAGCCCCGGCAGAGAGGCCCCTGCGGCCCCGGCAGAGACCCCGCTGGGGCGGGTGTTTCCCTGCAGCCCCTGGAGAGGCCCCGGGCTGGAGCAGGGAGAAGCGTGAGGAGGAAGGAGCGGCAGGGAGGAGCTGGGGGGGACTGACCGCAGCCCCCCATTCCCCATCGCCCGGTGCTACTTAGAGGGGAGGAGCTCGAGGAGTCAGGAATGGAAAAATGAAGCTGAGACTGGGAAAAAGGGTGGGGAGAAGGTGTTTTAGTTTTTGTCTTTTTTTGTCAACATGCTGCTTTATTTATATTTGACAATAAATTAAATATACTTTCCCCAAGTCAGGCCTGTTTTGTCAATGATGGTAATTGGTGATGTACCAGTTTTTATCTCAACCCACAAACTTTTCCATCTTACTTTCTCCTCCTGTCCTGTTGAGGAGAGGGAGTGAGAGAGCAGCTGGGTGGGTGTCTGGCAGCCAGCTAACATCAACCCACCACAAACATAAAAATAAAATTTCTAGATGGATTAACAACTGCACTTTGGGGTACCTTACTTCCATTCCTTCTGGTGCATCTAGTGGTCTGAAATGCTATGAAAGGAAATAACAAAGGAAGTATTTCAATTAGGGATAAACCGAAACTTTTTCTCGCATTACTCCTTACTTGGATGTACAGGTATTCTGCAGGCTTAATCACCTTCACTGCCTGCCGTTGCAGAAGCAGAGCTCTAAAGTAATATGTAAAAAATTATTTACTACAATTAAAAAAAGTCATTAGGACTGCCTTGTCATCTCTCAATGATAGAAAGTTCCACTTATATAACAGACTATTGTTATAATATTTCTAGACTAGATAAAATAAAAATTATCTGAATATTAATTCCATTTTATTTTTCCAGCATCAAATGAGGTAAAAGAGGAATGAATCTTTCTATTTCACTGTCATCCCTTAACAGATCACATCAGCAAATTGTGCTGTGGAAATTAAGAAAATATCAGTGCAAAATCCTTTTGCACAGCTTTGCCTTAAAAGAACATCTCCATCCCCAAAGAATTTTTCAGCAGAAAACACATATGTGAAAGTCAGTCTATAGCTCTACCCCAGAACAAAGTTGATGTCTTAGTCTAATTGCCAGTGGAGGCAGTTTACAGAAAGATGACAGGCTTTCCACCAAAGCCGCTGAAGAACACGTCTAATTTGGGGATAGTCACCTCCAGCAAAAATGGTGAACTTAAAAAATGGGTAGATGCTGGGAAAAAAAAAGTAAATGTCCTTAAATAGTTTTTAAAGGTTCAATAAAACTCATGTCCCAGATGAGTCTTTCTCATCTCATTAAAAAACAAGATTTACTAAAACTTCTTGCACTCTTTTTTAATAAAAGAAACCTTCTGAAAGAGGTCATAACCTAAAAATACCTGGTAAATATCTGGTGGATATGGAGATAGGAGAAATATAATACATACCTTGCAAGATATATCTTGAAATGCGGGGAGAAATTTCTGGGTTGAAGGAAGTTAGGAAAGTACAGGGTTAGAAATATGAAGATATAAAGTATGATTAAAACTAAAAAATGATGTTGTTTAAAGTTTAAAAGCTTTCTGTGCTTCTGTTCTCTTTGTCCAGAGTTTAACATTTCCTAGGTTCTGAGAAGCCATGCAAAAACTTGTGTTGTTTTTAAAGCTTACTTCCTCTATGATTAAGCAATCTATTGACCCAAATATGTAAGACTGAACATAGGACAGTTGGTTATAGCAAGTGTAATTTATCCATTGACCATCTTTATCTACCAGTGTTCACTGTGAACTGTTGATTGAATTTCATTTATGCCAAGCAAAAGGATTTTCTGTAGTGGAAACTTAATTCTCACAGACATGAAGATAGACTAGCAAAGACAGGTCTTTCTTTCTTTCTCTTTCTCTTTCTCTTTCTCTTTCTCTTTCTCTTTCTCTTTCTCTTTCTCTTTCTCTTTCTCTTTCTCTTTCTCTTTCTTTCTTTCTTTCTTTCTTTCTTTCTTTCTTTCTTTCTTTCTTTCTTTCTTTCTTTTCTTTCTTTCTTTTCTTTCTTTCCTTTTCTCTCTTTCTTTCTCTCTTTCTCTCTTTCTCTCTCTCTTTCTCTCTCTCTTTCTCTCTTTCTCTCTCTCTTTCTCTCTTTCTCTCTCTCTTTCTCTCTTTCTTTCTGCCTGTCTTCTCCTTAAATGTGCTTATATTCTTGGTAGAAAGACAGAGTTTGATGGTTTCCGTAGTAATATTTTGGGACAGCAGGCCAAGCAGGAAGGCCTTGTTCACCCACCTATCCTTTTACCACAATTCTACCTTCCACATCACTGGGACAAAATATATACAGACACAGAGATGTGAAATCAAGTTGCAGGTAATTACATCTGGAAAAAACCCAATTCAGAAAAAGCAATAAAACCTTAACCCAACCACCTCTAACAGAGCTAGATGCAGATGTTAAATATCCTGATAAGACAAACAATGTCAAGTAAGATTAATTAATTTATGAATGATGCATATCCACCTATCAATAATTGGGAAATTTGTGAGTATTTCCTTTTATCTTCCTGATTATGAGTAACATATAGACTCAACCTGTACACCTTCAGGGAAAGAACTGGTGCAAGGAGAATGTTGATTCTAATCAGCATTTAAGTGCTTGCTTTTGTTTTACATCTTTATGTTGACACTGGGCAGAATCTAGCTAGAACTCCTACGCTTGTATGGGATTTTGCAAAGTCACACTTTCAAATGCTTGCTCCTAGCAGGAGCTAGAAGCTAATCTTTGAGGAAGATTTCTCTCCGTACTCTGGCTGCCAGATATAAAACAGAACCTTTAATCCTGATATCAAACTTACTCTGAGATTCCCAAATTAATCTTTGATTACAGGCATTCAAAATGGTTTTTTTTGACTGATTACCTCTACAGAAAAAGTATCTCCAGTTTCCCAGTTTTATTTGCAATGCTTTGAATGCTAAACAAGCCTAAAAATGAAAACAGTGAATTTATTCTGGCAAAGCAGAATAAAACAACTTTAAACTGTTGTTTACTAAACTGAAAGCAAAGTGGAAAAATAAAGCCACAGAACAATCAAATGCAGACAAAGAGTATACCTTCTGTGAGCTCCTTCTCACTGTTACTTACAGATCTTTCAGGTATTTCATGGAGAATTGTGCAGTGCCTAGCTCCAAAGCGCTGCCTTTTAGAGGATATCTTTAAGGTATCTCTTGGAGGTTGAACATTTCTGTAGGAAATGTCGAAAGTATCTTAGAGCAACTTGCTTCCTCAACTTGAGTTTTACTCCAAAATAATGGAAAAGCTAACAACCTAACACCAAAAGCTAGAGCTGCTTGCCTTAAGGACCTCTCCAAGTCTCCTTTATTTCCACATGCAATCTCTCTTTTTAAAACCTGCGTCCCAGGTCTTTTATCTACAGGATATCTTTATCTATTTTTATTTTATACCTTTGGCAAGCACAGGTGTAAGGTTTCACACTTTCTGTGCAAGTAGTTGTGCAAGTGCAAATGTAAATGTACATTATTTAATATTCCCTATCCGTCCCACCTCTCCTTTCACATATTTCCAATCCCACTGCTGCATGCCTTTATGATGTTACATTAATTAAACATATAATCTTTGGATCACCTTGAGTATTTCAGAGTCTGCACACAATATGATGCTAATAGAGATGACAAATTTGTTATCAATTTGTCCCTTTCCACTTGTTAATGTTAGGAGTTTTTGTTATCATAGCTCCCTACTTGGTTTTATAACAAATAGACTATCACAGTATTTATAAATATATCCTGAGAGTAACAGTGTGGAATCTTAAACTCCATGTTTTGTTTAATACTAAGTATCATAATAAGATGTGGATTATTGTACAAACTGGAAGGAAGATGATCAATTTAGAAGCATTTTTTTAAAATGCAACAGGAGCTGCCTCTCTTTAGCATGCAAACATCTTAAATGCTCTGTAATGTAACGACACAATGAAGTCATAAACAATGATACACAGTCTAGGTATATCATGAATTAGCTGAACTTTCAAAACCTTATCTGTTTTGATTTCATTTTGGTTTTGTGTTAAATTATACTTTTGTTGTTACCTTAAACAATTTATTCTAATTAATGACATTTTCTAATTCTGGGAAGATAATACTGAGATGAGGTAAGAAAAGCTGGAATGGAAGGTAATATGGTATAAAATGAATTTGGGAGATGGGGAAAAAACCACTTTTTTTTTTTTTTTCTAGGATATTATATTTCTTTTATGTATTTCCAAGATCGCAACATAAAGGAAATTATCAGAAACAAAAAGATACAGAAGGGCACCTGTATGCTTTGGAAAGTACACTGCTGTTCATATGGTCTTTCTTAATAATAGATTTTAAAGTTGCATAGTCTTTTGTAAGAAAGTTTTTCCTTTGAAAAAGAAGAGGCCATGTTTTAAAATCTTATATGATGTTCTAATATCAGTTGTGCATTGCTCATCCAAACATGTTTATTTTATTTTTTTGGTTTCACAACAATAAGATTTCCTTCAATTCTTCAATTTTGTAGTCGTATACTGTTAAGGTCGGTAAGATACCATCCCACCTTCTGAACTGTGGATCTCTATTGTTACACTGGACTCCTCTGTGGGATGCAATAGAGAGAAATTAAGGTATTTCTTCCTTCATACTTTTTGGGGGAGGAAAGGCAAGATATATCAAAAATGACAGAATTAATTCATCCATTTGTCATTATTGTTACTATGCTAACTCATAAACATACTCAGTGCACCAAATCTAAATCTGCACAGACTGTATTGATTCAAATAACATATTTTAGAAGAGCTGCATTCCTACATTACTGTAGAACATGAAGAGTGCTCAATCACCTGTATAAACTCATACTCCAGGGATTCATACCGACTGTAGAGTGAACACTTCTCTCAGCAGTTTTCTAAACTTAGTTTCACTAGGATCAATGAAACCAAAAGCATAGTGTGGCTAAGAATCATTTATTTCCATCTCAGAGCTGATTCTTCTTGTCAGAAAAAAAAGTAGAAATTAATGCAAGGAAGCTTTCTGTCTGGCCACAGCATTTTTTTAAAATATTGAGTGTGCACTAATTTTTCATGTGAAAGTAGTCAAGCCTGAGTGCCTCTGGCCAAGTGATTTTCAATGAACTTTCTGAAAAATGTCCAGAATTATATTTAGAATTATATTTAGAGGTAATAGGTCAAAGGTGACTTATTTCTTTCCTTCATAAATGACAGCATTATGCCTATGCAATGAATTAGAGGACTATTTTTTCACTACCAGAAAATTTTATAAAGAAAATACCATGGACAGGGACAGTATTTACCACTACTCAAATTTTTAGTTCTCAATAAATTATGATATGAAGAATGCTTATAACGTTTTGAATAGTTTATCTTTTAATTTATCTTTTATCCAAATAGCGTAGTTCTAGGCAGCACTACATATTGTATTATTACCCTATGATAGACATTATATTCCTTTTCTGTATGTAAATAGATAAATAGACATATTCAGAGACCCAAAAAAATATGATTTACTGCCAAGATTCATTACCTATTTCTGAAAAAGTCTAAACTTCAAAAGAGAACTGAACTCCTGTTTCACTGCTTCATTAAAGCATAACTTAAAACAATCAAACAGGTCTTCACAACTGAAAATGGTCAAAACCAGAACTGCAGTCAGCTTCCAGTCCAGGAAGAACATGCACAGTCCGGTATAAAAATACATAGTCTTTGTCATAAAATTCCTATTTTTTTCTATTGCTTTCATGAGCTTCCAGAACAAGTCTTTCATCAGCTAGGATAAGCATTTGGCCACCAGTTCTTGAGATGTAGTTACATGACTTCTGACCAATTCTAAAATGTCTTGCAATCATAAATTTGAGACTTCTTTCTAGAAGTATTAGAAATTATGCTAATGAAAGAGTTCAGAACTTTCTTCAACAGCACCAAACCAAAATGAAGAGAGAAAATGTCACCTAACCAAAAAGCCTGTTACATCTCAGAGAACGCAGCTGTAAAACTCCTGTGAATTGCTAGAGACATGGAGACACTACAAAAGAATGATGTTATTCAGTCTGATTTTAGACAAAACAATTTTGTTTATTTCAGCAGATAAAAAAGCCAAACTGACATTTCTTTCTAAGAAAATCTTTACCATCTCAAAAACTATCCTTCTCACTCATCATTTTCCCATATGAAAAAAATAAAATTCCTTTAAAATTCTTTTAAATTCCTTTTCTGATCTCCTTACCTATAATCACAGCCCCTATGGTCACTACTAGAAAGCCTCCTTCTATGCTCTGTAACTCTTAATTTCAAATTACTTACTCCTTGCTTGCACTGATTTGAAAAAGGGGGCGGTCTAAGTCTTGATGGGTCTAAAAGAGGGAGGAAATAGCCTGGGCTGGTTTGGCTGGGATAGAGTTAATTTTATTCATAATAGCCGGTATGGGGCTGTATTGGATTTGTGCTGAAAACAGTGTTAATAATACAGAGTTGTTTTCGTTACTGCTGAGCAGTGCTTACACAGAGTCAAGGCCTTTTCTGCTTCTCACCCCACCCCACCAGCAAGTAGTCTGGGGGTGCACAAGAAGCTGGGAGGGGACACAGCTGGGACAGCTGACCCCAAATGACCAAAGAGATATCCCATACCATGTGATGTCATGCTCAGCATATAAATCTGGGGGAAGAAAGAGGAAGGCAGAGACGTTTGGAGTGATGGCATTTGTCTTCCCAAGTAACCATTATACACGATGGAGCCCTGCTTTCCTGGGGATGGCTGAACATCTGCCTGCCCATGAATTCCTTGCTTTGCTTTGCTTGCATGCAGGACTTTTGCTTTACCTATTAAACTGTCTTTATCTCAACCCACAAGTTTTCTCACTTTTACCCTTCTGATTTTCTCCTTCATCCCACTGTGGGGAGTGAGCGAGCAGATGCACGGTACTTAATTGATGGGTGGGGTTAAACTACGACAATAGCCTTTAACAAAATTCTGAAACATGTAAAGAATGTAAACATGAAATAATGAGAAACTCTTCAGAGTTCTACAGGGCAAGATACTATTTCAAGAACACTACAATAAAGTTAGAAACAGAAATTTAAACAAACCAGTTCATCCACCTCCCAAATAAACCCTAACTCCCAAACCCTAGATACTATTGCAAAACTTTCTCCTAAAATGAAAAATAAAATCTTGGAACATTTAAAACTTCATTACAGAGAGCAATGTGCACTGAGAAGGTCTTTACTACAGCTAATATATATGCAAGCATAAGGGCTAAACTGAGTATCTGACATAAATTTTAAGAAGCAATTAGTTGCTATGAGTAACTACACTTTTTAAGCATTTCCTTTACTTTCATGTAGACAATTCCTTGGGACCCTGGGATTAGTACACTTAAAATTGTTTACTAACACTAATATGACTATGGAGAGCAAATATGTTCCTTATACAAATCTACATAGTTACCTTTATTATCCCTTGCACATTCTCTAGTGCTGTCCTTCAAATTTTCATAGAAGAGTAAGATTATTGATTGAAAAGTAGTCTTTGATTACAGTATCTGAAATATGTAACTGAAGATATCTTTACCACACTAAACCTTATCTGTTTACTGAAGTGATGAGAATTTCATTCTCTCTTCAGTAGATGAACACTCTGCCATTTAAAATATACACTTTGCTATGAAATGGCTGAAGTCACATTGATTTATATGAGACAACTCATTTGTTCAAGTACCTTGGTGAGTCTAGGCATCATCTATATATGGCCTCTTCCTAAGACCAGTTGAGTTGGTAACAATTTCAGCTGGACCTGCATCAAGCCTCTAGATAGGGAACTTTTCCTTTTGACTAAGAAAAAATTTATATCTTCACTTAAGTTGGAAAGAAAGGATAGTTCTCAGTAAGTATTAAAACCAAAAGAATTCTTTATCCCTTTCACAACATGGGCAATTACGTCCGTATTTTTGTAGTTTATGCCAATTACCAAGTAGATTTTGCTTTCAGGTCAGTTTTAGAATTCTTAACAGTGTTACACTCAGTGTTTTCCTTGCTTTTTGATCCAACTTTTTCCTCAGTGGAAGGAAACATTAATATCATTACTGGACCCTTCAGTTCCTTCTCCACTAGACTCTGATGGTTATGGACCTTTCCTGGGGTTTAAAGGATGAAGTATGAATACACATGAAGATGTGGACACTTAAATGCTGCTGTTATTTCCTAGAAAAATTCTCTAACAACTAGGCTATTAATAA
Source organism: Strix aluco (assembly GCF_031877795.1). NCBI lineage: Eukaryota > Metazoa > Chordata > Aves > Strigiformes > Strigidae > Strix > Strix aluco. Next base: position 89,602,203 of record NC_133931.1, on the reverse strand, counting down.
AAGCACCAGAATCGCATCCTTCTCTGCCAGTACCTAAAAGTTAAGACAGATGCAGAATGTTTCTATGAGGAAATCAATCCTGTCAATCTGTGTTAGAGGTGATTTATTATCACATCCACAGACCCAGCCCCAAAACAGAGGACAAAATTAAAATAATATTATTTTTGGATCCCCGTAATGTGGAAAACTGATGCGTCTGTCAAGCTTCTTAGTATTGTTGAGACTGTGGCTGTTCTGAAACGCTGTTAAACTGAAAAAAGAACTTAGTTATGACATCTAATCTTTATAAAATTGCATTGGAATAAAGAGTTTGTGATGCCCTAGTTTGAACATCAGGTATTTGAATCTTGTCTTAGTCTCACTTTAAGTACTAAAAATCTTTACAGGATGTAGAAACTACCTCAGTCTATTCATTATTCGTAATTTAGTTATTTACATTTTTCCTGTCTTTTTGGGGGTCTTTCTTAGATTTGGCATTTTAGTACCATCACATTCCTGGTGTTCTAATTGTGCCATATTGTCTGAAGAGAAGAATGAAAGTCTACTTTAATTAAGTTGAAAAGACAACTATAAAAATTCAGTTTTCTTTTCCACAGTAAATTCATTGAGAACCTAATTAACATGAAAATAATCTGTTTTCAGGATAAAATGGAGAATGTCTTGTGAACCAAAGCCATCATTTAGTTAAAATGCAGATTACAAGGGCATGATTTTAAAGATATCAAACTTTAGAGACCAAGGGTAGAGATTAGATTGTCTTAAGTTGCATAAAAATGTTACAGTGTTCAGTGCTTTCTCCTGTGTTCAGAGTCTTTTAATATGTGCTTGTCCTTAAAGATAGTGATAATGAGAAATGTGATAACCATAAAACTTATTGTTTAAAAATTACACCTTCTTATTCAGTACACTACTTCTGGGATCATATCTGCTCATTTTAATGACAGGAAAATCAAGCTTTTACTGCTTTTTACTCTTTTTAGTACTGAAAAGATAGAACAGAAAAGAAATTTAATTTTATTCTATCACAGTTATCATAAAAATTGTAAACTGAATTTTAGTTTTAGAATTTGCTTTACTAGTTAATATGCTCACATCAGGAATTGAGAGAAACATGATCCTTTTAAAACTGAATAAAGTGATGTGATAAAACTAAAGTCAGGGAAGATCTTTGTTAAAATACAGCTCAGGAAATACCAAGTGTCTTCAGATTCTTCCACATCTACTCTAAACGTATCACAGAAGAGGATCTTTCACAACACTGTGTTCTGTAAGAATATAATGTTAAATCTTTCATAGTTTGAATATGGAGTGACAATCAGCAAAAAATCCAGTGCTGTATAGGAGCCTACTGAACATGTAAGTAACATACATTAAAGAAAAACTTAATTAAAACATCAACTTGGTATTTTTTGCACTTGAATCTAACAGTGTACAACATAAAGCTCCCATTTCCTCTCCAGCGTAATGTGTAATTATTTATGAAATAAGAAAAGGAGAAAAAAATGAGTAAAAATATCTGTGGACAGAATATGGAAGTTAAGGAATAGTTCATCCAATTTCCTTTTTAGGAGGGATTGTATATAGGTAGCAGATAGTTTTTCAAATTCACTGGAACACATACAGAATTATCCATCCTCATGCAAAGAATATTATGCTGGTCAATAGCTCAGCTATTTAGTCTTGTGCTGCATCCTAAGTCAGCTACGGGTCTTGTACCTCAGTAAGTATCATTGTGTAATATTTTTGTTTGTTTGTTTCTGGAATGTAGCAGCGTGTTTTTTAAAGTGCTGCATCCATTCTGCAATTACTTTTCTCCTTGGAAGTGCTGCTGTAAACAAGAGGTTTTGCTGTCTGCCTTAACCGGTTCTATTCATGAAACAACTTTAGCTCATTGGAACTTGACACTGGTTACAATGCATGAAATAGGATTCTGTTTCTACATTGCTTTCATTGTCTCTGCCTTTATGGGTAAAGAAAATATGTTACACTGTAAAAATAGCCAGTTACATATCACTGAATTTTCTCCAAGGCAAATATAATCCTGAAAAGACTATTTATTATGACCTGGCAAAAGATCAAAAGCATTTCTTTATATCTATCTATATCTCTATATGTGCGTGTGTGTGTATTTAACACAATGGTATGAGTGCTCAAAAGCATTTAAAACTATATCCAATCAACAAAATTTGTTTGTGTCTTGTCTAATAGTAGTGGGCTGAATTTATCAGTCTTATTTAGTTATCAAGAATGTTTTTTCTGTGATACATCTACAGGTTCTCTCTGAGATACAGGCAGTGATTCACCAAGCAGTGTGGGTTCTTATCCCTCACTTAATCAGGTTGTTGTTAATAGGCCAGTCAAGTAGAAGCGATGACAACCCTATTTCCAAAGAGGCATTTTCATGAAGAGGCTTTGACAGAGAAAGACTGAATTTGAAAGAAAACCTGGAAGACTCCAAGAAAGAAATGGGATGCAAAAATTACCCACTATCTCCACAAGACATTCTTTGAAAAGTGGAGTGAATGAAACTGAAGGCCCTGAGCAGGCTGGTCAGGAAATCTCTGAAGTGAATCATCTAAGGATAAAAAGAGTTATTGATCTTAGTGTAAGCAGTGCAAGTGTTGCTTTCCTTTTTTTCCTCATCCATACCTCTTCTAATAAACATTTATGCATAGAACAGACAATTATATATTAAATACATAAATCACATATATACATATGCTTATACAGGTGTGTATATATATGCGTGTATAATCATTATCTCACACCAGCAAAGAATCTGGGACAATTTAACAAATCTCATGATTCTTTGCACTGCATGGTATCACTGAAGTTGCATGAACTGAAAGAGGGCTGTTACTGCAGGGCCAAGGGAATGAAATGTCTTCCTCTGTCAGGATAACCTCAAGAGCTCTCTCACGTGCTTCAGGGCAATGAAGAGCATACCTATAAACCCCAAAATTCCCAAAGGAGTGTGTGATTTTTGTCTTACAGGTATATAAGGGTTTTTATTTTCTTCAAGACATACTCTTGGAAAGTACATTTATTTATCTGGGAAGGAGACAACAGGCTGTTCTTTATGACTTGATAGGCTTTTAAAATGAGAATGTTTTTCCTTTCTGTGTAAAAGAGTGGTGAAGTATTAGCCTCAGAGTAAAAGGAAGACTGCCACTAGCAAAACCACTCCTCCTGACCTTATTTTTTCCTTCATGCAGATTACCCAGTGCTATCATGGCCCAATTATGCTTCACTTGTGAGATCTGACAGAATTACAGCATTTGATGACAAGATTACACTCTGTATTTTTTCTCTAATTAGCATGTATCAAAGTATCCAGAGTCCTTTTGATTTCATACTTTGACTGATGATAAGTCCATATTTATCCCTTACGTACCTTACTGAGGATCCGTTCTTCTTAGGTTGTCAGATCACTAACCGTAACCACAAGATAAGTAGTTTCTACTGCAATGCTCACTGACTTCTTTTCAGAATGAAGGTGGTTAGACTGAACCTACATGACTTCACTTACCTTCAGAATTTGAACAATATGACTTTATATTTTGTTCAAAGATTGTAGGTTCTTTCTTCAGATATGACTGAATAACAACATTTTATTTTTGTATTATATCAAGATTTAAATGAAAGAGAGGATAAAATATGGCAAATCACAACAGATGTTTGTCACAACATTTGAAATTCCACTAACATTACAGAGGTATCTTCTGATAATTTACTTTATTTAAACCAGATGGAAAAAACAAAATCTACCATTCTTTCTTACGTTCTTGATTTTGCATATACTGGTACATACTGAACAGCATTTCTGACAGGAATGATAAGGACCACATGGTTTTATGATCAAATACAGAACATTCAACATTAATAAAGAATAGGGACAAAAGGAAAATTTACTTAGTTTTTTCAGGTCCTTCTCCTTTAAATAAATCTTCTTCTGTATATGCCTCTGCCAAAATAACTGCAACTGAGTCAAGCCACAATTACTCATTTGATTTAAATAAAATATTTTATTATTTGGATTCTTTAACTCCTTTATTTAACTTTTATTTTGATTCATAAAATATATTTTAGGAAAGCCTAAAAGATGAATTTTGAAAATGAGAAGACAGCACATTTAGAAATACGTTTTGTAGTGTGTGACTGATGTCTAAAAACTTCCAGTTTTAATGGGTAAAGGGGAAAAAGTGTGACAATTTTACACAGTGGGATTGACTACTCACTGCTACACCAGGATGAAGAAGGTAAATAACTAGCAGAATCAGCAAGCACCCATAAATTGGGAGTAACAAGAGAAGCAAATTCATGAACACACAGGATGTCCAGCAGTTCCCTGCAATCTGTTGGTAGCAGCTTTCCCTACATGATCCTCACAAAGCAACATTATTGAAATCTGATTCAGTCACTTTTTCCTTATTGAATAGAAAAATGTGAGCTCTTCATTGAGTTTAAGCATAAGCAGGCATATAGGAAGTGGAAAATTAGTTAGGAATACTAATCCCATACAGAAAAAATATGCCATGAACATGTAAGGGCAAAATCAGAACAGGTGAGCACAAAGTCAAAAACAGTTTACTGTTGTTGCTTATTTCTGAGACTGTATGGATGATGAGTAATTTCCAAAATTCTAGAGAAGGAAAAGATAATACCTTTCTTTTAAAATGGATAAGGGAGCTGAAAAGAAAGGAAGAAAGATTCTGTGGAATTATAGTCCAGAGAACCAAATTTCAATTCCTAGAAAAACAGAAGCATGGTCTGTTTCTGTAAATAGCTGTTAGATAACAAGGAGACTAGTCACAGTCAATATGAATATCAAAAATAAAGCCAGACTAATCTACCTTCTTTTTACAATATCATAACATGAGGGGTTTTGTAGACAGGAAAGATGTCATAGATCTTGTGTTTAACAAGGTTTTTGACGCTGTCTCAGAGACATTCTCTTAAACAATCATTGGATGTTTTAAGAACAAGCTAGACAAACATCAATCAGCAGTGACACAGGTATAGCTCATTTCAGTTTGGACATGGGCTAATCTTCTGAAGCCACTTCAATTTCTGTGATTTTAAGTAAAATTGGCTTCCCGCAATATTTGATATTTATTACTACTCCACTAGATTCTTGCATCATTTATTCAGTAATCTTGTGTATTTGAAAATCATTACTTCAGCTCCAAAAATCCTGAGATTTAAAGTCAATAAATAAAAAAAATAAATGGTTTAAATTGCTTTTTAGTTGCTTAGCCAGACAAACACACTTGCCACAGAAATCAGAAGGTTTGGTTTTGTTTTTTTCTTTAAACTCAAATAAAAAACCCATTATTCCTTGAAATGAGGTTTTTAAAAACAACCTGTATCAGAAGGGGTACATGAAAATTAGTTTGAGCTAGAAATATTCTCACACGCCAATGAAACATCAAGGAAACACACTGTAATGATAACATTCAAGTTTCATACTCTAAAAAAAAGACAGGACTTCAAAAATTCAGCCATATGTTTAAAACAGAAATATAAAGTTGTGAGGGAAAGGAAAATGAGAAATCAGACAGCTGGCTTGTCAATTAACATTCATGTCAAAGAGAGAATTCTCACAAAGTTATTTTTTGTAGAAAATGTGAGTTAATTGAAATGACTTCTGGAAAGGGTTTATATCTTTTTTTGGGGGGGTGATAAATTTATTGGGTTTTAGAACACAGAGAAAAAAGACATCAAAACTGTTAAAATTACTTATTTTGACCTTTACTTAGAGTAAGAATTTGAGCTTAGAGAGATGAAATTCCTCTTCTTTAAAATGTATGTTGCTCCTGAGGAGAGGATGGTAGTTAAAAGGCATATGTGACTCTTACAAAAAATTTACTTTTCAACCTGATCTACTTTTCTAATCTCAAGAACTCTTGCTGTATTGAAAAACACTGCTGCATGCAACAGCTATCATTGACACAAATAGTCAGAAGAGACTTCTGCATATCCTGCCTGCATGTGCTGATAGAAAGTCCTACCTTCCTTCAAGGAGCGTTTAAAATACAGACCTTTAGAGTCTTTCAAGAATGCCAAGCATTCAGGTCAGATTGACACTTATTAATTACTATAGAAAGACAGGATATCTATCTGCTTTCTTGTTATTAGGACATAGTTATTACTGAATATCTGCAAGGACTATCACTTTAAATGGGATAAAAGTATAAGAGACTACTCTGTTTTATATTTATTGGTAATTTATTGAAAATCTGAATGTTATTACAAGTTGAATACTGGATTGCACAGAGTAAATGTACTAAACTGTACTAAAATGAAAAGGACATTACTGAAGTACATTTTGAAATAAATATTTAAAAGACAGTTCTTCTATGTTAGTGTTGCCAAACTAGTGTTTTAATTCAGATTGATCTTAAATGTTGGGCTATTCAAAGAGAAAAATCTCCTGACCCTTTTTACCAGGTATGGAAACCTTTCAGGAGAAATGTATCAAAGATGAGTCAGGGAAACCTGATATTGCTCCGACATCCATCATGGAGGGTGAACCATGAAGAAACCTGGGCAACTAGCAGTTCAGATGAGGTGTTTAGCTACTATTTCCCAAGTACCAAGAGACAAACTCTGTGAGACTTCCTCTGCATGCTGTTGAAGCATAAAATCAGATAGGCTACCTTGAGCTTATTTTTAAATCAAAACAATAGATGGAAAGAGCTCATAGAACCAGACACAATACTCAGCTATTAAGCAGATCCAAAATCATCCCTTGAAGCCATGGCAGGGGCTGGCTGAAAAAATTAACTTCTTCCATTCTCATTGTCCAACAGTGACTGAAAGAACCTGGTTGCATGGGGAATGGACACCACACCATAGGAGAGGCCTGACCTCAAGCAGAGACTGGTGGCAAGTCTCACATGTGAAGTGGGACAAGGGCTTCATTATGTGACAGTTCCCCACACTGTACACAAAAGTACCATCTGCACACTGGCAGGGTAGCTCAGACAAGAAGCGCACACCCTGCCAGGCTGTTTTGGGGATGGGTGAAAGACACTAAGAGCTAGTGCCTTCTGGATGGGACGCACTGCTTGCCAGGAGAGACACATGCTTGTGGTGATTGCCTCCAATCTCAGCTGAGGAGTGACAGGCACTGACATGTCAGCAGGCAGTGTCGTGAGTTGCCTTTGTGACTAACAGCAAATACGTGCCTGCTCCTGCAGTCCTCTAATTTGAGTATAGAAAGAGCAGTGGTTCAAGATGCTTGCTGATCCAAGAGTCAAGACTCAGATCTTGGCCAACAAGCAAGGTGAACATAACTTGCTTTTATTCTCCACACTGGCCAAAGCCATAGATCATCATGTCATCTTCCAGAAAAAAAAAAAAAAAAAAAAAAAAAAAAAAAAAGTGCTTAATTTGTGTCTTAAAAGTTTATTTTTCTTTCTCTTTTATTTTTCTAAGATTTTGAAACATGTGAACACTAAACCTGGCTGCACCTTTGCATTTACTAGTCCAATGCAGATTGTTGCTTTTTCATTCTGCATTTATCCATCTTCCTCACTACACAGTTTTGTCACTGCACAGATATTTAAAGGTGTCAGTTCTTTTCTCTTGCAAAGCTGGATTGTTTTAGCTGAAGCTTCCACATAAATGGGAGGTTGTAACAGAACTTGAACTAATGAGCACTGAACTTGCATGTCACTTCTAGAAAGTGGACAAACACAAAGAAGTTAAAATGCTTTCACTAGAATCTAAAAATTACTGTTATTCCATGTCTGTTCCTCAATAGCTAGTAACTGACTGAGCAGAAAAAGCTGGTGTACTGAATGTGGGACAAGACAGCTTACAGCTTCTGAAGAGCTGCCACTTTTTTGTCCTTTTTAGCAGAGTAAGAGTAAGAATGATTTCAACTGCATCTCAAATAAAAGTTGTGGGGAGAAAAAACAATCACAAAACCAAACCACCAAAAGCAAAACAAAAAACCTGGGAGCTACCTAGATTTAAAGTCGCATGACTTGGAAACTGTGGTGCAGTCTCTACACACAAAGTAAATTTTAAGAAATAAAAAGAAACAGGCTTTTTCATGATCTAGGACATTCACAAGATTCATTCCTGAAGAAATCAAACTAAAGAAATAAGTTTGGTCAGTTAGCAGATATGGATGGAAAATTTTGTTAGAGAATATAAATATTACAGAGCATAAATCAGAGAGTTAATTCAGTTGCTTTCTGTTGGATTCTATTTGTTTCTTCTGCAACATTTTTCTAGTAGCTGCTTTTTAAGTGCAGTAATAATAGAAGGCTTACAAACACTTGGAGCTATGATCACTCACCCTAATATTTGCAATGAAAATAACTGACACAGTCATTTGAAAAAAGCTTCCTGTGGATTCAATGACAGAAAAAAAAAAGTTTTTTGTAAAGAGAAGGGGTGAGAAATAAATACAAAATAATTTTTTAATCCATTTGCTGGCAGGTGTTTGAAATGTGGTTGCATAAGAAATAGGACTCTGCACAGTAGTAAAACTTTATTTTCTTAAAATCCCAGATTGAAGATTTGGCAGGCACTAAATATATTCAACATTATTTGATAGTTGAGCAAATGTGATTGAACTTGGCAAATACCATCATCATTGAGAATGCCTTTTCTGATGGAGTAGTAGGGTCAATGAAAGCATAAAACAGAATGGAAGACAATGAATCTTAATCCAGACGTTTTGCAGATGTGTTACTGGAAACCCCGTGGAGGACTGCACAGATGCTGGAAGCCCTGTAGATGAATATACAGAAGCTTTCTGAAATTAGAGCTCTGGCACTAAAACAACAAACTGTCAAAATATACTTCAGATTTCACAAAACAACCACCTCTATTTGTATGTTCAAAATCAATGTGGAGGCAATACAAATATATTTTTTATAGATAAACTTTTCTCTACAAACAGTTTTTAAATGTAAAACCAGGAAACAGGGTGGATACAAGTGATTGAGTTACCAATTACAAGCTATTTAATTTTTTAATGTAATTACAGAAAGGAAAATTTCTAGCATTTCTCTGCAGGTTAGAGAGGTGTTTATCAATCACTGGAAAACACCAAGCAAATTCTAGAAAAGATAACTTTTCTAGAAGGCAGTTTTCAAATGAGCTATGCTTAGATTCTGCTCATTTGATCCATAAAATCACTGTTCAAGTCCAGGCATCCATGGTAGTGTGAATCAGGTCCCAGTCTATTGTCCCCTTACTTGACATATGCTTATACATATAGGTCTGCAGGCACATCTTCTATTTCTATAGGATATATTTTAGGATTCTTTCTCAGCTGCATACATCAAAGAAAGAAGAACTTGTCCACTATCTTGTATGTCCTTTTGAAAAGGCGCTGAAAGACTGACAGCACTCAAGTGACCAAGCCTGCTGACTGCTAATTAGATCACTGCCCAAATCTGTTTAAGGGCAGCTTTTAGTAAGCTAAACAAGTACCTCTAACTCGAGATGTTGCTGAGGAGAGGGGCTCCGAGGAGGAGGATAGCAGTGGGGGACCCTCCTTGAAAGGATCAAAAACCCACGGCAAAACCGCAAGCCGTGAAGGCAGAAGCCCAGGGAAGAAGGAGAGCCTCAAGTCGCCTCCCCCCTGAGCGGGAAGAGTGAGCTGCCGCTAACGAGGGCGGCGGTGAGTCAGAGTGGGCGGAGACTGGAGTGACACCCTATGCCCCTCACGTACAAGAGCAGCCCCCTGGGAGCGCGGCGAACAGGGCGTGGCGCGTCAGTTCACGCAGGCAGGGCGAGCGGACAGGGCGTAGTCTATCTCTGGGCTCTACAGCCTATCTGAGCTAGTTTCTCTTATCATCCTCCATGAGTAGACTGAACCATGGTCTCCACTCGGGTCAAAACCACCACCAGAAAGAACGTGGCGACCCAGACAGAACTGCCACGCAAACATGCGGCGGTCCAGGTTCAGGGCTGCAGAGAGTGTCTGAGACTGTCAGTCCTGTCGGAAGGCACCAGTGATAACACCTGTGTGCACTGTGATCAGCTGGATGACCTGCTGAGCCTGGTGGTGGAACTCAAAGAAGAGGTCGAGAGATTAAGAAGTATTAGAGAGTGTGAAAGGGAACTTGATTGGTGGAGTAACACCCTAGCACCCCTAAAGTAACAGGAGCAAATGGAGGCTCCAAAGGAGGAAAGTAATCCCTCAACCTCTTGCTACCAGGCAGAAGGAGGGAACCTAAGAGATGGGGGAGGCTGGAAACAGGTCCTTGCTTGGGGAGGCAGGAAGATCCTCTCCCGACCTCCCTCACCCTCCATGGTGTCCCTTCACAATAGATTCAAGGCCCTGGAACTTTTGAGTGAGGAAGAGAAGGAGGAAGGAAATAAGACAAACAAGGAGGAAGACCAAGGTCCACTAAGGCCGGGTCATTCTAGACCAGGTATTAAAACCAGTTCTAAAAAGAACCCCAGAAGAGTCATTGTAGTGGGTGACTCCATTCTGAGGGGTACCGAAGGCCCCATAAGCAGACCGGACCCGTTTCATAGGGAAGTCTGCTGCCTCCCTGGGGCCCACGTCAAGGACCTCAAGGCAAAACTCCCTGCTCAAATGAGACCCAAGGACTACTACCCTCTCCTGGTTTTTCAAGTAGGTAGTGACGAAATTACTAGAAGTCCTAAAGCAATTAAGAGAGATTTCAGGTCCTTGGGGAAAGTGATTAAGGGGTCAGGGGCACAAATTGTGTTCTCGTCCATCCCTTCAGTTGGGGGGATGGATGAAAGAGAATACAGGAGAACTCAACAGATGAACTTGTGGCTCCAAGACTGGTGTTACCATCAGGACTTTGGATTTTTCAATCGTGGGTTGGTATACAGGGCACCAGACCTTTTGGCATTAGATGGAATGCACCTGTCCCAGAGGGGGAAGAGGATCTTGGGGCAGGAGTTAGCTGGGCTCATTGAGAGGGCTTTAAACTAGATTTGAAGTGGGAAGGGGGGAAAACATCAGCCCATCTGAAGTGCATGTATACCAATGCACACAGCAGGGGTAACAAACAGGAGGAGCTTGGAGCCATGATGAAACAGTAAAATTATGATGTTGTGGCTATTACAGAAACATGGTGGGATGACTCCCATGACTGGAGTGTGCCTGTTGAGGGCTACAAGCTCTTTAGAAGGGACAGACAAGGAAGGAGAGGTGGTGGGTGGCGCTGTATGTTAGGGACTGTTATGATTGCCTTGAGCACAAGTGTAGCGAAGACAGGGTAGAGTGTCTTTGTGTTAGAATCAGGGGGAAGGCCAACAGGGCAGATGTTGTAGTAGGAGTCTACTATAGGCCACCCACCCAGGACAGAGAGTGGATGAAATATTCTATAGGTACTTAGGAGAAATTTCACGATCGCTTGCCCTTGTTCTTGTGGGAGACTTTAACTTCCCAGACATCTGTTGGAAATACAGCACAGCAGAGCGAGACCAGTCCCGGAGATTCCTGGAATGTGTGGGGGACAACTTCCTGACGCAACTGGTGAGTGAACTGACCAGAGAAGGTGCCCTGCTGGATCTCCTCTTTGTGAACAGAGAAGGACTAGTGGATGATGTGGCAGTTGGAGGATGACTAGGGCACAGCGATCATGAAATAATAGAGTTCTCTATTCTTAGAGAGGCCAGGAGAGGGCTAAGCAGAACTGACATCCTGGACTTCAAAAGGGCTGACTTTGTCTTGTTTAGCCACCTGCTTGAAAGGATCCCTTGGGAGATGATCCTGAAGGGTATAGGGGTCCAGGAATGCTGGGCACTCTTTAAGAAGGAAGTGTTAATGGCTCAGGAACAGACAGTCCCCAGGTGCCGTAAGAGAAGCTGGCAACAGAGAAGACCCCCCTGGCTGAACAGGGAGCTTTGGTTGCAACTCAGGGAGAAAAGGAAAGTTTACAGCCTTTGGAAGAAGGGACTAGCCACTTGCAGTGATTACAAAGAGGCTGTGAGGCTATGCAGGGCAGAAATCAGGAGGTCTAAAGCCCAGCTGGAAATTACCCTGGCTTCAGCAATCAAGGATAACAAGAAATGTTTCTATAAGTATGTCAGTAGCAAAAGATAGACCAGGGAGAGTATCCATCCCGTGCTGGATGCAGGAGGAAACATGGTAACAAGTGATGAGAAGGCTGAGGTGCTTAATGCCTTCTTTGCCTCAGTCTTTAATAACAAGACTAGTTGTATTGAGGGAATCCAGCCTCCTCAGCCAGAGGACAGAGACTGGGAGAACGACCCCCCCGCAATCCAGGAGACAGTCAGTGACCTACTGCATCCCATAGACACACACAAGTCTATGGGACTGGATGGGATACACCCAAGGGTGCTGAAGGAGCTGGCTGGGGTTCTTGCCAAGCTGTTTTCCATCATTTACCAGCAGTCCTGGCTGACCGGGGAGGTCCCGACAGATTGGGAATTGGCCAATGTGACGCCCATTTATAAGAAGGGTCAGAAGGATGATCTGGGAAATTACAGGCCTGTCAGCTTGACGTCGGTGCCCAGGAAGCTGATAGAGCAGCTCATCCTGAGTACCATCACACAACATATGAGGGACAACCAGATGATCAGGCCTAGTCAGCATGGGTTTATGAAAGGCAGGTCCTGCTTGACAAACCTGATCTTCTACGCTAGGGTGACCTGCTTATTGGATGAGGGAAAGGCTGTGGATGTAGTTTACCTCGACTTCAGTAAGGCCTTTGACACCGTTTCCCACAGCATTCTCCTGGCAAAACTGGCTGCTCGAGGCTTGGATGATCGCACGCTTTGCTGGGTAAAAAACTGGCTGAATGGCCGGGCCCAAAGAGTTGTGGTGAAAGGAGTTAAATCCAGTTGGAGGCCGGTCACGAGTGGTGTCCCCCAGGGCTCAGTTTTGGGGCCACTCCTGTTTAACATCTTTATTGATGATCTAGATGAGGGGATCGAGTGCACCCTCAGTAAGTTTGCAGATGACACCAAGTTGGGTGGGAGTGTTGATCTGCTCGAGGGTAGGGAGGCTCTGCAGAGAGACCTGGACAGGCTGGAGCGATGGGCTAAGGCCAACTGCATGAGCTTCAATAAGGCCAAATGCCGGGTGCTGCACTTGGGCCACAACAACCCCCAGCAGCGTTACAGGGTTGGGGAGGAGTGACTGGAGAGCTGCCAGTCAGAGAGGGACCTGGGGGTGTTGATTGACAGCCGGCTGAACATGAGCCAGCAGTGTGCCCAGGTGGCCAAGAAGGCCAATGGCATCCTGGCCTGTATCAGAAATAGCGTGGCCAGCAGGGACAGGGAAGTGATCTTGCCCCTGTACTCGGCACTGGTAAGGCTGCACCTCGATTACTGTGTTCAGTTTTGGTCCCCTCACTACAAAAAGGACATTGAATTACTCGAGCGTGTCCAGAGAAGGGCAACAAAGCTGGTGAAGGGCCTGGAGCACATGTCGTATGAGGAGCGGCTGAGGGAACTGGGGTTGTTTAGTCTGGAGAAGAGGAGGCTGAGGGGAGACCTCATCGCCCTCTACAGCTCCCTGAAAGGAGGTTGCAGAGAGCTGGGGATGAGTCTCTTTAATGAAGTAACAAGCGATAGGACAAGAGGGAATGGCCTCAAATTGCACCAGGGAAGGTTTAGACTGGATATTAGGAAGCATTTCTTTACAGAAGGGGTTGTTAGGCGTTGGAATGGGCTGTCCAGGGAGGTGGTGGAGTCCCCATCCCTGGAGGTGTTTAAGAGTAGGGTCGACATGGCGCTGAGGGATCTGGTGTAGTTGGAAACTGTCAGTGCTAGGTTAACGGTTGGACTAGATGATCTTCAAGGTCCTTTCCAGCCTAGATGATTCTGTGATTCTGTGATTCTGTGATTCTGTGAGATAAAGATTTGGATCTTTGTACAAAGAGAGAAAGAGCAAAGAATAAAAGTCAGTAAAAGAGGTGTGGAGACACAGAGAATCAGCAAATAAAACGGTTCACATTGCATCAATTAGAATGTTTATAATACACATCACATACGCACAAATACCCTCTCTGAATTTGACTGGCTATGTTATGTTTCCTTATAAAATTTGTCTTGTTTCCATTGTCTTGGTGAGGGGAAACTCAAACAGTGTGTGTTTTTTTCTTGTTTGTACCCCTACTAAAGCAAATTTGGAGAAAATGAGCCTCACTGGAGCCCCATGTGTGCCAATCAGACCTTCACAGGCCTTCTAGAACTCCTTTCCTACATCACTTGAGTTTGGCTCTGATTTTATACACAAATTAAAATTTAATCAACAACAAAATCATCACCATACTTCTTAAAGCATGAGGGAAAATACAGTTAGCCTGTCAGAAAAGTAATCCCTTAGAATATTTAATAGAAGACTCAAAGTTTTGGGAGGCAGTTGTATAAAATATTTACAAGGAATTGTTTAAATGAAAGATGGAGATGGAAAAAAAAAATAAATCTCATTCCCATTGTAATCAGTATGCAAAGCTTTCTTTTTTTCCCTGCATTTCCAGGACCACTCAACATTTTGTGGGTTTGTGCTTAGAATGAGAAGCCCCTCAATTTACTGGGCAGTTAAGCAGGGTTTCACACATTATTTATATTCAAAGCTCAGCTTTCTTCTTTGGAAACAAGAAGCAGCAGCACCAGAAGAGGGTCAGTTGTCACATAAACATTCCTTTTACAGTACTACCTAAAAGCAGAAGTGGACCATGACTTAAGTGCACTTGAGACTCTGATCTCTTTGAAATACTGTCATCTCTTAAAGTAAACAAAGGTTGATGTGTTTTGTCTGGTAGTGATAATACATCTTTTATTTCAAATTCAATGATTACCAAAAGAAATTACAAAAGCATTTATTAGCTATTAAAAGAAATCTTACCTACAGATAAATAATCTGGCATGATAGAAAAGGACTGTCACTCCCTAAAGTTAAATATTATTACAATTATATATTTATTTACATTTGTAATAAAATATTAACTTTAACAATTTTTCCCAAGGCTGTCTTTATTTCTGCTTACCAACAGTCTTTATTGCTTTCTTTACAGAGCTAAAATCTCATGTAAAACACCTGATTTTAAGCAACACAGCAGTAAAAACAGCTTAACAATCACATCAGGGCTTCAACCTTTCAAAATTTCAAGCACTCAGGTATATCACATCCACAACTTTCTGATTTCTTTTTTAGAAATAGACAAAGCGCCTAACTGAGCCTGAAGAGACCTACCAAGAAATAGTAACTATATGGGGAACGTATGCAGTCATTTTGCTATTTTGGGCTTCTTTCTTTATAAAACTATGAAAATCCTACTATGTCCTTTGTAAGCTTTTTTAAGATCTTAGGAAATCAGCTATACATGAAACAATAGACATTGCTAACAGATTAGGAATGCCATCTGACTAATCCTGTTGCTGCCTTTTCTGATTGCAATGAAAAAAGCAAGAATAATTTCTTTGAATTATTATAAAAGTGAGAAAACAACATTAATTTATTACTGGACTATCCAGTGATTCAAAGAAACTACTTATCATTTATATAATTCAGGTAGTAGCTGGCTAAAAGTGAGAACAAGGTATGTCCAGGCAAAGGTTGTCTCTCTCTTTTCTGTGCTTAGCTGCACAGAAGGTAATTTTGCCTTATCACCTCAATGAAATGAAGGCTGTCACAGTGGTAAACTCTAACAAGATGTTTTAGGAACAACAGGAAGGAAAATTCAAAAAGCAGTGCAAGAGAAGTAAATGCAAGTTTATGAAAGTGAATTATACTTGTGCAGTGGTTCACAGTTGATATTACAAATCACCAAAATGAACAGAACAAAATGGAAGAAAAGAATGCTAAAATATGTAAAATTTCATAATATTTCTTTCCTTGAGAAAGTCAAGTGCTGGAATCAGAACCTGCATTAACTGTAAACTGGTCACAATTTTGCAAATTTCAGTGAGGCAGGAAAAAAGTTTTTACTAAACAGTATATGTTTGCTGTAATGTAACAAAAAGTTCAAACAATTACTGTAAGTTTGTTCATTAACCTACAAAGTTTTAATTTGCAGACAATTTATGTGTAACTATAAGATGACCTTCTAACTTATTCCAAGTTTATAGAAATATAAATCATAAAAAGACAGAAAGGTAGTTCACTGCTCAAAGAGCTATATAGGAACAACAGAGATGTATTTCTCCCTTGCTTTACATCTGGACAATCATTATTGTCAAATTTACACTGCCTTCAAATTAATGTAGAGGAATATAGCTTCAAAATTGTAGCATTTTGCACCATCTGGTACAGGGCATTTATTACAATCTGTGAGACTGCATTTTTATGAGAATTATAAGCTCCAACTCTTTGTTGTAGGTTCTTGCAACATATAAATATGTTCCTTTCAATGAAAAACTTACACTGAGCAAGAAAACTGTCTGAGGCACAAATTGTATTTGCAGTGTTATTCAGACAGCTTGGTCACAACAAAAACTACAGGAGGCTTAGAGTCCCCAGGGAATCTCTTCCCTCACCTATGGGAAGTTGAAATGGTAATGTATGTTCTCTGTGTAGTGTAATCTTAACTGGAACCCCACAGATGAAAAAAGAATATTTTCTCCTACTGAGGTTCTTAACAAAACAAATAGTGCAGACATTTTCTTCCTATTTAAACAATAAATCTGACCAAGTCTCCTGCAGCTCTCCTAAAAAAAAAAAAAAAACCACAAAAAACAAAACCAAAGAAACCCCACAAAAACCAAACCCCAAACCCTGTACAGTAATTATTCTGAAAGGATGTGGCTTGATTCTTCAATTTCTTGCTTCCTGTTTACTCTTTCAAACTCATTTCAGATATAGCATCAAGCACATAACCTAGGGTTTTTCTTCAGCCCTGGTCTGGATATGTATATCATTCAGAAACCAAATTAGGAATTAAGAGACTGAGCTATTTACTTCAGTGAGAATAATTTTTCTGAAGGTGTGAAGCCCTATTGAAAGTCCTCCGAAGAACTGCTCGCCCACTATTAACTTTTATGTAACTGGTCCAATTATTATATCATATATTAAATTTATGAATTATTAAAATTCACACTTTGCTTTATTCCCCATTGACATGAATATAAACTAGTGTTAATAATGTATTTCTTCAATTATATGTGTAACTTTGGTATATCATTTTAAACACATTTATCTTTCATGTAGTGATAGACACATGTAATTTCCTCACTGGTGTAAGTCACTGATTTTTCAGGCTGGAATCTGGGAAAACATGAATGATTTGGATAGCTCTTCAAAAATAACAATATCTTTATAATGTAGTTAGATGGTTGAGATTTGGTCTTCACTTAATCTGGAATGGACCTTTGTTCTCTTTAAAGAAACCAGATAAATGAATGACAGAAAGACATTGGATCCATAATTTTGATTCAGTTTGGAGAATTTGCAGAGAACTAAGAAGCCACTGTGGTAATGATTTTAGTCTGTATTTGTGATTAATCTCTACAGAGCAAAAACACTGACTATAAATAGGTGAGAAAGATGGTATGAAAAATAATTTTCTTTAATTGGTATCATTAATGATGCATTCGCAAACCTAATTATTCAAGCTCCTTTCTAAGAAAGAAGTTGAACTTGACTCCAGAAAGCAAAAATTGCTAAAGCATATTTCATACTAGACTTTTATATACTCACATAAACCATTACTTAAATGAATTTACTTTAAAAAATTATTTATATATATTAACAAATTTATTTCAAAATCTTACTTATGCATAATTTTAATGAATGGATTTAAAATGAACTTAAAATATTGAAAAGTTCTGAGTCCATCATCAAATTTATTTTCCTGACAGTAAAACTTTTGTGTTACTGATGATGGTGACCCATTCTGTAGCTACACCTGAGACACCCAGTCCCCCCAATCTGGCCAGAGTACTACACTACATATATCCTTCAGTTCTAAATTCTGGTGTGAATTTTCAATTATACTAACACATGGAATAGATATTAGCACTATTATTCTTCAAAAATCCAAACAACAGACTAACAAGACAAATGAACAGTACCCAGCAGCCTCTGAAATATCCAAAGAAAAGATGGATTGTATTTATTTCTTTATTTAGTTTTGCATTTGTATTTATTTATTTATTTTTACAAGTGGTATTTTTGATGCTGGTGAAGAATGTGTCCATAAAAGTAACGTTGTATTGTTG
This sequence comes from Strix aluco, assembly GCF_031877795.1. Taxonomy (NCBI): domain Eukaryota; kingdom Metazoa; phylum Chordata; class Aves; order Strigiformes; family Strigidae; genus Strix; species Strix aluco. Next base: position 89,584,065 of record NC_133931.1, on the reverse strand, counting down.
GAATTAGGTACGGTGTTCTAGGAAACAAATCAAAGCAAAACAGAGAATGCTCATGAAAATGTAGCCTCATGTATGATATAAAATATGTTATTAGATGCTGTATGTTCCCAGACTTTCACAATAATATTTTGTCCTAAATCAATTTACACAGTGACAAATTATAAAATGGAACAAGTCTTAATTTTCTAAAAACTAAACTCCTAGAAATTGAATGTTTCATTGAGGTTTCAAAATTAGTGTAAGTAACGCAGACAATTTGCCAACACACTTCTAGTGAAAAGTGAAAATCTTTATATTGAAAGAATCTAACAGTAGAGAGAAAGGGCTTTACGTGCATTAGGCGGAAAAAGGAAACTAACTGCTACAGAACAAATGCTACCAGAATTAGACCCACATCTCCATTTGTTCAGCTAGGATGAATTAGACATTGTCCAGAAAATACCTTAATTTTTCTTTCAAGGATTGATTCCTTCTGGCCTCTTAAGGGGGAAAAAAAAGAGAGTACCTTGGACAAATATGTATAGAACATGGTTCTTTGCAGTTCCATATGCACTCTTACAATTAAAATTCAAATTAAAACCAATTCAAGAAATGAGATGAATGTCAGCAGAGTTACTAGTGTTTGTATCAATAAAAAGTCTCGATGACTGGTTTATGAACACCTGACTGAATAATTAGTAGAAATATATAGTCCTCAATGCATGTTGCACAAATAGGGGAAAATCCTGTCTGAGTTCCCTATGAGAGTTTTTCCATCATCTAAATAGTTTCTTGGAGATGTCATCTTTAATGTGTCCTCTAAGATGTCATCCTCCCTGTGTTGCACATTGCCAACTCTTGCAATATTATCAGAAGTCTCAGAGTAATGTAATTTTTCTTTTTAATACCAGTATCTGGACTCAAAGGATACATGGGAATATGTCCCGGTTTTGGCTGGGATAGAGTTAATTTTCGTCCTGGTACCTGGTACACTGCTGAGGTTTGGATTCAGTGTGAGAATAGTGTTGATAACACACTGATGTTTTAGTTGCTGCTAAGTAACACTTATCCTAAATTAAGGATTTTTCAGTTTGCTGAAAACTGAACTGAAGTTTACCAAACTTTGGTGGTCAATAAAATCTGACACAAGATTTTGTATCAAAATTTTCATACAAATAAAGAATCTTAATGGAAATATTGAATCCTTAGGTCGTGTTCTGCCTTCATCCTCTTTCATGCCATTTCAAGAAAGTATCAGTTACATTAGTGAGTGTTGAATTGTACTCTGGGTTGACCAAATTGCAACCTTAAGATGATAGTTTCTTAACAATTCTTCCAATTAGTTTCTAGAAAGGAGTCAGACACTGTCCTTCTATCCTTTCATAAGCACTTAGAGACATAAAATCCATATGCCTTTCACTCTCTACTGTCATACATCACAAGATTTTACACTTCGTTTTACAGTTCTTTTTATACCCAGAACAGCCATTTCACTGTGTGTAAAAGCTTGTGGTGTATGTAATGGTAGGATAAACAATTACAGACTATAGATGACATATTTTACAAAGGAGGAAAGAAACACAGCCTGTATGACTTTACATAATAAAAGGGATAACAGCAGAGGGGCGACAGAGGAGAAACAAGGGAGGCAGAAGCAGGAGTTAGATTTGGTTTGGCAGTCTATTTTCTAAATAGAGTGAACTGACAGAGTAAATTGACAAGATCTTCCCTATTACTTAAACTCTGTCTACTGATAGAGAGGATAATTTACTAGGAACTGGCTTAAATTAGACACATAAACCCAGCATCTCAAAAGTATTTATACTTTTATGTGTAATATTTATACATATTTATACATATTTATACTTATGTGAAATGAATTACTTAGGTTTAAGTCTCCTTAAACCTGAGTTCATCACCTGTGAAACAGGGAGAATATATGAGGCATAAAAAAATTCAGTGATCAATACTGCATCACTATGATAGGCAAACTGAAAATTTATGCTAAGACATAGTGAGTATAGAAGGAGGTCTGTATAGTCCCTGAAGGGGCAACTGGTACCAAGGCCAGATGGAATTGGTGGGCTGACCAAAGTGCAGTAAAGGGAAGAAACCAGTATGTCTGACGCATTATGTTCCCTTTAGCTCCATGGGTTTCAGGATCTGCTTTTGGGCAGGAAAGGATCCAGAGGAGCTCACAATAGGAAATCCTGTTAGCAAAAGGATGGGCTTGTTTTACTTCAGAATTGTTCACCTCTTGTTCACCCTTCATGTCCCAGGCTTGGTTACTATCCAGTGAAGTGGGATCTAGATGAATATTGTCCTTTGTTTTATTTTCCTGGTGACAAGGAGAAAAACAAACTCTATCCCTGTGCTTTGTGAGCATAGGAAGCAGAATAATTTTTATATCATTATTATACTATGTCTGTAGCCTGGTTTCCCAAGAAAATAATACCTCTTTCGGTCAGTTTTTCCCTGAAATCCTTTGAACATTTTGGTCAATTTTCACCATGTCTAAAAGAGGTCTTGGTGATGAGGTACACATCATAAAAATAGGAAACTGTATAGAGAGAGACTTTATTAAATCCTTCACTGAAGGGAAGAAGGATGAACTCAAGTCTTCTTGAACATTAGAGACCCAACATATGAGAAAGCTATTATAAATGACCAAACCACAGGAAAATTTCAATAGAAGTTCACTATATTATACAAAACAGTGAATCTAGCTACAGGACATGAATATTTAAGGAATCAGGCTTCATAACTTATGCTCAGGATGGAATTACTTTCTTGGTTGTATCTCACTGGTATTTGGTATTCCTCATCATGAGCTAGGCATTGTACAAGACACTATACAAACACAGAACAAAAATGTGTTCCTTTGCTGGAAAACTCAATATCTTCAGTAATTACCTGGCATTGTATGAAGGAAACAGGAAGGGGAGAGGGAGAAAGAAAGGAAGAGGGAGAGAAGAAGTGTACGGGACCCATTATTGTGTTTTTGCAGTTTTATAAATTTTTTTTTGTGTTCTCCTCTTTTAACAGTTATAAGATCATGAATAGATTTCTTTACAGTTAGTTGATTTCCGCTTTGTTGTACTGTGACAACTATGATCAATTCCTGACGGAACCTGACATACAGGTTTCCAGTTGGATAGAACTACAAAATTCAAAATATTGACAAATTCATCCCTTGAAGAACTTCAAGCACCCCAATTATACTTAACTGAATAGTCATTTTTAAGTAGTCAAAAAAAAAAAAAAAATTAATACATTCCAATCTTAAAAAAAAAAAAAAAAAAAAGGGGGTGGTGGTTACTTCTTGTGGAAAACAAATCTATTTAGGTTAAAATATTAAAATTTTAAAATAATGTCTAAAAGCACACAGTTTATTTGAGAAGGATACTTTTCTAAAGAACCCACTGAGTAAACAGCCAAGTGCTATCAGCTTTTACCCATGCACTCACAATCATGCTACTGATTTTGAGAACCCCAGAGTCATGTGAATAGGATTTACCCGCAGTGGAAGACATTCATTTTCATACACACAAGAGGGAAAATTAAAATTTTAGATGAAATAAATTGAATTATTTGATTTGTCCAAATTTGCAGCCTCAAAGATAATGTCATTGTGACTTTGTTATTTCTATCCATGTATTTTTTGCAGTGCTCTAAAGAGATTTCAATTAATGGTTCAGTCCCTAGCTACATTAAAGATAACATAGAAGTCTTTGAAGTAATAAGACAGTTGTAGTCCTTTAGGACAATAAAGATTATAAAACTCAGGAAGAAGAACTCTACAGCTGAGAAAAGAAATCTCAGTGGGCGGGAAGAGAACTAGCTATGTGGTGTCTTTCTAGAGCTTATTAAACAAATCCAGCATGACCATTTTAGTAAACACCAAAGAACTGTATGATTCCAGTGGACTTTTCCAACACCACAAGAATGACTTTCAAAGCACTCACCTACTTTTATTTGCCTCACCCATGTTCTTTCTTCCCTAAAAGCAGTTAAGAAGCAAAAACAAATAGAAAAAGAACAGCAACAAATGAAGCAAAACGTTTCCTTCTGCCCCTTGCCTTATCCTCTGATAGAATTGTTCCTTCCTAGCAGGAGCAAATATAGGTCTATGCATTTCGCCAGGACCCTGGTTGTTTGCCAATTATTTTTATGTATATTATTACATGCTGTGGTGATTAAATAGGCAGGCAAACTGGTGGCCTGATTATAAGTTTTGTCAAAAAAATGTAAATTATTCTTCCAAAAAATTAAAATGAAATAGTTCAAATATTGCTTAGGAGTGTTTTGGATAGTGTCAGGGCTTTTCTTAATATGTTCAAATAAACATATTTGATTTATGGACCACTTAGTGGATAAGCAATTGTCTGGATGGTTACACTCAAAAGAATTGCAGTCAATGGCTTGGTGTCCGAGTGGAGACCAGTAACGAGTGGCGTTCCTCAGGGGTCGGTATTGGGACTGGCATTATTTAACTCATGCTTTGAGATATGTACAGTGGGATTGAGTGCACCCTCAGCAAGTCTGCCAACACTACCAAGCTGTGTGACATGGTTAACATGCTGGAGGGAAGGGATGCCATCCAGAAGGACCTTGACAGGCTTGAGAGGTGGGCCGGTACAAACCTCTCAAAGTTCAGCAAGGTCCTGCACATGGGTCAGGGCAATCCCAAGCACAAATACAGGCTGGGTGATGAGTAGATTGAGAGCAGCCCTGCAGAGAAGGACTTGGGGGTAGTAGTGGATCAAAAACTGTGAGACAGCAATGTGCATTCGCAGCCCAGAAAGCCAATCGCATCCTGGACTGCATCAAGAGAAGTGTGGCCAGCAGGTTGAGGGAGGTGATTCTCCCCCTCTAGTGTGCACTTGTGAGACCCCACCTGGAGTACTGTGTTCAGCTCTGGGGCCCTCAGTGTAAGAAAGACATGGACCTGCTCGAGCAGGTCCAGAAAAGGGCCATGAAGATGATCAGGGGGCTGGAGCACCCTTATGAGGACAGGCTGAGAGAGTTGGGGTTGTTCAGCCTGGAGAAGAGAAGGCTCCAGGGAGACCTTATAGCAGCCTTCCAGTGCTTAAAGGAGCCTACAGGAAAGATGGGGAGGGACTCTATCAGGGAGTGTAGTGATAAGATGAGGGGTAATGGTTTTAAACTGAATGAGGGCAGGTTTAGATTAGTTATTGGGAAGAAATTCTTTACTGTGAGGGTGGTGAGACACTGGAACAGGTTGCCCAGAGAGGTTGTGGATGCCCCCTCCCTGCAAGTGTTCAAGGCCAGGTTGGACGGGGCTTTGAGCAACCTGGTCTAGTGGAAGGTGTCCCTGCCCATGGCAGAGGGGTTGGAACTAGATGATCTTTAAGGTCCCTTCTAACCCAAACCATTCTATGATTCTATTGATATGAAACAAAATTTATTTCAAAACAAGAACTCAGAATGGCAGTTTTCCCTTTGTAAAACATACTCCTAGAGAGTTACACTGATATTTATTAATAAGTAAAAGACTCAGAAAAATGTTGACAGGTGACTGAACATAGTATTTTTCAAAGCTGTTTCATTAAAGCTGTGTCAATAAAAATCACAAATTTTTCACTTAAGATTATTGAACCCCAAATTCTTTACTACCAATTCTGTGCTAATGGAAGTGTGTCACTTGTAACAATAAGTTGGAGTAAAATAACAGTAAGTTTAAAGAAGCAGTACTTCAAATCAAGTCCATTGATACTGGAACTGATTTTCGTTGTATGAAAATGGGTAAACTGCTATGAAAATGCTCAAGTGGGAACTTATTGTAGAACATATCTTTGTGTAACCTTGTCATTCACTGCTTAGAAAATACCCCTGCTGAAATAATTAGATAAAAGTTTGACTTAAAAAAAAAGCCCTGAAACATAGACCAGAAGTGCTATCATTTAGAGGATGCAATCAGAGAAATTTTTCAGCTTAATTCCATGAATTCTGCATCACGACTGAGCCAGCATCAGGTAGGTTACCACTGTGTACTGCTGAGGGACAAAATCCAATGGTGCCTTAAAAGACATTTATATTTACATTAATATATTTAATAGCATTCTTTTTACAAATTGCTATGTTTGGGAGATTTTAGTAGATTTAATCTTTTGCATATAATCCTCCTCATTTATCATTCAGGGAAGAAAAAAAGATTTTAGCCAGTTACAAGGGAAGTATAATAAGTAGACACTGAAAAAATTAAATTCCAGCCCATGAAAAACAGTGGTCTTAAATTTTCATGATGAATTAGCATGAAAGCCAAATTTAGGATTTTTCATATTACACACAATATTTTGAACACATTCTTTTTCAAGCTAATGGAAGTGTTTCACTTTTTACACTTATAATTCTGAGTGTTATTGCACAGATCTTATTCCAGTAATTTTACAAAAACATTTAGATGAAACTGATTCTTGCAAATTTTTTAGACAAACTAGCAGTTTCCAAGGGACTTTTTAAAAACACATGTTTCAAGCATCACTAGTTCTATGAAAATTTCAAAAACTCTTTCTGTGCTCTGTTTTCCACACAGTAAGACCATTGAAATATATACGATATACAGGTGCATTTACTTCTCATATATGTAGGATCAAATTAGCTGTTACATTAAGTAGACCCACAGATTTCTATACAGCTGCATCAGGCAGCTCCTTCCTTCACAGACATCATAAACATATGCATAAATATCCCTAGTCTGCTTCATAGGAGATACTTTTCTAATCCATAGATTCTGATGGAAGTGGCACATATACAACATCAACTTGATCTTAAGTTTTAGTCTGAGGGATTTTAAGGCATGCATCTTACATTAAAACTGTCAGAAAAGTGCCTCTTCTGGAGTAATGGGCCCACATGTGAGCTAGCAGGTACATATAGATAGGCAAATAGCAACGAGACATTAGTTTTGAGCCTTTCTGTTCCTCCTATGGTCCCAGATTATTCACTCTGATCACTCTGCTTTTTTGTATGATGCATATTCCTGCAGGGATTTTGAGACACAGGTCAAAGTGAGAAAAATCTTTGAAGTTTTCAATATATATGGATGAACCATAGCCAACCGAAATGATTCTTTGACAATTTGTGTGTAGAATTCATCCTGAAGTGCCAGCAAATGATTCCAGAGGGGAAGGATGGAAAAACTATTCAATTCCCTTGATAAAAAATGCAGGGGAAAGGGAGAGAAATCACATTTTAATACTATATGCATATTCTCTATACAAGCAACATATATCAGCAACAAAACCCTGTAATGGATCTAATAGAATCTACCTATGTATGAAAAGAATAATTTCTTTTTGCAATAAAACCACCTGAGATAAGCATGAAAGTGAAAACAAGTAACTTGATGTAAAAAGGTAGATATAAAATGCACTCTTAAGATCTTTTACCTTTGGCATCATTGTTACCTTAAGTAAAAACACCTAGAAACTGACTTGTGGTGATAACACACATACTGAGAACATCCTTGCTTGGTTTTTTTTTCCTTCTGTCTTAATGCTACAGTAGCACCCGGTCATTTACCTTAGGAACATCCCTGAGCAGCACTGAGAACTACAGAACACTGAGGAACTGAAAACACAGATTGGCCATGAATGCAGAGAGGATTTATAACAGATTTTTCAACTACTATTTCCAGTAATCCAGATTCATGAAAGAAAAAAGTATAGATACTCTGTCAGGATGATAAGTACTCCTGCTTCTTCTATGGAATTGAAATCCAGAGAAGTGCTTGAACCAATATTTTTTATTAATTTAATCATGAAAGTATCAGGAAATAGTATATTTTCATTTCTATATTAAAAATTGTTTCTATGTTTACATTTTTTTAAATCAAGAAATGAGTTAAAAGGGAAAAGTGGTTGATAGGAGATGGAGAAATGAGAGTTCAAAGAACAGCAATGGACTGTAGAAATCATCATTCAGAGATGCCCTTTAGACCAGGTATTTTTATATTCCCTGCTTCCATATACTTGGTGACATCTAGTGACTCATTGACACTAGATGGTGACTGATTATGATTAGATGCCATTCATGCAAGAATCACCTTTAGAAACTGTTATTTTGCAGACTGATTCTAATGTGTCAGCGAATCGCTGCTTCCAGAGCTATATTTTATAAACAAGAGACACTGCTCTCTGGAGATGGAAGTGATTATGTGAAGCTGAAGTTGTTGCAGGGATGGGGAAAGAATCCCTCTCTAGTGGAACAGAGAAATAAAATTTCTGGTTTTGCAGTTAATCAAGCCTTTGTTGAATACACCTAGAATATGGAGTTCTGGATTTTTTTTTTTTTTTCTTTTTAATTAAGACTTTGGGACTGATACCTAAGTGTTTCTAATTTCTGATGTTCCATTCCAATGGCATTCACTGAGTAATGTGAGTTTTTTCTGAGCTCAGACAGTGGGCATTTCTGCCTGTAATCTCTGAGGTAGCTTTTAGAATTCCTTGTCATCAGATATGCAAGGAAAGAGAAGTGTACAATGTGATTTAAACATCAGAACCTATCCATTAAATTTATTTTCAAAATAGATTTCATTAATGCATATTCATGTATTTAGATTTTAGACTTTTAATGGGACTGGGTGGAATACAGTTTATTCACAAAATATAATTTTCATGTGGATTAGTTTCCAAAATCCAATTTCTATTTGATAGTTGGTTAGTTTTCATATTCAATAAATTGATCTTACCTTTACATTAAAAACATAGCTATAAAAATATCAAAGTCATCATGAATATTGGTATTGATCAATTGCCACTGCTAGCAATCAACAATGACAATCTTGGGCTGAATAAGTAATCATTCCTTAGAAATTAGTGAGAAAGAGTGAGCAGTCAAGGGAGAGTGGAACAGACTACAGGGATGTTAGACTATTTGAAATGTCCTTGTTGGGATTAACCTTGATTTCATACTTTGACTTCTATAAAAAAAAAAAAAAGAAAAAAAGTATGTATTGGAAAATGTAATAAAGATTGTTAGGGATCCTGAACTTGGGTAAAAGTCTGATGTCCCTGGAGTCAATAGCACCTATTTCATTTCAAGTAATGGTAATAATTTTAAATTATATAAATACTCTTAACTACCTACAACAAAATGATGTTCATGATAACAATCAAAAATGAACAGCAGTCAAATACAGTTCCCCAAAGGGTTCAGGTTCTCAGAACTATTATTCTTTTCAATAAAAAAGGACAGTTCTGGTAATTCTTTATTTTATGAATTCAGCTGTATTCTTGAAGGCAACATTTATTGTGTTTGATGGTTGTGGCATAAATCTACAGTAACAATCCACTGAATTATTGATCCAGAACTGGTATTCTCTATTATTTTGTTAATATGAACAATAAAGAGTATTATCAATGACCTTAAGAAGAACAGTCTCCATCTATTTTTCTTTTAAAGAAACAGGACATTTGCTAAAATTGTAAAGCCTGAATGGAGACCACGGCCTTTGTGTTTGTCTGAAATAATGTCTTCTGACAGAAAATATGAATCCATTAATCCATTGAAATTAGAGGTCAATATAATCCTCTGTCTAAAGTATTTTTTTAAAAAAGCTGAAATAGCTCAATAAAGTAAAAAAGTGTTGTTTTGACTTCTCCATATTAAAAAGGTTTTAAATTTTATTTGTGTTTTGAAGTATAAACCAGTAATTTAAATATTTTTTTTCTAAATAAAAAAAGTATTTTAATGACATTTCTTTTTTCTGAAATTATATTTCAGATAAAACCATAATGAAGTTCTATATTTTTATTTATATGCCTATTAAGGTTAGAACATTTGAAATTTCAGAAAAATAAGTTTACAGGATGGGTAAACTTTTTTAAAATGTACTTCTGTCTATAAATTCAAAATTATGATACATTCAAATTTGAAAGTTCAAATTCCAAACACTTTTTGTTAATACTGGTCAGATAGCATCCATATTCACCAATACAAACTGTATCTAAGCTACATTTCACATCTGCACACTCATGTTAAAATTTTGTTTCTCAGATGTATACACACTTATGAACACAACAGAAAATGTGAAAGAAAACACTTTCTTGCACTAGAATTCAAATTTAGTTCTATGGAAAACACACCTGATGAAACAGAGCTATCTCCATTACTCCATTTATTTTCCACGCCATTATGCAATGCTAGCAAATGAGAGGAGTAAAGGAAGAAATGTGGAGAAAAGTGTGAACTAAAACGTATTCCCCTCCCCCTTCTTAAAACCAAGTAAGCATCCTTCATAAAACCTGAGACAGTGGAATACTGAGTTTCCCTTGCACCCAAAGCTCTCTTGTACTCCTGGTTTTCCCAGCTTGTAAGAACATTCAGATACTGAACATTTCCTACGTTTTGTAATGTCACATCAACAGTAAAATGTGTAGGCCTCTGTCTTTTTCTCATTTTGTTGCTAACCTGATTTTTGCTAACCCTTTGTCTCTCCACATACAGATCACAGTCTATAAGAAGGTAATGAAAACCCATTAATGAGGCACCTGGGAAGCATTAGTCATTGAAACTTTTAGTATAAGGGGAAGAACACATCTTGCTCTCCCACTCTTTATGTGCATTTCCTCTTCAAAGTCAAGCTCTTGAACTACAGAAGTGCATGCATACAGGTTATATAAAGGTTAATGATTAACAGATACATATTTTTACCCCTACTATAATTGAAAGTGCAGTAGCACTTACAAATTATTTCCAACCCAAGTTAGGGATTACCAGTTGATTAGTTCAGAACACTAAACTAATCTATTTGGTTTCCTGTGGATGTTACAAAAAAACCCCCCCAAAAAACCCCAAACAAAAAAACCCACAAAAAAACCCCAAACCAAACCACAATAAAATATTAATTGTAAAAATCACTGCTTATCCAAATAATTAATGGTACTGGACCTTTAACTATTCAAACAAACCTAGTTATAAGCTACTTTTTGCTAGTTTATACATAAAATAGACTGATAGCAATTACAGAAACCATTAAGCAGTTACATTCCAAAAGGGTGAGGGAGGAGAGATGTATTTTCTCGTTCAATGAATCTTACTCAGTAATCTTCTTTATATTTAATAATAGCAATAATCTGAGGAAAAGGCCTTTCTTTTTTTGACTGTGATCTTCTGTATTAACTACAATTTATTTGAAATGTGCAAGTCCTTGGTTTTTCATTCTTCACATGGCACTAGTCACAGTATTTTAAAAAAATTTATTTCCTTGATTGCATTATCATAAAGATTCAGAATTGCCAACAAAGTTTTTAAGTCATAACATTTCAAATACATTTGTCCTAATGCTAACAGACACCCCAGCTACCCTTCACAGAGGTGACTGGGACTAAGTAATCCCTGACTACAGTACCTTGCACCCTCAGTGCTCTTTAGCTTTCACTCATCAGCCTACACTCTAAATAAACAAAGCATACATTTTCACATCTACTGAACATCTGGTTGGGACATGACACTAGTAAACTATTTTTCACTAAGCAAATGCATATTTCTTAGATGGAACTTATGTTGCTGATGCCCTAAGAAAGCAGGACACTACCATTCATTGTCACATGGCCAAAACACTTCCTTGAAGAAAAGCTCTATAAAAGAGCTGTCCCACCTCAACATGTCTTAATCAAGTATGGTGGTGTAATCTTGTTAGCTATTCATTTGTCAACATGTGAGAAATTCCTGTAACAAACAAACAGACAAAAATAATTCAACAGTAGCTAAAACTGTGTTAATTACATCTACCAACAACAATGTCACCTTCAGATCTTTTCTCAAACACTAGTGAGTTTACAAATCACAGGATGGTTGAGGTTGGAAATGATCTCTAGAGATCATCTGGTCCAACTTCCCTGTTCAAGCAGGTCCACCTAGAGCTGGTTTCCCAGGACTATGTCCAGATGTCTTCTGAGGTCAAGAGATACTAGAACATTTCTAGTGTCAAAGGTAGCAGAAGAATCCATTAAAAGTGGGTGTTGCCAAGGATATGAAGAAATCACAGAATAATATGATGTTTTTGTGGCATACTTTACATTCTCACAGAAAGATTAAATAATTAAAATGCTATAGTAGTAGATAAGGGGGAGAATAGAGTTAAATCTCCCTGCAAATTTAAGATTACAAAAAAGCCATCACAAAATATTTTAGAATTGTTTTTATCTGCTAGATTAACAAAAGGAGGTTCAGACCATAAAAATATTTCCTAGATCAATCTAATAACCTGAAATCATACACATCAATTTTAGTACTAACTGTAGTCCAAAGCAGACCTTCATGTAAAGTTTTACAAGATCTCCACATAAAACATCAAATCTTCTTACTGGTTGAATATAAAAAGAATATCTTGCCTTTACTTGCTGTGTGTATAGATCTAAACTGCCTGAAATCTGTGGTACAACACAGAGAGATTAATGAAAAATTAGGAGTTGTAATTCCACTTTTGTAGGTAAGTCACCCTTGGAAGACTGGCCATTTTCTGCTCTTCACGGAGCTTGTTTCCATATCTCATCAGCTATGGGGCACTCATTCCCTCCTTGCTGCCATCATTTTTACTCTAGTCAAAAGAATTCTGATCCCAATAATGTAATATTCAAAATCAAATTTGACTCAAAGTCATATACAATTATATATAGCTAAAATAAACTATACCTATGAATGTTTAATTCAAAATGTTGGAATTTGAAATTGCTAATTAAAGACATTAGTGAATGTCAATACAGCATTATTTTAATGACTCCAAGATAATCCCAGAGCAATCAATTTAGATCAGAATGAGTTTATTGTAAAGTGCCAAAGGTGGGGGGGAAAGTGCTTCCTTAGCAATACAAAGTAACGATTTCTCAAATGAATAACGCCTGTTCAGAATTTAACTAGATAATTACTTCATTTGCATTTACTAAGGTGATAAGAGGAATGGAAAAGACAGCTCAGTGGGAAATGATGTAAATGTTAAAAGGTGACATGCAAAAGCAGTGTTCCTCAAAGTTCTGGCTTACTAACAGAGTCCATTTTAAAAGGAAGACATTTATTAACCTAAGCATCCTGGTGGGAAAGAGACAAGGCAGAAGAAATACGTAATAGAAAAATACATTACATCACACAAATCTCTGACATGCAGTTCACAATGGCTGGAGGCTGGAGCAACCAGATATATTTTTGTTCATATAATGACTTTCAGGAAGGACTAGAAGCCAGAACAAAAAAACTGCTGAGGTTTATTTTCATATCTGCTATTGCAGTCTTGGAGGAACAGGAATTGTGCAAGTCATGGTCACTCCTGCAGAAATAATATTAATTCCAATCAAGAAAAATAATTTCAGCCCTTTGTAGTGGCCCTGGAATGCCTGTGTACTTTATCAAAGGTGAAGAGTTCCTCTTTTTTTCAGCTCCAGGCTATCACATTTCGTTTTTGCAAAGATGATTAAGCACCTGCCTGTCTTTAAGTGTATGACAAACAACTATACTTTTGACGTACTTAAAATTATGTATGTCCTGTGATCATTTTCACCTGTAATGCTTTCTAGCTGGTGGGGAATATCCACAAGCACATACAGTATACTTCTGCTGGGGGTATATATTTTGTGCTGGTAAACTGTGGAGCCGGGCTCAGTGCTAGCATGTGTTCCATCCTTACTTAATTGTGAGGGAGACACAATTCAGATTTCTCTGAGGATTAGAGAGTTCTGGTGAATGTGGACCCCACTATTTTTATGGTAAGAGCAGTCCCTGGTTGCAGTATTTACAAACCAAGTCCCATATGTGTTTAAATATGCAAGCAACACAAAATATAGATAAGAACTTCGTAGGTTTTAGTTCATTGTTCAATTGTTATGCAGTGGTCTGGCATATTTCACGTTCTAAAACTTCACTTTACACTTGTCTAAAACTTTACACTTCAGGATACATGTAAGTATCTTAACATTGCAAAGTATTCCTCCTTTGCAACTGAATTAATTTGCTATCCACATCGGGTTCAGCAGCTCTGGTAGTAGCTAAGGTTCTGTCTCCTTTCTGAAAAAGGGGCCAAGCATATCAAAAAGTGAAGGGTTCTTGAAACTGATGGGGAAAAAAACCAAAAAAACTCTTGAGTCTCCAGGTTGACAAAGACTTGCTCCAGGAGTTCACTCTGCCTCTCCCTCTCCTCTCACCCCTAGCTTTCCCCCAATGTCTGTCATTCTGATTGGTTAAATATTACTGTATTGCTGAAGAGAGGTTTTTTGCTTTTATGCTTCTTTTTGTTCTTCTCTTCCCCAAGTTTATATATTTTAGAAAAAGTGCACTATTTCTGCTGTTTACTTGTTGCATTTCTTTTAAACAAAGATCCTGCTCCTTCATACCTATTAGTCAAATCATAAGCATAGTTTATCATTATCATTATCATAGAATCATAGAATGGTTTGGGTTGGAAGGGACCTTAAAGATCATCTAGTTCCAACCCCCCTGCCATGTGCAGGGACACCTTCCACTAGACCAGGTTGCTCAAAGCCCCGTCCAAGGCCTTGAACACTTCCAGGGAGGGGGCAGCCACAGCTTCTCCGGGCAACCTGTTCCAGTGTCTCACCACCCTCACAGTAAAGGATTTCTTCCTAATATCTAATCTGAATCTATGCTTTTTCAGTTTAAAGCTCTTACCTCTCGTCCTATCACTACACTCCCTGATAGAGTCCCTCCCCATCTTTCCTGTAGGCCCCTTTTAAGTACTGGAAGGCCACCATAAGGTCTCCCTGGAGCCTTCTCTTCTCTAGGCTGAACAACCCCAACTCTCTCAGCCTGTCCTCATAAGACAATGATATTATCATCATCATCTCAGAACAAGATGCCCATTCTGAAATGTTAAAAAAACATTTATGGACTCATTAAGACAAAGTATTTCTGTATTTTTTTCTTTTTTTCCTTTTGCAGAGAGAGACTAGGATAAGGGAAATAATTATATATTTATTTAAGTAAAATATAGTAAGTAAATTATAGTAAGAAATTAAAATAATTTCTTTGAGGAAATTTCTGAAAAAAAGCAGTGATAAGGATATCTATCCAAATCACTCAAAATCATGATGAAAATCTGTTTTCTCTCAGGTGAGTCTCTCACAAGGTACCAGAGCTTTTGAGTTTCATTCACTGTGTAAGGAATTCTGAATACTTACCTTTTATTCCTATTTAGATGCTAAAGAGATGCATAATGAAGTATATTAGTTGAAGTGACATTTTTGTCGTTTGTTTTATTTCCAAGTTAAATCTGTAAGCAGGGAAAGCAAGAGAATTATTCTGAACATGATGAGAAAAGATCTCTAACTGTTATCCACATGATGTGTCTACTAGTCTTTAATGAGATAAGATTAGAAGGCCTGAATGAATAACAACTTGGAAGGATGGTAAGGTCATTTCTGCCTGATATCTGAGTTGTTTTCACATTATTACAGCAGCATTCAAACTAAATCTTCTGTGTAGATAGGCAAGGAGGCACAAGAACCTTTTTTTTTCGGGGCGGGGGGGTGGTGTTGTTAATAACACTTGACATTTTTCTATCAAAGTGGAATAAAAGACTCAAGAAACTACTCTTAAAGTCAGAAAGCTTTTTTTTTAAACAGAAAAAGAAAAACTCATCTAAGACTAATTATAATTAATGATGAATTTCAAAGTCATGAAAAAATTCAAGCAGCAAGAAATAATAATGTCAAAGATAAAAAGATGACTAGCTCAGTTGAAAGCCAGACTGGTGGAGAGAGACTAATGTTGGTCAGTACTGATCAGAGAAGGGAAGCCAAAGGCTTGGCATGTTATATCAGAAAGTGATACCATCTGCACTTAAAAAGAATATTTCACAATATTCTTCTCTGCAATACTCTGTTCTGCAATAATGGTCCAAATGTGGGGTAACAGTATAATCAGATGCATGGATTTGCAGCATTTTTTAAAATGTTGTGATAATGGGATGTTATAGCACAAAGGAGGCATAGAAGCAACTTGGATTGTAGTACACATCTATTTGTTTCCTCAAAAGTAATTGTCTGGTTATGATGACTTCCTTCTTTTTTTAAATAAAAATACTGGATGACATCTGAGATATAGGTATATATTGTGCTGATAATTGTTGTGTATAATTTGTGACCTTCGCAACTGACATATTGACAACTGGAAAATCGAAAGCTGGATTGCTTTCTGTTTCTTATATCTATACTTGCAAGGTGTCTGCTCAGTCATCCTGTGCTTTTACCGCTCCACACTGTATTTTATTCTGTGGTCATAGTTCATTTCACACAAAATAGCTACTTGCTTTATATTTTATCTATAGAAATTAATAACAGTAGCCATTACACCATGATAAAGTTTTTGCTTTTGCTAAGCTGTGTACAAAGTATGCAATTAATAAGCTCCTGGTCATTAGATAATTGCTGGGGCTTTTTTTAAAAAAAAAGCCTTTCCAGGCAGGTCGCAAGAAGTTCAGAGAAAGCCTGATAATCCTGTGTTGTTAGTTTAAGGCCACAGCTGATCACTTGCAATGGTGACTCCATATTTACTGGCTCAGTCTGGTAGTTGAGTCCCCATTTCTCTTAAATGAGACATACTGGCTGCTACTGAAGCAAGTTTGCACCTCTACATACAGCAGTGAATTATTAAGTCTAAAAAGTTGGGGGAGAGTAAGTATGTAAAAGAAAAATAACAATATATTTATTTCAGGATAAATATGGTTTTTTAGATGCCTCAGCATCTTTAGCATTAATAACCTTACCTCGCAGAGCAAAACTTAGATTTTTTTCAGAATTATAAAGACATACCTAGAATCATAGAAATATGCTTTCATATCAATGAACAAACTGTACTGAAATGACAAAATGTCAGATCTTGGAAATTCTAAACTTTTCATAAGCTACTGCTTCCCATAAACAAGACACCCACTCTTCTCTATTTTCCTACACTCTCTGTCTTTTGGGGGATAAGATTTAAACAGCACTCATACTCTCTTAATATGAATTGAAGCCACATTTAAATCATGTGTGTATGTGTGTGTGTACACACATGCCTGTGTTTGTCTGTGCATGTGTTTGTGTGCGTGCATGTATAAAACCAAGAAACTATATATAGCCAACAGATCAGCCTTGTGACAGTGGCAATGGTAACACTTTTTTTCAGGCTGCTATTATAAAATCTGGTACCATAATAGGTGTGAGAGAAATCAGAGTATATTGTTCCCTTGTTCAAGAGCAAGTACCAGCAAATACCAGCAACATTGAGAGCAAAATAGGTAAGTAAAATGCCCACTGTCTTGCACAAGCGGATGGACAACTCCTGTGCTTTGAGAAGGCTGTCTTTGAAAATACCTGCTCTCCTGGGCTCTTCTGTCCCCAGGGCAGCCACCCCGGGGATCCTGCCTACCCATTCCCTGAACATTGTGAAGTCTTCTCCTGAAGTTCAGGATCTTTGTTCTACTGCATGCCTTTCCGTTTTCCTTTAACATCTTAAACTCCACCATCTCATGGTAATGACAATCAAACCTACTCCCAACTTCCAAAATCCCAACCAGTTCTTCCTTATTTATGAGTAGTGGATCCAGCAGGGCACCTCCTTTAGTATGCACATGTGGCATGTGCAATGAAACCCCTCCCAAAATTTCCTGGCCTGCATACACTGTTTAATGTTGCCCTTCTAGGAAACTTTAGGGAGGTTTAAAGTGTTGGATGAGGCAAAGGCTGTGGATGTTGTTTACCTTGAGTTCAGTAAGGCCTTTGACACCGTTTCCCACAGCATTCTCCTGGCAAAACTGGCTGCTTGCAGCTTGGATGGGCACATGCTTTGCTGGGTAAAAAACTGTCTGGATGGCCGGGCCCACAGAGTTGTGGTGAACGGAGTTAAATCCAGCTGGCAGACGGTCACGAGTGGTGTCCCCCAGGGCTCGGTTTTGGGGCCACTCCTGTTTAACATCTTTATTGATGATCTAGACGAGGGGATCGAGTGCACCCTCAGTAAGTTTGCAGATGACACCAAGTTGGGTGGGATTGTTGATCGGCTCGAGGGTAGGGAGGCTCTGCAGAGAGACCTGGACAGGCTGGAGCGATGGGCTAAGGCCAACTGCATGAGCTTCAATAAGGCCAAATGCCGGGTGCTGCACTTGGGCCACAACAACCCCCAGCAGCGCTACAGGCTTGGGGAGGAGTGGCTGGAGAGCTGCCAGTCAGAGAGGGACCTGGGGGTGTTGATTGACAGCCAGCTGAACATGAGCCAGCAGTGTGCCCAGGTGGCCAAGAAGGCCAATGGCATCCTGGCCTGTATCAGAAATAGTGTGGCCAGCAGGGACAGGGAAGTGATCTTGCCCCCTGTACTCGGCACTGGTAAGGCTGCACCTCGATGACTGTGTTCAGTTTTGGGCCCCTCACTACAAAAAGGACATTGAATTACTCGAGCGTGTCCAGAGAAGGGCAATGAAGCTGGTGAAGGGTCTGGAGCACATGTCGTACGAGGAGCGGCTGAGGGAACTGGGGTTGTTTAGTCTGGAGAAGAGGAGGCTGAGGGGAGACCTCATCGCCCTCTACAGCTACCTGAAAGGAGGTTGCAGAGAACTGGGGATGAGTCTCTTTAACCAAGTAATAAGCGACAGGACAAGAGGTAATTAGGTTTAAGTAAAGCATCATATATTCATTCTGTGATTCATCATACAGAGGAGACAGTCAACCTGCCCCACTGCTGAATTGGTTTTGAATATTCTGTCTCCCACTTGGTTGAGTAATCACCTCGAAAAGTTAATTGTACAAGAAATGTTTTCTGTTTCTTGATGTGGCAATTTAAATTATCATATAAACTTTAGATATTATAAGCTGTATCTTTTGCGATCAGGTAGAAGTATGATAGGCTGTGTTAGAGTCAATGGTGTTATTGTTCAGATTAAAGTTTATTGGGTATAAACTGCTGTCTCTCCTGGGTAAATTTCTTATCTGTGCATAAACCAACTGCTATTACTGTGTCAGCAGTTGCTGCTTTAACTGATTGGCTAGGAGCTGGGAGGAGAGCTTCCAACAGCAGACAACTTTCTACCCTGTTTCCCAACAGGTTGCATTGGGCTTTGTATCACACAACAAAGAAAAAGAGTAGCTTAACTAAAAATACTGATAAAAAGCAAAGGAAAAATAATTTGGTTTGAGACTCAATCTGATAAAAGGTAAATTTCATTATGTTAATAATCTGTTTGATTCAGGGTACATCAAAGTCATGGTGTTCAGACACATTACTCATATAGTGAAAATACAACTACACAGAGGGGGACAACAGTAACTTCTTTTCAGAAGACCAGAGAGTGAACTTCCAGAGAGCCAATTCTACCACCTCTGCACTTTTCAGAATAACTCTGAGTAAATATATGTTTCAACATGTTTTAAATGTCAATGGAGCCTGACATCCTGGTCAAACCAAAAGGTAGTCTGCAAAGTGAGAAGTTTGCAATGGATTCATGGGAAACCCATTGGTAGCTTTTTTTTTTTTTTTTTCTTTATCAGAAGGTAGCAGAACTGTTGTATTTTGACAGTGTCATCTCTGGCTCTGTGGCATCAGAGACTGCTTGTCTCAGTGTATATCATCAAGATAATACACTTGTGTATGCATTAGAATAAAAAAAAATATAGTATTGGAAGACTGCACAGCTGTTTGTGATGATGCCTTTGTGGACTTTTTGCCAGTGGACTGTACAAAACCAGGTAAAAGATAAGTTAATAAAAGGATAGTGGTCTGGACCTCATAAATTTTGATAATCCATTAATTTCTTCTGAAATTTTTGGCATATTACTTTAATCTGTACTTTACTTCAGCCTTGCAAATACAGTATCACAGTAAGACTGATGTGTTCTTAGCACTTACTTGCCTTTGCACAAGTATTGTGAAGCTACAATTCTTTACTGATTGTGTGATGCTCAGATAATTATAGTTACATTTGATAGAAAGAATAAATTCTAGTTGAACTGTCAGACCATAAAACTGCATTTACACACTGAGTAGTTAGAAAAAAAAAATATTTGAGTGCGGTTTTTGTTGGTTTGGTTTGGTTGGGTTGGGTTGGGTTTTTTGGTGTGAAATCATCAGCTCTGGTTCAAAAGCAACAGTGTCGAAATATACTTCATTAAGTTTCCCTACAGGAGTTTTCCTCAATTATAGAGAAGGACCTGTCTATTTCAGACAATAAAATTGGTTTGATTGGGAAGTATGTGTCACAAATGAGAGTGAAGATGATGTTGGCAAAAATGGCTACAGATGACCAATACATAATTACCTGAGAGAGAAAGAGAACAATATGACTGACCCTCATCATGCATTTTAATTATGGTTTTTAATTGCCTTTTGAATGCTATAAAAATCAGTGGCCTACAACTCCTTAGCTGGTTTTTTTCTTAGCTGTACAACTGTGCCAACATTTGTCTAGTGCCTGTAAAACAGTAGAGGACACACTGTCTTTTAGCAGGGGATGAAAAAATTCAGAAAGTTGTATTAGCATATCTTTAATTTTGTCCTATTAAAAAACTTAGCTTGGCAACAAAGTTCCTTAATCACCTAATAGAAACTAAAAAAAAAAAATTCAAATACAAAAAAATATATGGAAACACATACGCAGCTCTCCTTCTTGCAGTATTTATTTTTGATGAAAAAACCCCCCAACCCCCAAACAGCAAAACCACAACCCTTAACAGCTGTAAAGAAAAGCAATTGAAGAGACTATTTCTTGGTTTATAGACCATTCAGTATCACATGTGCAATGGCCCCTCAATTATTTCTAGTTATTTAGGAAACCTTTGATTTCTGAAAGCTCTAGGGAGTTAATTTGGTGATGTCAAAGATACAGGTTAAACTGTGATAATTCAAAGATCCTCCAGGGTCCCACAGATTCAATATGGAACTAATTTCTTGCTTGTTATGTGAATGAAATGCAGTAAGAATTTTTGTTTTCATAAAAAATAATGCGTATGTGTGCTTATATTTGTGTTTATATAAATGCATCTGTATGTCTTAGAATAGCTCTTGCAAAAGCTGATAGAAAATGTTTGGAAAGGTTGTCAATAATTAGTTGAACAATTTGGAATTCAGTTTATTATTTCTTCCATAAAAACCTCCCGTTCATAGCAGAAGCTTCCTTGCTCTCCTTTTGCACCTTGGTCTTCACACAGATCTTCAAGTTCTGACCTTCAACGTTCTTTCTTTCCTCTGAAGTTACCAGCTGTGCTTCTTATCTGCATGTGTCAAATATTCAGCCTGCATTACTAGACTAGATGGTATACATAAATAGTGTTGTTTACTGTGCTGATGAAGTTAAACTACCTTCAAGAGGTCCTTGAAATTTGAGAAAAGGAATAAATGAAATAACTGAAGGATGCATATGGTTCAGGTAAGCCATTTTGTCTATAATCTAAAGCAGAGTTGATTATGCAAGTCTAATAAAAACTTTTAAGACTGATAGATGACCCTGAAAAATAGAAAATATTAATCTTTATTAAAAAAAAAGATAAAAGGTAAGGTTAAAATGTCTTTTTCATGATCTATCTTTGAATTTAATTTTAAGTATTGGGAGTGCACTTGCAATTCCTATTGAAGGAGTGGAGGGAACGAGGACTTTCTATGCTTTGTCAGAGAGTGCAAGAAGATTTGCTTTCCAGAGTCTTCTTACAAAGTAGTTTGGTCTCCATGAAATTTACTCAGATCCAAGATTGAGGAATTGAAGGAAGTTATGGAGTCAGGCAGAAGACCCACTGTGGTGTAAAGCTGCAGATCACTCCAGGCTGCTCTGTTGCCAGTGGATCTTCTTTTGATGGATTCTCTGTTCCCATCTGCTGAGCCCAAGCTATGGATAAATGATTTCAGACTTCTAGCCATTTTATCTCTCTTTGGAGGCCCAAAATTTTTACTTATCATATTTCCATTTTATCCTCAGGTCAGCATTGAATAAGCCAAGAAAATACCTACTACTTGTCCTTATATTCAGTTTGCCAAACCCTAAAATCATAACCCAGTCCCATTCCCTTCTCTCCATGTTTACAGTCACAATGTGAAATTTATAAACTGCTGCATTGAGTAATGGTATAGCTAATGTAAATTTGAATATTTTATGCATATAAATATTTTCCCATACACAGTATAATTGCAAACAATTTCTTGACAGAATGATAGAATTTTTAGTTTGGTGTGTCTCATGTACCTCCCAGAAAAAAATAGTGTAGTAAAATACTGACTCTATCTTCAAAGTAGCTAAGGAGTTGTCTTTGGAAGAAAAATGGATTTGTAATTGAAAGTTTTTTGTTTTTTTTTTAAATTGAATACATTAAACTTAAAAAAAAAAAAATCCAGTAATACTTTTGGGATTATTTCTTTTATTCTTCTGTGTAATCTGAGTTTTTTGTCCAATATTTATCTCCCATAGTTTATCATGACACAGAGAGGTTATGTAAAAATTATTCTCACAGTGCAAAATGGAAAGCACAAATGAAGGAGAAATAGAATAGAAAAACTAAGTACCAGAACTCCTGTGAAGTACCATGAAATAATTTCCCAAAGAGGACTTTTTTTTTTTTTTTTTAGTCAAAGTGTTGGGACAGTAATTTTCAATTTTGTGACAATCATCTTTCACTTCCAAGCTTTTACTGGAAGAAAAAATAACGTCTCTATTTTACTCTGAATGAAATATGGAAAGCAAGTAAGGGTACAAAGTACCCACCCATACTCTTCTGGTTCTTGGTTTCTTGAGCCATATGCTATTACCTGTATACCTGGCACAGTAACATCAATGGTGAGATCTCCTTTTGCATAGTAGAGAACAGTCACATATAAGATTCCCTTACAGTATAAGGCATGGTCCTTCATTATTTGGCCTTTGTTTCTTCAGTTTCTGGAAAGTAAATGTTCATATCCATATCCTGTAGATGTAAGTACAGATTTCTCATATGAATTATCTACATCTCGTATAAACACAAGTAACATTTCTTATGACAAAAGGGTGTTCTGTCTTATTCAGCTGTGAGTCATAACCCTATCTATGGACAGATTATTGGTTGTAAAGATCTCTTACTGGGATCTACACTAGTGCAAGCTGGTCCAGATGGTGAGCTGTATTTAGAGCATTAATCCAGTAACAAAATGTTAAAAAGCCTTTTGTATTTTTAATAGCTTAAAATCCAGTACTCGTCTTGCAAAGAGAACCAAACGCTTAAATATTTCATGACCTCCATTGTATGCAAAGGTGAAAAGAAATCTATAACCACAGCCAAAACCCTTATGTTTATTCATAACTAAACTACTTACAGACTGCTCATTAAATGCAGTCATTACTTATTAGGTTGTGATCCCTGGCTCCTAGATTGCAGAGTAAGTTTTAGCTTCCACCCCCTTGTTTTAATTAATCTTATGAAAAAAACCATAATTTTATTTAATGTGCCTAAAGGTGAGTAAGTGAGAGCACTTCTAAGGCTTGTCAGCACTGAGAAACTTACAGTTTTGTCAACTACTGACCACTAGTATGTCACAAGAAAACCAGCTCCCCCTGTAAACCACAATCTTCTATCCCAATAGTGTCTAAGACCATCTGTAAGCAAAGCAGTCTTAAACTCAGCCATGGATGTCACAAAGTGATGGAATATTGGGTGTGCCTACAGAGCAAGCACACAGAAACAGCCTCAAAGACCAGCTTGCACTTATATTTGCTGCCTGTCCATTTAATTTGTCTACTCTTTGTGAATAGCTTTTTGTGTAATCTGCACCTTGGAGCATGTACAAGCAGATGCTAAGTAAAGGGACTCTGGTTTCTGCTGTCAGATCGAGGCTACCCTATCTGGCCTTGCAGAGGGGCAACAAGGACAGCTCCATATCCTTCCCACCAGGACCATGATAGATCATCTGCTAGCAGAGCAGGTGGGATTTGTAGGTGGCCTGAATCAAGCTGAATCCTGGCAGCCTGCACAGGAGATACAGAGCCAAGAGACATGCTGGATCGTGAGCACTCTCCCAGGTTTGCCTTGTCAGAGAACACAATAGTGATTAACTTCAGTGGTGTCTCACCTACAAGGAGCAAGACCACAGATGGTAACACACAGCATATGGAATGAATGCAGAAACAACACATTGGAACTGTCGAGCTAGGAAGGTTTTCTGGTTAGGAACTTTAACACCGATTCATTACTCTAAGGAAGAAATGTGTATGTTACTAATATTACCTGGCTTGACTAGAGCAGGCATGAACTAATTCCCTGTACCTAAGCACACAGTGGAAGTGTAAGTAGAAAGTTTGAAAAATGTGGGATGAATGTAAATCAAGGTAGTTTCTCACTTTCACTGGTGAAAGAAAAAGATTTTGCTGCAATAATGAAGATGACTCACTCTCTCTCTAAGCAAAAGTCTTGTTCACCCCCATCCACCCCTGACAAGGGAAAAAAAAACCCAACCTCAAGCATTGAGTAAAAGCTAGTGTGGGACTGAACTTACCAGCGGGGACAAAACTCTTCTCCCAAGAGCACATGTAGAAAAATATAACAATCCTAAAGGGGAATGCTTATGGGAAACACCATTGGTGAAAAAAATACTTCGTCATCTTGTAGTGTGTACATTGATAGTGCTGGACTTGACAGATAGCTATGAAGTTAACTTTGTACATTACAACACAGGATGATGATTCAAATCTTCTTTATCTTATACATTAAACCAGAAGTGTGTAATGTTCTTTGCGAATAAATAGAATCGTTTTTATCAAGATTAAAGCAGAAATGAAAAAGCAGATGTCTTTACTAATGAGAGTAAAGACAGCTCCCAAGCTAATGGGAGGGTTTCCATCACCACAGGGTTTTACATGAGTGAATAGACCTTTAATAAAGATTAAAGCTTGGTAATACAAACAGTAAGGAGAGTATAATTTTCCTATTAAAAAAAAAAATGCAAACCCAAAATTCTTTTATTCTTGAACTTTCTCTTTGTGACTGCCTGTACTCAATTTTATACATAGGTTAAACCCTGCACTTTCACTAATACACATTTTTGGAGTAGTAATTATTTAAGTAGCTTCTACTGTCTAAGAATTAAAGGGTACCATAGGTTGGCTAATTTAATTCCATACCAACAGCATTTATTAATGACAGAAAAGAGAGAAAAAACATGAACATTAGAGCAGTGGTGACTTATGAAAGGGTATTTTTTCTAATCAGTTTGATAGATGTCTCACAAGAGCATTGGTGTAGTGCAATCTTCTCATTCCATATGACAAAGAGCTCAGAACTGTGTTTCTCACACTTCCAGCTCAGGTTTTCAGTTTGGTGCTTTTTTGAGCGTGTAGTATATTGAAGCAACCAAAACTGAGTACGCAAGGGGCCTTTTTTGTTTGATTGTTTGTTTTTAAAGTGATTGCCAAAATATTTGCAAGAACGTGAAAGCGTTTCCCAAATTGTGCACCCACATGGTGGTTCCCACTCAAAAGCAGGTCATAGCTACTCATAAGGGTTTATTAAGTAAAATGTTGACATGGTGAACTATAATTTCTACAATTTTTTAATTAATCTTTACAGTTCTAAAAAATAAATTGACCTCTATAAGGAATAAATAATAATTTAGAAGGGTTTTGTGGTTGGTTTTTTTTTTTTAGATTTGCTTATTAAGATATGCAAAGATTTTCTCTCAGCTTACATAGGAAGTGTAAGAATCCCGGTGGAAGTTAATGAGATACAACAAAATTATGATGTGGAATTTAGAAGGTGTATTTTATCTTTAAAACATTTACAGGTCTTAATTAACTAAACCAAAACACACCCAATGATATGGCATTGTTTTTATTTGTCCCCTCATTTTTGACAACTAGGAAAATATATAGGAAAACAATTTTTATGTAGAGTGGTAGAGTGTGTCAATGTCAGAGATGTATTTAGAAAACTGGTATTATTTTATTTATTCAGGAACCTTGATGTCATTAGGAAGACATTATCTGATGTTAACAAATACAGCTGAAAATGTTCTACAATAAGAAAATGTTGATCTTTTTACTCTTGCAATGTTTCATCTGTCTTCTACACATGGTATATTGCATTCCTAACAGTGCATTCTCTGGTGCATTAAGTAGTTTGCTATTTACAAGTAACTTCCAATTCCTCTGTTCCAGGGAGTGGCACAGATATATGAGATAAAACCTAAATTTTTTTGTTTGTTTGTTTCATAATTTTGCCTCTGTGCTTTTTTCCCCAAGGCACTTCTTGTTCAACTCTTCCCACAAATACCAAATCACAAGGTATTTTTTTATTAGGTTACTTGTTTGTTTAGTCATTAGTTATTCTAGCTAAAGCTGTTCCTTCATACTGTGCACCAGCTAGAGCTGATTTTATTTTTTATGCATCTCTGTATGCTGTCCTTCTGCTAGCTATTTCTTTGGCTTCATTATCCCACTGAAAAATCAAAAGCAAAATTTTATATGCAAGCAAACTGATGAAGAAACGTGCTTATCACACCTCAAGATCATGTCTACCTCTGAAAACAGAGACTTCTACATGCTGGATCCAAATCTGCTGCTTTAGCCTGTTCATGCACCACCTTTCAGAGAAAAAAAAAGCCCTGTTTTTGTTTCTTAATTCTGAAACTCACTTTTGTTTTCATACTGTTTGTGAGCAATGAACTGACATTTTAGCAGAACAATCTATCATAAAACCCAAAATATCAGTCCTGAGTGATAACAGACAGTGTAGAGCCCATCCAAGCCTATTGAAATTAAGATTGCATATTTCCATATGCATGGCTTACATTTGTCCATACTAAACTTCATCTGCATTTCTATCACCCAGGCAGTACAACTGGCCTTCACCTTTACCACTCTGTAGTACTGGTTAGTATTAACAATCTTTGTCATCTGACTGTTTCTTTTATATTGAGCAAAAAGTCCCCAGGGCATACTCCTGCAGTCACTTAAAAAAACCCAACAACCCCCCCCAATTATTTATTTCAGTGCTCTGTTTCTTATCTTTTAATAAGTTATTTATCCATGTGAAGATTTGCTCTCTTATCTCATGGAAGCTTGGTTTCTTTAAGAGCCTTTGCTGAGGGATTCTGTTGATTGCCTTTGGAAATCAAAGGATGTCATATCAATCTTTGTGCACAGGCTTATTGTTTCCTTCAGAGAACTCCCATAGATTTGCGAGTTCTGACTCTGAAGAAGACACTAGTTCTATTCTTTACACTAATTCTTACCAGTCTTCTCAGAAGAAAAAAAGATGAGCATCACTGGTCTGTTATGCAGGTGGAAGCTGCTGGGGTCTGCCCTGGAAAGCTTTCAAAATTTGGTGGCATATTTGCTGTCTTCAAGAGGTTGGACACCACAATCAGTAACTTGCCTGTCACCAACTTGAGTTCCTGTAGATGTGCTAGGTGAATATCTGTTGGTCCTCATTTACTAATATTTAAAAGGACAGGTAGTCAAGAGTCAATTACCTGTACATATTTCTTAGGCCAGTTCACAGGCAGACTGATAGGAGATGCAACTGGTAAAGATTTAGAGGATGATGATAATATGCTATTCAGCATGTTTTCTGGAAACATTTGAAAAATAAAACCCATACTGACTTTAATTGTTTTTGTAAGGTTGATTTATAAAGGTAACCGTTTGGTATAATAGGCTTCTACGGGGTGTTTGACTTAATCCTGCATAACAGCCTGAATTAAATTAGCATCGTACAGTATAAGTGGAAACCTTATTAATAATTTTAAAAGCAGTTTAATGCTAGATCTCAGTGGTAATTTTAATGAGAAACAAGGATAATGTTAATAGAGTTCCACAGGAATCTATTCTTGGCCTCCTGTTATTTTTATCTACAGTTTAAGTAAAAATTTGTAGAATAATACTAGTTTTTTAATACTGCCAAAAGTAAGCTTACGTATCTAGGAAGAAAATCCAACTCCTATACGTAAAGGTGGAAAACAGCATCACAGCATCAATGAAAAGACTTTGAAAAACAATTGCTAGTTGATGGTATTGCACTTCAAATTAAAGGGTGAATGAAATGCATAGATACTCATGTAGTGTCAAATAAGAAAGAGGAGCTACTTTCTGTGAAAAAAATCTGTGACAAAAACAGAACTGATTAAATTATTTCAGGTTTGATATGAATCAAAAAAAAGGGGGCTTGAATAACTGGAATTTAGAAAAAATGGCAGCAGAATAACTTGAGAGAGGGAAAAATTGCCTTCTAGTCAAAAACTCGGAGAATTCTGTTTGCTTAGTTTACCCATGAGAAGATTAAGAGGTGTTTTTATCTTAGCCTTGAAGTAGCAATTCAGGGAACATATTTCTGAAAGTAGATGACTCTTTAATTTGGATGCAGCAAAAAAAAATGTACCAAGGCACAATAGCTGGAGGCTGAACACAGTCAGACTAGAAAAAATGTACATACTTTTAACAGTACAAATAATTAACTAGTAAAAGGTAGCCTACATAAATAGATTTTTCATGATTCGAAGTTACTGGATCAAGATCAAATGTCTTTTTATACCTGAGAAGCTATGTACTTCAGACCATCAGTTCTGTCTTACACAGAGGTTCATATGGTCCATTTTGGCCTTAAAATTTATACATTTCCAGAAACATTGTATACATGAAAAAGAAATCACAGCATATGGAAACAGAAGTATTTAAAGTCACAAACTATACCATTTTAACAACTTCTCCATTTGTTTGCCATTTCTTTTCCCGTTTTCATACCAGAAAAATATTTAAATGAAATCAGTATTGTTTCACTGTAATATAATAAGGAAATAAGTAAAATATATATTCTGAATAAATAGAACAATGTGTGTTAAAGTTCAGATAAAATGTTTAACATTAGAAAAACTTAGTCCTATTTTCATTGTTTGTCTTCTCTATAATTATTTCTGTTTATAATATGCTATTGCCAAAGGATCCAAACTGGAGCAAAGTCTCATTGCTCTAGGTCCCAGAAGAGCTTACAATTAACAATATAACCCATAAAGAATATTAAACACAAAACTCTGTGGCTGCTTTTCTGTTTGTCTACATTCTTAGTAGTGGTTAACAGTTCCTATGAGCCCTGCTTCAGAAAAAGAAAAACATCTCAAATGTTGGAATCTTTACGGAAGTTGCCACTGATGAAGAAGGTTATTGATAGCAAGAATTTTAATGAAAAAAACATGAGGTCAGCACTGTTATAGTGTTAATTATCTTATACACTGATACCCAGTTCAAGATTTTTTTTTTCCTATACCACAAATTTTTATGCATATTATAAATCTCCCCAACAAGTTGCACAGAAGAAACTAAATTGCAGGGATGCAGAAAATCAGTAAATATTTGCAATAAATCTGTGGCTGGTTTTGTCTACACAAGTATAAAAGTTTTTGTAAAATGCAAGCTGTCTTTATTGTGTGTGTATATATGTTCCATGGGTAAGACTGGACCAATTGACAAAACTGTGTAGAACAATGAGAGGATTTAATGCTGATAGCTGTTAGATACCGTGACACAAAGAGATCCCAAACTTGAAGGCTATTGGTATGCCTTTCCGGAAGCAGGCTCTGACAATGTCATTCATGCTAAGGAAATGTTACAGTGGCTGTTCAGGATAAGCACCAGCAAACCCCCATAATGATAATATGGACTAATAAATAGCGCTTTCTCACTTAGTAATATTCTCAAATTGATATGACACATCTTACTGCAAATCTTGCATCTTCTCATTTTCCATAGTCTAAAGAAAGTGTCCTTTCTCATCCATAACCAACTGTTTTATTGGTGGACAGATTTGACACAGCAGAATAACTGGTGTTTTAACCTTCTGGAGCAAACCCTTGAAGGACAAATACTGTCAACAAGAACCGTCAACTCTGAAAGATGGAAAGGAGTAGCTGACTGCAGTTCTACCCCTAAAGAACAGAAAACATCAGGGAAAACAGAACTACATCATTAGTGTGTCCAAATTAATTTTTTTTTTTCTTTTGTTCAAGTGTTACTTTTTAGAAAGTTAAGGCTTTCCATAGATTTTTGCATATCTTTTTGAGCATTTCCACATGTACAGATATTGAAGGTTTCAATTCATTCAAATGCATCCAAAGAAAACTGGGGGGGAAGTGACACTGAAGAAGAGCAATAAAACATGGAACGGTATGAAGGAAAAATAAGAAAAGTGAAAACCCAGCAAGAGTTTGTTGTGAAATGACATGAAGACAGAAATCTGAAGAATCATGAAATACACCATTTATTATATGAATGTGCTGGTCACCAGCACAGGAATGGCAGATTTTTTGTGCTTGTGATCTGATAATTTTTAAACTATGATATCCTTTGGAGTTGCAATAAAACCAAACAGTTAGTGGAGAACAAGCTGTCTTGAATTAAAAGAGATCCTTGAGAAAGGCAAAAATGAAGAGCTCTATAATATCTCACTCTTGTATCAGTCTGTGCTACATTTTCTATTTTTATGACCTCCAAAACTTTTGCTGCTTTTTCTATTTTTATTACTTGGAAAGTTGATAAGGAAACAGCTGGAAGGTTTATACCCAAACGATAGCTATGGGTTTATATCTATCTCTCTTTATTCTGTTATTCTTCCTTCTGTCACTTGTGCTGCAGAACCTTTTTCTAAGTACAGTACAAATATAGTTTTGGGTTTTCACCAGGAGTCATGGCCTCTAACTTCTGTAGGCATTGCAATTACTTGCTACAGTGTAGTTTAGCGCAGGGCAAATGGAGATCCTGTAACGCACATTACCTTTGATGCCACACAGCATCCTTCATATGTTATATTCTAGCATAAGATGTTACTTAACCAACAGACGTACTTACCAAAATACAGTCAAGTTTCTGAATGGCAGATATTTACTTCAATATTGGTGATAAGGTATTCCATTTGCAGTTCTATTTACATTGGGGCAGATTTTATTCTACAGCATGCTTAAACATATATTTAGATTCTACTGAAGCTAAGCACTCAGATAAACAACAAACATAATGGTTAACTATGACCTGCCATATCACCAAATCAACAGAAGTGAAATTAAAAGACAGGACAACTTGGGTGTTCAAGATCTGTAGGACAGAGTAAGAACTGATGGGAAAAATGCAGATGAATGGACAACACCTAAGCAGTCTTTTTTTCCTGAAACAGAAGAAACAAAATTACCAGTGATGTCTTAGGGGACTGTGTTGTCCTATAGTGGGTTTTTTTGTCAGTAGCTGGATAAGTATTCAAGTGAGAAAGTGGGAAGAGATTGCAGAAACTTGTCTAATATGTCTTTCTTATCATACTGATTTTAGCTGAGATGGAATTAATTTTCTTTATAGCATCTTGTACAGTGCTATGTTTTGGATTTATGACCAAGAGTGTTGATAACACAGGGATGTTTGGCTATCAGTTTCTAAGGGAAGCATTAATGTCCTCTCAATTTGGATATGTAAATTTAGTTGTATTGGTGTAGCTAGTCATTGAAACTCCTTCAGTAACAGGTGAAGTATATGAAGATGATTTAAATAGCCTACCTGTTTTAAAATTCTCTTGTATATCATAGATGGGATAAGTCACTCCAGAAACGCCAGGCTATCTGCATTAGCTTTGGAGACATCCCATAGATCTAGTTGAAGTCAAACACCTGGCTTTTACGTAACACAATGTAGGCAAGAAAAATATTGACCTTTATGAACTATTTGTAAAACATAATAATACTTCTCTATATTGCAGGCCCAAAACAGTAAAAGTAATGAAGATCTTGGTGCTCAAATATTATGAAAATTGAAGCCAGAAAAATATTTAAATATTAATTTTAAAGATTTAAAGAAATTCTTTATCCACGTAGGCAATTTTCAGAAAGAAATATCCCTGTTACCTTGCTTGGCCAGATCTAAGAAAGACTTCAGTACTAAATGACAGTTATGTTTAGCGTAACTTTCAAAATTTGGACTCCTGCTTCTGTGTTTCTCTAACTAAAATCTAGCCTTGCTAAAATTCAGCTTAGGCATACATTTGCACACAAAGTATACAGAACTAAATGGGTATAAAAATGTGTCTTCTGACCCTGTAGGGTTAAGACTAAATAGTCAAAATTCCTTTGCAATATGAGGTATAGCAAGTGTGAGCAACACAAATGATAGAAACAATCATTTAAACAAAGTCTATAGTACTCTGAACAACTAGGGAGTGAACACACTAACAACAGCCTCAGTGAGAGAAACTTTGAGTGCTGAAAGTACTGAGAGATTGGCACTATACATTATGTCTGAAAATTACTAAGGGAAAGCTTAGAAGTTAACAAATGAATCCATTTTAAGGGGAATTGGAGCCTATCTATTTCCATTCAAATGTGGTAATTTAACGGTTTTATAGTGTGCTTGCATGTATGAGATAGAGGAGGAAAATGTGATCCTTTCAGGAGAGTAGGACTTGAAAGACGATGCGGAAGTTTATACACTAGCTGCAGATTACCCTCCAAGCAAATATATATAACTGCAAACAAAGATTTCCACTTATTTAATTAGGAAGAAACAAATGAATGTAATAAAACCTTAATTAGTAAATGTAATATATTTTGGTTTTGATTAAAAATCTAACATCTAAATCAACATATTGTATACTGGTAGGAGCTCTACCTCTTTCATTTCTGGATAATAACATCAGTTTTATGTGGAAGAAGGGTCTCTTTTATGGGTGCATCTTATCATTTCCTGTTTTTCTGACTTCTTTTTTGTATTTCTTAGGGAAACTAGAAAATAAAGTTAGTCTAAAATTAAGAATTTTATTCTGAAAATTAATGTATATTATGCAAATTATTAGAAAATACTTAAGTAGGAATTTACTTTTCACACAGTGAAAATGGGCCTAATTCATGAAAAGCCTGCCAAGAAATTATTAGCTTTTATAACCAGCCAGTGATTCTTTTCTTATATGACTGACATCCCAGAACTAGCCAAAAACATGGTCAACTGAATTGGTAGCAGTAGGAGTTCCTGTACAGATCCAAGGAGGAAAAAAACCCCACAACAGCCAAAATAAAGTAATTTGAGTCAATCCTTTGCTCACCCCAAACTTACACCAAGCCCCCAGAAATCAGGTGAACTATTTATGTGAATAAGGACTTAGCTTTAGGAGATTGTTCTAGCTTTCTTAAAAACTCCTGCAATGTATTCTCTAAAATATTGATTAGATTTATAAGGATTAGGTTGTTGTTGGTTTTTTTTTTTTTTTTTTTTTTTTTTTCTTTCATTTCCCATGCAGAACAGAGGGGATTCAGATGTCTGGTAAAGCTTCCAAACCTATGAAATTGGAATTTACATATCGCTTTCACATATACATCTCTGCAAAGACACTAATGATGAGGCCATGCTGTTACAGCTGCAGTGCTCAGAGCTAGGGTAGCAGCTATAATCATTCTGTGGCAACACCTCCTTGGAAAACACAGTGTTAAAAATGTAGAGCCTATAGATTATGTTTCCCTCTAACAACTATGTCTGACAGGAGAGAACAGCAAGTGACTAGGCCATAGCAATACAGGTCAGCAGCCCTCCTTTTAAAATCTGTACTCACACCTACATGAGTGGCAGTATTCCATAATAGTTTAAAACATAGATAATTTTTAAAAAGGAAAAAAAATGGTTTTCTTTCCAATTATATAGTTGCAAAAGAAAACTCTGGTTTAAGTCTGAATCAAAAGAGTTGTCTCTCTAAGAACATACTGTCTTGTATCAGAGTACTGTCAACATGAAGATCTGGTATAAATCCTGACATCTTTAAGATGTGCAACCACATCTTTAAGTAGTGCTACCACATACAGTTATATTGCAGTAGAAAAGTAGTATTGCAATCACTTCACAGTAATTAATTTTCTATCAATGTTTTTCTTGCATATTCTGTTCCCTAAGGATAACCAGCATGTCTATTCTAACATTGTTATAATGCATTCTGGTGCATAAACTTTCAAACAGCACAGTAGCAGAGAGCAACTCCAAGAGCTTGATTAATAAAACACATGCCTTTGCTACATAAGAGAATAAGTCTTGTAACAGTGAGGAAGAAATGAAGAATTGAGCTGTTTGCCCTGTGAAGCAACAAAGGAAAAAAAATAAGTGTGCATACAGTAAGGTAGTGCTTGATACTGTGAACATTTAGCCCCTTTACTGGTTTTGGGTGGGACAGAGTTAATTTTCTTTATAGCAGCCGCTAAGGTTTGCTTTTGTGACCAAAACACTGTTGATAACATATTTATATTTTAGCTATTACCGAGCAGTGCTTACACAGCATCAAGGCTTTCTCTATTTCTCATTCTGCCCCCCACAGTGAGTAGGCTGGGGGCAGATAAGAGGCTGAGAGGGAACACATTTGGGACAGCTGATCCAAATTGATAGTCCTTCCCAAAGGGGTAGTTCCTCCTCCGCAATATAACCGAGTTTATGAGGGGTTGCCATTGCCCAGTGACTGACTGGGCATCCATCAGCTGCTTGTGAGTGATTACTTTTACATCACTTGGTTTTCTTTCTTTTGTTTTGTCTTTTTCTCTTTTACTTATTAACTGTCTTTATCTTGACTCATGAGTTTTCTCCCTTTTGCACTTCCAATTCTCTCCCTGGTCCCACTGCAGGGGGAGTGAGCGAGCTTAGCTCCCTAGTGGGATTAACTCACAGCATCCCCTAACGCTATTTTAGTGTAAAGTATACAGTTAATAAACCACACATACATCATTACTCTTATTGGTTGGAGAGGATTTTTATTACTATTTTTATTATTTTTAGAAATAATGGTCTGTTATAGTGCAAGTACTTTTTTAAAGATCATCAAGACGGGGGGGAACATCAAAAGGATACTGGATTCATAAAACCTTTTGTGTTACTTCCTTTGAGGGGAGGTACATATGCATAGTGTCTACTACAAGATGAAGTTGATCTCAGTTGAACTCTTTGAACTTTTATTACCAAATGTTCAAGAGTCGGGTTGACAGCACTTAGGGATCTGGTGTAGTTGGGATCTGTCAGTGCTAGGTTAACAGTTGGACTAGATGATCTTCAAGGTCCTTTCCAACCTAGATGATCCTGTGATTCTGTGAAAAAAAGGAAAATGATGCGTACCTAATTTGCTGAATTTAGATACAACTGTCAGTAAATCATCAGACCAAGGGCCAAAACTACAGACATCAAAGCAGTTACTTTATCTCAGTTTTAGCATATGCAATTTAAATAGGCATCTGGTAGCACTAGGAAATAGGTAGGTTTAGTAATGACTGATAACAGTAGCTGTTAGAGAGACTAGTACTCGATAGAGCATCTTCCTCTGTCATCTAGGTTGTTTGTTACCATTTACTGTAATTACCTTATGGACATCCAGAAAGAAAGACCGGATATTGACTCTGAAATACATCAGCAGCAGCTTAACCATGTCCTGGCTAGTGACCCCCTACATGATCTAGCAGTAGAACATGGCAAATTCCTGCTGCGCATATACCTGACTGATCTAAAAAGGAAATTTGCCAAGCATATCAGGTTAGCAAGTGATTGCTTGCAAGCAAGTGATTAAATGGCAGATTATTTTCATTTAGCAAGAGGAAGAATAATGAGTAAAAAGTGTTTCAGACGGCTGAGAACAGTGCAAACTGGCATATTGTGCTTGATGCAAGATGAAGTCACAGGAGCGTGATTTAAGGGCAGAAAGGACTGGAATAATTACTCCCTGTTTGGAAAAATAGTTAGCTGCTGAGGATTTGAAGGAAATCTCAGGTGCCAAAGGCACCAGCATTTCTGCTACTTGTGCTGTATCTGTCTGCTTCAAAATGTATTGAGTATGCTTCTTAGTTTCAAAACACAGATCTTCAATATTCATGCTCTCAAATGCAGTCATGGCAGTGATATATATGGTAACACCAAGTCTTGAACTGTAACTTGTTGAAAATAAGACAAAAATATATGTTATTACACTAAGGAAAAGTTTTCCCTTCAGTTTTGTAATGAGAATGGTGGGAGGTTGAAGAAGAAGTTTATAAAGGAAATATGTAGAGCTTCACAAAAATGTTGACCAAGTAAGATTATTATCTAATGGAAATTATTTTTTATTTCATTACATTTTGTAGTGAATATGTTCAGATAGGAATGCTTGATGAAACAGTGAATTTTCGCCTATTATTTATATGAAATGTTACTTAAAAAATCAGAAAACATAGCTAGTCAGAAAATTAATACCATAGGACAAATCAGTACAAATCAGTACAAAAAATCCATCACTTGGCTTTTTAATGGCAATGCCTTGGCAATGTCAGTCAGTGATGTGCATGTGAGATACTCAGAGAATGAATGTGGCATCATCATGTCACAGGATTTTTCCAGTCTCACTATACAAACATCTCAGTCACGGTGTTTGCTTACTGTTTATGACCTAGATTCCTATTACACAAAGATCCGTGAGGTTGAACGCATTTTTCCCGTCTCAAAGTTCTTTTGAGAAACCATCCAGTGCCATGTAAATCAGCAGGTATCCCACAGTCACAACAAAACTGTTCATGTACATCAGCTGACTCTTACTTTTAACTAACTTCAAATAGAAAAATATATTTGAAATAAAAGAAAGAGTTGGAATGTCCTTTAGCTTCCAGTGCAAATTTTACAAAATAAAATTTGAGAAAAAAAGTCTATCATTTGCAACCCTTGCCTGGGTTCCAAAGTATTAAGGAGTATAAGAAATATTGTAATAAATCACATGGTGTGAATTATTTATCCATTTGTAGAAATAATATCTGTACTGCCTATAGAATGGAAATATTTGAATACTCATGTAGCATACATAGAATATACATATACATACATACACTCTCTCTTCTTCTCCCAAAAGGAATTTGACTCGTATTCCTTTGTGATGATCTAAAGGACATTCAGTGAATTTCATTGTTTTCCAATGGCAACTGTATTGAAACTATCACATGCAATTATTTGACTGGCAACAAAAATGTCCAAAGTATTTTACTATATCTCTGTATTCAGTAACAGCATACATTGCACACAAGAAGGTACACAATGCCTTTGTGGGCATATTTGTTTCCAAATAAAGACATAATTTGTAATTCAGCTGAAGGACTTAGGGGAATTTGAGTATAATCAAATATGACAGAACAAATATAAAAGCAAATATGTTGGCGACAATCCATGTTAGTGGATGTATGACTACAAGATTGACTTTCATTTCAAAGCACCTCCATATTCAATCCTGTATTGCTGGTACTATTACAATTACGTGAAATTAAGCTATTTTATGTTTTCATTCGAAACTATTGATAGTGGTCTACATAAAAGTCAGTCTTGCTTTTAATGATACTTTGCACAAGCTGCATTGTGAATATGGGAATAATCCC
This sequence comes from Strix aluco, assembly GCF_031877795.1. Lineage (NCBI taxonomy): Eukaryota > Metazoa > Chordata > Aves > Strigiformes > Strigidae > Strix > Strix aluco. The sequence goes on along the minus strand of NC_133931.1, from coordinate 89,546,766 downwards.
CAAGGCTTTAGTGAGTCTTACTGCATGTTGAGCTGGCTAGCTGTACTGCAGTTGTCTTTCTTTCTTTTTTACACATAAACACCTGTGCTAGTTGGGGTAGAAAATACAGAAGATGTTAAAGGAACACTGCAGCTGTAATGAGACGATGCTGTTAGTACCATTACCTTGAATGACACTTGGTAGTCCAACAGACATGCTCAAAGACAAGATCTTTCTTTCCTGACATTCTTGTGCCTTATTTTATTCCATATTGTTTTCTAGCAATGTTTTTTGGCATATTACACCTTAAAATATTTCTTCTCCTTCTTCAAGCACCCATTGAAAGAAATCTGCTCTGCCTCCTTAACTATGGCATATCTTTACTATCTCTTAGGAAGCCATGTTCACATTTGAAAGATTTGGAAAATAATTTGTTATTGCAAAACTCATTTTCTAGCAAGAATGTCAAACCAGTAGTGAAAATCCAAACTGAGAATTAGCATTTGGAAAAATTCAGACTTTTCACACACTGATATTTCTTCTTTTCCAGAGAAAACGTTCTAGAGTGTGCATTTTCCCATGAAATAAACATTTTAGAAAAAAAAAAACAAAACAAAACACACACAAAAAAAACCCCAAACAAAACCACACAACATTTTGTTACATCTGAATGTTTCGCTTTGTTGAAATGAAATACACTCTGTTGTATCCATCTACAGAGAAGCACATGGAGTATTTCAATCATTCACTGACAGTGCTGGGCTGCCATGTTCACAGAAAAATCCTTTAAGATGAAATATGTGTTCGGAAATGTATACAGGTTCTGACGAGTAAAAGGGACAAAAAATTCACCATGTACACAGTCCAGTGGTAGAACAGGCTGCCCAGAAAGACTATGCAGTCTCTTATCCTTTGAAGTTTCTAAGACCCAACTGGATAAAGCCCTGAGCAGTCTGGACTGAATTCAGTGTTGACCCAGCATTGAGTAGGAGACAAAGTAACAGCCTCACAAAATCCCTTCTCAGCCTGGATAGATCTATGATTATCTGACACAAAAAACTAAAACCAAATACAGACACACAGAACTCCCAACACTATATACAGGCTTGCATTTCCTTCACTTAGGAATAGAGATTATAATTTAAATATTCAGTTTGTGTTATGGGATGTTATCTTCTAACATCAAAGTCAATAATCCAGAGGAATTCAGAGAAAAACCTACCAGTTTTTCTCCTTCTAAAATAATTTTGCCTGAAATGCTCATAATACATAAATTTAAATCTATTAACTCCATATATTATCTTATTGTACTTACCTAATGTGTTACTTGTTGCATATATGTGTGATAGTTAAAATTAATGTACACCTAATAATACCTTAAAAATGTACTATAATAAGTAGATGTTTGATAACATTTCACTTTCTATACCCAAATTATATACCCTCGAAGTAAAACTATTTTAGAAAAAGCACTGTAACTCTTAACACTAGCTCTGATCTTACAGCGATGCCAGCTTTCTAGCATTCTATCCAAGTCCTTCCTACCTCAGCACCACCAACACACATGCACACAAACTTAGGCCTGACGTTTATTATGCTTTCTGCACAGTGCTGGAAGAAACATTATAGTCACTCATGTTCTGAAAAGTATAAAGGGATTGATGCAAGAGGAGATTGAGATTGTGCAGCTAAGATAGACTATGAATATTAAAGCAGATCTTGCTTGAACATAAACTGCAAAAGACCTTATTAGTTTGACTTGAGCTTAATGCTTTGGAGATAGTTAACTGTGTCAGGAGCAGTATCCAACATGAGACTTGATCTTTTATACATCATTACAAAGAACTTCAGAGGGGCTAAGGAGCCTGTGGATGAGAGCACCTACTGAGCATGTAGGAGTTCTGCCTATAATTGCATCTCAGCTCAAATACACAGGAAAGCTGGCAGACATTTTCAATATATGAGTTTAATTCCAGTCTGAAGAACCTCAGATACAGGCAGAATATCTGCTCCATAAGTAGTTTATATTCCATAGGTTGTTTTCCCATTTCCTTTTTAAAATTTTCTCCATTTTGCAGTGTAAGCCACACTCACATCCGTATGCTTTCTCTCACAACAGATCATCACAGAAGGTTCCTGTGGAATCAATTGACCATGCTTCTGAGATAAATGAGAGTGAAAGGTATATGAGCTTTATTTCTTTAAAAGGGTGATTAAGATTGATGGAGTTGGTGCTTACATATGAAGACCACCAAAATGGAAATTAATGTGGCTGATTACAGAATGAGCCAACGGTGTAATGCAGTCATGAAAATGATAAGGCTGTCTTATATTTTAACTGACATTACAGATATAGTCCTAACAGTGAGTAAGGAACTAGCAAGTTGTTTAAAGTACTCTGCACATGTTTGGTCATTTTTATTTTTTTTTTTGTAAAAAAAAAAAGGTGACAGGAATAAATAGTTACAAGGGTGAAGAACCGAATAGGAAGCCTCTATTAAAAGAAGTATTTTCTCCCAATACCTATTGATATCTGGATAGTTGACGTAGAACAGCAATGCCATTAAATTTTGCAGATCTATAGTAAATAATGCTAAGAACAAAGCAGTATTGCAAGGTTTGTAGAGAACATGCCTTACTTGGTAACAGAGCCTCAGTTGATCTTACATGTGCAGGTACGTATAAAATCACATTTGAAAACTAAAAATGAAAATTACACTCACCAGCTAGGTTAGCCTATATTTTGGAAAACAGGAAGTCTGAAAAGGCCTTTGCAAAAATATATATGATATGATATGATATGATATGATATGATATGATATGATATGATATATAATTGACCCAAGATGAACTCCTGGTGCAGTATAATACTAAAGCAGCACAGAGTGCTGTGAAAACAGAGATGTATGAAGGAGGAAATACTGCATGAAAATGAGGACTAGACTTGTCACAAAGGTCACAGAGGACAAGCATATCGGACACATTTTATGGCTCCTGAGAGTGCTTTGGCTGCATGTGTGTAGCAGAGCTCCTTTCCTTCCCTTACAGCTACTCCAAGAAATGGTATCTCAGACAATTTCCTTGACAAACTGTACCAAACCAGCAGAACCCACTGTGATTGGCATGTATGCATCCTTCCACCACAAGCATCTCTGATGCAGCTGATTTAAGTGATGCAGAAACTACATATTGGATACTAGCTTTCAACTCTCAAAGGGTACACAGCACACTACATAGTGAATATGCAACACACTATAGAGTCCCACGTGCATATTTTTCTACTTTTGTCTTACATAACTCATCTATGGCTAAGTTTCCCTCTCTCCACATAGGGAATGAGACTAATGGCTGCAAACCTTGGGTCTCCTGCTCAGTCTGTCCTTTACTCACAGTGTGCTGACAACATGCCATCTTTCCCAACCAACATTTTTAGCATGTAGTCCTCTTTGATTTTTGATTCTGAGCTTTGGAAATAATTAGCCAAATGTAAAATATGCCAAGCTGTACATAACTATTTTCCATGCTATGGGCATAGACACTCTTATCTTGAGTAGTTTGCAGATGCCTACTCCATACATCATGTCTTTGCTATTGTTTGCTCCTTATCTCTGAACAGCCACCTTTGGTTTAACTCCTGGCAGTTAGATTAATTTAAAGTAGATAATTTAGAGACTACTGTATTTATAGAAAAATTGCTTCCCCCCCCCCCCCCCCCCATCTTGTCATTAAAAATCACCTTTTAGAATGGTATATCTTTTTTTGGTGTCCACACCTTAAAAAAGCTACAGACAAACAGAAAGTTTCATAAAAAACACTACTTAAATAATCTGAGGTTTGAAAAAAGGTGGTTTACAAGTTTCTAGTATATCCAGGGTAAGGATAAGAGGTGACTTGATTACAGCCTACAATTACTTACATTGAGAAGATTTCTGATTGCAGATAGCCCTTTAATTTAACAAATGAAGCATAACGAGATCCAATATTTGAAGGTGGAAGCTAGATGACTGACATTAGACTAGGTGCATATTTTTTTCAGTGAATCTAATCAACTATCTGGACTATTTACCTAGGGAAATACTTGGTTCTTCATCACTGAGAACTTTAAATGAGAATTGTGTGTTCCTGAAAGATATGTAACAGCCCAAGCAGAAATGACAGACTTTATACAGGAAACACTTGAAGGAATTCTGTCCTGTATTATGCTGTAGTTCTGACTAGATGATTATTATGGCCCCTTCCAGCCCTAAACAGTTGAGTGAAACTTATTTCCATTAAAATCAATGTGAATTTTGTCACTGACGAATCAGGATTTCACCATCTGAGTTTACACTAGACAACTTTACAGCCTCACTAACACTGTAAAGATACCTTGAAGTATGCAGAAATGTAATATATTTAATTCCCCTCAACACTTCTCAGGTGATGTAAAAAACCTTTAAATGCAATGCAAATGAGGCCTTCCTAACAACTAGAACTTAGTACTTTTAGCAATGGGCTGAAAGATTGTGCTTCAACTGGTCTCCTACCATGAAGTTTGAAGAAGCACATACTTAAACTTGCCAGTTTCAGAGTTTTGTTGATTACAAGTTAAGGCTGATACAGATGTAAATCAATAGAAGGAAAGCAACTGCCCCCTCTCCCTTGTGCCTTAAACTCACATTGTCTTTGATGACAGTTGCCTTGGACAATATAAAGGAGCCTTTACATAGCACAAAATTGTTCCTCATCTGTAATAAAACAGTAAGCTGCTGTGTCAGAAGACTGTTATAAAAAGTTGTACAGTGACATTAATAATTACATGTGTTAAGAAATTTCAATACAAGTAAAAATTAGATTTAGATTTAGGATTTTCATTGCTGCAAGCAAGACATCGTGCAGTTATAAAAAATAATCAGGATACAGACAAGCCTATATGAGTTATACTACTTACCTTTTGTCTTGGTATGAAAATAAAAGGATATACAGTGGAGTGAAGAGGAAAACCACAGATAATTTCATTTCTTGAGTTATTAAAAATAAAAAAGACAAAGAACTCATTCACCACTCATAGATACCAAAGAGACCACAGTGCTTAAAAGCATTAAGTATTATGTCCATTTTGTTTATCTAGATTTTAAAAGTTCTATGTTACTAAGATTACATAGGTTAAATATGTCACTGTTACTGTGGAGCTGGAGCAACATGTTTATCTATGCAACACCTCCTGGGCTAGAGTAGAGCTGTTATCTCCTGTTCTGCAGGTGGGGACTCGTGTGCAAAGAGCCACAAAACTAGACACCCCAAGGATTTCAGCACCTGACTGCAGCCTTTGTCAAGGGACGCCTGGAAGCATCTGTCAAAATGTCAATAGTGTTATGCATCCAACAACTGAGCAAGCATTCAGCCATAGGGACTGAGAAGCCAAACACTGTTCAACGCCAGTGCTGGCTGAATATGACTGTCCTCAGATAACAGCAAAAGTGTCTCATCTCAGCTGCAGGAATCCTACAGCCAGCAATGTTGGACTGTAGGATAAAGAACATGTTCTTTAGCCCCCACCTTTCCTTTATGGTCTGGTAGACAGCAGAGACATAGACATAGTGGTAGTGAGTCCACCTCTTGCTAAAGGGGTGAGGAGCACTGTGGATATTACACAAATTCATTCATCAGATGGATTAATTACATCATGCATCTGCATGACTAAGAAGAGAGAGGAAAACCAGCTTCCTTATCCACCTCAAATGCCATTAAAAGCTCAGCTATTGAACATATTGCATAATGCAGAAAGATGAGGCATATTCTGTGAGAAAAGCAATGTGTGGGTGTCCATATCCAAAACAGTTCAGGGACAGGAATCATGTTTGGGATGAGGCCCGCAGAGTCTAAGAAAGGTACAATGAGTAAGAACACATCAGTATGGCATTTCCAGCTGCCTATGTACCACACCATACACAGCATATCATCTGCCTGCAACCTCTTGTGTAGTTGCATCCACTTAATGAAGAGAGGAGATGACGCTATATGGTCAGATTCTTTTTACCCATTTTTTGGTGCAAAGTCCATAAACCTCTGTCATAGCAGTAGTGCTAAGTGCACTTAGGCTTCATAAATCTAAGACTGGCACTCCAGCATTCCAACTTAGGAAATTTAAATCTCCTTTACAGATAAAAATAACAACTGCCATCATATCCTTTAGTGACAAATTACATGCTAATGGTCCGCCATGAGATTTCTTGTATTGAATCATCTAATATTGGAAGTATTTTGGTCAAGAAGATACCACACTAAGGTCCTGTGTCTCTTTGTGAAGATAAGTCTCATTTTAAAATACAAATAACTCAAAGATATTTGTATGTATAATGTGCGCATCATTATAAACGCTACATTATTTAAAAACCCTCAGGTAAGAGAGATTAAAAAGTCCTACTGAACTATTGCAATGAATATGACTTTTATTTATTATTAAATGGATATTAATGGAATAAAGACATGGTAAATATATTTTACATAAAAATCATTTAGTTCTAATAGGGCAAATGGAAAGATGACATGCTAATTTCTAACTTGAAAAATTCTTCCTTTCACATCTTAGCTGCTTCGTTTCCTTTTATATTGATTTTGGGTTTCCAGACAATGAGATTACATTTTGAAGCATTCACACAGCAGAGCATAAGGACAAGGCTATAACAAAACAATTAGATTTGTATAAATGAGTCTCTAAAGACTTGAGTAAAGCATTATTCTTTGCCCAGAAAGTTATAAAATTTTCCTTTCACCCATCCATTACAGCATGTGGTGAGGAAGAGTTTTAAGAAAGCAGGTAAAGCTTTAGTACATCAAAGAAGAAATAATTCAGACTTTTGATGACCCTATGTTGAAACACCCTGTTAAAAAAAGAAAAAAAAAAAACAAACAGTTTCAGTTATGCTGTCAAACAATACTTAGACAACTTTGTCATTGGGTTACGCCTGTTATTAAGAAAAGATAGAAGAAGTAACACTAAATATAACAGTAACCTCTATATCAATTACAAGACTAAGTACTCATGGCAAACATTTGTGTCAGTATTTCCTGTAATTTAAGTACTCATGCACTTGAGCAATAGGAAATGCAGCAAGAATATAAACTCTACAGAGGAACTCATTTAGATAAAAATGAGATCTTGAGTGCTTAGACTCAAAACTGAATCATGTGCAGACTGAATTATTTTTTTAAAAAATCTAGTTTTGTCATTGAAGGCGGAAAAGATTCTTGTATCTCTGCATTTCCTTGTTCAGTGCTAGAAACATCAAGAGACAAAAATGTGGTGGGCACAGGAAGGGAAGAGGGAAACAGCAGAACAGTAGAACTGTGACAAAGGCTATTACCCTAAAACAAAGCCTTGACTGTGTGAAACGTCTGCTTCAAAACCAAAACATTTTAGCCAGTCAGGGTGGACAGAGCACAAATGGAACACAGGGAAAAGTGGAGCCTGCACTACATAGATTCATACACTTGGAAAAGCAGTAAGGGCAGTACTGAGGGACATGCCTCAGTGCGGTTATTTTTTTTACAAATTTACAGCCATAGGTGTCTATAGAAACAAACAAGATCAAATGATAGTTTCAAAATCATTGTCATGTTCCGTTCGAAGTATTACTCTAGTCAAATTATTCTTTGTGTTTTTTATTAGAATAATAATAAAATATATTGATTTTTAAGTATTCAGTGGTCATACAAATGGTAAGAATGGCCACTGAAAACATTCCCATTTCTTGTATTTGCTTATGCCTTCTCTCAGGTGACTGGTTACAGTTACACTGAGGAAGCAAAACATAAGAAACAGGATCATAAGTGGTCTCAACAGAGGTCAGAACTGTAGCAGCTATTTGGACTCCTAAAAGGTAGGAACTACAAAAGCTGAAAAATGGACATGTAGTTGTACCAGGAATATTCACCGAAGCATAGTCATGCTCCTCAGCTCCATGTAAAATTAATGCTGCCTGAAAAGCCCACATCTAAATGAAAAGAAGAAAGAGCTGACCAGGAGTCTGAAACTTTGTCCTGCACAGGTACTCGGGACAAGTGCACAGAGGTGCATATTAGGTACCTTTGTACATTTTGAAAGTACCAAATCAAATGCCTCCAAGGGAGATAGGTGACAGAGTACATTGTTTTCAGGCCTTGTTATTGTCTAGAAATAAAATAGGTCGGACGCTATATAATACTGTCAGGATTGAGGCAACCCAGGACATGTGCAGGAGCAGAAATGCTGATGTTGGAGGTTATTTGATGTAAAGAATCCAAGAGGTATTCATTGTTTTCACACATCTATAGGACTTCTGAGAAAGTGAATGGGGATTTGAAAAGCTTGAGAAGGATGTCAGAATTGTGTATGTGGGCATTACATTATATCTTCATCCCAGTTCACTGATTTTTTCTCATAGATCTCCACTCGCATAGCTGCAGAAGTAGAAGGAGGGACACAACTTGCACTCCCTGGTCAAAGAAACTGTGTGTAAATAGGGCTTATTTATTATAATTACAATGCATCACCCTGCCATTTGATCTTCTATCTAGGGAAATGTTGGCTATTTAGCATCAATTTTTGCTTCAGCTTTCTGCTGTATCCCAGAACCACCACTACACCATGCAACAACTAGCTTTGATGTGTAAGTCAACATATGGCCATTAAACTACTGGCTTCAGTTATGAACATAAGGACTCAGAAATGTGACTTATTAGCATGAAATTATTAAGTTCCTCCTAGAAATGTAGCTTCATCCTTTCAGTCAAGCAAAAATACACACAGAACTAGACTTACAAGATGCAATTCTCTCAGATGATTCCATTTTTATTTCTTTTATTGCCATATTATGAGCACTGTTTAAAATTCTTCCTTTAATAAAAGTTTTATCAAACTCAGATCTTTTCAACTTCCCACATTTCTGTGCTTCTCTTTTGATCTTTTGATAGATGCTTAACCTGGGGCGGGGGTGTGGGTGCAAAAAAAAGCTTGTAAATGGCAGCTTCTGAATCTTCATATGTATACAAGATGAGGTTTCATGTAAATTTTCCCCAAAAAATATTGTCATAGAAAGCCCAAACTTTTTACCTCTAAACATTAACCTCAGGAAAGGAAATTCGGAAGTACTTTGGTCTCCTGTTGTGGTGAAAAATCACCCAAAGTTTTTCAATTGCTTGATTAATAGTGAAAAACCAAGAATGTTGTTTCCTATAAGCACTCATCTTGCTTTTTCTATTCTGCATGATGAATCCTTCCTGTCAAGTTTACTATTTCCCTTTGGTATTCTCATTAACATTAGTCATTAGAACAAGATTGGGCAAAACTCTGGAAAATCTACTCTAGAGAAAGATATGCGTTGTGCTTTATATCACTTTATTTAGAAAGAATACACTATTCTACCAGAGTAGTTTAAAATGCTGCAGTTATTTCCCTGCAAGCTTCAGTGTTTAGGATGATTAAAATAGATTACTGCAGTATCTTTATGACCTGCTATAACTTTTCCTGTCTATCCTCTGTCTTTATAAAGACACAAGGACTAGGACACATAGGCATCACCTAGTTAGTTCCACAAAACTTAGAAGGACTTAGGGAGAAAGTGCCACAATGCTCCAGACAGCCCTTGAAGCTTGATTCCCGGTTCCAAAAATCATAGAGAAACAGGGTGGGAGGGATTAAAAAATCACCTAGCTTCTCTGTATCCAAAAGCAGGGTTAACTACAGTTACTATTTCTGATTAATATTGCCCAGTCTTCATACATGTTTCAAAATATTTGTTACCTTTTCCCTGATAAATAAAAAGATTACAAACCATAAATTAAATACCCTTCTCTATGTGAAATATTATCTTTTATTTTGACTTGTAGCTAGTTCTAACCTCTTCCTCAGCTAATGCCTCTTGGAAAATAACTACCTACTCCTTTTTTACAGGACTCAATACATTCACATGGTGGAGAATATGCTAGTGAAGATAGTTTGGTGGGAGAGTTACAAGCTAAGAACAACCTGTTTTGGTGCTCTGAAAAGGAAAAGAGAAAGAAGAAAATCTTTTGTGCTTTAATTTTCCCCTTTCCTCAGACAACTTCTACACAGATTGTGACTGGACAGTCATTAAAACAAAATGGGGTCTGGCATAAGACTCCCAGTAGCATATATTTATGATAAATTAAAACAAAATTAATTCTAAACAGAAAATCAATTGTTTGGGTACTAGTAATTTCCAAATACTTCACAGATATTTCTGTCTCATAGCTAGGCTCCTCCTTCTCTTTAAAAAATACTTCCCTGAATTAATAATTTTCAATAATGTGTCACTTAGAATAGAGGGTTGGTCACACATATGAATGGAAGGTGGTTTGTATCAGAAAGAAAATGAAGTACTGCTTACTTTGCCAGAAATAATTGTCTTTGCCTCTGCTTCTCTTCCTCTGAAACAGATTTATTATCACCATTATTCATTCCTGTATGTTGTCTTAGGGTACACTTTTATGTGGAAATGTCACTTATTTTCAGATGCCACTAACTTAAATTGCTTTACAGATTCATTAAAAGCCACCATTGCTGCTGGCTGCTCAGTAGACATCTCGGATAGTAAGCTCTGATGTGCTCTTTACAGCCAAGTTGAGAGGCAGTTAACTTGTGCTTTCCAGTTTCCCTATAAATGAAACATTTTTAAGAGGTAAATGGTCCTGTCTCCTCTTTTTCATTACCGGGCTACAAGTACTTGCCATTTTCAGAACTCTGTAGGACTAAGGACCTTTCCAGTTTCTTAAGTTCATAAGCCCCAGCATGACTGCCTGTGGCTGTGAGCATGCAGCGTGCTCACTTGTACTAGACATGCTGCTAGTGTGGCTAGTGACTATCTAGGCACTTAGACCAGCCAGCCTACTAGGGGACACTGAGTACTTTTCCATTCTGTTATACCAATGTAAAACATTATTTTGTCTGTGTTTTACAGAACATGGATGACCAGATATACTTTTGACAGCTAGCTTTATACTTGACTTGGCTTCTATGCTAAAATTTATACCAAAATAGACAACATACTCATTTGGGTTTCAACTACAATCAAGGTTTTCTTATTGGTTTATAATTGCCATTCTGGAAATAAAAGAAGTCATTTACCAGCTTTCAAATGTAACCCAATCATACACATTCAAGAGTTAGGTTAGACTTCACCCCAAGCTCTACTTAAATAATTCTATCAGGTTATTAATTAATTGATTTACCAAAACGGGTATTGACCAAGAGGGAAGAAGACTTCAGGATTCTACAGCACTAATCCTTGTCAGAAATTAAATTGTGTTCTTGATGAATTGAAGTCTGGTATAATAGACAAATCATACCTTTCTATTTCTAGATTATGAGGGATGCTGGCAATAAGTCCTGTCAGAAAAATTAGCTGAGTAAATCGCAGACTCCCTAAACTCCATCAGTAGATTCTTCATTTGATTCTTAAAACATGAGAGTACAAACATATAGGAAAAAGGTGGGGATGTTTATTTTACTTGTTTGTTTATTTTTTTTTTCTCCCAGTGGCTTTAGATAATCAGATAACCATGGGTTAAGATGGATGGAGAGTTGTGGGTTTCTTTTTTTCTCCTTATACTGTTCTGTGGACATCATAAGCCATCAGCAATTCTATTTTTACAACAAACAAATCCCATATCCATAAAAAAAATATTATTACTTCCAGATAAAATGTTGCAAGACTGAAACTTTCTGCAATAAAAACATTTCAGCTGTTCTTGCACCTGACTGAGATGAAATCAATTGAGCCTGTGAATCAGCAAACTCTTTATATGCAGAGACATCGTATGACGTGGTTTGTCATCTCTCCATCTGCTGGCTGGTTAAAACTCTACTAAGCAGCTTGGGTAGTGCAAATAAAGAGGAAATTCAGAGTGTTTGCAAAAAACTTTATTGATGGCATACAGCTTGTATTCACTGCGTGTAAGAAATTAACAAAACTGTTGTTTGTGTTCAATATACCATAAAGTAAATGTACTTGTTTTGTTAAGTCATATAAAGAGTTTGATGGCAGATACTGAGAAATGGAAGCAGTAAAGTAACATTGGTCTTTGCCTATTTGCCATTAAATATTATGCCATGCTGGGTGATCCTGGTCTTCCAAAGTGTATGTTGAATGGGATACAGTGAGCAAAAAGTAAAGGGAACAGCAAGGAGGAGAGTGTTATAGGTATATGGTTGTAATGGTTTAGCCCCTGCCGGGGTCTGAGACCACGCGGCCGCTACCCCTCCCCCACAAAGGGAGTGAAATACAAAGCCCCAAGACTGAGATAAGGAAAGGTTTAATACAACAGTGCAATAGCAACACAACAAACAACAACAATAACAGTAATAGTGATAGCAATGAACAGAGCAAAATAGCTACCAAATACAGCAGTGAGAGGAGCAGATGTACAAAACCACGAGTGCACCGCGCTCCCGCGCCAGGAAAAATGTGATGCCCAGGATGTGACGTCCGCATGGTATCTGAATAACCCGGCTAGAGCTCCCCCCCCACTGCTGGGGAAACTTAACCCTATCCTGGTTAAACCAGGACAATGGTCACATACCATATTGTGTGATCCGGGGCCTTATAGAAAATAACAATAATAGTAACCTGTTCTTACAGATGTTGCATAATATCACTATCATTTTTCCAATTTGATAAGTGGGTAACCTGAGCCACAAAATGCTGAAGTGACAACAGGTCAGCAATACTTCATTAGGCTGTGCATTCAACAGTTTAGCAGCTAAATCCATTTTAGCTGACATATGTTTATACTGTATGATAATCCAAAACTAAAAAGAAAACATTACTGGGGCATGCTTGCTGACAACATGGGATTAGTTAAAGCTGAGCAGGAGTTTAATGACAAGCTCAAAAGTCCAGAGTTTGGATGACTTTTTATCCATACAAATCAACGTAACTGCAAGACAGTCTTTGTAAAAACACATGAAAGGGATACTGAGTGTGACATCACTGCAGACCGGGAGAGGCAAGAACAACACAAGATATGGCAATAGTCTCTACCTTCATGTCCCCTTTTTGATTACAAAGAGCTTCTGGCTTCTGCCAGATACACCAGTAGCTGCTGAAAACACATAAGAAATTCTCTTATTTTGTATGTGTTTTCAGCATAAGATACTCTGTTGAGATTTTAAATTTCCACTACTGTCACTTAAATTGACATGGCTATAGCCAATATGTCTGATCTGCTGTTGACTACAACTGTGGAAGGACAAGGACTAAGAAAATAAAGAGGCATCTTAAATGTATCACACTGCCTTGTGGAAAATTTGTGTAATTACTACTTTCCAGAAAATTTATTGGCATTATTTAGGTCTGACAACTGCTGAGAACAAGTCACATAAACAGCTCTTTGAATCAGATGTGATTTTATTCACCAGATGCTGTACATTGGCTTTCAGGCAATTTAAACCTCAATTAAGAAATGTTTTCTGTGACATTAGGGCTACTTCTTTCTTCCACCCTATTTTTAATAAAAACCATCATTTCAGTAGGCTCCTTGACATGTTTTTGTAGGAATGCCTTTGACATCCCTTCTTAAGTTGAACTGTAGATATATTTTATTCATGTTGGCTTCTTCCTACAAACACATTTTAAAAGCAACTGGCCTCTTTCATCACCTTTTAGTGCAGTTTCCTAGCACCTGCCAATTTTATAGTGTTGTACGAGTTAAGGATTGTCTTTGTTCATTTGTGTTTGTATACCGCAGACTAATATCACCTTACAGTCAGAAATAAGAAATAAGCATTATTATCCTAGGTTTATCAGATACCTCTTTAAGTAAAGAAAAACATACATTAAATAATTGACCCATTTTTCTTCAAGCATATTGGGGCAGCCCAGGAGTAGCTCCACAGAGATTTGTGAAAGGGTGTTAACATAAAAAGCTAATGAAGATGGATGCAGTGCAAACTTGGATTTTGAAGCTATTCCACAATGGTTAATAGTAGAGAAGACAAATCCCTGAGGTCCCCTTTGGATGCTTCTCCAAAGCGAATATACTCAGTGGATATCACTAAAAGGAAACAACTTTTTATGATACAGAAACCTAACAATGGTACTTTCTGGTGAGTGTAGCTTGAGACTATGTCAAATAAAATATCGTATCTTCTACACAATCTAGCTATAAACCATCAAGAATGTTTGGCTACAGAGAACCTAAACAACTTGATCAGCCACAAAATATATTTTTGTTTTAAAAAGCAGGTGTAGGAGATTTGCTAAAAGATTAAGAGCGCAATGTACAATAACTTGAGTCCATCATATTAGAATATGGAAATTGGTATTTTAGCAATGGTGCTTCTCTGCCAATGTTACATCTGCCATTCATGATATGCTGTCAGTATAGCATTCTAGTAATAGCCTCCTATATTATATATATCCTCCTTACCACTGAAGAAAATAAAAAAAAAAATAGAGTATGCCATAAAACATAAGTAAAATAAGATCCTTGGGCAAAGCTTAGAACAATAATAGTAGTAGTAGTAGTAATAATAATAATATTAATAAAATCATTAGGTCCCTTGCAATGAAATATTCATTTATTCTACCTAATATATGAACTTTTGCCCTCAGCTGATATCAATAAAATGTGACACTGAAATGCCGTTAACATGACACATCTTGCCCAGATTTTAAAGGAACTCTAATATTCATGCATAAATTCCTGTGGATATGATGTTAAAGAGAGTTTATGTATGACTTATAAGATAGACCATATAGTTTCATTTCACTCTTACTTTTAGACTTCCTGTTTATTGCTTTTGTCATTCCAAAAGATATGTTGCTAAATGTATCTCTGATTTTTTTTTCCCTAACATCATAATTAAATTCAACCATGTAGTAGATTTTTAATCTATGACAAAATATTATCCAGGTAGAAAATACTGAGAGTCAAGAAAACACTCTGAGTGTCAGTTCACAGGCTTAGATGAGCCTGAGATTCTCAGAGCAATACTGGGCAAAAAAGTACCTTTGTCCACTGATGGGCAAAGAACTGACTCTTTCGATATGATGTGCACGATGATCTACATCAAAGAAAATGGGTACAGAAAGCTGATAATTATTTTTAATCTCCTCAGATTATTACTACAGCACCTAACATTTCCAAGACTGGAACAGGAAAAAAAAAGTATTCTTCATATTTAATTTTTAAAACTCCTGTGAAAAAGTAAAAGCTTCCATATAGTTAGAGGCTGAGTCAGTTTCCATTCAGGATTATATCACATCTTCCAATATGGCAGAATTTTAGTCCTATTAAAAAAAAGTACCTTTAACTGCACTTGGAATAATACCTTGTATTTCATAAAAGGATGCATATTTTATACAAATACTGCCAAACATGGTAGAAACAGAAATTCTTCCTCATTCTAAGAACAGACTCCACTCTGACTGGAAGGGACCGCTGGCAGTGTAACAACCATATTTATTATGGCATGCCAGAAGTTGTACTAATATGCATGGAAAACAAAGATCATAACCAGAAATCTGGAAGTGCCCATATAAGTACAACACCCTGTCTGTACCCATAGCAGTCACCAGTGCTTCGGAGGGAAAAAGAAACAAGCACACAAACCCCAAACAAAACAAAACACTCCTCCCAGTTTCTCTGATTTGTTATACCAAAGTGACATTGCATGTTGAGGAGGAGGAAAAAAAAAAAAAAAGGCTTCCAGGTGATCAGCCAAACCTAAGGCGTAAGATTAATGCAGTATGGATACTGGTTGTCAACATGTTGGATGTCCGGGGATTCTAATCACAGGTTTTTCTGTGCCACCTTTTTGTCTCTTAAGAAAATCTTACTTTCCTCATTCAAGCACTCTTTCACCAAATAGTACGTTCCTTTGATTCCTTCTCATCCCTCCACACTGAGACAACTTTTGTACTTTTACATGATGGTAACTAAAGACATAATGTCCCTAAAGAACAAGGACATGACTTAGGGAAGGTGAGGTAGGCCCCATTGACAGAAGTCTACCTTTTTACCTTCTCCTTGCATGCAGGACATCCATACTGGGGAGGTTGTGGGGGAGGGAAAGAGAGAGAGCCATCATCTGATGCTGGGAACCTGCAGCTTAAGGAAAGATTGAAAGACTGCAAAAAGGTACAAAAGCAGACAGTTTGGCTTCATGGGGGTCAGAAAATTTTCCGAGGCCAGACTGCACTGAGCACAGTTGGCTGCAACTCAAGAAGCCACTGGGCTAGCTGACCCCAAGTTAGAGAGCACGGACACAGTGGGCAAGGAAAAAGTAAAGAGAAGCCCTTTGTATTTCCCTTCTGACCTGGTCACTTTGAGATTTTGCTATTTAGAATGTAAATATTAGAGTTTAAATTCTAATTCTTTCTTCTTTTGTACTGTGTGAAAGCCTCTTGGTTGATTTTGGAAAGCACATGCTAAGAAAGTCTAGGCTGTTTTACTCAAAGCAGATGGGTCTTGACAACATCACAACCATTTCCAGTCTTCTACTTGTTTTCTCTTTCAGTGTTCTTCTAAATGGAATGTTACTTGTTTCCTCTAACAAACATGAAACAAAAATGTTGGTTTTGCCTCTCAACAGGTTGATTTAGAGACCCATAAAAAAAGATATCTGAGAGCAATAAGGCATTAAAGTCCTTCTGAATACTAGTGACATTGGTCCTGAAGATCCTTGTTGCAATTCCCCTACAAGAGCAACTGATCTTTTATGAAATGTTTACTGCTTTCAAAAAAAGTACCTTACATACAGGCCATCTATTTTACTGCACTGTTTGATGGCATGTTGGCATCCTATTGTGGAAAATACAAAGTAAGGTAAAATAAAGTTCCCCAACATTTAGTAATTTGTTTTGTATAAAAATATCAGCAAAGAAGATATGAAGAAGATTGTTTTTCTTTAGAAGGAGATCACATGAGAGAGCAGAGAAAGAGGACTTTTACAGAAAATCAATGCAGTAAATTTCTTACTGTTAAAAACATTAGAAATGGAGAGTACTACTAATCATGTTCAACAGAATTTCCCTTTTAACTGTGAAAAACCTCAATAAGGGGCTTAAACATCTACCTGAATTAAACTTCTGGCCACAGCTGACCCAGTGGTCATTTCAGCCCGCAGCAGGTCTAAGAGAGCTTTTTATACGCTTTTGCTTCTGTTAAAACAAAACAAGAAAAAAGGCAGTTTGAGGTGGTTAGGCAGAAGTAATTGAAATGAAAACCTCTGAATAATTTCTCTGCTACAATAATCATCTTCATTTTGATGAAGATTTGGATGTCAGTGTTTTTGATACCCTAAATGACTTGTTTATTGCAACAGTTTCCCATAAATCATATAGAAAGGTGTTTTCTGTTTTTTTTTTCTTTTTAAATCAAGGAATATCAACTGTTCCACTGAAATGAATGCTCAAAAAAGAGCTAGTTCGTGCCCTTCCAATTAAGAAACAAATTAAGAAAGTACATAATGGTTATATGAATACAGAGCAAGATTAACAATGTGTAATACTGTCCTCACAGATTTTTCTCTCCAAGCCCTGGGAGGAGATAGATAGTTCCTCAGCCAACATACTAGGGACAAGAAGTTGCCCTGGAGCGGCAGGTCTTCCTTCAAGAAACCAGACAGTTTTTTAAGGACATGTTCAACTATATGATTGTACAGTATTGCACAACAGTGTGTATGCAGAGGGATGGCACCTCTCAGGATACACCTTGCTATTATATGTGCACTGTCTGCAGAAAATATGAGAAGGTACTCAGCAGAACATAAACAAAATATACCGAGCTGATACAGGGCAGAGAATTCAAGGTGAAAGTAAGATTTTAATGTAAATATACAGGCAAAATTTAACTAATGTGACCTGGGTGCTGGAGAAGGACAATCCATAAAAGGATTAAAAACTCCTGGGAAATGACACCTGGGGACACACAGGAGGGAAGCAGCCCTGAGTGCCCCAGGGTAACATGCAGGGTTGCCCTGAAAGTTTTGGTTTGAAAAACATGGTGTGGGAGGGCTAGGGAAGCAGTGACTAATGGCACTGGTTTGCAAACAGCAAGTATCACAACCTCTCTGTTTTGTCTCAAGTCTGTATATCTGAGAGGAAAAAAGCAACACTGCCAAAGAGAAAAATGAATATTTAGGAGCCCTGTAGTCTGAAGGGATAGTCACCTTTCACAGAATGGTTTTACATTTCCAGAGATTTCTGTGCCTGTTGCCTGTTGATGTGTTGTAGATCTCAGAAAGAGTGAGTTTCCTCTTCAAAGAATCAGGAGTATTTATATGTATAGTCTTCATCCAGTTCTTAAAATATTAACCACTGACTCATGAACAGCAAATTGGCAAAACTTAATACTCCTGGAAGAAAATGTATTTTCACTGGAAATAAGTATTTAAATTATTAAAGAGGTGTAATCTTTAAGTCATTATGTTATGTCAAGCCCTATTCCTGTCTTGCCTGCGTTCCCACAAGGGGAATCCTCACCAGCATCCTGAGAAATCTAACTGTGGTACCTTGACCTTAACTGGCTGCCAGACACCCACCCAGCCACTCTCTCACATGCCCTCCTAAACAGGAAGACAAAAGATGATGGAAAAGCTCATGACTCAAGCTAAAAACTGGGATACTTACCAATTACTGTCATGGGCAAAACAGATTCAACGTGGGAAAAATGAATTTGATTTATTGTCAAATAAAATAGTCTGATGGTAAGAAAAAAAGACAAAACCAAAACCCCTTTTCTTCCATTCCTCCTTTTCTCCCAGTCTCAGCTTCATTTCTCCATTCCTGACTCCTCGAACTCCTCCCCTCTAAGTAGCACCGGGCGATGGGGAATGGGGGGCTGCGGTCAGTCCCCCCCAGCTCCTCCCTGCCGCTCCTTCCTCCTCACGCTTCTCCCTGCTCCAGCCCGGGGCCTCTCCAGGGGCTGCAGGGAAACACCCGCCCCAGCGGGGTCTCTGCCGGGGCCGCAGGGGCCTCTCTGCCGGGGCTCTGCCTGGAGCCCCTCCTGCCCTCCTGCCGCTCTCCCCTCGGGGCTCGCAGGGCTGTTTCTCCCCCTGTTTCCCTCAGCCCTGGCTGCCGGGCAGCGCTTTGCCCTTCCTTACCCAGGCTTTCCCCGAGGCGCCCGCCCGGGGCTGAGGGGCTCAGCTGTGCCCTGCGCTGGGGCCGTTGGAGCCGCCTGGAACCGGCTGTGTCCGGCGCGGGGCAGCCCCGGCCGCTCCCCGCAGGGGCCCACCCGGCAGAGCCCTCACTGCTGCCCGCACCTGGGCACCTGCACCCCACACAGATGCGAAAGCAAGAAATAAGGACAGATCTATTATTCTGCTCTGTAGGCAAGAGGTATCTTGTGAGATAGGTAGAGGAAAGACTCTGGTATCCAGATTGTCAGAAGAAGCAACATCTTAGACCTATTGATAAATCCTGTAGACAAACTTTCTGCATTCAGAATTACAAAGCTTTAGTCATTCCTTGTTTCTTTTATAGGTAATAATTTTTACTATTTATTACTATTATTCCATTATATTACAGTATTTTCACTGTAAAATAACAAAAGGCAATGAAGAGACCACGTGAAGGAGGAGATCAATAAAAAAGACTCATCATAAAATCTGTAAATAAAACAGTGTTGTGGGGAAAGCATCCCTGCTTGAAAAAGAAACTGATACAACCATCAACAAAAACAATAGATATATTAGGAACAACAGTACTACCTCCTGCAATGAAAATGTAAATGCAATTTGTGTGCCTGATCAGAAATAATAATGTGTTGAGCAGAGTACTTATGAACCTGCATGATTAGGCACAGCATGCATAAAACTGACCACTTCCATTACAGGGGCGTTATAAAATGACAGCAGGGTACGTGCAGGATCCACGTTTCTCTCTTAAATTCTGAACCTTACATGTATAAATTCAAACTGAAATTGCAAGAAGTCAGACTCTGATACTCAAACACCATTAGTGGCAGTCATCTCAAAAGTAATTTTATCATCTTACAAGTCATGTGATTCTAACACAGTAATATAGTTTTGGTTTTCTTCTCCCTTTTTTTTTTTTCCTTCTTTTCCCTGATGGTTTCTTATTCTCAGCATTCAATGCACATAGCGGTCAAACTTTGCTCTGTAGACATGAGGCCTAAAAGCCTTCATTAAGAATTAAAGAAAAAACAAAGTGAAAAAAGTTTAAGATTATTCCACATCACAGTACTTGGGAGTTTAAGATAAACGTATAAATCAGGAAGCTTCTAGAAAAATTGTGAGAGCTGAAGAGACTGGAATCTTAGTAGCTTTGAATCGACTCAGATAATACACTTACTGAAGGAGAAAAAGAAAAGCAACAGACTGAATTTCCTTCTGAGCAGGTATTTCCTTTCCATCAGTTTTAGCATAAGATCTAAAACACCATGTCATATCAGCGATACCCACTTCACTTTCTGTTTTCACAAAGCTTTTCAGTCAGGCTTCAGCTGGTGTTACATATGAGACACTTAAAATTATTTTTATGTGCCTGTCAATGACAAGAGACGATTCAACCTGAGATGTCCAGAGCAGAAATTACAGAATAAAAAGCAAATAGAGGTTTTAGAATATTGTTTTCTGTGGGAACTAAAGAAAATCTGCCTAAAAGTGAAGGTTACCTGCCCATTTCTGTAAACCACTTCACTCAGACAATTTAATCACCTGATGAGCAGTTGCCAAGCCAAGAAAACACATTTAATATTCCTTCCTTGATGTCTGACAGTACAATCTTGTTTTCCCTTATACTAAGATAGTCTGTTGCTCTCTGGGATATTAGGGTCTCCTTCAGTTCTGCATTCATTCCACTCTGGTTTCTGATGTGTTTGCAATTCTACTGTTGTGCAAATGTTATCTTGAAATTCTCTCAAGCAGAAAGCGTAGCACGTGAAGCCTGTAAAAATACCATGGCACTGTAACCTTACAATTCCCATACCCATACCTAAGTAGCTCCCTCAACCAAAGTAAAGGATTATAAAGCAAGAAAACCACAAGAAGGATTTCTTCATTAAAAATCCTGTGTTAAATTTTTATTGAAAAACAGTTTAAGAGCAGCATATAAGCTTCTGCTTTCAAAGAAAAGAAAAACAGCTATAGTTTCTCATTCCAAAGGGCTCCATTAAATGAAAGCTACAAACTTTTGACTGAGGAATAAGAAACTTAGTTCACTGATGTGCTCTCAATAATGGTACAGAAAAGCTTAAATGTTCTAGTAACATTGGACTGGCAACTTGATGTTTATAAAATATAAATATAATAAACAGGCACAAAGTTTATATATATACATATAGCATAGCTGTAAATATAAATAACGCTTCATGCAACAATGCTAGAAGTATTTGTTTTTTTGGAGTTATCTGGACACCTGCTCAACAAATACTTTTAGAAAATACATATGGGAAAAAAAAATGTACCATCTAGTGCAATTTTCACACCTTTTTGTACCAAATTCTATATTAAGCCTAATTTTCGGCTAAAGTAGAAAACAATATTTAACATAAATATATAAAAATACTGAAGAAATACTTTGGGGGATAATGGGAGAAACAGGTGTGTTTTGGAGAGCATGTTCATTGCCAGCTGTCACAGTCCAAATAATGTGTTTGTATGTAAATTAATGGTCTTGTACATCTTAGGTCACAGCTGTTCAACAGATATTCGACTTCCATGCTCCTGAGGTGAAAAAATAGCTGAGTGTGGCCAGTTTCCCTGAATTTTTACTGCAGCTGCTTTGGTATCATTGCATGGAGATGCCTGCTTTTTTTTCACTGATGTATGAACATAATCAACTGACAAGAGATCCCAGACACTAGTCTGTCTCCCCCTCCCTGCCACAATTTATAGGAAAAAAATCCACAGTCGTAACAGGACAGTGAGCAGAAATTTCAAATCACAATGTTTGGTTTGGATAACAAGATTTAGACAGTGCAATCAATAGACTATGTACAATAAAATACAAATTCTGTATCCGTGTTTATTTCTATTTTTATCCCTAAATATCTGAACTCTGATAATTAGTAATTTTAGCTGCTGTGTCATAAGAACATAACAGAACAGAGCTGCATGTTCAACCTGTCAAAGCTGCAGAATTTCAGCACAGCACAAAGAAGTGGGGAGGGTTGTGTTGCAATTAGAGATAGGTAGGTTCTCACTTTTTAAGAGAGAGTGCCTCTACTGAATATAAACCCCCATACAATCAACCTGGTAGCCTGTGAATGTATGCAGGATACATTCACTGGGCTTCCTGGCTTGGAGGCAGAGTTCAGCCATGATCCTGTCTTTCCTCATGTCCTCCTACTGACAATAATAGGCTAAATAATCTCTGTGACATTGGCCTGGCAGCTCTGCTCTTCAGACACACAAGATGGGCCACATGATCAGGGCACACTTCTAGGAGTAGGATCTTAGTTATAGCTGTTCCAGTTTTAAAAATCATGCATACACTTCAAATTGTGCATTTTACGTGCATCAGGTGATTAGAATTGTAGATCACCTAAACTGGACTGTGACCTAAAATATTTCTTAAATCTATACTGGTTTTGGGTATAGGTTATTTTTACTGTGATTAATCCTCTAATATGAGTAAACGATCAAGGCCCTACTCCACTAGGCACTATAAAGAAGGAAAAAAAAAGTATTTCCTTTATTTCTCTGTTTCCCTAATAAACTTTGTCATGGTCTGAGCTCAGAGGGTAGTTGAGCACCATGCAGCCGCTCACTCCTTCCCTTCCCCCCAGTGCTGAGGAGGGAAACAAATGATCCAGGAACTTGAGATAAGGACAGAGGGGGATGACCTCATCCATTATTGACACAGGCAAAAGACAGGCTTGTTAGGGGAGATAAAAAAGAACATAAATTTAATACAGACACTAACACAACACCACCACTTAACAGACACAGTAGGACCAAGAGAAGCTTTATGACATCTTGAAAACACCTTCCCCCATCCCTCCCCTCTTCCCAGGCTCAGCTTTGCTCCCAATATCTGTACCTCCTCCTCCCCAGCGGTGCAGGGGGCAGGGAATGGGGGGTGCAGTCAGTCCTGATGCTTCTTCCACCTTGGAAGGGGATCTTCTGTCATCCCTCTCCTGTCGCAGCATGGTCCCCCTCTCACAGCAGACAGTCCTCCACAAACCAGCTCTGACATGAATCACTCCCATGGGTGTCTGGGTCACCCCACGTGTTGCAGTGCTCCCAGCGCTGAACTACAACAGTGGGACCTTCTTCCCATGGGGTCCAGCCTTCTTCGGGCACAGTCACCTGAGTCGGCATGGGGCCCCCCACAGGCCACAAGTTGATATGTGCTCCACTGCAGACCCCCAAGGGTGGCAGTGGGAGGTGGCCCTGACGTCTCACCATGGGATGCAGGAGAGTCTCTGCTCCGGTGCACCTCTCCCCCTCTTCCTCCTTTCTTCCACTTACTTTGGTGTTAGCACAGATGTTCTCCTCGAAACTTCTCCTCACAACTTCCACAACTCCTCCCAGGTTCCCCTTCTTAAATACGTTATTGCAGAGGCGCAGCTAATTAGCTTGGCCTTGGTGCAAAGGTGGGTCCAACTTGGAGCTGGGGGAGCTTTGAGAAGCTTCTCACAGGGGCCACCGCTGTAGCCCCCTCCCCTGCTACCAAAAACCCCTGCCACTCACTCAGACCGGGGCAATTAACAATGACTGTATTATATGATCAAAATTTACACTGCAGCACCCTGAGAGAAAAGGTTTTAAAAAAAGTTAGAATACTTTAACTCATTCAGAAAGTAAAAACATAAAATTAGTGTTACCTTGATGAATAACAAATAAAATCACCTGCCTATGTATAACAAACAGGCAAACTGTTTGATTACCTATGTCCCCGAATTACATCACTGATTAAAACAATTACAGAAACATAAACAGATTTGTACTGTCTCATCCTGGGATTACACACATCCCTTCTGCAGCAATTTTACTCCCCCTACCACAGTAGCCATTAGAAACTAATGTATATGGACCTGTGCTATCTCTAACACTACTTTATACTGTATTATCACCTGCAACACTGGTCAGTGCTTGTCCAAGAATTAAAATCCTCATTTAACCCAGAGATTTGCAATGTGTGCTCCTCTTGAGGCATTGCTATGCTGCATGTTATTACTTCTTGTTCCAGTATAAGACACTGTAAATTTCATTAGTTGTTTCACTTTTTTAAGAACAGAACTAAAAAATGTTATAGAATCAAAGTTACAGTTCATATTTGTAAACATTTTGTATTATGACTGTACATGTCTCATGATCACAACCAGGTGGCTGTTTTCCACAATACCTGAGTTTTTGCAGGATAAAAGGTTGTGGTTTGGAGAGGCAAGGCACTATGTCACTTTATTGTTCTGTGAGGGCAAGGAAGAGTAGCTCTTCTACCTGCCAACTTTCCTTCAAAGCAAAATCCCTCTGGGAAAGAGGTTAGCAGGGGAGATCCCCTAGTGCCACAGGAGGCGTGCACTTAAATCAGGGGCAGGCATTCATCCGCTGAGAATAGGCACAAGGGATAGTGAAAAAAGCAAGATCCAGCAAACTTGCAGCTCCCCTGGGCAGGGATGTCAGAGATTTTCACCCTCCTTTGATCCTTTTCATATGGAATGCCCCATGTTTGTATTTGAGTTTATTTCCTAGGCTCCAAATCAACCAGTTACTTTTATCTATCCCTGTCTCGTAAAGTTCACTACCATTAGTACTACCATATGTAGCAATCCACATTATTACCAATCATGTAAACCACATGATAACTCAAAAAAATGAACGCAGTGCTACAACAGAACAAGAAATTTTCTGAAGTTAGAAAATAATAACAATAGTACTTCCACTTCTAGCTATTCACTAGAGGGTCCAAATGTTGTTAAGATTACCTTCATATATCAGTCCTACTGTAGCATTTATTTCAGCCAACTTAAACATCCAGAAATTTCTGAAAGAAACTTTTTTTAATGTTTTAATATTATTTTATTCTCAGAATAAACAAAATATTATGGACAAAATTACCACAGTAATTAGGTACAAAAACATCTAAGTAAGTCCTTTAGGAGTCTGAATTTCCATTGACTTCAGGGAAAGGATATTGATACTTTTGAAAACACTGACCAAAATAATTTTTCCTAAGTCACACAGGATGTCGGTCACAGAACCAGGGTCTCTGGAGTGTCGGCACCGTCTCTCAACAACAAGACCATCACTACTGGAAAAATCACAATTGTAAAGAGATTACATTTCAATTAATTGTGGAAAAAGTTTTTGCAAAGGAACTGAATTGTAGTGAAGTCTACAACATTTTTCTCCTACAATCAGTTGAGGAAAATGTCACATGGTTGTATAGAATTAGAATCTTCCCTTTGAACAGAGCACAAAATCATTGTCAACTATGTACTTTGGCCAAAACTGTTAAAAGATTTACTAATGTAACAGAATAAATAATTAAATAAATTATATTCTATACCTTATCAGGAGGCTACTGTTTTTTCAGTGTATTAAAGCACTGAAACACCCATGCTAAGGGAAGCATTCTATCTTTCAATAACATTTTTCAATGTTCTTATCTCCTCAGACGGGTTTCTAAAGAACAATCCGGATTATGGATGCAGAGATAGTGTTGGGTTAAGCAAGTGTGGGGCAACATTTGAATGGATAAGTAAAATGCTTCCCTGCAAATTAACTTACTCTTACAGGAGAAAGACACTAATAATTATCAATCATCTACACATAAATACCTTTCTGTAGATTTAGGGGAAGGCACACTGAAGCATGAAAAGATTGGCACAAATAAATCCAGTTTATAAGTTATTAAGAAATCAAGCAAAAGCTTTAAAACTGTGTCTAGTTTTCCCTACAGTTCCATTAAAACATATTTGTGGCTTTCTAAATTAATTCTGAACCATTCTCTCTAAAGGTACGCAGAGGAAACAATTCTCTTGTTTTCTGGAGTATGACTCACATAAAGAAAAAATTCCTAAAACAAAGATGTGTTTAAATCAGACTTCTTCTGCAGTCTTGAATACTTCCATGGTTTCAGTGACAGGACTGATGGCTTCTACCCTTGATCTGCTACCTTTTTAAAAGCATCCTCTCTGCTTTTCATGATCTAGCATTCTCAGTTTGTGAGCAGAGTCCACCCAATTATTTCCCAGCTAAATGAAATCCTAATTGCTCTGTGAAGATTTTCGAGCAAGAACTGCCAGCAGATATCATACTGGTTCCATCAGACTTAACCCTAGAAAAAGCTTTGTGTTCCTCTTTTTCTTTTGCCTTATAGTTCACTTCCCAAAGACCTCTGATTTCCCAGTACACATATTCCCTCCTTTTCCTTTTAAACCTGCCTTTTAAGTCCACAGAGAGACAGTACGGGCATCATCGTATGCCAGGCAACACAATGATTAAAGTACCACTGCTCAGATTGTGCCTTCTCTATTTACTGCTTGTGATAATTATTTATTAACAATTTAAAATATCTAACTACTTCTAGATACTAGTGTAGTAAGAGATTTGTACAGCCTCTACTGTCCAAATATGTCAGTGTATTGATCTACCTTGAGCTCAGTAAGTTAAGCAAAATACGCCTTTCCTTTTGTTAAGACTTGTGGTGTTTCATGCCAAAAATTTGAATGTAGTTATTATTACACAACAATAAAATGTTTCCATGTATGTCCTCCCTACTCCCCCAAGGAAGAACTGGTAAAAGTCTCTTCAAATTAGGTGAACCTCTCCTATAAACTATGGATAGATAGCTTTTTTGTTTCTTTAAAAGTTCTCAAATGATGTTTTGCCATTAGCATCTTTAATGGTGTAAAAACCTAACTGCACTCTGATTAAATGTAGCTACTTTATAGATTATGATATACTCTTTATTATTGTAGAAATTTAAAATTAACTTTGCTTTAGAATTTACTTTCTATTAAGAATATTATTATTAACTACAGCCTTCTACCATTATTTGAATTCTTCTGGGCAGAAAACAAAAAGAAAGATGAAAAGAAGGGAAAGGAAAAAAGAGAAATGTGGCAGAGGGGATGGAAACATAAAAAAACCCAGCTACTTTCTTTAAAACATTTTATCTTTAGACTCAATGCCGGTGACATTTGTCATAAATCAGTAAATATAAGGTGTACAAAGAAAATAAATCTGTTAAATATTGAGCAATGAAAATAGCAATGAGCCAGTATTGAGAAGTGGAAAGTACAGCCATGGATTTTGTCCATAATAATATCCTGGAAACATCCATGCAGTGGAACATTATCTTTCTAAGCAGTCCTGCAGAGTGCAGCTTCCCCAAAAAAATAAAGTATTTTCTAAGCCTCCAGAAATAAAAGCTGTAGTAATGAAATGACTCTGTGTGCCATGTTCTACTGTCTTAAATACCATGGGAGTAACCGCTGTAACTTTGGAGGGCAAAACTGACAACTTCATAGCTACACATAAAATATTGTCAACAAATACCTTTTGTTGACAAGAATGATTCATCTCACAAGAAACACGCTTATAAGCAGACCTTTCTCACTTTGAAGACTAGGCAAACATCTGTAGTAATGTGGATCAACCATAACATAGTTTAGTTT
This sequence comes from Strix aluco, assembly GCF_031877795.1. NCBI lineage: Eukaryota > Metazoa > Chordata > Aves > Strigiformes > Strigidae > Strix > Strix aluco. The sequence continues at coordinate 89,519,214 of NC_133931.1, read as the reverse complement.
TGGAGGTGTGGGTTTTTTTTTTAAATACTCATGCATGCACACAGAGTTACTTGGCTGGCTCATAGAGCCTTTCAAAGTAATAATGTTTTGCCAAGTTTCTTAACTGATGTGTCTTCAAAATTCTCCAGAGCAGAAGGGAGTATTGTCTTAAAGACAAGATATGCTTCAGTGGGATTTCACCTGCCCAAAGAAATGAGCATGTGATTCTTTGTTTCATCTGGACACACAGTAAAGTTTAGTAATATAGATGTTCAGCTGGAGGTTCACTGGGTAAATGTTAAAGCAGGGAACTGTAAAATGCCCTTAGACCTAACAACAAATATCAGTGCTGTTTGATGGCAGAATTCAGTAAAGGCCCTGATGAACTTTACTGGTGACGTATTTTACAGTCTAGACAAGTGTCTCAAACTTTTAAAGGCTGAGCCCAAGCTCCAGAGGGTAGTTACATCAATCATGTCATCATTCTATCTCTGTAAAGACCTATCCCTCTGCATTTATCCCTTCTGCGTTCATCCTCCCTCAACAACACCATTATTCCAGCCAGTGCTTGTATAGGATACTTCCTTCTTTCATACTTTAATGAATTGGTGAATATTAATAGTGACATTTTAAGTATTACCCATCACATCCAAATTAGTGCCTGTTAACTAAGCAGGGTGGTTCACACGGCATCCCCTCATACAATGAAATTAGATAAGATGGTGCTTTCTGGCCTTAAAAAAATCAGTATTGTATTGTCATACTTATTAATTCAGTTATTTATTTTATACTCACATTCCAGCAGCTGGTTTTGTTGAGGGAAACAGGAAAGTAATTCAGAGCTGCCTTTCTTCTACAAAAACTCAGAATTTTCATATGAACATTTTTAAAGGATTTGTGCTAAATTGAAAAGCCAAACTATGGCAGTGAGCAAGGCAAATCAGCAGTTTTGAACTGTGCTCTGCAAAACTCTCAGGTATGATTTGTAGGGGCAACTGAATTAAAAACTTATTTGACAGAACACCATGTCTACCAAATTGTCATAAATACCTGACCTTAGCTGGCTGCCTCTGGCCTTGGAGTCTTAAGGCGTCCTAACTCCTGTAGATTTTTCATGTTTATTCCTGCTAATAGGTTTTGTGATGTTTATTAAACAAATAACCCTGTTTGTTCCTTTTATTCCAGTGTCCTTTCAGTCTGTTAAAAAAGGAAAAAGAATGTTCTATCAGTCTTGGTTTTATTATGAAACCAACACCAAAAGCATTTATTAAGTTTTTGCCCAACTGGCATTCTTGCTTAACTCACATAAACTGCAATAAATAAGCTCTGAAAAAGCATGAAGATATATTTCAGAATTTGGCTTCCAATGTAGGATTATTTTGCTGAAGTTACTTCAAACTGATGTGGGTAAACTGTTAAATATTTTACTAAATAAATTACTGTGAAAAAATCCATCTTTTTAAGAAAGTAATCTTTGAAGTGGTAAAATACTAAGTCCAGACATTGCTCTGAAACAGCCATTTTTACATCACTGTACAAAAGGTTTGTCTTGCCAGCTTTGAAAAAATTTATCATCATTGAGTTTCTTGGTGATAGTTTGTCTTGGAATTTTATGGTTTGTAAAATATTGCTTTATGTAATCACCTACAATTATTTATTATCTTGTAAAAGATAAGTCTTCTGTAGAAAATTACTTCTTGCTCAAAACACATGTATTCCTTTTGTGCATGTGGAGTTATGTGTATTTTTTTTTAGTAAATGTACTTTATTTCTCATCACTACACACAGAACACAATTCACTTTCAACCTAAGGTTATATTTTATTTAGTAGATGTTAGAAATTATTTGCTAGATTCATCAGTCCCCTCACAGAGATTCAGAAACAGTACGTTAGAAGGTGATCATTTTAAACACACGTGGTCAAGAGCAAAGTTGGATTCACCACTAACACTGTAATGTGATGGTGTATAAAATGAAAAAACTATAGCTGAAAAATAATTTTCCATTTTAAAGCAATCTTAACTTCCAAGAACATTCTAAGATAGGTGCATCAAAACTTTCCAGTATTAGCCTGTAATTACTTTTACATTTTTTTTTTTAAATTCTTGTATATTGCCCCTTCAAACTGAAATCCAAACTAAAACAAAACCCCTTAAAAATACCCTAAATAATTTCTTTCATTTTTTCCCTCTCTCTATGAAAATGAAATTTTACTTGAACTGATCCATTCTTAGAAGTATTTTGTTTTTCAGTGACCTGGTACGTTCTGACATTCTCAGATTGTAAATGCAGGAATACAGATATTTAAACTAACATATTTTGAATTGAAAACTGCATACATGGATGCAATAAACAGAGAAACAGAAAAACATGAGACTCTTCCTGCTCAGAGAAAATTTTACATTATAATCTCACACTGAAGTATGCTGAAATTGGATTGAAACTGAGGGGCAAGTGCCCGTCAAAAACAACAGAAATTATATATAAAATGCTAATTAATTCTAAATTATACAGAGACCAAAAATAAAATCTGTATCTGTGAGTTAACCAAAACTGTTCAATCTCCACCAAAGATAGTAGTAAAAACCTTTTCCTGCTTTCAGGGTAACCAACCAAGATATGGTACCAACAAACATGTGGTTTAGACTAAATACTTACTCAAGCACACAGGCACAAGTTTTAGGTGGACTGCCTGGGGCAGAGTCTACAAACATAAGCAGAACTGCCTTCAGGTCAGCTCTGGCAGAATAACTGTCACATCAGATGAAACAACCAGGAGAGAGGGAAGGGGGTTATTAGGTTTTCCACTTAAGGGTCCCAAACACTGATTAAACCAAGTGACAAGATAGCTATGGTCCTGCTGTCTACTTTGTATATATCAGAAATCTTTACAGGCTTACTTTTACCACACAGACAGAAACCAGGGAGCATGGGGGAAAAAACAGGAAAAACCTTTTCTCAGAGGAAGGAGGAGAATTTGGGATCAGCCAGAAGCAGCAGATGCTATTACTGGGTAAAGAGGAATCCATTTCTTCAAAATTCTCCATGGCTCAGTTTTACCATCTTTCTGGTGTCAGGACAACCCAATCTCCAATCTTCACATTTGTGGTAGTGACAATTCAATTTTGCTTTTAGTGCAGAGACATCTTGAGACAGATCTGGCTAGATACTGGCTTAACCCCCTCCTTGGAACAAGTGAGCAGAAAAAGGTGAGACTGAACTTGGCTCTTTCATGTCCAGAATAATTGATTCAGCTGGGAGAAAGAACTGGATCATATACACTTGGCTCTGACAATTAGCATTCTCACTCCTATCCACTGATATTAGGAAAGTTTTCATTTATTTCAGTGGACTCTAGGGTGACCCCTAACTGTACTTACCTAAAAAGATTATTTGTCTCTGAGTTGCATGCTTTGCCTTGGCTTGTGCCTAATATAAAACAGCCCATGCACCATCTGCTTTTGAAGACTCCAGGTAGAGATTCAATATAGCGTTTTGGGTTTATGTTTCTGCTGTCTCTGTTTTGTGAGGACTCCTCCCTCCACACAGAGAATGAAAGACTCTAATTTTAAAAAGAGGAAGGCAGAAAGTGACAGAGACACTTCTTTATTGCAACACAATAAATTTATCAGTGACTCAAATCCACTTTCAATTATCTTTTATTTTTGTTATTTTTCCTCAGTCACCAGGAGCCTCACATCCTTCTCTACATACAAAATGTCAATGTTTCTTTGACTGCACATTAAGCATTTGAATGATAACCATTCAACTGTCTGCATGCATTCACAGCTAGGATTGTAATGCAGCAATCATCTGTGTGGAGCCAATTACTGTAATATGCTACTCGAGGAAGCTGATAATGGAACCTTATTTATTTATTTAGAGCAGGACATTTTAGTTTAAGTATCAAAAGAAAGATGCCATCACTAATATTAACCAGGGGCATTTTTAGTTTATTAAATGTTTTGAATGATATTTGCTAGTTGTAATTAGCTAACTGTTTTTATCATCATATTTTTTAAGGATTTCTATTAGTTCAGGGAAGGAATTTAATTAGAATATGACATTATTTGATACTGCAGGGAGAATTTAGATTCAGTAGGTAAAATTAAATAATGTAGCCTTACCCTTTGAAATGTTTTTCAAATTATTTAATTAGCCAATTACAGCTTATTTAAGCTGTACATGTTATTTACCTTGAGATACAATTCCCACTGTAGTTTGATTCAGCTGATAGGTTTCAAGTTTGCTCAGGCAGTATTTGGACTTGGTGACTTCAGCAATCTTTCTTGTTAAAAATGCTTGCTTGAATAACAGATCCTACAGTGCCATTGGTTTTGTGTATATCCCTGTACTCAAGCTTAAATTCAAAGTTTTATATAGTTCTCATGAACATTCTTACTACGCTGCAGCAAAACATACCTGTTGTCTAACCTTTTTTTCTTTCTTCCATTCATTCAGTCCATCCATGATGGGCACACACTTTGCTGGGTAAAAAACTGACTGGATGGCCGGGCCCAAAGAGTGGAGGTGAATGGAGTTAAATCCAGCTGGCAGACGGTCACGAGTGGTGTCCCCCAGGGCTCGGTTTTGGGGCCACTCCTGTTTAACATCTTTATTGATGATCTAGATGAGGGGATCGAGTGCACCCTCAGTAAGTTTGCAGATGACACCAAGTTGGGTGGGAGTGTTGATCTGCTCGAGGGTAGGGAGGCTCTGCAGAGAGACCTGGACAGGCTGGAGCGATGGGCTAAGGCCAACTGTAGGAGTTTCAATAAGGCCAAATGCCAGGTGCTGCACTTGGGCCACAACAACCCCCAGCAGCGCTACAGGCCTGGGGAGGAGTGGCTGGAGAGCTGCCAGTCAGAGAGGGACCTGGGGGTGTTGATTGACAGCCGGCTGAACATGAGCCAGCAGTGTGCCCAGGTGGCCAAGAAGGCCAATGGCATCCTGGCTTGTATCAGAAATAGCGTGGCCAGCAGGGACAGAGAAGTGATCTTACCCCTGTACTCGGCACTGGTGAGGCTGCACCTCGATGACTGTGTTCAGTTTTTGGCCCCTCAGTACAAAAAGGACATTGAATTACTCAAGCGTGTCCAAAGAAGGGCAACGAAGCTGGTGAAGGGTCTGGAGCACATGTCGTACGAGGAGCGGCTGAGGGAACTGGGGTTGTTTAGTCTGGAGAAGAGGAGGCTGAGGGGAGACCTCATCGCCCTCTACAGCTGTCTGAAAGGAGGTTGCAGAGAGCTGGGGATGAGTCTCTTTAACTGAGTAATGAGTGATAAGACAAGAGGGAATGGCCTCAAATTGAGCCAGGGAAGGTTTAGACTGGGTATTAGGAAGCATTTCTTTACAGAAGGGGTTGTTAGGCGTTGGAATGGGCTGCCCAGGGAGGTGGTGGTGTTTAAGAGTAGGGTCGACATAGCGCTTGGGGATATGGTGTAGTTGGGAACTGCCAGTGTTGGGTTGATGGTTGGACTAGATGATCTTAAAGGCCTTTTCCAACCTAGACGATTCTGTCCAAGATGCCATATATACTACCACAGAGAAAATAAATGAAAATAATATTTGAGATCTACAGTTCTACTTCAGTAATTTAGTATGCTTTAAAGAGACTGCATTAACTCTCCCTTCCCCCTCAAAAAAAAAAAAAACCCTGAACTGCTAAAACATGTCTGTATTTTTCTTAAAGCATTCAAATGTAGCTCGGTTTAAGTATCAAAAGGCAGGTGAAGAACCAGACTCTCACAGAGAGGCAAAAGTCTTCCCTTGCTTTATATGGATAACAAGAGGCGATGCTCTTTCATCTTTTGAGCACTAGAGAATGCACAGGGGAGCAAGACATTATGACATTCTTATGTCCTGAAAGGTGTATGAATGCACTGCATCTTTGGCTAGGGAATGTTGTACTGCTTTCCAGTTTCCTTAAGAATCACACTTAAGTAAAGCTGGGTTATAGTATTCCTGTAATTCAAAATATGATGTCTGTCAAGTAGTGAAAACAAAAACATGCCCTTTCATTGTAGGCTGAGACCTTGTTCTATGGTTAAATGAGCAACATTAACAGGCTAGAGAAGGCAAGTAGCTCACTCCCTGCTCACAAATTACTTTCTTGCTGAAAGAGTGAGTTAAAGCTGCTGTTCATGAAGGCTGCTGCTGAAGGTGGGCAATGGAAGCAAGCAGATCTAATTCCCCTCAATCCATAGTGAGGAATGAATCCTAAATGTGTCGTTTCACGTTATTTATATCTTAGCCTAACTCGCAGTTTTGTGATAACCAACAAGGGTGATCTCACAGCTATAAGCCTTCATTCTGAAGTTTCAAACAGTGAAGATAAAAGAGAGGTAGAGGAAATAATGAAAATACAAACTATCTTCAGCAGATCTAGAAAGAGCATATGAAAACTTACAAAATGAAAGAAAAAACTAGGTCTTGTTTATCAGTAGTGTTACTGAGAAAGAAAACAAGGAATTCCTAAAGATTTTTGTTTCAGTCAGTGCCCCAAAGAACTTCAAATCCAAATTCATTAAAAAGAAGTATGCTATAACTACAATTTGCCTTTCATTGGAGAAGAAAGAGGGACATAGAGACAGGGTGTTTAAAGTTGTAAAGAAGACTCCAGGATAGAGTTCACACTGAGCCGAGGTTTCTCATTGTTTAAAAGTGTGATGTATTAATGGGATCATTTTCATCTTTTTGTCCTTGAACAAAATGAGTCTTTTCTGGTTTACTTTTTCAGGCTTCTCCATTCTGGTGAAAGCGAAAAATTACTAAAACCTTGCTGTCTGCAGCACACAACACAACAGCTCCTCAGCCTCCTCCTTTATATAAACATGCAATAAAAATTATAGGGTGCAAGATGTTAATAATAATGTCATGGTTGGAGCTCAGAGGGCAACTGAACAGCATGCAGCTGTTCACTCACCCTTTCCCACTCAGCGCTGGGAAGGAGGAGAATGTATCACAAGGCTCAGGAATGGAGATAAGGACAGAGAGGGGTCACTCACCCATTAATGGTCACAGACAAAAGACAGGCTTGTTAGGGGAGAGAAAAAAAAAAAGTCACTTTAATTCAAAACAGTAACAATCATGACACTTAACAGACAGAATGGGACAGTGAGAAGTGTTACCATGTTTTAAAAACACCTTCCCCCATCCCTCCCTTCTTCTGGGCTCAGTTTTGTTTCCCATATCTCTATCTCCATTCCCAGGGGTGCAGGGACAGGGGATGGAGGGTGTGGTCAGTCCTGCCACTTCTTCCTGCAAGGCGGGGAAGCACTTTTCTGCATTCTTCCCCCTGCTCCATGTGGCATCCCTCTCACAGGAGACAGTCCTCCACAAACCTTCTCTGCTGTGAGTCCTCCCCACAGGATGCATTATCAAGATGCTCTGGTATGGATCACCTCCACATGTTTGTTGCACTCCTCTGAACTACAACAGCAGCGGCTTCTTCTTCCCACAGAGTTCTGGGGGTCCTCCACAGGCTGCAGGCAAATCTCTGCTCCTCCAGTGACCTCCGTGGTGGCGGCCCTGCTCTGGCTTACCTCCTCCGCTTCCTCCTCCTTCCTTCCACTGACCTTGGTGTTTGCATAGGTGTCCTTCTCATGACTTGTCCTCAAAGTCCCAACCCCCTCTCATGTTTCCCTTCTTAAATACATTATTGCAGAGGCATGGCCACCATCACTAATTGGCTCAGCCTTGGCCAGAGACGGGTCCGACTTGGAGCCAAGCGAGCTTCAAGAAGCTGCTCACAGGGGGCCACTGCTGTAGCCCCCTCCCCTGCTACCACAAATCCCACCATACAAACCCAGCACAAATAACACAAAAGTCTAGAGTTTCACTGGCAAGTTTCTTAAAGCACTACAGTTCTGTGAATATTTCATACTGTTAATTATCTAGTTAAACCAGAAAGAAACATTTTCTCGCATACGTTACAGTCACAATATGCTATTGTATTAACCTGCAGTGATATTTGCATTGACCTATAATGGCATCCCATATCCAATGCAGCCATCTCAGTCTCCTTGTACATCCTAACAGCGAAGAAAAATCATGGCATACAGCTGGAGCTGTACTTCTGGTGCTTCACTGATGTGAATGGCAGGATTATGTGTCTGACACTCCTCATGATCACAGTAGGACTTCCAAATAAGTTTATCTTTTTCTAACTTTGTATGGAAATAAACAAGAAAAACAATGAGGGTCTGTGCTTGAGGATCATTCTCTAATGTGCTTTTTATCGCAAAGATCCAAAGCAAATCAGTGACAGATTTCTCCCAGCTAGAGTGTTACAATATGCTTTATCCTTGGGGGTTGTGCTTAAGGCTGCAATTGTACTGACTACAAAGCTTTTGCCCTTATGAATTTCTCAAAATGGGGGCATGCCTCTCTCATGAGGGGACGTGCAGGAGATGCTTACTGAAGGGCTGTGAAATCAATAAATTGGTTTGCAACAGCAGAGCATACTAGTTACATTTCGGGGAGGGGAGAGGATGTAGGACTTAGGTGATCCCTTTTTTTAAGAAAATCAAAAGAATGAGGTTCTTCTATCTCATCAAATCTTCCAGATTACCATGGCTGGTCATATGACAAATACCAACTACATGTAAATACATGCACAAAATATATGGAGTATGTCACATCTCATCTTCAGCTCTGTACTGCGTAATGCTTCACAACTGGTGGCAGTAACACAAAGCAGCCTTTCAGGTAAAGTGCAAATTTGAGTTTCTCTGTAACAGAGTAAGTTGTGTACATAGGAAAATACCTAAGTTACCTACACATTGGCCTATGCTCTGCAAAATGGCATTGATTGACTTACAAAAGGTAATTGTGAATTTCCTTATTCTGTTCAGTTTACATTCAAAGAACTCTGAAAAAGACCATTGTAAGAGGTAGTAACATTTAGAGACAAGTTTCACTGCATATGTAAATGCATGAGCTCAGATTTTGTGTGTACTAATGAGTTCTGTTTTATTTTACTGAATTTTTAAAAACTAAAATGAACATTTATGAACCCACCATGAAAGGGAAATGTAGAAGGAAGCTGCATTATACATTATGAATAACTGCAACTTGGAGGGGTTAATGATTTAGAACTAGCTCTAACAGTCTGTATAAATGCCTACGTAGAGAAGGAATTTTTCATGATTTGTAAGAAATTAGATACGCAGTAAAGTGAATTGTACATTAATTTAAACATCTGCCTTTGACATACTTCTGAGATCAGTGTTCTGCTTATTGGCCTTTCCATACAATAGTCTTTGCAAAGCAAGAACTCAGGTAAAATCATTTCAAGCAGAAATCATTTGTCACTAGAGCTCAGTAAAACATCTTAACAACATAACTTGCTTTATGAAAATTCTGCATTAAAAAATCTACAACATTTTCGGATAGTAGACCACATTATACAGGAAATAACTTCACGAACGGATCTCTTTTCTTATTCATAGCCACATGGACCTTGCTTTTTATTTGCAGTTCTGTAGGATCATTATGGCAATGACACCAGTTGCAAATGTGGAATGGTAATCTGAGGACAGCAGTTCTGCAGAATGTCAGGTTAGTCCATGTTTCTCATATGGGTTGTATAATGACCTTCTCTCCAGAAGTCCAAGACATCTGCATCTTAAATTTTGATCCAAGACCTTTGGCACACAGAGAGTTAAGAGCAGCACCCTCCCACCTACAGCAGCACAGGTCATTCCCCGTCTTTCCTCTATCCTTGCCATGAGAAAGCGAAGTTCTTCCGAACCTCTCTCCTGTCTCTTGAAGGCAAGAGAAGAGTTTTGCTTTCACTTTGTACAAGCTTTAATAAGCTACTTTTCCCTGGTATGCAGGAAAGCAGAGCAGACAGAAGGCTTTCAGCAAAAGACTGGATTTTGTATTACAATTGAAACTATAGGAATCATAATTTTCTCTATCTCCAATGATTATTAATAAAAACCTATAACAACATTAATGACTCAAAGCAATATTCGTATTACTAAAATGCTAGGAAATCCTTAATGACTTCATTTTCCTTGAGATTTCAAGCATATTTAAATGCTAGGCCACATCCTGGACTGTTGTGCATTTTGAAATCAAATTATTAAATCTCTGAGTTATTTCAGTAATTTTATGCAGTACAGTTGAAGACAGAATTTATTATATTTATAGTTACCCCAAAAGTCACTCTATTATCTTAAAGTTTAACTTCAACTGCTGGATTCAGCAGAAATTATATGGAGGTGTGAGAATGCGCGTATGTATGCCAAGACACCGGAGAGACCAGAAACTAAGAAGAAAAGAATACATTACATGAAATGGTTATTTTCCTGAACTTTCTAATTTGTGAAAATTAAAGCCTTCAGTGGGGTCGCATATCTCTTAGCAGCCCTCTGCTGGAAAACTGACCCGGATAGAACAGGTTGCGCTGGACATCAGTGGGGCTGCCTGTCAGTGTGCCTGTGTGAGGTCCTGGGTTGCTGGCTCTGCTGTGAGCTACTCAGGAGGCTGATTGCCCTGGAAGCCTGAAGCCTTGGTTGTCTTCCCCTCATCCCTGCCTTGCAGTTTCTTAGCTGTCTGGGCTTCCAGAGATTAGAAGAAACCCTGGCTCCTGGGGAAAAGCGATACAGCGTGATTAATTCTCCCCCACAAAGAATTACAGCATTTGGAATTTTTGTTGCAAAGTGGAGTAGAATCAATTTGTTATAATCTTGTACACTCTAATAAATATTTCATCTTTTTAATCAGAAACAGAAATACATGTTGTAAAAATACACAGCCACAAATGAAATGTGTTTTGATGTGAATGTATACAAGTCCTTAAAACTGATTTTTTTCTATTACTTGCTATGCACAAATACCCTGCTAAAGTTAACAAGTACAAATGTTTTTTATTATACCTACAGTTTTGGTTTTGTTATGGGACAAGTAAAGGTAAAGATTGGCTATAGATTACATATTCTGATTTGGAGTTGGAGATACTTGAACAATTTATATTTCGTTATGTATAATTTTCCTTATTCTCAAACATAAGGCATGTATGCTTGACACACAAATGGCAAAAAAGGAGAATTATGTTTCTCACTTTACTATGCATACATATATGTATGCACACAGACACACACACACTCATACATCATATTTGTATTCTAATTCCCTTTCTTTATGAGCATTTAAAAAGCTTCAATTTTGAAAAGAAAAACAAATTTGGTTTTGTGCAGAACATATATCTGTCCTACTCCAGTCCACTCAAAAACCCCATATCCAACAGCCTAACTTGCTGTTGCTTGTAACTGAATTCAAAGTCATCTCTGTTGAGAAGACAGACAAACAAGCTGCTCATCCAACAGCCATGTAATGGGTTGTCTACTATTTCTCTTCTGGGTCAGCTACTGTTACAGTATTAGTACACTGGTTCTGCTTCTGGGAGGAGCTGCAATTCACATTAAAAATTGATTATTTCAAATATAATTTCAATAGGACTGTGGGCAGTAATCTCAGAGAAAGGTACCCTTTTATGGGATGTCAATACTTTGACCCTAAAAGAAGACTCTAAGATCAGATTTAAATTAATATTCTGTGTTTCTACCAACACTAAAATGGATTCCAGTATAGCTCTGAAGACTGAACCTGCTTCAGGCTCAGAATAAGCTCCCTAGTTAGGAAGTAGCAGTTGTTTCAACACGTTATCTCTTCATGTTATTTTATTATGATGATTTATAGTTGATACTGCTTTTGTCTCACCTTGATGGCTGCAAAGACACTATTCACAAAGACACTGTGCCTTCTGTCCCATTTTCTCAGTGTCACTACTGAGAGAAACTATGCAAAGCATTTTAATTAATACTGAACACAATCAAAGTAAGGGGAGAATATTCATTGCACTGCTTCAGAAGAAAAAAGAGTTATAATAAATGAACCCCTTCATGTTGCCATTTGTAGTATACCAGTGAACTATAGAGGTTATTCAAAAAGGGTGATTTCCATTTTCATCATTTAGAAAGTATCTAGTTTTAGAACATTTTAGAATATTTTGTTTGTTATGATGTAAGTGTATAACCTATGCTTATTTAGTTTTGTAAATTCCATACTTCCAAAAGAAAAGGTGAAGTGAAACTATAGAGAAGGAGCATGAAAGAAAATATTAGAAGTTAGTCATGCTATGAATTTTCTAATTATGGTGCTAATAAAGGTTTATTAAAATGCTAACATTGTGACAGAGAGATATCTTCTGACCTTCCTTATCGTCATTTTCAGTTCACCTACTATAACTTTCACATAAAGTTTCTGCTAGCACTGTTTAGTTTGGTCAGATTATTTTATCTAGGCATTTGTTTGCTGGATTTTGCTAGTAATTTATCTGACAGCTCTGGCATTTATGACTATACCTGGGGAAGAACTTCAGCATACATTTCCCACTATACCAGTGCCACATTACATTTGTGCTATGACTTTTTATGTTTAGTTCTTTTATCCATACCTATGCTTCTTACTACAAAATTGTCAGAGCTGCAACTTGAAATGACCCAAATTTATTGTATAAATACCCTGAGAGGAAAAATCTTGAACTAGAAGTGCTGCAGCCAGTAGTCTGAAGATAAGATTTTTCTCCAGAGTGTCAAGAGTTTTAATTTTTGTTCTCTTCACATTCTTAGAGTGGAATTATAAAGAATAATGCTACCTTGCAGATTTCTCAAAAACCTTTATATGGAATTTTAAAATCTACAGATGTAATCATGATTATTATTGCCATTGTTTGTTACACCCATGAGAAGAAATATCTAAACCTGGTGTATCAGCCCTGCAAATTAGTGCACAAGCTAAAGGTATGTTTTCTTCCTCCTTCTCTTTTTTTATCTTTTCCCAACTCCATCTTAAATACAAAGGTCAACAGAGGGACTATTTTGAAACGATATTTTTAAGACATCTCAGATTTCTTAAAATCAAATTTGAAATTTTCAGAGAAATTTGAAACTATTTTAGAGGGGAAAGGCCAAGTGAAGATTCACCCTGGATGAACTTGTGGACATTGTGCCTTTACAGTATTTCACTGAATGCTGAACATCTATTAAACTGACTGGAAATGAGAAACTGACCAAATTTTACCCTTATCTACACCTTCTGCAATTCATGGTAGTGGAGATTTTAGAGATATGAAACCGGTTCATTAAAAAAACCCCTAAAAACAGGCCTGAGGCTAACTTTAATTGTTAACCAGTCTTTCCTCCTTCTTCTTTGCTTCTCCCTTCAATATTGCCAACTTCTTTATTTATTCAAGTTCCAAGATGCTCAGCTGGTGGATGGAGCCTCCTAGTCTAGTAATGATGTGAGTCTTCATTCGTTTTTGTAAAGAAAATAAATTATCCCTGAATAAATGAAATTATCTCTCTGCTGCCATGTCAGTCTTGTAATACTTTTCATCTGGATCTCTTTGACAGTGGTACCAAAGTGACATTCCTCTAAGAGCTTCATAATTCCTGTTTGGGAATTATATACTTTCTCTACAATGCAGGACAGTCCTTCTCTGTCCCACAGTAAATCACGTCCACATACAGGGGGAATCTGTATATCCACTCACTTCTTACTCATCATATATTTTCTCTGTGGAGGAAGACCAAGTCTCAAGCAAAATTTGGACTTCTAATTTATGTTTCTGTATGTTTAGGTACTACAATAGGTATATAAAACTACTTAAGAGAAAAAAAAATCTTCTTGCCAGTGAGATACTGTAAACTCCCTTCCATTCAAATTTAATACAGAGAAAATGTTAGGATAGTAGGGATGGACTGACTCAGGGCAGGCCATGGGAGATAAACAGAGAGATGGAGCTTGGAGTTACTAATTGAGAAGGATGATGCATCTCAGCACACAGAAAGAAGGCTATTGTCTAACTGAAGAGTCAAAGAAAGGGTACGGTTAAAAGAGCATAAAGATGAAAGGATTGAATTTGTGACATCCCCTAGGAGAGTCTTCCCTGTTACCAAAGGTGAGTTGCATGTGTAAATGGGTTGTACAACAAGCCACAAAGAGTAAAGCTGTGATCATGAAACTGTTTTGGTCACATTGACCTCATCAAACAACTGATGCTCATAGGAGGATGGGTTTGTACATGCTGAACAGCAGTTGCAATGTGAAAGGGAAAATATTGCTAGTCTATAAACTCAGGACATACTTAACGAAGAGTCTGAGTTTACCTGGTGTGGAAATAGGCAATGGAAATGAAGTGTGGTAACCGCTAAGTGTTTTACAAGAATACTATAGAACTGGTGATGATTGTCTTTTGTTGAGAAGGAACTTACCAAGGCTAATGCAGGACTGTTGGTGAGCCATGTAAAGTTTCACTCCCACAGTTTTAGATGCTTCAGTCTATGTACTCTGAAATATATTCAAGGCTTCATATTAAAGCATGTACTAAACAGAAAGAGTCAATCATTTTTATCATAATAATTTGCTAAGTAGGATTAGGACTAGCCAGTTAAAGATACGATATTCACAGATATAAGGGTCTGTATATTCACTGTAAATTGAAACACATTAAGGCAGGTCAACATTATGTCCTTCATTTACCTAACTCAAAATTGGACCATGTATTAAACACTTCAGACTAACTGTTAAAGACTGAACTTAGTAAAAGAAAAAAAAAACCCTCAAATTTAAAATAGGAACATTAGTAAAAAAATGGAGTTCATTTACTTTAAATGTTCACTAAAACATCAGTAAAGGAAGATTTTCATTAAATATATATTACAAGACAGTTTTATCAAAAAATTACACCTCTTCTCCTTTTGAATTAAAATACAGCCAGTAGTGTTCATTATTTATATTTCAGGCAATATGTGAAACATCTGCATATTATTTTGGTCTAAAGTAGGATTCAGTAATGCAAAAATGAATGTAAGTTCAATACATTATATAGTTTCACACATATAGAATTTTTGTATGCATAAATAAAACATTAACTTTGTGAGAAAAGAAAGTACATGCTACAATATTTTGGAAAAAAATATTTGAACCTAAGTTCTCAAGGCAATAATTCATGCCACAAAAACTTTATACCATATTGTTGTATGGCTTTTTCAGAGAGTCAGTGGGGAATAGACCAGGCACAAATAGTTGAGAACAGCGACATGACAATGAGTTTTGGGAAGGTTTATGTGGTGTCTGTTTTTAGGCATTTATTGCAGTGGAGATAAACTCAACTTATACCTTTAGGGTGTCAGTTGCAATACAGTTGGCCAGAATGTTCCCAGATACCTGATTTAAGAAGAACTAGGTAAAGATAAAAACAGAAGGAAGAATGAGAATGAAGTTTGAAGACTAGAGGCACAGAACATGACTGAAACACCATTCAATATTTGTTCAATTGTTATGACAAACGAGATTAAAACTGAAGCTTTGCTGTCCAGCGATAGTGATATGAGGAAAAAAATGTTTCAAAGAAAATATTTGCTGTAGTCAGTCAATAGCTAGAAAAAATAGTCAAACATAGATGAGAGGAGGAGAAAGAGGACACAGATAGCATCATGGTAATTAGTAATGCATATCAGAAGTGGTTACTTATGGGACAAATCTCCAAAGAGAGGAGCAAGATGGACAATCTAGAGTAGGGTAATTAAGAGGAACAAGACTGACATTCTTGTTCAGCACACATCTCCTGTTCTAGCTGAGGCAGATCAATATTTATGTGTCTGACATAAACAACTAAAGAACTCCCTCCTCCTCCACCCAGAGCACCTCCTCCAGAGACTCTATTAGAGATGATTAAAGGAAAAGGCAGATGCAACTATGAGAGGGAGAGAGACTGAGGAAATACGTTTAGAGCAGAGTCATATCTGACTTTGGCAAGAATGTAAGGAGGCTGCTTTCCATTTTTATAAAAATTTCTATGGTAGTAACAAGTGATACTGAAGTGAAAGCAGAACAAATTAATTACTACCATCTTTTGATAACAGATCCAGTGATGATAATTTTCATCAACCATCCATCAACAAAAGCCTGACCAAAAAGATACCAAAACAATGAAGTGATTAAAGGAAAAGTATGTACACATCCAAGATGCTACTACCCATACACAAACCAAAATCTTTTGTGGACTTCGATTGCCATCTTTTGGTGGAGGTCATAATGGACATGACATTTGCAAGGAGGAGAGGAACAGGTGCAACACACCACCTTTTTCGTTTCCTTTTCAAAGGGAAAGCTTCAGAATGGATCACCCTTAAGTTACTCCACTGTACATGCAATGGCCACATCACTGAAATTCAGATGTCGTATCAGAAAGATACGCTTTTGTTCTGAAAATGCCATATTCTTGCAATGAGCATAAAGTTTCCATTAGAAGGTAATAGCGATATTTGTTTTATGCTCACAGTGTGTAGAATAATTCTCTTGAGTAACGTGCAAGAAGTGAGGTAAGGAAAATATGAAGGAAGAACCACTAGGCTGCAAAGACTTGTACATTTCCAAACAACCATTTTGAGATGTAGAATGTTATAGTATCCTAAAAATTGTCAATTTATTAAGAAAAAAAAAACCTTTCTCCAGTTGGCTTCAGTTCCATTTCAACTCTATCCTAAAATACACAGTACAACATTATTTGTTTCAAAAGATGATGTGTATTTGTGTTTCATTATTAATAAAACATCTAAATTTTTCTAGAATTGGTAGTGTATTTCTCTCTAAACTCTCATATTTTTCTGAGACTTACCTTTCACCTTGATTATTTCAAAAAGGCCAAAGTTCAGACCTGACTCTGACTCTACAGTAATTCATTTTGCTTTAGAAAATAATGGAAAAGATGTCTGTGATGGGTTGACCTTGGATGGCCTCCAGGTGCCCACTCAGCCACTCTATCACTCCCCTTCTCAGCAGAACAGGGGAGACTAAATATTGCAAAAGGCTTGTGGGTCAAGATAGGGAGATCACTCAGCAATTACTGTCAAGGGCAAAACAGACTTGATTTGGGGAAATTAATTTATTGACAATCAAAAGTCAGAGTAGGATAATGAGAAATAAAAACGAATCTTAAAACACCCTTCACCCCACCCCTCCCTTCTTCCCAGGTTCAACTTCACTCCCAAATTCTCTACCTCCTCCCCCACCAGCAGCACAGGGGGAGAGGGAATGGGGGTTGTGGTCAGTTCATCACACATTGTCTCTGCCGGTCATTCCTCCTCAGGGGAAGGACTCCTCGCACTCTTCCCCTGATCCAGTGTGTCCCTCCCACGGCAGACAGTCCTTCATGATCTTCTGCAATGTGGGACCTTCCTGTAGGCAGGAGTTCTTCATGAACTGTTCCAGAATGGGTCCTTTCCATGGAGTGCAGTCCTTCAGGAACGGACTGCTCCAGTGTGGGCTCCTCTCCATAGGGTCACAGCCTCCTTTGGGCACATCCACCTGCTCTGGCGTGGGGTCCTCCACAGGCTGCAGGTGGATCTCTGCTCCACCGTTAACCTCCATGGGCTGCAGGGGCACAGGCTGCCTCACCATGGTCTTCACCATGAGCTGCAGGGGAATCTCTGCTCCGGCGCCTGGAGCACCTCCTCCCCCTCCTTCTTCAGTGGCCTTGGTGTCTGCACAGTTGTTTCCCACATATTCTCACTCCCCTCTTCGGCTGCTGTTGTGCAGCAGTTTCTTCCCCCTTCTTAAATATGTTATCACAGAGGCCCTATCACCATTGCTGATGGGCTCAGCTTTCGCCAGCAGCAGGTCCATCTTGGAGCCGACTAACATTGGCTCTATCTGACACAGGTGAAGCTTCTAGCAGCTTTTCACAGAACAACCCCTTGCAAACCCCTGCTACAAAAACCTTGCCATGGAAACCCAATACAATCTCTAACATGTTTATCAGAAAATTCTCCAGAATGATAGGAAATATTTAATGAGAGCTACAGACAAGGTCTATGTATTTATAATTTTTTCCCACGTAACAGGCTATTAATAATTAGGAAATTAGACAATTCATTAAAAATAGGATGTTTTGGAGATGCACTCTCCTCACAAATTTATTATGAAGTGATGTCCTTAAGAGAAAATAAATCCCAACTTAATAATCTAGAAAGTTTTTGAACTCTATTTTCCACCATTTTTTTTAATTACACCTTTTAAAGTTTATAATTCCATCTTTTCTGTGAATTAAATCCTTACCTAATCCAGTATTCTTTAATCAATAATTCTTTTCTAATACAGAAGTCTCTCATATCGTAGAACCTTACACAAACTGCTACTATTCTCTTCACTAGTTAAACAGGTAATTTTAGAAGAAGTATTTTAAGTATGTTTTCAGGCAAATATATGTTTCTGGATAACCTGACAACTGAACACCATGATCTATTGGAGACTATAGGTCTTTCTTTGATGAAAACCTTAACTTGCCAAAGAACACAGCAAATGGTAAAACTCCCACTAAACTCCTTGCAGGAAAACTGCACCTCAGATTGTGTTGATGGCAGAGGGAGGAAAGATGCTACACTACTGGTTTCAGATCTACCTGCCCAAAGTACTCTGAAGGTGCCCTAACCAGAAATTGTGTATTACATCCCCAACAAAAAGAATTTATATGGGTCTATTCATTACCTGACTTTAAAACCTTGTTAAATTAAATGCCCAAATCACGTAAAGTTCTTCTTGTATGCGCATCTCTATAACTTGTGTTTAAAAGTTATAATCTCTATGGTAACACAAATGTCTTTTTCTAATTTGAGAGTTCATATTAAGAAATATTTTGCACTGTGGGCAGTTTCAACAACTTCAGTGCAGAGTAGTGTTCTTTCCAAGATGAAGGTGGCAAAATCTGGTGCTTTTTCAGTGAAAATGAGAACTTGGACTATGCTGTGGTAACATTTTCATGTTCTGCAGAAAACTCCATTATATTGTCTTAGCTCTGCCCTACTGAACCTGGAGTACTTGCAATAATCAGTGCCCTTTTTAGCCCATTTTTTCTGCAAATTATGTAAAATCAATCTTAAAGGATTTGCTTCTAGACTTTTATGTAATGTTTACAAACACAGAAATGCTATGTAAATTAATGTAAATCACTTGTGTATATGCACAGTAGAAACTACCTAAATCTCATTTTTTAGGCAGCAGGAGGGAAGGAAGTCACAAAATGGTGGAACGGTAGCAAACTGATGTAGAGGCTTATCAGTGCAAAATAAGTTATTTGACAATAGGGAAAAAATAGGGGGGGGGGGGGGGGGGAATCTATAATCTTGGCTTTTACCCAGAACAATAGCAATAATCAGTGAAAAGACAACTGACCTATTCCATAGCATGTTTTACCATGGAAAGTGTTAGATATTTCCTAAGCACATCTTGTTGATGCTAGGTACTGAATACAATGTGTCTGAAATCCTTTACCTCTTTCTTCTAATTGATTAAATTAATTATACTGGCAGAAAAAAATGGAGGAAAAAATGGTGATTTTTTTTTTTTTTTTTTCATATCCAACAAAGTAACAGGAAATACATTAACAGACTACTACAGATTTCTGTGAGTTTGTCTGGGGACTGAATTTGACATTGTGTTATTAGAACCATTTGTGACTTAAAAAAACCTGCTGGCTTTGAGAAGCTTTCATTTTTTGAAAACTGTTTTATACAGTTGGTCAGAATCTTCCCTACAGCATGTTCGTTTTTCAAGAAACTGTTTACATATCTTCCTTTATACCACTCCGGCAGCACATCGGGACTTAAAATGAAAGTTATTTACCTGCAGGTCTGTAACAGACACAAGGCAGATTATAAGGAACTACTCAAGAATCTTGAAAACTCAGGATCAATATCCATTACCCACTGACTGTTTTGCAAAGCATACATAAAAATATAAAGACAAGAAAAATGAGAAAAAGAAAGACCTTCACTTGTTTAGCTAAAAAGCTTTGCAGTAGCAACACTAGGAAGGCAGTGTGCAGAAGTTTCAAGATCTTATATAGATGGCATTTTTTCCTATTGAAACACAAACACCATCCCTCTGGTATTAGCTGTGAACAGATTATGTGCAAATGTGTTCAACTTGGACCTTGTTCCCAAGTGTGTGACATACTCTTCATCTGTTCCTGAGAAATTAGTCTGTTTCTCCATGAGATAACATCCTTTAAATACATTCCTGTCTTTCATATGACATTTGCCAAGAAAAGTTTCAAGGCTTACTTTCCTTGCATTCCTCCCATCCTCAACACTCAAAGCATGCTGCAATTGGGGGAAAATGTACATTCTCATGTAAGCATCAGCAAGATTTCCCCCATTTAATTCACCTGCTTGCATAAGTAATTTTGATTTTATTTCAGATTCTGATTTTCTCTGTTCCAGAAAACATTGGCAAATGCAAAATATAGGGCCCATAACTTTGTGCATGAAGTGCTAAGGCTTGGACAACAGGCCCAAGCCAGAGCTGACCTATAGATGAATCCTGTATATTTTATAACTGATAACCATTGTGCTAATAGGTATTATACTAAGTTATAACAAACCACCTATTCTGATGTAAAAAGTGGAAGTACTGAAGCCTGAGCAACAGGCCCTGAGCCAAAGCTGCTAACTCAGTGTGTAATCATTAGTGAAATATGTATGGAAGATGTAACTATCTTGAATGTATATTTATCTTTCTTTGTGTGTGGATAAAATAACAGGGTCATGGAGACCGTTGTCTGTCACTGTGGCCTGATGTGAGACCTTGCGCATAATCCAAATAGATAAGCAGAGGAACTCCCTTAGCTTCTCTCCTGAGCCCTGGCCAGGCTCTGGGGGAATCTAATGTGAGACTGAAACCGGATATTTCCACTTAAAACAATGGTGCCAGCTATTCTGGCTTGCTGATTTTTGGGTATATAAGGCTGGACCCACTTGCAGCGACTTTGGATGCCTCACCTATGGGTGGACGCACCGCGTAGGATTTCCCACTTGCCGGGACAGGCTCTCCAAATCCTCGCTGTAACCGGGGCTCCCCAGCGACTGCAGATCTGGGTGATGGTAACATATGCAAGTGGTGATGCATCTCTCTTAATCCCTATTCTCTCTCTCAGGCAGTAATGATTTGATGCATTACCCTGTATTTTCCTATTTGTTTAAGTGCACTATTCTGTCTTTTCTTACTGTATGTTTTCTGTATTATTCTGTTACATCATTTAGTTATTTTGAGCAAAATACACCTGCTCTTTTCACTCTGGTGTCTGAGTTTAATTGGTATCCCTAATCAGCAAAACAGTGTATGAACATACCACTGACTTGTAGGTTTGGAAAAAACCTTCTCCTACCATGAAATGCTAAAATAGATTAATCTAGAAACTGTGTGTTAGTAGAGTTCTTAATTTTCTTTACTGAAATATCAAGTGTTGTAATCTACTTCCTACATTATTATTTATTTGGATTTCTCCTGAAGTTTCAAAAATTGAGTTTCTTTGAGGGTTTTCTTCTTTCTTTACTAACATCTTACTTTGGAAATGGAAGCAGTTAATAAATATCTGGTCGTTGACCAAGCACACAGAAAGAGTAACATACTGGCAAAACATAACATCATAGTTTAAGTCACAAAAATGTTAACGCTAAATAGTTCTTGACACTATTTTAATGATCAGAGTTAATTGTCAGCCCCATGTTTGAAGAGGGAGAAGAATGGAAAAGTTGTTGAACTGTTGAATTAACTTAGATCAGTTCATAAAATCAGCCAGCATTCCAGTACAGGATGGGCAGCTTGCAAGGAGTTAACATGTTCTTAGTACTTTATCGTCTAAATTACTTTTAGAACGTAATATCCATATTGTACCTTGAAGGAAGGCCTAAGCAGTAAACTTTAATGGCTGCCTGAGTTGGCAATCATTTCACAGAGACAAGACACTGCACGAGAAATTGCTCTATAAATAAGATCCCTTACAGAAGAATTAAAATGAAATTCATATTATTGATGTTCACTAGGAGCCATAAAAAACGCAAGACAGCCAGGAAGTGGCACTTGTTTCAAATCACTGTCAGAAGCACCTGAAGGACACCCTCAAAGTCAGTTTGATCAATGATGATGAATACGTTGGTCAAGCTTTCTGTGCAACTGTAATGCATTTGGAAGCCTTGAGGAAATATATCTGGCAAAGGGAAATAGGACAGATATGAGATATCCCTACTGCAAAACCTTTCCTATGACCATTAATCCAGGAATGTGCCCTACCTTACTGAGCAAAGTCTCTCTAAATTCTTCTCTGTCCCTTCCTCAACTCTGTTTATGGGTCTTGGGATCTCCCCTGTCCTCATCTCCTTGATATAAGTTCTCTGAAGAGTGACCATCTTCTTGTGGTTTGAAGGGAGACCAGCAATTATGCTGTCTGAATGAGACTTATGATCCCTACTGCCAAAGCATACATTCTGCTAGCAGTGTCAAGAAAGAAACCATTGTGTGATGATTGCACTGGATCTCTGACTGGTGTGGCTGGACACTAACATTCTGTGAGATTTACACAAAGCTGTCAGTACTGGAAAAATGTCACATGAAAGTTTAAAGGTTTAACCTGTAAATCTGATGGGGACGATGGCTGCAGGTAGGTTGAGGTGGGAGGGAAAGAGATTGAAAAGTGTATACCACCTGTTTGAATGAAGGCTTCAATCTATCATGGAAGAGGCAGAGATAAATAGAAAAGAAATCAAATTGCTGGAACCAATGTCAGAAGCTTAAAGAATTCAAACCAGAAAGCAAGAAATGATATATCATTACCTAAACTGAGTTGGATTACTGGAGCCCTTCCATGAAAGTCATGATTTGTTCTCCTCTATAATTTAGTCTTTTCTTCAGACACCACAAAGCATGAGCAAAATATTGGGAACTACTACAGCATATGGCACTTTGTGAGGAGAGGTGATTGATATTCTGCAGTTAGTGGTGACATTGATGGCACTGCATAGCAACAGGAACCTGCAAATATTTGAATTTTGTTTAAAATAAAACATTTCTATTTGCTGCTTTTTTGAAAATTATTTTCAGTCAGCTTCATACCCATGAAAAGTGACAGATTAATGTCACCAGGGCTATCAACCTGCTATTACTGCACACAACAGGTATGGTTCTGTCAGCTGGCATAGCTGTGAACTTTAACCACATTCCTTAGGGGTGCCAGGATAGCATCCAAATTGCTTAAGTACTTTGATACCTGAAGAGTATGTTTGGAAGTGTAATCAGAATACCATACCTGACAAAAGAGACTACAACAATTTGATTAGAATTTCTGTTTATTCTTCTATTTGCTGATTATTAGAGAAGAGCTAATCAAAATAGCCTAAACAATTTAAATACATGTGCAAAAAATTACTAAAATGTTTAATAAAAAATATGTTTTCCCTTGATGTTTTTCAATATCTAAAAATGTACTGTAAGCGCATTTATGATTTATGTTCTTTGTTGTTTTTTTTAAAAAAAACCTGTGCAATTCTGGGAAAAGAAATTTTTTTTTGTTTTTTGTAGATGACATCATATGTTTTTGAACATTGTAGTAACTTATGTTTACTGACCTTATTTCTTGATACTGGATTTTTTTGTTCTTTCCCCATCAAGTGTTTCATTTGAATTCAGGCTCCCTAAGAGCAGTAAAACCATGCACATGAACTTTTGCTCACGGAGCCACAGAACATGGATTTCAGCATCATGTCTTCCCTATACTGCAGGTCCTGTTCCTGAATTTATATCAGGTATAGAGAAAAGCAGTGAGTAGCCAACTAAATGCTAATGTCTTACTCAATTATAAATGGTCTTTGATGGAATTTAAACATACCTTTTAAATTTTCATTAAATTAGAACCTAAAAGAACTTAGTCTTATTAATAATGCTGCTAATAAAAGCATCAATTAGTGTTAATTTTGGCAATGTAGTCCCTGAAAACTGCTTCTTAATTCGCACACTCATAAGATGCCAGACAGATAGCAGGCAGCAATAACTTTCAGTTTCTTTTGCCCTGCAGCCTGATTCTGCACTCTCACATATACTACCAGCAATGTGCTTACTGTTGTGCATTAAACAGTCTCCAGTCAATAGCCTGGATCTGAACTGACAGCTATGCTATATATTTCTCCATTAGCTGAGGCTGATTTTAACAGATATCTCTACCAGCAAGGGAAACTAAAAACATTTGAACTCTGCAATTTTATGCATCACTGAAACACAAAGAATCATTATTTACTGTAGGCTTTCTAATGCTGGAATTAAATATGTCATTCTGCAACTACATTTCCCTCAGTGCTGACACATTGGGAAATTATACTATTTAAAACTCAAACAAATAACTTAATGATTCAGGGCAAAATCAGTGATTTGTATTGAAAGAGTCAAGCTCATTCACGTTCTGAACATTCTTGCAAGAGCATTTAATTTCTGGAGAAGCAAACTTTGACATGAATGACAGAAAGTAGTTAGGATCAAATATAGATCTCATCATCATGCTTCATTACTTTAAGGATAGTAAGTACTGTATGAGGTTTCCAAAGTTGGTTTATTTTGCACATTAGTCACAACCATGCTCTTTTTGATAGGACAATTAAATAGACCATTAGTCATTTTATAGAGTATTTATTCACCAGCCAAGAGGAAATTGTTATTCTGCTCTGAGATGAGCTGGGTAATTTCTGACAGATAAAATCAGAAAGCTTCTTCGGAGATGTGTGCATATCCAGGTGCCCACCTTCAATTAATTCCAGCAGCAAGGTTTATTACCCTGTCCTTATAGAGTGCTTAAGTACCTACACAGTAAAGTTCCTTTCAGCTCTGTAGCAAATTAGTTGCTGGATCGCAGAACTTGCCTCTCAGGAAAGGCAGTACAAAAACTAAGGTCAATTAAATTTGATTTGGCTTAGCTTAGAGATTCACCTTTAGATAGGCTAAAATTACACCAATCCACAAACCCAGTTCTGATGCCTTTAAAGTATGGTGTGAAAGATGCCTAGCATCCTTGTAGAGAGGTAAAATATTCAAGGTCTTCGACTTTATGTCTTCTTTGGCCAAGGCAAGCCTAGTGGCCTCTTTGCAAGGTCACGGCTAGCAGATTGCAACAACTTTAAGCAAGCAACTCTCTATGAAATATCTGTTCATACAGATAGACTGTACATCTAATTGAAGAAGACCATGTTCCAGCCTGACACTCAGCACACAAACCCAAGTTTTTTTTCATGGAGAAACTGTACCTTACTCCATGATCAAAAACAACAAGACTAGTTGTATTGAGGGAATCCAGCCTCCTCAACCAGAGGACAGAGACTGGGAGAACGATCCCCCCGCAATCCAGGAGACAGTCAGTGCCCTACTGCATCACATAGACACACACAAGTCTATGGAACTGGATGGGATACACCCGAGGGTGCTGAAGGAGCTGGCTGGGGTGCTCATTAAGCCGGTTTCCATCATTTACCAGCAGTCCTGGCTGACCGAGGAGGTCCCGACAGATTGGAAACTGGCCAATGTGACGCCCATCTATAAGAAGGGTCAGAGGGATGATCCAGGAAATTACAGGCCTGTCAGCTTGACGTCGGTGCCTGGGAAGCTGATGGAGCAGCTCATCCAGAGTACCATCATACAACACATGCGGGACAACCAGATGATCAGGCCCAGTCAGCATGGGTTTATGAAAGGCAGGTCCTGCTTGACAAACCTGATCTCCTTCTACGACAGGGTGACCTGCTTATTGGATGAGGGAAAGGCTGTGGATGTTGTTTACCTTGACTTCAGTAAGACCTTTGACACCGTTTCCGACAGCATTCTCCTGGATAAACTGGCTGCTCATGGCTTGGATGATCGCACGCTTCGCTGGGTAAAAAACTGGCTGGATGGCCGGACCCAAAGAGTTGTGGTGAACGGAGTTAAATCCAGTTGGAGGCCGGTCACGAGTGGTGTCCCCCAGGGCTCGGTTTTGGGGCCACTCCTGTTTAACATCTTTATTGATGATCTTGACGAGGGGATCGAGTGCACCCTCAGTAAGTTTGCAGATGACACCAAGTTGGGTGGGAGTGTTGATCTGCTCGAGGGTAGGGAGGCTCTGCAGAGAGACCTGGACAGGCTGGAGCGATGGGCTAAGGCCAACTGTAGGAGTTTCAATAAGGCCAAATGCCGGGTGCTGCACTTGGGCCACAACAACCCCCAGCAGCGCTACAGGCCTGGGGAGGACTGGCTGGAGAGCTGCCAGTCAGAGAGGGACCTGGGGGTGTTGATTGACAGCCAGCTGAACATGAGCCAGCAGTGTGCCCAGGTGGCCAAGAAGGCCAATGGCATCCTGGCCTGTATCAGAAATAGCGTGGCCAGCAGGGACAGGGAAGTGATCTTACCCTTGTACTCAGCACTGGTGAGGCTGCACCTTGATGACTGTGTTCAGTTTTGGGCCCCTCACTACAAAAAGGACATTGAATTACTCGAGCGTGTCCAGAGAAGGGCAACGAAGCTGGTGAAGGGTCTGGAGCACATGTCGTACGAGGAGTGGCTGAGGGAACTGGGGTTGTTTAGTCTGGAGAAGAGGAGGCTGAGGGGAGACCTCATTGCCCTCTACAACTACCTGAAAGGAGGTTGCAGAGAGCTGGGGATGAGTCTCTTTAACCAAGTAATAAGTGATAGGACAAGAGGGAATGGCCTCAAATTGCGCCAGGGAAGGTTTAGACTAGATGTCAGGAAGTATTTGGTTACAGAACGGGTTGTTAGGCATTGGAATGGGCTGCCCAGGGAGGTGGTGGAGTCCCCATCCCTGGAGGTTTTTAAGAGTAGAGTCAACATAGCGCTTGGGGATATGGTGTAGTTGGAAACTGTCAGTGCTAGGTTAACGGTTGGACTAGATGATCTTCAAGGTCCTTTCCAACCTTGATGATTCTGTGATACTAGTGTAACATCAAACATACATTTAGAGGCTTTCAGTTGTGTCTGTTATACCTCAGTTTTGATAGTGCTGATCTGAGAGGAAGAGAAAGAGGGAAAATAAGGGGACTGCTGTAGAAAAATGTACCAACAAATGTATCTAGTTTATGAACACAAAAACTTTACAGATAAAGAGATTTCCATCAGCCTGCACCTTACATTATGCAACAAAGCATGATAAACTGCTTATGGTGGGTTGACCTTGGATGGATGCCAGATGCCCAGCCAGCAGGTCTTCCTCTCCCCCTCCTCAACAAGACAGAGGAAGAAAATAAGATGTAAAAGCCTGTGGGTCGAGGTAGAGGTAAGAACACTTACCAATTACTGTCATGGGCAAAAAAGACTCAGCGTGCGGAAAACTAATCTATTGCCAAGTAAAATAGAGTGGAATGGTGGGAAAAAAAAAAAAATACAATAAACCACTTTCCTCCCCATATCCCCTTTTTTTCCACAGGTTAAATTTCACTCCTTCATTCCCGACTCCTCTACCTCGTCCTGCTCCAAGAAGTGCAATTATATGGGGAATGGGGGGCTGCGGTCAGTCCCCCCCAGCTCCTCCCTGCCGCTCCTTCCTCCTCACGCTTCTCCCTGCTCCAGCCCGGGGCCTCTCCAGGGGCTGCAGGGAAACACCCGCCCCAGCGGGGTCTCTGCCGGGGCCGCAGGGGCCTCTCTGCCGGGGCTCTGCCTGGAGCCCCTCCTGCCCTCCTGCCGCTCTCCCCTCGGGGCTCGCAGGGCTGTTTCTCCCCCTGTTTCCCTCAGCCCTGGCTGCCGGGCAGCGCTTTGCCCTTCCTTACCCAGGCTTTCCCCGAGGCGCCCGCCCGGGGCTGAGG
Source organism: Strix aluco (assembly GCF_031877795.1). Classification (NCBI taxonomy): domain Eukaryota; kingdom Metazoa; phylum Chordata; class Aves; order Strigiformes; family Strigidae; genus Strix; species Strix aluco. The sequence goes on along the minus strand of NC_133931.1, from coordinate 89,491,558 downwards.
GGCTCAGCTGTGCCCTGCGCTGGGGCCGTTGGAGCCGCCTGGAACCGGCTGTGTCCGGCGCGGGGCAGCCCCGGCCGCTCCCCGCAGGGGCCCACCCGGCAGAGCCCTCACTGCTGCCCGCACCTGGGCACCTGCACCCCGTACATCCCACTCTTTCTAAAGAGAACAGGAGGCCTGAGTTTTCAGTACTAGCAAAATGAAATCAGACATTGCTTTGGAAAACTCAAAGGAGGTATGCTGATTATTGTTGACTGTAGCTAATGTGATGCTTTGATGTATGCAATGGAGATGAGAGTTAAAAAGCGGGGAAAGGCTATTTTACTGGGAGATGAGTTATTTGAATTTTGTTGACCTAAAACAATTATTTATGTAAAGTTCAGAGAAATACTGGAAGAGATAAACTGCTTAACAATGGAGAAGCTTTTGTTCAGTTTTATAAGCATAAAAATATATTTTCTATTAGGCAAAATTCGTAAACATTTCTGGGTATTTCAAATAGGTGATGCCCTTGACAGTCTAACTGGCAGAACTTCTGACGAACATTAGGATGTGATTGATAACAGGAACCAGCCTCTGCTTATCCCAGCCCAGAATACAAATACCATACATTTGCACCTGTAGATCCTCATGAAGCCCCTTCTTACTTCCAGGGCTGAACGAGACACAGAACCCTTGTCACATGAACACTTTCTTACCCTACTTTGCTATAGACCAAGACACACCACCACCACCTATGACAGAAGTTACTTTAATCTGTTTTTGAGATGCTGTCTGTCTTTATTTATAGATAGTCACTAACTTGTTCAAGTAACCAAGTCAGAAACCACTCTTGGGACTACTGTCAGCCAGTTCCTTTACCTGGAATCTGTGAAAAATATTATGCTATGGAGAAATTCAAGAAGATCTTGTCACCCCTTCCCCTTGTAGGGTGCTGAAAATGGCAGAAACAACCCCCAGGCAAGAACTATGAGAAAGAAGTACTCTGGCAGCCTGTTTAGATAATTTGAGATACTGGCTTTGGCTATCCAGCAAAGCTAAGCTTGCAGGTGGTTTGAAACAGCACAGTATGCCAGACAGATGTAATATTCCTGAGGACCTACAATCTATGCCCAGGTCTACTAGTACACTTATATTCATGGAACTCTAGAAGAATAAATCACACCATTAAACCAAAATTATGAATACGTGATTTGTACCTAATTTAGTAAGTTACTCTCTTTTAAACATGCATATTTCATTTAACTGAGTCATTAACCCTAAACTAATATTTCAAAATTTAATCTCTTAATAAGTTTGATTATCAGACATGCTTTATTGGAAGGATGTTCAGTTTCTGAATTAACAGGCCTCTTTTCTTCAAAGTACTAGTAACATTCATCTGAACTTGTGCTTTGAAGTGATCAATAGTAGCTTATGTGCATGTTGTGAGAAAATTGGCACATACTTCCACTAACAGTCACAGGAACTAATCCTCAGAATTTCATCTCACTGACAGGAAATTCTACCCTCACGAGTCCACTATATTCCTTGCAACATTTCATAGATAATTATTCTTGATCTACTTTCATGACCTACTGAGTTCCATTCCATTAACATTTTTGGTTTTTTCCTTAGATTGAGTCTCTCCCCATATTTGCTGCTCCTTGTGTCCTTCCGTCAATGTGCATTTCATATTTTTTATGAGCTGTATCCACAAGCTGACGAATAGAGTTTAGAGAAACTTAAAAATACATTTAGGGGCACTGAGCATTATCTCTTTGTTCTTGTGGATTAAAGGGTAACATCTGAGAACAGGACCTGTAATCAAATCATGAGGGTGGTCTACCAAATTAATTGTGATGTTTTAACCATGATGACTTTATCCAAATCCTTTAACAAAAAGTCAACAGTAAGCTCTTTGTTTTCATCAGGGCACTGATGAAACCATTGATGAATCCACACATTTCAGCTTGTCCTACAGCCAAGTCTATTTGTTTGAATCAGACTGAGAGACAGGTTCCCTGAACTCTACTGATGGCCATGTTCTGGAATCACTGTGTTAGTTTCAGCTTCATCCCTTAGGGACCATCAGAGTAACCATTACATTAAGCAGCACTTCATTCTTGGGCTAGTCTTTTTAATTATATTAGATGATTATAGATGTGAGAAAAAATGGCAGAACTGATGACAAATGGATTTTCTAGCACGGTTCATTAAAATGCAGTTCATTCAAATATCTTGCTAAGGATGTCAAATAGGTGAAAATATGTAAGACAGGCAAATCAAAACTGATTATAAAAGCTGCTGAAGAAATAAGAGTAAGATAAAAGTTGGCATGAAAGGTTAATTTAAGCAATGAGACTGTTTTAAGACCATTGGTCTTAAATGGTTGTGTAAGACCACTGTGCTGAGATAATCTAATAAGTGTTTTTAAACTTGCTTCAGTCTGGCTTCTAGTTTATGCAGACGTTCTGAAAATTGCCTTTAGGTAGCTTGGATGCCAATGAAAATATCTCTGTATCTCACCTCAGGATGGACCACCAAGCCATTGAAGCAACTGACTAAAAACTGTATAGCTAAGTTACAGTAATATCAAGTGCATGCAGCCACACTGCAAGAACCAGAGAGACTGCAGTTTGGGATGGGAGCATGAAGTCATTAAGCAATGTCTCTCTCTTTCCCGGTACCTGAGCCTGAGTGACAGAAGGCATAGTCACTTCACGAGGTAAGCACAGAGGGCACAGCTCCTGAGAGAACACAGTACTATCTGGAAGCATATCTTACTTGAGATGCTGCTTGATGAACTAGATCTACCAAACCTGACAGAACTGCTTCCAGCACTCTCAGGTTACTAACATGGGCAAACTAATCAATACATAATCTAGATAGCAGAAATGTAGTTCAGCTATTTTCATATAGATTAAACCTTTGACTGTATTGTGGACATACACTAATTTATCCAGTGGCGATGGTAGTAGCAGGTGTGTTGTATTTGTAAAGTTGCTTGCACAATCCCACTACTGAAGAAATTTTTTGTTATGAGAACTGTGAGGTGATTTTCTTGTGAGGTTTTTTCATTCCACAGTTTATTGGTTTTCTTTAAGAATGTTGTCTCACTGAGTGGCTTTGATATAATTAGAAGATATGGAATGGATGTTAGATATTAACTTGCCAAAAGAGTTTCATTGCTGTGATGGACAGAGGCACGGAACTGTTCTGTTGTTTTAAGCAATGTGCTTGGTTTGAGGCAAGAAATTGTGCTTTGTTATGTTACTATCGGTATTATTACTAGATTTGACCCCCATTGCCTTGACCAATATCTATATGATACTAGCTATAGGGAACAATTGTTTAATTACCAGTATCGTCAATGCTCCGAGTCAAGAGTTAAGAGTATACAATAACACTAAAGTAACTAATAAACTTGTAAACACTAAAGTAAATAACAAAAGATGGAATCTGTTGTTTCAGAGTACAAACACAATAACAGATCTTTAATCCAAAGAATTTGCAGCATAAATAGTTAAGAAAAAATGTTATCCTTATATTTTGTGACTCATTCCTACTTTAAAGACCAAAGCTGCAGGAAAATTGACATTCCTAAAGTACGTACTCTGGAACAAGTACTTTCTTAACTATACACTTTAATTATGAAACCTGGATCCTTTGAATTCAATAGCAAACCTCCTCCAGATTTCAGTGGTCCAGAACTTTGTTCTCACACTGTTTTCCTGTTAGTTTTGGAAACTATCAACTCCTTCTGCGCTTTCTAAAACTCAAAGTTTGTATTTGTTCTCTCTTCACTCTCTTCTATAGTATCACCACCTAAGTATTGCTGTGTGGTACAGAATGAATGTCAAGTGCTCCCCATTTATAAGGAATATAGATTTGAAGTGCTAATATGCCAGCTATTGACATTTCTAAAGAATACTGCTGATTGGTATTGCAGCCCAGAAGCATCTTTTAAACACTAAAGCAAAGGGGATACATCAACAGTAGCAGTGCTCAAACATAACATTTTGACAGCATGGGACAACAGAGGTTATTCCTCCTTCAAGTCACAGAAAATTCAGTTTGGAACCTAAGGGTACATGAGACCTCCGAAGAGTTACTGTCCTTAGATTTTAATTTCTCTCACACTTTTCCCTTTTTTCTACCTGCAGGCAAACTTCATCAACACCTTACTATTTCTGCTCCAGTTATATTGACCCCTCAGTTCTCTGTATTTGCTAATCTATCAATATTTTTCTTAAATACTCTCCAAATAACTGTTTTGTCAACCTTGTCCTTAACAGCAGACAAAATCCAAACAAATCATCAAATCAAATCAGCAGAGCTATGGATAATAACAAAGGGAACGCAGCTGACTACAGCAGATTTCTTCTTGCTGCTAGACTGAGCAGGCTGCTTCATTGCTTTACACCTCCTAACCATAGGACACATATCTGAGAAGTGCAGATAAGATTATTGAAATATTTTCTTCCTAATCCTATTTCCTTTGTTCCTATGATGAACTGCCTAGATGCAGCACCTGCCATCACAGACAACCATGTCATATAATCCCTTTCACAAACTTATCAAGCACATTTTAAAAGTATTTAGGCCTCTTGATCCCAATATTGCTATTTTGCTCAAAACCCATCACAGCTCTTTTTGTTAGAAATCATCTTTTATTTCTCATCCTTATTTAAGTCACAGCCAGTTTTTACCCATTTGATCTCATGCCCAATATTATATACTGGTAAATAAGGTGAAATCATAAGCATAAAGTAGGAAAATGAGCTATTTTAATTAAGAACAGTCAGAACCATTATGTTCAGATTGTGTTAGACTAAAGCCTGCTCCTTGAAAGCCTGCTGGATGGTGGTCTATCCTGTTTGTGGGGTACAAGTATTAGCCTATGCAGATCAGTGTGTCCCACATTGATTTTTCAGCTTTAACCTGTAAAAACATGCATGTGACAAGAATCACACACGTTATAGATTAAATCATCTTAGTGACTTCTAAAGTAGAACTATTTATTCTTGTTCTAAAGGAACAACTAGACTTAGATTTTCTTGAATTATGTCTTTTTTATCACATTTTCATATAAACATCCTATGATCAATTAATATATCCAGTATCTGATCTTTACATTAACTGAGAATAGCTATCTTTTAATAGAAACATATTTCCCTAGATGGTAAGTACATGACTTTGCATTTGTACAGTTGAATTTCATCTCTTTTCTATTAATCACTACTTCATGATTGCTGCATTAACAACATCACTCTGAGTTGATGCTTACATTCAGTAAAACCTGTTGCAATCTTCCTTTTTTGTCTGTCTACTTTAGAAGGTTTTTCCTATCCCTCTTGTTTAAAAATAACTCTTATTCATCACCATGTTGAATACGTTATGGAAGCTCTAACAGATAAGATGACTGTGAAACAGTCCATCTTCTCTAGGAAAGCTGTAAGGTCAATCTAATACTGTTTTACTAATGCGTATCACACACACGTCAAGGCTTTTTCATTTGACTCAATTCCTATAATAATTATTTCTTTTAGAGATTTATTCTAATTGCATAGCCAAGGTCATTCTGAAAGTCCTGTAGCTGCCTCAGTCATTTTCTTTCCATTCAACCAATTCGATTACTGAATATTGATACTTTTTTTTTTTCTTCAAGCCTCTATTTGTTCCATAATGATTTAAGTCATAAGAGCATAACAATTTATCACTATTCACTAAAAGATAGAATAGAATAGAATAGAATAGAATAGAATAGAATAGAATAGAATAGAATAGAATAGAATAGAACAGAATAGAATAGAATAGAATCATTTAGGTTGGAAAAGATCTTCAAGACCATCGAGTCGGACTGTAAACCTAAAACTGCCAAGTCCACCACTAACCCATGTCCCTAAGTGCCACAACTGCATGTCTTGTAAATACCCCCAGAGATGATGACTCAACCACTTCCCTGGGCAGCCTATTTACAAGACATGCAGTTGTGGCATTGCTTGCCAACCCTTTCACTGAAGAAATTTTTCCTAATATCCAATCTAAACCTTCCCTGGTGCAACTTGAGGATGTTTCCTCTTGTCCTATCACTTGTTACTGGGAGAAGAGACCAACACCCACCTTGCTACCACCTCCTTTCATGTAGGTGTAGAGAGAGATAAGGTCTCTCCTGAGCCTTCTTTTCTCCAGGCTAAACACCCCCAGTTCCCTCAGCCGCTCCTCACAGGACTTAATCTCCAGACCTTTCACCAGCTTTGTTGCTCTTTGGACACACTCTAGCACCTCAATATCTTGTGGTGAGGGGCCCAAAACTGAACACAGTATTTGAGGTTCAGCCTCACCAATGCCAAGTACAGGGGACAATCACTTCTCTAGTCCTGCTGGCCACACTATTACTGATACAAGCCAGGATGCTGTTGGTCTTCTTGGCCACCTGGGCACACTGCTGGCTCCTATTCAGTGGCTGTCAACCAACACCCCCAGAACCTTTTCTGTTGGGCAGCTTTACAGCCACTGTTCCCCAAGCCTGTAGCATTTCATGGGGTTGTTGTGATCCAAGTGCAGGACCCGGCACTTAGTCTGGTTGAACCTCATACAGCTGGCCTTGGCCCATCGATCCAGACTGCCCACATCCCTCTGTAGAACTTTCCTTCCTTCAAGCAGATCAACACTCCCACCCAACTTGGTGTCATCTGCAAAGTTACTGAGGGTACACTCGATCCTCTTGTCCAGATCATTGATAAAGATATTAAACAGAACTGGCCCCAATACTGAGCCCTGGGGAACACAACTTATGACCAGCCGCTAACTGGATTTAACTCCATTCACCACAACTCTGTGGGCCCGGCCATCCAGCCAGTTTTTTACCCAGCAAAGAGTATGCCCATCCAAGCCATGAGCAGCCAGTTTATCCAGGAGAATGCTGTGGGAAACGGTGTCAAAGGCTTTACTAAAGTCTAGGTAAACAACATCCACAGCCTTTCCCTCATCCATGAAGAGGGTCACCTTGTCATAAGGTGAAAGGAGGACCTGCCTTTCATAAACCCATGATGACTGGGCCTGATTGCCTGGTTGTCCTGTATGTACCACACGATGGCACTCAAGATGATCTGCTCCATAACATTCTCTGGCACCGAGGTCAGGCTGACATGCCTGAGGTTCCCCAAATCCTCCTTCAAGCCCTTCTTGTAGATGGGCATCACATTTACTAATTTCCAGTCAACTGGGACCTCCCCAGTTAGCCAGGACTGCTGATAAATGATGGAAAGTGTCTTGGTGAGCACTTCCACCAGCTCCCTCAGTACCTTTGGGTGGATCCCATCTGGCCACATAGTCTTGCGTGTGTCTAAGTGGTGTAGCAGGTCACTAAATCATTTCCCCTTGGATTATGGGGGCTTCATTCTGCCCGCCCCCCCCCCCCCCCCCCCATCCCTGTCTTCCACCTCAGGGGGCTGGCTACACCCTAGACTTGAGGCAAAGAAGGCATTAAGTACCTCAGCCTTGTCCTCATCCTTTTTCACTACATCTCCCCCTGCATCCAATAAAGGATAGAGATTCTCCTTGGCCCTCCTTTTTTTGCTAATGAATTTGTAGGAACATTTTTAATTGTCTTTTACAGCAGTAGCCAGATTAAGTTCTAGTTGGGCTTTGGCCCTTCTAATTTTCTCCCTGCATAACCTCACAACATCCTTGTAGTCCTCCTGAGTTGCCCACCCCTTCTTCCTAAATGTCATAAACTCTCTTTTTCTTCCCGAGTTCCAGACAAAGCTCTCTGTTCAACCAGGCTGGTCTCTGTCAACCAGGCTCCTAACCGGGCCAAAGGTTGCCCTCTGGAAGTCCAAGGTGGCAGTTCTGCTGGCCCCCCTCCTTACTTCTCTGAGAATTGAAAACTCTATCATTTCATGATCACTGTGCCCAAGACAGCCTCCAACCATCATATCACCCACAAGTCCTACTTTGTTCACAAACAGCAGGACCAGTGGGGTGCCTTCCTTAATTGGCTCACTCACCAGCTGTGTCAGATGTTTCCCCCCCTCCTTGAAATACAATTTCCTCTGAGTTTTGGCAGTTCTGATTTGGAGAAATTCAGGCACCTTTTACAGTTAAGTTGTTAGTATCTCATCAAGTTGATTTCACAATAACTGTACATATACATAATGTTATCATGTTAAACTTTAATCTGTAGGACAGGGTATTTGTAGGTATACTATAAATACTCATCTTACTTTATGAAAATATAGCTTTTATAAAGCAAGAATTTGAGTTACAACTCACCTTTTCTTATTCTTCTGTGTGATCTGCTTGTAAAGCTGTTTTTTGACCTTCCCATGTCTGATACAGTCCCACCACTCACTCTTTTATTAAAGTTATCACAAAGAACTTCATTAGTTATGATGACCAAGGGTATCCAGATACCCCTATTTCTATCACTTTTTTGTCACCGATATATAGTGGGGAAATAATTACGAGTAATGTTGCAATTTCTAATATCATTAATCTCTCTAGTAAAATACGGAAGTCTATATTTATCTTCAACCCTTGAGGCTTGTGGAGAACTCTCATAAGACCACCAGAATAAAACTGTTTCTATCACCTTTCCCCAAAGTAACTTTGATCAAAATAAGTTTCTGTTTGCTCCATGCTGTCTGACTTTCTTTCTTTAGAATTTATCACTTTATTAAACAATGCTATCCTACCATCCCAGCTTTCATTATTCATTCTTGAATATAACATAGCTTTAAATTAGTGTCTTCCAGTCATGTTATTAGATACTGTATTCAGCAGTAAAAAGCACATAAATTGATGGAAAATACATACAGAAGGAAAGCTTAGTGGTCAAAACTGGTCAAAATTAATAAAACTATAAAGTAGTTGTATGAAACTAGAGTTTAGGGATGTAAAGGTATGTATGATCACAGGTAAAATCAACTTAATAAAAAACTTGAGATCATAAAAGGACCACTCAAGCACAGCCTATGCAATGCATTAAGAAGAACAAATTCAAAAATAAATTCTGTACTGATGTCTAGCAGTAGTTTTACAGCTGTAACTGTTTGTTGTTCATAGACTTTACTTTAAATCTACCCTCTACTATTTTTTATTGTGAACTTCATAAAGAAAATAACAGAGGAGTTAAGAAATTAATGGAATTTACCTGAGGTCACAGTAATTTCTTTGATGTGATTTAGACAGGAATGGATTTTTTTTTTTTTTTTTTTTTAAACCCAAAATCATGTTTTAAGACAGAACTAACAGGATCAAAACAGGAATCACTTGATAAAATACGTTTGTTTCTGTGATGCTTAGACAAATTACCCTAACAATCCAATGAATGTTTACAGTATCAGTGTCCCCCAGGGCCTTGGATGGCTCTTTAGACACCTGGCATCATTTCAGACCACAAATATAACCCAGACACAGATAATTTTCAAAATAGTTGTTGTCAACATTGCATCATCTAATTTTTTAAAACCAATAATCTAACCCTTGATCTGGGTTTCTATAACTCAGCTCAGAGCCTGCATTTCTAGGTCCAGTGTCTTGATCCTCTTGCTCCCTGCTCCTGACGGGTGCATTTCTGCCATGCTTCTGCTGCATCTGCCACCACTGACCTGGCAGCACAGGTGACCTCCTGAACTAACAAGGAAGGGCAGAGGGCAGCCTTTCATTGCCTGACTTCACCAAGTTTCTGGTCTCAGATTTTTAAAGAATAAATTCTTCTTTCTCCTACATTCTACTGAAAAATAAATTTTCTTAGCTCCCAAGTTTCACTTTAAGTTACTAAGTATTTTCCATCCTCTAGCTACCTTACTGGGTTGTTCAGAACATTCTAATGCACATTGCATCCTACCTCGTCTAAAATCAACAGACTAGTAACCATTTGCAGGGCTCTTTTGACTTTACAATTTATGAGGTAGAGGATTTCTACCTGTTTGAGGCTTAGTAAGAAGGCATTGTGAAATGTTTAACTGTGCATCCTCAATGCACAGTTAATGTCAGCTTGACTTCAGTACCCGGGAAGTTGATGGAGCAGCTCATCCTGAGTACCATCTTACAACACATGCAGGACAACCAGATGATCAGGCCCAGTCAGCATGGGTTTATGAAAGGCAGGTCATGCTTGACAAACCTGATCTCTTTCTACGACAGGGCGACCTGCTTATTGGATGAGGGAAAGGCTGTGGATGTAGTTTACCTTGACTTTAGCAAGGCCTTTGACACCGTTTCCCACAGCATTCTCCTGGCAAAACTGGCTGCTCGAGGCTTAAATGCTCGCACGCTTCGCTGGGTAAAAAACTGGCTGGATGGCCGGGCCCAAAGAGTTGCAGTGAACGGAGTTAAATCCAGTTGGCGGCCGGTCACGAGTGGTGTCCCCCAGGGCTCGGTTTTGGGGCCACTCCTGATTAACATCTTTATTGATGATCTAGACGAGGGAATCGAGTGCACCCTCAGTAAGTTTGCAGACGACACCAAGTTGGGTGGGAGTGTTGATCTGCTCAAGGGTAGGGAGGCTCTGCAGAGAGATCTGGACAGGCTGGAGCGATGGGCTAAGGCCAACTGTAGGAGTTTCAATAAGGCCAAATGCCAGGTGCTGCACTTGGGCCACAACAACCCCCAGCAGTGCTACAGGCTTGGGGAGGAGTGGCTGGAGAGCTGCCAGTCAGAGAGGGACCTGGGGGTGTTGATTGACAGCCGGCTGAACATGAGCCAGCAGTGTGCCCAGGTGGCCAAGAAGGCCAATGGCATCCTGGCTTGTATCAGAAATAGCGTGGCCAGCAGGGACAGGGAAGTGATCTTACCGCTGTACTCGGCACTGGTGAGGCCACACCTCGATGACTGTGTTCAGTTTTTGGCCCCTCACTACAAAAAGGACATTGAATTACTCGAGCGTGTCCAGAGAAGGGCAACAAAGCTGGTGAAGGGTCTGGAGCACATGTCGTATGAGGAGCGGCTGAGGGAACTGGGGTTGTTTAGTCTGGAGAAAAGGAGGCTGAGGGGAGACCTCATCTCCCTCTACAACTACCTGAAAGGAGGTTGCAGAGAGCTGGGGATGAGCCTCCTTAACCAAGTATCAAGCGATAGGACAAGAGGGAATGGCCTCAAATTGGGCCAGGGAAGGTTTAGACTAGATGTCAGGAAGTATTTCTTTACAGAATGGGTTATTAGGCAGTGGAATGGATTGCCCAGGGAGGTGGTGGAGTCCCCATCCCTGATGGTGTTTAAGAGTAGGGTCGACATAGCGCTGAGAGATATGGTGTAGATGGGAACTGGCAGTGTTAGGTTAATGGTTGGACTAGATGATCTTCAAGGTCCTTTCCAACCTAGTTGATTCTGTGATTCTGTGATTCTGTAATGTCTTTGAAATTCTACGTGCTTTAATACATACATAATAGTTTCTACAAATGAGTATAATGCTCAAAATCTCAATGAGCATCTTTCAACATGCTTCATAAGTCTTTTTCTAACTAAGAACACTTAACTGTTTAAAAATATTCTTTATTCACCATTTTCATCCTACCCATAAAGCTTTCTTTTCACAGGAGTCAAATTAAAAAAAACAAGCATCAGGTGAGATCCACCCAAACTGACATGCAATGACTACAAATAGGTCTGAACACGCTGTCTCCACCTGCCTTATAGAGGCACTCAGCATTCTTTTTAAGAACTAACCCAGCATAGGTCAGCTGCTGTTCATAGGACACTCAAATATGATGGTTAGTAGCTTAATGTTATGCATACTGTAATTCTTAGAATAGTACCCATATATTCAAAATATACTGTTTTGAGGAATATATAAAACATTTTTTATCACTACTTTAAACATAAAGTTCATGTAACTCTGTGACTAATAATTCTATAATAATATCAATAACATCTACATTAATAAAATAATATTTAAATACAAGAAAGTACTGGAGTTTTCCTTTTCCCCCAAATAAATCTAGATTACATAGCACATTTCTGCAATCTTGTATCTTCAGTACTGGTTGAAATTAGAAAGTTAATTCCAGCTTTGTCTATTTAGAGAAATAATCTGTGCACTGTGCTAAAATAGAGATATTTTCTGAATCAGAATAAGTTTTACAAGTATGCCTATTTTAAATTTTCAAATTCTGTTGAGTTGAAATTTTAATTTCCAGTTGAGATAGACTTAAACTGGGCCTTAGCCACCTGTGACCTTTTGAGCACTTATTTACATACCATTTTGTGGCCAAATTGCTTGGTTATTTGCCTTAAGTGCTGCTTATCTAGATTGTCTAATAAAGCCACAGAAGAATTTTGTATAGTTTTAATAATGTATAGATCCTGTATAAAATAATATTATACAATACTGTAGATCTATGTTCTAAATCCTTTGCATGCAAATAAATGGCAGTAGTGATATTCAGGCTGAGAAATAGATGCATCGAATATATTATCATGAACTAGAGTATTAGCCTGCTGGTTGGTGTGAACAGTAGTGATGTCACTGGAGATCAAAGGAAAAACAGGAATCAGAAATAGAGACAGTATGGCCCCCGCATCCTCTGTGCTCCATGGAAGAAATCAATTGAAACTTGCTTTCTCCTTGTCCTAAACAGAAAAATGGTTTTAAAAGCCAGCAGAAGCTTCCTTCTCTTTGTTCCAGGAGATACAGATAAGCAAGCCCCTTAATTTTCCCATGAAGTGTTTAGTAAGGGTCATTATCTGAACTTGTATAGAGTATGTAAAACATTTCAGAATCATTCAGTTTGAAGAACACTTAATAAGAGCATGACATTGTGGGGTTTTTTGAGACGTTTAAAAGTTTCCTTCTTTTCAGTCATTGCAGCTACATTTGCAAAGTGAACAAAAGTAATTTCAAAGGGAGTGAGAAAAGGCAGGCTCTCTCTTTCCACTTGTAAGATCAGTTATAGCTTGACTACTGTGCTAGAAAAATTAATGTTTGAATGGCACTTTCCACATGCAGTACCAATTGTGAACTAATAATTTATATGCCAGGAAATATGCATGCATTTAGGGACATAGGAATTTTTATTGGATTAAATTAGGAATACACATAAATTTTAGAAGGAACGGGCCTTTGTGTTTGAGGAATGAAGGACTGCAATGAGTAATTCAGGAAATACAAGATAACTTAGTCCTATGATATTTTTTTCATTTGCTGTTTAGCTTAGAGAACAGACTTACACTTTGGCCAAAATATATTTGGGTTTGGATTAATTTGGAAGGTACATAATTATCCAGCTGGCTTGAATGCTCAATACTAGAATGGGAGATTAAAGTGATTTTCTTTCACTTTTTGTTTTGCAGGAAGTGATATACTTTTGTTATTATTCATATTAATTTATATGTTACTTTTACAGAGAGCTTCAGGATGTTGGTGGATTATTTTTGTTTCAGCTGCTAACACTGATCATTTAAATAGAAGGTATTATCTAAATTACACTAATCTTAAGTGCTTCTTGTGACACTTTTCTCACATATGAGGAAAAATATAGCTGAACATTTCTATTAGTGCAGGAAAGACACTTCAAGAGTGTACTGTGAGTCTTCAAATACTTATAATTGACACCATTTAGTGGATGCTTAGTGCCATTTACCCTTTCAACACCTCATCATTCTGCAGTGTTAATGACATATTCAAAGACTATTGCAAACCCTTTTTATTGCTTAAACATTCAATGGTGCCAAAAGTACCTTTGGCTTGTTCATACCATACATTTATGAGTATGACACTTGAGTCATGCTTAAATCCACACTATAACTATAAAAGATGAAGAAAAGCATGTTAGTTTTGTCACTGGAACTCTTTCAGCTTCCTCTTCTTCTGCCTTTGCCAGTCTTTCTTTGCCTTTCTCATACTTGTTCTTTGTCAAAATATAAATTGATATTTATATTTATTATATTTATATTATTTTATATATTATATTTATATTATATTTATATATTATATTTAGTCAGTAAACTGAGAGCCCACATTGAAAGCATTATGTTTCCATCAGGAAACAAGCAACAACCATGAAACAGTGTTTCTTCAGTAAAAGCATAACAAATCAAAGCCTCATTTCCAAGTTCTTTTTTCTTTTTTTGTATATCCTACTCAAACCATAACCTGCTGCTTTAAGCCCCACATTAGGTAGGCTGAATTCTTTGAATTTCCTAAATATTGCATTTATGTATCACATGAGTTTTGGTGTCCCAAGATTATCTTTCTATCCTTCAAGGCCTTTGTCTGGTCTGGTGTGGTCTCCTTTCCCTCCCCTCCCCTCCCCTCCCCTCCCCTCCCCTCCCCTCCCCTCTGTCTCCTTGTTTCATTTCTCCAACCTCCAGTCATTCAGCTATGCTAAAGTTTTAATTTCTGTTTTCAAGCAAAGCATGCTGATTGTTCTTCACTGCTCATGTCCTTGGTCTTACTAACACTCAAAGTCCAACCTGCTCAAGTTGCCACTGTCACAGCTGGCTTGAAGAATGACTATTCTGTGCAGAGAATGGAATCACGACTGAACAGAGCATTTCAAGGTGTTTCCTTTCATCTATTCTCATTTACCACAAAGGTAACACTTGCACATACAAATGGACTCAAGACTAGCTCCAGATGCAGTTTAACATTTGTCATGAATTTGCTCTGGTAGACTCATTTATTTTTAACATTTGTGGTCATTTTGTCATTCACATTCTGGATGAAGCTGAGTTAGTGTAAGTCTACAATACCTGATAAACATTTTAATATTTCCTTTATATTTAAAATAAGAACAATAAACCTTTTATGCTAATCATGCAATATTTGACCAAAGAGTATTACTAAGTAGCCTTGCAAACTGTTTGATTCCTTTAATTCCCATGATTTAACTGTGTCTTTGGCATTTTATCCGGGTCAGGTATTTTATATTATTAATCTTCTGAAGTGCTTCTGCAACCTTTTCTCCCTGCATGCTATATATCATTCTCCAGTTTAGCTCACAGGTTCTTAGTACCTTTCTCAGGTTATATTAATTCATCACTATTTCAAAATATTAATTTTTAGAAGTTTATTTAAATTCAATTAATCATTTATTTACAATATACCATATTCTCTTATAGGTAAATTCATTCATTTCCCATAATAACTGACAAAATTACATTTCTCCTCTTTCAGGTATTCTTACTTGATGATTACATTATCACCCTCTGCATCTTTTTTTCTTCTCCTGAGCTTTACTATGTGCCAGTGTAACATTATTCAAGCTACTAGTTGGCTGGGTCTTCACACATTTCAAATAAAGCTACTTTTAGTGTGCCCTTTACTCGCTTAGCCTTGACATAACTCCAAGCTCCTTCCACTCTGTGTTTCTACAACTTTTTGCAGATGAGGGTAGATCACTCTTACTCTTTGAGGAGGTTGTCCTTGAAGATCAACAAGCAGTCATAGGCCATTATGCCCTTAAGAATGGGATCTCCTGGGAGGAGATAGATAGCCTCTCACGGGAAGCTGCTGGCCAGTTCCCTGGACAATCCCAAGTCTGCTCCCCTGAAGGGTCTTGTTTTGCTGATTAGGGATACCAATTAAACTCAGACACCAGAGTGAAAAGAGCAGGCGTATTTTACTCAAAATAACTAAATGATGTAACAGAATAATACAGAAAACATACAGTAAGAAAAGACAGAATAGTGCACTTAAACAAATAGGAAAATACAAGGTAATGCATCAAATCATTACTGCCTGAGAGAGAGAATAGTGATTAAGAAAGACACATCACCACTTGCATACGTTACCATCACCCAGATCTGCAGTCGCTGGGGAGCCCCAGTTACAGCGAGGATTTGGAGAGCCTGTCCTGGCAAGTGGGAAATCCTACGCGGTGCGTCCACCCATAGGTGAGGCATCTAAAGTCGCTGCAAGTGGGTCCAGCCTTATATACCCAAAAAACAGCAAGCCAGAATAACTGGCACCTTTGTTTTCAGCAGAACATCTGGCTTCAATCTCACATTAGATTCCCCCCAGAGCCTGGCCAGGGCTTAAGGGAGAAGCTAAGGGAGTTTTCCTGCTTATCTAATTTATTTATGTTCTTTTTAGAACAAGGCCACACGTCTGGTCCCAAGGCCGGACAGCTGGCTTCATGGTTTTGTTAACTTGCCTCTACGCAAAGAAGAAGAAAGATACATTCAGGATAGACATGTTTTCATTACATTCATCATCAGGAATGAGTATATGATATCTAAGCTACATCTTTCATTAATGAGCACACATATTTTGTTAATGACTACATACTAAGTTAGCAGCTTCGGCTCGGGGCCTGTTGTTCAGGCTTCAATACTTCAACATTTTAGCACTTTTTACATCAGTATAGGTGGTTTATTATAACCTAGTACAATACCTACTAGCACAATGGTTATCAGTTATAAAATATACAGGATTCATCTATAGGTCAACTCTGGCTTGGGCCTATTGTCCAAGCCTTAGCACTTCAGGTCTTTATTCTGTTATTTACCTTTCCTATTTCCCTCAGAATTTAAAATTGCACCATCGCATGGTCATAGCAACTAAGGCTGTCATAGATCTTCAAATCCGTGACCATTTTCCTTATACTTGAACAGTAGATGCAGCAAAGCAGCTCCTCTAGTTCGGCCATCCAACACCTGCATCAAAAATTGACCCTGACAGACTCCAGAAATCCAGAAATCTAGGCCTCTCCAAGTTGTCCTTTCAGCAAATGTCAGGGAGTTGAAGTCCAGGACCTTTTATTATGAGGCTGTTTAAAGGAGGCATTGTCCCCTTGTTCTTCTTGACTGGCAGTCTGTAGCAAATGCCCACTGCAATTACCTCCTTTTGGCCTCCCCTCTGATCATGATACATAAGCTCCCAACTTAATTGTCCATTCAACAGCAGGGCTCTCTGCATTTGTGTTGGGTTGACTCTGGCCAGCAGGTAAGTCCTCACCCAGTTGCTCACTCACTCACCCCCTGTAGGATGGGGGAGAAAATCACAAGGGCAAAAGAAAGAAAAGCTTGTGGGTCAAGGTAAAAGCAGGTTAACAAGTGAGGCAAAGCTGCACATGCATGCAAAGCAAAACAAGGAATTCATTCGCTACTTCCCATTAGCAGGAAGATGTCTAGTCACTTCCTAGTTGGGAAGACCAACAACATAAATGTGAATGTCCCACCTTCCTTCTCCATTCCTGGAGTTTTTATTGCTGAGCATGACACCATATGGAATGGAATATGCTTTTGGTCAGTTCAGGTCACTTGTCCTGGCTGTGTTCCCTCATAGATTCTTCTGCACCCCCAGCCTAGTTGCTGGTGGGGCAATGTGGGAAAAAAAAAAAAGACCTTGGTGCTGTTCAAATGCTGTCCAGCAACTGCTAGAACTTTGGTGTGTTATCAACGCTGCTTTAGTCACAAATCCAAAACATAGTACCAGACAGAGTCCTATGAAGAAAATTAACTCTATCCCAGTCAGATCCAGTACAGCATTTGAGACTACATGATCTGTGTTGCCACATCTCTCTGATTTTTATGACACCACAGCCATACAGCTGTTCTCCAACACCTATTTTCTCTTTACTTACTATGCTGTATGTTTTGTGCACTGATATTTGACATGGGGCTCCAGTCATCACTTTCTGAGAGGAATTGTGAGAATGTTCCCATCTCCTGCTCAGACTTGCCTCTATCGTTAGTCTCCATCCCCTGGTTCAAAAACCCCTAGTTCAAAACCTTTCTCAACTGGTAAGCAAGCTTGATTTTGAGATGTTTAACTGCACTTTGACAGAAGGATTCCAACACTATCTAGTAGTTCTTGTTCCTTGAAGAGGATCATGTGGTCATAAAATCCGAAGCACAGTCTGCAATAACAGACAGATATTGATGTGCAGGATGAATCCCTTCCTACCTAAGCCTTCCCCACCAGGATCAAGAACACAATGTTGACCCTTATGTCTTTCATTGTTGCACACCCCTCTCCAAGCCTTTGATCCAATCCAGGTGTTCCTCGGCATTAGTGCCCACATAAATGAGCAACAAATCATTAGTTATCATTATTACACTATATTATGTCTATGAACTCCAGTTGTGGATATTGTGCTGTCGTAGTTTGAGCCCAGAGGGCAACTGAGTACCACATAGCTGCTCACTCACTTCTTCCCCCTCAGGAATGAGAAGGAGAAAATAAAACAAAAGTCTTGGAAATCAAGATAAGGACACAGAGGAATGACTCACCCATTATGGTTATGGGCAAAAGACAGACTCATTAAGGGAAGAAAAAGAACAAAAATGTTTCAAAAATATTTTCAATCACCACCACCACTTAACAGAGTAGGACAGTGAGAAGTATAACCACATCACAGAAACACCTTCCTCCCACCCCTCCCTTCTTCCTGGGCTCAGCTTTGTTCCCAGTTGCTCTACCTCCTCCCCCATCAGTGGCGTGGGGGGGCAGGGAATGGGGGTTGTGGTCAGTCCACCACCAGTTGTCTTTGCCACTCCTTCCTCCTCAGGGGGAGGACTCCTCACACTCTTCCTCTGCTCCGGCATGGGGTCCCTCTCACAGGAGACAGTCCTCCACGAACTTTCTCCATCATGAGTCCTTCCCACGAGCTGCAGCTTTTCCCGAACTCCTCCAGTGCGGGTGCCTCCCATAGGCTGCAGCTCTTCACAAGATGCTCCAGTGTGGGTCTCTTCTGCATGTTGCAGTCCTCCCAGAGACAAACTACAACAGGGGCTTCCCTCAGAGTCCCGGCCTTCTTTGGGCGCAGCCACATTCTCTGGTGTGGGGTCCTCCACAGGTTGCAGGTGGGCATCTGCTCCACTGTGGACCTCCATGAGCTGCAGGGGCACAGCCTGTGTGTCACCAGGGGCTGCAGGAGTCTCTGCTTCAGCAAACCTCTTGCCCTCCTCCTCTTTCTTTCTTCCACTAACCTCAATGTTTGGATAGGTGTCTCTCTTACAACTCCTCCTCACAACTCCTCCTCTCATGTTCCCCTTCTTAAATATGTTATCACAGAGGTGGGGCCACCATCGCTAATTGGCTCAGCATTTGTGGGAGGGGGGTCCGACTTGGAGCCAGGGGAATTTCAAGAAGCTTCTCACAGGGGCTACTGCTCTAGCCCCGTCCCCCGCTACCCAAAACCCCGCCACACACACAAACCCAACGCATGTGCTAATCAGTGTAGACAATAAGAATATAGATAGATAGGAAATTATAAAGATACAATAGGGAATTTTTCTTTACAATAATACATGTTAATCGCAGCACATAGAGCAGCCTGAAATATTACAAACTTTTTGTTTGTATGATGATAAAGGAACTTTGGGAAAGAATTTGAAAGAGAATAATTGAAAAAAATATATAGAAAGGGATGTCTATTGAAAAGTGGAGGGTGACATGAATGGTAAAAGGCAGGAAATTGCTTGGCTGAAAAGGTAGACATACTGGAAAAAGGATTCCTCCCTGTGACTGAAGAGGGACTGAGAGATGGGCAAAAAGATGGCACTAAGCTAGGAAGAATAAAGCTGAAGCTTTGACTATAGACGAGAAATCAGTGAATGGTTCCAGAGGAAGTTTTAACATGCCCAAAGTAACAGCTAAAGAAAAATATCTTTCCAGGAGCATTCTGAGTGAATGTCCACGGACAAAGTTTTATTTGCTAGGACTGTAGAAAGCATGTCGTTAAAAAGCAAGATACAATCAGAAGGAGCAGTACGAACCATAACTTTAGTTATATGGGTGAAGACAAAAGGCTTTAGTGAAGTAATATAACCTTTCTCATCCCTATCCAACTCACTAAAACTGCAAATCAATGTCTAAGGTGAAACAACTGCAGGCTAGAGTGACAGCTAGCAATTTTTTCTACAGACGTTGTTTCTGTGTAGATATTATGATATAACCAAGTAAATCTTTGATTGTAGGATGGAGAAGCTATAATTGATGCACACAGACAAAGTACCATAGAATCATAGAATGGACTGGGTTGAGAAGGACCTTAAAGATCATCTAGTTCCAACCCCCCTGCCATGGGCAGGGACACCTCCCAATAGATCAGGTTGCTCAAAGCCCTGTCCAACCTGGCCTTGAACACTTCCAGGGAGGGGGCATCCACAATTTCTCTGGGCAAACTGTTCCAGTGTCTCACCACTCTCTCAGGAAAGAATTTCTTCCTTATACCTAATCTAAATCTACCTTTTTCAGCTTAAAACCATTAGCCCTTGTCCTATCACTACACTTCCTGATAGAGTCCCTCCCCATCTTTTCTGTAGGCCTCCTTTATGACTGGAAGGTTGCTATAAGGTCTCCCTGAAGCCTTCTCTTCTCCAGGCTGAACAACCCCAACTCTCTCAGCATGTCCTCATAAGAAAGGTGCTCCAGCCCCCTGATCATCCTCATGGCCCTTCTCTGGACTTGCTCCAACAGGTCCATGTCCTTCTTATGTTGGGGGCCCCAGAGCTGGACACAGTACTCCAGGTGGGGTCTCACAAGTGCAGAGTAGAGGGGAAGAATTCCCTCCCTTGATCTGCTGGCTACACTTCTGATGTAACCCAGGATACAGTTGGCTTGCTGGACTGTGAGCACACATTGCTGTCTCACAGTCAGTTTTCTATCCACCAACACCCCCAAGTTCTTCTCTGCAGGGCTGCTCTCAATCCACTCATCACCCAGCCTGTATTTGTGCATGGGATTGCCTCTACCCATGTTCAGGACCTTGCACTTGGCCTTGTTGAATTTCATGCGGTTTGTACAGGCCCACCTCTCAAGCCTGTCCAGGTCCCTCTGGATGACATCCCTTCCCTCCAGAGTGTCGATTGCACCACACAGCTTGGTGTCTTCGGCAAACTTGCTGAGGGTGCACTCGATCCCACTGTCCATGTCGCCGACAAAGATGTTAAAAAGCACCAATCCCAATACTGACCCCTGAGGAACACCACTTGTCACTGCTTTCCACTTGGACATTGAGCTGTTGCCACAACTCTTTGAGTGCATACATCAAGGCAATTCCTTATCCACTGAGTGGTCCATCCATCAGATCCATGTCTCCCCAGTTTAGAGACAAGGATGTCATGTGAGACAGTGTCAAATGCTTTGCACAAGTCCAGGTATATGATATCAGCTGCTCTTTCCTTATCCACCAGCATTGTAACCCCATCGTAGAAGGCCACCAAAATTGTCAGGCACAACTTACCATTAGCGAAGCCATGCTGGCTGTTACGAATCATATTTTTATTTTCCATGTGCCCTAGCATAGTCTCCAGGTGGATCCACTCCATGATCTTGCCAGGCACAGAGGTGAAACTGACTGGCCTGTAGTTCCCCGTAGTAGTTTTCAGTAGTTAAAATAGTTGTAATCACTGACATGTGACAACCACATAATTTATAGCATTTTAAGTATATAGTAAGACTTAAAAGACAGGGTGGACTAGATACATAAAATAGCCCTTTTTTTTGTGTAATTAATGCAATTATATAATTTCCAGTTTTAATCACTTGCAGTAAATATTTAATCAAATCACTATAATCAAACATAAAGTATTTTTAAGTTTTAACATCAAAGGTCATTTTTTTTTAGACAAAACATTCTGTAGCAGCCTGCAAACTAACACATTTTCACTGCATTATTGAAAATCAGCCTAACTGCCCTTCCAATGCAGTAGATACATAGTCCTGGGTTCTTCCCAGAAAAGTAGAGTTTTACTAGTATTTGCTGAATAGTCAATATGATTTTCATGATAATGAAACCTGGGATATGCCAGTTTTTTTAAAAGCTTTGGCACAAAGATAACTAACTGCCTGCTGGAGGTGGTTGCAAGGGATTATTCTTTTCTGTACATTATGATCAAGTTCCAGTGGTATGCAGGGTAAAGAGTTTATTTTATTCTTGTGACAATAATCATTGCTGTAATGGGGATAGCAGAATTTCCAGTGTGGTTTCTACCTATTGTGTATATAGGCTGCTAAGGAAGCCTATTCATCAGCAGTCAAGACTTTTGACTCTTCCACCAGCAATCAACAAACTAGGAACAAGAGGTAAAAAAATCCCACAGACTACTCTACAGACTAGAAAGACTTAATAACATCTCTGTAGACTCTTAAAACCATGGATGTGTGAGGAGTGATTTAGAAGCAACCTATCAAAAGAAAACAGAAAATATCTGAGGGAAATCCAAACTATCAGCTTCCCAGAAGTCAGTGAGACAGTAAGTATTAGACCTCTGTGGGAAGGGACCTACACTTATCTGCAGATACATAATTTGAAATACTTGTTTTGGTGTACTTTGTCACATTGATGGCATTTTCAGTAACATTAGCTTCTTTATGATCCCTCATGTGACAAGATGCAGCATAGCAGTGGAAGATGAGGTCTCAACAACCTAATTCCGCATTTTTGGAGGACAGGAAAACAGCATAAAACCTCTATTCTAAAGATGATGATTATTATTTCTGTATTCACAGATATGGTTTTGAATGTAGCAAGCTGGGTGAATATGTTCTGTGCAGATTTTGTATTTTGTGTTTGTACATTATTTTGAGCAGCATTTAGGTGTTGCTACATTTAAAGAAAACCTATAAAATATGTTTATGAATACACGAGTTTTGCTAGTTTATTGGGTGCAGGTGCCCAGGTGCGGGTGCCCAGGTGCGGGCAGCAGTGAGGGCTCTGCCGGGTGGGCCCCTGCGGGGAGCGGCCGGGGCTGCCCCGCGCCGGACACAGCCGGTTCCAGGCGGCTCCAACGGCCCCAGCGCAGGGCACAGCTGAGCCCCTCAGCCCCGGGCGGGCGCCTCGGGGAAAGCCTGGGTAAGGAAGGGCAAAGCGCTGCCCGGCAGCCAGGGCTGAGGGAAACAGGGGGAGAAACAGCCCTGCGAGCCCCGAGGGGAGAGCGGCAGGAGGGCAGGAGGGGCTCCGGGCAGAGCCCCGGCAGAGAGGCCCCTGCGGCCCCGGCAGAGACCCCGCTGGGGCGGGTGTTTCCCTGCAGCCCCTGGAGAGGCCCCGGGCTGGAGCAGGGAGAAGCGTGAGGAGGAAGGAGCGGCAGGGAGGAGCTGGGGGGGACTGACCGCAGCCCCCCATTCCCCATCGCCCGGTGCTACTTAGAGGGGAGGAGCTCGAGGAGTCAGGAATGGAGAAATGAAGCTGAGACTGGGAAAAAGGGTGGGGAGAAGGTGTTTTAGTTTTTGTCTTTTTTTTGTCAACATACTGCTTTGTTTATATTTGGCAATAAATTAAATATACTTTCCCCAAGTCAGGTCTGTTTTGTCAATGATGGTAATTGGTAAGTGATGTCCCTGTTTTTATCTCAGCCCACACACTTTTCCATCTTACTTTCTCCTTCTGTCCTGTTGAGGAGAGGGAGTGAGAGAGAACAGGGTGGGCATCTGCCAGCTAGCCAATGTCAACCCACCACAATCAGGCTCCAGTTTATCAAGAAACAGTTTCACTATGAAAATATAATGTATTAAAAAACTTATTAAAACTGATTTCTGATCATACCCTGCCTAAATTCTATTTAGAACTAACACCTGGATTCAGCTTCTTTTTTAAAAAAAAAATCTTGAGTTGCTCATTAATAAAATAGATAAAAAGAAATGTATTACTGTTCTGGTTTCAACTGGGATAGAGTTAATTTCCTTCCTAGTAGCTGATACAGTGCTGTGTTTTGGATTTAGGATGAGAATAATATTGATAACACACTAATGTTTTAGTTGTTGCTAAGCAGGGTTTACACTAAGAGTTTTCAGCTTCTCACACCACCCCACCAGCGAGGAGGCTGGGGTTGCACAAGAAGCTGGGAAGAGACACAGCCCGGACAGCTGACCCCAACTGACCAAAGGGATATTCTATATCATATGATGTCATACTCAGTATATAAACTAGGGGGAAAGCTGGCTGGAGGCCACTGCTTGGGAATTCGCTGGGCATTGGTCGGTGGGTGGTGAGCAACTGCATTTTGTATATTCCGTTATTGCTATTATTGTTATTTCTATTATTATTTTACCTTTGTTTTCTGACCTATTAAACTCTCTTTATCTCAACCCACAAATTTTAATTTTTTTTTCCTCAATTCTCTTCCCCATCCTACTGTGGGGCAGGGAGTGAGCAAGTGGCTGTGTGGTGTTTAGCTGCCTGCCGGCTTAAACCATGACAATTACACAGAAATTACAGCCATTTCTTTCTGTATAAAATACCTAAGAATTCATTTTGTCAGATTTTGATTAACTGATTTGAGGGAAGTTTAGTTTAATGCTGGAATAAAATAAATTACTATGATGAATACTAATTAATCGAAGTACTGGATGTCATTGTGCTTGCTTGAAAAAAAAACATGATGGTGGCATTGAATTGGACAGATTCACTAACATCTGTTCCTGCAGCTTGTCTTGCAGCCTGTCTTTCCTTGTTCACCCTACCAAATTTCCCCTCACTTGTAAGGTCTCCCCTTATGCGTTATTTCTTGGAAAGAGACAGAGCAAACACGTAAGAGACATCTTCTGTAGCTAGGGAAGAAGAGATAATCATGGGATGAGATATTTTCAGTCTAAAATAATAGAGTCCATTTGATGGAGTCTTTCAGGAAAGCTGAGTTCCATAATGCGTTTGCAAAAATAGTGAGTTATTGCCCATGGTCAAAAGGAATGTATATTTATTGTAATCTCCATTAAAAAAAAAAACAAACAAAAAAACCCACAACACACCAAACAACCAAAAGGAGACACAATAAAAACCCCAAATCAAACCACCCAACGACAATAACAAAAAGACTACTGAAGAAAGCATTCTGCAGCTCTCTGAATGCTATAAATAGAGTATATTTGGTCTCTATTTTATCAGAGTTCTGACCTGATTGGAAAAAATCCCAGTTTTTCACTCCTGAGTGAGTGAGACTGCCAACCCTATACTACTGCAGAAATGTAATGATAGTTCAAGTTGAATGGAATTTGTCATTTTTGGACCCTAAAGGATAGTCCTTTAATATTTTTAATGTATATCAATGGTGTTTTGTGGGGTTTTGAAAATTATTTTTAAGTTGAAGCCTTGTTGTAGTATGCTAATGCTGGAACATAATGACAAATGGTGCCTGTAGCAGCTGCTTTCCTCAGCAGTTGTTCCAAGCTATGGTTCAGCTCTGTGCCCAGACTCCACATCCTAGACTAGCAAACCAGTTAAGTATATGTTTGACAATCAGCATCTGCTCAAGTCCTGCTGATTTAAATTTAAAAGATTACCCTGTGAAAGCTATAGCAAGAATACAATCTGGTTAAGTAACAGTACTAACAAAAATGTTGGTTTTGTCCATGTCTCTGAGTACAGATCAGTGGTTTTAAATGTTTCGTGCAGGAGTCTGTGAGCCACATCTTCGCTGCTCCTAACACCGAGGCTAGCTAGATTAAAGCTAAAATGGCTTTTTCTCTGAAAGCTAAAAGCAGACCTCTATTTAGCCTTGTTCAAAAGGAACAGAATATGAACAAGTGCTTTACTGAGTACAGACTGGTAAAAAATGGACTTCAGAATTTAAAATAGAGAAATGCCACAGACTGCCCCTGGAGACTGCAAGACGTGGTTATTTGATTTTTACAACCGGAAACTTAACATTCTATTTCCACAACCACAGTTTTACCATTGTAGCTTTGTTTTGCTAGAGAGATGGTGCATGGAAGATACACACATCGTATGGGTACCACCATCAGGCTGTAGCTGGACAACTGGTGATGTTACAGCTTGAAGGGACATAAGCAGGGATAACTTTCATCTAACCTTGACCCTCTCAATTCGATCTCTGTTTTGGCTGTTACGCATCTGTGGGGCTGTATAGTAAACTGGCTGGGGAGTGCTATGGAGTAGCACTTCACTTTGCCCAGCATTGACTATGAACAGGTTCCCCCGCTCTTAACAGTGTTCATAATAGATTTTATTGCAGGAGTGCCCCTTCTTGCATCCCTGAGTAACAGTCAGATAGCCAGCAAAGAACATGGAGACTTGGCCTCAGCTACCACCATTGGAATTTAACCAGGGCAGCACATACTGTGTTGTAAATGGAGCACCATTTTGTTACAGCGTAATGATTTGCAAAGCTACGCTGGAGGTTTACATATGGCTTTATGAAACGTCTTTAAAAAGCAAAAGCTCTACTCCATGGAATTTGGTCAGAAACTTATCCCCTCCCCCAAAATATTAAATTGTTAGGTTATATGAGAGAGGAGAGAGAAGGATGAGTATGTAAGTAACTGTACTTACCAACAAACCTCCAGCCTTAAAATTGCCCCATAGTATCACAAACTCAAGAAATACTCTTTGTGGTAGAAGAAACTGTGGTTGGCTAGTCTAGAAGTGATTTCAAAAAATTTTTTTTTGTCTCTTCTGTAGTAAGAACATAGGTGTTACTACTGGCTCAGCCCAGTATTGGACTCTAATTCACTAGAATAAGACTCTCCAGGGATGATATGAAAAACCTTGTCACAAATGCATCACATGCTTATGGTGGAAGCTATATTCTTAGGTCCTTTCAGTCAGAAGTTTACTTACTCCTGGATTTAGCACTTGCAATTGAATTGGAAAAATATTCAGCACCTTGTTGTATAAGGATCTAACATTTTTGCTATTCATATCTACAAATTGCTTGTCATACTGTTGTTTTAACATCTACCAAAATGCAACTGTTTGTAATATAAAATTTACACTGAAATGAAGAAAAGGAGCCTAAAGAAATGAGATTAGTCACTCACATGTTTATCTCCTAGAAATCAAGAAGGTCAAAGTCAGATTAGTATTTAACATTCAGATTAAATGTCATGAGCATAAATATGTAAACACTGTTAATAAATCTGTGCATTTAATTTCAAACTGTGGTGTAAGTATTGCTTAGGTTTATTACACTTGATAATTGTTTTTTTAAATATCACTGAAAATATTATTACTACTGTATGAAAAAAAAATCAGATTGGGTTTCTTTCTTTGATTTAACTAGCAGTTTTAAAAATATCAGCCAGCATATACTAATGGATATTTTAGTATATGCTGAAGTAATTAAGATCTGCCTAGCACCTTGGAATTATGAACTTTTTCTAAGAAATACATTCTTAAAAAGAAATTTGTTGAAAAATAACTGTTAAATGTATCAAGAAAAGTAGTACAGTAGATATATTTTTGTATATAATAGCTGAACTTTTATCAAGAACTGATCCCCTGCACCTGATAACAGTACTGAGGCTATAAATTTACTTAAACAGACATAAACCAAAGTTCTATCAAGTAAAAATTGTTGATGAATATTTAAAGGTCTGATTTGATCTCTGCGCTATGTTGTTAACATTAAGAAGGCATAACTCTTTCCTGGCCAGGATAAAATCTTCACACTCCAGGTATGATCATTCCCTGCATGGGTGTATGTAGCCAAAGGGATCATTATGAGCAGATAAGGTGGGTAAAGATTTATCGTGTAGGAACAAGTAGAACTGAGACAATCTAATGCAGTCTATCCAAATACAAGACACCTAAACCACCTTTATATTCTGAATGCAAATCAAATAAAATGCAAATGATTGTTCAGTACTATAATATTTAACCAAAGCCCTTTTAGGTCTCTGTAAACAACAAGGGAGATAATATAATTTTGCTCAACTCAAACTACCTTGTTCATTTTCCTTTTTGTGAAAATACTTTAGGTCTTAGCAGAGAAATATCATAAAATTTGTAAGTAAAGGATAACAGTAGCACAGCTGTGCAATGAATACACAATGTTTTCAATTAACAATCAAATTAAAATCGAAACTGAATGTATGACTGTCCAAAACTTTGCTAGTCCCACTAGTGTAAACTACTGTTACTTCAACTGAGTAATTCTTGGCTTTGACGTGAAATTAGTTACACATAGTGAATAGCAGATGGAGGACAGACCTGAAATGCTGTCCTCAGAAATGGGGAAAACAAATTCAGCCATGCTATACTGATTCCAAAGTCGTTATTAGAAATTAAATGTTAACTCCTCATCATGTGAAGACACCTGCATGAATCCTCTGAAACCTTTTCTCATTCAAAGTTATTCTAATGTTCAAAATTATTTTAGCATTTATGCTACAGAATACAAAAATATGTAACATTCCTTGGTCAGGAATGTTCAAGCAGGTTCAAACAGGAAACATCAACTGGACAGTGGGAGATTTCTACATTACTTTTGTTAAATCTTGTCACTTCTTTATCTGTTTAATATAGCTTAATTAATTGTTTCCTTTTGCTCCAAAAAGATCTCTTTTCAGTGTGGAATAGACAAGCAATGGATACTAGCGCACATGTTATACTGGCATATTTGTTTTGGCACAGTAGACAAACAAAAACCTGTGATAACTACGTAACCTTTTCTAGCCAAGACAAGACACCAAATAAGTGTGTAGTTCCACATGGTTTTCTCTAACTATTAACAAGTTTAAATCAATTTTGAAATCCCCCACCCTACTGGATTGTTTTAAATAAAAAACGTGCAACTTTACTGTGAAACAACCAGTTCAGTTATCATAAGAGGTGAACTGCAACAGGGGTGATTAAAAAAAAAATTATTAGAGCAAAGATGAGTGACCCAGGATGGTAGGGATATCTTAAGCCAGATTTTAGTCAAAAAAAATGTTTGTGAAATGCCATTTTCTGTCTGGCTCAAGGAAGAAAATTCCTTCTAGGGGTGCTTTTAGGAGGTAGGCAACACTTTACCTGGTGACTGGTTCCACTCCACCAAGTGATGAATCATAAGAGAAAACCCAACAGAAGTCTTATAGTATGCAGAGGGCTTTTTTCTAACAACTAAGGGGCCACTGGTGCAGAAAAATAGGAGGAAGCTATTTGTAGAGGCATGAGAAGGAGATCTCCCAGCAAAGCATCCCTGTATGGAGACCCAGGGCCTTGGGCTCCCGGGAAAATCCATCTGAGTCAAGAGGATCCTACTGAGCAGGAAGACCAGTGAAGCAAGAAAAGGTACAGGGCATTTATTACTATATATATCTGAGCTATGCCAAAGGTGACACTTTGTATGTACAGGGATTTAAAAGAGCATGGCTATTTGCTTTGTTGTATATTCCCAAAGTGACCAGCTTCCTACTGTAAGGGAAACAAGTGGGGGATAAAACTAAGGCAAGGCCACTAGACTGCTTAGGCCACAAGGTCTGATTTTTCTTGACAGGCTTACAGAGACATGTTCTCTTTGTAGGATATGTCTTTGGCCACAGAGGCCAAAACCAGTCCTGAGGCATATGCAGATTCCTCCCACAAGTCTTATACTGTGGGATTCAGGAGAATCAATCTAATGAACATCCACAGTGGGAGCTTTGTATAACAAATAGGTCATTGAGGATGCTGTCCTGGATATCCATGCTGACATGAATCTTTGGAGATACATGTGATGGCAGTCAGCTAGAAGTTACATTGTCCTATTGACTCACAGTCTATATCTCACTGAAAGACAAGTCTAGATGAATTTGATATTCAAAGCTATCTTAAAACTGAAGAAGGTTCAGGGAGGAGCCAGAATGGATTCAGAGAGGAGAAAATGTGCTACCATAAGAAGTTGGAGAATTTCAGTTTACATAGTTCTTCAAACAGAAAGTTAAGAAATGTTAGATTGCATCCAATAGGTACCTGGTTTATGAGCAAACTCGTCTCCTATTGATGACCTCACTTTATTGAGCCAGAAAGTAAATTAGGCTACCAAGGAAAGAATATGAACATCAGATATGAAATCAAAATATTTACAATACTGTAATTGTTAGTCTTTTAAAATGCTTCTGATTTTACCAGATAAGGAATTTTGGTTCTGGCAATACCAGGACTAGATAAGTGAAAATCACATTCAAAGATTACATTGCAGTTTTACTTTCTGGTAGAACAGTTTTCAGCACCTGAGAGAACAACCAAGTGCAGTGAAATGACAAAATGTTACCATGGGTACAGAAAATTCTTGTACATTTTATGTTGGAAAACAGTACAGAAAATTTAATTCAAGCTAAGTTGAAGAAAACAGTATAATGAATGAGTCAGTTGTTTTACATTCTGATCAAGTGCAAGAGATGCTGCACATCGGACCATGTGACAAGAGGGATTCACAGATAAGACTGTGTGATACAGAGGTTCCCACAGCTCAGTGCACATGGTGGGAAACACGAATGATGACATAGCGTGAGACCAGGTTGTCTCTGCAGACTACATTCTCTCCTAGATACTACACACTGCTCCTCCTCCATGCATTAGATTAAATTTCTCAGTAGGACAATTTACTATGTCTGGATTGGGAGAGAAATTGTAACGGAACTGGAAGAGCATTACCTGTAAACCCTGAAGTTGGGTGGTATGAAAGAAACTTAGATTTGTGAATTGTGCATAATGCTGAAATTTGACAGATATGAAAAGAGGTTTCTGTAGGTGTTAGCAAAATAAAAAGGGAACCTTGTTGTATCCTCTGTTTTCCCAGTACATACTACTAAATAGATTTGCTAATTATATTCTGAATCAGTCAGCTTTGGTGCAGGAAACTGCCCCTTTATTGCTTGTTAACAATGGTGCAGGTCAGAGAAAATCTACCAAAAAATGTAAAAGTACACTTTATAGAGGTAAGTAGAGACTTAGGCTAGTTTAACTTGAATTAGCTTAAATCTTGCTCCAACTGGATTTGTTATGCTGAAGAAGTTTCATATGTTTTCACACACCGAGACTGTGGTTCTCTTTGGAGCATTACTGCCAAGAAACCTTGGCCTTCCTGCTGGATTTTCTGTTTCTATAGATGTGACCAAGCCACTCTGTCATTTTGCAGAATTCTGGATAATAAAGCAGTTTTCAGAGACTTGTAGTATCAGACCTGTGCAGTACTGATTCAGAAACGAAAGAATAATTATCAGCAGTTCAAGCAAAGCTTAAAATATATTTTCAGCCTTTACATACACCTGGAAATTTATAGTTCATAGCTCCTTTCTATAAGGAAAAAGATTTTTTCTTTAATTGAAAGTTTGTAGTTTAAAACAAACAAACAAACAAACAAAAAAACCCCATGAGGAATTCTTAACATTTTATTTTCCTACCTTCTGCTGGAAAAAAAGAAAAGGCATCACATTGCAGCAGCAATTGAAAGAGAAGGTAAAATACTTTTATAACAGAGTTTTTCTCGACTTGAAAAAAAAAAATTTGTAAAAAAAGCGATACAGAATTGTTCCCTTCTGTATTTAGTTAAATATCTAAATTTCCTCTGGGGGATTTTGAGAAGAAAACAACCTAAATCGATGGAGAAATCTTTTGTAGATACAGCTTGAAAAACTCTGTTTAGGACATACAAGAGATGACATTTGATTGTTGAACACTTAAACTGATTATTTTATCTCCAAAAATGTTGAAGAAAATTGCAGGAAGATGAAGGAACATGAGTGTTATTTGTTCCAGCTCTATCCACCTAAAAGTAGGTGTCCATTTTGAGGCGTTGTCTAAGTCAATGGACGTAAAGTCCAGTGCAGTCAATGGAGTCTAGGAAAAAAAAGGCAACTTGCCACATGTAGATAACTACTTTGAGATGAGCTGAATATCTCCCCAAACTCCCCTGGTGCTATTGACTAGATCTCTAGTGACTGTCATGGGTGCCTTGTTTCCTGCATCTGAGGGTCTTATTGAAGAACTAAATCCCACAATATGTGTACTCAGTTTGTGTACAGGGACAAGTGCACATTGACACAACTTCCTCCAAGTTCCTGCCTGGATGAGTCAAGCTCTGGTGTAGAAACATAATTGTGTTTGCAGGCACAGCCCCCAGGTAAGGAGCAGGAAACACTAGCTCAGACACAGTGGCACTGATTTGTGGCCAGCTGCCATTGAGTGTGGACAGAAAAGCAGGTGTCTGTCTGCACCCCATTGAAACATACTCATAATGAGCTGCTTAGCCTTGCGATCTAGCAATTCAGCATATGTACAAGATTTTATTGCCAGAGACTACGTTACAGATTGAGTGTGCTTACCTCACTGCTTCTCCTGAAGATATAATCTTGTAGTGTGGGTCACAGTGAGACAGGACTTTCAGCTGCTCATTGAATACTCTGGCTTATAAAAAAGTTCCTTTTCTCCCTGCTCTTCCTTGGTTCTGGTGTCAGCCTGCTGCTCAGCTGATGCTGAAGCAGAGAAAGTAAAGAGCTATCTCTCTTCTAACTATAGATCTTGATATTTATACCACTGTCTGATAACAGGAGCTCAGCTGATGTGGGAGCCTAGATATGGAAGAGGCCATCAGCTGAAGATCAAAGTTCAAGAATGGAGAATTCAAGGAAAAGGAATATTTTCACTTCACCTCTCCTCATCCATTTGACAATGCCAATATAAACTGAGAAGAAATTTCAAATGTCTGAAAGGTGGTTATGAAGTATTCTCTGTCACCTCTCATTTAAACTGCACAGTAAACATACACCCACATACACCCGCACTCCTTAGACCTGTCCTGTCTTGGACTTCTGGGTACCTGGAGTTGATATGATTGGTCATTGTATGAGACAACATACATTGTGCACATATATGGTACATGCGCAGCATACACCTTGGGTGACTGACTGAACTTCCAGCTGCCTTCAGCCAGAATGCTGCAGAAAATCATTTGACAAATTTTTAGAGGAGCTCTCCAGATGGAAATTTCAGACAGTCCCAAAGATTGCTGTAGGCAGCTCATGCTCTGTCTGAACTGTTAGGTATACCCTGCGTGTTTCAGTGTATGCTTCAGCTGCCAGCCTGGGTGGAGACTCTGTTCATCCCAGAGACATCCCTAGGCAGCTCTTTGTGCAGGTTACCAAACTGTGCATTGGTATGGTACTTGTAAAGAGTCCAAAGAAACTGTACCTACAGATGCAGAAGTTATCACATAGCAGTAAGTCTTTTGTACATAGATAATAAATAACAAGCAAATCATATATATGCTGAAGTGGTCATGTAAGACTCTGAGTCAGCTGAATTATGAAAAATTACTAGCATGGCAGTTCAGGGTGTCTCACCAGATCCAGATGAAGATATTTTTCCAAGGACTCTTTCAAGGGAGAATCCTGTCAGCTGGAGAATGACAGACCTGTTCAATCCCATTCAAGAGATCTGATCTGACCTGCAAATGGCAAAGATTCCAATAAATTAATTTTTTTAGTAATAGCAACAACAAAAGGATATGGGTATCTGCACAAAAACCCCCTTTGCCAACACCAAGGAAAAAACCTTCCTGTACTACAAGAAGTATATAAGATATGTATGACCAAAACTAGAGACTCATCTGTGTAGACAAGGCATTGCTGAAAGCTGACTACTGCCTTCCCTTATGAAGGATTTGAATCATTCAAATGCCTTGTACTGGCTCACTGTGGAAGCCCTAATTTCCTCCTGAAATAAGTGTTTGTTTTAGAACTAATTTATTTTGATTGAAGTTAACAAAGTCCATTTTTAAACTTATACATCTTGAAGCGTTTAATTTTTGTTATATCTTCTCAAGAACCTTCTGCTATAAAATAATTAGGAAGAACAGAGAAAAAAGTGGCAAAACCGGTTGCTTTTATAGTTAAAAGGTGCCATTTCTCATTCTGAGATTTGCCATTTATACGTTTTAAGAGTCAACAGTTATGTGGAAAAACAGTAGCTTCTGTGCCAATTTTTACGTGAATTAATTGAGATACGTGCCAGAAGATGGGACATCTTATGAATGTGTATATTTATATGCTACAATATGTGTCTTGGAAATTTTACAAAAATTATGCCATCTGGTTATCCATTTGCTCATTATCAGCCATACAGTGAAGGAAACAAATGTAGTTTATTCAGCCTTACTAGAATCAAACTAAATCAAAAGTGCAATTTATTTGATCTAGTATAGTAAGATGTGTCTGCTGGGATTGATTAAAGTAAAAATACCAAGTGCCACCATCTTAGAGTATATTTCATCATTAAGGATGTTTCACTTAGTTCTTTGAATATAATATGAAGATAACAGATAAAGCCATTGTGTCATGCTAAATCCTTCAGACTAATATTTACAAAACCTGATATCAGTAAAACTAATGAAAACGCCTGTAAATTAATTTACAGACATAATAAATCCAGTACACTGGAGTGCCTAATATGGTCTGACAGATTTAGGAATTTTTATTTTAAGTAATTTCTAAAAGAGTGTTCATGATGCAAGAGGTAAAGTTTTCAACATCTCTTATATTCATATCATAGAGCAATTAAACTACCTATTATTCATGACTGAGAGTATTTATTGGAAAAATGATAGATTAGTTACCCAGCAGATATAGATTTCTATAATGCCACTGAAAATGAAGTAGCTACAGCATAACTGCTGAAGATCTAATCCACGTCTATCTTTGACCTATAAAATTGTTTTGTTTCATTTCAAATGTCAAATTCTTAAAATTGAAATCCTTTCTGCATAGGAGAAGGTTTTCAGAACTGGGAGTTTCTGAAGTAGTTATGCTTTTAAAAACCTAATGAAGTAGTTCTCAAATTTACCTTTAGCAAATATATGTTAGTTAAATTTAAAAAACAAGCAAACAAACAAAAAATCCCCTACAGAATAAAAATGAGAATTATTATTTTGGGTCACTTGATTCTTGATTAGAATCAAATATATAAACTATGGTTGTGGCAATGTTATTTACCTCCTGCTTTTAGCACTGCAGGGAGTACATCCATCTGGAATATCAAATTTCTCTTCTGCTTAATTCAGAGAGAAGATAATAACTTCCTGAAGAGTTTCTTTTATCCAGCTATAGAATTAGTTTCTATAGGTTGAAGTCTAGGCTATATTTCAGAAGTACATTTGCATTATGAATTTTTTTTCCTATTTGGCTGATTTTTATTTTCCTGTTCATCAGTCAACAATTCTGAAATATTGTGAAGTCTATTGAAACCCACTTTTACAGGAAATGGGAAAAAAGAGAGTGTGTATCAGGCCCTAAAGAGCAGGACTGCATCACAAACTTTGTGCAAAGTGGCAAGTGTGTGAGGCTAAATATCTGCTTACCACCTACTGCCTATTTGTTGCACCTATTTTAGTCCAGGTTCTACGTTGTGACCATCACCATGATGTCTGTACAACAAAGGAAATTATGACTATTTTTTTTGTACTCAACAAATCAATTTTCAGGATTACGTGAGTTGCTACATGTGAATATTGTTGTATGCCACTGCTTATTAAACTGCACTTGAGGAGAAAAACTGAAGAGAAATGTTTCAAATTTTGGACAGGAAGTACTTATTGATTTTGCCAGTGGTCTAGCACTGGGAAGTTCAGAAACAGATGCTCTTTGATGATATTAATTTCCCATTTTCTATAGAAAAACATACGATTTTCTTTCATATCATACATGACTGTTAGCCATTAGCCATGTACACCATTATTTTAAAATATGAGAACATTGAAAAATAATTTTAGGGAGGTGCCCTTAAAAGAATATGAGAAATATTATTATGCCTGTCACTGATAACATTTGAAATTAGTGAAACCATAACCTGCTACAAATCCTCGTCTCACAGTTTATAAAGATTCCAGTTTGTTTCCTGCCAATACCTGCTTAACAGTAAGCTAACACAGATGGTGTGTTTGTACCAACCATACTTATTATTTGATTTACATGAAATTTTTGTCAAATCCTGTTCTCAGATTAGTCTTCATGGTGTTCTGCTACTTCGGTAAGACAATATTATCTTTTATTTGTTGGTCTTAAGAGATCAAGCCTTTCTCTCCCCTCCCCCCCCCCCCCCCCCCCCCCAATGAAAATAAGTTCAAGTGAAACTGATTTGTTTTGTGTCAGTGGCTGAGGAAGGGAATGAAAAATCAAATTGCTGCCACTTGAATTTAAGACACAGAATAAATATCCTTATGTGCTATTAGCAATATATCTCCGTAAGAATAATTCAGCCAAACAGTTTCTCATGAAGAAGTATGTTTTTACTTTTTACAGGGGAGGTAATAAAATGATACTTTTTTGTTTTTCACGGTGTCTCTCAAAACTTTCAAAATATTTTAATATAAAATGACCCAATCAACTCCAAAAAAAAGCAAACAAAATTGCCTATATTGTAAAATATGTATTTTGCTTTTTCTATTCTTTATTTAACTTGCCGTTCATATAAGAAGAGCATTGATCCTGTTTTGGGGAGGTTGACTTGCCATATCTGTCTGACACTACCTTACATTTGCTGTTCAAGTACTGCCTCTGTATGTTAGGTTAGTTAGTTCTGTTGTCTTACATGAAATGGTTTGTATTTTGGTTTTCATTATAGCTTGGATGCTTTGTGAGAGAGAGCCTAGAAAGGGACAAAACAAACACTGCTGCTTTATAAATCTGTGTTGTGTTGTAACTACTTGATAATGTTGTACAAGGGTTAGGTACATCATGTTCCAAAGGGAAACAGAGCTGAAGGCTATCAAGTGCAAGGTCCTGCACATGGGTCAGGGCAATCCCAAGCACAGATACAGGCTGGGCGATGAGTGGATTGAGAGCAGTCCTGCAGAGAAGGACTTGGGGGTATTGGTGGATGGAAAACTGACTATGAGACAGCAATGTGTGCTCACAGTCCATAAAGCCAACTGTATCTAGGGCTGCGTCAAGAGGAGTGTGGTCAGCAAGTCAGGGGAGGGGATTCTGCCCCTCTACTCCGCTCTCATGAGACCCCACCTGGAGTACTGTGTCCAGCTGCGGGGCCCCCAACATCAGAAAGACATAGACCTGCTCAAGGGGTCCAGAGGAGGCCACGGAGATGATCAGGGGGCTGGAGCACCTCCCCTATGAGGACAGGCTGAGAGAGTTGGGTTTTTTTAGCCTGGACAAGAGAAGGCTCCAGGGAGACCTTATAGCAGCTTTCCAGTACTTCAAGGGGGGCTACAGGAAAGATGGGGAGGGACTCTTTATCAGGGAGTGTAGTGATAGGATGAGGGGCAGTGGTTTTAAACTGAAAGAGGGTAGATTTAGATTAGATGTAAGGAAGAAATTCTTTACTGTGAGGGTGGTGAGGCACCGGAACATGTTGCCCAGAGAAGGTGTGGCTGCCCCCTCCCTGGCAGTGTTCAAGGCCAGGTTGGATGGGGCTTTGAGCAACCTGGTCTAGTGGAACGTGTCCCTGCCCATGGCAGGGGGGTTGGAACTGGATGATCTTTAAGGTCCTTCTCAACCCAAACCATTCTATGGTTCTATGATTCTATGATCATGTAAAAGACGAAACAGTGCCAGATGTTGAAAATAGCTGATAAAGGCATTCTGATTAATGCAGAACTGACCTTGAAAACTCTTCAGTTACCTGTACTATCATATGTTGGTATTAAATAACTTGAAGATGTCATCCAGAAACCAAACCTCCGTCCATAAATTGGGCAGTAGCAGTCCTATACATATAGACGCTGGCAGTTCTGTTGGAGGCCCTGTTTACTTCTGACACCTGGTACCTTTTTTACTCTGCCAACAGCAGCAACTACTATAATGCTTCCTCCATACTTTGTGCTGAACTGTCCTTTTAAAGGAGTGCTCCCCCTTGCTCCCAACTTGAGATGACGGTACAGCTCCCAGTTAAATGATCCTCTTTGACATACCACAGAATAATCACATGTAAGTGAGGCTGCTTGTTTTGATACTTACCTCTGGCAGCTTGACAGGGAGGCTTTTCTGGACTCTTCTTGCACCAGAGGGGTCTCACTGACTTCAGTATCAGTACAGAGGTTCTCTTTTGCCTGTGAATCATGTAGGAGAAGGAAAGGATTTGGGCCACTGAGAATTGACATGAGTAAGTTACCCCACTGTAGCTTCAAAACTTCCTATGACTGTACTAAAAATACAATTTCATTGAATTCTCCACAGTCTGAATTGTAAAATTTTCATTCCCATCAAAAGATATTCACTGAAGAAAGAGTCACTAAGACTATTTAAAATTTATCTTAAGATACCTTTAACTTTTTAGCAAGACAAAATCTATAACTGTGATAAACATCTAAAAATCTTACATATTTGAATGCTGTTTCTGTTTTGCTATGTACATGTCAACTCCCTATAACCAAATGGTTCTGTGCCAGCACTATGATAGTTAGGATCTGAGGATGTGGTGGTAAAGCACAAATAAGTAAGTATCAGAGGCTAAACTTTTTTGTTCTAAACTCTGGGACATTTTTAAATTATAATCAGAAACAACAGGGTGCCTATCTGGCTATGCAATTCCTCTTCTTGATTCCCAAATTGAATCATATTAGGTGCACTGCATAACATGGCAGATATCTTGTCTTCCCTTAATGATAGAAACTGCCTATCATTTACCTAGTTAGATTTTCAGGATGATGATTTTGTACATCACTAACTCTAATCTACTTGAAGTAAAAGACAATCAGAAATGAAAAGGAAGTAACTTTGCAAACAGCTCTTCAAGAAATACTTTTTTCCCCTTCTTTCAGCACTCATTTAGTTCCAAATGCTCCTCTATATTGCCTTGTGCTCTCTGTAGCAAAATAATATAAACTGCATTGGGTTATTTTTAAAATCCATATTTTAAATTTAATTTGTACAGTTCTGTCATTGCTCCTCACATGGTCATGTTATGTTTATCAAGAAATCTGTGTGTACAAAGTTGAATCCTGAAATCACAGGAGATGTTACACCTGCTATCTGTGGCATCATAAACTTGATAGAACAAAGCCTCACTGGAATTCCATTGACTAAACTAACATCCATACCTAAGTTGGAATGGGAAGAAAGCTGTCTGAGAATGGATGAAAAAAATGCGGGGAAACCAGTCAAGTGGACTTTTCTCTCAATCCCAGTCCAGTCTTCTAAGGACTACCATATGCTTAGATCTTAATGTCACACTTCGTTGCTCTGGGAGCCATTAAATACTCATTTTATATTGCAGAGGATGAACCAGCTGCAAATGCTCCATTAATATAACTATAGCAGTGTGGACTGTGTCAATTTGGACAGAATTCCCAGTAAGATCTATTGCTAAATAGTTTAGCTAAATGGTTTTCATATGCATAATATGAGTTTCTTGAAGATCAGTGTGCAGAAAAGATTATAGCTTGTCCAAAGGTTAAACAAAACATAAAAACAGAAGACATTTTTTTTAAATGAACAAGAAAATGAAAACAATTTTTAAAACATGCAACAGCAAAAGACTGGGATTGCTAAAATTTGGATGTTATGTCTGTGTAACAGCATAAATTCTAAGCAGATATTATACACCTCAAAGTTAGAAAATTGTCAGTGACAGTAAAAAGCAGACTTCCACACATGTAGCAGGAAGCTGCCTTTCATTAAGAGTTATAATAAACAGGCATGGCGATGATCCACATCGTAGTCATCATATAAACTTTGTCTCATAACGCTCCTCATTAACAAAGCCTCTTCATCCACAATTAAAAAGTGTAAGAGAATTTACTAGTGCTGAGTATACCACCATTATGCAATTTCAGTATCAGAGTTGATAGAGTAGTCTAATGTACAAAAGAAGAAGAAAGCTGTCAAAGGAATATTTCTCCCTTTCACAGATGGTGCACACCTTGCATGTTTAGTGAATTGAATTTGAATAAAGACTTAGAAAAGAATATCTTTCTAACTACCTGTAGGCTGCAGAATTCTTAAACATATTTGATTTAATATTAATATAATATGTTTTACCAGATGATTTATTTGATGTAGTAAGTAATTTATTTGATCCAGTATCTCCCACATAATACATGACATACCTGCTGTGACAGACAATATATCTAATTCAGTAAGGAAAAAGTTTAATTCTACAGCTTCTTTGCTCTTCTGAATCTCTTGAATAAAGATATATTTTATTAGATTACTGTGTATTAATTTCAGTTTAAACTATTTCAAGTCCAGTATTATGCGCATTAAGAAAAAATAAACCTAGTCTGAGTGAATAGAAAAAAACAGAACATAACAGC
Organism: Strix aluco; assembly: GCF_031877795.1. Classification (NCBI taxonomy): domain Eukaryota; kingdom Metazoa; phylum Chordata; class Aves; order Strigiformes; family Strigidae; genus Strix; species Strix aluco. The sequence continues at coordinate 89,451,724 of NC_133931.1, read as the reverse complement.
TTTGCAAATGTGCTTGTGTACAAACCACTTGACTTCAATATGCTACTTTTGATAAGTGATATTTGTAATTAGGAATATTTCAACAACTGCTAGTATTCATGAAAATATCAGTAACTTTTAAAGTGTCATGAATTCATATCAGCATTCTATTATTACTTGTTAGTTAAAAATAACCTTATGTAGCTGAAGAACAGAAACATTATCATGTATCCATTCACATGCACTGAATTGTCAAAGGTATTTGCAATTTACCTGTAATCTAAAAATTGCCATTCAAATTGTTTGATGCATAATTAAGACTTAAGTGATATATTTGTAGACATCAGGAGTGATGTCAAAAGATAGACATAAAATGTTCTGGCTGATAATGCTGTTCACTGCGATTTTTGTCAATATATGCTAGTTCTTTAGTGCTCTAAGTGATACACACATTGAAAGCAAAACTGAATGGAATGGCAAATTATGAAAGAATTCATAATCTTTAAATTATATTTCTTTCTGAATCACAACAAAAAATGAAAAGGTTTGCAGAACAGAATTTTTTAAAAATTTGAGATGGAAAAGTGCTTGCCAAACAATATGAATTTAGAGCATCAAAAGCATTCAAGGCAATGGAAAAGGGAGTCTGAAGAAGCTCTAAGTGGAGTTGGGAAGTTCAGTTTTGATAAATCAGATTTTTATTTAATGGGATAATAAAAATAAAACCTTCACTGACTTTTTTTTTAAATGAGCTCTACTTCAGACTTTGTGTGTTGGCCTCAAATATGTTAATAATTCCTGCAGGTGTAATTGAGAAAATTGCATCTCAGATTTTTCCCAATCATAATTTCTTTCATAATTTTGTAACAACAGTACAGTAGTTCAAAAGTGTAGCATCAAATCCTCTCTATGTATTACTCTAAAAAGCATTGCCCTGTAAATTTGGAATTAAGTGGAATGCAAGCTGTCAGATCAATAAACTCATTCCATATCCACAGTTGGATACATGATATTTACTGTATTTTACTTGTGGAACCAGCACATTCAAACTCTCCGGTGTCTGTGAATATATTTCTTCAACTTGATACCATTAAAAGAAAGTACATGGAAGGCCTAAGCTTCAGTCTCCATTGATCAGGGTTTACAGTTGAACCACACTAAGAGTGGGTTTATTGAGAAGTGGTTGTTCTGCCATCATAGTTATACCTAGAGCTGTTACATCTAGTTATTATACTTAAAGTAAGCATTGAATTATATACACACAGAAACAAAAGGCTCAGATCCCCCACATACATTCTCTCAAATGAAAACAGAATGAGATTTTATTCAACTATATAAAATAGTTGTAGTTTATAAGTCAGAGAAATTTTATTAATTTTATAATAGCAAAAAATGTTAATGATCTACTCAGAAGTCAGGATCTCTCCTGCTAAAGTTGTGCCAAATTAAAAATAAACAAACAAACAAACAAATAGATTCTAGTCACAAAAGGGGCTCTGAATCTCTGTCATACTGCTTAGGAAACTTTCAAAGAAGTGCTGAGTCTTGGGTGCCAGTCACTCTCCTCACCCCAGTTCATATATTGCACATAATCTGTAATTACTAGACCAAATCCTCTCAGGGGAGAAAGGGAACTGAGTCAGATTTTCCTAATAGCTGAATGAGTGATTAAATCACTACATAGAACAGGGTGAGGAAAATCACAAATGTATCATTGTCATCTTGCTGCACTTGCTTGCAGGAATATTTAAACTGACATACTTTAGGCATGAGGTAATAGTTCAGCTACTCAGAATATATATAAAAATAATTCTGGGAGGTAACAGGAATCTAAAAGACCATAGAACCCTGGGAAACTTTGGTGATAAAAATGAAATAAAATGTATATCTTTCTCAGTGGTTGTTGGACAAGACCTTTTAATCCTAATTTTGGACACAAGCAACTGAATTCTAAAAATTCTCTTTAAGCTTCTCTATTATTCTTTTGGGCCTCTCCATTAGACCTTGTAAAAGAAAGTGATGCAATCAGACAACAGCATCTTCTGGTTTATTTAAATATAACTGTAGGAGTGATTCTTTAAAACCACTTAAAAGGCTAGAAAGCCTCACATATAAAAACTTTTGGAAAATGGTGCTTTCTACAGGTCAGTGGGTTAGCCCACCAACTTGCAGTTTCCATCTCATTTAATAATACATATTCATCATGCAACCATTAATTACAGTCAAATCCACTCAGGCACAGAATCCAGCCAATACTGAAAGAGCACACCAGCAGCTCTATCACCTCCTACTGAATAGGCATCTGACTACTTCCCTTCTTTATGATGACTGTTTATTCACTACAAATTCATAAAAACCAACTCTAAACGTACTTTTCATTAAACTACAGGAATCATGTAAAAAAGTCTGTATTTATCATGAAAGTGGCTTCAGTAGTCTCTCAAGACTCCTGTTGTCAGAAGGTCTGCTATAAAAAAGCTATTCTTTCTTTGCCAGGGAGACTGATCAACTATTAATGGTTCCTGGATTCAGGAAATCTTTTTATAAGATTTATGGGAGTTCAAGAGAAATTTATATCTTTACTCTGTCTGCTTGATGCAGACCGATGATGAAACTAAATATGTGAGAAGTGTAGAGAGTGACCAACAGTTTTATACTACTTCAGAAAAAGTGACTTTTTGGATTCCTAGATCATGTATTTTTTTCTCAACTTCAGTAAAGCCAAAGAAACAATTAAACAATATCCTCCTGTTGTGCTGACAATATTAACCTCACTCATGAGTATACAAATGCACCTGGCATATTCACTGAGTACTAAAACTTGACACAAGTTAATAGCTAAGAATCTGAGATTGTATTCAAGGCTAAATTGCTATCGTTCCTGCTCAAGGTAAGAGGAAAGCTGAAATGCTCCAGCTCTCATACAAGATCTCCAGATGATACTCTTAAAACATCAGGCTTTTTAATACTTACAATATTTATTACTTACAATAAAAATTAAAATTCCTTTATTATTTGGGATAGTAAGAAAACAAATATACAAATCCTTTCCCCGTGCTTTGTTACAAAAACCTGACAATCCAATTTTCCTCCTTTCAACTAAAAAGGACTTTCCACATTCAAAAATCTCTTCACTGTTTGCAAATTGGATGTTCCTATGGACTAGTATCAATGAAATAATCCATTTTACTGTGTAATTGTGTTTGATAAGTTATACTTCACACAGATTTTTCTGTCCCTCAAGCAGCAACTTACACTGCAGAGATGTTTTGCTGAAATCAATGACTGTATTTGTAGCACAAAGTAATCCTTAGTACCAGTAAAGCTTGCAAAAGCTAGCACATAATGACTAATATATTTATTTCTATGTCAATTCCTGTCTAGAAATCATACATTAAAAATTAACCTTTTTAATAATAGATATTCCAATTTGAAAATAAGTGTGCTCTGTGTGCTTACAGTTCCTGAAAAAGAAGAGTCCTCATTTCTTTATCTATATTTTAAGTGCTGCAGTCTTCTGATGTGGTCTAAGAATTATTTTTTCTCTACTGAGAGACAGAGACCACAGCCTCTAGCTATATAAACCTTTACATTAGTGATGTTAATATTCCGCTACCAATGCAACTAAGAGAGGATATGCTCTCATTGACATTTCCCTTTGAAGTGAAATCCTAGAGCTTTAATTTTTATTAATGCAAATCCCTGCTTAAAAATACCTTATCCCTGGTCACATATGATGCAATATAATATCTAAAGGCATCTTTGCTTTCAGACTTCAGTATAGAAGAACTGCTGCCTGCAATCATACAACCTTAGGCTTTGATAATGTCAGCTTTTATAACTCAGAGTAGGGAGGGACAAATTGCTACTTGAAAAGGAGACCTCCAAACAAAATCCTAAACTTCAGGAAGATGGTGAAAGAATGATGGAGTGCTTTACAGAATCTAAACCTGCAAAGCACTTAAAAGAGAAGAAAACCTCACAAAAAATGGTATGTTAGCTGTGATACTGCAAGATTCACAGAAGAAAATAAGGAAATTGTGGCTTGCTAACGAATGCATTCCTGAGAAATTCACAATTACATGTCAGAAAATTATGATGTCACCTGTCTATTCTGTACTGATATAAAATAAACTAAGTCCTTGAGATTTTTATATGGTTACAATAAGAACAAAGGTTAAAGACCAACAGCTAAATCATCATCTAAAGTAGTACAGTTGTCAAAAGCAGCATTTTGGAGAATGGGGTACAGAACACACTTAGTACCAGATTCTGTCTGCAATTCCATTTGAACTGGTAATGTTATAATAAATGTATGTAATTGTTCAGTGCATCTTATCACACTTTGCAAAGGCCACTGTTCTGCTACCTAATGACACGTAAGTAGGTATAAGAACTGATGTTGTTACATTATTTGTCCACATATACTGGTCTAACTTTGTTTTCTACTTCTATGGGACCTTACAAATATTTAAAAATACCACATACATACAAATCAGTAATGGCAGATTGAATTTGGGCCTCTACAAGTTAAGTTTTCTTTACAACTTCGTTATATCAGCTGAATTCTGCAGTGACTTCTCAGCTGATGTAGACCAGATCAACCCATAAAAGTCCAGTCACCCTAAAAGGTGATTGCACAGGACTGGTAGCAACTCTAGCACTCAGCAGCTTCTTTGTTAGTCAGAACCATGTGCTTTATCAGTCAGCTTGGAATATGGGCAAACCAAACTCTTTCCTGATTATAAAGAACAAAATAAATACTCTCGTATTTATCCTTCCAAATGAGGAGTTTTTCCTCTAGCATCACTGGTATCAACAATGTACTGGAAGCAGCAAATGCTTGTTTGTGCACATTATGCCTGTAAACCACTAAAAGTTTATTCAAAGAATCAGCCACATTCAGGCCCTCTGAGAGTGCTGAATTTTCCTCTGACAGAATAACTACATTGTGTTGTCAACTGTTGCACACATATGCATGTTTACTGTTCAACTGAGCTACAGTTATTCCACATGAAGAAGAGAACAACGTGGGGTTTATTCTCTCACGTGTGCTTAGAAGGATGGTTTCCAGTAACTTATAGCTTTCCCACAGATGTTGCAGCATCTAATTCCTCTGTGGTATACTTGTATACAATACTTCACAAATGAAAACTTGACTCTTGCAGTCTCTGACAGAAGCAAGCTATTTTGGTAGTTGCTCATGATCTAGTGGGTAGAAACACATTTCAGTAATTCTGTTGTGGGATGTACAATGCAGGCTAAAATTATCTTTGATTAATTGTCATAAATTCAGTATTTTGACAGTAACAAAAACCCTTGAGTGATGTTACATACTCTTTCATGTTACAGTTGTCTTTTTTTCCTTTTTACATATGAATGGAACATGACTTTTGAACAGTATGGGTTTGATTTGTTTCTTCTTAAAATATGAGAAGCTTTTACTTTGTTTTTAGTTAATGTTGGATGAGGAAGGACAGATGAAATCCTGAAGTTTTCTTCAAGGAAAAAAAAAAAAGAGCAAGAATTTAATTTACCTTAATGTCAGACACAGACATGAAATTTAACAAAAGAAAACAGAGATGTAGCAAATGGTCAGTAACCATTTCCTGGATAAGAGAGACACTATATGTAGGAAAAATAACACCACCAGCCACAAATGCCCAACTATTTCTGTAAGTGAAGATATTCAGACACTTGTGATGACCACTGACTTGGATATTTCCACCTTTGCATATTGTCCTCGGCCTTTATGAGACTACCTTTCTGCTGTACCACATACAGAAATATGCCATAATGTTCCTATTTACAAATTAATCTGTTTCTAGTAAAAACAGAAAGGGTGATTAACCACAGTAGTACTCCCCATTTCTTCATACATTAAAAAAAGTTACACACACTTAAATGTTAAGAGATTTAGTCAAACTCATTCAAAGCACAAATATGAATGTCACACCAGATTTATACTAAACACAGTGAACAGAAAAGACTTTCCATTCTTGTTTTAACAGCTATTTTATGCTGCAGCACTTATCTTGCCACTTCAGTTCCTGTCTTGATAACATGCTGCCTAGCTCTAAGTGCACAGATGCCTTAAAGACCTATATCATTGCAAACATTTTCAAATATGGTTTTAAGAAAGGCATTTGACCTTAACATACTTTGCTGATATCATCCGTCCTATTGAAGAGCTGGGAACATTTGGCATGCTACTGGGAGCTCTGTCTAAATGATACATTGCGTCATTGGAACAAGCATTACAGAAGCTGATTTAGTGGTAAATACAAGTTAAGAGTGCAACTATTCCCTAGCAAATAAAGAATAACTTTCTACATTTATTTTTCTAAGATAACTTCGCAACCCCTGCCTGTAGTCCACAGCCCTAAGCATCTTTGCACAACATACATGTTATGTATGTCAAAAGCTTCAGCCAGGAATATGCTTGTTGAAATGGCTGTAGTATCTGCAGGGGATAGAAATCTATTCTGTGATAAAATAAGTGCCACTCACGGATATGCAGAAGAGCTTAAAGAGAACAGGAACTTTGTTGAAGTCAACTCAAGTTAAACATACACTGTGCTGACATCTGAACTTTGAAATTTGGGAAGACACTAACTGTTGTTCTATTACTAATTAATATATTTTCCATTTTATTCATTCAAAGGAAAATAACTTCCGTGGGAACAGCCACCACCAGAGAAATGCATTAGTTTTAATTTAAATTCCATGCTGAGAATACAGGTCTGTAAAGGAATTGGGACAGACTTTCAAAGGTATTTAGGTAACTACTGATGCAAGTTAGATATCAGGTAGGATATTCAATATACCTAACCGATATGGAAACGTTCAGAAATCCCTTTGCATGCCAGTCTGCTTCACTGGGCAATGTAAATATCTTCTAAAATGTTACTGATGGGTTTATAAGTGTTGCAAAAGCTGTGTATTTTCTACACAAAAGAGATTTTCACTATTTAAAGTTTACATTATTACTTCTGTACTCTTAGAAATTTGGACACGGGGGGTGGGGGGAAGTGCAATTTCTCTTTATATATGCGGAAAACATGATTGAATATCTGTGCCCAGGACCCAATTAAAAAAAAAAAAAAAAAAAAAAAAAGCAAAATTGCACCTTTAACAACTTGATATTATTGAATAGAAAAACTATTTCTTATCACCTACTATCTAAAATTGTGCTGCACTTTAAGTTGAGTTTCTAAGGCTTTTGTAATATATTCTTTTCAGCTTTAGTGTTATAATTTAAAACAAAAATAATTCAAATTAATACGGATATCAACTATCTGTGAAATTTATACTAATTGCTCTCAGCAGACAAAACCCTTTTTGATCACATCACTGCCTTGCTGAATACTTGTGGAGAAACCTATGAGATTTACAGGAAAGACAGAAAAATACAATGTTACCAATCCTTTTTATAGCCCAAGTTACTTTGCTCCCACAAAGAACAGACATATGTTTTCACTTCTGTTCGAGTATGCAAAAAGTTGTCTACATAGTTTAGGAAACTAGGGCTACAGAATTCACATTTTTTACCCCTTTATGATTCAGTGCTTGATGGAATTGCAGAATTCTAAGCAGAAATTTAAGAATAAAATGATAGTGAATTGGTAAGCCTACATTACTTCTGTAATATATATTAATTAGCCCCACATCTTTTGTCTGTTCCTTAAGAATAAGTAAGAAAATGTTTAGGGAGTTTTTGTTTCATTTTAAAAGAATTAGCTTATCCTTTTCCTTTTAAAGGAAAAGAATTAGCTTTTCCTTTTCAAAACATTATCTCCTCACTATATATCGGACATTATTTGTAAACAGAAAATCAGTTCAAATTATGTATTTCATATTCCTTCTATATTAAAATTCTTACTAAATATTTTGACTGTTCAAACTCAACTTCATGAAAACCTGCATGAAATTGAATAATTATAAATTCATTTACTTTTTTGTTCAGAGATTTTCCTAGTGAAAAAACACCGTAACCAATCAACCACCATCATGGCGGATTTAGATTATAGTGTTAAGTAGTATCTTTCCATCTCTGTCTCAGTCTGTATATATTTGTTTTTCATTTCAATATGTGTCCCAAGAATTTTTTGCTAGTTTTCTGAACTTATTTTTTAGTATAGAAAATACTCCTTCATCTATGAAATCCACAGTTTTAAAGGCAAGTTTAAATGCAAAATTAAAGTTTATTTAGAGACATTACTGAAAATTGCCAGGCCAACTTTGTCCTTTAATCAGCATTAGTGTATATCAAAAAAAAAAAAAAAACAACCCTGAAGAAGTTTGCAAAGAAATAAAGTTTATTGCTAAGATTATTTGCAAAATGTTTAGCAGAAACTAAAAAAACCCAAACAATTAAACAATTACAGCTGACTTAAGTCGACCTTTTGAATAAAATTAATAATTTCCTGGAACTTTTAATGAAAGAAAAGAACTAGAGTGCTTTAATATCTAATCACTGCTTTCCTAAATAATCCTTCATTCAGGAAGAGGAATCCAGATTCCCCTCCTCTCAGGCAAGTGTCTGACAAACTAGGCTGGTCTGATGTTATCCCTCTCATTCAGGAATATCAGTTTCACATTAAATTAAGCTACTTAGGATGTGCTTTGATTAAACTAAATTTGCATTCTTCAGTAAAGATTTTTGCTGTAAAGTGCCATCCATCTCACTCAAAGTACTTTTTAGCACATTATGGAATTGTACCCAGTTAATGGCATCACCTCCTTCTTCCTCTTCTTTTTACCTGGTCCAAGAGCCAAAGAGGCAAAGACATGTTTTCTTACATTAATGAGGATTTTTTTTTACTTGATTTACATCTGATATTTTTTCCTGTTTGTTCCATGTTCACATTATCTCTCCAAATCTTACATTTTGTGATGCTACATAATCACAGAACATGTCCCATATTACTCTTTAAAATTTTGATTTATATCTATTTATGAAGTATGATATGAGGTTTTGTTTTGTTCTAGTTTGATCTCAGTCTCTAACTTTTTTAATATCCTGGAAGACTAATGGCAGTTTTAACAAATATGTGTCTGAACTCTTGTAAAATATCAGGTGCTTAGTCAACTGAATGTTATGGGATTTTATTGTTTTGCTATCAATTAACGCAATGCCAGAATCTAGTCCTGTCCTGGATTCAACTATGATAGGGTTAATTTTCACAACATGCTAGGAGGGGACACAGCCAGGACAGGTAACCCGAAGTAGCCAAGGGGATATTTGACACCATGCTGACATCATGCTTAGTATATAACTAGAGGCCTTGGCCGGGGATGGTGGGGGTGATCATATCTCCGAAAGGGGTTGAGTGTGGGGTACCAGGTGGTGAGCAATTGCATTGTGCATCACTCGCTTTATATATTCATTTTATTAGTATTGTTGTTGCTATCAGTTTCTTATCTTCTTGTGTTGTTCTGTTAAACTGCTCTTATCTCAACCCACAAGGTTTTACTTTTTTTTCCTTCTGATTCTCCTCCCTATCCTGCGGGAGGGGCAGGGAGGGGTGAGTGAGCGTCTGCATGGTGCTTTGTTGCTGGTTGGGCCTAAACAACAAAAATTCCAAAGGCTTCATGAAAGCTCATCACACCTCATAGAACTCAGTGCTGTATAAAATGCAGTAAAGAACATTCCCATCATATATTCTCTTCTACGGCAACACTAAAAATGTTCCTTCAAAGTTAAAGTTTTCTGAGGTTAAAAAAATATAGTGTTGTCAATATTGTTAAAAATGAAAGAATTTTTAACATTTTAGCCATCACTAATATTACATAGAAATAAGCATTACATCCAGGCAGATACTTCTTTCTTAGATCAGTCAACAGAGTTCTGTGTGCATTATATTCTAATACGCAGGGTACACAAACAAAGACTGGTGTTAAGTTTTAGTCACGCGTCATAGTACATAACCAAAGCTGGGTAGCATTGAAAGCAGTGAGAGGCTAAAGAACACAAGAATACTTTGGATAACAAATCTTCCATTGCAGTTTTTATTCCTGGTCAGGTGAGAACTTAGATGTGCATATCTTTAAACAGGCCAGGGAGATCACTAGTTTCTATAATTTTGTCATAGTTTCATTGACATTAATGGAGCTTACAGACATTAAATATCAGCTCCAAACCTCTCTTCATGTTTGGTGACATTGATTTCAGAGATGTGCACAAATTTTTGCATAGCTAGAAACTTGCACTTTGTTGGTAGGATGTTAAAGGTAAATGTTCTTGAATTGATCTAGATTAATCATACAGAAGCTCTATAGACTTTTCTATCTTTTGAAATTGTACATAATGCTTTGAAATTACCTTAAAACTAATAGAATCCTCCTGTAATCACCTACTTGCTGCTGGCTTTTAAACAATCACAAAACACTTCACAAAGCTTACAACGTTCTGTTGATTTCCTTTCAGAGGTGCAATGGGAATAGTGAAATACTTTTGTGATTTACATTGTACTTAAACTCTCTCTTCACCACTAAATGCAAATCCACTTTATGACACATATTACAGTTGGATATTTAAGGGATTTTAAAAATTCAGTCCCTTGGGGATGAAAGTTAAAGCCAGAACTAGATCTGGTTGAAAATATTTAATAAATTCAGGTAAACTCACCATGTATATTATTTTCAAACAATTACTAATTTCATAAATTTGTGACATCCAATGATTTGTTCATTTTAATACCTCAGTCAAATAAAAATGACCCTCAAAACCAAAATGGCTCAATTCAATATACTAGAATTAATCTTTTTTAGTTTGTTTACTCAGTGAGTCACTGTATTGATATATCTTCTAATTAAAATGCAGCAGCCAACCTATTTCATATTTCATGAAACTATTTCAACTTTAAAAGACAAACAGTGTAAATGTTTGATGCATTTTGTTTGCCTACAACCTAAAACAATTTTTAAATAATCCCTTACCTAAGATATGTTAAATACTAGCAAATCAGAAAGCCTATTTCTTACTCAGCTTTCAGTTTGGAGATATGACTTGTCCCAAATCTGACTGAAGGCAGTAGAACAGGCAATGACTTTGGACACTCAGCATCTATAGTCTATAATATGGCTTTAATATTAGTTAAAATAAAATAAATTTGGCCCTTGTTGGGTTTTTTTTTGTTTTGTTTTGTTTTTTTTTAATCATAGGGGAATATGACTGATTATACTCCCTCACATAAAATAAGGGATGCTATAGAAAGGCTTTTTCCAAACATCAGATTCAGATATTTTAATCTAGTTATTAGGTTCATTTTCATGTTGTAATTTCTGAAAAAAAACCCAAACAAACAAAAGAAGCATTCTACAAGTTTTTCTCATTGGAACCAGATGTTGTAAAGCAAAGGAGATGCATAGAGATAAAATGAGTAAAACCAATACTAGCAAATGAAGAGCTGTTTCCTGAAATACAGTTAAAATAATAATGCTAATATAAGGGAAAAAGAATTTAAAACTATTGTGCAAATATTTGAAGTAAAAATGACCAAGCACTCCTGTCCATAGTTTCACACCTGGTGCCTTATTTTCATGTATTAATTTCTCAGTTTATGATGTCCACTTACAGTATCTGACTTGGCTACCACAGCCCAGAATATACACAGAAATGTATATTGGCAGAGTTCCATACATTAAAACCAAAGAAAAAAATCTTGACCATAAACTTTTTCGTGGTACAATCTGAGAATTCTTCACTGATTAATTCTACATGATGGTAATTTCCATATAAAAGCAAGGAGGTTGCTATTATCTAAATTACCATTTTGTGTATATTCAATTGCTTCTACAGTCTTGGAAAGTATGAGGATGTACTCAGTTTTAACATTTTTTAAAAATTAAATTCATCAGCTGTGATAAGAACATGACTGGAGATTTGTCACAGACCACTGAAGCATTTAACTGATATTCCACTAACCTTTCTGCTCCATCTGAACCTGAACAGCCTTCTCACAGAGCAATCGATGAAATGAGCCTTCCCATTCCTAATGACTGCTGCAAGGATACAAAGTTCTGAGTCCTGGAAAATTACAAACACTAAAATGTGCCATGTTTTACCAGATACCTTTAAAGACACTTGTAGTATGCCATCAACGGAGATTTCACATTTCTAACTGGCAAAATGTCTGCTGCAAAGAAATATGGACGAATGAGTACTAAGTAATTCAATGATAAGTAAAATCATGCACCAAATAGATTGATGATGAACTTTGGCATTTTAATTTTTCTGTTTAAAAAAAAAAAAAAAAAAAAGGAATCTAAGAGGATTGTAGAAAGAGTGCTGACAGCTTTTGGGTAGGAATTAATTAGAACATTTTATTGATAGCATGCTTAAAACATTTATAACAAAGATCTCATTAACTTTTTGATTCTATAAATTTTAAAAATAATTTGTATGGCTTTAGTTATGTTTATTTCTCTTCAATTATGTAAGATTTTTCCATGCATGTGGTTAGTCAGGCTTCCTTGAGGTCAATGACAAAATTTTGCAGAGTTCAAAGGGAAAAGAACTTGGTCCTTCTGTGAAGGACAAGATAAATAAAATAGAAAAATGAAAAATATGTTTTCATATAATTTGATGAAGAACTAGATGTGAAACTGTAAATACCACAGGATGAAGATAATCGTTACAGACTCCATCAACAACAGGTTTCACAATGAATAGGATCATCTAACATGAGACTGATATTTTGTACTTATTCTTCCATAACAGCCTGGTTGATAGGTATAATGTTTTAGTAAGATATGCAGTAAGATCAGTAAAAAAGGGTTTACATAAACTTTATTTCTTGGAAAGCAAAGAGGACAATTTAGTTCAGAAATTCTGAGTTACAGCTTTCTAGTATTTTTTTTTTAATATATCATCAAAAGCTAAACCTCCTAAAATTCGGCATGTTTAGGTTCACATATTTAATAAATATGCTATTGACATTTTACAATAAGAATGAAATTAAAAGGTACACTAAAACTCACAAACATTGAAGCATCAACAATAAAACATAAAGAAAAACAATACTGAATATATGATGTTAAATCATTAAATAACTTTTGTACATTTTTCAAGAGTACCTAAATTATTTTCTAAATTTAATTCAAAGTCATTATGATTTTTTTTCTCACTAATTAATCACTTCTAAAATTGGAGTTCACATCAGTGAAGAATAATTGAGTATGTTCTAGAAACGAATCACAAGACGTTAACATGCAAGAGACTTAGCAGATCGCTTAGGCCAGTTGTTTCCACACAGCTTGATATCCAAATTACCACAGTAAATTCTTTGTCCATGTGTATTTTAAGTTTTTAAAGGGCTAGGCTATTTTCCACTGTCTACTACATATCTTGATTTCTGACCAGTCTTATCTTACAGAGTGGTCACACAGTATCCACGACCTAGTTTACATCTTGAAAGAACCCCAACGGACATGGGCAACTCATAAAAACTGGGATCATTCTTGCCTACAGCCTCGCACAAAACATCTGAATCATTGGACTTGTGGTGCTTGCACAGAGAACAGCAATTTATAAGCTGTGAGACCTAACTCGTCATCCATGAGCATAAATTGTGCTCAGGGTCTCCAACATAAGGTAGCTTGTGGCATTTATTTGCACTTCTCAACTCTTCCCCACTCCTGTTTGCAGAAGCAGCAGCCACAACTGAGCTCTGTGACCTAAACCAAACTAAAACTAACGCCTCTGAAAGTTTGACACATGTAAGCCAACATCTCCAAAAAGAAAACACTTAATCCTGTTTCTTGTCCTCCTTTCAATCATTTAGCATACTTTTAAGTACCAGAAAGGCAAATATTGAAACAGTCATATTATGAACATTTTGAGATTTTTTTCTGCTATTTATTTCACGAGTCACTACATTCATAAATACCACCTCATGTGTTCTGGTATATTGTGGCAGTATTTTTTGGCATGTGGCTACTTAACTTTGCAAAGTCACATCTAGATAGTTGCTAAATAGTGTTCACTCTTGTCCCTTTTACCTGAAAATCAAAACAAAAGAACCAGTATTTTTATAATATTTTCAGAAGAAATTATTGGGGGAGGGGAAGAAAACAAGAAGTTGTATGTATGTTTAAAAAGTGAACCAGTAGTCATGTGTTTGTGCTAGTGTACCAGCTTTGAGATGGTACGTATCTTTGTAACGTGGATTCAAGGGATAAGTAGGAAGCAGAGGGAATAAGCTGTATTTTTTCCAAGTGAGAGCAGCTCTGGCAGTGGATGTGGCACTGTATGAAACTCTCCCCATAACCAAGCCCAGCACAAGCTGAAACAGCACAGTGCAGAGCTAACAGCAAGTCCAGCACACATTTACCCTGCATACCACACACTCCCCCAATAAATTAAATTTCTGTGTTAATGTAGTGTGCATCACCTCTTTCATCAGTATAGCTTAAAGCTGACAGGACAGCTTTTTTTTTTTTTTTTCTGCACATTTTCTGCTACATGCCACCTTGTTGAACATATATGGGTTTGCAGATGAATATTGCCCTGGCATTTTCATTCTTTTTACCATTCTTCTTTTATTCTTGGTTTTCAATTTGCTTTAGATTTCCTAAAAGAGTTTTTAGTTCAAAAGCTCTAGAACAACAGTAATCTCAGTCTAGCCCAGCCCCCTGAAAAAGGAGAGAGTTCCCTACAATTTAACTTCCAATCTTTTGTCTAATTTTAAATTTAAGGAACAAGTTTCACTACCTCTTTTAGAGCACTATGCATTCTTTATAGATTTTTTTTAATGTTTAGCCTAATTTTACTTCTATCACTTGGCTCTTCACTTATATTACTTCTCTTCTAGCACTTATTTATGCTCTTTTTTGTGATTTTTAAATGCTTTCATTTGACATTTACACCCTCCTAATACATAAAGAGTTATGATATTTCAGTCTAAATCACAATTTTGCAAAGTTTTAAATGTATTTTGTCTTAGCATTTCTTCATTTGTCTGCCCTTACAGCACCTTAATTGTTTTTGGTGTTCTTTAATTTCCTTGTAATTTACATTAATACTATTGAATTGCATGTATATCTCTCCATACACTTTGCTGGTGACTCACCTTCACTCCATTAATTTTAGGATAATAACTAGAATTCTAAAGTATAAAGGGAACTTTAAAAGGCAAAGCAAGTTTTTACATGCAATGCTGCAAATATTTTCTCTAAACACCTGATCAGACTTCTCACTTTTTCCTACTAAGCAACAGTTCAACACGTTTGTGCTCTGAAATATCAAGCAAAAGAGCTTGTTTGCACCTTGCAGACAGTGGGCTTCATCTCCACCATTTACATTTTGAAAAATCTTTTTGTTCTATCTTAATAATGACATACAATGACCTACATTAGTAATAGGGTGCAGTGCAACAATTTTAAACTTGTAGAAGATTTTTACAAGTAGCAAGTTTCCATGTAATATATATTTTTCAAACACTAGATTTGTGGTGTATTTGTGGCTTGCAGAGTAGCCTGCAGTGGGTTTTTCACTGAATAATCTCAGTCATGCAGAAAAAAGGTGTGCTGTAACTTAGTATGAGGATGGAAGGAGGAAGATAACCAATAGTTATAAAATCCTGTATGAGGTAGTGGTCATTTTATCTGTTTTTCAAAATTAACACCTAAGTAGTCCTCTGGATTTGACTAGAATTAGATTTGAGAGACAAAGAAAGCCCAGGGCAAAAGCTGGAGTAGGACTGGAAATGGACTGTCAAGGGAAATCAAGCAGTATAAAAACTTTCTCCACTGTGATTTTTAGTGGTGAAGGGCTGGGGTGCTTTGGCTATGAGTCCACCAAGTGTTTGAAATAAAATGTTCACAGCTGTCATCACAGTGGGTCTGGAAAGCATGTTCCCAGGCCAGCCAAGACTGATATCATTCTTGGGAATATTTAATCTCTGAAGACAGCAGGATCCCTGGCCTGTGGCTTAGCCAAAATTTATGGCTGGGGCAAAAAAGGAGACGCTGGAGCTATGGTGAGAGGTGACTGGGAAGAGCCTTCTAAAGTAATCTAAGGCTTGATGCTCATGTCTTGGCTAAGGGATATCAATTCCAGGTTTGGCTCTTCCTTGGAGATCAATCCCCACCAGAAATTTTATAATCTTGTTCATATCTTCCCTTGTGGCTCTTTCCCAAGAGTAACATGCAGCAGCTGCACAATGGAATGGCAGTAACTGGTAACAAGGTACACATTACAGCTTAGTACGGCTTGGTTACAACTGTGTAACAACTTTCCACTTACGTGTTTTTTAATCACACCCAAACACATTGCAAACATCTCATGTGTTCATGTACCTGCATGGTAGCTCTCAGCCCAGATTTTACTTGATGTGCTCAAGCTCTCAGTTTCAGTCATGTGGCAGATTGGGCTGACTGTGAAAAGGGGCCACAAGATGACAGTGACAAGGCCCTTTAAAAGGTAACAGCTATTTTTTTTCTGTTTTTTAGCATATATTGACTGGATAGTTTTATCTCATTAGCAGTATCCTGATAATGAACAACTTCTATTCTTGGTCTTTATATTCTCTTTTATCTCCTTTATATTATGAGTGCATAATTGCACGTAAATGCATACATGTCTATTGCCAAAATTTCCATCAAGATATGTACCAGCTGAGATGTATTAAAATTACAACTGCTTGGTAGCTATTTAATTTTTTCCATACTTAAGACCAGATGCTTTCACTGAGCTACAACTAAGAAGCACTTTTTTTGTTTTGATGGTGTAAATATAACAGGAATTTTTAAAAAATTAAGTGATGATCTGTAGTACTAACAGAGTAGAGTGAAATATTTCTCTCTCTCTGAAACATCAGAAATAACACTCATGAGAACTACAAGAAGAGTTTGGTAAATTAATTCTCTGTGTAGTATAACTGGAATTGTGAAAGGACACAAGACATTTAACCTTTGCACTGACTGGAACTATGCCACTTTGCTACTGTAAAGAAATGTATTATATTCATTGTTTGTTTGTTTTTAACAAGCTTAGGTATGCTGCACTAAAAATGACAAAATGCAAAGTTTACCTCTAAAGCAAGCAGAATTTACTCACTCTCTGCACCTAATCAATACTCAAAGGTTAAAGGGCTTTTTAACACAATGGAAGACAATTAAAAGCAAGCATAAATCTATCATTCCTGCTAAATGTTACAATTTAGAGGGACTAATGGATTTATTATTTTTCTCACTGCATAAAATGCTTCTTTTCAGATCACAGTTACCGTTTCCTAATTAAGAATTCACAAAACTGTCATGTAAATGTACATAATTTATTCCCATCTTATTGAAGGTCTGGGAATTTTGCCAGTGAATGAAACATTGTATTCCATAGGAAAAATGAAACCAGTACTTCTGTGTCTGGTATGAGAGATTCATTCCTTAAACTGATATAGTCATAAATCTAAATTAGAGCAAACAGCACAGTCAGGATAATATCTAATCGGTCTTTCAGCTCGGGATTTCAGAGGCTTGAAATGGTGATTTCTTAATAAGGCAAAGAATATTCAAACCTTTAAGGGAAGACATGAACGAGCTTTGTTGTCAACCTACTTTCCTTTGGAAAAACAGAAGCTGATGCTGCCACTAATCTCTGCTTTTTTATGTGTACCAGAAGGCAAGTTTGGGGCTTTGATGACTTAAGAGGGTTTTTGTCATGTTAGAGTTGCCAACAGCTGACTTAGTGCAGTGCCAGGGAATGAGGCAGATGTATGACCAGATGGAAGAGTAATCTCAGGAGGATTGACTTTACAGGAAAAAGTAAAAAAAAAAAAAAAAAAAAAAAAAGTGCCTCAATATCTCTGGCTTCTGGCAGTATGACCAGAGCATTATATGCCTATGTCCTTCCAAAAAATCCCATCAAGGTTTCACATACACTTCAATATCGGTAAGTCCATGTCACAGGCTGTATTAATTTCTATCATCTGGAGAATGACAGTATGTCCCTCTTCTTTACTTAACAATGACAGTAAAAGCAGTCAGAGCATAATCTGGACTGCTGGGTTCTCACACTTATCCCTTCTTCTGTTTCACGTACACTGTAACAAATTGGATTTCTGCGCTGTGCCCCAAGTGCCTAACGTAAAGTAGAATCAAACTGGAGAAACTGCATAGGAGACACCGACTCCACAGTCAGAGGCTTATTTTACAATGATCTTAGTATTTGTAACCTCCCTAATGCTAAAGAAAATCTTGTAGGGACTCCAGAAGCCAAGTAGGTAACATTCAGTATGGAAATCTGGCTTAAATCTAGTGGGGAAAGAAAACATATCAGAGATCCATTTAAATTCTTCCTGCCCACTCTAATCTTAAACAAAACCTCCCTCCCTCTGCTGATCTTCTCAGTTTGGAGTATTTGCCTTTAAAGCTTTCGCTATCATCCCTCTGCATTGTGTCCATGGGTGTACACTAACAGGATGGTTGGTTTTGTAGGAGAAATTAGTGCACATATCATGTCATTAAACTATTCAATGAACTCCACAAAGATGCATTCTTATTTATGCCTTCTGAGGTAAAAAACCCTCTTTTTTAGAAAGAGAATAGAGATGGTATTCCTGAGTTCTTTAAAATACATCTTAAAGAAAAGATATCAAAATGTGAAGAGGGAAAGGCATTTTTTCCCCTCAGATTTTGAAAGTTCAAGGTAGACCTTTCAACTTTTTCGCTCTAATCAGTATATTTTAATTTAAAGTTAATTCTAAAAATTACTCCCTCTTATAAATATTATTTAGGAGTTTGGAAATTAATAAAAAGAATATGCTAAACCTTGTGATAAAATCACAAGAATCAGTCATGACAGAGTAAATCATGTATCTCTGCTCTGAAAACCTGAAGTGTAGGTTATTGCACCCCAGGTTTGCGTGTTTCTTGTAAAATGAAATGTACTTTTAAAAGCTTGACTCTCTTAGCAGAGTCTGAGCAGAGCAGTGCAGCGATGCCTCTTAGTTATGAACAGTCAGTGAGAAACTGACACCAAATAAAGCAAAGCTTTCCCAAGAACCTCAGGTACTCTGTGATAACTCAGCAGCATACATCTGAAACCTGCCGGGAGCCTATAAGGAAGTTAATCACCTTGAACCTCTTCTAGTTTTACAGCAGTTTTTGTTGTGCCATGGAGTCAATTCTCCTTAAAAGCAAATGGCCAGTCAGGTTATTCTCATCAACAGAGTGGTAATTGCAGCAGGGGCTGCACAGAGAGGGGTGTAAATCAATGCAAATGTGCAGAACTGGTCAATTCTTGCTGTACAGCTGTTTGGCAAGGCTGCCACCATGGGCCATTAAAGACAGAGAAATCTTCTCATTTTAGATTTCAAGGGCATGTTCTGTACCCCGGTGTTTATCACTGGACTACTGAGAGAGGATGGTGGGCTAGGAACAGTCCTCCTTTCTGTAACTGGAAGAGAGGGGAAAAAGCCTGTCCCAGCACCCCTCACCCAGCAAGGTGAGGAAATTAAGCAGGGAAGAGACATCTGAGAAGAGATTTCTCAACCATGGGAGGGATAAATTTGAATAATTAGGTCTTCTGACTGAGCATAAGAAATTTAGCATATTATTATCTTGGCACATAGTACAGTCATTCATTTAAAAATCTCTGGTTCACACCTGATCCTTTTTAAGACAAAGCAAAATTTGTCATCTCCCACATTTTACCAGATGACCTGAAAGTTTTTTGCACATCATAGAGATACCAATGACATAGCTGACACTTTCGTCTTTGATTTCTTCTTTCGGATCTGGGATCGATTAAAGTCTATGCATTTTTTGTCATAAAAAGTAATAATGCCAACATCCAGTTTTAAAATTTCACTTCAAAACCCAGTGGATAAGACACCAGGATCTCTTCCATCTAGCCTGGTGGTATTTAAAGTTTATTTTGACAGTTCCAAAATATTTCAACTAATTGAAATGTCACCTTCTGTTAGACATTGCACAGTGTTTAACAACGGTCATTTTCCAATGAACTTAAATCTAAAGAGAATGATAGAAGAAATAGAAATATAAATAATATAAACAATACAAACAATATAAACTAAAACTAAAACTATATATAAATATAAATATGAATATAAATAGAACTAGAACTAGAACTAAACTAGAACTAGAACTAAACTAGAAAAAATAGAAGTTAGAAATAGAAAGAAATAGAAATAGAAATAGAAATAGAAATAGTAGGAAGGAGGTGAGAAAGAAGTAAAAAAAAAAAAAAGCAACATGCATGTCTACTTGGTCTTTTTTATGTTTCTTCTTTCTTTATATCTGTTTCAATTCACTAACCAAACCCACTTCCCTACTAGTAAACTGGAGAAGGAACTTAGTTGTTGCACTATATCTTGAATGTCTGCTGATGGACAGTGAATGAGAACTCAGTATGAAATATGTTTGGTTACTGTCTGCCTCGCATAACACAAAGGAGCTGCTAACATCTACAACATAGTCTTACCTGAAAACTGAGGTTTCTGCTGAAGGAGTCAAGATCTTGCATGAGGTCAGCATTGAAATATCACCCACAAATTGGCACCTAACCAATGCAGATCCAATGCAGACAGTTTCTACAAGGAATTGTGCTTTTAACAAGCCACCAGATACAACTTGCTGGTCTTCAAAAACCCAGTTCACTGTGTAGTGCAACAACACAACCTTGATTCAACAAAGCCAGGGACATAGGAAACTTCAAAAATGTAATGAACTTCTTGCTAACTAAAAATGAAAAAAAGCACATGGGCAACAGCTGTCACCAAAATAGCAGCAACTTGATGAGGATCTAATAAAACACACGAATCCAGTAGTCAGTTCAGTTCAGGAGAATGATTTTGTACTCTATACTCACTGGACCTAATACAAACTTTCTTCAAAGAGAGGAGCAAATCTGTGAAAGCACTCAAATGGCACTCCCTGCATGAGCACAAATGCCTTTTGGTATCCAGTTTTTCCTCTGTCTGGCAATTTTGCTCCCAATTGGACATGTTTTTGAATCACTTGATTTTTTGAATAACATGAACTTGTACTATTTAAAAATACATTATGAAAAGGACAGTTTAGTCATCTAACCTGAAATCAACAGTGACTTCTGAAAATTTACAATTAAAAAAATTACAAAAGATTGCAAATAAAAATTACATTGAATCTGATGACTTGATATGAAGACAAAAATGGCTATGAAAGAAAAAATGTAAGGAATCACTTAGATATAATTGGTTTCAATAGGAGTGAACCACACATTCAAATCCATTTTGTCTCTATTTCAGATTCATTTCTAATTCAACAAATAAAACATTTAGAAAGTTAAAATAGAAAGGTACACTCATTATTAAGCAGCTATAACTATTATATATACTGTCTGACTCTAGCAGATGAAATTAAGTCAGTGCAGTAGAATACATATGCACTGTTGTAATCTGAGAAAATGAGAAATCCCATAGCTGTAAAGATGCTGTGATATCTGTGTGGTCTGTTTGTGCACAAATGCTCTGGATGCTGCAATATTAATATCTCAGAGACCCCTCCTGTCAAAAATTCAGATATGTGGTACTGTCTGGTGAAAAGCCAGTAGAAAGATTGTTTATGTTTTCCAATTTAATTGCTTGTAAAATTGAATCAATATTAATCATACTAGCTGGCAAATAGGTAAGTGAAATCAAGGAATTCTACTGTAGAAAGAGCAATATAGCATTAAATTCATACAGCTGTAAGCTTGACAGCAGTCACTGCATATCTGAAAATCCATTTTACTTCCTCTCATATGCATATGGTTACAGCTTGCTTTTCAAATAAATCTGATCAACATTTTGTGGTATTTGAACATTTTCCCATCTGGTGGAATGTTCATAAAACTCATTTTCTCTGATTTACTGAGGCTAGGAACACACCAGCCTGAATCATTTTAAATTTGTATTTGAAACTTCTGGGCTTTTGCAGTTCCTCATATGTCCCATAATATGTTCCTAATTTTACAACAGATTAATTTATGTTTCAATGCTAATAAGCCAGTTGTCATGGTGCTTGTCTATTCTTTGCTGTGTTATGGTATTTTATTGTAAACGGTCATGCTCACTGAGTCTCTGTGTATTTTATATCAAAAGATGAATTAGCTTTAATTTTTAGAGGCATTTTACTTCCTTACTATAATATTCAACCCTCTAAAATGAGTCTGACTATCCCAAAAAGTATTAATTAGCCCACATGCAGCTCTTACTTGCATTGCACAAAACACTGCTTGCAACCAATTACTTTAATGGTCCAAACCAAGTAATTCTTTTTTTTTTAATTAAATTAAGGCATTAGTATTTCCTGTACTGATTTTTACCTCAGCAGTCTTATTTTTTAATGACCCTCAAATGCTTTCACAGTGCAGCAATTAAGGCAAAATGAGAATATCTTAGTAAATATCTTAACATTGCACCTGTGATAAGTTATGAATACCACTCTTCCTGATTGATAGAAAGTACAATAATACAAAGTGTATAAACCAGATATATTCAGTGTTCAGTTTAATCCCTAAATCTATCCACTCATATATAGAAAACAGAGAAGAAAAAGAACTTATAATGGGTGTATTTGCATGTTACCTGTTTCTGCTTCTGATACTTGAAACTAAACCATTTTAGTTAGCCTGCAACTGGTCAGCCTGAGCCACCAGAATGTATTTCATCATTGCTTTTGTCCTCAGTCATTTTGCTTCTAGGAATGTGACATATTTCTGAATTTCTTCTTCTCTTTACATTACACAAGGCTGACAATACTGCCCAGGCTGCCATCCTCCCGCATGGCAGCCGGTGATTAGAGCAGATTCAAACATACTGAGGTGCCTTATTGGATGGGTTACAGGACGTTCCACCTTCACATTATTAAAACATCAATCATAGTAGAGCCATTGTGGTGTGCAGGCCGCTGCTGAACTGAATGAAGCAAAATGAACCTCTCTGTCAAGCCAATAGAAAATATGCTAAGCTTATTTCAGGAGTTTCACTTTGCTTCTCAGATATTATTACTCAGTTCTTCAATACAATTTAAAATGTTTTCCTTATTACATTATGCAGTGTTTAAAACCATCCTCCCATAATAAAGTTGGTAATATTTGCTGTAAATACCCAGCACCATCAGACATTTTCGGCTACTGTACATCAGTTCTGTTTACAAGATTTTAACAAGTTAATAGGAAGCATCTCCCTCATCTCTTTGGCAAATGTTCTCTTACTTCTTTCTTTCTTTCTTTCTCTTCAGATCTATGAATATTGCTGGCTCTTCATATTTTTACCCAATATGCATTCTAGTTTGCTCATGCAGCAGGCCCCAGCAGGTTGGATGTAGAGAGCAGAAGCTTTGTAAGATGATAAAGGCTTTTGAATGCAAGTCTCTTGCTCAATGGAAAACTGCTGTAATTGTTTAGCGGCTGTTGACAACAAGCATGACTGATACCACCCCGTATTTTTAAATAAAAGCAATAATGTCAACTATGTCCTCTGTTAATCTGAATGTTGCTGGGTTGTATAAAATGTGGTATAAACATACAACAGATTGAGCTTCACAGAAAATGCAGCTGGGAGACAGGCATAACAAGTAGATCACACACAAGCTGCTGTGTCAGACACTGTTTCTCAGATCAAGCAACCTGGACATGTACTCCATATGGATTATAAATACCTAGGGAATTAAAAAGATTAGAGTATTGATGTGTGTGGGTGCTCTGAAGACTAAGCTGTGAGGCAGATTTTGAGCTAGCCTTATGTGTCACTTGGACACATGCATGTAAGTAATACTTTAATCATCAATAGCCTTTGTATCTGTCCCCAGATCTGATTTTTGAGGGGATCTAAGCTTCTAGGCAATGTTACTTTGAAAATCCTACTCTGTGGTGTCATTCATTTTATTTCATGACAACTCTGTATTCTGTTTAAACACCGTTTTATTTTTCCAAACTTTAAAAGGGTGGTGATTGTAGGGAGTGTTTAGCTGGAGAACAGCTGAAGGACAGCTACATTTAGACCTTAAATCTTGCTTATGAGGCAAGATAAAGCTTTAAAGAAGAGAAATAAATCCAAAAAAAAGGTAATAAAAGGTAATTTAATTAGAGACCTGGCAACAAAAGCATGGTTTTTATAGCATCATCCATTGATAAGTACTCTTTCACCTTTCTCCGCATGGGAGGTTGCCAGTTTTACATCCAAGAATTTCTTGGCATCACTGAGCAAAAAAAGTCGCACATTTAATATAGACCAGGGCTGAAGGCAGTTTAGCAGGATTAAGTATTAGCACATCAAAACCTCTTGGAGTATATATCTTCCTTTCATGAAACAAATTAATGCAGGTGGTCATTAAAAAAACAGGTATATTAAAACAGAATCAAAGCCATACATCAAACCTCATTGCAAATCTTGGGGAACATGCCTTTATAGTAATATATGACTTGACCTTCAGCTCCAAATATCCATTAGACATTTCTAGCTGCCATTCATTCCAAATTAGTAAGGTATACAAAGTGATTTACTCCTGTGAATTGACATGGTGTGGATCATCACCAAAAACACATATGCCTATCTTATTAAGTACCTAATCCGCTTCCTCTTGATAATGATTCTTTGCACTCTGCACTTTATCTTTTCAAAGAGATCCACAAAGTACTATGCAGTGCTTCCTCTCTAAATAAAGGAAAAAGTTAATTTTCACTTGGGAGATACTACATATACAAATCGGACAGGACAGGCAACTAGGTTCTAGTAGCGGAAGATAATTGTTTCTTGAGATATTTTTTAGAAGTTCTTATAGTATATAACCTAGGGAGTTTGTGCAGTTATTATGAACTATGAAAACCATTAAAAGCAATTGGCGATAGGTAGATGGCTGGTGGGGAATGAACGCGTCCCCTTCACTTCACCACTGTTTGCCTCACTGAATTGTTTAGAAAGAAACAAGTGTTGATCTCTCACCTTCTTATTTTGGGGAGGGACAGCCTCAAATCCCCAAGTAAATGGCAATATCCAACTTAGTTTCTAAGACAGAATCAAGACAGGAGAAAAATACTTTCCTCTCTTATAATTGCAACCATTATTTGATTTGTTTAATACAGTTTCCTGGAGAGACTCGCACAGCAGATAAACAATATTAGCAATTTATTATAATTAGTTGTGATTTCAGGGGCTTAACTTCTTACTAGAACTTTGTCATGGAGAAAATGTTACCTACCTCCTATTTTCCTGAAGACAGCCAAAAAATTATATCAAATAAGGTGTTATAATTGACTAATCCACCCCTAGCTGAGATTCCTTTTCTGAAGATGCACTACAAATCTCTCCCTGGCTCCAAACCTTAGATTCCTATGGACTTCTATGATTAGAACTTGCATTTTGCTACTGTCTCAGCCCCTGGGCTTCTAGACTCAGATCTGAGGTAGGACAGCCTGCCAAGTATCAGGCCTTGATATGTGGTTTCCTGTCTTGAGTCTCAAATTAGCTGTTCATTGCCTCCTATCTTGCACTAACCCTTTTGGAATTTACCTGAATTTGTGGATACATTGAACTTGTTTGGCACCAGGGGATTTTTGACAGCTAAAAAAGTAATATCCTTTTCTTCTAAAGGAATTTTGGTTCACACACATGTTACTTAGAGATGTAACATATATATATGTAATAGCACTATAGTAGCAAAACAAATACTTAAAGCACATGGCCATGTCTCTGCTTTCCCCCATGATCCAGAAACCCTTTTGTTTTAGTCAGCACTGCTAGTGATCCTAGGCTTCTCCCCTTTCCAGTCCTCCTTGTGACCACACACCCTAACACCCCTCTCTATTGTGACCTTTCATTTGGCATTTTTCCACTTCTCACTCATCTGAAAAATGTCGTTAGCAAATCAGTGGTGTTTAGCATGGACATACTCACTTTGGACTTGGCCAATAGCTGATTATACTAATTACCTCATCCATTGTCAACATCCAATAAATATGAAAAACCTTCTCAAAGTACCTGTGCACAAGCCCTTTGAAAAGAAGTCATAACATTTTATCAGATCCATATTACATGTCACTCTTATTCTTCAATTCAATGACACTTCAAAGCTTCCAATTTCTGGAAAAGTTGGAGTTATATAACCACTATTTTAATACAAAACAACAGAACCTGTCTTTCTGGTTTAGGGCTCAACCCATGGGAATATAAATCTCATCATAAGTAACCAGTAACTTCAAAAGGAAATATAAAATGCTCAGAACTGTGCAATTTTAAGAAACAGAACCAAGTGGACCTTCTTCTCTGGCCCCCACGCCCAAAAGATACATGAATGCAGATTTGATCATTAATTTCTTGTGTACTTTACTGAGGAAGTATCAATTCTTGGTGTAACAACAGAGGAACCGTGGAGCAGTTGTACTGGATGAGACCAGGAAACTCTCCCAATATTTTCTCTCCCAGTGTGGCTCTGAATGGGTGCCTAGGCAAGAAGACAAGAAGACCATGAGCTTAAGCAATACTTCCCCCTAGCATGATCCCATGCTCCAACCTTGTCTCAGGGACTTCCTAAGCTATACTTTTTATTCTGCAGCTCTTACTGGATTTCTCTTCTGTCAGCTACTCCAGTCTTCCTTTGGATCAACAAAAATTTCTAGTGTCTACAGTACCTTTTGACTAGGAGTTCTCCAGCACTACTGGTGAAAGTCCTGAGCAGGGAATGACATGAAGGTATCATCTAATAAATTTGTAAGCAATGTCACCACCACGCAGAGTATGTCTGCACTACAGTTAGATTTTTCCAAGTATCCCTTCAACTTGCTTCATCTAGCTACTTAGTTCACCAAGAGGTGAAACAATTCTGTTAAGAAATTAATCGATTAAATTCTGAGTGTACCAAATGGGTGTGTACGCACAATGCTGGATTTGAGACTTCTGTGACTTCACTACTGTTAATATACAGACTAACTGAATTAAATTCAGTCATACCTCCTGAATGCTTGCACAATAACAACATTCCCAACAGGTAAAAAAAAGACACCACTTGGTGGGAATAGGATCTGAGAAATAATACAGGGTAGTAGCTGTCCAGAGTTATGCAAAGCACAACTGACATTTGTCCATCTCAGATTTGCAGAATATCGTCAAAATATGATTCAAAATTCAGCTTTTGTCGCACATGAATAAACAATCACTTTTCTTACAAAATCAATCAATCAATAAGCAAAATTAATTCTTCTGGGAGAGCAGCAAATTCATGAACCAGACCAAATAATTTCAGCCCCAGGAGGGTGAAGCTAACATACCAGGAGGGTAAAGCTCCCTCTTTAATGTCTAATTCATATGTAGAAACTACTGTGAGTTACCCACAAATATTCGAGTTTAGTTTTAGGATATTTTTGTTTAGGATAGCCAGCATTGAATTGTATTTTTCTTAAAAGATACACATTGTCTATACTTTGTATCATTGATAGCTTTTATTCTTCTGTTCTATATGATTGAGTGATCAGATCTTTTTCAAATGATTTATGTACAGTCTGTTTTTGTACTAGCTTTCTGAAATGGCACCTACATATTTTTGCATCTGCATATTAAATTCTCACTGCAAATAGTTATTGTCACGCATTTAACATAGCATAAAAAAGAGTATATTTTGCTAAACCATAAACTGTTGTTGTGTAATCTTTTAATTATACAGCAAAAGTATAAAGCACTAATAAAAGACAGACAACTGATTTTCAAGGAATCAATGTTCAATAAAAACCATTTTCTTCAGATAAATATTAGCATACTATATTGGTAAACATTTAAAATATAAGAAACAAAACAATTCCAATGTTTAGAATAAGAAAGCAGCAGATCAAGCTGAACTCCAGTTCTAGATAATCACTACAAAATAGATTTGCTCAAGATGGTTCAGAACACATGAGCGTTTCAATGACTATAGCAAAAGTGTTACTGCGCTGTTTATTTGATGAAGGTGTCAGTCTTGATCAATAAGGACTGTAAGACTTAGGTAAATACTTGTCAATGAAAATGTCCTTCTGGATGATTATCTCTGTAGAACAAGTACTTCATGTCTCCATAGCACAAGAGCAAAAATGTATATCTGTGGGAAGTGTAGGGTGAGAGTAGAAGACGTTATCATTAATTACTTCTGAACAGCAGTGGAAGTGCTTCAAGGTTGTTTGCTGCCTGCAGACTTGTCAGTTTCCTCAGGTGGTGTGCCACAAGGGAGGGATTTTTGAAGCAGTACCAGCACTCAAAAAAAAATAAAATGATGTATGACTCTAATCTCTGCTTTACAGATGTTAATGTCCTGTGTTCAACAGTAAGGAAAAAAAAATAAAGATATCAAAATGTCTAAAGAAGGCGAATCTGTCCAGTTCATAGTGCAAAAGCAACAATATTGGTTAAAGCCAAACTATTACATAACTTGGGCAGATGGAGTGCTTTGCCAGAAAAAAAAAAAAAAAAAAATTGTTGCAAATCTGAAAATTTCCACACAGTCAAACCTTCTGAGGCCTCTGCACACAGCCCAAGGGTTGTGTTATATGTGATATTTTCATAAGGCTGAATATAATAAAAGTGCCTTCCATAAACTGCTAGATGCAGTGTTACCTCTGAGGTTATCATCTCAGGTTATGCTCATCAGAAGGAAGCTTGCACTAATAATGTCATGCTTCTGAACTTTGCTTTCATTCTACAGTGTGTTTCTACGCGATGAAGAAGCCTTCAATTAAGCCTTGGAACAAGCTGTAGATTGCTACCTTCTGGCATCTATTCTGCCTGGAAACCTCATTTCAGAGGAACCTTTGCTTTAGTAAAAAGTAAAGCAGCAGTGTTTCAGGGAACAAAGCATGGACTCCAAGACCTGAACTCTTAAACTCTGGCCTAACAGCCTTGGTCATATCACATTGCAGCTCTCTCTCCCTATATAAAGTGAGTATGGCAGCATTCTTGAGTAGTTTCACTGCATTTTCCCTACTGCACCTTCTGTGTGAAAATTATATTTCATTTAATAGAGAAATAAATAAATAAATGTTCAACAGTTAAGCTCATGTGGTCTTTTTCTCATTTTGTTTTAGAATAAAAATATTTAGATTTACTATATATCTATAGTACTTTATTACATTATATTTATATTATAAATTATAAATAAATTATAAATTATAATTAATAATGTATAATATATTTATATTTACATTATATTTTTTATATTTACTTTTGTTAGCCATTTTATACAAAACATGAAAGTGTGTGTATGCCAACAAGGACATGTGCTGCATTGAAGAGAAGTCATTCAAGTTTTTTGAAATATTATGAAATGGCAGGACAAAGTTCAGTCCTTTGTGTTCCACTGGGTCAAGGACTTTACTGTTAAAAAACCCCAAAATGCAAAGGGTATAATGAGCACATAAAAAAATTGCAAATTACTATCATACTTGAAATGGAAAATGACAGACTACTAATGTTCTTACTGAAAGAAAACATTAAAGGGACAGTATAACACATGCATTGTGTAAGCAGAGAGAATGATGGAAAGCCTCTGTCCATTCATTAGATGAATATAAAATTAGAGGTGTGTGGAGTAAGAAGAAACAAATAAAAGGCATTAACTTGAAGTTTTACTCCTTTTTTCTTTCTTCATTCCTTTTTTTTTTTTTCTTTTTTTTTTTTTTTATACTACCCAAGATTCAGCTTTTATAGAGTCTGAAACTTATTTGTAGAAGCATCAAGTGTGGGCAGTTTGACTTATTTTTCATGTTGAATGAATCTTCACCATGGGACAAACTTTTTAGCTACTCAACACAAAGTTAAAAGTGTTACATTGTCAAGACAAACATTCAATGGATGGTCACATCCCCAAGCATACAAAATGCTGGAAGCTGAGTCAGCTTTCTTTGCTTTGCACATTTTGGAACTACTGTACACAGGTTAGACCTCTGGTTTAGTGTCATTCCAGAGGTGATATACAAAACAAAGCAGTTTAGTGCTGAGACTGTGATTAAAACTGCAAGTTAATGCCTGTAGAAATTGGGCTTTGATAATTTTCTGATAAAGAATCAGTGCTTGCCAACTGATAATTCAAATTATGTTCAAATTATATTTCTATCAAATTATACTTTCATGTTCTTTAAAATACTGGAGTAGTCTCCACCCATGTGGCAGACATGTAAGCCTTCCTCTGTCAGAGTGCATGCTTCCTAGAGTTGGTTTTAATCTTTTACTTGACAAAGGTTATATAGTCCTTAGTAACGTGAAATGGACCATATTATGTCACCGGAACTTAGCCAGTATTTAGCATAGCGCTTCTTTTATACTAACTCCTCATCTTTGTCCACCTAATTTTCTTTATTTCTGCATTTAGCAACATCAAATACAGGGGAAAATAGAAATTTGACAGACTGAATAACATTGTAAGAAGCCAGTGTGTTAACATAGCTTGAACAGGGCAGAAAGGGAGGAGGGGAAGACGTCTACAAAATACTTACACATTAAATAAACCTTGCTACAACAGCATGTGCCTCCCCCAATGAAACACATGATACAGTGCCAAAAAATCACGGACATTCAAGAGAATGAGGGCATTTCTGAATCCTTGACTGCAATACTGTTACTCTGTAACATATTTCCACATTTTGATGTAGAGTACTACTCTGCTTCAGGAGCTGTGAAAAGTTTGTACATGGAATCAGTTGGCAGAAAACAGAAAACTTGGGACACAAGAGACTGTATCTCAGTTGAGCTACAAATTTCTAAGAGAGCTGGTACAGCAGTGACGGTCCACATTCAATCCCACTTAATTTTGGGTTGCTAACTAAGGAGTTCTGTAGCTGAGAACTGCTGTTAGTGTCAGCAAAGAGAAACAGGAGCTCCCAGAGCATGGCTCAAACCATAGGCTAAAGACTGAGATTACAGCAGTTGTACTCTTAATGTAGCTGCCTTGGTGAAGATGTATCTATGCCTTAAAACTCAGTCACCACACTGGTAAGCTTTTGTACATCTGGACACCACATTGTGCTCAAGAATTTTCAGCAAAATTCAGAGGTTCTGTCAGTGTCACAAAGGAATTAGTGGCTTCAGAGTGAGGATTCACAGCAGCTCAAATGCTGAAAAAAGAGGTGGGTAAAGCAAGGGACAGGAAACACTTCAAACACTGTTGTGACCTAAAAGAAACAAATCCTACCCCTTCCTACTCACTTACCAGGGCTGCAGAGGACTGCCTCCTTCTACTAGTAGTGGAAACATCCTGAATTCTCTTGGAAAATTAGACCACTAGGTCTTCCCCGAAGAGCCTTTTTTCTTTCTTTCAAAATATATCTGAAACAGAATGCAGTTAGTATAGCTGCCCTCCTGTATTTAGTATTTTGGGGATTATAATACTCCACCAAGACATGAGGTGCTAGTTTCCACTCTCTGGAATGGGAATTTAAGTCCCTGTTTCCTGCTTCTCAAGAAACTTCCAGATCAACAGCATAGCCTGTGCTGTTTGGGGAAAAAGACTGCAAGAAGTAACATAACTTTTGTTATTGAAGCTGTTCCACATTTTGTAGAATAATTAGATGTTTGGAGGGAAAGAGGGGGAAAAAGCTAGAGCAAGAAATAATGCCGCTCTTCAGCCTAATGGACATACAACTCACTTGGGATGGTAGAACTGCTGATCATGGTCTCTGCTTTTACATAAACAGTTATTGGAGCATGTCACATTTCAGCCAGCAAAATCACCAAGACAGCAGGACGTTTTATTAGGGAGGAGAAAAAAAAAAAATGTTTAATCTGTCAAAGTGGAACATCTGGTCACTTTTGCTTATATTTTCTGATGCTGGAGTAATAACATCACATATTTAATGTGGATGCATTTAAACTGTAATCTAATTAGATGTTGAAAGTATTCTAGTGCCACATAGCCAAGATGCCAAAATATTGTTTTGTTTGCAGTCAGTAGCTGCTGCATGTACTGATACTGTGCTGTTGTACCAAGCGTTCCTTCACCAAGGTCCCATCATCCTACAGTAAGCAGCAGGGGGGTACTAATCTGCGTTAGCACTTCAATTTTCTCATTATAAAAATTGGCTTCATCTTCCTGGCTTAGGCAAACCCTGATCAGTGTTGCTCAGACCTTGGGGGCCACACGTTGGGAGCAGCAACAGCAAAAGAAGAGCCAACTGCAACAGCAGATATTTTAGCAACAGCTGTCTTGTTTTGTATCTTCCTCCTGGATAACAGTTTGAATGCTTCAGCTTAGCCAGCTTGAGGTGTTTGTCCACACTATGTATTACAGAGCCAAGTAAGAGTAGGATGCTCTTTAGAATGAAGCAACAAACACTGTCATAACAGCTCAGCAGATTGTTAGCATCTTCATATATTCTCTAAAGCACTGAAAGAGTAATCAGAGTAATGATAAAGAGTAGTGATATAGGTACACTGTTATCAATCCAAATCATCTTAAAATCACACTTACCATTCGTACTGAGGCTTGTACACAGTGCATTTCACTAGTTTTAAGTTTCATAGCATATCTGAGAGGAGAGCTAATTTCATTAGCTCCATTGTGACTGAAAAAACTGAAACAGAGAAGTCCATCTTTCATGCAACATCAATGAGCAAGTGAATGGCACAATGGGAAAGTCTCTCAAAAGCCAAGACAACTTTCAGCTTCATGCTCTAACCACTGGTCTATTCAATGGAGTGAATGGGTCATTTATTCCTGAAGTATAGTTTCCACTTCGGTGTTCACATGCAGCTGCTGTGACAGAAGGAAATTAAAACATAGGAATTCCTATTAAATTTCTCAGTTTGTGTATGTCTAGGAATGTATAGGGGTCCCTCCAGACGGAGCTATGAGTACTTATGCATAATAGTGACACCTCAGGTATTCAGCCAATAGGTTAGATAACTATTTCATTTCCCATGACATCTCCTAGGTCTGTAAAATAGGATTGTAATTAAAATGAATAATTAGTATTTCTGTTTTGGAATAAAACCCAAAAACAGAAGATACATGAAAATAGCAATATATATATATTATTCCTTATTAATAAGGAAAAAAATCACAATAGCACTAATAGTTGTCCTGTAATGGCTGTTGGTTTTACCTATACTTTGTTGCTCTTTAGACTCTAGTCTTATTCAGTAAGATCAGTGGAAATTCTTACAGGTTTCACATAACATCAACCCCAAATGTATTAATTTTGGCAAGGCTTAATCTTGACGTTTCAGCTTTGTCCACTAACTTATGTTACGTGGAACATAAGCATTCATAATAACCAATTTCATCTCTTCAGTAAAATGTTGCTTCTTTCCCTGAACAAAATCCTTTGTTTTTCAAAGCTCTACAAATAACTGCCTTTATGTTCTGCAGGAACACAACATAACAGCTGAGTTCTAAAAATTGGAATAATGTATCTAATAAAATTTCCTACAATTTCTAGTGAGGTAATATTACCTGTTTGGAATTTGTCCAGGGTCTAATATTAACACTCCCCTTTCATGAAGGCACGAAGTGTAGTGTTTCAGAATTTCAGTTTTATGTCCCCTTTCAAGATGAACTTAATGTCACTGATTCTTGAAGTTCATCTGTGCAACATACATTTTCTCAAATGGTCACCTGAAGACTTTTTCATCCCTTGCTGGGTTCATTTTCCTGGGAATATTCTCTTGAGACAGTGTCTTAAAGACAAGGAGGCACATATAGGATTCAGTGTTGAATGTCCCAAATGATATTCGTTTATGCTACTAGTAAAGTGTTTGTCATAGGATCACTACTTTCACCATGAACTTAGAAGTGTTCTAGCCAGAGTTCTTGGCTGGAATTGCTCCTGACACTTTAAAAAAAATAATTACAAATATAAATATTGAAGCTACAAGGAGCCATGGCAAAAAATGTCTAACATTACAAGTTGATGGAAAACAAGGAACTGAGGTACTTGTAGGACCATTCTTCATATTCTCTGAGGCAAGTAGTGTTTAATGTGACTGTCATGCAATGCCGACAGACATGTTTTTTTTTTTTTTTAAAAAAAGTGCAAGTTTAGTTTCCCACAACCACTAATCACACACACAGAGGAAAGATGAGCAATCCTTTGAAGACAGCAACCAGCTTCTTTTCCCCCCTTTTCCATATTATCTGCATTATATTTTCAACTGTGAAAGAAAAAACAAAAACCAAATCTGAATCAGCTTTTGATCTCCTGAAAGAGTATCTACTGACACTCCCCTGGTCAAAATGGGTAGTGATAAAGACACAGCCTCTGAAGAAAGTTAAGGGAGAAGGATATTTATTACATGTCTTCTAATTTGGGTTAATGTTAATTGTGTATGTAAACTATGAGAAATGATGTGGATCTAAAGGCCACTAGAAGATCATTTCATGAGAAGCATGAAGAGCGTATTTAACAACTTCTTCAAATCAAATAAAAACCTGAAATATATTTTATTTTCAAAAGTATCTTTAAATTCTACTAACAAAAAATTATTTATAGGAATTCTACTGTCCTGATAGTATTTTCAGAACACAAACCAAAGCCCTTGGGGATAATAACTGCATATCTGCACAAAGACACACAGCACATTTTTTGATTGACTGTCTTGAATTTTTAATTTTACTCTTTCCTGTTTAAGAGATTTAGCCAAGAAAAGACACAGTACTCTATTGTCTTGGTGACCAATCCCAGATGATTAATTAGAAATTTTAAATAATTCTGAAATCACAGTATTGTTAATAAACAGCTCACAACATATTTACTGAAATATAGTCATATTAAAAGCTGTCAGAGTACTTTGAGTAACAATTACAGTCTTTTAAAAAGTCTGTCTGATGATAATTCCTTAGCTAAAAACATGGCCCAGTGCTGCTCTTGAGTCGTTTTTAATTATAGGATTTCTTCACCAACCAAAAGCTACATTACAGCTCTCTGGATTCACCCAGGAACACTGACATCAAATTATTATATCTTCTATATCACTAACAGGATTTTCTTATGCTGCCTCGAGTTCATCTGAGGAGCTTTTCAAATTCTAAGCCAGCCCCATCTTATTAATATGTGTGATGTCATACCACTGCAGAGGTGCTGAGCAGAAACAGAAGACCTTTCTGCATAAACTCTTAGAGATATGCTCTCTCTCTACTGCCTATCCACCATGGTGGAGTTCTTTACATGTCATGGTGATACCATGTCTCAGTTAAGGTATCATTCTTTTCTGGAGCTTTGACAAATAAAATTAGCTCTGCGCATCCAGATCCATAAACATGTGTGTCTTGGCAACCGTATTAGCACCCATTTAGTATCCAAGCTACGGCTTCCAAGTGGTCATATTCTAAGCAGACACTTTCCAAACCCAACAGTATTTTTCTTATGCTGCACCAGAAAGAGCTTCCTGTATACACTGATGAACCCACCTTTGCTATGCTGTACAAGAAAACCAATGACAATAATTGATTGCTGACATGCTCAGAACACAGAATTACTGATGTGGGGAAAAAGAAAATCCCTTTTCTGTTTTTTCTGTTTTCTACCTGCATTAAATACTATCTCAGGTAACAGACCCGTAAGAAGGAGGAAGGGGGGTTATTCAAATATACAAATGGAGTATGACATGGCATTGAACCTGTATGATCAGGACTCAGAGATGCTGTTCCAATGCAACTGATCAATAACAATGCCTAAGACATCCCTAGTCTTCTCAGTGTACATCTAACCACAAGCCTACAAAACCTTATGTCTTCAAATATCCTCACTGGATCAAGCCATTCTGAGGCATCTAAGAAGTGACCTTGTACCTCCTTCCTGAAGTGACAATATTAACAGCACAAATATGAAAATTTTTTTGCCTAATTTTGTGGAATTGTGTGTCAGGAACGTTTACAGAGTTATTTGTCTCCTGCCCTCCTTGTTTGGTGTGATGCTGCTGTCCATCAGCTGTTGTGGTGTACCTTACCTTCAGGATCAGTCCAGCCAGAGGCACTCAGCCTCTTTTGTGCATCCGACATGCTGTCATGGAAAAGACAATACACCATGCAGGCAACCTAAAAGAGCAACACAAGGTTGGCCGGCGAACAAACCTTGCTTAGGAAAGGGAAAGCATGTTGAAGTCCTGGGACAGCTGGCAGATGGGAAGCAGAAGGTTATGCAGAACATTTCTTAGTGTGTCCACAACTGCACATCTGTCGATTTGACATACATGCGCTTAATGGCAAGCAAAACTTGAACTTACTGTGGCCAAACTCAGAAGAGTTGGTTAGGGTTAGAATATGGGCTGCTAGTAGGAACTGATGCGGTTTTCAGCTCTGGCCAAATGAGAGCAATGTGTTTCAGAAGTGAGTAATATCCTAGGATTACTGATATCAACTGAATTAATTCTGTAAGTCAACTGAGTTTAGAAATAAGAACAGGCAGGGAAAGAAAATTGTACTGGAAAAGTTTTCTTATTATTCTCTAGTCCAAATAAGAATGAGGAGATCATTTGACTATTTTGGCTTCTGTGTGATTATGTTTATTTAAAGAAACAGAACACTATTTAATTATGTATGTGAATACTTGGAACATATAATTACTACCCAACAGGCAAACTCTGTTTGGGTTTGTTGGAATGCCAATGGGCTTTTATTAGTTCAGCCCATCATTCTGTTGTGAAATGGAAATGAAAAGTGGAAAATATGTTTTCCTTCTCTAGGGATCACTTCAGCTCCTTTTTCTCTTTATTCTATCAGACTTCTTGTTGCTATGGGGGTCTTGAAGGCCTATTATTAAAACACCCTGCAGTCCTAAGGGAAGAAAAGCAAGCTGGTGCTGCAGATGGGAACACTGTGAATGGAATAAAGTATAAACACCAAAGAATTCTAATAAATGCAGTAAAATCTATGTGTTATTCTTTTCTTTCCAAAGTTCAGTTGAAGTTTCTACCTTTTACCTTCCATTATTTGTGAATATGAGGTAACTCATAGTACCATCCAAATATAAAAACACAAACATAAAAAACAAGTTGGTTATGCTGCTCTTCTTGGGTGTCCTTTTGCACAAAACAAGTTAAATCCAAGTTAAGCTATTATTTACAGACATCCAACCTGCAGCAGGACTGGAATTAATATAAAATACTCAGAAATGACATCTTCATAGCTCTTTCAGAAGAAGAAAGCAAAAGATACAAGAAACACTTACTTGCAGTTAAGCACTAGTTTAATCTACAGGTTAAGCCTATTAAAAACTCACCTGAAAGTAGTTTTTACAATAATTTAATCATCACATTCAAAAAAATTCTGGAAAATAAGATAGTCATCAAGATCTTTTTTATATTAGGTCTTGTAAGAATTAAAATTTGATACAGGTAACAAGTTTTCTGGAACTGAATTGCAATTGACAGTATTGAGTACTTAACAGATTTTTATTTTCTTTTTTTCAGATGTATGCAGTAAATTTTTAACATGGTCAAAGAATATCCACACACACTGATTAAGATGATGATGTTGAACATCAGGTGAACCACAGAATATTCTAAAAATTGAGCAAAAGGCAAGTCAATTTATACAAGCAGAATGCATCAGAAGGAACAAAGATATTTCCTATACTTCAGAGACAGCAACA
The DNA here is from genome assembly GCF_031877795.1 of Strix aluco. Lineage (NCBI taxonomy): Eukaryota > Metazoa > Chordata > Aves > Strigiformes > Strigidae > Strix > Strix aluco. Next base: position 89,414,217 of record NC_133931.1, on the reverse strand, counting down.
ACATCAGAGAGTCAAAGATCATTTTGTAATGGCCAAATGATTCCTGATCAGCTGTAGACCTGCTAGTGGAACACTTCTGAAAACTAAGAAAGAAAGCCACAGCATAAATTGGATTTTCCCTGGAATGGCAGGAGCATGTTTCCTCCTAGAAAGTCATATGAACATTTCTCCAGCATTTTTTTTTTTTTTTAATTCCAAAAGACATGTTGGCTTGAGAAAAACTAGCTTTATCTTGGAAACATTTCTTTCCTCATTCACATCATTGTTTTTAACCTCAGCTTTGGTACTGTACTCATTTCAACCTGCTTCATGACTTCATATATCCAGAGAGTGGACCTGCTTTCTCTTTTTTTTTTTTTTCTTTCTTTCTTTTGAACTGATTTTATCTTTTTATTTCCTTTGATGAGCTTGGCATGTAGTTTTAGGCTACCTTGATCTCCTGCTAAGAGGCTCTATCTGAAAGACAGTCACTGCCATAACCTGAAGTGTGTCAGGTACCTGTAATGGAATTGGAAAATTTTTGTAGAAGTTTCTAGAAAAATTGTACAAATTCATGCATATATATGCACAGAATTTTTAAGGCACTACATTATGCATCAGAGAGGCATAATGTTCCTATCAAAAACTTTTGCCTGCCTGTACAAAACAACACCTGTTCCTACCATTTCTGTATGATACCATCCATATAAACATACTGGCAAAATGAGTGCCTGCTAAACGTGAAAACAGTGGCTACTAGGAAACAAAAGAGAGAAAACTACAAAGGACCCTGGGCTTACCAAAGTACATACCTATATACTCCTATAGAAGATAAAATATGCTTTTTACACATCTTTTTCTACATGCCTCCATCAATTTGATTTTTATGAGCATTCAACTTGAAAAGCACAATAAATACAGCTTTTTGGCTTCTCTTCTAAAAATGTTTTTAATATGGGTAGCTATCAGGACTATTTGAATAATGGAAGTTATGTTTTTGCAGCTGATCTAAAAGACTGCAAGAAGAAAAAAATTAGTCTGTGTCTGGCCAAATGAATAACCTGTCACAACTTCTTTGTGAATTTGTTTCCTTGAGAGAAACACAGCCACTAGTAAAGTGATACCATAGTGGCTACTTACTCTCAGCTCCACTCAAACTGAGGCTGGCTATACAACTACAGCATTAGGTGCAATACTTCCCATCCTACCCACCACATATCCATATACACTTTATTCATCATCTCCTGATATGGAAGTATATTAATGATTTTATTGCAAAGTACCTTATGCACACTTAGAATTGAGTTTGTTTCACTCTTCCCTGACTCACAGAGGCCTAAATCTTCATTTTTTTGTTTTGATTTATTGAAAGTACATAAATAGCTGCAAAATGCTGTAATCAACATATTGCTCAGGTCCTTCCCACTGGCAATGTCCAGCTCTGAGAACTTCTGTGGAGGAAAGCTCTTTCCTGGCTGACTGACAAGTACTCAACGTGAATTTGGTTCTTGAGAGTCATAAATGCAGTAATCTTGCCCCAGAGTCACATACATTAAGTTCACAGTACATACCTGTCATTATATGGCACTAAATACATCAGAGTGATTTCATTAACTTTCCTGGATCTAGACTGGAATAGGTAAAATATTCTGAAGCCTTTGTCGTCGAAGAAATGTTCTTGAAAGCTAACATTTGCATTATACCTTCACAATACCAATGTGTAGTGCAAGACTCAGGAGGTCCTTAACTTTATCATTAATTTGCACCAGAACTAGATTAATACTTGTTCTAATCTAATTCTAGCTGAATATATCTGAAGGGAAAACCTGAATGTGAAGCTGACATTTTGTTTAAAAAAAAAGTTATTTAAGGAAACGGGAGGTGAAGATGAGGGTGTTAAAATTGTACATTTCAAATGAATAAGCTGTCCAGTACGCTAGTGATAATACTGATCTGCCTCTTCTTATCTAAGAAAGTATCCTAATGACACTTTCCTCAGAATCAAGTTTTTCTGTCATCACATAACACATTTTGTTGAAAATTCCCAACACTTACTTCTCAAATGTTAAACTTTCCTTGAACTGACAGAGTTTAACATATTAACAAAAGATATCGGAAACCAGAGTTCTCATTCAAAAGGAAATTCCACTATTTCAAAAGCTACATCCATTATGATTTCAAAGAAAAATCTGAAACTTTAAACATTTGCATTAGAATTATATCAATATATGTAAACCAACAATTTAGAGAGACTACAGTTCTGTTAAATTTTGTTTAAGGTAGGAGACAGTAGAATTGAAAAGAAATTAAAATGATAAAGTAAAACTAAAATATTTTAATTAAAATGGCAAATTTCAGCAATATTGAAACAAGTCAATGTATTTTGAAGATTCAAATTATAATTTTAGTGATAATATTTTTTGTGAAATATTTTTATATGGGTAGAAGTAGTTTTATTCAAAAAAGAAGGAAAGAAAAATATCCTTTTTTTTTTTTTTGAGACATTACCAAGTTTTTTTCATGATTCAAAAAAAATGTATGGCACCTTACAAATTATATGGGAGCAATATCCCAATTCAGAGAATTTAGTCAGTATTTAACATGAGATGCAATAAGAGGAAAGTGCAAATGAGACTTGCTAAATGTCTGTGTATTGTAATTAGAGACCTACAATTTTTGATTTTTCACTGATGCTTTAAAACAGGCTTTTTATATCTGTCTATTTATATTCCATCCTTGCACTTTTCTCTACAAATATAGGTTAAAAAAAATATTCTTGGAAGACAGTAATTGCTCTTTGCTCTGTAGATTTGATGACATCACAAGAAACGTGCTCAAGAAGTCAAAAGGACTAGGATAATCTGAAAATTAGAGGTTTTGAAGTAGAAAGTCAGAAAGGAAGGCAAAGGCCATAAAGCAGGGGATCAGAAAACAGATCCCTGAACAATTAATTTGTTGTCGTGTATTGCACAACTGGTGATCAAACAAAGCGAACAAGACAAAAAGCTCTTATTATCCTGTAGGATGTACAGGTTTAATTTCATTTGAATTTAATGCTACAGCTGTTTTTTTTTCTAATAGGTAACACAAAGTGGAGACTGATTAGTGTGCCCTCATGCCAATACAGAAGGCTTTCATTATTCCACTTTTCTCCTGCCTAGCACAATAAAATGTTTTTATCTTTAGGATGTTTATTTCTGTGGATAATGAGGGGAATAAAGTCTTTAGTCCCTTAATAAGCAACTCAACTACTACTTAAATTCTTCTACTATGCTTCAGAAGTGCTGTTGTCTCTTTGCTTCATTGTCTGAATCTTACAGGTAAATACATAAAACTTCTAAGAACTGCATGAAGATCCCTGTAGAGAAATAAAGTTCTTTGTGCTAAAACTTTTGAAATGAACACTTAAAATGTTTCAGGCTGTTGGCCTTCTTTATCAATTTGAAGTATCGATTTGAATGGATTTATGTCTGTCATTGAATCATTACCAGTCTCAGTAGTACTATGTATCTATGAGTTAGTTGCACTGCATTATAACTACTGACTAATAAAAATGGCACTCATTTACAAAGATGTGAAAAAGAAAAATCAACATTTATCACATTTTTCTTTTTTTTTTTTTTTTTTTCCCCACTTTTTTGTTAAGAAAAGGGGAGAGGTAACCAGCTATCTTTTTTTTAATTTTTTTTTTTTTTTTTTTTTATTTTTCACATTTCAGTACCTTACTGTGACAGCTGTTGGTTTCACATAACCATTAAAATCTGTGTATCTATTCTTTGTTTCTTCCAATTTTGCTATAACTAAATTTCATTAACACTTTAGGAAATGTGAACATTTTCCTTCCATCTGCTAGATGGCTTTTAAAACCCATTTACTTTGATTTAGAAAATCTGGAAACAGCTGGCAAAAATGTATTTTTATTAAGTTCCTCAGATTCATATTTACAAGATATGTGACTTTTGTAGTCTTTCTTAAGGTCTGCAATTGGTTTCTATTTCTCAACTGTACAATTTCTTTCTAAATGCTAATCAACCAGGTGGTCAGATGTTTAGTTATCATTCTGCACATTAACCAGTTTAATGCATCTCAGTTTAAATGCCTAGAGTTGATGATTCAAATGATGTGCTCAAAAACTATAGGAACGATTATTTAGTTTTCAGCCATTACCTTCTTTTTCTTTTAATTCTGAAGTTGATTGTGACAATTAAATTACTTAAAAAAGAATGTGAAAAATAGGTTCCTTGCACTGAGTGCCTGTATACAAAAATATTGATGTTTTGCAGACTCTGGTCTACTGTCAGGGTAAGAGACTGGGAGATAGACACTGGATTATGCCCTTCTCATTAGCTCTTCCTGCTTAGTTTTGGATGTGGAGCCTACATACCCTACTCTTGTTCACCCTTAACTTGCTCCAATTCTACAACAGGAGGCATTCTGCAGCCAGTGAAAGCCCTCAGTTTTTTTCTACAGTGACAAGTCTGGGATTCTGGTCTTTTGGAGCTGAAGAAGTTATGTCCGTGTATGTGAATCTATTGACACAGAAAAATGTTGCTTTTGAGACATATTCTTTGATCTGCTACATCTGCTTAGGGCTGTACTCTGCCAGCAGACTATTAAAGCAGGGATAACCTAGCCAGGGCAAAATGTGATGGTGTGAAAGCAGATTCCCAACAGAATAATGCTTTAAAAAACAAAACCAAAAACTTTCCTATCACTTCCCCACGAAGCTGCATACAGCTGTAGTAAAACAGCATCACTGAGAAGCTTTTTATCAAGCCATACCTGATGGGGTTTTTCAGTTCCATCAAGATATTTCAAGCTGTCATTTTGAGAACATGCAATAAGTAGTTGTCCACAGAGCAGTGCCACTATCTGGGATACCAAAGATAAGGCTTGAGTCACTATTACTAAACAAATTTCATCTGTGCTTTGTTTAGATCATTCACATTGGTAAATAAGGGCTCTCTGTTTATTTTTATTTTTCCATGACCTGACACATAAATTTCTATCACTTTCTTGACAACCTTAATTTGTGATCAGAGTTTCAAGAGATAATTGAGTTCCAGGAAAAAAATAATACTGTAATCATTATTATTTGAACAAGCATACATAAATCAAAAATTTGCCATAATATTTTGGCAGTGGTGTATGCATCATCTTCATGCTCAATCTATTCCCATAGATTCTTTCATTATCTCCAGTAGATGCCATTGGCATGAGCAGAGTCAAAGACTTCCAACACATTTGGGAATCCAGACAGTACAGATAAATCTTCACTGACTTTCTGCTGATGAGGTTAGCTTCTTTGAAATGAGGGAAATACCTGTGTTCCAAAATAGCATCTGAAAAATGTCACTAGACACTTTGGCACAGAAGGTTGACTAATCTGAGTGATGTTTCTGAAGAAAAGATTGAAAGACTGAGTAATATCAGGCTCATATAACATTTTTCAATACTTCTAGATAGTATACTGATAAACAAGTATAACTTTAGCCATTGGAAATGTTCCACATAGACACTAAAATCTCCCTTTGCTCCACTGAACTTGCACACTCAGATTCTAATGGAGTTTTCAGATACTAAGAACAAATTCTGTTGAGACAGTATTTGGGATTTATGTAACCTATACAGTGGTGTTCTACCATATCTGTCTTTAAATTATGCATACATGATGTGCATATCCCACCAGAATAAGGCCTTAAGTCATTAAACAGTAAGATTCAGACAGTCAACACAAATTGCTAAACATTCATGGACACATCTGTCAACTCATATCCTTATCTTTTTGTGTAAGTGGTTCTGATACTCTGAAATGTAGTGGTTAAAATTTCATTCATGCAAAGCTGTATGGTGTAGTTGTTTAATAGGCTAAGATATGAATGCTGTAGTTTTTATTGATACAATAAAAGTTAGTCAAGCTGACAGGCCTCTAATTTCCCGGATCATCTTTCCGGCCCTTCTTATATATGGGCATCACATTGGCCAATTTCCAATCTGTCGGGACCTGATTAAAGAAGATTATACATCAAACCACCTTCTACTCCATATTTTTATGCTTCCAACTAAAAATAAAGGATAAACACAGTAATTGCCGCATTGTAGAGATCTGATATGCATTGTTTGTGGAATATACATAAAATGGGACCAAACCAAATGCCTTCACCTTAACTTTGTTAAATTAAAATATAATGGGACAGATGTTTACAAATTGGTATTTATCCTGCTCTGCTTAAAACATACTTTGAGTATAAGGGCTGCACATTATCAAATATTCAGCATTACTCTCAAATTTCCTTATTATTTCTGCTCAAGGTTACACAATACTACATGAATAGAAGATGTTTGTTAGTTCCACTCCTGATACAGGGAGAATGTTTAAAATATCATTGATGTGTTTGTTTTTCATGAGAAAAAAATGAATAAATAAATACCATATAACATGATTCCTACTTCTTCCACCTGCAGTTTGATTCACTGACTATGCAGTATAGTAACAAGGAGAGCAATCTTGGTGAAACACATGTTCATAAGGGCCTCTTTCACACTCCCTAATCTCCTAATGGCAAGACCTAGGGCACCAGGTAGGAGTCTAAGATCTCAGACCTCAGGGTCAGGAAGGATAGATAGGTGATGCTTCTTGACAGTACAATAATGAAAGTGTACCATTTCAAATTTAGATATTTTATGAATGCCCTCTGAGTCCTCTACTTCTACTACTACTTGTAGTCTCTAATGTGCTAACACTTTTACCTTCCAATAAGGCACCAATAACTCTCATATATTGTCATAACTTCATTTGCCAAAAAGTGCATGCAACCTTAAATTAATACTTTTATGACAGCTCTAAGTGTGAAAACTTTCAGTCACAATTTCAAATGTACCTGACTAATATATCTGTATAAAAATGAACATTTCATTAAAAATACATAAATAACAATTTATACAGTAGTCATGCTCCAAAAGATCTCTTGATGTAGAAAATTGGAAGACCAGTCATTCAGGGGTGAGAGAAAGAGAGCACCCTGGAAAGAACACCTATTTTGAGTTTCTAGGTAAATGCTAAGCCAAACTCTTAACACTGTGCTCATGCAGTTTCACAGATATAAGAGATGCGTTCACTGAAAGAAAACAATTCAATTCATGCTGTGCATTCACTGAAGCAAGCTTGTAAATGGAAATTGGAGTTTAAGAACAGAAAAGGCACTTTTGGTAAGTTCAAGCTGAAGGGAGAACATTCTGGTGATTAAAATGACTGTATGTCATTGTTTCTTTCCTCCCTTCTCCATACTGCACTTAATGGCTATATAAAAACAGGCAATATTTTAGACAAAACTGAATGAACTTTACTTTTTTTCCTAAACAACAAATGCATATTTTAGCAGTGGATGTAAATGAGAGCACTGTTTTATTTCCTGACAATTTTTAGTTTTCCTCAGCATTTTGCAGGAAAGGACATGTTTTCCATATACAGCTGTTAATAAACAACTTACAATTCTGTTGTCTTATTTCTGCTTTTCCTCTTTTGCTCAGTTTCATAAAATAGCACCAGAAATTTATAGCCTGAGTGTCTTCTTAAAATTAACTATGGTATTTACTTCCTCTGAACACTACAATGTAAAAACTGTTTAACTTACCAAATCATGTGCCCTGTTAATTAACATGATCAAGCAGAAGAAATTTGTGTCAGCCTTCTAAAATTATACTTAGTCATTAAAATAATACTCCAGGTAAAATATATTTTTCCTCTCACTTCAGTGTGAGTCAGACAACTGTATGCTTGGTATTACTATTATTATAGTAGTGTATAATAAACCCTATGAAGATCAAGATCCCTAGGAACTGTGCGAACAAACATTAAGAAAGAAGTCTATAGTATAAAAAGGTAAACAAAGAGGAAGGACACAGCAAGACTAAGTGACTTTTAACAGATCAGTAGAGCAGGTTGCTAGCAGAGACATGGATGCAACTCAGTTAATTCCAGTTTGCAGCCAGACCTGCTGGGGTCATGTTAGCTAAACTTCTACATAACTAAAGCATTATAACCATAGAGCACCTCACTGAAAAATCTTAACTAGACATCAACCTCAACTGTCCTTTTGTAGAGCTTCCAATGGCACTGCACCTCTGTACTTAGCAGCTGATGGCAGTGCATTCAACAGTTTTCTACAAATGGGACCTTCCTGCAGGCAGTTTCAGCATACAAAACCAAAATGTAAAGTGTGTGACACTCCGATGCAATTAGTTTTTTGGACTTTCTATAAGCCATCAAAAGTTTGAGTGATCCTTTTCTGTGAAATGATGCCAGTTCTTGATAGAACTGAGATAAAGTATATTGAATTTCCAAACTACTATTTCTTCTTTCTGTCAACAGGAGGCAAAAACCTGTATTTTCTAATCTAGGGGATATGCACACTGATGAATAAAATGCTCTTTCTTATCAAGAGCAAGACAGGAAAGATTATGTTAAATCCATCCCTATGGTATATTATTGACCTCAGTCTGCATACACTGTATTTGCAGTAATCAGTGCTGCTACATCTGTGCAAAGCACCTGTTCGAGTGGACAACAGTGATGAGCAGTGTTCCTCGGGGGTTGGTATTGGGACCAATGCTGTTTAACATCTTTGTCGGCAGCATGGACAGTGGGATCGAGTGCACCCTCAGCAAGTTTGCCGATGACACCAAGCTGTGTGGTGCGGTTGACATGCTGGAGGGAAGGGATGTCATCCAGAGGGACCTTGACAGGCTTTAAAGGTGGGCCTGTGCAAACATCATGAAGATCAACAAGGCCAAGTGCAAGGTCCCGAACATGGGCAATCCCAAGCACACATACAGGCTGGGCAATGAGTGGATTGAGAGCAGCCCTGCAGAGAAGGACTTGCATGTATTGGTGGATGGAAAACTGACTGTGAGCCAGCAATGTGCACTCGCAGCCCAGAAAGCCAACCATACCCTGGGCTGCATCAAGAGAAGTGTGGCCAGCAGGTCAAGGGAAGTGATTCTGCCCCTCTACTGCACTCTCGTGAGATCCCACCTGGAGTACTGCATCCAGCTCTGGGGCCCCCAACATAAGAAGGACATGGACCTGCTTGAGCAGACCCAGAGGAGGGTCATAAAGGTGATCAGGGGGCTGGAGCACCTCCCTTATGAGGACAGGCTGAGAGATTTGGGGTTGTTCAACCTAGAGAAGAAAAGGCTCCCAAGATACCTTATGGCAGGCTTCCAATATATAAAGAGGGCCTATAGGAAAGATGGGGAGGGACTCTTTCTCAGGGAGTGTAGTGATAGGACGAGGCATAATGGTTTTAAACTGAAAGAGGGTAGATACAGATTAAATATAAAGAAGAAATCCTTCACTGTGAGGGTGGTGAGACACTGGAACAGGTTGCACAGAGAAGTTGTTCATGACACCCACCCCCGCCCCAGATTGAACACTTCCAGGTTGGACGGGGCATTGAGCAACCTGATCTAGTGGAAGGTGTCCCTGCCCATGGCAGGGGGATTGGATAATTTATTTAAAATATGTTCTCCTTATATTAAAAAAAAATGAATGAAAGTGTCATTTAAGTTGTTTCAGTGAATAGTTTGGCCATATCTACTTCAATCTAATGAGCAATCTAATGATTCAAGGAGAATCTTTGTTTATATTTGAAATCTTTATTCAATTACATATCTAAATACAATCCAGATGTCTCTGCACAATACTTTGTGCATATGTTGAATAGCTTGTTTGTTCCTTTTGTTTGCTTACTAAATAATGAGAAATGCTGCTGTCCTTTACTTAAGTTTTTCTTTTGGCAATGAGCACTGAATACGCTAACCAACATCTGATATACAGCTTCCTAACTTCTGTAGTATTTCTTGGAGAGGATCCATTTTTCCTGTCTGGCATTATTGTCAGGAGATTTACCTCAGACTCTCTATTTTTGTAGTTTTATCTGCAGCAGATAATATGTTGTGTTCTACTTCTATTCTTCTGGAAAAAATAGCATTGGCACAGTCAGTAAAATCGGTGAAATTTAATGCATTGTTCTATGACTGCATTATTTTTCTATAGTGTACCATTCAATTTCTGGCTTTAATCAAATACACAAGACAATTATAATATGCATTTGAAATTACTCTGAAAACAAAGATTAGTCTTTACATGAATAATTTACATCAAATATTAAACATACACACAAATGTGCTTTGCCAATAGCTCTGTTACCTTGCCTCTTTTTAAGTTTATTCTACCTCTACAAAGCCAGTGTAAATCATTACTACATAAGAATGTACTGCAGAATATGTGATAGAGGAAAAAATGCACACAGCTTCTGCTGCTTTTAACGAATATTTTAATAGTATTGAAAAGTGCAGTAAAAATTCACTTCCTTGAACTAATGTGAGTGGTCATATAATTTTGTGTCACTGAAAGTTCATATTAAATTTGTCTTAAAGTGTTAGGTGCATTAATTTGTTTAATCTAAGAATTCAGAAACATTAAAAAATATATATATGCTACCTTACAGGAAAATATGTTAAGTTTTTCACTACTTAAGTATTCAGAAAACACAGCATAGTAAGACCTCAACTTAATGTAATTTCTCAGCAAAGAAGATTGGTAAAAAAATACATATTTTTGTTACTGTTAAAAAACCCCAACACTATTGAAAAGTTGCCCCTTTGAACAAGGAGGGCCTTGCATACTAGAGTTTTAAACATGGCACAGAAAATTCACACTGTGACTCCCATGAAAATTTGACTAAAGTGTTGAAAATAAAGGGTCCTGAGAAATAAAAAAACCCAAAAATATAGCTGCACATGTTCTATGCAGTCTTGCTTTTGGTCATTTGTCTCTGAGGTTTCCATCTGAACTGAGCTGGCTTTATATCAGGGCTCATACTACAATTTATGCTAGTCAGTGTTGATGGTAGAGTAGCACTGGTAGAGAGCACTGGGGAAAAATGGGACATGGATTACACAAGAGAAGAAACTCAGTATAGCAGGGGATGTAGAAGCTGGAGTCTAAGTCTGGTAAGAACAGAGTAAAGAAGCAGTTTTAACAGTTCCCCAATTTCGAAACATGTCTTAAACTGTTCTAAAAGCTAAAAAAAATAATCCAAACACTTGAATCCAATCCCTAGCCTTTGGGTTTTGAGTCTTAGTAGTCCACATAATGCTGCTGGGATACAAAGTAGCCCTGACCTTGTTATCAAGCATGAACATTTCTTTACTGTCTTCAAGTAAAACAGAAGTTGATTAGCCAAAGAATTGCTCTCATTTGGTTTCTCACTTAAATTATCTTTTAAACTATTAAATGCTTTCATGGTTTCCTTAGTATGTTTTAAAACTGGTTTTATCCCTAAAAATTCTGTCATGTTACAAGATGTTACTTCAGAGTCTCATCAATGTCTTCCAGCTTGGCATTTTAAAAAGTAAATATTTTTACAGCTTTCACATTCCCATGTATTATTTTTTTTTTAGCTTTTACTGCTGCAAAACTGAATTTTTAAATTGTCCTGTTAATCATCACAAATACACATTTGGACAATTGCATTGATAAATGATAAAATCCATCTCTGCAGGGTGATGAATGTACAAACTGTCATTGTATTTCTGTGTGGATGTTTCTGCTCCTTTTTTTTCCTTCACAAAAGCTTCCATTTGAACTTGACAGAGATATGAAGCTGCACTTCTGAAGTAGCCACTGGGCATCTGGTTGCTACTTGCTGTATTTCTTCCTTATTGCCTTATGACTACCGCTAATATTATTTCCCCTTATCATGGAATGGATGATGCAGGGTTATAGTTGTAGCATTTAAATGGAAACAGATGATCATGAGAGACAACTACTAAAAGAGGCATACAGTCACTTAAGTACCTACAGTTTGGAACAAACTAGAAACATTTAGCTCCGTGAAGGCAGCCTCAAACTCTCACAAACTCAAGCCCTAGGATAATGGAAACAACTTCAAGAAAAAAGTCAATGTAGTCTTCCCTACTCTTTTGTGGTAATCTGCTTCAATAATAATATACACGAAGATATCACAAGCTTTTCCATTTCTAAAAGCAGTAGTATCTCAAACTTCCAAACTCACTTTCTCAGCCTTAACAGCAACCTTAGCAATGTTAAAGTAGAATAAATTTCCAACTGCCTGGAACATGTGACAGTCAAAGGTGCCAATCTGTTGATGTAAGTATATGAGGTCAGCATTAATACTTTGTATTAGTGTTGAATCTCTGCTTGAAAAAATCAGTTTCGGCACTGTTCTCTGCTAAGTTATTTATGGCTGCAAGCAAAAGATGATTTGAAAATAAAAATCTCCATAGAAACTGATGATAGACAAGACCTAAGAGAGGCCAAAAAGAGATTTTCAACTCAGTCTCTTACATGAAGATAAATTTAAAAATTCCCAAGTGACAAAATGGAAGAAAAAAACCCTTAAAGTGTACCTGTGTTCATTGTATTACTAGTAGCTTTACATCTAAAAATAAAGGAGGATTTTCCTAAAAGACTTTTAAAAGAGAAACAATAAAACATATTTTCCCATTGGAAACTATGCTAGGGCACATGGAAAATAAGGAAGTGACTGGTGACAACCAATATGGCTTCACTAAGGGTAAATCATGCCTGACAAATTTGGTGGCCGTCTACAACAGGTTTACAGCACAGGTGCATAAGGGAAGAGCAACTGACATCATCTCCCTCAACTTGTGCAAAACATCTGACACTGTCCTGCACAACATCCTTCTCTCTAGATTGGAGAGACATGGATTTGATAGATGGACCACTGTAAGAGACTGTGTTGGTCTGTGTTTCTCTCAACATTGCTGCTGCACCACTACCACCTCCTCGCCTCAACATCCTGTCACTGTGGAGGAGTACGCTCTGAAGGAGACAAATTATCCCCAAAGAAACCACCATATCCACCTGAAGCTAGAACAACAACATCCTTGGCAGTGCCTACCAAGCTGTGCTTGCACGTGAAGCCAGGTGGATAGGAAATCAGGGTGAGGAAGATGTGTGGAGGCTGAAGACGCCACAGGTTGACAGCACCAGCACCACCACCACCACCACCCCCCACCCCCTTCCAGCATGACCACTGTGAACACCTGGACATGTGTGCATGGAGGAACATGGGGTGGCACATATGACAATGAGCTCTGTGGAAATGGGTGGACTCTTCAAGGAAATCGTGGGAACTGGGACAATAAAGGGACTGCCTACTCCTCTCTCAGGGAGATTTGACATCATCTCTCTGCAGAGCTCGAAGTTTGGGATCTCTACCAACATCACCTGAACTCTTTTCCCGGACACCATCACCTGCACCAAGACCGAGCCAACAGGACGTTGCTGGATTTGTGGTGGTGGTAACTGATCTTGCTGCATCTCTTCCGTTTGCTTGCTTAGGTATTCTGACTTTTTATTTCTTCTTCTCTCTGTTCTATCGCTATTATTGCTTGTTACAGGAATAAAGTTTACAAGGTTGAATGGCATCTGACCTTGTTTGCATCTTAATCTCCCTCTTGGAATCATATTGAAACCTCCCCTGACTTTGGATTGGGACAACCACTCAGTGGATAAGGAATTGGCTGGATGGTTGCACTCAAGGAGTTGCAGTCAACAGCTCAATGTCCAGGTGGAAATCAGTGACAAGTGGCATTCCTCAGGGGTCATTGTTGGGACCAGTGCTGTTAACATCATTGTTGGCATCATGGACAGTGAGAATGAGTGCACCTTCAGCAAGTTTGCTGACGACACCAAGCTATGTGGTGCAGTTGACATGCTGGAGGGAAGGGATGTCATCCAGAGGGAACTTGACAGGCTTTAAAGGTGGGCCTGTGCAAACATCATGGAGTTCAAGGCCAAGTGCAAGGTCCTGCATGTGGGTCGAGGCAATCCCAAGCACAAATACAGGCTGGGTGATGAGTGGATTGAGAGCAGCCCTGTGGAGAATGACTTGCCGGTATTGGTGGATGGAAAACTTACTATGAGCCAGCAATGTGTACTTGCAGCCCAGCAAGCCAACTGTATCCTGGGCTGCATCAAGAGAAGTGTGGCTAGTGGGTTGAGAGAAGTGATTCTGCCCCTCTACTGCACTCTCGTGAGATCCCACCTGGAGTACTGCATCCAGCTCCGGGGCCCCCAACATAAGAAGGACATGGATCTGCTCGAGCAGACCCAGAGGAGGGTCATAAAGGTGATCAGGGGGCTGGAGCACCTCCCTTATGAGGACAGGCTGAGAGAGTTGGGGTTGTTCAGCTTAGAGAAGAGAAGGCTCCAGGGAGACCTTATTCAGACTCTAACATCCTAAACTGGATACAAGGATACATTCTGACTGTCACAATCAAAGTGAAGGTAACCTGTAGTTCTGCAGATGGTTCCTTAGTTTTTTGCTTTTTGATTTTGCCTTTTTTTTTTTTTTTTTTGAGGAGGGGGGCAACATTCTCCTTCCTCCAGTCACTGAGGATCTCCTCAATCTTCACGACTTTTTTAAGAGGATTGAAAGCGGTATCTCAGGGATATCTGCTAGATCTTTTAGCACTCTCAGACTCAGTCTGTCAGGTCTCAGGAACACATAAGGGTGCAGTTCTCACATGCAATCTCTGACTTGATCCTCACTCACTGTTGATATTTTCTTACCTCCTTCAAAGCTTTAACTAAGCAGAGAGGCCTGATAGGCCACACCAATGAAGACTGAAGAAGTCACTGAGTATCTCAGCCTTATCTGTGCCCACTGTCAACCATGCTATTCAGCCACAGTCTCATATTTTCCTTATTCAGCCTTTTATCACTAATGTAGCAGTGGAAGCTCTTCTTGTTGCCACTGTTCCTTGTAAGTCTCAACTCCATGTAAGCTTTGGTTTTCCTGACAATAACCCTACATTCCTGGGCATAGTTATGAATTCCTCATTTGTAACCTGTCCCTGATTCCACCTAATGTATGCTGGTTTGGGGGTAGGGTGGAGTGTTTGGCATTTTTTGTGGGGTTTTTATTTACATTGGATCTCTTCCCAGAGTTCCCTGATTAACTAAAGATAGCATTTTGATATGTCTATTTGTCTTCCTGAGTATTGGTATGGACCATTTTTTTGCCTGTAGGATGCTAGCCTTAAAGCCCTGACAGCTTCCCTCATCTCTTTTTACTTTTAGAGCTTCTCCCCAAGTGATCACATCTACCAGTTCCCTTATCAAGCTGCAGTCTCCTTGCCTGTCACTAAGAGTCTGGACTCTGTGAGTCTCCTTTCTCCCTCAACATCTTCAACTACAGCCAAGGCTGCCATTGATTGCCACATCGCCAGCCAGCACCTCTTTCCAGTGAACAGTAGATCCACCTGTGTGTGTCCCCTGGTTGGACCAACCAGTATCTGTATCAAGAAGTTATCCTAGCCACTCTCCAGAAATCTCCTTGACTGATCACATCCCATCATGCTGCCCTTCTAGCGGATATCAGGGAGGCTTGTATGTTCCATGCGCACCAGCATCTGTGCTCCCAAGACTTTCTTGAGTCATTTAAAGAAGGCTTTTCACACTTCATCCTGACCTAGTAGTCTGTAACAATCTCACAACACGTTGTTGCCCTCATTGGACTCTTCTTAGATCCTGACCCACAAGCGCTCACAGACCATCATCCATGTCATAAAAGAGCTCTATGCATCTGAGCTGCTCCTTCACACAGAGGGCAGCTCCCTCCTCTTCTTCCCTGACTGTTTTCCCTACTGAGCTGCTACCTGTCCTTCACAGCCTGATCTGTCAGACACTCTCTGTTGGCCAACAACGGACCACAGTCTCTAGCTGACTTGCATTTGGGGGTGCAGTCTCCACAGGGTCTCTGTGAAGACCTCATTAATCTCCTTTCTGCCTTCCCTGGAGATGCTGAATGAATTCATCTCCTCCTGGAAATTCTTAACCAGGTGACAACCTTTCAGCCCACACACACCTCCTAAAGCAAGGACACTAACCTGATCTCCTTCTATGACAAGGTGACCCAGTTAGTGGATGAGGGAAAGGCTGTAGATGTTGTTTACCTGGACTTTAGTAAAGCCTTTGACACCATTTCCCACAACATTCTTCTGGAGAAACTGGCTGTTCATAGCTTGGAAACTGGCTGGATGGCTGGGCCCAAATAATTGTGGTAAATGGAATTAAATCCAGTTGGCAGATGATCACAAGTGGTGTTCCCGAGGGCTCGGTATGGGGGCCAATTCTGTTTAATATCTTTACCAACGATCTGGACAAGGGGATCGAGTGAACCCTCAATAAATTTGCAGACAAAACCAAGTTGCGTGAGACTGTTGAGGAAAGGAAGGTTCTACAAAGGGATCTGGACAGGCTGGATCAATAGGACAAAGCCAACTGTGTGAGGTTTGGCCAGGTTGAGTACCAGGTCCTGCTCTTGGGTCACAACAACGCCATGCAACGTTACAGGCTTGGGGACGAGTAGCTGGAAAACTGCCCAGTGGAAAAGGATGGAGGGGTGTTGGTTGACAGTCAGCTGAACATGAGCCAGCAGTGTGCCCAGGTGACCATGAAGGCCAATGGCATCCTGGCTTCTATCAGAAATAGTGTGGCCAGCAGGGACAGGGAAGTGATCTTACCCCTGTACTCGGCACTGGTGAGCCTGCACCTTGAATACTGACTGTGTTCAGTTTTTGGCCCCTCACTACAAGAAAGACACTGAGGTGCTGGAGTGTGTCCAAAGAAGGGCAACGAAGCTGGTGAAGGGTCTGGAGCACATGTGGTATGAGGAGCGGCTGAGGGAACTGGGGTTGTTTAGTCTGGAGAAGAGGAGGCTGAGGGGAGACCTCATCGCCCTCTACAACTACCTGAAAGGAGGTTGCAGAGAGCTGGGGATGTGCCTCTTTAACGAAGTAACAAGCGATAGGACAAGATGTAATGGCCTCAAGTTGCGCCAGGGAAGGTTTAGACTAGATATTAGGAAGCATTTCTTTACAGAATGGGTTGTTAGGCATTGGAATGGGCTGCCCAGGGAGGTGGTGGAGTCCCCATCCCTGGAGGTGTTTAAGAGTAGAGTTGACATAGCGCTGAGAGATATGGTGTAGTTGGGAACTGTCAGTGTTAGGTTAATGGTTGGACTGGATGATCTTCAAGGTCTTTTCCAACCTAGACGATTCTGTGATTCTGTGATTCTGTGATTCTGTGATGTGCTGCTCCAATAAATGTGAGGATGGCACTTTGCTGTGGTCCATCACCACTTGTGTGATGAATGTTGCAGTTTTTCACCCCTTTCCATGCATGCTCCTGCACAAAGTAATGCATCTGTTAGTTGCTCCGGGGAGCTGTCCTTCACGCTGGGTGACAGTACAGGTTTCTCCCTCTCACCAGCTGGATGAGACTCTTCACTGCCTCTTAAGATGTCAGCTGAAGACAGAAGGTTAATCAACCCTTTAACCAGCAACAGCTGACTGACACTATTAAAAACTGCAACTTTGCAAATACAAGCAATAGCCTCTTGGAGCTATGTAGCAGCACCAGCAGCTGCACCAGTACACACCAGCAGCACCAGCAGACACCCTAAGGCTCTTAGAAGCTCCCAGAAGACCTGGAAGCAGACCCCACAAACTCCTGCACAAACTACTGTGTCTGCTAGCAACATCTGTTTGGAGCACTTGTTTACTGAATAAGTTTACAACTAAGGGTGATTGAAAGATGATCAAAATGCTCAGCTTTTCATCAAAACAGATAGTGCTATAAAAAATAAAATTATTGGTGGGATCACTGCAGTTTTTCAGTATTTCAAGATCTAAAGTAAATGTTTCTTTTATCTTTTTAACTCCACTCAATTTTGACTTCATTTTCAGGTCAAACATTTATGTGAATAAAATAGTTAATATTAATGATTTTATTCCACAGGATTATTAGATTTTTTCTCATCAATAAAATGTGCAGCAAGCTTGTAAAAAATGAACTTTCCAGTACTGATCTTTTGACATATCTTAATTGAACCTTTTATTACTTTTTCTATTTTGTGAATATTTTAACTGTTTGGCTTGAATCTGGACAAAAGGAGATCTTCAAACACTGAACTTTCCTGGTGATCTCTATATTACAGAACATAGATCATCTTCCCAGAGTACATAGCTTGGAGTAAAGGAAGGACAATACAAAGAACACTATCAGAACCCAGAAAGTCTCTAGAAAAAGAATATCACAAAAGAACAACAACTCTTTCCATGTACCCAAGTTGATAACTGCATTGCAAAATTATAAATAAACACATACAATGTATGGACCCAGTTAGTGGCCCTTTCAGCAGGGAAGTACCATTTTTTTTAATTACAAGGTAGTATCTTTCATAAATATGGTAAACTATTATAGTTAACCAGTTTGGATTGGATGGTAAGAATGCAGGGTTTATTTATGCTGCAAGAAATGTGTCCAGAGCATGGACACAGGGGGAAGTACATAAGAGCAAAACTGGAACTGGTGAAAAAAAAGTATTTTGAAACAAACTACATTTGTGTGACTTCGTAATTTTCAAAAGAGATACTGAACATTCCATCAATGGTATTTTCAATGACAGTGTACTCTCAGACTTATCTTAGCAATTTTTGTCTTACGTTCTCTTGTATGTCCCTAGTCAGGTTAGCTACCGCAAACTAAAAACCTAAACTATAGCAGGAAGTTTGTTCTTCTCAGATAACCTGTGCTGGAATAACATTTCTGTATTTTAAAAATAATCCCAAATGACAAAAAGTGCATTCAGATCAGGTAATTTATATCATAAAGGCTATATCATTTAAACATTGTTCTTCTCCAAAGGCTTTCAATTCCACCTCCCTAAAATTCCGCTGAAATTACTTTTTTCCCCCTAATACATATTGCCATTCCTTTTCAGATGCTTCACACTGATAGTAAAGTATGATTTTGCTGAAAGTGTTTCTCACACTATTGTCAGATTTTTGTACAAGAAGGTAGAAACAGATCTGTAAAAATGCCAGCTGTATTTTTCTAAAACAAGGTGTGTGTGTGGTTTTTTTTTTTTTTTTTTCCTGAATCCACAGCCACAAGTCTACATATAGCCTTTAACACTGGGCTCATATATTCATGTTTTCTTCCCAATGTTCCTTTTATCCTTTGCCAGAAGTGGTAGAAGTCAGGTGTTATAATAAGGCAGTCTGCAAAAATTATTCTCTTTTTTTCTGGTTCCACTCACAAATTGATACCCTGTTCATTTCATACTGGTGCACTTGGTCTTAAGTAATGCTTTCCTTTACAAGACTCAGATGATCTCAGCTCATTAACTTGTATAGTAATGACACACATATTGCCAGATTTTAGCAAATGTAACATATAAGACTGTTAACAACAGGACTGAATTATTTAATGCCAAATGTTTTACTAGATGGTTTTGCATACAGCTAAACAGGTAAGTTTCATTTGTTAACTGGAACAGCATAAGCAGTATTTTTTTCTTCTATTATGGAAATATTTACTATACTTGGAAGAGTTGTGCTGTATTCATGTAATAAAGGTTGCAGGAGTTGGGCCACTAACGTTCTCCAAAATATTATCGTATTTTACTATTATAAATCATAATTGAAGTCCACCAATTTCAGTTGTACCATACATGAAAAAAAAGAGTTGAAACAGGCTTTTTAATAAACAGGAGCTTTTATGCCCAAAATTAAGTAAAAACTTAACAATTGGTTTAACATCAATTGTCTTTGCACACTTTAATTATACCTTTTTTTTCCCCACAAAGCATGTCACAGATTTGTAAATCTACAGAGATCACTTTATACACTCCATCTCTCACCCCAGTAGCCTTATATTTTGTAAACTTTTGAGACTGAAGTAGAAGCTACTCTTAATGTACCATTTTTCTTATGCTTTCATAGACAGAAGAAAAGTTCTGTGATTTTAATATATATTATGTTCAAGCTCTGAGGTAGGATTGAATCAATTAGAATGATTTTTCTAGTCAGAGGTACATATGTGACAACTTTCCTATCTGTTTAATGACACAGCTTAACTTTAGTTCTTCTGAAAATAATTGAGAAGGTTTTCCTATACATAAATGCTCTATCCCAACTGTTCTTTCCATATACCTATGAAATGCATTTCCATTACTGCTAACAAGTTTTTGTCACAGATCCCTATGTATCAGGTACTGTATATACCAAGACCAAAAAGAATGGTCCATATCCCACACAATTTGCTATTTAAACATAAGGCAAGAGACAGTGTGAGCATATGAAATGACAGCAACATATACAGAAAGTAGAATAATAATGACTGGCAAGAGTAGTTTTGCCCACTTTTTCTAGCAGTGTAAGTCATTTTACAGGTTTTTGTAGGCATCAGAGAAATTTTTGACTAGATGGGCTAGTCTACTGTGACTGACTAGGAATGAGGGACATTTTTAAAAGCAATAAAAGGAGTCTTATACTAATATTCTAGCTACCCAGGCTCTAATCTTCTTCAGTCAAAAACTTTACTGTTTGTAACTTGCAGACCTAAGCTTGGAGTAGCAGATGCTAGTCAGTGTAGAGACAAATAAATGTGTATGCATTTGTGTTGGGGAGGGTCACTGACATTTGCTTCTGATCAACAATTTAACACTGCTTGCCTACCCAAACAGCACAGATCTTTTGTAACTTCCGCTTGAGATGAAGTTGTAATCACTGTAGTTCACCACTTTTAAGTTCCACTTCTGTTCTCATGCAGATTAATATAAGACCTAAAGATAGCAACTAATATGAGCAGCTACTGGTGATCTTCATTTAGCAAAGTTATTTGTAGATTTAACTCGTAATGATATCCATGCTTAGGTCCTGAATTTTTCGAAGCTAATTTTATATACACTGGTATAAAGTCAGTCATACTGATAAGGTGATTATGTCTTATCAAACTGATTTTTTTTTCCCCAGAGGGATAACATGACCATTAAAATATAGAGAATAATCCTGCGTTTATACTCACTTTTTAACTATAGCTAAATGATTGTTTAATTCAGAGTATTTTATTCATAACCTTTTTTATTTTAATATCGCACACAGGTAATTTGGAGTAAAATTTAATGAAGTTCACTCTATAAATCCACCTTCATATATACCTTTTATACAAATCTCATCTTTATTTGAAGCTAAACCAGTGAAAAAGGAAAAAAAGAGTACATTTTCATTTTTAATTTGCAATGTTAATCCCAAGGGCTTTTGAACTACAAAAGTAGAGGATAAATTCATTCTGTAGTTTTTCGAGCTAAAAATGGAATGTTCAAAGAAATTATCCATTGCCAAAGTTGTTAGTAGGGACCTATAGTATAACTTTTTGACCAGAAATGAAATAAAAATGCTGCCAAAACATTTTATTATCAAATTTAAGAGGAGTGCACTACCAGGACAATTTCTGGGAAGCTGGAGATTTGCCTAGACAATACTCTGTGAACAGACACCCAAAAAACCTGAACCCTAAACTCAAAAAACACAAAAAAGTTTTCTCAAGGTGCATATACTTCCAAAGGCCAGAAAAAATAGCAAAAATCCCTTCTCTATAAAAAAACAAACAAAAGAAAAAGTGCCAATCACATTAAAATTGGAAGAGGAAAAAACTCTGCAAACCAGTAGTGCAGAATTGGAGAATTCAACATGTATGTTCCCTTAAAGATCAGAGAAACAAATATTCACTACATAATCTATGCTTGTTGTAGGTAGTCCACAGTGTTCAGTGGGGCACAACTGGTGACCCATAGATCAAATTTGGACACAGAAGACTTCTCTCCTGTCGATACACTCCCTTCTATTCAGGAAAGGCAGAGAGCAGATGTTTAAGTTGCCCATGGCACTCAAATGCTGAAAAGCTGCCTCCTGCACACAACCTAGTTCTAGCACCTGAGCTCCTGCAGCTAGCTGGGAGGAGGAACAAGTGCAGGCATCTCACTGCCTTCAGATGGCCCTAATACCCAAGGGAAGGGTGGTGGAGTTAGATGAAGTACTGATACTGTCATATGGTTTTGCAGAAATTTGACCTCTCAGGTCTATCTACAACTCTTTAGATTTGTTTGTTTGTTTGAAGGATTTCTGAAGCTGTAACTTCATCTGGACTGTTGTACTGCAGTTCCATAGTTAGAAATGTTAGGGAGCAAACATGAGTGTTATGAGCAAGAAGACTTCTGAATTTTTATATTACACACATTTATGTCTTGACTTCAGAGTTAGGCTTCAAAATATGGAAAGTGGTCTAAAATCTAGCAAGTTACAGTTACAAGGAATCCTCTTTTACAAGTTTATAATTTGTCTTGAATAAGGTATACTCAGAGATGCTAGGTAGGATCTTCAACCTGCTGTTCACCTCAAGAAATGCATAATGAGAATTACAATGTCTCTTATCCATAGAAAACATCCTTTATAAGTAGAAAATTCTCAAACACCACAAAAATGATATTATTTATCTGCATTTTCTGTTTGTGTCAGAGAAAAAGCTCTTCTCCCTCCCTCCCTTTCCACCTGCCCCTTAAAAAACATCTAGTTTTCATCACAGAACCAAATTGTCATGTGCACAGGTCAGAAAAAGGAACAGTCAAATCAAAATGCACACTGGACCCTTAGCAACATGGAGTGATTGAGAACTGTATTTTCTAGATTAATTTTAACTGCCTTTTAAACAAAAGGTCAGTTTTAAACAAAAAACCTGAGGAGTCAAATAGATTGCTGAAATAAAGGCACAGGCAACACTGCTTTTTCTTAACCCTCCAAATGTTGCTACCTCTGCTTCTAGCTCTTCTCTTTTTCATGATAAGGGTTTTAAATTATATACTTATAACACCATCCTAATTTTCTGCTTTTTCTTTTTAATTTCCTAAAGCTAAACCTGGTTTTGATCATATCCATCTGGCTTATCTCATTATAACTGTCTGATTGGAATTATCTTCCCCATGGCTTTGCTCAGTCCATATATTACTTAGCCTCTGGGAATCTGCAATCTAGTATCCTCACCTTCCTTCCTTCTCAGTTTTTTTTAAATTAACTTATGAAATGGATTTAGGAATTATATTTTCTTATCATCTAAGAACTGAAGTTGGCTTTATCATACCTCTAGCTGAGCTTGCACACAAATGGCATCTTTATAAGCAACAGTAGAAGTGTAAATACACTTCTTAAGCACTCAAATCTCTTGCATACTAAAGCAAACAGAACATTGTAGATTTGTTTGTTTTCTAAGTGAATGAAACATGTATAAAAATGACAGCAAATATGTAGAGCAGATTTATGTAATTATGGCTTGAATGTCAGACAATAATGTAATCCATAGTATTTAAGTAAGATTAGGATTAATGCCAATACATTTATCGCCCTGTTCCCTTACAATCGTTCAGAACTTGCAGACATCAAGGGAAAGAAATTCATTGATGTCAATGAACTTCGAATTAGGTTCAGACTGTTATTTGTTTTGTCTGCTCTGGTACCTAAGAAAGTACTTTTTCTTATTCAAAACAATAAGCTCCTTCCTTCATAGGCTCCAATTCTGCATACTGTCAGCATAGGCACTAAGCAGCTGACAACATTTCTGAAACCATGATGCTATACTAATTTCTGATGCAACTGGAAGTAGACTGCATGAACAGAAGGATTTGTGCTGTAGATTGCCTGTTTGTTGTAAAGATAAATTTTTTTTTAACTGACCAGTGTGTTTCATGATGGCTTTCCTGACAAAGTTATATATCATATATGACTGCCCCAGATTATCATAAGTAGCAAATCTCAGTGTTTGTGACACAAGTAGCTTGCCTTTTAGAAATGCTAAGCACTCACCTTCTGAAAATCACAGTATTTCTAAAATGGCTTACAATTTTGTCACCAAAATCCCCCAAACCAACCAACCGACCAACCAACCAACCAATAAAATCCAAGAGTTTGTACTGACAAGTTACTATATGTTTCTGCAAGAGACAGAATACATGTCACAAATATTAATTGACATTCACCATTTACCTACTTCCAGAAATGATAAACAAAAATTCACCAGCTGAATATAAAGAAGGACATGTGCATCTATTGCCATTAGAACAGTAACAACCCGTATAGGGTCTTGGAGGCATAACTCATATTTTATGGAGCATATCATTGTATTTGGTTGTTTACGAGACACAGAACGGCATGACAAATGAGGTGTGACACAGCCAGTCAACTTTAAAATACAACAAAACTCTTCTATTTCTGGATCTGCTACTTTGGATTACGTCTAAACAAAACATATCCATAGGAATGGAATGATAAAATATTCAATGCATTTGAAATGTCAAGGGTTATGGCAGTTCAGCTAGAGTTAAAGCGAGATGGAGGGAAGTTTGACTTTCCAGCTACAGAACAGATTTTAGCTAGTTCCTCATGCCTAATTGCAGTTTAGAATAGCCTTCAAGAAGTTGAAAACAATTACAAAAGTTTATGAAAACAGACTTCAGGTCACTTGTGTTCACTGATTCCTCAATACTGAAGATGGAATTATTCTTAAACATATTCACTTTGTAGAATCAGTTTATATATCAACAACATATGGTAACATTAGAACTGAGAGAAACTCACTTCTTAGCTACAGAAGTGGTCTATTATAGCAAAAAATATCAGGAAAAAAATACTAGCTTTGGTTGTTTTAAACAATCTGATAAACATTGCCTGTTACATTTTTTAAACTCTTACAAAAACCATAACATAAGTGAATATTACTACCAAAAAGTTTTTACATGAGTACCTCTGATAATGACAGAAGATGTAGGTTATTCAATTGAAATTATGACAGCACTATTGTAAAACCAGTTTAGAACTACAGTCATACTTTAAGAAATCTTAAAGGTACTTTAGGATAGCTCTACTATATTCTATTTGATCTGTGAATAGTAATCAGGCTTAAGGATTTCTTTCTCTGCTCTCCTGTTTTCTTGTTCATAAAAGCAAATATAGAACATAAGAAAAATGAGTATCAAAGCACAATACTATCTTTCTCATATAAAAATGTCACATTTGAAAACTGTTATTTAATTATTAAATGTAGTTGAATCTCTTAAAAGCTTCATCTCTGCCACACTTTTGTGAAAACTGGCTGGTGGTCCTAACTGTAGGCTGTAATACCTCTCTATCATTAGCAATAGTACCAGTCTAGGAAGTGCTTAGCCAAAAGGACATTCAGTGAGTCACAGAATCACAGAATCATCAAGGTTGTGAAAGACCTTGAAGATCATCCAGTCCAACCATTAACCTAACACTGACAGTTCCCAACTACACCATATCCCTCAGTGCTATGTCAACCCAGCTCTTAAACACCTCCAGGGATGGGGACTCCACCACCTCCCTGGGCAGCCCATTCCAACGCCTAACTACCCGTTCTGTAAAGAAATGCTTCCTGATATCTAGTCTAAACCTTCCCTGATGCAACTTGAGGCCATTCCCTCTTGTCCTATCACTTATTATTTGGTTAAAGAGACTCATCCCCAGCTCTCTGCAACCTCCTTTCAGGTAGCTGTAGAGGGCGATGAGGTCTCCCCTCAGCCTCCTCTTCTCCAGACTAAACAACCCCAGTTCCCTCAGCCGCTCCTCGTAGGACATGTGATCCAGACCCTTCACCAGCTTCGTTGCCCTTCTTTGGACACGCTCGAGTAATTTCATGTCCTTTTTGTAGTGAGGGGCCCAAAACTGAACACAGTCATCGAGGTGCGGCCTCACCAGTGCCGAGTACAGGGGCAAGATCACTTCCCTGTCCCTGCTGGCCATGCTATTTCTGATACAAGCCAGGATGCCATTGGCTTTCATGGCCACCTGGGCCACCAGCACACCATGCTGGCTCATGTTCAGCCGTCTGTCAATCAACACCCCCAGGTCCCTCTCTGACTGGCAGCTCTCCAGCCACTCCTCCCCAGGCCTGTAGCGCTGCTGGGGGTTGTTGTGGCCCAAGTGCAGCACCTGGCATTTGGCCTTATTGAAACTCCTACAGTTGGCCTTAGCCCATCGCTCCAGCCTGTCCAGGTCTCTCTGCAGAGCCTCCCTACCCTCGAGCAGATCAACACTCCCACCCAACTTAGAGTCAGAGGTGTTCTGTTGAGAATTCTTAAGTCAAGACTCTGACATACTGAGAAAGTTGAATACATCTCCTAGTTCTGCAGAAAAGTCTTCTGGCATTTGGGGAAGATAGGAACAGTAACACCTGTATGCAAGCCCTATATGCTCCAAAATGGGTTTGATTTTCTGGGTTTGTTTGTTTTTGTGTTGAGAATAAGGCCAAACTAGCAAGAGATCTCAGAGCAAAATCAGATACCTGTCAAAACTGGCTGTTTTTATCTCTTCAGTAAAAATGCAGACTTTAGCAACAGTGGCATTCTTATCACTCTACTTCCAAAATGTGCAATGTAGTAATAGAGAAGATGGAGATTCCTTTTCCACAAGAAGGGACAGTGACAGGACAAGAGGCAATGAGCACAAGTTGATTCAGGTGAAATACTGTTTTCATATTAAAATAAATAAGATCTTCACCATGAGAGCAATTAAAGTTTGGGATGGGTAGCCCAGAGGAGTGATGCAACCTCCCCTGCTGGAAGTATTGAAGACTTGGCTTGATAGGTCCCTGGATAACCTAATCTAATGTCCTGCTTTCAACATAAGATTATACTAGATGATTTTCAGAGGTCCCTTCCAGCCTAAACCTGCCTGTGATGTTGAGAAGCAACATTTGCTATCATCCAGGTTAAGTAAGTTCTTCATGGTAGTGGTTTTTGCTTTGACATTTCAGTAGTGGCAAAACTACCATGGCTACAAGAAACTTCAAGAGTAATCTAGACCATGAAGCTATTTTAAGGCAACATCAACTCTACCTGTTGTCATACATGAGCAGAAGAATCATGGCTTAATCTTAAAAACCTTACTTGACCAGTGCCTTACAATCATTACTGTAAGGAAGCTGCTATATTCCTTGTGCCTAACTTAAAGATTTCTCACTGCAGTTTAAGGTTATTATTTCTTTTCCAATCAACCATGGGCACAATTAATCTTTTCTTTCTATTAATCAGTTTTGAATGTATTTTATAATATCCTCCCCTCTGTCTCTTCTTCAAGCTAAGCAAGGCTTTCATTCTGCCTTTCCTGAGGGGTGCTGAACCTAGATGTTAAAAATAAAAAAACTCACAATTCTCTCTATGGAGACAGCTGTCATAAAAGACTTGGTGCTTAGTGCTTTCCTCCTCCCCACACCTTCATTGAAATAACTGGGAATTGAGCACTTAAGTACTGCTGTGGAAGTCTGCCCTAAATTTGGTAATTGTTCAATACAATGATTGTATTTCTTTGCTAACTCACCCTTTTGTCTTTGATGTCAGAACCTTGCAAAGGGGTGTTTTTCTGTAGCAGAATTTGCTTGTTAGTTTTCTCTACATATAATGTAGCCAGTCAAAGATGGTTTATGAAGGCTCTGGATTCTGACATAAATATGAACTTTTTAATGATAGGGAAACAAAGGGAAACATTAATGAAAGATTACTTGAGTTTTGTTTCAAAATTATGACCTTTTAAATAACCTGTACACAAATGTATCTTATTTTCCATTGTTTTTGTTGATTGGGATTGGGAGTAAGTGAAAAAAACCTCAACAGTTCATGATCATTCATATATGTAAACATTATCTAATGTAGTGTTAGCAAGCCCAAGATAGAAATATTGCATTAAAGTACTAAGGGTTGCAAAGGAGTTAATGTGCTGTAGAACTGAGCCTGAAATCAGAGTCCAGATGTAAATCCTTGCAGAATATTCATAGCTTTAAGCTCAATAACTATTAAAATTATTTCTAGGTATTTTAGCCTATCACTATTTCTAACCTTGTCTAATTTTTACTGTGCCATGCGGAAAAGTGCAGAAAAGTACAGAAAATATGACCTAAATTGAACAGTGTGAAGAGAAAGAAATCACAAGAGACACACAGATTTTGGCATCCTAATTAGAAAATGAAACAGTTAATCAGAAAAGAAACATATTTTCCTTCCATAATACAGAAATTGCTATAACTACACATAGTAATGTCATCAATCACTGTCTCTTCCATGGAGAAAAAATTATTGGCTTACAGAGTTCAAAAATGCAGATGGTTTTTCTTATTCAAGAGCAACACAGGGACATATCTATTAATTTTATTACAGATCAGAAAAGGAAGAAGAACAAAGCAGACATTTAAATAAGATTAAAGGTCTGAGTTAAACTGACAAGAGACAAGAAAAGCAGTTAAAAGTGAAACTGAATATCCTATGTGACAATGTAAAAAATAAAAAATAAACCCACACAACAATTCTTAATTTCTTGATTTTGTAATCTAACAAAATCTGCTTGTATTATATAAACAATGTTCTTGTTTATGGTAGATTACAAAAATCCTTTAAAAATGTGGCAAATATAAAAAAAAAAGTCCATTTATTAAAGTATAGACAGCCGCTAGATATTATTTGCAGTATGTTTATCAAACTGGTAACCCACATACGTTTGGCATCCATTAGGAGAACACTTGCAGCTTATCTTTAGAGAAATTATCAAATACATCTCTATCTCAGCACATAGCTTGTCCTGTGGTGAGATAAATATTTTTGGGGTCCATCCCTGCAAACTGATGAATATCTGACAGCAGTTGATGAAGATTTGAGTGAAACTTGACAATATTAATGAATAAAAGAAAATATTCTTCTTCTAACAATATGTTAATGAATGGGAGAACAATTTCCTATTGCAAACTGTGACACAGCAGAACATACAAGTACTATATCATTAATACTGAAGCCTATGTTCCATACACAACAGCAGATTAATTCAGAGCAATAGCTGCAGATCAAATCAGGGCAACCATTCCCAGCTGACTGTTTTGCTTCTCTTCTGAGACTGTTACAGTAGGTCAAAATCCTAAAGCAATTACAGTAAAAAAAAAAAAAAAGCAAAACCAAAACAAAAGGTCTTTTAAAGTAGGTGAAAAGAAGGGCTAATAATAGTTAAAAATCAAACCAAAACCCGCCTAAATGATCTATTTCTGTTGCATTATGGCAAATGCTCAGAGCTGTAGCTTGGCAATAATTCTCTTCTGCAGTGTGCTGTGTGGTACCAATAATACTACTTTAAAGCCTGTTCCAACTGATATTTCTGTAAAAAGCAAATGAGCATTAGATGATATTTTTCAGTTCTGATAAACTATCTAATTCTATGTTTGATCATTAAACATAAGCCATCACCTCCTTTTCAATCCCCCTGCCTCTCACTCGTTTCTCAGATGAAAATTTTAACTTATTTTCTTCCCTTCAAACCAGCATACTCAGAATGAACAACAAAGATAGCAAATGAGCATAAAAACATACCAGTATATTCTTGAAATCCCCATATTAATACATCAGCAAACTCTAAAGCAACATTTCTCAACTGGAGATATGGGTAAGTGATATCATGCAAAGTGTTTTTGCAATAAGATGGCAGGGATAGTGCTTGAAGGCATACCATATCTTACTTTCTTGAAAACAGGTCAGCATTCAAAAGTTTAGGAACAGTTTTGATGATAATCATAGTTCACTGCTTATAAAGTAATATAAAATCTGATGTTTTAAGTTAGGAGCCTTAGCCAACTAGGTTTAATTCTAAATCCAGAGTGTTAATTTTCAGTCACTATGAACAAATTCCTTCTAAGGAGACCACATCACATCTAGGCTATTTGTGTAGAATTAGGATTCCAGTCTTTATGTTTAATGCCTTCTAGACAGGAACCAGAAGATAGGGGACACAGCAAGGCCTCCAAAGAGATTGTTTTCCAAGTCATCCAATCCACTAAGAAATATAATAATCAGGATGAAAGAGCCTTGCTATACTTATGCCTCCATTCAGCCATACACATTACCCTTCCTAGGGTAATAATTTGAATAGTGGAAAAAGTGCAATGTCATAGAAGTAAATGCAGAGCTGGAGAATATTCAGATATAGAAACTGATATTTTGTAAGAAACCGAGCAGTACTGAAACTCAGTAAGAAATGCCAGCAATGACTGTCAAGACTTATAGGGAGGAATCATTTCTGTAATTAGAACCAGAGTCTCCATGTATTCTGCGCAAGGTTCTCAGCAACAGATGCTGGCCAGAAGCAAGCTCGAAAGCACTTTTGGTCAGTCAGTGATGTTTCAAGGATTCATACTATTAAAAAAAAAAAAAAAAACCAAACCAACAAAACAACCAAACAAAAAACCAGTTTGTTCCGACTGGTCTTCATGACCAAAAGTTGAAAAGGTGCTAGGGAGAAAGGAAAAGGAAAGTAAGGTAAACCAGGACACAGACAGACGACTTATTGGTCCAGCAGTTGTCTCCCAGTGAAAAATTCCACTGTTGCTAGACCTCCAGATACAGATGAAAAAACACATATTTAATACCCATTAACACATTTTCACAATCTTAGTATACTAATCAAATCAATGACTGATTCTCCCTTTCCCAAACTGGACATACTCTGTGACAGTAAACTTTCTTGCTGACTCACTTCTGCTGCTCTTAATGAGGAGATGCAGCTAGTCTCTGGATCTAGCTATCCTGTGATTCTCCAGGAATGAATCACCATTCTTGATCAAAGATTAGAATAATTAGCAATCACTCACTGTTAAAACAAAATCATTGCTCTGGGTAAAGAATGCAAAAAATATTCTGATTTTCCCTTGTCTTTCTATCCAAACATCTTTTAATTTAGAGAGTTTTTGGCTTTGTTTTTAAACCCAGTATTTTACTATTGAGTTGCATTTCCTAGTTTTGAACTCTCATTGTATCAAGTTTATTGGTATGGTGCATATGCCATTAGTATATTACACGTAAGTTTATTACATATGCCGTATATAATATAATACGTACACTATTATTCCTCTCTTTTAATCAGAGTAAGTTAAGGTCACACTTGTTGACTTTGTGTTATTTTATTGTAAAAGTAAATTATAACAATTAAGTATATCTCCTGTAGTCCAGGTTTACTACCCATCTCAGTTAACTGATCACTCGGTAGCTGAATGGACTACTTAAAAATAATGTTGTTAAAGAAATTAAGTCACAAGAGCAAGAGAAAGAATATTGTCTTTGTTCACACCTGCAACTTTACTTGAGATTGATGGAAGCTATCTGGAAATAACTAAAGGTAGCCTTCAATCCAGCTGTCCATCATCTTCTGTCATCCTGTTCCAGGCATATTAAAATTTATGAAAGTCATTCTACTGTTTCACTGGGATTAGGTCTATAAATGCCAGAAAGTTACTTTACTTCATCGTATCTGATAAACTCACAGCTGCATGAAGATTCCTGGATACTTCCTGAAAAGCTGGTGAGCCATCACATGCAAAGCCAATTATATGAATGATCAATTAGTCAGCATTGAATAGTGGTACGGTAGACATTGAATTTGTCACCTGAAATTCAAGAAAAAGGTAGTTACCTTTATGTCCAAAAAAGTCCAGGTACAGATGAACAAAACATAGTTCCAGCCTAGAGATTGCAAAGAAGAAAGGGAAAGGAATAACACTACAACTTAGACACCCATAAGTCACCCAGAACAAAATTGCTTCCATGGACAAAATTAATTACTGCATATTTTGTTGAAAATTACTGTTATTTTAATTGCCAATAGTAAATCTATTCTCAGTTTTTATCAAGATGTGATGTATTTTTCATTATGAAACCAAACTCTCCTTTCTGGACTTTCTTCTAAAGTCTTATATCAGTCATAATGCATTTAATAATTTTACCTTCTCTGCCCTGATTGATATTATCTTTGTACACTAAACTGCACGTAACACATCATTACTAATAAACAGGCCACAACCTGGAACCAAAGCAAGCTGTAACATTCAACACAACAGAAGGATGTGACTTATATTACACTGTCTGAATATTCATTAAACCTTGTCAAAAGTGATCTATACAAAGTCAGTAGAGTCTTTTAATTTCCCTGAAAATCCTAATGTCAGGTAATGACCCTGAGAACCTGTGACAAAACTCATCTTCATCAGTCTTTAAGAACAAGTAAATTGCAAATGCATATTCCCAAGGACCTGCTCAGCAGTATTCCCTGATCACATACAGCAGATGGACTAGTGTTTGGCAGTCATTTTTGGTGTCTGGCAATCATTTCATGTGTCAAACACAATGTTGCAGTGTGAGAGTGTCAGGCCAGTAGGTTCTAAGCTATATAAAATAGGTTTTTCCTTGCTTCCATCTATCAGCATCAGTTTTCTCCTTCCTTTCTACTAGTCCGAACCAAAATAATCTCCATCACATTTTCTTTTTCCTTTTTCAATGTTATCATACTCAGAGCATACGGATTAGAATAGAAAACACAATGTCAAAACACCAATAGGGACCTGATTTTTTAGTGAATATTAAAAGAGCTTTCAATACTTTTAACTTCATCCATTATATATTTAATTGCTATTCACTTATTTTTAGTTTCAATTTTTTTAAAGAATACTGATAAAGCAACATTTTGACCAAGTCTTCATTACACACAAACAGCAATACTGAGCACAGAAAACATTATCTTAGACTAAACAAAGCTTTTTCCCCACTGTGCTTTTGCTCGCCAGAATCAATCATTGATTTATTTTGATCACTGTCTTCATAAATACAAAATACATGCAACTATTGACCCTGGACAGCTAAAAAACCATCTACTCATGAGAAGCAATGCAAATGACCCTGTAATTTAGAAATCTTTAAAAAGATCAGGAGAAAACACATTTAATAAGTGAGGTAGTTGAATCACTAGAGAGTTGGATAACTGAATGGTTTCTAGCCTTCATTTAACATGGATGAAGCTAGACACAATGTTGAAACTTTAACAATCCCAACTAACATAATGAGAAACAAGATTGTCTCATGTTATATTCATGTTATTCTGTTTAATGAAAAAACTCATACATTAGGAAGGGATCTGCAAGACTTGACTACTCTCATTTTAGGCTTCTTGTGTAGGCTGAAGGTAAAGAAACAATTACACACACACACACACAGATAGGGCCTCTTTTTTGATGATTTATTTTTCCAAATGTTTGTGTACAAATGCAGCACATACTGAAAAGACCAAAAGTAAAAAATATAACCTGAAATTGTTCATAAGGTATAAAAGGTTTAAAAAATGAGAGGAAATTTCTGGATGTTAATCTAAAATAAATATCTCAACAATAGTTTCCATTAACCATCTGCTCTTCCACATAATATTAAATATTTGGAACTAAATCTATTTGGCAAATATTATTTAAGGAATTTGACCCAAGAGTTCCAGATACTTAATATATTCTAAGGTTGTTTCTAATACAATGAATAAGGTTCAGTTACAGGTATATCAAATATGTTAGACACTCCTGTAATCAGAATGAGAATAAGGTGCATTTCTTCTGAAGCAGTGTGTCTTCCTTCCCCAATCATCTCTCTGCTCACAGAGCAGCACTCATTTGGTATATACCGTGCTTTAATAAAAATGAACTATAGCCTTGTTAACAAAAGGAAGAGAACAAATTTTCCTTTAATAAAGAAGGTCATGCATAAGATTTTTCAACAACTGTTTTGGTAATAACAGTCTTTATAGACCTTGCAAAACTAAACCATTTTGTGGATTTATTGTTCTTCTGAAGGGCCTGTTGCTCATGAAAATTAAAGACAATTTCCACTGGTAATAAAATTTACTTTAAAAATACAGTAGATGTCAATCATGTTTCAAGGTAAGACCCAATGTCCAAGTTCCAGCACTGTCAACTTTCTTGCTCCTCCTTCTGTGGCTTCAGATTTGAGTTTGAGACAAGAACCTGACAAACAGAAGTACATTGTTAATGTTACCTGTTATGGCAACTTGTATGAGCTTTCATTCTTAACATAATCCACAAATAAATAAAAAAAGGTCACCCCAATTAATTTAAGAGTATTTTCAATGCCTGCTGAAGGTGATATTCTATTTTGAGGTAACATTGGTGGGATTCAGTTGCCTCAACATTAGTACCCAAGTACATTTTTAGACACTGTAAAGTAATTGAACGTATTCACATTAGATGACGAGAGCTATATTTTCAAAAGAAACATCTTTTTTTCTTTTTAAACAAAAAAGGAAATAAGATTGTGCGACATTCAGTTGCCTGAATACAGATGTCTAGCACCACTTCAGGAGAACTCCCTTCCTCAGATGTAGCCACCTGCCCCAGCGTGGGGTCCTCCACGGGCTGCAGGTGGGCATCTGCTCCACTGTCGACCTCCATGGGCTGCAGGAGCACAGCCTGCCTTCTCACCACGGGCTGCAGGGGAGTCTCTGCTTCAGCACACCACCCTCTCCTCCTCCTTTTTTCCACTGACCTTGGTGTTTGCATAGGTGTCCTCCTCACCACTCCTCCTCCATCCCGGTTCCCCTTCTTAAATATATTATCACAAAGGTGCAGTCACCAACGTTAATTGTCTCGGCCTTGGCCAGAGGTGGGTCTGACTTGAAGTCGGGGGAGTTTCTATCAGCTTCTCAGAGGAGGCACCTCTGTAGCCCCTCTTGCGGTACCAAAATCCCACCACACACAAACCCAACACACTAGCCAATTATTAGACCTTAACTGAAATGCCTTTCATGAAAAAATTTTGGAGTATTAAATGTTCATAGATTACATGTTTTCATCCCTTGCAGTTTTGATTATGTATTACCGCCACAAATATGAAAGAAGAAAGTAAAACTTTAGGCTGTGCAATTCCAGTCAACCAAAACTGAGAAATTTTGGTCTTGCTATTCTATAGCTCTTTCTCTGAGCCAATGGTTTTCTGAGGAAGTCATAATATTGCTTCTTCCAAACTGTACACCAGAAAATAGAATTTTCTGTTAGTATTTCAATGCTTCCTTCGTGTTATCTGTTTTTCTTGCTCATTAATTTAAGCAATATCCCTTACAGCACCTGTCCCCTTCCCTTCCCTTACTGATTGTTAGCTATAGAATCTAACACACTTCATTTACCTCACTCCTCATACTTCCATCTGTACATTTTTTCACATCTTTCCCACTGTTTTCATGCAAGTAGAAGAGTTGCTGTGAGAATCCTGAATAAGTAAGCCTAACAAGGATGAAAAAAAGGTCCCTTTATGGCACTGAGTGGGATGCAATAAAAGATTACATGATGTAAAACCAAACTAAAGACTGGAGAAAAGCTGATGACATGGATTTGAAAAATGTATATTTGTCTGACAGAGATTAGAAGAGTTTATCTTTACTGCAGCTTTATTAACTTCACTGAAGTTACATCAGAGACTCAGCTGTTGTAACACAAAGAACCCATATTTACTGCTTTTTAAATATTTGGGTTTTATTAAAGGTGTCATTATTTTTTAGCCTGCTGTGACTGTCAGCCCTGAAAGATGAATCCTTATGGGAAGCTACCAGTGATCCATCTACAAAACACTCTTTCAGCGTGAATCATCCCTAAACTGACAACACGCACTGCTGTCTAGAATTTAGTAGTTTCTTTTTCACCTTTGCTGCTATGTTTAAGTAGTTAAATAACTGATATATAACTTCATTAAAAACTCTTTTGCCTTTTTCTGACTTCCCACAATTTGTGAAAGAAAATACTGATAACAAGATTGTTAAAATTCAGTACAGTATTCCAGGTACAACTGAAAATGAGCAATGTAAATGAAGCAAAAGTAAAATACTTTCTGTTCTTTATTCCAGTCTTCTGTTTAGGCTGACAATGAAAATGAAGCTTCCAGCCAGTGGAAACACAGGATTCTTCCAAAGCCTTCCAATAGGACGTAAAAATGAACAACTATCCCACAGCTTCAGAAACAGAACTTGAGCATTTAATGGGAAGGTTTATGAGACATGGTTGCAAGACCAATCTCCATAGTGTGGACAATCCTATATAAGCCCCAAATTGTTTTAAATATCATTTAAGTATTGCTTTAAGGTCACTTGAACAGAAAAGCAATGATAATCAATCATTGTACAAGAACTAATAAGTACAATATAAACAGAAATTGTCTATACCTTTCTCCTTCTTCCACTTCAAGGAATGTGTCTTGATGATATATCCACATAGTCTTCTAAACCTATTATGTTAAAATAATTGTAGTATATACATCATAAATACACAGAGGATCTGTCACGAGTTGTAATTTTGTTCATTGCACTTCTGTTTGCAGAGAAGAATTTCCATAAATAAATATTTCCTAGAATGAAATTACATTACAAAAATATTTAGCTCATTTAAATTCAGAACTACATCCTAACACTTCAATCCTGCAGATGTTTAGTTTTGAAATGAAGCCCATATAGTGTGATCAGTTTACATATGTTGTTATAGTTTAGTCATTGTTTGAGTTGGTGTCTGACACAAATGAGTCTTTTTTCCCCTCTTCAACATTTAAATTTTCTTTTTTACTATTTATATGATAATACCATCATGACAAGATCATGCCCTGCTCATACAATCCTTTCCTTTCACAGTGCTTTGAGAAGCATTAAGATCACTTGCATTTTCCTCTTTTTGTGTGAAGATTGAATATCCAGCTGTTACCTTAATTAAGTCTGCCACAGGCAAGGATCTGGCTTTCCATACCTGCAGAGAGAACTTTCATGGTGTTTTAATGATTAGCTATAGATTGAGCAAAGTGACTCAAAAGCTAATGCAAGCAAAACCTTAGCACAAATGGGTGCCAGAACTGCCAATTTCCAATTAGGAGACTTGTTTGTCTCTCATGACAGTGAACCACCACAAATTACATGCTTTAGTAGTGTTGGTTAATCTTTTGCCACCTGACAGATGGAAGTAAATCAGTTGACTTATGTTAATCACTTCCAGGAAGTGAGAATTATTTAAATCTTGGCACAGTTTTGCATCTGTGAGGACAGCATTAGGAAATATCACAACAGCAACCCATTATTTATAGATAAGGTGTCATCTGAAGTGTGTGTGGGGGGTGGCATGAGTGGCAGGGAATATGGGGAAAATTAAAGACATTATTCAACCTCTTCTCAAAAGCTCTCCCACTTGAGGAGAAAGCCTCTAATTGTTCATATCTTGCATTTTTTGTGTTTTTACAAAGCTGAATAAAATTTTCAGCAAAATCAAGTTGTTATCATGTGTATATATAGAAGAAATATATACAGGTCTTCTGAAGAGATGTTTGACATTTTATATCTAACAACAGTATCAGCGAGTAATAACTAAATACACCTCTATTAAAAATAAGAAAAGAAATCTGGCACTACCAAAAAAACTTTGAATCAATTCTGTGTGGCACAATGGAGAATAAGTTTCTTCATAAAAAAACTGACTAATATTTGAAAACTTGTGAAACATCTAGTAAGAGCTTTGATACATAGCTCTAAAAAGCCAAGCTGATGGCATGAACCTTGGACTACTGCCTGGTAACACCTGCCAACATAAGAGCAAACTTCATTTCAAAGCATGAGAAGATGGACTCCGAGTTTCCTTTTTGCTGTTTTCCCCTTTTAATACAACTGTATAATAACTTGGATAACAGCTTGTTTTTTCATGGTACCTCATTGTTCTCCTGGTGACTGCCCTTTCCACAGGATTAATGCTGCCATAACTGCAGTAAGTTACTTGATGGATATGGGCTATCAAACACTTTTATTTAGTTCAAAATCACCAGTGATATCATGTAATTTAGAAAAAAAGGTAAGAGGATCATTATTTAAATTCTTTTGCACTTTAACTAAAAATTCAAACTTCTATAGTTCATGGCAAAAATTTGGTAAGGAAAAATGCTTCAGGATAGAAAAGAATCTTTTCTGGGAATTGCAACAAAGACTGTTTCAGAGACATATTTTTTATTGTAAAAATAGAAAAATAGTTCTATCGTTATAGAACACAGTTTGCTATTTAGATTGTAGACAAGTAAGCAGGTGCCATTTTACTGATCATTAACTTGAAGTCCTAGTGCTCATGAAGGACAATACAGTCTTAAACTTCACAGTCCTGTCATATCATCACTACCTTCCTGCTTACACATACATTTACTCACTCCATTTCCCCTATGCTCTTACACAGCTCCACTTAACTGAGATTGCATGATAGAGGCACTCAGGCTGCATTAAGATTACATGGACATTAACAAATTCAATGGCTACAAGCTCTTCAGGAGGGATAGACAGGGAAGGAGAGGTGGTGGAGTGGCCCCATATGTAAGCGAATGCTATGAGTGCTCAGAAATCAAGTATAGTGGTAACGGGGTTGAGAGTGTTTGGATTAGGTTAAGGGCCAATAAAGCAGATCTTGCTGTGGGAGTCTGCTATAGACCCCCCAACCAAAGCAGTGAGGTGGATGAAGCTTTCTATAAATAGTTCGGAGAAGTCTCACGGTCACTTGCCATTGTTCTTGTGGGGGACTTTAACCTCCCAGATATCTGCTGGGAATACAACACAGCAGAGAGGGAACAATCCAGGAGTTTCCTGGAATGTGTGGAGGATAACTTCCTCACACAGCTGGTGAGTGAGCCGACCAGGGAAGGTGCCCTCCTGGACCTGCTTCTTGTGAACAGGGAAAAGCTGGTGGGGGAAGTAAAGGTTGGAGGCCATCTAGGGTGCAGTGATCATGAGATGATTGAATTTTTGATCCTTCAAGAAACAAAGAGAGGGGTTAGTAAAACTGCCACCTTAGACTTCCGGAGAGCAAACTTTGACCTGTTCAAAAGACTGATTATAAAAATCCCTTGGGAGGCTGCCTTGAAGGATATGGGAGTCCAGGAAGGCTGGACATACTTCAAGAGCGAAGTCTTAAAGGCACAGGAGCAGGCTGTTCCTGTGTGCCAAAAAATAAGCAGGTGGGGAAGGAGACCAGCCTGGCTAAACAGGGACCTTTGGCTGGATCTCAAGAACAAAAGGAGAATCTATTGCCTTTGGAAGAGGGGCCAGGTCTCTCATGAAGACTATAGAGATGTAGTGAAGCTATGCAGGGAGAACATTGGGAGAGCCAAAGCGCAGCTAGAGCTCAACTTGGCTACAGCTGTTAAGGATAACAAAAAGTGTTTCTATAAATTCATTAACAGCAAAAGGAAGATTAGGGAAAATCTTCCTCCTTTATTGGATGCAGAGGGAAACATGGTAACTGAGGATGAGGAAAAGGCTGAGGTGCTCAATGCCTACTTTGCCTCAGTCTTTAGCAGTGGAATTGGCTGTTCCCTGGACACCCAGCCTCATGAGCTGGGAGATGGGGAGGGGAAGCAGATTGAGGTCATCACAGTTAAAGAGGAAGTGGTCAGAGACCTGCTACACCACTTGGATGCACACAAGTCTGTGGGAGCGGATGGGTTACACCCAAGGGTGCTGAAAGAGTTTGCAAATGTGCTCGCCAAGCCGCCTTCCATGATCTACCTGAAATCATGGCTAACTGGTGAGGTCCCAATGGACTGGAGGGTGGCAAATGTGACACCCATCTACAAGAGAGGCAGAAAGCAGGATCCAGGAAACTATAGACCTGTTAGTCTGACCTCAGTGCCAGGGAGGGTCATGGAGCAGGTCATCTTGAGTGCCATTAAAAGTCATATAATGGACAACCAGATGATCAGGCCCAGTCAGCATGGGTTTATGAAAGGCAGGTCCTCCTAGACTACCCTGATATCCTTCTACGACAGAGTGACCTGATATTGGATGAGGGAAAGGCTGTGGATGTTGTTTACCTTGACTTCAGTAAGGCCTTTGACACCGTTTCCCACAGCATTCTCCTGTCAAAACTCACTGCTTGCGGCTTGGATGGGCACACGCTTTGCTGGGTAAAAAACTGGCTGGATGGACGGTCCCAAAGAGTTGTGGTGAATGGAGTTAAATCCAGTTGGCGGCCGGTCACGAGTGGTGTCCCCCAGGGCTCGGTTTTGGGGCCACTCCTGTTTAACATCTTTATTGATGATCTGGACCAGGCGATCGAGTGCAGCCTCAGTAAGTTTGCAGAGGACACCAAGTTGGGTGGGAGTGTTGATCTGCTCGAGGGTAGGGAGGCTCTGCAGAGAGACCTGGACAGGCTGGAGCGATGGGCTAAGGCCAACTGTAGGAGTTCCAATAAGGCCAAATGCCAGGTGCTGCACTTGGGCCACAACAACCCCCAGCAGCGCTACAGGCTTGGGGAGGAGTGGCTGGAGAGCTGCCAGTCAGAGAGGGACCTGGGGGTGTTGACTGACAGCCGGCTGAACATGAGCCAGCAGTGTGCCCAGGTGGCCAAGAAGGCCAATGGCATCCTGGCCTGTATCAGAAATAGCGTGGCCAGCAGGGACAGGGAAGTGATCTTACCCCTGTACTCGGCACTGGTGAGGCCGCACCTCGATTACTGTGTTCAGTTTTTGGCCACTCACTACAAAAAGGACATTGAATTACTCGAGCGTGTCCAAAGAAGGGCAATGAAGCTGGTGAAGGGTCTGGAGCACATGTGGTACGAGGAGCGGCTGAGGGAACTGGGGTTGTTTAGTCTGGAGAAGAGGAGGCTGAGGGGAGACCTCATCGCCCTCTACAGCTACCTGAAAGGAGGTTGCAGAGAACTGGGGATGAGTCTCTTTAACGAAGTAACAAGTGATAGAACAAGAGGGAATGGCCTCAAATTGAGCCAGGGAAGGTTTAGACTGGATATTAGGAAGCATTTCTTTACAGAACGGATTGTTAGATGTTGGAATGGGCTGCCCAGGAAGGTGGTGGAGTCCCCATCCCTGGAAGTGTTTAAGAGTAGAGTCGACATAGCGCTTAGGGATATGGTGTAGTTTGGAACTGTCAGTGTTAGGTTAATGATTGGACTGGATGATCTTCAAGGTCTTTTCCAACCGAGACAATTCTGTGATTCTGTGATTCTGTGAAATTCAAAACCCCTCCTGAATTTTTCTAATTTATCTTAATACACTTATCTTTCTTATATGGCTCCCTTCGGGCAAGGTTCTTCCCTGTGCTGCTTGGCTCTCAATGCTTTTCCATGGGCTTCAGAAATCCTTGTGCATATAGGTAGTATTATCAGAACTGCTAATTAAAAAGATAGCAGTAGTGCATTCTGAATTGGATATGAAATTATACAAAGAATTCTTAGACATCCCCCCACCCTGTTTTTTTTCCTGACAACATTTATAATAATCTTCAAAAAAGGTGCATTTTATTCTGGCTCACAAGTCTAACTTGCTTGTTTTCCTTCTTCTACATAGTGATTTTTTACTGTGTGCTGATTGATCCACTTTCAGAAACACACTGGGTTAACTATCATTCATACTTGCAACAGCCAGCGTACATTCCACTTGAATGGGTAGAGGGGATTCTGCAGCAGTGTTTAACCAAATGAACAGATCACAGAAAATCATGGGGCTAAGTATCCCTTCCCAGGTAATCAACTGTGTCTTGGGCGCTCCCCATAAATGTTCTTTCACATTTTGTTGATGTTTTCATTGCACACAGAATGTTGTGTCTTTAAAATGTAACATACAAAACATTGTTTTACAGTATTGCTTACACACAGAAACACACATATATACAAAAGGCTGTTTCTTGGCTTTCTGCCCACACAGCTGTTTTTTTTTTTTTTTTTTTCCTGGCATATAACATACATAAACAGTAAAAAATCTCACATTCAGAGAAATCAGAGTTAAAAGTGATTATCAAAATTACAAAATAAACTTATGTCCTTGTTGGCCTTCAATCTGTCCAAAAGCTTACTGCTATATGTAAGCATGTAAAGCTTATTGTATTTCAGTCAACACACATATGAAATTATGCATAACACTATTATTTGAATAAGCTAGATTTGGTCCCCTAAGGTTAAACACAAAATTACTCCAGCTGTAAAGAGTTCTTCAAAATTTTCTTCTCTACAATTGAAAAGATTTAATTGGTTAAAAGGTGATATCTTCTATTTTTTTTTCCTTCCCATGCACCAAAAGTCTTATCTGCTCTGCCATATTTTTCAAACAAGTTTTGTTGAACTCTTACAGATATCTATCTCATACTTATGTCCTTATATTCCAGCTTCAGTAATATAGAGAGCTTAGTAGGAAAGATAACACAAAGTCCATCAGCACTGAGCTTTCAGGTGGGGTCATCATAAGGCGTTCTGCTGCATTATATTCACCTTATAAAGCTGCCATTTTAAAAGTATATAAGTATATATCTCAGTGGAATATCTGATTATTGCTATTCATGAGTAATTGGGATTAAAAAATAGCTAAACTGAAACACTGAAAGTCTACCAGACTGAGAATTATGTAATGACTGAAGTGAAATAAATAAAAAAATGCAACCCAAAACATTGCCTTATTAACATGAATGCCATTATAAAACATAATACAAGGGGGTTCTGTGTGTTTATTGAAGTAAAAACAACTTGTGTGTTCTATTTTCTCCACTTTACTAATATGGCTATTTGAATGTCCAATGGCTATACATACTAATTTCTTATGAGTATGAATTTTGAGTTTTAACTAATTTTTTTCTATATACATATAATAAACTACCTTAGAATGTTTATGTCATAGCAAGCTACAGATAGAGCAAACAAGTTCTTTTAAATATAATGGAAAACCAGGGGAACTAATAATAGAAACAGTGATAAAATTTCAACTTGATTTTCTCAAAGAAATTTTGCTTGACTTAACAAAAAGGCAATTAAGTTTACTGGAAAGTAAAATTCACCTGTAAGTAATTCTTGAAGAGCAGAAGCTAAAAGTTTCAAGATTGACAAGCCTAGAAACTGAACATATATCAAACTTCAAAAGGGACTGAAGCTCAGAAGATACTTAAAAAATTATTATTGATGAATGTAAATACAATACTTTCACTTATAAAATAGATGTATAGAGACTCACATACACTAAAGTTAGCAGACATAAATATACATGTATTTATAAAATATATATGTTTAAAGATATATTAAATATACAAAGGAAACTTGGAAAACAAAGTTAAAAATCTTAGATCTTCCATCATCTACATTGAGTATGAATTTCTACCCTTAGAAAACAAACCTTGAAACAAAGCAATAAACAATAATTCAGGAAACAGGCAAAATTTGTATTTCCATACATAGGAAATTTAATTAATATATATTAGTACACACATGAATATAGAGCTGATACAGTAGGTTTTGGGAAAAAAAATAAACCACCTATAATGCTTGTTAATTATTTGTTAAAATGGTAACTGTTAGAGGAAAAGCTGAGGTTCTCGGTCACAGTTTAAACCAAAGACTGCAGTCCAACTCCCACAGCATTTGACATGTGTAAATTCACAGAATCCATCACATCTTGTGGAAATTAATGGCTTGTCAGCAGATGTAGAATTTTAGACTAGCATTGCAGTGAAGAAGGTGAATATATTGTGAACAAGCTTTTAAGTCAGCTGTTTTTCAACTTAGCTGTTTCCCACTTTGTAAGAAATGAGTTTAAATTCTGTTATAATTGTGATTTTGACCTCCATGTGGAGAAAAGTATAACATCAAGTGGAGTGCCACAGAGATTGGTACTGGGACTAATTTTTATAATTTAATAGTTTCTTAAGAGCATACTGGAAGATATGAAGTCAACATTTTCTTTTTCTTCACAGCCAGATTTGAAAGAAAACAAACAGGAAAATAGCAGACCTGACCTACACACATATTTTGGTATTTTGTTGCAACAGCTTGCCTTCAATGCAATTTCTTTAATAATAAATAAAGAGCAGCTGTATAGCAGGAGACAGCCAATAAACACAGCCCCATTAAATATTCCTTGACAGCAATGTATGAAAACAATATGAAGAAACACCTATGGTGTGTGAAACTAAATAAGAATTTGCTGTATTATTATGTCTAAATAGTCAGTTAACAAGTAACTGGGAAGATCACAAACTAGAGGAGCATTACTTTTTCTGCATATGCAATATCAGATATGGCTGCATCAAAAATAAATTTTAGTCACAAATAAAAGAACACCAAAAATAGAGGACACCGATTTCCCTTTATACTAGAGTATAGCCAAATGTAAGAGGATATGATGATTTTTCGTAAATATATTCAGCAATGTACAATTGTTTCAAGATAATCATAGAAAACCAAGACAAGAAAGCTCATTTAATCTTCCTTCATCATTCCCAAGGCCTATACTAATGCATTCTTAAAGGAATATTTCTATGACTGTTCCAAGGATCCTAAAACTTCTAAGGATTGGGTCTCTATAATCTCCTTCAGCAATTTATTTTAACACTTTAAAAATAGAATGCTTTCTGCATGTCTTATCCAAAGATTCTTTGTTAAAATTTAGACTCAATACCTCTTGTCCTATTTGTCACAGTCACAGTAGAAATTCTTCCAATATTTTTGGATCAAAACAGTGCAATATCATTACTTATTTTGAAAAACACCTAGGCAGTGGGAGGAAAGAAATAAGGGAGAGAGATGGAAGGACACTCAACTGTTCTTTAGGATAAATAACAGCAATTTATTAAAATCTCTCCTCATAAGCCATTTTATTAGATACCTAATTATATTTTTTTCTGCCCAAGACTCGTCAGTGCTATATACCTTTCTTGACATGCCTATGGCTGTAAATAGCAGTCCACACCTATGTTTGCATTAGTAAAATAAATACTTCCACAGAACATTTTCAGGATGTGAAACTCAGTTTTTTATACAGCTAAATTGTTAGAATAGCTATTATATTTTGGTCCATACAAATTAACATTTTAGAAAACAATTCTCAAGGACACAAAAGGAACAATTCCCAGTAGGCGTTCTAGATCCAATCATCCTTTTCTGAAAGGTAGGAAGTAGTTTAATGGTGTGATATGAGCCATTCTCCGCTAGCTTTTTTTCATGACAGAGTCCCTGGCATATTTAATTCACCAGAATACACTTAGCCTGACTAGTGTTGGGTCAAGTGAAAGGGTTACTGCATTGCTTTC
Organism: Strix aluco; assembly: GCF_031877795.1. NCBI lineage: Eukaryota > Metazoa > Chordata > Aves > Strigiformes > Strigidae > Strix > Strix aluco. Next base: position 89,369,394 of record NC_133931.1, on the reverse strand, counting down.
ATAGATGGATGTATTGTCTTTTGCATATAAAGCAAACATTGGCATAACATTATTAGGTCATATCCATCTTGTGATCCTTTGTAGCTCTTCCTTTTACTTAAAAGTGTTCTTACTTATGGAACTGACAAATTAGAGAAGAGACTCTAAAAAAAATGAAGTGCAAGTTTATTTTGAGCTTTAATCCAAGCTTCAACATACCTGATGGTACCAACCATCTTTCTGTTGCCTTGAATTTAATAAACATACCATCTATTCCATCATTCAGTTCCCTTACAAAATTGCTCAATACTATTGGATCCAAGACAGATTTCCTGCAGATTTTTACTTGATACAAACATTATTTTCATCATTCAGAATAATACATGTCAAGTCATTTAGAAACTAAAAATATGTAAAGGTCTACAATAGTTTGACTAGTAACCATTTTGGGAAATTTAAAAAAAAAAAAAAAAAAAGAGTGGACTTCTATTCCTTTTGTGAAATGTTAGGGGGACAGTATGAGTTAAATTACATCCTAGGGCCCTGTTCACATATATTCTCTATGAATGTATGCTTCAGATAACCCAGAGGTATTAAGACAAAACAGAATTTCCAGTGCTGTGATGCTGAACACTACACACAAAGCAGATAAAAATCTGTAGTGTTTTTATGGATATATTATGTCCTATACTCTTTTGGGACACTGGGACTAGAGAGGTCAAAACCTAGACCAACCTAGACAGTGATAAACTAGGCACAAAGGCTTTCCACCACGGAAGGGCTGCTGAAGATAAAATACTACAGATGTTAGATCTTCAAATCCCTTGACTTGCCCCCTAAATTTCTGATCTTCTCAAATGTATGGGCATCCCTAATGTTTCTTTCTGTGATCCAAAAGCTATACTTTTATAGGGCTCATTTTGAAACAGCTGTTGTTAGGATGAAAGTTCTTCTTTATATGAAATATGTCTTTGTTCTAAAACAGCTGGATGAACCTCACTCCCATTAACTACTAAAAACTTTGTGGATTATAGAAGAGTTTTGTTACAGACTTTTTCAAGGCCTACTGCTTTGAGCTATGTAATTATCCAGGCTTTCATATTAACAGAAGAAATGAGTCAGACTAGTGTGATCTTTTGAACTTCAAAATCAGTGCTTTCTTGTGGGATTCAGAAAATGTAATCTGAAACTTGTACAACACAGTGAAATTAAGAAAGGCATACTCTTAATACAGATTCTAATGAATAAGGTATAATTCTAGTGAGAAGGAACATCATGTAGTAAATAGTGGTTTATATTTTACATTTAAAATTAAAATTTTCTAGTAGGCAAATGAGAAACAGCTGCTTTCTATTTTTTTCGTTCAATTTTTCTCTTAAATGCAGTTTACTCATCTAGTTCATCTTGTCCATATTTTTACTATAGTTCTAGTTACTAGTTTATCTACCCTGCCAATTATCACTGCTTGATTGAACAAACACTCTAAACTCTTCCTACACTAATGTCCTCAACTTTGGTCTCCTTGTAAACTACAGTCGAAACAGAGAGAACAATAAAGACAGAATATTAGACGTTGCGTCCAGTAGTTGTCATACATCCCTGAGGCAAGAGAATATGAGTTAATATATAATAAGGTCAAATATTTAAAGGAAACAAAAAGGAAATTCAAAATATATATCTTAAAACATTCTACAATTCCATCAGTAGAATCCTGTTATTTTTTGCATATTATAGTTTGAGAATCACATTGAAAAGAAGCTTTCAATTTGATATGTAAAAGAGACACTTTGAATATTATGTAAGATTCACTTAAAAAAAAAAAGTTTTATAATGAGGATAAATACGTAAGCAAAGTGATCATTGACATTAAGATTTCTCCATAAGTTGTGAGAGTGTTTCCTTTTGCAGGAGCACAACATATTTCTCGATGCCAACTTAATTTAATTGGATGCTCTTTGATACTGCAGAGCAACTGAAGTGTTCTTAAAATGGAAAGTTGTATCATAAAAGTACAACTAATATGTTTGTGAAGTTGATTCTAGAAAATATACTTTTGTTAAGAGAAGAGAAAAAAAAAATCTTTCAGTGTCACTGTACCAGGTTAACAAAATAATATGAAGTACAGGTGGGCAGTGCTAATTCAGAATCGTATGTGACCCACAGTAAAACAATAACACCTTTATAACTTTTTAGAAATATTTCTAATGAAAAACAACACAATATAGAAGAGAACAACAACAAAACCAACAAAATAGAAAAAAAAAATCTTTCTTCTGGATTAATATCTGAAGATAGTCACTATTATATGGAATTGTGAATACAACTATAATTCATTTCAACTCACAATGAAATGGAAATGATGGTAACATTTACCCAAGGATTCTCTCTGGAAAAAAAAATACCAAGTGTCAGGAAAACAGCTTTGTGGCAAAGCACTACTGTCCCTTCAGGTACGGTTATGCCTCATTTAGTCAAGACAATTTAATTTCATATAAAATAGAATAGTAGAGGCATTACCAAACCTATAGACTCTTAATGGAAGCCATCACTCACAGTATCCCATTTTCTAGATATCCATATTGCATAATGCATAATCCAATATGCAGATTTCCCAGTCATTCAAAAAGAGATTCAGGGAGATCATTTCATGATCTAGCAGTGTTGCTGCTGCAGAAGGAAGGAATTGCAGAGTTGTTTAGTCTCTGCACAAACTGAAGCTCTCCACTAGTCCCAGTACAAGCAGGAGTCCAGTTCTGGTTTCTTTTCCCCAAACAGATGCAGGTGGAATGGATGGAATGAGGATGAGGAGTAAATTGCTCCTTTAAGTCAACACGGAGTCATGTACTCAATCAGGAGCATGTATCTCCTTATATTATCTACTTAAAACCTGAAGTGAAATCTTTGAATTTCCTTCTCAGTTTTGTATTCCTGGTTTCCTTCTCACTAAAATCAATAACCATCATAGACCTCTGCATGTATTTCTCATTCTTCTTTTGATAAAAAACATGTACAACACTAAGCTAGTATGAAGGAAAAATGCAGATTTTGGGTTTTTTGCAATCCTTGTATTTTTGTTCACAAAAGCATTAATTATTATTGCATAGAAGGGTTCTGTCCCCTAAAGTGACCAGGGAGTTCAGCTTTACAATATGTCCTGAAAAAGATCAGCATAATGTGTGAGGGATCCTGACTGCTTTTAAGCTCCAACAAAGTCAGAGTTCATTATAACAAACTCATTTAAGAAAGCACCTTTATTCTTGAAGATATAACCCATGGCAGAACTGGATAAGGAAACAAAATTTAGAATTAAGGAGACTGTATCTGAAAATAATTAGTATGAAATAATTCACAGCCTTGTCAGGGAGGAGGTTTGGAATGACTTTAAACAGAAAACAGTTCTTATGTAGAAATGAAACTGCTCGACTGTGAATAAAAGCACACAGAGACAACCCAACATATAAAATTGAAATCTCTCATCCTTTATGTACACGGCTATATAAGAGGAGGATGTATGAAGGGATACTACACAATACAAATGGACTCTTACATTGAACCATGGCTAGGAGACCTATGAACAAGCCGAATCTTTATATTTAGAAGTCTATGATAAGTAAGTCTCAACATTATAAAAGCAGTGCAAATTGATGAACTATCCCAGTGTTCAACTTCACAAATTTCATCAAATTTAAGTCTTCCAACAAAACTGCCTCAGTTAGAATCTAAAATGAATTGTGTTCATATTTTTCAATTAAACAATCGAATTAGTCATGGCCCCCAGTGCAACCTTATTTTGACAGCAACTGCATGGAATTTTAACTGAAAGAGGTGACTCTTACCTTTGGTCTTCAAAAAAAAGGGGGGTGGGGAGAACAGATATAGTAACATGACTAAATACAGCAGCATCTTTCACAGAACAATTATAGATGCTGCTTTGCATTAACATTTTCTGCTGAAATACTTCAGAGCAAAGAGCATCACTACTGGTTGCTGGAAGCTTTAAACCTAGCCCAGATATGTGGGCCCCAAAATTCACCTGAATACAGAATTAAGACAAGAAATTGAATTTCCCAGCAAAGAAACTGGAAGCTGGAAAAAGGAAAGACAAGAACTCTGTAATGTTATGGTCTGGTTAATGTTAATGTTCCCACAAAGCTGAGTTCAGAAGCTTTTTAATTTTTACTGTAAGCTACATCACTATCCAACTGAAAACTATCTTTGACCACAGTAAAAAAATGTGAGAAGTAAGTTTGCATTTTCATATGGTTTAAAATAAAAACCTCTAATTTCTCAGTGTTCCTGAAGGCACAAGACGCTGCTACTATCCTATCTATGGTGAAATTCCAGCAGAACTTGGAAAACCATTTGGCCCCATGTTTGTAGTTGAATGTTCACAGAGGTGACTTGGGTTCTTCTCAAAAGCAAAATTTTCACAAATACTTGTGCTAGTCTATGGGGAAAATCTGCATAGATTTGTCACTTTTTTTGATGTTAAACAGTTTTGAAAGCTGAACATTTTAGTACATTTTAAAGCATTCAGTTGTAAACTGCAGTAGATTAAGCTAAGGTACTTATGTCATTTGTTGGGAGTTGTGTAAATTACAGGCTTCAAGAAACTCATACTTCATATTCCTTCAGTAGGTTTTCTCAGACACATTATTGGAGAGCTTCTTCCTTCTCCTTATACAAGCTTTTCCTGGGTATATAGTGTAATGCTCAAGTGCCTCCTTACAGATATTCTCTGAAGCAAATAATATATTTACATTTTCATTCCTGTAAATAATGTTGTGGACTTGTGTGAGCAAACTTGCTTCTATATGCTCTTATCTCTAAAAAAGAGGTATAACAATACATTAAATATTTTCCATTTTCTCAATTTTCATTTCATTTTTTGACACTTACTACTTCAGGTACATCAAGAAGCCTCCTTCAACTCACAGAAAATAGGGTAAGAGTGGTGGAGAGAATTAATATCCTTATTTCATGTATTTCACCAGGTATAAATCTTGAACATAGGTATGTAGTTTATACCTACATATCACATCCATCTGTATTATATTTAAGTACAGATATACAGTTTATGTTAAGAATAAGCCCCAATGACTTTCATAATGCTGAATCGTGTGATTCATTATGGTTGCCAAGGCTCTAAACATATTTTTTAGCCTTTATCTTAAAGTCCTGCTCCAAAAAACCCCAACAAAAACCAATCCAAAACCAATCAAACAAACAAAAAAACCCCAAACAACAAAGCATCCATGGTTTATGAAGACATATAATGTATTAATAATACTTATAATGTATTAATTCATGTTGATACTTGGAATTACACAGGATACTTTGTTATTTGCCGCATTTTATATATATATAAATTCCTCTTCGTGTATATATATATAGGAGTATATATATATATGAGAGGAGGAATTTCTCTTGATACCATTCCAAATGCCAAGATTGAATTCAGTAAGCAAAACATTCCCTTGATATTGCTATAAGATATGACCTATAACAATAGAAAAAGTAGCAGCATTAGACTGTTAATACCTGAATAAGCCTACAACCTATCATGTACACCTGCTAAGAGAATTAATACTCCACTCTTTCATTGAAATTAAAACTACTAATTTTCCTGTTGAATTGTTTTACTCTCAAATTCTCTTTAGGATGCCACTCTTTTTCAATGCCTACAGATTATTTATTTTTGAAAGGAACAAGTATTTAACCATTAAAGCTATTTTGCCACAGTGAAATGAAACAGCTTCAATATATTTGGTCTCCCAACTGATGAATAAGCCATCTAAACTAACAGTTCAGAACCTTGAAACTTACAACACACCCTCATTTGGTGCATTCAGTACGTAAAATTTCCTCACAAAAACCCTCCAAGTTTGTGTGAAAATTATGGAAATTTTTCTTAGGCAAAACAGACCAAGAATAAAAGATGGGGGGGAAAATAGGCTAACTGTCCCACAGAAAAGCATATTATGTAAAAATTTCAAAACAGTGTATACAGGTGAAATATGAACATTTTTCAAACTGGAAATGCTAAAAAGATTTTTAGGGGAAGTACTAAAAAATTTTAAATAAAATAAAACTTTTTTATGATTGCTGACAGTCATATTTATATGTTTTCTTCTGATTTCCTCACAATATTTATAGTAATGATTTATAGATGATTGTGGAACATTTTTTTGTGATGTATGGCATATACCATGGAATTTCATGTCTCAGAATTACAGGTCTCTTTATTTTTGTTGTGATATTTTGATTCAACTGGCTACTTGGATTGGTCCCAATTGGAGGCAGTCTAATTTATTAATTCAGATGTAAGAAGAATCTGAGCAGACTGTGCTTCAAGCTGTCATCTTTGATATTTCATCAGTTTGCATTGTGTTACACACCTTCTACAGAAAAGGTGTCAAGATCACATTGAAATGTTGAAAAATTTTCTTCCTTTTGAATAACAGGAGTTGGATTATTGAAAATCAATATTTTTTTCATAAAATAACATCTCTATCCCACTTCAAATGACTCTGGGAACTGAACTGAACTCCATAACTAAGCTGGTTAGGACACTTCCCTGACTCTCAACAGAGAAATTTAGAAAGTACCCTGCACTATTTCAGATCACTGGCTGATTTCAGCTTCATACACAAGCTATCTAGAAATGTCCAGCTGTGTTCTCAGGGATTCTATGCTGGCTGTTGACAGGAGCAAAACTTTCATTAAAAACAAAGTGACTGCAGCAATTGAAGAGCTGTTGCTCTGGCAAAACAGACTATTCCTGAGTTGCAGAGCTGAAATCTTGTGCCCACCTCCTGTGAGTCCACCTGGCAGTTCTGCCAGAAGCCTGGGTGTCCTTTCACCCTGTAAGTCAACTTTCCCAGTACTGCACCTGCTCAAATATAGGGCTGCTACATCATCTCCAGAGCTGACAGCTGGAAGCCTCTGGTCCAGGCAAAGCAGGCAAAGCAGGACACATCTCAGGACCATTCCCCTGGAATTCTCCAGCACTCTGGAAAACTGTCTGGGACCTGGAGAAGAAAAAATTTTGAATCAGTATTTTGGGATTCAGTACTGATCCCTACATGATACAGGGACAGTAAACTGTCTTTACCTATGATTCCTGTACTAAGATATGAAACTTATTTCAGGGTATTCTTCTGAGAAAGATGCTAACTGAATTAAAGCCTCTAAATTACAGAAAGCTCTCCACACTCTTCCTTGAATTCCCTCAACAGTACCATGACTCCTGACAAATAACAGTCAAGTTGGCTTTGCTACATACACCACTTTTTAACAAAATCATGTGATGCCTCAAATGGGACAATAATCCTGTTTTCCCCTGACTGCTATTTCAAGTGTTGAGTCAGCAACACTGGAGCAACACTTCACCTAAAGAGGAACACACTAAACGTGGTAGATAAAGAAATGAAAACAATTACAGATGTATCATGGTGGCTTAGAATCCATGCAGTTACAAAAATAATAAAGTTAAATAATAAAGTTACCTGCAGGCAATCTAAAAGGGATTTAATTATTTTTGAATTACCCATCTTGGATGAGAAGTCATTTCCAGAACCAAGACAATTAAACATTCTTTTGACCCTGGCATGAACTATATTTTAAAGAATTTTTATGTAGCACAGTTGTGTATCCCTGCACTCTTTATAAAAAGTATGACATTGCATCAGTCACAAATTAAATTACATGAAACACATTTGTAAATTCAATAAGTTGGATGTATTTAATGGTAAATACAATAAACTGTAACCAACCCTTAATTGTGAGCTGTGATATATGGTGTTTGCAGATTTTATAAAAAATTGTTTCAGTGTTTGCTTTGTTAGCACTACTGTGCTAACCCTCTGCTTTATAAATGGAACATTTTTTCACCATATACAAGCTATAAAATATAATGTGGAAAAATCAGACATTTTTTTCTCCTTTTTTTTGGCTGTAGATAGACAAACTGATGCTATTACAATGAAAAAAAAATACATAGGTAGGAAGCAATTGCAACACTGGCTAAAAGTTGCATTAATTCATGCAATTTAACCCTATCTAACAGCCACGTCCTAGTTCTCTCTGTTTTTAAAGGTAGCCTCAGACTGACCTGTATAAATGTAGACTGTAGGAAATATATGCATTGCTTACTTGTAAGGTCCTGAAGACAGCTATCCTTTGCATCAGTAGCTTCCAAAGTTAGGTTGCATTTTTCATTCCTGTAGCTACAGCACCCTACCTGGGATCCTAATTCCTTGTCCAACAGTAGAAGACTTTCCACGTCTCTACTTTCCTGTGTAGCAAAGACACACTCAGCCTCCCATTGCTGCTCACCTCTGTGTCGACTTCACCCAGAATTCTGGATTCAGCAACTGATCCAGAGCTGAGGAGGGTCATCATCCAGGAGAGGAGGAATTTCACGCATGTTCTCAAGAATGTTTGAAGGAACTTATTAGTTTATTTCTTAATAAACAGGAAGCCAAACTACCTTCTTGAGCAAGTCACTATAGCCAAACTTAGACCCCAAGCATGACACAGATCTTCTTTTGGAAAAAAATTTCTTTTAAAAGGTACATAGCGTAGAAATAACACAGTAACCTGAAAAAAACAGTAATTTTCCTGTCGTGGTACATGAACGTCATTGTAAGAGGTGTTTAAAATATTCTGAGCATATGCAGGTATTCTTAGGTTAAATTACCTAAACATCTGTTTTGGTTAACTATTAATAAATGAACAGCTAAATTGTTTACTTTGAAAATCAACATTTTTAAATGGGATACATCAAGAAAATGTTGCCAGAGTGGTCTACTCTGATAGTTCTGATATTTTAGTAATAAAACTTTCCCTGCCTACAAAACACAGATGTCTAACAGTCAAGAATTATTGTTGCAAGATATTGCAATAAAACCATTCTTCATGGAAACTTAGTTGTTTCAGAGCTGGGCCAAGAATACAGTAATCATAGCCATTCATAATGGTTCCTAATGAGAACATAGAAGATACAGAGATATAAAGCTGAAAGGCCATGACAAATAATTTTCCAATTTACAGGAAAAAGTTTAATAAAAAAAATCCAGAAAAAAAAATCCCACAATGCTCTGATATTAGATGTGTAAACTTAGTTCAGTTCTTATCTTATTAAATATGATTAACATACCTATGTTAAAACTACTGATTCAAGCTAACTTTATTGCAGGAAGATGGAAATATTTTTAAATACTATATAGAGGAAGTTTTTAAGGTAACTCTATATTTCATTCCATACAATTATGTTACAATACAATAACACAGTTACATTTAATTATAGTGTCTAACTTCACACAAGAGGAATCCAAAAATTGTAGACACATGTCCTATCTGCCTGCAATAAATACTCTACTGCTAGACAGCTAAATTGCCTGTCAAATATTCTCATGAAGCTTTGATGGGCACTTCTATTTTATGATAGTCTTTTTTTCTTTTTTACTTGCAGTAGAAATACCTTGGCAGAACATGAAACTACTTTAATGGTCCCTGTCTTTTTCCTCAGAAAAGAATCTGGCATAAAAATTAAGAGCTCATACTTTCTGCAAGCGTTCTGAAAAAGTTCTGTTTGCTCCTTCATTTGGAAGAAAGATCTCAACGTATTTATTTAAAGTTATCTTTAAAAATATTCATGGAAGGCAGCCTTAGAAATGTCTGAAAACTCTTAAGGCTAAAAATCACTTTTCTGCATCCTTTGACTGAAAAGTTATTACCAACAACACAGAAAATTATAACTTGTTCATAATGTCCAAAGCTGTTAAGTCTAGAAATAAGATTTACAACACCTTTCCCAGTGACCAGCAGCACCGTTCACTAGCCCAATACAGCCTTTTGTCAGACAAACAGGAAAAAGCAACATCTTATGAATTTCCAAGAGCAGAAAGTTTAGGGGTCTGTGCCTTTTGCCTCTGCCTCCTTTAGCCAGATGACAGCTCAAAGTGATATAGCAAAGGGAACCATTAATGTAAACCAGAAGCCTCTTCTAAAACTTGCAGTATTTTCAAACAATCTACATAGAGAAATTAGTTTTAAATAACTGAAATGTTTAAAGATTTGCATTTGAAAGAGTATCATTAGTCAGGGGAGATGAGCAAAATTAATACACACTATAAAACATTAAGGTATTAGTTTTCTATATTTTAGTTGATTCATGATTAGTTATTGTCAAAAACATCAGTGTAGCTAATGAGGTATTCTTTAATAATGATTATAATTTCTGAAGAAAGGAATGTACTCTTCATATGTAAATGAGTTTTCTGGTTAATGAACAAAGCCAGTCAATCAGTCAGCTCTGCAGAGGGAAAAATTGTAAGAGATTTTTTTTTAGGCTGTTCCTTGTTCCTTAATTGTAGGAAAAAACCCATGGCTATTAATGTGCTATTGCCAAAGGTTTGTATTTTATAAACAATTACTATACAAATTTAAAAGTAAATAAATTTATCCAGAGAAACACAAATGAAAAGTGTTTGAAATACTTCTCAAAATTAGTAATCTATAAGATTTTGAGTGGAATGACATAACAGCATCGTACTGTAAAATACTAAAACAGCACAGAATAATCACTGCACTGAAACATGCACTAATGTTTCCTTGATCATCTCAATGATTAGTAGATAAGGAAAAGATTGCTTGAAAAATGTGTTAGAAAGGAGTCTATCTTTCTACTGAACTTGTAACTGAGCAATAATATAAAAGTCTTGCAACGTTGCCCAATTTTCAATTGATGTGTGCTTATAATGCCTCTGATAATAAGGGTTAATAGCATTTTCTTAAGGCACATATGTTTCAAGTACATTTGCAACCCTTTGCATACCAGAACAATTTGTTCAGAGCTTTATCAAGCTAATACGTTCTTTAGTAAATGTAGTTGCATCTTTACATTTTTGTCCCTCTCCCTGAACAACGACTTTTGCTTTCTTTCTGGAATCAGAGGTACAAAAGGAGGCTATGCATTGGACTGCAGCAGAACACAACCCATCATCCTCTACAAATCACACTCAACTATAAACTGGCTATAGAAGCCTTAGAGTATGTTTTACCAACAGGATGCTGAGTGTAAAGCTCATGTTCGACAAAGCACTTAAGCCTATCTTTCTTTTTAAACATGCAAGTCATGCTATTTAGAGCAGAAGTTTATTGTGTACCATACTCAGACTCAAAGAGATGCTAGAGGGCCTTGGGGAACAGAAACCATAATACTTTGTACTTTGCAAGACCAAATAGTCAGCATAGTTTTCAAATTGGAATGTAGGTAAGTTGAATCTCTTCTTTTTGTGCCTATGTTACTGTGGTGATAGGAATTAAAAACCAGAGAAAGATAATAAGATCAGAATACTTCTGATGTCTTATCTAGTGTAATATTTCAGCATGTCAAAGGACATCTGACCTTCTTGTTCATGATCAAATTCTTAAATGCTGATTTAATTAAAAAAAAAAAAAAAAATCACCTTGTGGACTCAGAATGAACACCATGTTTTTCATTCAAAAGCTTTTCTATTAATATTCAACTGATCATCACTGCATATCAGCATTTCATAGATATTAACAAATTGCTAAACTTTTTTCAAATCTGAACAAAGTTGTCATATTTCCACCTAAGATTTGCCTAACAAAAATAGTGAGCCTGACACTCTGAGTTAATGCCTTGTGCATAAATATATCTTCTGTGTATGCTGAATAAATCAGTTGCATCTGGGAAACACCTTACTTTCTGTGACAAATCATGAACCATAATGACATACTATACCTTCCATAGACTTTATGCTTTGCAGCACTTCACATATGCTATTTTGCTTATGAGTCATGTGTCCAATGCATCTTGGATGCCTCCAGTTTACCATGCACTATAAAGCTATGCAGTTTATGCAGAAATCTTACGATTTCATAGACTCATAGAATGGTTTGGGTTGGAAGGGACCTTAAAGATCATCTGTTTCTAACCTCCATTCAATTTCCTTCAATACTTCTGAGCAGAGTTTTCAAGCAATAAAGGAGACATTTGGAGGGAGACTAAATACAGGTCACTCCAGAGGCAGTGTAATATATAAACAGCAAACATGGATTCACCAAGGGCAAATAGCGCCTGACTATCTAGTGGCCACTTACAACAGGACACACTCATGAGAGCACTTCTTAGACATCTTGGCAAACACGTTACTCTTGCCTAAGTACATACATAATGTACATACATAATGTACATACATGCAGTTAATGTGAACTCTGCTGTTAGAAATTATTCATTCTATTAGAAATTATTCATGGGAATTACCTCTTGTTTCAGGCAGTAGTGGATATGCCCTGCAATCTGAGTTATAACTATTAAAATACATATTTTAGAAACTGTAATAGCATACTGTTAATTTGCAGTACCAGCTACAGTCACACTTTCTTGCAAAGCACTTCCAGGGAGGGAAGGAGAATGAGACTAATGATACAACTATTTATGAATTGCAGTACTTAGGTTTTGTCTTCTGGTTACTTACTACTCTTTATTTAGCTAAATGAAATAATAGAAAATATTGAGTAAATACAAGAAGTGAGAAAGAACTAGCAATGGTGTTCAGCTGTGATCAGAAATGGATAATGCTTGATTAGACATGCTAGTTTTAAAACATTTCCAGGCACAAATGTCTCCCAATATTTATAAATAAACAAATAAATAAATAATCAGGTGCAGTCTTGCAGGTCAGATTCATTCTTCTCTACTGAAGTAGCTCATCTCTCACAGTCTGCTCAATGGACTAGTTTGTCACATGCAACCCAGAAACTGAGATTAAGATTTTACTTATATGCCTACAGGTATCATCTTTTTTAAACAAATCAGCCTCTGGAACACACCATTTGTACTGCAGATTTACCTTCGATTAAAACAGAACATCACACAAATTCCAAAATTAACCTAATAATTCCTGCATTGTTCAGCACTATGATGGAAAATTTGAAACTTCCTTCAGAGGAAAAGGTTTCAGAAACAACATCACATAACTGGAACAGTTGTGTTTTGATCAAAACTGGTTTGATTTTATCCAAAGCTTAAGTTCATTCTTAACATCTAATTTTTTTTCTATGTGATGAGCCATTTTGGCATATAAACATGTAGCATTTTGTTATTGTATTTTGCATACTTTCAAGCTAAAATTTTTTTTAAAAGTCCAAAGGTTTCTAAACACAGACAAAATTGCAATAAGTCAGTCTGAAGCATCCTAGCACCTTCATCCTCATTTGGTTTGACATAAAAAGATACAGTTAATAAATGTGCTTGAGCACTCCAGTTTACAAAGAATACAATAGAATTAGGTGATTCAGAGGTTGGTATGAGATATAGAGATGTCTACAATAATTTTTCCACAGAGATACTGAAACTTGATTCCTCCTTGGCAGATAAAAGGAGACATTATATACATATACAGAGTATAGCATGGAGGAATTTGGGATTTTTTTTTACTCTAAGCGCTTTTGAAAATACATATACAATCTTACTTCAGCTCATAAACCAATCAACACGAGAAAGATTAGCAAGGATGTTTCATTCTGTAATGGCCAGCTACACTATGTTGACTGTTCCATTGAACATTGAACCAATTTTTCTATATGAAACAAAAATAGCAAGGAAGATTTTTAAAATTTTTTTTCCCCTCCCACACCAACTTCAATGCAAATAACGCACTGGACAAGTAAAAGAACATTAGCTGCTCTTAGACTTAAGGGGCCACTGGTGTGATGCAGTATTCTTCACAGATTGGAGCAGCAAACTGACCAGAAGGGCAACCTCCACAGAGTTTGGAGACAAGATCAAAACACCCTGTACTTAACTTAGTCCTCAATTTCCATTCAGGATCTCTTATTGTAATAGATCACATAACACAGTCTGGTTTACATTTTTGCAATCTATTCATGTCATACTGATTTCTGCATCAGGATATTATGTCAGCATTGAAAGTCCAGGCAAGTAGAAAAAAAAATATCTTTTATAATCTACTTTCAAATTCCTATAAGAGCTAACTAATATCAACAGCATGTATTTTTATAAGCCTAAATTAGAGATGTACTGTATTACTAAGAACATTTTACATACTCCAGTTTTCTTCACAAGCATAACTTTTTTCTTCTGAGCAATACGAGAGAGATGGCAATAACTGAATTGAACTGGAACTAATCTGTTTCTGCTTTAAAAAAAATATCTTAAAAGAGAAAAGAAAAGAAATCTGCTATTTCCTCCATTTGGCTTGGTATCCTAAGGATATTCTCCTATACCTTTTCTTCATTTTCCCTCTGACCTGAATTCTCTACATAGATAATTTAAAGCTGGAAGCTTTCCACTTTTGCCTCTTAATACTACCAGAATCATACTTGAAGTCATCTGGATCTAAAACAATGACTCAGACACCATGTCAAATGGATGTAACATAACCAATCCAACTGTATTTAGAAAGTTATTAGACTGCTTCCTGTACAGTATTAACATATGCACACATAAATTATTTTTTATTTAATGGCCAGCAAAATGAGAAGTTTATAAATCAAGTTTATTACACATTTCTGTAGCCTCAAGCTGATGGGCACAAATTAAATTTTATGTTAACCTGCTTGAGTAGTTAGCACACAATTAATATCTTGAAGAATTAGGCTGGTGGTAATAACAATATATAAGAATTTGATCTAAATCTTGGGATTTAACAGCAGTCCGTGAATGAGTTTTTATGCAGTCAGTCACTGCTGGAAACCAGCTTAATATAATAAAACCAGACCGGGAGGAAAAAAGAGTGAGGCACTGGAGAAAGGAAACATTTTTCCTTTCTTATTTGTTCACACAGTTTCTCATTCACTGCCATTTCAGTTAGAAACTACCTATCTGCTTTGTTTCACAAAACAAAACAACAAAACTAACAGCCCTACAAATGTTAAGAATATCTTAAACATTCTTGTAGAGTGTGAACACACCTACACCTAAAGAGACTTAAGGAAATTTTTGTTATACAGGTGTGATTCTTTTATGATCCAGCATTAAAATATTCAGATAAATAACTAAAGATAGAAATACAGAAATGTTCATCAGAGAAACTGAACTCTTGAATTCAGTATGTTTCCTTCTTTTTTAAGTTTTCTTTTTAACTGAAGACAATGATTTTGGAGATCTTACAAGTAAGAATAGTGTATTATAATTCTAAGAAGTAAAGGAATAATTGGTAGTAAAGGTACAAATAAAAATGTTCATTTAAAAATATACATACACCTTGACCTTCAATATGCTGCCATTATTCTTTGTTCTTAAGTTAACTCACAAATATAGTATTCAAAAAAACCAAAATTAGGTCCTAAATATAACCTTGTTCTGGAATTTTTACTTTCCAACTGCAGCACAATTGTGGGTCTCTGATTGACACATTGATTTATTCCCAGCAAGGGTCCTGTAATTAATGTGACCTTTTGATAAGGTGGGAGATATGGGGTGAGACAAGTGCTCTCATGAGAGCTATTAGCAACTTCTGAGCAATTGCTAATGTTAGAGAGTTATCTTTTTTTAATACAGTTTGGAAGATAATTGACAAACCATGATAATGAGTATGTATAGGGAAGGAAAGAGAGCATAAAAGAGGTGCAAGAACTGTTAATTACTCAAAAAGAGTCAAGATTTCACCATTAGATAAACTGTGCATTTTGGGCTGTGACCTCAGGAAAACAACTAATAATTCCAATAAAATGTAAGAAAGAAATCATAGGTCTACGTGGGCCAGAAAGAAAAAAAAAAAAGTAAAAAACTTCATCTGTCTTGAGAAGTCTTAACTCTGCCTTTGCACAGCATAACAGGTGGTTTTATTTCTTCTTGTCAGATGGTATTTGTACCAAGGGAGTTTTCTCATTTCCCTTCCCATCTGGTTCTGCACACAGTGATATAACATAATACAAAGATGACAAAGTTCTACTAATGTTATTTGAAGATTAATTCTATAACAGAGTAACTAACCTGTTATTTCATAATCAAGACCCAGTAACCCATTCATGACAACAAAACAAGTATTTAAATTATGATTATTTTTTAAACACAAGGTAAGATTAGGATGATCTATCAGTAAAAAAATATTGCATAAAAATCTGTAAAATTGTATTCAAAAGGATTAGGCAGTAAAAAGAAACCTGAATATTCAATGTGTGCACATATACATACTAAAAATAAAGTTTTGTTTACAGTTATCAGAAATATAGACATCGAGAATGTAAATTATCTCATTACAGATACGGATAGCAGTTTGTGCAGAACACAAAATGGCAGAAAAGCCTGTAGGAGCATAAGAGAAATGCAAACAAATGGAGAAAAATGTGACAAGAATGCTTCCAGATCTAAACACAACAGTATGCTATAACTATAGCCAGGACAAATTCGATCATCTAAAAAAGAAAACAAAAAAACCTCCACCCTGCATTGTGTATGGATTTTTGAGTTTGCATAGTGGCTGCTCACTTATTTTTTCTCATTTACAAGTTACAGTCTAGATCCCAAAGCAAATCATTTGACAAAGCTTGTCTTTTTGGTTTAACACATCATCATAAAATTTCGTGGACAGAAAGGAACGGCAGAATTTTTCAGCATTTTTCCAACACTAGCTTTGACAGCAGTGGTGGGTAGCCAGTAGCAAGTGGCAATAGATTATATGCCAGAAACCTATCTGGGGAAAAATTCTTTTGAGCAATGAGTCTTTATGGAGTTGCATGCAAAGCTTAGCTAAAGCAGGATGCAGTGAGGGAAATGTAATGACAAATACTATTTATATCACTAGACAGAAAATAGCATGTGATAATTTCAGTACCTGTGAAGAAAGGGTGTGGCTGCTGAATGAATAGCTTTTTGGAACTCTGAATTTCTCAAATAATTTAGAACAATAATAATCTATGTCACCTCAGAATCTCTGATTAACACTTTCACTTTGAAATTATTTGACAGACTGCACTGTATTTCTGTCATTTTAGAAAATTCAAATTGAAGTAATTCTCATAATTTAAAAGTAGCTGTACAAAAACCACCAGTATTTCTCTGTAAGGCATCATTTTATCCTGCAATATTTTAGCTAGGTGTTTTAGACCTCGTGTGTTTGTTTGTGCCTACATATACACCCATGCACACATGCTTTAACACTTTTTGTTTTTACCTAAATACATTTTAACAACATGACTGTTATAAGGGAAATAAGGACAGAGATGAGGAATGGGAAAAGAGACAGGCCATTGTGCAGTTACTGATTTCTAAAGATCTCAAACTGAGCCTTTCACATTCTTCTAACAAGAAATTTTAATAATCTTGTTGCCAGCACCCCTCATCACCTCTCTTCCTCCACGCAATCTCCTTTTCTTGATCTCTTATTTAGAGAGAGTGAGGCTGTAACCATCAATACTAACAGAAACTGGTTGTTACAATTCCAGCCCTCTGGAACAGGTAAGGTATTTAGCAATTGATTAAGGAGGACTCAACATTGCACCCAGAATACTAAGTTAAAGAAATGTAATAACGTACAATAGCTTGAGGAGAACTGCCAAGAAATATATCAGGGATGTGATCATCTATTTTAGTGCAAAATCCTAGACATGATTGAATCTATGTTCCCATGCCAGGCAGATGCAAGGAAGTGTAACAAAACTCTCTAGTTGCCTGAAAGCAGGCAATTAACAAATAAAAGTGCTTCCAAGTAACCTTTTCCACTTCGACCAGAACATGAAAATATTCATGTGTCACTGCACATCACTATACCTTTTAACTGCTAGTCAGCACTGCACACTGGAGTGCTGCATCCAACTGCAACACCAGAGGTGGGATTAGTGCGTGGTAAAATGCCAAGTAAGACGCAAATGTGGCACATCAGCAGTTGTGCCATGCAGGTATGCCCTTTACAAGCAAACAGGAATCTTGGTCTGTGGCAAGAAAAGAACCTGTGAAACAGAGTTATGATTCTCTGCACTTTCTGTGTCCCACCTGAGTTTCTCTTCTGCCTTCTCATCAGTAGCTCCTTTCCATGAGAAATTTTAGGGAATTTGATTGTAAGGCAAGTGAAATAAAGGTCATCAGTCCTTACTCACACATGAAGGCAAGTGTATTATTTGCCTTGCATGTTTTCTAAAAGAAAAATAGCACATACTTCCCAGGTGAGCCTGGGAAAAAGAAGATGGCTGAGGGATGGTGTTCTTTTCATATTTGTCTTCATTTCTCACTATCCAACTCCATTTTACATGTCAATAAATTAGATTAATTTTCCTCAGATCAAGTCTTTTTGCCTGCAATGGTAAATGGTAAGGGATCTTCCTTTCTTTATCTCAACCCACAAGCTTTTCCATCTTATTCCCCCCCCCAGTGCTGTTGAGGAGGGGGAGGTGAGAGAGCAGCTGGGTGGGCATCTGGTAGCCAGCTAAGGTAAACTCACCATTATCATTAACTAAATCTATATAAAAAATGTCCCCAAATGTGTATGAATAGGTGTTTAAACATCAGTATTTTTAGATGCTTTGCTCACTATTTTTAGCATGGATACTTGACTACTGCATTTGCTCCTTTGTGGAACATTTCTTTGGTCCACATTGCATTAATACAAACATCCTTCGGGGATGTGTCTTTTCCTTCATTTTTCTCTGGGATAAGCATGGTGCAGGTAACTTCCTTCTCCCAAGACATCCTCAAGTTCTGACCCCAGCTATGCAAGAGAGCTAGGAAACAGGAGATGGTGAATGTCTGTGCTCAGCTCAGCAGGCCAATGTAATGTGCACAGCATGCAGCTGGGGCCACAACTGGTGAACAGTTAGCATGTGTGTCAGAGACCCTGATGTATATGCACCAGCTAAAAGTCATCACTCATGGATATGGCAAAGCGTCCAAACCACCAAAACATAAATCAATGCACAACAGCAATAAAGAACTGCTTATGTATCACCAGTGGCTACTGAAGTCTTGCATGAAAGAACAAATCACAGAGAAGTTATATGTTGTAATAGAAACCACTATGTGTAACCAAGTTGCAGTTATTTTCAGTCATGTGTACATACTCTGAATTAACAAAAACTTTTTTTCCCCCTTCTTTACCACATTACATTGCTTTCAAGAAAGGCTTTTGCAGGGAATGAAGTCTGCATCACTTGATATCTATCATTCTGCCTTAAAAATATGTATGTGTTAAATGCATATATGCTTTAAATATATATGCAAGTGTTCTGGCATCCTAGAACATCAAATACTTGCATATATGAGGCCTACAGAAGTGTTATGTCTACAATGTAAAAAGAAAAAAAAAGAAAAATAGAAAAGAAAAAAAGGCAAAGAAGGATAAACAAAGTTTTAATAGAAATAGTCTGTGTCACTGGTGCTTATTAGTACTGCTGAGAACTGCCACGCCAGCACAGCCATTTTGCATTCATATGCTGCTTGCAGCATGCCATGCTGAGGCTTCAGCCTGCTTGGAGTTAGCTGGGGACTGTTTGTGCTGTGCTCTGCTGCACAGTGTAGACATACCCTCAGGGTCCAATGTTGCTTTTTTACGTTTCCTAATAAGTGCTAACCCACTAATAACAACTCCTGCAATTGTTACAGAGCAAGCAGTGCGCATCCATTCTGCATATGTTTCCTCACAGTTTACGCCATGGCATTCTTAGCTGTATCAAAATCTAGTCAAAACAGTATAACAAAACATACTGAAAAAAAGGGAAAGCTAAAGTGTAGAAAGATTTTTTTTTAACTTTTTTTTTTTTCTCCTTAACTGTTTCTTTCTTCTGCCTTAACTGTTTACTTGCAAAACTATATTGCATTGTATTTTGGTGAGGATTTTCACCAATAAAAATATCCCACTGAATACTGAGCAAAATGGAAATACATGACAACAAAACAGAGAAGGTTAAAAAACCAAAAGAAACTGACCCCTGACCCTTAACTCAGTTCATGCTTCTAGAATCCACAGCAATTATATTATCATTCTAACACCATTGTCATTAGTAGTAATGATACAACTGCTCTATTTAAAGATCACCGACATGCGCTACAAATATATGGGAGTAAGAGACCTAAGGGATTAATGATTTTAGTTCCTAATCTGCAACACGATTAAAAGGTACTCTTTCTAGCAAAAGGATACTCATCCTTTTCAAAAAAGGACAAGTAAGGAAAAAAATAATAATATTCAGTAGTCAGCCACAAACATTAAGCACTAAAACTCTTATGGAAGAGAACAAAGGTTTCTATCATGGAAGGTATAATCCAAATGCAAGGCAAGTGGGACATGGGAAGAGAGATCATCAGAGCTCTGTTCCTCCCCCCCACCCAAGAACAGCAACATCTCCCTAAAAAGTATACAGTTACTCTTAAAAGGCCCTGCACAGCAGCAGTTTTAGACTCTAAGATTGAGAGAAAAGCATGCAGAGTCAAAAGGAAATAGAAAAAAGCTGTTTGATAATTGCTTGTCACTTACAGAATACATTCAAATGCTAAAGGAATGAGAAATGTATTAGGCCCTTAGAATTGTATGAGACATCACTGAATATTTCTTACACATGCCTTTTTCCATTCATAATGAGTAACACATTCATTCCTATGTCTGAAAAGCCATCAGCAGCCTGCTTTATTTTATTATTGTAAACCCAGAAAGGGAAAAAAAAAGAGGAGAGACCAGAGAAGAAAGGCACAGGTTTAAAAGTTTAAGACAGCAGGAAAAAAAAAAAAAAAAAAAAGACAGAATATGATCAGGAGAGGGGGGAACCAACAAAAATAAAGTATAAAATCTAGCTCTACTTAGAGTTAAGGGCTATAACTCTGTTACAAGCACCTGATCAGCCTGTCTCAGGTCGGCAAAGCACTCACTCTGTACAGAGCTTCAGAGACTAGAGCATTAGGAAATTTCCTGGTGAGGATCAGTACCTCGCAGCACATAAATACCCCTAGAAGGAAAATGTAGGATTTGAAAGGAGAAGATAGAAAAGGAGAAGATGTTTGAATCTTCTGCTTTGTAGGCAGGGAACATTCAGAGCCTCCTGACATATCTACAGGCATGAGCCTTTCACACCAGCATCAAGAAGAAAATCTTAAACCATTACTCATTTGCAGCAAAACTTATGTAGGGCTCATTGTGAAGTCTTTTCAAAGTATCTCACTCTAACAGACTTCACATTTCAGACATTAAAGTTCTGCTTTTTCTCCCCCTCTTACAATCACGTATTTGAAAAGGCTGTCACCACTTAGGTATATTGCTCTCCTTCTCACCACTTTCTTCTTGCTCACATTCTCAAAAATACTCTGCCTCCATTTATTCCAATTAACTTATAAATGCATCACTGAGAAACAAGTGCTATGATGTCAGGTTGAGCTCAATATCTTGAATACAGAGGAGAAGCTGTCTTAGTGTCTTTCAAAGACATATGGCATTGCTCCTCCCAGATCTGATCACCTCATGGATTGTGGTAGATGGTGCAAAGTCCAAAGTTAAAGTGGTTAATAACACAAAATTACAAAATTTACTCTGGAACGCAGTCAATCCCAGGCAAACTCCACTTTCTGAGAATCTCCTTAAATACTTTCCTCACAAGCCTAGAAAGACACTATAACATATTCTCCTTCATATTTAAGATAAACAGGTTCTCCTGCTACCAGTAAGAATCGGGGCTATAAAGGGGCTTGGTTGCTGGGAAATGGAGCACATATAGGCAGGAAGACATTCTACTACATAGCGTCTCCAGCAGTCTCTACTGATAGACATTTTTAACAAGCATTTGAGGAAGTGTGCTGTATTCAAGAGGCAGGCTTAGTAGGTCAGGCTTAATAACGTGGCACATAATTAGGAACAGTTAAGGTTATATTAGAATATTCCTCTTCATAGGATTCTTATAACCCTCTAATTACATTCTCACTTGAATGAATTTTAAGAAAAATAATTTCTATATTCTATTACATTCCTATATAATATTGTGTTCGGACTCATTAACAAGTACTGTGTTAGCTCTTGGCACAGGACCATACAGTACTTCTAGCTTTTGAAAAAGGAGGACTATGAAAAAGAACTTGGCTAAAAAGGGTCTAGAGGCAGGAGCAGGCTGTAGTCCAAATATTTGTTAATTCTAGGGTAACAGTGATTGCTAAGGAATTAGTTTGAGATCCAGGACCAGAAAGGCAAACATGTAAAGAAGCTTGTCTTACTTGCATCCACCCATGCTGTTGAAGAAGAAACAATGCAGAGACACCAGAGCTAGCTGCTTACCAGCCAGCCAGCTAAAGCCTATCCAGCCTAGCTGCAACACATGGAACTGTGCCCACATTAGTATTGCTTTGGATCAAAAGTACTAAGTCTGTTGCACCGTGTGGACATGCTGCTTCTGATCTTTTTACCTTGAAAAATTCTACCCACCTTCCACTACATAATATAAATGTTCATGAGTCTGGCTTCTAACCTTGTTATAAACATTTGTGTGCTACCTTGGACAAGTCACTGAAACACACAGTGACAAAAGGATTCAAGACTTTGCAGCAGAACACAATACATTTGCCTTTGGCAAACTCTGCCCAGGTCCTGCTGCTTTCTTGTAACTTTTTCTCTCTGCACCCTCTGAAAATCTGTTCCTATCTGCAATCTCTGAGACTCTCTAGGCAATCCAGGAGACTCCCGGAGAGCCCTATCAGAGGGGATGCGTTACTGGACATGATGGTCGCCTGTGACATGGTACCCCACAACATCCTTCTCTCTAAATTGGAGAGATATGGATTTGATGAATGGACTATTTGGTAGATAAGGAATTGGCTGGATGGTTACATCCAGAGAGTAGTGGTCAACAGCTCAATGTCTGGATGGATATCAGTGATAAGTAATGTCCCTCAGGGGTCTGTATTGGGACCAGTACTATTTAATATCTTAATGAATGACATAGACAGTGGGATCAAGTGCACCCTCAGCAAGTTTGCAGATGACAGCAAGCTGAGAGGTGCGGTTGACACGCCCGAGGGATGGGATGCCATTCAGAGGGACATGGACAAGCTTGAGAAGTGGGCCCATGTGAACCTCATAAGGTTCAACAAGGTCAAGTAGAAGGTCTTGCACCTGGGATGGACAACTCCCAGTTACAATACAGGCTGGGGGATGAAGGGGTTGAAAGCCGCCCTGCAGAGGACTTGAGGTTATTGGTGGATGAAAAGCTGGATATGAGCTGGCAGTGTCTGCTTGAAGACCAGAAAGCCAATGTATCCTGGGCTGCATCAAAAGAAGCATGGCCAGAAGGTCAAGGGAGATGATTCTGCCCCTCTACTCTGCTCTCATGAGACCCCATGTGAAGTACTATGTCTAGCTCTGGAGTCCTCAGTACAAGAAATACCCTGTTGAAGTAGGTCCAGAGAAGGGTCACGAATATGGTCAGAGGGATGGAACTCCACTCCTATGAGAACAGGCTGAGACACTTGGGGTTGTTCAGCTTGGAGAAGAGAAGGCTTCAGGGAGACTTCATTGCAGCCTTTCAGTACTTAAAGGGGGCTTATGAGGACAGACATTTTAGTAGGGCCTATAGCGATGGGACAAGGGGTAATAGTTTTAAACTAAAAGTGGGTAGATTCAGACTAGATGTAAGGAAGAAATTTTTTTACGATAAGGGTAGTGAAACACTAGAACAGTTTGCCCAGAGAGGTGGTAGATGCCTCATCCCTGGAAACATTCAGGTTCAGGTTGGAAGGGGCTCTGAGCAACCTGATCTAGTTGAAGGTGTCCCTGCTCATTGCAGGGGGAATTGTACTAAATGACCTTTAAAAGTCCCTTTCAACCCAAACTATTCTATGATTCTAACCAAGTGGCAGGATTAGAGTACCTCACTGTGACTCTTCCTACCACACCCTCACACTGAAACCTAGTCTCTGCCCAGAGAGGGTCAAGCTGCTCTGAAAAGACTGAGCAGTCTGTCTCTCCAAACAGGCTTTCACCTGACCAAGACACTCCTTTTTAAAAGGAAAAGCAGTTCTCTAACTGAGAACAAATAGACAGGTACCAGCCATCACCC
Organism: Strix aluco; assembly: GCF_031877795.1. Taxonomy (NCBI): domain Eukaryota; kingdom Metazoa; phylum Chordata; class Aves; order Strigiformes; family Strigidae; genus Strix; species Strix aluco. Next base: position 89,345,397 of record NC_133931.1, on the reverse strand, counting down.
CACAAGATACGAAATATGGCAGATATTATTCCTGTCAGAGATTAATCCTTTTCATGGTCCCAAAGGAATATTGCCCAAGAAGATTTAGTAACAGATTATCTAAAGAGAGAAGGGAAGTAATAAGTGTCAAATAGAAAGAGGGGGAGAAGGAATAATCTAACACCTTATCTTATTCCCAGAGGTTGATGATGACTATAAAAGTATAGGACGGATGAATAACAGCATTGTACTAAAAAAAGCTGGTCCCTGTGAGAACTAAATGCTTAGATATTGCCTCATAGAGGTGATTTCCATTTCTAATCAGTCAATGATTTCAGTCCTCATTATCCATTCATTACATGTTTTAATATGTGATTTTCTACCTTTACCTGTGCTCTCACCCTCAAAAGAATTTTTCATAAAGCCACTTCTCCATCCTCCTTCAAATCTGTTCATGAACACTCTTCTTGATGTAGAGCTTATAAAAACCTTAACAATGAATAAACAGGCTCCAGATGGTCATATGGACAAATACTCTCTTTTTATTTCCTTGTGTTTATCTGTGTCTGACTGTCGTGGTTTGAGCTCAGAGGGCAACTGAGCATCACACAGCTGCTCTTAGGAATGGGGAGAAGAAAATAAAGAAAAGGCTCGGGAATCAAGATAAGGACAGGGAGGGATGACTCACCCATTATGGCAAAAGGCAGACTCCTTAGGGGAAGGAAAAGAACATAAATTTAATTCAGACACTAACAACAGCAACACAACCAACAGAGTAGGACACTGAGAAGGACTATTGCATCTTAGAAACACCTTCCTTTCACCCCTCCATTCTTCCCGGGCTCAGCTTTGCTCCCAGTTTCTCTACATTCTCACTTCCAGCAGCACTGGGGGCAGGGAATGGGGGAGGGGGGCAGTCAGTCCACTGTTTCTTTCTCCTTGGGGGTGGGGGGGAACTCCTCATACTCTTCCCCTGCTCCAGCATGCTTCCCCTCTCACAGGAGACAGTCCTCCACAAACTTCCTCTGATGTGAGTCCTTCCCACAGGCTGCAGCCATTCCCGTGTTGCTCTGGCATGGGTCACCCACATGTTGCAGTCCTCCCAGCACTGAACTACAACAGCAGGGGCTGCTTCCCTCAGAGTCCTGGCCTTCTTCAGGTGCAGCCACCTGCTCCAGTGTGGGGTCCTCCACAGGCTGCAGGTGGGCATCTGCTCCACTGTAGACCTCCATGGTGGCAGGGCGGCAGCCTGCCCTCTCCTCACAGGCTGCAGGGGGGGTTTCTGCACAGTGCATCTTCCCCCTTCTTCCTCCTTTCTTCCACTGACCTTAGTGTTCACATAGGTGTCCTCTGCACAACTCCTCCACACAACTCCCTGATCTCCTCCAAGGTTGTCCTTCTTAAATAAGTTATTGCAGAGGTGCAGCCACCATCACTAATTGGCTCAGCCTTGATGCAGAGACGGGTCCAACTTGGAGCTCGAGGAGCTTCAAGAAGCTACTCACAGGGGACCACAACTGTAGTCTCTCCCCTGCTACCAGAAATCCCCGCCACACACACAAACCCAGCACTCTGAATTTCAAAGGCCACAGGTTCTCTTGGCAAGGATGATCTTTTAGACAGTTTGCACAGTTTTTAGCACAGTGGGACTGTAATCTTCAGGCTAGAAAAGCTAGGCAACTTTGCAATGCAAACAAGTAATAACCACTATCACAGTACCAAGCACTGGTACATCAAGCCTCTTTGGCCTCAGTTATATCTACTGGATGTCAACCACCACACGTTACCATCCCACCCTCTGTAAACACTGATAGAGGTAACCACTAAACCTCTGTAGAAATGCATAGTGATTTGTTTCTTTTTTCTTTGAAACAAAGAATCTTAGTACTTGCTTTTGTTTGTAAAATATTATTAGGCCTAAACTGTCTGGTAGCTAGCATACTATAATTAAGAGAAAGGAGCATTTTTCCTCCCTTCCCAGACATCTGACTGTGCTTCTTCTCCAATTAGATATTCAATAAACACACCTCATAAGATTCTTTTTTCCTACTTAGGATTGGACATCATTAGAAATGACTATTTCTAGTAAGATTTGTCTTACTGAAAGTATTAAGCCCCAAACAGTTATCTGGAAATATCAGTTTACCAATCTGATAACTTTTATAACTTTTGTAACAGACTTTCAATTGGTACTGTTTGGAGAGCTTATTGTCAACTGAGGATCTGGCTCCCATGGTTTTATTTTGTTTTTCTTCCACAGTGTCAGCAGCTGAATAAAATGATGAGCGGACATAGAACCAAACAGTCTCAGCGTCAAGCCCTGCTGATGGTTCTTGGTTTAATTTAAGCGGAAAAGTAAAATTGGCTGTTACCCTTTTAAACTCTGTAGTGAATTTTGGGACATAGCAATCCCAAGCAATAAAGATTATCAAAAGGAATGCAAATGAAAACAATATCACATCATTAGATCTTTAGGTATTAAGTTAAAGTAATTAGCCTTCAACTCATAGTAACTATAATATCACCACACAGCTCTACTACAATGGTTTAATTAAACCAAATACCCACCAGATTTCAAGTCTTAATAAAGATGAAAAAGATCAAGGCCACAAAAGTTTGAAAACTCTGAGAAAATAATAAAACACAGGTGAACAGTGGTTCAAGTCTAAAAAAGGGTGCAGGAGAAATACGTGACCAATTATCTGCATCAGTAACCTATGAATCATAAAAGAGTAACTATGTTTGAAGAGATGAAATCAGTTTATGACCTTGCCTTGCTTCCAGATTCCACAGGTAGGCTTTCTCCACACTTTTTATCACAGGAAGAAATTTTTATTTAAAACAAAGCAAAACAAAACCCCAATAACAGCAACAGAAGTGAAAGAATTAAATTACAATCCTTGTTTCAGTTATTTCCTTGCTCTTTGTGGTGCACTGCGTTGCCAACATTTTTCAATTTTGTAAACACCACAATTCTTCAGCTGGCTTTGCTGGGAAGAGATAAAAACAATCTTTAAAATAAACATTTCATCTGAAACTAGCCAGTGTGAAAGATAACTTGAGACTTCTTAGACTAAGACAGTAAAAAAGCAGGCAGCTATGGAAGTGGCAGGAGTTGCAACTGGGAAGCTTGCTATAAGTACATTGATCAAGAGAGATGCAGCAGCTACAGGGCACAGGCTGTTATCTTTTACAGTCTGTTTTGTTTGTTTGTTCTTTTAATAGCAAGTGGATAGAAATCCCACTCATAAACGGCCATATGTTTAGCCAGAGCAGAGAAATATGCTGCACATAGATCTATTTCTGAAAAATGAGGCATTTACTCTCTACCAGATTTTTACACCTTATCCAACTGTTATGAGCCCTTGGAGATACCTGTGGTGATACTTCAGACACAGTCATACAGAACTATATCTATAAGCATAGAAAGTAATATTCATGATCATATAAATGCCCAAAACTCTAAATGTGACTTGAAATTCATTTCCAGGCAACACACAAAAAGAATTCTCTCCATGTGGTCAAGTCTCTTTTTACTACTACTGTCAGAAATTTACATCTTATAATTTTATTGTTTGTGGAAACCTAACATTGTCCTCTAAACGCTGAAAAATTCCACTCAAAAAATCAAAGTGGTATTCTAACATTTAATTTCCTATAAATTATATATTTCAATATGCTAAAAGTGTTTATATATATTACAAATTTACCCATTCAATATCCTACTTATTTATAATACTATAATTTTAAATAGATATATATTCTTTATATAAAACAATGGTGCAATGTAATTTCATGCATTACCAAATTACATATGTCCATCTTAACATTTTATTTAATCAGTTTTCTCAGAACATTGTTTTGAATGTTTTGGGGTTCTTTTGAGGGGCCTGTGTGCATTTCTTTTAATTTTTTGTATCCTAGCATTGTTTCTTTAGAAATCTTTACTACATATTCTGGCAAAATCTGTAACTCTATCTTCATGGAACTAAACCAAAATGAGTAAATTTCTATGGAGGTGTAAATCTCTATTCAGGTAGAGATTAGTTGTGTTTATAGAAGGCAATTGCATGTATTGTACGTTCCTGTATTATCTTGTAAGAGAAAGAGTACAAAGGTAGAAATGAAAAGGCTGTATACATTTTGAAGGAATTACTGTATGGAGAAGGACAGACTCACTATCCAGATTCCTTAAAGTATGCATTTCATCTGTGTTATCATCTGGACTTTTACATTCAGTAAATTTTTCATAAAGGCTGCACTTCTACACCTGCTAGCCATGAACCTAGCTAGAAAAGCATATCCTCAATCTAAAGAATAATTTTTTTTGTTTGTAAACATTTTAAAAGCACATGGTCCAGCTCATATATGGGATGTTCTCAACCAGTGAGATATTACTCTTGGGAAAATCAGTGGATGCTTTTGTTGTCTTAAGACTATGCACAATAATTCCTTAAGATTTCAACTAATGACATTCACAGCTACATGCTATGCCATAAAAAGTAAACTTTGTGCAAAAAATGTGCCCTCTAGTTGCTGTTGTCTGGCAAACTTTTTTTTTTTTTTAAAAAAAGTATGCTATGTTTTTTGCTTCACTTAGAATTTAATTCTTCACTTTTCTAGACCCCTTTAGTCTGCCTCTCTCTAAATAGTTCCTTTAGAAAGGGAGAGAGTTTGAGGAAAGGCACATATTAATATCAGCTATACAGAAAACACATTCAAATCAGACTTTTCATAGTATTCAATAAAACAGTACTCATTACTATGAATTGCTTCCCATACAGTAGTTGAAAAACTATTTGAATAATTCTGTCTCCCCAAATTCACAAAAAGTCTAACTATGCAGATACAGTAAAATTTTCACTTGCTTTTCTTTTCATGACATTTAAGCTAAAAAGAATACTTTTCATTTCTTATCCAGAACATTTCAATAACAGGGATAAGTGGCTAGGTGTAATTCATTATGTTTAACTAGTAATAGAAGTCAGTACTGTGTGTAGACTACAGTTCTGCATGCTGATGAATGCTTCATCAAAAGAATTATCACTTAGCGAAATGGCGATGGCAATATATCAATTATCAAAAATATCTGTATTCTAATCTGGTGCTCTGCATTATTTAACATTTTCTGACACAAAATATATCTTAACTCCCTTTTTTATTCTGTGGCCATTAATCCCTTGATGTAGAACACAAATGCCAATGATATAGCAAAACACCACTGAGATTAAGATTTAAATGAAAATCAGTGTTTCAGTTGGCTGAAAAACTAACCTCTCTGACTTGCTGAATGGTGAGACTGAAAACACAGTCTGTAGTGTCATTTCATGTACAAAGTTGTGTTCCTTTATTTTTTTTTTCCAATTGTTTCATAGGAAGTTCTGATGAGTTGAAATAGAAAGGTAAAGGAAAAAAAAAACCACATGAAAATTGGTTTCAGTTTCAGTAAAATAGATTAGAACATCTCTAGGTCAAGCATCACTTACATTAGCAATAGCTGACAAGCTACTTTTGCTGAAACTAACTTTGCATGCATAATTAATTATTCAGGCCTCTTTTTTCTTCTTTTCTGAATCTTATTTGGATGCTAAATGGAGGAATTTATTCGTGTGTCCTGGTTAACATCTGGGGAATTACTATAAAGCTGCAATTACTTTAACTAACTAAAAATCTTATAAATCTCCATGACTGTCACTTGCTCTGATTTTGACATGTCTGATATGACATTTTTTTCACTGGGAAGTGGAAATGTAAAATCTTTTTTAGCCTGTAAGAAAGAGCTTTGTGCTCTATGGCTGAAAATCCAGCAATAAATGAGGTGCAGATGACTCATGTCAAAACTCTGCAGAAGTTTCCCTGTAACATCCTTGATGTAGATGACCTCTTGGGTTTGTATATTAGAGTTCTGTTTGAGTTTGCTTGTTAAATGGTGCATAGGTTCTCTACACCTACATATGAGAATTCCTCCTCTATCCTGTCCCCTTAAAGTAAAAAAAAAAAAAAAAAATCTCATCAGATATCTGCAGACGAAGCCTTTGAGACACCACCAACGAGATAGCTTGAGATAACATCGAGTGACATGAATTGGGGTGTACACGTATATAGGAATACCCATTACTGTCAAACACGATGAGTCAGTGCATGTGGCACTAGTTTTAATGTTGATAAAATTCCCTCCATTCTGATAACCTCTTTATCACCTGTGTCTAGGGACAAACAGTAATAGGAAATATACTCCATGAATACACACTGCAAGCTGAAAGATTTCGGTTCATTGGAGGCTAGACTAATATTAACCAGCTTTCTGTAAGAATATATCATCAAACTGTACCATGTTACCTCTGAAAGTAGCTTGTGGGATAAAGGAAGAGCTTAGTTAAAAAGCCAGTTTAGAATACACGTGAATAGGGTAAATTCTACCAGACGGCAGAAAACCTGGATATTTTGGTACCAGTGTAAACTTTCAGATATAAAAATCTGATGCTGTAATCCTGCCTTTTTTAAAATTTGATTTCTAGGCCTGCCTGAGGCATTACTTTGAAGTTATGTAAAATTTATACAGTACTGTAGACATGCACAGGAAACAGTTGCTTTAGACTCCCAAATACTGCCACAGCCTTACACTGAACACCATCTACATGCCTCCACTGCTGCATTCCCTCCTTATGTGAGACTGAGACCCATGTAAACTGCTCTGAGAAGTAATGTTCTGTATTTTCCAGACTTAAAAAGACAGCTGCCCTCATCATGTTAAAGTTTGCATAGACATCTGTTTGTCAGATCATCTAGAGCTTTGCTAGTCACCTGGTAAGTACCTTCCCTACCACCATTATTGAGAAGCTGCTGAACATAAGTAAGTTTCTATGTCAAACCTGACCATAAATTGTGATATTTATTTAAATGCAGTGCACCACAAAAGGCATCTCATAGATGTACTTCTGAAAAGATTTGCTCAGGAAAGCTATGCTGGAATGTCCTATAAACATGAACTCCAACTATTTTGCTTCCAAGTAGAGTTTGAGTGGAACTTAAGTTTATCCTTTTCCATTTTAAAAATCATTTCTCCTTGCACTAAATCTCTGCTATCTTCTCAGGTATCATGTACTTTATCATAATGTAATTTGCATAAAACATCAGTGAAAAATTCTGTTTTATTTATTTTCAAGCAGTTTCTCTTCAATCAGGATAACATTACCGGTTTAGGCAGAATTTAGATGTACAGACTACTGACTGCCACTTTGCAAGTAAAATTATGTGGACTCAGTAGAATGAAATCCTGCACCAACATGTTTCTCCAAGAATCACCTAATTTCCCTCCATGCTCTAAGTTTTGTCCCCTTCCCCATGACATGAAAGCATATTACAAATAATTCCATATGCTTTGAATAATGTAAAGACTGTTTTATCCTTCCCAAGCATATGGAAGTATAGATCAAAATGTTAGCAAAACTATATTATGTTTTTAAACACCTTTAAGGGAACACAGTGCCTTTCTGTAAATTCCATACAGAAAGTGCATGTAAAATTACATTCTGACCTAACAAAATCACAAGTAAAATACCCCTTTGAAGTTTCTGCTGCACTGTTCTATGAAGGACTGGAATCCTTTTGCACAAACATTGAAGTTGCATAATTTTTAATAAGGTAATAAAGGCAAATGACACATCAATAAAATATTAATAGCTAGATGTGAAAGATAGGCTTATAAATAAATATAAATATTTATGTACTTATAGCTAACTAGAAAGACAGTTGCCAAAGAAGTTACTAGGGAAATAAAATTCTATATTTTTGTGATGTTTAACATAACACAAAAGGAAGAAGAAGAAAAGCAGTACTTCTAGAACTCATTCTGTTGAGATTGATATTATCACTTTAGTTGTTTTTAAAATATTATCTTTATTATGTTTGTTGCACTGGAGTACAAAGAACTGTTTCTACAGTGAAGCAGTAGCTTTTGATATTTATGTTTTGTTTCACAGAAAACTTAGACCATCTGTAAAGAACTTGCTTATTTTATTACCGTTACACTACACGTGAGAGGATGAAGTTGCTTAAATAATTTTGTTACACATCTTAATGTGGGTACTGTGGAAGAGTTTATTGAATTAAGCAACTCAGCTTCCCTGGGATGTGCTTTCTTATGTAGTCAAGTTTTAATAAATCTCTTAAAAAAATTTCGAATTGCAAGGCAGCTTACTAAAGACAGCTCTCTCTATGCATTGTTCTTGGAAAAATGCTATTTTTTAATGGAAGATTTCTAGATAACAAAGATGGATACTGAAAAATAACTATGTGATGATTTAGAGAATTATTTTAATGCTTGTCAATAATAACTGGGGAGGGAATAAAGTGAAGAGGAATCAATAAGATTCATTTCAAGGTTTGTTTTCATTAAAATATACACTACCCTTCAGACCCCCATTGTGTTCGCTCATTCATACTTTTTTTTTTTTTTATTTTCTGCCCCTACTGTTTTCTTCATTTTCATGCCCTCCCTAGAAAGCATTCTTAGTAACATTAGAAAGGCAAATCTCCACCTTCCATTTGCCTTTATTAAGGAATATATAGGAAGCATGTGATTTCCCACAATAAGTCCAGCCCTCTGCTATCAGAGGCAAACCCCATTATGTAGTTTCATCGATAGTCAGCTGCTCCAGTTGTAGTGGTACATGCTGGCTTCAGATTTGCACAATCAGATGCTATTCCAACTGTTTTCTATACAGAATTTTAAATGTTGACTTTATTTTTAATAGTGTTTTCCATCCCACTTCTAACACGTGAATTTTTTGGTCTTTTTAAGCTCATTTGCTTTAAAAATAAAGGAAAAAAAAAAAAAAAAGACAGACATGTTCTGCAGCATGTTCTGAAGCTTGAAAAATACAGGTGTCATTTTGTCAAAAAAAAAAAAAAAAGGAATAATAGTTAATACTGGAGTACTAGAAATATATTAATGGCAAATTAAGGTGCCACACTCAAGAAGCTTTTTCCTATCAGTTCCTTGCTGGAAATGGCACTACACAGTTCAGCTTAAACTTGCGTGGTCTGCCAGGATCCTGAGGTGAATTTTCTCTTCAGAGTGCTCTATACTGGGGGTGATCTGCCACCTTTTAAGAGATCCTGTCAAGAAACTACTGATGCCTTTTCTCCACTCTTTTCTTCAGCTACTTGCACCACCCCAACCTGGCACACAAAATGTTGCCTGTTTTGGGCAATTTATGTGTGTTTGTGAGAGACTGAAATGTCCTATGACTGTCTCAAAGCTTGCTTGTGTCTGTGCAAACCTCCAAGACAAGCTGCTGTGGCCCGTGAATTGGTCTGGAGGATGTCGCCAAGAGAAGCGGGAGTGTATTGAAGGATGCACTCCCCCACTTCTTTGCAGTTGCATTGTCAGACTCATAGACAAGCCTCAAAGGGGCAGAGGTGTGCTGAGCTGGCCCCATCCTGTAGCCATTTGTGGCTCTATTGTGTACACCAGACCCCATGCCTGCATTGCTAATGAACTGACAAGAGGCAAAGGTTCCTGCCCTGAAGCCAGATGCAACAAAACCTGTTGGACCAGAGAAAAAAAAAAACCTAAAGGCGAGCAGATATGTTAATCAGCCGATACGATGAACTTAAAAAGAGCAGAAAATTTTCTCTGTGTGCATCCATCATTGAAGCTTGATCCGTGTGCACCCACCACCGAAGAACTGAAGACTGAGGACCAACAGGACGCCACTGGATCCATGGTGGTGACTATTCTTGCAGCCCTATCCCCCATCCTTGCTTTATTTCTGCCTTTTCCTTCATTCTGTCCTATCGCTACCCCTCTTCACTTCTTTAATAATAAAAAACCTGTTTTGGGTATACGGCATTTGACCTCGTTTGTGTCTTAATCTTGCTCTTGGGATCGTATCGAAACCTCCCCCAACACTGGATCGGGACAGTGTTGAATTAAAGAGAAGATGAATTTGTATTGCAATAACTCATCAGTTTTGCTGTGGAGTACTTACATAATCCTTTTAGCAACTAAGCTCTGTAAGGGTCTGGAAATGCACCACTGTTTTCATTCCTAATTAGTGACTTACAATTTATTGATAAGTTTTATGTTGTAAATTCCAGAAGAATGTTCTCCACTGTCTGAAAGCACATGAGGACACCAGGAGGGTTCCCCCAACCATGAAATACAGGTTCTAGTATTTAAGGTTAATGAATATTTTCTTCTTGGGTTCTGAACATTGATATTTTACTAACACATACTTGAGGTGGTTGTGGTTTTGTTTAATTTTTTTTGGTAAATGTACATACTTAGGAGTGTGTTAAAAAACTTATTTCTTCCTGCAATACACAAATTATTATATTTAGTGAATAACACTGTGGGCAGTAAAATATGATTTTTTAATAATAGCATCATGAAAGGAATTAATTTTGATCTTGTTCCAGAGCATTTCACGAGCAACTGCAAATTACTTTCACTGCTAAACATCAAATAGACTGGTAACATTTATTATTATTTTTAAAAAGCAGGTTTATGTTGTTAAACAGTACATTTTTTAAGAACTACTAAAAAAATAATCAGCTCTGGATGGAGTAATTTATACGTCCAAGATGCTTATGTTTCCAGAGACTTGACTTTATATTTGAGCTTGGATTTTATTTTTTTGGTGGAAGTGGTGAGGGGTGGTCGTGTGTATTTTGCTTCCTGTTTCCTCAGTTGCAATTTATAAATCCCCTAAGGCGAACAGTGAAAAATGAGCAATTTAAGCACGTAAATATATTTGAAGTCAGACAATACAGTATTTACATAATTTGAAACAACAATGACATTACGCTGTACATGTATTTTAGATTTCCTCTGAGTCAGGATAATTTTCATTATATTTTTCATGTTTTCTTTTCAGTTATTTTTAGTTTGTCACCACAATAAAATGTTTCTTAAGGATGTACATTAACTGTATGAAATGGAAACGTAAAAACCTAGGGGCACAATTCTCTTTTTAATGACTCCATTGCCAATATGTTGCAGAATGTTTTTGCAGCCAGGAGTAATTCAATTTTGATTAATCACGTCCTGGATAAGAACGTAAATTAGCTGATTTCACTCTAACCTTTGGAGGCAAGTAGGCATTTTCAATGACAGTTGCCACCCTGGAAAGTATGAGTATTTAGCATTTCTCTGTCTCCAGTTCAAATCTATATGTTTCTTGTAGAGTACTGAACTCTTGCACTGTAGAGATCTTGATGAACCTCAGCCTAACAAACACTATCCATAATGTTGGCACACATTTCTATTAGCTGAGCTCTTTCACTTTCCCAACAGCCTTCCCAGCCCCAGGTGTAATAACATTAGGAATACAGATTCCCTGTGAATTCCCTGATTGAAAAAAATGAGGTACCTGGCAGATGATGAGTTATCTACTAGAACCCTTATGGATTTATTCAATTAAAAACAATACCATGAGATTCTGACTAAAGTCTGTGAGGAGAAGGGAATTCCATTTGGGATAAGCAACAAAGTGCTTTAGGTTTAAAAACTTTAATTTGTTTGATACATGGTAGAAGATTAACATCTTTCCTGCAGTACAGCTGTTTTATGCTCTTAAGTGGACTGTGGAAAAAGCAACACCTACTTTTTGATTATTTGTAGAGTGGGTGACCCTGTCTGTTCAGAGAGCAGAAAAACTTTGACAAATTCTAATTCATATCTTACAATATAAAATGAAAATGTAAGCTGGCACTGCAACCTGCTTGCCAGACACTGTAATCTGAAAGAAACAAAGAGATTTAATGATTCACTCCATGGATTTAATTTTGTAATGAATCCCAAAAAGTGCCTTATTAAATATTTTTATGTGGCTCAAATTCCAAAGAATGAGAGACATGTTGATGTTTACATAGTTCAGCAGTGAATGGCCTCTATTACACATTAAGATCAGGAAGTTTATGTCAGTCTTGGTTGAAGTACAGGTTGAACAACAGAAAATTTGAGCCATACCAAAACTAAGGTCCAGTACTGCCCAGAAGTAATTTGAGTTCCCAAACCGCTATGCTTCCCCTGCATCCATAACTCTAGCTGTGTTCATTTCAGGAACAGTTTTACAGAATATGTAAAAGCTTTATGTATTCAACAAAGTAAACATCAACACTGTTGTTGAGAAGATGACTATTATCCCTTTGTCAGATGAGGAATTGGGACTCACAGCATTTTAAGTCATTTAACATTCACAATGTCACCTGAGGACAAGGCTTTGTTACCACGTACTTTTTCCTCCTTAAGAAAACAAATCATTCACTCCTAAGTGAAAATGTGGAGAACTCTATGAAGACAACCATCGCGGAATTATCATTTTTACATGGTCAGTACAGCCACACTGCATAATAAAATCCTAGTGACAGGATCCCAGCTGCTTTCACCACCACTGTTCTTCCACCTCTTTTACCAAACAAAACAAAATCCCCTCAGTTCTTCTCTGTTTCCACTGTCTGAATGCTTCCACACACAGCTCATGTTTTCTCATCCAGGAAGACAGATAAACACAAGCCTCTTATGTTTGTTACACTGTCCTATCTTGTTCTGCCAGACATTCATGCACAAACTGTAAGGTTTCCTTCTGTTAGCTCCTGGCCTGAAAGTTGCATTAAGAAATTAAAGAAATGAAATGTAGAAATGAAGAGTACGTTGAGAGTGACTGAGAATATACAGCCACATACATCTGTTCCTGGCAAGAGAGGAATATGTAGAGAATTTCCCCCAGCTCCAGAAACTCTACGTAACTGTTGCACAACGCTCTTTTGGGAAGATTAGGCCTTTCTAATAGGTCTGCACACAAATCCCCCTAAAAGGTACATGGGGTGGATTTATTTAACTTCTTAGTGAGAAAAAAGCCAGAGAAGTATGAATTTGCCTCAGATTTCACACAGTATAAGAATGACAATATACACATTCATATTGCAGACTGTATGAAAGGGAGATCAATTAATAGCCAGATGTGGACTATTATAATCTATTCACATGGAAATAATGATCATCTTGAGATGTTTACCAGGTGCCTCTCATCCTTCTATATTGTCACCGTGAGCTAATCCTCCTGGTCCCTAGGAGGAAATCTATTCTTCCAACAGCAATAACACTGACTTCCTGGATATAAAGTAATACTTAATATATATTATTTTTTTCAGGTAAATGTGCAGGCTGGGAAAGCTGTAACCTGACTCATCAGAAGGAGCCCTCTTTTTTATCATACAAGTCATCAGTTCTGCATGGTACATATACAGTTTGGGGAGTGGAGATAGGTTAATGACAGGAAAAGACTTATACAGCTCCTTTTCCTCTGTGTTGGACTGCTTCATGCTTTGTTATTTTAACTGGCTTGCTGTAAACCTGCTCATTAAATGGGGTCAGGTTTATAGATAAAAGAAGGGGCAGAACTGAAAGGAAAGTAGACACTAAATCACTCCCCTCACTCCTGCCTTTAGCATTATATGAGGTTGTTTGTGCATCCGCAGCAACACCACTGCATGTCTCCCACATGTGTCTCACTGTTCTATTTTGTTGCAAGCTGGCTGTGGGATCACTTGGGTTCAAGTACTCAAGGGAGGGGACTGGGGGTTGATCAGAAAATAAGAATCTTTGAAATAACTCCAGACAAATTTATTAAGAAATGTTAACAACATTTAAACATAGCCCTCTTAGATGTAACCATGTTTTCCAAGTGTATTTGTCTGTAATTTTGGCTACATCATTTAGTCATGTATCTCATGAATCTCTACTAAGGCTTTGATAAGGGATAAGCAATTTTCTTCCAATATCTGAGATGTTTTTACAGTAAAGTAATGAGTTACAGAATTTCTTCACTTGAAGAGTTATGGGGGAGGGAAAAGAAAATTACAGACAGTGGGGACAGAGGATGGTATTACACAAAAAAAGAAAACACAAATGTTTTGATGGATAAAATAACCATCTTATTGAACAGCATGGAGAATAGTATAGCAATAAAAGTTTCAGAAATAAGTAGAACATTTATTTCTGCTGTTAGGAAAATTAAACTAGAAAATATGCAATACTGATGTGGGGAATAAAGAAAAGATCAACAAGTGATGAATGATCAAGTTTTATCCCATCTTTTCCTTTTTATTTTTTAAAATTAACTCTCCTTAGAAAACTGGAAAACAAAAGACACATCTTTTGCATTCAAATATAAATGACATTATTCTATAGCCACAAAGTGTTTTGCTCTTTTACTCCAGATTTGAATTACAGACATTAATCCAGGGTCATAATAAAGGCTGTTTTGAAAGCCCTTTCTTTAGCTGAAAAATCTGTTGTAGACATTTTAAGAAGTCTTACATTTTCTTTTTTTGTTTTTACTCCACTGAAAAAAATGTACTTCACATATATTACTACTACGTTATAAAACTACACACATCTTTGGATTCCAGTAGTTTTTCTGTTTGGATTTTGATATTGAATAATACCTAGTTACATGCTGTTAAAATTGGTTTATATTAGCACGCTAGAGCTCAGGCCCCTAACTGGTCTGAGAATCAACCAGGAAAAATAGTTAGCAAGTCTATTATCATTTCATAATTTATCTTAATCTAATAATTTATCTTAATACACTGTACTACTTTGTTATATTCTAATTTTATTTTTCGTTTTAAATACAGCCAACTGACCTTTTTCTAAAATCAAGGGAGATTTGACATCTAGCTTTTCTCCTCTTTTTTTTTTTTTTTGACAAAAATTGTCTGAGATCGTACACATTTCTAGACTCATTTTTTTTAGTCAGTTTTAAATTACCAGTACCTTGAGTACTTAGATCAGTGGGTGATTACAGGAAGATAAGGAAGACAGCACTGCAGGTGATTTCCTGGATCACTACTTCCACAGTTCCATTATTATTGGCAGAGCTGCTCAACAAATAAAACTGATTATCACACATATATTACACATAGTTATGAGTGCTCAACCATTAAATTTCCAAAAGGGAAAAAAAAAAATCCTTAAGTTAGACTTGCTAATACAAAGGCTAGTACTTTCAAATAAATCCAGCCCACTGAAGTCCTCAGGAATTTTTCACTTACTGCAGAGGGATCCAGATTGTATCCTAAATTCAATGATGGCAAAGCACACTTTCCCCATACAGAAAAATTGAGAAATTGTGCTTATCTTTTTAATAAAGCTTCCATACACCTTTGACAGTTTCTCTGAGGAAAGTAATAGGGTGTAAATGTGAATATATATTTTGAGCCCAGAAGAATTAGGCAATGATTTTGCATTAGGATGCATGTTACTGAGCTTCTTATTTCAAACCTTTTCTTTAGAATGATTCTTTTATTGAATCACAGAAAGTGCGAGAACACCAGTTACAGTGGGATTTCTGATATTTGAATCAATGGCAGCTCTAGTCCAGCTGCCTTTTGTGAAACAGTGAGCATAAGAGCTATCTGCAGAAAATAAGTTTACATTCCCTTTGTGACTTCTCTGTCCTACCTATGAATTTCAAAGGAAAGTTTATCTTTTTAATTTTATTCTCAGAAATAGGTCACAGTGACTTCTACAAGGCTTAGCATTAAGAAATCACTTTTCCTTTAGGAGATACAAATCTTAATGAAGAGAGCCAAAAATGTCTTACTCTTTAGAATAGGTTTATTACTGATTTATCAGTTCATTATCCTCCTAATTTCCCCATTTATAAATCTGGAAAATCTGATTAACTCTTGGACTATCCTCATGTCACTGTCTATGTGATATTACATTAAATCCTCTGATGACTTACTAAGATCATTTCCCTGACTTTGCTGAACTCTACAGATATTTTACATGCCTTGAGGGAACAAAAAAAAAAAAAAAAAAAAAAAAAAAAGAATACAATAGTATAGATTCAAGGCAAAAGAACCCTAAAACTATTTGATGCCACTAAGCAAGCAATCCTAAAATCTTTAGAAATTCACTTTAAATAACAACAATCACAATATATTCCTAGACATGTTCATACACTGGGCCTAAACCTCCCCACTATGTTGGTATTAACATCTATTTAAAGGTACATGTTACCGGAAGGTGTCAAATGCTATTTGTTCTTCCAATTTCACATCCTCTCTACTATCTGTCTTTCAGGAGTGGAAGAATGGGAGGAGGAAAAGAGATAAATTTGCTTCAAAGCCAATGATATTCTCTTTTTCCCCCTTATTTTATAACACTATTTGTTAAAACAAAGCCCTTCTCCTAAGAGAAGACAAAGGGGTAAAATGTCTTGGTGATCCAATACAAATACATTTTAAGACTTCTTTTTAAGAAATCCTTATCATAAATAAGAATACCCATTAGTAGCGCACTTTTCACACCAGAATTTAATCTAGTTTTTCAACCCAATAACTTGAGCTGCTACATTAAGCCTAAACAGCATAAGAAATTAGTCTTCTCAATTTATTTAGTTTCACTTCAGGGATGGTAAAGTGCTTTGCCAGCTTTTCCATTTTCACCAGTCTGAATAATTAATTGTTTTAAATGCCATTTACATTTTCTGATGAAAAGCAATACTTAAAATTTCATAAACAATAAGCATGCATAATTTGTGTTTCAATTACTGAAGTTATAATCTCTCTGAATGCTATTCAATGCATTGTTAATGTATTTTTGGTCAATAATTTCTAAATAGATGGTTTTCTAGTTTATACTTTTTTCCCCGGAAGTATGTATCTCAAGCTTTTCTTCATCCTATAGGTACAAATAAAAACAAATTCTTCAACGTACTGACCACATATATTAATATTTCAGGATTTATAACTAATCTACATTTCTAAAATGCAATTATAGTCATACTTTCCCCTTCATTATAGAGCAATTGTTAAATATAAGATAAATTAAACTTCTTTCACTTTCATTTGCTAAAATTACACTGAAACCACCAACCAGATTGGAAATTAGAAACGGAAGTTAAAATTTATTACAATGAATCTGGTATATTCTACAAATATGATAGTGTTAGCTCCTCATGCTTTCTAGCCAAAGATGACACCTCCCATCTTTACTCTGTGGCTTTAAACCAATTACAGGATTACTGGAAGCAAGACCAGAAAAACTTTTGCAATGATCGTGCAAAAGTGCAATGTCCCTACTGACATACAAAGGTTGAGAATCAATATTTTTTGGACCAAAATATTTAAATTGGGAGTTAACAAGGGTTACATTGGAAGCTGTATTGGATGTTATTGATAAAAATAATAATTGCTTAAATATTCTTCTGTTACTTCCTTCCCACACAAGTAAATTCTGCCTGGTTTTGTATTTTTTCTCATGGCTTTAGAAAATAGTGGTTTTATGGGGGGGGCCACCAAGTGGCATCTAATGAAGGGATCTCCAAGTCCATTACAGCTCTTTATAAATATATTAGCACTGATTCAGTAATTTGGAGGAGGAGTAACTCAAAGTAATTAAAGTTGTCTGAGGGAGTCACAATTAATAATGGCATACACTACAGCTACTTGACCTTGCCTTGACTTCCATCAGATGGAAATATTGTAAGATCACACAGGATCTCTACTACTATTGTGCCTAAAAGAAACAACCCCTCAACACCCTCCATCTTTTGCCATCAGAACAAAGCTTAGTAGAACTTAGCCCCTTTTCTTCTTCTTCCTTTTTTTTCTAGTTATTAAGTGCTCATACCGGTATTAGCAAGGAAATGTGAATGTTTATTCGAAATCAGTCAGGAGTCTCCAGAGATCAGGTAGATGAACATTTATAGTGAAAGTACTATCTGATAATTTTAACTAAAGGCCTTTGGCAACTAAAGCTTAATTGCTCTGGTCTGTTTGAATCTTCAGTGAACAGTGTTTCCAAGTAATTCTCTCGATTTAAAATAAATGTAATTGCTAACAAAGCCATATGCAACCTGCACAGTGAATGGTTCAGTGATTAGTGACTAGAATTTCGCTTAGACAACTATTCAGAATGATTTTGATAGCTTGAGCTTCCACTATGATTACACTGCTCACTAGAAGGATCAGGCATAGGCCGAGGGAATTAATTTTACTTTTGTGAGACAGAGACTAAAAGCAGGGGTTTTTACTTATGTAATTTATTATTGTCAGATCAGAAATCAAATATCATATAATGTTTTATATGTGAGATGAAATATCAGCCTGCTCTTTTAATACTTCTTAAAGAAATACTTTTTTTTGACAGTTACTGAAAATCTAAGAAAGTATGAGGAAGAGTTTCATAGTCCTAGCAACCCTACCTTCAGATCACTCTTTTGTTGTCTGCATATGCTATATAAAGAGTCTACAAAAAAATTATCACAGGTTAAACATTACAAATTATAAAAGGCTTTTGTATCCTTAACATCTTTCATTCTGTATAATTTTTAGACTATATATCACTGTAAAGCCTGAACCCTGATACATGCTGAGATAATTCTACTTCCAGTGGAAACAGTGGCAAATGTGCACTGTTGAGGACTTAAATGTTTTGTGTTTTCATAGATCTGAAAATGGCATGTAATCTATATTATAGTAATATAGACAAAGGTAGCTTCATTTCCACAAAATAGTACCAACCATTAAAAACAAGCCCCCAAACCAATATACATATCATCTTTGTTTTATATTAATATAAGTTAATCTTCAAAGCAAACCACACCCTATGACTTCCTAACTTAGGGGACCAGCATTCTATCTCTGTACACCACTTATTCTTGCAGTTTATTTTTTTAAAAAAAAACTTTTAATAATACTTTGAATGTTCCTATCTCATCAATATCTTGTAGATGTGAACAGCACACCCTTCACTCACATGACACATCACTATTATGTAAGTCTGAGCAGCATTTACTGTTTTTTTTCCTTGATTTCTATCCATTAAAAGTATCAACAACATTGAGAAGCCTTGAAAAGAATTTGTTAAATGATGTGTTTTGTAATGTACCACAACCTTAACCTGACCATCCAACTGTAAAACATTAACCTGAAGAACAATAATAAAGAATACAATAATAACAAAACATATACTTTGATGTCACATTTCACTGGGTTATGTAAAAGAATCTGTTGTCTATAACTGTAATACAAGTCATCCATATAAAGAGATAAATTGGTATTTGTGAACTAATGTAATACAGAAAGCTGCCTAGTCAACCTTTTCACCCACATGCGTTACCTCATTACTCTGTGAGCATTCAATAACACAGCTGAACATAAAATTCATATAGCTATATAAATGTGACAGACAGAAAAAAGGAAAGAATGAGTATCATTTTACTTACCTGTGACCAAATACCTAATTTGACAATTAATTTCCATAGATATCTGGAGCATATTATGGTTATGGAAGGCAAAAATTCCATATACACACTTGGTATAGAAACATTTTTTTGTCTGTGTCTCAAGTGGAGACACAAATACACTCCCATGCATCTGATACCACTCCCACTAAGGTTTGTACAACTTCTTACGGAACCTAGAATCAACTGAGTCCATAAGCAGGCACTGCCGTGTCTTACAGAAGATGCCTAATAACAAACAACTCACAACAAACATGTACTTATCAAGCAATGGAAAGTGGTGCTTGAATAATGCTGACCTGAATTAAGCACTCACCATTTAGAGCACAGCAGTGTTTGGAGGGAAAATATATTATGTCTAGGTGAGCACACACATGTATTTAATGAGAAGGCTGTAGGTGGTCCAAAGAGCATTCTCTGAGTCACACAAAGCACTAGAAATTACAGCATCACAGAATTGTCTAGGTTGGAAAAGACCTTGAAGATCATCCAGTCCAACCATCAACCCAACATTCACAGTTCCCAACTACACCATATCCCTCAGCACTAAGTCGACCCGACTCTTAAACACCTCCAGGGATGGGGACGCCACCACCTCCCTGGGCAGCCCATTCCAACGCCTAACTACCCGTTCTGTAAAGAAATACTTCCTAATATCCAGTCTAAACCTTCCCTGGCGCAACTTGAGGCCATTACCTCTTGTCCTATTGCTTGTTACTTGGTTAAAGAGACTCATCCCCAGCTCTCTGCAACCTCCTTTCAGGTAGCTGTAGAGAGCGATGAGGTCTCCCCTCAGCCTCCTCTTCTCCAGACTAAACAACCCCAGTTCCCTCAGCTGCTCCTCGTACGACATGTGCTCCAGACCCTTCACCAGCTTCGTTGCCCTTCTCTGGACATGCTCGAGTAATTCCATGTCCTTTTTGTAGTGAGGGGCCCAAAACTGAACACAGTAATCGAGGTGCGGCCTCACCAGTGCCGAGTACAGGGGCAAGATCACTTCCCTGTCCCTGCTGGCCACGCTATTTCTGATACAAGCCAGGATACCATTGGCCTTCTTGGCCACCTGGGCACACTGCTGGCTCATGTTCAGCCGGCTGTCAATCAACACCCCCAGGTCCCTCTCTGACTGGCAGCTCTCCAGCCACTCCTCCCCAAGCCTGTAGCGCTGCTGGGGGTTATTGTGGCTGAAGTGCAGCACCGGGCATTTGCCCTTTTTGAAACTCCTACAGTTGGCCTTAGCCCATCGCTCCAGCCTGTCCAGGTCTCTCTGCAGAGCCTCCCTACCCTCGAGCAGATCAACACTCCCACCCAACTTGGTGTCATCTGCAAACTTACTGAGGGTGCACTCGATCCCCTCGTCAAGATCATCAATAAAGATGTTAAACAGGAGTGGCCCCAAAACCGAGCCCTGGGGGACACCACTCGTGACCGGCCGCCAACTGGATTTAACTCCATTCACCACAACTCTTTGGGCCCGGCCATCCAGCCAGTTTTTTACCCAGGAAAGCCTGTGCCCATCCAAGCCTCGAGCAGCCAGTTTTGCCAGGAGAATGCTGTGGGAAACGGTGTCAAAGGCCTTACTGAAGTCAAGGTAGACAACATCCACAGCCTTTCCCTCATCCAATAAGGAGGTCGCCCTGTCGTAGAAGGAGATCAGGTTTGTCAAGCAGGACCTGCCTTTCATAAACCCATGCTGACTGGGCCTGATCATCTGGTTGTCCCGCACGTGTTGTATGATGGTACTGAGGATGAGCTGCCCCATCAACTTCCTGGGCACCAAAGTCAAGCTGACAGGCCTGTAATTTCCCACATCTTCCTTCTGACCCTGGTACAGTAGCAGAGCTGAATTCACATGACCTTATTTTTCCAGCTCCTAAGCAGGCTCAAGTAAGAGTAGCCCAGGTCTTTCTACTTAAACACAGCTGCCATGCATAGCTGTGTTAGAGACAGCTGAAAGCTACTTCATCCTTCTGCAGTGGTGCAGCTGTTTAAAACAAAGCAGGAGTCACAGTTTACTGATAATGTGCTCAGTAGTATACCCATCTGTTGCCCTGCCAAGAAAGATGTTGAGAATGCGGGAAAGGAGTTATTCTCCTTTAAGGCTTTTAGATATAGTTGGTGTTAATTATTACAGTTTGTATTCAATACATTTCTATTTCAATATAAAATTACATCATCAGATAAGCAATGCTCCCTGTTTGGGAGCATCTCAATTCTTGTGTAGACAGACTGACTACTTGAGAGGAAAATAAATGGATAAGGGAATCAGGCACAAGAAGTGAAACACAGATCAATAGATCATATTTACATAACTGTCAAATCACAGAACTTCTACCAAACAGTTCAGTGGGTAGTTAAGTAGAACATTGTTTGGGTATCTTTCACACAGATCCCTGCACCTTCACAGATGTAGTTTAAAAATACCAGGTAACTTGCACAAATGAGGAATGTGAACATGCAGAGTAAGGTTCAACCCAGTGAATGATACATTTAAATGCAGAGTTGTCCGAGTGAAACTAAATACAGTTCACTGGCTCTGTAATTGCAAATAACTGCCTAATAGTAAACCTAAAGTAAATAAGTCATTAAATACCTACACTATTCCATGGTTCATGATAAAACTGAGCACAGTGGACATTTTACATTGTCACACAGAGTTTTTAAGTACTTTATGTTTTTATTTATAAATATGTATAAATGTATAATTTATATTTTAAATATTTTCACTCTTAAAAGTATAGGGCTGTATTCCTTAAAAAAAGGAAGGGAAAAAGCCTCACCTTCACATCCAGTTGTAGTTTTCCAGTTGCAATTGCAATTCAGCAGATTAGTTCAACCAACAGTTAAAATCCTATTAAAACAAGTGCAACTTAAGTGTATGCTTAGGTAAACCTCAGAAATAGGGATTGCGCTGAACAGGAAGTTTTTACTTTTTTGGGACTATAACGGATGCAGGTGTCCAAGTGCTGGCTGGGTGGTGCTGCAGTGTCATCCCCTGCGGGGAGCGGCCGGGGCTGCCCCGCGCCAGACACAGCCGGTTCCAGGCGGCTCCAACGGCCCCAGCGCAGGGCACAGCTGAGCCCCTCAGCCCCGGGCGGGCGCCTCGGGGAAAGCCTGGGTAAGGAATGGTAAAGGGGATGTGCCCATGAATCCCAGAGAATAATCCAAAGAAGCTGACTTCTATCTCAACATAAAGGGGAACAGAGGGTGGCTTTTGTTTTAGATGAACTGCTATCAATAGCTGAGTGGATTAACTGGGGGTGTAAATGCCTCGCTGGGTTAGCCAGACCAGTATGGGGGGAATGAACGCTACTTCGGCCCAACGTAGAGTGGAGAAAATGGACAACCAGCAAAAGAACCTTGAAGAGTGCAGCAGTCTTGATCTAGTTTCAACCCACATATTCATTCCTGGTGCATGGGGATGCCCAGCGTCGTGACGGCGATTGTATTATAGAGCCCAGTAATGGGAAATACATTGCTATTGTGTTTGAACTGTGTACTGCAACTGCTATATTTTGCTAAGTGTAACTTACACGTGTTGTGTTTTCCGTGTATTTCGTATCACTCTGCTAAATCAGAAATCCTGTGTAACATTACATATCTTCAAATAAGTATATTCAATATGAAACATTATATCATCCACAAGGGGAATATTTAAAAGAACCTGGTCAGGGTATTTGACAGTCTCACTATCTTACTCTGTTTTAATTAGTAATAAATTAAATTAATTTTCCCCAGGTTGAGTGTGTTTTGTCTGTGACAGTAATTGGTCATGCATCTCACTGCCTTTTTCTCAACCTATGAGCATTTTCATTTTATTTCCTTCCCCTGTCCTGTTGAGGAGGACAAGGAGTGAGAGAACACCTGAGTGGGCATCTGGTCAGCCAAGGTCAACCCACCACAGGGACCTCCATTGAAAAGGGACAAGTAACCCCACAAACAGTTTAGTCTTGATTAATTCAATTGAAGAATAATTACATAATTTTCTACCTACGAAGAGAGCAATCTGACTTGCAAACTGATTGTGAGATGAGAGTATAAAACATTCAGGAAGCAGATACAGCACAAACTATTCTCAACTCATGATGGAAGACTTGTCAAGTGACCTTGTTGCTGTTGAAAACCTGTTCCATGCAGGAGAATAATGGACTTGCACAACTCTATGAGAGTTATAAAACAAAGCCGTTTATTTTTCCAATAGTACATACTTATGCTCTCGCCAAAGCTCTTACTTCGTAATTAGCAAATCAGCCATTAGACAGCTATCAACCTTTTCTCCTGTCAGCATAAGACCACTCTAACACGCGCTGTGCAGACCAATCAACTTCTTGTTCACACGCTGTTCACGCGGCGGTAACTTCTCACAGTTCAGTACTTTTCCACAGTTCAGTGTTGCAGCTGTCCGTTGTTTTCCCCTAACACCTTGGCACAACTCAGCAGTTTCTTATCTTTCTCCCAAGGCCTGTTTCTCATCAAAGCCTAGCTGCTTCTCAGGGGCTGCGCAAGGCTGACAGGTCGATGTCGGCTTGCCTCTCTCCCACATCTGCGCAGGGCTGACAGGCCAATGTCGACTTGCCTTTCTCCCGCAGTTCCACTGTATCAGAGTTCCACTGTATCAGAGTTCCACTGCTTTGTACTTCAAGTCATACAAATGAAAATGTAAATGAGGCTGTAAGAAGACTCTGTACCAACTCAAGAAATGAGAAGAGTTAAAAGTGAAATATCACTGCATTTCTTCCTTGCTCAGGACCTAGGGATATTGTATCTGACTATTCAAGATGGGATTATAAATCATGCTGTAGAGATTAACTAACCCTCACCAATCATTCACTGCTTCGGAGCATTTGTCTTCCTATGGATAAGATTCCATAAGTAACAAGACTTACTGGGATATACATATATTAAAAGGAAAAATGCATTAATGTATAGGCTAAGGTGAATGTTCACTCTTACGCATAATGACATTAATGCTGCAAAATCCATATCGGTCTATCTTACATCTAAAATTCTATTACTACATTATTGATTAATCACTTGAACTTTAAATTTAGTAGAGAATGATCTGAAAGATTCAAGTACTTTATCAATTTATTCTGGAATACCTTGCCTGTCAAAATGAAGAGATTGGAAGGTATTCTTTACTTGAACAGTGAAAATTCTTTTATCCCCTGTTGCCCTTGAAAGTATATAGTACAATCTTAATTGTGTGTTAGAAAAATGATGTATATTGGAAGTAACAATGAGTAACATTTTAGGTATTTAATATATCTTTCAAAAATAGACTTTCCTATAGCAAAGATTTTTATATCTATCGGCTTTATTTTACTAATGCAACACATATTGATGAAAGCCAAAACTTTCTAGTGTACTACTAGATCACATCAGAATCTATATCCATATTTACTATAAATGAGTACTTACAGAAGAACATGTACACACCAGAGCATGAACTAACAAGTTGTTCTAGATACTTTTTTCTAATCTATCTGCCAAAAATCTCATAGAAGGAATCTCTCTTTAGTCTCATGTCTTGTCTGGCAACTCCTCTATATAGCTAGCAAATCACATGTATCAGATAATACCAATTCATTATATGCCACTGACTAGATCTGACTGGTCTGATGTGGCAGGAAGAATTTCCATAACACAGGACTTTAGAGCCACAGTCCCAGGTAATCTTTTTATAATATTTTTATGGCAAGGTCCACTTGTTATTTTATTTTTGTGGCTGTCTTTAGAAAGAACAGAATAAAGTTGTTTAGGCTTAATAAAATTTACATTATTAACATGGCTTATACAACTCAACATATCATATAAACATTTATTAAATCATGGAGGAAAATAAAATATTTCTCTTAACCTGAACCTTAATTCTGCATTCAAATTAGGAAAGTAATATCATACCTATTGATTTCAGTCAGGTCCAGATTTGACCTGACATGAATCTTCATACAAAGAAGGATTTGTATGAAGGATTTTACCAAAACTTCCCTGGCTGAGGGAAACAACCATTATTGAGAGATAGCAGAACAAAATGAAACACAGAAAAGTAAGGACAACATTTGAAATACTGTGACACCACATTGAGCATAGAAGGAACACAATATGATTTTAGGAATGTTGTTGAGTAATTTATAAAGAGAAAAACAAATAAATGAACAAAATGCTTATCTGTGACATAACATCAATCCTTCTCTTAGGTGCAAAGAGAAAAGTATCAGCCAAGAGATCCTAACCATTTTATTGGAAATCATCAAGGTTTCTTAACTTGATATTCTATCTTGACGGGTTTACGTTTTTTAGCTTTCACCTGACTTGAATAAGCTGCATGAATTTCAACTTCTGAAAATTATTTATTAAGCTTATTATTCATGTGGCCATCATTCTTAACTCTGCATACAGTAGAAAAGACAATGAGCTATAACTCCTACATTCATACAAAGATAAGTCTGCAATGTGCACGAGTGCAGGAACACATGTGAAAGTGCTTGTGTCTTCTAAGGTACCAGATGTATAAACTAAGCAGCCTGTAACATTTACTTTGAAAAAAATAATTTAAGTTTTGATGATAATCATTTTCAGAGACATTTCCAATTAAAGCTGAGCAGATTTTCCACTATCTCATCATTTCAGAATGGAAAATGTTTCAGTCAGTTGACCAGAAAGCACTAATGACCTAAACTGACTAAATGACCTCACCCCAAAATGTGTTTAAGACCAAATGATGCCTTGTTTTGATTGAAAAGATTTTTTAATTATACTTACGTCACTGACAGCCAAAATCAAAATATTTAGCCTTTTACAAAGTGTTGGGGTAAAGTTTGTTTTGTATTGTTGCTAAATTATATGTAGCATCTGTGTTGTAGTTGACAAAGTTATGAAAAATATTGTTTTGAATTTATTTTGAATGGACCACTCTCCATACACTTACAGTTTTCTCTACTGCAGTGTCATACCCCTCCTGATAATAGACTCGGCTAAAGGAATCACACTTTGCAACCTTCAGGGAGAGAGGATTTATTATTTTGCCTTCTAGCAGTAACTTTTATATGTACTTCTCTAAAGGACAATATCCCATGTATTTCTCCCAACGCATCACAACCAGGACTATTCAAAGATGGTTATCTTTAATCATCAATGACTGTATTTTTTCAACAGATCTACTAAATTACATGACCAGATTTTAATTATCTTTGGGATAAAACACATACCATGTTTTTTTGATATATAACAGAATGTCATGAAAATGTGTCCAGACATTGCTTTGATTGTATCAGATACATGCTCATTATTCTACTTTCAATGCAGATTTCACTCTCCTTTCAGTTACCCTACTGAATACTAAGAGTAACTGGAGGGTGGTGAGGTGGGGTGAAGAAAGAAAGAAAAGTGAAATCACCATGCTGAAAACAAGAAAGGGACAAAAAGTTTTGTCAATGAAAGAATTTAGTAGCTGAGCAATTTGGCACCAGCAATCATCATCTTCACAGGTGAGACCGATGAGGTGATTTAATAATTGTACCCTGGTCTCTTGTGGACATACAATCACAAAAAACAAAAGCCTGTAGCTGAAAACCAAAGCCAGTCAACTTAATCGACTAACAATGACTAATTAAACTGAAGAAAGATGGATTTCACAATGATTTTGGAACTATCTACAGCATTGCAGCAGGACAAGGGTCAATATTTCACTAAGAGATAGAAATAAGAAAGTAGCTGCAGTGCTAAGCAGCAGAAAAGAGTTGGATGATTTGTGCCCCAATTATGTCTCTAGTACGTCCCAAATATGTACAGAGTGGAAACTCAAAATTTCTCTCACTTCCTGTATTTTATTTTCTTTTTCTCTTAGCAGAAATCAATTTACACTAAACAAAAACTATAATTTCATTTTAAAGCCAGGAAATGTGAAAGAGGAAGGGAACTAACAGAGTAACAGAAAATAAACATAAATGTGATTCACTGTTGTTCTAACAAGGTGACTCACGTTAAAAAAAAATTAATGTAACATTTCCAGCTTAGATATTGAATCAAAAATCTGTTCTCACAAAGAAGAAGACTACAGATGCCTTATAAAGCTTCTCTGAGGTACAACGGATATTGCAAGCAATGGTCTAAGTTACCTTCTCATTATTCTAGCTATCTAACAGACTAAATTTACTGATTTCAACTATCAGATGTGAAGTCTTTCTGCTTGTACCATGTTTTCTACCTAACCGCCTTACCCCCAAGGCCTTTACAAAAACTGCTTTTTTTTTTTTTTTTTTTTATTTCTGAAATCTTAATAAAACAGAGATAATATAATCGGTTGCATTTGGCAACAGTTGCAAATGTATATCACATGACAAGGTCTCCTGACATTAAATCAAAGGGGAATCCCCCACTGCATTTCAACATACATCTTGACGGAAGCTTTTTGGAAGAAATGCTGTTCCCTTCAGGTTCCAAAATTTCCTGTCTTCCTTCTTTTGATGATTAGTGTATTGGACTGCAAGTTCATTGTATTTAATGTCTTCAAGTAAAAATTCTGCACTTCACCAGAATTTGACATATTCCATTCCATATTAAGTAGGAGCTGCTCCAATATCCTGTTTTCTGTTTCTAAATTGCCCAATAAAAAGAATTCCAGAATCTGTTCTCCTGTTTGGCTATGGCTCAGGGTTCAATATTTCAAAGAAATTTGCAGTGGTGAGATACTACTTGTGAGATATTTCTTGTGATGAAATATGTCTTCACTAGGGAGCAATTGGTGATCTGTACAGTCAGGGATGTTAGGAACTTCCTCCTAACACTAAGATTTATTATCTGTTGAAGAACCTCAAATGTAATGATTAAACAGTGTGTTTATACCCTGTAGTCAAATATAATTAAGGCCCAAATTTCCATAACTTATCCTGGAACTGGCCAATTTTAATTCAACTAGCTGTTCTAGACAAAGTTATGACATTCTTAAACCATGGCAATACTTATTCACTATTCAGTGCTGGGAGTTAGAATCTGCAAACCATCTCTTAGTGTATTTTTTTTGTTGTCTGTCAAGCAGCAATCAGTTAATAATGTATACATGGAAACACAAGTTTATCTAATTATGCATTTGTCTATATATACTATTTCTCTTTATAAAAAAATACATATATATGGATGTATATGTAAACACCTAAAGTACAAAAAAAAAAAAACAAACAAACCACAACAAAACAAACCCACCAAAACCAGAGGAAATCTATTTGACAAAGCCTGAAGACACAAGGGAGACATGTCAAGATAAGTGCAAAGTATGTCTGTTACTAGCTTGTCTAACTGGTTGGCATTAGATCTATGACAGAAGCAAACTTTTGTTATGAAGAAGAAAAAAACAGGTGTCTCCCATATGCATTGCTGTATAGCCAATATTGTAAGGAACGGACCAGAGTGAATCTTTTTCTTGCTCAGAATCATAAACTTGGAGTTAGAGTCTCCAAAAAAGGAGACATTACTATTCAGTGGCATCGTAAGCAAGTCTAAACCTTTATTCTATATATTCATTTAATGTATTTGGGTTCATAAAGGGTACAAGTTGGTAAAAATAGAGAAGTCGTTTACTGCTGTTGGTACTGATGAAAGCAAAGCCAGTCAGAGATGTCTTCCCGTAGAGGCTGCTGGCCTGTGTAATATATGGATTTCCATTATTGTCACTTATGCTGAAATGATAAATCTGTTTTTTGTTTGTTGGTTTGATTTTTTAAAGTATTTGTTCAAGCAAGTTTACACAGCTTGGGGATAATTATTTGCTAGGAAATTAAATCTCTCCAGCTCTTCCATCTTACTTTCATACTTGTCAGCTCTTCCTATCAGCCTCCTTCCACCTTTCAGAGCACTGCTAATTCACATTAAAGTAAAGCCTGTGTTTATATTACACAGGATTTTGTTCACTACAATTAGAGGAAATATATGTAAATAAATGCTGCCTCTAGGATTTTGCTTGTTCTTTACATTGAATACTGTCTAATTGAAGGAGATATATAATGTTATCTGCAAAAAGTGCTGTTGAAATATTTTAAAATTATATTTTAGTCTTCTGGTAAGTTAAAATGTAATTGCCAAATAATTTACAGAACAAGTTTTACATTGCTGTATGGTTGTTAGTCAACTAATCACAGGACAGGAGAACAGTGATTAACATTATGTTAAATAAAATGCCAACTTTATAAAGTTCCTATAATTAAGAACTGTAAAGCTCAGTTCCATTATTTTTATATAGTTTGAAATGATACTGAAATACTATTTAATAATAATCTGATATCCAAAAACAAACAAAAAAAGAATGTGAGTCTTTCCTTAAGTCTCTTAAGCATCACAGAGGACTGAACAAATCTGTCTACATCAGCAAACCAAGAAAAAAACAATCTCTTTCTAAATTAATTTAGAGAGTGAACAAAGAGATAAAAGTACTATAAGAACTTGGTTGTGGGGAACCTCCCCCCCCCAAAAAAAACCCCCAACAAAACCCAGCAAAAACCTTGTAGTCAATTACATGGTTTAATAGTAGACCCACTGAAAAATTCTGATCAAGATCAACAGCAAAAAGACAGGTTTTTCAGGGGAATTTAAATATTTCCTTGAACATAGGAAACAAAGTATTTAGCAGGGACACTCCAAAAGGCAAAAATATATGACTCACACTAATAGAGAATAAATCTGAGAATAATGATTTTGGACACTTTGGAAATTAAACAGCAATACATTTTCATTTGCAAGAAAACATAAAACAAGAAATTATGAATAATCCAATTTGTGAAGGTCAAAACTTTTAAAATAACTACATAAACATAGAAACTTACTCTAGGATTGGCAACAGTAGTAGTTTTCTTAAAGAGCTTATTTTAAGTTATGTTACAATCTTGCTTTTGAACAGACTTAACTTGCAAAATAACTCTAGACCAACGCAAGCACAAATACTTTATCCTCTTGTGTTATTATCTGTCTTACAAGAACAAGAAGCTTTATTTTCAGGAATACTTCTGTTTAAGTGGCTAAATCATAAACATTGGCTTTATCCAATAAATACTAAATATATCCCAAAAAATGCTGATCATTCTGTAAAAGCTTGTCTTGTTGGGAAATATTAAGGCAAAGGAGGTCTAAAGAGAGAACATTTGAAACTTACAGAAACGGGAGGTATATTTGGTAACCTATCTGAATACTATCTGGTCTTTTAAAAATTAATGTTTGATTATAATTCAGCATCAACAACTTAGTTTAGAATCAAAATATATAAAAACAAGGGGAGAAGGTTAAAATGAGCAACGAAGATAACCTTTTGAATTTCATTTTTTCTGACTCACGTTTAAGAGAAGAAATTCTACTCTTAAAGTCCACTATATGTATAGCCATCATCATCATTGCATTTTTTGTTGTGTTCTCAACAAAATTTACCAATTCTGTTAAGCACTGCAAAATCATAAAGCATCAGACCCAAACAAGAAGTAGGCCAGGTGAAAAATTCTCATTAATATTCCTAGAAGAAACATTAAAGCTTACAATCCATCCTTTCAAATACAACTTCATTGATCAAAGGTATTCTTCCTACTCTATAATGTATGATGAACAAAAAACAAGTGGGAGAATATATCTTATTTGTGTACTACTGCATTACTTTGCTAGAATACACATAACTAAAGTTTCTGATACTGATTGGATATCTCATCAAACACAGTGTATGCTCTCCATTCTTATTGTACTTATTTGTTTCTATTTCTAATGGTTTTGTTACTTTAAATTCCGGATTCCCTTTGCCCAGCTCTTTACAATATCTAGCCAGGGTAACCAAGGTATGTACGTCTAGGTGGACAATTAGATGCAGTCAATAGGCAGACAGAAAACTCACTACAAGTTATCTGGTTGTATCAATATCAGTCTATTTCTTCATCTCTTTCACCACAGATTTTAAGACATCATTTATTTTAAAAAAATAAATCTCAAATGCAGCACTAATAGTCTGACATTCTCAAGGTTTTTTGGGGTCTTTGGTGTTCAAACCTCAACAATGAAACTTTTTCAATACACTTTTATGTACCACTAAATAAAAAAGACCCAACTGTACATCCCTGATTCAAATATGGCTTTGGATTCTGGGTCCCACCCCTACATTTCAGAGCATTAAGTTCTGAAGTTTAGTTCACATTTTTCCTTTGTAGGTTATATGCAGTGACAGTAAGGAAAGTGGTGATCTAGTTTTCAGTAAGAATCACAAGCATTTGTGCATCTTAAAAATATTTTTTTATACTTGTGTTTTGTTGGACTTTATGGTTTGCTTCCAGGTTCACCTCATTTCACAGTTTGTTGCCTTAAATTTTTTTTAAAGTAATTGTATTGCTTAATTTATTGTAGTTGGCCAACATTTTACAGTTGGCCAATCCACTTTCTATTGTATTTTCAAAGTTACTTGTTCAGAGACTGTTACCGAGTCAGGCTAAAAGCAACCGGAGAATTCAGGTTTTTTTCAGTTTTCATTAATTCAACAAGAATTGCCTTTCCCTACTTACAGATTTTTTTCCAGCTTATTTGGCTTACTTGTAGAGTTCTGTTATGGGATTTGGAAGGTATCTGTATTGCTTTAAATTCATTTAGTAAACCCCAAGAGGGTTTAAGAGGCAAAGCTTCTTAGTAAAGGATTGCAGACTTATTGATGAGAAAAAGTTCAGCTAAAACTCTCACAACGCCTGCAGTTCAACCCAATGCAGTTACTCAGAAAATTTAAACTTGTTTATTTGACTTAATATTTATCAATTCATTTAAGTGGTAGTGCATACTATGCAGTGAAAACTGTATATGGACACATAGGAATGTATAAAGTACCTTCTGGAGTGCCAAACCAAAATAAGCTAAACAAGGCAATTAAAGGGGACAGATATATATATAAAATGCTTTAATGTGAGAATTTGTTGTGCTGTTTAAGCAATAGTTTAGAAACTTATATCCACAGTATCTTTTTAGCAGAAAATCTAGTGCACTGAAAACAATCTAAAATATGAGACCTATATATTTTACAATAAACTGAACAAAAAATAATTAAAATACATGGCATCAATATGAAAACCAACCATCTGTCTGTTGGGGTAACAAAATGTTGTTGTTACAAACCCACAAAATTCACCTAAGGTATGAAATACAACATTCTTCTTCAGCAAAACATGCAATTTTGCAATTGTCTAATTAAAAAGAAAACTTAAGTCAATATATTTTAGTTTCTACAGTGGCATGTCAAATTGTTCTACAGTACCAGTTAGGTGGATGAAAATAGTAATTAAATATCCTTATTATATAAATAAAGTGAGATTTATGTAAGTTACTCAAGATTTCATAGAACATGGGATAAACATCCAAAAAAGGTATATCGTGTTATATTCCTCTTTGGGCTTGAAGAGGTCTTTCTCAAAGTGCGTTCTTCCACTTTTCAATCCTTGTGCATATATATACTGAAGAATCTTTTTGTATCTCAAACTGCCTAATCCTGTGACAGAGAAGTGAAATAAATCCTCATTTTCCAGACCAAGGCCAGTGCACTCGAATGCCCTTTCTCTCATAGTTGCAGTGAAAATAATAGATCTTAAAAATTGTCTTGCCACAAACCCAAACCACAGTGTTAATGAAAGTGACATCAAAAAATAAAAATAAGAAACTGTTCTTCATGCTTTATTTGAAAACTGAAACAATAAGTAAAAACAATTCATCAAAAAGAGTAGGTAAAAAAAAAACCCACCAAACCCAAAACATGAAAATCCCACAAAAAGAACGAAAACTTCCGAGTGAGTTGATGTTCAAAACTTAAAGTTATGGCAAAAGCCTACTTTTTACCCTGAGGTTTCCATACCTCCAGATATGCCCCATTACTTCAAAGGCCAACATTTTAATCATAATAACAGAAACAGACACCTTGTCTCCAAGAACAGAGCTCAGACATGATATAAGACTTGAGGCTCAGTTTGCCTCCTGCCTCTCACAGATCACTGATATTGTCAACCCAGAAATGCAGCTGTGTGTCTGCAATGAAATGAGTATCTTTTCTTTTGAACCCCAAACTCTGAAAGTCCATGCAACACGCACTTTACACAGTATTTCAAACTTAAAACATTTTATGCACCTCTGTTCTTTAGTCCAGATATGGCCAAAAGCCCTGGAATTTTGCAGAAGGACAAAGTACATGACATAAAAATCACAAAAAGACTGAGATCAAAACCTGGAGAAAGATCTGCACTTTTTAATTAAATAAAATTATTTTTTAAAATAACTTGATAAAATATATATAGAGGGGTTTATTCTTAACCCCAGCAAGGGATATTTTGATAAGAGGATGTAACTGAATTTCCTTAAAATTACTGAGGGACTTAGGGACCTGCTTAAATTATCTCTCTTGTTTAATTTGCCATTTGGACATGAAGAGCTGAATATGAATCTTCATAGAATTGGGGAACTTACTGATGGAAGAAAAAGCCCTTAAGTGATGGATTCCCTATGGAAAACTATTCCACAGCCTAATGTATCTTTCTGTCAGAACGTTTTTCATGATATTTAGTATAGGCTTTTCTGTTCCTAATTCCATCATATTATTAATATATATCTTAATGTACAACATTAAAATGACTTCTAGCCTTCTTGACATTTACATGATGATATTCTTAGGGATGCCCTTTTGAGTCAAAGCTAAGGTGTCCCTGGTTCATGGCTAAAAAGTTTCCTTAATTCAGTCTCTTCAGTATTTTTCTCTTCCTTTCCTTTCCTTGTTACTAATAAACTATTTCCCAGCATAGTCCTTTCATCCCATTCTTTTTTTTTTTTTAATTTTTATTGCAAGAAATGGAGGTGCTACTTTCCTCACAGATGATTGAACTTTTAAACCACCCCTCCATTTCATAAAGCAAAGATGTAGTTATGTGGAGGAAACCTCTGTAGAGGAACACATTGGTTACCCATGCTAGAAGGCTATGGGTGCAGCAGTCCCCCTTGCGACACAACCTTCTCCTTCACCAGCTGCTACTGGAAGCTGACAGCTGCAGATATCACTAAGCAGGCAATCTACATGGTGAGAAACACACCTCCTGCACATTTTTCAGCTTTCATTCTCTGATTTTACAAACTTTTCTCCTCTTACTTTGTCACCAGTCCCAAAACAAAGCACCAAAACCCACTGAACCAGTCAAATAGCAACCAAACCAGCAGAAGAGTTCTGCATACAGAAATATTTTGTTGATATATACTCCATCTTCTGGGATTTTGGTTTCTTACCAAATGTTGCTTACTTCGGTTACTTGCTTACTGCACTGCACCAAAGAAATGCAGTGAAATTTTCTAATTAAATTGTGATGTTATTTAGATATGGAGTGTAGCAAGCAAAGTACCTCAAAATCATGATAATGGAAATATAGAGTGAATATAGCGTCATGCAAATTAAAATGCAACCCTGAAGTCCTTACCTACATCAGAGACAAGAATCTATTCTTTTGAAGGGCTTATCAAAAGGTGAGTTACAAAGACTTTATACAAAGAAGGTGGCTTATTAAGTGTCAATGAGTCCAGTCACTTATGTCATATATATCTATCAAACACATTTGTATTAGTTAGGAATAACTTGGACAACACTTTTGCCTTCTTTATTACCCATTTTATTCCTCTGGATGAACTCATTAAAATAATGGCTCTTTAATGCAGACTTAAGAGAACTTAAGAGGCCATCCCTTAGATAGCCTCACTCTGAAAACTTGATCCTAACAATAAATTTAGGAAATTTCTTTACTCTTTGAAATAAATTATGCCAAACAAGTTTCTCACTGACCAACACTGAGCCCTGCCACTTAGTTTGGTATTGCCATGAAGTAGAGCATGTACAGAGACATAAAGACAAGTCTAACTAAGTAATCATCATTGCTCATGTGCTCACAAATGAGTTAAAACATGGACTACTCTTAACTTTGGAGCACATTTAAAGAGCATAAAAAGAGCCAGTAGAAAAGAAAGAAGCAGGTTAGGAGACCAAAGGTAAAAGAGGAGAATAGCTATGACAGAAAATTATAAGGACATACAGAAACATCAGGCTGGATGGAAACATGGATGGAAATACTCTATTGTTGCATGCTGGAAACAATTGCAGGGTCTGTACTTGATGAATTTTAAATTTTTGAGAAATTAGAGACAATGAGTTAAAACCTCTAAACAAGAAACAACTAATTACTGAAATGTGAGTTGAAATTGTTAGATGATCTGTTAATATAAATATTTGAAAGAGAGAAAAGTAGAAATAGCACATATAGGGATTTGAAGTTCCTGAGATAGTGGTTAAGAGCCTTTCATAAATTGCACACTAAAACTGCTGGGGCCCTGCTATTGTTCATAGCTCGTAACATTAAATTCATATCAAAACCAACAAATTAACTAGCACAAGCATAAAATAAATGAACAACTGTTGTGGGCAAAGTATCAGTACTGGATGATAATAGGCTATATCCAGGGATGGGAGTACCTACTTGTCAAGCAGCTGAACCTTTAGTACTACAGATGTTTCAAATATACCTACATGATGTGATATAATTTGTACAATTCTATTCCAAACTCTACTCTGCTGTTTGTTTCTTTAAAAACTGTTATAGAGGTTGAAATTTAGAAGGATTCATTTGCAAAAAAAAAAAAAAAAGGCAGTGTCAGGAGTGTATGAAATATAAATCACACTATAAAAATCTAGTTACAGAAATTTGTTATAAAACTTTCAATTTAATGTTTGGTTTGGTTTTATATTAAGGGTATATATTTAGATTATTTGTTAGATTGCAACAACTAATTGTTTTGTTAAATTCAGAAGATATTAGGTTTTATATACTTATGCACGAACGTCATTTAACAAGCATCTACTAATTCACTTATTACCATCAGTAACAAATACCACTCCATAAATAAATACAACACAAGTGCAAAACAGGCTTAGGATATCAATTAATCATTTATTTATTGTATGTAATTAATAAGTTACTGTCAGTGAAAAAAGTTCTTATTATGTTAGACAGGAAAAAGGAGCAGTAGAATTGCCACAAAGCAGTATCTTTTTACTAAATATATAGCAGTAAATCTGTAATGGAACAGATTCACCCTGTGCCCAGCTCCCAGATGGAAACTTAAGACACTGACAGTTATATGATGCTGCCGACTGGGTGCTGAATTGGTCACTGGAGCTGCACTGGGCTGAAGGCAAGAGCCAGGGCACCTCATTTGTAACTCTTTCGGTCCTTGTGTAATCATGCAATACAAATGTTTTTTTACTCAGGGTAGAGCAGGTAGAGAAGTACAGCAGCTACAGAAGCAAGCTTACGGAGAGCCTAGAGAGTAAGCTGGCTGATCTCATTTTGAGCAGCTGTAGCTATGAATGCTCTGAACAGCAACAATAGTGGGAGAGCCAGCAATGTGTGATCAAAGGGCTTTGGCAGTTGTGATCTCTGAACTAATTCCAAAATGTCAATGAAATAGCATATCAGTACTAAAAAGAGACTGCAAGGAATTTAATAGCTTAGGGGGGACATTGTAACTTTAATTAGGCCCAAAAATAGATTTAAGGAGAAAAGCAAACTAAGCTTTTATGAATATTAATATACTTTTTTTTTTTTTTTTGGTTTATCTTCTTTCCTCTGTGGAAACCATTATTTATAAAAAAAGAGATTTACATGGGTTTCACAGAAGTGGGGGTACCAAAATGAAAAACATTACATGAGAGGAGGAGAAGTTGTATGCACGAAGAGAGAAAAGGAAAAAAAAATCCGTAATAATAATTACACAGATATTTAAATATGTTCAATGAACAGGGCATTAGTACAAAGAAACTGTGAGCATGATCTATCTGTAACTGTGTGACTAAAAGTATCGTTTCTGAAAAGTCACTGTTGTTTATGTTTCTCTCTACATAAGGAAATAATACAGCAACAATGAAAGCCAGAATAGGAATCCTCAAATTTACATATTTTATGGGATGGGAAAATGGAATAGTTGTTGCAATGCCAGCTTTGAACAAAGACAACCTGGCTTCAACTTTCTAATTGGTGTCCTATTTAATCTTAATCAAATCAAAGCTAGAATTTTAAAGATATTCAACTACTGCTCTGAGTACTTTATAAAACCTTTTACTAGTCTCTCTGGAAAGAGAGATTCAGGTCACCTGATTGTAGGCCTTTAATTTATGTGAGGTTCCTAATCTATGAATTTATGTAGTCACTGGAAAGAGGCAGGCTCCCAACAGAGGAGCTTTTTACTAAGCAAGGCATCTAGACTAAATCCCACAAAAGTAATGGTTATTTGTCAGATATCACACAGGGTTAGATATATTTGTACCTGAACTTTCTCTACCCATGTGTTTCTTTCCTCATTTTTATTGTGGCTTCCCAATCAGATGAGGATATCTTTCCCTTATTTAACTTAAAGTAGTTTCTTGAGATTTAATCATACAGTGTTTATACAGCTCTTTAAAAGGAATCAAAACTTAGTGATAGAAATGGTCAAGAATCTGAGAAAAAAAATATTGAAAAATAGAAGGATTGGTTATGTTAATTAAAAGGATGAGAGAGGTGTCTTAAATGTAGATGGAATAAAGAATGGTAAAATAATTTAGAGCAAGAGTTTGTGTTCCTTATGCCTAAGAAAAAGAAATACTCAACTATATGAAAAGATGACGAATGTCATAAAAGTGTATGTTTTTCATATTGTGATTAAACTGTGGAACCCATTGCCAAGGAAAGTTGTTTAAAAAAGCAACAATAAACATAGCAGGTATAAATCTGCAGCTTTGGGGCTTTAGAAAATCTCTAGCTATGCAGCTATGA
This sequence comes from Strix aluco, assembly GCF_031877795.1. Taxonomy (NCBI): domain Eukaryota; kingdom Metazoa; phylum Chordata; class Aves; order Strigiformes; family Strigidae; genus Strix; species Strix aluco. The sequence continues at coordinate 89,307,320 of NC_133931.1, read as the reverse complement.
GCATATGATCAAACATTGCAATGTCACTGCAGTTTTGACCCTGTCTATCCCTTGAACAACATTATATGAGCTGAGGTGCACTTTAACCCAGACCATTTATACTGGTTTAATAAAACCACTTTATTTTGAGTTTATCACAGACTAACAGCTCAAGCATAGTCATTTCTAGCAGCTGGTCATTTATTTATCTTTCTGAGAACATTTAACGTGTACCTATGTTTAGAAATCAAATTATATTCAAATATTGTCAGTAAAGTATCCCCCTGTCCTTTCTACAAAGTTCATTCACCTTTCTCTGTCAGACACTAGTGAACTGCATGAAGTTTTTTGAAGCCAAATGGTACAATATGTCCTAGATATTAAATATTAATGGATATTAATTTTGAAATTTTCAGCACTGATGTTAAGCTTAATTTCAGTCTGACATGACATCTAAACGTGAGATCTAAAAAGGTAAAGCAGATTTTGATATCAGAATACAGATATTTCCTACAGCCTCTTGCTCCAGGCATACTCCTCTAAAGACAAAGGTACCAGCCAATAAGATGAGACACACACTATTGGGAAGCTAGTTATTAAGAATGCAGACATGAAAGTTGTCATCATGTACTACATGGACACTTGCTTGCTTGCTATGCGAAATGATAAAGTCCACAAAGCATTCAGTCCCTCAGTCCTTAGCACTTAAAAAGAGAAACTACACCAAAAAAAGTAACTCAATTAAATAAAAAAGCGAGCAGTTAAATATGTAAACTGCCTGCAGATGACATGGAGATAATTTAAAGATGTTATACCTAGACACAGACTCATGCTTCCCCTTTACCACTTCCTTTCACTTCTTCCCCTTCATCTATTCCCTAGGAAAAAAAAAAAAAAAAAAAAAAAAGGTGAAGATGACACTACTATATATCAGAAAGACATATTCAAGGAAATACAGGAAAGGAAAATAGTTAACAACTTAATCTCTAACAACTTACATATAATATCACAACAAGATAGACCAAACGGCTAAGGAGAAGCTTACCAGTTTTTATGCCTTTAATAATAAAAGTCTCCCATATTGGAAACTATAAAACAGAAAGCCAGGAGAGCTGACAGATGATCAAGAGGTAAAAGGACCAATCAATGAGACTAAGGCCATTGCAGAAAGGCTAAACTAATTATTTGTATTGGTATTCCTAGTGGTGGTAAGACAGTTCTCATACCAAACCTGGACAGAGATCCGCTGTTGGAGAAAAGGCTCAGAGATTTTAAAATAACTAAAACCCATACAAAACACCAAACAAAACTCAGTAAATTGAACAATGAATCAATAGGATCAGAGCGTTCTGCAGCAATTTGATGCCTGTGTTCAGTCATAACACCTGGTTAAATATCAATTCCTATATGTAAAACAAACTCCGTGTCAGAAGAATGAAAGATGGCAAATACCACATTGGTATTTAAGCATAGTTTCAGAGGTGAACCTGCCAAATGCACGTATGAAAACCTAACTTCCACACCAACCCATCTGATAGGAGTTATAACAGTTAGTACAGACATCCTTGGTAACCAACAGACTTCTATCATACCAGGGGGAGATAACATAGGGATGTGACACTTCACAGTGTATTTCTTCCAGTGTATCAACAAGCATTTTCGTCTGGGTTATGGAGTTGATATAACATGCTTGGTCTTCTGAAAGATTTTGATGAGGTACCTCACCAAGACAAATAAAGCAATTAAAGTGTTGTAAGATATAAAAGAAAGTCAACTTCTAAATGAATACTAATTTAAAAGATGAAAAGTAAAGGACTGGAGTAAATGGACAATTTTCACAGTCAAAAGAGATTATTAATTGTGTTGATATCCTTCCACGTATTTCTTGTGAAACCTACCAAAATAAAGATTATCAGAAAGGGATTAGGTAAAGACATAAAACAGATCAAAAGGGAATATTGAGGGTAACAGCTCACATGAGCATAGTTCAGGAATCCCCTGATAAACTACTGATTGCCAGACACATATAGTCCTTGCATTAACTGTTCTTCTGTGGTTTTCCTTGGCATTTCCAGTTGCCATTCATGAAGATGAGCTACTGAGAGGGATGTTGGCATGGAGCAGGGTTGATGTTAAATTTTATAAACTGTGTATGGAAAACAAGAACACCACAAATCTAATGTCTAAAACTTTGTATTCGCAGTTGGTTAATTAAAGAGTGAGAAGAGCTTTCACTTCTGCGTGTAACATTAATAAATTCCTCAGATGTATGATCTCTTGATGTGAGCTTCAGAAAGTATATTAAAAGAATGAAGTTATCAGGCTCATCCAACTACTAAAAAGGATTTCTTAATTCTTGTATATTGTGAAATATCACTGTACCATGTAACATATGCACTGAATTTTTAATGTCTGAAACCTATAGAAGTACAAAGAATTTTACTTCCCAAACAAAAAATAATTGTATTTAATTTTAAAATCAGTCTGATCTTAGTATTTTTAAAATGTTATATCAAGTCACAAACCTATGTCTTTTGATCTCTAAGGAAAAATTTAAAATATCACTTCAAACCAAAAATATTTCTAGAGTTTGCTTCTCTACTCAAATTTGAACAATAGCTAGGTATTTGCTGAATAGAGATGGCAGTGGACAACAGGATATAATCACCTTGAGAGTCTATAGCCATAGCTATTATTAGTATCACATACTAAGCAACTGTGCTGGCCATCCTATACTAATAGTGTGGTATGATCAATATAATGCAAATGCAGCCATATCTGTGTAACAGTCGTAATAATTGCACATATACACATAGGCATGAACATATACATGAACAGCATTTTACTGGTATATTGCATCACAAAAAAATCATGTCGCTGATCCAAATATATTCTATATACTAAACTTTATTTCAGGAAAGTGAAAAAATACCACTTGTACTTCAGCATCTGAACCCAATCAATACCTATAGCCACAAAATAATAAGTTTGCACAGGACAACTTTACCCATATATTTTCCAGCAGAACAGAAATCATACCTTTTGACACCCTGACTTGACTGAAATCACTAGCATAGACATCTCCTGCTGTTGTCACCAGAAAGGAAATAAATTTACTAGAGTAAGTAGATTTATATAGATATAAATTAATCACGCAATGACTGTACCTGTTCACTCACTTTTATAACTATAAAATATTTCAATAACTTCAATAAAACCAAAATCAACAGCAAGAGATTCTTTAGCTAATTCCAGGCCCACTGAGAAGTGTTCAGGTGATTAAAAAAAATTCTTTATGTCATATCAAGTAAATGTCTGTGCTTTCCTTTTCCTTTCAATAATCTCTTAAACCCAGAGATTGGGAGATCCATAGAGTGGGAGACTCTCCAACTGCCTTCTGAATACACATATTAGGATTGAATTATTCACTCTGGTCTTCATACGCTCTGTCAAAGAAATAAATACCCTCATTCTTTATCATTGAGCTTTTTAGGAGTTGTAGGTCCTGAACTCATTCCCCAGCGGTTCCAGTTTATGACATCATTCTCCTCTAGTTTATTGGATATACCTTTTAAATCTAATTTAATTTGATTTTCCCTCTAGGTTAAGACAGATATAGATTTTTCTACCACCTGTTCCATAGATGTCTCAAATCACCAAACATTAGGGAAAATATTGAATCTCTGAACCTTCATATTTATTTAGGAAGTGCAAGGTATTTAATCTTACTTGGTATGTTGCAAAGGAACCAAATCAATCACAAGGATGAACTTATATGTGTATGTGTAATAAATCAAAAAAAACCCCATTCTCTATCCCTTATTATCTTTAGATGGCAACTTTTTCTAATGTCTTGATTTCTTGGGCAACGTTCACTCTGCTGGGCCTTAATTCCAAAGCAGAAAATACATGCAAGTGTCTGAAACTGAAAAAAACCTCAACAGTATAAAAATTATTGCATCTTAAGTGGAGGAAATAATCACAACTTTGAAATTAAAATAATAGCTTTCAATGTATATTTTTGTAAAAGACATAATGTCCTTATTTCTTTCAGATAAATTGAATATTTAGATAACAAGATAAAAAAAACAAACCTTGAAGAGACCATGAATACTTTAGCATAACTTAAGTGCACAGTCTTAACCATGTTAAAGTGCTGTAATGAAACCTCAGCCATTAAAAAGTATTCTGAACAGTGCGTAACAGGTCCCTTGAGGATGCTGACCATACAGGGATGTCTTGGTGAGGAAGAACTGACAGTGACATTAAAATATCTTTATTCTGCTGCTCAGTGTGGGAGAGAGGAGCACTGTGGGATGAGGGAAACATACCACTAAAGTGTTAACAGTTCCTCTAACCCTGATTTTTGACTGCAGTTCAAGGGTTTCTGCATCAGAGTTCTGTTTAAGATATTTGAAAACCTTTCACAAAGAATTAGTGTGGAAGGAGTAAGAATTAAGCTTATGCCTTCTCAATGTATCTGTCAGAACCACTTGGAGATGAGTTAGCTATAACTGCTTCGAAAAAATATGCACAATATAAGATACTTGGCAGCTGAATTTTTAGTGATTCTTGTGCAGTTTTCAGAGCATTACCAAACTACTTTCATCAACTGCAATAAGGTTCCAAAATAAGCAAGCTGGAGAAAACTCTGGAGTTTGCTTTAAAAGACTTCTTGTAACTTGTAAGATTTAATGTGACTTTTATAAACCACTGCTTATTCCTACACAAAAATCTAGTTTATGATGCACATGTTTAACAATAAATGATTTTGCACAATGTATTGTGTTTGTTCAGATTTCACTCCATGCTTTCAGTCATGGAAACCCAGAGATAAATGAGTGTTTCCAACACATTTCAAAATTATTCACATATTTCTTTCCTCAGATCATTAACTGGATGAAGGGGTGCACCATCTATCCCATCCATCACTTCTGCTTAAATTGATAGGACAGACGAAAAATCCTGACTGAATGTAGTACTTTAAAAGATGGAGAATCATGCAGTCAATAAGTTTTTCATCCAACTCCAGGCCATCTCAAAGAGTGCAGTAAATGCAAGTAAAAAAATCTCCATGTTATCAATTCTTAAACTAAGCTTTTACAACTTGGAAGTAATTTTTTTCTCTATAAGTCAGTCTGGTCTTCAGATTTAGTTCAGCTGATTATAGAACTATGATTTTAATAGAAGAGTATTAGCAGTTTAACTTAACTATTTCTACATCCAATCCAAATGTGAAGTGGAATAATGTGAAACGGAACAAGCACATTTTTATTATGGCATTTAAAAGTCCACAAAAAAAGCTCCTCCCATCATGCCCCTGTTTTTAAAGGTGCTTTGAAGACGACCTGCTAGAGCAGCAACTGCTGATGCATTCTTTGGCATTCTGGAAAGCAAAACAACCATCCTCTACTCATGGAAAAAGCATCTCTCTGGATTATTTCCACTCTGGATCACTGATATATTTCACATTTTATATATCCTATGAGGAATGACATCCATATGAATGATAACTTTACCCTTTGAGAGTCTAATCCTTCCAAATACACTCAAGATTTCACACACCTCAGAGATGCCCCAGGGAACAAACTGAAGAATAAAAGATACTGCTTGAACAAGAATGCAAAGTGACAAATATAGCCATCCTTTGTCAGAGATAGCTATACCACAATAAGAGATTTCTCAAGAAGCTGTTGTGCCACATTATTAACCTCACATCCTTAACATTCTCTAGAAACCTTAGATTTCATTCCTGGATGGAATTAACCGTACCACCATAATCTGCTCTGCTAACTACATAGGCAATATTTTTTTACACCAACAGAATCAGAGGAAAAAAAAAAAAATTGTTTCATCTTTGCTACTATATTCATACTACCAAGAAAAAGTGTTCTCTGTGAAGACCTTATTGCCAAGAAGCATGTAATTCATAACTGATTGCCTTACAAAATTCACTTTATTCCCATATCGAACCAGGATATGCCTTCCTAGAACAGTGACTTACTGTGGAATATGATGGATCTCCAGAGCACATGGAAGCTTTGCCTGTGCTAGTTTACTCTGGCAGATGGAGCTTTTAAATATTTATTAAGCATTTGCTATACCCTTGCTGTGATGAAAGAAATCTTAAGCATTTCACTATGAATGAGCCACTCACCTAATATTGGGGAGAAATAAATGTAAAAATACCTCAGAAACAGAGAGTTATTAATCCAAGCACTAAAGAGCTAAGTGTGACACTAGGAAAAACAAAAAAAGAGCAGTAACATAACATTACAATAGCATACAAACTTTTTTTGCATCTGTTCTTTGCACAAGGCATTTGTGATTAGATAATTGCATATCTCATAGGCAGCCATTAAGTGTTTTATGTTGACAGAATTAATGCTATATTTTTAATTTGAAGGATATACAAAAGGATATGCTAAACCACTGGCCTTATAAAAGTATGAAACTTCTGAGATTGGTTATGTCAACCTCAAATTCTACAAAAAGAACATTAAATGTTTGACATGAAAAAGAGAAAAATCTTTTGTTAATGTTTTTTAAATGCTCACATTTAACAAAGAGAAGAGTGTGAAAGAAATATTATTATAAAATAAATATGAGTAGTTGCTACTCCCTAGACAGCTCTTACATAGTCGGTAGGTTACCACAAGGGCAGACAAAGTACACTGCGGAACAGTATCTCTTTCCCACAGCTGAGTGCAGCATATAGTAAAGTTATAACCCAACAAAGGTAAATACAGATAAGGCCCTCAGGCTTAACACATACTTTACTGAAGAAGAAAATACTTCAACTAAAGAGGGATAGATTGGTTAGCAGGTGGCTAACCAGCATGATCCCAAACATAACCACAAACATTTCTTTTTGTAATTTCTATCTCAATTGTAGTTTTAAATACTTTGGAAGTCAAACAAGATGAAGTGATTTTATATTTCATGGGATGGCTATCTCTAGTTGATCACTGTGGTGTTACAAAGCATTGGGATATGATCTAGGAACGCTGTTATATATCTTTCCATAGAAATTCTGAAAATTAAAGTGGTGATTCTGTGATTCCTTAGGGGCCTAATTTACAGTTGCAGATCCTGGCTGACTTGGCAGTGACTTCTCTTTCATTACCGTAGCAGAAATTTATGCAGTAACAACTGTGGAAGAAGAAAAAAAATAAAAATTTGCAATGCATTTATTTGCACACATAGGTACACACAAGCTTGTACATAAACCACTACTGCCATCATAACAAGCACTTCTATTAGAGAAATGATCAACATAAAAACTAGGCTTTCATATGTATCAATCAATTTGGACCTTTAATTGAGGGCTCTCTGGGAAAGTAAAAATTTTGTTTGGTGGAGTATTTTGTAGTTTTGAAATGTAATTTCATTACCCACAGAATGAAACATTTAGAGAAATGCTAATATACTTTACATTAAAAGCACCAGTAATTTCCTAAGTTTTATATGAAAGTTGTTGCCCTGGATAGACAGATAATGAGAGTAATGAACCATTAGAATATTATCCATTTTTACATTGGCATCAGACTCAAAGTATTAAAAACATAACTTCTCAGTCCCTGAATTTGCAACCTGTTATAGCTACATTTTATCTGGAGGTAAAAAAAAACTTTAAGGACAGTTAGAATAAAAATAGATATGGTGATAGATGGATCCAACTTAGGTTACTTTCTAATCTATGCAGTTAGGTATTTTAAATCAAATTTTTCCCAGTGTCAGACAGCAATTTTGGACTTAGACACAGAAAGGCATAAGCTTTTCACAGGATTCATGGCCCTACCAGTTAACTCTCTTAGGACTGTTGGACAGTTGGACAACCTAGTATTAATAGTAAAACACATCTCTTAATTCACCATGTTCCTAAATCTTAGTGGAAACTCAAGATTCAGTTAAAATGTGGCTTGAACATATGGGCACACAAATTTTCAACAAATAAACATTTTTTTTAAATGTTAAAATGTGGCAAGCGTATCTGAAAATGTTTTCCCTAACTTGTGCCATATTTGCAGACTCCTAGAACTTAGCTTGCTTCCTCTAAGTCCATCCTAGCACAGCTAATACCAAATACCAACATAAGGTAGACCTCCACTAACATTAACAATTCTATATCACAGCTTATCAACCTGCAGGTAGAACTTTTAGAACAAGATGCTGATAGGAACCATTTATTTTTTATTTATTTATTAAATTATTTATTTATTTATTAAAAGGTACCCTATCATTACTTTCTAAAGATCCAGTAAACAAAACAAGACAAAGAACAAACCACAAGTAAATGTCTGTATGAATGAGTGAATGGATACTCTAGTACAAATAAGTGAAGTCCCAGGTAAAGTAGAATTCAGAGCTTTTTAAAGTTACATTCAATGTGTAATGGGAAACCATTTTAGACAGTGGTTTGACCTGGACCCGTTTCAGGCTTTTTCTTAAAACATACAAAGTTCAGCCTTGACTTCCTATTCAGGAAAGTATGGAGATCTGCACTCTCATTCATTCTCTGCTGGTGCTTTAAGGCAACACAGCCAAAGTTAGGAATCTCTAAAAACTTCCTGCAGAATGGGCAGAACTTACTGTGCTTTTTGTATAGTTAACGTGCATTTTGGCAAGAACAATGAGGGTGGTAGGCAAAGAAGTATGCTGCCTAGTTTGACTTCTATCAGCTGAACAAGATCTCCTTCCCTGAGTCACTGAGCGTGGTGGGAATCACATGGAATTGCAGGGTGTTATCAGCTAGGGGAGAGGGCACCTGGAACCTGCAGACAGGGGAAGGCATCTGGGACCAATAAAGGTCAATGCTGGGTCTGAATCATACCTGAAATCATGCTAATTTCCAAGAAATCCCAGTGCAACTATTGGTTTATTAAGAGCTTTGACAGTTGAAAAGTGGAATAATCAGACTGATTTTTAAAGAACTTGATAAAAATGTCCTACAAAACATGGAATGCTAATGGTAAAACATGACTTATTAAAACCAGCTATTTCAAAGTCTTGTAGCTTCATGGAATTCTCCTCTGTGAGAAAAAACAAAATTGAATGTCTGTTTAAAATATGTACCAAAAATGCAGTCAAAGGGAGACTGGATCTGTTAGTGATCAGTTATGAATTGCATTTCAACAGCTGTTACTTTTAAAACATTTCATCTGTGTATTTCTGAGATGCTTTCACCATGGTAAATTTTGCACTCTTTTGAAATCTGGAACAGATTAAAATTACCACTGGTATTACAGTTATGTCTCATAACAAATGCAGCTTAAAAGTTGGAAACTAAATAAGTAAATAAATGAAATCCACTCAAATGCTGGTAATTTTTCATTTTAATATCACTTTAATATAAATTCTACTATAAGAATAAGAATATGAAAAAGTCTCAGAAATACCAAAATTTAGAACATCATTTAATTATTTGGACTTAGTTCAAAGATGTATGAGCCTAAGCATTTGAGTAATAAAATATCTTAGAAACTAAGTTCTGAATGTGACATAAAACTAAAGAGTCATACCAAACTCTCGCTCTGTGCTCCTCTTATTCCCCTGTTCGAAAAAGCAAAAGACAGCTGCTTGGAATCTACTCTTTGTAAGGGAAACACGGTGTTTTGGCACAGGCACCAAAACAAATAGAAATGATATTAGTAATGTGAAGAGAGAACGATCTCTGTTCTCTAATATGTGCCTTACTAACACACTATGAACTCATGCCAAGATGCCCAGTTCCTTCTAATTTCAATGGGAATGAGGCACAGCATGAAAGTATGAGGTACAAATGCAAAAGCATTACCATCTGGCCTGTAAAAGTACTGAAAGTATCTTTGACCTTCAAAAGTGAATGTGTTGATAGTTGTGAAAGGAAGAAACAGTTCTGAAAGGTTTTACCAATATTGTGAGGACTTTCACAATAAATTATACTTTTTAAAAAGCTAAATTAAATTTATATGATAAATAAAAGCACTAGTTAAAAAAAAAGTAATATTGAATGATGCAATAAAATTGATGTTATGAATCTAATACACTACCACTAGTGTGGATTTATATCACAGAATCACAGAATCATCTAGGTTAGAAAAGACCTTGAAGATCATCCAGTCCAACCATTAACCTAGCACTGACAGTTCCCAACTACACCATATCCCCAAGCGCTATGTCGACTCTACTCTTAAACACCTCCAGGGATGGGGACTCCACCACCTCCCTGGACAGCCCATTCCAACACCTAAAAACCCATTCAGTAAAGAAATGCTTCCTAATATCCAGTCTAAACCTTCCCTGGCGCAACTTGAGGCCATTCCCTCTTGTTCTTTCGCTTATTACTTGTCCTATCGCTTAAGTTAAAGAGACTCATCCCCAGCTCTCTGCAACCTCCTTTCAGGTAGTTGTAGAGGGCAATGAGGTCTCCCCTCAGCCTCCTCTTCTCCAGACTAAACAACCCCAGTTCCCTCAGCCGCTCCTCATAGGACATGTGATCCAGACCCTTCACCAGCTTCGTTGCCCTTCTCTGGACACGCTCGAGTAATTCAATGTCCTTTTAGTAGTGAGGGGCCCAAAACTGAACACAGTAATCAAGGTGCGGCCTCACCAGTGCCGAGTACAGGAGTAAGATCACTTCCCTGTCCCTGCTGGCCACGCTATTTCTGATACAGGCCAGGATGCCATTGGCCTTCTTGGCCACCTGGGCACACTGCTGGCTCATGTTCAGCTGGCTGTCAATCAACACCCCCAGGTCCCTCTCTGACTGGCAGCTCTCCAGCCACTCCTCCCCAAGCCTGTAGTGCTGCTGGGGGTTGTTGTGGCTGATGGCCACAACTCATGCAGTTGGCCTTAGCCCATTGCTCCAGCCTGTCCAGGTCTCTCTGCAGAGCCTCCCTACCCTCAAGCAGATCAACACTCCCACCAAGTTTGGTGTCATCTGCAAACTTACTGAGGGTGCACTCGATCCCCTCGTCTAGATCATCAATAAAGATGTTAAACAGGAGTGGCCCCAAAACCGAGCCCTGGGGAACACAACTTTTGACCAGCCACCAACTGGATTTAACTCCATTCACCACAACTCTTTGGGACCGTCCATCCAGCCAGTTTTTTACCCAGCGAAGTGTGTGCCCATCCAAGCCACAAGCAGCCAGTTTCTCCAGGAGAATGCTGTGGGGAAATATCAATGACACATTTGCAAGATTTGAACCATGCCAATGCATTTATTCCTATAAACTCAGCAATACAAAATAATTAATATATTTTTTCTGTCAAATAACTTTCATAAGAAAGACATGCATATATTTCTGCATCTAAATGACTCCTATGCAGCATAAAAATAATGTTTGTGCACTATTGTGTCATAGCCTCTGTAGAGGCAACATACAAAGTTGCTGTCCTGGTTTCAGTTGGGATAGAGTTAACTTTTCTTGAGCTGGGACAAGGCACTGCTAGAGTGCTGGGTCCAGATTGGCCATTGGAGTATTCCATATCATATGACATTGTGCTCAATATATAAAGGAGGTGGGTTCTCTCTCTATTCCAGTCTGTGACAGTGGGATCTTCATTCTGTCAGGATCACTGGCCAGGAGCAGGCCGGGTATCAGTCGGCAGGTGGTGAGCAGTCACATTGTGCATTACTCGTTTGTACTTTCTGTTATGGTTTTTATATTATTACAATCACTGTTTTTTCATCTCAACCTATGAGATTTATTTATGTTCCTTCAGTCTCCTCACTCATTCACTGGGCAGGAATATGGTGAGTGACCAGCTGGATGGTGTTTGGCTGCCAGCCAAGTTCAAACTATGACAGTTACCTAAATGTGGCTATGCTAAATTGCCAACAGACACATAACACTTGTTATAACCTATTAAAAAAAAAAAGTCAAATGTCTGCTTTTATCTCTTTTAAAGTCATCAGCCTATATGCTTTTTTTAATGTTAAACTGAAACTGCAATTCTGACAACAAACTCATGCTGTCTTTGCTCATACATCAAGCTTTGACATCTTTGATTAGCCAGGTGTGGAGTTTTGAACTCAGCCAGCAGCCAGACGCCAAGTGGCTGGCCGTTCACCTCCCCCTCCCCGCTCTGGTGAAATAGGGGAGGGACAAAAGAAGAGAATTCGTGGGTTGAATAAAAAGAAAGAATTTACTAAATATAACAAGAGAACAACAGTAACAATAGTGAGTTCAAAAAGAAAACGGGTAAAATGCAGCAGTGGCTTACCGAGCGCGGCGACCGCCCCCCCCCAGCAACAAATACCGCCAGAGGAGCAGAAGGGCGTGGTCGCCCACCTGGGCATGACATCATGTGGTATGAAATACTCCAATGAAAATTAACTCCATCCTGGTCGAAACGAGGACGCCAGGCTATCAGACTTTATGTCTCTTTCCTCTCCTTTTAGCCTTGCCTCAGAACAACCTGGTGGTGGACTCTTCTTTGGTGTTCACATCTACCTTTGCTGTTCCAGTCAAACCTCACTTCCTCCTGGAAGTACCAAGGAAAGTCTGGAGTTCATGGTTTCTTCTCTCTTGACTACACAAGATTGTTTGGTCAGAATTGAATTCTTATCATAGTCAATTTTAGAATATTTAAAACAACTGGTAATTTGGCCATCTTGTCCTTCTAAAAGCCATAGACAGATTTTTTTTTCTTAATTTCAGTTTCTAAAAAAGACAACTTTACAGAAGTATTTTTGACTGCATATATATGGCTCTTTATGGATCCCCCCAAAGGTTGGCAGAAAGCAAGATGTCCTCAGTTGTTCTAATTTGTATAACTTTCCACACAGCTTCCTGGCAAGTCCAAAAAAAAGTTTGTTCATTTGTCATCCATCTGATTTTTGTCTTTCATAATTTCTTAAAATATTTTAGAACTATTAGTAGTGAAGACATTAAAAATTGTTTACCTCTGCCTTGAAAACAGCTGTCTTTAGCCCTAGCAAAAAATGAACACTATTTTTTTAAAACAAAAACTTGAGCTTGTACATAAGTGTCTAGATTAGTTTAAGGCATCTAATCAATCTGCCTAAGACTTTAGAACCAGTCAAGAAAATAACTGAAGAAAGTAACTCACCCAGCATTGTTCTCAGTCTGGCAGTACCCAGATATCTTTCTTCACTGACCAGAGGAAGACATAACATGACTAATCTCCTATCTTGAATTACTCAGTTCAACAAGATGAATCTGTGCCTGAATCACATGTATGTTCCCTGTAGCCTATATATATTTAAAAAATAAAGATAAAATCTTTGCCTGTGCTTCCTAATGTAGTTCACAGAGTTAGGATGGTAAGCCAAGTCTCCCTAGTTCCCACCTAGCTTTTACATGGCTAGCAAAGAGTATTGTTGGGATTCATAGTGTAGTCTCAGCTTTGTGCATTGCTTGCTATCTTGATCAGCCAACCTAGCATTATGTAACAGCATAAACAACTTCCTCACATCATCACACTGCAGAAACCCGTCCATGTGCTTTGTCCAGCCTGTGCCCTCCCACCTGGCACTTAATGTTGTTAAAGAGCACAAGGTGATCTTGAAAGGAAAAAAAAAAAAAAAAACCAAACAAAAAACAGCCCACAGTTGGCTATTTCTTCCAACAACTAGAATTGCCTTTCTGCCTGACATGCATAAGATGAAAAAACAAATTACATTAGCCCTGTCACTTTGACAGGCAGTACACTGACAATTATATATGCAGAAAGCCAAGCAGGCTATCAGAACTAAACCTATTACACTAAGACATCATCCTCATTCCAAATACTGTCTCCTTAATTCACACCGAGTACTTAATGGTCATACGTAATTACAAATTGCCTGTATGGTCCAATGAAGACAATTAAATTGCTAAGCATTATCAATGTTGCAGCACGTTAAGTCTTTTAGAAACTATAGAAAAATGATAAAAATCCTAGCATCTCATTCCTAAAATAGCTAACTTTATTCTTTCTGTTTATTTCACTGTTTAAATTTTCTTCACCTATTTATTTTCTTTAAATTATAAATTTTGAATTAAATATGGTAACACACAGAAGCTAAGAAAAATCACATAATAATATTCACAGTGGTATTTTGATTGATTAAGATGAACTTGAATTCTAATTACTCTATAGCAAATACAAAACAAGTACACCATTCATCACACCTGAGGTGGTTTTTAACTGCAAAAGTGGCAGTAACAGCTCAGTCATGCCAGAAGTGTTGAATGCAAGCATTAATACTTTTGGAAGAAAGTCTGGGAAGAGAGGTGTACACATGTGTGTAATGATTTAACCCCAGCCAGTAGCTAAGCCTCATCCAGCCACTTGTTCACTCCCCCACAGTGGAATGTAGGAGATAATCAGAAGAATGAAAGTGAGAATACTCATGGATTGAGATAAAGACAGTTTAATAAGTAAAGCAGCACACACAAACAAAGTAAAGCAAGGAATTCATTCACCACTTCCCATGGGCAGGCAGGTGCTCAGCCATCTCCATGAAAGCAGGGCTCCATCACACATAACGTTTACTTAGGAAGACAAAACACCACCACTCCATACATCCATCCCTTTCTTCATTCTTCTTCCCCCAGCTTTTACATGCTGAGGATAACATCATATAGTATGGCATATCCCTTTGGTCAGCTGGGGTCAACTGTCCCAGCTGTGTCCTCTTCCAGCTTCTTGTGCACCCCCAGCCTACTTGCTGGTGGGGTGGGGTGAGCAGCAGAAAAGGCCTTGACTCTGTGTGAGCACTGCTCAGCAGTAATGAAAACATCTCTGTGTTATCAACACTGTTTTCAGCACAGATCCAAAACATAGCTCCATACCAGCTACTATGAAGAAAATTAGCTCTACTTCAGTCAAAACCAGCACAATGTGGAACAGAAATAGTCACACTTTAAAAAAAAAAAAAAAAACAAACCCTTGGTGATAAGACAAAAAATTCACAGGGAAACTTACTATAAAATTTTGTCTAAGAATGATGGTAATTGTTCAGAGCATTATATATTTCACTAAAGTATTACTTAATAAGGAATATACATGAAAAATTGTTACATGCATCTCTTCTCTGCCTTTCATTATATTAGCTTTTGTATGACACTTCTTTCTGGAAACACAGGAAACTTCCAAGGAAGCGCTGCACTGTGTCTGATAACTATCACTGGAACTTCTAAATGTCGTACATGTTTGCTATGGTCCCAATGATGTGTGGCCTCTCCGCAACAGTGGGATAGTAGAGCTGTTTAAACAACAGGCCATAGGTATTTGATGAGCTCTGCCTAAACTAGAAAAATTAATATATAAATGGAAACAGCTCAGGTCTGTCTCATGGATACAGAGGAGTTTACTTATTACCTAAGCTCTTGATCCATAAATGTGATTGAAGCAAATTATATTATGACACTGACTGTCAGAAGAATATGTTCTAAAATCCCTCCTAGACTTTCATGTTTTGCTGCTGTTGGCCAGCTAAGTCATATTTTCAGTTATGGACTCAGGAAAAAGTCTCTTAAGTTTGTAAAAATTTGGGTTTTTTTCTCTGCTGAATTCTGGGAATGAAGAATTTATTAGGGTAAGCTTCCAAAACATTATAAATGCAGTCAGTCCTGCTAAGTTTAACGTAATTCGTAACAGTAAGGGTCACAAAACTGCCTCAGTATTGCATGAGAGCTACTCTAATAAGAGGAAGCTACAATTAATTGGCAATAGGGGAAAAAGCAGTCAGGGCATATCTTTAGTCCTCAATGCTTTTCCATAGTACAGCAATTGCTATGTCATTCTTCTGGCATATGGCCGTCCTTTTTGAAATGAGAAATCAATCCGGTACACACTGTTCAAAGGAGATTTGAGAAGAGCATTTGGTACTGAGGTCACTATGTCCTTCACATTCTACAGCTAGTCTCCCTCACAAACTATGCCTTTTTCATTCACAATCACTGACTAGAAGGCTGTGTATAACTCATCTCTTCTAGAAGAGCTCAAAAAACTCCAACCAACCACCAACAAAACACCTTCAATCGTTTCTAAATGTACAGTACTTTTTATTCTGTAATTAAGTAGTAATTTATGATACTAAGACCATAGAGGAAAGACATGTTTCACCTTCCATCATACATATATTAATAACCTGCCCCAAAGATATTACAGTGAGGAGGAAAGCTATAGTTGCATTTGGAAAAACTACATGAAAAATAGTTTATTTCTATGTTAGCTATTTGTGGAGGGCAGAGAAGAGAAAGGAGAAATCTCCTGCAGTCTTCAATATTAGAAACAGTTTCCAGAAGTTTTATTGGCAAAGAATTATAGAAGGTATCTGTTTATGAAATGGAAGCATTAAAAGGAAAACTGGAATATAAATAAACAAATCTGAAAATATTAAAAGCTAATAATATGAGAGCTACCAAAGCCCAAATAAATATTTCATCTTTTACTAAGTATTCTAGTTCATTGTCCTGTGTTTATCATGTGCACGTTCGAAATTCATGCAACTTCTTCCTCCCCACCAAATATTTTATGAAATGCAGTGACTAAATGACTTCATCTTTGGCAATAGAATAAGCTTCAATAACTTCCAGAAAATATATCATTGTCATGGTTTGAACTTGGCTGGTAGCCAATCACCACACTCACCCTTTTTCCTACCCGGTAAAATAGGGGAGAGATAGAAAGAAAGAACTCATAAGTAGAATTAAAAAACATTTTAGTGGTAGTAACAAAACAACAGTAAGAATAGGAAGTCCAAATGGGCAATACACATTCTGGTTGCTCACCACCCAGTGACTGGTACACAGCCCGCCCCCCGGTAGCCATCCCAACAGCATGAAAGATCCTGCTGCACCAACCAGAAGCCAAAATGAGCGAGAACCCACCTTCTTTATATACCAAGCATAACATCACATGATATGGAATACTCCAATGGCCAATCTAGGCCCAGCACTCCAGCTGTGCTCTCTCCCAGCTCAAGAAAATTAACTCTACCCCAGCCGAAACCAGGACAGTCTCCACCCCTTATTCCATACCATTTACATTATGCTCAGGTTCCAAATACATTCTAAGGAATCACCACACCTTTTCCTGGGTTTCACAGATATCATTCCCTCAGTCTATGGGCCATCCTTCCAAAATGTCTACTGAGTTCATTTAGCCCATAACTTTGGGTTCCATCTGTCATGACAGTCTTTAAGACTAGAGGAATGAGGTGGAGTTGGCTCAGTCGATGGAGCAGGAGGCTTTGGATGTGGCAGGAGGATGTTGCGGGGCACCAATTGCAATAACAGGGTTATTTGACAGTTCGATTCATTGGCTATTTTCACCTAAAATCAAATGTCCTTGATGCACACATCGGACTTCTCCATTCTTCTGCATTATCCATCAAGTGCACCCAGGTCCTTGGGCAAAAGTAATCCCACACATGGATTTACCTTTACCCCATGCAGGAGTAACCCAGACGGCCTTCCCCAACATATTCCTAATGCACACTACAGGGGCTTTATCCCCATCCACAGTATGTAGGAGGTTTGATTGAGCAGGGCCAGCTTGTGTGGCAGATCCTCTGCTATTGACTAATCAGGTGGCTTTTGCTAAATGCATGTCCCACTGTTTGACAGTTCCACCACCCATTGCTCTCAGTGTAGTTTTTAGCAACCCATTATATTGCTCAATTCTCCCAGAGGCTGGTGCATGGTCGGGAATGTGATATATCGACTCAATACCATGTTCATTGGCCCAAGTGTCTATGAGGTTGTTTCGGAAATGTGTCCCATTATCTGATACAATTCTTTCTGGCGTGCCATGCCTCCACAAGACTTGTTTCTCAAGGTCTAAAATGGTGTTCTGGGCAGTGGCATGGGGCATGACCTATGTTTCCAACCAGCCTGTGGCTGTTTCCACCATTGTGAGCATATAGCATTTGCTGTGCTGGATTTGTGGGAGCATGATATAATCAATCTGCCAGGCCTCCCCATATTTATATGTTAACCATCATCCTCCATACCAAATGGGCTTTAACCCTTTGGCTTGCTTGATCGTAGCACACGTCTCACATCCATGGATCACCTGTGCAATATCATCCATGGTTAAATCCACCCCTCGGTCACGAGCCCATCTATATGTTCCTTCTCTTCCCTGATGGCCTGAGGAGTCATGGGCCCAGTGAGACATAAATTGTTCACCCTTATGTTGCCAATTCAGACCCACTCAAGCCACCGTAATCTTAGTAGCTTGATCCGCCTGTTGGTTGTTCTGATGTTCTTCACTGGCTTGGCTCCTGGGTACATGAGCGTCTACATGGCGTACTTTCACAAGGAGATTCTCTACCCAAGCAGCAATATCTTGCCATAATTCAGCAGCCCAGATGGGTTTGCCTCTGTGCTGCCAGTTGCTCCGTTTCCACTGCTGTAACCACCCCCACAGCGCATTTGCCACCATCCATGAATCAGTATAGAGGTAGAGCACTGGCCACTTTTCTCTCTCAGTGATATTCAAGGCCAGCTGGATGGCCTTCACCTCCGCGAACTGACTTGATTCACCTTCTCCTTCAGCAGCTTCAGTGACCCGTCATGCGGGGCTCCACACAGCTGCCTTCCACCTTCGATGTTTCCCCACAATACAACAGGACCTGTCGGTAAACAGGGTATATCGCTTCTTGTTATCCAGTAGTTTATTATATGATTGGGGCCTCTTCAGCACGTGTTACCTCTTCTTCTGGCACCATTCCAAAATCTTTGCCTTCTGGCCAATTTGTAATCACTTCCAGTATTCCTGGATGGCTGGGGCTCCCTATTTGAGCCCGTTGTGTGATTAATGTGACCCATTTACTCCACGTGGCATCAGTTGCATGGTGTGTAGAGGGGACACTCCCTTTGAACATCCAATCTAGCACTGGCAGTCGGGGTGCCAGGAGGAGCTGTGCTTCAGTCCCAATCACCTCTGAAGCAGCTCGGACCCCTTCATATGCTACAAATATCTTTTTTTCATTGGAGTATAGTGGGCCTCAGATCCTCTCTATCCCCAACTCCAAAACCCCAGGAGTCGACCCTGAGTCTCCCTGGTGCTCTGTGCCAGAGACTCCAGGCAGAGACATTTTTCCCAGCTGAGGTGTAGAGCATAATTTTAATGTCCTGTCCGAACTGGCCCGAGGTCTACTGCATAAATTATTTCCTGTTTAATTTGTTCAAAAGCTTGTCGTTGCTCTGGACACCATATAAAATCATTCTTTTTCTGGGTCACTTGATAGAGAGGGCTTACAGTCTGACTGTAATTTAGAACGTGCAGTTTCCAGAAACCCACAACACCCAAGAAAGCTTGCATTTCCTTTCTGTTAGTCTTTGGGGACATAGCTGTTATTTTATTAATCACCTCCACTGGAATCTAATGATGTCCATCTTGCCATTTCATTCCTAAAAATATAATCTTTTGTGCAGGTCCCTTGACCTTACCGTGCTTTATGGCAAACCCAGCTCTCAGAAGGATTTGGATTATTTTCTCCCCTTTCTCAAAAACTTCTTCTGCTGTATTACCCCATACAATGATGTCATCAATGTACTGTAAGTGTTCCAGGGCTTCACCCTGTTCTAGTGCAGTCTGGATCAGTCCATGGCAAATGGTGGGGCTGTGTTTCCACCCCTGGGGCAGTTGATTCTAGGTGTATTGGACAGCCCTCCAGGTAAAAAGCAAATTGTAACCTGCATTCTGCTGCCAGAGGATGGAGAAAAATGCGTTGGCAATATCAGTCGTGGTGTACCACTTGGCTGCCTTCAACTCTAGTTCATATTGAAGTTCTAACATGTCTGGCACGGCAGCACTCAGCAGTGGCATGATTTCATTCAGGCCACGATAGTCTAATATCAATCTCCACTCTCCTTAGACTTTTTCACTGGCCATATGGGGCTGTTAAAAGGGGAGAGAGTCTTGCTGATGACTCCTTGGCTCTCTAGTCAACAAATCAGTTCACAGATAGGAATTACAGACCCTCTATTGGTGCGATATTGCCGTCGGTGCACTGTTGTAGTGGCAGTTGGCACCTGTTGCTCTTCAACCCTCAGCAATCCCACAACAGAAGGATCCTCTGATAGACCAGGTAACGCAGACAGCTGTTTAATTTCTTCTGTTTCCAAGCCAGCTATACTGAAATTTCACCAATACCCTTTTGGGTCCTTAAAATACCCTCTCCTGAAATAATCTATACCAAGAATACATGGAGCGTCTGGGCCAGTCACAATGGGCTGTTCTTCCCACTCTTTTCCACTTAGGCTCACCTCAGCCTCCAATACAGTCAGCTGTTGAGACCCCCCTGTCACTTCACACCACAAATGGGTTCTGCCTCTCTAAAATTTGACAGCATTATGGTGCATTGAGCACCAGTGTCCACTAGAGCCTTATACTGCTGGGGGTCAGATGTGCCAGGCCATCGAATCCACATGGACCAATTAACTCAACTGTCCCTGTCCTCCACCTGGCTGGAGGCAGGGCCCCTCTAATGTTGGTCATAATATCTGCTATTGACAAATGGGTTGATGTGGTGTGCACGGGTTTCAGTCTCATCTTGGTCACTCACATCTTGTGAATACAAATCAGAAGTTCTTCTCATAGGATTGTGAGCAAAGTCGACCTTTCTGCTCTGTTTGGACAACTGATTACTGGAAACCAGAGCAACATTTCTTCTGAAAGAACCCTGTTTTGTAGCTGTTCTTCCAACTCACATACCCGCTCTTCTAGGAGGTAGGTAGGTTTTCCATCCCATTTCTTCATGTCTTCTCCATAGTCACACAGGTGATATGGTATGTTCCTCCATGATTTATACCGGTTCTCTTGAGTAGGGAAGTGATTGTTCTTAATAGCTGAGATCCTAGTCCATGCAGGTAAGGTGTAGGACATGTCCTCTTTAAATTGCTGGAATTCTTGAGATAATTTCTCTACAGCCACAATGAGGGAAGAAGAGAGACTTTCTTCATATTGTCATAGTCAGAGAGCCAGTTCATTCACTGCTGATCCCTCTTCATCTCTCCAATCCATTACTGCTAATGCATTGGCATATGATGATGGTGTGCTTTGTACAAACTTCCTCCATGTGGACCAGGTGCATTGGACTTCATCTGGATCTGTGGGTAACTGTGCATTATCTGGGTCATAGTAAACCATTTCCCACGTGTCTAGCTCCCTCAGGTATTGAATACCTCTCTTCATAGTGGTCCCCTTATTTGGATGACGTATAACATCTTCCTTGAAGGGATACCTCTCCCTCACACTTGACAGGAGTTGCCTCCAGAGACTGACATTTTGAGTCCTTTTTCCAATTGCCTTGTCAACGCCCGCTTCCCTAGACAGGGATCCCAGCTGCCTGGCCTCCCTACCCTCTAGCTCCATGCTGCTGGCCCCGCTATCCCAGCATCGGAGCAGCCAGGTAACGAGTGGCTCACTTGGATGGCAGCTGAAATCCTTTTGCATGTCTCACAGCTCACTCAGGGATAAGGATCGGGTGATTACCCCTGGTTCTCCCTCCTCCTCCTGTTCTTGTGATGGCCCTGGTTTGTTGTCACTCTTTACACTGTGAGGGGATTTTCTTGTGTATTTCTTCTTATGTGTGGGAGTAACTGATACCATCATGGTTTGGTCATCTGATTCAGGTGCAGTGCCTGTCATCAGGGCTGTAGTGGCTGCAGATTCTGTAGTGGACTTTGGAGTGGCTATAGTATCTGTCATTTTGTTACCAGATCCAGAGCCCTTCTCTTCCTTTTGAGGGTGCTGAACAGTGTTTAATAGCACTCAGTAGGTGTGGGCCAGGCCCCAGCATGTTGCAGTGAGCTGTGCCTCTCTGGAATTACCCGGGTGACAACATACTTTTTCCAAATATTTTACTAGTTCTTCAGGATTCTGCACCTGTTCAGGAGTGAGGTTCCAATACACTGGAGGTGCCCACTGTCGTAGGTACTTTCCCATTCTACTCCACACCCCCAGCCACTCAGAATTCTCCAACGTTGGGGTGGATTTCCAGGTGATACTCTTAAATAGTCGCTTAACCCTGAACAAAACGTGAACCACATGTAGGAACACACTAGCTCCTAGCAGTAAGATGACCATGTTAGTGTCAACATTCCAAGGATATTAAAAATTCCTGAAATTCTCAAAACACAATTGTGAATAGCCCCAGGACCAGCAACAGCATTGTGCTGTATATCAGCCTTACATAGTACAACAAAACCAAAATCTTAATCCAACTCTCATGGGTGGTGAGAAGCAGCATGGGGACTATGTATAGGAAATGAGGTAATAAAATCTTAAAGAGCCAAGCTATTGACATTATGACCCTATCTGCTGTTATCTCAACCCTTGAGGCCCACCTTGGGTGCCAAAAGGACTGTTGCGATTTAAACTCGGCTGGTAGCCTGTCATCACGCAGCCAGTTGCTCACCCTTTTTCCTACCTGGTAAAACAGGGGAGATGATAGAAAGGAAGAACTCATAGGTTGAATTAAAAAACAGTTTAGTGATGATAACAAAACAACAGTAACAATGGGAAGTCCAAATGGGCAATATACAATGCTGTTGCTCACCACCTGGTGACCAGTATGCAGCCTGCCCCCGGTAGCGATCCTGACAGAACAAAAGATCCCACTGCACCAACCAGAAGCCGAAATTAGCAAGAACCTGCCTCCTCTGTATAGTGAGCATAATGTGACATGATAAGGAATACTCCAATGGCCAATTGGGCCTAGCACTCCAGCTGTGTTCCCTTCCAGCTCCAGAAAAGTTAGCTCTATCCCGGCCAAAATCCGGGTCAGGTGCTCCAGCTGTCCTCCCTCCCAGCTCAAGAAAATTAACACTATCCCAGCCGAAACCAGGACAATTATATATAGTTTTGTTTGCAACTCTCCACAAAAACTCGGTGCACGTACATTGCCAGAAATTTTGTTGTGCATCTGGAACAACCACTGCTGCTATTTAAAACAGATATGTTTTTAGCATGTACAAAAATAACATTTAATTATACTGGTTTTATACTATGCCTACACTAAGAATCTGCAAGATTCTTGCCTCAAAGAGAGATGCCAACGCTGCAAATCCATACAAAGGCTGTCTATATTTCCAATAACATCATGTTTGATATTTAAAGAACTGAGAGATACTTTACAAATTTGAGATCATCTCTTAACCAGTTAGCATTGAAGAAACAGGTTAAGTTGATGAGGGAGGAGTCTGTAGCCACCTTCAAAATTGATGGGAGTTCAAAAATAAGGACTTACCTTTGTATTAGCTCTCATGACAATATTCAGCAACACTCCTGATTTCTGTGATTGTCTCACTATGGGTAAGGTTAATATATGAGCTGGATTCCTTAGGTTTTAGTTTACATGCTAGCTTCCTGTAGTATTTTTAGATATGACTGAATGCATATGTATGTTTGTGTGACATGTGTTGTCAAAGATCACTAATTTATCCTAGGTAATATATAATAAGCTATAGATGTATAGTGAGGTATATAGCATTCATAATATAGTCTAACAATCATCATTATACATTAATGTCTCCCTTTCTGGAGATAGCTTGAGAAGAGAAAGGCATAAGGAATGAGGGTATGAGTTTATAATTCAAAGGTTTGAGGAAGAGTAGCTAACATCTTTTTAAACTGTTAATGCTTTTAGCAAGTACTGACATACTATTATGTTATGTTTTATCATAGTCATTGTCAAGATGACTAGGATTTATTTCTTCAAGAAAGTGCACATCATGCAGAGAGAGTTTCATGATGCTTTTGGTTCCTGGCAGTTTCCTACTATAGCAGAAAAAACAAGGAAAAAACATATACATTAAATATGATAATACAGCACTGCCACATGTCAAAATATCCAAAGTATTCACTACAGGGATATGCAAATAGGCAAATAAAACTTGACGGTATGGCTCAAACTACCTGAGTTGCAAGTCATCTTTCCAACTCATGAAAATTAACTAATCATTCCTTTAAATTAAATATTTAAATGTTCTTCATAATTGAAAAGCAATGAGATCATCATTGTATTTCACCTAAGCAAAAGTTAAGTACAGTATTACTTGAGAAGGCAAAAATCTGGGTCTAGTGCAGTATATCTTCTGTTGCCAAACAACAGAATGCTTCTCCTAAAACATTCCCTAAAAGTAGTTCTTGAGCCTTTCCTCTAAATCTGGACATGTTCACATAAATGTTTAACTCAGATGTCAGGGATAATCTGGGTCTTCGGCAAATTTAGTTTCCCAGGGACATACTTTATGGTTTCTAATTCTGCATCTGCAAGTACATACTGATTACAGGTTGAAAGGAAACAAGAGTAAAATGTAGCCATCATGCTCATATCAACCACAACAAAGAAATCTTCAATTTAGCGTGCCAAAAGCAGAACATTCAAATTAATTGGTTAACTTTCAAAAATATTGGCCAAGAGGGAAATGGAAACAAAGGAAATAATTCTTAATGGAGATAACAATTGGGAGGAAATAATTCTTAATGGAGACAAAGGTAAAAAAGGGAAATGTGATGAAGGGGAAAAAAGATCAGAAAAACTTAAAATTTGTCTTTTTTTCTCAGTCCCTACAACTACTTTAACAAAATAAAACATATCACATCCTTTTGAGTTACTCTATCAGTGCAAAAACATTCTTAAATATTAGTACTGGTTTCTTCACTCTTCTTGCCACACATCATTTCAATGGTCTAGAGGATTCTTTCATTTTCAATAGCCTTGTATCTATCCCTTCAAAAAAATCCCCCGACCCCCAAAAAATCACACTACTTCCCCTAACATATGTCAAGATCTTTTTTCAGTAATAATGATCAAATATTTATATTTTTCTTGGTATACTTTGTGCTTTTAGATTTTTCTATAGTAATCAATATCCCACTGATTAGTGCAACTCTTCTTTCACTTATTTCTGTTAATAGCAGTGCCATGGTACACAGACATATATGTGTATCCAGAAAATCTAATTCCACTGTTAAAAACTATGGGCAGTGGCATAAAAACTGAAAAGGGGGGGAAAAACCCACATCTTTCTTAGTGCTATATTGTCAGTGGATAAGGCATGCCATTTATAAGATAATGTATATGAAGTAGTTTAGCTCCTTTGAGATCAAAAATGCTATAAAAATGACAAATATTATTTCCATTAAAAATTAATATTATTGGAAATAAAGTTGCATGAATAAAACTTCCCAAAAGCCAGGTGACTCAATTTATTACCAAGTTTCAATTAATCCAATGTAATAATTTAAGTAGAAATATTGTCTGCTACCTCCCTGGGGCCCAGGTCAAGGACCTCATGGCAAAACTCCCCGCTCTAGTGACACCCAAGGACTACTACCTTCTCCTGGTTTTTCAGGTAGGTAGCAATGACATTACCAGGAGAAGTCCTAAAGCAATGAAGAGAGATTTCAGGTCCTTGGGGAAAGTGATTAAGGGGTCGGGGGCACAAATTGTGTTCTCCTCCATCCCTTCAGTTGGGGGGATGGATGAAGAAGAATACCGGAGAACTCAAGAGATGAACTTGTGGCTCCAAGACTGGTGTTACCATCAGGGCTTTGGATTTTTCAATCTTGTGTTGGTATACAGGACGCCAGACCTTTTGTCATCAGATGGGATGCACCTGTCCCAGAGGGGGAAGGGGATCTTGGGGCAGGAATTAGCTGGGCTCATTGAGAGAGCTTTAAACTAGATTTGAAGGGGGAAGGGGGCAAAACATCAGCCCATCTGAAGTGCATGTATACCAATGCACACAGCATGGGTAACAAACAGGAGGAGCTTGAAGCTGTGATGAAACAGGAAATTATGATGTTGCGGCTATAATAGAAACATGGTGGGATGTCTCCCATGACTGGAGTGCACCAATTCATGGCTACAAGCTCTTTAGGACGGATAGACAAGGAAGGAGAGGTGGTGGAGTGGCGCTGTATGTTAGGGACTGTTATGATTGCTTTGAGTACAAGTGCAGGGAAGACAGGGTAGAGTGTCTTTGCGTTAGAATCAGGGGGAAGGCCAACAGGGCAGATGTTGTAGTAGGAGTCTACTACAGGCCACCCACACAGGACAGAGAGTTGGATGAAATATTCTATAGGCATTTAGGAGAAATCTCACGATCGCTTGCCCTTGTTCTTGTGGGAGACTTTAATTTCCCAGACATCTGCTGGAAATACAACACAGCAAAGCAGAACCAGTCCTGGAGATTCCTGGAATGTGTGGCAGATATTTTCCTAACATAGCTGGTGAGTGAACTGACCAGAGAAGGTGCCCTGCTGGATCTCCTCTTGATGAACAGAGAAGAACTGGTGGATGATGTGGTGGCTGGAGGCCAACTAGGGCACAGTGATCATGAAATAATAGAGTTCTCTATTCTTAGGGAGTTCAGGAAAGGGGGAAGCAGAACTGCCATCCTGCATTTCCAAAGGGCTGACGTTGTCTTGTTTGGGCACCTGCTTGACAGGATCCCTTAGGACACAGTCCTGAAGGGTACAGGGGTCCAGGAAGGCTCATCACTCTTTAAGAAGGAAGAGTTAATGGCTCAGGAGCAGGTGGTCCCCAGGTGCTGTAAGAGAAGCTGGCAACAGAGAAGACCACCCTGGCTGAACAGGGAGCTTTGACTGCAACTTGGGGAGAAAAGGAGAGTTTACAGCCTTTGGAAGAAGGGGCTAGCCACTCACAGTGATTACAAAGATGCTGTGAGGCTATGCAGGGCAGAAATCAGGAGGTCTAAAGCCCAGCTAGAAATTAATCTGGCTTCAGCAATCAAGGACAACAAGAAATGTTTCTATAAGTATGTCAGCAGCAAAAGAAAGACCAGAGAGATCCTCCATTCCCTGCTAGATGCAGGAGAAAACATGGAAAAAGTGACGAGGAAAAGGGTGAGGTGCTTAACGCCTTCTTTGCCTCAGTCTTTAATAACAAGACTAGTTGTATTGAGGGAATCCAGCCTCCTCAGCCTGAGGAGAGAGAGACTGGGAGAACGACCCCCCCTGCATTCCAGGAGGAGATAGTCAGTGACCTACTGCATCACATAGACACACACAAGTCTATGGGACCGGACAGGATACACCCAAGGGTGCTGAAGGAGCTGGCTGGGGTGCTCATCAAGCTGCTTTCCATCATTTACCAGCAGTCCTGGCTGACCGGGAAGGTCCTGACAGATTGGAAATTGGCCAGTGTGATGCTCATATATAAGAAGGGTTAGAAGGATGATCTGGGAAATTACAGGCCTGTCAGCTTGACGTCGGTGCCCGGGAAGCTGATGCAGCAGCTCATCCTGAGTACCATCATACAACACATGTGGGACAACCAGATGATCAGGCCTAGTCAGCATGGGTTTATGAAAGGCAGGTCCTGCTTGACAAACCTGATCTCCTTCTACAACAGGGCGACCTCCTTATTGGATGAGGGAAAGGCTGTGGATGTTGTTTACCTTTACTTCAGTAAGGCCTTTGACACTGTTTCCCACAGCATTCTCCTGGCAAAACTGGCTGCTCGTGGCTTGGATGGGCACAGGCTTTGCTGGGTAAAAAACTGGCTGGATGGCCGGACCCAAAGAGTTCTGGTGAATGGAGTTAAATCCAGTTGGCAGCCGGTCACGAGTGGTGTCCCCCAGGGCTCGGTTTTGGGGCCTCTCCTGTTTAACATCTTTATTGATGATCTGGACAAGGGGATCGAGTGCACCCTCAGTAAGTTTGCAGAGGACACCAAGTTGGGTGGGAGTGTTGATCTGCTCGAGGGTAGGGAGGCTCTGCAGAGAGACCTGGACAGGCTGGAGCGATGGGCTAAGGCCAACTGTAGGAGTTTCAATAAGGCCAAATGCCGGGTGCTGCACTTCAGCCACAACAACCCCCAGCAGCGCTACAGGCTTGGGGAGGAGTGGCTGGAGAGCTGCCAGTCAGAGAGGGACCTGGGGGTGTTGATTGACAGCCGGCTGAACATGAGCCAGCAGTGTGCCCAGGTGGCCAAGAAGGCCAATGGTATCCTGGCTTGTATCAGAAATAGTGTGGCCAGGAGGGACAGGGAAGTGATCTTACCCCTGTACTCAGCACTGGTGAGGCCGCACCTCGATTCCTGTGTTCAGTTTTGGGCCCCTCACTACTAAAAGGACATTGAATTACTCGAGCATGTCCAGAGAAGGGCAACGAAGCTGGTGAAGGGTCTGGAGCACATGTGGTACGAGGAGCGGCTGAGGGAACTGGGGTTGTTTAGTCTGGAGAAGAGGAGGCTGAGGGGAGGCCTCATCGCCCTCTATAGCTCCCTGAAAGGAGGTTGCAGAGAACTGGGGATGAGTCTCTTTAACCAAGTAATAAGTGAAAGAACAAGAGGTAATGGCCTCAAGTTGCTCCAGGGACGGTATAGACTGGATATTAGGAAGCATTTCTTTCCAGAACGGGTTTTTAGGTGTTGGAATGGGCTGTCCAGGGAGGTGGTGGAGTCCCCATCCCTGGAGGTGTTTAAGAGCTGGGTTGACATAGCGCTTAGGGATATGGTGTAGTTGGGAACTGTCAGTGTTAGGTTAATGGTTGGACTAGGTTTTCTTCAAGGTCTTTTCCAACCTAGATAATTCTGTGACCTTTGTCTGATGTTACTGTGAGAAGTACCTACTTTACAGTTTAGGACTGATACCAGTTTAAGAAATTTAGTTTCATTTCATCTCATTAGATGTCCGTATTTTCACCAACTTAAATTTTAGTGCAAAAGCAGATTCTAAATACATTGCTATATGATTTTTTCACAATTTAAATGAAAGCATTAAAATGCTGATTAAGTTCAACATGGAAACATGACATGATAATCTAATGTCCTCATTCATGACCACTTTCTCCTTAGTTTGAAATAGATACTAATACTTTCAACAGAATATTATATTTGTAAGACAAAAGAGCATTTTTGGGGGAAGAGGTTTTAAGCCCATGTACAACTCAGAAGAAACAGATGAAAGGCCAAATTATGCTGCTCTACATTTCATACCTTGATGAAAAGCAACAGGTTTTTTGTAATGCAAGATTACTGACATTTACTTCAGCTTCTTCTGAACCAATCATGACTTTTCTGTATCAACTCATAACAAAAAAAATCACCTTAACAAGCAATGCATAATATTCTCTTGTTCACTTTGATGGATAACATGTTCATTCTTACATTTGCCTCCCAAGACTGTAACTAAGCTGCCTTTTCTTCTCACTGTTTAGTTCAGTCTTCTTCTGCTGGCAGACAGGCTGTATTTCTCAACATTTCCTATTTCAACAGGTGATGGCTTAAAAAAAAATCCACATTTGAGCTGAGGAATACAGAGTTGCTTATTCCTTCTAAAAGGAATGAGAACTCCAAATTCAGAGAACAGTTATTTGACTTTCCTAGCTAAACAGGTTTCTGTTCAGGGTATTAGTCTTGTCCCTTAAGGTGGAGATAATAATCAGTCATCCAGACAACTAACCTATTTCCTCAGGTTACTTCCTTTCCTGCTTTTTATCTGATGATCTTTTTATGTAACAAATATTGTTAGATTTTTTTTCAGGCCAAGCCTTAAATATTATCAGCTGTGGTCATATGCCTTGAAGTGCAGGAGGCCTTCCAATGGTAGCCCAGTCACTTTATCATGAACATATGATTATGATTATCATACCAATGCCTATGTAGGAATTTTTACTGTGGGGAAATAACAGTATTGGAGAAAGCCTTAATGCCAGAAAAAAATACGCAGCATTTTTTATTATTTTTTATTAGAACCTACAAAATATGAGTGCCTCAGTCATGCCCAGACACATTTATGTCTCCCTTTATATATTTATTTAAAATATTTAAAATATTATTGCAGTTGGTGATGCTAAATCACCTATCTCTTGTGCCAAGAGAACAGATTTGAGGGTTTTAAATACAAGCATGTGACATTTAGGAAGACAGATTGAAACAATATAAGATCTTCTGTAAGGTTTGTCTCTCAAAGCTTGTTCAATGTCTAATAACTGCTTAATGTCAGCATGTGAGCAGTCAGTGCTGGGGAACAGAAAAATATCTTTCTAGGTTTAAACATTGCTAATTACCTCAGCTCTCTTCTGATTAACCAATTATTGATCAAAATATTTAGAACTAACAATTTACAGTTTGCTTTGTTACATTCTTGTACATGGAGTATTCCACAATTACTATTATAGAATAAAAATTATCCTTTTAACTACGTAACTATCAATACAAAGTAATTTAGGCAACCTTGTGGCTTCTGGTTTATACATGCTGCTATGGACCAAAATCTGTGTCAGTATGTCTAGATATGATCCAAAAAAGAGATACAAGAAGTAAGAAACCTTTTCTTCTAAACACAAAAGTTTTAGAAACCAATAAAACTCCCTCAGGATCCTGCTGTTTTACCCAAAGATTTTTCTTAAATTATGCTTGCCCCAGTTTTTCAGATAGCTAACTGAATGAATATGAACAATTTGCAATTTTGTAGAGGGAAGGGGGGTGGGGGGTGAGGAGGGAGATAATCAGTATTTAGAATTCTCATGTTGTTTCTTAATCAGAAAACAAACTCTTAAAGGTGTTTCATTACAACCACCCCATTATTTACTTCAATTAAAAAAAATGAACAATTGTTCAGAATAAATAATTTAAAAACCCAAACAACTTGGCTTTTTCTAAATTATTATCTACCCTGTTACATGATGCATTAGTTGACACTTTACATCTTGCCAGGCATAATCTGTGGATTTCCCTGAAGGCTTGAAACCTTAAAGGATTCTGTGATAGCAAAAGCAATCAGCAGTGAATCACAGCTGAGTTGGCATCTTCCAACACCCTGGAAGTGTGACAAGTCCATAAGTTCTCCATGTTGCCTTGGAATGTTGACAGTGTCATGACTGTTACTTATTGTCAAAAGATTCATAATGAAGCTCCAATCTTTCCACAAGTTTGGAGAGCCAATAGAGAGTTAGAAATCATTCCACATGATCTTTCAGAAACTCAGTAACATTGTTTTGGCTGGCCTAATTAAGTCATCATACCATAATACTGTACAGCTGATGCAGAAATATATTATCACAATATGTAAACATCTTTGTAGCAGTTTCCTTGAAAAAAATTTGAAATTTGATAGTATTTTCACAGGGAAAGAAAAACAGCCATTACAGGAACCTTCCTTCTACATCTTCCTTTGAAAAGCCCAACATAAAAAGAAATCAAGTCTTGATTTTAGGTACACTGTTTGGTTCAGGATTATAGAAAAGAGTGTCTTTACTTGCTAACTTGAAAGTTGCACAACTTCTCACAAATTCCCCGGGCTTTAAAATACTTCTCCATCCTAGATAGATGTTGATACCTGAAGTGTAATAATTCCCTAGGATGTCAAATTTTTCAGATGTTCTACTTCTCTGTTATTATTTTTCTGCAGAAAAAATAAATTCTATCTAAAGTGAAAAGTTACAGGACCCTATGGAAACTTGAACAGATAACTCAGGCTGGATTGAGGCAGCAGATGACTGAGTCATTAAAGGACATACAAGTGAAATGGAAAGTATTACTGCAGACATTTTCTTGTGAACCAATACTAAATCTTTGAACTTTAATAGAAACTATGCTGCAAGTACTGGCTATCAGATAACTGAGAGACCAAGTTCTTCAACATTTCAAGTCAGAGTTCAAATGGAACTTCCAGCAAAATTAAGAAGGTTTGAATAGTTATTTGAGTGTGTGTTTGTTTTTTATTTTTCTGGCCAAATATAAGCCAAGCAAGTCTAGTCTGCTTTAGCTTCTACTTCAGTTTCAATCCAGTGCAGCATTCTTTACTTATGTTAGTAAAATACTGACATTCTCGTTAACCATAGCACAAAAAAAGTAGATGAAGTCTCACCACACTTTTTTTTTTCTTTAAGATTAACTTGTCCACAGAACTAGTATAGCCTGGGCTTTTTATTACAGCTTTTTTTACAGATTTTTCTTCTCCTTTGTCTTTTGCTGTATTAGATGTCATCACAAGGACTGTAATCTACTTTCCCTTCTGGGCACAGACTTTGAAACATTTTTAACACTACTGAAACTCCTCAAATACATTTGTATGTTCAGTAAACTGAAACTGTAAAAAACCTTAGACAAGATTCATTTTCTTGTGATTTCATTTTCCTAGAAAGCCTCTTTAACCTTGTTTCCCTGTGCAAACCACAGAAGTAAAATATTGCATCATTTAAGGGATTTAAAATATTCAAGATATGTTCAAGAAAAATCTTGCCTATGACTGCATTTGACAGATTATGTCCAACTTTAGCAACACTAAAAAAAGCTCTGTCAATTTTAAAAAATTTTTCTATAAAACTACTTCATATAATCTCCTTTAAGGTGGTTGTTGTCTGAACTTTTGTAATACTAGAGGGAGACACAGAAAACAAAGCTAAATAAATCCCCCCATTCCTACAAATCCTTGCAATTTTACATTTCTATTCACCTAGCAGATTCAATGCCCTTTCTAAACCATATCAAGGAGACACTTGGTATCACTGGAATAGAGTCACCATTACAACTAAACAATATTTCCCTTATCTCTCCATGCCCAAATCAATGAACAATTAAGTACTAAGACTTCGTTGACAATGCTCAGTTAGTACTAACTTCTTATTGAAAATCACTTACTTACAGCAGTAAAAGTAGGATTTCCAAATCATCTGAATACTGCAAATGTATTAAAGAATAACGTAGCTGTTCTAATTAGGAAATATGGAAAGTTGCCCAAATGTATGCTTTACATAGGTGTTTAATATAAATTTACTTTTAAAAAAAATTAAAAAGTATAATAAAGAGTTCTATATTAGTATCTTTTTGTGCCCATCTCAACTTCTGTTGACTTCTTATGTTTTTACATGGCTATCACAAACACTACAAGTAGAAATACCTTGTCTATTTTACAGCAAAACAGTATCTTTCCTAGAAATATTGTTTTAACACAGCAGAGTGAATGAGTCACAGAGTCATAATGACCTATCTTTTACTTTTAGTCAGGGATATCTGAATGCCATTGCTATGACAATTTTCATCATCTTGCATATGAGACAGGAAACAGTTCATACACCTGGGCCAATTTGATACTGTTCCACAGAGGATAGAGCCCAGACAGGAAATTCTTGCCCTTCTGGAGTCAAAAGGAGCCCTGCCTTTGACTTCACATCCATATGAGAATGGAGGTGGTAACTAGGGGGAGAGTTGAGGAGTGGTGACCTTTAAACATCAGAATAGTAAGTCTCATTAATCTGTTTTGTATTTTGGAAAAAAAAAAAGGTCAATGACCAATAATTTTTACTTTTACTAATACTTACAAAAAGATAATTGTTTAACAAGGCTAAACTCCTGGGTGTTAAGATGAAGTGAGCATCCACACTGGTAAAATTTGGATTTCCTAGTCTGTGCCCTGGCATCCCAATACTAAATCTTACTGTTACTAGTGTCAGAATTGACCTTTGTCAAATACTCACAGACATGAACTGCTAACTTGAATAGTTAAAAGTAGTTGGAAACAATATTTCTTTTTATCTCTCTTCCAGAATAAAGTATCTCCTTACTGAAAATTAATAATTGAGATTTTGCATGCTTTGTAATATTTATAAAGTATGGGGTTTTTTAAGCTCAACTCATGTTGCCTTACATTGTTTTCTTGACCACATTTTGGGAAAGAACATGCTTAGATTTAGAGCTCTGTCAGCCAAGCTCCTTTTTGGAGACCAACCAAATATAGTCAATCTTATTGTGTATATCTCCTTGTCAAGAAATCAGGAGACTTAACAGTATGAATACAGACCAGAATGGGCTCAAAAACCCCTTTCAAATGAATTTCACTGTATGTTCACAGCTAGTACATAGATATATATTTTTAAATGACAGTGCTAATGCTTGAAAAGTTGCATTGTAATCATGTTTTATACTTACCCAAATTGGTTAATAACATGTTAAAAGTTTTTTTTTATCTTTCCATAGTGGGAAAAAGTACAACAGAACTCACAATAATATGCTTTCAAGTAGTATTTCTCAAGGTTAGCCTAAGAAACTGAATAAAAACCATGTAATGATTACATATTTTCACAGGTATTTTTCAATATAGTTTATGTGTCCTATATACCAATATACGTGGCAGATTCAGGGAAGGAAAGTTGCAGCTTTTAACTGTAAAATTAGCTCTGATAAATTAAGCTAGGTGAATAGTTTAGATAAATCCAAATAAGCAGAATATATAAACATCATATAATTTTAATTAACATAATTCAGCCTGAAACCAACTGCAGGATCAAGGGTCTCTTAATTAGGTAAGCTTTAAAAGGGCTTTTACATCTTTCCCTTCATCTTTCTATTTTAAAAAAACTCTCATGTATTATTCTTTAGCAAAATAAAAAATCCAAATTCTTGACTATATCTGCATATTTAATACATATTTTACATAGACATATCTCTAAATTTATCAGAAGCTCAGTACTAATGAGTTTACAAAAACAATTCCTCATTTCATGTGAAAGCTTATCTCATCCTGGTTTTCCACCAGAAGTTACCCTGTCCTTTCCTGTGAAACTTCTGGAATAGGATAATAGGTTTGACAGATATTAACAAATACATCAATATCTTGGAGTTACTACATGATGATAATAAATTCTCTTCAGTGAATGCACCTGGCTCTTACAAACAATTCAGGGAGAGAGAAGGATCTACTTTTAAGCTTACGTGTGTTCACAATGCCTTTCTACTGGTTTTACCAGTAACTGTTTTTGAAAAATTCAACAAAAATGATTCTTGTTTTTTTTTTTTTATTGAATTGAAAAGTGTTCATTTATTGAGACATGTGAACCTAATGTAAATTCCAAAAGTCTATTTAATGTGTATGGTTTCTAGTAAACCAGAAGTATGGTCAACAAAAACTGCTTTGCAATTGTCTGATTTTTCAGTCTTTCTTTACTTTTCCGATATTGAAAAGAAAATAGTGCATGAAAATTCATTTACTGTATGCATTAGCTCACAGAAGTAAAATCAGTTTGTATCACTCTGGTAATTACTAATTTGAGGCAGGAAAATTTCATAAAATAGAATAAATAATGTATGTGCATTTCTATACACTTGAGATTAAGCCAACATACCACAAGATGGCAGATGAAGGCAGCTAAAGTGGCAACTGGCAGAAGAATGTAAATTTGTGGGTCAGAAAAAATAACTCGCTTTGAAGTTTCCTTAATTTGTATTATAGGAAATAAGTTTTAGAATCTGTCTTACAAAAGCCAGTCATTCATGTCATTAATGTTCTTAAATAATACTTAGCCACTAAAACTGCAGCCCCTCAAATTCAACATTTAGACTCCAGACACAGAAATTATAACTCAGTTTATTCTTTGAAATCAGTAAGAATTTTCCTCCTTCATCCTCCTAGCTGTAACTCCAGAAAAGATAGTTAGCTCTCTGCCACCATCAAGCCTTGTAATGTACTAGGCAAAGATAATGGAAGGCTGGGATTTCGTTTCTTTATTTGATGAGAATTTGAAACTCTACCTCATCTTCCACAGAAGTATGCTCAACTACTGCGTTATGATTATGTGAAACCAGTGTAGTTTCTCTGATTTCCACTGATGAATTTGTTTCAGTCTGTATTGTTAAATATGTATTAAGCCAGAATCTGAGCATGATACCCTATAGTTTCAACTAGTGTATAAAAAGTGAGAATAGAGACACAATGTGTCCTGGTTACTGACGTAATAATTACCTGATGTAAATTCACTTTAGCTGGGCTACTGTTTGGACCTCTGACATCCTACATCTCAGATTAGTGTTTTAAAAACATTTTGTGCAGGAGCATGGAAAAAAGTCCATGGAGTAACAGCCAGTTTGTAAACTTCCCTGGGATGCTCATCTGTTCTGGCATGGAAGAAATTGTGGGCAGGCTCCAAATTAGACCTTGCAGTGCTAAGACATTTTACACAAAGTTATAGCAGTCTCAATATTTTAGGAACATTCAACAGGATATACTAGTTGAGGTGGTAGTTTTCAGGACTCCTTTTGTGGTTACAATCCTATGTGATTTCCTAAAAATCACATACAGATTCTGCTGCATTCAGGTGCAAGCTTGAACTGGACCTGAATTCACTGTTTCTTCTTGATCTTTTTTACCTGACACTTGATGACTACCTGAATATCTTACTGAAACTATGTTCTGGATGTTTCAAGTTATACAAAAAAAACCCCTTCTGTTGCATCTAGATCATTCAATCTGCACATTCAAGACAGCCCAAAGTACCTGGCTACTTAATAGGCAGCACCAAGACCCTGTTTTCCTCTGTTTTAAAATTCATGTCTGTAATTTCTGATGGAAAAAATAAATAGGACTGAATCATGAATGAGAAAGGTGAACACTCAGGAATCCTATCTGTGAAAATCATATCACACAGCTGACAAGTCACATTTATTCATCCCCAACCCTGTGACAGGCACACAGAGGACAGTTTTTCCATAGGCAGTGTGCCCTAAGTATCTTGTTGATGGGATTTTTCCCTGATTCACTAATCATACATGAAGAATTTCTATCTTCATTTGATAACTGTTTGCATATATTGGGAAAGAAGCTTCTGAAACTTAATTGAAAAATCCAAATAAACCCTTAGGAATTAACATTAATATTGACAGAAGTTATGCAGCACCTTTTGCTTCGGGGGCAAGTAGGTCTTCTATGTTTCTCTATGGATAACCATATGTTTAACATGATCAGTAATTCTATGTAGACAGATTCAAACAGTATTATAACAAAGTTAAGGCTGCCATTTACAGTGATGAGCCATCTCAAAAACTAGAAAAACAGACCAGCTGTCTCAGCTGTAAAGCATACGTGGGATAGCTGATAAGGTGTGCAGCTCAGAAATGGATATCTGGGAAAGAGTTTACCTGCATTCAAGTTACTTTAGAGAGCGAGGCAGGCAGCTGAGTCCAGTTTAGTCATGACAGGATATATGCAGTTCAGTCTTCTTTGGTCAAATAGATGCTACTGAAAAATAAATGCATGCAGACCAGGTAATATCAAATATAGGAATAAACATGAACTGAATGCATAACATTAATAACATTCACAAAAACTCAGCAGGCAGCTGAGGTTAAGCATAACAGGGTAACTGCCATCCACCTTTTTTCAGCTGTGTAAAAATTACTGAAAAATACATATATGCAGCAGGAAACATCCAAATATCGCATTAAACAGGACCTGAGCATATAATCAATCATCAATAACATCTGCAGGCTTAGCATGATGAAACATCTAAACTCTTATGTAACATACGGCAGTTTTCTTATTGGCCATTGACCACAATGCCATTCAATGTGCAGAAAACAAGTGTAAAGAGAATCACAGCACCAAATCCACACTGTAAGCTGATTAAGCAAAATATTGCAATGGGCTGATTATTATCTGATGTAACAGCTGAATGTAGGAACCCAGCTGATCAAACCTGTTCTGAGATGAGCATTATTTTGCAGTAGAATGTTATGGCCCTTGGAAATGCAGGGTCTGAAACAGGCTCTTGTGCAACTCTGCAGCTAACAGATGAGAATGGGAGGTTTGGGGTCCCTAGAATTACAGTGATGGGACACTGCTTGCTAGTGACACAAGGTGGCTACTGGGAAAGGCATACCAAATGAGCAACTACACATAGTCTAAATTCCTTTTTTGCCCTGATATAAGCCAGTTATGGTTTCATAACCTAACATTAAAGCTCCAGCACAATGATATAGTAGCACAACACACTATTTTTGAATTAGGACAGGCTTCCATTCACTACCCCAGGGCATGGAAGGGTTAAAACTGAAATTTCTGCTCTCTCCACACCCTCCCCACCTCCAGACCTATCCCTACAGAAAGATCCTCAAAGTTCTCTTCTATTGACAGGGAGGGAAACCTCGTAAACATTTGGGTTTCAGAGCCAAAATTACTTTTTCTTCTTATTTCCAAGAGATGTCATCATTTTATCTTTCTGATTAAATATTGATTTATTAAAAGCAAGGATCATAGCTTTCATAGCATTCGAAAGGCAAAAATGCAACTATACTAAACCAAAAACAAGCTAGACTAGAAAGACAATGATAAATAAAACAAAACATTTCCAACTGAACACAATGGAGGCAGCAGGAAAAAAATGGATCAAACTATTACTCTGCTCTGTAGATCTTTTCTTTTGTTATTTTCATTAATAAGTTTGTACTGCATGAAGATTCATTTACTGCACATCTAGATTAATTTATATGTAGAAGCAATACAGTTTCTTTTACTTGCCAGCATCTAGAATGGTGGGAAAGCATCTGATTTTGCAGTTCTTCCAACTCATTTCCAGATGTAATGGACTGTTTCCTGTTTAAAAAAAAAAAAAAATCCTGTAAAGAGAGATGTCCCTTAATTTTCCATAATATTCTCAAAGTCTTAAAGCAAGTAAACATAAATGAAGGCAAAAGAAAAAGCCGTGTACCCCCAAAAGGCTATTATCTGAAGACAATATTTATAGATCCAACAATGAATATCTAAAGTATTTTAGTCACTTCATCAGATAAACAGATTACTTTGTAGGATAGTTTATAAACTGAGAGATTAACGCTTAAAAGTCTAGGGTATTTTCAGCAAGAATGGAAGTTTTCCCTACTGTTTTCAAAGCCAAAGCAGTATCCATTCAAAAAACCCCAATAATTTCTTCTAGCATATCCAAGTATACTACTCTCTAAAAAATAGAAAGTCTTAAGAATTTGTCTTAAGCATAGAATATAGTCTTCAGTCATTAAGCACTTACTTGATTATAACTGCACAACACATGAATGCTTCAGATAATAATACAGCAATTTTTAGGATGGGTAGAATGTTACCAGTTCGTATATGAGTGAAAAATAAAGTAAAATAACAACAAATTAGAGAGCAATAGTTGCAAAAGGCAGAAAAGTGAAGGAGGGGAATGAGGAATAAAAGCTTTATTTTTTTCTTGAAAATTGACAAGAAATCACAGCTCAAGGCTTTTCACCCAAATTTCAGACAAAATACTAACTGAAGATTGGGAGAGGGGTGGAAGAGGAGAAGGTAATACCAACCCAGTAATATTGAAGAACAAAAACATAACTGAAAACTCAGTTGAAATGTCAAATTTCAGCAAGAAGTCTTATCTGTCATAACTTGAATTTTCCATCTATTCATGTGTTGCTGGTAAGTTTTCACTCAGCTTCAGAAGCTAATATCAAAACATGTAAGTCTACAGAAAATACCTTTTCTCGGTCACTTTTGTCTCTAGAAAAGTTTAAGAAAAACAAGAATTTTGTGACTGTGTGAAATATAGTAGAAAACCTGTTTTTTCTCACCCATGTAATACTAATAGGTTCATGAAAACACTATAATTACTCCCATAAACTTTTGAGAGGAAAATTTATGGCTTGCGGCACTTAAATGATAACAACAGATGTAGTTCTCATTATGAACATAGTTTTATGAACAGTCATATTGTTGAATAGATTTTCTCAATTACTCCAACTATAACATTCTTTCATCCGATGTGTATCCATGTCTAGGACCATGTGCCACTCATTGAACCAAACTTCCAAATGGTTAGAATTTTTTCCTCTCTAGCAAAGAAGGAATTGAGGATATCAGGGGCAACAAGTAGAGCTTCTACCACTACATCAATGTTCAAAGGCTGAACAAGGAAAATGTGGGTCTGTTGTTGAATGTAGCAGGTGATTTAGGGACAGTAGACACAAGAACCTGGATAGGTGGACAACCTGATCAGTAAAAATGTGGCTGGACAATCAGGCTCAGAGGATAGTAGTTAATAGCTTGTACTCTACCTGGAGATCAGCAAGAAGTGAAGTACCACAGAGGTTGGTCCTGAGATGAGGCAACGGAGTGCACTGTTGACACATTTGCAGTTGATACCCAGTTGGAAGAAGAAGCACATGCTTAAGGGAGGGAATATCATGCAGAGGGAGCAAGACAGGCTGGAGCAATAGGCCAATGGGACTTGCAGTTCTGCAGGGATGAAATACACCCATGGAAGGAACAAGGAAAGTGGGTAATAGACTGGAGTTGCTTGGGTGGCTGCAGTGTGTTTACAGGACAGTGAGGACAGTTACTAACACGCTTCTGGTATCGCAGATAACCTGTGAGGACTCCCTGTTGGTCAAGGAGAGATCTATACCTACCATAGCAGAGGGAACATGCTGAAAGAACAGCACAAGATATAGCCAAAGATACTACACATGGAACTTTCTGCCCTAGGGCTGAAAACACATCCTACCATCTGCAATGGTATCATCCACCAAACTTTAAACAACTGGTTTCCATAGAACCTTACTACTGTACTAGTAACGTATTGATTAGAGGATCAACACCAAAGTACTGAATAAAATACAGTAGGTAATCAGTACCTTTTTAATGTTAGATTTGTTATTAAACACTCCAAAGTAAGAGGGCCTGCTGAAGAAACACAGGCTTTAGGTGTGTACTGGCAAGATGGACAGAAACATGTATTGGTTGAAGTCCCAGACCAGGTGATCCTATTAATCAATGGTTAAGAGATCAACAATCTGAGGAAGACCAACCTCCTTGGGCTATTGAAGCCCCAGTGCGTGATGAATTAAATGCTGAAAATAAATGAAGTTGGTCTACTGACAGATCCTGTAGAATCAAAGCAGGAAACAGGAGGTGATAAGCTACTTCTTGGAACCCCTCCAGAAGGGAAGCTGGCATCTGCAAAGGGCCTGGACACTCCAGTCAGTTTGCAAAATTAATGACCTTGAAAATAGCCTTTGAACATGCTTAGGAGCATCAGTTGCCCTGACTGTGTCTGTATCAACTTTTGGGTAGTAGTTAATAGACTATGAAAACAGCTCAATGATGGGACTCATGGTAACAGCCAGCAGAGAGGAAAAGCTTTTTGGGCAGAACAATGGAAAATAACACAACAGCTACTAAGAAGAGGTCTACTTTAATAAGTCTTGTTAATGCATATATCCCAAATGCAAAGGGAACTCAAGAAGAGAAACACATCAGTAAGACTGACCAGCTAGACTGACTTACCATCATAGACTCAGGATGGGAGCATAAAGGAAATCTATTTTTAGCCAGGTGGGCTCAGGAAAATGCTGTGCATTCTAGGAGGAATGAGACTTCCTACTGGGGCAGCAAATGCAACTTGAACTTCTCTCAGAAAGTCATAATACAAGCAGTCAGACAGAATCACAGAATCATCTAGGTTGGAAAAGACCT
Source organism: Strix aluco (assembly GCF_031877795.1). Taxonomy (NCBI): domain Eukaryota; kingdom Metazoa; phylum Chordata; class Aves; order Strigiformes; family Strigidae; genus Strix; species Strix aluco. The sequence continues at coordinate 89,266,161 of NC_133931.1, read as the reverse complement.
TGAAGATCATCTAGTCCAACCACTAACCCAACATTAACAGTTCTCAACCGCACTGTATCCCTAAGTGCTATGTCAACCTACTCTTAAACACCTCCAGGGATGGGGACTCAACCACCTCCCTGGGCAGCCCATTCCAATGCTTAACAACCTCTTCTGGAAAGAAATGCTTCCTAATATCCAGTCTAAACCTTCCCTGGCGAAACTTGAGGCCATTACCTCTTGTCCTAACGCTTGTTACTTGGTTAAAGAGACTCATCCCCAGCTCTCTGCAACCTCCTTTCAGGTAGCTGTAGAGGGCGATGAGGTCTCCCCTCAGCCTCCTCTTCTCCAGACTAAACAACCCCAGTTCCCTCAGCTGCTCCTCATACGACATGTGTTCCAGACCCTTCACCAGCTTCGTTGCCCTTCTCTGGACATGCTCGAGTAATTCAATGTCCTTTTTGTAGTGAGGGGCCCAAAACTGAACATAGTCATCGAGGTGCAGCCTCACCAGTGCTGAGTACAGGGGTAAGATCACTTCCCTGTCCCTGCTGGCCATGCTATTTCTGATACAGGCCAGGATACCATTGGCCTTCTTGGCCACCTGGGCACACTGCTGGCTCATGTTCAGCCGGCTGTCAATCAACACCCCCAGGTCCCTCTCTGACTGGCAGCTCTCCAGCCACTCCTCCCCAAGCCTGTAGCGCTGCTGGGGGTTGTTGTGGCCCAAGTGCAGCACCCGGCATTTGGCCTTATTGAAACTCCTACAGTTGGCCTTAGCCCATCGCTCCAGCCTGTCCAGGTCTCTCTGCAGAGCCTCCCTACCCTCGAGCAGATCAACACTCCCACCCAACTTGGTGTCATCTGCAAACTTACTGAGGGTGCACTCGATCCCCTCGTCTAGATCATCAATAAAGGTGTTAAACAGGAGTGGCCCCAAAACCGAGCCCTGGGGGACACCGCTCGTGACCGGCCGCCAGCTGGATTTAACTCCATTCACCACAACTCTTTGGGCCCGGCCATCCAGCCAGTGTTTTACCCAGCAAAGCCTGTGCCCATCCAAGCCATGAGCAGCCAGTTTTGCCAGGAGAATGCTGTGGGAAACGGTGTCAAAGGCTTTATTGAAGTCAAGGTAGATAACATCCACAACCTCTCCCTCATCCAATAAGCAGGTCGCAATATCTATGAAACAATATCTATGAAACAACACGGCACAGCCAGAAAGTACAAGTGAAGCTGGGAGCAAAGTGTGATAACGCAGCCAGCAGGGCATGACCCCATCCCACATTACCTTCCCACATTACCTAAATGAGGTAAGTCAGAGTCAGAGATGGTAGCCAGGTTCAACCAAGACCCCAGATGACCAAACATAGCAGTAAGGTGGGAAGTCAGTCTGAGGGTTACATTCAGGATCAGGTCTGGTGAGGGTAACTGGAATCAGACACAGCCCAGTGACCACTCAGCAACTGTATAACAAGAGAGGTCTGAGGTTAAGAAGCCAGCCCACAGGTCAGAGTCACAATCAGCAGGGTCACTGGCTGGATATAAGCATGGCTATGACTGAGCTGGAATTAGAGTTACAGCACAGCTGAGCTTAAATAGGACTCCTGGGTCCACAGGCACGGCATGTGGGTGGGAGGCCCCACGTGAGGTTGGTCAGGGTTATTAAGGTGGTCTATTAGTGCCCTCAGGGCCCTGACAGAGAAGAAAAGAAGTTTTGAGAAATACCTCATAATTATGTTCTCAGTTACTCATTTTGCAGGGACAAAGTCTAAAGTTTGTAATGAATATACACAGAGATATCGGCATGGTGTGAATGCCTGTAGCGTGGTTCCCAGGCATATGGAAATTAAGGAGGTGATTGGTGACAGCCAACATGGTTTCACTAAGGGCAAATCGTGCCTGACAACTTTGGTGGCCTGCTACGACAGGGTTACAGTCTTGGTGGATAAGGAAAGAGCAACTCATGTCATCTACCTGGACTTGTGTAAAGCACTTGACACTGACCCACATGACATCCTTGTCTCTAAATTGGAGAGACATGGATTTGACAGACGGACCACTCAATGGATAAAGAATTGGCTGGATGGTCACACTCAAAGAGTTGCGATCAATGGCTCAATGTCCAAGTGGAGAGCAGTGACGAGTGGCATTCCTCAGGGGTTCGTACTGGGACCAGTGCTGTTAAACATCTTTGTCAGTGACATGGACAGTGGGATTGAGTGTATGCTCAGCAAGTTTTCTGATGACACAAAGCTGTGTGGTGCAGTCGACATGCTGGAGGAAAGGGATGTCATCCAGAGGGACCTTGACAGGCTTAAGGGCCCATGCTAATCTCATGAAAATCAACAAGGGCAAGTGCAAGGTCCTGCACACGGTCTGAGGCAATCCCAAGCACAGATACAGGCTGGGTGATGAGTGGATTGAGAGCAGTCCTGTGGAGAAGGACTTGGGGGTAGTAGTGGATGGAAAACTGACTATGAGCCAGCAATGTGCCCTCACAGCCCAGAAAGCCAACTGTACCCTGGGCTGTATCAAGAGAAGTGTGGCCAGCAGGTCGAGGGAGGTGATTCTCCCCCTCTGCTTGTCACAAACTGTTCGTAAACAAGAAACTGTTTGTAGAGAGGATGTCTCAAACAACTCAAGTGGGATGCCCTGGGAGGGAGAAGCAGAGTGAGCTCTGTGGAGGTGGGGCAGTGGACCGTTTCCCCCTCCCTCCTGTTGCTGCCCAGAGACAGAACTTGCCTAACTGCTCAGGTACAAGCCCGAGAAAATTATGAACTTCTGTAACAGCCTATTGCGCATGCATAAGAAAGACTCTATAAAGGCAACACCCCATGTGTGTCTTTGTCGACCCACCACCTACAGACCAAGGTCACTACTCTGCGACAACGCGGGATCCAAGCGTGGTGATTCCCGTTTTCCTATCCCCTCCTCCTCTCTTTTCTCTTTCCTCTTTTTGATCTCTCTCTCTTTCTTACATATATTCATGTATATAAATTTTGTATAAACTGAATGGCGATGGGTTGATTGTTGATGGGTTATCAGGAAAATAGTCTCATTGTCAAAGTGCCTTTATTCATTCCCGGAGGGTTATCAGTTGATTGTTGCCAACTTGTCTCCATTCATTCAAAGTGGTTAGTTAATAAAGTCACGAGCACAATTGTTCTTCTGAGTCATTGTGGTGATTTGGCCCACCCTGCAGCCTCCTCATAACCCACCGCGTGGAATGAGACACTGCTCTGCTCTTGTGAGACCCCCCCTGGAGTACTGTGTCCAGCTCTGGGGCTCCCAACATAAGAAGGACATGGACCTGCTTGAATGAGTCCAGAGGGGGACATGAAGATGATCAGGGGGCTGGAGCACCTTCCCTATGAGGACAGACTGAGAAAGTTGGGCTTGTTCAGCCTGAAGAAGAGAAGGGAGTGTATTAATAGGATGAGAGGTAAGGGTTTTAAACTGAAAGAGGGTACATTTAAATTAGATGTAAGGGAGAAATTCTTTCCTGTGAGGATGGTGAGACACTGGAACACGTCGCCCAGAGAAATGTGGATGTCCCCTCCCTGGAAGTGTTCAAGCCAGGCTGGACGGGGCTTTGAGCAACCTGGTCTAGTGGAAGGTGTCCCTGCCCATGGCAGGGGGGTTGGAACTAGATGATCTCAAGGTCCCTTCCTACCCAAACCGTTCTATGATTCTATGATTCTAAATGGCACTCAAAGAACTTCAGCTTATTCCCTTTCTCCATAATAGAAGGACAAAAAAAGCAATGAATTATGTAAATAGAAGTGCAATTTTCCTTCACTGACATTTTCTGAATCACCTTATAATTAGATTTGTCACTTTCACATCTTAGGTCCTATCTCCCACATATTTCAACTGTCTTTTTTACAAAAATATCCCAAACAACTCAGAATCAAAAGTCAAAAGGATATGACTATGCCCCAAGCCCATTCTTTAGCTCATCCTTGTATTTTTAGTTTATTGAAGAACAAAACCAAAAGCCACACTAACATTCTTCAAGATATTATGTTGTTTTAATCAATATAATTTTAATCTATATTTTACATATAATAGTATTATAGAAAAATAAAAACTTAGGTTCCAAGTCTGCAGAATCTTTGTGGGAAGTTGATATATGAAATAGTCTTCAACATAAACAGGTACCAAAGTAAACTCTCCTATGCATTCATTATCCATTGGCATCCTCTAAAAAAGAAAAGAAAACAAAACAAAAACAAGCAAACGAGAAGACAAGAGCAAAACAACCAGATATTAATGGATTATAATCCCAAGTATATGTGCTTCAGTTCAATTAAAAATGTCTTGAAAGGAATGGATAAGCTTTTTCCACGCACTATATCAACACAACTATATGGCTCACCTGTTATGAGAAATCATGCAGCCATAACCTGTTTTATCAAGAAAGCTTGGAAAACATAGGCATAGACAACAGGCATTTCTTTTACAAACCATGATAGTCAGTGTTTTGAAAATTACTTTTAAAAATTATGTTGAAAAAAGTCCCAAATACACAGTTTTATTTGGTTGTTTTCTTCTCAGCTATGAGAAATCTAGAAAGTACACACTTTAAGAAGTCACAAAACATTTTTCCTGCCTACAACATTACTCTTACATTAACAACTGTCAGATTCTAACCGTGAGGTCATCTATAAACTCATATAGTCTATCTTATCCTTCCTCCCTGTCGCCAAAGGACCATCTACTATTCAATGTTATCTTCAAACAATATTGGTCTGTCTCAGAGAAAACAGTTTACAGTGATGGATATTCTAAAACCTCCTAAAGTAGTAAGTGTCAGTGTATCTATATTGTTGCCATTAGAAAATTCTGTTTATGTCTAATGTGAATTTTCCTTGATGGTGTTAATTTCACTAGTCCTTGTACATGGGTATTGATAACCTGTTTTATTTGCTTTTTCTGCCTGCTGTGAACAGTTTTAAATGTGTCCAAAAACTCTCACTAAATTCAGCTCCCCATTCATAACCCTGCCCTCTCTTCCATCCTGATGCCTGGGCTTCTATCTATCCCCAGTTATTTCACATTTTGTAATGATGCCATATTTTCTAGACCTCTGATTATTCTCCTTAATCTCCCTGGGACTCTTTACAGTTGATCCATATCTTCCTCAAAGTGAAGTGTCTAAAACCAACTGAGTATCCCATCTGAGGCTTTAACCTTGCTTAGCAGTGCGGAAGAACTACTTCACAAATCCTGCAGACTTTTGCAAAATAAGCCCAAACAGATTTTTCACGCACTCACAATGCACATGCATGTATTGCGCAGCATGCCCTCCAAACATACTGTATGTCAAGGACATGACTTTAAAATTGTTAAAAAAGAGAGACCTTAAGATAGTCTAGTTTATTTTGAGGCTACATTTAAATTTTTTAAAAAAATTTAAAGATGTGCAATTTCTCTACATCTAAATGAGAGCGAGCCAGTGTGCTAACAAACATACTTGTATTATTCTGTCAAGCAAAAACCTTCTTGCAAACTAAAAACCTCAACTTATTTTCCTCAGACTTGTAAGAAGCTTACATGAGCAGAGACAAAGCATGAAGTTTCAGCATACACACATGCATATTTTTTATTTTGTGATCAATTAAACGTTAGGCTATGATAAATATCTTTATACAAATTTAAGTCCTGAGGCTCCTATAATTCAGATTTCTTTCCAAATTGAAGCTTCACAGCCTTGCTTGACTTTTTATTTTAACTTTTCATTGTATTGTCTGCCTTTTTTGAATCTGTTTTCTCTTGACATTGTATTCTTCTCTCAATCTGATACATTACAGCTGTTGTTTTGACATGTCAGACATACGAAGCCACCTGAATCAATTAAGTGCTTCTGTGCTCCTGCAGCAATAATTTGCCTTTATCGCAATGAAGAGGCACTGCATCATTTGATACAGTGTGTGATCTATCAACACTGTGTGCACTGTTTTTAAACCAACACATTTACATTTGTAAATGTTAACTCAAGTGACCTTGTATTGCAGAAGTTACCAACTTCACAAAATTGTTGTGCTCCTTAGGTGCACCAAAGCACCCTTCTTAACTCAACAGGGGTACGTGGGTGTTAAATGCAACTACTTAACTATTTTTTTTTTTCTTAGTTTATAATTAAAAGGAGGAAGGAAAAAAATAAAGAGAAGCAGCCCAGTCTTCTGCTCCATTGTCCATGACAACATCTGCTGTTTAAAAACCACATAACTAAATGTTACTGAAAGTAAAACTCTCACTATGCTAGGCTATTATTCTCTCAAGCAGGGCCTTTTAACAGGGCCTGTTGCAATAGGACAAGGGGTAATGGTTTTAAACTAAAAGAGGGTAGAGTCAGGCTAGATATAAGGAAGATTTTTTTTACAATGAGGATGGTGAAACACTGGAACGGGTTGCCCAGAGAAGTGGTGGATGCCCCATCCCTGGATATGTTCAACGCCAGGTTGGACGGGGCTCTGAGCAACCTGGTCTGTGCGAGGTGTCCCTGCTCATCGCAGGGGGTGTTGGACTAGGTGACCTTTAAAGGTCCCTTCCAACCTAAACTATTCTATGATTCTATTCTGTAATTCTATGATTATTGATTTTAAAATGGGGAGAACTCTATTACAGAACTCAAATTATTACCCTGGCCAGCATTAATGCAACGAGCTGGAAAGAGATGGCACCTAGTTCACCCTTCATTTTAAAGCCCTGTTCAGGTAAAACCCGTACAATACAGAATCACTGTTCATTTAAAAAAAAAAAAAAAAAAAAAAGAAGAAAAAAAAATCCTCACAACACCAGCATGTTTGAGCAAGGTCAGTCAAACACTGCTAAATCATATGGTAGAAAAGCAAGCATGGACTCTTTGAAATCAGTAGCGCAACTGGGTGCTAATGATGCAGTTGGTCTTTTGCAGATTATATTCATTCAAAGTCAATGATTCCAAGCCTTTTGTCCTAAAGGAACATTCTCAATAATGAACATTTTTGCAGATCACTCTGCATCAAAAGTTACTGAAAAAACTGTGTAGTGTTGCTCTGATGAATCATCGACCTCAGCATGGAACTGCACCAGATCACTACAGTCCAGATTCAGAGCAGAAGTTAAGAAAACCAGCATGAATATTACAGAATTTATTTTTCAGTAACCATGTTGTTGGTAAACATTTGAAACTCTTTATTTTGTTCAACTATTCCTTTCTTGACCAGTCAGACATATTAACATTAATATTCAGTAACAATACATATGTTCTTTTATTTAAATTGTCACATCTTATTTAAGTTAATTATTCTGAGTATTATGACAGATTCAATCCTTCAGCTCCTAGAAAAGACAGAAAATAAAAATTTATTGAGATTCGTATTCAGCCTTTTATATGCCACTCCCTGTGGTTAAAGAAACTGCACTACTCTATTGAGAGTTTCCTTTCCAATTTCAGTCACTATGCATTTTCTAACAGAATGCCCTAATGCAGTACTCACAGGCACTGGAGAGGCTATTCAAACACAATAAAAATGAAAAAGAGCAAATGTTGTGGCGGAAGCACTTGACAATATCTCCCAAAATAACATTTTATTGTAATATACAGAAACACTCCAGTACTACGTCAATGACTGTCATTTTCAATATGCTACCTAGCATCAGTGCTGTCAATTCTAGTGACTCCATGAAGTGTTTCATGGTAATTGGTGTGTTTCCATAAGTGTCACATCCTGAAGCAAAGGTATAGAGGAAAAAGAAAATGTATGATCCAAGTAATTCTTAAAGTTCAAAAACTGGAAAGAAGGAAAGGAGGGAGGGAGGGAGGGAGAGGGGAAGGAAGGAAGGAAGGAAGGAAGGAAGGAAGGAAGGAAGGAAGGAAGGAAGGAAGGAAGGAAGGAAGGAAGGAAAGGAAGGAAGGAAGGAAGGAAGGAAGGAAGGAAGGAAGGAAGGAAGGAAGGAAGGAAGGAAGGAAGGAAGGAAGGAAGGAAGGAACACTGCAAATCCCTCCAAAACATAAAATTTTAAATGACAGAAAGAGAAAAATCTAAAATATATTCAGTATTTCATTAATATTTTTAGACTATCCACACAAATGACATTTCTGTTTGGTTTTAAATAATTTATTTCTCATAAAAATATTTTGTTTTTTTTTTTTACTCAAAATAGGAATAAAATTAATTTTAGGGAAATACATCATCCCAAACTTCCCATTTTTTTCCAGAAATATTAACAAGCTTAGGAACAGATTAAAGCAGATTAAACAATACATTACATATTTTTAGGTAACTTTAAACTCCAACAAAAAGTCTTAAAAGTCTTTAAGAGTCTTCTTCACTGCTTATTGTATGCATCTCAGACAAAAGATGGTAAGAGTGCCTAGAATTACAGGTTCATTTTATATAAAAGTGGTAGCTGAGCAACAGATTTTTACATCTATCATTTAAATCAAAGTCCCTGGCCCCTAAGAGCATGTCATTTGTTGTATACACATTAGAAGCTGATTTAAACAGTCTTTATAACTAGGTGAGATTTTCCATATGGTTAGCTTGAAAAGTGAAACACATACTGTGGGGAACCACTGATCTCTGATCTTTTTTATTTTTTTTTTTTTTTCAAATAAATGAGTCTCTGACAACCACTACTATAGCACCTCTACTGTGACTGATTCAGTAGTATGAAATTGGTTTCACCTTGCCACTCTTTTTTGTAAGTAAATGAAGTGTTTTTCTCCACACATTCTCTTGCTTTTTAGTCTTCCTCTGAACCATTTCCTACACAGTTACTAAATTGCTCCATTCTCTTATCAGCCATATATAATGTTTTCCATTCCCTCAGCTTTCCCTCAGTGCTCTTTCTTCCCACGTTCCTTGCATATTCCTGTCCAGTAACTGCTGGCCTGCACCATTTATTGTCTGAGATCCATGCAGAAAAGGAGGAGATGGAGCCATTTTTATTAACCACAGTCATCTTGATTTCATCAGAAACAAGTGCAAGTTGCATGTATACTCCATATGATACAGACAAAAAGTCCAAATTACTACAAAAAGGACCAATTAAGTGTCCTTGGACTATCCCAAGGACAATGGAAAATAAATAACAAGAGGAATTCTTTTTCTACCACTGTAAATATGAGAGACATTTCTGCAAACCAGGACAGTTTTCCAAACAAAAAGCTTTATGAGCAAGACTACTTATGAGTAGACACATAGCAACTGATGTTTTATTGAATCTCTGTTGAGTCACATTTTTCCAGAAAGCTTGCCTTGTTTGAAGACTTTAATGCCAAACATTTATTCCATCCTTATTTAAATGAAATGCTTATAGGTGTCTACAAAGCAACACTTCTAAGGCAAGGAGGCTAATTATTACACGGCATGCTTGACAGCTCAAATGTCTAAATTCCTAGTTTTATATTAAGTAGCAGAAGCTTAGGAAGATACTTAAGTTCTTCACTAAATTAGGACATTTTTTGTCCAGATAATCAGCAAATGATAGTAGTCTTGGGTAAAACATGAAATATTATCATGTTCCCGTGATTACAGGCAGAGTACAAGAAATTAACTCAAAGTCTTTAATGCAATTTATTTCTCAGAATTACTTTGGGAAGATTAGTTCCCTCTTACAAATTCTCATTACTTATCTACTGTACTTCGTTTTTTTTAATCTGATTTTAAAAGTCGAAATTACATTTTACTCATTACAGAGCTACCGGGTTTAATTTTTTAAACAACATTAATACTACTGCTAACTAGTTTCTGTAGGAGAAGCTTCCAGCCTTCATTTAAGTCATCATTTTGGACTACATGTTTTCATAATCCACTGAACAACTGCATAGTAAGTATTTGGCCTCTGTTCACACAAAATCAATGTGATGTAGAGATGTATTAATATGGCAGCACCTGAGTTAAAAAGTTATTTTACAGCAGTTATTTATTAATATGAACAGATAAATATCTGTTTCTGCTGTGGCAAAGAGCTTAGTTGTGTTAGCATTGTGTGCTTTTTTTTTTATTGACCCATATTATCTCACCTAAATACATTGAGACTGCTTGTGCCATTTCTTATTACCCTGAAAACAGTTATTAAAGAATATCAGCTTCTTCAGCTTTTCAGGAGATACACTCCATGCTTTCTGGCTCCCTGTCTTGCCTCCTTCACTGAATGGAAGAAACCAGCATCTCTAGCTATGCTTCTGCCCAGCCACCCTACTCATCTGATTCTAGTTTCTATTCATGCAGACAGCACGATTAGTAACCGTATTTTTCAGACCCTCATAGAAAGCATCAATAATTTAGGGTTTGCCAGGTTACTCAGATGTAATTCATTGCAATGTTTAATGTCTTTTTTATATGATCATGGTAGGTTAGCTATTCAGCAATATATCAGGCATCCAAGCATTTTATTTTATTTACAGTGAATAACAGTAAAATTATTATATGCAGCAAAATAAGTGGAGAATATAATCTTTTAAAAATATTTTAAATGCATCCTATGTTGTACAACCCTCTGTTATCTGTTATATATATTAAATAAAGAAACCAATCAAAAGCTTAGATTGCCTCTGGGCCTATTGTAGTAAGCTAGTGCTTAATGTCAGTTAGGAGAAATAAATTTATTTTCTTCCTCCCCCATCTAAATTAACTCCTTAACGATGTTTATCAGTTTCCATAGGAAAATATCAACGTAAGTGTCTACAGAGACATCTAACTGGCTAACAGAACTGTGACTAATTTTTACAACAGCAGAAACATTTATCTGCTTCCCTCAAAAATACACTTTGAAAGCACATGCAGGGAAAGTCCTCATTTTTACTTGTACTTATATGTGATAGTAAATTCTTTAGATCTAGAATCCCTTCTGATTAAGGGAAGTCATACTTCATTTCAGTCTGGCTACTTGCACAGAAAATGTAAGCAAATGTGGCAGAGTCATGATTTAGTAAACAAGATTCCAATTCATACTGTAGTCACATAAGGCTGCCAATCAGGCATGCAGTGTGACAAATTCATACTCAGTTTTTTCCAGAGTGATTAAGGAAATTGGCTAAAAATATATAGCAAATCTAGAGAAAATCGCAAAAATCATTTAAGTCTCCTATCTTCTATCTGATAGCACAATGTTATTTCTTCCTCAGCTTCTGAATAACAGGAAATTAAAACAATCAAAAATTTGTCAATTTTATTATATTCAGCATGAACATAATAAATATTACCTCTCCTGGTGAGAGAAATCTGTAGTTTAATCCTTCGCTCCGCTGTCAAAAAATAATTCTTCCTCTAACTTAACAGTGTTTGAAAAACTTGTTTCAGGGAAAGAAAGTATGCAGAAGGGACTCATTTCGAACCAGTTCTTTTAGGTGTTCATAAATGCATTCCTACCACATCTCTTTTTGATAAATATGGTCAAAAGCACCTCTGTAAAAAAAAAAAAAAAAAAGGCAGAATTTAACTGATTTAACTGGATCCTGAGTATGTCTTTAGATTTGGCATCCAGCAGCAGTAAGACACTTTGGATACTCTTTTTTTTTTTTTTTTATATGAAAAGAGGAACCTGCCTTTTAGCTCAAATGACTCTGAAGTGTCTATGCAAAGCATAGGAGAGAGTGAGAAATCCAGCTCACTTTAGAGGCAATGAAAGATCTTAGCATCAGAATAGCACATGCTTTTACAGGAAAAAAAAACCAAAAACAAAAAAAAAACCCAAAACAAACAACCAAAACCAACCAAACAAAAAAACCCAAAAACAAAACAAACAAAAAAAACAACAAAAAAAAAAACCCAAAACCAAACAAGAACACAGTAAATATTCTTGAAATCCAGTAACTTCCCTGCAAATTTGTACTGCATATAGCCACTCCATGGAGTGCAGAACTAAATAAAGCCTGGGGAGATCTGGATTCATATTCATAAATGTGTAATAGTCCCAGGTTCTTCCTTCAGTTGCTCTGTGACTTCCAGACCGTGATGGACTTCTCTGTCGCTCAAAAGGCCCATCTACTGGTTGGGCAAGCAGCAGCCAACTCTGGGCTAAATTCCATGCCAATATCAGACAAGTATTTCTATGCTGATGGGTTTTAGCCAGCCATGTGTCTAGTTATCTGTTAGACTTGACTGGTGGTACTGATTTCTTTCCTTTTCCTTCCATCCGCTATTTTTAGAAAGCCTGCAGGAACTCAGTTAATTGGGACTACTATTCTTCCATCAAATTCCTTTGAAATTAGCCCAAGAGATTCAAAATTTATAGGGAGGAATTATATGGTTATATGATTTTTCTAAGCCTCATTTTCTTAAGAAATAGTCTAAAGAACATTTTCTTCCACAGCTGAGCTTGCATGCTCCACAATTGCCTAAACAATATAGTGTCTCAGCTTTCCTGTTAGTATGCTACTATTCCTCATAAAACCAGGCACAGAAGTTTGAATTGAGAGGGCTCAGAGTTCATTTCTGTTTCACATTCAAAGATTAATTAAACCTAGTCACTAAATCTTCAGAAAAGGAAGATGAAGATAGTCTTCTGCATATTTAATGCCTCCAGTGAGGGCAGACAAGAGTATAGATTTTTCCTGTTTTACTAGACTAATTCCTAAAGGATAATTACTAATATTACATCTACCACTGTGTGCAGTGGCAATCTACCTTTAAAAGAGCTACTTGAGCATTTCTTTGCCTAAAGAGAAAGCAGCAAGTTTTAAAATTAGTAGCATACTCTGCTGAGACTCAAGTGACAGATTCAAACCTTGAGAATGTCATGCAGCAGAAAGCTTGGTAGTTAGACTGTGACAGTGTGAGATGCTTCCATTGGCAGAAAGTGAAACAGGGCAGCCTCCTGTCAGAAGAGGAAAGAGGAAATTTGTCCTAAGAGTCACAAGGGAACAAAGTAGCAATGGGAACATTGCAAGACTAATAAAAATCTAGGTTTGGGAAAGAACCAGTGTGGAGAAAGAGACATAATACATGTACAGCAACAGGGATGGCAAGGTAATTACACAGCACAATACTTATGCCAGTTTCTTAAAATATGTTATTCTTTACAAGTGTGAAAGAAACCCACAGAAGACATTATCTTTCTGATTTGCTTTAAAAACCGGTTGAGGAGAAGAATCCATCCACCTGCTTCTGATAGTACAGATCATAGCATTATTCTTTCCTGGTGTTGGGTGGTCAGAAAGTCTTTGTAACTCAGTGAGCCTTTAAACAGTATTCAAAAGCTAACTTCTCAAATGCAACAGCCACAGAACGGCATCTGTATCTTGTGTTAGCCAGTGCTTTGTTATCACCATTTTGAGTTATGGTGTCTGCTAAATTGGGAGAGATCCAACCCTATCAGGTCACCTAACAGTGAAAGATGCCAAATAATTTTTCATTGTTAATAATGGTAACAAAATGTCAAGCCCTTTAGAAATCTTTCATATGATCCATACAGTATACATGCACCTATTTTACATCTGTTATATAGAATATGGGTGTTCACAAAACAAAAGGGATCTCTGATTTGATAGTCTGATGTGATAAAATCATATGTATATTATTCACCAAGCTCATTCAACTAAATATAAATGGTCAGGCCCGTATTTCTCTAAATACAGCATTTCAGTATAGGTTCTTAAAATTTTTCTGTAATGACAGTAGATCCACATCTACACTATCTAAGCCTGCTGAGCATCCTTGTCAGTTTTTCAAACGCTAGAGAAGTTCTACCCAGACCAGAAGTAGAAAACTATAACCACTAAATAATTAAACCATATCTACCCAGTGAATGTAAATAAAAATCTTCCTGCAAAAAGACACTCAGATGAATGCCTTTGATTCCACACACACTGGAGTGGAAAAATATTCTCAGATCATAATGCACTTCACAAATATATTCTGACTCTATCGTACATGAGTACACAGACATGAACCAATTCATTTTTGTAACTTCTATTTTTTAAGTTGTCCATTTTTCCTCTGTAATTTACTTCAGGTTTTGATAGTGGGTCTTTTATGTTATTATTATTTCTTCTGCATTAGTCCTTTCAGAAGAGGTCTTAAAGTAATCAGAAAAAAAAGTTTTTAATGTTTATTTTGACAATAGCAATGCAATTATTTTAATGACATGGGTATTTGCTTTCTGAAAATTACATGAAAATTGTATTGGAGAAATCATAAAAAGGACCTTCTTGCATCTATCCAGTACCATGTAATTACAAAATAATTGCTTATTTCTGTATTCTGCGTACTATTTTACTACAACTTCTCCACATCTCCTTTTCTTTTAATTAAAAGAGTTGTAATAAAATGGCTATATTTACAGATCCATTGAAAACAGTTAGGCTTATCTGTATGCAAACTAAAAGCAACAGTCACTAGTAAAATTTCATATTTATAAAACTCCTTACTCCTAAAAGGGGCTGTGAGTCCTTGCTAGCTATGCATAAACCAATACATCATCAGTGACATTCAGCCACCTCTAAACAGGCTGGACATTAGTTGATGCACTGAAAAGTATACACAATTAGAGACACGAGAGAGTTATGGCCAAGGACTGTGAGACAACTCAGTGAGTGGTCCCATTAAACACTATGGGACCTTTAGCATCTGCAAAAGAATTTGATTTTCAAGGTCTGACAATAAACCACACTGTATGAATTCATAAGATCAATGGTGGTGGCAGTGTCTCAATCTCAGGATTGAGACATTCTGAGAACTCAGTATAGCTTTCAAGACGTTGAGACAAGTGAAGCATAGATTAATAGAGTAAGGGTGAAAAACGTGCTGATCTTTGTGTCAATTTAAATGGATCAATCTGTCAGGCTCTGGAGACAAGGATAAAGCTTCAGTCATTGCTGGGTTTATAGAACAGATAGTAAACAATACCCTCTATGCCCAAGTCTAACATTGCTAATATGGGAAGTTCTAGATCCAGTAACGAAGTAAAATCTAGAGAGAAGGTGAAAAATTATTTTCTATAGTTGTATTTGAGGTAAGGGAGGAGGTTTTAATAGAAACTGGGATATGATAAGCATTCAAATCTTTCAAAAACAGGACACCAATTTAGATTCCTAAGTATTTACACACCAGCATTTACACTGAAAATCTTAGTATTAACTCAAAAGTATTACTACTCGTAAGAAATGTCTCTCTGTGCAGACCACTCACAAACATGTTCATATTACTTAAAGAATAAAGTACACGGCAGTTATGGGAGTTATATTTAAGCTTGTTTCAGTACAGAAGATAAGACCTGCAGATACCTTGAAATGCTCTCCAGGTTTATATTTCCAGAACACTGTAGGAGCTGCCCTCAACTTGAGCAGTTCTAACATCCAAAATGTACTTAATTGGTGAAAATTATTATGCACAGTCCACCTCTGTTCACTGAATAATTATTTTCAAGACATTAATCAGCAGAAGTTATTCTCATCTCTTTGAATAACATAGTTTCATCAAATCCAATGGACCAATACAGGAAGATCTCTCCTTCTTGGCAGTGGTAAGCAACTCTTCTGCTCCATCTCCACTCCTCGTACCTCATGGTATGCTTCCACCGCTTACTTTGTGCTTATTACTGTGCCTTTATCAAAGCCCCCTGTGAGGAATTTTAATTCATTAAGATGACAGAAAATTAAGTGAGCTGCAAAAAATAAAAGAAAGGGGTTACTGCCAATTAAATAAGTTAAATACTCTAAACACTCAAAGTGTTTGATAAGTTCTTGATCTAACAAAAAGGAAAGGCTCATCAGCATAGGATGCAGAGGGGAAGAAAGAAAATAAAAGAAAAAGCCTCTTTCAGCCTCAATGGGCTTTTACATCAACTTGGATGCTAAGGCCTGATAAAGGGCTTGACAAAGGGCTTGGGATAATCTTGTATTAATGCGACTGATTAAATTCCTCCATAGATACATCCCACCTTAGAAGAGGGAAAATGTGTGGGTATTAAATACATCTGGTATGGATAGTTTAATACATCATGTATATAGGCTAAATAAATACACTGACTTCAGAAGAATTGGTGTCTCTTATTGCCCATCCCCCTCACCAAGAACAACAGATGTCTTCCAACTCTTTGAAAAGCTATCCTCAAAAGTCAGGTCTCCTGACTCCTTTTTTTCCCCCCTCTTCCCCCCTCCCCCGCCCCCCCCTTCCCCCCCCCCCCCCCCTTTTTTTTTTTTTTCCTAGTAAAGCATAAGCTTCTTGCATTTATGGTAAATATTCTGGGGAAGATACTAATAGCAGCCATGTTAGATTGCAGTATCTGGCTCTAGGACCGACATTCTTAAATATGAGTTTGATGACTAAACTCACTGACACACTGAGAGGGTGAAGTTATGCACCATTCTCCTGTCCCCATCCAGCTCCTACCTTGTTGTTTCCTTTTACCTTGTTTTGGATCTTCTGTGATATGCTTGAACAAACCAGTATTCTCAAAGACTAATTTAGCACCAAGTGGACAGCCAACTGCGGGATGAAGCAAGCTCTAGAGTAGCACAATGAAGGGGTAGGACAGTATGACTGGCCAGGAGCAGGGAAGAAAGAGCAGAGAAGAGAGAGGGAAAGACTATGGAAACAAGCTGTTATACTTCAGTAACTGCAAAATTAAAAAATGATTCACAAACAAACCCAAGACCATTCTGTCCAGCTCCACACTAGTCAGGCACAAATCAGCTTCACTCCAAAAGCTGTATTATCATTTTATTCTTCCAGCAGAGGAGAATAAAATTTCAGCTCTATCACAGCATAGCTAAAACTGACACAGTTATACAGTTTTCTTTTAAGAGCTGGCTTGCATCATGTAGCTTGAAATATAGGCAGAAAGTTCTTACCTGTCTGAGAAACACAGTGCTAGGTGCACCTTTGAATACCTCTGACTAGGATTTTTAACATTCACAGGATATTAAGCAGGGAGGATGCCTGCGCCACCCAATGGTTAAAGTTGAAGAAAATATAGTCTAAAAAAATCTCTCGATCAGATTTAGATGCCTGCCTTTTCTTCTTCATATTGTCTTCTTCTTTTTCTTCATGTCTTTTCTTCTTAATTTGGCCCTTTAATAAATTTCAGTGTATACTAATGGAAATCCATCCTTTATATTATTCCACTCTAAGAGCGTATTGATCCTGACTGAGGAAATGTTGCACTTTTAGGAGTCAGTGATCCACACAACAGTTAACCTGAGCAGGCTGTGCTGCCTGTTCAGCATGGCTTCCGGCTGGGCTGTGCTGCACAAGCCCTTGGCTGCAGGACAAACTCAGCCAACTTTTAATGGAGGGTCCTGGAGGCAGCTCCCACCTGGTACCTGTGATTTGAGCACCTGCCTGGCTTTGCCTTTATCTAACTGTGCAGCAGGAAATTCTCATGAGAACATCCTTTAGAAACAGAGGGTTTTTTTTGTGAGGATATTACATGATATCTCAGATGACCAAAAGGGAGAGCTACTCTCCACAGACAGCATCAGCTCTCCACAGCACCATAGAAAAAATCCATCCAGGCTGCACAAATGTGGGGTGCTCAGCATCTGACGAAATGCAAGATCTGTATTTCTCTTCTCATTCTGTGTTATTAAAGCAATTATCTTATTAAGCCATTTGTTGTTGGCCTTTCCTTATTGAGATCCAGAAAGAGCCCTGCACCAGAATCTTGCTCACTCACTCTCATCACCACCACTGCCACCATCCCACGCCATGGTGCAGAACAGACACTCATCTAGTGTTTCTGCTTCGGAGTTTCAAACCAGTACACCTAAATGATTTTATAAGCAGTTTCAAAGTGATACAGAGAAGTGAGGAAGACAGACTTCTATTTTACACAAATGAGAATGGAGGTGGCTTCTCCAGAAAGTGCCCGTTATAAAGAGGAAAAAATAAAACCCTAATGACAACCTCATAGCTGATTTTTTATCTCTATCATCCAAGAAAGTTTGTGGAAACACTGTAGACTGTAAACTTTAGATTGTCTTTACTTGTTAGTAATAGGCAACTATATATAGTCAAAAACTACTACGATAGTGACAGCTTGATGTCTGAGAATTGTCTTGCTATGGAACATTTCAGCGTGATTTTTGAGACAGTACAAACACACTGCAAATTATGATCTTCACTATTTTGTCAGGTGAGAAAAGGCATTTTAACGGTCAGTGTAATTCCCAGAAGCGAAAGACATGATCATTTTCCAAGTATATTATAAGCTTCATAAATTAGCTTTCATTTACTGACCAGAGTCATCTATTCTTCAGCTCACTTGATAGAAGCCTTTAAGAAAAAATGCACTAAAAAGCCACAAGATTTAAAAGGTTTATCTTAGTGACAACTCATGCTTGGTCACAGATCTTCTGCAACAACAGTTTTTGTGCATGTATTTGCTCATCAGAAAGGAAATTACAGATCTGTGTGATGGGAGCTTTTAGAAAACTGATAAATCACACCAGTTTTAAATTTTAAAACAAAAATTTACTATATTAATTCATTATCAACACACTTCATGCTAAAGTTTATTTCTTATACATTATCAGCACACACTCTCTGTACAAAAGTGTCTTTAACACAGAACATAAATTAGCTGTGAGGATATAAAGACAAGAGAGCTGATGCTATACACTTAGCAATGACATATACTGCCTTTGGTAGCCTTGGCTGCAGAGGTTGAGGTAATCAAACTTGAGAGCTCTTGAGCAAGAGAAGTCTAAACTGAAGCAGGCTTGTCTTCTTTCTTTTCCATTCTCATGCACAATGTTTTTGTGCTACCTACCCATCTCCCAACCCTGCTTCTGATGCTGCTTATCTTGTTTATAGTTTTGCCAACTATTCTTTTTTTTTGTATTCAGCAAAATATTCTTCCCATTTCACTTGTGTTTATCTTGGGTTTTATCTTCTGAATTTTTACTTGTTTGATGCACTTTACTTGCATTCAAGTGCAACTACATATGTTTTTGTTTGCCCCTTTCAAGGTCATGTTGCTCATAGTTACATAAAATACTTATACATTGGCATGCTTATGTCATTGTATGAGACATTACAAGCTCTTGGCTTTGTTCTCCACTTTATTTATGGGATGTCTTACACTAATTCTAATTGGGATTCCAATTTGTGAGGAGGCAAAAATGCTTATGAAACTATCCTCCCTGACATGTACAGTACAGGGTAGGTATAATTAGCCTGTCTTTTTCCTTCTTATAGCTCAGCCAAGTTCATCATTAGCTAAACAGTTGTCTTCTGAGCAGCAATCAAGAAATAGCTCTTCCCTGGCTAGACTGTTATACTCCAAATACCAATTATAATATTTTGTGCAAATGACTAGAAAGTGTAGATGTTTTTCAATTTGTAGAAGTTTGAGTTTCATTGGAAAGGCTGAGCATTCTAAACTTTACAGTGAGTCATGAGGCCAAGGACTTGGACCACAGGGATGATATAGTCAAACTGGTAAGCTTGTTCTTGTGATAAAAATTGAGGTATAAATCCAAATAAATTGTAAGTTCTTTAAACTGAAACTATCTTAGCTTGCTGGGAAAGATGATGGCTAAGTTCTAAGCTGAAATAGACATTGGGATAAAAAGTGGGGTTTTAAAAGTTAAGAGTAAGAAGAAGAATTTGGTTTCTTTTCAAAGTGGGTCTAAATAGCAATCCTGAGTTGACTTTCCCCATGTATTAGGTCATTGTGAATTAATGATGAGGAAAATCAGAACAGTACTTTTGCTCCCTCCCCTGTTCAGTTGGTAGAGAGAAATTAAATTCTTAAAAAATGTATTAAAATTTAATACACAGGTTTATTAACTGCAGTGTTAGTTAAAAACAAAACAAAAAAAAAAAAACAAAAAAAACCCAAAAAAACAACAACAAAAAAAAAACCAACCCAAAAAACCCAAAACAAAACAACAAACCAGCAAACCAAAAAACACAACAAAACCCACATAAATTGTCAGACTGAGGAGTGAACTTATCTGATAGACTTATTTGTGCTGTGTCCAAACAACCATTTTCATTTCTCCAGAGCACAAAAAAGACCAAGCTTAAAGCCTAGGAAATTTGTTAAAAGGTAAAAAAAAAATTCTTTAAGAATGTGCAAGTTCACTCCCAAAAAGATATGTCCCTGATAACAAAGACATCTCTTTTATAAGTTTTATTTTAAAATATACTTGTAGAAGAAGACCAAGAAAGTCAAGTGTCACATTTGTCACAAAATCTAATGAAAATGAAGATTGAGACATGATCATTCTGATATTTTTGAAACAGAAGGAGGATGAAAGAAAGCAAGAGCAGAAGCAAAATCTCAAAGGGCTTCATGGCAGCCAAGTCATTAGATTTCAGGCAGACTCCATAGAGGATGTGCTGCAGTGGTAGCTGTCTCCAGGAATGGCCTGGGAGGACAAGTACCTTCTCCTCCAAGGACCTGCCATTTCACAACCCAAGCAACTGAGAAACTGACCAGCAAATCTATGGATGAAAATCAATCCCTGCCTATGTAGTGGAAAGGTCAAAATGCTCAGTAACAATGGTCAGACACCTGCCTCTGGCAACAAAAGGTATTCCTTGATGTACTGGAGAACAGCAATGGAACCAACGGCAGAGCAAATCCAAAGATGCAAGTAGGATTTCATAAGCAATAAAGGTTTTAATTAAGTTCTACCTAAGATCTTTCCCTTACTGGAGTTTGTATACTTACATTTATCAAGATCTTCTCTCATATTAAAATGAATTTTAGAACTCTCAGTTTAATAATAACTTCCCCCCCCCAAAAAAAAAAAAAAAAAAAAAAAATTAAACATTAAGATCTATTATTTAAATCATAACTACTGGCAAAGCACTGGTAAACCAGTATAAACAGTGAATTTGAGATATTTCTAATTTTGCATTAATTTAATACTTAGGATTCATACAGTATAGAGCCACCAGTAGATTTCAAAGCCTATGCTAACCTAATTTTGAAGACATTTAAAGCCTATATGTAAAAAATAATTTCCACTTCACTGTTAATCTTTGATTTTATATTCTTGAGAATATGAAAACAGGAAATGTTGACTACTGCAGTCAATAAAATAGCTACCTGTAATTAAACATGTACTCTCCAGAGATCAGACAGAGATCTTAACTGGAACAGACTTTTAGTCCAGATATTAACTCCTGCACTAAAGAGTAAGAAGTTCCTTTAGATAATTCATTTTTTTCCCTCTCCACGTTTATTATTTTTAGTGGTGTGAGATACCAATGGAATTTAAAAGAACAGCATTTTGTTTACAAGCTTTTATACTGTGCTAATGACAAGCAAATCTTATTTTGTCCCATGTAAAATCATCAAAATGTGTGAAACATCTTGTGGGCTTGCCTTCACTCTTGTCTCTGGGTGAACTCTTGCAAGAAGCAGTATTAGTTATAAGGTTGCAGCTTGATATAAATACATCTTTTCATTACTTGTCATTAGAATCATGTAAAACCAGGGAGATGAACAGAACAAGGAAAAAGGTTTTTCTTTCAGATAAAACTGAATACATTACTTAAGTAATGCAGTAGAAGCATATATTTTATTTCACTGATGCAGACATTAGAAGCATGATTATCAAGGTGTCTTATTGCAGGGACTTAAGTTATCAATTGAAATCACTGCTATCTCTACAATGTCAGTGGGTAAAAAAACCCAATCTGTCTTCAGGATATCCATACATTCATAAAAGCCATACCTTCAGAAAATTTCTAAATCAAAGATGGTGTCATGGTTTAATCCCCAGCTGGCAACTAAGCCCCATCCAGCCACTCGCTCACTCACCCCCAGTGGGATGGGAGAGAGAATTTAAGGGTAAAAGTGAGAAAACTTGTGGGTTGAGATAAATACAGTTTAATAGGAAAAGAAAAAGCAGCACGGACAAGCAAAGCAAAGCAAGGAATTCATTCACCACTTCCCATGGGCAGGCAGGTACTCACCCATCTCCATGAAAGCAGGGCTCCATCACGCATAACTTGGGAAGACAAAACACCATCATTCCAAATGTCCCTCCCTTCATTCTTCTTCCCCAGCATTTTTATGCTGAGCATAACGTCATATGGTGCGGGATATCCCTTCTGACAGTTGGGGTCAACTGTCCCAGCTGTGTTCCCTCCCAATCTTTTGTGCACCCCCAGCCTACTTGCTGGTGGGGTGGGGTGAGAAGCAGAAAAGGCCTTGACTCTGTGTAAGCACCGCTCAGCAGTAATGAAAACATCCCTCTGTTATCAACACTGTTTCCAGCACAAATCCAAAACATAGCTCCATACCAGCTACTATGAAGAAAATTAACTCTATCCCAGAGAAAACCAGCACAGATAGAGAAGAGAAAGCTTACCTAAAACTGTATGGACAAACATAAAATTCTCCTCTCATTTTAATCAACAGTTTAATACTAAAACACAGTCTCAGAAATAAGCAGGTCCTTACCTATCCCATTTCACCATTTGGTAGAAGGATCATAGAGATCTGATAGGTATTCAGGGCGAGACATTTACATAATAAGGGAACTACCACAGCTACACTACTTTTCATCTGCACATTGATTTAAATTTAACTCTACATGAAGGACATTGATGTTCTAATCCTAAATATAAATATATCAATAACAGTACCATATTCTAAGTGGAAAGAATTTTACAGCCTTCTAGTTAAGCACACGTGTGTATCTTGGTCACTGTCTCTCCTGGTAACAACCACTGAGAACTGAGGAGGAATCCCATTAGAAGAATCTGAAATTGACAGAAAGTAATGATCTCAAGACTTCACTTACAGGAAAAGATACAATCCTTCCCTTAAATTTCAAGTATTTAATTTCTTTATTCCATTAGCACCAGTCCATCAGTACCGTCTGGATTTTGCTTCAGTCAATTAGCCTTCATCATTAGCTCAACCTGTGTTCAGATTTAACGCTTGAGCAGAGTGTTTTGGGCCATACCTGTGAATTCTGAACAATGACAATGAATAGAGCCTGTGAGAGCTGTTCAGGAAAACATCCAGCCCTGAGGCTGAGCACTGTGCTATTATTGCCTCTGCTATACTCACTTTGACCAAGGAGAAAAGTCTTCTGGAACTTCAGCTCACAATTTTGTCCTCTCATCCAGTCAAGAGATTTGGCCATCATCATAACTCAATGCCTGAACTAAATTCAGGTCATATCAGAAGTGGGCTTAGGTCTGAATGATCATGAGTCTAACACAGACTGAGGTATAACTTTATCAGTGGCACAAGCACTGTTTCTGGGATAGAGTCCTGTGCAAAAGTTCTTAAGGTTTGGACAATTCTGTCAACAGTATAGTGTCTAATGTGAGCCCGTAAAACAAACAAACTGATATGTCTGTTAGGCACCTAAGCTCATATGTCTTGAAGAATGCCTAGCTAGTAGTGCCTCACTCAGAAAACACTGCCAATACTTTGACAAATTCAAAATATATACTTTCAGGAATACAATTAGTGTAATAGTCACACCTACCCACTAACAAATGTAATCTTTTGAGTATTTATACGATATGCTGCACTCCAGACACAAGAAAGGGGGAAAGTTCAAAACAGAAAGCATGTATGATTTGACAGAGAAGGAATGAGGTGTGTTGTATAGATAATGGCATTACTGTCATTCAATCCTTTCCTTCCCAAATTGTCAGAAGAGCCCAGTATTTTTCGAGTCATCAATCCTATGTAAAAATTCTTAGATAATCACAGAGTGTAATGAAATAGAAAATGCAACTAATAGTGCTGGACTTACCTAAACTACTTACACATACAATTCAGAATGAATACAGAACTACAGGACTGAGTCCAAGCCTGTGCAAATTAGGACTAAAATAAATTAATTAATTTAAAAAAGACAATAGTTTAAAACTGAGGCAAATAAAATTGAGTGTTCACTGTATAAGAGAAAATGGGAATGGGAAAGAAAGAAGCCAGGAACTAAGTAAGATCTGATAAACAGTTAAAAGCACAAATTCACAAGTGCAAAAACTGTTAGTGTGGCTCTGCTACAATTAAGGATAGAGGAAGTATAGTTGAACTATAGACACCACGTGAAACTACTACAAAATGCATGGCTTTCATATACCTTCACTTTGCTTTTCTCACTGCTTTTTGTCTTTCAGATTTTTGTGAAGTAGTTTCTTGTAATCCCAGTGTGGGGCAGCAGAACTCAGAAAACTGAATCTAGGCTCTCAATGAAAACCACAGCTATAGCAACGACTTTCAGACAGATACATAGCTTCTCACTTTCTTGTTTTGGGCCAATTCAACTTTTTGAGCAGAAGGGTATATTTAGAGTATATATAGCCTACTTCACTAGCTGTCAGAGTCTTCTATGTGCCAGGGACACATTACAGAAGAAGCAGCTGAGAACTGTACACAAAATTTAAGAAACCAAAATATTCATTGCAAACACATTGCTACATTTAACTCAATCTGCTATATATCAGGTGGCAATAACAAGATAAAGCTTTTAAGAATTCATTTTATTAGTTCAACTTTTAATTTATTAAAATTTATTACCCCCCTGAAAGTTCTTGTGTATATTTGAACTTGTTGTCTCCTTCCTATAGCCATTCACTATTAGTAGAATAAACATTTTGTAAATTTGTGCAGTGGATAAAACGAGCCTTTTCATTTCTGTGGTAGCTTTCCAGAACATCACTTCTATTCCTTAAGTGAACACAGTAACTTTTAGATAATGAGTTATTTGAATGTGTTCAGTGGAGGGGGAAGAAAGATGGGAATGAAATGAAGTGCTTATATAATATTCAATCACCCACAGAATAAGCCACAGTATGTTTCAGGAGAGACAAAGCAGAAAATCAGCATAAGGCATATAATTGCACCAGCAGCCTAGAAAATAGGTGTATTCAATGACAAATTCTGTTTTGTTTACATATCTACTTCATGTCTTTCATCTTATGTTAGATCTTCTATTAGAGGGACAGATGTGTCCAATACTAGAATTTGAGAGAACAGTAGGGGAAAAAAAGGTCTATTAATAATAATAATAAAAAAAAAAAACAACAACAAAAAAAGCCAACAAACAACCAAACCCAAAAAACCAAAACTAAAAACCTAGCTTCTTTTACAGAATCAGACACATGAAAGAGGTGATAGGAAAAACTATTCTTATTAGAAGGCAGGTTTGTTGAAAGGAAATGCTATCTGGAAAATGTAATTATTAAGAGTATGGTCTTAAGGAAAATGTTTATTTCCTACCTTAAGTTTGGCAAGTGTGTTGAATGCAAATAAGAAAGTGGAAGTGTCATGATAGGTACCAAATTTATTTGTTTAAACACAAACTAGAAACCTTGTCTCAGATTACTGTAAATTAATGGGGTTTTTGCTCTTTCAAGTAATATGTATTTAAACCCTCAGAAAAACAGTGTTTTTCTGATAAGCAGTAGGCTATTTGATTTAGTTTGGGGCATTCTATCAGGTCAGGCATTTTCTCAAATACTGATATACCTTCCTACAGTGTGTTGATACTAGCAAAATACTAGCACTTTTTGAATTAAATACTTTCTTTGGTCTGATTTTCTTTACCATGTGTGGTGGTTTGACCTTGGCTAAATGCCAGGTACCTACCAAGTCACTCTATCACTTCCCCCCCTTCCCCCTTTTTTTTTCTCAACAGGGCAAAGAGGGGAAAGAAAATAAGATAGGAGAAAAACCCAACCCTTGTGGGTAAAACAAAAGCAGTTTTAATATAAGCAAAGCAAAGCAAAGGTCCGCACGTGGAAGCATAAAAAAGAAAACAGATTTATTCTCTACTTCCCATGAACAGGCGATGTCGGGCCTTCTCAGGAAGCAGGGCTCCAATACGCGTAGTGGTTGCCTCGGAGGACCAAGGGTGACCCCACCCCCTTCCTCCTTTCTCCCAGCTTTATACTGAGCAGACGTCATATGGTATGGAATATCCCTTTGGTCAGTTCGGGTCAGCTGTCCTGGTTGTGTCCCCTCCTAAGATCTTGCCCACCCCCTCCCACTGTGGGGGGGGAAATGTCAGAAAGAGCCTTGGTGCTGTGTAAGCACTCCTCAGCAGTAGCCACAACACCAGTGTGCTATCAACACCCTGCCAGCTCCCAACATAAAACACAGCACCATGAGGGCTGCTACAGGGGAAAAACAATTCTGGCTCAGCCAGACCCAGTACACTATGAAATATTTTCATGGACATCAAACAAAGATATCAGCTTCAACTGAGATGCTGAAGCACAGTAGTTTTAGATACCTCCCACTGACATTGATATGTAGCCAATCGGTATATCTGCTTACAGACACCTTATTATTCACAGTTAAATGATAATTATTTGAACAAATCACATAATTTTGAGTCTTGGGAAATCTGCCTGGAAAGGACAGCATTGTCGTGATTTAGATATCTTCAATAGGCAGGCTGTAACAATGAATTTCAGGCCTTCTCTAACAAATATCACCCTTATCTGAGATGACTATGAATATCTGCATTGGAAAGGATGCTTTCTGCTTATGTTGGGTACGTCTTCAGACCAGGTGTAACTCAATACTAGTCAAGTAAGCCTCCTCCTATAAACTCATGCAGACTATTCATGATATTCAGTTATATTAATCCCTAATGTTATTTTTGT
This sequence comes from Strix aluco, assembly GCF_031877795.1. NCBI lineage: Eukaryota > Metazoa > Chordata > Aves > Strigiformes > Strigidae > Strix > Strix aluco. The sequence continues at coordinate 89,239,642 of NC_133931.1, read as the reverse complement.
AAGGTATATATTAACAAAACAAACAAAAAATATACTGTATTAGCATTTCAGTGAGTAGCATTCAACACCTGAGTATGAGCCCTATCCATGCTGCTGTTTAAAAATCATTATCAGAAAATATTATTAGCATTATTATAACACATAATTCTCCAAAAATTCTATGCTTTGCACTACATCTAGTGCAAAGAAAAAAATGCTACAAAGAGGTACTGAAGTCAAATATATATGTAAATTATTGTAACTGTAAAACAAAAGTAAAGCTCTAGAATGTGACTGTACATAGATACTGTACCAAGATACAGTGACTATAAAATGAAAAGAGGAGAAATATATGTGGTTCATCAAAGGACTGATGAAAACTTATAAGAAATACCTTTTACAGATTGTAAAATACTTAAAGGGTCTTTAAAGATAAATAAAGCAGGAACTGAGATTTTCTTAATGACTGGAGTGTGAGAAATTGGCGAATTGATAATAATAGTTGTTACACTCTTTTTTAATGGTTATATCTATTAAAGAGGATGAAAACCAGTAAGGGAACATGAGAAACAATGTATAAGAACTTACTAAATCTTGGAAAGGAGAATGACAGCTTTATTTCGAATGAAGCTGCTGGATGATGAGACCACTGTCCTGATCTCTGAATGATAATTTAACACTGTCCTAATTAAACAGTCTGGATAGTGAGTCAACTCTTGTCAGGGCTGAGGGAGACCATGATCTCTGAGAAAGACTGGAGCAGCTAGAAGCAGACTGAGAGAATATGTCACTGTACTTTAGAATGATATTATTGATTCAAGTACATATCTATCATCTGTCCTCATACTGGCCATGGGGACATAGGAACTAATGGAACAGTGACATTGAGCAAGCAGTTACTGGCATAAGCATGTTCAAGAGTAAAATATCATGGTATGGACTTTCTCTTTCACTTTTATGGTGAAAAAAATTAATTAGTTCTTACTAAAACACTTCCCTAAAGGGTATCCCTAAAATTATTCTGTTCAGTTTTGGTTTTTTGTGTGGGTTTTTTTTTTGTTTGTTTTGGGTTTTTTTTGTTGTTTTTTTTTTTTTTTTTTTGAAATGCAAAGGAAATGGACTGTAATAACAGCTTGAAGTAACTGGTGTCAGCCAGACAGATAATCACACCTTAGGGAAGGGTTTATTTTGAGGGTTGTTTTTTATTACCATCCAAGATAAAGAGCTATGATTTTCAGCTGAACCAGTCTGATCAAAAGGTTGAAAGATGCAATCAGTGACTGAAATGTGAGATACCTCTATCAACTGTGTAAATGTCATTTCACTCTTGATAAATTTGTTTTTATAAAACTGTCTTGAATGCCTTAACATTGGCCATCAATCAGTTAGTACAAATATAAACAGAAAATCAGAAAACATATTTCCTTAAGTGCAGACACTAAGGAACATGTACGTCTGTATTTAAATCCTGGAACTTTGTCCTGTGTGATATGAGGTTAAGGCTCCTTTCATCCATGAGGGAAGGGATCAAAGTAAGAGCATTTCAATGGTATGTGAACATATTTACTAAGAGAGATGAAGGGAGGGGATCCAAGCTATGCATTTGTTAGGTTCCTTCTGAAAGTCATTATGCCTGAATGGATGAAAATTCAGTTCATTGTATTACAATTATATTTTCGGCTCCACTTGAAACAAGCTTCTGTAGCCTCTCAATATTTTTTACACTGGGAGAGTGATACTCACCTGCCTTGTGTTGAAGTGGTGCTCAGAAAGAAGGTATGAAATGGACAAAACTGACAATCAGTGGAGGCAACCTTTGAAGAGCTCATCCCCTACTTTCACTTCTCCTGCTTGCCTCTGGGCAACAGCATATGTGAATAATTTATTTCTGTGTCTTGTTCAACAGATCACCATTGCAGGAGTTGTTGCTTTTATTAACCTGAAATGTCCATTATATTTGAGAGGCTGTAAGTTTTTTAAGGTCATCAAAAAAGCCTGTTTACCTGGTGAGTGCCAGAAAAGAAGCAAGACGCTAGTTTAAAAATAAGCATATATAGACATGCATCAAACCAAATCCTAGAAAAAATTAAGGACTCTCTTCAAATGTCACATAATTTTGCTTGCTGACTTCAGTGAAACCACTCCTGATTTGATCCCCTATGATATAACAGCATTGTGAACTGTAATATATCACTGTGGAAGGTTCTCATTCTCTGTGCTAAAATGAATCTCCCCACAGGCATGCTTAAGGCTCTTTTGCTTTAAGCTTCTCTAGTATTCACCTTAAAAGCTGCAGTGTTTTAACCCATACCAAACTTGCTTATAAAGCACCACCAGTAAGGGGATAAAAGATAAGGAGACTTAAATATCATCTTGTGTGCACTGGGATCCAGCCTTTTCCTTTTAAGAATTTTGCCTTTTCCAAAATGAGGTTTGACAGAATAAAAGATCTTTCAAAATGCCAAAACATGGTAAAACATCTGCACTGTGCCTCTGTCTTTAGTTTCTTCACTACTGTGGAAACACTGCAGAACAGAGATTAAAGGATGGTTTTCTGTTTGGTTTGGGGGTTGTTTTGTTGGGTTTTTTTACACATTTTTTTTTTTTAGTGAACCAATCCTACTAACTGATTTTGAGAAACTAGAAGCTGCTTCCAAGTCTTCAAACCACAATGTCATAAACTGCCTCAGTTTTGAGGCAAGTGCACCAAAAAGAAAACCCTCCAGGAAAATAAACCACATGCTTTTCAGATTGTCTTCTTGGATTATGCCAAGTTGTCATACGTGAATAAATAGATTTGGGTATGCAGATCTCTGGTGAGCGTTATGATTAGTTGCTTTCTGACTGATTTTTGTTAGTTATGAAAGTCACATGTGGCTTCTTTAACTGGATGACAGTGACAAATAAGCCAACATGGAAGGGCTGTAAATCTTAAGAGGGAAACACAAAATTCATGTTTAGTGTTCAAGACTAAATTTTAAAGTTTTAAAAATATTCAGCCTGGTAAAGTTCAACAGTTAAAATATTTCGGAAAGCTAGACTCAACAGTCAAAATGTTGCCATCCTTCAATTTTGATTTTCAACTTTTACTGATTCCTCTATCTAAGATAAGTACTACAAAACCTCCATATTCCACTTAGGAAAGTTTTCATATGGTAAAGTAGTGAATATAATTTTGCCCTGACACAAAACATTCTGTGAGTACTGGTAGAAAAGAAGAGTGCAGTCTCACTAAGGAACATTATATACTCGCACCATGTCAACTAAATTCCCATGCCCTCAGCAGAGATGAACAAAATGTAGGGACTAGCACATGAGACCCAGGCATCTCAGTAGCATTTAGATCACCTGAATATGGCCCACAGTGCCTATACCATGGAGAAGACAACTGTTCCAGATGCAGTCCCTGGAAAATGGTCCAATTGTCTGTATTACATCATTTTAGATACTAATGAAAGCCATAACCAGTAGAGACAATGGAGATTTAAAACTAATTTAGCATTTGAGGAACTGACATCAGTCTTCAAGAGACACAGTAGCAAATCAACCATTACTCTTACAAGCAGGAGAGGCAAAAGGAGACATCCATTTTATGAACAGATTTTTCTAAAATACTGTGATTAACACCATGTCCACTAATGGACTAGAATTCAAAATAATGCATAGTTAAGTATTTGCACAAACAGAGCATACATAAGACTACATATCCCTTTTAGTGTGAAACAGTGATATTGGGTTATATGCATACTAAATAAGTAGAAATATGATACTTTCCAAAGCAAGAAAAATATTATTCTTGGTCATAATACATGATACAGAAATTCTATCTACTGTTTAAGAGTAAAAGCATTTACAGAGAAATTCTACATATTGCCACAACAATCATTTAGTCAGCTAACATTACACAGCAGCGCAATGCAATAGAGAACCAGCTGACACCACAAGTAAATTTTATCTCATGCGTTCAGTGAGAACATGTCCTTTACTCTCAAAGTCTTGTTAAAGTTGATGTTCCTCCCAGTACAGCCAGAAAGCCAAAAAATCTAAGATGAAGGAAAAAGAATCTATTAATTTTCCAGTTTGGCCTTGAGAGCATTTGTGATAATCAAGGATGCATGTACCCATTAATAAACTCTTCTGACAGTATAACGCCTATAAAATTAAACTTAGGAGAAAGACTCCTTCTTGATTAATGTGATTTATATACTACAGATTAATCAAGGAAAGATTTCCAGTATATTAATTAAACTGCCATCTATCATGTATGCTACTTAGCACACATTGTAACAGCAGCCAACTCCCTTGATGTTATCAGGAATTTGACATTTTATGTAATTGCTTATGAGGTTGACGGAAGTTTGATTTTGATTAAGTCAGTTCCAAGCACAGAAAAGTACTATTCGTCTGTAAAATGTTCTACAACTCTCATTTTCTTAACTGAACAGAGAGTAGGTGTATTCTGGATCAGTGCTACCTACATCAGGATCTGTGTTTTGTTTGGGGCATTTGATGACTTTCTCTACAGTCTGTAGCTGCTCTCATCACAAGGATCTGTGCTGTTTTTCAACACAGAAAAAGCTTCCAGCTTTCACAGGAATGCCTACGTGTAATGGAAGATTTCCCAGGAAATGAGACAGGCACGGTGACAGCATTAATGTTATTTGTGTGTCATTTTATAAATTGAAGCAAGCGAGATCTGCCTATGTTTTATATTAGATGAAGATCCACTTTTCCCCATCATCCAAACTCTTTAACAGTGAAAAATATGACTTAGTCATGCATAAGAGAATAAGATTTAAGACCCTAGCTACTTTATTAGAATCAGTGTAGATGTCAGAAAGCCAGAATTTCAATTGAAGTCTACTGTGTCAATCAATTGCATCAAGTTTTTCAACTTAAAAAAAAAAAAATACTATATATTGGTAACATAATACATGAAATACGATCTCGAAGAATTAACATTACTGTTCATTTCTTGAACAGCAAAAGATAGCATTTGATTAATTTTGATTAAGTAACTGGCCTAAGATGACTCTTTTATGTGTGTGCCAGTAACACATTTTCTCTGTTTTAACTCTAAATTCATCTGACTAGGAGTTTTCCAGCTGCCTGGAGCACAGGACAACTAGGAATAAATTTCTGATTGGACAAAAGCAGAATAATTTTTTAGAAAGGACTACATTTCTGGCTTAAATATAGCATCAGAGGAACATATCTGGCAATAACCCAAGTGTGCTGGGTTTGTGTGTGATGAGGTTTTGGTAGCAGGGGAGAGGCTACAGGGGGGCTCCTGTGAGAAGCTGCTAGAAGCTCCTCCGGCTCCAAGCTGGACCTGCCTCTGGTCAAGGCCGAGACAATTAGTGACAGTGGCTGTGCCTCTGTAATAACATATTTAAGGAAGGGAGGCTGAAAGGAGGAGGAGGAGGAGTGAGGGAAATACCTTTGCAAACACGGAGATCAGTGGAAGAAAGGAGGAGGGTGGAGGAGGTGCGCCGGAGAAGAGCCCCCTCTGCAGCCCCTGGTGACACACAGGCTGTGCCCCTGCAGCCCATGGAGGTCCACGGTGGAGCAGATGCCCACCTGCAGCCTGTGGGGTCTGCCTGAGGAAGACCAGGACTCTGAGGGAAGCCTGTGTCAGAGCTGTCTGTTGCTGGGAGGACTGCAGCCTGTGGGAGGGACCCATGCTGACACAGCTTGGAAAGAGCTGCAGCCTGTGGGAAGGACTCATGACAGAGGAGCCTGTGGAGGACTGTCTCCTGTGGGAGGGACCCCATGCTGAAGCAGGGAAAGAGTGTAAGGAGTCCTCCCCCTTAGGAGGAAGAAGTGGCAGAAACAACAGGTGATGAACTGACCACACCACCCATCCCCTGCCCCACTGGTCTGCTCGGGGAGAGGAGATAGAGAAATTGGGAGTAAAGCTGAGCCCAGGAAAAAGGGAGAGGTAGGGTGAATGTGTTTTTAAGGTGTGCTTGTATTTCTCACTGTCCTACTTTGTTTGACTGGTAAATTAGTGTTGATTGTGTTCAAAATAAATGGATGTTCTTTCTTCCCAAATTGAGTCTGTCTTTTGCCCATGACCGTAATAAGTGAGTCATCTCTCCCTGTCCTTGTCTTGATCCCTGAGCCTTTTGTTATGTTTTTTCCTTCCCCATCCCACTGGTCGGTGGGGAGTGGGGAAGGAGTGAGCGAGTGGCTGCATGGTGCCCAGTTGCCCTCTGGGTTTAAACCACGACACCAAGTGACTTCTTTTAACATTTCTTAAAGAAAAAAAAAAAAAATTAAAAAAAAAAAAATTTCAGTGTGACCTTTTCCTTTAAGTTTTACAGAACTTATATTAAAAGCAATCAAAGAAAGGTCACCATTAAAATGAACCTTTGCAAAATTTCTCAGAATTAAGAATTTCTGCTGATCCAAATCATTTTGTTACTTTACAGTTCACAAGTACATGCTATTTCAGTTTTGTGCCTCAACTCATGTGACTGACCAATAAAACCCTACAAATGGAAGAAGGCTCAGAGGGCATGGGAAAGGGCAACATGCCCATGAAAGTTAAGGGAATAAGGCAGGGTGTGACCAATCACAGCTTTTGCAAATATGTTGACTTTATCTCAAGGCAAAGGGAACCAGAAGGTGGCCTTTGTTTTAGGTAAACACCTATCAACAACTGAGTGGATCAACTAGTGGTTCCTTGAGTTCATTAAAAGAGTGTGAATGTCTCCCTGATTTACCCAGGCTATCATATAGGGGTGGGGTGGATACATGATTCAGCCCAACGTAGAGTGTAAAAGCCAGGCAACTAGCAAAAATATTTCAAAGAAAACAATGGGCTTGAGCTGGCTTCAACCCATGTATTCCTTCCCAGGAATTGTGGATGCCCAGTATAGTGATGGTAGGCATATTACAGAGGCCAATAATGGGAATCACATTAGCATTGTGACTGAACAGTGTATGTTGCAATTGCTATATTTTGCTAAGCATAACGTACATTTGTCATTTGTATTGTGTATTCAGTATATTTTGTATTGCTCTGCTAAATCAGAAATCCTGTACATCAGGTATCGTCAAATAAATAATTTTTATGTTAAACATTACACCCTCTTTGCATGGAGTATCTAAAAGAACTTAGTCAGGGAGCACTGGACTCTGACAACTCAGGAGAGGGATATTTTTTCCCTAGAAGCTACAAAAGTCCTCAGTTCTCCAGCCCATCTGTAGCACAAAGGTTAGTATATTTGTGGCTTGAGTGACATGCATTGTGAATCCCAGGTATGCCTTTTAGAGAAACTGCTTTCTTTGCTCTGTATAACAAAGCCCACTAAGCGATATGAAATCCCCACAGTTAGGTTTATCAGCTTTCAAAACAGAGCAGATCAATCCCATAAATGAAACTTAGCTCTGGTATGTCCCAGATCACAACAAAAAGTGTTGAAAATGAGTCCTTCACTTCCCTTCCATTGACACACAGCAGTCCTTTCCCTGTTCTTACTGGTAGTACAAAAGTTTTCTGGCTTGCAACTGACATCACTCAGTGACCCCTTTGGCTTTTTAGGTAAGGTCTCACTGTCTCACTATCCCCAAAACTTGGTGGTCTTTACTTTTTACTACTGCTCCTCTCAGGAGTTCACCAGAAGTGACCCCCACCCTAGTGTGTTTAGTGACTCCAAGGGACAGACTCTCCTCCGAGACTTTCACTCCACCCCTGGTGGGCATCTTTGGACAAACCAAGAGGCAGCTTTTCCTCAGCCTCTACCTTTTATTAAACATGGCACACAATCCACAGGTTAACTGTGCGCAAATACATCATGCAGTTATACCATCCATCTTTTATCTTTTCTCTGCAATAAAACATCTTGCAGAGCTATGTAGTGATGCAACAGAGGCACAGTCCCCAGAATATTTCTCTCAGAAAAGGTAATCTGGTTGCTTGTTCTGTATAACACACAAAATGGAGACTTCTGCATAAAGTATGCCACAATCCCCACACAGTGATTCTCTTCCTTCTTCTGACTGTTTTTTCTGCACAGTTCTAAGTTTTCATCTTCTCTGAACCTTGTTAAGTTTCACAGTCCTGAAACGCAGAAGCAGCTTGAAGGTCTTTCGTCTCCATCACCTCCCTCTGACTGTCTCTCCAGTTGCAGACTGAAGTAGGGAGCAGTCCCTACTGTGACATCTCCAGCATTCAATCCCAGTGAGAGCAAAGACACATTTAACTCACACTGCTAGGGCTGATATGTCTCTACAAAATAATCTAGCACTTGTTTTTTACCAACTTCATTAAAACTGCCCACCTTTTTCCTTCTTGCCTCCCAGCACTCTTACCTAAGTATATCATATCTTACATGGTATCCAGCAAATTAAGTTCCCTTGAGGACTGCTTTTATCAGTTATATAGTTCAGATAGACTGCTGACACACAGCAGGTTTCTGGGGTGGGGAGTGTTTCTAGAGGTAAAATACTTTGATTAGCTCCCTAGTCTTCTTTGGGTCTGTCATTCAAGGATACACAAGGATTTTCTGTTTCTGTGCCCCTCAAATGCTGCATTTGTTTCTCTAATTTGTAAATCTTCAGGACGTCTGATTTCCTGCAGTCAGTTTCATTTGTTTTTCCTTAATCTAAGTAAAGTTTCTCAAATTCATGGTTTGCAAGTATGGGAGATAAAGGGTTTTTTCTCCATTCCTTCCTATAGTTTAGAACATAGCTTTTATGTGCTGCCTTGTTTATAGCTGTCAGGGATCAGCTTTCCCATGCGTAGGCTAAGCCCCTTTCTTTTCAACTTCAGCCTGCTTTATTTTCAAAATGTCTTGGCTGAGGTCCTTCTTTTCCCTATGAGCCTTGGCTACTGTTCAGCAAAACTCACTCTCTACTCTCCTATTCATTTGGTTGCTTCCCATACTGTAGGAAGGTGTTCAGATTAACTTGGGACTGACAAATTAAAAAAATTGATTTATCCAGTGATTGTTCCAGTTGGGCTTTGAATCTGCTGATCTGCCTCTCTCACTATGCTGTGGAGCTCTATCAGCTGCCTGCTCCCCTTTTGAAAGCAGTGGGTGCTGTCAGGCATGCTCTGCTTGGTGCTCTCCTCCAGAACCCTTGTTATTAATTTTTTCAGCCCTTGACCATCACACCCCTTTGCTTTTTATTTGGTTGTCTCACCATTAGTAGTCTGGTCTCTGAAATTTTTCTTTTAGTCTAGCTTTTCCGCAAGTGTCTTGCCAATTTGGTTAGCATCTGGTCTTAAAAAGAAATTGACAGAGGAACTTCCTTGAATGTTGCCGTGTACATCTCTTCTGTTTCTATTCTCAGTAAAATAATATAAACAAACTCAGCATTCTTCCCTGCTGAACTCTTAGACTACAAGAAAATTGCAAGTGTATTAGCTTTCTTGCATAAATATTATGCTTAGGTATTTTCAAATGCACAACTCATGACTTTCCACTGCTATGGGATCCTTCATCAAGTCACCTGAACTTACGAATCAGAAAGATTTTTAAAGGTATTTTACAAATTATGTTGAAAATTGAAAAGCCAATAACATTTACTGATCTGATCACAAGATTCAGGAAAAGAACTTATAAAATTACAGAAGAGACAATGAAGGAATCTGTTTTCACATATATGAATTTATTAGCTTGTTCTTGTTGTCCTGGTTTAGCCAGGATAGGGTTAAGTTTCCCCAGCAGTGGGGGGAAGCTCTAGCCAGGTTATTCATATATCATGCTGACGTCACATCCTGGTGCGAGCGCGGGAAGAATCGGTGATCACATGAGTTGGCGCAGCCGGTTCTCTCTTTGCTGTATCGGTATATACTTTGCTCTGTTCATTGTTATCACTGTTATTCTTATTGTTATTGTTTGTTGTGTTGCTGTTGCTCCATTGTATTAAACCTTTCCTTATCTCAGCCCCGGGGCTGTGTATTTCACTCCCTTTGTGGGGGAGGGGCAGTGGCCGCGTGGTCTCAGACCCCGGCAGGGGCTAAACCATCACACTTGTTCAAACAAACAAACAAACACCTTCCACTTTTCCAGTTTATAATAAGCTTGCATGTTTTGTGGAATTTTCAATTTAGGAAAGTCTGGAACCCATGCATCTCCAGATTCTGGCCAAGAGTCTGGGTCCAATCATGCAATGCCATTATGGTACTCTTAAGGAGAAACAAGAAAGTGAGAATGGCCTTCAGGTAACAGACTTAAAGTAACAAAGACTGCCAGAGTAAACATGAACAAAACATACTTATTTGAAATTCATGTATTGTGAGAAAATGGACAAGTGCTTTTAATAAATTTAATAACAGTATTATATGTGTGGTTTTCAACCCATTAAACATTTTCCTCCCAGAAATGCATCTCTTGCTTCGTTTTTGAACAACAAACACCTGTATATGACTGCTGTCTCTATGTTACTGGTTCTGTTTCTGTAGTCTGAAATAACTTGCTTTTATATCTCTTCCAAAAATTCACACAAAGAAAAAGCATTTATAATTTAAGACTGTAGAGTATACTTGTTAGCAGCCAAGAAATTGATACAACATATATAAAAACGAGAAGATGGGTATCATTTGCTTAAGGAAGATGTCACCACTATCTTATTCTGAGTCACAGTATCAATTAATAGAAACTAGTATTTCAGCAAGTCACCTTAGTCAAGTATAAAGGCTAAAAGAATTATTAAGAAAGAACAAACTAGTCTCAACACAGTGCAAAGAGGCCAAGTAGCTGTCAGTCACAAGCAATGTCAGTAGCCATGATCCACCACTTCTCCCTGTTTTCTTATAAAGCAGCCAAAAGATGTGTCAAGCAGTTAAATGCAGAGGCAAAAACCCATTGTGAGGGAAGGAAACAGGATCTGAGGAGGAAAAAAACCAAAACCCAGCTATGATTAAGTAATCCACCTCATAGCCATCTACTGCAACCCTAAATCAAACTCAAAGTAAATTTAGATATCCAAGAAAAAGACCTGTAAGGTGGTTGGTTACTGAGAAAAGGTGATGAGGAAAAACCTTACCATATTTTTGGGTCCTCTCCTTGCCCTTTTCCTATATACAAACTCTCACTGCATCATGTAACATGATCTCTATTGTGCAATTTTAACCTTATCTGTCCTGTTCCAATTTGTCTCAACATATTTATAAAACAAAATTACAGAAGTGAGCAGTAGCAGTAATCCAGGTGGTTTTAAAAAGAATTTTCACACTGCAGCTGACATACATGGTAAACTGACAGTAACAGGCAAATGCTATCTAGATGTTATTTCCATTTATATCGAACACTTCAGCAGAAAGTAACTTCAGCAATCATTCTCTCTCGTTGATATAATAGTAACACAGTATGATCCCTCTGAGGAAGGAGGGATCTTGTTTGAAAGGCTAGGTGGAAGCGTCCCAGGAGATCCATCTAAGACATCTCTCTCAGACAAAATTGAGTAGTTAACAAACATTTGTTATTAGCTTAGTCAGCAAATAGGTACCCTACTCCAACAGAGGCAGTAGCGGAGAAGAAAGTTTCTTCAGAACTTCCAGTCCTATCCACCAATATAAGGCAAGCTTGAAAGTCTTGAAACTTTTCTGCATAATTAGAGAAACAATTGTCTTTTGCCCTATTCCTTTAGATGGATACAATAGGTCACACAGTCTAACAGGTAGTATCAGTGTAATTGAAACTTGCATATTTATTTTCCGGACTGAATGATGAGAGGTATGCATTACAACAAGAACCTTATGCTTTGGGTGTGAAATTTGCTATGCTGAAAGTGAGATCAGTATTGAAAAGTGATCATTTAAGTGAGATTTTGCTAGAATAAAATCCATAGCTAACAAATAAAACCTGGTGAAAGCTTTCAGCTTGTACAAATACAGCTTTTAATAGCAGAGTGCAATTCCCTCCAGTCTAGATCAATGGAAATGCCATTTAAAAGGTCCCATCTTTACAGAAAGAACATATTGGGTGTACCTAAACTGCATCCAGATTCCCACTGAACAAAAATCTGACATACGAGCATGAAGTTTAAACGTGGTCATAAGGATAAAACATCAGTGGCTCAAAGAAAGACACAGTGAAATAAAAATGGGTGACAATGTGTATCATAAACTGATTATTTAGTACCTTATATAACACTCAAAATTTAAAGATTTTCTGAAACCTCTCATAACTGAAATGTCCACCTCAGGATCAAAATGAAGTCAATTATTAATAAAAACCTTGCCAAGGCAAACATGGAAACACTTTTAAAGACCAATTGAAAGTTAATATTGATAAGCTCAAACAGACCAGCCCTAAGCCAGCCTGCCTGGTAAAGAAGAAAACATTCAGAGATTGACCACTGAGTAGCCTTTAGTGTGAGGAATCAGCTGCTGACAACAAGATATTCTGACAAGCAATAAGGTCATGGCATGAAAAAGCTGTTCTCACCTAGTTAGGCCAGAAGTCATGCAATTACTTCTCACAGCTACTTCTCGGTCATTGTCACAGACATTGTTAGGAAAAAAAAAGTTTCCTAATAAGAGAAAAGCCTTCAGAAAAGTTCAATAGGTAGGTGTTGGGCCATTCCCCAGCTCATTTGAAATACCTCTCATTTTATGATATTCCAAACATGCTCTGAAATCTATTTAATCTGTAGGGATTTTCAAAAAGGCAGACATGTTACTGAGGTAAAAGTTTTTTTTCAGAGATGTATCTGCTTTCATTGTTGGCAGCTGAGAAATTGTTACTGCCTTCTGGTTAGTGGTAGCTACTGGTGTTAATTTACATAGGTGTCAATAAGTGACGCTTTTCAGTGGTGCTTGAGTGGAGTTTTATTATGAATGCTCTTAAAAACCTGAAAGAAATACTCAAACAGTGTGAAAATGGCAAGAGATAGAAGTGATGGTGGAAAACATACCATTTCAGCCTCAACATAAGTCAAGTAAAGGAATATGTTAATAAATGAGGAAGTTTGAGTTTTCAAAAGCAAATTGCTGAAAGAGTTAGAACATAATATCCTGTTCTTTCCCAACATGTAGATCAGTCTACTACATTCAGGTACAAGATCAGCCATAAATGGATGAACAAGAAACTTCAGGGGCAGTGGAAGAGAGAGATAAAATGAGATTCTGGGAAGAAAGTGTTAGAGCAGCCTCTGAAGTAGAAGTAATGAAGAACAGTTGCATCAAATACACAGGCAGTTTACCTCACTTGAAGGAGAATGTTGCTTTTTTTCCACTAAGAGTGAGAGGAAACAGGTAAAATGTAAGAAAGCAATACTGTAGTAGGAAGCTAGTCTGCACGCATTTTTTGACAATACACAAACACGAAAATGAAATTCAGAGGTGGGGACAGATACCAGACACCAGGAACATTTAGTACAGCAGAAGCAGACTGGATAAATTCTATTAAAATGAACAACAACAGCACAACCAGTCTGTGCATTTGGAATATTTCTAGAATCAAATGGAGCAGTAAAAGCATTTCTGAAACAAGCAGGAAATGCATCTTGAAGCACAGTAGCAACACAGTGAACAGTAAAGACAAAAAGGTCAATATGTCAAAAGTCCCTTTGTCATTCAAGTTCTGCAGCTTGCTGGCAGAAATACAAACCAAGAGCTTTCAGGAGGGGAAACGGATCAGCAGGATAGCTAACATGCAGTGAAAAGGAAGAGGCCAGTGAGCTGAGACACTTATGAAGGCTGAGGTACCACAGGCTTTGGAAGAGACTGTCAAATATTAAAGGAAGAATGGTATCTTTAAGAAGGTTGTCAGCATGCAACCTAAGGGGGTGAATGGATCAAATTCTGCAGATACTGGCACAAACTGAATAGGATCAAAACCTACTTTAGGTAATCTAAAATGCAGTATGGACAGGTAGACCCTCTTCTCCATATTCTTTTTGTTTGATCTTGGCTAGCTTCAAATTGAGACATACAGTATTCAGACTTGAAAGCATTATGAGAGCTAACTCCTTTCTAGCTCAGGTTCAGAAAGCTCTCTGGCTTGTGCTGAATTGCGATGTGGAGCTATGGCTAAGAAACCCATGAATACAAATCTGCAAGAAACTTCTCTAGCCTGTGAAGCACCTCTGTTCTGATGTGCACTTGCTTAACCTTCCCCTAGTCACCTACAGCACTTTTGCCATTTTTCACATCTTCATTTAACTTAGTGGCTCATGCCTTAAGCAAGCTGCCTGGTTATTAGCATGGAATGAGGCACTGAGGAGACCTCACTGACTCATTACAAAATGAAGAACCATCCATCAACTTACATATGTTGAGAATAGTGTAAACTTTTGACAGTTTACTTGGGCTGGAGTCCAGTGGAAAGTAAATCCACAGGAAATGTAAAAAGGATTGTTTATTCATGCCAATTGCTAGTCAAAAGGTCTCCTGACAGTGAATCATGCGTATGGGCTATCAGAAAGTTGAAGACAGGCAATTCCAAAAGCTAAATGCAAACTTAGATTTGTATTTGAAAGACAGGGGTAGAACTTTCTATGAATATCTTAGCTCTGTTATCTCCTTTATTTCCTTTAAGCCAATGTTGAGGTGGCTTCATCTTTGCAAGAGTGTTCACTATTCCCAAATGCAAGACAACAATCATTATCTGAGCAGCATAAGTTCCTAATTCTACAAAACAGGTATCATAACACTAGTAACTATTTTGCTGATCGAGGATGCCAATTAAACTCAGACACCAGAGTGAAAAGAGTAGGCTTATTTTACTGTTAATAAGTAAAGGATATAACCAAGTAACACAGAAAATAAGCAAAAAGAAGAATACAGAATAGTACAGTTAATTATTACTACATACAGTTAATTATAGAAAATAAGAACAAGCAAGGTAATGCACCTAATCATTACTACACGATGGGGAGAATAGTGATTAAGATACATCACCACTTGCATATGTTACCATCATCCAGATCCGCAGTCGCTGGGGAGCCCCGGTTACAGCGAGGATTTGGAGAGCCTGTCCCGGCAAGTGGGAAATCCTACGCGGTGTGTCCACCCATAGGTGAGGCTTCCAAAGTCGCTGCAAATGGGCCCAGCCTTATATATACAAAAAAATCAGTAAGTCAGAATGACTTGCACTTTTCTTTGAGAGGAAACATCTGGTTTCATCCTCCTGTTGGATTCCACCCAAAGCCTGGCCAGGGCTCGGGGGAGAACCAAGGGAGTTTCTAACAAGGCCAAATATGTGGGTTCTCAGCCTTGAACAAGGCTAAACAAGGGAAGCTGGATACACATTCTCACAGCATTTCATCCTCACTACTGATTACATTTTGTCTAAGCTACATCTTTCACTAGTGAGCATACATATTTCGTTAATGATCAGATACTAATTAATAAATGCTAATGGTAATACAGATTTTACTAATTAGCAGATACTAATAATGGATAGCGTTTGGTTGTGAGGTTCATATAGAGGTCAACTTTGTTTCAGGGCTTATTATTCAGGCCCTAGCACTACAGTAACTAACAATGATTTAACAGAAAAAAGAATAAATTACCCTAGTTTTTAACTTCAAGTGTAGCAATTAACCTATACTAAAGTTTTTTTGTCTTATTCCAAATTTGAAAGTTCTTCATGATAGAAAGTCAAGGTGTTCCACCGAAAACAAGACAAAATGACGGCTCAGTGATTTATAGAGTACTTAGCTTATCACTTGATTGACAGATTAAACTGGGATTCTATGGGGAAAAAGCTGCCCAGAATTCTTGAGAAATCATCATAACAAAAATAATATTCCTGCCTTTTGTAGGGTCTAAGAGTTGTAAAAGGACATTTTAAATCAAACTCTTCAAATTATTACTTGTTGGGGGCTGAAACTATGTAGCATATTTTATTATTTTGTCTAGTGAGAACAGTAGTTTTTATAATGCTGTTACCCTGAAACCAGGCAGTTTTGCTCTGAAGTTTAGTTTAACTACCTGAAAGACTAGAGGACTCAAATAAGTCCTTTATTATGCACTATCAGTTGCAACATTTATGTTCAGGCACATGTCCAAATCAGTAAATGTATTACTTCAGAGAATGAAATAGCCCATTCCTACATACCCATTTGAAGTGCTAAGGCTTGGACAAAAGGCCCAAGCCAGAGTTGACCTATAGATGAATCCTGTATATTTTATAACTGATAACCATTATGATAACAGGTATTACACTAAGTTATAACAAACCACCTAGTCTGATGTAAAAGGTGGAAGTGTTGAAGCCTGAGCAACAGGCCCTGAACCAAAACTGTTAACTCAGTATGTAATCCCTAACGAAATATGGATGGAGGATGTAGCTATGATGAATGTATCTTTCCCTTCCTTCACATATGAATAGAGTAACAGAGTCATGGAGGCAGGTGTCTGTCTCCAAGACCTGATGTGATGAATGTATCTTTCCCTTCCTTTGTATATGAATAGGGTAACAGTCATGGAGACAGGTGCCTGTCCTTGAGGCCTGATGTGAGACCTTGCACATAATCTGATTAGATAAGCAGAGAAATTCCCTTAGTTTCTTCCTTGAGCCCTGGCCAGGCTCTCGGGGGAACCTAATGTGAAATTTAAACCAGATTTTTCCGCTTAAAACAATGGTGCCAGCTATTCTGGCTTGTGGATTTTTAGCATATAAGGCTGGACCCGCTCACAGCGACTTTGGATGCCTCACCTATGGGTGGACGCACCGCGTAGGATTTCCCACTTGCCGGGACAGGCTCTCCAAATCCTCGCTGTAACCGGGGCTCCCCAGCGACTGCGGATCTGGATGATGGTAATATATGCAAGTGGTGATGGATCTTTCTTAATCACTATTCTCTCTCTCAGGCAGTAATGATTTGATGCATTACCCTGTATTTTCCTATTTGTTTAAGTGCACTATTCTGTCTTTTCTTACTGTATGTTTTCTGTATTATTCTGTTCTATTATTTAGCTATTTCTAGTAAAATATGCCTGCTCTTTTCACTCTGGTGTCTGAGTTTAATTGATATCCCTGATCAGCAAAACACCATTTCACGTTCACAGGCCACAGTACTACAATAAGACCTCAGACTCTTTGTCAGGGCACTGAACGCCCCATGGGCATTATTTGTCATGATCAGCCTCTTTTGGGACCTTCACCTACACACACACACTGCTGTTACCCAGCATTATGGAGACAGGCAGATTGCTTAGGGATCCTTGGTAGAACACTGAGTGAATTAAAACATCTGTTTTCATGCACGGTGTTAGGATAATAACACCTGTGTATCTATGTTGCTTCCTTTAGTAAGCGAGATGAACAAGTTTACTAAGGTTTTCCAATACTTTTCTTCTTTTTTCCTAAGGGAACAGCAACATGTCAGGGAAAATAACCTCTCTGAACGGAAACCCATGTTTATTACCCTGATGTGCACACACTTCATAATGCAGCTTCTACAATTTCCCCCTTTTTTGCTTTTACTTACTATAGACTCTGTGCTTTTAAACGTGTAGTAATAGCACTAGCTATTGTTATTTGTGCTTTGTATAACACATTTAATTCTCTAGCTGTTTGTTACAAATACAATGCAAGTGGCAGGTCATAAATTCAAAGACTATTTTCATACAAAATAGAAAAGCCATACAACTGTCATTTTCAAGAACAAGACAAAAGTTTGGTACAGGTATAATCACATCTCCCAACCAATTTATAAGGCATTTGTTTTCAGGTTGCAAAAATTCACTCGATTCATGATCAAAAAGTAATGATGCTAAGGACCACTTATCAGAGGACAGAAACCACAAAAGAAGGCCTTCCATATTTGCCCTCATAGATGACTGCCTCAGATTAACACCCTATAAATGCTTTTATTAAAATTCCTTCTACAAATATTGTAAACCTTTTTCGAGTAAGAGATAAATTTACTTTTGGAAAATCTTTTATTAAAGGTGTGTGGTGTTGTCATCTAACCTGGGTTCTTCAGAAGTGGTTCCAATTATCTCTCTACCTCAAAAGAAAAACAATACCAGGTGCTTTGGAGCATTACAATTTTTGTTTGTCCATTATTATACTAGCAAAGGGGATCAGGTTACCCAAGAAATCCTGAAAATTGAAAATAGGGATAAAAGTATAAGCAAGTAAGGGTAGATAAAAGTGACTGAAGGATGCATATAATGTACTAAAATAATACATCATTATAGTATGTATATTTATAAACATGAATTAGAAATTGCTAGATGATTGACAAGCACTTGCATTCTAGTGACATCAAAAATTTCAGTCATCTTTTCTCTAAAATTCATGTTTTGGAGCATCCGTTTTGCTATTTTTAAGAAGAAGGACATATTTTTAAAAGGGCAGCGTAGGAAAATAACCTAGACTGTAGCCCTTACTGCTCTATCTCTTCCACTCCATTGTATTTGTGTACACAATGCATACATTTCTCACTTTCTTTGTACATCTTTCTGTCTACATTTCAAGCAGGACACTTACCTACTTTTTTTTTTAAGAGAGATTTTATTCAAATATTACTCTTAATCACCTTATGTCAACCTGGGTGGTACAGATTTATTCACATAAAGGTAGTGTCCATAGAACAACAAAGGAAATTAAGAGAAGTATGAAGTGGACTGTATGGGCAGGACACAATTAAACTGTGTTATTTCCTCAAATGGCAATTTTAAAAATCTTGCACAATATTTTATGGGGCTAGGAGACAGCTTTGGCAGCATAAGTTTTCAGTGTTAGTATTTAATGAAGAATAGTTACACTGTACTGAGTCTGTCTGGGATGGAGTTAATTTTCTTCATGGCAGTCCACACGGTTCTGGGTTTTAGACTGGTGACCAAAAGAGTGTTGATAACACACTGATGGTTTACTTATTGCTGAGCAGTGCTTGCACGGCACCAAGGTCGCCTCTGTTTCCCACGTGAGTAGGATGGTGGTGGACAAGATTCTGGGATACGACCAAGCCAGGACAGCTGACCCAAACTAACCAAAGAGATACTCCATACCATACATCATGCTCAGCAACAAAACTGAGGCAGGAGTTTTTCCAAATGAGCCATTGCTTGGGGCTGGGCTGGGCATTGGTTTGATGGTGGCGAGTGACTGCTGTTAGACCACTTGTTTTTTTTTTTTCCTTTTTCCTTCAATCATTACACTGTTTTTATCTGCATCTATGAGTTTTCTCTTGCTTTTGCCCTTCCTATTCTCTCCCCCATCCTGCCGAGACGGTGTGAACAAGCAATTGGGCGGGGGCTTACCTGCTGGATGGACTCAACCCACCACACATACAAAAAAACCTTGAATAAATGTAGTTTGTATGTCATGGTGATCTGATCTGCAGATGTAATCACCTTCAACTGCTACAGCTCTTTTTATTACTTTAAGTGATTTTTAATGTAATTCTTGATTTTTTTTAACATGTTTTAACACACCATTTTAGCCTTCCTTTAAAAAATATTTTAAAAGTACTCACTATATCAAAGATAACTGTAGATGTTAAAACTTGCATGTAACTTGTCTCCTTTTCAGATTCATACCTCTGTCTCTTATTGGAACTAAATGAATATTTATTGAATTGCTTAAACAATTTCACAAAAAGAGGTGCTATTTCCACAGAAACCATTAAGAAAAAAACAAGGCTTTCTCAAACAGACATGCAAGATTCTAAGAATTTTTTAAGGTCATATTGTAAATGAAAATTGACTTATTTTTTAAAAAGTAATATAGTAGTTCATACCAGTTAAAAATAAGACTTTTTAACACTAGGTAGATCCCCAGTGAAACTAAAGGCAGACTGATAAGAAAGAAGAATTAAAACTTCCTGCTACAGTAAAAGTCAGTGACATTTATAAGAGATGAAAAAAACATATGTACTATTGCATGCGCATCTATCAGTAGATTATACATTTGTAAACTGTCTATAGAGATGACTGACGGAAGTCCTGAACAAGTAAAAGAACATCTGGTTTCACACCCAGCTAAGACAGAAAACTGTACATTTTCCTTCTTTCATGAAATTAGGTGAAAGAGAGATCATAAAGACTTGGTGAATTGAGCTAGCAGCACACTTTACTCACTTCAACTGAACTTCAGAAGCACTTACACAGGCTTGCAGGTCTTTTCAACTTGTTTCTTGAAATAAGATTAGTGAAGAATACATAGAGAACTGTCAAAGAGCAGAACTTCTAGTTCAGATTATAACATCTCAGGAAGATGAATTGTAAAGTACAGCCTAGAAACTAAATTAAAAATCTCTCCCTGTAAAAGAAAGAAAGGATTCATCAAGATGGGTACTTGCACAGAGTTCCCTTTAGGTATTGAGTTTAATAAGTAAACATTCTTGACCTCTGTTCCTCTTGCTGCCACCACCAAACAACAGGGATGATGGTAGCATTGTCAGACTAGAAGTAGCCTGGAGAGTGGAATGATGAAAGTAGAAGGGTTTCCCACATTCAAAAGTATGTTTGCTACAGTAATGCACACACTATTTTGAGAGGTTTTTAAAATCTATTTCACCTTCCTGTGCTGGAGCAGTGTCAAGCATATTTAACTGGATTTTTGACTTACTGGGTTATAAACCTCTGATGACTTGTTCGTAGGTGACACCTTCTTGTGCTTGCCAGTCTTGTGATGTTGTTTTTTAATAAACAACCTAAATCTCTTTTATTGCAAATTAAGGCAATCATGATCTATCTTCTGGCAGACAAGAAAAACCTGCTACTGTAATTTGTTATCATTTCACATAATAGAAAGACACCTATTACACCTTGGTTGACCCTGTTCTAAACAAGCCCAATTATTTAATCTTGGTGGGGAACTTGAAAACATCTCTGTCCCCTCTTCAGTTTCCTGGCTTCTGCAGGACACTGTTAAAGTTGTGAACTTGTAAGTTCCAGGATATGAAATTTAACACTCTTGAAAATTGCTTTAGACAGACCAATGCAAAGCAAGAGCAGGCAGTCACCTTGTGAAACTTTTCTTTTTTAACTAGTGAAATGAAAGAAACAGAAATGTAATCTAAAATATGGTTAAATTTAATACAGAGCTAAAATTCAAAAGTAATTTGTTAGGGAAATAACAGTAAGTGCTTACTTTCAGCAATGTCAAAATATTGTTTAGCAGGTGCATTTAATATTAAAACTAAGTAATAATTTTATTAGAATGACACAAGAACTAAAAAAAAAATACTCATGCCAGTTAGAATCTTTAGAGTTTTTTCCTTTGTTTTACATGCTGACAAATACTGACAAAACAGCATTTTCCAGCAAAACCATTGCATTTATTTCTTTCAACCATCTTAACATGATTGTGACAGATTGCACAATATAAATAGCAGTTCTATCAGCAAAACAAACTTTACACATTATGCTTACTATTTTCCCCCTTCTAAAGCATCTGTCACTGATTTTAAAGGTCACACATTTCATGTTTCAATGTGTGGGGAAAAAATAACTCCTCTTAACTTGAGAGATTAGCAAGGATGTTATACCAGCTTTGTTGTGCATTGGACCATTTCATTTATTATTCTTACTGTGGCATAGCGCCTCAAAATAATTTTTGTGTAAAGAAAGACTTCCATGTGTATGATGTTTATACTGCAATAATGGAAACAAAACAGATAAATTAATGAGGCCTGATGTTTTTTCTCCACTACTTAAAGTATCTTCCTTCTCTTTCCTATGGTACTACTGTGAAGCAAGTACAGTATGATAAAAAGTTCAAACCCTGTTTCTAATATTGTGAGAAAAATGCCTGTGTCCACTGCCAAGCATTTTAGAATTCATTCAGTCCTTGTATTATAGACCGAAAAAATAGAGGAGTTAGCTGTAGGATAAACTTGCTTATGTCAGACAAGAACAGCAAAGAAAAGACTCAGAAGAAGGGATTTAAGAACAGAACAGGTTTAGAAAAAAAAAAAGAAAAAAAAAAAAAAGTCCAAGCAAACAATGTAAACAAGAACAAAAGAAATAAAAGTATATGGAAACAGCGTAAGCCACAACATCTTAGTATATTATTCAAGGCTCTGTTTATGATCAGTGGAGAGAAACAGGCATTTTTAGGGATACTATATGTTGCTGATTAATTTGGACAGATGAGTGTTACTCTAAAAATCTTCAGTTCTACAGAATTCCACGCAAGGAATCACTGCTGGAAGGTGGGGGACACCCAGTACTTCCTTTTCTTGTTAGGTATATCTGTTTAATAAGTAGTTCCAGTTTTCAGGAAAATTGAGTTCAGAAATCAGAGTTCAAGAAATAGATGTATTTCTCGACATATTTAAGGAGTTAATGATCATGACAAGTGATATGACATTTGACTGAAAAGGCATAAGATGGAGTTCTGGTGTCCTCCTAAGGGTGTTAAGAAAGTCACCCTTCTGCTGCTGGTCCAGAACAGACTAGCTACCACAGCCCAATTGTTTTCTTCTGTATGTCAAGTGTTATCAAAGTTGATTGCTATAATTTTTTTCAGTAAAGGTTTTTGTACTTGTTTATGTAAGCTTGCCTGAACTACTGCAATAGTTTTTCCCAAAATTTAATATAAGGATATCAGGTAAAGTTTCAAACAAAATACTTTAAATGGTGCACATGTAAATCAATTTTGTTCTTTAATAGAGTGGTATCTTGAGGTTTATTTCTCAGCTGTAGATGTGTCTCCTTATCCACTCCTCTCCCTGCTAAACCTTCTCTTTTGATGTTCTCATGGTTAGGTCCCCAAGGTTCTTCACTGACAAATCAGAAATGTGAAGATCATGTATGAGTCTTAAAAGAGATTAACACTGATGATGAAAAGTCAGTTTACATGGATATCAACTTGAAAATTATAAGCTTTAAGGGTCTTGTTTATTTGAACCTGTGGAGGGTTGACCTTAGCTGGCTGCCAGATGCCCACCCAGCCATTCTCTCACACCCCCACCTCATCAGGCCGGGGGAAACAAGGTAAAAAAGCTCGTGGGTTGAGATAGAGATACAGACATCCCTTATCAGTTACCATCTTGGGCAAAACAGGCTCAACTTAACAAGTGTGAAAACAAAATGTTCCCCCGCATACTCCTCTTTTTCCCAAGCTCAACTTTACTTCATCATTCCTGCCTCTTCTACCTCCTCCCCCTGAGTCGAGCAAGGGGATGGGGAATGGGGGGCTGCGGTCAGTCCCCCCCAGCTCCTCCCTGCCGCTCCTTCCTCCTCACGCTTCTCCCTGCTCCAGCCCGGGGCCTCTCCAGGGGCTGCAGGGAAACACCCGCCCCAGCGGGGTCTCTCCCGGGGCCGCAGGGGCCTCTCTGCCGGGGCTCTGCCCGGAGCCCCTCCTGCCCTCCTGCCGCTCTCCCCTCGGGGCTCGCAGGGCTGTTTCTCCCCCTGTTTCCCTCAGCCCTGGCTGCCGGGCAGCGCTTTGCCCTTCCTTACCCAGGCTTTCCCCGAGGCGCCCGCCCGGGGCTGAGGGGCTCAGCTGTGCCCTGCGCTGGGGCCGTTGGAGCCGCCTGGAACCGGCTGTGTCCGGCGCGGGGCAGCCCCGGCCGCTCCCCGCAGGGGCCCACCCGGCAGAGCCCCGCTACACCTGTCCCAATGCAACATAATTTTGGATTGAAAAGGTTTGTAAAGAAGGGAAAAATGTGGTATTTCTAATCACTGGTACCTCCTAAAACAAAATCTTCCTCATTATGAGCAAATCAGTCCCAGCAGCCCCTTCACTGCTGCTGCTGCTGTTGCTGCTGCAGCCAGCACCTGGGCAGCTCCACCCGGTACAGAACCTATTTGTAGAACAGGGTGCATGCGGATCAAAACATACAGTTTTAGAAAGCCATTGCATCTAAAACCGGACTCTTTTTAATGTTTCATTAGCTTGATCTCTTAAAATTTCATTTGCTTCATTTACCTGCTATTAAATTCCACTCAGTATGCTTATACCTTATTAAAAGCCCACCACTGGGAAAATGTTCAGTGCATTCTGGAATTCAAAAGGAAGCAGTGAGGCCAACTAGCTTTCAATGTCTATTTTTAAATAATCCGTCTCTCTTAGCCTGAAGAGCTTAGTGTCAGTCTAAGATGCATTACCTTTTTTTTTCTCCCTTGGTAAATTCACTGTGATTATAGTTACAGGCCTTGGCAGGGAAGACAGAAAGTTAGTTTCATGATTATTTTATTTTATAAGCAAAGACGTCAGAATGTCCTAGTCTTGAACTCAAGTCAATACAAACTCATTGCCTAGAATATACCAATGCAGTGCAGCTTTCGTCTTTGATGCATGCCTTTGCAAGTTTAATTTTTCCTTGAACTTAATTTGACTGGATACTTCAAAATGTTTTCTGTCTAGTTCTCAGTCTGAACTACTATTTCTTTTTAATCTGAAGAAGATGGAGGGGCAAGATGAACCTGTGAAAGTTATGCTAGGCCTGTAAGATTTGGGGATTGATATTGAAATGTTTGGCATAAGACATTTTAGTAGAACTTGGATTTACCTAATCAGAGAAGAGGTTTACCTGGAAGAATTACTTGTCTTCACTCTGTTCCCTTACCTTCTTGTAATATTGCTACAGTACGGTTGGAGGACATAAATTATAAACATGCTTACTGGCATGCAGCTGCCACAGGAAGTATGAACTTCCTTCTGACAGTGAAGTTGTAGGTCTCAGAGTAGAAACCTTCCAATGCAACTATGGCCAGAAGCACCTTACTGGCAACTTTTGGTATATATTAGTTATTCTTGTCCTCTGCAGAGACCATTGAAGGACTTGTTCACCTGCAAGAGCAAGGCAATATTTCCTATCCCAAATGATCAGGAGGACAGTAAGAAAACATGGGGTTTTTTTCCCCCTTGTGATTTCTTTCACAAAACCAGAATTAGTTTCAATGTCATTTTTGTAAGCATAGCTTTTGCTTATAGCAGATTGCTCTTGGATAACTCAAACAGATTGTCCTCAGTCATCTGACATAAGTTTAATCTCCAGTTTTACTCAGCTGCTTCTACCACCAAATGAGAGCTAAGTATAGATGTACATGAATGTAACAAGTCATTAATGCTTTCTTTTTAGCCATCTCTTATTTTTGCTTTATGGATAGTCATTTCATCTTCTGCCATCAGAATAGCTACCTCATTATCCTATGTTTATTTTACTGCCCATGCTAGAAAATCTTATATTAATTTTTAAAATAAAGGCATTTTATATTCACCTTGTAAAACTTCCCAAACGTCTTAGTTACAGAGGTCTGATAGTATTTTACTTTCAGCCAGATGTAAATGGAAACCACAAGATCCCTTCATCTCATTTTTACCCCATCTCCTCATTGAACCTGCATTTGCTTGTCTTTGACAGGTGCCTTTTATTTACCTGTTATGTCAAGCTGGAACATACATCTATGTTTCTGCCCTTCAGGCCTGCCCAAAGGAAGCTGATGCTTTGTGTTAGCCTCCTTTCCCTTCAACTCCTTCCACCCTCCTACATCCCACACAGCCACCCTGCAATGCCGAGGTAGAGCCCTGCACTGTCCTGGTTGCCTGCCTTTCCAAGAAAGGAGCTTGTTTACAATCATTTAATTCCAATTTGGAATTTGAATATAGTCTTGAAATGTAACTACTGTAAGACAAGGCCTGCTTGAATATGCTTCTGATTGTGCTGACACTTATGAAAAAATAATAAAATTTTGCCATAGTCTAGCTCAAAAGTATTGGTGTGAGGGATGTGAAAAGACTACTTACAGTACAGTTAAACTATATATTGCCCGGGGAAAAAAAAATCCTCTGTATATTTGTTGCTAAAAGGAGATAAAAGGAGGTCATCTTCTGACTTGACTTTGGTTACACTGTCAGGAGTTGTAGCAGGGCACTCTAATCAGCATATGTTCAGACTGTTACAAGCACTTTCACCTTAAAAACATGCTTTGTGGTGGTGAGGGGCTGAATTTATAAGGGATGGGTGTCACAGGTGGGAACTAAAACTGCCCAGCAGTAGGGGAGCACGCATGCACTGCAGACCTCCCTGTGCCTGTGGAAACCAGTTCCAGCCAGCCCTGAGGCGATAGTACCACTGCCGGAGATACCCTGCCAGGTACTACAGACTCCATCCGGTCAGAGAAGGGGGCACACATTTCCACGGAAGAGCTGGAACATCTTGGGAAGTTGCAGTCAGGAGTTGACCCCCTGTCAGCACAGGGTCCATTGGAGAAGGGGGATGGTGGGAGCTGTAGTGCTCGGGAGAGCAGTAACAGTTACACAGGCCACCCTGCCCACCCACACTATCAGTTGCGTGGTGGGAGCAATGTTAAGAGCGTTCCCTGCTGTGAAAATAAGGGAAGCTCAGACTGGGGAGAGGAAAGGATAAGTTTTAATCTAATGGTTTGTGTTCTTTTTTTTTTTTTTCCCCTCAACAGAGCTGGGAAGTTTGTGTTGCTGGCAGCACTGAATACCCGGACATTAGACTGTTTTGCCCATAACTGGTGCTTAGGGAGTGCTTTTCTGAAAGCAGATGAGTGTGTCTGGGCAAGAGTCTGGTAAACAGTCGTAGAATCATTTAGGTTGGGAAAGACCTTTACGATCGTCTGCCAACTCCACCACTAAATCATGTCCCTAAACACCACATCCACAAGTCTTGTAAATATCTCCATGGATGGTGACTCAACCACTTCCCTGGGCAGCATGTTCCAATGCTTGATAACCCTTTTGGTGAAGCAATTTTTCCTAATATCCAATCTAAACCTCCCCTGGTGCAACTTGGGGCCATTTTCTTTTGTCCTATCGCTTGTTACTTGGGAGAAGAGACCAACACCCACCTCTCTTCAACCTCCATTCAGGTAGTTGTAGAGAGTGATAAGGTCTCCCCTCAGACTCCTTTTCTCCTGTTTCCTTCAGCTGCTCCTCATAAGACTTGTACTCTACACCCTTCACCAGCTTCGTTGCTCTTCTTCAGACATGCTCCAGCACCTCAATGTCTTTCTTGTAGTGAGGGGCTCAAAAGTGAACACAGTATTAGAGGTGTGGCCCCACCAGTGCTGAGTACAGGAGGACGATAACTTCCCTAGGCCTGCTGGCCACAGTACTGTTGATACATCCAGGATGCCACTGGCTTTACTGGCCATCTGGGGACACTGCCAGCTTCTATTCAGTTGACTGTTGATCAACACCCTCAGGTCCTTTCCTGCCAGGCAGCTTTCCAGCCACTGTTCCCCAAGCCTGTAGGGTTGCATGGGGTTGTTGTGACCCAAGTGCAGGACCTGGCAATTTGCTTTGTTGAAACTCATACAGCTATCCTCGGCCCATTGATCCAGCCTGTCCAGATCCCTCTGTAGAACCTTCTTTCCCTCAAGCAGATCAACACTCCTGCCCAACTTGGTGTCATCTGCAAACTTACTAATGGTGCACTCAGTCCCCTCATTCAGATCATTAAGCACAGAATCACAGAATCATCTAGGTTGGAAAGGACCTTGAAGATCATCTAGTCCAACCGTTAACCTAGCACTTAATAAATTAATTAATTTATAAATTAATAAATTAATTAAGTTAATAAACTTAATAAATCTTAATAAAGATATTAAACAGGACTGGCCCTAATACTAGAGCCCTGAGGAACACCACTCGTGACCGGCCGCCAACTGGATTTAACTCCACCACAACTCTTCAGGCCTGGCCATCCAGCCAGTTTTTTACCCAGCGAAGAGTATACCTGTCCAAGCCATGAGCAGCCAGTTTCTCCAGGAGAATGCTGTGGGAAATGGTGTCAAAGGCTTTACTAAAGTCTAGGTAGACAACATCCACAGCCTTGCCCTCATCTACTAAGCGGGTCACCTTGTCATAGGAGATCAGGTTAGTTAAGCAGGACCTGCCTTTTATAAACCCATGCTGACTGGGCCTGATCACCTGATTGACCTGTATGTGCCGCATGATGGCACTCAAGATGATCTGCTCCATAACCCTCCTGGGCACCGAGGTCAGGTTGACAGGCCTGTAGTTCCCCAGATGGGTGTCACATTTGCTAACCTCCAGTCAACAGGGACCTACCCAGTTACCCAGGACTGCTCATAAATGATGGAAAGTGTCTTGGTGAGCACTTCCACCAGCTCCCTCAGTACCTTTTGGGTGGATCCCATCCGGCCCCATAGACCTGTGTGTGTCTAAGTGGTGTAGCAGATCACTAAATCATTTCCCCTTGGATTACAGGGGCTTCATTCTGCCCCCCATCCCTGTCTTCTATCTCAGGGGGCTGGCTACCCAAAGAACAACTGATCTTACTGTTAAAGACTGAGACAAAGAAGGCATTAAGTACCTCAGCCTTTTCCTCATTCTTTGTCACGATGTCTCTCCCCCCCCCCCCCCCCCATGCAATAAAGGATGGAGATTCTCCTTAGTGCTCCTTATGTTGCTAACGTATTTATATAAACATTTGTTATTGTCTTTTACGTCAGTAACCAGATTAGGCTCTAGCTGAGCTTTGGCCCTTCTAATTTTCTCCCTACATAACCTTGTGACATCCTGGTAGTCCTCCTGAGTGGTCTGCCCCTTCTTCCAAAGGTCATAAACTCTCCTTTTGTTCCTGTTAGTGGTTATAGATCCTGATTACAGTTCATCCTGATTACTGTGCATTACAGAAGAATTCAAATTTTACAGGGTAGATATTGTAGTAGGAGTCTACTATAGGCCACTCAACCAGGACAGAGAGGTGGATGAAATATTCTATAAGCACTTCGGAGAAATCTCATGATCGCTTGCCCTTGTTCTTGTGGGAGACTTTAACTTCCCAGACATCTGCTGGAAATACAACACAGCAGAGCAGGACCAGTCCCAGAGATTCCTGGAATGTGTGGGAGACAACTTCCTGATGCAGCTGGTGAGTGAACCGACCAGAGAAGGTGCCCTGCTGGACCTCCTCTTT
The DNA here is from genome assembly GCF_031877795.1 of Strix aluco. Classification (NCBI taxonomy): domain Eukaryota; kingdom Metazoa; phylum Chordata; class Aves; order Strigiformes; family Strigidae; genus Strix; species Strix aluco. The sequence continues at coordinate 89,210,884 of NC_133931.1, read as the reverse complement.
GTGAACAGGGAAGGACTGCTGGAGTACTGAATGTGTCATCATCTTCTATACTGATGTTAGAAGGGAAAAAAAAAAATCAAGTAATAGGGATTACTCGAGATCTGTGATAGTAAAAGCATACACTATTATACCATGGTTCGATAGCAATGTACTTTTTACGTTCTTTTACTCGTGTAAAAAATAAAAGGTGTTGCAGAAAAGAATTAATTGTACTGTACTTTTCAGTGCTAAGAGGAGGTAATGAGGGTTTTAAAAAAGGAAACCTTGGATGGATGACTTGGCATGCTTAGAGCATTTGACTTCATAATTTAGTGGACTGTATTTTCTCACAATCTGTTTTGAGATATACAGTGCCCTGGCATGGTTTTAGACAACACTATGTTACTGAGGGTGGTATTTTTCAAATAATACATAGCAAATGTCCTTTTCTTTTGAGGTCCCTTGAAAGACATGTAGATATCGCACTTAGGGATATGGTTTAGTGGGACTTGGCAGTGCCACGTTTACAGTTGGACTTGATGATCTTAAAGGTCTTTTCCAACCTAATTGAGTCTATGATTCTATAAGTCTATGATGTGGCGGTTGGAGGCCGACTAGGGCACAGTGATCATGAAATAATAGAGTTCTCTATTCCTTAGGGAGGCCAGGAGAAGACTAAGCAGAACTGACATCCTGGACTTCCCAAGAGCTGAATTTGTCTTGTTTAGGCACCTGCTTGACAGGATCCCTTGGGAGATGATCCTGAAGGGTATAGGGTTCCAGGAAGGCTGGGCACTCTTTAAGAAGGAAGTCTTAATGGCACAGGAGCAGGTGGTCCCCAGGTGCTGTAAGAGAAACTGGCAACAGAGAAGACCACCCTGGCTAAACAGGGAGCTTTGACTGCAACTCGGGGAGAAAAGGAGAGTTTACAGCCTTTGGAAGAAGGGGCTAGCAACTCACAATGATTACAAAGATGCTGTGAGGCTATGCAGGGCAGAAATCAGGAGGTCTAAAGCCCAGCTAGAAATTAATCTGGCTTCAGCAATCAAGGATAAAAAGAAATGTTTCTAAAAGTATGTCAACAGCAAAAGAAAGACCACGGAGAGCCTCCATCCCCTGCTAGATGCAGGAGGAAACATGGTAACAAGCGACAAGGAAAAGACTGAGGTGCTTAATGCCTTCTTTGCCTCAATCTTTAATAACAAGACTAGTTGCACTGAGGGAATCCAGCCTCCTCAGCCAGAAGACAGAGACTGGGAGAACGACCCCCCCACATTCCAGGAGGAGATAGTCAGTGACCTACTGCATCCCACAGACACAAGTCTATGGGACCGGACGGGATACACCCGAGGGTGCTGAAAGAGCTGGCTGGGGTGCTCGCCAAGCCGCTTTCCATCATTTACCAGCAGTCCTGGTTGACCGGGGAGGTCCCGACAGATTGGAAATTGGCCAATGTGACGCCCATCTATAAGAAGGTCGGAAGGATGATCCGGGAAATTACAGGCCTGTCAGCTTGACTTTGGTGCCTGGGAAGCTGATGCAGCAGATCATCCTGAGTACCATCATACAACACATGTGGGACAACCAGATGATCAGGCCCAGTCAGCATGGGTTTATGAAAGGCAGGTCCTGCTTGACAAACCTGATCTCCTTCTACAACAGGGCGACCTCCTTATTGGATGAGGGAAAGGCTGTGGATGTTGTCTACCTTGACTTTAGTAAGGCCTTTGACACCATTTCCCACAGCATTCTCCTGGCAAAACTCACTGCTCAAGCTTGGATGGGCACAGGCTTTGCTCGGTAAAAAACTGGCTGGATGGCTGGGCCCAAAGAGTTGTGGTGAATGGAGTTAAATCCAGTTGGTGGCCGGTCACGAGTGGTGTCCCCCAGGGCTCGGTTTTGGGGCCTCTCCTGTTTAACATCTTTATTGATGATCTAGACGAGGGGATCGAGTGCACCCTCAGTAAGTTTGCAGACGACACCAAGTTGGGTGGGAGTGTTGATCTGCTCGAGGGTAGGGAGGCTCTGCAGAGAGACCTGGACAGGCTGGAGCAATGGGCTAAGGCCAACTGTAGGAGTTTCAATAAGGCCAAATGCCGGGTGCTGCACTTGGGCCACAACAACCCCCAGCAGCGCTACAGGCTTGGGGAGGAGTGGCTGGAGAGCTGCCAGTCAGAGAGGGACCTGGGGGTGTTGATTGACAGCCGGCTGAACATGAGCCAGCAGTGTGCCCAGGTGGCCAAGAAGGCCAATGGCATCCTGGCCTGTATCAGAAATAGCGTGGCCAGCAGGGACAGGGAAGTGATCTTACCCCTGTACTCGGCACTGGTGAGGCCGCACCTCGATTACTGTGTTCAGTTTTGGGCCCCTCACTACTAAAAGGACATTGAATTACTCGAGCGTGTCCAGAGAAGGGCAACGAAGCTGGTGAAGTGTCTGGAGCACATGTCGTATGAGGAGCGGCTGAGGGAACTGGGGTTGTTTAGTCTGAAGAAAAGGAGGCTGAGGGGGGACCTCATCACCCTCTACAGCTACCTGAAAGGAGGTTGCAGAGAGCTGGGGATGAGCTTCTTTAACCAAGTAACAAGCGTTAGGACAAGAGGTAATGGCCTCAAGTTTCGCCAGGGAAGGTTTAGACTGGATATTAGGAAGCATTTCTTTCCAGAACGGGTTTTTAGGTGTTGGAATGGGCTGCCCAGGGCAGTGGTGGAGTCCCCATCCCTCGAGGTATTTAAGAGTTGCGTTGACATAGCGCTGAGGGATATGGTGTAGTTGAGAACAGTCAATGTTAGGTTAATGGTTGGACTAGATGATCTCCAAGGTCTTTTTCAACCTAGACTATTCTGTGATTCTGTGAATGCAAGAATGTTTTTAGATGTCAGACTTTTAAGGAAGGTTCTACAAAAAGCTTGAAGTTGTCAAGAAAGTATGGCTGGAAAGCTGGAAGCAGATCCCAGGTTTACATTACCATGAGTAATTTTATGGAAAGACATTATTCCAGAGGCATAGAGTCGTCAAGACTCTATTCGAGACTAGAGAATTGGAAAACAATTTCAGAAATGCCAGGTTTGTTAAGCTTTCACACAAAAACTGAAGTTGGGAACATAAAGTCTGCTACTAAAACTCCTTACAGTTTGAATGCTTAATTTTGTGTGGGTCATCCTTCCCCTTCCCCCCGCTTTCAGAATCCTATAAGGTATAAGGTTCTCCTGAAATATTTAAGAATAGTTCTGTGTATTTCCGAACTGTCTAAATTCTGTATACCTTATCTTATACCTTGATAAGCAATGGGAGCAATTTTACACTCTGAGTTGATATTTGATAACCATATGAAATGAGGGAATTGTTGATAATAAGACATTATAATACAAGTAAACTATTACTGTGTATTACCATTCTATAAGGTACATGTAAAGAAAGAGCTTTGAAGATGACTGTGCCTATCAGTTGTGCTTCACACTCACTGGACACTGACACAATAAGCGCACGTCTCGGTCTTCAAATGGAAATGTATGTGGAAGTTACCTAATATAGCAGACATGGGTAATGAATTTGAAGTATTCAAAGGTGTATGTAAATATTAGTGAAGATGGAAAGGCCAGATGCTAAGATGCAATTTTAAAATTATAAAAGGTATTTTCCAATGGTATTGAAGCATGTAGAAAGCTCGCAAGAATTCTGTTTTTAACTTCCTAGAATTGCTGGGCCATATCCAAATACCATTATTATTGATGGGTTTCTTTCCCTTAACTTTACTCAGCTTCACATGACGTTTGCCATGGTCTGTCTTGTGTTTCTGTGGGTCACTCATCCTGAAGAGATGTAACAGATTTTAATCCCCTCTGTTGCAAACTTTGAAATATCTTTTGTAGTTTACCTATACTATGTAATATTTTGTTCTAAGAATCACTTTAATAAATGTATGGTCTGACAATAGTACTGTTCTCTACAGAAACTGTATTTGTTTCTACTTGATTTTTTTACTGTAGAAGTATAGGGCACCTCTTCACTAGTTTGAACATTTTTATTATATACTTATCCACTTTTCATTAACTTTTTTTTTTTTTGATTGACAAGGTTTTTCTTTTTTTTTTTTTTTCTTGTTCTTCTATGTGAGGCTAGTGAAGCTATTGATCTGTTAGTAATCATGAATCTATGCTAAACTAAATCATTCATCTCAAAAGGCTTGTTCTGGTAGTGACGTAACAAATGTGTTGCTGTCATGTAGCCATGACAAGGAACAGTGGTGAAGAAGTCTGGGAGGAACTTCTACAGAAATTTTAGCTATTTATTAGTCAGTCTGTGCTTTTCAACTCCTTTGCTTTCTCAGTTTTTTGCCTCTTAATGCTCCCCACATCATTTGACATAAGTTTTTTAGATCAATATTTGCTTAACTGTAGAAACAGTGAGGTGCTTTAAAAAAACCAAACCAAACAACAAAACTGCTGAATTGTAAATAGGGGAAAAAACCTGCACAAAGTCCTGTCATGCTCAGATAGAGACACTCTTTACTGTGTGACTGGAAGTGCTATGTACCGACCAGACTTTTGAAGTAAAAGCAAGTCTGTGTAGTCCAATATAATTTTAGTGAACTTCCACTGATAGGCCAGGCTTTGGCATAGTGAAAGAGACTCAAAACTTGCAAGAGTGTTTGTGTACTCAAGGATACACAAGCTGTGATATTCCTCAGAAATTTAAGCTATATGAGCTATTCTGGCCAACTCATATATTTTGTCTTTATGCATGTTCTGCCACACACTATCAAAAACATATGCCCTCCTTTTCTGGAGCTTCCGCTGAGCCGAAGTATATTATGAGAAATAAAAGATATCCTATCAAAATTGTATTATTCTAAATATTACTTATCAGTCATAGGAAAAAACTTCTCTGTAGTACACATTCTTCTATAGTTCCTGTGTATCCAAGAAGCATATATATAAAAAATAACACTAAAACTGGGTAAGATAGATTTTAACTGGTGCTTTACTGATCTTCCCTAGACCATATATATTGGGTAACTAGCTCATGGTGAAGTCTGTGGTAGTGCTTTTTCACTGTGAAAGAAAGAAATGTAACCATGGTACAATCATACTCTTATTTTTCTACCAGAGGGAATGTTTCTTTTCTTGTGTCCTGACACAAAATTGAAGTTTTTGATATAAGATGGGTTATTAGAACACTGGGAATTTAGAACTCCCTTCCAAATTCTTTTGTTTTGACACAGCCCAAATAGGTGGCTTCATGACAAGATACTTTCTGTTAATATCTGTGGAGAGAATTATGATGTGTTTCTTTTTATTCATATTTAACAGCACTTTTAGGCTGGAATAAACATTGCAGATTTATCAGATGCTGTCTATTTGAAATTAGAATTAAGACACTGAACCTGTAAATACAACATAAGTATTTAGGGTTTTAATATCTCAGAAGAGATACTGGAACTCTAACAATCCAGTGGGAATTTGAACTATAAGGAGGAGGTGATAATTGACAAAAATATTTGTGAAGAAATATCTTGTATTTAAATTTAATTATACAGTGGTATCTTTAGAAAATAAAAAAATTAAAGTTACAGAATGAGGAGAATTTATATCCTTCCACAGGAGAAGCAAAGGCATTATACCTGAATTTGAAGGAAATTTACTACTTAGCAACTTAGAGTTACTAGAATGTAACAGCATAATTCTTATTGTAGGTGTTAGAGGGCAATGATACTTTCCCAAACATTAGTTCATTAAGTCATTGCCATGGCATTCAAAGATTCTCATCTAAAAGGCACTAATACATATGGAAAGTGCTAATTCTCATCTAAAAGGCACTAATACATATGGAAAGTGCTAATATAGAAACAAGAGCAAACACTTAACTTAGGGGGTTTTATCCAGTTATAGAACACCATTTGGCTGGAATTTCATTACTATGGTAATGGGAAACATTTCAAAGATAACTTGTCTTAATTTCTATATCTAACAATCTTCTCTCCTCTGTTTTCCTTCCTCTCCCCAATATACTTTGTCTCCCATTTAAAGCAGCCATCTGCTAAAATTAGTGATTATATTACTTAATTATGCAGCATTTGAAAATATTTTTATCATTATGCTGTCTTCCAGTAAATATTATACTTGTGGCTAATGGCATCTTTTTCTTATGTTTTGACAGCTCATTTTGTCAGATTTATTGTTCAATAACTCAGTATCTTATGTATGATATATGTATCTCTACCACTAAGATGAATAATTCTCATAGAAAGCTGTTCACAGAAACATAGAAAAATGTCTTTGTTCATAATAGCAAACTCTTAGTTACAGAAGCATCCTAATTATATTTAGGTTTATTAAAATAACCATGAATAAATTACATATTCAGAGGTTATCTGTGTTCAAGTACAGCATGAAATTTATTTTATATTCTAGCATGACATGTTTAGCACTTACAAATTTCATGCACAAAACTCTTCCTCTGAAAGCAATGGTAAGAAAAAAAAAAATTTTGTGGGAGTTCACCTGAAAATTTATTCATCTGCAATAATAATAAATAAATCCCTTTCTTTCACTAAATAAATAATACCCATGTCCCTGTGGTGGGTTGACCCTGCCTGAACACCAGGTGCCCACCAAAACTGCTCTATCACTCCCCCTCCTCAGCTGGACAGGGGATACAAAATATAATGAAAGGCTCTTGGGTCGAGATAAGGACGGGGAGAGATCACTCACCAATTACCATCATAAGCAAAAGAGACTTGACTTGAGGAAATTATCTTAATTTGTTACCAATCAAGTGAGAGTAGGATAATGAGAAATAAAAACTAAATCTTAAAACACCTTCCCTCCACCTCTCCCTTCTTCCTGAGCTTAACTTTACTTCCGATTTCTCTACCTCCTGCCCTGCCAGCGACACAGGGGGATGAGGAATGAGGGTGCAGTCAGTTGATCACACATTGTCTCTGGTATTCCTTCCCCCTCAAGGGGAGGACTCCTCACACTCTTCCCCTGCTCCAGCGTGGGTTTCCTCCCATGGGAGACAGTCCTCCACAAACTTCTTCAATGTGAGTCCTTCCCTCAGGCCGCAGTTCTTCATGAACTGCTGCAGTGTGGGTCCCTTCCACGGGGTGCAGTCCTTCAGGAACAAATTGCTCCAGCATGGGCTCCTCTCTCCACGGGTCCACAGGTCCTGCCAGGAGCTTGCTCCAGCATGGGCTTCCCATGAGGTCACAACCTCCTCTGGGCATCCACCTGCCCTGGTGTGGAATCTTCTATGAGCTGCAGGTGGATATCTGCTCCACCGTTAACCTCCATGGGCTGCAGGGGCACAGCCTGCCTCATCATGATCTTCACCACAGGCTGCAAGGGAATCTCTGCTCTGGTGCCTGGAGCACCTCCTCCCCCTCCTTCTTCACTGACCTCAGTGTCTGCAGAGCTGTTTCTTGTTTCTCTCATATGTTCTCACTCCTCTCTCTCTGGCTGCAATTGCTGTCGTGCAGCCTTTTTTTTCCCCCTTCTTAACTATGTTATCACAGAGGTGCTACCACAGTCACTGATGGGCTTGGCCTTGGCAAGTGGTGGCTCTGCCTTGGAGCCAACTGCCGTTGGCTCTATTGGACATAGGGGAAGCTTCTAACAGCTCCTAACAGAAGCCAACCCTGTAGCCCCTCCTCCTACCAAAACCTTGACATGCAAACCCAATAGTGTCATATGCAGTTATATGTCTCTTCCTCCTATATATTCAAGCATTTCTAAAATTTTTGATTAATTTGAAATGACAGTACATCAGTGTAGTGGGGAAGTAGTGTCTTTTTTTCTTTTTTTTTTTTTTAATTTATTTTCTTATTTTCTTTCTTTTTTTAATGGGTAGGAAAGAAATATTGTAGAAATGAAGAATCCCTGGGCTACAGCAACATCTGAGTCTTAGGTACCAGCATCCAGGATAGAAACCTGAAGTATGTGTTAACATCGAGATAGATGTCTCAGCACGGATTTTACAAGAAGCATAAGCTAGCTGGTATCTGAACATCCGCTAAGTAATCATTGTTCTGCTGTCTGTAGTTAGTCAATACAGATATTCTGAAGATTTATCAGGATTCTTCTTAAATTTTTCATATCTCATGGCTCACTAGACACCATGGACATGTATCTGCTATGTGTGATGCATGACTTCGGAGTTGTCTGCTACTTTAATTTCTTTCAAGGAACACACCTGAGCTCAACCTTCTTCAAATACGGCAAGGGAAGTTTTCCCTCCTTTTTCTTTTTTTGACAGTGTATTGGTCAGAAACTTGGCCAGATGGTAGGAGATTCAGGTTCAATTTCCTACCTGCCTAACAAACTTGAACACATTCTGTTTTTTCCCAGGAAAGGCACTTACTTTACAAACTGTTCAGCTCTGCTGAGGCTGTGTAACTAGGCAGAAGAGAATGAAGAATTAATTAGGCCAGAGAGAGGGGTAAAATATTCACAATGCTCTGGAGTGATGGTTTGGGTAGGCAAAATGAATCCATGGGATGAATGCGAGGAAAGACTTGCATGCAGCTTTCTGTTGTGTGAAGTAACCATGCTATAGACAATCAGAAATGACATACTGCTCAAGATTTGGACTGGTGATGGGATTTTTTTGCTATACAAGAAGATACATTCTAACATTTTTCCTACCTTTTAACAAACTCTTTCATCTGTGCTATTCTAAACTCTCCTATTCATGTGTGCTCCCAACTATATTCCAATAAAACAGAGTTTTCATAGGTAAAGATGGCCAGAGTAAAAAAAAGTTGTCTCCCACTCCTGCATTACCAGTTCTCAAATTTGCCTTTCTGGATGGGTAGAAAGGTACCCACTTACTATTATGATGTTCTGGAAAATATTACCCACTCCAAAGTAGTAAAAAAAGTTACAAAGGGTTTGTAAAGATTAAAGTAGTGGAATTAAAAGAAAGGCATGCTTAATCTACTTATACTAAGATCAAATATAAATCATCTGTCTTTCCTTTTCTATCTAGATAACAAGCTTATTTTCCAACATGGTCAGAGGCTCAGTACTGTGCTCAGCCTCTGCAGGAGAGAATCTTGAATTAGAGAGGCATGTTAGCTTTTATATCAAATCTTTTATCAGCCCCTCAGTCACGGTCTTCTGAAACAGTGCTCTGGAGGTCCCAGTACCCATTATTGGTGCTAAAGACAGAAGCAAAGACAGCATTAAACAGCTCTGCTTTTTCTACAACCCTATTTGTGAGGTGACCAACCTCATCAAGTAAAAGACCAGTGTTATCTCTGATCCTCTTTGAATGCTCTTAACATATTTAAAAAAGACCTTTTTGTTGTCCACAGTGCTGGACAGCTTGAACTCTAATTGAGCTTTGGCCACACGAATTTTCTCCCTACAGTGACAAACAGCATCTCTAGTCCTCCTGTGTCACCTGTCCTTGTTTCCAATGTCCATACACTTTCCTTCTCCACCTAAGTTCTAGAATAAGATCCCTGCTCATCCAGGCTGGCTTTCTGCACCTCTTGCTTGACTTCTAACACTTTGGAGGTGCCTGCTCCTGCACCCTTTAAGAGATGGTTCTTAAAAACTGACCAGTATTCATTGACCCCATTACTTTCAAAAGCAGATTTCCAGTGGACCTTACTGATCCAGAGAACCTAGCTTCTTTAGCAGCCCAAAGTCTGCACTCTGCAGTTTTTCTCCTATCACTCAACTATTTTGTGGTCACTATGACCAAGACAGCCACCAATCACTCACAAGACTCTCTCTGTTTACAAACAACAAATCTGGGAGGGCACCTTTCCTAGTCAGCTGCCTTAGTACCTGTACCAAGAATTTATCTTCAATGTGCTTCAGAAATTTCCTGGATCTGTTTGTGTCTGCTGTATGGTATTCCTAGTCAATGTCTGGGAAGATAAAATCACTCATAAGGACAAGGGCAGCTGATCTAGAGATATCCCTTAATGCCATTCATCGGTGTCATCATCCTGGCTGGGTGGTCGATAGTAGACTCCCACAACAACATGTGCTTTATTTGCTTTCCCCTTCATCCTTACCCAGACACTCCCAACTGTGTCATTGCCAACTGTAAGCCCCATACAATCCAACCCCTCCCTTCTATACAGCACCACCCTCCATCTCTTGCACAAAGATACTTTCCCCCCTTTGAGAACGGTGCACCCCATCTGTCAACAGGAGACCTGGTATTGTGTAGACCATCCTATGATCAAAAAACCCAAAATTCTGCCAATGACACTTGTCACAGAGCCAGGAATTGATCTGCTGGCTCTTCCTGTTTCTTCCCTCATCATTCCCTGCAACTGGAAGGATAGAGAATAACACTATTTGTGCTCCTGACCCCTTAACCAGTTGTCCCAAGGCCCTGCAGTTTCTTTTGATTGCCCTTGGACTTGTTGCAACTTCATCACTGCCTACCTGAAAAAGCAATAATGGATAATAAAATGAGGGCCCTACCAGGGTGGGAAGCTTTCTTTTCACATCTTTAACCCAGGCCCCAGGGAGGCAGCAGACTTCCCTAAGAAGTGGGTCTGGTCTGCACATCGGGCCTTCTGTTCCCTTCAGAAGGGAGTCTCCTATGATGATGATCCATCATTTTTTCTTTATGGAAGCAGTTTTGATGCTGGACGTAGACCAACATAACCTCCATGACACCTCTAAGCTAGATGAACCATCATCCTTGTTACTGTTAAGTTTCTCTTGCAGAGCCTCACACCTATCATGCAAGGGTACCGGGTAAGGTGGGGTAGTCACAGAGGAGATGCACCTGCTGTGCCAGACAGGAACTTGTCACCATTGTCCCCTATCCCTTGAGTCACTGTGCTCAGCCAGGTGGAGAGAGGATAGGGGATCCTCTGTATCATGTGTCCTGTCTGCCTGACAGGTCTATCCCAGGGATGGCAGGGTGTGGTTCCAGTGGTCTCTCTCTCTCTCTCTCAGGCTCCCTGACACTCCTCAACCTACTCACCTCCTCCCGGAGCTGTCACTAAGCGCAGGAGTTCCTCTCCCTGGGCGCAGCTCCCACAGGTGTGCTCACTGCTGCCGGCCAGTGCTGGCCTAAGAGCAGGACCCACCCTGCAGCCTGGCACCGGGGTGGCAGCGTGTTCCCACCGCAGCTCTGCCTGGGCACCTGCATCAGTTGTGGTGGGTGCAGAGCTTAGAGAGAACATGGCCTTCTGCCGGGTGGATACCGTTGCTCCCTGGTCATGCTGTCAGAGTTACAGTGCCCTTCCTGCACACCCTTCTGCGTGAATGGCCACATCACGTTCTGGTCACTGGTGCTCCTCAGGGGTTTCTTTTATAGTTTGGGGGGGGGTTGGCTGCTGTTGCTCCTGGCCCTACCCAGGTCTCATCAGCCATTGTTGTGTGAGCTGCGGGCTGCTGACGGGTCTTTCTTCTCCCCTGAGGTTTCCCTGGTTCAGGAAACCCCACTGTGCACTGCGCTGGAGCACTCCGCTGCGGATCGTGGCAGCACTGGAGCTGCTTGCCTCCATGAGTGAGACATATGTTACAATATAAGTGTTTATTCAGACTTATGTAGTGCTTTTCCGAGGTGGGAAACCTCTCCAGAATTTAACACTTTCCTTTGAATCATACTGACTTTGGCAAATTGATGCTTTTGGTAAATGTTCCATTAACAAATTTCTAACCATCTCTATCAATAGATAAATCTATACATTATAGATTATTAATTTTTATTTCTAATTTTTAAAATTATTTCTGTTATCAGAATTTACAGGAGCTGTAGTCCTGGACTGCAGAATCTCAGGTGTTATATCAGCAGAGATAATTCATGTAGATATTTTGCCATCTAAATATAGGTGACTAACACAGACTGATACAGATCACACAGGAATGACAAAGGCTTTAAAAGAAAAAAAAAAGTGCTTTTGGTCACTTTCTACATGATTTGAGAAAGTATGGAGGGAACATCACATGGTGAATGTAACTGCTGAAGACGTTTATGGAAAAGCAGCCTGCTTGCTGTTCATCCTGTAGCATGGTTAAAATCTACAGGTTATGGCTTAGATGGTTTAACAGTTTTCCCCTGCAGAAAGCAACAGTGCCATTTCTGCTATCTCCTTCAGCCTTATACTTGGAACTGCATGAGTCCGCCTTCCTCTTTTGGACTGATATCTGCCAGAATCTTCACTGAACTCTTCAGTTCACACACTTGATGGAGAACTGCTCTGTGTTGCCAGGCTGCTTTCCTGCCATTTCAGGAAGCTGAAGCAGGTCAGTGCAAGAGAGGGAAGGGCAACATGCATCTGTGATCAGGGAGGGAGCAAAGGCAATCAAACCAGCACATCTACCTTTTTAGAGTGAAAAATCAACTTAGCCCAAACTATAATTCCTAACATCAGGCTTAGTCCCTGTTCCCACTGAACTTCTCTCATCTCTTTAAGCCTAACTTAACCATTTTTAATGGGGTAATTGGTGGCATCACAGAAGATGAAAGTTCTAGAGAGTATTTTCGGTTTCCTGTTAGAACAGGAAAATAAAACTTTTTTTTTCCATGAGATTTCATATCAGTAAACCACAAAAAAATCTTCATGTAGCTTGCCTTAGTAGTAAAGCCAGGTATGCCCAAGCATTTTAGAAGAAACAGAAGTGCAGGGGAATGTGATATTTGAAAGTAAATGAACTTCTATGTTGTGAAGACTCCTTACAGCTTCACAAAGTACTGAACAATCACAGTAGTGTGCACAGGACATTAATGGAACAAGGATATTGTTAATGCCTAAACTTTTGCTGTGACCTACATCCTTGTTCTTCCCCAGCTTTTTATAATCTTTCTCTCCGTAACTGAAGAACCACAGTACACGCTGTTTTCTCTTGCGCAATGACAAGGGGAAACCTGAATATACAGGGGTGCTTTTCTTCCTTTGCATTTTTATACAAAAACTCTATGGCTTCCCCATGGATACCTGCAGCTTTGTCATACCTATTATTTGCTCATGGAAGAGAGCTCAGCTTCATTTTTTTTTTTATCGAAGTGACTTCAAGCAGTTCTGATTATCTCAGGGCTGACAAAAATAATTGAAAAAAATGCCTCAAAATTATAGTCTCTAGTGTGCTGCAATTCATGCACAATGAACACATGAAGCTTATGGGACAGTCACTTTCAAAACATACTTTTTAGTTCTAAATATCATCAAGGAAATAAAAATAAAATGAATGCAAATTTTTCAAGAAAATCCATACTTTTATAAATTTTGAAAGTGTTTTGTTATAAAACTCAACTTCGTAATGCTAGAGGCAATTTTAAATTGTTTTATTTCTATAGCTCCCTGACAGTATTACTGGGTAATGAATGCCATGATTAGGAAGCAAAAATTTTCTACTTTTCCTACTGTGAGTACCCCAGAGGTTACACATAGTAAGCATCTCTGCTATGGCAGCCTATTTTAAAGTCTGTAAAACCAGCCCATAGCCACTCCGTCCTATTTACACACGATGGATTTTTTGTGACTGTCAACATCTCTAGTTGAAACATTATGCTTATAACTAATGAGTATTTTTGTACATCTCATTCTGAATATTATTCTTTACCCTACAGCAACACTGATGATCATTATGTGGCAGTTGTTGAAGCAAAAAGGCACCTGAAATAGCCAGTTAGAATTGTTTTTAAGATACCAGGAGAAAAAGAAAGTGTTAACTTTTCATTACTATATCAGTCAGGCAATACAATATAGTTTAGATTTTGGTTTTTATCTTCTTGCTTATTACTCTAGAGTTGCTTTGTAAGTTAGTAGTCCATCTTCAACTGTTCAGTTTTCGTCTAAGTAGTCATCTTGAAATTATTTAATGTGAAATAGGAATATGAGCATCTACATAACAGTTTGAAAACCAACCAACGCTGTCTTACATTTTGATCTCAAGTTTGAAACTAGACATTCAGATACCACCATCAGAAATGCTAACTTTTGAAATTAATGTGATTTGCAGTGTTTAGTGTATTGGAGTGATAAACCCCAGATTTAAATCAAGGTATTGAATGGATTAGGTGCTGACCTACATTATAAAAGGAAGATTAAAGTGAAATATGCGTAAGTGAAATGTGACAGTTGTTATGAAACAGAGCATAACAAGCAAAATAATGACTTCCGGAAGAGTGACACCTGTCTAATCTTATCTTATTTGATATTTTCGTTAATGACCTGAAATCCTGGTCAACTGATTTAAATACTGATATCCTGAAGGTAAATTGAGAATAAGCAAGAAAATCACAATGAGATGAAGCTTAGAAAAAATGAATACTGGTAGTTTTATGGTAAACACTATGAAACATTTTCCACACAGGTGAGGGTCAGGAGGATGACTCTAGAAATTATAATGAAGTTCAAGGTAGCAGTAGACACTTTGCTAAAGGCGGTTTCACATATGTGGAAAGAAATCTGAAAAATTTATTTTTTGCCTTCTTGTGCATGAAAACATTGTAATAATTCCATCTATGCAACTTTGATATAAACATAACTAGAATATACTGGGTTTTGGGGTTTTTTTTCTTTGCAAAAGAGGTACTGACAGATGATAACCTAAATGGAATAGCAACAGATTATTTAATAAAGGAAGTGGAGGCATTATCTTGGCTAAGCAATGCCTGAAGACAGGAAAAGGCATAGGAATAGATGGGGGCAGGGCGAGGGGAAAGAACAGAACAGCATTATATGAAATGTGATAACTAAGAGAACTGGCTATAAAAAGTAAAGCACTGGCTGGGTGATAGACACATTTTTCTGAGACTGAAAGCAGTCAGACAACAAAATAATTTCTTAAGAGAAGAGGTGGACCTCCTGTGCCCCAAAACACGCTGAAGTGTCATGGGGGGAAAAAAAAAAAAAAAAAAGCAAGCTGTATTAGAATTGCAGAATCTAATATTTTCCCTTGAATTCCTGATTTTTACGATTTACATCTGTTGCCATAAGTGACTGTGCCATTTTTTTCACTTATAATTTGAATTAGTATGATGCATGAAACAGTGCTGTTAAATGAAAAACATACAACATCTTTGGGGGAAAAAAAAAATCAAAATTTGTTTTAAAACAGAAGTTTCTGACAGTCAGATCCAGATCACCATAATTCAAGGATGGACTTAATTATAATTGTCATTACTGTGGGCTTTTTAAATACTTGACAGTTTCAGAACCTGTTTAGGTTAATGAGCATACATTTTACTAAAGTTGCAAAGTCTTTACTGTGTTGTTTGGGATATTTGTATAAAATATTTTAATACTATTCACCTTGAAGGCTACTTGGGAAGAAAATGGGATTGCATGATTAAAACTTTCAAAAATTACCATAAAGCATGTTCAGTTTGATTCTTAGGCCCTTATTTGTACACTAGAATTGTACAATTTGCATTTCTCGATGCTATTAATACAACTAAAGAGATACAACCACTTCTAGAATGGAGACAATATTATCAGTTCATAGTTCCTTCAAGAGTAGCAATTATTTCCCTGTGGAAAACAGGTATAACACTAGAAAAAATTTAAATGTGATTGATGGAGCTGTAAAAAGGTTTTTAAGCAACAGGCCATTCAGTGACATGCAGGATGAATCCAAACCATCAGGTCCATTGCATTTCCTGGAAGAATATGGAGAATGAGAATGAACATGGACAGAATGACTGAATACTTCCCTGTTTGTGCTCACAAAACAGGCTGTGTGCATGAACATACCGTGAATGAGAAAATGTTCACATGTATGGATGGTGAAGACACGAATCTGCAGTAAATGAGGAATAGAGATGTGCCATGGCAGAAAACAGGTGAAAAGTCCCAAAATACAACCCTGGTATATGGAGAGGAAATGAAATACCTTTGCATAGGGGAGGAGGAGTTCGACTGAATCAGACAGAACTTCTTCCTGGAATACTTCTTAAACTATGTAAACCCACTGATCCTCAGCCACAAGTTCTTGTCACCATTCTGTCCTGTGTTTTGCATAGCTGTAGGAAAAGAAGAAAGGAGCTGGTCAAGCTGTGAAAACAACCTTTGGGGTTTTTTTCCCCAGTGACAAGTAGGATTACATTTTTTCCCCAGTAAACAGTAAGTTAATTGAAAGTTATGAGTGACTACAAAAATACCTATACTCACTTAAAGCCAGTAGTCTCAGAAAAAAGAAAAAAAGCTGAAATTATTTCTTGTTGACTTTTTGTAAGTCTTACTTTAGAATACAGGAGTACAGATGTGTTTAGAGTCATTATCCTTCAAGCAAAGTACTTTAAAAACTTATATGAAATGAAAAAAAAGGCTTATTAAAGTTAGCAAACAAAACATTCCATTTCAAGGCAAGCAAAATACTTTGGTTAACTAAAAAATATTTATAATTTTACTTCCTGGAAGAAAAAAATCTGAACAGATACAATACTACTTCTTGTTTTTTTCCAATCTGGCTTTTCTTTTTCCTTTAAAATCTTAAGAACTCTGGTAGATGTCCTTCTGTTAAACTGTAACACCTGCACAGAGAACATTCTTAAAATACCTCTCCCTTTTAAAGAAGCCAAGTAACTTCAGTTTTTACTGAGCTAAGAGACAATCGGTAATACTTGGAATTGCTGGGGGTTTGGCTGATTTCCTGACTCTTTGAGTAAGGCAGTGCTTCTTATTTAATTCATGTTAGAGCCAGCTCTTTCCTGCAGGCCTTGAAATTGTCTGCGGATGTACTTACTGGATAGGTTTTGAAGTTTTAAGTCCAGGCTCTGAGAAGGCCTTTTTTTCCTGCTCATATGTGTCATGTGTTGTTGGGGAAATTACAGGATTTCCACAACCCATGGTATATATTTGGAAAGACAAAAGGTTTCTCTGTATCTCAGGAGCAAAAATAAGGTGAGGCTGTCAACAGAGAACTCAAATGAAAAGCTTTTTTAGCATGTCAGGAGTGACGACTGCTCAGTTCCTAGACTGGTACTTCTGACTTATGAACCTGCTTGGAATACAAGGAGTTGGATGTACTTTAGCTCTCTTGTCCCCCAGAGGACTCCTAGGTAGCTTAAATGAACTAGATGGGTAAAGTTAACTGCCTTCAGGAAAGAGCTCAGACATACTGTTTTTTCAGATCAAGACCTGCATACTTCAGCCCAGACAAATATAGTTTACATATATGCAGCACCTTTAAAAAAAATATTCCTAAATTTCCTTCTAGACTTCAGATAGAAATTATTTCAATTGCCACTGAACTGCTATAAAATTATTTTAATATATACTTGCAAAGTGTCTCTACTATTCTACCTGCCTGAAGGGCCTCATGATAGAGTTTCTCTCTCTCTAATGTCTTTGAATTCTAAAGGTCACTTTAATCGAGACATTTTACAAGAGGCTGATTTATGGCCTCTTATATATATAACCCAGTGTCTGGGAACTATTGTCCAGATTTGTCGAGACTTCACAGTTCACAGCCTATCATGGTCTAACATTGAACCTAAGTATTGCCTGTGTGATTTTTAGCTTTTTCAAGTTACACCTTTGTCCTGGTTTTGGCCAGGATAGAGTTAACTTTCCTTGGGCTAAGAGGGAGCACAGCTAGAGGACCGGGCCCAGATGGATCATTGGAGCATTCCATATCATGTGACGTCATGCTCAGTATATAAGGGGGAGTGTGCTCTCTCACTTTCTGTTTCGTTTCGGTTTTGGTTTCCTGGTCGTTCGGCGGTGAGATTTCTGGTGCGGTTGAGATTGCTGCTGAGGGTGGGCTGCATGCCAGTTGGTGAGCAACTACTCTATATTGCCCGTTTGGACTCCCTGTTGTTTTGTTACTATTACTAAATTCTTTTTTTTTTTTCAACCTACAAATTTCTTTTTTTTGTCCCTTCCCTATTTCACAGGGCGGTTGGGGAAGTAAACGACCGGCCACATGGTGATTGACTGCCGGCCGAGTTCAAACCACGACAACCTTCAAGGTGAATCACGACTGTGACAGTGCCTGTGATAGAAACATTCCATCATGAGGCTAGAGTACACACCCTAAACAGGCTTTTGATTTGTGTGAGTGGAAAAATAATTTTTATTGGGTTAATAAGGGTAAAAGTAAGCACTGAGGTTTACTGTAGTTTTTGCAGGTTTTCAGTTTCTTGTGACTGTCGGAAGTAAGTAAACATGTAAAATGGAAAAGATCAGAAAATTATTTTTTTGTCAGTAAAGACTATGAAGTTACATGAAACAGCAAGGTGACTGCTTCAGAAGTATCAGAATATGTCATACTGTTACTTGTAATAATTCATGTGGATCATCTGATTGTCTCAGCAAAGGCTGTAGGTGTTTTCTTTCTTAAAGGTTGTCATAGCTCTTAATCTTTAGTAGTTTCTTTTTGAGAAAGCAATTAAAAATTAGTTTAAATGCCTGTTTTTTATCTCAAAGGTCAGTGATGCCTTGAACCACAGAATTGCTATGCTTCTGAGAGATTCATTATTACACAGCTGAAAGAGAAATAATACATTGTTTGCTGACTGGTTTCAAGGCATTGGTGAAACCACTGTTTTGAATGTAGATAATTGTTCAATACTTGCAACAGCTAATGCTAATATTGACCTTGGGAGATACTATTCCATCTAGAAATCAGTGAAAACTAGAATATTGTATTCCAGTTTTATACTCAATTTGATTTCTGGTTCCAAATTTTGGTTTCCAAATGTACACTACAGAGGAGTTACCATTTTGTATAGATGATTGCTTAATAAAGTTTCTCAATTACTTTTCCATCTGAGAGAGGAATTTCAGAAGATATTTTATTCTATTCCGTCAGTCTTAAATTTATGGAATTGCATGGGTAGTTCAAATGCACACATCACTGAAAATATATATATGAAATAAAGATGCTGTTTCCTTTAAAGACTTCCAGCTTTGTTCCCCTTTTAGCATGGTTTTTCATATCTTTCATGTGAAAGGGTAGTCAGCCAGTGTGTAAGGTTAGACCTAGTGCCTCAGTAGATTCTTAAGAACAACATGTAGGAGCTTAAAACTGTTTATCAGCTTTGAATCAAAGAGAAACTATTTTAAAGGAAATACCAACACAGTACTAAGCTAAAGGAAAGCTAAAAATAAGATTATTCTATTGTCTTTATGGCTTGGGGTTTTCACCTGAAAAAGGAACATCTGAGATTAAAACGTCTTGAAAAATACACTGAAAGAAACTTTTTCCAAAGGAGTTTTACAGCTTGATGCGTAAGTTGCTTTTTGGGGGTTTTGGGGGTGGTGGTGGTCTTTTTATGAAATTTGTGTACTCTCAAATAGAATATAGTCTGTTGGCAACAGCAAGGGCAGATACCTCCCTAACTGAACTAGGAGCCAAACATGGTCACATCAGCAGCAGAGGCAGTGGCCTCACCAGCAAGGGCCCCATCCTGCAACACCTGAGTGAGGCAAGCAGGCCAGGGATGGTGATGGTAGCTAGCCTCAGGTGAGAGTCCTGATCATCAGAAAGGTCCACAGTGATAAGATAGGTCCAAGGTCAAGCCAGACAGTTGAGTCATCAAATCAGGATCATGTCTGGAAACAGTAACCGAAGTCACCCACAGTCCACCGATCAGCTGGCAAGTCCATAATGATGAGGTCCCCAGTCTGCAGGTCAGGGTCTGGATCAACAAGGTACATAGTCAGGCACAAGACTGGCTGTGATGGAGGTGAAAATGTAGCGCAGTCAGGGGACGAGGGTGAGAGTCTTATCTTAAAAAGCAGCTTCCAAGAGTAGACAGGGTAGCTGTCAGTGACTCTTCTAGATTTATTAAGAGCAGCTTTATTCATGGTCTCTACCTGTGCTCTTTCTAAATTGGCCCTAATCCAAGGAGACAAATCCCCAAGAATGGGGAAGATGAGCTCAGATTTCTGAAAGCCTCTACCCCTCAACCGGAGTAAAAAGGTTGACCCAGGTCTCCCAGGAGTCTGAAACTGGAACTCTTATTTTGAAAAGAGGCTTGATCAATCATTACACTGTGTTGTAGGTGTTTAAGGCCTACCTTCAGGAGAAAGATGGGAGGTGTGATCTTACAGACAAAAGGCAGAAATACCTTTTTTCAGTTAAGGAGAAAGTTTCTTCTGCTCCTGGAGAAAATAAATATTTAAAATACACCTCTTTGTATCCTATTTTCTGCTGTCAGTGAACTAAAAATATTTTACTGAATTTAAATCTCTGATATGTAACTGTTCTAAGTATTTTTTTGTCAAGGAAGTCATGGTATTAAATTCAGGTTTATTGCTTCCGTTATAATGGCAAGGTATGTGAGAGTTAGCTGCTGAAGTTCTGAGTGTTGGAAGATACATGGTCTTTCATCCATGTGGTTGTTATGGAGGCTCTCAAATAAACAACGAACCACCAAAAATTAAAAATTTATTATTAACACAATTAACTAGCTCTCCATAAATTACAGGTTTGAATGTCTTTGAGAAGAGAACAGAACAACTTCCTAGGATTTAATGACAATCCAAAATGCATAACAAAGCACAACTCCTTAGGGTTTAACGGCAACCCAAAATGCTCTATCACTCACCTAACAAGTGAGGACTCTCAACCTTGAGGACCTGCTCAGGGCAGCGTCCCGACCCAAGGCACCTTGAGGAGTTTCCTTGGGCAGCGTCCTGACCCAAGGGGAGAGTCCTCAACCACAACATGCTGCTCCAGGGGACGAGCTCAGAATGGTTCCCCAGGGGACTCCATTTATACCCAGGCCGAATCTGACCTGTAGTCAATAGCGGCTCCCATTGGCCAAAGGCCCAATTACTGTGAAGCCCTGAGAACAAAGGCAATCAGTAGCTGCTACACTTCAGCAGCCAAGAAGCCCTGTTTTCATTGGGCGGGTGCACCTGCCACAGTAGTTCCTCTTCATTTGTTTCAATAAACAGGACTGGAGTTTTTGAGAAAATGGTTTACTGTAAGATAATACCTCAGTCCATGTTCGCTTCCTCTCCAAACTGAAAATAGCCCTGCAGGGAAGAGCCCATAGAATTCTGTATAGCAAAGTGATAATTCAGAAAACAACATTATCACTTGCTAGTTAGACTGTGTCTAACCTGTGCACTACAACTTTGCATGCTTGCACCTCTATGTTAGACTAATTTGATTTTGCTATATGTATAAAATACTAATCTCAATTAAACTGATTTTATCCTGCCTAACTGAAAAACAGAGGAAGCACTGGCAGAAGGAAAGGCAACTAGAGGGTATCAGAGGTCCCTTATTAAACTTAGTGACACTAATGCTCTCCCATGAGTACAATTAAAGGTAAAGTGAGGTGATGGGACACTATGTACATAAGCAAAGAATTGGCTGATAGGCAAGAAATCATTTCAGTAAAATAATGAGAAACCTGTTCCTCTGAGATGCGCTGTGGAACTAACATGCATAATATTTAATCTGTCTCAGAAATTTTGCAATACTAATAGACCATACAGGAAAGAAAATCATTAAGTGTCCAGGAATGAATCCTTGCCTATTTAGCAACATTATGAACTGAAAATAATCCTCTTTAACTGTCTCATGTTTATTCTGTTACACTGATAGTCTTATTAGTATGCTAAACAGTCTTAAATGATGTTATTTTATATTCAGTTTATTGTGAAATTTTGAACCCTAGTTTACTTAGTACAGTTTTAAAATCAAATGAAATTAGGATAGGAAATAATATTAGAACACCCATTAATACTCACCTGCAGGTATGACACTTTATCTCTGAGTTTATGTGTAGAACAGCCCAAACTAGGTCATGATTTCTATGCAAACAAATGATTTAAAAAAGGAATATTAGCAAATCATCCATGTTATAGATCTCCCTCTTGCCTCCCCTCCCTTCCCTTTCTTAAAGGCTTGCTTGTGTATTCTAGTTATTTAATAGATCTGTGTATGTATACATACATAAAAATAAAACACATCTCTAAACATAATATAAATTAATATATATTTTCATTGATTGTCTCTGTGAGAAGAAATTCTTCAATAGCATTGTAAAAATTGAGTTATTAATCAAAGTGAAGCAGTGCTTCTTTTTTGTATTTACACTGGAATTAGTCCAAATTTATACCATATAACTCACTTCTGAATGTTCTCTTCAGTCCATCCACAGCAAAAAAACCCGTAGTGATTCTAAATGAAAACCTGCTTTCAGATTATTCCATGATAACCTCCTAAAACAGAACAATAGTTCTGGTGGATCTAAAATTTTCCAGTCCCATTCTCTTTTTTTTTTTTTTTTTCTTTTAAGGAACATTCATCTTGTGTCACTAAGGAAAGCATCTGAACATCTGCTGGCTAGCTCTTCTCCCAGTCCTTTTTTTTTCTGGTCCAAGTATTAAAAATTTTCAGTATCAAGAAAATGTCAGGTTGAAAGCAATCTGAGTAGCGTCTGACACTTTTCAATAGAATTGCTCAGCTTTCAGTGAAGATGGAACATAGTGAGATAGCAACACACTTAAATTAGCTTTCAGAAGGGTACTACATTTCATGTTTGGCATTAGTTATGCACTCATTTGCATACTTCTAATATTTGCTAACATTAGGCACAGTAAATTCAAGAGTTCTGTGAAGGTGGCTAGAATATTAGGTTGGTACATGGTATGCAGAGTGCATCACCATGTGAAGATCTGTTTGGAATTATGTATGGAATAATCAAATTTGTTCCAGACATAAGGAAAGCAGAAAATTGGTTATGCTTAATATTTCAGTTGCATTCAGGTGAGTTTTTCAGAGACTGTATGTGTGTATAAATATTCGTATCCTACCACTTCTGAAAGACAGGAGGATAGTTAGTCCCTTCTGTCCTTATTTCTTGCAAACAGAGAATTATGAAGTATGCACATTTCATGAGAGAGCTCATTTTCAGGATCCAGATAATCTCAGGGGATCGTTCTCTGCATAAAAGGCTCTGAAAATAGTGATAGAGCTGGAAGAAAAAGGCAAACATTCCAGTTAGTGGGAGATGAGCCTCTTTACCAATGTTTGAATCCTATCAGTATAACAACCAAAAGCTTCCAGATTTCACAAGCCAGCAATACCAGTTGACAACACACAAAGAAACTCCCTTTTGAAAATACATTGCTTCTGCTACAAAGGATTCCCATTACTCTTTGCAATCAAGTAACCAAAACTGGCATTCCTGGTCACTGCTGACCATATTTGTGAACCTCACAAGAAGACCAGTGTCACCCAACAGTAGCCAGGACTCCAGGATCTGTGCCCTCAGGGGGCCTTCGCATACCAGAATTGTCATGATGGCCCCGGATCTCTGGAGCCTTCCTTTTTTCAGTAGTGTTGGGTTGTTAGTTTGGTTCACTCTCTTGTGAAACCACGGCCTCAGAAGAGGTTAGTCAAAACATTTCCAAGTAATTCTTTTTTTCCATTGAAAAATTGCAGTTTCATGAAAATGTGTTGCTATTAGCAACTTGCCAGTTTTAATGAAGTATGAATAGGGAATGTTTCTCAGAGAGACAAAGGAAAGGGATGGGACAGGCAGGAAGAAAGGAGGGGAGGTGGGCAGTAAAGAACACTAGCACAGCATCATGAAATCTAAAACTCTCATGGTAGTTCTGTGAGAGTTTTATTAAACTCCCAGCTCTTTTGAGTTTGAGCTTTAAGTAAAATTATTTAATAATTACTGCTCTAAAGGGAAAAAAGGAAAGGACTTGCAAAGAGGTTCCTCCTACAGTCTAGTACAGTATTTGCAAAGATTGTCCCATTTTGAATAGATAGAGCTAAGATTTGAACATCAAAATCTTTCTGCCAGGCAAGTGCCATAATGTGCAGGTCAGTTGCTCTTTTCTCAGACTGCTCTTGTGCTTTTGGCGGGGGAGGACAGGACAGACAAAAATTCCTTTTTGCATGCTGATACTACTACAGAACAAAAGACAACTGTTTGCATGCTAGAAATCTGACATGAATTAGGAATGTTTTCTCTTAGGCCCATCTACCTTTTTTCCCAGTAACTCTTCTGTGTCTTCTTTCAATGTGATTACTTTATTATTATTATTAATATTATTATTATTATACCACATTGTTTCTCCATTCTACATTGTCTACCCTTTTTTCCTATTCCTGCTCTGTTCTTAGTTCTCTGCATTTTTCATCACCAGACAGCATTTTCTCCTTTCTTCTTTTTCTCCTTTCTCTTCATTTTCTTGTTATGTATCTCCATGTTGTGAAGGAAGGAGACAATAAAGCAAATGCAAGTAAAAACATACTGAGGCATCCATGTGGGACTTTGTAGAAGTAAATGCAATGAGCTTGTGATCTGTGGAAATAAAATCAATCAATTGCAATTAAAATGCCAACCAGACAAAATGCAATATATTTGTCAATATTGCAACTCAAATATTTATTCAAAATGAATGAGTGATTACAGTATTTATTCCCCTGCATCTGTCTAGCTTTTAACTGTTACAAAATCCATTCAGTTTCTTTAAATGAAAAATGGATTCTATAAATACATTATTTCATTACTGAGATTCATTCTTTTATGTAATAGTTTTACTTATTTGTAAATTTGTTTTCTAACTAGAGCTACTTGTAAACACTATTAGAATAAGACATGTCTGAAAAACATTTTTACAAATTACAATGTACTGCTGCCAGTAGGCTTGGAGGGAAGATCCAGTGTGACTTTTATTACACTGAGAGATGTAATCCTTTGGAATTGTTTATATATCAGGCTTTTTTATGTGGTTGTTACTGTCCCTTGCAATCATTCCAGTGATTCCAGCAAGCCAATCAGTTTGTTTAAAATACAAGTTGGAGTAAGGTACAATGGGGTATAAAATTGCTTTTCCACAGATGTGGGGTTAATATCTCTCTTGCCTTTATTAACCCTTATTAACTAATTACCTGATTAGTAACTGTTAGGCTTGGAGAAAGAGGTTTGGGGTTTGTTTTTTGTTTTTCCCCCAGACAATCTTTTCTTACTTTTGCATGGTAACTTCTCAGCTGGATTGGTCACTGAACCAGCTAAATAAGTAGTCACATGAGCATGAATGCAAAAAAAAAAAAAAAAAAAAAAGAAGTAAAAACATGTGAGATGAAGGGGTCCCTGAGATTTTGGTAGCTTGTAATGTGTTTTTGTCTTCACAGAATCACAGAATTGTCTAGGTTGGAAAAGACCTTGAAGATCATCCAGTCCAACCATCAACCCAACATTAACAGTTCCCAACTACACCATATCCCTCAGCGCTAAGTCGACCCTACTCTTAAACACCAGGGATGGGAAAGAAGATCCTTGCACAGAACTGTTTTTTCAGTAGAAGAACTTTTGTATGCAATTTTATATCTGAAATTTTCCTGAAAGGCAAGACAGATTTAATAATTCTCTCTGATACTTTTTTTTTTTTTCTTATTTGGGACATAGCATGGTCATTGTTCATAAATAAAATAAACATTACTTCACTTATTTGAAGATGAAAATGAATCTTTGCTAGACCAAATATCATGCCCTGTACCTTTCCAGCTAACACTTCCTTTCGGTAGGAGGTAAAATTCCTTTTGCCCTTTGTTAACTCAAGCTGTGATTCTGTGGGCAGATGAAGGAATACAACAGCCAACAAAGAGAAACCATTACCTTGTTTCCCTCTTTTGGCCCCCTTCCCTACTCATGGTCGCGTGGCCCTAACCTTTTCTTTGAGCTAAGTCTTTTGTGTATTATGCTTTTTAAAGAACTGATTTAATTCACTCACTGGCAGGAAAAGTATAGATTCTTTGTCAATGAGCAAAAATGGTTACTGGAAAGTTTTGAGAAGGTCTAGAGCATGATAAGGTAGAGTGATGGTGTTGCCATAATGCCGGTATGAGAAAACCCTCTAAGACTCAATGTGAGTTTTAGAAAGCAGGCATTCTTTATTGCAGCGCCATGCACACAGGGGATACTCCTCCTGAAGTGTGCATGCTGATCGTCTCAAAAGTAAAAAGTTATATAGTAACCAATCATACATATTCAGTATTATTCTGAGAAATGATTAACATATTCAACACTTTTTCTGGAACTCATTAATATATGTAAATGTTCTGGCATGTGCACTTAAATTCTTAGGTGATCTTCAGGGTTCATCTAGTGGTCTCTGATAGTCTTCATCACAGTGTTCACTGGTTGACCCTTATCCTTGTGCATACTCTTTTTCTACTTGGCTGATTCCCATCTTTTTGTTTAACTTGTACCAGTTATGTCCAGAACAATTCTTTCTTTTTGCAGGTCACCTTAGCCAGTACCTGTCATTAAGATTTATTTTTCTGTTCTCTTCTTAACCACTAACTTCATCTATTGCACATATTTTGTAATTTAAATTTTCCACTAACCACTACATATAGAAGATTATTAGGTTACAATTTTTACTTTAACTAAATTATCTTTTTTTATTTTATTTTTACTATTGATCAGTCTGATTTGATTATATATATATATTCATCAATACCTATCTCCATTACTACCATTAATCACTTTTATTCATTTGATTTCTTGATCCTTTAATCAAGATGGTAAAGGTAAGGGGATTTCAAGCATAACAAGTTTCCTTAGTTACATAAGACCTAACAAAATAATATAAACAACAAATACGGTTCCTAAAGATGATCTAGTTTCTATGATTAAGTTTCACATCACACAACCTTCTAATATTCTATTTCTACTGCATTTAAATCTAGTGTTTTTATAACAATGGGAGTGAGTGTTTGAAGGAGGAAAGGTAGGACTGGGACGTATCCATAGAGGCGAGTGAAGAGAGGGGACCTCTCAGACGACCTTGCAGGAGAAGGTTTGATTGCAAAAGGCAGTAGTTATGTTGGTTCAGGTCGCTGTGATAACAGCAGCTGTGCTGGCCTAACTCTTTGTGAAATACCTGTGTTTTGGGTTAATCTGTAAATTAAAAAATGTGCTTAGAATAGGAAAATTAGCTGTTTACTGGCTCCTGACATAGAGCATTCCTAACATTAGTCAGCCACTTCAAGTGACAAAGAATTTGGGGAGAGAGGGACATCAGTAATTTTCTTCTCAGGTTACACTATTATGTTCTTTTCCTCAGTAGGTCAAAATGAAATGAAATGTTGTGTTTGACTTAAAGTATTTTTCTTGTAGTTTTTTCACCATGATAAGAAATAAGGCATCTTGACATTTTAGTTTGAGTTAAACTTAAATCTTACTTACCAGTCTCCAAAACAAAAATTTCCCCCATCACTTTTGTGCCTTACATTTTATTTCCTCTTAATGTCAAGCATCTAAATGGCAGAAGACGTCTCCTAGCTGTTTTGTCCCTGCCAAAGGCCAGAGACATCTAGATTAAATACTTACTGAAAAAAAAAAGGTTTTTTTGGGGGGGTTAGATTTATTTGGGTTTAGATTAAATTTAAACCTACTGTCTGCTAAGCAGTCTAGTGCCCTCTTCAGTATCCTGACTTCTTATTTAGAACAGGAGAGTTACTAGCTACTGGTTGTGGATTGCAGGAAAACAAGCTTATGAAATGTTATGACAGATACAAAGTATTGTTTCTTTTAATTCTTTTCTGTGTCAAATTAAAAAACCCCAAACATTCTAGAGATGTATAATGATAAAGGCAGCAACCTATGCAGCTGTCTTACTAGATTTCTTCAACCAAATTCAGTAAAGAATGAGTTATCTGAGCTCATGTCTCTGTTTTTCCCACTGAGATGCCAAAGTTGGGATGAGTGAGTGCATGTTTTGAGAGCATGCGTTTTAGGGATAAAAATAGCTCTTGCTGGGAAGTTTTCAGATAGATACATAGGCAGAACATGGACAAACACATTAATGAAATAAAATCAAGCTTGAGTAGAAGAAGTAACTTTCTGTCTTAGGAAAAGCTTTGTTTGTAAAGTAGTCGGCATTTCCTTTGAAATAATGCAGTTACACTAATAGTGATAGTCAGAGGAATTTCAGATCAAAAAGCAAATGAAGCAGAACAAAGTAGGACAAAGGTGTTGCCAAGTTCACTCCTTTCAAACACAGGAGGATGTGACAGTATAAGAATAATGTGATCAGATCTGCTCAGCAATACCAGGAGCACCAAACTGCAGGTTTGATCAGAGATGGAGAAATTCTCCTTACTGAGACGTTTACTTCTTTATAAAATTAGGGCTGAGACAGGTGACTAACTATAGCTGAAGGCTTCTTGGGCTGTCTTGATTTTTACACATCTGCTAAATGTGTTACAAATTCATCCTCATAATGGAAAATGTAACAGTGAATGACTCGGAACTACATTTGTTGTCAAATACTGCTTTCCAAAGACAGACAGCTTGTTATTATAGTGGCAGATATACACAATTTTGTGGGGTTGGTTTGGTTTAAGGTTGAAGGTTTTTTTATGTGTGTGTGGTTGTCTCCCTACATCCATAGCTTGAGATGGATGGTAAGACTTACCTTGGAAACAAGAAAATAGTAAGAGAGTGCTAAGAAGGAAGACATGACCTCCATTGAGTGAGCTGGGTTTTGCCCAAATTACTGGTAGGCAGGACTTACAGTTTCTGAAGTTTCTGACCATTTATTTGTGCATGTTTGTGTTTGCAGGAGTCCACAACAACAGATGCATACAGTGCTGCCTAGGTTTGGGCTACATAGTAAATTTTAATGTACTAACAAATACTTCTTTATTTATGGCCACACCCTTTACTTGCAAATGCAAAGCATTTCAGCTTCAGGGTAAACAGTCACCTTCCTTCTTTTCCTGCTGGCAAAAGTTCCTGGATTCCAGCTAATGAAATAACTTTCCTGTGGGCCTGGATATTCGTTGGTTAGTTTCTCCACCTAAGCAACACCCAACAAGGCCTTAGCAATCATCTCTGTGCTTGGCCTGGAAATTCTATCCCACAGAGAGGAAATAAATGAGTTTTTCTTGTTAGTACAAGTGAAATCAGCCCCTGGAGAAGGCAGAATCAAGGACCCTGTGGACAACTGTCTTCCCAAGGCAGCTATTTCTCCCCAGGATTCTTTCAAATGCTGTATATATTAGTCTGTAATGCTAAACCAATCACAGTTGTGAGCAGCAGGGTATAATCACAATTGCCATTTTATACCAAAAACCCAGACACTATGCAGAAAACAGTAATGAGCTATTATATATTTATAATCAAATCTAATAAATATCAATGACCATTCTCATTTGGTATGTAATGTCTTTGAGTTGTCTTTTTTTTCCTTTCCTTTGAAGAACAGGTTAAAAACAAGTCATTCATTGATAAAGAAAAGGGTCTTTTTGTTTGTCTGGGGGATTTTTGTTAATGTATTTCCTTTGGAAAAAAAAAAGGTGCTGATACTTCATATATTATTTAAGGATTAAAAATTACAAAAATAGGACCAGACAGTTGTCAAAGAGTATTAATTTACAAACATATTACTGCACTGAAAAATAAACTACCTCTGAAACATGGGTATTCTCTGATACTCAGAAGTTTTCATCACTGTACTGTGCTAGGACATGCTGATTCATTATGATCCTCGTATGAAAAGCAGTAAGGCTCTGTACTTTAAAATAATGTTTATTAGAACTAACACTGTAAAGTCAGAGAAAATAATAGAGATAATTTTATGTCCCTTCACATGGCTGGGACCCCGAGGTGTGCAGTACCTAATGGGCCTCCAATCAGTGCTCAGCAAGCTGTGCAGACCCTGTCCGTAGAAAGGTTTCCCCCATTTTAGTCATTTGAGCTACTATAGGATTTTTCTTGCAAGAAAAGAGCTCTATTATTTCATCTGTCAAACAAAAAAGGATTTTAGCATGAGAACTTACTGTTGCGCAAGGCCATGCATGTTGCATAGTCACCAGTACCAAGTGGGAGCTGCCCACAGGCTTTTCTGTTCCAATGAGCTGCCTAGGCTACAACTGTCTACCTAGACTTTAGTAAGGCCTTTAACATCATCTCCCATAATATCCTCATAAAGAGGCTGTTGATATATGGACTGGATGACCAGATAGTGAGGGGTGGATGTAAAACTAGCTGAATGGCCAGGACCAGAGGGTGCTGCTCAATGTCAGAAAGTCTAGTTGGAGGCCAGTAACTAGTGGTGTACCCCAGGGGACAATACTGGGTCCATTCCTCTTCAACATCTCATTAATGATCTGGATGGTGGGGTACAGTGTACCCTCAGCAAGTTTGCAGATGACACAAAACTGTGAAGAGTGGTTGATATGCCAGAGGGTCATGCTGCCATCCAGAGGGACCTCGAAAGGCTGGAGAAATGTTCTGACAGGAACCTCATGAGGTTCAACAAGGGAAAGTACAAAGACCCGCACCTGGGGAAGAACAACCCCATGTACAAGTATATTCTGGGGGCCACCCAAGGCCACCCTACTGTAAAGCAGCGTTGCAGAAAAGGACCTAGGAGTCCTGGTGGACACCAAGTTGAACATGAGCCAGCAATGTGGCCTTGTGACAAAGAAGGCTAATGGTATCCTGGAATACATTAGGCAAAGTATTACCAGCAGGCTGGGGGAAGTAATCCTTCCTCTCTGCTCAGAACTGGTGAGGTCACACCTGGAGTCTTGTGTCCAGTTCTGCGCTTCCCAGTTCAAGAGAGACATGGACATACTGTAGAGAGTCCACCAAAGGGCCACGAAGTTGATGAAGGGACTGGAGCATTTCTATGTGGAAAGGCTGAGAGAGCTGGGACTGTTCAGCTTGGAGAAGAGAAGGCTCAGGGGGATCTTACCAAGTTGCCCAGAGACAGGTAGATACTCAAAAGCTGTCTGGGCATGGTCCTGGGCAACATGTTGTAAGTGGCCCTGCTTGAGAAGGTGTATTGGGCCTGATGACCTCTGGTCCCTTCCAACCTCAACCATACTGTAATTCTGTGTTTCTGAGTTGGCTTAGTTTATCCTGCAGACAATGGATTTGTGCAGCACAGCACAGGCCTGGAGGCGTGTTCATGTGAACTGTTATGTGGATCTCTTAACTCCTTGTTGTACAATGGTCTTCTGGTTGGGATCACTACAACAATTTAACCATGCTGGATTCACATACAATTGTCTTTGTGGCTTGGAAATTCTTAAACAAATGTGATTGGTATTGGTTGTGTTAGTATATTTTTACTCAAACATAGGCCTTGTAGGACTAATACCTTTTACATTCACCTTGTCAAGTGTAAAGATTTATATTGGGAACATATACAGCCTCTAGAAAAGCAGGATGCCTTGTTCTAATGGAACCCCTACATTCCTGAACAATACTTAGTTTATAAGAATGTGGAATGGCTAAGCTCTCATATATCGCTACCTTCCCCCCCCCCCCTTCTCAGAGGAAAGGAATATTGAATAGGAAGAAAAAGTGAAGATCTGGAGCAATGTTTTTTTCCTGTAAAAATACTATTAATCTGACATCATTTTCCATTTACTGTAATTTACTCAGTGATCAGAGGAAGAATGTTTCTTTTTCTTCTTCTTCTTTTCATGAAAAATCTGGTGAAAATTATTATTTGGATTCTGGACCAAGTAGTACTTCCTTGCAACACATGCTTTCAAGTGTCCAGTGGGTTGTTTGTTAACTAGAGAAAGAAGCAATAAAAGTGTTTTTGTCTGAGCTCAAATAAGAATATAGGCAGATTTGGGGAGCTTTTATTTTTTTTAGAGCTTTTATCAGGGCTGTTACTATATCAAATTTGGCCAGTGTTCCCTTCAGTAAGAAGGGTGTAAGAACTTCCTTTTTTCTTTCCTGAAAAAGGTAAAAGTTTTGAGACTTAGCATTGTCTTCCCTCTGTGTCTTGTGTGTGTCTGTCCAAGAGATAAAATGGTCATGCTCCATTCTGGCTTTTGCACGTTGCAATAGCTCAGTGTTTCCTTAATTTAGCGGGAAGGTATGCAGACATGATATTGGTGTTCAGTTTCCTTCATAAAAATTAAAAGTATTGTTATTTCATCTGCTTTTTAAATATCTCTTTTCTTTCTCAGAATGAGTTGCTAAAACTTGAGAATTTCAGTCTGCACCTCTTGAGTTTTTTTTCCAATTCCATGGGAAAGAATGAATACTCAGGTTTTTTACTGTTTTGCAATGAGTGGGGATGGCCTTTTATTGATTTCCTTACTCTGCAAACTTTTGCAAAGCAAGAGTTGCTATGCTAACAGGTCTTACTGGATCATTTGAATTTCTGAACACTAGTTTATCGCAGCTGTTACGCCGTATCAGCAAAACATAAATGCAGTTTCAAAACCTGACTTGGGAAATCAGTGGTGAAACAGTGCTGCAAACAAAAGTCTCGTACCTTATCTAATGAATATTTCAGTGTTGTTCAGTATTGCCTATTTGTTGTATATAGTTAACTAAAACAATTCATTCTAATACTCCAAGGGTAAATTGCTATAAAAATGACTAAGGGATTGCTAGAATTAAATGCTATATGTAAGTCTACCTGCAGGGAAGATTTACTATGGAGTCATTTAGACATTGACAGCCTAAGATATAGGAAAAACCATTCTTGAGTTCTGCAGTATTTTGAAAGTAATAAAATTATGCTTAAATGGTTCTGGAGTTTCCTGAAAGTCAGTTAGTCTAGTTTTATTGCTTCTGGGTATCCGAGTTAAAAATGAATATGTATGGGCTAGAAACAACCATTTTAGGTTTTATTTAAAATGTTCAGGAATTTTCTGACACTTAAAAGATTGAAATTATTTGTAACTCTCTACAGATGAAGTGCACTATGTACCTGATGTTTTCTATACAAATTTTATTTGTAATCTAATGACATTGCACCTATAAAAAGGCAGAATTACTTGTATTAACAGTAGCATACATTTCTTTTTAACAAAGTTAACCATTGTCTCAGAGATTTCTAAAAGATATGCATATGTTCTACAAATGTCTTTATATATGTCTCAACAAGTTATCTTTTTGTGGACATTTTAGAGCAAGGATAAATTAACTTAATAACTCTGTGTGCCTTCATTTTAAAAATCTTGACTATTTGTCTCCTGAATAATTGCTGTATTGGTGATTACTTACAAAAAACATTTATAGATCTGCACAGTGAAAAGATTGGTAGGAAAAAATTATATACTGAATAATTTATTTTTTCAATCTCCCAATCTATGATAAATTATTTTGCTTTAAAAGCAAACAAGAAGCACAAGTAGCAGAACTCTATAAAATCAGTAGCAAATTTTTTTCTAGAATGAGTCTTTATAAATATAGCTACAGTTCCATGCTTACAGCTCAGTAAGTTGATTTTTCAGTACACTTGCTATATCACAAGTGACAATAAAAGATAGTTAGTTCAACACAATCAACCATGTGCATTGAACCAATACTTATGAAGTGATAAAGAGCAGTATTGCCCACGTAAGTTGAAGGCATCATAAAGTCTTTTGTAAGCGTATAAAATCTTTTCTATAGAAACTTCCCTAATAGCTAATACAAAGTTAATCATCTACAGGATTTCTTTATATAAGCTACACTTCTAAAAGACTTTTAATTGCAGTGCTACAACTACAGGTAGTGCAGGAGTTTCACTATGGTCTAGGTTGTATGATTCAAAATCTTTTCTATTTGTTGAGACATCAGGGACAGGAAGTTCTGTTCACGTATCTCAGGTGGGGCTCTGAGGGGATTCAAAGACACCGTTTAAAGGGGGGAAGTGAACAGGAAAATGACAAAATTTCTTTCAGTTATATGTCTTGGCAGGGAAGGAAAACTGTATAAGCAGGTGGGATGCTGGACATCATGAACAGATTCAGAATATTATGAGAACAGAATCAAATTGCTACAATTTTAAGCGAATCTGGAGATAACTCTCTGGGATATTTTTATACTGCTTGGAATAATAACAACGTCTATATGTTACTATTCATAATCATATTATGGCCAGCAATAAGCGAATGATTGAAAAATCATTGATGACTAGATGCGCTGGATAAATTCTTTTGAAATTGCTTCATAGGACTTGTCATTGTCTTCTTCTGTTTGCCTTTCACTCATCATTGTGTGACCTTGCTGACGTAGATAAGAGAGAGCACCTTATATGATCAACTTACATGAAGTTACCCTCACAGTAACAAGGGTGAGCTGCAATGTAAGTCTATGAAACAATCTTGTTTAGAGTGTAGTACCATTCTTGGAGTCTTGCTGAACACTTTTATTAATCTTCAGTTGATAGTGCAGACAAAGGTTCAGAAAGTGATAGGCCATACTGAGGCAGAGCAGAGCTCCATCTCCACCAGTATTCTGCTTGCAACAGTGGTCGTTAGCAGGTTCATAACAAAGGATTTAAACTGAGGCAAATGTATTTCTTTTGAGAAATCTTTCATATTCTAGTGATGTGTGTCTCAGATGCTTCCAGATGTCATACCTCTGTATTCAATAGTCCAGTATGAATTTTATCTCCGTCAGTTTGTCTAGTCCTGTTTTGAACCCATACCAACAGTCAGCTTCTATTATGTCATCTGGCACGGAGTTCCACATCTTAACTATATATTGTCTTCCCTTTGTTTTGGACTGTGTGCTTGTTGCTATGTTTGATGACTCCTAATACCTGGGTTGGAAATCACAGTGAATATCACATTCATATTCAACTTCTTCACTCATAATTTTGTATTTCTTTATCATTTCCCACTCAGTCATGTATCTTGTAGGCTCAAGAAACCTCATCAATTCAGTTTTTCTTCATATGAATTGTTCATGGCTTTTCTCATCATTGCTGACCTTTACCCTCTGAGAGAAAAGTACTGGAAATACAGATAATATTCAAGAATTTGATGTACCATGGATCTACACAGTGATACGATGATATTTGTTTTTCTTTTT
Organism: Strix aluco; assembly: GCF_031877795.1. Taxonomy (NCBI): domain Eukaryota; kingdom Metazoa; phylum Chordata; class Aves; order Strigiformes; family Strigidae; genus Strix; species Strix aluco. The sequence continues at coordinate 89,176,207 of NC_133931.1, read as the reverse complement.
CCTTTTCTTTTTCTAGTACCTTATAATATTCTATATTTTTATGTCTATTGAACTTAGGTTTTCTAACGCTGAATTTTAGCTTCCTGTTTTTGCCCTATTAGTATCCTGAATTTCATTCCTGCAGTTCTTTGCAATCAGATTTTTTTCTTCTCTATTGTGATTGATTTGTATTGTTAATAACCTTTGCTACCTCTCTGTTATGAACATAACACAGAACACTCCTCATGGTGATTCCTCTGGTGACTTTCCTGTGTCATGGAAAATTATAATTTGTTCTGTGGCTTTTATCTTTCAACTGCTGTTTAATCTTTGTGAAAGCTTGTTATTCCTTGGCCATTTAGCTTCTTCAAGAGTTATTGATGATAAATCATGTTGAAGACTCCTTGGAAACCCAAGTAGATGTCACAAACTGTTCGTAAACAAGAAACTATTCGTAAAGACGATGTCTCAACTCAAGTGGGATGACCTGTGGGGGAGAAATGGAGTGAGCTCTGCGAGGTGGGGCAGTGGGCCGTTTCTCTCCCGCTCCTTCCTCTTGTTGCCCAGAGACAGAACTTGCCTAACTGTGCAGGTACAAGCCGGAGAATATGAGAACCTTCTGGAACAATCTATTGCACATGCATAAGAAAGTCTATATAACGGCAACACCCCACATGGCTGCTCTACGACAATGCAGGATCCAAGGGTGGTGATTCCCCTTTTCCTATCCCCTCCTCCTCTCTTTTCTCTTTCCTCTCTTTGATCTCTCTCTCTTTCTTACATAATTCATGTATATAAATTTTGTACAAACTGAATGGCGATGGGTTGATCGTTGATCGGTTATTAGGAAAATAGTCTCATTTCTAAAGCGCGTTTATTCATTCCCAAAGGGTTATCAGTTGATTGTTGCCAACTTGTCTCCATTCATTCACTAAAGTGGTCAGTTAATAAAGTCACGAGCACAATTGTTCCTCTGAGTCATTGTGGTGACTCGGCCCGCCCTACAGCTCTGCTGAGCAGAGACCAGCTCTTCCACCAGCACGCATAACCCACTGCATAGGACGAGACAATAATTTTGGTGTCAGAAGTGGGATTCCCCAACTTGGTCAGTGAGAGGAACATAGAAGGGATATCAACTGAGTTCAAGAAGGGAGGACATAAAATCAGCTGAGTCTGAATCCTCCTGCAGATGATCATGGCTTCCTGGGTTCAGCCTGATCTGGACTGCTCCCCTTTGCTAGAGCTGTTGAAAACATATAAATCTTGCCCAACTCCCAGAGAGAGAGCCTGGTCAGAGTTGAACTGGCAACTCCCATTCACTGTCACAGAGCGAATAAAGGATTTGGTGAAAGAGAACAGGTTGAGACCTGGGAAAAAAAAAGCTGTGGTTTCTGGTGCTTTGGGAGCAGCGTTGGTAGTAATGCAAAAAGATAAATATATAGTAAAATAGGCTGAGCAGGAGGTGAATGAATCTTTACAAGAACTAGCTAAGAACTTACAAGCAGAATTAGAAGCTGAGCAGAAAAAGTGGCTGCAACCAGAGGTAACTGCGAACTGTTTACAAAGTCAGTTATGAAATGCTTTTGTTTGGGAACAGGAGTTGCAGTAGTAATTAGCCCACAGAAAGAGGATCCTGAGAGCGAGTGTGGGTGCTCAAGTTTATCTAAGGAATGCAAAATGATTAACAGAGAAGTAGTGGGCCTCTACCCCGAGGATCCTGAAAAGGATCAAGGGAGGGCTTTTACACCATATCAGTAGCTCACTGGTTTAAGCTCATATTTTTCTAGAAGTATCAGATAGACATATATTAGTAGGCAGTTATCACTCCCTAACATTCTACTCTTCTTCTATCAACATTGTGTTTCTTTCTTCCTTTTTTTTTAATTCCATCCTTTTTACTCTTTGTCATATTGTGCATATGCCTATGTTAAAAGCTCTCCAAAGTAACTAAAGTCCAACTTGATTTCTAACATGTTACATTGAAAACAAGCAAAATTTTAAAAGTTGAAAATAGATGTATCCAAGCAAAAATACCTAAACTCACAATTCTAATAAACAAAAGAAGTGTGAAGATGGAAATCAGCAGACTAAGGCTTATGTCCTGGATATAGACTTAACTAATAAAGCAAAAAATTCTCTGTCAATTTAGGCATCCCTAATTTGACACTGGTCCCAGTAAAAAACAGTGTCTTATGGACAATAATAAATAAGCTTTCAAATCACAGCTGTCACATCCACCACTCTGGAGCATCTCACATGAGAAATATCACCATTTTTTATACCATTCCAGCAAGATATCTGAGAAAAACAACCCACAAGGAAGGGTCTGGCTCATATATTGGACTGCTGCTGGCTAAAGCTTAAGGCTGTATGCTGAACATGTAACTTCTCCTGTCTAACCTCTGTCTTCTTACTACCTTTTCACAACCTTACCATATTTCCCTTCTTTCCTATTTCTTTGTTTTCTGTTTAATAGGATCTGATATAGTCAAAACTATTGTGAACTGTGACCAGAAAAACAACTACATGCACTGTCACAAATAACCTGACACAGATACTGTTTTGCTTATGGCTGTTGAAGTGAGAAGAGGCTAGTGGCTGCCTCTTGAAAGCAGTAAGGTTACAAACATCAGTAAGCATCACAGACACAAATGGCATTTTACTTCTCTCTTTATTTTGTTTTCTGCACTTTCCTGTGTATTTGTCTTCAAAGCAGCAGGATTATTTTTCAGCACAAATCCAGTTCATTTCACCTTACTTCTTTGCCTCAGAAAGGACAGTTGTTTTCATCTTTAGCTCTAATACACCACCAAACTGTTTTTCCCTCTGCAATTTCTCTGAAGTAGTAAGGAAAAGAAAGCAAGAGGCATTGTCAAAATAAAGACCAAAATACTTTGTATATCAAACCTTAAGTGTTTTTCCTGTCTCTCACTGTACCTCTAACAAGAACCTAGCCAGCTGAGACCTGTATTCACAACCCTGAATTGTGTTTAACAGTTCGGTGTTGTTCAATGACAAAGTTGTCTTTGCATCTCTGTGTGACACCCTGGGCCCAAGTGTTCCATCAAAGTCCACACTGTTCCTCACAGTCTTCTTTATTCTGGGCAGGCATCCCACTTCATTGTTAAGAAACAAACATTTAGAGGCCAACTGCCTTCAGTAGCTTCTGCTGGTTTAGGTTTGACTCTGCCACCCATTTAGAACAGAAGCAATGAAAATATGAAGCAGTACTCTGAAGTAAATATACCCTTGAGGTGGCCTAGATTTCACATCCTAAAACAGCTTGAAGCATACTCTGATAGTAAATTTAATAAATAAGTAGAAAAGTAGACCAAGACTTCAGCTCTCTGTTTCTAGAATGTGAGTGTGGGATTGAGGAAGACTATTTCTAGGAAAGGACACATTTTACAAGTGTTGAAGTTGTATTTTGACTGGTGAGAATAGCCACCCTTTATAATATTTTTCCTTTATATTCCCTATATATGTTGGACCACCATTTTGGGGATATTATAGAAAGGTTTCTCAGTGAACTCACAACCTAATTAGGGAAAGACAAGCCAGAATCATAAATATAACAAACAAACAGGAGGAGATGGAGGATGAAAGAAACCACAGCCAGAGCATGGCTTTTGTACTTCTAGACCTATTTAAATTCTGAGATAAATGACAGTTTATGTGCTGGAGTGAGTGTAAGCAGCTGTTCTGCTAATTGTACTTCATCCCATGTGTACTAGTGCAACAGTATTGCATTGGAAACACAAGAGGTAGAAGCAGGAATGTCAGAGAAAAACTTTTTTCAGTTCTTTCATACCTTTTAAAGAAGAATCTGCAATAGTCATGAAGTGCTTTGCCATTTCCTTCTGTGACAGAAAGATAGGATCTAAACCTAGATGGTCAATGAAAGCATGTGCTATTGTTCTGTGGAATGTTCTCTGTCCAATGTTTCTATATTATAAGAATATGGAGAATTTAATATTTCATAGGGATTTTTTTCCTTGTCAGTTGGGATTTTCATAGACATGTACAGATCTGTATCATGACAGCAATTCACAACTGTATTTGTTTTTAAAGCCTTGTGATGCAGAAAAATTCTCTGTTATGGATGGGCTGTTTGTGGCTCAAGGTCTTCGGGGTTTTGAGCCACAGAAAGTGTCTTTGTATTTCATACTACTCAGTGGAGTTTTCTTCCAGAAGGTACTCTAATAAACCTTCAAGTGTTTGAAATATCCTGTAGCAATTAATTACAAATTTAAATGTACATTTCTGTTTTGGACCAGGTACCTTTAGTTTTATCTAATACTAGTTCTTCCTCTGGAAAATACTGTGAACAAAAATTTCATATTCACCTTTTCTAAGTCAGTTATAATTCTATTAATAACAGTAATATGCCTCCTTGGTTGCCCCTTCTTCATTTAGATTTCTTGTCTTTGTAATCATACATAAGTCATTACTGTTGCTCTTCTCTGTTCCTGCTCCAGTCCAACTATATCCTTCTTGAGATGGGGAGATCAGAACTTCATTCAGTATGCATGATGTGGCCACATTATGGGTTTATACTGTTAGCTTATGCTGGTTTATGCTCCAATTATTTCTTAATAAACTTTATTAGTCTGTTGTTTTTGTTTTTTTTTTCCTCAAATAATGCAAATACAGGAAAAACAAGCAAGCAAACAACCCCTGCCCCAGCTTTTTGGATTCTTTTGTCATTAAAAAGCATTCATGATACTTTAAACATCTGATGACTTTTTGATGACTTTTTTTTCCCCTTGAGGAGCTATGTAGGAACTGGAATTTTCTCATCAAGAAAACTGATTTTTTTTTTTTTTTTTCTAAAATAGAACAACAAAGGATATAGGGCAATTTCATAAGAAAGAGAAATTTCAAAACAACCATTTCTTTCTAGAATCTCTCACCCATCTTCCTGCATAGTCACTGAGGTGAACTGGAGACAAGCCCGTAGCTTACACCAGGCAAATTTTCAGAGCATGGAAAGGATAGAAAGTCAGATTAGTGTGCATTAGAAGTTTCCATTGAAATTGTCTTGTTCTGGTAAAACACTTCTCTTTTAACATGCTTTATTGTCTGAAAGAAAATATTTGCAGGGAAAATACTTCACTATTTATTTTTTTACTGAGCACTATAAAAGTATTTATGTATATTTTCTAATACTCTGTTTGCTAAGTGAAACTTCCCAGTAACATGTAGCATAACATAACATAACATAACATAACATAACATAACATAACATAACATAACATAACATAACATAACATGACATGACATAACATAACATAACATAACATAACATGACATAACATAACATCACATAGCAGAATAGAATAGAGTAGAAAGAATAGAGTAGAACAGAACAGAACAGAATAGAATAGAATAGAATAGAATAGAATAGAATAGAATAGAATAGAATAGAATAGAATAGAATAGAATAGAATAGAATAGAATAGAATAGAATAGAATAGAATAGTTGAGTTGGAAGGGGCCTACAATGATCATCTAGTCCAACTGCCTGAACTGACCAAAAGTTAAAGCCTGTTATTAAGGACATTGCCCAAATGCCTCTTAAACACTGACAGATTTGGGGCACCGACCACCTCTCTAGGAAGCCTGTTCCAGTGACTGACCATCCTCTCTATGAAGGAATGCTTCCTAATGTCAGGTCTGAACTTCCACTGACGCAAATTTGAACCATTCCCACACATCCTGTCACAGGGTATTAGGGAGAAGAGATCAGCACCTCCCTCTCCACTTGCCCTCCTCAGGAAGCTGTAGAGAGCAATGAGGTCTCCCCTCAGCCTCCTTTTCTCCAAACCAGAAAAACCCAGAGTCCTGAGCCACTCCTCATAGGACATTCCTTCCAGCCCTTCCACTAGCTTTGTTGCCCTCCCCTGGACACATTCAAGTACTTTAACATCCTTCCTAAATTGTGGGGCTCAGAACTGCATGCAATACTCATGGTGAGGCCTCATCAACACTAAATACACATCAACACTAAAAACACATCAACACTAAAAATATGTCAACATTGAGTCAAGGAGTAGGCTTAAACCCTAAAAAACTTAAAGACTTTGCCCCTCTGGTGCAATGCAGGAGATACTTAAGCTAATGCCAGGGGAGCTAGTTCAAGAACCAAAGTAGAGTTGCTCCTAATCAGTTACGTTACCCATATGTTGTCTTGACCTATACTGATCATAAGGTGGTAACTAGTATCTGCGCACCTACCATCTCGCTAAAGGCCAGTTGAGGATCTCTACACCAGACTTCATCATGATGCATTCTATATTTCTGAACTTTCAAAATTAGAGCTAAGAACATGTATAACTACATTTATTTAGCTGCTTGTCTTTGGTTTGGTTTTATTCCCCTTGTGCATTCAGCTCTTTGGTCTGCTACATATTCAAGAAAGATTTTTTGATACTGTTTAACTTTTATTTCCCTTTTTAGTTACAACCATAAGTCACAAAAAAAAAATGTCTTTATGTTTGTGTAGCACCTGGCACTGAGGAAATGTCTAGGGAACAGAGAAGCATATTGCAATTAATACAACTGTTCCTGCTACTTACTCACTGTGTGCCCATTAAAGCCTTTGTTTTTCCCCCTCATCTGCATCATTTCCTATATAAAATTCATAAAAATGAATGCCCCCCACAGTTAGTGGTTTATTGATAATCTGATGAAAGTTGAAACTGAAGAAGAAAGGATTGGTATTATTAGCAGTAATGTTGCAATTAGTTCAGTATAATTGTTATGAAAGACCTTTAAATTGTTCTTGTAGTGGGAGTTGCACTTCCATACAGATACAAATGAAGTGCAACTATTCTGGTCTGTGGCAATTGTGTGCGTTATATCAAATGAACAGAGGAAACACAATAAACATTACCTGGATGCTATTTTAGAAAAATGCTCACTGTCAAACACTGGATCATTAACAAAATGTCACCTACTATAACTGTTGTTGCATTTAAGGTAATGAATTAATTTGGTAAGAGATGAGTCCCCTTGTGTTCTAGCTGGTCCTCAGAGATTAAAGGGACTAGGGGCAGCTGGATTTATCTGTTAACAGGTATGCCAGTCATGGCCATAACGATAGGCCTGACACCAGATGCACAAACAGCCCATGTGCTGTAGGTCCAGTTGCATTCAAGAGCAGCAGTCAGGTTCACAAATAGTATGGTTTAGTCTTATGCAACATCTACAAATTCTTTGAGATTTCCTGTGATAAATGCACAAACTGCAGGTTGGCTATATAGCACTACACACAAAAAATTATTGCAATCACACACACTTAATACCTGGGTAATCGCTTGGTGTAGCCGAGGGCTCAAATCTTACCAAAAGGTGTCCCTTCTGGGGGGGCGTGAGAAGCACAAACCCATTGATCTATCCCTCCGATTTGGTGTTGGATTATCGTCCCTCCAAGTTAGATAGAAACTCGGGGTATTATTTATCTAAGTGTGTATGTGTGAGTGGGTGGGAGTGTGACCAAGCCATTGTTTCTTGAGTAATGACACAGCACATTCCTTGGTGCAAGGTGTGCGCTGCTTTGTGTGGGAAAAGAGGAAGAATGAGAGATAAGGTCTGCAGAGTACTGCAAAACAGTCCTTGAGAGAAGGGGAAGAGCAGGAGATAAATCTGCATAGTCATGTCAAATGTTCCTTGAGAAAAGTGGAAGAATGGGACCGCGCAGCCTCCACCTCCCTTCACATTCCTCCTTGGTGCCACGGCAACACAAATCACTGGATCTCCATCCTGTCCTGTGTTTGTTCTGGGCACCATGTGTTAAGGAAATGTGTGTTTTGCAGATTTTTTGCTGGTTTGCTTTTCCCACACTTCCAACAACTGTATTTCTAAATATTTTTCTTCAAAGACTTTTAGGAAATGTTCACCATGTTCTGCAACTCATTACTCAGATAATTGTTACCAAACTATGAAGAAATTGGATAATTGATCTTAAAACAAAAATGCCGATATTCTATGCAATTTTGATTCTCATTCATTTATACGTGCACATAACTTGGTAAATCCAGTTATGGACTAAATTTATAGTATGATGTTAACTATAATGAGTTTTCATTTTAAGGTTATGTTACACTTTTATTTTACACATTTTGCATGTATGAATATTGTTTAATAGAATCAGTATGCATGACTAATTTTTGCCAAGCACCAAGTCAGACAGAATATCTAATGAATGGAAATGTTTTTCTTTATACTGCATCTCATCATCATGCAGATCATCAGCCTAGCTACAATTAATGATGGGAGTCTGTGAGAACAGCTTCTGTGCTACCAAAGCTTGTTGAAATTTGTAAATATTTTTGGTAGTTGTTAATCTAACAGTCAAAGATGAAGTAAGGAAAAAAAAATCCACAAACAAAAACTACATATCTCCTGGGGCATTTCAACCTGATCTTCTACTGCAGCCTTCTGCCCAAACAGTATCACTGCATGGAAATATGTTAAATGGTTATATATTTTGCTGGATTCTAATATCAGAGTTAACATATGTTGTTACTTGACTGGCAATACTTGAGGAAAATTCAGAAATCAATGTATTTTTGTAATGTAGTTCAGCTGACCTGTACTATAGTTCAGTACAGGGAACTATTAGAAGTACATGAAATTTCTGTGATGACTTAAGTAAAGTGAATTATTTAAATTAAAAATCTAAAAATAAAAAACTGAAAATCTTGAATTACTGGAAAACGTCTCTAATGCTATGTGATAGAAGGTCTTTTTTCATGGTGATTGATGATGTTTGCTTTCTCTGTTAGTAACACCGGCTTATATCTCCATCCTTAATGCTGACTTTGGGTTTTTTCTCTTCTTTGGAAATCATCGCTAATCAGAGCCCTAGTGGGAATATACAAGCTTATTTCAGGCTACCAGTAAGCAATTTAAGTGCAATAATATAGACTTCAGTACAAGTTTCATAAACCCTCCCAGCCCTGCTGGGTAGTTAATAGGTCACTGGGGTTCATACTTTTACAGGGAGATTGATATAGGGATCAAAGGTTGAAGGGTGTTTGCTATATACAGATAATTATTCGCCAACTCCACAAAAAAGTCTCTGCAACTTTTTGTTTGTAGGACTGTGATGGAAGAGGGAAAGCCTATAACTGTGAAGAGGATAATTAGTTAGTCAAATATGCATCAGTAGTTTAAATAGGCCACAAAAGAAGCTGCTAATTGGCTTATTCGAGTATCTCATCCTCCTCCATCTTCCCACTAGTCTTGGGCTGTGAGTGGTTGATTGTATCTCCCCAGAGTCCTGGCCAGCCTTCCTCTCCAATATGTGATGAGTTGTCAGAGAGTCTTTGCTAGCCAAGGTCAAGACCACGTCCAGATGATAATTTCCAAAACTATCATAATAGGTGCTGGTTTTGAAAATCAGCCATCTCAACAGTGAAAAATGAGAGTCCATCACTTTTCCTGGCTGAAGTATATTCTGTCAGACCTTCATTTTCTGGTCAAAGCACATTTCCATCTATGTGGAGCAATCTGTTGCTGAAATTAATGTAATCAGATGTCCAATGAACTCTGTGAAGAAAATACATTTCATCATAGTTAAGTCACAAAGTAGAAATTTGCTTGGATACTGTCATCCTGTCAAACAAGCATAATGAATACAGCCACTCTGTCACTTTGTGTCTGTGAAACAGATTGAGGTATTATAGTATAAACACAGTGTAAAAACTGAAATATTTTTCCACGTCTGACATGGCAGATATTAATGAAGGTCATTCTGGGGGTAATGTGTGAATCTGACAAGTACTACCCAGAAAAACTTTTTTTTATTGATTGTATAGAGTGTAAATAAACAGCGTAGTATATATCTTCAGGTTAGCATCTTTCTTATGTAACATTGTACTTAATTGCTGTACGTTTCACCCAAATTCTCAATTTATTTTTTTTTTTATCATGTAATTAAAATATCAGTTTAGTCAGTTGCAGGTATGATTTTGAACAGATTATAGGAAGTCTTTGCTTAAGATTGTCAAGCATGTTATGTCATGACACTAACAAATACTCAGAGTGGATCAGAGGTTCATCAAAGAATGGTATTGATGTTGAAATGCTAAAAAAAAAACCCTTAACAGTAATTAGATTTCTAAAAGTTGAAATGTTTTAGAAAACTATGAATACAAATTCTGGAATTATTTTGGAATGTGAAAGTTTTGAAGCAGATTTTAAAAGCTGAGTTGAATTCTACTGAAAATTTAAAAATTAAATAAAATCTCCATTGGAATTAAAACAAACAGATAGAACTTCTCTGGAAATCAGTTTCAAGTTTTGAGAAGCCATGTTTAGTTACAAACAAGTTACATGAAGGATTTTACAAGCATCATGTCACAAAAAAACTGTCGTACACATCTATACAAAGAAGGTCCAAGGTATTTTCTAGTTGCATCTGAAGCTGGAATCATATTTTTGTGGCTAGTTCTTAGAACAGTATCGCAATCTTATCACTAAAATTCCTAAGGACATTTTTTTCTTTATTTTTGAATGCTAACCACATCAATGAAGCAGTCATGTCTGGAATAATTTTGGACAGTAGAACTATTAAATAATATCTTTAGAATATGACTAGTAAGCAGAATTTTAAAACAATAGATCTAAGATGTTTCTTTCTCCCTATCTTTAATTAAACTTAGTTATAAAAATATGAAATAATGAAAATATGAAAATCTAAAAGGAATTGTCTGGAATAAGATCCACTGCATTCTATTAGGGAGAGAGATGCTTCTGTTTTAAAATACATGACTTACACAAAAAACTGCAAAATGCTCCTGTGGTTTAGTGCAGGTAAGCCTCAGCATTAAGATTATGCTTTCCAGTGAAAATCTAAAAGCACATGCTGTAACTATGAGTAACTGATACACTTTCTTATTAGTTTAGCTAAAGCTTTGCTAGCATGATCAAGAAATTTTCATTAAGTATTTTAATTAACCCAGGATTCAGAAGGATTTGAGGATTTTCAGTATTAGTCTACCTCCCTGTTCCTGTAGAAAGAGCATCTTTTATCGTGCTCATTCTGTAAAAAGGAAGATTTACTCCCCCTAGAATTTTCTTCTTTGTTTATCATGAGTATTAACATGTTTTTTAGAATTATATGAATCCATTTCACTTTCAGAGACATGTTGAAAGCAGGTAAGAAAATTAAGGCACTTCACTGCTTATATGAATGGTTATACTGCAACAATTACATATTAGTAATACTAATTAGTATTACAGTAGCACCTGGAGGCCCTTTCTGAAATTAGTGCCTCACAGTGCTAAGCATGGTACTAACATACAAAAGATGGTTCTTCCCCTTAGGAGTCTGCAGTCTCAACACACAAGACTGACAAAGGATAGAAGAAACCAAGAATTAATTCACCAAATTTCACAGATAGCACAAAGAAGTTTAGGCCTTTCAAGTTTTGGTTGTTTGGTGTTTGTTTTTTTTTTTTCCTGATGAAGTTTTGACGCTATGATTTAAGGTATGAAGTTAAACTGAGATAGTTTATCCAATAATCAGTATAAAATCTTTATGAACAGTCATAATAAAATAACTCGCTTATTTCAGCTTATGGAAAACATTTGGGAACAGATTTACCTAAACCCAAATAAACCACTCTTATTCCTAAAGCATAAGGTCCACACAATCTTTTGCATTCACTTAAAATCCATTTTAATGATACAATTCCCATAAATGCATGTCTTAATTACTTGTAAGTAGTCTTATAAAGGCTAAGCTCTGAAGGTACAGCTGTGACTTTGACATGGGAAGAGCTGTTGTTGGTTTTATTGTGTTGGTCAGGAGGCCTTCTTTTTCTTTATATATCCCCACTTTAGTATCAAGATAACATTTAAAGTTTAAATCCAAATCTCTTCATCAGCTGAAATGAAGTGTCAAAAAAGACTGCTCGATGCACTAGTCTGTTCATTGCTTAGCATGTTATGTGACATCTTTCCAGACTCTCATCTGAACTGCCAATTAATTTATTTCAACTTCTCATGAACTTTATAGGGGTGAACTCAATAGGATTGATGTCAATAGAACTTCTAGCACAGTAAATGTTCATGCAACTTCAGCATGAGTAAAGAGGTGTTCAAAGTCTGGTGTAAAACTTATAACTGAGCACAATTTACAGCTTCTTCGTAGGGAGGATTGCCAATATTTTAATTTAAAGCTTTTTCTTCAATCCAGGCACAAAAATCAACCCCAAAATCCCACCCACTCAACCAAAATAAGACAGCACCAATAAAATACTTCTGAGGGATTAAAAATATCCAAGAAATTGTGTGCATTTGTTTGATTTTATGCCACATTAATTTGTACAATTGTAGTTGTGTTTTTCTTTACATAAGGGACCAGTAGTCCTACGAGATCCCAAACTGCTTGAAGCAATGGAGCAAGTCTGCGATACTACAGTACAAATGAGGCAGTGGGCCACAAAAGAAAAAAATTGCATTAATACAAAAAAGCCATTAACACAAAATGGATTTGATGTTGAGACAAAGTGAAAAAGACCAGTTTTCTCAACTGGAAATTGACAGACATCATTAAAAGCAAGATCTGCATCAAAAGATTTTAATTGTTCATAATCTGTGCTTTCTAACAGAGAAAAAAATTAAGAGAAGGGTTCTTATGTTGCTGAAAGAACATTAATTATCTTGACAATATTATAACATGTTGAACTTGTATCAGCTACTAATTAGAAATGTGAAATTTGATTTGAGGGTTAGTTTGTGTGATATATGACGAAGATTTGGTAAGTGAATACTGCTTTTACATGCCTCCAAATAGAAGAAGGGCCTCTCTTCAGGATGTCTCTCTTCAGGATATTATCTGATACTCTCAAGATATATTCCATTAGATAAGCACTAGATATTTTTAATATTTAGGTTGATATGTACAATCAAAAAAGTGAAACTTGCAGTTTTAAAAGTACATTCATAATTGTCTTGTCTTGACCTGTTAGAGGCTTTTCATATCTTAGATCAAGTTGTGTGGGGTTCAGACTTTGCACATGACCTCACTAAAATTTCACTAATACTTTCAAGTTACTGTTGCTGTTTTAGGAAGAACATCTCTCATCTTCTTGCAGTGCATATAGGTGTCATCAACACACAGACAAAAATGCAGAGATTTTAAAAACTTTTTTTTAAACCAATTTAGTTTATAATTTGGACAAAAATACAAGACAGTTACTTATTGTAGATCTTGACTTAGTTTAAATATCTGATACTTACACTGTCATTAGAAGATTGAATACAGGAGAAGCTCGTACTGCAGTCCAAAGATGTTTTGTTAAATCACCAAAAAGGAAGCTGCTCAAAGTTTGGTAAACTAACCCTGTAATGGTTCAAAATTTTTGCATTATATGCAGTTACAATTTCAGTCCTTCTCCTGATAACTGTTGCTTGCCCATCTCTGGCTCTGGCTGAAGTGTCTTTCCTGGTCTTTTCAGTTTCTTCTCCATTTGCACTACTCTGGGCTTATCTCTCCTTTTGCCTGGGTATTTGTACCCAACTGGCTAAAAAGATGAGGAAAGGGCAAAAAATTTTATTCCTCCCTAATTACTTTTAGCTACTTTAAAAGATTATTTTTAGGGTTTCCAAAGAGTAAGGTATATTCAGATATCAAGCTTCTTTTTATTTGCAATTTTTAAATTGCATTCTGATTATCTCCTTGTTACCCTTTCTTCTCTCTAGATCTGCCCCTTTTCCAGAACTTTGTCTTCCTCTTCATATTTCTGTGCTTTACATTCTACCCTATATGATTTTTCTCTTACATGATATATATATCCATATGAATTACTCCTGTATTTAGGGAACCCTTTTAACTTCTGTTTCAGAAAGAACTCTAGTTATAACAAGTACCTATGAGTCCTGTCTGAATGTTTGAATGGCTGTGTTGTGATGAACTGAGAAAAAGTATTCTAAAAAAGAAAGATTGTGCTTTGGCTGATATTTTATATTGGTTGCAAATCACCATGTGTTGTCCAAATGACTGATCTGTGCAATTGTGTGTTCAGGCAAAATGCACATATAGTTTAGTAAGAGCTTCAAAGGAGTCTGGGTTGGAGGATATAGACCCATGATATTAATGACAGTACTTACTGGAACACAGACAAGTTATGCATTTCTTTTGTCTGCTACATATAGGGATAGAGATTTAGAAAAATAAGAGGCAATTCATGGATAATGAAGTTTATCAACATATGCCAGATCTTTCTTAGAAGACTTATTTAAAACTGCTAATGGATAGGAATCATGCCTTCTTCCCAGCAAAAGCCCTAGAAATTGTAGCAGTCACTTGTAAGTATTGTTTTGGGAAAATTACCTCATATCTCACAGGATTTGAGGGCTATGTAATAGTGTTTGTATGTGGAGGCGAGTGGCTTACTTTCTCTCTTGTCTTTTTCAGCAAGGAAATACATGTAGAGGACAAAGCAACAAATGTGCATCCTCCCATTCAATAACACTTCCTTGACTTTAAGACCATTGTGTATACAGTACAGCCAATAGACAGAGCCAGTGAAGTGTGCCAATGCCTTATCTCTCTGCTAAGCTCATCCAGGGTGTTTGATGAAGCACACTCAACAAGCAAGAACAGTGAAGATAAGGATGAAGTGCTTCCACCCTTCAAGTTTTGCAAATCCCTTGCCATGGGACTGTGGAAACTGCAAAGAGAAATCCCCTCTCCCTCGTCCCTCATTTTGTTTTTTAGTACAAGACATTTTCATTTTCCTGTGGAAAAGAGGGATAGTTTTATATCTGGATCCAGTGTGAAATACTTTACTGATTTTAAAATTAAAGGTTTCTGTGTTGGCAAGTCCAGAAAACTATACATCTGTACTTCATAAAAAAGTAATGTAAACTCAGTGAATTAAAGATGCCAATTGTTCCTAAAACACCCTGTAAATGTTTCTTTGCAAACATGCATATAAAACAGTGACAGGTGTTGGATGAAAGGCAGTGTTGCTGCTTGATCTTGGCAGTCAACATTAGAATAATGTTCAGCTCAATAGCATATTAACATTTTCAAAGACTATGATTACCATTTCTTATCATAAAGAAAATAAAAACATAAAAATATGTAACAACAGAATACAAGGTGCAGAAAGAGTATTACTTTATCAACTATCTGAAATGCTAAGTGGAGCTGAGTTAAACTTTTAGAAACATAAATCACATCTGTCAGACTTAAGTAAATCTCTGCAAATATTTGCTTTCCTTTAAGCTTCAATTTTAATTTAAAAAATGTTTCTAATGCTGATCATCTCTTTGATAGATGATGTAGGGCATGTAAATACATTTTGCAGTGATCTGAATATTTGTACTTGAGATATTGCAGCACATCTAAAAAAAAAAAAAAGTGAGGTAGAGCAGAGAGCAACAATATTACCCATATTCTATCAAAGCTGTCAACATTTGGCACTGGCACTTGCACCGCTCTTCCATCGTGGGCCTCTGGCAGCTGCTGTTCATAACACAACTCTAGCTGAAAAGATTGATACCAAGCTTCATTTAAATAAAATAACTTTCTTCCTGAAAAATGGTTGAAACGTACTTAATCATGAAAGGGAAATGTCTAGACTGTGTGTCATGTTCATGATGTTGAAAAATGGGCCATGTTGTGCAAAATCTATATGAATGTTCTTTATGGGTTTTGGGTTTTTTTTCAGTTGGATCTGATATGGAAGCTAGGGTTACATATCAGGACTTGCAGTCACACTTTTAAGCGTTAACTTAGCTTGTGGTCCAAAAGAATTTCAGAACTTTATTAAATTGTTTCTGTGAAATAAAGTTGCCTGGAAATAAAAGTCAAGTGGAAAGTAAGTGAGACAGTAACCCAGATCTTCTATATTATGTTTTCTATCAGTAAATACTGATAATATATTCTGCTGTATTGTGTTCAGTAGATAATATTATTGACAAATTATTTACTTTCAATAATGTAAAAGAATAAGATTTCCATCAGAGGGAGAGACAATAAAGATGTAAGTAATAACATTATAAAAATCACAGAAAAAGTTAAGATATACAGCTAAATATCCAGCAGATGGAGCTTCTTACCTCTAAAATGTTTTGTTTTATCACAGTAAATGTAACTTTAAGGTGGCTGTAAAGATGCAGTCCAAAACTAAATATAAAAATTACAACAAAGATTGTACCAAAGCCAACTAAGGCAGTGTCATGATTAAAAAACTTAGGCTGTTTTTAAAGGCGCTTGTTACCTGCTGTCCTCCCCTTAGGTAGATAATAACGCAAAAATAAGTGTATTTGATAAGGAAATAGTAGCCAAATGGACATTAGTATATAGTTTCCCCTCTGTGGTTTTTTGGGGTGTGGTTTTTAAGGGTTTTTTTTATATCTAGATTTGTACATTCAAAGGACAAGTAGTAATTCTTACTGATTTCTGCAGATTTTAGTACCAGAGAACACCAAGTCATATTTTCTGAGATTTCAGAAAGACATAATGAATACTGAGTTGAATATATTAGAGAAATGTTTTCAGAGACTCTGCATGGAATTAATTAGCCTTGATTTCTGGTGAGGAGATATTGAGGAGAGAAAAAAGGCTATATCAATTAAATTTTTATGAAATATGATTATAATTTGAAATTAATATTTTTCAGGAAAACTTCAGACAACTTGAGAATAGGCTAATATGTCCATATTTCTACTGTAGAATGGTATTTGAACTAGTCTTTACTTTCAATGAAGGATGACATTTACCCTGTTTGTTATATATAGCCTATTTTTCTAGAAAGCTTGAACAGTGGCGTTATGGTAGAAAGTTTACTTGTAGGAGAAATCAATGTTTTTTTGGAAAGATGGGTTTTGCAAACCAAGGGAAAGTAGTTATTGCACCTTCTTATTTATATTCTAGGGGCATATTCAATCATTGTCTCTGCAGTATTTTGGATTCAGCTTCTGATGCTTGAAAAGATACCTAAACCTCAGCCTGTCTTAACAGAATTCCACCTGGGGTAGGCATAAGACTGAAGACCTTTTATCAAGTGTCTGTGTAAGTCAGACCTAGATATTGGTAGGTATTAAAGACCTCTTATGCAATAACAGAGTTCATTAAGAGTGACAAGAACTCAGTGGGTTGTGGCTGTGATCTGTGAAAAGTAAAGGTTAGGTTTGATTTTGGTGGTGGTTGATTTGTAAATGATTTTAAAAGAAAAATCAGTGAAAAAGAATATGATTTATCTTGCTTCTCCAAGTGATTTTGCATTAATGTTAAACAAGTATCTATGAAATCTGGTACTTTTGGAATAGCACTATATACAATTCAAGGTCTAATTGCATTAAAACCTGAGTACTTTAGGATTTCTACATATATGAGCCAAGCTTCCATTCTGTTTTATTCAGAAAGATAGAAGTCACAGGACAGATCTTGAGACCCTTATTAACAAGCCAGGTTTGCACTGGAAAACTGGAGAGAGGCAGGGGGTATTAGCTTGGATATAGTGTGCCTTCGAATCTTGTGAAACAGAGCGGATTCAGTTCAATTCAAATTAGCAAAATGACTTTCAGACTGTCTGTGCCTATCAGCGTAGATGTGTCTTAACCTGTTTCTGGCTTTTAAGCCATATATTGCATATTTACAGGCCAGAAGCCAAGAGAAGGAGGAGACATCCCATTTGGAAATGGGATGACTTATGAGTAATTTCAGTAAATAATGACAAATTATCTCTGATTTTGCCCCCATCCCCAAGTTTCTTGTGAAGATATTCATGTCCTTGTAAATACAGTGTGCTTTCACCCAGGAGCACAAAAGAAGTACACATTCAGAAATGCATTGAAAATGCAGGTTTTCTTTAGGACTCCATTTCATGAACATGCTTCTCTTTGCATTAATTCACATGTGATCATTACTGCCTTTAATGTTCCTTTTTGAACATCTAAATCCCCCCTCAGGAAATGGGAATTTCTCCTGACCCTCAAAACCACCTCTTCCTTCCCAGAAAGCTGTTCTTCTCTCTCTAGAGTAAACTATCATTCCTCTCTCTGTCCCTCTTCCCATTCTTTGCTTTCTCCATAGACAACTGTTGCTGCACTGATGGAAAACATGTTTCAATATATTACCATGGGGCAGACTAGCATCTTGAGGAAATCCCATGTGGGTTTCTGTTCTCAGTGTGAGGCCAGGCAAACACAAAGGGAGGCTGTGCTTGTTGAGTTCCCCCCCAGCAGAGGCCGGGAGAAGATGCTGCAAAGAGTCTTCCTTGTTCTGGCGCTGTTGGGAATGGCAGTAATGGGACACAGTGGACAGCATAGGGATTAGGTTCAGCAAAGAAAGTCAGGGCAACTGAAGGGAACGCTCTCTGTTTTGGAGTCTCTTGAGGTCAGCAACAGAGGTACAGATGTTCAGGGCAAGCAGCCATAAGACCTCTCCTCTCTAATTCCTGTTCCTTCATGGCCCTTTATATCAGAGTGTTGTCAGAAATCAACAAAGTAAGTGGCTTTGAAGTTTGCAGGGAAAGATGCAGGCTAGAAAGACAAGAGAGCTGGACTTATCAGTTGGAACTGGAAATACTGTACAAGCTTTCAGGGGTCCCTGAGGCCTCCGCTTTCAAATCGGAGAAAGAACAGCTCCACGTGAATGAACAGGGGCTGGTTGTACTCCAGAGTCGGAGAATGGGCTCCTAAGGCTCTACTGAATGAAAGGGAAAATGAAAAGGAGGGAGTGCTGCTCATAAACACTGTTAGTTCAGCTCTCTCCTGGCAGTTCAGAGTAGGGGATTGTAGCATGACATGACGGAGGTTAAGGTGAGACCAGAGGGCAAACTGCATAGCCATAGGCATAAAAGTGTCTGTCTAAATGCTTTTCTCAGGACCTTCCAACACCAGATCTCAATGGTAGTGATGGCAGGAGAGTGGCTATTCACGCCATATTGCTGAATGGGGTAGGATGCTTTCAACAATTTCTCTTAACATGCATTGAAGGAGAGAGGATATGCAAAGCAGATCATGTTAACAAATGTCCTGTTTGCAAAAAGCATCACCAGATGCAAGGGATAGATAGGAAGGAGAGATGGATGTTAAACGAACTGTTTATTCATATTATTAACTCATAAAACAGCAGAAATGTAATTGCTTAGAAAGCATGTGACATATTTATTGTTCACATTCTTGCTTTGCATAACTCTTCTTTATTACTTGGTGCAACATTATATACATAAAATGTTCTAGACGTTTTGAAAACAAACCATGCAACAGAAAATCTAACCCTGATGGTACATGTACTTCAGACAACATCATTTTATTACCAACCTCTGAAAAAGAAAATGCAGAAGTGGGTCAGCAACCCATTTAAATGACTTTACAGCACACTCAGTGGTGTACTTAGATGAAAGAAATGCAATTAACCTGACCGCTAAAGTTAACTGCAGTAGGCCGTTTCTTACATGACAGGAATCTGCACACTATAGCTAGCTGTATTTTAGTGATGCATTGGCATTAGATAACTTTCATTTTATGGAGTGGACCTACATTTTATCTGGTTTGGTTTGGTTTATGGATACCTGCAATTAAAAATACTTAATTATTTCTTAGTATGACTGCAGGTGATATTTAACTGAAAACAACCCGCACAAAAACAAGCTTGTGAAGCTATAAAGGGATCAGAATAATGCAGATATGGTAGTCAAAGTTTAGTGTAAAACCAGTACAAAGAAAGTAGCATTCTAATTTAAAATAACATCTCATTAGTTGGTTTAATTACTCATTGCCAGCTATAATTGATTTTTAAAGCTGGAAACAGAAACACATAACACTTAGGAAAAAGAAAGTATATTTACCTTTGGTAAGTTGGACACAAGATGAAGGTTTCCTTGGCAGAGTATAAGATTCTGATTCGGTTTATTAGCTACTTTGAATTATACTGATTATTCTGTATTTGGAAATTGTCAAATAGCTACAGTAATGATTGTATCTTTTTGTAACATTTCCTTAACTTTTCCTTATTAGTAGCAGAAATAATTTAAAAGTAACTTAAGAAGTCTTAAGACTCCTATTTAGATAAGCAGTTTACTAGGTGATGATTTAATGCATAATATGCTTCTTTCTTTCATCGCAAACATTCTGATAGAGGGTTGTCATCAATCCTCTGTCATGTGTTAGGATGTATACCTACCTGTCAAGAGATCATAGTACATAGAGCTTGCTGTTGGTAACACAGAACAGAAAGACCATCATAGTTCCCCAAAATAAGATGAGCAATCCACCTAGAAAATGAGTAATAATGAGAAAACTGCTTAATTTGAAGTTTATTATTCCAGTATGAAATCTATGTTAAATCTTGAGTCAGGGTTAGGGACTACAAGTCCCTATCTATCAGAGTAGGCAATTGTATGGCTTCTCTAGTCAACACTACCCTGTGGTAGAACTCAGCCCTCCCCTGTCCAGGTGTAGACTGGTCCAGTCACATTCTGAGATGGTCTGTTGTGTTTGGGCCTGTCAAGCTATGGCATGGTTATACGCTATTACCTCACTACAGCAGCAGTTCTGAGCATTAGTGGAAGTAATGTTCTGGGTATCTTGGGAATTTTAAAGCCAATAAGAAGGATGTCAGATTTTTTTTTTTTTTTTACAAGACTTCAGTTCTAATGTTTAGTTATTTTCTGATTTGAAAGGAGATAGTGTTTGATTTAAAAACAAGCAGCATAAGTCAAGACTGAAGATATAAAGGGACCAGGAGAGTGGGGGTCTTTTCTGAAGACAGAAATAAAGATTCTTGTTGGCTACCAGTTCTCTCCTTCTCCAGAAGTCACTAAAATATGTATTTAAATGAAGCCATTTTTCTTCTAAACAAACCACACAAATGCGTATTTGTTCTGATATTTCTGTCACATAATCACCTGTGCTACTTTTAAATAGTATTCATATCCAGACAAAGCAACAACAGCAAGAATACTTTGAGCTAAAGCTGTCAGTAGTTAATTTATTTACATAGTGAGATATTGGGGGGGCTTCTCAGGCACACTGCAGCCTGCATGATTTGTAACAGACATAATGCAGTGACTTAAGCTGGTCTGTCCCACATTTAGTGATTCTCAACTCTGTTGAAGATGGGGTTTGTGTATCTAGTTATTTTTATAGAAATACTAAATTTCACATTCAAATACTCTTTGCAAGAATGAAGAGAAATTGCATCTGTATATGGCAATGCATGCAGAAAAAACCCCTTCATATTAAAATAAAATCTATTTACAGCTTTCGGGGGGTTTTCTGGGTTGGTTTGTTTTTTGGGTTTTTTTTTTTTTTTTTTTAATAATTTGAAATACTGAATTTTAAAAAGGTTTGTCAGGGTTTAAATGCTTGATTTTGCAAGTGGTGGACAAGCAGAAGCATTCATACTGTCCCAGGTTTCATAAAAATTTCTGGATTGTCATAATGATATATAAACTCAGTACATGATTTAAAGACAACTGTGACTGTGCCTTAAGTAGCAACTTTCCTAATGCCCATAGGTATATACTGGGGTTTCTGCTTCTTTATTTTCAGATTTCTCTGCTTCTGTGTTGGTTCTAGAGATGACCAATTGAAAAAACACTGAAAAAAGACAAACAAAACCCCACAAATCCTCCATCAGTTTACTAAGAAAGTGTCTGGCATTTTCGCCTGATGTACACCATGTTAAGTTTGTTTCTGGATAGGCTTTATTAAGTTATTTCTTTCCCCTTGATCCAGAAATCCAGAACAACTTGAAACATTAGTTATCCTTTTAAATTAAATCTTACACATTATTTTAGTTCCAGGTGTTTTCATAAGATAATAAATATTTTAAGACAGCATGTGAAACCACAAGAATGAACTTAACAGTCTATTATTCTCTCAGAAGAATATCCCCCAGATTGAGTCAAACCATGAAACAGTGCTTTACCAGCTTCAGTTAGATTAAATATCTTAGAGAAAACTATGAGATCAATCTTCTAAGAAGCTTATTGGAAAATCAAGGATGAATTTTATAATCACATCTTGTCTAGTCCTAAAGTGGTGGGTGCTTCTTTTCCAGCTGTGTCAGTTGCAGCTAGAGTGTCTCACTTTTGACATTGGCCCCAGTCAATGTTCTTATACTTCCCTTGAACCAGACAGATCACCTCTGAAGGATTTCTTCCTGGATTTTCCCATAAGATGAAGTATTTCTCCTAAGGTTATTTCTCTCTGTTCATTTTTACAGTGCTTTCTTTGTCTCTCCTGCTTTGGAATGCATACACGAAGCTGTCAGAGATTTTACTGAGGAGTTGGGAGCCTGGCTACACTGATGACATTTGGTTCTTTATCTCATTCCTGTGTTAGTCATTGATTGACTTAATTAATGCCTGGAGAAGATTAAGGCGTTCATATTGGCTAGATCTTTGAGGTACCTAAGGATTCCTGAGCACATTTTATTACCTGGTTTGCAATGTAGGGGTTTGATTAATATCTAAAGTAGCGTAAAGGGTAGACAAAATGTTCTTGTCAAATATCTTTGAGTTAAAATAGTTTTTTAAAAAAATAATACGAAGTAGGTGTGGTTTGTCTGAGTCAACATTTTCCCCAAGTAGTTTGTAAAACAATGTAAAAAAATCATAGTTTTGTTTAATATTGAAGTTTGCACACATTTTTCAAAATTGAAAGTATCAGAACTTAAGGATACTAAGATTTGAGTATCTGCCTTTTCTAAAATTTTTGAGCATTCATTGGTTTTAACCTTCAAATCTCTAGCTGATTTGGGACCACTCCTTTCAAGAATCTGGCTTTCTGCACATTCTAAGTGGCTGTAACTGCAACAATGGTTAGTGGAGAAGCTCAGTCTGGAGTCCTCAATTTTAGTGGATGAAACATTTTCCAGGAGCAGCCTTGATCATGAAATTAGCTCTTCCCTGGGCCCCCAAATCTTTTGAAAATTTCAAGGCCATTTCTTATGTCTGTGATATGAAGATGGGATTGTTGCCTATTTTGATTAATTCTTTGTTGAGTCAGTCTTGGCTGGTAACTATAGTGATGCTGTCAGTTAATTTTGATTATGTATATAATTATTATCAGACCTGCCTATATGTAGTAGTAGGTGCTTTAAAATGTAGTATATATATCAAATAAGGCAATAGGATAATAGAGCACTCAGTTAAAATTACATTTATATTTCAAATGATTGAAAAAATGTATAAATATTCTTAATCTGTATTTGCAACTTAGATACATTTAGAGTTTTGAATAATCTTCCTTGAATGTTTCCCTGAAGTAAAAGAGAAAATAAAAGAATGAAACTAAAAGGAAATTAATTGTAGCTGCTTCCTTGCAGGTTTTAGATTCTCTGAGGCACCTTTATGACCAATCATGATACCTCCTCATTTCAGTTAATGAGTCAAAAAGATGAAAGTTGCTTCAGTTCTTGTTCTACTTCCACTGTTGTGATTCTTCCTGTTCTGCAAGTCTTCTAAAGGGCAGAATTAAACAAAACCTGGATTTGGCTGCTGAATTCTCAAAGCAACATTCATATGACAGCTGATTGCATTCTTACTAATGGTAGCCCTTTATGTAGTTCCTTATATGTGTGAATTATTGGAAGACAAAAGCTGCTGTGAAACATACATATATATTAGGTTATTAGTTTACTAGTTATTAGGTAACATTCCTGCCTTGAGAAAACGTTATAAATTGAGATTTTCAGAAGATGCGATATTCCTTTACTCTGAGCTACTAGATAACGCCCCTAAAGGTAATTTTACACAAAATACCTACCAGAGAATTAGTCAAGCATTACTGGAACTTTCCAAAAGATGTACTATGTTATTTTGTTACCAGTTTAAGTGACCTCTGAAATAGATATGGTTTTTGGAATATTAGAATCTAGAAATGAAAGAAAAAAACCAAACAACCAACATTTGAAGTCCCTAAGAGAAACAACGTTGAGTGAAGTGGGAAGAGAGACTTTCTTGCTTACAAGTTATTCTTCATTTCTGTTAAAGACAGAAGATATGTTACAGAATCACAGAATCATCTAGGTTGGAAAGAACCTTGAAGATCATCTAGTCCAACTGTTAATCTAGCATTGCCAGTTCCCAACTACACCATATCCCTCAGCGCTATGTCAACCTGGCTCTTAAACACCTCCAGGGATGGAGACTCCACCACCTCCCTGGGCAGCCCATTCCAACGCCTAACAACCCGTTCTGTAAAGAAATGCTTCCTAATATCCAGTCTAAACCTTCCCTGGTGCAACTGGAGGCCATTACCTCTTCTCCTATCGCTTGTTACTTGTGGTGGTTTGACCTTGGCTAAATGTCAGGTACCCACCAAGTGGCTCTATCATTTCCCCCCCCTTCCCCTTTTTTTCTCAACAGGGCAAAGAGGGGAAAGAAAATAAGATAGGAAAAAAAAAACCCCGACCCTTGTGGGTAAAACAAAAGCAGTTTTAATATAAGCAAAGCGAAGCAAAAGTCCGTGCGCGGAAGCAAAAAAAAAGAAAATAGATTTATTCTCTACTTCCCATTAACAAGCGATGTCGGGCCTTCTCAGGAAGCAGGGCTCCAATACGCATAGTGGTTGCCTCGGAGGACCGAGGGTGACCCCGCCCCCTTCCTCCTTTTTCCCAGCTTTATGTAGACATCATATGGTATGGAATATCCCTTTGGTCAGTTCGGGTCAGCTGTCCTGGTTGTGTCCCCTCCCAAGATCTTGCCCACCCCGTCCCACTGTGGGGGGGAAATGTCAGAAAGAGCCTTGGTGCTGTGTAAGCACTACTCAGCAGTAGCCACAACACCAGTGTGCTATCAACACCCTGCCAGCTCCCAACATAAAACACAGCACCATGACGGCTGCTACAGGGGAAAAACAATTCTGGCTCAGCCAGACCCAGTACATTACTTCATTAAAGAGACTCATCCCCAGCTCTCTGCAACTTCCTTTCAGGTAGTTGTAGAGGGCGATGAGGTCTCCCCTCAGCCTCCTCTTCTCCAGACTAAACAACCCCAGTTCCCTCAGCTGCTCCTCATACGACATGTGCTCCAGACCCTTCACCAGCTTCATTGCCCTTCTCTGGACATGCTCGAGTAATTCAATGTCCTTTTTGTAGTGAGGGGCCCAAAACTGAACACAGTAATCAAGGTGCGGCCTCACCAGTGCTGAGTACAGGGGTAAGATCACTTCCCTGTCCCTGCTGGCCACACTATTTCTGATGCAAGCCAGGATACCATTGGCCTTCTTGGCCACCTGGGCATACGGCTGGCTCATGTTCAGCCGGCTGTCAATCAATACCCCCAGGTCCCTCTCTGACTGGCAGCTCTCCAGCCATTCCTCCCCAAGCCTGTAGCGCTGCTGGGGGTTGTTGTGGCCCAAGAGCAGGACCGGGCATTTGGCCTTATTGAACCTCCTACAGTTGGCCTTAGCCCATTGCTCCAGCCTGTCCAGGTCTCTCTGCAGAGCCTCCCTACCCTCGAGCAGATCAACACTCCCACCCAACTTGGTGTCATCTGCAAACTTACTGAGGGTGCACTCGATCCCCTCGTCTAGATCATCAATAAAGATGTTAAACAGGAGTGGCCCCAAAACCGAGCCCTGGGGGACACCACTCGTGACCGGCCACCAACTGGATTTAACTCAGTTCACCACAACTCTTTGGGCCCGGCTATCCAGCCAGTGTTTTTACCCAGCAAAGCCTGTGCCCATCCAAGCCACGAGCAGCCAGTTTTGCCAGGAGAATGCTGTGGGAAAAGGTGTCAAAAACCTTACTGAAATCAAGGTAGACAACATCCACAGCATTTCCCTTATCCCAGAAGCAGGTCACCCTGTCATAGAAGGAGATCAGGTTTGTCAAGCAGGACCTGCCTTTCATAAACCCATGCTGACTGGGCCTGATCATCTGGTTGTCCCGCATGTCTTGTATGATGGTACTCAGGATGATCTGCTGCATCAGCTTCCCAGGCACCAAAGTCAAGCTGACAGGCCTGTAATTTCCCGGATCATCCTTCTGACCCTTCTTATAGTTGGGCGTCACATTGACCAGTTTCCAATCTGTCGGGATCTTCCCGGTCAGCCAGGACTGCTGGTAAATGATGGAAAGCGGCTTGGCGAGCACCCCAGCCAGCTCCTTCAGCACCCTCGGGTGTATCCTGTCCGGTCCCATAGACTTATGTGTGTCTATGTGATGTAGGTCACTGACTATCTCCTCCTGGATTGTGGGGGGGTTTGTTGTCCTAGTCTCTGTCTTCTGGCTGAGGAGGCTGGATTCCCTCAATACAACTAGTCTTGCTATTAAAGACTGAGGCAAAGAAGGCATTAAGCACCTCAGCCTTCTCCTCATCACTTGTTACCATGTTTCCTCCCGCATCCAGCAGGGGATGGAGGCTCTCCCTGGTCTTTCTTTTGCTACTGACATACTTATAGAAGCATTTCTTGTTGTCCTTGATTGCTGAAGCCAGATTAATTTCCAGCTGGGCTTTAGACCTCCTGATTTCCACCCTGCATAGCCTCACAGCCTCTTTGTAATCACTGTGAGTGGCTAGCCCCTTATTCCAAAGGCTGTAAACTTTCCTTTTCTCCCTGAGTTCCAGCCAAAGCTCCCTGTTTAGCCAGGGTGGTCTTCTCTGTTGCTGGCTTCTCTTACAGCACCTGGGGACAGCCTGTTCCTGAGCCATTAACACTTCCTTTTTAAAGTGCGCCCAGCCTTCCTGGACCCCTATACCCTTCAGGACCGTCTCCCAAGGGATCCTGTCAAGCAGGTGCCCAAACAAGACAAAGTCAGCCCTTTGGAAATGCAGGATGTCAGTTCTGCTTAGCCCTCTCCTGGCCTCTCTAAGAATAGAGAACTCTATTATTTTATGATCGCTGTGCCCTAGTCGGCCTCCAAACACCACATCATCCACCAGTCCTTCTCTGTTCACAAAGACGAGATCCAGCAGGGCACCTTCTCTGGTTGGTTCTCTCACCAGCTGTGTCAGGAAGTTGTCTCCCACATATTCGAGGAATCTCTGGGACTGGTCTCGCTCTGCTGTGTTGTATTTCCAGCAGATGTCTGGGACGTTAAAGTCTCCCACAAGAACAAGGGCAAGCGATCGTGAAATTTCTCCTAAATACCTATAGAATATTTCATCCAACTCTCTGTCCTGGGTGGGTCACCTATAGTAGACTCCTACTACAACATCTGCCCTGTTGGCCTTCCCCCTGATTCTAACGCAAAGACACTCTACCCTGTCTTCACTACACTTGTACTTAAAGCAATCATAACAGTCCCTAACATACAGCGCCACTCCACCACCTCTCCTTCTTTGTCTATCCCTCCTAAAGAGCTTGTAGCCCTCAATTGGTGCACTCCAGTCATGGGAGACATCCCACCAAGTTTCTGTAATAGCCACTATATCATAATTTTCCTGTTTCTCCACGGCTTCAAGCTCCTCCTGTTTGTTACCCATGCTGTGTGCATTGGTATACATGCACTTCAGATGGGCTGATATTTTGCCCCCTTCCCCCTTCAAATCTAGTTTAAAGCTCTGTCTATGAGCCCAGCTAACTCCTGCCCCAAGATCCTTTCTGCCCTCTGGGATAGGTGCATTCCATCTAATGCCAAAATCTCTGGCGTCCTGTATACCAATCCATGATTGAAAAATCCAAAGCCCTGATGGCAACACCAGTCTTGGAGCCACAAGTTCATCTGCTGAGTTCTCCAGTATTCTTCTTCATCCATCCCCCCAACTGAAGGGATGGAGGAGAACACAATTGTGCCCCTGTCCCCTTAATCAGTTTCCCCTGAGATCTCTCTTCATTGCTTTAGGACTTCTCCTGGTAATGTTGTCACTACCTACCTGAAAAACCAGGAGAGGGTAGTAGTCCTATATCTGCCCTGGATGTCAATATCATTCTACCTCAATTTTTTTTTTGCATTCTGTCAGCTCACATGGCACAATTATGCAGAACCAAAAGAATGAAAGTAACAGTAGTTAGCCAGAAACTGGACTGCAACTTCAAAGATTGTTTTAGAGTGGTAATAGAAACAAGTAGTGATGTTTAGCATTTTCACAATAATCTATTTTTATCCAAACTCTGATCTTCTACTTTTTCTACAGCCAAGGCACATGACTCTTCTGCTGGATATGCATAACCCTCTAAACATAACATTTCATTTGGGGCCTCTCTCACAGCTAAAATTAATGATTATTTGGGAGATTTAAGTCACCATTACCAGAAGAGCCAATTGAGAATGATATTTGGTATTTTGAGAGCTGTAAAGAAATTTTATGAGGGATTTTTGGAGCAGTACCCAGTGTGCAACCAGGCAAAAAAAAAAAGCCCCAATATCTATATCTTCAAACCACTTTTTAACTTCCAGCTTCACATTCCTGTATTTCTCTCTACCTTCTGAGCAGCAATGACCCAAAATTAACTATAATGAGATAAAAATTTCCCAGCTGCACCCTATGGAAGGAGTTTACGCCAGAAATTGATTGTACTTTATTTTGAAACCAGAATAATTAGAAGCAAACAAGATTAGGTATCAATGAGGAAGAAGGAAAAGACCTGACAGAGTCTGCAGTACAGTTTGCAGCATCCATTTAAATTATTCCGTCTCCCCCACCAATCAAATAACATTTGTCACAGTTCTTCAGAACAGCAACTTTGGTCATCCTTCTTTTTTCCAGCAAGCAGTTACTATGTCACTGGTTTTCTAAGTGATCTGGGCAGCTTTCTAGACAAATACATCCTGTGTCTTAAATGAAACTTTTGCTTTGGGGTTAAAAATAAAAGGCAAATCCACGTGAACTACTTAAGTCCCATTATATTGCCTGCAATAAAACATTGTACGGTTCTTCTGGGGTAAATTTTTCCTGATATGGTTAACCAACATAATTTATTTTCTGACTTCAGTGAAATTTTCTTGAAATATTCTAGTTATTTTTTGTGAATCTCAACATGATCATAAAATAAGAATTAAAAAGCATAATGCATAAAGGTGTTATGCCTTTTGTAGGATTAAGAGACGTTTGCTTATATGCATGACTATGTGCTTTGCCTCCAGTTGAGTATAAAAATAAACATCTCATGAGACAGCAAACATATTATGATACTTTTTTCTGGCTGCCTTAGAGAAACATAATAAGTCAATTTAAATTTTGAAATCTACAGAGAGCAACAACTGATCATTAAGTTCTTCTGAATTCCACCTGGTGGAGCGTGTAGAGGGGTCCCTTGCAATATCATATAGTGACACTTTCATTATCTGAGACTATTTCTGTATGCAGACAAAACTATTCCTATAATATTACTGTCTCACTGTGTAGTGTGTGCATGGAAGACTGATTTGCATTGTTATTCTTGGGTCTTTATGGTTCACTAAGGATTGATGAAGTCATGTGCATGCACTATGGACTTTAGTGAGCTATATTAT
Organism: Strix aluco; assembly: GCF_031877795.1. NCBI lineage: Eukaryota > Metazoa > Chordata > Aves > Strigiformes > Strigidae > Strix > Strix aluco. The sequence goes on along the minus strand of NC_133931.1, from coordinate 89,146,845 downwards.
TGCTTCGATACTGTTTACTGTATGAATATGTAAGAATAATAAGATACCAATTTTTGTATCCCATAACTTCTTGTATATTTCTGAGAAATTGTAGTATGGTACAACATGTAAAAGAGCTTTTATGTTCACATTTTAAAATAAGTGACTAAAATAAACATTTAACTCAGATAAATACTGTATGTTAACTATAAGTAAATTACACAAGTAGCAGGACAACATTACATGAATTTCAGTGTAGTTTTGTATATACAACTGTATTTGCAGGTTGTGTTTGCAACACCTAATTTAAATATATAGAGCATTTATGTATTACTAATTTAAGTATATAGAGAAAAAAAAATCCTATTTCCTATTGATGTCACTAGCAAAACAAAAAAACCTGCACATATATTGTACATTTTCAATATATTTTTACTGTCAAGTAAGAATTACTTTTCTAGAAGTAAACTGTTTATACTAGTGCTGTCTGTGATGCAGGGCTCAAAATCAAACCTACCAGGTATCAGTGTGGGGTTATGCCAAAAAGAATCTTGAAAATCTATCTTCCTGGTAAAATGAGCAAGCCTGGAGCTAGAGGGACTGTTAAATCAAAAACCAACACATATTTGATCTTTTTCTTTGAGTTTTTTTCCTCTTCCCCAAAAGAAACATGTGCATTAACATGCGTCTTAAATCTAATTTTACCTCTTATTTGTTTGAAAGTTTATTTTCAAAGGGTAATTGCACACCTAAATATCTTTGTTTACTTTGTTTCTAGTTCTTATTTATTGGTGTGACTGCAGCCATCCACTGAACCATAGTATTCAGGTGATTTTTGCTGTTGCCTTCACTGGGATTAATCCCATAAATAAAGCTTCTCAGCCATTTTTATGGAATTCACTCTTGTCCTTTTGAAAAGTTTCAAAACGTAATAATGTGATTCCATTCTAAAACAAATGAGGTGGGAAAGGAGTGCTTTTTTACTTCAATCCCTCAGACATAGCAAAAAAAATTTGATGCTTGAAAAAAAATGAAATAGAAGAGATAGAATCAAAGCATCGGAACTAAGCCTCAAATATGTTTTTGAGTTAGTAACTGATGCTTTCTACCTGAGGTCACATTCTCTGTTTCTTTAATTCAGAACTTTAATTCACTAATTATTTCCAAAAACAGTATTAAAATTTTAAATGGGATACCTTGGGATGCCTTGTAAAATTGGCCTGCATTTTTTTGGGAATATAATACCAACTCTTAAAGATCAATAACTAGAAAGAATTATTTTTTTCTCTTCCCTCCTTACTTAGTGCTATATTAAAATTATTGCACTTTAATGGAGTACTAAAAACTTAAGTCTATCTTGCATTTTGTTTCCACATTGTTTGATCTTTCAAGTCTTCGGCTAGCTTTTTTTAACATACTGATGACTGTGTTAATGACTGTATTCCCTTTTTGTCAAATGTACTTGAGTTTTGCATTTGTTACTAATAAGAAACCAAATGAATCTCATTAAAGGGGTCTTGTAACCTTTTTCTACAATGACAAAGGGCCAAGCTTTCTCATGTGAAAAACCATACAACTGTCAGCACCTAATGGGTTTGTCAATGTTATTAGAAGTAAATAATAAACATAGAAAATGACTTGACGTGAACTTTTGCAGAAGATCTACAATGAGCTTCACAACATAGATCAATATATTTCCAAGAGAGTGACTATTTATTGAAGGCACTAAAAGCTTTGCTGAGAGAACAGGAACATTTTCTTGTTCAGTTAGCCTGGATCCCATTCCAAAACATGAAATAAAAAATTATGACAGATATACAGCATAAAACCATAATTTGGTAAAGTGTGTTTTTATTCTCTCTTGATTAGATAGTAAAGAATATAGGTTTGTATTGGATTTGCATGGCAAGGTTTTGGTAGCTGGGGGGCTACAGGGGTGGCTTCTGTGAGAAGCTGTGTTTTGCTGATTAAGGATACCAATTAAACTCAGACACCAGAGTGAAAAGAGTAGGCGTATTTTACTGGAAATAACTAAATAATGTAACAGAATAATACAGAAAACATACAGTAAGACAGAATAGTGCACTTAAAGCAACAAATAGGAAAATACAGGGTAATGCATCAAATCATTACTGCCTGAGAGAGAGAATAGTGATTAAGAAAGATCCATCACCACTTGCATACGTTACCATCATCCAGATCCGCAGTCGCTGGGGAGCCCCGGTTACAGCGAGGATTTGGAGAGCCTGTCCCGGCAACTGGGAAATCCTATGCGGTGCGTCCACCCATAGGTGAGGCATCCAAAGTCACTGCAAGTGGGTCCAGCCTTATACACTAGAGATCAGCAAGCCAGAATAACTGGCACCTTTGTTTTGAGTGGAAAATATCTGGTTTCATTCTCCTGTTGGATTCCACCCAAAGCCTGGCCAGGGCTCAAGGGAGAAACTAAAGGAGATTCCCTGATTATCTAATTGGATTATGAGCAAGGTTACACATCAGGTCACAGGGTCAGACAACTGTCTCCATAACCCTGTTATCTTATCCACACACAAAGAAAGATAAAGATACATTCAAGATAGATACATCTTCCATACATATTTCACTAATGACTACATACTAAGTTAGCAGCTTCGGCTCAGGGCCTGTTGCTCAGGCTTCAGTACTTCCACTTTTTACATCAGAATAGGTGGTTTGTTATAACTAAGTATAATATATATTAGCACAATGGTTATCAGTTATAAAATATACAGGATTCATCTATAGGTCAACTCTAGCCTGGGCCTGTTGTCCAAGCCTTAGCACTTCAAGCTGCTAGAAGCTTCCCCTATGTCTGATAGAACAAATGCCAGCCAGCTCCAAAATGGACCCACTGCTGGCCAAGGCCAAGCCCATCAGCGATGGTGGTAGTGCCTCTGTGATAACATAGTTAAAAAGGGGGGGGAAAAAAAAACCTGTGGAAGAATAACAGCGGAGAGAGGAGAGAGAACATGTGTGAGAAACAACTCTGCAGACACCAAGGTCAGTGAAGGAGGGGGAGGAGCTGATCACAGCTTTAGTGGTGATATTGCAAGTAACTTTTTTAATACTTTCTTTCCTGTTGTCCTTCATTAAATAATAGATGATTGCAGACTTGGCTCTTAGTATATAGGAAAAACATTACAATTTTCTGTATGTTGTTTTTGAAGATTTAAAGTGTTATATAATTACTAAGGCTAAAATTATTAAGATGATACAGGGTTTAAAGGAAATCAACTACAAAGAAAGATCAAAGAAAATCTCTGATGTTTTTATATATTACAGGATCACTTAGTCTTGTTTTAAAAACCGTACACATATGCTATACATCATATATAAATCATACACATATATATCAAATTAAAATTATAGCAATTGCCTATAAGCAAGACAAAACAAGGATGCTTTATTAGAAACGTTTCAGTTGTTTATAAGCTGTTTACAAGACTGCCAAAATTTAATTGTTTGGGAGGAATTTGAAGGCTGATTTTCTTCCTCAGGCTAGCCTTTTGGAAAGTTTCAGCAAAATGATCAAAAGGTTTCTTCTAATTAGTTTAAGGAAATCACATTGGTTTTTATCTGAAAGAAGACCAAGAATATTCTGTTCCATTTTAAAGAAACACATACAGCTTTGTGTCATGGACATGAAAATCAGCAAGTTGTCTTGTTTAGGAGTAAGGGGTGAATTCTGCTATTCTACAAAACTTGTACTTAAGTTGCTGTGTCTGAAAAGTTCAATTTGTATATGTCTATAGTGGCTTGGGTACCATGTACAGAGAGAAGCCTGAGCATGACCCACCCCTAAAAATGGGAACAAAACAAAATTTGCATAGCAGCTGCTTTCCTCGGGAAATTGTCACAGTGGAGTGGGATATGGAAGTGGACACAATGAAGTAGGAAACACGAGGATTTTCTTTGTTCTTGGTCTTTCCTTCAGTGGTGTTTGACTAAGAGAAGAGAGGATCTTAAATATGAATGATAAAGAGACTGAAGAGGTGCAATCTCACACTGGTAGAGAAAAGCAGCTGCGCAGGCAGTCTGTGATGGCTGGACACAGCAGATGAAGGCTGATAAAGCTAGTGGAGATGAGCCAAATCTGGATATGTTGTAAAGAGAAGTACTTCAGAGAAGATGCTGAAATGTGACTCAGAAAAGGAGGATGGACAAAGATACACATATGAATAATGATGAAAAGTTTTAATTGTGACATTGTCAAACAATACCATGCTTCATTTGGAACCTCGATGGGTTTCCTTTCTGTGTGTGATTACTGTAGCGTACCTATCTGGTTGAAAAAATATATTTAGAGGAAGTTTTCTAGTTAAATTTCGATATATACTTTTATACAGATCAGTAGGCTTGGATCAGAAATGTTTTCACTAGAAGCAATAGAGTACAGCAACAAATTTGTACAATATCTAGTTGAAGACAACTTGGTTCATTGCATTTGTGGCTAAATCCTGAAAAATTAAGAAAATTCATATCTTTTGAGAATGTAACTATGCAATGATGTGTGTACAACAAGCTCCATGCACAGGAAAATTCAAACATGAACACAATAGTATTCATTAAGGTAATCCTGTGTGTAAAATGATATCATCCTGACATCAGTGAGGAAACAGAAGAATGAAAACACCGAACTGAACTCTTCTTACAGGACCAAGTAACGATAGTAATGTTGTCCTAAACATGAAACTAATTTGTCTTCATTAAAAGACATTGTAATTAATCAATCATAAAATTTAATGCACCCTTATTTTCCCTAAAATGTTGCACATGTGAAGACAATATAGCAAAGATATCAAAATTGCAAACTGAATTTTTTGAAACATAAAATAATTTCCAGATATACATGATCTTGCTGAATTCACATTCTTCTGTCACATTACCCTGATTAAAAGAACGCTTTCCTTGTTCATGTTTGAAGCAATGACAGATTCCTTCAATTAAAAGTTATTTTATGCTAATATTGAAAAAAGAGAAGGAAAATATTCAATTCTCTATCATTTATAATTTTTGTTTACACTAATGACTAATAATTTATAGAAAGTGGGATTCTGAGGCTTTCCATTATTGTTTGAGGTTTTATTGGTATCATGTGATGTTAAAACAGTGCCCCTTTGAGGAGTTTAGATTTTTCAAAAACATATATTCATATTGTTGTGAATCTCATTGTTCATTCCATATTGTTTCTTCCATGTATTTTCAAACAGCAAAAGTTTCTTTAAGCCTTAGTCTGAATGAAACAGAAGGACAAATAATATCTGCTCATGGGTGGCAGTCATAGCTGATCAAATGTTGAGCATCTAATATTTTTTGTGTACTTCTAATTCAACTAAATACTAAAAAAATTACTTTAAAAATATATATACTATTAACAAAAACCCAATAAATTACATTGAAGGAGGAAAAATATTTCCAGATATCAGCAACTCTTTATAAACAGGACATCCTAAAAAGTAAAGATTAGTATGATGGTGAGGAAAAGGGTTTGGTTTAGAGATGAGAGAATCATTTGAAATGAATTGGAAGGAATTACCTTTAATTATTTATTTTATATTGTCTTTTAGGAATTATCATGAAGCAAGACTTTATTAAGCTGTTTTGTATTCAAAAGTGGGTAAATTTCCCAGGATTTAGAGGTTTACTGTGATCATTCAGTGAAGGCTTAACTGATGATTTTCAATGGGATTAATGAAATGGAGAACAGTTTTATGAATATATTCCCCTACCTATTCTCAAAGGGATGTGAATACTTTCACTTAGAGAGCTCCGGTTAATATCTGTACTGTAGAAAATTAATTTATGTTAAAAATTCCATAGTTAACTATACTTTTATGTAGCTACTGAATCTCTGGGCAGAGTGGAACATCTCTGTTTTCTAAAGGTGCAAAGATGTTAATATTTTGCAAAGTTCTGACACAGGGTTATAGATACTATATGGTTTTTCTCTTCTATCATGTTTTCTTATAGACAGTTGCTTGAACAAGAGTAGTTAAAACCCTAATGTCTTCAGTAAAATGTTACAACTCTGCCAACAACTCAGATAAACAAGCTGTGATCTCTATATAGAAAATTTTAACCTTGCTTACCTGTTTTATATTATACAGTGACAGAATATATCAGTGCTTTAGCTTAACACAAGAGATTAGTGCTAGGAAACAATCCCACATCCAGGCTAGTAGCAATGAACAGCACTGCTGTGGTGCCTGGGACTTTGGTAGCATTTATCTGTCACACCTGCACTTTGGGGGGTGGGAAGAGAACTGCCTTTCAGTCCTTTCTATCTGTAAAGAAAGCTTAGTAGGGTCTAATTAAAAGATCTAAGTAGGCTTTTAAAATAAGTAAAAGGGTGTGCACTTCAGTTATATGCAGATGTGAATGAAGAAGGGGGAAGAGTGCTTTCTGAGTCTTCAAAGTCACCTGCTATTGGCTTGGAAGCTTTCAACTTGAAGTTTAAAAAGCTTCATGAAGAGGACTGCTTTTTTTTTTTTTTTTTTTTTTTACTTCAATTAAGCTTTCTAGAATGTTTTGTAAAAGTTAGTTAGTGCTGCAGGTAGGAACTATTGAAAGGTACAGGTAGCAAAAATCCTCTAAACTTAAAAAAACCCCTTAAACAACACCCCATCCAAACTGAAGGACCTATAAATACCAAAGATCTATCATCAGTTGTGTTATTGCATTACGCAAGTTGTTCTGATGACGCTCCAGTGTAACAATTCACCGGTTTTAGTAACATGGTGATTATGAAGCATAATTCCAAGGAACTTCATAGCTTTGATTTTTGTCAAAGATTATGTAATTATTTGAATGGAGTATATAACAAGGCTATGTTGCATCTACGGGGAGCTATTCAATAGCACTACAGTTCACTGTTTGAGGACTACTTTGTTGTAACTTAATCACTAAGCATAAAGATGAAACCATGGAGACCTATAAGCAGAAAGAAGCATGATGGGCTGTTAACTGTGTTTTTCTTGTTAATAGTTAAGATATTAAATAGTAAGTCCTGTTGTTTTTAGGGAGAATTATGAAGGCTTTTATTATCTCTTTACACACTAATAGGACAGACTATTCCTTAGCCAGCATTTTAGTAAATGTGCTAGACACCTACTGTCTTGGGATTTAAAAAAAAAAATCAGGCTAACTGCATAACAAAACCAGTGGTACTTGGAAATAGCAGAAAAACAATGAAAGCAGCAATGGCATGTCTCTCTAAAAGAAGAGACCTGGAGAATGCAAACTTTGTCTGAAGCACCACGGTAGGCAATGCTGGTCAGTAAAGTGTTACAAGACTCACAGGCTGATGTGGTAAATCTACTTTCAGACATGGGCAAGGAAACATGAAAGATAGATGGGAAGATTATAAACCCATAAAAGAAGAAGAAGCAAATGTGAATGGACAGAACATAAAAATATACTGTGGCATTTTTAGTCTCCTTTTTATTTTCTTTAGTCTCAGGCAGGTTTGTAAGTCTCAAGGAACATAAAAGTTAAGAAAAAGAACCTCTGTTAACAGGTGAGAGTTCAGGTTATAAATAAAGACTGTTGAGGTGTAGTAAAGTACAGCGAAATGTAGCCTAGAAGGAGTGAACAGCTGCTAGAATTCCACCTGAAAAGTTGAATAATAAATGGAAGGATTTTGGAGAGCTTCCAGTTTTAAAGGAGAATTCTGAATTTTTTTAATAACATTTCAAAATAAGGAGGGCATTACCTTCAGGAACAGCCCAAGCCTATACAAAAAGACCGTTTACAATTCACTTGGCTATTACAAAATACCCAATTAGAAACCTGAGTGTCATAAAGTCCCAAAGTCCTGTACCATAGGGTTGCCATGGAATGCTCTGTATTGGCACAGAATATGCCGAGTCTTATTTCTTTAAAAGAAAATAATAGCTGCATCATTCCTGTATATTAAGCTAACAACTAGGAACTATCTTGAAAAGTGTGACCAAATTGATTCCTATTCCAAGTGCAATCTGAGCGTCTTACCTTCTCTAATGCACACCAAGACACACATTCCTGTAAAAATCTTACCATAAGCAAGCCCTCATCTCCATTCTTTTTTTCTGTAAAAAGAAGTGAGAGGAAAACAACCCAAGCGATCACATGATTTCGACGCATGTTCAGGTTTTAAAAATCAAAGCATGTCAATCTAGGCAAAACTGGACAGAAACCCAGGAATGAGTAGAGATGTTGCTAAAAATATTTCCCAGAACAAACTGAACAGTTTACTAATATCTGTTACTTTAAGAATAGCTATACATAGCTGACCTTTTTTATAGTAAATTCTCGCCTGTTGAGAAGTATGAGAGTGCTCCCCAGGGTTCTTCATTTAGCCCAGAACTGCAAGACTTTGCTGACAATTATTGCTTTATTCCTTCATGATTAGAATGGTGTAAAATTTTTGACTTATTAGATTAGAAGATGTGTTATGTCCCTTTTTTATTTTTATTGTATTCTTCAGTCCTGTTTAATTACAACAGTGATAGGCTGAACTCCATATTATTGGAGAGTTTAAAAATATAACACAAATTTCTGCTGGCTTTCACTAGAATTTTTCACCAGGGTAAAAAATCAAGATCCTAACACTGGTAATTGTTGCTTTTGAATTTGTGATAAAATGAATTAGGATAATAATACTAACAGTTTCTAAAAGCATACCTTGGGGTTCTCCTGCAAAACTAAAATTTTAAAGAAGCTAATCAGCTGAATATTAACCTATATAGATAAATGTATGGAAGGAAAAGCCAGTTCATTAAAATCAAGTGTAAGAACTTTGACTTAAGATAGGGTGACATTTTCTAATTACAGAGCTTTTTCTACTTTGCTGTATTTCACTTTATTCAGATAAATAAATACCTATGATATACTTCTATCTGTCAATGCTGTTAAATTCTATGAACTACAGTAAATACCACGGTGGGTAAGCAATTAGTAAGTACCGTAACCAACAACCAAACAAAAAGAGACTGCTGTACCATATTAATTTCTTTTTTACTCTCTTCAACAGCTTTTTTTTTTTTTTTTTTTTTTTTTTTCCTATACTGTAGATTTCTGTAGGACAGGTGAAAAATATCTGTTGACTTTCAGCATAATGCTGTGCAAAATTCTGGTGGTCCCATTCATTTAACATGTATGATATTCTAGAAAGTTGTTACTGAAGCTGTTATACCTAGAAAAAGAACTGCATGTTGTGGTTCAAACTCAGATTCATGTAAAAGTAATAGATGTATGGTATACAGGTGCATTATTTGAGAACTTACAAATAGAAGCTTATGATAATGTATTTTAAATATTCATGCTACTTTGCATGGAAATTGTATTTGCATTCTCACAGGAGCTATCTCATTAAACTGTTTTACCAAAAAATAGATTATAATTTCGAGACCCATGGATTCCCTCAGACTTCAGCTCAATAAGGACATGCCATCAGCTTTTGTGGGACCGTTTATCCTTGTATTTAGGTATGTTCTGTGAAACCACTCATGCTGACCTCTAGATGCATGCCTAAGTACATGGCCAAGTGAGAAGCACAAAGGACAAATAATGCAGTTTTAACTGAGAATGATCTGTGAATAATACAGTGGAAGGACTCACACTGACTTTTATTTTTAGGATTAGACTTCATCAACTTTTATTGACGAGGGATCATAGTATGAAAATGTGTCATTGTAAACCCCTTTTTTTTGACTAAGTAAGTTCAGACCACAGATCTGTTATCTTGGCTTAAATACAAGCCACATGTTCTAATCTATTAATGATAGAAGAAACCGAGAGACTTAAATATTATTTTCTTTTACTTTAAGAGTGAGTTGCAATGTCTCTGTTTTGTCAGGGAGCATTGTTTTACATGCTTACTTTAACATTACTTTCTTCTTAAGAAATATAACAATCCAGTCACTTCAATTGTTGTGATATGGGCAACTCAATCTTAATAAGGTTTTACATTGCATAAGAATTAAGATGATCTTCAGCACTGGTGATCTATTTGGACATTTGTTTTATGATTCAATTTTTCTATTCTTTGTTTTGGATTGATATAATAACACTGTCATTTGAGTTGTCAGTGAGATTCCCGAGGCAGCCCTGTAGTAGGTCTACATCTTTGTTTTATCATGCAAACAGTAACAGCAGAAATCAATGTGGTGCTTAAGGGGGAAACAAGAAACTGTATCCATTCTTAGGTGAGAAAAAAATCAAAAGAAGAATAGTAACAGTAACATTTTACCATTTTATCATGACCAAATTAAGACTTTGGATAAAACACAAAGTAGAGAAAAATGTGAGTTGTATTTTGCAGGAGCCATGAACATCTTTCGAGACTTAATTCTATAACAAGTTTGATTGATACCTTTGAAAATCATGTGGTTTACTTACAATTTAAAAAACAATGATTTTCAACTAAACAAATATGCATACATCCTTTAAGTTAGGCTGCTGTACCTGAATACAAGTAATTAAAGCCTCTTCACAGTCACGAATGAATGTTTCTTGCTTGTCCGCTGTGTACAAGAAAGCAAATTTAATTCAAGGGCTATAAAACTAAGACTTAATCTGGCATTTGTGAAATCACTGGATATGAGGAAATGCATATACTGAGAGTAAATATAATTCTGCTAGATCACATGACCATAACAATGACAGTTTACATTTATATGATACCTTTTATCTAAAAACAAATGTAGGTGAAACCATTGTTGATACATTTTTTCACAGTTCAAGATGGTGAAAGCTATTCTGTTCCCTCATAAGAAGCCATACCAAATATATGATATTAATGTGATCCTACAATGCACCCTCATCCATTAAACACATATTTAGCATTTATTTAGTCATGACTTTGTTCCTATCATAAGCTTAAATTTTGTGTTAGAGGGTCCTCATTTTTTTTGCAGCCCTGGCAAGGCACAGAATAAGTGAGGAGACATTAGGGTGTATTTTTGATATCTTCTGTCTATTCATAATTGATAATATCTTAATTAGAGTCCCATAAAACAGATATACATGTAATCTACTTTTTCCAAATCCTAGTGGAAATCTGATGAATCATTACAATTGTAATCTCTGTTTTAACAGCAATCAAAATTTTCACCTACTTTCTGTTCAGCAGAAGTAAGTATGATGTATAATCTACTTTATCCTTGATCAAATATTAAAAAGGTTCTGAAAAATGCATTAATGTTGTAGTCTTCCTTAAATCAAAAGGTAAGTCAATAGTCATCATAAGCTACTGACATCAGAGAAGAACAGCTTCCATGCTCTTGGTTTGAGATGTCCCATTGATAATATTGAATGTTTCTTTATTCATTAATTTCAGACTGTCTGCAAGATACATTCAGTTCTACTATTTTCCTCGATGTACATTGCTGTGGTGTCATTGTTCTGATATCTGAGACCTGAAAGAAAGCTCTAGTGGGTAGATCCAACTTTCCAAAAGGGGCTACTGACATTGTGTAGTGATGATAAAATTGTATTTGGAAGTAGTTACTATGCATACAAAACAGACAATTTCACAATATTCTTACCTCAGCTCAAATGTTTTCACCTAACAAAGTACAGTGGAAGTGCTTTCTGTAAGCAATATGTCTTTTTTACAGCATTGCTGTCATCAGTGTCCTGCTGTCCCCGATCTCTGGTGAAGTGCAGTTTTAAGAAAATCTACCAATTTAAAAAATGATGTGTCAATATCATCCATGCTCTGAAATTAAGGTCATTAGCTTTGAAAGGTCTAAGTAATAACAAAATGCATAGCAACTTAGAATCCAGAAATTAACGTGGTCTAATCAGAGCAACTAAAGTATTAGACATAGTGGCAGAAAGCTTCTGGAGCTATTTCATAGATGATAGCTGTTAGTCATAAAGGAATTTCTAAATGGTAAGCAAACATTATATCTTGCCAGACTGATCATTTAAACCATTCATGCATGGAATTACTATTAACGTCAAAGGTAATCTTCCTGAATGGATTTACTAATGACTTCTGGTGTTGAGGCACTATTCGTTATGAATCAATAGATACTTTTCTGAAAAGCATATATGATGAAGAAATATCTTGAAGGTCTTGTTGTTTGCCACTTTTCTCACAAAACTCCATGAAAATTAAGCAGCTCTAAGAGTATTTGAAACAGAAAAGGAAAAGTCAGTCTGCCATTCTTTTTAGTAGTAACTTGAGTAATGCTTATCTAAAACTCTCTAAGCAAGTTATTCCAGTTATTTCAGTGCACATTGTTCAATATAATTTCTCACATACCTACGGAATGAAATATATTCCAGAGAAAAATTCAAGTAGGCTATAACTACATTATTTACCCACTAAATGTCCAAGCCCTGAGTGAACTCTGCCATCATCCTGGGGACTCGGCAGTAATGGCTCAACGCCAGCTGTAATGGAGCAGCTATCTGGCCTTGATACTGGGGTGTTTGAGATGCCCTGTCAGAGGCTGCCCCCCCTCATTCAGGAGCTGCAGTTATCCTGAGCCGCTCCCCCGTGGTCCCTGCCTAAGCTACACTGCATCCATGCCTTTGCTTGCCATGTACCTTGCTGATCTGTTCCAGGATGCTGACCTCTGGCTTGACTTCAGACCTATGTCATCACTGTGAATTTGCCTGGCAATCCCTGGCCAGTTAGCTGACTCTGGTTACTGCTCTGCTCCGCTCTTGTCTGGGTGCTTTGGTGCTGTGCCCTTGTCAGTGAGGCCACTGCCCTGCCTTGCTGTCACCCTTGGTTACCAGTTTACCTTCCCTTAAGGAGCAGAAAACTGTCAGTGCTCCCTGATGCTAACTCCTGTATTATATTCTAATAATTTAAAATCCTGAACAGAGGACAGTCATGTAATTGTATTTTGTATGCATACACACAGTAATAAAACACTTCATTTTTTTTCCTAAAGAAGTACCTTTTGCCTCTTCCCAGATTACAAAAACCTAAAATATGTGGCATGGAAGATTAAGCGTTTGACTATTTTAAGTATGACATGTATGAATACATGTGAAATGTATAGATCACAAGAGAGAAATTCATAAATAATAAAGAAGGCTTCAGCATATAAGTGGAGATCTTGCAGATGGAGGAAAGTTATACACAAAAGGATAGATTTTCAATGTCCAGTACAGAGGTAGGAATAAAATCCACATTTCATGAGTATCAGTCCACGGCTGTGTTCACTAAGCACTGCAGCCTCCACTCCTGCGCATGATCTCCTTATTGCTCAATTATATAGGCAGAATAATACCTTTCCAGGTTGGCAGAAATAGTTGAAATTCTGAAGAATAAAAGATGAGCAAAGAGAAGCAATGAATTTCAGCTAACATGACTCCACTGTTGAAGTACAGCCAGCTGGAGGTAAGAAAAACCATGCTGAAACAAGGGATAAGACAGTGATTGATAGCCATGTTTGAGAGATGGATGAGATCAGTCTGACAGTTTCTGGCACAAATTGTATTTCCTGCTGTTCCGGCAACTTAATTTCATTTATGTTCATTTATGCCAGCTGAGTGTATCTTATTCTTCTCTTCCCCCTTCAATGTGCTGTAGTTTCACATTTTTTTCCTAAATAGCATTTCTACCTTTGGTAAAAAATATAATTAAAAGACAGTTATTCACTTAATCCATCTAGCTGACGTTTCTTTAGTTTTCCCTTTTGTGTGCTCAGTAAAAAAGGAAAGCTTTATATGCTCTTTATTATGATTGTACCTGGAGATACTCAATTCAGACCACAGGCCAGTGTCAGTTTATTGACACTGACCTGTGAAATATTTCTTGTCCTGTTATCTTTTTGTTGTTCTCTAGCTTTCAAGGTCTGTGTTCCCTGTGACTCTGAAGTTATATATCAGCTAGCAGTGGGACTGCTGCCCCCTGTGTGCTGTACAGTAATGCATCAAGTATGCCATCATTAAGATAAATTATGTCCTTTTGTGCACATTTGAGTCTGTATTCTTCAGTACAAAAAAGCAGCTGTGATTGAATTAGGATTTAGGATGTCACTTAAATGTTGGAAATAAATTGATTATTTAGCACTATTTTGTCAAGAGAAGAGGATTCAGGCTATGTTTTGTGTAAGATGATATTTATGTTGTAATACTGAAGCAGAAGTAAAATGACAAGAAAAGAAATAAGAAAAATATTAGAGAGAGGCAACAATTATTTTTTTTTTTTATAATTCAGGTTTGCATTATAAAATTATAACATGATGGTAAATCTGCAAACTTTTAGCAAACCTGCTATTTCTTGCTAAATGTCATTGGTCCTCAATCTGAGCTGCAGAATATAAATACTGAAAGTATTTTACAGTGGAAATGGTAGGAAAAAAAAACATGGAAGAAAATTCATGCTCTCACATATTTTTTGCACATGCACATTTTTACATACAATATTTTACACTGAATTTGTGGACCTGTGTGCATATTTACATAAGCATAAACTTATGCAAGTATTGTAATTATTGTTAATCAGATTGATAAATATACACTATAAAAATATCTTCCAATATTAGGATTAGCACTGGCATATGAGGAATCAAGACTTTTATTCACAGGAAGTTTGAAAGAGCAGATGAAATATCTCTGTGTAGGGAAATAGATGAAGGACTAGAAAGAGCTTTACGGGTTATATTTCTGTGATATACCAAGTGTATGAAATATGAACAACTGATTTTGAAAGTATGCCAAAGAAATTTACAAATCCAAAGTCATATCTTCACTTCTTTATGAGAGGCTTCCATTATAGAATCAGTGGCCACAAAAATGGGCAGGAGAGGTCTAGTCACTCACACTTGTCCCTGTCCATGGAAATTTTGACAAAGGAGGAAAAGGAAACAGGAAAGGAGAAGAGTGATAGCTTCCATTCTTTTCAATTCTCTCCACTCCTTAGGCCAGCAACATCACTTACTCAGCCATCAGTATCTCAAATCATGGAAGAAGTAGGGGAGAAGTTGGGTCCAGTGAACAGGAACTCTGATCTACAAGTGAATAAACTTGATATACATTCATTGATATACAAGAAACATTCCTGTTGTAGCTGCTATGTGCTTTCATTGCCTTCACCTATGGTTCGACCAGGCTCTAGAAGCAAGGCAAGCTTCTGCTAAAGGTTTGATACAAATGTAAAATTAGAGCAACTTCAAATTTAAAAATTCTCATTGTAGAACACTATAGGGTTATTGAAAAAAATACATTAGGGAGGTAATACAAAAAACTCCTCCTCCTTTTGCAGAGAACAATAAATAACACATGATTAAATAGGCTAGCTCTTTATTATATTATGAATCTGTGAGACACATTAGTTTTCCAGCACACATTAAACTCAGTGTGTGATGTTCGTATTATGAAAGTCTGTCTGAAAAACATCTCCATCGCAAAGTTATAGTGCCACTTTGATGGTTTTCTCTAGTTATTCTACAATGCATTGCTTCCCATCTCAATTCCCACTTTCCCAAATTTTCTTTAAATTTCCTTGCTGCTTTTTAGATGAATTCTTTCCCCTGTCATTGCTACATATTATCTTTGAACTGCAGGAATAAATTGAGATTTTTGTCAGAGTGGAAGCACTCATTAAAGATTTCAGGGAGTGTGTATTTGAATATCACTAGAATAAAGCTAGTGTCTATGCACTTAGTATTTTAAGACTTCTGATTTATCCTGCCACATACATAATAGTAATAGTAACATTTTAAAAACTTTGCTTATCTACCTGGAAGTTGAAACTAGTTTGCTGAGAGGTCTAAGAATGATGTTTGTTGGACTCCTTAGAGAAGATATCATCTTTGTGAGGTGGCTCAAATCATTGTCCCCAGTTAAGTCACATGAGAGGTGAAGTTTGCGATTTTGTCTTTCGGAAATTACTGTGAAAATTAAAATACTCCTCAGCTGCTCAAAAAAGAGTAGTGGAGAAAGAAAAGAACATCCAGTTAGTTTGAAAAACAAATGATAAAGTTGCAAAAGGTGAGCTCAAGACAGCATGAAACACATTGTACTGTGAATATGAAAATGTGGCAACATTAATTTTTTAAGTGTTGATGGCAGACATATATATACTTACCAAAACTTATCTGAAGGTGAAGTATTCACTGATAGAGGATGTATTTGAATTCTGACATGCCAAAGTATAAGAAAGATGTACATACTTATGGTGCCTTGTTTTGCTCCCCAGGTTAGTCTTGGCAAATTACTGATAGCGTCATATGACCAAAACCAAAAATATCTACAGATACTTTACAGATTCTTAGGAAAAAAAAAAAAAAAAAAAAAAAAAAAAGGTAAGCTTATAAATATAATCACAACACTATACAAGATTATGGAATACATTCTAATGGAATGAATAAAGATCAGAAAGTAAAAGGAAAATAGGATAAAATGTAACATGGGTATTCCACAGTTGAAACCTTCTAGACTACTCTGATTTCACTAAGAGCAAGTTTTCAAAGGAAAATAAACCAGGTCTAATATATTTCAATAGCGTGTACCTGTTATGGTGCCATACATTAATTATTTAAGGTGGAAAAGGTAGTGTTAAATACAAGATTTACAGATAATGATTTGGCAAAAAACATTGTATGGAAAGAGAAATATTTGAAGGACATTATTGGTAATATTATTTAAAGATCATTCTAGAGCCTGATTTAATATTTTCATTAATAACCTCATTGCAAAATGTAGTATTGCAGTAATTGAAGGTATCGATGACTGCAGGTACAATGACCTGTTACAGAGGAGGATGAGAAACTTGCACAAGGCAACCCATACAATCCCCTTACTTGGAGGTAAATACTTGAATACTGGAAATGTTGTGCAATGCAGCTGTCTCATGGAAATTTACGCTAGGATTTTTCTTTTCCTGTTTCTGTTTTAGTTCTTGGTTCTTTGGAAAAAAAAAAAAAATAGAAGCAGAAAAAGATTCCTGATGTAATAAATACATGGGAAAAAAAACCCAAAACCTTTTTGTTTTATATGTTTTTTGTTTTTAACTGTACCCCTGGTAAACCTAAGAAAATAAAAGAAAATCCTAGGCTGATGACAATCTTCAGTTTTGAACCACTGGTTTGAGCTGCTATGAATTAGATGGATTTTTTACAGAATTATATTGGGCCCAAGGTTTTGTTGCCTTTGTTCATGATTTCCAGTTTTACTAGAATAAAACTAAGCATCAGCTCACAGTGGAAAATAGCTCAGGGGAAAATGAATGGGTGACAGACAAATTTTTATTTTCTATGCTATTAGTCATAGGATGGAGCTGGTACTGTGAATCATTATCAGAACCAGTGATATGCCTCTGCTGAATGGGAAAATAGGGAAGGATTTCTGATAGCCCAATTTACTTTGCAAAGCTTAAAATTTTGGAGGGACAGATTGTGAGCTGCTTCATCTACTACATTTTAGCTGAGAATTTGGACTGTGTGGTTTGTTACGCTAGCCTCATATTAATCCCGTCAAAAATGATTAGGTTCATTGAATTCAGGAGGTATTTTTACAAATATAAAGAAGTTCATTTGCATAAATTGTTGGTCAAGGATTTAAAGTAAGGATAATAAGAAGCTAATAGAATGCTGATATCTTTTTAACTCCATTTTCATATGATGTATGGATGTTTTGAAAGAATGAAACATTTCTAGCATTTCCAGGAAAGTTTTCTGCTGACATGTGGTAAGGTGTCCCGATCCAATATCAGGGGAGGTTTTGATACAATCCCAAGAGCGAGATTAAGACACAAATGAGGTCAGATGCCGTACAACCTTTTAAGCTTTATTCCCATAACAAGGAATAATAGCGATAGGACAGAGAGAAGGAGAAAGAAAAAGTCAGAACAACTAAGCAAGCAAATGGAAGAAATGCAGCAAGATCAGATACCACCACCACGAATCCAGCGGTGCCCCGTTGTCTTGGTCTCATTGCAGGTGATGGGGTCCAAGAAAAGAGTTCACAGTTCTCCAAGCTCCAAGCTTCAGCTTCAAGCTCCAAGCTCCTCGAGAGAGAAGTACACAGTCCTTTTATTATCACAGTCCCCACGATTTCTTTGACAAGTCTGCCCATTTCCACAGAGCTCATTGTCATATGCTCCACCCCATGTTCCTCCATGTGCACATGCCCAGGTGTTCATGGTGGTCATGCTGGCAGGGGGTCAACCTGCAGTGCCTTCAGCCTCTGCACGTCTTCCTCACCCTGATTTCCTCTCGACCCAGCCTCACGCGCAAGTGCAGCTTGGTAGGCACTGCCAAGGATGTTGTTGTTCCAGGTTCAGGTGGATATGGTGGTTTCTTCAGGGAAATTTCATCTCCTTCAGAGCGTACGCCTCCACAGCAGCAGGATGTTGAGGCCAGGAAATGGTAGTAGTGCAGCAGCAACATTGAGACAAACACAGTCCAACACAGTCTCTTACATAAGGTAACAGACATGGCATGCATATAAGTGGACTTGTCAAATGGCTCCTCTTCTACTTCAAGGAATTCTGAGGTGCAGCATTAGGAAGATCTATCTGATGATGCATCTAAATGATAATTTTGGAAACATATTCCATGTTTGAAATTAAACAAAAATATCTTTCTAGCAAAACTGCATTTTTGTACTGACCATTGTACTGCAAACAGTTTTAATTTTCTTTTCCAAAGTAATGAACATACATTCGTAAGTATAACTGGCCGAGAAAAATTTTGCAGCTGTTTTGGTACAAGATGTTGTTTACTAAGACAAATGTGTAAAAGCAGTACTAAGGAAATTCTTTTTCCTAGATATAAAAAGAAAATTTGCTAGAGTGACAGAACAAAAGGCTATAGGATTTGTTCCATGTTCAGCCATCTGCCACATTAAGAGAAATGAACTAGAGATTCTATGAAATATTAATTATCAGAAGTAAAATTGAATTGGGTATTAAAAACTCAGTAAAATATTATTACACCTGGCATGTTTAACTGTCTTAAAGAACCGTGAGTACTACTTCTATAACCAAAGGAAAATTGAGTAGATGAACTTAAAAAAATGGTTGTTTTTTCATCTGATAACTTGTTCTTGATGAAATTAAAGGGCATTACATGTTTATTAAAGCTTTTAAAGTGGAAATTGTACAAGGAAGGGAAGATACTGGTTATTTTGGAGCAAAAGGAAAGAAAAAAATCTAAGATTGCAGTAAGGTTGTAAACCTGGAAGATGGGGAAGACAGCTGAATACTAAACTGTGACAGAGAAAGGGGAGGAAAACAAAAGCTTAAGATTGTCTGAAAGATTTAGGCTGGAGACATCACTACTACAGCACTGAGCAAGCTCTGTGCCTTGTCACCACAGCTTCTTATCCCCTCCAAGGGAACTTGGAGGACGATGAGTAAAGATGTTGACAAATTTTTCCCTTCCATCCCTTTCTTCATCATCTGCTGGGGAAAAAAAAAAAAAATCACATGATATGACTTTTACTTAAGCTAAACTCATCTCTTCCTACTTACAATGCTCCAAATTCATGTAAACTGTGTCCATGTGTACTAATATCTGCATAGTCAGAAAGCAGAAAGCTTAAAATCATTTAACTCCCACCAGAAAATCTTATGTAAAGTGACTTAAGACAAGAGCAAGTCTACGGCTAAATAATGGGAAGGTCATATTTTTCAAGAAATAATTATGCGTTACTATGAAGTTCTATACAAATTAACCAAGGACTTGAAGTAGCATAGGCTATTACAGTGGTGTTCTTGCATTGCATTTGTGGGTCAATAAGAAAAATTTAAAATGTTATAAATTCTACAGTTTACACACTTTCTACAGTCTGTAGAAAAATTACAAGAAATGGTAGAGCATAGCAAATACATAAACAAAACTAAAGAACACCACGTGTCAAATGTGGCTTGTCAGCAACTGAGCTGTTGTTCTGGTCTGTTTATACTTTTCTGTGTTATATACATTTAGCATATGTAACAATACTTTCTCAGTCCTAGAAATTTACAAGCACCTTTCTGTGAATGAGGAAATATCTTTAGGGAAAGAATTTCTGCTTTTTAACATTAAACTCAATCCAACCATGGTATATATGAGGATTGGAAGCTACATCCATACAAGTAAATTAAATGTGCCTGGGACCATTCCTTAACACTGAGAACGATTGGCACAATACACTATGCACACATTCTACTAGCTATCTCAGCATGGAAAACAGATGGCGAGATGCAAAGCGTCTGGTAAGTCAGCTATGCTAACTTCAGAGTGGCGCCAGTTTGGGAGAGTGCTAGCTAGTTAGGCTGCAGCATTCCCAGGCACAGTTGTAGCTGCTCACCAATGCACACAGTCAAGTTCCAGCGCTGGGATCTGTTTTATGTCCTAATGCAGGCAGGTGCAGAGTTCCGCTCCCTCTTCAAACTGTCATTAAGGGGAACAGAGTAAACACTCTTTCTTACTATGCATCTAATGCAGTGACTTACCCAGGGCTGTTGCTGATGTTGGCATTCCATTTAATGGAAATATGCCTTTAATCACATAAAATATCCAGCACAATCTTGCAGGTTTTTGTAGGGTGAACTGGATGATTGTAAGGCCTCCTAAAACTTGCGGTGCTAATTCTAAGATTACTAAACCTTTCTGTAGGACCTGTTCTTTCAAAACACTTAAGGGGGACATAAACTTCAGGAAAAAAAAAAAGACTATTCTTATTTTAATTTAAACAATACCTTTTTGGATGAGGACCTAGAAGGCATACACATAGATGGACAGAGTGAGACTTGCAGTGGGATTCTTAATATAAACTTTAATTTGCAGAAGGAAACCACAATTTTAGCAAGCCTTTAACTTGAGTTTTCCTACTAAGTTATAAATTATGCAATATAGTAAAGGCTTGCTTCTATTAGACAGAAAGTAACTGAATAAATAGCTTTTTTTCTTTTTAAGTTCTGAGAATTCATGTAGCATAAATTGTCTAATTATAATAACTTTTTTTTACCCTCTTTGAAGTCATTGGTAAAATATTCTTGCAAGATTTGAAAGAGAAAAAACATAAGGTTTAAATTTTTCAGCAGAGAAGGCTCTTAGTAATTTTCTCTCAGTACAATAATTGTAAAAATACAATTCTGTTTCGTCTTTAATAAAAGGTAGAGAACTGGAAAGTGAATTTTCTGCCTTAGCAAAGAGATTACTAATAATGAAATTACTGTCTTCTTGCAAGTGTCAATTTGCTGTTTAGTGATGTGCTAACACATTGTTTCAGACTTCTATGACATACCATACCAGAAGGGAGCAAATATCATTGTCATTTGAATTTCTGCTGCAACCCATCATATCATATTATATTACATGAAATGCAGGTGAAAATCTCGTGTAGGCAGATGACATGACACTAAAAATAACAGCATCTACCGAAATCTATTTGCTTTTGAAAAAATCAAAAATTCATATCTGATACCTAAAAGAATGGTCTGTGTTTCAGTCTGCGAAGAATCCCTTCCCCTCCTGCCTTCCTCCAAAATATTCCCAAATGCTATTGTGCTTCTCCTGCTAGATGTAGAAAGGTATGTGAGGGATGAAGATGCCATGTAAAGACACCATACTCTTTTTCTTTAAGCCCTCTATTTTTAAGGTGAGCAAAGAGACTGTGGTGGGCCTTTTGAATTATAAGACAGCCCAAAGTCTCCAGTACATACCTGAGAGAATTGCGTATACCATAGGTTCTCCATCAGGGTCTGTCAGTGGCCTGTTCTGAATTTTGACTCTATGGGCAAGGAGAGATCAGTGAGACGTGGAAGAAGTGTGTCAATGGAACCAGCTCAGTCCCTTTAAATTCTCTTCACGCTCCCAGTTCACGGCTGAAAGAAGGTATGTATTAACAGAGTGTCAGTGATATTCATTGACACCTCTCCTCTAAGGCAGAAGCATCAGCTAGGACATTCATATTCTCCAGAGCCCAGGGTGAGCCCACAAAGCTAGGAAAGACATGATCTGAATGGAGGAAATAAGCTCTGGGCTTCTGTGACAAGACAAAGACATGTAGAACACTGGGCAAAAGAGGAGGAATGTCATGTATAAGAAATATTTAGAAACTTTCTGAATAGAAGAATATTCTTTCATATTGGGTCATAACAAGTAAAGAAAAATACCACTTCTATTATTGTTCTTTTCAAATTAGTCTTTACAAATGCCTTCAAAATTGTTTTCTTCACAACTATTTTAGCATTCATATATTATTCTCATTTTTACTTGTTAGTTATCAACAGCCACATCAATTTTTTTTTTTATTCATGGCTCTTTCATTCCTTTTCTGAGCTCAGACCATCAGATAGCAAAAGACTACATCAGAGACAATTGCTTTTGCTAAACCAGTTAGGCTTCAGTGCCACAAGTTACCCATTTTTCTGCAACACTTTAAGTGCTGAAATCAAATAAGCTGAAGTTTCCCTGAAATATCTCTCAGAAAACATTTGCTGCTTATAATGGAAAATAAGTCTCTGCATGTTCTCTGAAGTGCATTTCAGACTTTCCCAAATAATTCTTTACGCAGAAGAAATTTAGCTACTTGATGGAATGATATTTTGATACATTATAATTATGCAAGGCAAGCATAAAAATGGTTTTAGAAATCATATTAGCACTATAACCATATGTGGATGTAAAAGAAAGACCAATGTATTCTTTTTCTGCAATGAAAACAGTGCAAGTTGTAACCTTTATGATCAAAAGTACATACATTAAGTTCTTAAAAAGGGAGGGTGTACAGACATGATCCTCCTTATAAAACAGAGGATAATAAAATATTTCTTATTTCTTACGAAATACTAAGTAGTTTTTCTGGATTACAACAAAAACTGCTAGGACTGGAGGATGCAGAAGTTGTAGGAGTCAGGTTTGTCCACTTGTGGAAGACCTCCTACTACATATATGTCAAGATTTTCACCATTGACCATTCTATATCGACATTAGTCCCCTCACAATATTGATGTGCTAGGATATGTATTATCTTTACTCTGACAGCAACAACAGATTGGCCAACTTCATTCCAATTCATATTTTATGCTGCATTGCCAATAAATTTGGCTTCAAACTTTGGATGAAATGAGCTACAAAGTCCCATGGAGGCTCAGAGATCTTTGTTACAGAAATACATATTGGTTTTTTGGTTGGTTTGGGTTTTTTTTTCTGATGTTCTAGTGAAGAAAAAAAAGCAGGTCAGTATTGATCCCTTGATATGTCACCATTTTTATTTACAATTCTAGTTTCATCCTGAACTAGTTTCCTCTCTTAATATGAGAATAACAACATATTTTTATTTTATTTTTATAAATACATTTAGAGTCACAGCAGTGCACTGACTGGTTGCTGAAGTTGCTGTGGTATGTATTTCTGAAACAGAGAGCTGCTAGCCCTGAAATGTTCCAACATCTTCTACAAGCTGTCAAGTTCTTTAATAGCCCATGTGTTAAATATTTTGAGATATTTCACTAAGTTGTTATGAAAAAACACCTTGACATCTTCTCTAAATAATATAGCTATTGTGTTCTCGAGAAAATGAGGCAGTTCTGGGAGGGGAGGTAGAAAAGGGCTGCACAATTAAATCTAACACCCCAAAACCTGAAATTGTTTAGATGAACATAACAGAAGAAAAGAGAATGTATAACAGATAGATGAACAGGTGCACAACTTAGTCTAGGTTTAAAAATGCTAATTATATTAAGATAATCCTGTGTCAGCAAACCAGCTCCTGACTTCAACAATATCCATGGAGTGAAAACAGATTTCAGAAAGCATAGCCTTATTAGTAAATGTAGACAGATGGCTCTTCTATTTACCATTTCTTCCATTGATTCCCCAAACCGCCTCAGGAACCTGCATTTACCAAGATCACCTCAGATAGTTTTAGAAGCAGAACACTACCCATCAGTATCAGAATCACAGTCCTCTCTTTCATATCACATTTTGAGCACATCCAGTAATCTGACCTGTCGCGGACACCAGCCAAGTGGAAATGACAGTGAATGACAGTAACAGACCAAATAAGATGGCTGCCAGGAGTGCAGGGAGATCCAGGAACCTCAGTCAACTGAACCACAAATCCATTAAATGATTTAATTTTGTGTATCCAACTGTGGGGCAATGTTTACAGCAGGAGAGAGAAATATACACACAAAAAATAAAAGCATGTATAGGAATAAACAGTTTGAGAAATAAAAGTACTCTGAAGATAAGTTAATCTTACATGCTTGATTATTCCCTTTTTTGGAAGATGCTACAAACTTTACATGCACATGGAATAAAATGTTCTGTAATACAACCTTACATTTTAGACAATGATTCACAAATTAAATTGGTTTTGACTGGTAATACAGAAAGGTAAAAAGCTACCACGTTCCATGAAAATAGGCCAGTCAACTTGATTTTTCTTTGAAGTTATTTTCCTATCACTTTCACTTTCTAGCTACCATTGCAACACCTGAAATGCAGAAAGAATGTATTTTTACTTGAATTAAAGGTACAGTTTCATTCATGTATACTTATTTGTTTCAGGCTCAGCCTTGCATCTCAAATGAAACCTCAAAAATAAAACTGGTGTAAAAAAAATGGCACATTGTCATACATATGCTTTTAGATACTGTAAAACTTTATTTTTCTTTTCATCATCTCTATCAAAGGCTAATTTACCTCATTCTGTACTAATTATTTCAAATGCAGTTAAATCTAGTTAAAAAACCCCTAAATCCCAGGATATGTCTACACTGTGCTTTCTGAGAATCTCATAAGGATGTGATGTGAAGATCTATTATCTCCCCTTTGCTGTGTCAATAGCACGGTTTTGATACGTGATGAACTTGGGCATTAACTCATGACAAAAAGTAAGGTGTTAAATACCAGTGATGATTAGGCACTATTCATTCAGCCACGTGAACTGCTTATAGATGTAAAAAAAATGTTTATAAAACATGCACAAGAATTAGAAAAAGTGTTTTACTTCTTTGTTGTTGTTTTGGGGTTTGGCTTTTTATGTAATGTATCATATCTGCTCAGGAAGCAAGATATTTTTCTTTAATTAATAACAGCCAGATGTGCCTCGTTGAAAATAAAGTCAGCATGGAACTCTTTTATAATTCTTCTGTTTATAAGAACACCCAGATCAAATATACCTGTATAGTGTAGCTGCAATGGAGCTGGTAGGACTCTATAGAGCACTCCAGACAACAGTACATTTTAAGGCTGGAGATACTCATTAGATGAAGGTTGAACAAAGCCTCTGTAAAACTTTCTAAATGTGTGATCACACTACGTAACGTGCTTTTGCTAATAAGCAGCGCCTTCCCCCCAGGGTAAGCTCATGACTATGTTAGATCATTGAATGTTCTCTTCTGAATAACAAATGTAGAGAATTTTGTCCAAAAATCCCAGTCTTTAACCAAGAAACTTGCAGGGAACGGATTTCTTGCTAGTAGTTTTTTTTCTTTTAAACTATTTAATTCTGTGGATTTAAATTTTTTCAAGCAGCTCAAAAAAATGTAGGCTTTATAGGAAAAATACCATTTTGTTTTAAATTGATCACATTCCCAACTGTCAGAAAAAGGTCTCTCAGTCAGACTTTCTTACCTTTTGAAAGAAATTGCATGTCACTGTGATATGTCAAATGGCATTCTGTGCTGCATTTTCATAATACGCCACTAAGTCAAAGGATACCTTTCTGCTGTTTTGAATGCAGGCCAAAACCAGCCTTCTGGGTAGATTGAACGGGGTTCAAGAATGTGCTGCATGAATATTAGTCTATGTTCATTTAGAGGCTTGAGATGAAGATCAGGATATGCTTTAAGGGGTAAAAATGCAAAATTAAAACTACAGTTACTTGTAATTGATGAACATTTATCTGATCCTTTGTATGCAGCCATAGGCAGATATGCTGGTTGCAAGGCTTTTCCTCAACTGTCTGCTGCAAGGCCTGTCATACTAAAAGGCAACTGAAGCTTGGAACAATTCTTGGGGCACTGTGGGTATATCGCACATTCCTGTACCTTGAAATGGGACATGAAGATCACAGACAGGAAGCATGCTGGGTTTTAGCTCAATCCTTGGCATGACCTCTTGTGCAAACACAAGCAAAAGAACATAGGAGGATAAAAGTTTTTGGTTTTTTTCCTCATGTATTCTAGCTGTCCAATATAGCTGAATATACTGCTTCATATATATTTTTAATTTATGTGAGTATATGCAGCTACACACACTCCGATATTAATTTATTTTATCCTCACTGAAAGGTTTGCACTAGTAGTCTAAAGGAAAGCTTTGTATTGTTCTAAAAAAAAAAAAAAAAAAAAAAAAAAGGAAAAAACTCTACCAAGATAAACAGATTTTTTTCAAAAGAATCTTATAGCAAAAGAACTGCAATGACTGCTGGTTTACTTGCTTCTAATGTGTTGCAGATACTGCCCTATTTCAGCAAGCAATGTGGAGTGTATCATTAGATGCAGAAATACTTCTGGTCATGGATTTTTCTTTTTCAAGACCAGATTTTCCTGTGTGCATTAGCCTGTGTTTTTCTTTTTTGTGGAACTATAAATTAAGCCCTCAGAATGACCGTTTACACTTTGATGCATACTAATCAATACAAACAGACCATTTTATAATTAATTCTAAACTAATTAGCAGTAATTAGCTGTGTCTGTCAAAAATATCAGCAGTCATTTAGAGTATATTACTTGTCAGTCAAATATATTTTAAATAAATTTTCATAGCATTTCTGGCTCCAATTAACAGAACATCAGAATCTTGCTACAATTTTCATGGATGTTATTCTAACATATGTGAGGAAGGGACTATATGCATATTTATGGAAGAATATTTCTAACTGTGTTACTCATATTATAGTGGCTTGAATCAAGAAGAGTGCATTATCCTCACACAGCTAAATCATAAAGTGTTAAACTAGAAAAATAATAGCCAGTAAGGGAAATAGTAATATAAACTGCTTTATTAAAGCCTAAACCAGAATTAGGAAATATAATTTTTCCCTCTTTTTTTAATGTAACTACTGATTCTGTGGCTCATAAATCATTGCCTAACAGTATCTCCAAATTAGAGTTTTTGTAGATGGCTTTAAATTTTAGGTCCAAGGTGGGTGATGGAGTTGTACGCAGGTTAAGTTTCAAAGGATATTTTTCCAACCTGTGAATGTTATCAATATCAGGCTGAGAATTTGATCTTTTCCATGTTGTGGTTAGAGATGAAACTTCATTAGAATTATGAATAAATGAGAACTACAACAATGTATGACTACGCATGTACAGTTAGTCTATATTTATACCAGCTCTTGTATGCCTGCATATTTAGATGCTGTTAGCTAATATTCTGACTACACACCTGAAAATAAATAAATAAGTACAATCAACTTTTTCAAAGACAGGAATTCTAAGAAAATTAATCTTTTTCCAAGGAGAGGTAGCACAGCTATGGAGCAGGAGGCCACAGAAACTTCCTTTCTAATGTAGACTGACTTGATGAGAGTCACCTACCATTCCCTTCCATCTCTGTTTGTCAAAAAGATGCTGTGAAGGAAGAAAAGAGATTAGGAAGTGATTCCTGTGTCTGGATTCCATAGTCTAAAAGGGACAGAGATGTAATGGGTTGAAAATGGATCAAATTTAAGGTAAAAACATTGCCATTTTATGGACTCGGCAGCAAACTTTACATGGAATTATGCTGCTAAGATCACTTAAGGGTAGAGCTGGTAAAATCAAAACAAGAAATACATCCCAAGAGGCAGCTCAAGTGTCTTGCCATATTGGGCTTTTTGAAGGTGAACCTGTCTCCGCCTTTGTAGGGAAGAGCACATTTTATGCTCTGTAATAAGCAGATTATTTTGTACATGAGAATCCACTTTTTTCTGGATATCCCATTTCCTACAGTCTTTCCAGTGGTTTTTATGAAAGGAGAATGATCTGGTTTCTGACAATTAAGTCATTAATAAACATTAGGTCATTAGACAAATCAGGAAGGAAACCCACTTTCAAAGAAAAAAAAAAAGTGACTTAGCAGGTAAACAGATTTTCAAGGCTTCTTCTTAAGGTCATACAGTATGATATTACCTGTCAAAGATGAATTATGGTTTTTGGCTTGGTTTGTATTACATTTTTCTCCAAAAAGGGAATCTCCTGGGTTATGATTCTGTCTCTGAGGAGTCTACAACACTCTAGAGATTTATATGGAGTTAAATTCTTTGTTGCTAGGTTTATCAGAAACCACAAGAGCAAAATAACACACCATCCTCTAATTTCAATACTGACATGAAATGCCAGTGCTTCTCTTCAGGGATTTGTTATCAGAAACATGTCCATAAAAATATGAAATCAGATCTTGAAGGCTGAACATGACCTTGGTATATAATTGGAAAAAGCTATACAGATTCTGGGAGAAAGGTATTTCCAGAAGTAAAAAATATACTTTTGTTAAAACCTTTAAATATTTCTTTCTTTTTTTTACTGCTGCCTCTTGTTAAAAGACTGACTCTTTGAAAACACATTCTTGAACCCCTTCCTCATTCTTTTTCCATGTTTTGAATGAAAGCTTTGTTTAAATATTAGGGCAAATTAAAAGTGGCTCAGGGGAAAAAAAAAAACCCAAACTTTCTCATAGTGTACAATGATCTAGAAAAAAAGGAAAAAAAATGTGTCAACCAGCTTTATTTTTCCAAGCATACCTCATGAACTTCTTTGAAAAGCAGTAATAATTCCTTAGAGAATAGGCCAGTACAGCTATGTGAACAAAAAAGAGACCAAGATACATACAGGTTTTCATAATGTTTCAGGTTTTTTGCACATTTCTTCCATAAAAAGTACTTGGTTTTCTGTTGCAAATGAAAATATCTTAGGACTTTAACTTATATTTACTTAGCACACAGTTCTGATAGTTTAAGATGGCACTGTATGAACTGTTTGTTATTAGTTTTCTCCCTTTCCTATGTCCTCATGATGATAACAATGGCAAAATAAAACACATGCTCACAGCACCATCTTAAGCTACCTCTCTCCTCAGCCAACAAAGGGAGTAGCATGAATTGACACTGCTTTTCAGGAACACCCATCTTCAGTATAGAACATTTTTCTAGTGTATTGTCTGACTCTTGCTTCATTTCCTGCTATTTATTTAAAAAAATAAGTCTGCATCTTCAAGCTAAAGGTTATAATACAATAAGCTAACATAGTGCCTGCAATTTTTTAATAAAACAACTGAATGTCTGAACAATTGCTTCTAGGTGTAATTAAGAGGTTAGATATGTATCCCATCTGTATAGCATGGTGGTAATAGCTGTTTTGAAGCTTAGTCACTGCTTCTCATGGTTTTTGTTTCATTAAAACTTGTGTACCTTTATTATTGATGCACTGAGATGTTTGGTTTAAAACCAGTCCAGTCCTAGTTCACTTGGAAAACATGCTTTTCTCGCTTACTTTCTTAATTTAGGAGAAGAGCTCGGATGAATCTGTGCTTCAAAGTGTGTGGAGGGGAGCCACTGTTACATTGCTGAACTTGCACTGATTTTCTTCTTTCATTCTTCGTAGCCCTATGCTGGAGACTACACAAAGGAGAAGAAACATTACTAATGAAGGGACCTCTGCAGACTGTTAACTGACATGACCAATAAGCAAAAAAATGAATGGTGTGCAGGAAATGGTAACTAATGGTAGTTAAGCATGTCTCCTCGCTCGGGCAATGCTGTGTCAGGGATTAGATGAGCTGGCTACTGGAGAGAGGGCACAAACACACAATGTGGTGTAGTGCAAAGGTAGGACTCTCTAAGGAACGAGGTTAAAGCTGGGTTAATTGTGCCTGCCTCTAAGAAGAACTGGCATGTGTGGGTAGATCATGAGCCTAACACAGCTGTAATGCTTTCAGCTCAGGAGCTAACAACTAAAGCTAAGTCAAGGTATTGCTGCACACTGCTGCGTTCACAGTGTTTCCATATTCTTACAGTCTCAGCCTTCTTTTTCTGATTAGAAACTCTTAAAACCAAAGGTCTGAGCCACAGATCCTTCTCTGTGGATAAGAATGATAGGGACAGCATTAGAACCCTTTTTTCCCCCCTCCACTCTCTTGCTTCTCAGTTCCATATTTCTGCTATTTTCCTGTTGTGTAATTGCATACTGTGTAAGGAAATTATTCTCAATAGTCAATGAATCATTATTTCCTATTAAACATATCTAGGGAAATAAGAGATGGTGTTTGTACTTTCCATAATGATAATTTCAGACCAAAGGTCTACATCTAGATCAAGATACAGATTTGGTATTCTGAGTAAATATATCCTGCTTAGATATTACTGAGATCATTTAAATATGGAGCCAAACAACTTCCCTAACTCCTCCTTTCCCCAGACAAGGTATGGATCCAAGAGGGAACCAAAAATTTTTTAGTTCCCATTTTGCCTCTGAAACCAAAGTACCTAATGTAAAAAAGGGGCAAAGAGCGAGTGATCATTGGTACAATACAGAATCTGCTGTTAGGGTACCTTTTCATGGTTGTGATTCCCATTTTCTTTATTACATATTATATTCTACCAGGTTTATCTTTAATGTATGGAACATTTGGTTAAGTGCATGGTAAATCACCAAGGAACTCTATAACTTCCTTTGAACTCTTTCTGGAGCCAAATGTTTACACTTAATTATAAATTGCTACCCTCTTTCTTTCCATTTGAAATTCTCCAACTATTCTAATTAGGCATCCCCAAAGGTCAGAGAACATTAACAATCTGCGCACAGTCTGGCTTTTTGAAGTGCTTGGAAATCTACTGCTAGTGCTATTTGAGGAAACATAGGAGAAACCCAGCTGCCCTGGCTAGCATAGAATAATTAATAATAATAGCTATGTAGTGATGACACATCCAGGTTAATTGCATACTAATTAAAGGCTATAGGAAAGCAAATGACTGTTTGCATTTGAAATAATGGCTTGTGGCCACAGTAACTCACAGAAATGTGCCATATCCTCTTGGCAAGATCTCAAATGGGAACGAAATTCATTTGAGACATGTACACGTGCTCTAGTCTGAGAAGTCAAGAGCTTTGAGAAGCTATCTGCAGTGAGACAGAAATAGTCATTAATGAAGAAGAGTTTGATATGAGCTGAAGTTAAGTTCTGAAAGAGTGAATGGAGACAGTGTCTGGCAGAGCTGGGAGTCAATCAAAAGATAATTAATGGACAGTGCAGAATACGAGGAACTGTTCAGCATGAAGAATCAGATCTTTAGTCAGGTGCAAACAGGGAAGGAGCCAGGAGGGGAGTCCCTCAGTTAGCTATTCCTGGATGCTTAGAAAGGAAATTAGGGAGCTTGTCAGTCAAAGGGTGACCGGCTGAAAACAGAGTGCTGGCCAGGCAAGAACTATATTAGAACTCAGTGCTGTTCAGAAAACCAGTTTGAGGCTTTACCTGAGGGGTTTTTTAGTGTGCTGTGAGTGAGATAAAGTGAAAGGGATAACAGGCTATTTCTGGGGAGGAAGAACATCTAATACATTGAGTAATCAAAAGCTAAACTGAACACTGTGAAGAACATCTCATGTTAGTACATTTGGGGAAATAGTAAAGATGTCAAGAAAGAAATCTTCCAGTCAGGCACTACTAAGTACATAGACTAATTGTAGGTTACCATCCTAGATTTTTCCTGTGTCTGATTCTTTAGACTTTGGCCACATCCAGACTAGAGCCACTCCTTTGATGAGAGGGAGAAAAGGAATATAGGAACTGAGAGAAAAGAACAAAGAATTGGGTTCATATGTAGTGGTTAGATTCAAGTATAGCTGAAATTCAAAAGGGTTTGGATTATATATGGTTTTATTTACAGAACAATTCAATAGAAAAATGCAAAATTTGAAATAAAATAACAAAACAGCAAAATGAAATAGTGACCTAATTAAGAAAAGAACTGCTATAATGATATTTACTTGTGTTCAGTTTTAGCCTACAGGTTCTATTGACATGCCTCAAGGACCAAATCTCCCCCAGAACCTCACCAGAGTGCACAGCCATGTAGTCCTTCGGTTGTATTTAAAGTAGGGCTGAGTATTCCCTCTAAAATAGTAAACGAGGTCAAAGAGGATTTGCCTGGAATGCCTCATCCTGGAAAAGATATCAATATCCCTTCACTGTGGATACAGACAGAATGAGAGGGAGTTGACTGTTAACAAATTCTAAGCCTAGAATTCTAACTTGCTTTCCTTTGTACATGACCACAGCTCTTAGAGCTGATCATATATATGTGGGGTTTTTAATACTAAAAAAAAGTCTGTGTATTGGATATTTCCTTATGTGCATTTTAGTGCTTCATTATTTGATTGAATTAAGAAAATAAATAAAATCATTTAAAATTATTCTGTGCTACACTGGAATAGGCAAAGTAATACCCAACTGATTAAGTGAATACTGTAATTAATATATACTATAGAAAAAAAATTGTGACTAGCTTTCAGGATTTCTTCTGATTGAGGAAAATGCTTAATCCAAATCAAGTTTTGTGAGGATGCTCCATTAATCTTGATTTTATAGTCCAAACTAATGTCAATTTTAAATACAAATATGTTTATACTTGGTAATAAAGAAAGTAATAACTGAATTGGAGCCATTAGAGGTTCAGAAGATTTGGCCATATAAAATTGTTTACTCAAAATAGTCTTTAAAAGGATCTTTAAAAAGCCAGAAAAATAAACTATATTACCTTATCAAGAGACTACACCTGCAGCTGATGTTAGTTGACATAGTAAATGGACTTCAGCAGTGTGATGGTGACTGATATCAGTTGAAGATTTGGTCCAAACTGATTAGCAAAATATAATTAAATACATCATGTGTCTTATATACATATGCTGTTTTGTATGTAAAACTTTACATCACTAACTGCAGCTTTTTCCACTATTATGGCCTCTTTTTTCAAGATAAAAAGAAATTACTCAAGAATTCTTGGTCTTGTGGTTGAGCTACTGAGAACATGTTTTAAAATCATTAATAACAGGATATTCAGGGTTTTTTAGCAGCTTAAGTGAACTCAAACTACGGGGTCAGAATTTTAAAAAACGAAAGATGACTTCATGCACTTTGAAATCAATGCACAAATCTGAGAAACCTTGAATAGGCAGACGAAGCTAATGGCGCTGAAACTTTGCAGGACCCGAGCTAGATAAATGACCTGCAGCCTACAAAGCCACTAATTTTCTAATATACACAGCGACAAAAGATTAGGATGTAAGTGGCAAGATTATTTAAGCAGAAGGAAAAGGTATAGTTTTGCTGTTCAAGGCATTTGAGGTATATTTCTTCTGAGGAATAAGCTGTTCACAAAAAGAAAAAAGAAAAATCATTGAGAGAAAGCTGAAACCCACTGAAGCAAATGATGAAGGATAATCAGTTACTGCTGATATTAGAAGATGGTTTTACAGGACAGGAATTTAAAGAGATCACATCTGAAAGACACAAAGAAAAGTACTATCAGAAAACAACTTAATGTTAGGGTAAAACAGCAATAATATCTGTCTACCCCCCAAATTTTAGAACAGTTGGAGAGGCATACTAAAAGTAATGATTTACAAGTCTGGAGACATGTGCAGTACCCTCTCCTCCCTGCCTCTTCCCCCAGAGAAAAAGACTTACAGTGCCAAACCTCAAAGCTTCTTTAAAGGGTGATTTTAGCAACACAGTTTTCATTTTGACTACATAAGTAACAAACAGAGCACTAACCAACAGATATGAGCCCAGAAGAACTGATGCTGTAGTGTGAATAAACAAGATAAGTCCTACTCATGGCATTGAAGCAACACTACCTTCATGAGTGAGATGGGAAAAGTAGAAAGGCCAACTATTCTGACAAAGGAAACACTGTGTTAAGTGTAGGGGCAATAAGAAATCTGAACTTCTACCTGAAACTAATAGTGAGTCTGAAATCCTTATAGAATCTTTAAATTTTGGGGAAAAAAAAAAAATTGTCAGTTGGTGCCACAAACAAACATTTTACAGCAAATAAGTTAAAAAAGAGATATTCAGATGTTCCTGAAGACACAGAAAACCTGTCAAGACATTTTAAAAGCAAGCTATCAGCAGAAAATCACGCCAGGAGTATGAACACTGCTGTTAACTATGATGCTTGACATGTGGAATACAGGACAGTTTAATAAATTGACTAATAAATTGACTGAAGACCAGTGAAAAGAGATTCCTCAATAGATATAGTAGAAAGGAGAAACATCAGTCAAAATGCATGCTGGCCCAGAAGAAAAATAAAAGAATAGTACTTCTGAAATAGTACAGCATCAATACTCCAGGATAGCATTATTTGGACAGTCTTAGCTCTAAATTCATGCAGTGTATCAGACACTTGTTCAAGATACTTGCCAATCAAACTGCAGTATGTAACTGTAGGTAAATACTTTCACTACACTACTCCTCACTAGAGTTTTGAAAGGCTGCTCCTCAGTGTATCACCTGCACAAGGAACATGTCAGGGAAAAAAAGCTGCAAGCATATTAGGAGAACTAATAGGACAGAAAGTCACTGGTGATATATAACATGAGGGGCATGTAAAAATTCACTTCAGAGAACAACAGCAAATTGAGAGGTCTCCAGGAGAAATCACCTCCTATTAGTGGTCTAATAATCACCTTTTGAAAGTACTCACATAAGTGGCACTTTAACCTGCAAAACAAAATTACACCACACCAGGACCATCTTCACCAGATACACCATTTGTAATGAGATGCTTTTACTGGACTTAATCAGATGGATTTTTTAGAAAGTAAGGGCTTGTCCTTGTTTGCATTGGCTTCAGTCTACTGGACTACACCTCATAACTATGCACAAACCTGAAACAAGAGACTACCAAGCCCCACCAGGATATTTAAGATATTTACCCCAGTTCATTAAACTAACAGAGCATGCCTGTGAAACCCCAGGCTATACCTCAGCTAAAATTAATGAACTGCTGCGTGGGCTTCACTGCAGCCACTAACAATACTGAGCCTTCTCTTAGGACCTTCTGTTGGACCTGTGTAAAACCTGGGTGCCTGATGCTGCTTTGAATCAGCAGAACAAAACAGATCATAGGACTTACAGATGAGGTAATGTAAGAAACCACTGAGATAAAAAACATATTTGCACTGCTTCTGGTAGTACAATCCGATGCATAGTAGAAATGCTTGTACAATAGATAAAAGTAACAGCAATTCTGTTAAATTTTTTTTTTAAACCTAGACTAAAGAGTTTAATGTACTTCCAGCACAGCATGTCAGGCTCCTGATTTGTTATGCTTTTTGAAAGAAAGGTGCAGGCTAACAGTTTCCTCTCTCGCATCTGCCATATTGTGATTACTATTGCAGAATTTGAATATTTCTGTCAAACACTGGCAAGCCCAATGCTTATGAGTCATACTGGATTATCTGGTTATATTTACCACTACCTGCAAAACTGATGCTGAGCATTTGTGAATCCAATCTGAAATGGTGCTTAATGCTGGAGAAGAGTTACTCCTGAGTTTTACAGAACAAAAGGATAAAACCTCTTTAATAGAATACATGCTATTGGCTAGATTTTACTCACCAGATTTTGAACCTGGTACAGAGTTTAAAGAAATATTGTGATTTGATTTCAATTTGAATACTTCGATTTAGTTTTCGTGGTGGGTTGGCCTTGGCTGGCTGCCAGACACTCAATCAGCCACTCTCACTCCCCTTCTTCAAAGGACAGGGGGAGAAAATAAAGACAAGGAGATCCCTTATCAGTTACCATCACTGAAAAAACAGACCCAGCTTGGGGAAAAGTTAATTTATTTCCAATTGAAACAGAATTGAATGGTGAGAAAGAAAGACAAAAACTAAAACACTTTCCCCCCATTCAGGCCTTTCCCAGGCTCGATTTCATTCCTTCATCCCTGATGACTCTACCTCCTCTCCCCAAAGCAGCACAAGGGGATGGGGAATGGGGGGCTGCAGTCATTCCATAACAGCTCCTCTCTGCCACTCCTTCCTCCTCACACTTTTTCCTACTCCTGTGTGGCGAATAAGACAGTAAAAACCATTATTAGGCATTCTGACATACAAGCACTATGTAACCAAAAGTGAATTTTATAAAGCTCTCATAAGGTAGAGGCAGGATTTTTTTCTAAATAAAACATTTTTCTGAATAAAGCATCACAAGCTTCAGTCAGACTTTCCAGTCAAGTAAGGACCTCCGCAATTAACCCTATTAATTACAAACATAAATAATAACAGAACTAAGTTTACAGATTATTTCATACTACTGACAAAATATTGCACGGATAACATACACTTCTGGGCAAACAGACCACTAAAGAAGGTGATGGAGAACAAGTGTTATTCTTTGTTCTTAGGACAGAAGTATTTCACGGTTTGGAAATAACCTGCTCAGAACTCAAGCTAAGTCATATTCCCCTTCCATACAATCATGGTTTAAAGCTGCAGTTTTCTTTCAAATCACTGTGATTAATACTAACAATCCTGAGTATCATAGTGTTGCATTTAAGGTAATGAATTAATTTGGTAAGAGATGAATCTCCTTGCGTTCTAGCTGGTCCTCAGAGATTAGAAGGCTAGGAGCGGCTGGACTTACCTCTTAATAGGTATGCCAATTATGGCCATAACGATAGGCCTGACACCAGATGCACAAACAGCCCATGTGCTGTAGGTCCAGTTGCATTCAAGAGAAGCAGTCAGGTTCACAAATAGTACGGTTTAGTCTTATGCAACATTTACAGATTCTTTGAGATTGCCTGTGATAAATGCACAAACTGCAGGTTGGCTATATAGCACTACACACAAAAAAACTATTTCAATCACACACACTTAATTCCCAGGTAATCACTCGGCATAGCCGAGGGCTCAAATCTTAGCAAAAGGTATCCCTTTTTTTTGGGGGGGGGGGGGGGGGGGGGCAGGGAGCACAAACCCGTTGATCTGTCCCTCCGATTTGGTATCGGATTAACATCCCTCTGGGTTAGATAGAAACTTGGGGTATTATTTATCTAAGTGTGTATGTGTGAGTGGGTGGGAGTGTGACCAAGCCATTGTTTCTTGAGTAATGACACAGCACATTCCTTGGTGCAAGGTGTGCGCTGCTTTGTGTGGGAAAAGAGGAAGAATGAGAGATAAGGTCTGCAGAGTACTGCAAAACAGTCCTTGAGAGAAGGGGAAGAGCAGGAGATAAATCTGCATAGTCATGTCAAATGTTCCTTGAGAAAAGTGGAAGAATGGGACCGCGCAGCCTCCACCTCCCTTCACATTCCTCCTTGGTGCCATGGCAACACAAATCACTGGATCTCCATCCTGTCCTGTGTTTGTTCTGGGCACCATGTGTTAAGGAAATGTGTGTTTTGCAGATTTTTTGCTGTTTTGCTTTTCCCACACTTTCAACACATAGAGTAGCTGTATTTTTATTCTCTGCACAGTAATGCAAAATAGCGTTTATTTTAGGACAGGATGACTGCAGAGAAGTACACATCCTTAAATAACAGTGTATAGACAGGTTAGTTCTTTTCATACACCCTTGGGGTACTGGAGTGTATGGGTACAAACTCTGTGTTCTAGTCTACATTTCTGGATGCATCACTCCAACTCCCATTAATGGATTTCTCTGAACCATATCATAATCTTTTAGCCTCTTGAAGAAGAACAAATAGATATGATTTTCTGCCAAATCAAGATCTCCAATGTATTTCCCTAAGAATTTGTGCCAACTACTCAGGAACTCAGAATCACATAGCAAGAACAGTTCTGAGAAAACTTCAACCTCTGTAATATCCATTTGTTCCTTGCAACTAATTCAGTATGCTAAACCACTTTACAAAGTTTCCATACTTTTTACGTCTCATTGACATCTGTTTCATCATTCTGATAATTTTGAATCATCAAAAGTTGCAAGGTGTTTCTTGGTCATCTGTCTCTTGCCAAAGAAATGCTGGTTAATCTCAAGTGAATCTTTTATTTCTTCTCTGCATTTACCACTGTTGCCCTCTAAACTGAGTCTTGCAGCATGATGAGGGGTGCACTGCTGCTCCAGATACCCGGTTCCTGTGGTTTTATTAAATTTGGCTGTTCTGACTCATAGATCTTTGGGACTGAGCTCTTCTCACTGTTCTTAACTGAAAGCAGGTACTGTCACCATAAAATAGTGACACAGGCTGGAGATGTTAATTATCTGAATATACCAAAATATCTACTGTTTGAATGAAAAGTGGCTCCATATCTTTCAAAGAAATTGATGATTCATGTTGCGAGCACACAATTTCAGTGTTATTCCTGTAGATGCTTGTGAAACAATGAGAATTGTCCATTGCTCATCTATTACAAACCCCACACTTCTGTTGAGAAAGAAACTCAGACAAATAGAGGAATTTTTTTTT
Organism: Strix aluco; assembly: GCF_031877795.1. Classification (NCBI taxonomy): domain Eukaryota; kingdom Metazoa; phylum Chordata; class Aves; order Strigiformes; family Strigidae; genus Strix; species Strix aluco. The sequence goes on along the minus strand of NC_133931.1, from coordinate 89,108,535 downwards.
GTTTTTTTTGTTGTTGTTTTTTTTGTTTTGTTTTGTTTTGGGTTTTTTTTATTACTAGAGAAGGCAGAAATAAAAGGTAGATTTTTTAGAGAAATACTTTGGAAATCTTACAAGAGGAATTGGATCTTTACATTTTCATCAGGATTTCTATGCCAATCCTCAAGACTTTTTTTTTTTTTTTTTTAATTAACCAGCCCTAACTTAATATCATTTGTGTATCCATACCAGAGAGCATTTTCTTCTGTAGTTTTGGTAGTCCCATCTTCCTTACCCTTACAAAGTGACACAAAATATTATGTTTACTTTGGAAGTTAGAGCAGTTAACACTGCTCTGGAAGTACATTGGTATATTCCCCTTGAATTAGTAGACTGAAAGCTGAAGGAAGATATATATGGTAGAAGTACTGATAGAGATTTTTTCTTCTCACAGCACTCTTTCTATAAATTGGCTGGACTAGAAGGGTTTGCCGAAGAAAGGAGTTTTGATTATTATCTTGAAAATATACAGATAAAACTGGGTATATTGTGAGTTCTTGCAAATTAAATGACCTCCCTGCAATTTTCACTTAATATCTTCTGTCAACAACTCATCACTACTTTTCTTGATCACCTGGACATTTTGGCATATGCCAGACCAGTGGAATACAGCTGCGTCTTTCTGGATGGCGAATACTTGAAAGAGTAGCTGAGCTTCGATACACAGTATATTAAAATTTTTATAGTAGAAGTATTCAATAAATTAGATGTGGAAATGGAGAAGGAACCAGCAATGAAATCTGAATTCACAGATCAGATTTTCACATGCACATGAATTACATGATGTTACTGCATGCCTTTTTTTAAAAAAAGGATCAAAACAGCTAACACTATATTGTAACTCTTTTCCAGTTGCTTCTGCATCCCAGAAGATAGTAATAATTGGCTAACATCACTTTTTTATCCTCTTAACCCTTTTTTGCCTGACAAATATATCAGATGTCTTGGGAAATGATTGTTTTAATTCCTAGTCACTTTAGTATTCTTTGTATTCTAATACTATTAGGGCTTTAGGTTGTCTGCACCATAAGAATATGACAAACTCCTCAACTTTTTATTAAATCAAAACAGAATGCTACACCTTCTCTGCACTGCCTATAACGTCTTGTTGAAAAGAAAAAAGTACCTCATGAAAAAACAATAGACAAGGTTTTGTGCAATTCAAATCAATAATACATTCAGAATAGGATCCAGATGGAACAGGAAGTTCTCTACACTGAACCTGAAAAATTTTTGAACAAAAAAGATGTAAAATTTCCAGATATAAATAAATAGATATGACAAACAAAATCTAATGGAAATACTAATGGAGCTTGATTTTGTTTTTCAGTGGAAAATATGTTGAAACTATTTACACAGAGAAAACTATTAACAGCACTGTATTAATGTACATTCAGTGATGGATGAATACATCTAATAATTTGTGGGTTTTGAGTAGGCAATAAAGCAGTAATTCAGCATCTTGAGCAAAATGCTGCAAAATGTCATTTGTAGTTTATTTTAATGAAGTATTTATCTAGTCCTTTTTAAGGTGCAGATTTTGGCCCAGAACACAGATTGCTTAATGATCAGAATAGTTTAATGAAAATGTGAGACATCCTCTTGACATATCTTCTTTCTACTCTCTATAAAGGAGCAGCTAGGCTGACAATTTCTATCTACATTGTATGTATGGGAAGTTAGATGAGAAAAATTCTTATAGGTGTAACCAAGACTGTGTTATGTAGCAAAGGCAGCAGGCACAATATATAGGCTAAATGCTGTCCACCATACCCAAGGATTTTTCTATGGGTTAGTAAGCAAGTAAGCAGAGGGTGATTGCTCAAGACAATACTACTGGAATGTATTTAACTCAGTCCCTACAGCAACTATAGTTGGGACAATTCAAAAGGAATATAGTCAGTGTCAGGAATTGAGTTTGCATTTTGTCTTCTGGTGACTACTGGCAGAGCCCTTGTTTGGCAGAATAACAAAACACCACCGGTGGTTTTGGTGTTTATACAAAGTGTTTATGGCCACAGCCACAGTTTTGTTCCATATTAGAACTATGCTGAAAGATATTGATAATTAGTCTTAGCTGTCATCATATTAAGATCAGTAGGCTTTTCACTGTATCATGAAAGTTTGTCTCTGAATTCTGTGTCTTGGCCCTGAGGGTACCACCAGCCCTGACTATCCCTGCTCAGAGCCCATGGCTCCTTGCACCCTGCCCATGGCTCAGGACCTCACATCAGCCCCCAGGACCATCAGCCCCTGCCCCAGCAATGCCACAGCAGGGCTGGGCTCTAGCTCCCCACAGCCCTGCCCTGTCTGGCCATGGCCCCCTCAAGCTGGGCTGTCTTCCAGGCCCATGGCCTGGCCTGGTCTTGGCCTGTCCCCATCCCCAGGGAGGTGCCCAATGCCCAGGGTTGAGGCTGCTCCAGTGCCCCCAGCTGCCCTGCTCCTGGTGGGGGAAGGGGGAAGGGCCCTGGCTGCCAGGCCCTGCCCTGCCCTGCCCTGCCCAACCCAGTGGAACCCCTGATGCTCACGGCCCCAGGGAGCCACTGACCCCCACAGTGCCCTGATGGGATTTCAGTGTCTGACCATATGCAAACCAATTGACCATCATTTCTGCCAGCCCCCTCAGAGTCTCAATATTCTGTGCCCTCATTTCAGTAATTCCTCAGATATACACCTGTGTTTCACACACACCTCACTGCTCCAAAATCTTGCTCAAACTAACTATACTGTACACCTGAAGCTTTTAAAAGCAAATTATAAGGGAATGAAAATAAATGTCTTCTTGTCAAATGAGATCCACAATACCACATGTTAGTTTATTTTTCTTAAGGCGATGCATCTAATTGCTGAGCAGTCAGTAAAGCATTATTTAAGAATTGTCCTAAGTAATTAAATTAGGCTATTCCAGTTTCCTTAAGCACACATTAATCTTTCATAGTGACATCAAATTTGCAAACACCTTAGGGAAAACTTCTGCAGTAAATCATTTGTAAATGTAATAAACATTTAACCTGTAAAATAATAGATGAGGTAGACTACTTCAAAGCAGTTCTAGTTTATTACTTTTTTTCCTAGATTAAAAAAGTGAATCAGAGCCTGTTTAATAATGTCATTGTATCATTCATGCACACTCTACTGTGTCGTAATTGATTGATGGAAAAGGGGCAATTTATATATGTTTTAAACATAAAAAGTTTTTTAAAGGTTCAAATTCTCCTCATTATATTTGGTAACTTGCATAGAAGCTGCCTTGTTTTCCCACTCCAATTTAAAACTGGAAGTGGAAGAAACTTAATTATAATTGAAATAATGTTTATTGGCAAAAGTACACCGATTATAAGCTATAATGCAAGAAATACTACTTTTTGGTGCAATTGCCTGAGACTAGACAGAGACATGACCAGTGTTGGAAGGTAATTTAGCAATATAACTTCTAATGTTTATGTTCAGCTTGAGTTAACTTTGCATCTGATTTCCTCTCAGTGTGAGGCAAACGGTGGCATTAGAAAGTTACACGGCAAGTGTCTGCCACTCATGTTAAAATTTGGCACTGTGGGCTGTACAGTGTGTGAGCTTTCTCCCCCAAGTAGCTGAACTGCAGATCTTCTTAGAGGAATCAGTAGTAGCTGTGACTGCTCTGTCAGGTGGTGCTCATCATCTCATTGAATTAGACACTGTGTAAGCAAGAGCATCAAAGTGTACCAGAGACTGAAAATGCAACGCTCTGTTCTAGAATGAGGCAAGTGGGAAATATATGATATGGGCATGACCATACACTGAAATGATGTTCACAATTTGCATGCATTTGGTTTTCTGCGAACAGCTCTATGGAAATCCCTTTTTGTATGCAAGTGAGTACTTCATATGTGAATCCATTTATTTTTGTTTCTCTAAACCAAACACATGGTTTTGTAATGTACGTTTTGTATCACTTATTTGCAGAAATGGTGGTGTGAAAAAGTGAGCCCACGAATGACTATGTCTGTATCCAAACTGAATAGCAGGTGTGTGCTACAACATCACCTGAGTTTTTCATTGATCAAGGGATACTCCACATATTCCATGACCAGCCCAGATCACATTATATCATCCTTTTAACATACGCTAAGATTTCTTTTTTATAAGTACCAGGGTACAAGCAGGGCAATAAACATAATCTGGAAATGAGAAGAGCTTTTGTGTCCTGCAAGTCTCTGACTATAACTGCAGTAGCAAACAGTTTGGACAAGCAGAAGTAGATTTGTAGCACAAATGCTGATGCTGAAAAACTAATGTCCATGTTGTAGCTGTCTACTAGAGAGTGCAAAATCTGATGCTGAGGTTCTGACATGCATGCTATACACATTTCAGACACTTCCTTTATTTGAGTTTATTTTTTCAAGCTTCAAACTAGTTCTAGACTGGTCTATTAAGTGGCATTAAACGCATTACTCAAACAGTTTCTGGCATAAAGCTATCCCTAGAGTGAACCAAAGCTTAGTAAATGGGAATTATCAGAAACTTTGATTCAGAAGCGGTCATGATTTGAACTGCTGTGTTCATGTAGATAAATTTGCAGTGAGCAAGATAGTAATACACAACTAGAAATTAGATTAGCATCCCATGAAGAAAATTTCCTTTAAAATTAGGCAATACAATCAGAATGAGACAATAGAGCTCCTCTTATCAATTTTCAGGTGTATAAAAGTTCAGTATCTAGTTTACATGAATTGTTTAGGCTTCCAATAAAGGTAACAGGAACAGCGATAAGTATGGTGAATAAAAAAGTTTGGATGTATCATCATTGTCTTAGAATGGATGAAATTATCTTTTGGATGTAACAAACTTCTTTCACTGACATTAGAGAAGTCAAGAGCAATGATTAGATGCCTAAGTTTTAGGCAGCTCAAAGAAGATGGTGTGATCCCCAGTTCTAGTAACATTTTTTAAGAAACAGCATGAGCTTTAACTTCTCACTGCTTTTCGGTGATTTTATGCTGAAGGTCATATGTATATATAAAAAAAGAAAAGTCTATGGTTTGCAAACATTGTTGACAATTTTTGATTTTCAGAAGAAATGCCCTTTTGAACTTTGAGGAAAATGGATGAAGCCAGGCAGTCGTTCAGTTGCTCAGCTGGTGTGCTAGAGATGTTTGAATGTATTACCATAGTTTCACAAATAACTGAGAACTAAACTGAGCTTATGGTTGAAGTGCTATTATTAAACACTCACACACAGAAGTGTCTTGGAACTTCAGATGGGATGGAGGGTCAATTGTGTCATGTTTCATACAAAGTTAATAAAAAACAATAACTCTAAAGAAAAAAAAAGTATAAAGAAAGCCTTTGTCAAAGGAGACTTCCTGGGGCACAGTTTTCCACTTACAATAATGTATAGAGGATTCAATGCAGTAGTTCATTTCCTATTGAGCAGAGGTTCTAATTTTAGGTGACTGTTAATCAGTCACAGAGGGAACACAATGCTAGATCTCCATAGGACTCCTCAAACCAGGTTATTGCACCCGTGCTTAAGAATTCAGTGATTAATCTTTTCTGCTTCCTTCTGAGAAAAGCTTTATCAAAATTGATGTGTCAGAATGTTTCAGCTTCAGTGAAACAGCATTTTTTCCTGTCTGACTGGCTCAATTTATCATGTTCATGTCAATGTTAAATTTGCTGATATAAAATCCAATTTGAACTAGCATGAAGTTTTCTGAAAAGGCCTGTCTGGAATTTGTAAGAAAAGCTTTGCTATCTGTAATCCATCCCATTAGCAAGAAAAACTTGTTTCAGGGATTGGGGAAACTCCAACACAACTCATGGGACTATCCACTCATATGTCCAGTGGGAATCTATAGTGAGACATTCCCAACAGTACTGCAAAATCTAGAGCATGCAAAGAATTTACAAGAAACAGAAGTAACTCCAAGGGAGCAGGACTGCACCACAGAGGAGTACTAAGAAATATCCTGTATTAGGAACTACCTTCTGGATGCCTATAGAATTTGCAGAAGGATGCTCATGAAGTTCTTTTTGGCAATGCTTGTACTTTAATGTATTTTAGGTGCTTTGCTAGGCATCAGCCCTTTCACCTAACATAAAGAGTTCAGCGCAAGCATAAGAATCCCACACTTACCTTTTATATTAATTTCTAGACTCTGTTGACTGCATTAAAGTCAACAACAGAGCTTCTAGTTTTTTAGCAGTATTTTGCGTTCCTATGAATTTTACTTGAATATAGAATCCAAAAAAGGACTCTGCATTTTTTATATTAGAATCCGTAAGAAAAATTGTTCGCCAAATTAGAAAGAACAGAGAGAAAATGTTAATTTTCATAAATACAACACAATGTTTATTACTTGATGAAACAACATTTTCCCTACCGTAATAATGCATTTTATTTAATTTTATTATCATAAGCCTAATAATTTAAGGGAGAGGAAAGCCATTTTCAGCATGGGTCCCACATGGTCTTGCACACAATACAATTATTGCCTCAGACAAGGATTTGATAATAATTGTGACAGATGGACAATGGCCTGGTAATAAATGACTATTTCATAACCAAAGTGCATAAGGGAAATTTCTTTTAACTTTAGAAAAAAAAAAAAATCATCCCAGCCAGATGGTTTAGCTTCAAAAGCAATGAGTGGACAAACTCATAATGAATGATTGCTTTATAAGTTAGTTTCCCTGAGAACAACTCAGCTGTTCAAGAATCTTTCCCAATATGCTGAGATTTAATAATCAAGCTGACTAGTTGTGGAGTGTGTTTGAGTCTTTTCTTTTGCCTTCATCTGTCTTCCTCTTGCTCCAGAAGAGTAGTGAAAGGTGTGTCTATATCATTGTTAAAATGTTGCTACAACTCTATAGCTGATCCACAAGCATGCCGTCTAACTTAATATTGTCTATGGGCAATGTAGGTCTAGTTACTTTAAGCAAACTTTTTGTGTGAAATTCTTTCTTCCTCTCTAATCTTATAGAATATACTTTTGAACGGCTGTATCGAACAGTTCATCCCTAAGGAGAAAGGTTCACTGGAGAAAGGCCAAAAAATATAATGGTATGTTAGTCTGTTAGCTTTGGGATATGGTTCCCTCAGGTGAAAGTTCAGATCCTTCAAGTCTTTTGAGTTACTGCTAACAAAAAGTAAATGATTACAGTATCACCTGTGCTGCAATGCTATTAAACCTTTTTGACAAGGCATCTGAGGGATTTCATAATACTGCTGTTGAGGGCAAGAGTGTCTTTTTCTGCCCTTATTAATACTCATTTTGCAACGGTTAAGGGGGCAGAGTCTCTGCCTGGGTCAAACAATGTTCCCTGGAAGAGACTAGCAAAACCAACACTGAGCATGCTTGGACTTCATTGTGATTTTGAGTGCTGCTACCTTCAGACAACCTTTTCTTTGTCTGATACTCTTCTGAGATCCACAGGAGCTCTGTTCTGGCATTTTCCTAAGAGGCAGGAGCACCACAGGATGTGTGGGGCTAAAATGCAGTCTGCTTTCAACTTTTTCCCCTCCCCAGCAGAGAGGCAAAGCAAGTAGCAGTATTATTGCTGCTGTTTTGAACACAGGTTATGGATACTGGAGCATGACAAAGTAAACTGGAGATGAGAAAGACTAAGTTCAAATGCGCTGGACTGTGCAGAGCAAGGCACAGCACTAGTATTGCCACAGAGGATGCAGCAATGTAGTAATATCAGCACCTAATAATTGGTGCTGCAGGCATCTAAATTTACAATGTTATAATGACATAGGTATATTAGCTATTACCAGTGCCATGATGAGATATACCTTTGAAACTGTTAATTTAATCTCTTGGGCTTCTGTTTTATTTGCTCTGGTTCAATTATTTGCTCTTTTAATAGTTAGATCTCCAGCTACACTAATTGCAATTAGCTCACAAAATCCTGTCTTTCTGACAATTAGATTGTACCATTTTGGTTGCTTACAATAAGGGACAATGAATTTACAAGAAGTACAGGCAGCTTAATGACCATATCACTACTATATATCTGTCAGAGATACATTTTACTCCTCATCCTTGCATGCAGCAAGATATTTGAGTTAGTAGCTAGATAGCCCTTTTGGGACACAGTGCAACCTTATAACCTTGAAATTGTCCCTGGTTCGCTCTGCCATTCCATATTATCTACACGTGAGCTATGCAAGAAACTTTCCCACTAGCTCCCCCAAAAGCTGTACAAAATTTCCCTTACCATGATATATGGCTAGACATATCAGGGCTGACTCTAGTATCTTATTTCTGAGGAACTGTCTCTTATCTTTTTAAAATCCTTTTCTTTTGTTGTACAGCTAGTAAACAAACAAGACCAAAACAACAAAATAATCCTTCTACCCCAAAAAGCCAACCCTCCAACAACTGAACAAATGCCAATATTCTGATATTCAAAGTTTCTGTATTTTTTTTTTCTTTCTAATCTATTTCAGGATTTTAATTTTGTTGCTGAAATTGGACACACAGATAATTATAGCTCTTGGTAGCTCATTAACAGCTTTGCCTTTAAATCAAAACAGTTAAATAATGAGTCGGTCTAATTTGATTTCCCTGTTGACAGTAAACAATTGCATTTCTTCCCTCTCTTAATGAATGATTTTGTTCTTTAATTGGGAAACTAGTTCCTGGGCTAGTCCAAGGGGTAGATCTTTCATGACTGCATATTTTTATGTACTTTTCTTTAGATTTGTCATAAATCATTATTTTATGGTACCTTAACTCTTTATTCCACTGTAAGCTTTATGGAACTGAAATTTCTATCTATATTTATATATTTCCAAGGATGTGTGTTCCATGTGTTTACTGTGAAATGTATTCCAAATAGAGATAGGGAGGCTTATAACAACCTCTTAAAAGTATATCTGAGATGAAATATAATGATTGGTTTGCAACATATAGGGGTCACAGCAGTGATTAATAATCTTTATTTCAACTGATACATAAACTGTATTTTCACAAGCACTGTATTTTTTAAGCTCATTTCTGAAATCTCTTAAGACCTCTTTCTTTTGAGAAAGATGAAGACATCCTTTGCTACTTATTAATGAGGAGTGCAAAAAGATGAAGTGATGACTCAGCAGTCCTGCATGTTTAGATGTTCCAGAATGTCATGGTACAAATACTTTGAGTTTACCTGTTCTGACAGAGGCTGCCAGAAATATAGACCATGCTCCAGTAAATCTTGCTGCAAGACTTAGAGATGTTACGGTTCCCCATCGTCTGGTCTGCCTCATTCCTGAAAATTATTACTTGCATCACAGAAGGGGCAAAAGGTTGTGCCTGAGCCATTTCAAGTTGTCTTTTCAGTGCCTAAAGTTAAGCCACAGATGATTGTGAGTTTGAACTAAAACTCACAGTGGGTAAGATACAATTACCCTTCTGCTGCCTTTGCTAGAAGAGCTGCTACTAGTGATGTGTGGGTAAGCTATAGCTATAGCAGGGAGTGTTGGTGTTTGTCTACCACTGCCAGTAGAACTGATCTTTATCGTTAAGTTCTATCAAGCTGGCAAAGCTGTGGGGAAAAAAGCATATGCTCTGCTTAATGCAACTATGCCTTCAAAACGACTGATGTCAGTTCAGCTTTACTGAATGCAGAGTGCTTCTGTGAGTTTAACTGTGCTGTTTCAGGAAGCTGATATAGCTGAGCTGGCAGGACAACTGGAAGCACATATTTCCTGTCCAGTAGGAGGAACTCTGCTCAGAGACTTATCTTACGGTCTCCAGTGTAATCATGTACACTTTCAAGAGGCTGTGGTATGTACTTCTGTCTGTAGGTATTAGAAAAACTTGTATCAAAAGTGGAATTAATACTAAAATTAAAATAAAAAATCAAATGTAAAAGTCTTTATGGTGTGATTTCATAGCAACCTACTCCTGTGAGAGAAATCAGAGCAGGATTTTTCCATTTTACTCTCAAGGAGTAAAATGGAAAAAACATGTAGTCTCTCTCATCTGTTTAGTAGAATCATGGTTTTTTGAGAATTTTGTCTGTAGCTGAAATAACTGGTTGGAGGCACCCATTAATGATCTCTATTATGACAATACCTGTTCCTCTACCTATTTCTTAGAGTTGTCTCCTGCCAGTACAAGTTAATAGGTTGACATTTAAATTATTGTCTCTCTATGAGAAAGAAGAATAGAGTGAAGAAGAAAACTAGCAATATAAATGTGGGAAGTAAGGAACTGCATGCAGGCCCAAGTTCGAATATGGAGAAATGCAAAGGCAAAGGTTAGAGAAATGTGGAACTGGAGAGGTCTCAGACTGCTTCACTGTAGTATGTGAAGAATGGGGGAAGAAATCAAACATATGCCACTGATACAACTGATGTGTATACTGGCACTTGCATACACATTCAAGACTGGCAATAAAATGGTGGAAGACACACAAAACTCTTTGTAGAAGACTTATAATACAGATCCCAGAGAATAAGGGCCAACAATCATGATCCTTTGTTTTTTAACATTAATGTAATGTTAATGACATTTAGTTATTAGTTAGAGAGCGCATGGAGATCTGCCTAGGGACGGATGAGGAGCCAATCAGAACTCATGGGTCAGGATTAAAGGAAGGGCAGGGACAGGTGACATTATAGTTGGGGTCTGCTACAGGCCACCCAACCAGGAAGACTGAGTGGATGAGGCCCTCTATAGACAGGAGGCCCTATAGATAGGAGCAGCGTCGTGTTCAAAAGCCCTGGTCCTCATGGGGGACTTCAACCATCCTGATATCTGTTGGAGGGACAACACAGCAGGGCATAAGCAATCCAGGAGCTTCCTGGGATACACTGATGATAACTTCCTTCTCCAAGTGATAGAGGAGCCAACGAGGAGAGGTGCTATGCTGGACCTTGTTCTCACCAAGAAGGAGGAGCTGGTGGGGAGTGTGAAGCTCAAGGGCAGCCTTGGCTGCAGTGACCATGAAATGGTGGAGTTCAAGATCCTTAGGGAAGGGAGGAGGGCCCACAGCAAGCTCATTACCCTGGACTTCAGGGGACCAGACTTTGGCCTCTTCAGGGATCTGCTTGGCAGAGTAACATGGGGCAAAACCCTGGAGGGAGAAAGGGCCCAAGAAAGCTGGTTTGTATTGAAGGATCACCCCCTCCAAACTCAAGAGTGATGCATCCCGACAAAGAGGAAGTCAGGTAAAAATGCCAGGGGGCCTGCATGGATGAACAAGGAGCTACTGGACAAGTTCAGTCATAAAAAGGAAGCCTACAGAGGGTGGAAGAAAGGAGAGATAACCTGTGAGAAATACAGAGAAACTGTCCGATCAACCAGCAATCAGGTTAGGAAGGCCAAAGCCCTGATAGAATATATCTGGACAGGTACATCAAGGGCAATGAAAAAAGATTTTGTAGTTAGGTTGGTGACAAAACGAAGACTAGGGAAAATGTGGGCCCTCTCCAAAAGGAAATGGGATACCTGGTTACCCTGGATATGGAGAATGCTGAGGTACTCAGCAACTTTTTTGTCTCAGTCTTCACCATCAAGTGCTCCAGCCACACTGCCCAAGTCACAGAAGGCAAAGGCAAGGACTGGGAGAATGAAAAAATGCCCACCGTAGGAGAAGGCCATGTTCAAGACCGTCTAAGGAACATGAGGATGAGCAATTCCATGGGACCTAATGAGATGCATTTGTAGGTCCTGAGGGAACTGGCAGATGAAGTGGCTAAGCCACTATCCATCATGTTTGAGAAGTTGTGGCAGTCCGGTGAAGTTCACACTGACTGGAAAAGGGGGAAACACACCTCCCATTTTTAAAAGGGGGAAAAGGAAGACCCAGGGATGTACAGGCCAGTTAGTTAGTCTCATCTCTGTGCCCAGCAAGATCATGGAGTGGGAAACTATGCTAGGGCACATGGAAAATAAGGGGGTGATTCACTAAGGGCAAGTCATGCCTCACAAATTTGGTGGCCTTCTACAAGGGGATTACAGTGTTGGTGGATAAGGAAAGAGGAACTGGCCTCATCTATCTGGATTTGTGCAAAGCATTTGACACAGGTTCACACGACATCCTTGTCTCTAAACTGGAGAGACGTGGATTTGATAGATGGACCACTTGGTGGATAAGGAATTGGCTGGATGGTTGCACTCAAATCATTGCAGTCAATGGCTTGATGTCTAAGTGGAAAGCAGTGACAAGTGGCATTCCTCAGGGGTCAGTATTGAGACCAGTGCTGTTTAACAGCTTTGTCGGTGACATGGATGGAGGGACTGAGTGCACCCTCAGCACGTTTACCAATGACACCAAGCTGTGTGGTGCGGCTGATAGGCTGGAGAGAAGGGATGCCATCCAGAGGGACCTTAACAGGCTTGAGAGGTTGTAAGGGACTGTGTCAGCCATTTTGTCTCAGCATTGCTGTTACACCATTACCCCCCTCCCCAAGCCACAGGATGGCGTAAAACTGTCAGAGTATATCAGCTGTCTGTTTCAGCACTGCGCCATTTCCTAGGCCGGGCCTCAACGTCCTGTTGCCATGAGGGCGAAATCTGCCTGGAGCTAGAACAACATCCACCAAGCTACACATGCGCACAGGGCTGGGGGACGAGGGGGACGTGCGGAGGCTGAGGGCGTCGATGGCCGACACACGCCCCCCACCCCGCCTCCAGTACAACCACTGTGGACATCTGGGCATGCGCACGTGGGGGACCGCGGGCGGCGAATATGCAAATGAGCTCTGTAGCAACGTGCGAACTGATGGTGAGGACTGGATAAAAGGGGCTGCATGCTCTTCTCTGGCGGGATTCCCCTCATCACCTACAGAAGATTCTCCATCGCCTGCGGGATTCCCCCCATCACCTGTACCAGGACCGGACCAACGGAATGCCGCTTGACTTGTGGTGGCGGCATTCCCCATTGCTTGCAAGAACCACCCCCATCACCTGCACCAGGACCAGAGCAATGGGATGCCGCTAGACTCATGGTGGTGGTAACTAGTATTGCTGCATCTCTTTTGTTTGCTTGTTTAGGTATTCTGACTTTTCCTTTCTTCTTCCTTCTGTCCTATCGCTACTATCAGTTATTTTGTGAGATAAAGTTTACAAGGTTTGTGAGGCATCTGACCTCGTTTGCATCTTAATCTCGCTCTTGGGATCGTTTAAGAACTCTCCCTGATATTGGATCAGGACAGAGGTTGGCCCTTGCAAGCATCATGAAGTTCAACAAGGTCAAGTGCAAGGTCCTACACATGGGTCCAGGCGATCCCATGCACAAATACAGGCTGGGCGAAGAGTAGATTGGGTGCAGCCCTGTGGAGAAGGACTTGGGGGGTGTTGGTTGAGGAGAAGCTAAACATGACCCAGCAATGTGCCCTTGCAGCCCAGAAAGCCGACTGTATCCTGGGCTGTATCAAGAGAAGTGTGGCCAGCAGGTTGAGGAAGGTGATTCTTCGCCTCTGCTCCACTCTCGTGAGACCCCACCTGGAGTACTGCATCCAGCTCTGGGTCCCCCAACATAAAAAGGACATGAGCCTGCTCGTGTGGGTCAGGCGGAGGGCCACAAAGATGATCAGGGGGCTGGAGCACCTCCCCTATGAGGACAGGCTGAGAGAGTTGGGGTTGTTCAGCCTGGAGAAGAAAAGGCTCCCGGGAGACCTTATTAGCAGCCTTCTGGTACTTAAGGGGGCCTACAGGAAAGATGAGGAGGGACTCTTTATCAGGGAGTGTGGTGATAGGATGAGGGGTAAAGGTTTTAAACTGAAAGAGGGTAGATTTAGATTAGATATAAAGAAGAAATTCTTTACTGTGAGGGTGGTGAGACACTGGAACCGGTTTCTCAGAGAAGCTGTGGATGCCTCTTCCTTGGAAGTGTTCAAGGCCAGTTTGGACGGGGCTTTGAGCAACCTGATCTAGTGGAAGTCCTCCCTGCCCATGGCAGGAGAGCTGGAACTACACGTTCTTTAAGGTCCCTTCCAACCCAAATCATCCTACGATTCTATGATTCTATGAAGAATTAAGAAGTTTTAAGGAAAAAAAAAACCTAAAACATCAAAAAAAGACACCTTATATAACGGTCAGGAAGGGGTTTCAGGAAAATGTTTGCTTTGTAACTGGATAAAAGTGAAAGTAAGAGAACAAGTTTTGTTGATGATCTGCCTTTGGATTTGTCTAGATCTGGAGACAGGTTGTAAAAAGCCAGCAGGAATGCCGCACAGGATGTTCTTAATGATTTATTAGAAATATTTTTTCCAATTTTCTACCAGTGCCAAATGCAGCTCTAAGTGATAGATCTTCCAGGCTTCTCTGGTTAATGTAAAAGAAATACAGTGATAGCTTTATGCTTCATGCTACCCATTGCCATTTGATGGTTATGCCCAGGCTGTGTTATGCCCAGTTTGTGTAATGAAAATGTGATCATCAGGCCCACCTGCAGCATATTCTAATATTGGACAAGCATAACTACAGTTCTGCTGAATTAGGTATACAGCTTTAACTGCCATGGCTGATGTAATTGAAAAATGTCTCATAGTATCTAATTCCTTAAATTGGTTTGCTGTATTAGTGCAGAGTACTTTATCTTTTTACACTATTTCAGGAAACTTTGGAGGGTGTTAAATACTCCCCTCAGAGAGAGTAGAAGCTTTTATTTACATTTCTCAATTCTTAGTGCTTTTAATGGGAGGGAAGGGTTATTCTTCAGTAACAGCTACTGTAAATCCTTTTTAGACATCAATGCTTTAATAAGGCATGGGTTCTAATAGAATCTAATGAATAAAGCATTTTGCACTGTTTCCCATGACATACTCTACAAGCATGTTGGCTGTAGGTTTTGCAGAATTACCTTTTCATAGGTTAGATAAGCAAAACCTGTCCAAGTGTTACCGGCACATTGAATTTCACACCGATATTTCTTTGAAAAATTATAAAATCTAAATTCTTCGTACATTTCATTGGTTTTAATAACACTGAAATATGCAGTCATTTGGTCAGTATGGTCAGGCAGATAAAAGTTGGTACAGAATTGTTTCCAAATGTTCGGTACTCGGACTAAAAGGCACTTAACAAAAGCACAATACCTGCAGAATGCAAATGGTCAGAGTATTTTTACTGTTCATATAGTACAGTGTTTGCCTTTTTCTGAAAATTCTTTGTGAAAATACTGAATCAGACTCAGGTTGGCCTGGTTTGTACTTTGAGTACTAAATTCTTACTGAAGGGCCCAGTGAGGAGGAAGATAATTATTCCTTATACTTACTTGCACAAAATCAAATAAAAGTCAGAAAGGAGGATCTATGTTCTGTGGCATGTTCTCGTTCACAAAGGTACAGCTGTTTCACATCAAAAGTAAGAAAGAGAGTATACAGTTCTGCCCAGGTAATCTGACTTCTGTGCACAAAGCATTGCGCCTATGAGTGTGATATAAATAAGCTTTTCCAGGGGTAAAATAAAGGAGATAGAGATACAGAACCTGACATCTCACCTAAGTGAGAAAAACTTTGAGCAGAATTGTTTATGCCTACTAATAGGAGAAAAAGAGTGAGAGAAACAGAATTTTAAAAAAATAAAGAATAATTTTTTCCTCTGTCAGGGTTAGCAAATAAATATATCTGTGATGTTAGACTAATCTTTGTAATTGCTAACTTCTAATGTAGTTCTTCATTTAGGGATAGTCATTAGGCTGAGAATTAAACTTTCTTTTTTTAAAAAAAAATACCAATCCCCAAAAGAAAGTATTATAAGAGCTCTTTTATAGGCATGAAATAATGAGTAGGAAAATGCCTGTCCTTCCACAGCTGGTATAGGAAAGATTTTATATTTAACATAGTACTTGTCTTTGTATAGTCATTTCTAATTTCAAGGATAGAGACATAATGGAATTGCTACTTAAAGAAAAGCGGGGTGAGAGCAGGGCGAGACAGGAGAGAGAACTTGTTTGAGACATGGATAACTTGGCTTAGTTCTAAGGGGTGGAGAGTTTTAAATGCTGAGCCCCTTAAAATTCCGTGGACTTGTAAATATTTGTGCAACTCAAAGTCTCATAAAGAAAATTGTTTATATCTAATGAGGTCCAAAATTAGTAAAATGAGAGAGAACCTTCAGAGAATAGCCTGTTAAGAAATAAATGCAGTCTGGTAAATTAATATACTGAGATTGCAGCTTAAAATCATGCGTAAAGAAATTCAATCTTTACTTCAACTTTCCTTTCTCTTTGCTCTTTATTATGTTATTTATTTTCATTTGCTTCTGGACATAGTCCTGTAGGTGGCCCTGCTTGAACAGGGGGGTGGGACAAGATGACCTCCAGAGGTCCCTTCCAACCTCAACTGTTCTGTAATTCTGACATTTAATCTGATGTCTGATAAAATTTGCCCATGATCCCCATTTGTCCCCAGAACTCTCCCAGCATTCACCAGGTTCAGGTGATAATTAGTCCAGGTTTGTGGTACTCAAAAACTTTTTTTGTCTTATTTTCCCCTTCCAGAGGTGGCTGTTTTCTGCTCTGGATGCGGTTCTGGAGTTTTCTGCCTCTATTTATTATTTATTTGCCTCTCTCAATAAGACCAGTTGCCTCATGTACTAAGTAAGAAAGTGTCTGTCAGTCTCAATACAATTCACTGAAATGGGTCTTTATATTTCCCCCAACCTTTCCTACTTAGCCGTATTTTTTTCTTGGTTCTTTTTTTAATTTATTTTTAATTTCCTTTATTATTTTTTATAGTCTCACCTGTGACTCAGACATTAGAAGACATTGACAATTTTGCTCAGCCTTACTTTGCACATCTCATTTGTTCTGTCACAACTATTCCAGAGATTTAACATTCACTACTATCTTGCTATTATATCTCTAACTATTGAGACAGGAGCCAGAGTCTTGGCAGCTATGCTTTCTGAAAGCAAGTTGTAAAGGGAATGTAGAGCTGAAAGAGGGTATGTGAAGAGGTAGGCTTCAGTAGGCCTATTTGTCCAAATACTAACAATTTACAGAGACCATGACTTCTCTCCGATTTAACAGAGGGTAAGATTGCTACTTTCCCATCAGGTACTTGCACTGTGATTGAACTCTTCAAACCTGACCTGAGGATTTAGTCACACAATATTAATTAATTTTAATAGGAGTTAACTCCCATAAACTTATTTTATCTCTTTGGGGTTAAATTTAATCTTCAGTTACATCCATATAGTGTCACTGTCAAGTTTCTAAAGTATTGTCAAGAGAGAATTGTGTATCCAGGGCCAGATCTTTTTTAAAGACTGTCTCTAGCTGACAATGGTCCTTAACTGCAAGTGAACTGATAGCGTACTGTGTAATATCTTTAATTTACTGACAGAGGTAAACTTGCTTAACTGAAAATAGAGATCCAAGTTAAAGTATTTATGTGTAGTTGCTGTTTAAGACAAGAAAATATATATTAACACACTTTGTTCTTAGTTTTCTGATACAAAGCAGAGGGATCATTTTGCAAAATGAAAAAAAAACAATGTACAAACCTGTCTATGGCATCACTGTAATGATGTTGCTGTGACTAGGATTTAATTCAGACTTTTTCAGACCTTGCAGAACTTCATTTATCTTAAATGTTTAATTCTTCCTAGATGCTTAAGGAAAACAAACTAATGTATAAAAGGATACCATCAAGAAAGTCTTGATTTGAATTCAATTAAAAGTCAGCTTGTCATATATTACTATTATATCTAATATAATTACTAATATTATATCACTGTGGGAGGACTGCTTTGTTGTGTAATTAAAATGGCTCATTGTTAAGAAGAAATATTTACAGAGATATTGAAATATTAGCTGAGATTTAAACATGTTTATAAACTGCTCTCTTGATACCTTCTCCAAATTATTTCCTCTAGCAAATGTATTCATTCCCACAAAATTTCATTTGGATTGATAAAATCAGCATTTTCACAGAAATGTGGATCACCCTGGCTTAAATAAAAATGCATTTACTTACTCCAGTTTCAAAACTGGGTATTCATCTGGCATTTTATCTATAACCTCAATAAGAAAACAACAGAGCTTTTCAAACCTCTGGGAGATTGAAAACCAGTAAGAATCTCTGGAGTCCAAAGTGTTGCTCCAAAATCTGTAATTAAGACATGTCTAACTAGAAAGAGAAATGGAACGAACTCCTAAACCTATCTGCCACATAAAAGCATACTTATTTGCTCAATTTCTGAGAGCAAATGCAGATACTGACTTCAGTCTTGGGAAAAAGAGATGTGGCAAAACTCAAAACAGACCAGAACGTGTCAGGGCTATTTTTGGTTGTATACATGATTACAGTGAAGTCTTGGATGGAGCTTTGGCATATTACAGGAAATACTTTAATATAAAAGTCATAACCAGTGTCACAAGCATGGAGAAATATATCTAATATATGGACAGGAAATATAGACTTCACAATGTCTAAGAAAGATGTTGAACAAACCTGGGAAATTAATTCCACTAGACTTTCTGTTGGCAAGCCACCATTATTTCTGTTTTCTCAGGCTATATTCTGAGATCATATCCATATCTTAACATTTGACTCTACTTGTTCTTGTAGAAGAAAATCTTCACTTAGGAAGAAGTGAAGAAAATTCACACTTAGGTGTGAACATGACCACATCAGCTTTGCAGAGAATAACTGTTGCAGTATTTTTTCTGGCACCAACTGCTGAATGGGATACTTGGCTCACTGTGGAAATGTTGCAATGCTTGAGACCATATTACTCTTAGACATTACCAAAGGAATTAGGAAATATGTGTAATTAATTTTCAGTTTCTTAATCAAATACCCTAGTTCATCAGAAAAGACATATAAGCTTTGTACCTTGATTCGTGCTATGTTGCTTAGCGATAGTGTAAAATGTATCAGGAAAGAAAAGTCCTTGAATTTCTTCTGCTTCAGTTGAAAGTCTATTAATAGAATGGGCAGAGAATTGTAATGCTTCATTGCTTTTGGCTGATGGAGGGGAATACAAGGACCTTCCTACTTTCAAAGTGGCTTTGAAATAGTATTACCAGCAATAAGGCATCAGAGGAGTTCAGCACTGTAAAGTAAAAATGATATATTTAAAAACATAGAAAAATGCAATTTTCTCTTTACTTTTACTTTATCAGCAGGAAACACAGATAACTGTCTCTGTCATTTCCCTCCACATTTTCTGCAGCTTTAAAATGAACGGGATCATAAAGATATACTAATAAACATAAAATTTAATAGTAAAAGCTTTTCGGTAATCATCTGATTAAAGTGGACACTGCATGACCCTGTAGAATAATCATGATCAGCTACTAGCCTAGTGACTAGGAATAAACAGCTGATTATAGGATTATACAAAGCTTCAAAAATTTCATAGCAGCTGAATCCCCAGTCTATCTAAAATGCTGGCCTGACCTTGTGTGAGATATTATACAGTGCCATTCCTGTGGGCTGCTAAGGTCCTGCGGTTTTCCATTAAGTTAAATGAGAAAGTCTTGACCATCACAATTTGCACTATTGGGTCCATTATCTTTTGCCTTATAGGTGATTTGCTATATGCATTATTACAGAAGACAGAATAGTTGAGAGGATATTGTCCTGCAGACAGCAATGTCAAAGCTTATCCATTTACAAGTACAATGATACTTTCCAAGTTATACAATAGAGAGTGTTGTATGATTCCCATTAATTTTGGTAAGAAGTACATAATCTAGTATTAAAAAATGACTCTGAAAAGGGATTAGAATGATTTTATTTGTGAAATAAATCATAAAAATGCATACAGACATTTTAATTTGCTTTAACACAATGTCTGTGACCCTAAAAGAAGAAAGTATGTCTGTTAGAAGTAGTCACATAGCTAAAATACACTGGCATGTGCTGGCAGACTAAAATGTTCATGCAAGTAGCTGATATATTAAAATGGCTGCAACTGTACAGTATTCCTCAGAACAGATCTAAATAGCATTTCAACCAGCATACTTATTTACTTCTGACAGGTACTAAGCTTCTCAGTATTCACTGATGAACTGTTACCCTGTGAAAAATGTTGACATGTGACTAGCTTCATGTAGGTCTCTTTGACTTAATTCTGTGCATTTGTGTGGCAATGGCAGGGCTGATACCAGGCAAGGTGAATGTCTGTCAGTCAATCTTCTCAATAGCCAGCAGGGGAAGCTGCTGCATTGGTTTTCAGTGTGACTCACAAATATAAATGCTGGGTATTTTTAAATCCACGGATGAAAGGGTGGAGTTATCTTAAAATGAGAGGCAGAATATGTATGTTTGCATGAAGAAGTTTCTGTCAGACTACTCTTGGGATGACTAAACTACTCACAAGTGAGAAAGCTGGGAGTGAGTGGCGCATGATGGAACAAACAGGTGCTATTTAGTGTCCCGATTTAGTATGTCCTATATGTTTACTTAGACTACTAAACACAAGAGACTTCAAAACTGGCTTAATATAGATTCAGTGATTTAAGTAATTATTAGGTGACTGTAGTCATTGGTCCATGCGCATAAGAAAAGTGTTTCTGTAGAAAAGATGCCGGATGGGAACAAGCCTGTGTTCTGTTCTCATGCTCATCATGACATGGGCCAGAAAGTCACTGGGCTTCGTTCAAACTATTTTTCTTAAGAACATGCTTATGGGCTTCACAGAATTTGTCTTTTAATCTGTCTGATGTTCAGTCTTTCATCTTTAAACAACAATACAATACTTTGCCCTTCCATCTTTTTTCTCATGTTGAAAAGAGATGTTTTGATGGCCGAAAAGCTATAGTCCTCAAGCTGGCCTGAAGTCAAAACAAAGCCTTAGCACATACTTTTTCTTTAAAACGTTATTGGGACCTTATGAGACTTCCAAGTTAAAAGGACAAATACCATGAAATTGATTATTAAAGAGACCTGGAGACCAAGAAATTTTTGCCAAATTTGTCAGCTGAATTTGAACTAACTGTGTATATAATCCTAAAACCAATACTTTTGTATAGTGCATCTTTTCTTCTCAGATTCTACCAGGACAGGATTTGTATGAGCGTTATCACACCCATAAACTGGCAGTATTTCCTTCATGACTAATTAATAATAGATGTGTCAGTGTGGTAGAAATGGGGTTTTAATTGGGCATGCATAGAAGCTCTGCAATTAGAAAGGCCATTGTCAATTCTAGTATGAACCTTGCCTTGAAGTTATATTAATGACCTATGAAGAAAGTTTTCTCGTGAAATCTAATACTCTTGGGTTTTTTTTCCAAACTGATGATACAGTCCTAATTCTAATTTAATTCTAATTGTAACATTTCTATTGGCATAAAAGTCCCTCAATAGGAACCTGCAAGACTGCTAGACACCTGAATGAAAATCTTTATTATTTAATCTGTAGGAAATTTACTAGCTTAGGACTGACTCTTCAAGGACATTAAACTTTATTTTAGAAATTGACTCAACATTATTTTAGATCTAATAAAAGCTACATACTTATGTTTCCAGAGGAGTCAAGACACCCAGAAGTACTGCTGTAGAAAGCTTAAACATTTAATTTTGTGCTGGGGAAAGCTTTACCAAAAAGGCTGAAAAACAAACCAGCAAATATTAAACTGGTACAGCTTGAGAGAGTCTACTTTGCACAATTTATTGCATCCGTTATCTTCTAAGCTGTTTGCTCTTGTTCAAATAGCTAATTCCCTGAAAGTAGGGAAATACTAGCTGCAGGATGGTGGCAGGGTTTTCTCCTCAAGAAAATATGGATAACATTGTTGGAACACTGAGTTATGGCATGGACTTAATGTCCAGGCTTCATAATTAAAAGCAACTTTAGAGGAACCATAGTTATGGGGAAAATACCTTTATGTAAACTTTTTAAGAGATTCAGCCTCAGTTTAATACAGAGAAATGACCAAGATCTATGTCTTGATTACAGCCCCTAGGCACCTCTATTGGAGAAAAGATTTTTGACAGCTTATGCTTCTAAATATAGCAAGTAGTAGCACAAAAGAACTAAACCTGTTTTCCAAACCTTGATGCATTCACGGTAAAAATAAAGGGTACAATGTCTTAAACTGTGCATGCACCCAGAAGATAGCATAGTTCCTAGCTCCAAGTTGTCATGTGAACTCAGAATTTTTCTCCCAGTCATTTTTGGTTTTGACAGTAGTGTTATACATTGGTAGAGCCTAATCTGTTTTATACAGAAAACCAGAGAACTATAGTAATTAATTCTTTCTGTTCTTAAGTCTTTAAACATAACACTTTGACTAGCAAAAACATTAACATTAACCAAATGATGTTTAGAAACAATCCTGTTACTAATTCTGTACAAATACTCCTATTTCCCCATTCTACAACTAAAACTGGTATTCCTTTTCTACCTGCCGTACTATAAAATTTCTAGTTTCCACCCTCCATTCCAGTATTCATTGACTTTCTATCACCTTTCTAATGAACTATCTGTCCAACACTTCCAACACACATATGGATGTGTCAGCTTACTATCTTGGATGGTTTCAGAAAATCAACCACAAGTATTGCTTTGAATTCACTTCTTTTTTAACTTCCACGTTATACCATATTTTATTCATAACTACGCTTTGCACTCCAAAGCCAACTACTTATATCCATCTCATATTGCTTACAGGAATATATTAGCCTTTCTTATTTTACTCCAGCATTCATCTGTTTCCTCCATGTGCTTCTTGCTACATCTTGTATAACTGAAATATCTCCAGCAAATCAAAATGTTTAAGTAGTCAGGTACCCATTATACTTAGAAAAAAAATGATTTTCACATACCCTTACATAATTCTTATCCTTTTCATTTTTCTTTTTTTATATTTTACTTTTTTTCTAAGTAGTTGAAGCCACTGCCTGTTTTAGAGGAATACTGAAGGTGGTTTCTAAAACATCATATATGTAGTTGTTAGGTTAAATATGCATCCTTTCTTCACATTCTTCAGCAGTTCTCTTCCTAACTTCTGACGCTTTTGAAAGGAAGATTTTATTAGAAGAAATTTTTAAAATACTTTTAAATAACTGCTGAATGTTTCCATTTACATAACAAATGTTTAGACAAAGGCTGAAAGCTTTAAGCAATAAAAAGTTTTCCTTTGGAGCAAGAAGACCAAATGTCTCACAGGGAAGAAAAAAATTGTTTAGTCTCAGTAAAGATAGTGCTCAAAGGAACTTTCTGGTAAATTTTATTATTTAATATCTACAGGTTTCTTTTAAGACCCTCAAATTCTCACTATTTGACTAACATAATTGTTCCCGGCTATGGTTCTGGAATTAGTTCCTGTAGACTTGATTTGGAGGAATCACATGACTAGAAGCAGGGCTGCACACAGAGTCAGTAAATACCAGATGGTAAAATAGCCAAATACACTTGCAAATAGCTCCCTAGGCTAAATCTCTGCATCAACAGCTGGAAGACAGTATTCAATATGGTTAGTGTCTTTTTCTGTGTGAATACCAACTGTTACTGGACTTTTGCTATGTTTACTGAATACTGGGAAGAACTTAGATACATATAAGGCTTTATATATATTTTTTAGCATTTCATACATGGCAGATGTTGGCTGAAAACAATTAGGCAAAAAGCAAGTAGATTAAAAATTTCTTCAATAAATTGTAATATAATTTAAATGAGAACATTTACATTAGACAACTTCTCAGAATACTTATGAAACAATTACCTAATAATGAAGCTTCCAAGCTTTTTCTAACAGATGGTCAGAAGATGAAGTATATTGGATCATAGATAATCAGCAAATTTAATATGCAGGATAAATGCAGCAATCTATCATCCTGCTATAACCCACTGTACTGTATGTACTTGTTTTAACTTCAAGATCACAGGAACATTCCAGGGTCTCTAATCTAATATAGGGGTGATGCAGGGGTTCAGAGACAGCATTTCAGAAAGTTGTCTAAACTTGTAGCTTTACAGCAACTACATTTTTTACTTACCACACACTTAGTTATATCACCTTAAAAAAAGTCTTAAGACAACTTCAGGACTCATTATGGTTCACTTCCAATGACTATAGGAGTACAAATTACTTGCTGTATGTTGTCATTCTGGACAATGATAGCCACTTCTTGTTTTATATGAATTTTATATTAACTCCTTTATAAAATGCTAAATAAAAAGTAGGAGTGTGCATCATGTATTAGCCAGATAAAATATATGATGTCATATAGATGTATGTGGTGGGTTGGAATGGACACCAGGTGCCCACCAAAGCTGCTCTATCACTCTTCCTCCTCAGCTGGACAAGGAAGAGAAAATATAACAAAAGGTTTGTGGGTTGAACTAAGGACAGGCAGAAATCACTCACCAATTACTGTCACAGGCAAAACAGACTTGACTTGGGGAAATTAGTTTAATTTACAGAATCACAGAATCATCTCGGTTGGAAAAGACCTTGAAGATCCTCCAGTCCAACCATGAACCTCACACTGACTGTTCAATCAAATCAGAA
The DNA here is from genome assembly GCF_031877795.1 of Strix aluco. Taxonomy (NCBI): domain Eukaryota; kingdom Metazoa; phylum Chordata; class Aves; order Strigiformes; family Strigidae; genus Strix; species Strix aluco. Next base: position 89,084,107 of record NC_133931.1, on the reverse strand, counting down.
TAGGATAATAAAAAATAAAAAATAAATCTTAAAACAATTTCCCCCCACCCCTCCCTTCTTCCAAGGTTTAACTTTGCTCACAATTTACTCCACCTCCTCACCCCAAGCAGTGCAAGGGGACAGGGGATGGGTGTTGTGGTCAGTTCATCACGTTGTTTCTACTGATCCTTCCTCCTCAGGGGGAGGACTCCTCACAATCTTCCCCTGCTCCAGCATGGGCTCCCTCTCAAGGGAGACAGTCCTCCGTATGAACTTCTCCAACATGAGTCCTTCCCACGGGCTGCAGCTCTTCATGAACTGCTCCAGTGTGGGTCCCTTCCACGGGGTACAGTCCTTCAGGAACAGACCGCTCTAGCGTGGGTTCCCCACAGGGTCACAAGTTCTGCCAGAGAACCTGCTCCAGCGTGGGCTCCTCTCTCCATGGCATCCCAGGTCCTGCCAGGAGCTTGCTCCAGCACAGACTTCCCATGGGGTCACACGCCTCCTTCAGGTATCCAAGTGCTCTGGTGTGGGGTCCTCCATGGCCTGCAGGTGGATCTCTGCTCCACCGTTAACCTCCATGGGCTGCAGGGGCACAGCCTGCCTCACCATGGGCTGCACCATGGGCTGCAGGGGAATTTCTGTTCTGGTGCCTGGAGCACCTCCTCCCCCTCCTTCTTCACTGACCTTGGTGTCTGCAGGGTTGTTTCTCTCACATATTCTCCCTCCTCTCTTCAGTTGCAGTTGCACAGGGGTTTCCCCCTTCTTAACTGTGTTATCACAGAGGCTCTGCCACCATCACTGATGGGCTTGGCCTTGACCAGTGTCTGTCTTAGAGCCGGCTGGCATTGGCTCTTTCAGACACAGGGGAAACTTCTAGCAGCTCCTCATGGAAGCCAACTCTGTAGCCCCCCTGCTACCAAAACCTGGTCATGCAAACCCAATACAGTGTATAAGAACGTAATTTTCAGAGTCAACTACTGATCTCATACAAATGAGGACTTCTTATGCCTTCAGAATGTCTCTTGAATGAACAAGAGATTGCAGAAATGTTTATCTAGAATATTTACAAATACACACTACCTATAAATAAAAATATTTGAGCCAACTTCTGATTCATTTTATAGTCCTAGTCTGTACCAAGATGAAGTTAATGTGGTAATGTGATTCTTTTACCTTCTGTACGCCAGCGTCTTGATTTGTTATAGTTTATACTTGTTATGACTAACAAGCAGTTTGAATTTCCATGCCTGATTCTGCACTTCAAAGCTGATAGTAGTAGTGTGTGAGTGAAGACAACAATACATTACAAATTAATGAGCAACTGTTTTCACTCTGAATCATGCTAAGAACCATAGAAGGCAGAAACTAATATGAAGAAAGATGAAAAACAAAATTCAAACTAAAGGACTTTTAATTCAGTATCAATAACATATCTGAGAGAAGGTTAAAAGTACCTTTTTATTAATTCAATTTTTATCTTTATGTTTTGGCCATTTTAAAATAGATTAGTTTTTCCAAGGTGAGCTATAAATACACAGTGTCATCCAAAAAACCTTAGTCAAGTGAGCTGACTTGATGTTGCTGGAAGGTATGCCATATATTTCAATGGCAGTTTCTGATGCTTAACTGAAACAATCACAACTTTTACAGACAAATTTAAAAACATTTAAAAACAAACTTAGAAATTCAGTTGAGGTTATAGTTATAGGTATAGCACTAAGCTATTAAATATTACAAAAGATCCAATCAAATTACTCTTGGCCTTACTGTGACAGGATCATATATGGTTGTATTATGGGATCTTCATTTGCAATGGGGACTAATTCCACCTGTTAATAAAGTAGAAAGAGTGCATACAGGACAATATAACAGTCCGTGTAAATCAAGCCTATGTAAAGATGATCTACCATTTCCTAAAATTTATTTTCATGTAAAACATAGTCAGAAACTTCAGCGTGATCCTTGATGTATGCCCAAATAAACCTTCAAGACTACACTTGAGGATGCTCTGAAGCAGAAGTCAGAATAATCCATTACTTAGCAGTAAGAATAGAGTCAATTTAGCAGGGTGAACATATGGTAGTGTCCATCTGTATTCAGAGAATACTGGGGCTTAATCCCCTTGAACAGGGCAGCAGGGAAGGAAATAAGCCATCTGACTGAATTGTAGTTGGATGGCAGTGCTAGTAACTAGTATCTTCTGGTTAAGACCTGCACATGAGAAGTATAAATAGATCAGGACTAAAATCCGATGTTCAATCTGCTATGATAAATGATAAAAATTGCAAATACTTAATTACATTGATTTATGATCAATAAAAATGTAAAGATTACTCAATTGTGATTTATTAATATTTATTTTAATAATGTAATACTTATGTAATAAAAAAAATTACACATATCTAAATCTGTATTTTACTGATGAGAACGTAAGTAGTTTTATGCATTCTGTGTTATGCAAGGTGCTATTCTACTCCAGCTGTACAGTCAGTCACATAATAAAGCCAAAGGATAATCTAGACTTTTAATTTCCATATTTATTTAAAAAGTGACTCTTAGTAAATACTTGATTTTATTTTCTTGGTAAATTACACTTGGTTTCTATATGGTATTATAATCACTTCTAGCAGGCATTACATAATTGTATTTGTAGGCTTTCTTTATAATATCTTAGGTCTGTGAAAAACAGGTTCAGAAGTCACTTAAATGTATTTTTCCATGCATATGTAATGGACAATCAGTGAATAAGATCTTTAATGCACAGAATTATCGAAATGATCAGAAAGGACAGGCCACAAATAATGATGTGGGTATCTTAAACAGAACATAGGTTGGCTTTAAGCATGTGCATCCAAAAAGCCATCTAAAAGAAGTCTTTTTACTATACTTCTGCAAGTATTCAAAATCAGTAGGCATCTTATTTTTGCCTTTTGTATATTCTCTGGAAACCAGCAATTTTCTTTGCTTGCCCTGAACAGCCTTGATGTGAGCAAGAGATGCTTTTTCTGATGTTGAAATCCAGGAACCAGGTGGAAAGAAGCCTAAGTCTCCTGAGAGCATCTAGTAATTACATTCACAAAGCATACCTAGCACAAGCTATTCAGATAGGGCTCCCTGAAAATGACATTAGAGGGACTTTATTTTTTCAAGTGAAGATGGTACATAACTTCTGTAATAGAGAAATCATGCAGTTCAGGAGGTGAATGGTCTACCTTGCAATTCAAGGACACCTAATAGATGAGTCCTGGTTTCCCAGGGCTATTGTTGCTTTAGTGTAGTAATGCTTTACTAGAAAATGATCATCTACACATAGGTGAGTATCACAACCATAATGATACAGAATTATTTTGCTCTATATCTTTCTGATAGCATTAATGTTGCCTTTCTTTCTTAATACTGGCCTAGAAAACAATAACATACTTCTGCTGTGTCAGCTTCATGAGCTTCCTTTCAGTTCTTCAGAAGGCAAAAGTGTATATAGAGAGTGCTGCTTTTCTATCTAAATCCTCAGGCAAGAAAGTGTGTTCTTAATTTTGAGATGGTGTGTCACTGCTTTTGTGTAAGAACACTGCCATCTACACAGCTGCAAGATTGTTTCATGTTACTCTCTCACTTGACTGATACAGTCCAAAAATACAGTCCAGCTTTTCCATATACTTTCTGACTGTTTAAAACATTTTGGAAAAGCATTACTGAAGCACGTCTACTGTATATTCTGATGATTGTCACCACTTCAGGCTAATCTGAGCTTTGGAGCTCTTTTTTCCTTGCTCAATGCCTTGCAAGGCAGGTAGCTCTGGGCACAGTACTCCTTGCAACCCACAACCTTGCAGTGCCTCTGACAGCTTCTTTTCTAAGTGTCTCACACTGTATCCCATTCAGCTGCCAGTCACTTCTCTCCTCTGTAACCTGTCAATCCCAATCACAGGTTAGCAATGACCAGTCACTTTCTTCACAGTCATAAATTCATTTGCTTCACATAGGCATCTTGGGCAGAGACTTTTGCTGCGGCAAAGTCTTTCTACTGGTCATGTAAAATTTTCAACAGATGTCCTCTTACAGCCATGTGTCAAGGACAAATCCTGATTTCAACCAGTCTGGCACATTTGGGTACGATTCAGATTAACTTTTCTGTGCATTTTCATCCTTGAGGTGGGAGGGCCCATGAGATTGCAGACAGCAGAAGCAGGATGAAACAGAGATGAGAGGATTTCAGAAGAGGAAATGTCAGGCCCTCACCCCAATCACAGGCACACAAACACACCCAGAGGAGCTGCAGTGTACACAGACCAGCAGCCCACTGAGCCAGGAGTGAAGCAATGTCCCTGCAGGAGCAGGGAGGGACAGAGGAACCAGCTGAGAAGCAGTCACGCATGTGCCTCAGGAGAGTATAGGAGCCCCCTGCTCCTTCTGGGGTGCTGGTGCCAGTGCCCACGCTGAGGCCTGTGGGAGACATCGACCTGTCAGCCTTGCACAGCCCCTGAGAAGCAGCTAGGCTTTGATGAGAAACAGGCCTTGGGAGAAAGATAAGAAACTGCTGAGTTGTGCCAAGGTGTCAGGGAAAAACAATGGGCAGCTGCAACACTGAACTGTGGAAAAGTACTGAACTGTGAGAAGCTACCACCGTGTGAACAGCACGTGAACAAAAAGGTGATTGGTCTGCACAGCGCGTGTTAGAGTGGTCTTATGCTGACAGGAGAAAAGGTTGATAACTGTCTGATTGCTGATTTGCTAATTATGAAGTAAGAGCTTTGGCGAGAGCATAAGTATGTACTATTAGAAAAATAAATGGTTTTGCTTGATATAACTCTCATAGAGTTGTGCAAGTCTGATATTCTCCTGCAACAGAGGCCTATGCTCCTGTAGGTCCCTCGCAGCAGGGGTTCCCTAGTCCCCAGGGCTGGTGACCGCGCCCTTGACTGAGAGGACTTGTCTGCAGAGCCCAGAGGGAGGGTGTCAGGGCAGCTCCTGGGCTGGCATCATGCAGGGCCTGTGTGAGGGTTTGCCACTGAGGGATGGGCTTAGCACAGCAGTAATGTCTGGGGAGCACCCAGCCTTGCATGGACTGCTGGCGTCCCTGGCGCTCTCCTCACCCTGTGGTTCCCAGCCTTGATAGCACCATTGGCTCCCCATTGCCCCTGTATTAATGACTCTTGGCTCATTCTCCATGCAGCAGCAGAGAAATGCCCCAGTCCCATGTACCAGCTTCAGTCCCCATTCCCAGCACCCAGAGCACAGGACCAGGTGACTTCATGGTAGGGCTTCAGTGCTGAGGGAGGTGTCACCTTCTGCCCTGGGAGTAAGACCTGCCCAAAGGGATGGGTGTGCTCATAAAGGGTTGAAGTGGCTTCAGTTAGAGAAACAATCAATAGGAATGGTAGACTGGTCAAGAAGTTTTTGCATTAAAAAGAGACAACGTCAGCTGAGGTTATCTAGCACAGACAACGGAAAGAGATATCCTGGCTTGTATCAAATACAGATGATTCCATGCTGCTTCAAAACACCATGCACAATAATCTCACCCTGTGGGGAAATGTTAGAAAGGAAGCTGTCACATCCCAATTACTCAGGACAATGGCTCAGATTCACCAATTTCCATGTCAGGATTAAGGTGGAACGACACCAGGGATTCTTCAGTTCACAAAACTCTACTTTTATTTGTTCACAACAGATAATTGGCATGAAACTTTGTCAATAAGCCTTGCAAGCTCTGCAACAAGTGGTAAACTTCATAACATACACCAACAAACCACAAGCCTTATAATATACACCAATTAGCGGCAGATCTTGTAACGTGCCCTAACAAGCCTTAAACACGCCCTAACAATCCTTGCCTTATATGCAGGGATACAGGGATAGAGAATGGGAGAGTAAAGGAGAGAAAGAGAAAAAAAGAGAGCTAGAGAGAGCCAGGGATGGAAAGAGAAAGACAAAAAAGAAATATTTCACCAGTCCTGGTTCCAGTGTTGGTCCTGACAGCCTAGGGGTCCAGTTCCAGAGGGGCACTGCCACCCAGGGCTTTGACTTATGTCCTTTTGTAATTCCTTGCCCCTCTTCCAGATTGGTACTTGAACTCATTAGGCTAATTAGGCATCGTGCAGTCTACGCTTCTCAAATTGTCTTTGCTTTGCTGAATGTGTAGTTTATACTTTCAGATTCTTCTAGAAATGGGTCAGTGGGCTTGGGGGTCATTGGGGTGTTACTTCCCCCTCCCTGCAGGTATGACCATTGTCTGACCTTTCTTTTCAGTGCATGCATCATGAAAATGGCTTCCCTATTGGCTCTTTATGGAGTCACTCAAGATAGGGAAGTTTAGACGCAGAAAAATGTGATCACACCTCCATGGGATCCCCTCCTCTTGACACATCTTCCTGTCGTTGCCTGTACAATCCTGGCATACTCATAGAGACCATCTTTTTTACCAAAGTTCTTTATCGGATGTTTGAGACATTATTTCATTGGACCATCACAGAACCTTACAAGGCCAGTGTAGGTTACATTTGAACAGGGACCTCAGAAGATATAGCGTTTAGTTAATATCAGCTTATCTAAACTCAATCCAACTGCTTGATAGTCCTCCCTATCACTGGCTTTCTAAGCAGTGGCAGAACTGAAATTTTCTTGATTGCTGAGAGTGCTGTGGTTGTCCTTGCCTTTGGAGTCCTAGGAGTGAGCATCACAATTGCTCATATCCTTGAGCAGTAAAGTTTCACTCCTGTATTGATTTATATGTATTCTGCTGGGGCACTGTGATGGAAGTGAAAAGATGCCGGAGTGAAACAAGCTAACCTGAAGTTTCCAATTTCCAGATGTCATTGCACTGGTATGTTCGAATCTATCAAATAAGAAAATGACACCTGTAGAAATTAATTATTAAATGGTAACAGTGTCAAAAAATTGTACCACTGGCTTGTGTTTCTTACATAGGTTGTTCAGAGGCTTGGTGTGGCCTCACTGTTTTCACTCCTTTTCCTTGTACATCATTACTTCCATAAGAATGATGAATATAGTACAGGTGATTTAATGCTATTACTTATTTCTTAACTGAGGAAAAAAAAAATTACATAGATAATGAAGTTCAATTATTCAATTAAACCTCGCTGAAGCAGCAGAGGCAAACGAATTGAGTGGCAGGAACTGCTGCTGCACGAGAGGAAATCTGGAGGAAAGGGGATGAGCATGATGGGTTGAGCACTGCAGAAGCAAGCTTGGTGCACCCATTGTAGGCAGGGTTTGAGCAGAGGAGGGGAGAGGGATGTTTGTATGTAGCAAAAGTTGACAGTTTGTATGAACTGTTAGAATAATATCTGAGGAATGTCAATGAAAGAATAGCATTTAAATTAGAGAATAGTTTGAATATTCAGGTACATACTCATTTGTGCATGGAAGAACAACGGTTAAGCATTCAGTTAACACTGGAGGAGGTACTTATGTTACTTATGGTAAGGCATGTGAAAACAGGCCTTCTGCTGCAGAAGCAGTAGCTTCTCCAAGTCAAGTAGCATTGTGAAACCAATGTAAGATGTAAAACACCTTCCTCTGTATCTATATGAAGAGATAAAGTATATGTAGCTGCATGCAACCGTGCTTTAACTGATAATCTAAAAAGTATAAGAAAGGCACGTATTCTTATTATTTCAAGTGTTCTTTTTGTTTTTCAACAATGATTCTAAATTTTGTACTGAACATTTTTTTGTATTGAAATTCCAAAATATTCTGGTTCATGATAGTTTAAATGCTTCAGGTTGCCTTCTGTACTATGCTGCTGAAAACATGTTTATGTAGCTCAAAGATCAGGACATTAATAAATGCATATTTCATATTAATGAAAATATTATATATAATATAATACAAATATAGATGTCAGAATACAACGTTTAGATACTTCCAGTACAAAAATTTCATTTTTGCCCCTTTCTTCCACAAAACCTTTCAATACTGTAGAAATACCGTTATTTCCACAAAATAGTACCTTGCAGACATTTCTTTGTCTGCTGTTGCAACTTCTGATCCTTCCTTGTTCAAGAATACTTATAATCCTTTTTCATAATACCCAATATGAAATTCTGCAAAAGTCTTAAACTTCTTACAAGAATGATCTCAAGAATCAGTATTCATTAATATATATATACTCCTTCATGATGTACCATATATTGACATTGAATGCAGAAAAATCAAAAGGTTCTCTTTTTCTCTCAGTCAAAATGCCTCTATGAGCTGCTGCAGATACTAATATCCTTCTATGCATCCTTAAGTAACTGTGACTATAAAAAGCCATAGTCTAGTCCTCTAGATAATTTGCAGAAGATTGTAAAGGGGACTTCAACAGCAGCTGTATGCCAAATCATAGTGCTTAGAAAATCCCTTCCTGATGCTTTTTAATAAAAAAGGATGCATTCAGGTGTTTATTTTGTTTAATATAAAGCTTTAGAAACAGTGATACTGAAATTTTAGTTTCTGTTAAATTATTTAATGAATCCCATTGAGTTCAGAAGTAGATTTGCAAGACATATCAACAGTACAGTTAAAAACCAAAAAATACCCCCTCAAAAATGGAATTCATTCCACTGCTTCATAACACAATTTTTTGTGTGTGTGTGTTTTGTCTTTTTTATGCATCTTTGCTCAAAGCAAGAGGGAACTATAATTAGCTAATTAAGATTCTAAGGCTTAAATATTATTGACCTTTTATTTTTTGCAGTAATGGTTGGCAAGCATAAAGAAGTTGTCTTCTCATCTACATGGGTCTCTCCAGGGTGCGACTTCTAATTGTATTCTCAGAAATCATCACCCCTAGTAATTTGAATATAGGGCACATACCATTATTTCCTCCTTGCGTGGTTTTTGCTGAGCTAGCAAGCAGAAAGACACAGAACTGGGAAGGCTTGTGAATGAATACTAATTGCATAGGGCCACATATTTGTACTTATTCTCTCTACTGGTGTACACAGGGGAGGAAAACTGCATTTGGTATTCCTGATATTTTTAGAGGCATGTGACCTTTCTTAAACAAAGCAACCACCTCCTACACTGTAAAAAAACCCTCAAACTGTACATCAAAAGCAAAGTAGAGACTGACGGATGTTTTTCTCACTTTACAGATCACCTTTGAAGAACCACTTTCATTCTGATTACTTCATTTGCATTTTTTATAAAACAGTATTAAAATCAAGTGTTATACTGCTGATGAAAGCACAATAGCATACAGTTCAGACTGCTGTTTAGACACTGCATTACTTCTGAGGCAAGCAGGCTGTTCCTACTTAAGAGATTGTCTAACTTGTTGAAGAATCACTGGTAAATACGTAGTAAACCTATGGAGCTTCAATCATTTTCTTATCTGTTCTATTGCCCGCAGGAGAGTCATTACTGCAGTATTTACAGCTGTCACAGTAGTTAATATGATCTAGGCATAGCTACTTGTTTACTCATTGATGTGATGTGACAGTTTAATAATAACCATCATAATCACAGGTATATAAGATCAGACATATTTTTTACTCCTATGGAGATTCTGTTTTCATCTTCTACCAAAGGTATATTCAGTCCTTTAAATTATTGCACTTCACTAGAGGTATTATAGGATATTTTAGCTTTATCTGCAACTTAAAAAACACACTGCTTTGCCTGTTTCCCCAAAGAGGAAGAAAAAAATGGCAAAGATGTTTTGGGTTTTTTTAGATGAAATGGAGTATTTGATGGAAAAAGTAAAAATGAAAGTTCTCCCAAAAGGTGAAAGACACACAAAAAAAAAAAAAAAAAAAAAATCAGGTATAAGGGTGTTAAATGCTAGAAGAAGGGAAAAAAAAAAATGACACAAGGATTTACTGTGACAAAAAAGCAGAAAACTTTCCAGCGTACTCAAATGCACTTACTGACTGCTACATTTACTTAGCATTTTGTCTGTTTTCTATCACATTCAGATTTTTAGCTGCATTCTGAAAGGAAGTGGCCAAAGGACAAGGTCTCTGGGGGTAGAGATTTGGATATTTTGTATGACTGATCCCAAACCTCCTCACCCCGCCTGCCTTTTAATCATATACAACATTCAAGACATGAGAAAATGTTAGACAGTCAGTCTTTCATTTCTCTTTCACTGCACGGTGAAGCAAGAAACTCTTGAATGGTAACAGAGCAGACCACTGCATTTGTTAAGCTCTTAATCTTAGTGTCAACCAAAGCCTCACCAGATGAAATGAAATTTGTCTCTTGCAGTTGTGTGAACATTTGTACTGTAGAAGCTCACTTGAGATACTGCAGTTGGATCTTACGTCTATCCGTGACTGGCACATTAAAAAGCCAAACATAAAGCCCTTGTGTGGCTACCCAGTGTGAATGAATTGACAGATCCATCCAGGAAAGAATTAAACTGAAGGCTTTAAATGAAAAGGCAATGAATTTATAACAGGATTATACAGCAGCTTGAATCAAGCTTCTACAATGCTGAGCTGAGAATTCAAAGAAAAACAAGAGAGGGCACAAAGCATTGGCATTTATAATTGGCTAATGAGACTTCAGCAACACATGAATTTTGCAGCAGCAGCAGGTTCTCACGGAGTTAGAAAGACTGAAGAGGATTTTCGTTCCTGTGCTTCACCAGTTAGCTTTACTAAAAGACAAGTCCCCAAGTAGCAAGTTACATGTAGTTTTTTCTGCTCTTCAGAACTTGCAGATATTTTTAGTCAGAGTATTTTTTTGGCTGTTCATGTGCATCAGGTCTGGCGTAACGTTTGTGACAGTTTTAGACCAGTAGGATAAAGGCTATTATCAGCTGATCAACAAGCTATAGTGGAAAGTCTTCAGAATTTTCCTGAATTAGGGGATTTTCATACCCAGAATATTTACCTATTTTAAAAGTGAGTCTGGGGCTTCTTTGATAATGGTAGGGATAGATTAAAGAAAATGTTCTATATATAATTTTGCGTACAAACCAAATCCCAGATGATGCAATTACCAAGTTCAGTGGAAATATATAGCAAAGGGAGACACAAATTAAGAACAAATTAGGAAGGAAAAAAGGACTTTCAGACAGGATATGAAATAAAATGCTGATGAGCCAAAAAGGTAAAGGAAGGCTGTCACTTCAGGTATAAAGTACACATTGCTTCAATTAAAAAACAAAATTAAAAAATAACAAAAAGTCACATTTTATTGCACAAGTTTTCAACCAGAAGTGTTTACCCTTCAGCTGTCATCTCAACTGACTATTCACATTCTGTACTAAGGCTATAAAACCAGCTCTCTAATGCTACAGAACATCTTACCAGAGATTAGACCTTGGGGAAATAACACTCTCTTTGGTTGTGTCACACAAATACTGCTTACAAAAAGCTTTCCATTGTAATGTTTAATGTAGCAATTTTGAGATTTTCTATTGCAAATATATATATGGATATCAAGTAATTGACCCTCTGCTTTTGGAAATGTCACTGTCATGCCAGTCAAAAGTGTGGTTTGGAAAATAGTAGTAGTTGCATCCCTAGAAAGTAATCATAGAATCACAGAATCATAGAATCGTAGAATCACAGAATGATTTAGTTGGAAGGGACCTTAAAGATCATCTAGTTCCAACCCCACTGCCATGGGCAGGGACACCTTCCACTAGACCAGGTTGCTCAAAGCCCCGTACAACCTGCCCTTCGAGGGAGGGTGCATCCACAACTTCTCTGGGCAACTGGTTCCAGTGCCTAAACCACTCTCACAGTGAGGATTTCTTCCTTATATCCAATCTAAGTCTACCTTCTTTCAGTTTAAAACCATTGCCCCTCATCCTATCATTACACTCCCTGATAGAGTCCCTCCCCAGATTTCCTGTAGTCCCCCTTGAAGTACTGGAAGGCTGCTGTAAGGTCTCCCTGGAGCCTTCTCTTCTCCAGGCTGAACAACCCCAACTCTCTCAGCCTGTCCTCACAGGGGAGGTGCTCCAGGCCCCTGATCATCTTCGTGGCCTCCTCTGGACCAGCATAATCAGGTTCATGTCCTTATGTTGGGGGCCCCAGAGCTGGACACAGTACTTCAGGTGGGGTCTCATGGGAGCAGAGTAGAGGGGGAGAATCACCTCCTTCGACCTGCTGGACACACTGCTCTTGATGCAGCCCAGGATACAGTCAGCTTTCAGGGTTGTGAGCATACATTGCTGACTCATAGTTTTCTATCCACTACTACTCCCAAGTCCTTCTCTGCAAGGGCTGCTCTCAATCCACTCATCGCCCAGCCTGTATTTGTGCATGGGATTGCCTCTACCCATGTTCAGGACCTTGCACTTGGCCTTGTTGAACTTCATGAGGTTTGAACAGGCCCACCTATCAAGCCTGTCAAGGTCCCTCTGGATGACATCCCTTCCCTACAGTGTGTCGACTGCACCACGCAGTTTGGTGTCACTGGCAAACTTGCTGAGGGTGCACTCGATCCCACTGTCCATGTCACTGACAAAGATGTTAAACAACACTGGTCCCAATACTGACCCCTGAGGAACTTTCTTGTAAAAGAAATTATGTCTAGGAACAGGTGTTTAATCTTTAGTTTGCTTTCATCCATAAACATCCTGAAGAAGATCCATCTTTGATTGCTTTTGACTAACTCTCACAGCAGGCACCTTTGACATGTCATTTTCCACAGTCTGAGATTCATCACAGGGTTCTTCTCAAACTTTTTGTTGCCTATGGGCAGTTGCATTTCCTCAGCTTGTTTAAGAAGTGTTGGATGAAAGAGGAGGGATTGAACATCTTGGACTTTGCAGAACAATCTCCTGTCTCCCAATAGTGTCTGCTAGCTCAGATGTAAAACTAATTTCTCCTCTAACACCCTGGGCCAGAGGCAAAACCAGAACTCCAGTGTCACCACCACATTCTCCAAAGTGATCTCCACCTTCATTAATGCTTCCTAGGCTACCTTTTCCTCCTCTAACCAGTTACATAATGGTTGATTCATACAGCAGTTTTAGAGCAGATATCCCATATTTTCCTCCACCATGAGTCCAGGTAGATTCCTTTCACTATTTTACCTTCATTACCTTCTGCTGAAGGAGCTGGCTGGGGTGCTTGGCAAGCCGCTTTCCATCATTTACCAGCAGTCCTGGCTGACCAGGGAGGTCCCGACAGATTGGAAATTGGCCAATGTGACACCCACATATAAGAAGGGTCGGAAGGATGATCCGGGAAATTACAGGCCTGTCAGCTTGACTTCAGTGCCCGGGAAGCTGATGGAGCAGCTCATCCAGAGTACCATCACACAACACATGCAGGACAAGCAGGGGATCAGGCCCAGTCAGCATGGGTTTATGAAAGGCAGGTCCTGCTTGACAAACCTGATCTCCTTCTACAGCAGGGCGACCTCCTTATTGGATGAGGGAAAGGCTGTGGATGTAGTTTACCTTGACTTTAGTAAGGCATTTGACACCTTTTCCCACAGCATTCTCCTGGTGAAACTGGCTGCTCGAGGCTTGGATGATCACAGGCTTTGCTGGGTAAAAAAATGGCTGGATGGCCGGGCCCAAAGAGTTGTGGTGAACGGAGTTAAATCCAGTTGGCGGCCGGTCACTAGTGGTGTCCCCCAGGGCTTGGTTTTGGGGCCACTCCTGTTTAACATCTTTATTGATGATCTAGACGAGGGGATCGAGTGCATCCTCAGTAAGTTTGCAGACGACACCAAGTTGGGTGGGAGTGTTGATCTGCTCGAGGGTAGGGAGGCTCTGCAGAGAGACCTGGACAGGCTGGAGCAATGGGCTAAGGCCAACTGTAGGAGGTTCAATAAGGCCAAATATCAGGTGCTGCACTTGGGTCACAACAACCCCCAGCAGCGCTACAGGCTTGGGGAGCAGTTGCTGGAGAGCTGCCAGTCAGAGAGGGAGCTGGGGGTGTTGATTGGCAGCCGGCTGAACATGAGCCAGCAGTGTGCCCAGGTGGCCAAGAAGGCCAATGGTATCCTGGCTTGCATCAGAAATAGCGTGGCCAGCAGGGACAGGGAAGTGATCTTACCCCTGTACTCAGCACTGGTGAGGCCGCACCTCAATGACTGTGTTCAGTTTTGGGCCCCTCACTACAAAAAGGACATTGAATTACTCGAGCGTGTCCAGAGAAGGGCAACGAAGCTGGTGAAGGGTCTGGAGCACATGTCATACAAGGAGCGGCTGAGGGAACTGGGGTTGTTTAGTCTGGAGAAGAGGAGGCTGAGGGGAGACCTCATCGCCCTCTACAACTACCTGAAAGGAGGTTGCAGAGAGCTGGGGATGAGCCTCTTTAACCAAGTAATAAGCGATAGGAAAAGAGGTAATGGCCTCAAGTTGCGCCAGGGAAGGTTTAGACTGGATATTAGGAAGTATTTCTTTACAGAACGGGTTGTTAGGCATTGGAATGGGCTGCCCAGGGAGGTGGTGGCGTCCCCATCCCTGGAGGTGTTTAAGAGTCGGGTCGACATAGCACTGAGGGATATGGTGTAGTTGGGAAGTGTCTGTGCTAGGTTAAAGGTTGGACTGGATGGTCTTCAAGGTTCTTTCCAACCTTGATGATTCTGTGATTCTGTGATTCATTTGTCCCCTACCCCAAGAAACTGTGGTCTTACTCCTTACCCGTTCTTAGACTAGCAGCTTCTTTCACAAGATATTTTTTGTCTTCAGTGAGATTCCTGGTCTGGGCAGCAGCTGCAGATCTAACTCTCTCATTACAATAAACTGGAAGTAATCAAACCTGATAAATGAAAACATGCTCTATTACATTCTGAAAATGCATGTCATTCAAAATGCTGGAGTAACCTCACCACCATACATTTTTTTGAAAGTTGAGGAGAGAGTACAGGTATTACTATAAATGACTTAAAGCTGTGGCCAGTTAATGCTTTTTTATTTTTTTCCTGTCCTCTTCCATGCTCCTAATTTTTCAGATAATTTGTGATGATTTGGCCACTTGAAAAAATGACAGTCTGAAAACCTGGGCATAGGGAGCACATAAATGTTCTGTTCAGTTCTGAGAGGAACATTTAGCCATGGAAGTTAAGGCTGTGTTTAGAAATTATTAAATCTGTCACTTTAAACTGCACCTATCCTCACTTTGACATTGATAAGGAACTTCCTGCTGGCGAAGTGTTTCAAAGGAAATTTTTCTCTTGAGGAATGTCAGACCCACTGCTTTAAGTGTTGCTACCCACTGCAGTGATAATGAAAAGTCTGTTTGCCAGGCTTATTAAAAAAAAGCGCAATTGCTTTTTCTATGGACATACATATCTTGAAATCTACCTGTATTTGCAGTTATCGTATTAAAAATAATAAGTATTGCTTTTCTTTCACTAACGACTGCATCAAACTTCTATCTGGTGGCACACCAGTAAATAAGCTTCACTGAAACCAGTGGCATGTTTCTGACAATTCAGTGACATGAGATTGAGCTTCAGTGATTTTATTCGATGTCAGGCTTAAATGTTTAATGGTTTCCACAGCAGTCAATCAAACCTGTTTCTTTTTAGCTTGTCCTTTCTCTCATGCTGGTGTAAATTGGGAACAATCCTCTGAATTCAGTGGAGTTACAATAGTCTAAGGAGAGAATAAGACCACTTCTGTGTTAGTTTTGCTCTCTGACAACTGCCTTAAAATAAGCAAGTAGAGAATAAAAAAACCCCACAACCCTAAACAATACTGACAGTAGATGATAGAGGCAGCCAAATTACTGAAAGTCAGAAACCCTGCCAGTCAGCGTGATGACAACTGACTTTTTTTTTTTTTTTTTTCCTTTGGCCTGATATACGGTCATTTTATAATGACCTCAGATTACAGTTCTTGTCTAACATTATACAGTGCCCAGAGGTATTCACATGCCTGTTCTATATCCCCTTCACATACATAATTCTCACTGAGTTATTCTGGGAATTATTTTTTAGGATTTTGGTTGATTATGACTATTAATTTTGAAAAATAACAATTTAGTACTCATATTTTTCTAAATAAGTGAATATTATGAGAGAATACTTAATTTTCCTTATATCCTTGGTATGGAGTCTTCTTGTTTATTTTTAATACAGCTATTGTATCATGTACACTTTTTCTTCATGTGCATGGCAGATGTGCAATGTGTTTTGCCATGTGATAGGGAAATGGAGTAGGTGACCTTTCAGGGTACCTATTTTTCATGCTTCCCTATTTAAAACAAAGGCAGCTTTTCAGTATATGTAATACACTTGCAACCTGTCCTCACTGTGTCTGCATTAAGATGACGTAATATACATATGATAGGAATTAAAGAAGACATTCATAGATATGTGTATCGCAAATCTTTTGTGGAAAAGATCCGGAATGTTGCAATGTATAGGTGTTACTTGTTTCTGTGTAGTATAGCTGAATTTTAACTGGTTTCATTTCTCCTCTTCAAAAGCAGATATAAGGGATCTTCAATTACATCTTTTACATTTTCTTTTTTTTTTTTTTTTTATAATTTGATAGTGCAGGTGCTTTAATTCTTTAATTTAAGTATATTTTCAATTAAATTTTATTGGCTTGTAAAGACATTTTTCATTGTTAATCTTAGTTAAATGGATTTATTAAATGCTCCTTTGGATAATATGCAACTTCTCCAGGTTCTGCTATTCCTCAGTGCATTAGAAACTGTGTCGTCGTTTAAATTACCTAGTGTACAGAAAAGAAAGAACTTTTCCAGAAAACTGATGGAGTACATTAGCCACTTGCCTGTGAAGTACAGTTTAGTCTTCTTTTTGTTACAACAGTGTCACTTTTTGTACTATAAAAAGTATTGTAAATATGTGATGGCTATCTGATTCTGATACACTGCTTAGATACATGTAACTGGAACTTGATCCTCTTTTAACTGAAATCTGCTCTACTTTGTCAATCTTCTGTGCTGGTGCAGGCAAAGCAAGGAACATAAGGATAACCCCTCCATGTTTGTTTTTTTTGTTTTTAAATTCCTGACTTTTCTCTAGGTTTTAAACTATGTTGCTGCACAACATCTTTTCAGCAAAAAGTCAGTGTCAGTGAGCTCAGAGCTACTCAGAAACATTTTTGGTGCAATGACCTTTTGCTAAATCCAGGTGGTCATTCTAAACAAACTAACATAGATTCTTGGCCTTGCATGCTCCAGTGCCTAGTATTTTTCTCCAGGGCTGACCTGCTCTTAATTTCAGCCACTTCACTTTTTTTGGTGTTTGCAGAAAATCTAAAAGGAAATAATTTTCATTTAGTATCTCACAGTATCAAGAAGTTTCAAGTCTGATGAAAATCATAGCTTAAGAAATCCAGATCAGTCCAATGGCTGGTCTGTTCTTGCACTATGCTTTTAATAACAATCATTAACAGCTGCTTACATGTAGGTGTATAGCTACTTACAGTGATCTTAATCATAGTACTGTCACAGGAGGTGAGAGCCTTGCTACATATCTGGAGGGATCAGATCCACGTTCCAAATTACAGACAGTAATATCTTACTTGTTCATTCTTCATAATCTTCAAAAGGTCTATTTTGCTTCTGGATATTTTTTTAAGAGATGGGAAAAGAGAAGATTGTTTCCCACATCACTTCAGGCCAAAGCAATCCTGTTCCATGGGCTGCTTGGAGCCAGGGGCATAAGGATTTCAGGGCCTGTTCTGCAAAAGCAGCATCCTAGAAATACTCAAGCTGCTAATCTCAATTTGTAGTTAAAAATAGAAAACGAGATAAGGAAAACATTAGTCAAGTGTCATTGAATGAGATGTAGTCTGGTGCATGTTCTATCTTTGCTATTCAGGGCTTTTTTTTTTTTTAAATGCATTTAGTTATTAAATAATTAGTAGTTATTGGTAATGGTTTAGTTTTTAATAACTTTTTAATTATTAAATAGTATATTAAAATATACTCCTGTGGTACACACTAGAGAGATATTTAAAATAAATCAACCAAATATATGTCAGCTATAACTTTTAACTTTAGAAGTAAAATAAAAAGAAGTTCACTATGAGGACTAAATGAAAGTGTAGTTTTCAAGTGAAAAAAATTACAAGTTTTTATTAGCATGAGTGTTAAAATTCCAGTATTGTGAGATAAGAATGGATGGTGTTAAAAGATTAAAGAATTAAAGCTTATTTTTAGAACAAACCCCATATTTTTAAATGGATTTTTAAAACTGTTTTTAATCTTTAGGCTTCATAGTTTCAGATTTTTCTCAGTAATCTTGAGAGACATATTTTTAAGTAAAGTTGCATATATTAATAAGAATCTGAGATTTAAAAATGCACTAAATTAAAAAGATTTAGAATGAATTAGCCAGTGGTGGCAACAATGGTTTTTTAGGCTCTTATCAACATCTCTTACATATGAAAAACTATCATATGCCTTAGGACTTTTCATGCCAGAAGCAGAGATTTTTAGTGAGATTTAAAAACTTGCATCTTTAAGGTAAAAAACAATTAAAAGAAGGTGTTTTTAACACAGTACTCAAATGAAGATTAACTCTCTCCCCAACATGCAATTCACAAAAAAAGTTTTTCATTGACTTTTTGGGGTCTACAGCATACCATGAAAATATGAACTTCTGTGAACTTCTGGAAAACAGCAAAGAAGCCTGAGGAACCCAGAGCACTGCAGCTGCTAAATTTCTTCATAGCTTGGTTGAAAGGCTACATAAAAGATAGGTTTCCCCAGCTGCAGAACAGCCAGACCTTGCAATGCTTCTGTGATCCTCTGGAGAAGTGCACATATTTATAAAGATACTAGATGAAGTGAGATTTACAGGTTCAAGGAGACATACTCCTGGTTTGGTGATCAGACTTCAAGGGCTGTAGTTCAGCTATGATGCCTCTCAGCTTTTTTGTCTCTCAAATCTGAATATTTTTTTTTCTCTATTCTTGAAAAACTCTGAGAAGTATCAGAAAATTCAAAACTGTCATGAAGTTTTTCACCAATTCTATTTCAATTACTGTTTAGAATATATTTCTTTTTTTCTCTAGTGATCAAAAGACTTGTTTTCAAACTATGCAAAATAAAGAACAAGTGATGCAAACTCCCTTGTGACTCTTGAGTTCACTGCACTCAGATTAATCCTGAGATTAGAAGGCCAGGAGATAAATTTTAGGTGACAGGATACACAATCAGTATACAGGTCTGTGCTCCAGACCTGTGCAAAGTGGGCATATTAGTCTGGGTTAGTACAAGTTTGGGACATCATGCTTTATTTTGCTGGATATTTCAGTCCCTGTAGCTCAGTAATCAAATTTTAAGTCTATGAATACTCAAAAAATACTGAAAACTTGAGAAATAATATCTTAATAGCAGAATTTGCTTTAAAACTTTTATTACATTTTATAGAAACATGTTGCATCATGGGTTTATGTCAAAGGATAATGATTAAAGATACAAATAACTCGAGTTAGGTCTTGAAACCAGTACATCACATTAGGGTTTGTAATTAATTTCATAAAAAGTGCCATACAATGCCATTTCATGACTTCTAATGTAACCCAGCTTGGTTAGCTGTTCAGATATCTCCTTCTGTTTCCCATCAGTGGGGGGAAATATTCAAATATTCCTTCAATAGCTAGAATTGTATAGTAGATGTTACAATAGCACAGAATAAAACTGGCTTTCCAGATTATTCACTCTGTGTCCTAGCTTTAGGCTGTTTTGATTTGGATCTGAGGTTTCCTGTAGTTTCTGAACTTGCTTCCAGGATCCATATTTCAAAGGCAATGTGTACCAGAACCTGAAAACAGGGACAAAAATAAATAACCCAATCATATTAAACCAAATTTGATGAACTTAATTTTAGATATATTAATCTTGTTAGGTAAATCATCCTCAGGTTGACAGATTTAGGAGTTGGTGGTGGTGGTGGCAGTGGAGGTTTGCAAGTGTTTCAGTTAATAAAAGTGAAGATGCTCCCCATTTCTGTAAAATACCATTATATTTGAGACTAAATTAATTATGGTACTTGAAAGCAAGTAGTGAAACTGGGTCATTCTGAGGTGAAACTGCTTAGCACCCTCATTGTTCACTTCTAAAAGCACTAGGATTAATCAACATTTATCTTAGTTTTATATTAGCATTTCTACGTTTAACATTAATTTATCTGTTTTACACAGAAGGAAAAATAATCTGAATACACTTTAAGAGACTGTCTTCATCCTGTTGGCTTTTTAAGTATTCTTGGTTTACAAGTAATCGGTTTATCAATGCTCTGAACATTGAGGGATCATACCAGATCATCAGTGTACAAATGAGTTTAAAAGAGATTATTTCAAATCTGTCAGGTTGGATATTTAATTCAGAAAAATGACAATGGGAGCTGCAGAGAACAGTAACAGTCCTATCATGGAGAGACCAATTGTGAAGCTGCTCTGAAATTTCTAATAACAAATTATGGGATTAATTTAAAATCATAGACAAAATTTATGGGAGTTTACAGAAGCCTACATCAGTTCAAGCAAATAGATTGAATTTATTCTTTATTTATGTCATATATATATAAAAATTCTCTATATAAAATGAGAAATTAGTGTACTGGAGTATAGCTATATATGTCTATCTGTGGGCACAATATATTCTGTGTGTTCAAATAATTCCAGTTTCAGATGTACAAGCTAACATTGCTAATGCAACATCTTGTCACATCAGTAAGATGGTTTTGGCTAGCAGAGCTCCATTTTGAACAATTAAAAGGATTCTTCCAAGACACATAGGATTCGTGCTCATGCATTTTAGTAACCAAATGAAGACCTGAAGTTAGTAGACTAATTCCTCTAGAATTCTTCTACAACCCAGGGGACCACCTCCATTTCAGGGATGGAAGAACCGCCAGAAGTTTAGGTTGGATGAATTGCCAGCTGGAGTTCTGTATTTCTTGAATGACTTGTAGAAGCAGGCTAAGATAAGTAGGGTCCTAATTTGGGCATCTTATTTAAAGTTGCCTAGAGTTCATCTGGCAGAGCACAGCCACTGGATTCAAAAGCCTGTGCAGCATTTTCTGTAAAAGGGTGTGCAGAAGGGGCCAGCAGTTCTGCTGGAAACAGCATCACTGGGGTCTCCAAAAGGGTGATATGCCACAGCACAGTCCCCAGCACCATCTGGAGCAACTTCCCCTGTAACATCAGAGGCCTTGACTCAAATTGAGCTCCTGAGTGAACTCTGCAAGTCTGGGACTACAGTGGTGCCTGGGGTCATATGCAGGAGGTGTGTGTTGTGTAGGAAGTGTCACCAAGTAATGGAGCTGAAGCGGAACGTCAGCAGACTTTGCAGGAGGAAGGCAAGTGACATGAGCGGGAGACTCTCTGCTGCAGGGGACAGAGGCCCCCATCTGCTGACCTGACTGACTTGTTGTCTAAGGAGGTTTGCTGCTTGCCAGGGCCTTGAATCTGGGATGTTGTGAAAAGACTGCTGAGGCTTGTTTGGCCCTCAGACTACTATGCCCTGCTGCTCTTCCATGTGGGTACCAAAGATACTGCCAGGGGAGACCTGGAACACATCAGCCATGACTACAGGGCACTGAGGGTGAAGGTGAAGATCATGGGGGCCCCAGTGTTTTTTTTTCTTGATCCTAGCAGTGATGGGGAAGAGCTTGGATGGATGCTGTGGGTCAGCAACTCTTTGCAGAGCTGGTGTTAACAGCAGACGTTTGGGTTTTATGTCTGTGGAACCCTCTTTGAGGATCGAGGACTGCTAGGAAGAGATGGGATCTACCTGTCTAGGTAGGAAAGAAGCATTTCTGCTAATTGGTGGGCCAACCTGGTGAGGAGAACTTTAAGGAACAGTGGAGGAGGGAGAGGATGACCCGCAGTCAATTGAAAAAGTGGTGAACTAGGTTGACAAAGTGTGAAGTGTGATGTAGAGAAGATAGACCCAATAACCAATGAAAGAAGGCTGAAGGGGCCCCAGTTCAAGCGTTTCAGGCTTTCACAACAAAGAAAGCCAACAGCATCCTGGGCTGCATGAGGAAGAACTTCGCCAGCAAACAGAGAGGCACAATATTCCTCATCTGCTTAACCCAGGTGAGACACATCTGGAGTGCCAGGCCTGGACTCTTAAGTACAAGACAGATATGGATTTCTGGAGTCAGCCCAGTGCAGGGCTACAAAGATGATTAAAGGTCTGGAGCATGTGACAAATGATGGGAGGCTGAGAGGGTAGGGACTGTTCAGCCTGGAGAAGCCTCAGGGGGATCTTACCAATGTGTACAAAAACCTGATGGGGAAGTAGGGAAAATGGAGCCAGATTCTTCTCAGAGCACTCACTCTTGTGACAGGAGTAGAGGCAATGGGAACAAACCCAGATACAAGAAATTCCATTTAAACATAAGAATTTTTTTTTTTTTTTTTTTTTTTTTTTTATGGTGAGTGTGTTCGAACACTAGAACAGGTTGCCCAGAGACTTTGTGGAGTTTCTGTCCTCAAGAGATGTTCAAAACCTGACTGGACATGGTCCTGAACAACCTTTTCTTGTTGGCCCTGCTTTGAGCATGGAGGTCGGACTAGATGATCTTCAGCGGTGCCTTCCAACCTCAACAGTGATTTTGTGAATGCCCAAAGTCTGCCAAGATAGATTCGAGCCTCTAACAAAAAGATATTAAAAGTAAAAGGAGGTAAGAGACGACAGTATATACTCCCTTTCACAAACTTACCAAACATCTTCTTAAAAAATACATAATCTGAGGAGTTTCTTTCACACTATCAATATATAAGGAAAGCACAGAAACTATTCTAGATAGCACCTGCTGGAATTTTCTCAGAAAGCATTTTTAAATGAAAAAAAAATTAATTTCAGTCAAAACATCTTGCTGAATGGTCTTCTGCTTTCATGGACTTCTAAAGAAAACAAAGAGAAGGCTTTGACATATCCAACACAGATTTCTGACAGAAACTTACCTTGTTTCTAGCTAAATCACAGTTGGATTTGCAATCCCCACATTTCTAAATCCCATAGCTGCAGCAGAGCAACATCACATAATGTTGCATATCTCTTGTGCAAGAAACTTGATGGTTTGGACCCCTTTTACAGATGAGAGGGATACAGGTTAGTAGTCCTGAAACCCAGAGTCCAAGACCTCAGGCCCTGAACTAGGGATTCCTGTGAGCTCCAGTGAGACTTCTCTGGGCTGTCCTTTGGAAGAAAAGACATACAGGAAAAGTCTCAAGCAATGTTTCCCTGAGGAAGTTTATTGTGTCTTGTGAAATGTAGGTTTGATTTAAGGCTAATGTTGGCTTTGCAAAAAATGCCATTTTTCACTGTTGTTAAATGACAAAGATCTTTTCATTTACCACATCTCACATAAGTAACCGATTTATTTACTTATATTGTATTTATTGAATAGTCTAGTTGTATAACACAAATTCTACATAATGGTGGTGTTTCTAGGTGGCTATCATTCAATATATGAAATGTATTAAACTGTAGTCCATTCCTGCTCAAAAATGTATTAAAGAGGAGGAGAATCCAAAAAGAAGGTGTGTTCTATTGACTTCTGTTAAAGTAAAGATAAATGAAGGGACCCTTGGAAAGGCTTACAGTATTCTTATGTTATGTATGTTGCTGTATTTTGTTGAGAAGCATATAATGAAGCAGAGAAAAATTGGTAAGAGTATGACTCTTGGCCAACAGACTGTAATTTAAACTTTCCTGGAGTAAATGGTCATGTTAACCTATAGCAATAATTTTGGCATTGGGAAGAAGACATTAAAGAACAGAAGAAATTTAAGAAAATTGAAGAAGAAATTTAAAGAACCAGGAATTTAAGAAACTAATGCACAGAGGAAAACAGAATTGTTTAGCTGTTGAAGCTAACAGACGATCTGTTAAAAAATCTTTCATATATACAAGATTGTGTCAGCTCTGAAGTACCATGTTTCATTCAAGTAGAGAACTGAATTAACAGGAACTGTTACCAAAGCTACACATAAAAATTTCTATCTTTGAATCACTTTGTTCAGATAGCTGGCACCCAGCCTTGGTGAGGAGGAAGAATGCAGTTTGGGTGTGGAGCAGAGCATGCTGAGGAAGGACTCAGAAGTGGAGCAGGCACAGCTTGCAATGCAGGCTGAGCAGCAACCTAGCCTTGCTGTTAGAGAACTAAAAATCCCTGTTATGTGAGATGTAGCTAGAGGAAGAGCAAAGCAACTACCTGTCCAAGAAATGACCTTGAATGTAAAAAACAGAACTGTGATATAATTAAAGTTATACTTCAGGAATTAGGAAATGGATGGTATTGTTTTCTATTATCTTTTCTCCCTTAGTAAAATACTATTCAGTAAGCTAATTGATTAGTATTTCTGAATAGAGAAAATTAGCTCACCAAGTACTGGCAGGCTTAGCTTATTTTTTCCTCAGTTTCTGGGTGAATAATCAAGCCACTGTTTTGTCAGCAGACTTGTTTTAAACTTAGGCCAAGTTGCTGCCAATCCAGATCTGAGAAGTGAGTAATATATCTGGATCTTCTGCAAATTGTTAAGCTCTTTAGTTCTCATTAAAACTGCTGATGAATCCTGCTCCCTTTAGAGATTTTGGAACAGTGGGTAGACTTGCAGAGAAATCCTATGAACAGGACCTAGTTCCCTAACTTCTACCAGAATGAATGGGAGGTAAGAGTTTTTGAAAATCTCCTGATGTTTATTTGTGTCTTTAGTCATATAAATTCCTAGCAAAATTTGTCTTACAGAATCTTTAAAACTTCATCAAAAAACTCCAAAGACATACTTTTCTATTGATAAATAACCAACAAAGGTTTCTGAAGTAAGCTTAGGAAATCTTCCCAACAACTGAAACAATCTGTATACCCCTAAAAAGATGGAAATGTAAATTTATCCAATATTATGACAATTAATAAAGAAGGGAAAAATAAGGGGGGCAGGAAAGGAAGTATTCATTGCAAAATTAGTAATTTTTCATTGAGAGAGTCTACCTGCAGTCTTGCCTGGATTACTGTTGAATCAAAAACTCAGAACAGGATAAGTTTGGACCCTTTAATATGCAAATACTCTCCTGGGGCAATTGCACCTGCACATGTTATGCCTTTTCAATGTGATGAGTAACTGGTTTAATTTAGTTAACAGACTGATGCTTTAGGCATACTGCTTCACTGGTTTGCACATGATTCCAGCTTGAATACTTTCCTAAAGTTTAAATTAGAATTTGGACTGCTGCTGAACTTCTGAAATTACTTTATCTGATATATAATTCCAGTAGCTCAATGCCAGTAGAAATGCTAATTATTACTTAAATCCAAATGTAAGTTGAGTTTGTGAAATGCAATAAAGTCAGATTTTCTAAGTATTTTTATAATGTCCTTTTGCAAATGTCATAAAATTTTAAGATACTAGTAATTCTACTACTTGACAGCATTATGAATTATGAACAAAACATATTCTCCTTTCATTCCCTTTTGAAGGATCTTTTTGATGCAAGTAATAAGCAAAAGTTTCAAGTTCTTCAAACACAGCTTCTTTGGTCAAACTGGCTTTAATAAAATCAAGGTAAGTCCACCCTGAGCTTCCACAGAGTCATACATTGGACATAAACGAGAAAAAATAAATTGACAGAGAGGATGAAAGTGAAAAGAGTAGATGATTTAAATTAATCACAATTCTACTATTGCTGTAGTTTTCAAGAAACAAGCAAAAAAGGGAATCAAAAAGCAGATGATCTAAATGTGATTCATAGAGATTTTTTTGTTAGCTTTTTTTAATTTTGTACCAAAAAAGTCTACCAAACACCTGAACCATGACAGTGATGGTATTAATATCTTCTGATGTCTGTATTCACCTATTTGTTTCAATTAGACCTGTTCTGGGCTCGACAGGAACTCATGCTGATGTATTTCTGTAAGCACTTTTCTGGTTTTCTCAAAAAGTAAACTAACAGGTAAAGCACTGAACAAGCTTTATGCCTCACAGAGAATACTAATAAGCAGTAGGGAAGAGGCTGGCATTTTTCTGTCTGGTCCAAGAATAGTGGGAATGTCTATCTCAGATATCAGACCAATATTGACTACATTTTAAACAAAATTTGTATTTCTTTTATTTCAGTCTGAAAACCTAGTTGAGTTTAAGCTGTGCATCTGACAAATTTTATTCAAGTATTCTTCATCTTCCTTCACACTGAAAAAAGCATTGTAATTTCAAGTGTTTCTAAATTACCTGCCCTGAAATGGCAAATAATCATTCTGTCTCTGCGGGGCTGGGATATACTGTCAGATTCAGTGTAAAGCAATGCCTTTTCTTGGGGTGAGGCACTCAGCAATCTCCCTAACCTCCCAGAACACAAAAGCCTCTGACCTTCCCTTCTCTCTCCAGTAATTTATCACCACTTTCCCCACCATCCCACCAACAACTTCTGGGTGCTCCAGACTTCTCCTCTAATCATGAGGTAATGTGGCAGAAAGCAAGGATCAAAAATTCAGCAAAA
Source organism: Strix aluco (assembly GCF_031877795.1). NCBI lineage: Eukaryota > Metazoa > Chordata > Aves > Strigiformes > Strigidae > Strix > Strix aluco. Next base: position 89,057,765 of record NC_133931.1, on the reverse strand, counting down.
GAAACTTTTCATCACTTACCCATTTCTCTTTAATCTCTTGAGTCAGCCAACTGACAGACCCTTCCTATCTCTCATTCAGTCTTCTCAGCATTTCACTTCAGGCAGAAGTCTCATGTTCACTTCCCTGTATGATATAACCTTCTGTTATACTACTACCCAGTAACCCAAGCCATGAATCAAAGCTCTATCGCACAAGGTGCTGTAAAAACATAGATCTAAAATATTATTTCTAATCCCCAAAACCAGATTAGAAGCCAAACAGCTAACACAGTTTTGTAGACTTTTTACTTGGATTTGGATGCTTTATAGGAGCATGTATTTTGTACTTTGGAGATGATAAGTGAAGCCTTTTACTTGAAATGGGGCCCAAAAAGATATTCATGAAAGAAGACTGAAAGCAAGCAATAACTAAGAAACTGTAAAAGGAGCATCTTTTTGACTGAAATAGCTTGAACTAATCACAGACAAAAAAATCAGACTACTTCAGAAAACTGCCTGGTTATAATATTAGACTAAAAATTGAATCTAATCTTCCCAAAGACATGCAACAAGTTAGATATATCCATTTTCCATTTAATATTAAAGCAGTCTTATTTTAGTGATTTGATAAAAAAAGCATGACTGCCATAATGTTCCTCACATTAACTCCAAGTTTTCCACCTGAAAGAGTGATGATACCATTAATATTTTGCATGTTAACATCTAAAACTTGGGTAAGACTTAAGAAAGAAATCATCAATTTGTGGTCTTCAGAACTTAAGAATCCTTTCTTTCTGTTAAATCTGTAATATTGTATGTTATTTTGTGTTTCTATTGTGTAGTCATTTGCTGGTTTATATAATTAATATTTTCAGAAAACTTTGAAAGTATTTATTTGGAGAAATTGGCTTCTTTGGATAAATTCCTTGAGCTCCTGATATGCAGTTCATGTCAATAAATCAGCAATGTGCTGCTACTATATGATGGCAACTGTCTTTCCTTTCTAGAGCTCTGTCCTAATCTCCCTGCCCTGGATGATTTGAGTTTCTCTCTGTTATTTTTTCAGGCTCTGAAGAAGGCAAAACATCCACCGTGCCGTATGGCTGGGTTTGTAGACAAGAGAAATTGCTGAGGCACTAGATTGGTTGGCATTTTCCCAATGAATAGTGTAGAAGTGGTTATCAACAATAAGTGTTTGTAATGGTTTAGCCCCTGCCGGGGTCTGAGACCACACGGCCGCTGCCCCTCCCCCACAAAGGGAGCGAAATACAAAGCCCCGATCTGAGATAAGGAAAGGTTTAATACAACAGTGCAATAGCAACACAACAAACAACAACAATAACACTAAGAATAATAGTAATAACAATGAACAGGGCAAAATATCTACCAATATAGCAGTGAGAGAAAACCCGGCGGCGCGAACCCCACGCGATCACCGATTCTTCCCGCGCCAGGTGATGTCAGCATGGCATATGAATAACCCGGCTAGAGCTTCCTCCCCCACTGCTGGGGAAACTTAACCCTATCCTGGTTAAACCAGGACAGTGTTCAACATAAATCTGTATTGTTTGCATTTAAATGTTTTCAGCATGAAGTTCAAAATGGATGGTTTAGGACAAAATGAAGTTCCCAATGTGATACAGGCTGATCACAATCTGTCACAACAATTAATGGCAGTCAGATGCAAAGAAAGTCTTAATTATTCAACTTGCAGGAGAATTCCTGAAAGAGGAAAAATTAAATCAATGTCTGGCAATACTCAGAATAGGCTTTAACAATGAAGAGTAACTTATCTTGACACCAGTAATGTGAAGCTTAGAGGGAGATGAATTAGCAGTAAATTAGTAATTAAAATATTTATTTTCATGTTTAATGTGTTATTAAGTTTGTTAGTTGTTTTGATACATAATGAGGGGTTTTAACATATCTTTTACTAAAAATTAGTCAGAAATATTATAGCTTTCTGTTCAAGAGTGGTATGAATTTGATTGTTAACCTTCCTTTCAGATTTACTCATAAATGGTCTTTAAAATATTTTTTTCCATTTACATTTCAGGGCCACTGGGATTAAGTTTAGGTCAAGCAAGAGATCTGAATTTGTGATCTGGTTATCATGAGAGCTGCTTACCTTCGGTTAATTCGTAGTAGATCTAACACAGTTTCATAACCCCTCAGCCCGTGACAAGGTAAATTTAAAGTCATGACTTAATGACCTGATAGATGTACTATCATATCAGTTCCTATTTTCATGCCTGGAAGAACAAACAGATATTTTTCTACTTTGTTTTTGAATACCTAAGATGTTTATGAACTCCAGCAGACTATGTATGCCCCAGCTAATATTGTTCTAATATCATAAAGCTGCCCTGGAGTGAAAATATCCATTTCTGTGGCAGCTTACTGGAAAATTCTAGTCAAAACCAATTATCTATGGTTATTTTCAAGCTTGTAGATCATTTATTATTAATGGATGAGTTAATTAAATTAATTTCAGTGAAAATGTTGAGACAGAGATTCCTGTTGAGGTGATATGCCAAGATATGCCAGGAGATGTCTGCTTCTTCATTAATTTTGTCTTGATTGAGGTTAGGTGAATCCCTCTGAGAGTCTCTTACAAGCCTTAGTCCTTTGGTTGAGAATCAATTTCTACTAAACGCAGTCTTGTGTGTAGCAGTGATTTGTTTTTCTCTTAGCTCAAACAAGAAATTGAGAGTTACATTAAGCCTTCATATATACTGACTGCTTTTAATTTGCTAAGCATGAAGATTAAAGCTGGTTCTTTGTGCAAAACATATCAGGAGCTGCTGCCCTTGTATTATTATGGTGAGTAGAATAGATTTTATGACCTTAAATTAGGTTTGACCACTTGGTGCATATTTTAGGTTTTCAGTAGCTTCTGTTTCAAGAACAGGTAAGTGGAAGCAATGCAAATTTTTATTAACAGCAGAGGAATTCCCCTGAGCTTCAGCTGCTCCAGGCCATCAGGAAGGTCTGAGCAGCGCTGTGCAGGTATCTCATGATACCTATTAGAGCATTTTCATCATTTAAATTTCTCAGCTTGCTAGACAACATGACCTAAATATTTTTTCATATGTTTCTCCATCCACCAGGAAAGACACACTGACAACAATTAGATGTTTAAATACTTTTCTTTTTAGTAAATAAGGCTTTTCATAGAGCATGCTGGAAGTCTGACATCTGACTATCTGCCAGACAGAACTTAAAATATATATTATCTTGTTATATGACCCTGACAGTCAATACAAGAAGCTTTAACTCTTGTGAGGGGATGGACGCATAATTCCTTTGTATCCCAGAGTCACAGAATGGTTGAGGTTGGAAGGGACATCTGCATGTAATCTTGTCCAAAGCCCCCTGCTCAAGCAGGGCCACCTAAAGCTGGTTGTCCAGGACAATGTCCAAATGACTTTTGAATATCTCCAGGAAGGGACACTCCACAACTACTCTGGGCAGCATGTGCCAGTGCTCAGTTACCCTCCCAGTAAAAAACTGTTTCCTGATGTTTAGGAAGAACCTCCTGTGTTTCAATTTGTGCCGACTGCCTTTGGTCCTGTCACTGAGTACCACTGAGAAGACCCTGGCTCTATCCTCTTTGCACCCTTCCTTCAGGTATTTGTGCACATTAATGGGATCCTCTCTGAGTTTTCTCTTCTCCCAGCTGAGCAGTCCCAGCTCTCTCAGCCTTTCCTTATAGTGGAGATGCTCCAGTCCCTTCATCATCTTTGTGGTCTTTCACTGAACTCTCTCCAGTATGTCCATGTCTCTTTTGAAACGGGGATCCCAGTCCTGGACACAGGACTCCAGGCATCGCTTCACCAGTACTGGTAATGAAAAAACAGAGGGTAACTGAGCACAGTGCAGCTGCTTGCTCACTCTTTCCCACTCAGGGATGGGATAAGAAAATAAACCAAAAGGACTGAGTATCAAGACAAGGACAGGGAGGGATGATTCTCCCATTATGGTCACAGGCAAAAGACAGACTCATTAGGTGAAGAAAAAGAACATCAATTTAATTCAAACACCACCACCACCACCACTTAATTTACCAATCAAACAGAGTAGGGCAGTAAGAAGTATAACCACATCTTAAAAACACCTTCCCCTCACCCCTGCCTTCTTCCTGGGCTCAGCTTTGTTCCTGATTTCTCTACCTCCTCCCAGGGGGGCAGGGGATGGGGGTTGGGGTCAGTCCCACTGCTCCTTCCTCCTCAAGGGGAGGAGTTCTCTCATGCTTCCCCTGCTCCAGCATGGAGTTCCTCTCATGGGAGACAGTCCTCTATGAACTTTCTCTGACATGAGTCGTTCCTATGGGCTGTAGCTCTTCCTGAGCTGCTCCAGCATGGGTCCCTCCCATGCACTGTAGTCCTCCCAGTGCTGAACTACAACAGCCTGGGCTTCCCACAGAGTCCCGGCCTTCTTCGGGCGCAGCCACCTGCTCTGGTGTGGGGTCCTCCACGGGCTGCAGCTGGGCTTCTGCTCCACCAGTGACCTCCATGGGCTGCGGGGGGACAGCCTGACCTCTCACGACAGACTGCAGGGGAGTCTCTGCTCCAGTGAACCCCTCTTTCTCTTCCTTCCTTCCACTGACCTTGGTGTTTGCATAGGTATTTCCATTACAATTCCTTCTCTTCTCAGGTCCCCTTCCTAAATGTGTTATTACAGAGGCGAAGCCACTGTTGGTAATTGGCTTGGCCTTGGCCAGAGGTAGGTCTGACTTGGAGCCAAAGGAACTTCTAGAAGCCTTCATAGGAGCCACCCCTGTAGCCTGCTTCCCCACTACCAAACACCAGCCATGCACAAACCCAACACAGTTTAATTAATAGTGACATGGAAATGAAGGTGAATTAATTTTCATGTGGCCAGACACTAAAATCCTGCCAGTGCATCAGGGGGGGCAGTGGCTCTCTTTGGAGTGAGTGAGTGTCAGGGGCTCCAGCAGACAAGGTAGGGCAGAGGCTGGCAGCCAGGTCACATCCCACTGCCCCAGCCCAGGAGCAGGGCAGCTGGGGGCACTGGAGCAGCCTCAACCCCAGCCATTATGGGAATGGGCTGAGGTCAGGCCAGGACATGGGCCCATGGATGGGCAGGGCAGGCTGTGGGGAGCTGGACACTGGCTCTGCTGTGGTGTCGCTGGGGCAGGGACTGGCAGCCCCAGGGGGCTGACATGGGGTCCTGGGCCATGGGCAGTGTAGGGGGAGGCCTGGGGAGGCTGGGCAGAGACAGTCAGGGTTAACAATGCTCTCAGGGACATGACAAATCCTTAGAGTTGATTTTGTCTTTACACTCAGTTTGGTTTTATGTGGAACTTTGAGATTGGCACTTTTATCTAAAAAAAGTACAGTGTGTTGACAGAAACTATTATATTCTGCAGTTCTGTGTTTATTATGTAAATATGCTGCTTTTTTTTTTTTTTAAGGAATAGCTGTCAGTAATGTCAAAATTTGCCTAAAATAGCATTGTGAATCTTATTTTTCTTGTGCATGTTTGTCATACTTAACTCTTTGGAATGGAGATGTTTGGGTAAGGTGGCCTTGCCAGAGTGAATTTTGATTTCTCATAAAAATAAAAATGAATAACAGGAGGGCTTCTGCCCAGAAATTATCTTGCACATATTTTATTAAAAACTTTTATACCTAGAGACAAGGACATAAAATGTAGTTACCTTGGTGTCAACTTTGACTTTTTTTCTTTTTTCCTTATTTTCCAAATGAAAAGATAATAAATTTTATTTAATATGTAAGTCTATGAAAACCTGCTGCACACAAGCAGTTAAAGCGGATAATCAAATATTTTGAGGTTTCAGTCTTCCTTGGCCAGAAGCTTGAACTGAACATGACCAGGATTTATAGGAAACAGGCTGGTGGCTGGTGATGGCTGCTAATTGCATGACAGAAGTGAAGGTGACAAGGTGTTGTTACAGGAATTAGGGCAGAGGCAGCCTTGTTTTCTCCCTGCTGTCCTTCTCAAAAAGCACTGTAAGGAGAAGTAGGGGAAACAGGGTAACTAGAGCCAAGAGGGGAGAGGCACTTGAAGCAACAGACTTCAAGTGCTTCCTTAGAGACTAAGGAGCCAAGGAGTGAGATAGCTCAGGAAAATGGATCTGGGAGAGAGATCTGCACTGATGGGAGAAATACTAGGACTTTATGAAGACAAGGAGTCATTTTAAAATGGGCATAAATTGGTTGCTGAAAAAATCATCTCACTCTATTTCCGTCATCGGCTGCTAGTCTTCACAAACTCTTCCTGCTCTCCAGCCCATTAAGCTGCCAAAAATATGCTTCATTTTAACCCAGCACAAAACACAGTAGGAGTGGAAATGAGAGCCAGGAAGAAGGAACGAGGTGTTAAGATTGCTGCTTTGGATGCTGCATGACTTCCATCTTATTGCAGTCATGAAACTACAGCCTGGGAGGAGCTGGGAGAAGAGAGTGAGTGAGTGGAATAGCAATGGGTATGAGGTGTTGCAAGGGAAAAAATGAGATGTAAATGTCAGGTAAAGGCTAGAGTCAAGGACAGGCTGGAGCAAAGGGGTACTGAAGAAAGCATAAGAAGTGCTAACTCCAGTGACTTATCATTTTCTTGATATCAGAGATAGTGTAATAGTCACCGGAAAATGTTTCCAGTTTTCATGTGCTGTGCAACTCATGTAAACTGTGAGACGTTCACTATGACCACCTACCTTGTTTCCTCAGGGGATTAAGTTCTGAGTATTTAAAAGTTCTTAGCTTCCTGATGATCAATTCTTCCTGAGAATTGAAAACATGTCAAAAACTTTTATGCCAAGATTTTTTAGAATAAATATCTGTCCTGGTTTAACCAGGATAGGGTTAAGTTTCCCCAGCAGTGGGGGGGGAGCTCTAGCCGGGTTATTCAGATACCATGCAGACGTCACATCCTGGCGTGTCACATTTCCTGGCGCGGGAGCGCGGTGCGCGTGGTTTTGTACATCTGCTCCTCTCACTGCTATATTGGTAGCTATTTTGCTCTGTTCATTGCTATCACTATTACTGTTATTGTTATTGTTGTTGTTTGTTCTGTTGCTGTTGCACTGTTGTATTAAACCTTTCCTTATTTCAGTTTTGGGGCTTTGTATTTCACTCCCTTTGTGGGGGAGGGGTAGCGGCCGCGTGGTCTCAGACCCCATCAGGGGCTAAACCATTACAATATCTTATTTAAAAAAAAAATAAACGTTAGAAGAATATTAATGTTTAAAAGTCAGGCATCTAAATTGGGAAGTGATTTTTCCAGATTAATAATCTGATTAAAAATTGCACGTGAAGCACAAATATAATGTTAAATTAAGGGTTTCTGTTGTTCTTGACCGACTGTGCAGGATAGACAGCATATGTAGAAGGAGCACCTGCTCTGTTTTCTCCTTGCTCAGGTTTTACTCCTGCATTAGTCCACATTGTTCAAACTCAGATCTCAGTAATGAAGTATTAATTTCCTCCTGCAGTTTTCTGATGTATTTAACAGTTGACTATCAAATTCTTTGGATGGATTAATTTGTTTTTACATTATACAGGGGAAGCAACAGCTAGATTAAATTCAGAAGATGATTTTGGAGTCTTTATTGCATATACACAAATATGATGAATTAAAGGATTATCTGTGACAATATAGTTCTGGCACATGCTACTTTTCCCATTGTTTGGAAAACGATGTTCTGTAAATGTACCTATTTTGCACAAGATCTCCTTGGGCTCTGTATGCTTTTTTTATGTCATTGTCTGCTAAAAACATAGAAGAAATGTAAAATAATTTTCTACTTCTTTAAACCCAGCAAGTGTCTGTGGGAGCTATTTATCTGTTTAACAGCATACTACAGCAGAAGCAGTCATAGAATGAACTCTTCAACTCAAGTGAACTCTTCTAATTGTATTAGCCATCGACACAGTTTGTAGATGAGGAGTTTTAAATGGTGTGATGTATCTCTGTGTTCATGTTGAATTACATACAGAAGAGCTCTTTTCACATAACTGTGAAATCAGGAAGTAGTACATAATGCCATAGTATTAATTCACTGAAGAGGTGGACATCACATCTGCTTTTGAATACTGTTGCCACATGCTCAATTAATATGGAAGGGTTGTAAACACGGAAGCTGACCATGAAATGGAAGGCATATAAACGTGTCAGGTTTTGAGATCTTCATAGTGAGGACATGTGCTGCTGCTTTAAATTGCAGTCAAAATTTCTGCAGTTAAGGTATGACATGCTTTTCTGGTAATGTTTATTTAATATGTAAATCTATGAAAACCTGCTGCACACAAGCAGTTAATTTCCAAATTATGTTAGAAGTAATTTCCAAATTATGTTAGAAGCACATGATTCTCCTACAGAATCTCATGATTGTTTGTGCCCACTACTTAGATCCTGAAGTATCATGCTTGAATTACAGGCTGTTAATTTCACTTTAATTAGAAAATCACCTTAATGTCCAAGTCCAGTTGTAATGACAAGGAGCCTTCAAAGCTTCCATTCATGTGGTTTTACTTATTCAGTAGTCAGATGCATTTAGTTTTAAAGCTTATTAATCCATTATCATTTAGGGACAGCAATATTAATCAGTTAAAAGTCTACTGTATACATTAAAAGCATTTGCTCATTCAGATTGCTTAGTGTTTTTATTAAAATCTATTTTAAACTGATTAATAGAAATTTATGTATGAATTTGATCATGTGAATGTAGATAACATTTAATGAAAGTAAAGCTCCCAAACATTTAACTTCGATAAAGAGTCACTTAATGAGCTTCTTATAAAACCCAAGCTACTTAGCATAAATAATCACATTATGATTTATTGCACTTTTGCATAGTTAAGGAAGCAACTCAAGAAGTGATTAATTTATGTTCTTAACCGTAATTTCTTTGCAAAGTAAATATTTTCACATTTAGAAAAATCAGTATATTTTTACATTGATTGTTGTAATTATTTTTCATAATACAGTCACAAACTCCAACCAATCTTCCATCTTGGCCTTTAAAATAAATTACTTCAATAGATAGAAGCAGGTAACTGCATTGGAATAATGGATGTTATGAAAAAAAATAGGAACAGTCACATCCATTTAGAGAAGTTATGCTATTACCTGGAACACAAAAAAAGAAAACTGCCCAAGTAATTTGCTCTCATGGGTATCTGATACATTAATAACCAGCTTAAAACATCTGAAAGACATCCACCTCCTACAGAAAACCATGCTTGTGATAGCTGAAGGTGTTTCTTGATTGCATTCTCCTACCTATAGAAACTTCACATTTCATGGAGGCATTTTATGTAAACTGAAAAGCTTAATACAAATTATTCCCTAGAGATTTCACAATTACAGAATGGCTACTGAGTTTGGAAGGCACCTCTGGAGATCATCCAGTCCAACTCCCTTGCTAAAAGTAGGGCCAACTAGAGAGTAGATTGCTCATGACTGTGCTCTATTGTGTTTTTAGCATCTCCAAGGATGGAGTCTCCTAACCTCTCTGGACAACCTGTTCCAGTGTTTGACCACTCTTGTAGTAAAAGTGTTTTCTTGTGTTTAGAAGGAATTTTCCGTGTTTCAGTTTGTGTCCATTGCCTCTTGCTCTTTCACTAGGCATCACCAAGAAGAGTCTGTCTCTGTCTTTGCTCCCCCCATAACTGATATAACTACATTAATGAGATGCCCTTGAAACTTTTCTTCTTGAGGCTAAACAGTCCCAGTTCTCTTAGCCCTTCCTCATATATCAGATGCTGAGATCATTTTAACATCTTCGTGGTCCTTCACTGGATCTGCTTTGGTATGGCAACACTGAAAAGAAGCATCTAGAGGATGTGCCACTGTCTATATTTTATGCCAATATCCATCAATATTGTACAGGCATTCTGTGTTTCCTCATTTCAACCAAGTAGTTTATTATTACTGAATTTTTAAAAGTTTAGGTTTTGTTGCATGTGGTACTTTCAGAAGTTACAAGTTACCAAAGCCAACTTAAAATCTTCATAAGCAACTTCATTTTGGTATTATTATTATTTAAAAGCTTATTAGTGATTTTAAAGAATAATTCAGAACCAATCTATTTCAATAAAGCATTTAATTTATATTGTGTAATTTATAACTGTGTTATCATAGGTTCATACTTCTGTAGGTATGACATGATCTGGAAAACATGTAAGTCCCACCACTGTTTTAAATCACCTATCTTCTACTAGAGACAGTGAAAGAGTGAAATAGACTGATATAATGGGAAGCAACAAATCTGTTAAAAACTGTGATAACAACAATCCTACACTGTCAAAGAGCTGTAATTGACCTTTGATGCCTTTTCTTTCACCAAATGTGCTTGCTATGTCCAATGTTACTTTTTCTTAAATTATTCAGTAGTTGAAGGCATAACTCTAGTGGCTTAAATTCCAAATCCCCAAATATTAATTTATGACAAGGATCATCAACTTTAGCTCAATTTAATTTCAAATCCCAATGTGTGCATTGAAATTTCAATGAATATTTCTAGTGCTAATTACTCAGTTTCTATATTTATAAGGGAACTGGCACCTCATAAATATCACATTGTGCTATTATCTCCATATGTGCCTGTTCCCTCTAAATATAGAAAATCAGCAATTAGCACTAGAAATATTCATTAAAGTTTGAAGGTAGATAAATAAGAAGTAAGAATGCCATCTATTTATTATAATTTACAAAGCAAAGAACCTCTAACTGCTTCTCATTTGATTAATGTGCCCCATACCACCAGTTACACTAAATACGTCATCTGATTGAGCTACCACTAGATAAAATTTGTACTAGTTAGTAAGACAATACACTGAATGGCTTGTCAATTTTGGCACGGCACAACAACTTGCTAAGTTTTGATTAGCCTCGCCTCTAACCTTAGGATTGCAAAACTGTCTTAGAAGTACCTTTTTTTACCCCCACATCTAGGACAGGTATTTTTTCAAATAGAAAGCAAAACCATGAAGTGCACCAGGGGTATACTTAATGTCAGGAATGTTGTTTCTTCCTTTTTTTGGTGAAGCTGTCTGTCAAATCGTGAAAACAGTGAGCCACCTGTACTGAGAGCTGAGTCAGACTGGAAGGTACAAAACTGAGAAGATTTACTTCATTATACAACATATTCTCTCCAAAACACATTCTCATGATAATTTCTGTACCATGAATAATCTAGCTTGTTCCACTTTGCACATACTAACTGTTGTTCATTTGGTGTTGTGCTGCTTACTCTGTAGAGCAGATGATATGAAAAGTCTTCAATACCCGTTCAGATATCACTTAAATATAAAGATGATTGACTACAAAGCTATAACCTTCTCTAACAGCATTCACATTTCCTTTGCAACAAAACACAGGGCAGGTGAAGAGTCAAACCAGCATGTGTAAAATAACCTATAAGCAAGCGACTCTTAGGGTTAATAAGCTGCCTTTCCTCTCTTTACCCTTTCCTTGACAGCGTTTTGATTTATGACTTTGATGTCTTTCCACATAGCCTCAACTATTAGTGATATATTTGAAATATAAAATTATTCTTCCCTAAGCAATTCATTTTCCTCGAAGCAAACACTCAACAGAAAACATTAAAAAGAAGTATTGATTTTACAGGTTCTTGGAAATTATTTTTTTAAAAATTAAAACAGAGATAAAGAAATATTTAGAAAATCCTGTTGTAATCGCAGACTGATTTTCATACTGTCTTAAGGTTTGTTTTCTTTTTTGCCAGTGTTAGGGCTTAATATGCAGGTATTCACATGTTTCTGAGGAAATCATTGAAATTTAGGTTATTTTCACATCCCATATGAGCCAGTATGTTTAAGTAGTATATGGCTGCTTCATGTACACTAGAACTGACTTTTTTTTCTGTGTGTGTAAAATGATTGTGTGTGTTGTAAAATTATTATAATAGCTACCACATATGAAAGGTGGTACATTTTGATCTTAAAAAAAAATCCTTTAGGAATAAGGATATTCCAGATAATATGCTTATATCTTCTGAACACAAATGATACTTATGTCTGTAAGTATAGAAAAAGAAAACATTACCCATTGATTATTATACAAACTTCTTCACCTAAATGAGCCTGATTGCAATGTCTGTAATGGTAAAACAGACTAGAGATTGGGAAGAATGGGAATTGAACCAAAGTGCTTTTGTGATAGGGGACACTGTTGTGTGAAATTTTGGTTACATTAATTAGGTTTTTAGGCAACATTGTCTGCCATCTTACACCAGGAAAATCTCTGATATTGTCATGGTTTAAACCCAGCTGACAACTAAGCACCACCTAGCTGCTCACTCCCCCCCAATGGGATAGGGAACAGAATCTGAAGGGTTAAAGTGAGAAAACTCACAGATTGAGATAAAGACAGTTTAGTAAGAAAAGCAAAACATGGAATTCATTCACTGCTTCCCTTTGGTCCGTTGGGGTCAGCTGTCCCGGCTGTGTCCCCTCCCAATTTCTTGTGCACCCCCAGCCTACTCGCTGAAGAAAAGGCCTTGACTCTGTGTGAGCACTGCTCAGCAGTAATGAAAACATCTCTGTGTTATGAACACTGTTTCCAGCACAAATCCAAAATATAGCCCCATACCAGCTACTCCAAAGAAAATTAATTCTATTCCAGACAAAACCAGCACAGCTATGTTACTGAATATTTTGTTGTCCCTCACTTTGTGCAAGAATCCATTTTGGGTCAATTGCTTTGAAAATGTTTGCAATTTTCTGCAAAACCATCAGCATTCACTCTCTGATTTTATCCGAATATTTGTGTATAAAAAAATACGGAAAATTAGGGCATATTTTCATGACTCACTAATGATCTGAGGTAACTAACTCTGCCTCCAAATTTTGACAGAAACAGACAGCCTGGCTATCTCTTAGTTTGGTAGGCAGTCGGTGTGCTCCAAAGACCAAAAAAGTACCTCAGTGGTTGTACTGGGTCTGGCTGAGCCGGAATTGTTTTTCCCCTGTAGCAGCCCTCATGGTGCTGTGTTTTGTGTTGGGAGCTGGCAGGGTGTTGATAGCACACTGGTGTTGTGGCTACTGCTGAGTAGTGCTTACACAGCACGAAGGCTCTTTCTGACATTTCCCCCCGCAGTGGGACTGGGTGGGCAAGATCTTGGGAGGGGACACAACCAGGACAGCTGACCCGAACTGACCAAAGGGATATTCCATACCATATGACGTCTGCTCAGTATAAAGCTGGGAGAAAGGAGGAAGGGGGTGGGGTCACCCTTGGTCCTCCGAGGCAACCACTACGCGTATTGGAGCCCTGCTTCCTGAGAAGGCCCGACATCGCCTGTTCATGGGAAGTAGAGAATAAATCTGTTTTCTTTTTGCTTCCACACGTGGACCTTTGCTTCGCTTTGCTTACATTAAAACTGCTTTTGTTTCACCCACAAGGGTTGGGTTTTTTTCCTATCTTATTTTCTTTCCCCTCTTCGCCCTGTTAAGAAAACAAAAAGGGGAAGGGGGGGGGGGGGAAGTGATAGAGCAACTTGGTGGGTACCTGGCATTTAGCCAAGGTCAAACCACCACAGTGGTACAAAGAGATTCACCAAAGGGGAATCCATGACTATCACTTACTACATAGGAAGGAAATGATTTGCAATAGCAAAGAAAGGTACAACACCTAGGACCAGAAGCCCAAAGGGAATAGAGATCAGGATGGTTTGAATAGGCCACAGCAGCAGCTCCAGTTTAATTTTCATACAATGTTTAAGAATAATACAAGCTTTGCTACAGATGTCTCTGTTAAATTTATGTGTGTTTTATTTGTAATTGACTTTTGCTTTCTCAAGTACTACTTTATGGCACATACCTGACAAAGCATAATACTTGCATAAAGCAAACATTTAATTACAATGATTTTATCTCTCTGACTTATCAACCTTGTCCATGCATGCTTAATATTCTCAACAGATACTCTCAGCTTTTGAGAATGTGTAATGCGCTTAGCATTTTAAAGTAGGATAAGCAGAAAAACTTATAAAATGGAGAAAATTTAAGCATTTAGTACCAGACTGTGAAGCGAATCATATTTAAAGCAGGTGGTAACAATAAAGACAGTTTTGGTGACTGAACTAAGAGTAGTGTCTACTCCAAAGGTCTATTGGATATGCTTTCAGAAGCTTTGGAGTGTGTAATGATATATGGATTTATAATGTACTGCAGCACTGTTCTTTCAATAAGGATAAACCTTGATATAACTTAACACTACAACTTGAAAGGGAGTAAATACTTAGAAGGACTGTATACCTTTCACCCTTACATGTACTTCATGCTGTTGGCATTAGCGTCTTTTACTGCACATCAGATAAGACTGCCCCTTGAGCTTGATTTAAATTTATTGTCTTTTTTTAATGCACTGCTGAAGGTGAATAGATGTCAAGAATGATACATTAGCTAATGTCTAAATGTATTCATATTGAGAAACTGAAGGACAGTTAGTTAAATGCAGCTGGACGGCAGGAAAATAAATGACAGTTCTCAAAGAGTGTCACTTAGAATTTCATGGTTGTCAGTCACCAGAATAAATTCCAGTGTGCCTATAATGGGGACTCTAATTATATACATAAAAGGAAAGCTGGTTTTCTATTTTGGCTCTTAAATTAAAAAAAAATAGCAATCTTTCAGTATTGACTCTTCTTATAACATTTCTATATATGTAAGAGTCATCTGTACTAAGCTTATCATATCTAAGCGCTTTAAGTATGAATGCTCATATTTAAAATACAGCTTCAGGTCCATTATATACTTTAATTATTATTAATTATTGTATTCTCTGGTAAATACATGATGAATTAGATTGTTTAGTCATGATTCTGTAAGAAGATTAAGTTAATCTTGTCGTTTTCAATCACTTAATAATAAACATGGTCATATTATTACTGGCAGTTACCATATACTACTTCTACTCTAGGTGCGATGTTAATTGCATTAGATATCACAGATGGTTGTGGTCTTGCAGACTTGGTGCGTGAAATTCCTGAGAAGAATTCAGGGGCTTCAGCAACACTTATTAATCTCAATGTCTTTGGCTGAAGTGACTTAATAGGTGACGAACTGCTGGCTACAAAATATTATACAGCCTTATCTCTCTTTCAGGTGATTACTGCTTTTGTCAGGATCTCCTCTACTTGCCTCCACTGTACCCCAGTCCATAAAGATTGCAACCTGTACTGGGTGCGAGTGCGGGCAGCAGTGAGGGCTCTGCCGGGTGGGCCCCTGCGGGGAGCGGCCAGGGCTGCCCCGCGCCGGACACAGCCGGTTCCAGGCGGCTCCAACGGCCCCAGCGCAGGGCACAGCTGAGCCCCTCAGCCCCGGGCGGGCGCCTCGGGGAAAGCCTGGGTAAGGAAGGGCAAAGCGCTGCCCGGCAGCCAGGGCTGAGGGAAACAGGGGGAGAAACAGCCCTGCGAGCCCCGAGGGGAGAGCGGCAGGAGGGCAGGAGGGGCTCCAGGCAGAGCCCCGGCAGAGAGGCCCCTGCGGCCCCGGCAGAGACCCCGCTGGGGCGGGTGTTTCCCTGCAGCCCCTGGAGAGGCCCCGGGCTGGAGCAGGGAGAAGCGTGAGGAGGAAGGAGCGGCAGGGAGGAGCTGGGGGGGACTGACCGCAGCCCCCCATTCCCCATCCCCCTGCTCCCATTCAGCAGGGGGTGAGGAGATAGAGGAGTCAGGGAATGAAGGAGTGAAGTTAAGTCCAGGAAGAAGGGGAGGGTGGAGAGATGTTTTAGTCTTTTTTGCTCACTATCCAATTCTATTTTAACTGGCAATAAACTGATGTTTCCCCAAGTTGTGTCTGTTTTGTAACAGTAACTGGTAAGTGTTAGCCCTGTATTTATCTTGACCCTTGATGAGCTTTTCTGTCCTGTTTAACTCCGTGACCACACAAACCAAACCATTTTCAGGCCTGGGGTCCTTGAAAGTTTCGTCAATGCAAAAGCTTGACTACACTTCCTATTTCAGGGCTGTGAGAATCTGCAAATTCAGCTGTCAGTGTTTCACTATACAACTGATTTGCAGAAACAGACTCTACAACTCAGAGAGAGTTATAAAGCAGGTATATTTACTCCGGCGCCGGGGTGCAAGGGGATTTCTCCACAAAGCTTGCACACCAACAGCACATTTTACCAAAAACTTACAGAGTGTGGATATACATATTCATTGGATTACATAATACAAACATATATATGCATGAGTAAGGCTGGGTTAGTTCGAAAGGCTGGTGTCAGCAGTTTATGTTATCTTTGCGCCTGTGCATTGCCTCCTGGTGGTCATCTTCGGGGGTCTTTTGGAGGAAGGCTTACAGTCTTCTTCATCTTGTACTTTTTCTTGGAGCATGCGCAGATTCTTTTAGCCAATTTCTTGAACAAGAGTGGTTCCAGCCGGTTTACTCATTCTGTCTTATCTAAAAGTACCAGTGTATCAATTTCTACAGAATCACAGAATTGTCTAGGTTGGAAAAGACCTTGGAGATCATGTAGTCCAACCATTAACCTAACATTGACAGTTCCCAACTACACCATATCCCTCAGCGCTAAGTCGACCCTACTCTTAAACACCTCCAGGGATGGGGACTCCACCACCTCCCTGGGCAGCCCATTCCAACGCCTAACAACCTGTTCTGTAAAGAAATACTTCCTAATATCCAGTCTAAACCTTCCCTGGCACAACTTGAGGCCATTCCCTCTTGTTCTATCACTTGTTACTTCGTTAAAGAGACTCATCCCCATTTCTCTGCAACCTCCTTTCAGGTAGTCGTAGAGGGCGATGAGGTCTCCCCTCAGCCTCCTCTTCTCCAGACTCAACAACCCCAGTTCCCTCAGCCGCTCCTCGTACGACATGTGCTCCAGACCCTTCACCAGCTTCGTTGCCCTTCTCTGGACACGCTCGAGTAATTCAATGTCCTTTTTGTAGTGAGGGGCCCAAAACTGAACACAGTCATTGAGGTGCGGCCTCACCAGTGCAGAGTACAGGGGGTAAGATCACTTCCCTGTCCCTGCTGGCCACGCTATTTCTGATACAAGCCAGAATGCCATTGGCCTTCTTGGCCCACCTGGGCACACTGCTGGCTCATGTTCAGCCGGCTGTCAGTCAACACCCCCAGGTCCCTCTCTGACTGGCAGCTCTCCAGCCACTCCTCCCCAAGCCTGTAGCACTGCTGGGGGTTGTTGTGGCCCAAGTGCAGCACCCGGCATTTGGCCTTATTGAAACTCCTACAGTTGGCCTTAGCCCATCGCTCCAGCCTGTCCAGGTCTCTCTGCAGAGCCTCCCTACCCTCGAGCAGATCAACACTCCCACCCAACTTGGTGTCATCTGCAAACTTACTGAGGGTGCATTCGATCCCCTCGTCTAGATCATCAATAAATACTGTCCATATATGGCTATCTATTCATTACAAAGACTAAACTAGTTAGAGCACATCTGCTTTCCAAGGACAAGAAACATAATTTTGTTGAACATAGTAATTCTTAGTAAGTTTCCACAGAAAACTGCTTTGTTTTGATGAGCACAGTAGTCCTTGGTAAGCTTCCACAGAACAGTCAGGGCAAGCAGGATTATTAAGCAATATTCAGAAATCATTATAAATTGCTATAAGTAAATAAGTTGCAAAGTAGGTGATCATTTCCTTGTATCACAACAATACTCACATGGGTATTGTTGGCGAAATGGGATATGTTGCAGTGGCAAGCCATTAATCTGTTTTTGTGGACAGTGGTCAAGCTGCTGGTGTCACGTTAGGATGGCCAGGTATTCTTGTGCCAGTGGTCCTACACCTATAGGATCTCCTGCCTCTACTTATCCTCCAAGCAGAGAGGTCATTCAAGTAATTGCTTCACTCAGTTGATACCCATGTGTTAAGTTTTAGTAGGTGTTGGCAACCTCGTGCTGGTATGAATTTTTTAAGAGTTTGACAAGATATAAGTTGTCTAGTCCTAGGGTGGGGAGGTAATCTGGGGCCTATCCCTGACTGGCAATGAAACAGTACTATAAATGAGGAGGTGCTATATAATTTTGTGGCATGGTGTTTTTGTAGAAGGGTTTTATGTGCGAATGCAAAGGAGGAGAAAGGTGTTGTGTGAGGGAACGGTGAAAAATGTATCAGGAGGCCAGGACTGCTTCAGGGAAACATCTGTGCTTATTTCGGCTACCTGAAGGGGGTGCTGTGGAAATGCACAGTCTTGACAAAGTCCTGACACCCTGAACTGTAAGGTTAATAGAAAACCCATAACTTTTTACTAGTGGTGGAAAAATCAAATATATTGGGCTAAACCCCTTAGCACACACAACAGCCTCTTTCTATCCAACGGCTTATGACTTAACTACCTGGGGATTTTTCCATGCTCTTGGGTGTTATGACTATGTAAACAGACACAATTGAGCTAATGTTCTTAGAGGGCAATGTCGCTATTTAGGCCTATACAAAAATTGTATAATAATTCTATTTTGAATTCTACAGCTTCTTTCTAGTGCAACAAATTTATAACAGGAAGTTCTTTAGCAATATTAATGTAGAACTCTTGAAAAAATATTTTAAGCCTTAATTAGAGCTTTGAAAAATGACATCTTTAAGTTAAATATGCTTAGCTTTCATCTTCCTGCAGAAACGTTCAGCTCTGAAGTAATTTGGTTGATTTACAGTGCACATTTTAATAGCAAACCTATTATCATGTCAATCGGAACTTTCCATGTTTTCTTTTCTTTTAAGCAAATAAAATGCTCCAAATTAGGTCTACTTAAAATATTGGCAATAAAAGGTGTGATAAAAACTTGAACAACTGTGGTTAGTACTAAAAGGTTTATCTAAAGTTTTCCAAAGTTATTGTTCAAAAAAACTTAACTAGTTCATCTGAGCACTTCTGAGGTTGTATGGAATAGTGTTGAACTATTTCTTCCCTGTAAAATTAAAAGACAGAAGAAAAAAAAGATATTTTTACTTCATTGACATGAGTCAACACTCATCCCCAATTGTGTATTTTTTTAATACTATCCTGTCAAAGTAAGTGCGCAAATATTACTGATTTTATCAGACAGTCTGATAAAATGTAGAAAATTGTACTACCATACTATGGGTAGTAGTGCCTTTATTCAGGATTGTTTCACTATTTACTTTCCATGGTACACCCAAGGAAAACTCATGTCTCTCTGAGCTATGAGAAGGCACAGAGGTGTGCCTCAGCACAGCTCATTAAAGGATCATGTCCTAACCATGTTGTCCTGATTTGAGCCCAGAGGGCAACTGAGCACCACGCAGCTGCTCACTCACTCCTTCCCCCTCAGGAATGGGATAGAAAAATAAACCAAAAGGATTGGGTATCAAGACAAGGACAGGGAGGGATGACTCACTGTTGTGGTTTGAACTCAGCCGGTAGCAAATAGCCACGTGGCCAGTTGTTTACTCCCCTACCCCCCACACCCCACCCCCCACCCCCCCTCCCCCAGTGAAATAGGGGAGGGACAAAAGAAGAAATTTGCAGGTTAAATTAAAAAAAAAAATTACTAGCAAAACCAACAATAATAATAGGAGTCCAAAACGGGTAAAATGCAGTAGTGGCTCACCGAGCAGCGGCCAGCACAGAGCCCATCCCCAGCAGTGATTCTCGACCACACCAGAGAAACTCCACCCAGCCAATCCAGAAACCGAAAACAAAACAAGGGGTGTGAGAGAGCACGTGCCCGCCTATATGCTGAGCTTTGATGTCACATGACATGGAATGCTCCAGTGTTCGGTTGGGACCCAGCCCTCCAGCTGTGCTCACTCTCAGCCCAAGGAAAGTTGGCCACTCTATCCTGGCCGAAACCAGGACACTCACCCATTATGGTCACAGGCAAAAGACAGACTCAGATGAAGAAAAAGAACATCAATTTAGTTCAAACACCACCACCACTTAACAGAGTAGGACAGTGAGGAATACAACCACATCTTAAAAACACCTCCCCTTCACCCCTCTCTTCTTCCTGAGCTCAGCTTTGCTTACAGTTTTTCTACCTTCCCCCCACCCCCCCCAGCAGCACAGGGAGCAGGGAAAGCGAGTTGGGGTCAGTCCCGCTGCTCCTTCCTCATCAAGGGGAGAAGTCCTCACACTCTTCCGATGGGCTGCAGCTCTTCCCAAGCTGCTCCAGCATGGGTCCCTCCCATGCGTTGTAGTCCTCCCAGTGCTGAATTATAACAGCACGGGCTTCCCTCAGCCTTCTTTGGGTGCAGCCACCTGGTCTGCATAGGGTCCTCCATGGGCCATGGGTGGGCATCTGCTCCACCTGTGACCTCCATGGGCTTCAGGGACACAGCCTGCCTTCTCACCATGGGCTGCAGGGGAGTCTGCTCCAGGGAAACTCTCCCCCTCTCCTCCTTCTTTCTTCCACTGACCTCGGTGTTTGCATAGGTGTTTCCTTCACAGCTCCTCCTCACATGTTGAACTTGATTTTAAAAGACAGTAGACAGCCTAACCTGGGTCTAGCCAAGAGTTTAGGTAGATGATTGAGACAATAGATTTGCTCATTTTTCAAATATGTGTTTACATTCTGTGCTGCTTTGGGTTTCAGCAACTTGAAAACTCTCAAAACTTTACAGTAGCTAACACTTTAATATTCTGTGTTCAAGGTAACATTCTGTTGCCAAGCAATTTGATTTGATTTTTAAATACAGTATTCACCCTGTGCTTTTGAAACACTGCTTTTATATTCAAGCAGGGAAAAAAAATATGTTAAAAGTTAATGGGCATATTGGATATGCTTTTAAATCTTAATTTCCCTCATCTGTGCCCCTTGGGCTCACCATGACTTTGGCAAACATAGTTCTGTTTTGCATTTTACTTTTGTTTATTACAGTGAACTTTTAGGAAAATGTGTGGCTGACTGAAGAATGCAAACTGATAGATGCCAGTTCATTGCAGATGCAAAACATTTCACAAAATGTAAATCCAGATATTATGATCTGATCTTGTTTTCTGATTTCAAGGAGCAATTCTAGTGGAAGCAAAATGTGCTGCATCTGGCTTAAAGAAAAAAAATAATATACAGTAATGCTTAATATAAACACATGCTTAAGTCTGCTCACACAGATTATCATCTTAACTTTTTTATCAGTGACAGCGGTCAGTGGTAGATGCCTAAGGAAAGAGGAGACAGGGCAATTGCATAGTAATAGTTTCCTAGGTCCCAGTTGTGCAGATGAAAGCACTTTCTACCTTAAGAACTTCCTGAGGTCATATCCCTGTCGCTGGTTTAATATCATTAGTAATTTTCTTTCCCTCACTGGATGTATCTAATTGTTTGGTTTGAAACTCCCAATGGTTTCAAAAGGTTATGGCTGAAAGGCATGGTCAGAGAATTTACATAATAAGCACACACAGTTGCTTTGTCTAAGTATGTCAACCTAGGAGTTTTCCTGGATTATTAGGGACAAAGGTAGAGTTAAAAAAAAAAATTAATTTTATCAAAAGAAAAGCATCTTATTTGTTCAACACTGTAATTTAGAGCTAAGAATCAAACAGCTGGTGCATAATATGCTTGTTATAATTTGAATTACTTTTACCTAACAAGATTTTTGTGGGGAAGAGGAATTTAGCTATTCTTTCCTATATAATCTCAGTGGAATCCAGAGAAAAATGGAAATGGGGACATTTAGCTGGAAGATTTTTGCATACAAAATAAATGGCAAAGTTTTAAGGGCACATGCATTTGAATACTATAATCAAAATGTCATTTAATGCAAATTCCAAAAGTAGTATCAACACAGAATTATAAATTTGACAGTGAAGTGCCTTTCATGAATAAATAGTTAAAGAAAGGTTAGGATATTGCTGTCTCTATCATGCTTCTGTTTGCTCTTCAAAGATCCTGCTATTTCAATTTGGTAAAAAGTGGGTGGTGGTGTAATCTTTTCTGTTTTGATTTTTTTTTTTTTTAAGCTATAGGCCACCAGTTTTCAGTATTCTGCAGATACTCCAACATATCATTGTCCTGTTAAAAGGGAGAAATAACCATCCATATAAAAACATGCAGTCAATAAATTACACTTAGCCATTTAAAGAATATTCAGTCAAATCACTTTAAGTGAGAAGTGAAAGAGGTTTTATTTTTAAGCTTGATAAAGTGTGTATTTTAAGATCGGAAAAGCAAAGTAGACCCATCTTAATTTTGTGGTAATGCATTCACTGGAAAAGGGCAACATTATAAGATATATTTATATGTTCCATCTGTGCTAAGTTTTCCTCATCAGATAAAAGATAAAAATAAATGACTTAGAGAATCATAGAATCATTTGGTTGAAAATGACCCTTAAGATCGAGTCCAGCCTTTAACTTAACACTGTCAAGTCCACCACTAAACCATGTCCCTAAGCACCAAATCCACACATCTTTCAAATACCTCCAGAGATGGTGACTCAACCACTTCCCTGGGCAGCTTGTTCCAATGCTTGACAAACCTTTTGGTGAAGAAATTTTTCCTACTATCCAATCTACACCTCACCTGGCACGTCTTGAGGCCATTTCCTCTTGTCCTATCTGTTGTTACCTGGGAGAAGAGACCAACATCCACCTCGCTTCAACCTCCTTTCAGGTATTTGTGTAGAGTTCCTGAAAGGTCTCCCCTGAGCCTCCTCTTCTCCACACTAAACAACCCCAGTTCCCTCAGCCACTTCTCATAAGACTTGTGCTCCAGACACTTCACCAGCTTCGGTGCCCTTCTCTGGACACGCTCGAGTAATTCAATGTCCTTTTTGTAGTGAGGGGCCCAAAACTGAACACAGTAATTGAGGTGCGGCCTCACCAGTGCTGAGTACAGGGGGACGATCACTTCCCTAGTCCTGCTGGTCACACTATTACTGATACAAGCCAGGATGCTATTGGCCTTCTTGGCCACCTGGGCACACCATCGGCTCATGTTCAGTTGACTGTTGACCAACACCCCCAGGTCCTTTTCCGCCGGACAGCTTTCCAGCCACTCTTCCCCAAGCCTGTAGCGTTGCATGGGGTTGTTGTGACCCAAGTGCAGGACTCGGCACTCGGCCTGGTTGGACTTCATACAGCTGGCCTCTGCCCATTTATCCAGACTGCCCAGATCCCTCTGTAGAACTTTCCTTCCCTCAAGCACATCAACACTCCCACACCACGTGGTGTCATCTGCAAATTTACCGAGGGTGCACTCGATCCTCTTGTCCAGATCAGTGATAAAGATACTAAACAGAACTGTCCCCAGTACTGAGTCCTGGGGAACACCACTTGTGACCAGCCGCTAACTGGATTTAACTCCATTCAGCACAAGTCTGTGGGCCCGGCCATCCAGCCACTTTTTTTACCCAGCAAATGGTACACCCATTCAAGCCATGAACAGCCAGTTTCTCCAGGAGAATGCTGTAGGAGATGGTGTGAAAGGCTCTACTAAACTCCAGGTAAACAACATCTACAGCCTTTCCCTCATCCATTAAGTGGGTCACCTTGTCATAGAAGAAGATCAGGTTAGTCAAGCAGGACCTGCCTTTCATAAACCCATGCTGACTGGTCCTAATCACCTGCTTGTCCTGTACATGGAGCATGATGGCACTCAGGATGAGCTACTCCATAACCTTCCCCAGCACCAAGGTCAGACTGACAGGCCTGTCTTTCCCCAGATTCTTCTTCAGGCCCATCTTGTAGATGGGCATCACATTTGCTAACCTCCAGTAACTGGGAACTTCCCGGTTAGCCAGAACTGCTGATAAATGATTGACAGTGACTTGGTGAGCACTTCTACCAGCTCTCTCAGTACGCTTATGTGGATCCCATCCATTCCCATAGGCTTGCATGTGTCTAAGTGGTGTAGCAGGTCACTAAATCATTTCCCCTTGGATTATGGAGACTTTATTCTGCCCCCCAACCTTGTCTTCCACCTCAGTGGCTGGGTACCTGGAGAACAACTGGTCTTCCTATTAAAGACTGAGGCAAAGAAGGCATTAAGTACCTTAGCCTTTTCCTCATCTTTTGTCACTGTTTCTCCCCACATCCAACAAAAGATGGAGATTCCCCTTAGCACTCCATTTGTTGCTAATGTATTTATAGGAACATTTTTTATTGTCTTTTATGGCAGTAGTCAGATTAAGCTGTACTTGGGCTTTGGCCCTTCTGATTTTCTCCCTGCATAACCTCATGACATCGTTGTATTCCTCCTGAGTTGCCTGCCCCTTCTCCCAAAGGTCATAAACTCTTATTTTTTCCTGAGTTCCAGCCAAAGCTCTCTGTTCAGCCAGGCTAGTCTTCTTCCCTGCCAGCTCATCTTTCAGCACATGGGGACATCCTACTCCTCTGCCTTTAAGATTTCCTTCCTGAAGAATGTCCAGCCTTCCTGGACTCTTTTGCCCTTCAGGACTGCTTCCCAAGGGACTCTGTCAGTGAGGCTCCTAAACAAGCCAAAGTCTGCCCTCCAGAAGTCCAAGGTGGCAGTTCACCTGACCCCCCTCCTTACTTCTCCAAGAATTGAAATCTCTATTATTTCATGATCACTGTGCCCAAGACAGCCTTCAACCATCACATCACCCACAAGTTCTTCTCTGTTTGCCAGCAACAGGTCCAGTGGGGCACCTTCCCTAGTTGGCTCACTCACCAGCTGTCCCAGGAAGTTGTCTTCCACACACTCCAGGACCCTCCTAGACTGTTTCCTTTCTGCTGTATTGTATTTCCAGTGGACATCTGGTACGTTGAAGTCCCTCATGAGAACAAGTGCCAGCGATTGTGAGACTTCTCCCAGCTGCTTATAGAGTATTTCATCTGTCTCTTCATACTGGTTGGGTTGTTTGTAACTGACTCCTATCACGTTGTCTGCCTTGTTGGCTTCCCCCCTGATTCTTACCTATAAACACTTGACCCTTTCATCACCATTATCAAGCTCTAGTCAGTCAAAACACTCCCTAACATACAGGGTTACCCCACCATGTCGCCTTCCTTGCCTGTCCCTTCTGAAGAGTTTAAGGCCATCCATTGCAACACTCCAGCTGTGTGAGTCATCCCACCATGTTTCCATGATGGCAACTATGTCATAGTTTTCCAGCTGCACAATGGCTTCCAGGTCCTCCTGTTTGTTGCCCATGCTGTGTGCATTTGAGTAGATGCACTTCAGTTGGGCTATTGATCCCGTCACCTTTTTTGGATCAGAAGCCCAGTTCCTCTGTGACCATTCTAAGGCACTTCTGTGGTTTCTAACACATCAACAACCTTTGTGTCTTTGCTGCTGCATTGACCTCCATCCCCTAATGCCACTGAGATGGCTAGGGTGCTGTGTGCATTAGTACAGGGACATTTCAAATGTGCTCCAGTGTACTCACTACATCGTGCAGCAGACGTCACTAGCACACTGTCCCACAAATATTGGCATATTGTCCCCAGGCTTATCTCTAGTGAGCCTGGTTTTATCCCTTTCCCCATTCAAAACTAGTTTAAAGCTCTTTCAATGAACCCTGCGAACTCCTGTGCAAAGATCCTTTCCCCCCTTTGAGAAAGGTGTACCGTGTCTGTCACCAGCAGGCCTAGTGTCATGTAGACCATCCCGTGATCAAAACCCAGAATTCTGGTTACACCAGTCACGGAGCCACATACTGATCAGCTGGGTCTGCCTGTTTCTTCCCTCATCATTCCCTGCAAATAGAAGGATAGAGGAGAACACTACTTGTGCTCCTGATCCCTTAACCAGTTGTCCCAAGGCCCTGAAGTCTCTTTTGATTGCCCTTGGACTTGTTGTTGCAACTTCATCACTGCCTACCTGAAAAAGCAATACCAGATAATAATCCAAGGGTCTTACCAGGGCAGGAAGTTTTCTTTTCACATCTTTAACCCAGGGCCCAGGGAGGCAGCAGACTTCCCTAAGAAGTGGGTCTGGTCTGCACATCGGGCCTTCTGTTCCCTTCAGAAGGGAGTTTCCTATGATGATGACCCATCATTTTTTCTTTATGGAAGCAGTTTTGATGCTGGACGTAGACCAACATAACCTCCATGACACCTCTAAGCTAGATGAACCATCATCCTTGTTATTGTTCAGTTCCACTTGCAGAGCCTCACACCTAGGGCAAGGGCACTGGGGAAGGTGGGGTAGTCACAGAGGAGACGCACCTGCTGGTGCCAGACAGGAACTTGTCACTATTGTCCCCTATCCCTTGACTCACTGTGCTCAGCCAGGTGGAGAGAGGATAGGGGATCCTCTGTATCATGTGTCCTGTCTGCCTGACAGGTCTGTCCCAGGGATGGCAGGGTGTGGTTCCAGTGGTCTCTCTCTCTCTCTCTCAGGCTCCCTGACACTCCTCAACCTACTCACCTCCTCCTGGAGCTGTCACTAAGTGCAGGAGTTCCTCTCCCTGGGCGCAGCTCCCACAGGTGTGCTCACTGCTGCCGGCCAGTGCTGGCCTAAGAGCAGGGCCCACCCTGCAGCCTGGCACCGGGGTGGCAGCGTGTTCCCACCGCAGCTCTGCCTGGGCACCTGCGTCAGTCGTGGTGGGTGCAGAGCTTAGAGAGAACATGGCCTTCTGCCGGGTGGATACCGTTGCTCTGTGGTCGAGCTGGCAGGGTTGCAGCACCCTTACTGCACACCCTTCTGCACGAACTGCCATGCAAACTGCCACGCCACGCCCTTGCTGATGTGCCACAGCCTGTTTGCCCACCCTGGTTGTGGCGGTCCTGCTCACTAGTGCTCCCTAAGGGCTTCTCTTCTATGTGTGTGGGGTTTGGCTGCCGTTGCTCCTGGCCCTGTCCAGGTCTCCTCAGCCACTGTTGTGTGAGCTGCGGGCTCCTGGTGGGTGACTTCCGCTCCCCTGAGGTTTTCCCAGTTCTGGAAATACCCCTGGAACATTCTGCTGTGGATCGTGCTGGTGCCAGAGCTGCTCCTCGGGGGAGCTCTTATTGAAAGTCCACTTGATGGTGGTGCTGGTAGTTACTTAAACTTGAATTAAGTTCAGGCAGCACAGAGCAGTTACATGTGGGTAACCTCTGCAGCCTTTTCCGCCTCCCATTTCTGTGATATGTGTGTGATCAGTGGGTGTGTGTGGGACATAAAAAAATACCTGAGGGGGCATTTGCTCCAAAACCAATAACGCTGTTATTTAACAACAACAAAGTTTGCTTAAGATGACCTTCAGCCAGCTAAAGAAGGGGTCAGCTTGAAAAGGAGTATAAAAGAGGCAGGATAATTTGTAATGGGAGGGGAGAGAGAATTGTTTAACAGAGCAAGAGTCAGCCCGTGGTTTGACACTGGTGGCAGTCACCCCACAGGCATCGCAATCTCTGCCTGGGGCTGACAGCGCAGCCCTCCTTGGGGTGCTGGAGGCAGCCTGCACTCAGATAGGGCAGTGAGCGTGGGGTGCAGCAAGTGAGGATCCACACTTCAGGGGGTGTGTGTGGGCACTCGTGGTGTGCTCCCTTGCCAGCATGTGCTTTAGCAGGTAGTAGAAAGCAGCAGAAGTACATACAGAGCTGAGGCACCCAGGTCTCCCACAGGAAGCGTGTGCAGTCGGGGAACCTGCACTGTTCCCCAGTAAGGGAGTGTGCTGGTAGACCACACCACCAGGTGGAGGCTGTATGCATGTAACTGTATGGGACTAGAACTGTTTGGGGTTAGCTATAGAAGGGTTTTGAGACATTTTTTCTCTAAAACAATGACACGAAGATCAAAACAGATAAGAATTTGCTGCTGTGTAATGTGTTTTTAGATGTAACTCATGTATGTATGTAAGAGCTGGATAGTGTTGAAACCTTTATAATCACAAGACATTCGTTACTGTTGTAGACAAAGTGGTAAGATTTTTAACCCCATTGAATATGTAGCCTTCTGGACTTTAAATCTGCTACACAGCTGCTTATGAGAATCTGGACGTGACAAACTAGATGCTTACTGGGTAAGGAAGGCAAATTAGCTCAGCTACTACCTCTTACAAATACGCAATTTATTTACTACTTAGCAGGAGTTGGTAGCAATACATCACTTCCCAGAGAGGTGGGTAATCTTTAGTCAATAACTGCAAAGTGTAGACTCTATCATTAGAGCCTTACAAGTACTGTGGTTCCAGGAAGGATTTTTCAGTGACTCTGGTTGTGTTGGTTGACTTCTGATAAATGCATGGATAAAAGAATAGAGCCAAAATACCTAGAACATACAGAAATCATGGTTTCAATTCCATATTTAGTGTAGTATTTAGTATATAGATTATTTTTGCAATCTACATGACACTGCATAAAAGAACAATCAGTGGAAGGAAGTGAATAAACAGGAACAATGGAAAATTAAATGGTAAGGTTTTGCATGGGCAAATCATGATATTATGTAATATGAATGAGACTTACAAATGAGTGGTATCAGTAAATTAAGGAATGTTAGGAGGGTTAGAATGAATTTTACTGTACATATGCTGAAAAAAGTTACTTAATATTCTATAATGTGAAATATGCTTAAAAAATACCTTTAAAGTTGACCTTAAGTCAAAGACTAATCTCACTAAATTTTCAGTTAGTTCCTACATATTGACTGTATAGTTATGTAAAACAAAAACAAGCCTAAAGATCAGAACTTCCACAGCTCTTTTTAACTAACTGCTGTTTGAGCTAACCACTTTGTAAAATGCTTTCCACATTAAAATATTATCTGGTTCTTTTTGACTTTTTTCACCCATCGTTCTGTATTTCTTATGATCTGTACTCCTTTTAAATGTTTTCAAGTATATAACAATTTTTCTATTATACTCTTAAGAAGATAACCTTTGAATGGCCAGTACCCAGCACAGACTAAGGTAATAGAAAACTTTCCACTTGCTTCAGTCAATACTATTGCGAGTCTTGCACCACAATGACTGAGTATCAAAATTTCAAGTTCTGATTTTATTGTTGGTTTTGTGGACTGTTGTCCTTCCATCATAACTTTATGGTGACATTTTTGTGTGCGTGCATGTGTCTAACCTTTTAATATGGGACAGTATTTGCTTCATACTAGTTATTTTTTGCTTCATCCTAGTTAATATGATTCTTCTGTGTTTTGTCACTTATTTCTAAGAGAACATGTCCTGAGTAGTCTGGCTTCCACCCAGAAATGATCATTTCAAAAACTCAGAATTTGTTGGGTTCTACAAGAACCATTCTTGATTTTTTTTATTGGCAACTGTCAGGTCCTGCTCAGATGAGGGAGACAAGTGACTCGTCTCTCACATCACCTCATTGCTTTTCTGTTAATATGATGATGCAGTCTGCTTTTATATCTTTGAGTATACATTTGCCTTGCAAAAGATCTGATAGGTGGTGGTTGAATCAGTGTTTTTTCTGGTCAAAGTAGGAATGCTAACACCCAAACATACACGGCTGCAGGCCCAGGAATGCTTTAATTTCTGTTCTTTTTAACATTCCATAGCAACAAGCTAAACATTTTTCAAATACTGGTCAGGGAAGATGAGAGAGTATTTGAAGGTGTTATGTCTCTAAAAAAACATAAAATGAATTGTTGAGAGAATCTTGGTGTTGGAGGCATAGAAAGCCATAGAGAAGGTGAATGTCAAAGTTCTGTCCTTTGATCCGTTCTGGCAATTGAGCAGTTTGCAAATCATGCCGATGTCATAATTAAGTGCCGTACAGTGTAGACTTTGGCATCTTTCAGATTAACTGGTAAGTGCTTGAAAAAGGTGAGGAAAATGAAATTTCATAATTTCTGTAGTAGTCTGTGTTTTAAAACAAGCCTGGGTTGCTCAGAAATAGTTTGCAAAAAAGGTAATGGCAAGAGCCAACTAACTTGAGTGATCTTCCCATCATGCTATAAAGCACAATCAGTGTCAGAGACTGAGGTAAACAGTGAAAGAAACATAATTTACCAACCTGTCCTTTCTCCTTTCTTCTCCATAAAGAGCAAAACAACAGAAGGCCTTATGATTCTAGGAGGGAAGGTAGAATAACTGACAAAATACTTTTGACAGAATTTGAAAAATGAAGTAAATGTTTTCCAAATAAATTTACATATTTCTATAGATCACACTATGTAAGAAATACCCAGACCTCTTCTCTTTAAAAATCAAAAACAGTGAACTATATACCTTCTAAGAGTTGTTTTGATATATTTCAATTTGGGAAATAACCCCACAAACCAACAAACATTAAAATGTTATATATTCTGCTATGAGATGCTGTCCCAAGAGGTTTCAAGCTTTATGAAAAAATCTGAATAGCTTAAAAATAATTAAGTTTAAATCTTTACAGCTTTTCATTATCACTTCATTATCTTAAAAAACCAAACAAAAAAGTTTTGTTTTCTCACACTGAGAACTGAGAATTTTGTTGTCCATCCTTGTGTAAGTGAAGCCTGCTCATGGCTTCTCTACTTAAATATTATAAACCACGCTTCTCTTTGAAGATTAATGTGGTATCTGTAGTTACTGAATGACATTACATTAATCAGAATATAGAAAGCAGTGTTTTTCCACCAATGGCATATATTTCTCTGGAGACAAGATACAGGAAATACACTTTGACAGTGATGAGAATATGGAATTCACCTTTACTGTAACACATATTCAGCTTGGTCACTCAGTTCTCATCTTGCCATATTCTTAATCTTGTTTTGCTTTTGTTGAACACTTTCAACAACTCCAGCTTGCAGGAGAATGTGATTTTACTTTCATTCAGCTAGACAGAGCACATGGATGACATGCAAATGGGAAAATATAGTTTAGAGATTCCTAGAGCCTGTGTGATGAATAGAGGACTAAGAGAACCCTGAAGTTCTTGATAGATGTTTTAGGAATTCATGCTTATTAAAACTTTGTCTAACACAAAAATGTTGGTCTTTCCTCATGCTTTAGCAGAACTTTAATGTCAGAATGGTCTGCTAAGGATTCATCATGAGATCTTTATTTTGTTTTTCTAAAGTTGCATAGTTCAGCTTCTTTAAAAAGTAGTAGTTGCCCATGCAGCTTATACCAGTATCTTCAGTCTTTGCAAAATTGAATATGATTTGTGGTAGAGGAGCTGATAATTCTTACAGAAATTATTGTTGTTACTGATTATTTATGACAAACTACTTTCAACATAAATGTCACCAAGGAATCAGCTACAGACTGGTACTGTACTGTAGTAGTCACTGTGAACAAAACCTAGAATAAGAGGACAGTCAAATATAGAGATAAAGTGATACATACAACTGAATTTATATTAGCTCTTTTAATGTTCATCTAGACTGTTGTCCATATCCCACTATAAATGATGGTAAAACTCTCTCAGATATAAATGAGTAATTGATCTTTGCTTACTGCTTAGTTAACTTCATTATTCATGGTTGAATATTTGATTCTATTAGAGATGTCAAAGAGTTTAATCATGGCAACTGTATGTATCTTGGGGGTTTGGGGGATTAGTCTCTGTGGCACGCCTACTATATACCTCTGTCTTAGTGTATAGAGCTATAAAAAAGACTATAACATACAATTTAAATGAAACAGCATTTATCGAAAGAGATTGAAAGTAAGATTTTTTTATTATTATCCTATTGAAGAGGATGTCTGGTTACCATGCTCTTCTTCCTAGGTTTTCTGAACAGAAGAAATCTTCCTAACAGTTAACAAATAGCTTCAAATTACATAAGGGAGAAATCATTGGAATGATCTATCCACCATTTTTGCACAGGACTTGCATGTACTCTGTTGGTGAGTTTGGAACCATAGAGGCACTAGAAGACGTAAAAAATCAGAGAAATTTAACGTTGGAATAGTAGGATAAGGGATGTTCAAGTAATGTTTAAAAATTCCACCTCAGTATGCCTTTGTAATTTTTCTTTTCCTAGTGGAAAATTTTCAAAAGAACCTAAACAACTTAAATAATTAGCTATAACTGACACATAATAAAACAGGAGAATCTTGTTTACCAAGATTGCTTTAAAACATCTTCCCTAATAATTTTAGCTGGTATCATTTAATGGTCTTTTCTTGATGCTTGTACACTGCTAGCATGCTTTAAAGATGGTATTTTCAAACTCTGGAATTTTCCTTTCATTAGTTAACACACAGTTTTCTGTCTGTAGAGTTTAAAGATCAATAGCAATAATAGCCTTTCTTGAATCCTGATTTAAATATAATCCCATTCAAATTATAGACAAATTATCCTGTGCCGTCTTTCCAGATAATTTATAACCTAGATGCTGTTGACAGCATTTGCCCAAAGATATCAGAATGCTGTTTAGAAGCTTATATAGATAATAAATCTAGTTTTATTCAACTTTCCAAATTGAATGGGATAGTGCAGTTTGTCAGATTTTCGGGAGAGTTAATAGTAGTAGATCTTGGCTTTTAAAAGTAATGGTTCTGTGATTATTGACAAAAGGGATCACTGATAAAACATTGTCAGTATTCCACCTCAAGAAACAATTTAGAAACTTGTGAAAAATACAAAACAATATAAGAAAATGTGGTGGCTGTATTGTCTGTTCGTATACATGTTTCACAAAAAAAAAAAAAAAAAGTTGGCTGAAAAGAAGTAATTAATTACAATACATCTGTGGAGAGTGAATCAATATCAACCTGTCACTCCAACTAGTCAAGACTGCTGTACTTAAAGTACTAGAATTCCACAAAATCAAAGGAATCAAAATGCATCTGGTTTTTATTATGTTATGGTATGTTAACTGGTAAAACCATAAGTGAGTATTTCAATATTTCTATGTTGAAAATAAACCAGTAATTATTAGGCTTACATTTCTTGACTCATACTTGACATATAACAACTATTCACCACTGGTATATTCAAATCCAGTAAATGATGTATTTAATGTGAACAATAAAATCATTGAATTTAGATCTATAGGTGTTACTCAGCTCAAAGCTCATCAGTACATTTTCAGCTGAAATAATGAGACTCATTTATTTTATCAAAGTTGGAAAGTATATTCATATATATGCTGCAGAAGAAGAAACAGAAGTATAAAGAAGTCTTATTTCCACTTGCTTCAGAGAGAAATGGATGTTCAGTGACTTGTCATAAGCTATATGTAAAGACCATGGCAGCACCAGGAACATGAATACATTTCCTAGCTCATAGCATGGTTCAAGCTGCATCCCATCAAACTTACTGACATAAAACTAAGTCAGACAATAAATAAAACACAAACCTAAATCACATTCCAGCTAAAAGCCAAGGAGTGTGTAAAATAAATCTGACTGCAGTTGTTAAATTTCAAGTCTGTTTCAATAATTAATATTAATAAACAGATTAGCTATGATTTAATTCCAAATGGAACATGCTAAGCCTATCTAGGACACTTAATTTAATGTGTTTACCTAATTGATTCACTATACCAGTGCCAGCAAAGAGCTAGTCTCCAAGTGTAAGGAGTTCAGAGATGGAGAACTGAGTAAGAGTGCTTTATGCATACAGACAGAACTTAATAGGAGAATTTGAGGATTTGTCCAAAGCTCAAGGTGCTTTCATGCTCAGTGTCCTTACCTTAGATTTCACAGATCCTGGTTCCATTCTTCCAGAGGTACCTGAACAACTGCATCACACATTTCTATTCAGCCACATGATTGATATTTGCAGAAGAGTTTTGAGTCCTTCTCAAGTTTCCCTGAGGGGCAGGAAATATTCTTGTATAAAACATTTAAAGACTCTCCAGGATGATGGCTGTGGCATTTGCATAAAGGTAAGATGCCTGTATTTAGTAGAAGATTATGAAGACCAATGCAAAACCAAAGGATATGTTCCCCATCTTCACAAGCACATAGAGTGCACCAGTCTGATGGTTGGTGAGCTGCCCTGCAGGGGATGTATGTGTGTTCAGACCTTCTCAGATAGAAACCAGTCTCCCACATTCTTGGCAAACACCATCATAAAAGCAGTCATAAAAGGAAACAAAGCCATTGTAGAATACTTGGGGGGAATTTTTATAAGAAATAAAATATTTTATTTGTATTTCATAAAATCTGCATAATTTAATTTCAATTTTACAATCTTAACTTGATTTTTTAATGCAGAGAATGTAAAAAGAAATTACTTGCATGGTGTCTGTTTTTCAAGAGCAATGACAAAATAATTCAGGTTGATAGAGGCATCTGGAAGTCATTGGACTGCCACCCCTCCCCAAGCTAAAAGTTGTCAGCTGGCATTTTTTTTTTTTTTTTTTTTTTCACGTGCTTATCACTGAAATAAAACTTGCATTTGATTTCAGAGAATGCACATACGGGTTTTTTAATTTTCAGCTGGATTGGTTTTTACAAGTCTCTTGTTCTTTACTGCCTGACTTAGTGTAAGGTCATTAAAGGGAATGAGATCATAAGCATAACCATTTGAGATTTCAGAGGAATGGAGTCAGGAGCCTTTTGCTTATGTTTTGAAATCCTAGTATGGAAAGCACCTTTGACATCATGGGTAGGCTTGTTTAGATACCAGTGAGATAGAACGCTATCCCAGGAATGTTCTTGTAGTCAGTTCATGAAATTTACAATTTGACATAAGCAGTATTTTTATGACTAAGTTATTTTAGGATATCCTCAGAATATTAAAGGCTTGAGCCCTAAATCACTGTTCTTCAAAATATACAGTAATTTACACTAGAGCAGCATGTTAATAAAATGTTATTGTTCTGATCTGAGAGCATTATATGCTTACTTTACATGTGTTACTGATGTTTGCACAATACCCATAGGAATGATGATGAAAAAAGGCTTTGCTGATGGTTGTATTTGTAGGCATCCAGGACTGTGGGTTTGCATAGTATTTGCAAAGAGTTACTTTCAGAACACTCACAGACTAAGAAGTGATCTGTAATTTCTCCACAATTCTGAATGACATGTTGGGCTTAGTAATTTTGTACACGCTTGCCATGGATAATTCAAAATCAGAAAAAAATATGTCCTATCCATAGAAAAATTATTATGTAGGAACTCTTTTTCAAGCTGTAGCTTTTTATATTACTGATAAGAAAACATGCAATAGCCCCAGATGTTACTGTGCTTAGCCTATCAGTTTCTTACAAAACCTGTGTTTGTGTCTGAGTAATCATTTTGTTCAGTCATTAGTTCCTGGAATGTATGAATGGCAATTTTTTTACACAGAAGAAGGAAAAAAAGAAAAAAAAAAAAAAGGTGAAGCTCTTTTAGATTTGATGTTAACTAGTAGGAAGGAAGTGATAGAGTCCATAATCCTTAGTAAGAAAAAAAAGCAGAATAAAAATAATAGACTTCAAAAAGGTGGAATTTAACAAACTCAGGACACTTAGAAATAAATTTAGTGAAAAATGAGTTAAGGAGAGTCAGCTGATTCCTAAAGAGACAATACTAAGGGCAAAAGTACAAACTATCCAATTACAGAGGAAGAACAGGAAGTATATTAAGAGATCAAATGACCTAAACCTTGAAAGGGATCATAGAAACTGTGGAAACTAGGTCAAATACAAACTTAGAGAGGTAAGAAAAGTAGCTCGCATATGTAGGAACAACACCAGAACAGATATAGCTCAAGAAAATACATTTAGGAAGTAACATGCAAGAGTGTTGAGGAGTCATTCTGCAAGTGCATTTAAGGAAAAAGAAGCCAGGGATGGCAGTGGTCTATCAACAAGGGAAAATTGCCTTGTCTTTCTATCAACATTCCCTGAAATGCTCAGCTGATGCATAGCTGATGTCAATGACAAGTTCTTACTGCCAGGCAGAGAAAGAATAAGCTGAAACATACTTGGAAAAGATGAATCTGCTCAAATCTTTTGGCCCTGATGGTATGTACTTTAAACTGCTTTAAAAAACAACTAAAGTAATGTCAGAATTGTTGGCCATTATTTTTGAGGGTAGATGACAAATGAATGAGATGTTAGAAGACTGGAAAATGAAACAGAATGTTTTTAAGAGGAATGGGAAGAAGAGTTGGGAAATTTTTGCTAAATTATTTCAGTTTTTTGCTCTGTTTTACCATTTCTTCTCCTCTGAAGTATTGTCACAAACAATCAAATGATTTCTAATATTTTAGAAGATAATGAAGTAACAGCTAATTTGGAGTTAATGTTTTATGTATAGTAGAGAATCAAAAGATACTCTCTATTGTGACCTTAGTAAGACTTCTGACACAGTTTCACATATTTTTATAATTAAGCTTCACAGATACGGTGTAGATGAGACCACCATAGTGTTATAGTGAAACCAATCACAAGAGGATATTGAGAGAGAGATTGTCAATTTACTTTTGAGTAAAGCTCTTCAGTGGATCCTACCTGAATTCTGGTTTATATTTCATTAATATCCTGGGTGATGGAATAGAAAGTATGCTTATTATGCTGTCCTGGTATAAACTTCAAGCATATGGGAAGTCTGTATTATAATTCAAAGTAATTTTAACAACAGGAGAGAAAAGAATTTTAAATGTATGATTCAATTCAATAAAGATGACTACAGGCTTCTACTTTTGGGTTGTAATATCAGGTACATGACTACAGAGATAGTAGCCTACATGAGTTGATTAGATAGCACTTCAGTATCATAGGATCTGAGGATAATCCTCTGTAGATCATAAGCCACACATCAATCAGTGGTGTCATGCTGCTGTAAAGGAGAACATTGTACATCATGCTGAGATATGTAAATGAAGTACAGCTCACAAGAAATGCTGTGTAATTCTTCTGCTTTGTTCATCATATATGAAACCTTAGCTGGAGTATAGTACTCTTTTGAGTAGCATTTGGACCCATCAGGAAAGCTATATATCAATACTGCAAATAGTTTAGAGGAGAAAAATGAGTGTAAACAGATAATGGATAATTTTTTCTAGTGAGGGGAAACTGCAATTTGCAATTGGTTCTTTGAAAATAGACTGAAGATTTAAGAGTATTCAAATATGTAAAATACTACTTGAAAGAAGAAAGTAGTTGTCAGTTCTCTGTGTTAGTGACATTAGAACAATAGGTAATTAATAGATTTAAATAGTTTAATTTGCATGTTGAAATAATAAACATAACGATATATTAGAACAGGCCACTTTCAGTCTGTGAAGTCTCCACTGTAGAAAATCTTTCAGAACTGGCAAGAAACGTCTTGCACATAATTATATTTCTTTCCATACTGAAGCAAAGAGATGGACCAATGACTTCCTGAGATCCTTTCCAGCTCAGGTGTATAATTCTGTACTCATTAATTTAAAAATTGTGAGTTTATAAGTCTTTTTTTTTTTTTTTTTTTTTTTACTATGTAAATGAAACTCAAGAAAAAAGTGCTAGAGCAAACTTTCTGGTATAATTATGGTACTGTAAGGAAAAGAGAAACTGACAGTTATTTCCCCAAAGAGCAGGTTTTTGAGTTGTCTAATTGATCAACATTTGCAAAGAGGTATAATTAAATCTTAGGGCAAATATATGCATTCAAATCCTGTTAGAAAATAATGGCATTTAGATGTATAATTTCTCAACTCCTACACACAGCTTTGAAAAATGCCCTGAAGTCTAAACATAAAGGTATCCACAGTGACAAAAACACAGTTTAAAAACAAACATTAAACAGTCTTATATCTGTTCACAAAACAAAATGCCACATTTCATAAAGACCTGCTTCAGGTGTAGAAAAAATGGGAGCTATTTTCATATCCAAGAGCCTTTCTCAATAACCAAAGTCAAAAACCTGACAAACAAGCTGAACCTGCCCTGAAGCAGATGACACCAAACTTAGCAGTCACTGTTCAGTTCAGTGGGAGACCTCAGCCCACCTCTGGATGTTAATTAAAATGATTGATTAGCTCTGTTTAGCATAAAATAAATTTTGGCACTGTAGAAAAAGAAGTGAACTATCAAAAAATCTCACTTCTTCTCTTGTGGTGTCACGGTTGTGTGATTGAGCTGATCCAACATATACTGCTAAATAGAATAAAACAATAGAAATTGATATTAAGTAATGTGGTATTTACATGAATTAAATCAGCTAATTAAGCAAACAGTTAAGAGCTTGCAATATTAACAAGTAATTGTGTAATAGATATTTATTGAAGTTTGTCCATAAGTTTATGTTACAGGCATTTTAATGATTTTCCTAATTATACTGACACATTACACAAATTAGAATCAGACCTAAAATGTGGAAAAAGCCCTGGACAACATGAATTCAAGCTTCTTAAGCATTTATGGATAGCTTAAAACAATTTTCATTGATTTAACTAATTATATTTGCTACTTAATGTAAATTGAATACTTCATTTCAGCCTGAATTACAAGTTTTATTGGCAGTTATAATGCAAAATGTTATACAGATAATTGGTAGTTCTAGAACTGTTGGTACAATAAGACTTACAAAAGATTATGTACAGCTTTTATAAACCTTTAAGGTTGAATTCAGAAGAGAAAACTACTTTATTTGGGTCACAGTTATCAATGTTTTATCATAGAGTTTAAATCTTTCATCTTAGTCCTTTGATCATTTTATATCAACAAGGGATTCATTGCATCATGGAAAAAAACTGTTTGTACAGGTTTTATGATGTCATGGGAAAGGGATCATATTTCTGTGTGCTAATGAAGAAATTATAAGGTTTGGATTTAAGAAAAGTTAAAAACAAACCCTGCCTAATCTTCCTCAGCTATCTTACTTTCCTCTTACTTTTGCACTGCTGGTTAAGTATTCAAGAACAATGGAACCTATCTGTGTTGTTCTTTCTTAAGAAATTCATCATGTGGTCTGTTTGCATGATGTACTTCTCTTTTTAAAGAAATGAAAAAAGAAAGTAACCCCTGCATGTAAACTAAGTCTTTTAAAAATGCATGTATTGGAATCTGCTTGATCCTAAGAGGTTCCTGTCTAGTAGTAAGAAATTTTCAATAACAGATTTTTTCCTATATCTTGCATTTTCCTGTTCTCCAAAGAATTAAAGAAATAAATGTCTCATAATGATAGTATTACTCTATTGACACAAAATGCTAGCCTATTTGAGGGGCTGATGAATATCAAAACAAACCATAAAAGCATTTAATTATTTAATTTTATTTTAAAATACAAATATAGTATTATGTATTACAATACAAATACAGCATTATTTACAAGTGCCTGAACAATCCAGCAGTTGCCTGATGGGAGGAAAGATACTGAAGAAATATTTGTGTATAAACTATTAAAAGCACTATACTATAAGATGTACCATGTCAACGAGAGCACTTGAACAGTTATTGGAATATGTTGAAAAGAAACTGATGACTTCCCCCTCTCATGTGAGAGGTTTGCTCTGTAGAACTAACAAATTAAGCAAATAAAATAATGTGGGAAAGAATAGTACCCCACCCCTCAGAAAAGAATAGCTATGCTTAGTATCAAGCATACTTCCTGGAGATAAGCAACATAGGTTTAAATTTTCTCCAAAATAACTCAGACTCTGTTCCAATTTTCCCTAATTTGTGCTCAGGGATTTTTATCCATCAATCCATCAAGCAAAAGGAGGCCTTTGGAGCCGTGGTTCATATATGCAGGGAGAACACATGAAAGGCCAAATCTCAATTAGAGTTGAAACTGGCCAGTGTTGTTTCAGATAACAAGAAGGGCTTTTTAAAGTATGTTAATAGCATGAGGAGGTCTAAAGAAAACATTGGACCGATACTTGTTGAAGATGGTCATCTAACTGGTAGGGATGAAGAAAAAGCAGAGGCATTCAATGCGTTTTTTTGCCTCACTCTTTAATAATACTGACAGACCTTGGGCTGCCCGGTCCCCTGAGTTGAAGGACTTAGGCGACTGGGAACAAGTGGGAACAGTGACTTTCCATTTGTGGACACTGAAACTGTAAGGGACCAGCTGTATCAGCTAAACGTTCAGAAGTCCATGGGGTCTGATGGGATTCATCCCAGAGTACTGAAGGAGCCAGAGGATGTTATGGCAGGACCCCTCTTGATCATCTACCAAAGATTATGGGTTCACAGAAGGAAAGACCTGTTTAATTTGCTATCCTTCTATGATAAGGTCACCCGCCTGGTGGATAAAGGGAAAGTGGTGAATGTAGCTTTTCTGGATTTCAGTCTGGCTTTTGATACTGTCCCTCACAGCATGCTTCTGGACAAGTGTCCAACTGTGGGATGAGCAGGCTCATGGTGCTCTGGGTGAAGAACTGGCTGAAGGGCAGAGCTCAGAGGGCTGTAGAGAATGGGACTACATCTGGCTGGTGACCAGTCAGCAGTGATTTTCCTCAGGGTTCAATTCTAGGGCCAGTCCTGTATCAATGATCTGGATGCAGGAGTTGAATGCACCGTCAGCAAGTTTGCTGATGATACCAGACTGGGAGGTGCTGTTGACTCCCTTGAGGGACAGGAGGCCTTGCAGAGGGGTCTAGGTAGATTGGAGCACTGGACTATGAGTAATGGGATGACATTTAAGAAGTCCAAATGCCAGATTCTATGCCTAGGATGGAGTAGCACTGGAAATTAGTATAAATTGGGAGAGGAGCGTCTGGAGAGCAGCCCTGCAGAAAGGCATATGGGGGTGCTGGTCGACATCAGGCTCAATATGAGTCAGCAGCGTGCCCTGGCAGCCAAGAGGGCAAACGGCATCCTGGGGTGCATCAAACACAGTATAACCAGCTGGACAAAAGAGGTGATTATCCCGCTGTATTCGGTGTTGGTGCGGCCTCACCTTGAGTACTGTGTGCAGTTCTTGGCACACAGTTGAAGAAGGATGTGAAGGTCCTTGAATGTGTCCAGAGGAGGACAACAAAGATGGTGAAAGGGATCCTCCTATGAGGAGCAGCTAAGGACTTTGGGTTTGTCTAATTTGGAGAAAAGGAGGCTGAGGGGCAACTTCATTGCTCTCTGCAGCTTCCTGAGGAGGGGAAGTGGAGAGGGAGGTGCTGATCTCTTCTCCTTGGTACCTAGTGATAGGATCCGTGGGAATGGTTCAAAGCTGCACCAGGGGAAGTTTAGGCTGGACTTTAGGAAGCATTTCTTTACCACAAGGTGGTCAAACACTGGAACAGGCTTCCTAGAGAGATGGTCGATGTCCTAAGTCTGTCAGTGCTCAAGAGGCATTTGGACAATTCCCTTAATAACATGCTTTTAACTTTGGTCATCCCTGAATTGATCAGGCAGTTGGACTAGATGATCTTTGTAGGTCCCTTCCAGCTCAAATAGTCCTCTTTTCTCTTCTCTTCTCTTCTCTTCTCTTCTCTTCTCTTCTCTTCTCTTCTCTTCTCTTCTCTTCTCTTCTCTTCTCTTCTCTTCTCTTCTCTTCTCTTCTCTTCTCTTCTCTTCTCTTCTCTTCTCTTCTCTTCTCTTCTCTTCTCTTCTCTTCTCTTCTCTTCTCTTCTCTTCTCTTCTCTTCTCTTCTCTTCTCTTCTCTTCTTTTTGAGACGACAGCATGCCCCCCCCACCCCACCCCCCGTGTTCTTTAAGACATGGTTTAGATGAACCACTCAAGAAAAGTTGATAGCACAAAGTTCTGTATGGACAGTTTCACAGAGTAAGATACTCAAACAACAGAGCAGTAGTATGCGAAGTGATAGCCTTGTCTCCTAGTTTTGCTACTGTGTAGTTTAGATGGGACCTCACTCAATACTACTGGTTGTGCTGAATGGTAATTTGAAGTAGTCACCATATATTGTGAATGGAAGAATAATACAGGTTTATGGAGCATACATATGGCAGGCACATAAATTCCAGAAGCTACAAGCCTACCTGCTGAGGTTCATTAATCCTTTTTTCATGTGAACCTCAATTTGTATGCTGCCTGTCTTCCTCATCTGCAAAAAGGGAATTAGAAACAAACAGGGCAGGATAATCTGATGGGGGGTGGGACAGTGGTAGCGGGGACAACTGCATGACTGCCTAGGAAAGACAGTTGCTTTATGCATTTCTTGATGCATAAGAGAGGTTCTTCTCTATGAGCGGTTAAATATCAATTTTATGAACTCTTCCACTATGAAGTATAATCTCATAGGAAGTTTTCCATTCTCTTCTCGTCTGCTTTTCTTTCCCTTACCTCTTTTTCTGAGAGAAACCATGCATTAGACAGAACTGGCTCATTCTTTAAAAAGAAAGAACTGTGTTTGCATCACAAATCTCAGAACACAAACACTTCTTTTGTCTCACTGAAAAAAAGTATTTTTGTAATTAAATAATATAAATAAAGTGATTCTATAAACTAATGATTGATGTCATAATTTGGTTGCCTGTGCTTATAGCTATAATGTCTTCAATATAAAAGAATTACAGCAAGATACTGGAGAAAGCTTCTTAGGAAAATAAAGGATTTATGCTTGATTCATTCAAACTGTTAACTGTCTAAAAGCAAGGAGTCTGTATCAAAACATTTTGAAGGATGTTATATTTCAGAATAAGACTTCTAAAGGGCTAGATATATTATAGATGGTCATGGTTGTGGATGACTGTCAGTACTTTATCTTTCAATGAATTTCAATCTGTATCACTCATACTGCATATAACCACTATTCTATTATTGTTTTTTATAGGAATTGACTCTGTGTTTTTGTTCTGAAATTTTATTTTGGCTTTGAGAAACCTTTCTAAATGAGAATTTAATGGAAGAGAAATAAGTTCATGCAAAGTAGTTCAGTTTTTAGGTACTGAAAGTCATTCCACCAGAAAACAACCCTTGCCCAAAACTAGTGTAAATGCTTGGACATGTTGACAGGCAAACAGGCTCTGGAAGAGGTACATTTTTAAAAGCTTTATGTTCCCTTTTCCTGGTCTGACAATCTTTATGCAGCTTTAACATTTACAGTTATTCTTATATGGCAGAGGAGGCTCCATAGTTTCAAGGGATGTGAAAGCTCCTGTTGGCCATGCCTGGCAACCCGAACCAGGTTATCAGGCTTCTGCCCTACTCTGCATTAAAGAGAAAATTACTTATACTTCTGGCAGTGTCAATAATTCAAAATACTGTAACTGTTTCATAAAAGTTTGAAAGATTTATTCTACTTAATAAATCTCTGAATCATACTGTCTCTTTCATGCTAACCACAGGAGGTAGAAAAATAATTTCAGTTGTGAAAGCTGAAAAAAACTCTCATGTAGTAAAGTGATAATAATTAAAAAGGCTGACCATCAATATGAACCAACTGAGCTAGATCCTA
Source organism: Strix aluco (assembly GCF_031877795.1). Classification (NCBI taxonomy): domain Eukaryota; kingdom Metazoa; phylum Chordata; class Aves; order Strigiformes; family Strigidae; genus Strix; species Strix aluco. The sequence continues at coordinate 89,014,769 of NC_133931.1, read as the reverse complement.
AAGTTCAAAAAGTATGTAACATTTTGTTTTATAGAACTGTAAATTAAGGCTTTTGGCATAGAACTTAAGAATAGATGATAGGAAAGGGAAATTGAAAAGCATATTATTTAACATGAAATGTGTAATTTTGGCTGGACCGTTAGTATTGACAGAGGCATAGAATAGATTTTTCATTTGACATTACTGAAAAATGTTTTAAATCTGAGAGCAATTTCACCTAGGCTACATACGGCATGTAACCTGCTTCATCAACAGAAAGCAGTATGATCCAATTTATTGAGTGGTAAATATTTTCGCTTCTGCGTCTGCCTTCACAGGGATTTATCTTAATGTTTCAGACCTTTTGGTACAGGGCAAAGCTTTTATAAGTCTGTCTGCTCAGATGAGAAGTATTGATTATGCAAACTTGCTAAATGTTGCTCACAGTTACAACAATAAATATTGGTTGTTTAGTCGAGCTGGTCTTTTGGTAAAGGTCTGATGAAACTTTAAATGTTGGGGCTATTTTAAAGTGATTTATTTCAAAACCAGAGAATGAAATGGAGTTCTGACTATAGACTGAACTTTATAAATCGACATTATATGCCATTTATATACCTTATAAATTGAAAATAGTTATTTTATTTCTTGAATTATTTCTAAATGTTGATTGGCATTTCTTTTTAAATATGAATCTTTCTAATTGACTGAGACTCTTATCATTGGATATAATTTTTCTACTGTGTTTGACACACAGTGACATTTAGAGGAGATAAATATCAAGATTCTTAATAATTTAATACAATGATTTTGGTGTCTCTGAGTTGTCAGTGTTTGAGGGATACATACTATCCAGCTAGGGGTGATTTTGTCTGCACATTTTGATGGTATGCAGAAAATAATGTCAAGTATTAAGACTTCTGTAGTTTCAAAAGAAAAAAAAAAAAAAGAGAGAGAGAGAAAATGAACTTTCCAGAACAGCTACCTGTAAAAGTACAAACGAGGTCATGTTGCTTGGTTTAAGGAGACGGTCTGGATTGGATCTGGATGATCCAGATGATCCAGATTTGATCTGGAATTGTAAACTCTATTCAGTGGCACTCCTGCTTATTTTTATTCCTTGTTGATTGACAAGATGCAGACCAAATAATAGGTCTGGAGCTTGAAATACCATCTTAACTAAGAAATATTATAAAACAAAACAAAATATTTGTCTGTCCTGAAAATGTTTTTTATTCTTTGTCAAAATTCAAGGCAACACATTTTTTCGCATGTGAGACCTACAGATGACTGTTTCAAAAACTGAACAACCTTTTTGAAACTCAGAATCTTTGGATGCTATACATATTTTCAGATAATGGAGACAGACATTAATTTCAGAGCTTTTTTCTCCCCAATAGTCCTGAGGTATAAATCCTTTATTGCCTCATTGTTCTACCTCCAAAAGCTCCTTATTGCTCATTTCTGTCTCTTGTGGTCATTTGTACTTATTCTCTCAAAGTATGGAGTGTCTAAGAAGTGTTAAGGTGCGTGGGTTTTCTGAAATACAAATATACAACTGTGTATCATTTTTTTTAGTTCATTTTCTTCCATCTGCAATTACATATTTAAATTATATCAGAGAAGGTGTGAGTTAATTTAAGTTGGCACCAGATGGATTATAACTAAGACTAACAAAGTGAAACCAAATCTAGGATATATAATAAGTAACTGTAAAATAACTCATATTATGATACTCTCCCCAGTGTAAGAAGTCCTTCATATGAACAAATCATAGTGTCCTGAAAGATATTCTTTAAGGGAAAGTCCTATGATGAACCAACTACATTATTTCTTCTCTAATATTTATAATTTACAGTGCAGCACTGTATTGTAGGAGTCTGCACATATTTTGGCTCTAGTTTGAGCCATCGGTTCCACCTGTACAAATTTATAGGTGTGGTTTTATAATATGTACCAGCAAGAGTAGTGTGGAACAGTGAGACTGGTTTTAAAGCTGACAGTAGGAATCCACAAAGGTCCATAAAGTGTAGGACATGAGCACTTAACTGAATATACCATGGTTGATGTGTTAGCAGTACTGCTGATTTTCAACAAAATGGATCATTAAGCATCTCATTTGTATATTGTGAAAAGTATAAACAAATTCTACTGTTTGTGAGCATCTCTAATACTAGGTAAAGTTAGAAATGAATGTGCTATCTAGAATATTGCAAGGTTGGATTTTTTTTTTCTTAATATTAATTTCCAATATAGAGGTTAATTTTGACTATAAATGAAACCCTCAACATTAAGATGTTTTTTTTCTATAAAGGTGAGCCCTATATAAATAATTTCAAACAAATACCATTTATGTTCTATTTTTAAACCAAAGAATTTAAAATAGCATTCGTTATACTTTAAGCAAGTTTCAGCAGGAAGGTTAGAATAATCAATCTCAAAAGCCTTCTAATTCTTCAAAATAAAACAAAAAAATAACTTCTCTTTCAAGGATAGCAATCATGACTGTGTGTTGGGGGTTGTTAGTGCTTTAGGAACTATTAACTGAAATTTAAAAGTGTAAGCTGACAACTTTCTGAAGACATTTGAATAAACACTATTATTCCCTTTATATTAGAACCCATTAGCTTCTTGGTTCTCAAAACCACAGGTAAACAGACAGTGGAAAAGCTTTATCAGTCTTTAACTTCAAAACTGTGAACAAATAATCAACAGATTATATCAGCTAGAACATTCCTCTTCAGAATGCAAATGTTACTGGGTTAAGAAAAACAAACCCATTAATTTCTTTACCTCCTAATAAAAAATGGTACTGCTTTTTTCCCATCCTTATTAATCTTGCCACTCCGAAGCTAACTATAATTACAGAAATGTTAGGGCAGTTAAAAGTTGGTAGCATGTGAGACCCACTTCTGCTGCTAGTCTGAAAGTGATTGTCAGCCCATTGTTTTGGAGCGCTTGAGGCCAGATATGCGTGCTCTTGGCTCTGTGGACTTCAGCAGTGTGTGTGGGAGCACATTGATTCTGAGGGTTGGGCCAATACTGCACTGAAAAGCCTAATATCAGTATTACACTGTTCTGTAAACTCTCTTGAATTTAAAATCTCTGTGTCCTTCAAGCTCTTGTTCAAATGAGCATGAGTTTGGCTAGAGGAGTAGTTGCAAGTGAGTTTTCAGATGGGATAGCTGCCTTGTCCTTTGGAAAGTATGAATTATAAATGAACCCAGAATCAGAGTTACAGACTGCTACCCACAAATAGCTCGATCTTGACATTTTGATTTTTAATAGCCTTTTTCCTGTAGGTCCTGCTGCTGAGACACAAGTCCAGTGGGATGATTTTTTTATAATTACATGTGTTGAAAAGAGATGCAGGAACATACCACTAGTGTGCCCTACTGCAGAGTAAGTCTGTCATAGTGGTATTTCTGTATTCTTGCTTGCAAAATAAAGATAGTGCTGCTATGACAAGTTGGACTAAGTCCTGAGTGAATCCCGTCACTAACTGTGCCAAAGCCACAGACATATGCCACCTGCATGCATGTTGAAGATATCAGACCTCTTGGATCAGCATTCAGAAACAGTCTTTACATGCCAAGAAAGTCTTTGAGTCTACTGCGTCATGAATTTTTATCCAAAGCTGTGATTTTCTCATTTTTTGAGTTTTAAACTGTATTCCTGCAGCCTATGCATTTATCATGCAGAGGGACAGGAGGCAGTGTTGATTCATCTAGTGAGTATGTCTTCATTGTGATGCAGCCACAAGAGGTAAACTTTTTTTTTGTAAGCAAGCTCTGTGGGCACACAGCAGTATCACACTTTAAGAGATTCCCTTTTGTGTCATCAGGACACACCAGGAAACATCTGAAAGAAGTTCAAAGTCCTTTTTGTTATATGTTACTGACAGAAGCAGCTGACCACCATGCCACTAGTGATTAGTTCATTGTCTTCAGTTATATCCAACAAGCAAAACAGCTTGAAACTAAGCTCTCCGTTATGGCAGTGCTGATTTTTTCAAGTATAAGAAGTTGAGTGTAATGCCAGCTTGTTTGATATTTGTTGAGGAAGATGTCAAAAGTATTTTTAATTACATAGACCATCTTTATACTCAAACATTCTTTTTAAACTATTGTTATGATAGTTCCTATTGCTGTATTTGGGGAAGGCCGTACTATGGAAATATGTTACAGAAAATAGACTGTGCAAACGAAAGGTAAAATAGTTTTCTTGGGGTTTAATTATGTTCTAAATAAAAGTAGCATTTATTTGCAACAATTTTAGAGGTATGAACTTTCCAAGTCAAAGCTTAAAAGAATGATAATCTGTCCAGCACCATATGAACCTCTAAACTAGGCCCTATAGCCCACAGATGCAAAATGACAAAGCTAATTAATTACCTGTTGCATCTGGAGAAGGTATCACAGATAGTATTGAAGCATTTGGATTACATAGCCACCAGCTAAACACAATTCCGGTAATTAATGTAAGTGTCTAAACTAGTAACCAAAAGACCAATAAACAAAAGACTGCATCCTGATATACTACAGCATCCAGAATACTGGCTGGATGACAGCAAGGATTCTCAGTCATTTGAAGAACAGTAGTAGTGGGTAAGTAGGAGAATAACTCCCCCATTTTACAAAATAAATAAAATTCAGTGATTTTGGATATATATTTCCTATTAGAGAATTCATACCTCTACTTGAAAGTAAAACACTGGGAAATCCTGCGTGAAGCAATTCTGAGATGCACTTCCTCTTTGTGGAAAGTTTACCTTGCTAAAATTTTAGATACATCTGAAATCACAGTTCAGATAAAGCTCTGGTAGGTTTACCATGTTTATCATAGGAATTAACTCTTACCTTTGCCACTTCTTCTCCTACCATGTTGTCTATGTTAGAAGAAATTTTTTAGTTCTCAACTCCTGAAGGTGTTTTTGTTTCACTTTAGTCTTTTGTTGTGAAACTAAATATACAGAGGATCACTGTCATAGATGTGAACAAATTACTGCTTTGGTTTAGGCACAGCAAAGATTAAAAGAATCACTATATCTGTACTGGAGTCGAGTATATTTAGCTTATAATATATTAACATTTAGTGTATTAGAGGAAGCACTTTAGAGGCAACAGTTAATGGAGGGTTTTCTGTATATTCTGTACTGCTCTTCATTTACATGAAAGACTACTGTGCTTGAAATTCTTTGTATTTGGCATATTTGTTTAGGATTTAATTCTGAACTATCTACATGTGTAACTTTAAGCTTCTTTTATATCTAGCATCTGTAGGATGCAGTATCATAGCTCTGAGCAGCACATCTTGGTAATTACTTGGCTTAGCAATTCACATCCCACTTTTAAAACTTCTTAGAAACTTGAGTAAAATATACTATAGAAACACAAAGTGCTTACTACCATGGTGTCCTGGTTTCGGCTGGGATAGAGTTAATTTTCTTGAGCTGGGGGGGGAGCACAGTCAGCTAATCCCATTGTCTTCGATGGAATTATTCACACAGGTAAAAGTAGCATTTCCAGGGTTGGTCTCACAATGAACCATAGATAGATAAATTTGGCAAGCTTAGAGATGAAAAGGGCAACATAAGTGAAAACAATATTACTTTATCGTTACCACATTCTCATGGTCAGGGGTTTGTATATGTCTCTCTATATTAGACACAGATACACACATGCATTTTTGTCTTTAAGAAATGCTAAATTTTATTAGGAATTACAGAAAGAAGATGTGCCAAGATTTCCTATAAATAGGTGAGTGAGACAAGAAATATTAGATATCCTAGTTCCTAAAGTAGCAGTTCTTGCTGAAAGGAAATAACTGCTTTAAGTTTGAAATCAACTCAAAAGCCAAAGAGATCAAGACAGAATTTATTGTCTCTTCCAATCTTTCTACTCACTCTGTATATTTGACAGAGAAACTTTTGTGAGAGTTTCTTTGACAGAGAAACATAAATACCGGGAATGGAATTACAGTTCCACTGGCATCAGTCACTGCAAATCAGTGGGGAAAAAATGTTTCTTGTAAACACAGTAAATCTCAACATGTTGTCCTCTGCTTCTACTCTTCTTTTGCTTTAATAGAAATGGAGGGCATGAAAGATGTCCTACGAATCAAAGTTTGAGTGAGTTCTGTAAACAAGAATGGTGAACTGCCAAGAGAAGCCAAAAGCACTTATTGCTAGTTTTTCTGAAGACATAAAATGGTGTTTGCGTGCTTCATAGACCATTCTGGAACAGAATACTATAAATTATTAATGTGAACTGTGATCTGTAGGAAAGGTCTAAAAGAAAATATCTTACTTATTTGAAAGGACTCAAAAGATTAAAATTTTAATGTATTTTCAGATCATTCTCAGAATTTGACTAATTTGTTTTCATTTAAGGAATTCAAAATCTGGCTTTAGACACACTGCATTATTTTCAAGCCTCAAAAACATTGTTTTTCCTCATTTCACTTCTGTTTTACTTTATCTCTCTATTGATATAAATTTCCTTTAGCTTGGTTTCTCCATAGTTTGGTTATACCTGAAGAGAGATCACTACCAGGCAAAGTATCAATCATACGGACAACATTTCATGTAATACCTTACTTTCTAACTCCAACAAGGTTTTGGTGAGGTGACATATTCACTACTTAACCATGTCAATAAAAATGAGAGAGTAATGGATCCCTCACCAGTTGTCATTATGTTTTAATATCAAATGGTGATGGGACACAATTGCTCCTGGAGAATAAAAGGGAACAGTGAATTCTTTCAAAAATAAAATGGTTTTAGGCAACAGTCACATCAGAAATCACACATCAGAACATGCCCTGAATTTTTGGACTGTGCCACCTGACTTTCCACATCTAAGTGCTTGAGTATTAAGACAGGAGAAAATATTGGTAAGATCATTCTTTCTCTTGTGTTCTGGGTAAACTGTGAAAGTCTTTGACAAAGTCTCCTTTGCCTCCCGGTTAGGGAAAGGAGGAGGAAGGCAGCTCTCTTTTCCCACAGAAGAGACAATCCCACTGATGGTTTCTCTTCCCTTCTGTGGGGGTACAGGATGGTTCTCTTTTCTCTCCTGGGTTTCTCTTCTCCCCCACCAGAAGAGAAGAAAAGAAAAAAAAAAAAAAAAAAAAAAAGAGCCAAATAATGGAATTATATTGTTGATATTTTTCCTTCTATTCGGAGGCTAATGTTAACCCAAGGACTGGGGAGAAAAATGGGGAACATTTGAGAACAATGCATTTCATAGTCATGCTTTACCTGCTGTTGGTTTCCTTGCTTGATTTGCATTTTTCATCACTCAAAATGCAGTGGAAGTGCAGCTGGAAGAGAAAAAAGGAGGAATGCTGTATTTTCTGATAACCAAAAAGTGACAAGAGTCTTTCTATTCTTGTCGTGCAGGAAGTGGTATACATTACCACAGGGGTGACAGTGTGTGTTAGAGACTGCTAATTTCTGGTCGCTCTTAGCTGATTGGATTGATTTTTCCAAAGCCAAAGCACTGTTGTATTGCTAGATCAGTAAGTAAGCTTTCAATGCTTTGTATTATGTATTTGCATTTTGTGCTGGATTTGTGTTGTGGGTTTTTGGTAGCGGGGGAGGGGGCTACAGCAGTGGCCCCAGTGAGAAACTTCTAGAAGCTCCCCCAGCTCCAACTCAGACCTGCCTCTGCACCAAGGCCGACTCAATTATTGATGGTGGCCATGTCTCTCTGATAACGTATTCAAGAAGGGGAACCTGGGAGGAAGAGACAGAGTTGTGAGAAGGATATCTGTGCAAACACCGAGGTCAGCGGAAGAAAGGAGGAGAAGCGGGGGCTGGTGCGCCAGTACAGAGGTGTGAGGTTCTCCCTTGCAGCCTGTTGTGAGATGGAAGGCCACCCCCCAGCCACCCATGGAGGTCCACAGTGGAGTAGCTACCCACCTGCAGCCCATGAAGGACCCTGTGCCAGAGCAGGTGGCTGCACCCAAGGAAGACTGAGACTCTGTGGGAAGAAGCCCCCGCTGTTGTAGTTCGGCTCTGGGAGGACTGCAACACATGGGAGGGACCCATGCTGGACCAGCTCAGGAAACTCTGCGGCCTGTAGGAAGGACTCACACTGGAGAAAGTTTATGCAGGACTGTCTCCTTTGAGATGGACCACGTGCTGGAGCAGAAGAAGAATGTGAGGAGTCCTCTCTCTGAGGAGGAAGAAGCAACGGGAGTGACTGCACTCCCTATTCCCTGTGCCCTGCACTGCTCAGGGCAGGGAGGTAGCAAAATCAGGAGCAAAGCTGAGCCGGGGAAGAAGAGAGGGATTGGGGAGGAAGGTGTTTTTAAGATGTGGCAATGCTTCTCACTGTTCTACTCTGTCTGTTAAGTGATGTTGTTAGTGTTTGAATTAATGTTATTTTTCCTAATTATTGTTACCTAATGAGTCTGTCTTTTGCTGTGACCATAATGGGTGACTCATCCCTCCCTGTTACTATCTCGATTCTGGAGTCTTTTGCTTTATTTTCATCTTCCCATTCCTGAAGGGGAAGGGATGAGTGAGTGGCTGCATGGTGCTCAGTTGCCCTCTGGACTCAAACCAGGACACATTTGTAGCAAAACAGGCTTGCTAAGCATGAGGAACTTTCAAGACTGATCCTGTAATGTGTAGGTCACTTTTATTGTTTTCCAAGCATTTTTGCCTTTATGGGTAGAGAGGAAAATAAGTTGGAAATCCCTAATTAGAACATTTGCTACTATTCCCACCTCTGCATATCAACAGTAACACATTAATGTTTCTTAAAAGTCCAGCCAGAAAGGAAAGTACCTTCACCCAATATAATAGCGTGAGCTATTATTTTTCAATAGATGTGACAATTCTTCATTTAGTCTGGTCCCTATTGTCACAATTGCTGCATCTCCATTTCTTGACATCTTTCATGGGCTTTTTTCCTTCTGCATTGCAGTAAATGTTGACTTACAACTGTGTTTGATTTAATTTAAATGCTTTAAGCTCTTTTTGGGATATGTTGTCCATGGAATGTTTGCTTATGTTTTGTTTCTGGACTAGGAAGGCATGTTTCTTACCTGTAAGGTTGGTTTCCTCCATGACCAAACAGCTTTGGTAGTAACAGAGATTAATTAGCATTAACATCTTTTTTGTTCTTTTGGAGTTCCAAAAAAATACCATCTAAAAGTTAATCAAGAGGTTTAGCATCACAAATAGTAATAGGATGTAATTACTCAGTAGATTGATAAGATTTGAAAACATTAAATGTTACTGATAGTCCAAAAATATACACTCATACAGTCCCAATTATCTATTCCATACTGATGTTTCAACAGCATAAGCAGTTAAAATGCAAGCTCTTTCATTGTAGTAGCTGATTTGCTCATAGCTTATGACATTCATTACCAGTGAGTATTAGTGACCATGCACAGCACTTGGCCCACTGCCATACTGTGGGAGTGTCAGCTCTGTGCAGCTGTAGGAGATCCAATATGTTGAGTCAAATCATGTGTTACTGGTAAATGATTAAGAGACAAGTCTGAGTTGGCCTGTTAGCCCTGCACAACTGTGGGAGATTCAATACTTAAGAGTCAAATGGACATCCCCGGGCAGCTTGGTGAGAGAGCTCAGCTTTTGGGGAGCTCAGTGAGAGAGCACAGCTCAGTGAGACAGGTCAGCTTTTAGGGAGCTCAGCCAGAGAGCTCAGTTTGGGGAGCTTGGCGAAGGTCGAGAGCTCTGCTCAGGGAAGCTCTGTTAAGGTGGAGAACTCTGCTCAGGTGGAGGGCTCTGCTCAGGAGCTCTGTCCTGCACTGGCTTGGAGAAGCGCCAGCTCTGCTCTGTGCTGGCCTAGAGAAGCAACAAGTCTTGGAGGAGAAGCAGGCCTTGGAAGATCTGCGTAGGCCCGGAGAGGCCCAGAGAAGCAGCAAGGCTTGGAGGAGACGCAGGCCTTGGAAGAAAGATAGGTCAGCTCTGCATAGTTTCAGCTGTCTGGAAAGAGGATAGCAGACATGGCATTTCAGAAACATTCTCTTTTAGCCACAGAGCAGGAACAGATGAAATTAATGAGAGATTAAAAAGAAACAAAATTACCTTCAAATACTTTTTCAATCAGTAGGAACACCCTGTGTGCATTCTTCTGAAACCGTTGTTAGAATTTCAGTGTTGTCTTGCTAAATTTAAGCAGAAACTTACTTCCAGCAAACATAGTATACTAATTTTATAAACTCAACTGGAGACACTGCCCATTAGTGAAAGCACCTTTTAGTGTCAGGTTTGTGATTTATGTACCTGTTTTGGGGGCATAGTGGGAGAATTTGAAAGTGCCCCATATGACTCCAGAGATATGATAATCAAACCGGTTGCAGGATGTATACCGTTATACATAGCTATCTAATCAGGCTGAAGTGTGAAAAATAGCCAGGTACGATGATATATATTCCTTGTTCCCTTACCCAGAAGCAAACTAAGTTATGAGGTTAACGTAACAAGCAAAAAAGGTATACTTTGACCTTTATATACAACTGTTTTAGAAGGAACTATTTGTTAACTGCCACTGGGATTGAGTGCTCCAGAGTGTGTTAAGCCTTGCCAGCCCGCTGGATTCACTTCTGTGGATCAGAGGCTGAACATGACAAATATGCCTATCAATGTATTCCTTGGAGCTACATGTGTTTCTGTATTTTCAGGATCAGCAACCTTGTTAAGTAAGAAGTTATGGGAAGTATGTATACAGGATGTTGTAACAAACTATTGTTGCAATATAAGGTTGAATGTTTCATTTATTTATTCATTTTGGGGAGAAGGGAGAACAATTTATATTTTAAACAGCTTGGCTATAAATATACCATTATGCCAAGATAAATGGTTAAAATGGTGGTTATAAATTTTATTTTGGCATTGCAGTAAATTGTGTATATTCTTTCCTGAATGTATGTGTGAATTAGCATTTTTATGTATTCATAATGTGACCTTTAGGTTTTAAACTTTCTTTAGGAAACAGTCCTCTAGAAGCTGTGTAGTTTTAACCAAGTCCTTACTGAGACATAAACAAGTGAGGTGAATGGCATCTGTCCCTACAATTTAATCCAGTATTCTGTGCAGTCTTAGAAATTCTAACCCATCATCTTTTTTCTGTCAATGCTCTTTTCAACATAAACCATTTTTTTTTGTTTTTGTAAAATGCACTTTTCGAACAGGGAACTAGTGTTTGTTATTAAAAAAAAAAAAATCCTTGGAAGGGAGTAAGGGGTGAATCAAACAAAAATGCTTATTTTGCCATTTTTCCCTAAGTCAATTTGACAGTGAGTTGTTCTGATGTGCAAATGGTTGAGTCCTCTTTTGTTTGTCTTCTGTTGGCTGGGATGGATAGAGTAGATCCAGGTCCTCGTACACGACCACACCAGAACTCCAAACTGAGCTGCACTGCTGTGTTTCAGAAAGCACACTTTTCAAAGAATATATGCTAATGAAAGCAGTTAACTGTACTGGACATTAATTTCCTTACTGAATGCCATAAATCTGTCACAGAAAAATAATTAGGTTAATATTTACCTTCAGTGATCTTCATTTTTACATTAAACATATTAATAAAAATAATAGAGCTTAAACTGAGTCTCAGTGTCTGTCAAGCAATCAAATGGAAAGCAAATGAATATAAAGGTTTGTTGTGTTGTTTTTTTTTTTTTTAAAAAAAACCCTTAATCTATATTATACTAAAAAGATTTGTGTTAGGAATCTTGTTATTTAGGTTACATGTGGAACATATTTGAAAGGTCACATGTATTACTGGTGAGCTCGCTGTTTATCATTAAAAATATTTGTCAAACTGTGAAACAAATACTTATTTATTTTCAGCATATTAGCTAAAACATTAATTATTTTCAGCTATTAGAACATCCTAATGAGGATCTAATATTAATTCATCTAACAAAGTTCACTTTTATTTCAGACACTCATCGAGGTAATTAGTAGACTCCCTTCATTCATTAACATTTCAAATCTCATTAAAATGTAAATGGGAAAAGTTTTTGTGTATTAGAGGGTATTTATTGGCATTTATCATAGTAAGTAATTTGATCTTCATTAATTATAAAGAGTATAATAGTAATTTACTTTTGTGAAAACAGCTGGTTAAAGGTTGTTGTACTTATGTTTTTTAGTGTTGCAATCAAAAAGAATGATCCTTTGTATAGATATAATTAATTCTCAGCACCGCACTAGATGGCGTACAAAGTTGAAGAGACTGTAAAAAAGGTTCCTGTTCATCATGCAGCCATGTACTTTGAAGTAAAGGGCTTTTTCTAAGCAGAAAGATACTACCCTACAGATTTTCTCACACAAGTTAGATTGGTAAGGTTATCACAGGATGTTTGAAAATGATTCTGATGCTCACATTAGCCTTGTAAAATGGCAGTTCAGAAAATAAAAGAACTAATTTTAATAATCAGATCTATTGAAATGTTTTCACACGGATGCCCTTTGATACTGTTTTCCCCAGCCTCACCCCCCAGGCTAATAGGTAATGGTGAGCAACTATTTAATCTCTACTATATATTTGTACCTTGAGGGGTCTGCTACAGGCCACTTGACCAGGAAGACAGAGAGGATGAGACACTCTATAGACAGATAGGAGCAGCCTCATGTTCACAAGCCCTGGTCTTCATGGGGGACTTCAACCACCATGATATCTGTTGGAGGGACAACACATCAGGGCATAAGCAATCCAGGAGGTTCCTGGAATACATTGATGACAACTTCCTTCTGAAAGTGATAGAGGAGCCAATGAGAAGAGGTGCTATGCTGTCCCGATCCAATATTGGAGAGGATTCTTAAACGATCCCAGGAGTGAAATTAAGACACAAACAAGGTCAGATGCCGTACAACCTTGTAAGCTTTATTTCCTGTAACAAGCAATAATAGCGATAGAGAGAAGAAGAAAGAAAAAGTCAGAATACCTATGCAAGCAAATGAAAGAGATGCAGCAAGATCAGTTACCACCACCATGAATCCAGCAGCATCCTGTTGGCTCAGTCTCGGTGCAGGTGATGGGGGTCTTTGCTCCAAGCTCCTCAGTGAGATGATGTCAAAATCCCAGCTCTGAGCGACAATTCAAGGCCTTTGACACCGTTTCCCACAACATTCTCCTGGCGAAACTGGCTGCTCGAGGCTTAGATGATCGCACGCTTTGCTGGGTAAAAAACTGGCTGGATGGCCGGGCCCAAAGAGTTGTGGTGAATGGAGTTAAATTCAGTTGGAGGCCAGTCACGAGTGGTGTCCCCCAGGGCTCGGTTTTGGGGCCACTCCTGTTTAACATCTTTATTGATGATCTAGACGAGGGGATCGAGTGCATCCTCAGTAAGTTTGCAGATGACACCAAGTTGGGTGGGAGTGTTGATCTGCTCGAGGGTAGGGAGGCTCTGCAGAGAGACCTGGACAGGCTGGAGCGATGGGCTAAGGCCAACTGTAGGAGTTTCAATAAGGCCAAATGCCGGGTGCTGCACTTGGGTCACAACAACCCCCAGCAGTGCTACAGGCTTGGGGAGGAGTGGCTGGAGAGCTGCCAGTCAGAGAGGGACCTGGGGGTGTTGATTGGCAGCCGGCTGAACATGAGCCAGCAGTGTGCCCAGGTGGCCAAGAAGGCCAATGGCATCCTGGCTTGTATCAGAAATAGCGTGGCCAGCAGGGACAGGGAAGTGATCTTACCCCTGTACTCGGCACTGGTGAGGCCGCACCTCGATTACTGTGTTCAGTTTTGGGCCCCTCACTACAAAAAGGACATTGAATTACTCAAGCGTGTCCAGAAAAGGGCAACGAAGCTGGTGAAGGGTCTGGAGCACATGTCGTATGAGGAGCGGCTGAGGGAACTGGGGTTGTTTAGTCTGGAGAAGAGAAGGCTGAGGGGAGACCTCATCGCCCTCTACAACTACCTGAAAGGAGGCTGCAGAGAGCTGGGGATGAGTCTCTTTAACCAAGTAATAAGCGATAGGACAAGAGGGAATGGCCTCGAGTTGTGCCAGGGAAGGTTTAGGCTAGATATTAGGAAGCATTTCTTTACAGAACGGGTTGTTGGGCATTGGAATGGGCTGCCCAGGGAGGTGGTTGAGTCCCCATCCCTGGAGGTGTTTAAGAGTAGGGTCGACATAGCGCTGAGAGATATGGTGTAGATGGGAACTGTCAGTGTTAGATGAATGGTTGGACTAGATGATCTTCAAGGTCCTTTCCAACCTAGTTGATTCTGTGATTCTGTGATTCTGATTTCAGAATCCCCGAGAGAGAAGTACACAGTCGTTTTATTGTCCCAGTCCCCATGATTTCTCCAAAGAGCCCGCCCATTTCCACAGAGCTCATTGTCATATGCACCGCCCCATGTTCCTCCATGTGCGCATGGCCAGGGGTTCACGGTGGTCGTGCTGGGGGGGGTCGACCTGCGGCGTCAGCCTCCGCACATCTTCCTCACCCAGTGTCCTGGTTTTGGCCAGGACAGAGTTAACTTTCCTTGGGCTGAGAGGGAGCACAGCTGAAGGACTGGGTCCTGATCGATCATTGGACCATTCCATGTCATGTGACGTCAAAGCTCAGCATATAGGTGGGCGTGTGCTCTCTCACATGCATTTTTTGTTTTGTTTTAGGTTTCTGGATCAGCTGGGCAGGCTGGGGATGGGCTCTGTACCGGTTGCCGTTCAGTGAGCCACTACTGTTTTTTACCCGTTTTGGACTGCTATCATTTCTGTTGTTCTTTTGCTAAGTAAATTTTTGTTATTTAACCTACAAATTTCTTTTTTTTTTTTTCTGTCCCTCCCCTATTTCACCGGGGTGGGGGGGAGGGAGTAAACAACTGGTCATGTGGCAATTTGCTACCAGCTGAGTTCAAACCCCAACAGTTTTTGACACCCAACGTGGGGCATGAAGATTGAGATAATGGCAGAATGGGTAACAATGTTGATTTCTTGGCTCCTTAAGGTTTTATCACCCAATTTGCATTATGTATTTCCCATGCCGTTGCTCACAGTCCCTGAGAGTTGGGCTTGTTTTTCCTGTACTATGTGATGTTTATCTATGACAGGGTGCTGTCATCGGCCCTGGGGCTATTTACAATTGTGTTTGAGGAATTCAGGAATTTCAGATACCTTTGGGATGCTGATATTAACATGGTTGTTTTACTGCTAGGAGCTAGTGTGTTCCTGCATGTGGTTCAGGTTTTGTTCAGGGTTAAGCAACTATTTAAGAGTATCACCTGGAAACCTACCCCAAGATTGGAGAATTATGAGTGGCCTGGAGTGTGGAGTAGCATGGGCAAGTACCTACAACAGTGGGCACCTCCAGTGTATTGAAACTTCACTCCTGCACAAATGCAGAATCCTGAAGAATTAGTAAAATATTTGGAAAAAGTATATTGTCACCCAGGTAATTCCAGAGAGGCACAGCTCACTGCAACATGCTGGGGCTTAGCCCACGCTTACCAAGTGCTATTAAACACTGTTCAGCACCCTCAAGAGGAAGAGAAGGGCTCTGGATCTGGTAACAAAGTAACAGACAGTGCAACCATTCCAAAGTCCACAACAGAAACTGCAGCCACTACAAGCCCGAGGACAGGCGCTGCAGCTGAACCAGAGAACCAACCCATGACAGTGTCAGTTGCTCCCATACATAAGAAGAAATACACAAGAAAATCCCCTCGCGGTGTACAGGGTGATGATGAACCAGGTCCATCATGAGAAAAAGAGGAGGAGGCAGAGCTAGTGATAGTCACCCGATCCTTATCCCTGAGTGAGTTGTGAGACATGCGAAAAGATTTCAATTGCCACCCAGGTGAGCAACTCATTACCTGGCTGCTCCGATGCTGGGATAGCAGAGCCAGTGGCATGGAACTAGAGGGCAGGGAGGCAAGACAGCTAGGATCTCTGTCTAGGGAAGGGGGCATTGACAAAGCCATTGGAAAGAAGACACAAAATCTCAGTCTCTAGAGGCGACTTCTCTCAAGTGTGAGGGAGAGGTATCCCTTCAAGGAAGATTTTGTATGCCATCCAAGTAAGTGGACCACTATGGAGAGAGGCATTCAATACCTGAGGGAGCTAGCTGTGCAGGAGATGGTTTACTATGACCCAGATAATGCACAGCTACCCACAGATCCAGATGAAGTCCGATGCACCCGGCCCATGTGGCGGAAGTTTGTACGGAGCACACCATCATCATATGCCAATGCATTAGCAGTAATGGACTGGAGAGACCAAGAGGGACCAACAGTGGATGAACTGGCTCACCGACTATGACAATATGAAGAAAGTCTCTCTTCCTCCATCATCGTGGCTGTGGAGAAATTATCTCAAGATTTCCAGCAATTTAAAGAGAACATGTTCTACTCCCCACCTACACAAACTAAAATCTCGGCTATTACGAGCAGTCATTTCCCTACTTGAGGAAACCGGTACACACCACGGGGGAAGCTGTGGCATCACCTGCGTGACTATGGAAAAGACATGAAGAAATGAGATGGAAAACATACCTACCTCCTAGAAGAGCGGGTATGTGAGTTGGAAGGAGGAACAAGTACAAAATGGGGTTCTTTTAGGAGAGATGCTGCTCCGGTTTCCAGTGCCCAAACAGAGCAGAAAGGTCTACGTTGCTCATGATCCTATGAGAAGAACTTATATTCACAAGAAGTAAGTGATCAAGATGAGGCTGAAATCCATGTGCACCACACAAACCCATTTTTCATCAGTGAGTATTATGAACAATATTAGAGGGGCCCTGCCTCCAGCCAGGTGGAGGACAGGACAGTTGAGTTTATTGGTCCATGTGGATTTGATGGCCTGGCACATCTCACCCCCAGCATTATAAGGCTCTAGTGGACACTGGTGCTCAATGCACCATAATGCCATCAAATTTTAAAGGGGCAGAACCCATTTGTATTTCAGGAGTGACAAGGGGGTCTCAACAGCTGACTGTATTGGAGGCTGAGGTGAGCCTAAGTGGAAAAGAGTGGGAAAAACACCCCATTGTGACTGGCCCAGACGCTCCATTTATTCTTGGCATAGATTATCTCAGGAGAGGATACTTCAAGGACCCAAAAGGGTATTGGTGGACTTTTGGTATAGCTGCCTTGGAAACAGAAGATATTAAACAGCTGTCTGTGTTACCTGGTCTATCAGAGGATCCTTCTGTTGTGGCATTGCTGAGGGTTGAAGAACAACAGGTGCCAATTGCCACTACAACAGTGCACCGACGGCAATATTGCACCAATCGAGACTCTGTAATCCCTATCCATAAACTGATTCATCATCTAGAGAACCAAGGAGTCATCAGCAAGATGCACTCCCCCTATAACAGCCCCATATGGCCAGTGAGAAAGTCTAATGGAGAGTAGAGATTGACAGTAGACTATCATCTGAATATCGCCTGAATGAAGTCACGCCACCGCTGAGTGGCCGCTGAGTCCCCGTGCCAGACATGCTAGAACTTCAGTATGAGCTAGAGTCGAAGGCAGCGAAGTGGTACACCATGATTGATATTACCAACGTGTTTTTCTCCATCCCTCTGGCAGCAGAATGCAGGCCACGGTTTGCTTTTACCTGGAGGGCTGTCCAATACACCTAGGATCAACTGCCCCAGGGGTGGAAACACAGCCCAGCCCCACCATTTGTCATGGACTGATCCAGACTGCACTGTAACAGGGTGAAGCCCTGGAACACTTACAGTACACGATGACATCATTGTATGGGGTAATGCAGCAGAAGAATTTTTTGATAAAGGGAAGAAAATAATCCAAATCCTTCTGAGAGCCATAAAGCGTGGTAAGGTCAAGGGACGTGCACAAGAGATTCATTTTTTAGGATTAAAGTGGCAAGATGGACGTTGTCAAATTCCAATGGAGGTGATTAATAAAATAACAGCTATGTCCCCACAGAGTAACAGAAAGGAGACACAAGCTTTCTTAGGTTTTGTGGGTTTCTGGAGACTGCACATTCCAAATTACAGTCAGATTGTAAGCCCTCTCTATCAAGTGACCCAGAAAAAGAATGATTTTATATGGGGCCCAGAACAGCAACAAGCTTTTGAACAAATTAAAGAGGAGACAGTCCATGCAGTAGCTCTTGGGCCAGTTTGGACAGGACAAGAAGTTGAAAATGTGCTCTACACTGCAGCCGGGAAGAATGTCCCTGCCTGGAGTCTCTGGCAGAGAGCACCAGGGGAGACTCGGGGTCAACCCCTGGGGTTTTGGAGTCGGGGATACAGAGGACCTGAGGACCGCGATACTCCAACTGAAAAGGAGATATTGGCAGCATACGAAGGGGTCCGAGCTGCCTCAGAGGTGATTGGGACTGAAGCACAGCTCCTCCTGGCACCCCGACTGCCAGTGCTGGGCTGGATGTTCAAAGGGAGTGTCCCCTCTACACACCATGCAACTGATGCCACGTGGAGTAAACGGGTCACATTAATCACACAACAGGCTCGAATAGGGAGCCCCAGCCGTCCAGGAATACTGGAAGTGATTACAAATTGGCCAGAAGGCAGAAACTTTGGAATGACGCCAGAGGAAGAGGTAACACGTGCTCAGGAGGCCCCACCATATAATAAACTACTGGATAACAAGAAGTGATATGTCCTGTTTATGACGGTCCTGTCGCATTGAGGGAAATATCAAAGATAGAAAGCAGCTGTGTGGAGCCCCACATGACTGGTCACTGAAGCTGCTGAAGGAGAAGGTGAATTGAGTCAGTTCGCAGAGGTGAAAGCCATCCAGCTGGCCTTGAATATTGCTGAGAAAAGTGGCCAGTGCTCTACCTCTATACTGACTCATGGATGGTGGCAAATGCGCTGTGGGGGTGGTTACAGCAGTGGAAACGGAGCAACTGGCAGCACAGAGGCAAACCCATCTGGGCTGCTGAATCATGGCAAGATATTGCTGCTTGGGTAGAGAATCTCCTTGTGAAAGTACGCCATGTAGACGCTCATGTACCCAGGAGCCGGGCCACTGAAGAACATCAGAACAACCCACAGGCGGATCAAGTAAATTTTTATTTAACCTACAAATTTCTTTTTTTTTCTGTCCCTCCCCTATTTCACCAGGGGGAGGAGAGAGTATACAACTGGTCACATGGCAATTTGCTACCGGCTGAGTTCAAACCACAACACCCTGATTTCCTCTCCACCCAGCTTGCATGCAAGTGCAGCTTGGTAGGCACTGCCAAGGAAGTTTTTGTTCCAGCTTCCGGAGGATATGATGGTTTCCTTGGGGACATTTCATATCTTTCAGAGCGTACTCCTCCACGGCGACAGGATGTTGAGGCCAGGAAGTGGTAGTGGTGCAGCAGTAACGTCCAGACAAACACAGTCCAACACAGTCTCTTACATATGCCGGACCCTGTTCTCAGCATCAAGGAGGGGCTGGTGGGGAGTGTGAAGCTCAAGGGCAGCCTTGGCTGCAGTGACCATGAGATGGTGGAGTTCAAGATCATTAGGGCAGCAAGGAGGGCGCACATCAAGCTCAGTACCCTGGACTTCAGGGGAGCAGACTTTGGCCTCTTCAGGATTCTACTTGGCAGAATAACATGGCATGAAGCCCTGGAAGAAAGAGGGGCCCAAGAAAACAAGTTAATATTGAAGGATCACCTCCTCCAAGCTCTGGAGTGATGCATCCTGACAAGTCAGATAAGAACACCAGGAGGCCTTCATGGGTGAACAAGAAGCTCCTGGACAAGCTCAGACATAAAAGGAAGCCTCCAGAGGGTGGGAGCAAGAACAGGTAGCCTGGAAGGAATAGAGAATTATTGTCCAAGCAGCCAGGGATCAGGAAACTGAAGGTGCACAAGTGCATGGGACCTGATGAGATGCATCCGCAGGTCCCGAGGGAACCTGTGGATGAAGTAACTAAACCGCTATCCACTATATTTGAGAAGCTGTGGCAGTCCAGTGAAGTTCATGCTGATTAGAAAAGGGGAAACATAATCCCTGTTTTTAAAAAGGGAAAAAAGGAAGAACCAGGGAACTACAAGGCAGTCAGTCTCACCTCTGTGCCCGCCAAGATCATGAAGCAGATCCTCCTGGAAAATATGACAGGGCACATGGAAAATGATGGTGATTGGTGACAGCCAACGTGGCTTCACTAAGGGCAAATCATGCCTGATGAATTTGATGGCCTTCTACAACAGGGTTACAGCACTGGTGGATATGGGAAGAGCAACTGACTTCATCTGCCTGGACTTGTGCAAAGCTTCTGACACTGTCTCACATGACATCCTTGTCTCTAAATTGGAGAGACATGGATTTGATGGATGGACGAGTCGATGGATAAAGAATTGGCTGGATGGTTGCACTCAAAGAGTTGCGATCAACAGCTCAATGTCCAAGTGGAGAGCAGTGATGAGGGGGTTGGTGTTGGGACCAGTGTTGTTTAACATGGCGACATTGACAGTGAGATTGAGTGCACCCTCAGCAAGTTTGCTGATGACATGAGGCTGTGTGGTGTGGCCGATAGGCTGGATGGAAGGGATGCCATCCAGAGGGACCTTGACAGGCCCAAGAGGTGGACCTGTGCAAGCATCATGAAGTTCAACAAAGCTAAGTCCAAGGTCCTGCACATGGGTCCAGGCAATCCCATGCACAAATACAGGCTGGGCAATGAGTGGATTGAGTGCAGCCCTATAAAGAAGGACATGGGGGTAGTAGTGGATTGAAAACTGACTATGAGCCAGAAATGCATGCTCACAGACTGGAAAGCCAACCGTATCCTCAGCTGCATCAAGAGAAGTGTGGCCAGGAGGTTGAGGGAGGTAATTCTACCCCTCTACTGTACTCTTGTGAGACCCCTACCTGGAGTACTGCATCCAGATCTGGGGCTCCCAACATAAGAAGGACATGGACCTGCTTGAGTGGGTCCAGAGGAGGGTCATGAAGGAGATCAGGGAACTGGAGCACCTTCCCTATGAGGACAGGCTGAGAGAGTTGGGGGTTGTTCAGCCTGGAGAAGGCTCTGGGGAGACCTCATAGTGGCCTTACAGTACATAAAGGGGCCTACAGGAAAGATGGGGAGGGACTCTTTGTCAGGGAGTGTAGTGATAGGATGAAGGGAAAGATTTTTAACCTGAGAGGGTAGATTTAGGTTAGATATAAGTAAGAAATTCCTTACTGTGAGGGTGGTGGAACAGGTTGCCCAGAGAAGCTGTGGATGCCCCCTCCCTGGAAGTGTTCAAGGCCAGGTTGGACAGGGCTTTGAGCAACCTGGTCTAGTGGAAGGTGTCTCTTCCCATGTCAGGGGGGTTGGAACTAGATGATCTTTAAGGTCCTTTCCAGCCCAGAGCATTCTATGATTCTGATTCTATGATTTTTGAGACTTCCATGTTTGTGAGCATAGGACCACAGTGTGGCCTGGACTACAATAATGCAAAGTGTCATTAAAGGGCACAGACACTAGAACTAATCTGGGTTCTGACACTAAACTAGAGATCAGAAAGCAGTCACCAGCTGCCATAGTTTGGACACACTGAGTGTCTCACTGTGAACTCTGGTCCTGGGTGTCAACATTATATTGACCACCTATTTGCCAAGCTATTGGAGGAATTCTACATCAGTTTTCCAGTCTGGATCAGATCACATAGGATTTGTATGCTAAAACTTAACAGCTTTCTAAAATAAACTGTTTTCTGTTGTCATTTTAATGTAATATAGAAACAGGGTTTACTTTGGCATATAATGCTTGACCTTCACTTATGTTAGTGTACTTTTTTTGTCTTGCATGTATCAGGTAATTCTGTATCAAAACAACCCATATAAATATGGAGATGAAAGAAGAAGATAAGCAAAATGAACAAACTGAAATACATAGAAGTGTTAAGAAAGTGATTTATGTACATTTCTGTAAATATAATTCCAAATGAAACTGTTCTTTTGTTAGCATTTTAACACACTTTCTGGCAGATTCTTATACTTATTTCCAGAAAGTTTTGGTGGTTGTTTCATCTGAATCATTTTATATAGGTATAATAGTTGGATTAAATTTGACCAACACTTACTAGAATAGTTTGATTTTTTTAGATTTTATTTCAGGTTATCTTCTCCATAAATTAGCATTTATTTCAAAATATGTGACAGTAGCAGTCAATAGCTGTTCAGCATAATTTATAAAATACTAAGAATAAGAATATGATGTCTTTTCTTTTTTCATAACAAGTCTTGGAATGAAGCATTACCTTTCATATTTCTTAGGATAACAGCTCTTAGACGTATTCTGAAATGACATCTTCAAACAAAGGATTTATAAACCAATTGAAGGAACAAGCGTACTGTAAAATAAATGAGTAGCTTTTGTATCGTGGAAGAGCAAAACATGCTTTTTCATTTGATAAGCACAAAAAGAATTAGTTGGAACATATGACAGATATGGTAAAATACCAAGCTGTGAAACTTACCTGCTGAATGACTGAAAAGTAAGAACAAATAACATCACAATCTACTCAGGCACTAGGAAAGATCAAATCAATAAAGGACTTATGTGCCCAAAGTGGGACTTATTAAATTTAGGTTCTAACATGTTCATTGTTAAGTGTTCATTCAAACCTCCTGTTCAACTAAAGTCCAAGCGTTAAGAGTGTCAGCGCTCCAAAACCTGATGATTTTTCTTTCAGGCTCTCCAAGCACTTTAAACTGCATCTCTGCTCATCCCTTGTAGCGTCCCTTGTAGCATAATACCAATTCTTAATGAAAAAGCCTGTCTTTTCTTTATCCTAGTGTGCCAGTCTAGAATATGTCCTGTAACAACGACTTAGGAGACAGCCAGCCACAGAAAATATTTTGGTCAATATTTTTATGTCACCGAAGTTGTAATTATGATTCAGTCTACCTTTTGCTTAAAAGACTAGTGACATGCTCAAAGACTTAATTTCAATTGGAAAGAAACCTATTAACCAATAGCAAAGTCAGATATTTTTCCTATCTTCCATTTTTCTAAAATTCCTTTTTTTATATATACATATATATATGTTGATACAGCCTTCAAGAAAGGGAGAGAAATGTAGCAATCAGTATAGACTACATCCCGGAAGTTAGGGCAATATCTGGGTAGTGAATATGGATTTAAAGTACCTTCAGTCTACTAAAGCAATTATACCCAGGTCTCTTATTTCCTCAGTAGATGTTATGCCTGTTATACTACTGTATGAAAGGAGGAAAGAGGTGCATGGATTTCAAGAGAAGTGTCTGAGCTGTACTTGTGTCTCTGAAGGAAGATACATACACCTGTGAATCTGGAGGATGGATCACAAGTGCAGGATTTTAGACTTGTTCTCATACTTTTCCTTTCCTTACAGATAAGTCCTGGATGATGCTTTGCTCAACACAGTGGCTCCTCTGGATCCCATGCAGACATTTACCCCTTTGTAGGAGCTGTGTGTGCGGTACTGAGAGGTTTGGCACCAGGACTGTGTAGTCCACCCCGGGGCCAGTGTGCAGAGTTTGGAAGTTACAGTGCGTAACTATAAGCACTGAGTTATTTAATTGAATTTCGATCTACTGCCATTTTCAGTGCAGAGTTCCTCGAGGTCTCCAGCAGTAAGACCTTTTTTTTTTTGCCTTCAGGAGCTTTTTTTCTTGGCCTTTGTAGGTCATACAGTAATGCAACTCCTAACAGGGTTGGATAGGTACACTATCATGACTCAAGAAAACTTTCTATCATGATTCAAGGTGCACAGTAAGTATCCCTAAGTGCTCTGTTCACTTTTTCAAAATATGTCCTGCAATGAGCCTGCCTGCTTTAGAGCAATCACAAAAACCCTACTTTTACCTGTTTTCTGTTCAGTCTGTTGTTTAACAACCTGGCTTTTTATCCCACCCTTCTATCATGCATTGTTTAGGGTAAAGATTATTTCTTGTGCTTTCATAAAATACTAAAACAATGAGATGGGGGCTTTTAGATATTCTTGTAAAATAGGTAAGTATGTCTATAGTTAAGATTCTGCAACCAGTTTTATGCCTAAGATGATAATTACTGAGGTATTAACTCGGGAACCAAAACATCTCTGGTAGAGTTGGTTAAAATTATATTTAGAATCATAGAATGGTTCGGGCTGGAAGGGACCTTAAAGATCATCTAGTTCCAACCCCCCTGCCATGTGCAGGGACACCTTCCACTAGACCAGGTTGCTCAAAGCCCTGTCCAACCTGGCCTTGAACACTTCCAGGGAGGGGGCAGCCACAGCTTCTCTGGGCAACCTGTTCCAGAGTCTCACCACCCTTACAGTAAGGAATTTCTAAATCTACCCTCTTTCAGTTTAGAACTATTTCTCCTCATGCTATCACTACACTCCCTGATACAGGGTCCCTCCCCATCTTTCCTGTAGCCCCCTTTAAGTACTTGAAGGCTGCTATAAGGTCTCCCGGGAGACTTCTCTTCTCCAGGCTGAACAACCCCCAACTCTCTCAGCCTGTCCTCATAGAGGAGGTGCTCCAGTTCCCTGATCTCCTTCATGACCCTCCTCTGGTCCCACTTGAGCAGGTCTATGTCCTTATGTTGGGGGCCCCAGATCTGGATGCAGTACTCCAGGTGGTGTCTCACAAGAGTGGAGTAGAGGAGGAGAATCACCTCCCTCAACCTGCTGGCCACACTTCTCTTGATGCAGCCCAGGATACAGTTGGCTTTCTGGGCTGCAAGTGCACATTGCTGGCTCATAGTTTTCGATCCTCTACTACCCCCATGTCCTTCTTTACAGGGCTGCTCTCAATCCAATCATTGCCCAACATGTTGACCACACCACACAGCCTGGTGTAATCAGCAAACTTGCAGAGTCACTTTCCATTAGTGGCTCAGAGTGCATGGCACTTATACAGAATCAGTGACTGAGAGACCTACCATAGTTTCAACAACATCTTGAAGATTCCCTTTCCTGAAGGCAGACTGTCATTAGAGAAAGGGCATGAAGTTGATAATGAATCCCCCAAGTACCCCTAGTAAAGGGATTTCACGTCTTTGAAAGAATCCCACTGGTGCTGACTCACTTGTGCTTGTCAGGAAAAGTCACTAATTTCTCTAAGAGAGTTTGGGAGTTGACTTAGAGGGTGATGCTGTGTTTGCAAATAAAAAGAATGGAGCAAAGAGAATTATTTTTTTTTCTCTATTGCTGAGTTTTCACCACTTATTTTTGTTCCGCAGTAATCTTTTCTTTAACTTCACCTGATGTGCCAAATGCTTTGATTACACATACCTGGATTTGGTGTAATATTTCAATTTAATATAATGTGAATTACTTTTCCAGCAAGCAAAAATAAGTGTTCAGGAAACTGAATTCACAAGCAAGAAAGTTATCAAAATCATGCCATAAGTTAGGTAACGAAGTTAAAGAACAGTTCACTTGAAGAGATGTCTGCTTGTGCCAGACTAAATGGCCATAAAGTCTCTAAAGTGACAGAAGTTCTGCAATGACCACACCATTTCTATGTGTGATCCTTCCAAGCTGCAGATCAAATCTGGTGTGACCATACTTGGGTCTTGAAAAAACATTATGTGGACTTGCTTGAAGAGACATTAGCCCAGGAATTTCTGCATTCCCCATTCCTTCCTCAGTGCAGTCTCTTGTCCTACAACATAGTATACATCTTCTTTGCATTATCCATGATGTACTATTTTCAGATTCTTTAGTCCCTTTTTTACACAAAATAATTGAGACTTTTTTCTTATCTTCAAGAACAAATCTGCTCTAGTATTTTGAAGGTATGATGTGCAAGTGTTTTTTACTTCTACATTACTCAATTAGATACGCATCCCAAAGGGATGTATCTGTAAGTATATAAAGCAGTATGTTAGACTGAAAAAAGAAATTGTCTACAGATTACTAAAATTTATTATTTCAGTTCACAGGAAATACTGGTGGTGACTTAATATGCTTAACATGAAAAAAAAATCTTTAAAAAATTGTCACTAAATGGAATTTTTGGAAAACAGATTGACAACAAAGTACCTGCCTCAAGTCTGTAGAACAAAGCTATTCTCTTTTTGTCTCTTGACTAACAGACGGCTAGTGACTAATTAGTCTATAGAAACTCACCTAGGAAATGTTGTTTGGAAGGATATGTAGATGGATTCCCGGACCTTAAGCCTAGCCCCAGCTTCCCAGGCTCCAGCTCCTAGTTTGTGTAGCAAAGAGCTTGAACACTCTGTTACCTTTAGTTCTTGGTGACTCTCTTGGTGCTTTCAAGCCTGTGGCAAGGCTGAGAGACAGGACTGTTGCAAGTGTGTGCTCCTTACCCCATGGCACTGAATTTGTATGGAGGTTGCTCTAAGATGAAAGTACAGGTATCTCCACCCAAAGGAAGTGTGACAAGAGGGCTACCCAGAGATGGCTGATGTCCATGTTCACAGGCACTGGAAGTGCTAAAGGTACTGCAGTAGGGGCAGTTTGGTGGGCAGGTTTGACATAGATGTTCTTTGGGAACTCTGACTTCAGATTTGCCATAAGTAAGTTAAATTGGAGATATATAAAATGCAACATTTTTGTCTCTTAATGAAGTGACATCTTTTACAACAATTGGTTCTCTGAAAGTTTCTAGCTAGTTTTGCATCCATACATCCCTTCAGTAGCACAGTGTTCAGATCATACATTGCACTCAGTAGCTGATGTAGAAGGAAGAAATTATGAACAGCTGCTACAGAGAGGTTGTCAGATGCTGTTTTCTATGACTGGGGATAAAAAGGTGACATCTCCTTATATCCAACACTTACATTCTGCTGACAGTTTTCTGTGGAGATGAGGCTTAGAAAATCACACAGTATTTGTCTGCCTACCAAAGTTACTGTTCACAGTTTTATTTACTCCTTGCATACTCTTGATGCAATTTTGCTGTATTTTCCAAGATTACTGCTAGATTCTCACATCACAACTTCATAAAAGTGGTGTTTTTTTGTAATTTTTCTTTCTTTTCATATTCACTATAATCCCTGAAAAATGGGTACTTCTGTCTGATTTGTTTCTGAGTTTTTGATGGAGGTCCAAGCTAGATTTGTTTCACATTTTGAATTTGATTCCCAAGACTGCTAATAAGATCTGAAAGCAGGCTTATCCTTGCATTACTGTACTCAATTTGTAGAAAAATTAAGGGTAAACCACATTCTGCAGTACATGTGTGAGGGAAACAGTATCCTTCTTTCTTTATGCAATCCTGGTACTACCATCTTGCAGAACAGGCAAGGAGGGATAAAAGAGTCAATGCTGTATAGTTCCTGTGGCTGAGAATCAAAAGATCTGTCTTGTATTTCCTGCTCTGTCACTGACCCGCAGTGTGAATTTGTGTTCCCTTCTGTAAAGGGCAACCTAGTGTGTTTGGAGTTTGACTACCTTTATGTATTTGTCAGCAATCTCCACTTCTGCTCGGTGACAGGTTGCTATACAGAACAATGACATCTTTCTCCCAGGCTTAGGCAGAGCTTTTCCTCTTTGCTTTTTGATTAGAGGCCTTTTATGGTTCCTGAGCTTCCTCTGGGACAGAACTCCCAGTACAAGGCTGTACTTTAAAGGGCATAATATAATTCTTGATTTTAAAATGAATATGATTTCCCTCTAGCCAAACTTCTCAATATCCTGACAGAGCCCAAGAATGTCAAAATGAAACCTAACAGAGAGAAAACTACTTTATTCACACAAGCAGGCTCCAATGTAAAGCCAAAAACAATGTACTGTGTATTAGCTCATCCTAATAAAAATAAGAATTGCATCAGATAATACAATATAACACAATAGAAATATCAACAACAAAATTTTAAATTTACATTTTGAATGCCTACTTCAAAAAGGTCCTTTTATATGAAGAAAAGCAATGCTAACATTTTTTTAAAAGCAGCTGAATCACATTTTCTAATGAGCTCATAGAGAAATGGAGTCATGAGATGAAATTTGGTTATAGTTTTGGTTATGTTTGTCTATTACATACAGTATACATAGCTTAATTTTATTCAGAAGAGCAGTTATGGTCACTCTTCCATCTACCTGTCCTTACTAGCACGACAAGTGTCAGCAGTCATCAGATAATATAGAAATTAGTAGGTAACATGGCTATAAATGAGAACATATCATGAACTTTTACTGGCAAAGAATTTTGCTTAAAGCATTCCCCATTTAACGGATATAAGTGAGTTTCATTTAAAGTACATTTTGGATGTTGACACCGCTTATTATAGCAGCTGGTTCTTTGTCAAACTGGATGATATTCAAAACAGGATTTTGTTGTTCTTTTTCTTCTTGCCATCTGTTGCTGCTATAGACATTTTTTCAAGAAATAGCTTCTAAATTAATTAGGTCATATTGTAAATGTGTTCTTTTCATGAAATGTTTAAAATTAAAAGCATAAGGAAAATTATGGTGTAAGTTAATTCTATAGTATAACTTAATTCATATACAAATTTTCTATTAAAAAACCCCAAACATTTATTTTTAGATATGTGTTCAGCTGATACAGCTTGTGACTTAATCTTATAAGAAATCTGATTGCTTAAAAACCTGTAATTCAGTTTTTATTTGAACACCAGGCAAATTATATAAAAGATATAATTAGGTTATGAATATAATAAAATAAAAACAAGGGAAAAATATTATCCTGAAATCTGTTTTTGTTATACAACCTGAATCTTATTTCATATGTGACTTTCAGCCTCACTGAACAGAGTAGATAAATGACTTTAGATCCTGAGCTCAGCAATTCTTACCAGCATACGTGTCTCTAAGCATGCAAGTAGCTTTTTTCACCTTACTCTACCTGACTTGAGTTCCTGCATCATTTAATTATTTTAAGGATCAACTACCAAATTATACTGGAGAGGAGAATTACACATGCAGAAAACTGGAAGTTTTCTGTCTGTCTCTACCACAGCTAAGTATTTTTCCAAAAGGAGAAAGATAGGAGTAGTCTGGATATTTAAGGCCTGAGCAAATACCTTGATTTCATCTTCAGAGCACGGAGTACCCTGAGCCCTGAATTACACACAAAGATGCAGAAGAGGTATGTGAACATGTTGTTAAATACACTGTCATATTGCACAAATAAAGGAAGGAGTCCAAATCAAATCTGTGCTTTCTAGTTTTTAAACGCCATTGCAACTTTAAACACGCTTTTAATATAGTATTAACTATGCAATATATACCTAAGGAGACAAGACGTCTGAGCTGGAACAGGCTTATTGGAACAATGTTCACATTGTATGAGTGACCTGGGTCAGTACCCAAGAATGCATTTGCAATGCTTTCTGCATACAAAGAAATAAAAGGCATGTGGCAAAGACCCTATGAGTTGCTGCTCATTCACAATACCTGATAAATGTGATAAATGTCATCAATGTCTTCTCAAAAATCGATGTGTTTTCCAGATGTTGATCAATAGTTGGCAACTAATTGTTATCTTAGCAAACAGCTGACTGAAGGCAGAGTTTCATAATATGGGCACACCCGTGTAGAAAATGCAATGTGTTGTGTATCGGGTCTGACTGAGCCAGAATTGGTTTTCCCCTGTAGCAGCCCTCATGGTGCTGTGTTTTGTGTTGGGAGCTGGCAGGGTGTTGATAGCACACTGGTGTTGTGGCTACTGCTGAGTAGTGCTTACACAGCACCAAGGCTCTTTCTGACATTTCCCCCCCACAGTGGGACGGGGTGGGCAAGATCTTGGGAGAGGACACAACCAGGACAGCTGACCCGAACTGACCAAAGGGATATTCCATACCATATGACGTCTGCTCAGTATAAAGCTGGGAGAAAGGATGAAGAGGGTGGGGTCACCCTTGGTCTTCCGGGGCAACCACTACGCGTATTGGAGCCCTGCTTCCTGAGAAGGGCCGACATCGCCTGTTCATGGGAAGTAGAGAATAAATCTGTTTTCTTTTTTTTTGCTTCCGCACGCGGACCTTTGCTTCGCTTTGCTTATATTAAAACTGCTGTTGTTTTACCCACAAGGGTTGTTTTGTTTTCCTATCTTATTTTCTTTCCCTTCTTTGCCCTATTGAGGAAAAAAAGGGGAAGGGGGGGGAAGTGATAGAGCGACTTGGTGGGTACCTGGCATTTAGCCAAGGTCAAACCACCACAGTTGCAAGGGCAAAAAGGACTAGCCAGGTTGACTGCTCCTTTAGCCAGTATTTCTAGCCATGCTCCATTTAGGGAACCTATCACTTCTGTAGTAGTAGCTAACATGTCTTACCAATTGGTACATGTTAATTGTCATAGTCCTTAACATAAGCATGGACAGGCATTAATTCCTTGCTAATTTAAAGATGGGAGTTGCTCTTCTCCTGCTTAAATAATTATTTGACAACTGGTGAAGTGTCAGATGAGTAAAGGATTGTAGTGAGTTTAGTGTTGTCTAAAAGCGAAGGAAAGTGGGAGGGAAGCTGCTGACTCCCAACAGCATCAACTCAGAACTACACCAGAACAAGAATAACCTACATAGACTCATTTGCAAAACCTATTTTCATTGATTACAGGCTGAATCTAAAAAGACTAAGAATCTAAAAGTGAGTCTTGTGCTGCTAAGCAGCAAGTTTGGAAATGCAAAGTCAGGAGACTTGCATCCTAGTATTCAGACTTTAGGTAAAGACAGATAACCACTTAAATTAAGCCTGGAGATCTGAAGTCCAAACAACCTAAAATAAAGCATGCCTTGGGTCAGGTTCAGTCTCTTGCTCCCCAAACTTTCCCCTCATTTAATTTCTACCATACATTGGTGAAACTCACTTTAAAGTGCTTTGTGGTTTCTTGCTCCCATTCTCCTGATGGAACACTGTTGCAGGAATTTATTCCTCTTGTGGCTTGAAATCATATTCCAATGATCAGCCTAAATTCCTCATGACCAATTTATTCCCATTTGATCTGTACCAGTATTGTTCTTTAGCTTAAATAGATCTCTCTCCCTGGAGTTTTATTACCCCAATCTATTTATTGGATTTAGTCTCTTTAGTCTTTGTGTTGCTTACTAATTTTTATGTGATAGCTTCCCTATTTCCTGATGATCTTACTAGCTTTTCTCTGTATCCTTATGAGTTTGAATTATTTTTTGCTAATAAATGATCATTACTATAGACCAAAATTATATCAGCCTGTATTCCAAGCTCTGCAATTGATACACAGAACAATTGTAAACCATCCTAATTTAAACAGTAACACAAGAACTCAGAAGTGTATGTAGTTATATTGATAATACAGCAAATATTTTAAGAGTTAGTGTGTCAGTCCACAACAATTTGGAAATTGCATGTATGCACCAGTTCATATTAATTTTTACCAGTATCTTGAACAATGACATCACTAGTTTCCTGTTATGCTTGAAAAATACCACGTGATTCACTCCTACATATAGTTTTTTATATATATACACACACATATATTTTATTTATAAGTAAAATGCACACATATATATATATCTGTATACAATTGCAATTGCACCGTGTTTCAGACTTACAATTATACTATTGCCAAGGATTGTTCATGGGCATTCTCTGCCACTTTTGATGAGCTCTGAGCTTTTAACAGCAGTGTTTCTTCTTTGTCTACTTGCACAGTCTTCCACATTATACTACTGAATTTTGATGGACTTGGCAGTGTTAAGTTAAAGGTTGGACTCGATGATCTTAAAGGTCTTTTCCAACCTAAATGATTCTATGATTCTATAAATTTCATCCCATCTATATTAATTCAGTATTTAAGGTCATCTAGTTCTATGTGGTTTTCAGACAGAATTATCTTTGTAAAAAATATTTGGCTTCTCAGAAACCAGCTATTTTATTTGAAGCTTTTAGTCCATACTACTGATTTCTGTTTCTCTGAAACAGTTTCTCCGTCTGCATCTAAAGTCTGCCTATAATGATGTACCTAGTTAGTTCAGAGTTTGTATTTTTGTTTTAGTATGAGAGGGTTTTTTTCAGGGGGTGGTGAAGAGTCGTTGTTGGGTTTTTTTGATTGTGTTTTGGTTTGTTTTTTTCCTTGAAGTGTAATTCTTGCTTATTGGCATATTATTTCATTACAAAATCCTATTCACACAGTAGGGCTTTTCACTATGTGAAAGCAAATTTATTATAACTGTAAATTATTACTCATGGCATAAGGAGATATAAATTGCCTCTACCGAAGATTTTACTATTATGGTGAATAACATTATTTTTAAGAGCAAAATCTATCATTTTTTTCTTCAGTGTCTGAAGTGCACTAATAGCCACTGTAAACTTTCAGGGCTGATGGCTAAATGAAGCCTGGAAAATCCAGCCCCACAGGCTTCAAAGTGTGCAGAGTGAGGAAATATTTCAGGCAGCCAGGAGGGAGGGATAACATTTTCTGCACAAAACTCTAAACCAAAAGAAATGAAAATAAACACACACACACACACAATCCTCAACAAAACCAGGAATTATAAAGAGGTTCCATGCATTTTTTAAAATAGTCTACTGGTTTTCAACCTGATCCAAACCATGAACCATATTAAAATCAAATTTTGAAAAAATCAAGAGTTTGCATATCGTTGTGATGGTAATTTGATTGTTGTAATTTGCTTTATAGTGAATGTGCTCATTAGCCAATGATCATGCTCTTACTAATAAGATTCTTCTCTATTCCACTTCTCTGCTGCAAAACTCAGGTATTATTCAAGGCCACTATAATGACTTTGGACTTCTCTGGTTAGTTGGTAGACTCAAACAAATAGCATTTTTAGACACCAAGGCCTACTGTGGTACATTTTATTTTCTTGTTAGAAGGTTTAGTCATTAAATAATTGGATAAACTTATATGTAAAGAAGTAAATTATGTTTCTGACAGATTGGGGTTTTTTAAATAAAAGACTTGTTTGTTTCCATGTGTTTAAATATAAGGATAGTGAGTAGATAAACTAATAAAAATTATCAAAGTGAACAAAATAATAGAAATGTAGAACACAATCAAATAAGAAAAAAATGTGAATATATTTAATAATTGCTCTCGAAGTATGTAATTATTTTTATTTTTTATTCATGAGAGCATTTTTTCTAAAGTGTAAAGACAGTTACGTGCTGGATTTACTTTTATGACTGTGTGCAGGATTCACACACTGGTCTCCATGAACGGTGTTCTTACACAGCTAGCTGATCATTCATGTCTACATGTTAATGAGTACATATATATACATATCTGAAGTACCTTCACAGGTGGTTTTGTATTGTATTTGCTCAAATTTAAAAAAAAAAAAAAAAATCTCTCTTATTTCTTTTCCCCTAAACTTCTAAACACCACCTATGTCAAGACACATGTTGAGACATCAGGATATGTTTAAGTGGGGTCATTCTGAATAACTTTCAATTATAATTTTTTATTCATCGTTCTTCATCATAATCACCATTCTTTTTGATGGGCAGGAATGATGGTGATTGAGCTAGATCACAGGTCATTTCTGGTATTAAATTTTCAGTGCCTGTGGAGCAACAGA
Organism: Strix aluco; assembly: GCF_031877795.1. Lineage (NCBI taxonomy): Eukaryota > Metazoa > Chordata > Aves > Strigiformes > Strigidae > Strix > Strix aluco. Next base: position 88,981,405 of record NC_133931.1, on the reverse strand, counting down.
TACAAAAATGTTTGAAGGGGTCTTTTCTTAGCCAGACTAGTTATTTGTCAAATGTATGTATATGTTTTCGATGTGACATTCCACTTTTCTGACTTGTCACTTCATATTTATGATACACAGCAGTATGCTTAATCATTTCATGAGGAGTCTTGTCATGGTAAATCATATTAATATAAAATGAAATGCAATGTAGCATGTCTAGACACAGAAATACAAAATCCAAAATCCAAACCCCATATAATATAGCACAACTTTAACATGATTAAGTGCAACACTGACAAGTAGCAGAGCATGTGCAATGAAATTAAAGATACTATTATGAAAAAGGGGGCAAAAGGGACATTCTTGCTCTTCAAGCAGTTTCATGGATTCAGTATATTAGGATATGAGTTCTCTGTTTCAGGGAATTTTGGTACATACAGCACTGGACTTGGACTCAGGAAACTTTGTCTCCTTCCATGTCTTCCACACCATTGTTGAACAGTCATGATATGTAGGGAGCGTATTCACTCTGTTCACTCTTCTGTTTGAACCTGTAACTGCTGAAGAATGTCCTCTTAGCATCTTAGCTTTAGCATCTGCCTAAAAAGTTTAACAAGTATATGATTTTTGCGTTTGTTATACTCCTAACTCCTGGAGACCTGAAGAACTGAAAGGAAATTAATTTTTTTCCTCAATTACCTTGAGCTCCTGATTTTCAAAGAGCACAATTTGTTTGGATTCTTTAATTTTACAAGATAAAATTCCATTTCACTGGAATCATAAATTATGCCTTTTCATGTTACACATTCAGTTAATTCCTATCCTTGCTCAGCAGGAATAAGATCACCCTTGCAAGCCCAATTTTTCATGCATTTATTTTCTAATGTCTCCTGCTTTTCCTTCAATATTAACATTATTATTTCACCTCACCAATTTATGTTCAATTTTTAATTAATTTTCCATTTAATTTTGGTAAATTTTTCATTCACTTCTACTGCAACTTTGTTCACTTGTCCCTCTGGAAAAGCAGGGACAGCTTTCATTCTTTCTGTATGCTCTGCATGTCTGCAAACACTTGCAGGTTTTGCAGGTGATGTAATCCATGCGTCCTTAGTCTGTATCTCTGTCACATCCCTCTTTTCAGGTTTTCATTTCTTCCCTGTCTTCACCAAGCCACCCTTCACACAGCAAACTTGTAAAACTGGGATTTTGGAGATTTGTATCAGTCAGAACCTCTTAATTTTTTTCCCTCTGTACTTTATTTGAAAACATCTCTCCCCTCTATCTTTGTAAGGTATGCAGTGCCATACTTTTTTTTTTTTTTGTAGTTTTCATATCATAGTTGTCTTCCCCTGCTTACATTAACTGAAAACTATTAGAAGCATCAAGTGTTTCAGAACTAGCAGTAGACACTTGCCACTGTCAGTCTTTGCCAGCATTCATTGAGTGCAGATACATTTTTTTATATATATCTCTGGGGAACTTTAACCTTGATAAAGGTTATAAGTACACCATTCCCACTACCTGGGGTATGGTCTTAGTTTTACTACTGGTGCTATGTATTTTTTAATGGCTATTCAGAGCAACGGAGACAAAGGAAAATCTCCTTCATTCAGTGTCTGAATTTAACTAACGCATGATAGGTAACAACTTTGCTAAACATTTTTGACATAGCTTTATTAGTACACATAAAAAGCCATTCCCAGTGATGATTAATCTTTCAATCATGAACAACTTAAACTCAGTTTAAAAAAAGATTTCATGTGGAAGCAAACATATTCTTTTATAGTGCAGATGACTGGAGAGATTATATAATTTTCTATATGAAACACTAACAGACATCTATTCTGTGCAATATTATCTGCAGTCAAAAACTCAATATACAGTCTGTTGATCATAAAAGAAAATTAGGAGGCTTAAACTCCAACAGCACAAAATCAGTGTCATAACAAAATGTATCAGACCTTGACATAAGATAAAAACAAAGCAAAAAAAGCATTAGTTGGATGAAAAGACAGAGAAGAGCAGAGGCATGATTGATGAGCAGAGCATGTGGTGGCTCTTAGTGGGAAACAGGGCGGAGGCAGTCCAGAGAAGCCCTTGGAAGCATCCAAGAGTGACAGCTCACAATTCCCAAACCAAAAGGAGTGCAGGGACAAGTCCTCCTCCACTTTGCGTAGTCATCAGTGGCGAGAAGTAAGGCAGAACCCCATCCAGACTGCTGTTTGTAATTGGGCAGACTGGACAGATATTTTACTCCTGTCATGACTAGGAACAGCCAGTAAGCTTCATTCCTGGTGTTGTCCGTGTTGTGTCTTCTTCGACTTAACTGCAGAGCTGCCTTGCCTCTGCAACAATCTGTGAGCGAGGTCATCCCACTGCTGCTACTCCTGAGACACATGACAATCTCAGTGTTGCAAGGCTAGATGACCTAGCATAACAATGGTCTTGATACAAATAAGAAAAGTAAAAATAATGCCAGCTCATCCTGCTGGTATGTCTGCTACAAGACAGAAGTCTGAGTCATGTACAGTCTTCTCAGAATCTACCTGGCAAAGGATATCTTGTTGCTATGCTGCCCAGGAAATGAGAAAGGGAAAGTTGTGATCCTGTCATGATCATTTCTGTGGCTCAAATCTTCAAGTTAAGATTTAAAACAAAACAAAAAAAAACCAAAAAAAACAATCAAACCACAAAACAACAAACAAACCACAAAACAACACCAAAAAAAAACCCCGGACAAACCACAGAACAAACAAAGCACACACACACATACCAGGAAAACAAAAACAAAAGGTCTGTCACCTTCTGTCAGATGACAACTGGTATTATCACTTTTCTCATCAGACCTATCAGATTAGCCATGCAGTTTTGTTTCTCTTAGGCCTGGTATCTGTTGTTTCCTTACTCAGCTCCTAAACACATGGAAAGAGTAAAAGATGGGAGAGGATATTTTGAGTAAAGCAAAGGGGATTATAATTACCAGCTATATTAGGTTCAGGTACAGCCTGGCCCTAAATTACTCAATTGAATCAAGTAAAAGTAAGTGATATTACCATAAGTAAATGTTCCCCAAATATCTCTCCAACAGTAGGCATACACTGAACTGAATTTACATTTAAAGTAGAGATTACTTTTGTGCTAAGAACAGTGAGAACTGTAGAGCAAAATGTGCTTTTCCTGACATGTTTGAAAAACACTTCTCAGTGAACGGGGGTCAGGGGGAAGTAGGATTCTTATTTTTCAGGATGTTGGCTACCATTCGTTATACATTTTTGTGACATTATTGCATGGTATGTGTGAAGTAACTCATTAATCTGAACTGAGTTTAGGAAACCCTATCTTATTATTTATCAGCATTAGGCATTGCACTGGTTTCCTTTTATCTACAGGAAGAAACATGCTGAATGGTGTTTTGGCCATTTTTGCAGTATCTGTGGTACATCTACTGCATGTGTAAATCCCTGTGTTGATGCTAATCACAAAATGACCACCTGCCTTTTTTTGAGTATAAATTAACTGTTTTCCTTATACAAATAGATATACATGTAGATTCTATGAAATAAATTGAAGACATCTTAGAGAACATAAGCAAAAATTGCAGAAGAAAATATTTAAAAAACATTTTCATAGCTCATGTACAGTTAAGTAAGGCCCTTATTCAGGCATGGAATTTAGCTATATAGGCTATGCAACAAGTGATCCCTCTTTCATGTAGTTTGACTTGACTACCTGCAGCTTTTTCTTGACCATTAGGAAATTTAGATCTTCTCTCCCATCTTGCCTGAGAGCTTCCTTCTTCAAGTACGCAGGCTAAGGCTTGCAATATATCTTTGTAATATAGAGGATTTATATGTTTCTGTGTAATTTAGATTTAATTATTTATAGAAGGACTAAGTCATTCTTGAGAGGGGGAGAGATCAGAAAGTGTATTACCTATCTCAGCTTTAAAATATTGTCTTTCAAACTGCATAATTCTGGAGACAAAAGTTAAAATCATGTAAACATAGGTCAGTAAAAACTACCAAGGATTATTTCTTTCAGAGTACCTGGTTTATCATATCAAGTATAATTCAATGTTTCTGAGGCACAAATATATATCATATTGATTATTTGGAAAAGCATGATCTAAAGATAAAGGTTAAGTACTAAAAGGGAGAGGTTTATGCTACACTTTCTTATGAAGGGATATGAAATGCAAAACAATACAACAAGAAAAAGGTAAACATGTTCTTGTCATACTGACAGATAAAATACAGGCACTTAAAATAAGTGTAAGTTTGTCAGAGTTTTTGGCTGTGTATGTATAATGAAGCAGAAGTCTGATTAGCTCCGTCAGCTTTCAGAGACTCTCCACTAATTCAGTAAAGTGCAGGGCACCACTTATGTATTGACAAATGTACAATATCTGGGCTTTGAGCTGTCTGTCTACCTGTGAGGGCAACTTTGATTTGTTATTTCTCTAGGCCACACTGCAACGCCAACTTCAGATCTCCCCCTGGGAAGCACTCCCACTCCCCAAAGGAGTTGTGTTTATCTCCTTGTATTTGCTGAGGTTTGTAGCTTCTGACCCTGATCATAATTCTCTTTTTTGTTGTTGTTTATTTGTTTTGGTTTTGTTTTCTAGAAACTGAGTAAATTTTACCCTTGTTTGATGGTCTGTTGGAGACAAAAATCTGAAGAGTGACCTTTTTGTCTTCCAGTCTCATTTCCCAAAAGAATTTAAAAATCTTTAATCATCTTCTCCCTTTTTAGTTCCTTTATTTTTCTGAAGTAATTAGATGTTGCAAACAAAAAAAGGAAGAAGTTATGTGTAAAACCACATTACTTTACTTTAATCACTTAAATCTTCAGCTCGGAATCCCAGTTAAGTATGCAAATATTTGCTTGGAGCTCATTTGAGACCTTCTCTGATGTTACAGCTTTCTCCCCGACGCATTTTGTAGGCCAGATGTAACTGACACTGAATATATATGAGGAAAAGACTTCCACCTCATCCCAGGAATGAAAACTTTGGAAATTTATGAGGGTAATGTAAAGAATGTATGATCAGCAAAATAAATAAAAGTAAATAAATAAAATTGAATGAATTTGCCCCAGTGAAGATAACTAGTTTGGAAATTAAATTTTCTAATGGTTAATTCATTGAAGAAACACTTCTGAGTTCCTAATTTCAAGTAGAACTTTAAGATCTAAAATTTTTTAAGCTTAAAAATGAGGGCATAAAATTATAAACACTATCTTTAAGGCAACATTGTTGCCTATAAAGTGCTTAACCTCTTATGTCAGGGACACATGCAGGGACTGAGGGTTTTGTATGAAAAAACAGTTAAAATGTCAGAGGTTTTCAGTGATAAAAATAACAGTTGTTTATTTCCTTAGTGTTCAGAAACTTTCAACAGAATATTCATATAATGAGTGTTGAATTTAACTATGAAAATGTACATAGTTTCAAATAAATTCCTGTGGTATCCTACATAGGTGTGACATTTTAATATGCTGTGACATGTATATACATACCTAGCAAAACATTAAAAGATGAACATATCAGAAATTGAGAAATCTCAAGTGAAAGAAGTAAACTTGTACCTTTCTATGTGTGTGTGTGCTTATCTAATAAACTAAAACCCATGATAGAAGAAGGTAATCAAGAGAGGGAACTCAAATATTAAAAAATAAGAAAATACCAAAATTATTGTGGTCCAGTCAACATAGAATTCCTAGTTTTGGCAACATGAATGTTTCAGACATATCTTTTATATTCAGTAGTCTTAGTCAAAATAAGTTTAAAATAAAACTTCAGAGCTATGTTTAAATACAAAGGTTGTATCACAGGAAGTATACCAGTCCTCATCTGGAAGGCAGATGAGAACATTCTGGAACCTTCTCACTACTTTTTCTTTTTGTTCCATGGGCTTTCCAGTAACTAGCAGTGTACCACAAGGTTCAACATCTTCATGAATGATCTGGATGACAGGGCAGAGTGTACCCTCAGCAAGTTTGTTGATGTTACAAAACTGGAAGGAGTGGCTGATAGGCCAGAGGGTCATGTTGCCACCCAGAAGGACCCTGAAAGGCTGGAGAAATGAGCTGACAGGAACCTCATGAGGTTCAACAAGGGGAAGTACAAAGTCCTGCACCTGGGGAGAAACAACCCCATGCCCCAGCTGCTGGAAAGCAGCTTTGCAGAAAAAGACCTAGAGAGTCCGCGTGCACAAGTTGATCCTGAGCCCGCAGTGCACTCTTGTGGCTGTATTGGGTTTATGTGGCAAGGTTTTTGGTAGCAAGGGGTGGGGAAGGGCTGCCAGGGGTGGTTGCTGTGAGAAGCTACTCCCATGTCAAACAGAGTTCCTTTCAGCTGGCTCCGAGATGGACCTGCTGCTGGCCAAAGCTGAGCCAATCAGCGATGCTGGTGGACCCTCTGTGATAACATATTTAAGAAAGGGTAAAAGATGCTGTGCAGCAGCTGTGAGAGAGCAGTGAAAATATGTGAGAGAAACAACTCTGCAGACACCAAGGTCAGTGGAAAAGGAGGGGGAGGAGCTGCTCCAGGCACCAGAGCAGAGACTCTCCTGAAGCCCATGGTGAGAGGGCAGGCTGTGCCCCTGCAGCCCATGGAGGTCCACGGTGGATCAGATGCCCACCTGCAGCCCCTGGAGGACCCCAGGCTGCAGCAGGTGGATATGACCTGCCTGTGGAGAGCCCATGCTAGAGCAGGCTACTGGCAGGAACTGTGGCCCATGGAGAGAAGCCCGTGTAGGAGCAGATTTTCTGGCAGGACCTGTGGTCCACGGGGGATGCATGCCAGAGCAGTCTGTTCCTGAAGGACTGTACCACATGGAAAGGACCCACACTGGAGCAGTTCATGAAGAACTGCAGCTTGTTGGAAGGACACACACTGAAGAAGTTTATGAAGGACTGTATCTTTTGGGAGAGACCTTACACTGGAGCAGGGGAAGAGCATGAGGCGGAAAGAGCAGCAGGGATGAAGTGTTATGAACTGACCCTAATTCCTCATTCTCCCGTGCCACTCAGGAGAAGGAGGTAGAAGAGTTAAGAGAGCTGTAGAGCCTGGGAGGGAGGGGTAGGGGGAAGGTGGGTTTAGTTTTGGTTTATATCTCATTATCCTACTCTGTTACAATTAATTGGCAATAAATTAAATTAATATACACAGGTTGAGGCTGTTTTGCCCTTGACAGTAATTGCTGAGTGATCTCCCTGTCCTTATCTTACCCATGACCTTTTCATCATATTTACTCTCCCTGTCCTGTTGATGGAGGGGGAATGATAGAGCAGCTTGGTAGGCATCTGGCAGCAAGCCAAGGTCAGCCTGCCACAGTGTCAAAGGCAACTAATGGTATCCTGGGCTGTATTAGGAGGAGTGTTGCCAGCAGGTCAAGGGAGGTGTAATTCCAATCTACTCAGCACTGGTGAGGCCACATCTAGACTCCTGTGTCCAGATCTGGGCTCCCAGTTCAAGAGAGACATACTGGAGACACATACTGGAGATAGTCCAGTGAAAGACCACAAAGATGATAAAGGGACTGAGCATCTCTGTTATGAGGAAAGGCCGAGAGAGCTGAGACTGTTCATCTGGGAGAAGAGAAGACTCAGAGGGGATCCCATCAATGTGCACAAATCCTGAAGGGAGGGTGCAAAGAGGATAGAGCCAGGGTCTTCTCAGTGGTACCCAGTGACAGGACCAGAGGCAATGGGAACAAACTGAAACACAGGAGGTTCCATCTGCGTAACAGGAAACACTTTTACCCTGTGAGAGTGACTGAGCACTGGCACAAGTTGCCCAGAGTGGCTGTGGAATCCCCCATCTTGGAGATATTCAAAAGCTGTCTGAATGTGGTCTTGAGCAACTGGTTCTACGTGGCCTTGTCTGAGCAGGGTGTTGGACAAGATGACCTCCATGCTGTGGTTCATTAACACACACCCCCCCCCCAACCAAACAAAAAAGTAAAGAGACTGTAACTCTAATAAAAGCTTTTCAATATGTATTACGTTAAAAAATATTTTAATTGCCTGAATGTTTTCTATGTTTTTTTCTTAATTAATCTGATCTCCTTAATAAGGTATTTTGGTTTTGTTTTCATTACTGAAATTATAGGAATTATTCAAAGTATGAGTTCTCTGTCTCTTACCACCTCTCTGCACATAAGTTAGAAATTCCCCTTAGCTTTTTATGGTTTTCTGAGATTTCATTTCATACAGGGAGAAAAAACAAATCTTAGAGCATATGTATTTTGAATAGAGTTGGATACAAATGACTGAGAAAGAGAAATAGACATTCAGATTCCCAGATGCCCATTTAAGTCTGTAAATAGTGTTTACCATTGACAAGAATCACGGAAGACACTGATATCAGCAAGTTGGATAATTCTAGTGCTATATTCTTTACTAAACCGAAATGCTTAAACTAACACCTGAATTTCATAACATTCAACAAAGAGAAATGCCGAGCTCAGCACTTGAAAGGAATAACCCCACACACCAGTTTATGCTGGCAGCCAATCAGCTGGAAAGCAGCTTGCAAGGAGCTGGAGACCCATGCAGAACCCAGATTGACCATTAGATGGCAATGTGTCCTTGGAGCGGAGAAGGCCATTTGCAGCATGGGCAGCATTAGGCAGAGTGTTGCCAAGAGGTTGAGGGAGATAATCCTTCCCATCTGCTTAACTCCGATGAGGTACAACTGGAGTGATAGGTCCAAGTCTGGGCTTCTCAGTAAGAAGTGAAAATACTGGAGCAGGTCTGGGCCATGAAGGTGGCTGAGGGCAGGAGAGGCTGAAAGAAGGTTAAAGACAGATCCTAATGCTGCCTACAAAAAAATCAGTGGAAGAGTACAGAGAAGATGGAGCCAGACTCTTCTTGAAGATGAACAGTGATAGGTCAAGAAGCAGTGGATACAAGCTGGAACATAAGAAATTCTGATTACATATAAGGAAAACATTTCCACTAAGAGAAATGACAAACACTGGAACAGGTTGCTCAGAGACGTTGTGAAGTTTGTATTGTTGGAGATACTCGGAATCCAACCAGACATGGTGCTGGGCAATTGCCCTAACTGGATTTACTTCAAGTAGCGGTTTTGAACTAGATGACCTGCAGGGTCCCCTTCCAATGCAAATTATCCTGTGATGTTATGCTTATTTCTGATATTACTATTATTACTATTATTATTATTATTATATTGTATAATATTATTCTATTACTGTGATGATCCAATGAAACCACAGTTAGTGTCTCAAACATCCAATAAAGAACTTTGGTAAAGGAAATGGTTTCTATGGAAATGCCAGGGCTGTGCAGGTAATGGCAGGGAGGCGCGGCAAGAGAAGGGGGTCCTGCGGAGGTGGGACCACACTTTCCTGAGGCTGAACTTCCCTATCTTGAACAACTCCATGAAGAGCCAATAGAGAAGCCGGTTTCATGACACGTGTCAGGAAGAAAGGTTAGACAGTGATCAGACCTGCAGGGAGTGGGAAGTAACTCTCCAACGACCCTCAAGCCCACTGACCCATTTCCAGAAAACTCTGAAGGTACGAACTGCGCATGTAATTCTAGAAACATGGCGGCACGATACCTAATTAAGCTAATGAGTCCAAATGCCCACCCAGAGGAGGGGCAAGGAATTGTAAGAGGACATGAGTCAAAGCCCCGGGTGGCTGCATGCCTCCAGAAATGGACCCCTAGGCAGGCTGGACCAATGCTGGAACCAGAACTAGTGAAATTTTCCTTTTTTGTCTTTCTCGCTCTCTTTTTCTCTCTTTCACTCCTTTTCTCTCCCATTCTCATTCTGCATCCCCACATATAAAGCAAGCCTTGTCTGGGCATGTTTAAGGCTTGTTGGGACTTGTTATAAGATCTGCCACTAGTCGGTGTATGTTGTAAGATTTGTCAGTGTATGCTATGAAGTTTTCCGCTTGTTACAGAGGTTGCAAGGTTTACTGACAAAGTTTCATGCCAATATCTGTTGTGAGTGAATGAAAAATGAGTTTTGTGAACTGAAGAATCCTTGGTGTCATTTCACCTTAATCCTGACCTGGGAATCAGTGAATCTGAGTCGTTCCGAGAAATTTGGACGTGACAATTACGCAAGGAAAGTATAGCTGAGTTGAAATGCAGCACTGAACCATACAACAACAATGCTCTGTTAAGGCTTTTATGCCTCCTACAACTCTCTCATCCACCTTTTCCTAAATTACTACTTTTTGGAATATAAAAGTGAGGGAATGGTGCAGTTAGAAGCCAGTGAATACACACTTCCACTCAGGAATGATTACTGTTCTGTGAATTATTTTTTGAAAATATGTATTTCAATCCAAACATACATTTCCTGAACAAAACTCCATCAGCTTATAATTTTCTTCTGCATTAAAAGATTAATATTATTACCTTATTTCTCTTAATATGTTTGGAAGGAAAATATTCATTTGGTTTGTCCAGATGGATTTGGAACAATTTTACCACACCCAATTAAGCTTTCTGTCTGCTTCAGACATGGTGCACAGGGGATAGATTATGATTTCATGTTCACAAAAAAAGTTTAAACATCACTCCTCCCAAAACAGATCAAAACAACTAAATATAGATGCTGCTCTAACCTTGAACATGTACAAAAAAATACTCAACCATATTATATGCATTTTGTTCTTTCCTTTTTCCCTTCAGATCTCTTAATCTTCAGTCCAAATAGTTGTAAGAAAAAGGACGTGCAATATAGCAATTGTTTACGCCTTCTACCAGGTAGGTACATTCTGTAACTCAACATTCCTGAACTGCCATAGGGTGTTTCATTACAGTGCGTTTACTAACCTTTTAAACCAAATTTTATTTACAGCAGCTCAGCTCTTGGTAGTTTTTGCACTGCATTAGGAAGGTTTCCAGAGAGATAGAACAGAAACCTGCCATAACTAATAATTACAATTTCAAAGATACCAAAGTGTAAGCATTTGTGTAAAAAAAAAAAAAAACCAAGAAAAACCCCAAACAAAACCAAAAAGGGGGTAGACTAGTAGACTACAGCCAAATGGAAAACTGAAACATTGCTGTACACAGAAAGTAAAGACAGAAAACGGTTCGTTTACTTTCTTTCCATTTGCGCAATAGTAATAAAAATGCCAAACAGACTGATTTTCAGGCAAACTCAACATTGCAGTAAAGTCAAGATTCAGGAGAAGATGTATTAATACAGCATTTTTTTCTTGCAATATTGCATTTTTACCTCTCTTTCAAGGATATGCCTATGTGTATGTTCAGTTTAGTTGTAATTGGGTACTGCCATTTAGTTTTTAATATTTATGAAATGACATGCTTTTCTCTGAGATAGCTGCATAGAATTTGCATTTCACAATTCTATGTATTAAGCATTCGTTCCAGAGTGGTTAAGACTTTATTGCCAGAAAAATTCCACTTCCAGTGAACTGGTCACCAGATGCCTTGTTTGATTTATGTAGTCTATAGCTGTTATAGATCATTTATATATTCTAAAGCTGTTACAGATTCAAGTCCTCTTGAAAACAGAACATAGCAGAAAATGTCACTGTTTGTTGTTTTTTCCCAGATGGATCTCAACATTATCTCGTCTTAACTAAAATTTGATTGGCAAACCTAAAAGGAAACCCTTTCTCCTTATAGATGTCACATAGCTAGACTTTTTTCCCTCAAAATGAAGGGAAGAAAGAAATCAAATAAAAAAACCTAAAGGCAAAAAAACCCTAAACCAACACCCCCCCAAAACCATCCCTATAGGATAATAAAAATCAAAGCATGCAAGAATTATTAAGCCAAATACTGACAGAGAAATGGAGAAAATGTAAGACAAGGCCTCATTGTAGGTATGCGAGGGAAGGACCTTCCCTGTGAGGGCTCATCCAGGAGTCTGAGAATTGATTCAACATATTCTCTTTAAGAAAAAGTGGATAAATGTGACTGAAGTAAAGAACCTGGGATCCTCCTAATCAGTAGCTTACAAAATCAGATCCTTTCTTGCTAGCTTTCCTGAGCTACATAAACTGTGCATCCTTATGTGCAAAACTGCAAACCTCAGCAGAAGAATGGGCTGGCTATTCTAGTGTAGAGAGTGGTATACTGGAAAACTGAAGTCTGGATACAACTATCTCTCCCCCTCCCCCCAAAATCTAAATCCCCCTCCCCCCATTAAAATCTAAAGCTTCTGAAGTTCTAAAGTGTCTTGACCTGAAGTTCAAGAGTTTCTATTTCTCAAGTGAATGCAGTAATCATTATGCAACCAGATCCAATGGTGACCCACTGATGTGATCTCATGAGCTCGCAGAGGCTGCGCTTCAGAAGGGATTCAGGAGTTCTGAATCCCAGCTGGATGAGATGGTGAAGGACAGCCTGAAGCCAAGGTCTCTCATCAGTTGGCTTCCCAATCAGTGAATAGCTGAGAGCACACGTTTCCTAATAATCTATACTGAGTAGCCCTATGGAGGCATACAGTCAATAAGAGATAGGTGCTTCAGTTAGTACCTCTGAATTGCTCCTCAGAGGTGCTTCCCTCTCTGTTGACCAAGCCTAGGAAGCCCATGGGTCTATCTCATGTTCTGAGTCACTGTGTTGAAACAAAGTACCTATCCTTCAGGTGTTGTGAGGCTTACCTTGAGATGGTCAGAATCTGCCCCATGGTATCTGCCACATGTCAGCTTTTTTTGGTGTGAAGTGATGGAATCTTATGTGAGAAATGGTACTTTCTGCAACCCTTTTATATATATCACTCTGCCAAGGCCCAGAATATGTCCTTATTCACTTCGAGTAGTACTTGATTTCAATAGTCCCATTAAAATAAAAGCAAAATCGCGTAGTTATTTTCAGAAGCCAGTCTGCAGATAACTTCTAACTGTGACCATCCTGTTGAAGAGAAACAGCTAACAGGACAGACTGTTCAGCTCCTTCCCAAGAAAGGAAAGACAGAGTCCTGAATATTTTCAGAAATGGGGGAAATACCAGACCTGCACTGAAACAAGACCTGTTATTAGTAAATATGCTGATGGGTATATTCAAATGAACACACACGGTCTTAGTCCAGCATGTATTATGACAGTAACATAGTTTATATAATGCTATGAATCAAATAAAATATTGTACAATTCTGAACAATGGCCTATTCATGATAACACGCATAAAAATGCCTAATTAAGGTTTCCGTTTTGAAAATGTATTACATTTGATTAATGTATTAACCATAGATTAATCTGCACTTTTTTATGACACTACTTTTTTTTTTTAAGTTCATCAAATAGCAAAATGTGTAGCTCAGGAAATTTTAACTTTCTAAGTAAGTGCTTGTTTTCCTTTGGGTAATAAAGCCATAGAAATCCCTGAGATTTTTAAAGTTGGCAGTCTTCCTAGAGATAAATCTCTAAACAGTGTAACTTTCTATGTTCATGGACACTGACATCAGCATACAATCATGTTTTCATGTTGTCCACTTATGGAGGCAGACAGATAATTTAATTACACAAGCCAGGCTCTTAATGGGGTAAGGTTACATAGTCAAGGAGAGAAATTATGGCTAGTTATGAAAAAAATATGCTGTTTAAACCAAAATGAGTTAATGAACAGCTTTAGAAAAATGGATGGTACCCCATCATGCCACTTAAGCATATTTAGTAGCTTAAGGGGAAAATGTTGTGTGTAATTTTTAATTAATTTCCACTTTCAAATCCTCAGAGACACCAAAGAAAAAAAGTCTGACACATGCTGTTGACAGTATACACAGGTTCCAAGGACATTTGATGGAGTACAGGTATTATGATCATGAAAACACATTTTTATCAGGAACTTTGTTTCACACTCTAAATGTGTGCATTATAACCAATGATTATATGGGCTTTTCACTGGTATAAATTAATAAAGGCTTTTTTTGTTTCTTCTCTCCAGTCAGTACTGTTTGATTACAGTAGCTCAAGTGTGGGATGGGAGAGTCCATGCCTTTCAGTATGCCACACTCAAGATTTACCTTATTACATACCTGTGATAGCTAGAGTTTTGGAACTGCTCCACCTCTTTTTTTAAGGGAGTACGCTAAGCCAAAAGTGCCTAATCTCTAAGGCTAGGTTCTACTGGAACATAACACATTAGAGCAGAGAAACTATGTAAGGAAACCTCAGATAAGCTATGTGAACAGGACTGAATAAAACAGGCTAAACAAATCTTACCACTGCCAACTGTCTCCTTGCTGGGTAATCTTTTCCACCAAACCTAATCTAAGTCGAGAAAACTTTAGAGGTTCCATTGGTCACAAAGATTTCATAGTCCCCTCACATTAAAGATATGTTAATTTTGGTTTCTAAACAAGCACACTGCTCATATGCTAGCTGATTTTTCTTATGGCATGTTCTCTGAAAAGAGGAAAATCAGTTCAATGGAGGGGAAGAATAGATTAATACCAGCACCTAATCCAGAAGCAATCTCCAGTACATTAAATCTCTGTTCAGTTTTTTCCTCCCCTCTCCTTCCTTCCTAACTCTCAATAAGGCTCTTCTGCCTCTGAAGGCTACATACATCAATGAACTTAGCCATTGTCTTCTGTAGTTCTGAAATCCCTGTCATTTCAGCCAGATTTTGAGGGGTAGATTTTCAAGAGGAGGACTTCTTATGGAGGAGATGTGGACAGGCTTATGTAGACAGGCTGGAGAGGGTCCAGAGAAGGGCCACAAAGATGATCAAAGGACTGGGAAGCTTGCCATGTGAGGAAAGGCTGAGAGAACTGGGTTTGTTCAGCCTTGAGAAGGCTTAGGGGAGACCTTATCACCATGTTCCAGTATTTAAAGGGTGGCTACAAAGAAGATGAAGACTCCCTTTTTACAAGAAGTCACATGGAAAAGATGAGGGGTGTTGGGTACAAGTTACTCCTGAGGAGATTCCAATTGGACGCAAGAGGAAAATGTTTCAAAATAAGAACAATCAGCCCCTGGAATAATCTCCCCAGGGAAATGGTGGATTTCCCAACACTGGACACTTTTAAGATTCAGCTGGACAAAGTGCTGCGCTACCTTGTCTAGCCCATGCTTTTGCCAAGGAAGGTTGGATCAGATGATCCTTGAGATCCCTTCCAACCTGGTATTCTATTATCTATGATTCTATGAGATAAAGAGATTCCTACTATTTTTCACTTTCATGTAGCTTCAAAGCACATGATGCCTCTTCATAATATCTTGGGAGAGTCCCTTAGCCCCAGAAGAATGCACTGCTCCAGCTCTTCAATTCTGCTGCATTCACAAGGTCAGGGTGGTGGGTGGGAGTGTTGATATTTGGGTTACCCTCTTCAGAAGAGGGTCTGCCTGAATGTGAAATGACTTGGACTTTGCAGAACACCCTTCTGAAGTCCTGAATGCAACTTGAGCTGCATCCAATGGAAGACATATGCTTCTCCCTAGCTTTTAACACAATGGAGAAGTTCTGGTGCTAGAAAAGTTCTTCGCTGAATTATGGCAATGATACACAGAACCTTAGAGGATAAAGACCTTCTATGTAGGTTGAACTCACTTCCTTGCATTTGATTCATAAAGAGAAAAGCAAAATAATTGGCACATGTTACATATTCTCATTGCAATAGAAGGTTTAAAAAAGGCAATTTTATGCACATAATGTAATTTTTAGTATGTTATTTCCTGGTGTTAAGACTCAGTGAAAGAGACAGCTACAGAAACAGGTATGAAGCTGAAATCATGCTGAAAGGATCAGCCTTGTATATTTATATAAAACACTTTCATAGAAATCCTGACACCCCATAGCACTTTTCACAAAAGCCTGTTGTTTGCATAATGGCATACCTAAAACCTCCTCTATCCTCCAGATTTTTACCTTAGAAATAGAGCTCAGTATCAACTAATATGTATTTAAGTATCAATTGTATGAGTATCATTCAGAGTCTTGCTATCAAAATGCAGGCAAACATATCTGGACATCAAATACATGAATATATTATTCCTTTTTTTTTTTTTAAGAAACAAGATCTGCATGAGTAGAAGTTTTCAGATTTGGGGCCAGAAACTCCCTGAATGATTAAGATCAAATATCTTTAAACTACAACTTATGTTACTCATCAAGTAGCAACTTGCTTTTTTCAGATTTATTAGAATTTAAATGTTTCTAGTAAAGGGAGCCAGCATAGCTACAAGAAATTCTGTTTTATTCAGTTCTGCTTGTGGTTCAGAAAAAGCATATTTTCTCCAAAATAATGGAGCAATGTATTATTTTTATGCACTCGGCATAGAATAGTACTATTGTGTACTATCTCCAAAGTACTAAAATTCTATATCAGTTAAATTTCTATGTCAACTGTGAGCAGTCTAAATGAGCTAAGAAAATATCTGTTGCACAGCAACTGAGAATTTTTCTATGAATAGCTTTAAAATTATTTGTATTCATCATAAACCTGTACTGATAAAAAAAAAACAAGGTTTGTCAGGTAAAATTTTATTATGCAGTTATTGTGAAATGCTGACCTGTGTTAGATGTAAGATAAAACAATGCCCTTGTAAATATTTAACTCTGCTACTGAATATAATTTTCAGTTTGTATGGCCTGTGCAATTGACTGCTATGCCTTAATCTGATTCCATAAAAGAAAATAAGTATTTTGAGGAAAGAGAGAGAGTGACAACTGAGAAGGAATACTACTAATTCAGATAATGTCTAATCCTGTGAAATGAGGAACACCCTCAACCTCCTTGATAAGAACTGGCAATTCTAGGCATCATCTAAGGATACTCAGTACCTGGCAGCATTTTGCTCAAAAAGAGAAACAAGAATATGTCACTGCTTGACAGTGAAATGAATTTACGGACACGACTATTCAGAAGAGTAATTCAGAAAAGCCATTGTGAAACACTGTCTGTTAAATGAATAATAATTTTGTACTCAATATTTTCAATATATGACAAATTTCTGGGTTTATTAATTCTAAATAGTTGAAAAATTAAGTTTTAGTGTCTTGTTTCTGCTTCACAGAATGAATATGTTTCATCCAGATAACATATTTAGAATCATAGAATCATAGAACAGCCCAGGACCTCGAAAGATCATCTGGTCCAACCTTTCATGGGGTAGGGAGCTTAGATGAGATTATGTAGTACCCTGACCAATCGCATCTTGAAAACCTCTAGTAATGGGGACTCTGCCACATCCCTGGGCAGGTTGTTCCAGTGAATGATTGTTCTTACTCTAAAAAATTTGTTTCTTATGGTGAGATAAAACTTCTCCTGGTGTAACATGTACCTGTTGCCCCTTGTTTTCTCCATGTGACTCCTTGTGAAGAGAGAGCCTCCAGCCCTTCTGTAGTCACCTTTTTAAGTACTGGAATACTGTGATGAGGTCCCCCAAGCCTTCTCTTCTCCAGGAAGAAAAAAACAGCAAACATACAGACATTACATTCAAGAAACATATCAGATAAAGTACAGAACATGAAGGAGCTAGGACCAAGGGTTTATCCTTCAGAAAAAAGGTTTTTTAATTGCTTTCACAGGTCTAATGGACAAAAATATGTGACATATAAAGATGTCTCCACACTCAATGCTTTTCTAGACAGTATTCTACTGGTGTTAATGTTTTAAGATATTAAAGAATAGAAGAAGGTCTGATGTCTCTCTTACCTCAACAAGGTCCTTAAAAAGAGATAAAAAAGTGGAAAAACGCACTGGAAAAATACTGATGGTCGTGGACCTCCTCACAGGTCATGGGTTAACCCCCATAGGGAGCTTGGTCACACCCCACCTCAAGTGGGGTTGAGGGCAAAAGTGAGAAAACTCATGGGTCATGATAAACACAATTTAATAACTGAATGGATAGAAATGAAAAGAAAAAAAAACAAACAAGTGACACCAAAGCTGTCACTCATCACCAGCAAACTGATGCCCAGTCAGTGTCCAAGCAATGACTATCTTGGAAAAACTGTCCCCTGGGTTTATTGCTGGGAATGATACATGGAATATCTCTTTGGTCATTTTGGGTCAGCTGTCCTGGCTATGTCCCCTCACAACCTTTTGCCCATCTTCAACCTACTCGTTGAGGGGGCAGAGTGGGAAACAGAGAAGGTCTTGATGCTGCATGAGCACTGCTTAGCAGTAGCCAAAACTCTGGTTTGGTCACAAATCCAAAACACAGCACTATATGGGGTGCTATGAAGGAAATGAACTCCATCCCAGCCAAACTCAGTACAGTGTCAAAGCCCTTTGGGACACAGAACACAGAGCCAAAGTAATTTATTAGAATATTTATCTCCTGGTCCTGAAGATTTTGGCATAGAGTGCAGAATTGGACTAGGATGATGGTTAAAGCCCTTGGATTACTTTCATGAATTAAATAATTCAAACTATTGTTTAAGATGAGTTCATCAAAAGTCCATAAAAGGTAGTAAGCCTGGACACCGAGCAGTAAAAGAATACATAAATGGCATAAGCCAAGCTAATATCTGCATTTTTAGGGCAACAGTGTATGAAGCAGGCAACCTTAAAATGCAGAAAACACTGAGGTAAAGCTGGTCAACTGTAAACCAAAACCCAAAACATGACCCAGGAGAAAATATGAACAATAGATGCACCCCCAGCAAAATAGCAGATGTGTTGTAAATAAAAACACATCATTATACACATCTGTGCAAATCCAAAAGAATGGATGACATTAATGAAGAGCACAGATTGTATCAGAAGAAGCATTCAGTGTGTCAATACCTTCAGCAATAGGCCAACTGGCTAATGTCAGCAGTTCATAGACATGATCCATGGAGAGAGATGTCAACGAGTTAAGATTAATTACACATGAATATGCAAATTACTGTAATCCTCACAAAAGTATAGATGTAGGCCAACACCATCGAACACTTCCTGCCTATCCTTATGCACTGATTGAATGCACTGCTATGAATAACCACAAAAAGTATGTGAGCTTATTCATAGCAAGTGCAAATATAGAGCAATACCAGCACTCCTCTGTACATGCTGGGGGAAGTATCACTTTGTACTTGCCTTGTATTTGTGTCACACTCTTAAACCATTACAGACTGACACTGTCAGAACTAGGACATGGTTCTGTAGATCTTGGATCAGGTCTTTCTTTAGGTATTTTTGTCTTTTTGCACATCTGTTCTCCAACGCATTAGTTTCAAAGAATGTCTCTACTTCAGGATCCATTGAGTTCATCAGGATGTTAAAACATATCCCCCGTATGGGAACTGCATTAATCTTACAGCAGTTAGATGAAGAGGATATAAAAAAGAGAGATGTATTTTGCGGCATAGAAGACAAATACCTGTAGAATAAAAAAAATACAGACTAAGGATTCCATGGAGGGTTCTCTCCCCTATTGTAATTATATAGCAAGCTAAACGATAATTTAGTTATGGAGGTTTCAAGCTACAGAACTTAAAGTGGAGTACATGACTTTTATTTGTGTTTTTTTTTTTCTTTTTCCATTTTCTTTTGCTTTTGTTTTTTGGGTTTTTTTGACTACAGTGTACTTCTAATTCTCCTGGTTTTAAACAAAAAAAAGAAAATGTGACTGTAGTGTCCCATTATCGGCTTATTGATTAATATTAATTAAGCAAATATAAAGATTCATAATGCATTTTTTAAAAACTTAATTCTTGGTTTAGAATTAGTCCCCATGAAAAACAAAAAAAAACCCAAATACCAACGACTCCACCAGCCTACCTTCATGCACATAGCCAGAATTAACCAGGGAGAAATTTGACACATAGAAAAATACACTCAGTCTTCCCATGAGTAAAAATCTCATCATGTCCCTCTCCCCTGAAAGGTCAGAAAATAATGAGATCTGCAATATCTTAAAGCTAGACTGGGGTCCAGAGTCAAGTGCAAGCAATGCACCAGAAACCCCAGAAAGGATTTGAACTCAGAATATTTCCTTGATCATAACTGTGACAATATTTTACAAAATGGGAAATCCTTCTCTATCTTCTTGCATAATTTATTTACATACTGGTCAGTGAGTACAGGACAGAGCATGCACTGGCAACATGACAGAAGCCTCCTGCAAGCATTCTTTAGGGGATGAATAATCTAGCTGGTATCATGGGTACTTGGACGTTGAATTGTTGTGCTGTAAACCATTCCCAGGTAAATTGAACCAGCCACACAACATGTCAGTAATTGAAGCAGCTAAGTAAAGAGATGGAAGTGCGGCTGAATTTTATGCTGGTACCACAGTTCTGCTTCTAGAGTTTGATCTGGCCAGTTTTGCTAACTACATTTCACCTCTGTATCAATGCATTTCCTCTTAGGAGTGACCGGGACGATCATTCTAGGAGAGACCCTGGTGGCTGCTGTTGCGGTTGGTTCCTGTGCAATTATGCAAAGTGCCGGGCATCTGCTGCCAGTATGGTGAGCTGGAGCCCCTGTGCACAAGTTCACCACAGCCAAATCCTGAGTGCTATCTATAATCTCAGGAGGTGAGAAGGTCTGTAAATGGGCACAGAGTCCCAGTTTATGCATCTGTGATGTAGCTTTTATTGTAAACATAACATTAGAATTTCCTTTTCTTTCACTTTTCTTGATCTTTATCTTTCAAATTCCTCTTGCTTCTTTTATTTTATTTTAGAAAACTTTTTTTGATTCATATGTCTTCCCTAACAATGCACTTTTTCCAGCCTACTGGGGTCATGATTTCTAACTCAGGTTCTTTTGATTTAGGACATAGCAATCAGGGCCATGTATTGTGTGTTCATATATAAAAAAATGAAAAGGGTATATACACTCTTAAAAGTTGGCAAAGCATTTAATTATAAGACATAAAATCATTAATCATAACATCAAGCATGACATGAAGTATTTTATTTAGGGCAATCCCACAGATACACTTCTTGCTCCCTGATATAATTTTAGTGTGACAGGAAGCAGTGACATCCTGTTTGCCAAATTGCTCTGCAGTACTGGTCTCTCCATGCAGTGGTTTAAACCTGTCTGGCAGCCAAACACCATGCAGCCATTCACTCCCCTTCCACCAACCAAGGGGATGGGAAAGCGAATTGGAGGGCTAAAGGGAGACTCATAGGTTGAGATAAAAACAGTTCAATAATTGAAAGAAAATAAAACAATAACAATAGTAGAAAGTATAAACGGGTGATGCAAAATGTGATTGTTAACCACCCGCCAACCGATACCCAGCCCGTTCCTGGCTAGCAATCCAACGAAAACCAAGATCCCAAAACCACAATCCTGGAAATGAGAGAGAACCCCCTACTTCCCAGCCAGACCTTGTTTATGTACTGAGAATGACGCTACATGATATGGAATAATTCATTGGCCAGTTTGTGTCTGTTGCGCTGGCTCTGCTCCCTCTCAGCTTCTTGTGTACCTGTGCATGGGCAGGACATGGGGAGCTGGAAAGTCATTGGTCTCTTAGCAACAAGTGAAAGCATTAGTGTATTATTATCAACATTTTTCTGATACCAAATACCACACTGAATCCAAAGCACAACACTATGCTGGCTACTAAGAAGAAATAATAACTATCCCAGGTGAAACTAGGGCAAGAATCATGATGTAGAACTTATTTTTCTGTGTTACAGCAATTCACAGACAAATAGGAAAAGATGAAACATGGAGACAATGTGCTTTCTTCATCTTTGGCAACGGTGTAACTGTTACAAGTCTGTGAATGTTCACAGCTCAGTTAGAATTTTGAAATACTGGAGACAGCTCAGAATTCTGCAAGAATAATTAAAGTTTTGGGAAACTTTTCTGTAGCAAATACCTAATGGAGCTCAATCTTCTTAATTTATCAAAGAAAAAGTTGATCATACTGTGAGTATCTCTCTAATAAAATGCTTCTCAAATCTAGGGAAGACAATGGAAACTAAAATTAGACCAAATCAGACTACAAATAAAGACAGATTTTTAGGAGCATGAATCATTGAAATATCTTGTCAAATTGATGTTAGATCTTTCATCAGTGAACACTCTAAAGTCAAGATTATTTGAGTTTTATTTTGTTCTAAAGACTGATAGTCCAGTTTGGCTGAAGAAGTTTTATGACACAAAATGTTATAAATCAGCTTGTAACAATGGATTTTATAATTTATGTATGTACTTCCATTCCCAAGACAGCAAGAAGTTAACAGCAAGTTTGAAATACACATGCAACTATTTCAACAGCAAATGTTGGCAGAGCATGGAGGTAGTTCACTGAGGATCAAAGAGTAAGATAAAAACTGCTGTAGAGATTTTTTAATGCAAAGAGTAAGATACAGACATCTGTAGAGATTTTCTGATGCTTGAACTTGTCTATTCCCATATATTGCACTGCCTGTGATAAAGTATTTTGAAAATTTTTAGGAAAAGCAACTAGCAAAACTTTTAATAGTCTTTCATATTTTTATCACTGCACTGATATAGAAGTGGTGTTTGTCTTAATTTACCAACATCAACTTCTTGTTGGCTTATGTTATGTATATTTTTGCTGTTGTTATTTTTGTAACTACAGCATCATTGTAATTCATGGGAAAGTTATAAAAATATTTGAATAAAAATTAATTTCTTGAGTAGCCCTTAAAGCTGTTTTGGTAGAGCTTAAATAATTTCCTTTGCTTTTTCCCCCAGTTCCAAAACAGAAATGCAATAACTCATTCAATTGAAATGCTTCTGTCTGTATTTCAATGTATTTTCAAGGAAAAGAACTAGAATCATTTTGGTAAAAAGAAAGATTTTTGGAAATACTATAGGGAGTAAAAAATGCATCCTCTACATGGGTTTTCATAACAAGCATTTATAACAAATGGTTCAGCTTCAAGCCAAGCTCTGTTAATTGTTTTTCCTTAGTATCCTCAGATCCCAATTTTTAACTCTCTCTGAGAGCTGGAGACCAAATATTTGTCAGTTGCCAAATTTGTTGTGAAAATGTTAGCTCTCAAGTGAAAATTTAATGTTTTAAAATGTCTCTTTAATATTAGACTTGTTTTGCCACTGTTATAAAAAGTGTATTCCTATGAGTGGACACAAAAGGATATCGGTGCTTGAAGTCAGATATGTTTTGCAGTTGGAGAAGAAAAGGATCTGAGAAGCAGATTTCTGTCTGAAAGTGCAAAGCAGCTGATCATTAGATTATTATTTTTTCTGTGGAAAGGAAAAAAGCCTCTCTTTTGGCTGACAATATTTTTCTTGACAATGAAGTTTGCCATAATAATTATCAATGTTACATTAATAAAGCCAGAAATGATTAGCACTTCCTGATATCACCATAATATATGTTCAGACATACAGAATTTAGAACAATATTGGGAATAACAATGGCATTAGTTAATGTCTTCAAAAAGAATGCATTTTTTATGTTGATTATGGAGAGATGATTTATGTCCAACTCAGTAGTGGCCAGAAAGCTTTTGTCAGAGTTAAAGTTTTTGAATTCCTAATTCCTAATGGATATATAACCACATAGAAACCTTATCAGAGGAGCACTTTTGTGGAATAAACACAGCACAAGCTACCATATAAAGCAAGAAAACAAAGCTGTTTCTGTTACTTGGAAGGTAATTTAGCACTTCTAGGGGTTTCAAATCTGTACTCTGGCCAATCTCTTATTATGTTTTTGGGCAAATTGCCCAGGTCCAGACTTGGGTTCTCAAAGAAGATCTCAGGCAGAAATTAAGTGCGTAAATTCAAAACTATAATTGCAAATAACCCAACAAGTCTAAGCGCATTAGGCACTGATATTAATGTTGTGTTGGAACCCACTTCTGCTTTTGAGTGTGCAGAAAAGTTCTTCACTGTCATGCCCAGAAGGAGACGTTTCTCTCCTACAGGGCTCAATCCAGAGGCATTCTCACACTATCCCTTTGGCTGAGCAACAACACTGACCAAAAACCTCTAAACCCAAGTATCCAACTCACTATTACAAGCTCTCTTGCTTTCTTGCCAACCTTTAGTTCTTTTCTGCAGAGTTGAACAGCTTTAATGGGAAGGAATGAGCAGAGCCTTATTTGTCCCTTTATAATGGCTCATATTCTGGTAATTACAGCACTCTGAGAGCAGGAAGAGGTGTATCTGTAGTCCATCAGGCAGGATACCTGACCCCCAGTCTTTCACATGTCTCCTGCCCGCCTAATCGTTAGGTGGGTTTATTAGCATGTGCTGCCTTTATCTCTTCTTTTAGGATTTCTTTCCTCAGCGGTGTCTTTTGGCTAACCCTAAGATGTTCTGCTTTTACTAGGTAAGATCTAAAATGATCAGCCCTCTATGTAACATGAAACTCTTCCCAACTATCTGATGGTGAACATAGGTGCCAGACATGGCATTTTGGCATCCATTCTTGGTGCCTGACTAATGCACCCAAGTAGGTGATGTAATTTTCAGTGAACCCTAATATACATTCCTTTTTATAACCTGTCTGAAGACAGCATGAATTTGTGAGGATAAATATATGTAAGAGTTTTCAGTATTCAGTCCTTATGATACTGGGCAGAGGACAATATAGACTGGAATGGGCAGAAAAATGAGCAGGTTAGTTATGCTTTTACCTCAAGTCACAGAATCACAAAATCATTCAGGTTGGAAAAGATCCTTGGGATCATCGAGTCCAACCATCAGCCCTACTCTACAAAGTTCTCCCCTACACCATATCCCCCAACATCTCATCTAAACGACCCTTAAACACATCCAGGGATGGTGACTCCACCACCTCCCTGGGCAGCCTATTCCACTGTCTGACCACTCTTTCTGTGAAATTTTTTTTCCTAATGTCCAGTCTGAACCTCCCCTGTTGGAGTTTAAAGCCGTTCCCGCTTGTTCTATCACTAATTACCTGTGAGAAGAGACCAGCACCAACCTCTCTACAATGTCCTTTCAGGTAGCTGTAGAGAGTGATGAGGTCTCCCCTCAGCCTTCTCTTCCTCAAACTGAACAGTCCCAGCTCCTTCAGTCGCTCCTCATAGGATTTGTTCTCCAGGCCCTTCACCAGCTTCGTTGCCCTCCTCTGCACTCACTCCAGCACCTCGATATCTCTCTCGTATTGAGGTGCCCAAAACTGGACACAATACTCCAGGTGTGGCCTCACCAGTGCAGAGTACAGGGTGCCTGTCACCTCCCTACTCATGCTGGTCACACTATTTCTAATACAGGCCAGGATGCCGTTGGCTTTCTTGGCCACCTGGGCACACTGCCAGCTCATGTTCAGCTGCTTGTCAATTAGAACCCCCAGATCCTTCTCTTCCAGACAGCTCTCCAGCCACACCTCCCCAAGCCTGTAGCGATGCATGGGGTTGTTGTGGCCCAAGTGCAGGACCTGGCACTTGGCCTTGTTGAAGCTCATCCCGTTAACGTTGGCCCACCGATCCAATCTATCCAAGTCTCTCTGTAGAGCCTCCCTATCCTCATGCAGATCGACACTCCCGCTTAACTTGGTGTCATCTGCGAACTTACTGATGATACACTCTAGTCCTTATCAAGATCATCAATAAAGATGTTGAACAGAAATGGTCCCAACACCGAGCCCTGAGGAACACCACTTGTGACCGGCCGCCAGCTGGATTTAGCTCCATTGACCACCACTCTCTGGGACCGTCCATCCAGCCAGTGCTTGATCCAGCAGACCGTTCGCTCATCCAGGCCACGAGCAGCCAGTTTTTCTATGAGAATTCTATGGGGAACTGTGTCAAATGCTTTTTGAAAATCCAGGTAAACAATATCCACAGCTTTTTCCTTGTCCAATAGTTGGGTCATCTTGTCATAGAAGGAGATCAGGTTTGTAAGGCAGGACCTGCCTTTCATAACCCCATGCTGACTAGTCCTGATCCCCTGGTTGTCCATTATATGACTTTTAATGGCACTCGAGATGACCTGCTCCATGACCTTCCCTGGTACCGAGGTCAGACTAATAGGTCTATAGTTTCCTGGATCCTCCTTTCTGCCTCTCTTGTAGATGGGTGTCACATTTGACACCCTCCAATCCAATGGGACCTCCCCAGTTAGCCATGATTTCAGGTAGATCATGGAAAGCGGCTTGCTGAGCACATCTGCAAACTCTTTCAGCACCCTTGGGTGTAACCCATCCGCTCCCACAGACTTGTGTGCATCCAAGTGGTGTATCAGGTCTCTGACCACTTCCTCTTTAATTGTGCTGACCTCAATCTGCTTCCCCTCCCCATCTCCCAGCTCATGAGGCTGGGTGTCCAGGGAACAGCCAGTTCCACTGCTAAAGACTGAGGCAAAGTAGGCGTTGAGCACCTCAGCCTTTTCCTCATCCTTAGTTACCATGTTTCCCTCTGCATCCAATAAAGGAGGGAGATTTTCCCTAATCCTCCTTTTTGTTGAAGTACTATTTCCAAAAAAGCAGACATAAGTGTTTGACAAATAAGAGAAAGTGGAGTAGCATTTCCTGATTACAGTTGATCTCCACAATATCCCATGACTACCACTGTGTAGTGTAAAGGGTTTTTCTGAAATGACACCGTGAATGCTTGTGGTGGTTTTACCTTGTCTAAATGTCAGGCACCCACCAAGTCGCTCTATCACTTCCCCCCCCCTTCCCCTTTTTTTCTCAACAGGACAAAGAGGGGAAAGAAAATAAGATAGGAAAACAAAACAACCCTTGTGGGTAAAACAACAGCAGTTTTAATATAAGCAAAGCGAAGCAAAGGTCCGCGTGCGGAAGCAAAAAAAAAGAAAACAGATTTATTCTCTACTTCCCATGAACAGGCGATGTCGGGCCTTCTCAGGAAGCAGGGCTCCAATACGCGTAGTGGTTGCCCCGGAGGACCAAGGGTGACCCCACCCTCTTCATCCTTTCTCCCAGCTTTATACTGAGCAGACGTCATATGGTATGGAATATCCCTTTGGTCAGTTCGGGTCAGCTGTCCTGGTTGTGTCCCCTCCCAAGATCTTGCCCACCCCGTCCCACTGAGGGGGTAAAATGTCAGAAAGAGCCTTGGTGCTGTGTAAGCACTACTCAGCAGTAGCCACAACACCAGTGTGCTATCAACACCCTGCCAGCTCCCAACATAAAACACAGCACCATGAGGGCTGCTATAGGGGAAAACCAATTCCGGCTCAGTACAATGCTATAATAAAACTGAAATTGCACAACGGTTTTCTGTGATACAACTGTGTACCATGTCTGTCTAAGACAAGAAGGAGTTTTCTGCACTAATCTTGTTTATAAGCAGTGTGTTGATTTCAGCTGGGGTAGAGTTAATTTTTCTTCTTAGTAGCCAGCATAGTGCTGTGCTTTGGATTCAGTGTGGTATTTGGTATCAGAAAAATGTTGATAATAATACACTAATGCTTTCACTTGTTGCTAAGAGACCAATGACTTTCCAGCTCCCCATGTCCTGCCCATGCACAGGTACACAAGAAGCTGAGAGGGAGCAGAGCCAGCGCAACAGACACAAACTGGCCAATGAATTATTCCATATCATGTAGCGTCATTCTCAGTACATAAACAAGGTCTGGCTGGGAAGTAGGGGGTTCTCTCTCATTTCCAGGATTGTGGTTTTGGGATCTTGGTTTTCGTTGGATTGCTAGCCAGGAACGGGCTGGGTATCGGTTGGCGGGTGGTTAACAATCACATTTTGCATCACCCGTTTATACTTTCTACTATTGTTATTGTTTTATTTTCTTTCAATTATTGAACTGTTTTTATCTCAACCTATGAGTCTCCCTTTAGCCCTCCAATTCGCTTTCCCATCCCCTTGGTTGGTGGAAGGGGAGTGAATGGCTGCATGGTGTTTGGCTGCCAGACAGGTTTAAACCACAACCGTTGTTATGCTTGGTTTTTAGGGATACAGTCTTTTACAACATTTTGTAAGTATGTCCATGTTTCCCTGCTCTGACAGAGAACAAGCTTTTCAGAGCTGTATATTACAGGGAAAAGAAAATTTCCCAAGCTGAAACATTATGTTGTAATTTAACTATTTAACAATTGTTTTTTTAAGTGTCTTCAATCTAACATAGAATTTTAGGTCCTTAAAATATTTGCCTGTAAGTAATCTTGTTTTGACACTGCTCAAAATTTTAAAAATCCAGAGTTTATTCCCTGCTTTGCTTCCTTCAAAACCTGGACTTAAACAAAAACACTACAAAAATATCCAGAAAGATATTTTATCACAGCATTTGTATTAAATTTTTAACTTCCACATAGAAATGGACCCAAATTGATCAAAAGCATTCTATCTTCCTGTTTAATTTTTCCAAATACTGCTTTTTCTTCTGGAGTCCCCCTCTTCCTCTTAGTATTTCTTCAGCAGTTTCAAATCCTAATTATTTTGATTGCCATCAACCTCTTCCCCTCTTCCCATTTCTAGTATCTACATAGATGGTGTAAATAACCACTGCAAAATAGGACCCAAAAGGTTACGTGCTAACAGTTTTAGGTTAATGTTATAGAAGAATGCCTTTATTTCTGTGTTTGCTCTCTAGGTCATTTTTAGTACACCGTTAAAGAAAAAATTTCTCCCAATTAATCCCTTATCCTAGTATTTTTAAATGACAGTACTGAATATGACAGCAAGGTAATAATGAAAGGTGTGAGAGTACAGATATAGACATATATTCAGTTTGTTGTAGAAAGTATGCTAGCTGACAAAAAATTTCTAACTATACCAAACAATACTTGTAGTTGAATTCACCAAGATTTCTTGCTTAGTTTTCGTAATATAGCCTCATTTTGTCATTTTGTGGATGATGACAACATATGTCTCTCAAGATAAGGGATATTTCTAATATTATTTTTCAATTACTCATAACAGATATAGAAACATATTCTGAAGAATTTTATAAAGAGATTTCTCAGGTTAGTGAATATTTTTTCTTAATGTTTTTCTTAAATGTTTTACTGAAACAGTTACTTTAGTTTTAATTTTCAAAGTAGTCACAGTGTATAATACATACTGTTACAGTATATCTTCTTACTATAAAGTACGATATGGGTGCCTACCTCCTGAATTTGATTCCCAAGTTGCAATTTTATGACTGAATGCAGCCTCATCTGAACTGGTCAGTGATAAATTTCTTAGATATAATTGTATCATTTATAATGTATCAGCTCAGTATCATTTTTTCTACCTCTCTTTCCACAAGATATATATTTTGCTAATCTCATTGAGATTCATGGAAGTGTAAATAAAAGTGTAATTATGCCAGTCTTTAAAGTACTCTAATGTCCTTTAAAAATTATCTCATAAGATATTAGCAAATTATCAAAAAGCATAAAGAAAACATAACTAGTTTAGTGTGCAGGTTGTATGTTATAAGCTAATAAAATAAACATAGGACATAAAAATAATACAATTTAAAAACTGGGAGAAATCAGTAATTACATCAGTTATATATAATAATTTGAAGATAATAAAGTAATTGATAGTGTGCTTTTAATTCACCTAAAATGCTGCTATTTTGAGTTTTCAATGTAGTTTTAGACATTTTTTCTTAAGAGGTGTAAAGGGGATAATCAATTTTATTATTTTTTCCATAAAACACACACAAAAAAGGTTAACATAATTTATGCACAAATTGTGACCTTAAAGGCAGCTATATATTATTACTGCAATTACTGCATTATTTGCTATAAAGTGTAGAGGGTGAATGGCTAGCACAAGTATGCTTGTGCATGCACAGACCTCTTACTGCAAGTTGTACAACTGCCTAGAGGTGCATGGCTTACTTACTAGCAAAGAACAACCATCCACTATAACATTTCATACCCAAGCATGAAACCCTCAACAAAACTTAGTAACAAAAATCACCTAATATCAAGGATGTGTAAAAACGTGGAATCTCAACTTTTATCACAAAGCCAGATTTTAAATAGATCACAAACTGCTTTACTTACCATTGGGAAGCATCAGAAATGGCAGGAAGGGAAGACAAGAATGTCCAGAAAGAGATGAACATGACAAATGCTCTGAATTATGCTTATTAAGTAGCTGTAAGGAACCAACAGAACATTACAGAATTTCACCTCATAATGAACAATTCTTCAGTACTTCAGTATTAGGAAAGATAATTTTAGTCATATTTAAATCCATTAATATTAAGACTGTCAGTGGTAATCTGCTTCAGCATGTACTTCTATGCATAACTGGATATATTTCTTTATAATCTAGAAGTAAAGAAACAAGCTGCATTACAAAATCTACTCTATTATTTCGTAGTACTCTCAGAGTTGTCACTAAATTTAAATGAGCTTCATGGATGCAAAAGAAATAAACCCACGCATTAGGAGGTCAAACCCATTTGATAGCTTTTAAGGTCATGAAATGCTCTGTTACTTTTTTCTAGGAGACTCATTTTCTTTCTAAATAAATTAAAAACAGTTAAGAAATAGGAGTCAAGCACAATTTTCTCAATAGTGTCCAGCAAAAATGTAAAGGGTTATAATTTTACTCGAGAGGTTTAATGAACAGGTTTTAACTCATCTTAGAAGACAACATCTGTTGCATTTAAGGTAATTAATTAATTTGGTAAGAGATGAATCCCCTTGTGTTCTAGCTGGTCCTCAGAGATTAGAGGAGCTAGGGGTGGCTGGACTTATCTCTTAATAGGCATGCCAATTAGGGCCGTAACGATAGGCCTGACACCAGATGCACGAACAGCCCAAGTGCTGTAGGTCCGGTTGCATTCAAGAGAAGCAGTCAGGTTCACAAATAGTACGGTTTATTCTTATGCAACATCTACAGATTCTTTGAGATTGCCTACGATAAATGCACAAACTGCAGGTTGGCTATATAGCACTACACACAAAAAACGATTGCAATCACACACACTTAATTCCCAGGTAATCAGTCGGCATAGCCGAGGGCTCAAATCTTACCAAAAGGCATCCCTTCGGGGCCGGGGGGGGTGGGGGGGGTGGGGGCAAGGAGCACAAACCCGTCAATCTGTCCCTCAGATTATCATCCCTCCGAGTTAGGTATAAACTTGGGGTATTATTTATCTAAGTGTGTATGTGTGAGTGAGTGGGACTGTGGCCAAGCCATTGTTTCTTGAGTAATGACACAGCACATTCCTTGGTGCAAGGTGTGCGCTGCTTCTTGTGGGAAAAGAGGAAGAATGAGAGATAAAGTCTGCAGAGTACTGCAAAACAGTCCTTGAGAGAAGGGGAAGAGCAGGAGATAAATCTGCATAGTCATGTCAAATGTTCCTTGAGAAAAGTGGAAGAATGGGACCACGTGGCCTCCACCTCCCTTCACATTCCTCCTTGGTGCCACGGCAACACAAATCACTGGATCTCCATCCTGTCCTGTGTTTGTTCTGGGCACCATGTGTTAAGGAAATGTGTGTTTTGCAGATTTTTCACTGTCTTGCTTTTCCCACACTTCCAACATCTGACA
The DNA here is from genome assembly GCF_031877795.1 of Strix aluco. Classification (NCBI taxonomy): domain Eukaryota; kingdom Metazoa; phylum Chordata; class Aves; order Strigiformes; family Strigidae; genus Strix; species Strix aluco. The sequence goes on along the minus strand of NC_133931.1, from coordinate 88,950,115 downwards.
CCAGGATGATTCCTATCCACTACCCCAGGATGATTCCTATCCACTACCCTTACCCCACCTCACCCCAAAAGGCAAAATATTGTATTATAATCAGTTCTTGAATTTAACAACTCCTGCTACTAATATAAGATACTTTATTGGAGGAAGTATGAGATGAATGGCAAGCCATCAAGGGAATGCATTGGAGTTTGGCACAGATATGGGCAGAACTGTGGAGGAATGAAAACATGAAATAGTTGTTTCAATTACAGTCACTGTGGTTGGGCTGGGCACAGGCACTGAATGCACATGGTGTTTTCATAGAATCATACAATCATAGAATGGTTTGGGATCAAAGGGACCTTTAAGGATCATCTAGTTCCAACCCTGCTGCATGGGCAGGAACACCTTCCATAGATCAGGTCGCTTGAAGCCCCGTCCAACCTGACCTTGAACACTTCCAGGGAGGGGACATCCACAACTTCTCTGCGTAACCTGTTCCAGTGCCTCACCACCCTCAACATAAAATATTTCTTCCTTGTATCTAATCTAAATCTACCCTCTTTCTTTCAGTTTAAAACAACAGGACATTGCCTCTTGTCCTGTCACTAGAGGCCAGTCCCACTATGTCATTGATGAAGATACTAAATAGCACTGATCCCAGTATGGATCCTTGAGGGTCACCAATTTTCCTGGGGTTTTGAGAGTGAAAGCACTATTCCTTAGCTCGGGCCCAGGCATGAGCAGAGCACTCCCATTCCAGTGGAGTGACAGTGGAATGCACCTCCCCTTCCTAAGAAGGAACTTTCCACCCTGCAGTAGCTTCCTGTGATGAACATCTGGCAGATATGTGAAACATGAAGTCCCTCTCAGAGTGTGTTGTAGCCATTCCATATTACTGAACTACTGTAGGAACACCAGCCTAAATCATGATTTACTCTAAAGCACATACTTAAAGAGTTTTCATAATTTTCAGGGATTATTCTAGTGTTTAAAGCAATGTTAACTGCTTTGACCAATCTGAGTTCAGGAGTCATACCTAAAGCTGACTCTTTAAACAGGCATACAGAAGAATTTGCCAGGAAGTTGCACTCAGTCTAGTGTTACCTTGGGCATCTTTAAAATACACTGTTGAGAAATCCTGCTTTCTTTTTCCATGTTTTAGATCACGAGATAGGTAGGACTCCCACAGTCAAATTTGCCAGAGCAGTTAACATTTCTTTAAGCACTATGATAATCCCTGAAATTATAAACATCCTTTACATTAAGATTACTAAAGTGCTTCTGTTATTGCAACCAAGTCTGCACAGAAATGTGGGAAGGGTAATAATGGATTTCACTGTTAGAATGAGGGAAGACAACTTGATTTCATGATGAATACCTAGCTTTCTGGGTAAAAAAGCTGCCTCTCCTTAAATGTTCACATGACTATTCACAATATTTAAATTGGTGATTACTCCTAATCTGGTTGCATAGGCAGCAGTTTGATCTTTCAGTAGCAGAAGGTTTTGTTCTGGTGTACATTCATTTGCAAATCAAAGTTCCTCTCCCACCCATTTTGTAATCTCAAACCAACATAGCCTGGAGGAGGAAAACATCTCTCCCACAGTTCCACAGTGACTCTGAAGTCCATTTTAAGATTGCAAACCTTCTTAGCCATAATCTTCAGGAAAATCATGAAGCTAGAATAAGCCTTTGCAGTATTGGAGAGAAGTCATTCTGACAATCTCTACTCTGTCATGCACAATATATTTTTGTTTTTATGAAGACATCAGAACAGCTGGCTGTTTCTTGACTTTTGCATCCATCAGAAAATACAGATTTCTCCATCAATTCAAAATCCAGGTCAGCTCACCATGTCAGAGTCCCTTTTCGTATCAGCAAAATTTATGCAGTTTGCTCCTAATCCTTGACTTGGATTTGCTGAGCTGCAAAAACAGTTCAAGTATCAACATGAACTAAACAGAGTTCTGCCCCAAATATGCATAGAAAATTCTGAACATAAATAAGGATGATTAGTTTATTTCTGCTTTGAATGTTACAGATTATTGAAAAGGGTATATATATCCAGAAATGTATTAGTTAGGAACTGTTCAAATGCCAAGAAAAGTGAAAATGACATAACCATGATGAATTCTGAAGGGAAAGAGAGAATGAGGTTTTAAAAACAGACAATAACAGTTAAACAGAGGTTTTAATTTTGTTATAGTCTGAAATGGAGTTCACCCAGAGGCATTCCCTAAATTGGCACTAGATCATGAGAAAAGCGAAGAGTTAGATCTCCCAGTACCCACTAAGGAAACAAAAGCTGCTACTAAATACCTTAAACCTCAAAAAAGGCTCCTGGGGTTGACAGTCCTCTGCCTGTTTTGCATTTTCTATAAAGACACTGTCTCTACTAAACTCCTAAGATTAAACTCAGATTTTTAGTATAAAGCCCCACTTGGCTTGTTCATTGAACTGTTAGTTATTTCTTAAAAAAAAAAAAAAAAAGCCAGAAAATATTCATCTGACTGAAAAAATAAAGAAAATTAAGAATCCATAACATTTATAGAAAGATATGTGCTGTGTTTTTCCAGTGATGTTGGATGCTTGTTACGGAGGCTTCCAAATGAGCAACCCACCACCAATTTAAAAAAAATAAATAAATTTATTTTTTAATACAACAACCAACCAGCTCTCCGTAAGTTACAGATTCGAATGTCCGCAAGAGGAGAAGAGAATAACTTTCTGGGGTTTAACAACAACCCAAAGCACTTTACAAAGCCCCACTCCCCAGGGGTTTAACGACAACCCCAAATGCAAACTTCACTTCCTGGGGTTTAACGGGAACCCAAAACGTAAAACAAAGCCTCACACCCCAGGGGTTTAACAGCAACCCCAAACGCAAACAAAACTTCACTCCCTAGGGTTTAGTGACAACCCAAAACGCTCTATCACTCACCTGACAAGTGAGGGCTCTCAACCTCGAGGACCTGTTCAGGGCAGTGTCCCAACCCAAGGCACCTCGAGGAGTTTCCTTGGGCGGCGTCCCGAACCCAAGGGGAGAGTCCTTGACTGCAGCATGCTGCTCCAGGGGACGAGCTCAGAATGGTTCCCCAGGAGACTCCATTTATACCCAGGCCGAATCTGACCTATAGTCAATAGTGGCTCCCATTGGCCAAAGGTCTCAACTACCGCGAGACCTTGAAAACAAAGGCAGCCAGGAGCTGCCACACTTCAGCAGCCAAGAAGCTCTGCTTTCGTTGGGCGGATGCACCTGCCACAATGCTATAATGCAGAATATTTATATTCAGATCATTTTTTTCAAACGTATAATTCTGTGACACTGTAACTGAATTCACAAGGGCAGCTTAAGCTGTAAAAGGCATTTTACTATGTTGTACAGGTAAAACCACCATGGTTTTAAATGTTTTGACTAGGAGCAAAATTTCACTAATCCCATTGTTGTATAATTACACCAATACTATTGTAGAACAACAACTAAAGTGTGAGATTTATCTTCATAGGGTACTTACCAAATTATTCTTTCCTATACATTTCTTAATTACTCAGGAGACACTGGATTTGGCAATCAATTACAGGATGGCTGATGTACTCAGGACAAACAAGATTTCTGGTCCTTCCTGCACTGATTGTATTCAAGTGACAACTTGCTACTTTCGTACATCAGTATGTAGAGTGGATAAGGCATTTTTGTCCAGTGCTGTATCTCTCTGTGTACCAATCCAGCCATGGCTACCACAAAAGATGGCAGGTAACAGCTAGTTAGAAACAGAATCACAGAATGGTTTGAGTTGGAAGGGACCTTAAAGATCATCTAGTTCCAACCACCCTGCCATGGGCAGGGACACCTCCCAATAGACCAGGTTGCTCAAAGCCCCGTCCAACGTGGCCTTGAACACTTCCAGGGAAGAAGCATCCAGTTTCTCTGGGCAACCGGTTCCAGTGTCTCACCACCCTCACAGTATAAAATTTCTTCCTTGATACCCAGTCTAAATCTGACCTCTTTCAGTTTAAAACTGTTACCCCTCATCCTATCACTACACTCCCTGACAGGAATCCCCATCGGATTCTCATAGAAAAACTGGCTGCCCATGGCCTGGATGAGCGAACGGTCTGCTGGATCAAGCACTGGCTGGATGGACGGTCCCAGAGAGTGGTGGTCAATGGAGCTAAATCCAGCTGGCGGCCGGTCACAAGTGGTGTTCCTCAGGGCTCGGTGTTGGGACCATTTCTGTTCAACACCTTTATTGATGATCTTGATAAGGACATAGAGTGTATTATCAGTAAGTTCGCAGATGACACCAAGTTAAGCGGGAGTGTCGATCTGCATGAGGATAGGGAGGCTCTACAGAGAGACTTGGATAGATTGGATCGGTGGGCCAACGTTAACGGGATGAGCTTCAACAAGGCCAAGTGCCAGGTCCTGCACTTGGGCCACAACAACCCCATGCATCGCTACAGGCTTGGGGAGGTGTGGCTGGAGAGCTGTCTGGAAGAGAAGGATCTGGGGGTTCTAATTGACAAGCAGCTGAACATGAGCCGGCAGTGTGCCCAGGTGGCCAAGAAAGCCAACGGCATCCTGGCCTGTATTAGAAATAGTGTGACCAGCATGAGTAGGGAGGTGACAGGCACCCTGTACTCTGCACTGGTGAGGCCACACCTGGAGTATTGTGTCCAGTTTTGGGCACCTCAATACGAGAGAGATATCGAGGTGCTGGAGTGAGTGCAGAGGAGGGCAACGAAGCTGGTGAAGGGCCTGGAGAACAAATCCTATGAGGAGCGACTGAAGGAGCTGGGACTGTTCAGTTTGAGGAAGAGAAGGCTGAGGGGAGACCTCATCACTCTCTACAGCTACCTGAAAGGACATTGTAGAGAGGTTGGTGCTGGTCTCTTCTCACAGGTGATTAGTGACAGAACTAGGGGGAATGGCTTTAAACTGCAACAGGGGAGGTTTAGACTGGACATTAGGAAAAAATTTTACACAAAAAGAGTGGTCAGACAGTGGAATAGGCTGCCCAGGGAGGTGGTGGAGTCACCATCCCTGGATGTGTTTAAGGGTCGTTTAGATGAGATGTTGGGGGATATGGTGTAGGGGAGAACTTTGTAGAGTAGGGCTGATGGTTGGACTCGATGATCCCAAGGGTCTTTTCCAACCTGAATGATTCTATGATTCTATAACATCTCCTGTGCCTGCCTTCCCTTTAACCCTGATCCATAAGCTCTTGGTTGGATCCTCTTCCATCCCCAGGCAGAGCTCCAGGCACTCCAGCTGGTCATTGATCTTCTGATCCAATGTTGGGGGAGGTTTTGATATGATCCCAAGAGCAAGATTAAGACACAAATGAGGTCAAATGCCGTATACCCAAAACAGGTTTTATTACTAAAAAGAGGCGTAGCGATAGGACAGAATGGAAGGAAAAGACAAATAAAGCAAGGATGCGGGACAGAGTTGCAAGAATAGTCACCACCATGGATCCAGCGGCATCCCGTTGGTCCTCAGTCTTCAGTTCTTCGGTGGTGGGTGCACACGGATCTGGCTTCAATGGTGGGTGCACACCAAGAAAAGTTTTCTGTTGCCTTTTAAAGTTCATTGTATCCACTGATTAGCATATCTGCCCACCTTTAGGTTGTTTTTTTTCCGATCCCACAGGTTTTTGTTGTATCTGGCTTCTGGGGCAGAAATGTTTGCCTCTTACCAGTTCATTAGCAATGCATGCATGGTGTCTGGTGTACACAATAGAGCCACAAATGGCTACACGATGGGGCCAGCTCAGTACAGGTCTGCCCCTTTGAGGCTTATCTAAGGAGTTTGACAATGCAACTGCAAAGAAGTGGGGGGTGCATCCTTCAATATACGCCTGCTTCCTTGGGTGATATTCCTTAGACTAATCCAAAGACCGCAGCAGCTTGTCCTTGAGGTCTGCACAGACACAAGCAAGGTTTGAGACAGTCATTTGACATTTCAGTCTCTCACAATTGACATAGGGTGTGACCCCCCCTCCTCATCTGCCCTGCTTGTCCTTCCTAAAGAACCTGTATCCTTCCATTCCAACACTCCAGCCATATGAGCCATCCCACCACATCTCCGTGATGCCAATAAGATCATAGCCCATCAGGCGTGCGCAAGTCTCCAGCTCCTCTTGTTTAGTCCTCATGCTACACACATTTGCATAGAGGCAGTTAAGTTGGCCCCCCAGTGAAGCTGTCTTACTGGCTGGAATTCCTTTGTGTGGCTTTCCAGGTGCTCCCCTGCTGACCTGTGACCCTCCTCCAGGCTCTGGGCATCTATTGCAGGCACTGGCATCAAACTGGTAGGAGTGGGATGGATTGAGGTTCCCCTCCTGGCATCTTGAGTTTAAAGCCTTCTTCACCACCTTGGCAAGCTTATGACCAAAGGTGCTCTTCCCCTTCTCTGACAATTGGACTGACTCCATCAGCCCTCAGTAGACCAGCTTTCTCCAAGCAAGTCTGTGGTGGTTTAGGCCCTGCCGGGGTCTGAGACCACGCTGCTGCTGCCCCTCCCCCACAAAGGGAGTGAAATACAAACCCCGGGGCTGAGATAAGGAGAGGTTTAATACAACAGTGCAACAGCAACAAAACAAACAACAACAATAACAGTAATAACAATAAACAGAACAAGAAATGTACCAATACAGCAGTGAGGAGAGCAACCGCACAATGCGCACATTCACCGATTCTCCCATGCTTGGGCGCCCCGATGTGATGTCAGCATGGTATTGAATAACCTGGCTAGAGCTTCCCCCCCGCTGCTGGGGAAACTTAACCCTATCCTAGCTGAACCAGGACATAGTCCACTGTCTAAGTAGATGAACCCCTGGCTGTGGCACCAGTCCTGTAACCAGTTGTTGATCCACTGGATTCAACTGGCCCCTTCAAACCCCCTCCCTTTGACTGGGAGGATTGATGAAAAAATTAACTGTGCTCCAGAGTCCCTTACCGCCACTCCCAGGGCTCTTTGGTCCTTCTTGATACTCCTCAGACTGCACCTGGCTGTATCTCTGGTGTCCACATGAAACAACAGCAGCAGATAATAGTCAGTGGACTGTAGGAGACTTGGCAGTCTCTCGGTGACACCCCTGATTTGAGCCCCAGGTAAGCAGCACCCCTCTCTAGAGAGTGTGTCAGGTCGGCAGATGGGTGCCTCCATGCCTCTCAGAGGTGAGTCACCTAACGGTATCACCTGTTGCCTTTTCTTAGTTGTGCTGGTCACCCTACAGGGAGCACACTGAGCTGCCTTACTCACCTCCAGCATCTCTCCTGATGTGATGGGTCCTTCCTCTTCAGTCTGCAGAGCAGTGAAGCCTTTCTGCAAGGGACCTCAGGCTTTGGGGGAAGTCTCTTCCTCCTGAAGGTCCTCACGTTGCAAGCTTCCACTCTTCTGCATTATTGGCCCCCTCCCTTCCATGTGCGCTGGTGGGGGAGTTTTTGGCAGTGTGTCCATGGGCTGTGTGTCCACTGCAGACTGCACTTGGAACCAGCTATCTAACTCCTTCTCAGCCTCCCTGATGCTACGCAGCCTTCTCACTCCTCCTGAAGCTCAGCCACCTGCTGCAGCAGGTCCTCCACCTGGGCACAACTTTTGCAGGCAGGTCTGCTGCCTGTCCCTACCCCAGGAGAAAGGTCCAGGCATGTCCTGCAGTTTGAGGCCTGCGCTGCAGCCTCTCCCTTCAGCATCTCCGTCTGGGTGGAGGCATCGACCACCGCTGGCATAGATGGTGCAGACCCCCCAGCCGGAGCTGCATCCCTCGCTCTCAGACAACTGCCCACCATCTTCCCTTGAGGGTCAGGTAGGATGGGTGGCCTTGGACTGTGCAGATGGTCACAAAACAGTGCCCCATTGCTGGATTATGCAAACTTCAAGCCTCTCCACTCGGCCAGTAGAATGTTCCTCCTTTGAAGAAGTATTCTCAAGACCGTGAAAATAAATAGGGGTGGGGATCTGGCAGGACTATGGACAAAGAACATGGAACAGGACAACATCTTGAACCATTCCAAATGGGATTCAGTTATCAACGTTTGTCTCAAATTCTGAGTAAATCAGCAAAAAAGAGTGAATTTTCACACATTTTCCCAGCTTTTAACATGCAGGAGATAAAAGGAGTTTTACAAAACTTTTTACAAATTTACAAGAAAATGGAACATGAAAATCTGTCTTACCTTGTTTTTTCCTGAAAATGACCTGCTTATCTCCAAACAGCATGTATGCATTATCATTTAATACTTGGGAATTAAGTGTTTTGCATTTATACATCAGGGAAACTGAGATGATTTATATCAGATGTTCCAAATTACATTAGTAAGAATAATAATGTCTTGAACCATTATTTGATATAAAACTGTCTCCCCTTAGGACCAAAATAAATATTGTTCCCAACTAAACACCACTGAGAAGGTTGCAATAATTTCTGAAAGATTCATATTTCCACATTCTTAATCTATTAAAAAATAATACATTTGGGCTGAATTTACTGCCTTTTTATTTTACAGTGCAATGTACAAGTATATATATAATGTAAAATTCTGTTTACAATAGATTATCTATGCCACTAATAACTTTAAAAAAGATACATGTGCTTTTCTATTTTTATAGAAAAGTTTTCTCCAGTTTTACATCTGCTCTATCTTTCTGACTTCCAAATTAATGCATCTTAAATTCAAATAACAAATACATTTTTAGCCCTAAAATAGATTTTTGTGCCTAAAGTCGGTAAAAAGATGTCTTGATACACTCTTAAACTAATCAGAACAACAAAGATAAAATAAAAAATTGTACCAATACTATCACATAATGTATTTCTTCATTATATCTACCAACATTTTGTCAAGAACAATTTCATTATTTACTTTATTTAATCACTATCAGCAAATTCTATCATTTCATCTTAATTAGCATGTCACCACTAGGAAAATGTACAGTATGTAGAGGTAAAAATCATTAGCTAATTATTTAAAAGCACCAAAATTAACCATGTACCCCTTTTTTACAATTTCAAATTACTTTCTTATTATTCTGTGACTGCACATTCGAGTAGGCTAACAGAATATCAGTCTTCATCTAGGTAGCTTCAAATAGTTGTTTTGTTGGGTTTTTAAATAAAAAAATAAGTGAGATACAAGTTTTAAACCAGTTCATAATTTTTGAGAGTTCTACTTATGGATAGTTGTATACAGTAAGGACGAGTTACCTTATAGCAAATTGCTCTTTTTATATGTGTACTAGTTTGTCTGCACACACACACACAAAATCAGGAATCAATAACTGACCCATCAAAATAATTAAAATGAGAATATTTGTTTTAGCTCTGGGTGTGACAGTTTATTTAAACTGCATTTGTGGTGTGTATAGATTAATACTTTTTGTATATAGCTTCAATGTTTTCTGTTTCCACTGTCATGTGTTATGTTTCTGTGAAAACAGGCAAATAAGATATTAACTGTGCTGACAGTTTCTTTAGGTTATTGTTTTAAAGTCTAGTTCAAAATAGATGTCTGCATATAGGCTATAAATGATATGTTCAAGAGAATAAAAATACCTTGTCTCTTTTGAATGCCTACATATCGTTTAGTAGTTTGCAATTTTCCTAATTGCAAAATCTGAATAAACATTTACACCATCTGAAAGGATTAAAGTAGGCCGTATAAGAAAGCTGCTGTGGCTGGGAATGATCAACTTGCTCTAAATTACTTTATTTTAATTAGCTGCAGATAATTAAATAATTACATTATTTAATTATCTGCAGTAAAGAAAATCCCAGAAAGTAAACGTCTTTCCTGAAGATTAAAGAAACTTCTTCAGAGGTGAAAATAGAAGCATTTTCACTTATAAGGTCAGAAATGTCTTTCTAACTAACAAAGAACACTTCTCTACCTCTTCTTGCATCACAAAGTTGCCTAGCTGCTGGAACAGTAAAAGCATTTATTTATCTGAGCTTGACAAGACTGGACTGAGTAATCTGAGAAGTGAGATGTTTTCCTGGAAGGTGCCTGAGGTGGGTACTATGTTGCAGAGAAAGGAAGGAATCTGGACAAGGTGTGGTCATTGTTCTGAGAAGGATGTTGGTACAGGAGAGGAAAGCTAGAGACAAAAAAGAAAAAAGGGGACAGTTATTACTATCTCCGCATCTAGTGCTTCATATCACTTCTTATGACATTGTGTATCTTATATCTGAGATGAATGACAACTTTTTAGCAGACTTAATCCAATTTCTAAAATTTCTTCCTTTTTTTTATCTTCGGAAGAGAGAACAGTGGCTGAAGACCCTGCTTCAGCTGGTTGTTTGTCATTGTTTGTCAATTGATGTGAATACACCTTACATGGATTCAAATAAATCACAAATAAGAAAGGACAGTCTTTATCACCATGGTGGATTAACCTTGGATAGCTGCTAGACACACACCCAGTGACACTCTTGCTCCTCCTCCACAACAGGATGGAAGGAGAGAATAAGGTGGAGAAGCTCACAGGTAGAGCTAGGGACAGGGAGATCACATGCCAATTACTGTCACGGGCAAACCAGACTTGACTTGGGGAAAATTAATCTATTGCCAATTAAAAATACAATAGGATGATGAGAAAAAGAGACAAGAACTAAAACATCTTCTACACACCCTCCCCTTCTTCCTAGACTTAACTTCACTCCTTCATTCCCTGACTCCTCTATCTCCTCACCCCCTGCTGAATGGGAGCAGGGGGATGGGGAATGGGGGGCTGCGGTCAGTCCCCCCCAGCTCCTCCCTGCCGCTCCTTCCTCCTCACGCTTCTCCCTGCTCCAGCCCGGGGCCTCTCCAGGGGCTGCAGGGAAACACCCGCCCCAGCGGGGTCTCTGCCGGGGCCGCAGGGGCCTCTCTGCCGGGGCTCTGCCTGGAGCCCCTCCTGCCCTCCTGCCGCTCTCCCCTCGGGGCTCGCAGGGCTGTTTCTCCCCCAGTTTCCCTCAGCCCTGGCTGCCGGGCAGCGCTTTGCCCTTCCTTACCCAGGCTTTCCCCGAGGCGCCCGCCCGGGGCTGAGGGGCTCAGCTGTGCCCTGCGCTGGGGCCGTTGGAGCCGCCTGCAACCGGCTGTGTCCGGCGCGGGGCAGCCCCGGCCGCTCCCCGCAGGGGCCCACCCGGCAGAGCCCTCACTGCTGCCCGCACCTGGGCACCTGCACCCCACACAGGGGTGTCTTTCTACCAACCTCAACAGACTTGACATGTAAACCCAGTACAGCAATAAATCCTATGTAAAGGCTTATAGACAGATTAAAAGGTATAAAAGAAAAACAGGAATAGTCTCAGGAAGCTGCTAAAAAGGGAAGAAATAGGTAATAAAGAAGGATGGTATGTAGATCACTGTAGTAGCTAAAAACTTAAAGAATTATCAGAAATAATATAGAAAAATAAATTTAGAAGAGTGAAGCAGAGAATGAAAACAAGGAAACAGAATGTTTTATTACTTTGTGAAAGCAGTTATGTCATCAGTTCAGAGTCTGAGCCTGTTCCTCTTTTCTAGGGTTTTCAAAAGTTACAAATTTCAGTAGTGTTCAAAGTACTAAAACAGCGGCATTCATAACTCGTCCAATGACCTAGTCCATACAGACATCATTAGCAGGGGGGAAATGTCAGATGAGTACCAAACCCCTGGAGTGAGGTCTCCAATACAATGTGGGAATCTTGTTTAGAGTTTCTCTGAGGAGCCAGGAATGAGTATCCAAAATTATATACACCAAACTGGGAGGGTTAAATATTTATTGGCCTTGCACTAGCTGCCTTTGTCTGAACAGTTTTTGAATTAGGATCTTCTGAAACCACATGCTAGTTTGCATATAATTTTCAAACATTTTCTTAATGAAAAAGAAATCTTTGTATCATAACAGTAAGTAGCTGTGCATATTCATATTGTAGGTTTAGAAGTATTTCAGAAATCCATTAGAGGTATGCAAAATATTAGACTGTTACCATTTTTCATGTCATACCCTTCGCAGAAACAAATGCCTGCCTTACTCTGGGTGACACAGCACCAGGTAGAGGTCCACAGTGAAGAAATTCCTGAGGCAGTACATACCCACACTGGTACACCATCACACGAGAGTAGAGCTCCAACTTGGGACTCAAAAGCAGTAACACCATCTTGGAAAGATAGTCAGATAGAAACAATGAACTTGTAAATTGTGGGATTGTTCTGGGTTTGCATGGCACACTGTTCAGTTTTATGGGGCTTGAAAGATGTTAAGAACATTTTTAAATGGTCTAAAATGGATTCCATTTTTTAATAGCGGAAGATACTAATATTTGTTCTGATGTCTTGTTGTCTTCTAGAAACTGTGATGTTGCTCTCTGGGAAGGAAGTATTGCTTTCATATGAACACCCATATATTAATCAATTTTAATCCCAGAAAGTCATAAACCACAGAACACTGAAGTCCTCCTCAAAATAAATTTTGCTTCTGATGCACTTCCTTTCAACTGTGTTTCCAGGTGAATTGATAGGGTAGTGAGATATGTTAATGGAAAAGAAGGAAACAGGGCTTGTTTCTAATGAATTTTAATTCTATTTCTAAAGGTGTTCTAATAAATACTGTTGAAGGTATTACTATGATACAATTTAGAAATGAATTAATGGTGAGAGAACAGTAAGTATGGTGTATGAAAAACCTACTTGTAGAATTTGCAATACATTGTGTGTATTTAAAAGCAAAAAGACTGTCTAAACGTTTATTCTACTGAAAATACTTTAAATTGCTTACTGAATATTTATTATGGTATGGTTTGGAAAATGGAGACTATTTCAAATTCAGCATTTTAATTGTTTCTTAACAAAGCACACATATAATTAATCTGGGTTTTTTTAAAGTAATCCAGAAAGAAAATATCTTATACAAATGATAATTATAATATTATGTTCTGGTCATGCATGACTGAGCTAAGTAAACCAAAAGACATCAAGTTTGAAATTCCAGTCCTGTCAAAGGGGAGATTTTATACTTGTATATTTATGTATTCAGGAAGACTTCAAATTCATCATTTTCTGGTTAACTGATGGAATTTATTTTAGCATTTTTCTTAAATTGTAGCTGGCATTTTCAAAGGTGCTGAAGAAAGATAAATGCTCATTGAGGTTTGGAGTTCACACCTAACTTCTGTGGGGTCCTTTGAAATTCCTGTCTGTAGATACTATAGAAGTTTGTTTGCAGATATCATAGGAGTCCTGGTGAGATCCTGAAAACCAAAATCCTCACAGTCATCTCATCATAAAACTCTATACTTTAGAAAGGAAATTTTGTTTTTACCTGGGAAAAGAGGGCATTAACTGAGTTAAAAGTCTAACCACCGGTTGAAGGGAGTTTTTACAAAGAACAGTGAAAATAGCAGTTGTGTGATTGCTACATGAAAGAGTCCACACATATGACCATTTCAAGGCAGCAATCATGTTAAATCAATACACAGTTTGAAAGAGCTGGGAAAAGGAGGGGGAGTAGTCGAGTGGCATCTACAGAACTGGGAATATTAAATTTAATCTTAAGCAGATGTAACTCTTGTGGGAATTTATGATGAGAAACAGCAGTAATTATTAAAAAGGCTTTGTAGAGTGTGGGATTACTTTGAATGAAAAAATGATTATGTTAGTGGAATAAGCACACTGAATTTCGCAGCATAATGTGTCAGGTTTCTGTCATTTATTTATTTATTTATTTGGTTTGCTGTTTAAAATAATGCTATTTGCACACATTTCCAAGAATAGTTTAATATATTTTATTTCATCTAGCTTTTGCTGTGTTTTAGCAATGTCAATACAATAAATGCAGGTTTGCCTTCATTTCCTTTAGAGACTCCTGTTTTCAATTGCTTGTAACTCAAGTGAACAGAAAAGGAAATAATCTTCACTCAGACTTCAAGTACTGTGCAAATAGGTTTTTGACTAGTAAGGGCCTTTGTCTTGTGGTCTCTGCAGCTGTGCTTTTGCTTTTATATTTGTGCATTTGCTTTTACTGTACACAGGAGTGTTTTCATTCCAGACATACACACATCAAATTGCTAGCATCCTCCTTGCAGACATAAAAATCTACTGACAAAAAAGTAAGCAAGGTCAAGAACTGACTTTATAGATGTATGTGCACTTGAATAAAAGTCTTACTTAGAAAAATTGGTATGAAAGATCAGTGAAATTTTCAGAGAAAAGTAATAATTTCCTGTGTTTTCCTCTACCAGTTTTAAGTTAGTTGTAGAAATTTTGTTTTATTTTCAGGATGTGACAAGGACTAAGTATCTGAAAATCAGCTACTGAAAGCTAAGAACACTTTATTGCTCATACTTTCTTTAAACAATCCTAGCTGCAATTTTTAATAGGTAAATTCTGTTGTTGCTTCGGTATTAGAAATGTTAGACTCAGGTAAGGAAGACATAAATCAGCATTACCCTGTATCTTCACAACTAAAATGATCTACTAAATCTTTACAAAAGTTAAGAGTAAGGATGAGCGTGTTCCACAAATGTACTGCCTTAATGAAGTGACATACATATTATTGTGTCAGGACTCTTCTTCACAGAGCTAAAGATACTGAATAGGCAGGAAGTGAGTAAAATTCCAATTTGGCACCATTTAACAGGTCCCTAGAAATATTGAAGATAGATTTGACCAGTGGACCACATAAAGCAACATGAAGACTGATGTATTTCTTCTTTCTTGAGCCAGATCCTGGAAGTTATTGCATTATTCACAACTTTACCCATAAGACCTGGAATCCTGTCACAGAGAAAAGCTAAGTTGGTTTGATATAAATTAGATCTGGAATATCTTTATGGACAATGATTTGATTCCTAGTTATATGTTAGATCCTCAAAATACTGTGAATATATGTTCCAGTATTTTTCTGTTTTTTAAAACTGAACTCTCTAAATCACTTGTACCAGATTTAGTTAGGAATTAATATTTCTTTGGCTCCTCTTTTTTTTTTCTTGATATAAAAAAAGGAATGATTTTTTCCTTTTCCAGTCTTCTTGCTTAATACAGTTAATCTGATCACACCAGTTCTCATTTCCGCTAATGAATGAAAAGTATGGAATAGGCATCAGTATTAAACATAAGCATTACAGATATTCAGATGGAATAGATTTGGGGGTAAAGACTGCTTCTTTGATGATTTAGAATAAATATGCATAGGAATCAAGATTGAAAATTACAAGCTGTAGATATTAGTAATTTATTAACTCAGATATTTAAAAATAGTAAGAAATGCCTGTAATAAACATTTAAGTTAGATGCAACAAAAAATCTGTCTAAAGGGTGTGCGTGTCTCTGAGTTAAGAACAAATCTACACTGATAATCTTCCCATTGTACCATGAAGTAGAGGCTTGGGACCATGAGACATTTTCTTATCAATGAGTATTTCCCCAAAATGACAATGAGTATTTCCCCAAAAAGCCAGCTCATGAAACACTTTAATAAATACTGGAAAAAATACAGGATTAGGAAAAAAACCCCAATTTTTGGCACACAAAATGTGATAACAGTTAAACAAGATGCAGAGGAATAATCTAACATATGGAAACCTTCTGCTTTCAAAATAATAGTGCCAGTAGATGAGGAAGGAAAGAAGAAAGGTGAACAAAACTTGCTACTGAGGCTCTCCTTTGCACACGCACCTCCTCCTCTTTTTCCATCCACACCTCCTGCAGCTAACAACAGCAAACATATAAAAAAATTGAAATATGGAGAGGTCAGAGTTTACATTTACTTGAGGTGGCATATATGAAGTTCCGTACAACTTCCTGTTGGTAAAAAAACAACTATCGGAGTCTTATATATGGAACTAAGTTATGTGCTAAAAGTGGGTTCAGGCAAAAGAATGCTTACAGAGAGCAAACATCCTAGAAGAATGCAAATGCAAATATTCCAGCAATGATAAAGTACCTGAAAATGCAAAGACTGTACTTTCACATTGCCTTTGAGTCCTGAGCTTCAACTGAGTCCACCATATATGAGTCCATGCATCTGTGACTTGCACTTTCATTTGAATCTCTCCAAGTAGGGAAACTGGAGCACACAACAAATTTATATTCTGTTCATAAAAGTGTGAGTGCAATTGACTTAAACCATTTTCTTCTGTGATGTTTAAACTAAATGAAGAATAGGTACTAATGCAGTATACACACAATCTAAAAGGATTTTACCTTCCTGAGACAGAGTAGGTTCCTCCTGAGATATTTGCAAGCTGTGCAGTACTCCTATAGGCCGTATTTCTGGAGTGCTCTGTATCAAATATCCCCCAAATGTGTGGCACATATGGATATATAATTCTCAAAAGTCAGTATCTGGAGAAAACAACAGTATTTTCCACAGATACCTGAATTATTTGGCATTCTTTTAAAATAAATATTTCTGAAGATTTTTTTTTTTCAGTTTTTTTCTTTAAATAAAAAAATGAAGGCATTCAGGAAGAAATGCCTACTTGCCATAATTCAAATTGTGAATTTGTAAAGATGCTTAAAAATGAGAGGGTAACTGGATCCACAGCTTGAGGCATTTTTATACTTTCAGATGTTCTTAGACATCAACCAGAATTTTAGCAACTCACTTGGAGTTCCATCCTCATCTTGCTATCAGACCTACTTCATCTTCTTCAGCTACAGTTTCTTCCCTTTGAGTTGAAGGTCTCACTTCCTTTTTGATGCTTATCAGTTCAATGCCTTACTTTCATTTACCTTCTGTCCCACACAAAGTATTCATTCTTTTTTATTTTTTTTGTTTGTTTGTTTTTGTTTTAATATATGTGTTTGTCCTTTTCCATCTTCTTTATGAATTAACTCTGCTTGGGTCATTGCATTCTCCTTCTTTCATTTTCTAATGTTCACCTTTCACTGTGATGCACCTGTTCTGTATTACTAGTATACCCAGATCAAGAAACACTTGAAAAATGTTCAGTTAAAGAGCAATTATTAGCATACCTGGGTGTTGTGGTTTAACTCTAGTAGGCAGGTAAGCACCACACAGCCTCTTACTCATTCCCCCTGCAGTGGGATGAGGGAGAGAATCAGAAGGGTAAAAGTGGGAAAACTTATGGGTTGAGATAAAGACTGTGTAATAGGTAAAGCAAAAGATGCACACACAAGCAAAACAAAATAAGAAATTCGTTCACTGCTTCCCACTGGCAAGCAGATATTTAGCCATTTACAGGAAAGCAGGGCATCATGACATGCAACAGTTGCTTGGAAAGACAACCACTGTAGCTCTGACTGTCCTGCCCTGCTTCCTCCTTCTTCCCCACAGCTTTTATTGCTGACCACAACACCATGTGATATGGAATATCCCTTTGATCAGTCGGAGTCAGCTGTCCTGGCTGTGTCCCCTCCCAAATTGCTGTGCACTCCCAGCCTTCTTGCTGGCAGGGCAGCATGAGAAGCAGAAGAGGCCTTGACTCTGTGTAGGCCCTGCTCAGTGATAAGTAAAACATCCCTGTGTCATCAACATGGTTTTGGTCACAAATCCAAAACATAGCATGATACCAGCTACTATGAAGAAAATTAACTTTATCCCAGCCAAAACCAGTGTACTGGGTATATGGGGTCTTCCCATATTTACCTGCCTTACATCCCACTCACTTTGTTGAGACAGTTTCTGCAAGCATACCAGAGAATAATCTGTGTTGATCGTGACTGGAAACATTGTAAAACACTTAACACATAATAATGTTATCCTAAAGTGTACACGGGGGCATGAGGAAACTATGTGCTCCATGTGCGTGTGCTTCGAAGTTTGATGTCTGGATGATAACAAATATAACCTTGAGATCATTCTCAGGGTGAAAGTACAGACATACTCAACGATGACATGTTTTCTCTAGTGGTAGCCAGTAAATACTGAAGCCATCTGATTTCAAGTTATGTGGCCAAATAATTGAACAATTTCTTGGCAACTCTCTTTATGGAAGCAAAGCACTTCTACTCATTTATTCTATCTCCCTCTCAAAGCACTTTGTACTGTAACAATTGGCATTAGCGTTGCTTTCTTCCTTTCAAAAAATTGAATCTTTAATAAGCGGAAAAAGTGAACCATATACTGTGGTTTCCATTAGTCTTCAATATTAGTAAGTCGCTTAATAGTCATAAATAATAGATGCAAATAAAAGCTTTTAGATGAAAAAATCTATTGAACCTATTGTACTTTAGAAACATGACTTTCCCCTAACTTTTAGCCTTGCCAGGCTTTAAAGGCACCTTCAGTCTTGCAGTTTTCTAACCAGCATAAAACATTATTCCAAAGGGCCAGTCTGGTTTATTTAAATTTCAGTGACCAAAATTGGACAGCCAGGGCCTTAGCTGTTTTTAAACAACTCAGTAAGACTGAAACTGACATTTCACTGTATTTACTAATTCTAGAGAAAGATCCTTTTCAGCTAGATGATTCCTTATTTTTATGGATTCCTATAGAGAAAACAAGTTTAAACTGAAGTTAAACAAGGTACCCTTATCATACTGTATATCTCCAAAAGAAGAAAAACAATGTTTACCACATAGTACACTGTAGATTGCATTGTCCTTAATCTGGGACTAAAGTGTTCAACAGATTGTATAAATCACAGGATCCTTGAATGGAAGGTTGCTGACTCCTGTGTATCACTCTGGAAGCTGAGCTGTAACAGTCAGGGGGATTATTGAGAATGCCTCTTTGATTTCCCTCTTTTCTCTCAGGAAAATGCACATCTAAGTATACCTCTCAAAGATGTTATGTTATAATCCTTGGCACCTGTTAGGAACAGAGCTAACTCCAGTTATTCTCTGTTCTTTCTGGCTCTGTTTAGCCATGGAGAAAATAGATTAAAGCATGAATGATTGCAATATTACTCACCTCTGTGCCTAATCAAAAGATGAAATAACTGGCTAATGTTTTTATATTTGACCACATATGGAGAAAGATAGCAAATACGATCTGTTTGTCTTCCTGTCTTCTTTGACTGTCATCATTGTGGTATGAATGTTGAATGTTATGTTAATATGCTTCTCTTCAGTAAACATAGTCTCCAGTGGTTAAAATTTTCATACTATGCGCAGGTGTCAGTATTTTACAGGTGACTACTACCATATCAATTACTATTGAAGTCAATCAGGATTGTTTTCCCAGTCTGGTAATTCAGTTCTTAATGAGTTCGTGGCCAGCAAAACGAAATGGCTGAGATGGAACATGCGATAGAAAATTACACTTACAACTTTTG